>NC_143255.1:125232134-127732134 GCF_984573655.1 Nuphar pumila
ATATAAGCATATCTTCCCTAGAAAGAATATCAAGATATTAGAATTTATGATATGTTCATTCATTATTTCCCTTTTTAGAGGACAAATTATGTGTCAGATATACTAATGCTCCACCCAATCCATCTGGACATCTTGCTTCAAACTCTTTACACTAGGATATGAAATGGTCCTTTGCATTTATTAAGATGCTTTCTACATAAGCATCATCATTGGAATAGCTTTATTAGTCCAAAGAATTTTTTTCAAAGAACAATCAAATTCTTGTATAATTCTCATGTATATGAATGTGAATCCATATTAGTTTTCCTTTGTAATAGAGAGAGAGAGAGGTGCACTTTGGGGATTTTGGACTTCATTTTCTCACCTCATTTCTTGCATTCTAGTATCGGCAAGATTAAAACTGGCATTAGTTATACCATCTTTACCAACCAAAGACCCCAATGATGAAACACCTCCATTTACTTTATGATGTATCTATTGCTCAAAAATGTCTAATACATTCTCATTTATGTGTTCCAAATGGTGTAAATTCCAAAATATTATTATCTTTGTCACTCCCATCATATGCCCCCTCAAACAAGCCTTGATTTGTTAGGATGTTTGCAAAAGGTAAGCAATGACAACTTCTGTTGGATAATGTATTAATAAAAGTTTTTTTATTAGGATTTAACATTATTATTCAAAAAGGATCTTTTATTTGTGTTATCAACTTATAATGCTACTTACCAAATGCAGGTATGGCCATTTAGCTTATGTTTGTATTCACATTCTTCAAACATAGAGGCAAGGACACTATCTGACAATGAGCTGCATCTTGAATGAGTTGACTGTTCAAAGAAACAAACCTCATAATGAAATCCACTTGGTTCTTTAATAGATTGGTGAGCTTCACAAATACTATGGCACATTAAGCTCACAAAGCTAGTCAAACTATGTTGTTGCAAAGAGATTAAAGATTAACTAGGAACAGTGAAAATTTATATGACAAAACAGGGAACATAAATCAACAAATATCCATGATTTAACCATTGTGAATGCTAAATTATATACACAAGTAGAACAAAAATTGGCATGCAAATTATAACATATTACTTAAGGAAACAACTAAAGGAAAATTCTTTACAGTGTAACTACACCCCCTCCACATACCCATCCTGCACAAAACCAACATTTACATTGTGTTAGTATCATTTATGCATAAAACTCTTCAGATCAAGCACAGAGATATAAGATAATTGAAAAAACTGGATCACTAATAATAATGCTGACAAGACATGCCATTAAACACATCATCTTATTCTAATGTGATGCACTTTAGATAGTAAACAGAATAAAATACACAAAATATTACGTCTAAACAAACATCTTAATCTAACCTATGAAGCAAGCAGAATTAAGAACTGCAGAATCTACATGTAATCTGTTTGTCTCCATGTAAAACAGAATAAGGAGATAATGACAACCTTAATAATCGAGCCTTCAAGCTTCAATATACATAAGCATAATTAAAAATGGGGCTTACAGCTTTGAATTGCATAAAAGCATGCAAGTCAAGGAATGTTTCCAAAGAGAGAGCAATTACGACATATGCCAGATGCTGCCAGCATTCACAGTAGGCTGACATGGACAAGGAACTGACAACTATCGTATCTACCACAACTTCTTTTATCTTGGCAATAGCATGCATGGTGGGGGGGAAATCGGTGGCTATGTCACATGGATACGGCTGCAGACATGGGAATACCGCCATTTTTGTGAAGCTTTAAATATGACTAGTATATAAGGGGCCACAATACAAGGACCAAATGGAGTATCCATATGACTAAACGAGCACAGAATATTGAGAGAAAGGAAGAACACACAAAGTTAACGTGGTTCAGTGCAACAGCACCTACCCTACGTCCATGAAGAGAACCTCACACATTTTATTCAATCAACGTGTGTGGGTATTTACTATATAAGAGCTTGGTTACATTGAATAGTGGATTGATATCCATATTACATATCTTATCACATGTCCCTTGTGGATTGACGTCTACCTTACACATCCGTGTGAGGCAGTTTCTACATTTTAGGACTTCAAGCTTATCTTGAAGTGAAGCCACTTGAGCTCTCATGGATAGGCCCTCATTTGGTGCAGCATCTGCCTTATCTTTTGTAAGGTCAAACTTATCATTAGGTGGCATCTCTTGAATCATGTTGGACAGATCCACATTTGATGCTATGATATCCTTTGAAAGAGATTTCTAGTTTGACGCCACATTTGGTTTCCCATGTGGTGTTGTAACAGCTCTTGGATCGGGATCGGGATCCATTACTCTAACATCCCCTCGCAAACTCAACGGGTCAGGATGGACGTTGAGTTTGGATCGAAGACCATGAAAGCGCTCGGCTGGTAACGGTTTGGTCAAAAGATCCGCAATTTGATCTGTGGACGACTGTCACAGGGATTCGGCTAGCAGGGTGCCGCACCCGCGTCAACGCGACTCGACGCGGGTGCGGCACCGGGTGCGGTCAACCCGATTCTGGGTGCGTTGACCGCACCCAGGATCATTTAGGTCCATTTTTTTTGGATTTTTTTTTTAAAATTTGCCCTATGAAATGGGCTGCGAAATTTTTTAAAAAAAATCTGCTGTCAGCTGGTGATGGGTTGCGAAATTTTTTTAAAAAAAAATTCTGCTGATAGCTCCTGCCTTTTCAAATCTTTTTTTTCGTAAAGGATTTTCTCTCTCCCCTTTATATATATATATATATATATATATATATATATATATATATATATATATATATAACTCTGCCTGTGTATAACTATTTAGTTATACACTGCCGGTCCCAAGCCCGGATAAAGGAGGAGGGTTGCGGTAGGCCTGTGACAGCCAGCATAAAAACTTAGTCATACCCTATGAAAATGAACCAATATGAGAATTTCGTTGGGGCGTTCCCTACTGAGCGACGCGCTGTACTCTCTAGGCCCGGAGGCAGTGATAAATGGGCAAAGGTTGCTAGGTCGTCGCCCAGAAGCGACGCGTCACACCGGCGCCCGGGTGTGGTGTCAAATAGGCAAGGGTTCCCTCACTTTGTTGGACGGGTGGGGGTAAAGAAGTTAGTCCAAGACCATAAAATTAGGTTAGCCACTTGGAACATAGGGTCTTTAACTGGTAAGTTGGTAGAGTTAGTAGATGTTATGTGTAGGAGAAAGATTGATATTTTATGTCTTCAAGAGACCAAATGGGTAGGTGAGAAAGCTAAAGTGATAGAACCTTGGGGATATAAGATTTGGTATACAGGAATAAATAGAAAAAGGAATGGAGTAGGGATTGTTATGAGTCGTAAGTTTATAGATAATGTAGTTGAGGTCCGTAGGAAGGGTGATAGAATTTTACTTATTAAATTAGTATTAGGTACGGATATTATTAATATTATTAGTGTTTATGCACCTCAAGTAGGTTTAGATGATTCCATTAAGCATCAATTTTGGGAAGATTTAGATGGAGTAGTACAAGGGATATCTTATGGAGAAAAGCTTTTCATTGGCGGTGACCTTAATGGACATGTAGGCATTAGTAGGGATGGATTTGAGAGTATCCATGGAGGCTATGGTATAGGAGAAAGAAATGAAAGTGGAGAAAGGATTTTAGATTTTTGTTTGTCCTATGATATGATCTTAGCAAACACTTGGTTTAGGAAGAGGGAGTCTCACCTAGTAACATTTAAAAGTGGGGTTAATACGAGTCAAATAGATTGTTTCCCACTTAGAAAGAGAGATAGGGGTTGTTGCATCGATTGTAAGGTTATACCGAGAGAAAGTGTAGCTACACAACATAGAGTCTTAATTTTAGATCTTAGAATTAGACAATGCCGCAAAAGGGATAGACATAGGATAGATCCTAGAATTAAGTGGTGGGCACTGAAAGGAGCTAAACAAGGAATGTTTGTAGAGCAGGTAGTTAAGGAAGCTGATTGGTGTCTCGAGGAGGATTCAGAATCAATGTGGAATAAGATAGCGGGTGACATGAGAAAAGTGGCTAAGGAGGTATTGGGTGAGTCTAAAGGCGATGCACCACTAGGTAAGGATACATCATGGTGGAACGAGGATGTCAAATTAGCTATTAAGGTTAAAAGAGAGTGTTATAGAAATCTAAGTAAGAGTCGTGATAATGAGAATTTGGAGAAGTATATGATAGCAAAGAAGGAAGCTAAGAAAGTAGTTCGAAATGTGAGGGCTAAGGTATATAAGGAGGTTTATGACAAATTGGATACCAAAGAAGGCGAGAAGGATATTTATAGGCTTGCAAAGATGAGAGATAGGAAATCGAGGGATTTGGGTATGGTTAGATGTATCAAAGATGAAACGCAAAGGGTTTTAGTCAAAGATGAGGAGATTAAGGAGAGATGGAAAGATTATTTTGATAAGCTATTTAATGATAGTCATGCTCAAGATCTTGGAGACTTCTCCATTCCTTTTCATGAGATAAATCGTGACTTCATGCGCAAGATTCAAAAGAAAGAAATTGCAAAGGCTTTGAAGAAAATGAAATCAAGAAGGGCAGTTGGCCCATATGGTATACCTATCGAGGCTTGGAAATGATTAGAAGAGAAAGGTTTAGAAAGAGTACTTTGGTGCCTTTATATAAGAATAAGGGTGATATACAAAATTGCACAAACTATCGTGGTATAAAACTCATGAGTCATACTATGAAACTTTGGGAGAGGGTGATTGAGTCTAGGTTGAGGAAGGTTGTCATGATATCGGAGAATCAATTTGGTTTTATGCCTGGAAGATCAACTATGGAAGCTATACATCTTCTTAGACAACTTATTGAAAGATATAGAGAGAGGAACAAAGATTTGCATATGGTTTTTATTGATTTAGAGAAGGCATACGATAGAGTACCTAGGGACGTTCTCTGGTGGACAATGATGAAGAAAGGTGTTTCTTTCAAGTACATTAGTATAATTAAAGATATGTATGAAGGAGTAGTAACCAATGTCCGAACTTGTGGAGGGGTGACAACCAATTTTCCGATAACGGTTGGGTTACATCAAGGATCTGCTTTAAGCCCTTTCCTATTTGCGATAGTGATGGATGAGCTTACGAGATCAATTCAAGAAAATGTACCGTGGTGTATGTTGTTTGCTGATGATATTGTTTTGATTGATGAGTCTAAAGCTGAGGTTAATGCTAAGTTAGAATTATGGAGACAGACATTGGAAGCTAGAGGTTTTAAGTTGAGTAAGAGTAAGACTGAATATATGGAATGTCGGTTTAGTAAGCAACGAAGTAGTGATGGAAGTGTAGTGAAGCTTGGTGAGCAAGAAATACCGATGAATGATTATTTCAAATATTTGGGATCCATCATTCAAAAGTACGGAGAAATTGATGGAGATGTAAATCATAGGATAAAGGTTGGGTGGATGAAATGGAAAAGTGCAACTGGAGTGATGTGCGATCGTAGAATGCCATTGCGGTTGAAGGGAAAGTTTTATAGGACGACTATTAGACCCGCTTTACTATATGGTACGGAATGTTGGGCTGCCAAGAGACATCATATTCAAAAAATGAGTGTAGCTGAGATGCGGATGCTTAGATGGATGTGTGGAAATACAATAAAAGATAAGATTCGGAACGAGGAGATACGTAAGAAGGTAGGTGTTGCACCCATTGAAAATAAGATGCGAGAGAATCGTTTACGGTGGTTTGGACATATTCGGCGAAGGCCTAATGATGCTCCAGTTAGAAGGTTGGAGAAATGGGAAAATATATTAGTTAAAAGAGGTCGGGGTAGGCCTAGGAAGACTTGGATGGAGATGATAGGAAAGGATATGAATGCTTTGAACCTCACCGAGGACATGGCATTGGATAGAAATGATTGGAGGAAAAGGATTCATGTGGAAGACCCAAAATGAATTTCTTTTTTTGGTTCATATCGCTGACCCCAATTGTTTTGGGATGAAGGCGTAGTAGTTGTTGTTGTTGTTGTTGTTGTTGTTGTTGTATATATATATATATATATATATTTTACATTTTTGCCCCTGTTGCACCCCCGCACCCGGGTTTTTTGGAAGTGCTGAATCCCTGCACCCGCACCCGCGCCCGCGCCCGCACCCGCACCCGCACCCGCACCCGCACCCATGTGACATAGGTGGACGAAATGCGTCTAACTACCAGTTGCTTTTTTGTGGATGCGATCACAAACAAAGTGGACATCAATTTCCACATGTTTGCTTTGTTGGTGGAAAATAGGATGTGCATGTTAAATTATATGCATGTAATTTCTGTTTTGAGTCAGGGGTATTTTGGTCCTTTTTCTTTATAATAAAATATCCACTAGGGATAATTGCTTTTAGTATTTTTCTTTTTTTCCTTTTTTTTGTCTTTTATCTAAAGAGCAGGGGCTCTTTGGGCATTGACCCAAAGAGTCATTGGGAGTTCCCAACAACTCTTTGGAGCTCCCAACAACCCCTCCTACATGGGTCTTTTTTGTGTATAAATAGGGGTTAAAACCCCCTTGTTCTTTAATATTTTTTGTTAAGCATTTGGTGAATAATATCCTATATTTTTTCACTCTTGTTATTGCTTTATTGGCTTTTGTTTAGTTCCATACTGAACTTGTGTATGTGCACATGTGTAAGTGTAATCTTGTAAGCCCTTAGTGGCTAGTATTTGTGCTTCTGCATATTTCATTACATGGTATCAGAGTCATTGTGCTATTGGACTTGTGGAAGGTTGCTATCAAGTGTTTGTATCATGACAAAGTTTGTTAAAACTTTGTGCTCTCATTCTCTCATTTCCTCTCTCTCTTCTTCTCGTCAATGGAGACCAAAATCAACCTAGCATTCAAACTCAATGGGAAAAACTAGATGATTGGGGCCTCTGTCATGGACAATAATATCAAGGGAAAGAAGCTTTGGGGTTATGTGATAGGCACAATCCCCGAACCTCAACTCAAGCTCACCAAACTAGAAAAAGGTCAAGAGAAGGCTCTAGAGGGAAATACCTTAAGGTCAAGCTTTGTTCTTTCTCAATAAACTTTCGGTGTTTATACCATAAGTTTAAGGGGAGATGTTAAATTATATGTATGTAATTTTTGTTTTGGGTTGGCGGTATTTTGGTCTTTTTCTCTTGCAATAAAATATCCACTAGGGATAATTGTTTTTAGTATTTTATTTTTTTTATTTTCTTTTGTCTTTTATCTAAAGACTATGGGCTCTTTGAGCATTGACCCAAAGAGTTGTTGGGGGTACCCAACGGTCATAAATATGACTGTTGGTCACTCCCAACGACTCTTTGGAACTCCCAACAACCCCTCCTACATGGGTGTTTTTGTGTATAAATAGGGGTTAAAACCCCCTTGTTCTTTAATGCTTTTTGTTAACTATTTGGTGAATAATATCCTATATTTTTTCACTCTTGTTATTGCCTTATTGGCTTTTGTTTAGTTCCATAGTGAACTTGTGTTTGTACCCGTGTGTAAGTGTAACCTTGTAAGCCCTTAGTGGCTAGTATTTGTGCTTCCATGTATTTCATTACAGCACAGCCATGTACGTAGCACTAACATTATCACACCATAAAACAAGGATAGATCTAGAAGGGAAACCCAATTCACGAAGCAGGTACTGGATCCAAATTAGTTCGGCAGTTGTATTGGCAATTGCACGATATTCGACCTTGGTACTGGATCTAGCAATTGTAGGTTGCTTCTTAGAACTCCAAGAGAGTAAATTGGGTCCAAGGAATACAACATAACCGTCGATGGACTTTCAGTCATCAAAACACCCTGCCCAATCTGCAGACAAAGAGAGATCCGTGGTGGGTCTGATAAGCAGACCGAATTGTATAGTGTGTTTAATATATCTCAGGATCCATTTCACCATGGTCCAATGATCCACAATGAGACGAGCCATAAATTGACACACCTTGTTAACTGCATAGGCCAGGTCCGGTCTGGATAAAGTTAAGTACTGGAGACCTTCAACAATACTCTTGTATAACGTCAGATCATGAAAGCTAGATCCAGAGCTAGAAGAGAGAGTTTGAGATAACAGAGGAGTGAGCTGGTTTTGAGATGTAGGGAGAGCCTCAATGCCTAAGAAGAAATGAAGATTCCCAAGATCTTTGACAGTAAAGGCATGGCTGAGTTTGGAAACAAGAGTAGTAATGTAGAAACTAAAATTGCCTGTCACCAAAATATCATCCACATAAACCAACAAAAACAATGTTAAATGTGGCTCTGGGGGCCTGTTTGAGCCCATAAAGAGCCTTCTGAAGTTTGCAAACATGTGTTGGATATCGAGAGTCCAAAAATCCTGGTGGTTGGTCCATATGAACAGTTTCTTGGAGGTTCCCGTGCAAGAAGGCATTTTAAACATCTAATTGTTTAATAGACCACTTATAGCTTAAGGAAATAACCCTTAGCAACCAATTGTGCCTTGTACGGTTCTAAAGACCCATCTGCTCTACGTTTGACTTTGTATACCCATTTACAGTTGATCACATGCGAAGATGGGTAAGAGGGTTCAAGAGTCCAGGTACCATTACGAATTAAAGCATCATACTCACTTATCATGGCAGCATGCCATTGTGGACTCTAAATGGCTTGATGAAATTTTTTGGGTTCATGATCCTGGATGAACGGGGTTAACAAGGCAATAGGGAGGGGGATATAGAGTACAAAGATAGACCTTAGGGATATGTGTTCCATCTTGGGAACGAGTGACCATGGAGTGAGTGCGAAGAGGCTCAACCACACATTCAGGGTTAGGTGGGATGGACACATGGGGAGATGGAGCATCGTGCTAGTCAGGAGATGGTAAAGGGGATTGGTCAACCAACGAATCAAAACAAACTGTGGAAGGTAGGAGCCTCAAAGGTTCAGATGGGGTCCGATCTAACGAAGGGAATGAAGCAACACTCCAGGGAATTGAACCAGATGAAGACGATGGAGGATGACTGACCAAAATTGAAGGGGTCTCTTTTTGGAGAAAAGGGAATTGACTTTCATCAAATATCACATGGTGGGAAACAAGAATTTTCCGAGAGGTGATATTGAGACACTGATAACCATGATTACTTGCACTATAACCAAGAAAGACATGTTTTTCCGTCTTATAATCCAGTTTATTTAAACGGTAAGGTCATAAACATGGGCAACAAGCACATCCAAAAACCTTCAAAATTTTATAATCAGAAGGTTGCTGGAACAAAACTTCAAATGGGGATTTATTTTGAATAACAAGCGATGGAAGACAATTTATCAAAAAAACAGTTGTGCAAAAGGCAAATGACCAATATTTGGTAGGAATGGCCACTTGACTCATCAAACTTAGCCCAGTGTCCACATTATGATGATGCTTTCTCTCCGCTGCCCCATTTTGTTCATGTGTGTGAGGGCAAGAGATTATATGTGAAATCCCACACTCACGTAGAAATGAGTCTAGAACTCTATATTCTCCTCCTCCATCAGTTTGAAAAGATTTTATTTTTCGTCCAAAAAGGTTTTCGACTTTTACCTTAAATTGTCGAAATACACTAGCAACATCAGATTTGTGAGCAATCATATAAAGCCAAGTAAATTAGAAAAATCATCAACAAAATTAACATAACAACGATAGCAGTCCAAACTAAGAGTTGGGGCAGAACCCCACACATCGGAAAAAATAAGTTTAAGAGGTGCAGAGGTTTTGTGAATAGACTTAGAAAAGGGCAATGCAGGGCTCTTCCCTTATTGACATGCATCACATATACTCTGTATAGAGTTCTGTTAAAAGGGAAGACCAAACCGATGCACTACTTTTTGCACTATTCGATCATTAGGGTATCCCAACCTCTGATGCCACTGATCTAGAGATGCTCGCTCTACTACAAGGGCAACAACTTTATTATTTCTTTTATTCTTTTCTGACATAAATTTTATCCGATATAGTCCTTCACTGCTCCTCCCTCCAATGATCTCTTTTCCTGAAGTAGGATCCTTACCAGAACAATGTTCATGGTGAAATTCAAAAACAATATTATTATCATGAGTAAACTTATTCACCAAAAGCAAATTTCTGGTGTAGAACGTCTCTGACTGCAAATTTTGAATCATTAACAGATAAAGAAGAGGAACCAATGTGATGAATTTTCCAACATGATCCATCACCTATCTTGACCGCGTCCTTTCCTTCATATAGAGAGTGCAAAGAAAGAGAGTTTAGATCATGAGTAACATGAGATGCACATGAATCTGGATACTCCATCCAAATTAGAGGCTGAAGCTTGATATATTTGAGGCTGAGATTCCCGAGAATTGTTTGGATTCTTAGGAAAGTTTTGGGAGATCTGAAAGCAATGTTTGGCCGAGTGGCCAGGTTTTTTACAATATTGGCATATCACAATGCCACTGTTTTGGTCACTTGAGTCCATTTTGCCTTATTTCTTCCTCTGAATTGTCCTCTACCTCTTTGTTGACCAGTACCTCGATTATTATTTTGGTACTGCTTAGATTGTCCCCCAATCGATTGGTGTTGCACAATGTGTGCAGATGGACTAGACGCCAAATCATCATGATCAACATCACTAAGAGCAGTAGTAGACTATGAAACTCGTCCACAATCACCGATTCGTTCAGTGTCTTGATGGATGTTTTAAAAGTGGCATACTCTTGAGAGAGGCCTCTTAAAAGGTGAAGAACCATATCTTCATCACCTGCGGGTCGTGAGGCCACATCAAGTTCATGGGAGAGCATTTTGGCTCTCTGAAAATATTCATTAATGGTCTTGGTTCCCTTCTTTAATCTATGCAGTTGTTCTTTTAACTGCAAAAACTTTAGAACTGAATTGGGCAGCATATGAATTCTTAAGAGGAATTCCTACGTCATAGGACAACTTCAAACCAACAAATTGAGTATGGATGGATTCAGAAAGAGACGAAATAATCCAGCTAAGAAGGAGCTAATCATGTCTCAACCATGTCAAGTATTCAAGATTCATAGTTTGAGTTTTTTCATCACTGGACAAAACATATTTGTCCAAGCATTTCTTAGATCCATCGATAAACCCATAAAGATCATATGACAGAAGAAGGGGAGTGAACTGCGACTCCCATAACAGAAAGTTGTCTGCATCTAACTTAGTATTTAAAAAGTATTGCAGACTAGTGGGGCAGGTAACATAGGAAGCAAAGCAGAACTTATCTAAGAGGAGATTGCTGCTGAAGGTGATCCTGCCATTGATCTTCAGCTTGAGGTGCAATCCTTAGGGTGACCGAGTAGTAATCTCAATGTTGGCTCTGATAACATAAACGAGCACAAATATATATATATATATAGAGAGAGAGAGAGAGAAAGGAAGAACACACAAAGTTAGCGTGGTTCAGTGCAACAGCACCTACGTCCACGAAGAGAACCTCACACACTCTATTCAATCAAAGTGTGTAGGTATTTACTATATAAGAGCTTGGTTACATTGAATAGTGGATTGATATCTACATTACATATCTTATCAGACGTCCCTTGTGGATTGAGGTCGACCTTACACAGCAGTGGGAGGCAGTTTCTAAACTTTATAGGACTTCAAGCTTATCTTGAAGTGACGCCACTTGAGCTCTCGTGGATAGGCCCTCGTTTGGTGAAGCATCTGCCTTATCTTTTGTAAGGTCAAACTTATCCTTAGGTGGCATCTCTTGAATCGTGTTGGACAGTTCCACATTTGATGCTATGATATCCTTTGAAGGAGATTTCTGGTTTGAAGCCACATTTGGTTTCCCATGCGGTGCTGTAACAGCTCTTGGATCTGGATCGGGATCCATTACTCTAACAGTGACATAGGTTGGCAGGTATCAAACCTGATCTCTCAGTTAAGATACCAATGGAGCTGAGAAATTTCAGCCTTAAAGCACATTATTTGAAACTTGAAATACTGAAGACACACACACACACACACACACACACACACACACACACATATATATATATATATATATATATATATATATATATATATATATATATATATATATATATATATATATATATATATATATATATATATATATACATAGAGAGAGAGAGAGAGAGAGAGATCGGTCCTTCCTCATAGCCAGTTTAGGATTGTACCGATTATTTTTTCAATGTTTCATCCCATGATCACGTGTTTTTTAAACTGGAGAGGTCAAATGTGATCTTTTATGGGAAATACTTATTGGATTAGAGATTTATTTAAGCTTAGACAGGTTTTTACAGGAACCAAAAATACAATGGCTCACATCGCATCAAAAAATCTACATTGTAAGATCGTGCTCTCCGCCAACGCAATTCCACCCAAAGCATGTTTTTCTGGCAAGCTAGCATCTTCAGACACAGATTAAGCAAAAAAGGTGCCACCCTTTCTATTCATCCGATTCAAATAGAAATATGCAAATATGCATTGAGCGAATATAAATAGTCTTTATTCTTCAAAAGAAAATATATAAATTGGCTTTCAAAAATTAATAGAAACAACATAAAAACCATTAAAAACAGCATAAATCATCAAAGAGAGATAAAGACCCACTTTCACCAACAAAGAGAACTAAGAAAGATCAAAACGTGGTCTCTAATAGAATTAGCAATCACCAACCAATCTAACTCCCCTCAATTGATCGTCATTTCAATAAACAAACACAACCGCGAAGATTCGACTCCGAGCATCATCAAACCCGGGGAAGGATTCAACACAAAACACCATAGAATCTCTCATTTCGCTACTCGCACATACAAATTCTCAATCACCCACAAAAATTACACAGATAAAAAACCAGACCGACAATCAATCAAATCGAGGTAGCATTACCATGATGTCCATGTGCAGCCAGTCGGCCCCACAACGAAGCATGTAATCGGCCTCCGACGCGAGATTCGCGAAGTCCGAGGATAGCATCGACGGAGCGATCTTGGCGGAAACCATGGTTAATCTCTCTCTCTCTCTCTCTCTCTCTCTCTCTCTCTCTCTCAATGTCAGAGACATTTGGGGTTGGTGGTCTTAAAGGAGAGGAGGTTGGGTTGGTAGGGGCGCGGATTGACATTTGACGACGCCGCCGGATGGTAAGCGTAGGACTGGCTGTCAACGGGTGCGAAAATAGAATTCTAAACCCGGATTTGCATAATTTTAAATTTTTATTTTTTAAACATATATATATATATATATATATAGTACTCGGGTCGAGTAGGGTACCTGACAAAAAATCTGGGTCAGGTCGAGTAGGGTACCTGACAAAAAATCTGGGTCAGGTCGGTTACCCGACAAAAATCATGACCCAAATCCGACTCACATATTGCTCGGGTCGGGTTTAGGTCGACCTGAATATTATTCGGGTCGGCACTTTCCATGCCCATACCCGGGAATTCAGGTTCGGGATGGGTCAGTATCTGATACAAACTGGACCCATTTCTGACTGAGTAAAATCTAAATAGGTGGATAAGCAAATTGATTGAATCTTTGACCCGGATCCAAACCTGATTGAGCTGTAGCATCTGGTTGGTATATGCCTCAATCCCATTTCTCACTGTGAAGAAATCTAATTGGGTAGATATGCAAATTGATTGGATTCTTTGAGCCGTCTCTGGATGGTGTATGTCTGAATCCTGTTCGATTACTTTCGAACAAATGCTGAATTTGGGACTGGATGTTCCCAAGATGGAAACTGTAACAGCAAATTAGATATGTTGGTACTCCATGCTCTCTTCTCCTGTGGAGCGTCCTTCCGTGGTAAATGAATCGGACGGTTTGCGTTGATTTTGGCCCCCGCTTTCCTCATGATCCATATTTGCATGCACATGTGGGCTCCACGAAAAAGGTGCACCCCGACCCCTTTTTCCGTGACATGCAAACAAGCCCTTTGCGTGTCACTTTTTGCAGAAACACATTTTGATGAGACCCATCATGTCAACACAAACACGGGACTCTCTTTACATGACACCCCCCCCCCATCCTTTTCAGCAGAAACATGGCTCCATCTCCATGTAGTTATGGTGTTGAACCTCCTTCTTCAGCACACAAATGCACCCTTAAGGAGGGCCTATCTGAATCCAACACCTTGGTCATGTGGCCTAGGGCTGATGAAAGACCCGAAATAATCAAAACAGAGCTTGTTCGCATGTTCATGCTTGGCTCATTCACCAGTGGATTGAGCTCATGACTTGACTTGTGCTCGTGTTTAGCCAAGCTGAGACGAATGAGACCAGCCCAACACGAGCTAGCTCCTGTGAAAACATTTCATGTTATATATTTTTTATGTTACACTTAGTTTATATTATACATACTAACATATATATTGGCGCTTTTATGGTGTGCATGCTTGATTTACATAGATTTAATCTCCAAATGCAAAATCTGTCGTATCATGTTTAACATGTTCAGTTTACTATTTCCATGAGTTAAAGTTGACTTAAATATTATGTTTTATACTATTTTTAAACCACCCTTATTTTCATGAATTGTGAGTTGTTGATTTTTCACCGTCTGAAAATAGAATCTTGTATTAAACATGATAAAAACCTGTTTATCCAAAAAAAAATGATAAAACCTTCTAATATAAAAAATAAACCATGCTAAACTCATTTGTACAGTTAGATCTATCATTTGGGTGGCGAGATCCAGGCAAGTGTACGACTGTATGTTATCAGTGTACAGAACCACCCTGTGTATATATATATAAAGAGAGAGAAAAAATGTGCTACTAATGAAGGTAAAAAACAAATGAGTTAGAAATCATAGGTGCAAGCCCTATTGACTGAATCTAACAACATAGATGTGTTCAGCATGGTTTGTTTGCTAAGTATCAAGCCTTGGATATTGCTTTTTTGTAAAAATGTGATCTTTTCAGTTATGAAATTTTGACACATTGTGGTCTATTGATTTTTGAACCCCTTTAAAAACGTAATTGCTTGTCATAATCACATGATTCAAAACAAGTTTCCTGCTAAACAAACCATGGAGATCACATCCGTAACATTTGATTTACAAAAAATTAATTTTTTTGAGGTAAATTGTGATTTCTACTCAATAGTTTTTTACCTTCATTAGCAAGCAATATATATATATATAGAGATATATATATATATAGAGATATATATATATATATATATATATATAGAGAGAGAGAGAGGGTAGGTGGACGATCTTAACAAATTACTTCTGAATAAAACAGTAAACCCTATATAAGAACCATATACCATAGCATTTTGTGGCTCATTTTGCCCGTCTTTACAAGGACGTGGGTTGGAGTTCTACATGAGAATAGGTAAGAGTTGATGCAAATAGTTTCATTGCTATGGTTTAAAATAATTGGAAGTGAAAAATACAAGGAACTTAGTTGAAAACGTGAGATCTGCTCCTTACATTCCTGACACTTATAAAAGATGTAAGGAATATCTCTCCAATCAGGGGCGTAGCTAGGATTCATGCGAGGGGGGGGGGGAGCAAACTGGGGTGTAGAAAAAAAAATTGTGTGATAGTTGGGGGTTCGGGGGCAGCACCCCCGAAAAAAATTTTTTTGAGATAAAATAAAAAATGGCTACAATTATTAATAAAAATCTATTTCATATGGACAAATCAAACTATTTGCTGCAGTCAGGGCTGGGCTAAAAAATGGATAAAAATCTATTTCATATGGAATCAGGGCTGGGCTAGGACTGGGCTTTTAAAAAAAATAAAAAAAATTAACTGTTTCGGGAGGCAGGACTGGGCTACAGCCCAGTCCTGCCCCCCCCCCCCCTAGCTACGCCTCTGTCTCCAATGGTTAAATGTGAGGAGTTAAAGGAGTTAGCTGCACATGTTCTAGATTAACACTCTAATATAGTTTTGGCATTATGGGTGTGACTTTTCACATCGAAATTCTAATTTGAGATTCATGAAGTGTCAGACTTCTATAAACTGTAAGACTCACATTTGGTTGAAAATAACAGAGATCATACATATAACATAACCAACACAGGTATGAGGGTTAAAATGTGACCAAGATATGGTATCAAGAAACAATAACTAATAGCAATTACAGGAGTCGATCTTCTTGTTTGATTCGTTAACAATATTAGAAATACTACTTTGTTACAAAACGTTTTGCTGATCCTCAAGATTATGATTTAAAGATAGAACAGAAATTTTATCTTATTTGATAATCTTTTCATGTCAGTTTTGTCTGCCAGAAGCTATGTCAGGACACAGTAAAATGGACACAAGACACGTCATTCTTCAGCAGTTTCCCATTAAGAATAGCATAAAGTGGACACGACACGAAACTAAATTAGAGTACCTCTATGATAGGCCAGAAGGTTCAGACTTCAGGCCATTACCTGCAGTAGAAACCAAACTTCACTCTTTCATCTGAAAAATCAGTTTTGCTGCAGGTTCTTTTTTCCTGTTATAGGATACTAATTGCATTAGAGACATGGAATGGCAGAACTGTTATTATGTCAGGTTTCTTCTGAGCACTTTAAATGTCCAATTCCAAGCGTGATTTTCACTGCACCCATGAGAACCAAGATCTGGTTCAGGAGCTAGTAAAGCCGAAGTTCATGCAGAGCTTGGAAGAGACGACGGCTATGCAAAGCGTTATCCTCTCAGCTGGGTTTCCCTGCATTTAGCTCCAACACTGTTTTCTTGCAATTAACATGAGCTGTAGAATATGATAATACTCATACAATCAAAACAGTGTATTCCTATACACTGTACACAAACCAACTTACATGTTTTAAGATATAACCATGCACTGATTAACCAGTACCTTGTACCAAACTTGCTGCTCAGCGCTAAGGCTTAATGCAATCTGCAGCACAAACTTTCAAACTTCAACATTGACAGTTTCTGTCTTCCTTCCATTTACACCTACGCAAGAGTTGATGCTTAAAAATTGCTTCAAAGGCGCCTAAGCGACCTTACTTTCTATCACATGAACAGGACTCGACAGCTTTTTCTTGTCATTAAAGCTAAAGCTAGGCAAAGGCATGCAACACTGGCTGCCTTTAGCTGCCTTTCCGTTCTCAAGATTTAAATCCATACCATTCGGGGTTGTTCCACCGATACCACTGGAGTTGGCTTCAGATGGGGTGGGGGTGGGGGTTGCGATTAACACTTTTAGTGGCAATGGACCATTTGGCTTCTCAATCTCTGGTTTTTTACCATCAAACTGTTGATTGGAAGCTGAAGACTGTAAAGGTGGTAAGACATCACTCGCATTCTCATCACTTTCCTTGGTTTCCCTGAACAAGTCCTCTAGTTTCTTCTTGTTATCAGTTGGAGATGTTGGAGATGCTGACGCTTTGGCATCAGACATTCTGCTGACAATAGAAGCCATAGTGGGTCGAGGTGCCTCAGGAGTGCCCTCATTGTGATTCAGAGTATTTCCTCTGGATGGGGTGAAATCTGAACAAGGACCAATAAAAATTAAAAGTCAAGCTAGGGCAATATGAGTTTGCACAACTGTGGGAAATCCTTACTTTGGCATCGAGATCAAAAGATATTACCTCCACAGACACTAACAAAATCATCGTCACAGTCAGATTCCAACCAAGCTAGGGAATCAAAGAAAGTCTCATCTTTACTACCTGCCATGACACAGTGCAAAAACAACAAAATACAAATCTATCAGAAATAATAAAAGGATGAGGTAAGTGCAAAAACATCAGCTAGGCAAACATGTATTTAGTAGAAGAAAGCAGACTTTTGGGATACAACTAAAAAGAGATGACATAACATATGGACTACAACATGTAGTTAAGATTGACATGAACTGTTTGAATGGAAAGATGCCCAAGTTATCTGCTCATGTATTCCGCCACCACTCATTTAGGATAGTGCCTACAAACACAGAAAATATATCCGATTCTTCTTAATCCATGTGGCATTTTCTTCACTTTTCTTTCTTTGTTTCCACCTTGCTTTTAGTATACCACATGCTGAGATAATCAAAATTTTAGTGTTGGTTTATGTGTTCTTTGAGGATACACCCTGATTGTTTAGGCAAACACCGAAAAGAGGCATATTATACAAATGCAGGAGATCTATAGGACATGTATGGCACCAACATCTTCATGTGTCACCAACACGTATGTCATGAAAACGGTCCATCATCAACAAAAATATCATCACGAATCACCATTACATGGGCATCGCCACCGTGTGCCCCACTACCAAGTACCAACACCACCATTATCATACATCCGCATCACCATGGCCATCATCATCAGCAAGCCCCAATCAAAATCCACATCATGCACCACCATCATGATCATCATGAATCATCACTTGCGACCACCCTTATTATCATCCTACCGAACCCAATCATAAGATATGATGGAGCACCTCGTGGTTACCTCTTCTTCCTCTGCAGCCGATCATTCTGATGATCAAGCAAATAAAGCTTCTAAACTCAAGTGCCCACCAAGTTGACCTGAATCTTGTAAGTGCCAAGCTAACCACGTGAAGTTTGTAAGTTTGAATGCAAAAAATGTTCATGAACAAGCAAAGATGCAACTCCACGTCCTTGGTTAATGGTCTTCCAAGACAAACATTTGACATAAAATTGAATAAGTCCATCCAAGATAACAAATTGCTACAGATTCAAACAAGAAGAAGAAAACAAAAAGAAGAAAAGGCAAAATGGTTAGACTTCCATCGAACCACAACACCAAATAAACAAAACCCACAAATCACATAATTCAAAACATACATAATTAGCAACTTAAAAAACAAGGAAACCACAAATCAGAGAATTCAAAACACCCATAATTAGCAACTCAAAAAACAAGGAAGCCACAACACCAAATAGCCAAAAAACACAAATCAGAGAATTCAAAGCACCCATAATTAGCAACTCAAAGAAACAATGATTTAGCTATCACGTGAACTCCTTAACCAATAGAAGTATGATCCTTAAGAGACCCGTGATCACCATAAACAAACAAAATTCACAAGCAATTCGATCAACCAAGGACCACATAAGCAACTCAAACGCATCTAAAACCACGAATCCACCCAAATGCTCGACACCCATCACCGAAAACCCCGAAATCCCGCCACAAAACCCAGATATCTCCACAACCCACGATCCCAAGCCGAAAAAATTCTAAAACTCAGAACAGGAAGAAGAAGAGGAATCACCATAACTCCCGTTGCCCCGCGACGACCCGTCCGAATTGAGGCGCGCTTCTCCATTCTTCTTCCCGTCCCCGACGACGCCGTTCTCGCCATTCTCTACCCCCTCCTTCTTCCCCGACCTGGTAATCAACCTCTTCGCCTTCGCTGCAATCGACTGGCTCTGCTTCACAGAGGAATCAGGGCGTTTCTGGCCCGAAACGCAGGAACCCATCTCCCTCCCTCGGATCAACGCCTCAACCCACCATGAAAAACCGCAATTCTCGAACCAAAAGCCTTAGACAAGAAAATGGTGCACAGAACCGGAGAAGACGCCAGTTATTGGGTGAGAATTGAGTGGTGAAGAAGAACAGGAGAAACTGTGAGACAGAGAGAGAGGAAAAAAAGGACGGTGACAGAAAAGTGTGGGGAAGAAGATGGGAGGAAAGAGTGGGGAGAGGTCGGTGGTATGTGGGCTCCAAAACCAGTGTTTGGATTGGATTTGGGGGAGGAATTCTGTTGCGACGATGGTGATGATGCTTGTGACGATCCATGTGAGCGCAACTCGTCTCTTTGCGTTTTCTTGGGGCATCGAGAGGAATTTGCAATTATTGGGAGGGAGGGGCCCCCTATCCGTAATTTTGGCCCACCTTTTGATTGGGCCCGCGCGGTAGGTCTAGGAAACGATGCCCTCTCGACTCGGTTTGTTAAATATTCCGTTCAGCTCACCAATTTAACACGCGCGCGCGCGCGCACACACATATATATATATAAAGAGAGAGAGAGAGAAATTAGTCTTGCTATTGCTAAAAGAAACGTACTAAATTGGTTTTTAGGCTCTTCCAGTATTTTTTGCAGTTTGGACCCCATAAATGTGTTAGGTATGGTCAATTTACAAGAATCCACACCGGGATCATGTATTTTTTATAGAAAAAAAAATATTTAAAGCCTCAAAAATTTATAGAGATTTTGGATTATTGATTTTTCGAACATTATAAAAACTCACCCATGTGTCAGAATCGAACACTTCAAGAGTTGATTTCTATAAAATCAAGTACATATATCACATATGTACCATCATAATTTAAAAATAAAATAAAAATAAACCTGAAAACTCATTTAGCACATGTATATATATAGAGAGAGAGTCACTAGAATATGTGAACTGAAAATATGAGAACTAATGTATGAACCACTATTATTATGGACTTTTTGTTCTTTTCTCTTAAATATAATAGTACCTCCTCTTGAATCATCTGATTTGGATGCATAAACAAGATATTTTAAGGCTTTAATATGAATGACTCATAATCTTTATAAATATTCAAGCATTGAAAAATAGCATTTTTTTATCAAAAATCACAATCCAATGATTGAATCCTAGCAAATTCACCGTGCCAAGCACATCCACATGGTTGGATTTGCAACAAAGTGTTTAAAGTGCCCATATTTCTACTTCTCATATTCTAGTGACTATATAGAGATAGAGATAATCAAGTTTGTGTGTTTAATGTTTGTGTTTAATGATAAATCTAAACATTTAGATGTATTTATCATTACTTATCCACTAAGAATCATGCTTTTGATTGAATCAATTTAACACTAATTCTTGAGTTTTAGTTAAACAAGTTTTTGATGTAATATGAATGTTGGTTTTTTTTTGTTTAGATAAAAATACAACTAAATAGGAAAATTGTTTAAACCAATACATGTATTCTATTAAATAAAGCATATAGATCTCATCGATCTACACATTCAGTCAAAAAATATATGTAGATATGTTTTTTAAATGGGTTTGGGCAAAATGGGAGATAAATGGTTTCATTACTATATATATATATAATCAATTTTTTAAAACACTTAAAAACAAACTTTCATTTTAGAAAATGAACCACCTCATGATCCACTCATAACAAGCTCAGACTGAGCAACTCGTGATGAGTTCACGAGCCAAGCCCAAACAACCCCAGCTCAACTCATTTGCGGTTGTAACTTGGAGTTATTTTTCAATGCAGTAGAATTCTCCATCAGGATTTTCTCACAAACGAAGAATCTTGCGATAATTAAAGATTGATGACTTTTAGAAGCCATGGGTAAAGAAAATTTTGAAAAAAAACGTAAAGGTTGCCTTTTAATTGGTGGATCTCATGTTAATATTGTGATTTTCTTCAAGCATAGGTTAGTATCATTATATTTCGAGATTATATCGAATTTTCAAATACTTGGAGATATATTTTCAGATAAGCAATTACAAGTGATATTTATTATTTAGACAAAAGTTACGACAAGTTTGTAGTAGCAAGGGAAAATCTTTTAATATTTTGAAAATTTTCTTTTTCTCAAGAAAATGTCAAACATATATATGACATATAAAACACAAAGATATATATATATATATATAATATAAATAAAAATACAAAATACTATGAAGATAAAATGGAAACTTTTTTATATATTTTATTCTATATATTTTCTATATTTCTAATTATTTATATTTATCAGTTTCAAGATTTTCCCGATAAAAACAAAATTTCTTCATCACTAAATATTTTCTCAACTGAAACAAATCCCGAACCGAGATTTTTGACATCGGTCCAAGCTAAGTAAGCTAAGCGCCAAAAAAAATTCTTCCGAGTCATATTAATCGGTTCAAAATTACGAGTCACGAACGTATCGGAGTTTACCCGAGTCTCGAGTCAAACGCGGTTTCTTACACCCACGGGATACTTTTTTTCCTTTTGCGGTAAAGTTGCCACCATCTTTTTGGTACTCAATTACGAAAAAATTACGAAAACGCCACTTCGCTGAATTCTTTTCAGGCCAAATTTTGTTCACACGTTGAAATTCCATTCGACCCCTTTTTGTTTTTTTAATAGCTAGAAAAGATTTTATCTTGTAAAATATTCCTATTTTAGCATATTGACCAACTTCTTTTTCACCCACGCTGTCTGAAAAAAACTCGCCTGCTGTTTTGTGTCAACGGGTCGGGTCATATCCTATCAAACCCATACCAAGTAGTAGATGGACCCTACTCTGGCTTGAAAGATTATAACTCAGATCCAATCAAGACCCGAAACTTTACCCGTTTAGCTATTCCAACCTCGACTTACTTCTGATCTTACCTAAACCAGGACTTGTGGGACCTTGACCCGGACCAATACCAGCAACTCAAAATCTGATTTGCATCTGGACCCGGATCCATCTCTGGCTCAGTTCTGAACAGTTGACAGCCCAACCCACGGTGTAGGGTTTTGACCTTTGACCGTGTATTTATTGAGGCTGCTGTATGGACCTGACTAGGGCTCAAACCCAATCAACCAACCCTAACTCACTGATCAGAGTAGGTTTGTTGTATAAGTGTAGGTGGGGGCAATTATGGTTATGGTGCATACATTATGGTGAGCCCAGTATCATAATCGACCCATATCGGTTAGGTTGGGGACCAAAGCTTCGGTAGGCCCCACGATCGAGTCCAGCCTGTCTCAAAAGCTGTTTGGACGGCCCGTCTAGATTATTCGAACTTAACCTGGTGTATTATTAATAGACAAGCGTGTCCGACGTCGGCTCCGTACTCTGTCAATGGAATTGTGGGGTTTTCGAGCCTAATGCGCACTACTACTGATGCATGTTTGGATGTCACTTAAAACATGACCATGTTCATGATCTACCATGCTTACGAGGTCCAATTCGTCGTTTTTTTATTGAGGTCGTATTTCGGGTTTCATTTCCAACAGGGCAAAGTTAGCAAAACATGACCATGTTCATGAACTCCAATTTAACTGCAACATCTAGGAGTTTGAGTTCGTGAACTTGGTTGGATTATCATATTTGAAAGGTTGAATGTAGGTTCTACTTGAAAGGTGACAAAGTTTGTGAATTGATGCACCCCAAGTTTTTGTATACCTAGAGGTAAATCAATGCACAGCTAGGGTTCAAGAACCAATGGTATGGCCGGAAAGGGCTCAGCACACCTGTTGGGTGGGTTGGCTTAAGGCTTGCAACCTGAAAGGGAAGCAGATCAGGTCATGCTGAACATGAGTGTTTTTGTCATGCCGTGGCCGTCTGTTTGCATTTTGGATGAATGCCACGTGGTTTTGTTGACTTTTAATCTTTTTAAAATTCAAATCGGATGGCCAGATGTCAGCATGATAAAAAAACGCTCATGTTCAGCATGACCTGATCTACTTTCACCTGAAAGAGGTCAAGAGATCCATACCAGAGTTATGTGTTCTTTACCATAAGGTGTAAGGGCTTCACTCATCTGATAGGGGCGACTTGTGAATGTCACAAAGTTGACGGGACGTCACAAGTTCGACACCCACGGGTGGCGTACCTTGCTGTAAGGTTGAAGCTGGGTGTAGTTCCCGGTGGGCCGGGAGGACCTCAAGGATTTTACCAACCAGAGGTCCGCCAATGTGCGGTATATGATGGGGTTTTTTTCTCTTTAACTGAGAGAGAGAGAGAGACTATCCTTATCCTTGGTGGGCAATGGGGAAGCACTTAAGTTTTACACTGCAAATACCGACTCAAATCTACTGTTTTGGACCCCTTGATCAAGATGGTGCCTGGCATGTCTAAAGTAACATCCAAGTATAAAGGAAAACCACTTCCTATAAACCAATTGATAACATGACCTACCATTCTATTCTTATAATCAAAAGTAGTGATATCCTGACTCCCGAAAATGTGCAAAGGTTAAGACAAAGCATTGTGCTTTAGCCACGTGTATATGCTTGGCAATCACTAAACGATTGCGGTAACTTTTGCAAAGAGACTGAATCTTTTTTTTTTCCTTTTTCTAACAACTATTACACGTGGCAGAACCGCAATGTTTTACCTGGATTTTTGCACACTTTTTCGAATCAGCACATTGCTAGAGAAAACATCGAAGAGAATGGTAGTTTAAGTGACTATGGAGAGACCGGATAAGTGATCGACTTGAGGACACGTGTTGAGATTTGATTGTTGATCGGTCGTTGCTCAAATACACATGTTGACCGGTTGATTAGGGGTGCAAGTGGGTCAGATCTGGATCTTTATCGGATTCTAACCTGAATATGGTCCACAAAAGTAATGTCCTTTTTATAAACATGTTGTATAAGAACAAATCATGTCAGGTTTAGTCAGATCCAGGTGGGAATCAGATAAATAAATAAGTTCAGAATCAAGCGGAAACCAGGATTACTCAAACCATTATATATATATATATATATATATATATATATATATATATATATATATATATATATAGGAAAATGGGTCCATGCTAAACCCATTTGGTGCTAAACAACCTGGTAAATGGGTTTTTCGGGCTTCACCCGTGCTTCTTATGCGGTTTTGACACCATAAATGTGTTGAGCATGGTTGATTTATTAAAAATCTACACTTAGATCATGTGTTTTTGATGAAAAAAAAATGATGTTTGGAGCCTCAAAATTTTACTAAGATTTTATACCGTTGATTATTTTAACTTTATAAAAACTCACCCATTTGTTGTAATCAAATGCTTCATGAGCTGATCCTTATAAAATTAAGTACATAGATCACATCTGTATGGTCAGAATTTAAAAATAAAATGAAAAAGACCCCCAAAACCCATTTAGCATGATGTTTACCACGAACCCATTACTATATATATATTTGAAAGCGGGTTAGGCAGACCTTCACCTGTTATACATATCATTGGGATTTGAACCTACGATGTCCCATGATAAGTACTCACTGCTCGCAGCAGACAACTGGAGTCCCTGTTGGTAACCATTTATGACTTCACATTATTTGCAATGTCGCTGCGAGGAGTTCTTGAGACAGGTGCATTGTTCATCTTGTGAAATGTTGAGATGAATGGTGAGCAGTAGTATATTAGTTTTTATAATACAACTAATATACTTGTCTATGTTACAGGGATTCTTCAACTAGGTACCGCACCAGCATCGCACCTGCACCCACACCTGATATGGTCAACCTGACCTTAGGTGCAGTCAAAGCACCTAGGGTTATTTATGCGTAACTTTTAGACTTTATATATATAATTTTTTATATTTTTGCCGCACCCCCACACCCAAGTTTTTTGAAAGTGCCGCACCCCACACCCAAGTTGCACCCGCACCGGCACCCGCACCCATGTGACATAGGTACTTGTCCTGTTTTATGCAAATCCAGTGCGAAAGGGGGTCAGACCAAATCCAGAACACCCCCACTTATTCAAAGTTGGATCTAGTTTGGGTCAAACCTTAACTCATCGCCCCCCCCCCCCCCCCCACTTGATCATATCACACCTTTGCAACCTGGTCAGAGAGTCATTTTTTCATAAAATTAACCATGATGACAAATTTTGGGGGGTGTTTGTTACTTTCCCTTTAAAGGGACATTTTAGGACACAAAGTGCTTTTCCAGTGAGGGAGGTGTTAAATCGTTTTAACATGAAAGCTGCTTTTTTGCATTTATTATGCCGGGCCTGTCACATATTTCTCATGAAATGTTTGTTTAATTCCTAATAGGAAAGAAAGAGGGTATGTTTCATAGGAAAGAACATGAAACAAACACCCCTTTAGAATGACCAATATTTTTTTTTTGATATTTTTGCATTTTAGCTTAATTGTCAACTGAGGCACAGTCCACAGAGCCGGGTCAAGATAATGCAAACCCATCCAGCTATCACATTCAACCCTTGGTTGAGATTTTCTAATAATCCAATCAGCTTTTTTTGTTTTATGTGGGCCATCTTAGAAAATGACCGTGTTAAATTTTTTTAAATAAAAACAGTGAACTTTATTGGCTGACATATTTTAAAATCACAGGTACATCTTTTAAAATATCTAGAGGCCAGGTCTTTATATTATAAAAAATGTCTAGAATATGATACTATCATTATTATTTTTTTTACCTTTTTACCATGAAGGCATCAAGTGCAACTAGGGGTGGCAATGGGGTCGGGTCGATGGGTTGGCGGGTCAACATACCTCAATGCGAACCCGACCCATTTATTAAACAGGTCCGCTGTGGCAAACACCAACCCGACCCATTTATTAAACGGGTAACCCGACACGACACGGTTAACCCGTTTAATAAATGGGTTGGGTTGGGTCGGGTAAACGGGTTGGGTTGGGTCGGGTAAACGGGTTGGCGGGTCGGGTTTGGGTAAACAGGTTGGCGGGTTGGGTTCGGGTAAACGGGTTGACCCGCCCGCCTAACCCGTTTATTAAACGGGTTAGGCGGGCAATCGTGTCGGGTTGGCGGATCAGCATACATCAACCCGAACCCGACCCATTTATTAAATGGGTCGGTTGTGGCAAACACGAACCCCACCCGATTAATAAATGGGTAACCCGACACGACCCACCAACCCATTTAATAAATGGGTTGGGTCGGGTAAATGGGTTCTCATGTTCGCGGGTCGGGTTGACGGGTTGGCCGATTGACCCACCCGCCTAACCTGTTTATTAAAAGGGTCAGCCAGGTTGGTGGGTTGGCATACCCCTAACACGAACCCGACCCATTTAATAAATGGGTTAGGCAGGTTGACCCGTTTATTAAATGGGTTCATTTTTTCCAAACCCGAACCCGCCTAAGAGGCGGGTTGGTGGGTCATGTCAGGTTTTGCCACCCCTATAAACAGGTTAGGCGGGTCGACCCGTTTAAGCCAAACCTGAACCCGGCTAAGAAGCGGGTTGGCGGGTCGGGTCAGATTTTGCCACCCCTAGACCTCAATAAATCCAAAACTGTAATTTTTTTCTTTTATTTCAAGTAGAAGATCAGTGGAAAGAAGAACAAATTTTATCGTCATTCTTAATAAGAGTGAAAATCAAAAGTTTGGTTTGTCTTGTTAGTGAAATCAATCCCATTATTAGAGCAAGCAACATGACAAACAGTTGGCTTTTAAAAAATATAATTACCCTTTAATAATTCCTTGCCTAATTTGCATCTGCAATCATGCATGGGCCCCACCAAACATATCCCTATAGAACTTCACATGGCACATGATTGGTGGAACGGTGGTCACCAGTCTAAAGTAGCGTTTGGCAGTGTGGTCCAGTTTATGAACTTCAAAGTTCTACTTTCTACTTAGGTATAGTCCATATATATGAGCAATGACTTTTATGATCCCAGCAATTTAAGTGCTGGAGTTTATGATATTGGATATGTTCTTTTGGTAACCAAACACATTCTTAATAGAAAGATCACAGTTCGAGATCTTGATCATGGTTTATTGAAGTCTAAGTGCATCTTAAGCGCAAGGAGTAAGTCCATGGAGTTTTATGCTACCAGGACAGTGACCGTTAAGTATGGCAGGCAGAGCCAACACGGGCTAGGTCTCTGTTCTTGGGGGTGGTTTCTCCATATAAATATTAAAAAAATGCATCTTAATACTTTCTGAATGCATGCTTCCAACCTCTTAGGCTCATTTTGGGTGTAGGGGCTGCAACTGGCTCAGACATGGGATGGATATGGATTATAAGCCCTATATCTGAATCTAAATATAAATCAGAAATTGGTCAGTTGAAATAGATTGAATCTGGATCCAAATTTTTATTATGGTAATATTTGATCCAGTAAAAATGTTTGAACACGTATTCTCCAAAGGCATTTTCAATGTCTATTCTAAGATCCATAACAACTGTATCAGATTCAATATCTATTCTAAGATCAATATTAAAAAGTGACTATCAGATTCAATATCTATTCTAAGATCCTATTTGTGTACCTACTAGGGGGATGCTGGAATATGACTCAGTTTTGGCCTAACTTAGTTTGATTTAATTAACCACCTCCATAACCCAAGGTAAGTTCCTTGCCCCAGTGCAGTTCTGACCTAGGGTTTTTGGGCAAGGTTAGGGCATTGTTTCTACAAAATGTGAGCCATTCACAGCCTAAATTAGGGGTGTCAATGGGTGCGGTTTGACCTGGGCACGAACCATACCAGACCCTATAGGGGTCAGGGCTTGCTGATAAAAAGGGAGGTCCGATTAATAATCAGGTTAGACTCAAAGGGTCCCATTTATATACGGAGCCAGGTATGGTTTGTGAAATTTTATACCGGCCCCAAGATCCGATTAAGACCTGGGTTCAAACCAGATCTGACCCGTTGACACCCCTTATATACACCCCCTTAACATTTTTTATGGCACTTTTTTTTTCACAGGCAAGCTGTGGGATAACCCTCGTGGAGATTCGAACGCAAGACCCCTTGGTTTTAATAGTATGACCTAACCATCCAGCTGTCTCATTCGGCTGTGACTCGTGCTTGAAGAATCCGCTTCTCAGAGTGTGATAAAAGGATGCAAATGGGTCCGCAATCTGTCCTGTCATGACCCGACCCAGAGTGGCAACGTCGAGACTTGGCCACATACGCCACTTTAAATAAAAAAAGTAGCAGGTACGGAATTTGGATATCATTTCCGATTCAATTCAGATTTTGGCCAAGTCAGGCATGTGCATATCATTCTCAAGATGAGTAAATTAGGCTGTCAACCGGTTGGCAATCGGGTCGGGTCAGCGGGTTGGTGGGTTGGGTTGTCGGGTCAGAATACCTCAACACGAACATACGACCCATTTATTAAATGGGTAACCCGACTCTGACCCACCAACCCGTTTAATAAATGGGTTGGGTCGATGCTACACGATTACGTGACACGGTGACCCGTTTATTAAACGGGTTGGTGGGTCGGAGTTAAGGTTATATAAGTTTATATATATATATGGGTCGGCAGGTTGACGGGTTCGTGTAAACGGGTTGACCCGCCTGCTTAACCCGTTTATTAAACGGGTCAAACGGGTTGACGGGTCGGAGTTAAGGTTAGATAAGTTTATATATATATATATATATAAACGGGTCGGAGGGTTCATGTAAACGGGTTGACCCTCCCACCTAACCCGTTTATTAAATGGGTCAAACGGGTTGGCGGGTTGGCATACCCCTAACCCGAACACAACCCGTTTAATAAACGGGTTAGGCGGGTTGATCCGTTTATGACACGAACACGTTTAAGCCGAATCCTAACCCAACTAAGAAGTGGGTTGGCGGGTCGGGTTGGTAAGTCAGGTCAGATTTTGCCACCCGTAGTCAACACGAAGACCTGTCATGCCAATACAGAAAATTAGTGCACGCGTTAGGGATTTTTTTGTTAGGGAATGACTCTTCGAACTACGATAGATAAAAAAAAGCAAGCACGAGAAAAAAGCAAAGAAAAAAACAAAACAAAGATTTTACGTGTTTCGGCAAGAATTGTCTATGTCAACAACCACAGTGAGCCTAAATATTTATGGATTGAGATACAATACAAGAGTAAGATTGCCTCTTTTAAATAGGAGTCTATGAGTTTTAGCTAGTGTCAGTTGAATATAATAAAGAGTCAAGGATAAAATTAGAAAACTACCTTTCAAAAATTTACATGAGGCTAAAGCCCCTCAGTCACCTAACCAAACCTCATAACCGGTTTATCTGTTATATTCAATTCCCAACATGGATATGTCACTTGATGGCGATGTGTGTGGGCACTATCACAGTTTGCAAACGAGATCAGGGACGTGATGTACACAAAGCATATCTATGTCTGAACTCATCCAATTTCATTTTCCCAGAGTAGAGGCCCAAACCAAGCCTAGGCTGATTCAGGTCAGGCAGAAACCAGACCTAGATCTGATATATGTTGGAGCCCGTTGTAGCATTAAATAATAGAAAACAAATAGGCTCAGTTATGCATCGGTTGATAGTATTTAGATTTAACCATTAACAATGGAAAAGCAATGATAAGAAAAATATAAGAAATGAAGTAAACAATTTTTTTAATACAAAGAAGGGAACTAGGTGATATCATGTGGATCGTATGGTACAAGATACTGTTCCATTGAATCGTTGATACCATCCAAAATGAATTTTGAGGTCCACCAAATAAGTAATGTTTTGCATAACAACATAATTTGCATGAAATTTTATATTTTCCATGTAATCATTTAGTTCTAACTTCCCTCTCCTGGAAATTCAGACTTGCTATAAAAAAAGTGAAAAAACAAAACAAAATAAGAATTCACAGAGTTGTGTTTGGCAACCCCATTTTGGAACTAAATGCACTGTCTTGCCTAGGATCGATTTCTCATAATATCATACTGGTGGCTTGCCTGGTGGGTGTTCTTTGGGGGCTAGCTAGGTAGGGATGCAAACAGACACTTTTATGATTCTTTTGGTTGTTTCAATCAATGTTGTGAGTATCGGTATCGGCCTTGAATCGTTTGGCCACCGATTCAGTTGTATTCGGCCAATACCGATACTCAAGTGAATTGTTCTGTATCTGCCAGAAAATAATATTAAAAATTAATGTTTAGTTTTTTTTTTTTTTTTTGCATTTATTAAAACATAGCCGATTCAGGGGTGAAAACTATCGATTTTCTGCCGATACGATGTGCATTGGCCGATACACACCAATACTGATAACATTGGTTCCAACCCAATCCAGATCAGACTTTTTCTATGTATTTAGCTGATCCGGATCTGATCTGTTTGCATCCCTAAGGCTGGGGCACTCAACCTGAGTTTACTATCCAGGAAGAGGGGCCATCAAGTGACCTAGTTCTGAGGTAGGTTCTTGCCATGAAAAAAAAAACTTGAGAATCAAAGCTTCTTGTAGAAAAAAAATCCCAAAATTAGATTCACATAAATGTGTATTAAAGCCTTTGTTTTGAAAATATATTTAGAATTTCCCGGTTATAAGATGCACTTATCCATTTAAGTAGAAAAGCAAGTTCAGCATAACCAAGTTTCGGCCATAATTTCCATCTAAGAGATCTTGGTGCCCATGTAATTACACTATTGGACTAAACTACTGAAGTCATGATAATGAAGTTTAGCCAAAACAGGATCTTAGTATAACTTGAATGCTACTGCCTAACAATTTTTTGGATAAGATTGTATTGGAAAAAGAAGTTATCCAAACACAACATAAGAACTTTAAGGGTTGTATCTTCAATATCCTACCATTCTACTGATAAATTTATTTACCATGCTATAGGCCGATCGACTTAATGTTTGCTACCCTTGTGGGTAAGGAACCTCCTAGCGAAAAAAATGTAATATTTTTATTTTTTTTCACATCCAGTCCACCATATGTCATCTATATATTAAGTTTAGTAAAAACTGACTTTTGAATCATGGTAACATCATGCATGTGGGATTTTATGAGAGTTGAAAATTCAATAGCCTACAATGTACCAAATTTTCAAACTTCAGAAAAAACATATTTTTACATAAAAAATCTATGATTCAAGAGTAGATTTCCTATGAAAAATTAAACCTAATCTTATGACCATGCCAAATACATGGATGAGGTCAGATTTGATCAAAACAATCTTCCCCTATAAGTTCCAACTAAAGGATTCCTCATAACTCATGGCGGTAGTAAACCCTCTATGGGCTCCTAAAAGAATTACACCTAATCCATGACTCAATTATGCTTAATTAGCCATTGATTCCATCTCCAACTAGGCTGACTTATTCAAGCCTAGGAGAGCTGCAAAGTGCAAACCACAAATTGGCCATAACATGGTCCCATCTTATCAACCAATTGAAGCAGACAAAGAGGTGTGTTACGGTGGGGCCATCTTAATTCATGCCCATATACACAACCTTATTATTTTAAGGCTTAAATTCTTAGGGCCCCCAATTTGTTAGTATTTTGATAATGTTGGTCAATAGTGAGCTTAGGGGTGAGCATCGGGCTGGCCCAGAGATGACTTGGACCATTTATTAATGGGCCAGGTTTCGGCTCAGTTCTTAACGGACTCGGGTTTGAAGAGCAGCCCATGACTCGTCCCATTGGCTCAATTTGGCCAATGTGAAGCAGGCCGGCCCGACCCAAACTCAACTAATTAGGCAAATAATAAATAATTAACAAGTTTTCTTGCACCCATCTAATTATCTTTTTAGTTTTCATAGAATTAATACAACTAATTAGGTAAATAATAATAGTTGCCAAGTTATTATTTAATTAACTGATTTTTTTAATATTTTATATTATTAAAAATTAACAAATAGCTTAGGCTCATGAGGCCTGCCGGATAGCCTGCGGGCCAACCCAGACTGGGCCCACGTATATAACAGGCTGGGTTTGGGCCTGGTACGTAGCTAATGGGCTCGGGCTTAAAACCTTGACTCAAACTTGGCCCATGGAAGGCCAGGTTGGCTTGGCCCATTGCCCCCACCAGGCCCGTTGCCTACCCGTAAGTGTGCTTAATGCTGATCTTAACTCTACAATATATAAGACATTTCAAAGATTTTGTGTTTTATTATTAGAGAAAAACCACTGTTTTGATTTGGACGTCTCTGGAGAGACTCATTGGTCAGATCCAAGATAGAGGATCTTAATGGAACTTGAATGCTACATCTCATAACTCTACCTAACAACTTTTTTGGATAAGATTGCATTGGAAAAAAAAGTTATCCAAACATAACATAAGAATTTTAAGGGTTGTATCTTCAGTACATACACTACCATTCTGCTGATAAATTCATTTACCATACTATAAGCAGACGTAATGTTTGATACCCTAGTGGGTAAGGAACTTCTTAGCTAAAAAATGTAATATTTTTATTTTTTTCATTTTTTTTTTGCACAACCAGTCCACCATATGTCATCTATATATTAAGTTTGGGAAAGTGAGCCCTACAACTTACACAAAGGACCATGGCTGGTCAGGATGTCAAATAATCTGATGTGCTCTTTGGTTACTGTAACTTTATTTCAGTGTTTACATAATAAAACTCTAAAATAGGGATGGCAGTGGACCGGGAAAACGAGGCCCTGCCCCACCTGGCACCCTTTGGACCAGGGGGACGGAGGACATGGAGGAGGGAATCAAAACCTGTGCGGAGATGGAGGCAAGAATGGACTTACATTTTCTCCCGCCCAGCACAGATCCCCGTCTTGTCCCCAATCCTTCTTTAGGGATGGCAATGGATCTAGGAAAAATAAGGCCTGCCCCGCCTTACCCCGCTTAGATGGAGGTGGGGATGGAAGTTAAAATCAAAACCGGTGCAGAGATGAAGGGCAAGCTTTTGAGACGGGGGCAGGGGTGGACCCACCCCGGTCCACTGCCATCCCTACTCCAAAAGTACTTCCCTTGCTTACTGGAGACAACTTTTCATTGACTTTGGAATCACAGCAACAGCCAAGTACCTTGGGTATCGAACTCTCAATGTCCTTTAATTTGGGCACCTTAAACTGACCCACTTAGTCAGGCGTGATCAAATGCATATTTTTTCCAAGGAATCATTTGAAGTTCATTTTATTTTTTACTTTCAATTGACCAGGACCTCCATCCATATTTGTATGTGTGTGATGTCATCATTTGGTTAATGAATTTGATAGCGGTTTAGTTTATGACTTAGCACCAACAGGGACTCTGTTTGTCTGGTAGGACCAGTTAGTACAGGTCACCTTGCATTGAGACGTTGCAGGTTTAAAACCCAATGGTATAGTTGTATAACTGGTAGGGGTCTACCTAACCCAACTTGCCTTTCAAAAAACAAAAGTTTATGACTTGGCACTCAAGTAATTACAACTGAACTGCCCTTGCAGGAAAATGCCACCCAATAATTAGATAACAAATATATAAAAGGTGCCAAAGGAGGCTTGAATGAAAGACAACAAACTTAGAAGGGATGATAAAATAACCGAGTTAGAAATAAGTTCTTGTGGTCTACTCTAGAGACCCGAGGGATTAGCGTAGTTGGAACAGACTTCAGCTGTCAGACGGGCAGTCCTGGTTCGATTTTCAGGGCGTCATCCCCTTGCATAAGCCTAAGCCAGTGGTTCCCTGAGGTCGATGGGTGCGCCCAAGTTTTCACTCCCTTTGGGAGTGGTTTTCTCTTACTTATGGGAAAAATACTTGTAAAGTAGAGAAATATACGACATGATTTAAAAAAATATATAAAAAATGTCTAATGTGTAGATGTTATTAACACATCATTTCAAAGATTTTGGAGTTTCAAATGATCTGATTAATGGAATTCCAATGATACAGTGCTCGACAAATATTCAAATCTTCCTTGTTAGAACATATTGATTTGATCCCATAAGTAAGACTACGGAATTATGAACACAAAGGGTTATCACCCATTTAGGGCTGATATGAGAGAGAGTGTGTGACTCAGTCCATCCACAGTTTATTATGAATTGTTTTTTTTCGGCATTTAATATAGTAAATTTTCTGTCTGTGAGGCCGAAGCAGGGTATACTCTCTGGTGAGCAGAGGGACCTCAAGGGTTTTTACCATATGGAGGGAAGTTAATGTGAGCTGGGTGACAGGGTCTCCACTCCTGCCCCATTTCAAAATTTGAACCTTCATCCCTGCACGGGGATGGATTTCAACCTCCACCCCCGGTCCAAACGGAGGCGAGGCGGGGGTGGGGCCTTGTTTCCCCTTAGTCTATAGTCATCCTTTAAAGGATTGGGGGTGGGGTGGGGTGGGGTGGGGCGGCGCGGCGCTAGGCGGGGAATTGATAAGATATCTATCAGTTTGTTACAAGTTGAACATTGTTACCCTAAAATTTTAGGTGAGCAATGAACATGAAATGGCATGAGGCAAAGGCAACATTATACAGGATCCCAGGACCAACTTACGATGCTTTTTGTATTCGTATTTTGAATCCTAAGTCTTTTAAAGTAGTAAACCAACTATGATATATATAAATATGCATATTTTGTTATGAAACTTTGCTTACACTTTGATTTCTAAAAAATATTTCTTCAACTTGCGATCCCTCAGATTCGCCCGATCCGAACTTCAAGCCATAAAAACCCAATTTTCTGTTGTTCAAAAGTTTCCAACAAAATTTTTCAAAAATTTACACAAAAAATTTGGGTTGGGGGTTTCGGGCGTCACATTTTCTCTTAGACTAGCCAAAGGAAAATAATAATATTTTTTTTTTAAAAAGAAAACAAATAATAAATAAAACCAAAGTGAACTTTTTATGGTACAACTTTATTTAAGCTTTTTTTTTTTCTCTTTTTTCTCCCCCTGCTTCTTTCTCTTGCTGTCATTGTTTACTTGTGAATCTTATAATGTTTTCAATGCTACGAGGAAATGGGGAACTTATATATGTTAGAAGCGGTTAGTGCATGTGACCATTGATGGGAAATCACAAGTTGGAAACCCACTGGCATTTAGTTAGTTGAATAACTGGTAAAATGAGGGGTTCCTAGGCCTGTTTGATTGGGCATCTTGTGGGATGCCGCAGATGAAGCTCTCACAAGCAAACAATGGTTTCGCACCATCTGCTGCATCTCAAGAACAGTAATTTACCATTCTCCTTGTTACACTTCAAGCGGGAACAATGAGAATGGTAAGAAGGGAAAAAAAAAACAACAGATGTTAAGGGATACCCCCAAGACCCCTCGTTTAGCCCCCACCCTTCCTAACCTTGCCTCTCCTCTCCTACCCACCCTCTCTTCTCACTGGTAATGCCGTCGCCAGTGACATCGCTCCAGTGACTCTTTTTCTCTCTCTTCCCCTTCTTAGTTTCTCTCTTTCTTTCTCTTACTCCCAACATAATGGGTTAAGGTTTTATTGATAATAGCTTTTGAATGATTAGGGCTTTTGAATTAGGGTTTGATTGATCAAGGCTTTCAAATTCAAGTTTTTGAATTAGGGATTGATTTATTTGGCTTTTGAATTAGGTTGATTGATTAGAACTTTTGATTAGGGCTTTTGAATTAGGGTTTAATTTGATTACAGTTTTTTATATTTAAATTTGTAAGATTTTATAGATATTTTTTCTTTATTCAAATTTTGATAAGAACTTAAGAAAAATAAAAAAAGTTGAAATTCTTATAGCACTATGATTGTCACAAAATAAAATTATCCTAGGGATTGTCTCTTCCAACTCATAGCAAATTTTGTATCCATATCACTTATGAAGAAGCTACTGTCATGGCTTGGTATTCGACTTCTATGCTGGATCAGGCTACAACCCTATGTTTTGGACTTGACCATGAAGCCAGATTACCTCTAACAAAAACACAATATCTTGAAATTAGCTTTTTTTCATTTGGATTGCCTGCCCAATTTGCATCTGAATAGCACAAGTATGAATAAATCTTTTTTATGACTTTTTCTTATAAAACAACTCATCACCTAGGGTACCCTTTAGATACCCTAAAATTTGTTTTATTGCTTCCATATGGGTGGTCTTTGGTTGATGCATGAATTAAGACACTTGGTTTACTACATGTACAACATCTGGCCTCGTGGAGGTAAGGTATTGTTGTAATGAAATTCAAGTGCACAAGCGATATGCCACAAGAGGCTATAAAGAATGCACAACCACTAAAGTGAGAAGCCACTAATGAGCAAGATACAAAGCGCCATGAAGGGCTAAACACAATGTTCATAAACAAGAACACATAAAAATAATCAACAATGTCGTAATAATATGCTTCAAAAGCATTAAAGAAGGAGCTAACAACTCCTATTTATACACCAAAGAGGACCAAGGGGGGCTCCCATAGAGTCGTTGGAAGCTCCCTAACGGTCATATTTATGACCATTGGGACTCTATGGCTAATGACCATAGAGCTCTTGGTCAAATAATAAAAATAAAATAAAAAGAGAAAAATACAAAATAGTCTCTAGTGAATTGTTCTAATTACAAGGGATAAAAAGGATAAAAATGCCCTTGGTAGGCATGACAAATTACAAAACTATATATATAAACTCAATAGTTCTTTTCAGATGCTCATCACGTACATAGTGGCAGTTAATCTCAATGTGCTTTGTTCTTTCATGAAAGATGTGGTTGTTTGCAATGTAAATTACATTTTTGTTGTCACAACACATCTTTGAATGTTTGAAGATGAAAACTCTTATGTTCCAAAGAGAGTTCTTAACCATACAAGTTTCATTGTTGTCGTAGTCATTGCTCGATATTGTGCTTCAATTGAAGATAACGAGACCTTCAGTTGTTTTTTACACTTCTAAAAAATTAAGAAATCTCTTAAGAAAACCCAAAAATCAATAGTTGATATTCTATCATTTGGATTATCACCCCATCAGTATCAATGTAAGCAGTTAAATATAAGGATGAGGAGGAAGATAAGAAAAACCTTTTTGAGATTGTCTTTTTAATATATCGAACAATCATCATAATTGTGTCCATGTGTACTGTGGTAGAAGCATGTTGAAACTGTCTTGCTGCATGGACTGCATGAGCGATATCAAGTCGGGTGATAGAAAGATAGGTGAGAGATTCAATCAATTAGCGATATAGAGTAGGATCTTCGAGCAGTATGCCATATTCAAGTCTTAATTTAACATTTATGACTTTTGGGGTCTTCACCTTATTTTTATCAGAAATTCTTAACTTAGCACATATATCAGTAACCAATTTCATTTACGAGAGAATATATCCTTTAGGTGAGTGGCAACCTCAATTCCTAAAAAATATCTCAAAAATCCTAAGTCAAACATATCAAAAATTTTCTTTAAAGCATATTTAGTTTTAATAACTCCCTTGTCATTTTCTGTGATGATCATGTCATCAATATATAGTAGAAGTATCACAATCTTAATTCATGTTTTCTTGACAAAGAGACCAGCGTCAGTATAACAAAAAATAAATTTCAAACCAATCAAAACATTACTAAATTTATCATATGAAGCCTTAGAGGCTTGTTTAAAACCATACAAGGTACAAGGCCTTTTTTAGCTTCAAAATTTTATTGTTAATATCAACTCCCGATGGGAGATCCATGTTAACTTTCTCACAAAGTTTTTCATTTAAAAAGACATTCTTAACATCTAATTGATAAATTAGCTATTATTGGATTGAGGCAATGATAATTAAGGTTCAGACACTAGTCATCCTAGCGATAGGGGTGAATGTTTTCTCATAATATATTCTATATTCTTGAGCATATCCTTAGGCGACCAATCTTGCTTTATACCTTTATAAAAATTCATCACTTTTGGTCTTGACTTTAAATACTCATTTACATCTTATAGGTTTCTTGCCTATAAGAAGATCAACTATTTTTCAAGTGTTGGCTTTTCTAAGGGCATCGAATTCTATTTTTATTGCTTCATTCTATTGAGAGTATTTTTGATATCATTATAATGGGATGGTTCATAATAGGTGTGAAGATTTATTAGAATTCTATTTTTATTGCTTCATTCTATTGAGAGTATTTTTGATATCATTATAATGGGATGGTTCATAATAGGTGTGAAGATTTATTAAACATGCTCTAAAGTTGGGAGAAAATGAATGATAGGATACAAATCTACTAAGAGCATTAGAGTTTCGATTAGATCTCCTAAGTTGAACTTCCTCTAAGAATATATTTTGAGAAAACTTGACAAGAGCACATGGATGATTACCTTGTCCATGCCAAGTATAAATATGTATATTATTAGAGACATTTCCAATTAAACTTTCATTTTGATGACATACTTCATCAACAACCGGATGTTAATTATTAGAAACATCATTCAAAGAATAAAAAACATCAATAGAGTCAAACTCATCATATCTTGGTAAAAGATCAAATAGAAATATATAGTCAACTTCCTCTTTACTTTTTTTGTTATCAAATCCAATTTTATTTTCTAGGAAAGTGATATCGTTAAAAACATGAAGTTTTTTTGTTCTTTGGGTCAAAACAACGATACTCTTTTTTATTTTTCTTATATCCCAAGAAAACATATCCAATAGCTTTTGAGATAGTTTATCATTTTTTTGAGTAAGCACATAACACTTACAACAAAAAATTCTTAATCTTTTATAATCAAATCATTTTGAAAAAAAAAATTAAATGGAAAGACATTTTGTAAAGAGGATGAAGGTATTCTATTTATTAAGTAGATTGAGGTTAAACCAACTTTGACTCAATGTTTTTTTGGAATATCCTCATAAATGAGAAGAGTTCTAGCACTTTCTATTACATGCCTATATTTTCTTTCTGCTAATCCATTTTGTTGAAAAATTTTAGGGCAAGACTTTTGATGATAAATGTCATTTTGTTTTAAATAATTTTGAAAATCATTTGACATATATTCTTGTAAAAAATCAAAGAACCTTCAATTACAAACCAAATATCCACCAATGTTTCACTTGAGTGGGTAACAATAAAAGTGTTCTCTAAGGAACATACTCACAAATCCCAGAAACTAAAGAACACACTCATAAATCCTACAAGAAAATACACAACAAGGCACACAATATAAAAAATATATTTTATTCAATAAAATGAATGTGCCCAAAATCATAAAGGGAAGAACACCCTTATTTATACACAAAATGAAGAGGAGAGAGCACTTGAAAAGAGAGAGAGCATTAAAAGGTAGGAGAGAGGCTCCCAATGGCTAGAAATTTTAGTCATTGGAAACAAGTCAAACTGATTTGACTTACTCCAACAGCTAGAATTTCTAACCATTGGGGGTCAAAGTCAAATCAGTTTGACTTGTCCAACTATATATATTACAAAAAATATATATACATAAATGTATACGTATGTCCACTTTAACACTCTCACTCAAACACTTGCGATAGAATAACCAAAAGTTTACCTAAAAAGAAGTGAAACTTAGGAGAAAAAGAGGTTTGCTAAAAAAGTCCGTCAACTCCTCAATAGATAAAGTTAATCTCCAGCTTTGATACCATAATAAATATTTATTAGGATGTTCCCAATGAGAAACCATGAGATATGATGCTCTTATTTATAGAGTATGACATACAGTCCTTTCTTTACAACAATACCTATTTCCTTATACAATTAGAAAACTAAAATACAATGGTATGTTTTCTTAGATAAGAAGTAAACTGAAAAAAAAAACATTAATGATACGAAAACTATACAAACTTGGAAACAACAATAATACGGAGACTGCACAAACCAGGAAACGTGATGATTCATGATGAATCTGGGTATTGGATCTAGATTAGATTTGGATTTGAATCCAATATCTAAACCCAGCTGACGTTATCTCTGGATAGAGGTTGTTTCCCCAAAAAGGGGTTTGACGTCCGTGAGGTCCATGACTCCATGGTGATTCCTGTGTAATGTAACTCTCATGCTTACATGAATTTGCTTCCCCTAGGTGAGGCCATGGAAGAAAGCAAAGTACATCCATGGGACTGCTTATATATAGCATAATTGTGATTGCCATTACTGATGCCAGAATTTTATCAGGTTGTAGAGCATGGTCTCGGCCACTTGCCATTCACAGAGAAACAGGTCATCACTTCCACAGGTTTGTTTACTGGAAAAAAAAATTATTTGCAATTTATGGCGTTCACTTTTGATTATGTTTCACAATTTATTAATTTTCTATATTTGTTGAAGTCTCACCTCCTTAACTGCTAGGTTGAGTTTAGGGATATGTTGGTCAATCATACATTTTAGATTCACCTGAGAACTTGAACATCCATAGTTTAACAACTTAAAAAGAAATCCTTGCCTAAAAATGTCTTCCTGGATTCTGAAAGTCTCTTTTGGTAAACTTGTTGAAATAAATCAAAGAACAAGCATTTTCGTAGGCTTACTTGATACAGAGCCCCCTTCTCTGTTCGGTTTTTTCTTGTTTGTTTCTAGAGCTTACAAAATGCTATTCCAGCTTCTGTACCACTCCTTTAAGGTTAGATACTGTTGATCATTGAGAGCCCTCTTCTGCTACTAACAAGATGGTTCTAATTGAAACCAAGCTTATAAAAGGATCGAAGGCCCATCTGGGTCACACTGGGCTAGGAATCACCTATATAGATGGGACCCTGTAAGATAGCAATTTGTGCTGCCCATTCCCCTACAGATCTAAACTTGTAAACCAGAAAATCTGCATTTTAAAGTCAGGCTTCTAAAAGAATTGTCCCAAATTTTATGGGATCCAGGGGATCGTGTGTGTTTGTCCATCATTTGTATAGAAAGGGCCTGATAAGTTCCAGTTAGTGCTGGCTGACTGATTGTGCTGCCCACTCCCATATACATCTAAATTGCAAGCTAAAGCTATAAAAGTTACAGTCTGAAGTCATGGTTCTAAACGATCATATTAGACATAATATGGTTTTCAACAGAAATTTCTAAGTGTCAAAGGGACATGATCGCTTGTTTTGCTTCAAGTGTATGCAATTATCACAGCTGGAGTTGTTGGTTTGGTCTGCTGTGCACATGCTGCACGTACTACAGCTCATCCACTTTACGGGCTGGTCTCTTATTCATTGTGATTGGCATGTCTATGGGTAACTGATCCGAAAATGACATTTTAACTGTGATACGTTGTGTCATGCAAACCCAAACTGGATTTTACCCCTATCCTGTTCCGAGGATAGTCTTAATTGGCTATATGTTAAATTTCGGAGTTGGTGTTTTGTTATAAGCATTTTTATTAATGCTACCATCATGTGCCATGTCTAGCACGACATGTCAAAGCATGCATTGGTGGGATATAATGTGCTCATTTTGCACATCACTGGTTCATCGCATATGATCATGACTTGATGCGTGTTGCATATAAACTTGCTCATATAAAACAGGAGTTTTGTTGATTCTCTGGGTTAGAGATGAAGTTGCCAAGGTTACACGAACCAAATTCCACAAATAGTTAAACACTAAGTCATAAGGTCCCTGTTACACATTGACATGCTTAAGACCATGATGTGTTTCTCTATCAAGTTCACGAGTTGCTTGCAGATGTTATGCTCTTGATAGGGGAAGTGGTAGAAGTATGTTTATTTTTATGTTTCTGTAGTTGTCAGCAGAACATTTGCTTTGGAAGGTTGGTTACTTCATCTACACCGGAACTCCTCTTCTAGCTGTATACTGACATGCTATTCATACTTGTTCATGTATGTTTTTTCTCTTCATTTTTGTTTTAATCAGTTTTTTTTTAATCTCAATAGTCAAACAAAATTGATATTATAACTTCATGACTGAGAATGACTTTGTCTTTCACCTTGCAACTTGTAGGATCTGTATATACTGGAGTTGACTTTTCCAAGAAATTATGTGGTGTGTCCATTATTCGAAGGTTTGAACTAAAACGATGTATTTAGGTTTTGATTGCTTGTGCTCTTATGGTATTTGTTTATAATCTGTTCTTTTCATAATTCACCATCGGGACATGGATCTGATTCTGCAATATGTAGTGTAGCAATACCTTATGATTTTCTAATCCTGTGGCAAAGATATATGGATGTGCAAATGGTACTCATATTCATGTGTTTAGCAATTGCTTTCTTTTCTTTTTCAAAAAAATCCAAAAACCATTGTCACAATTTCGTTTCTTGATTTTTCTACAATCGTAAAATGGGAAAATTGGATGGAGCTCCTTCTGAGGGTAAACTATTTTTTTTGCCTTTGTTCTTTTTTAAGTAAAATGTCAAGGGCTCACTTCCCGCCTAGTTCATATATGGTTCCAAACCAAACTGAACCCATACCCGATCATATTCACACCCAGCTGGATTAGACCAGCGCCCACTTATGTCCAACCCATATCCAACTTGAACATCTCTGTTGTCCACCATGGACTGACTTGTGTCCAACCTACCCAACCCAGATCTGACCCACATGGAATTGACTTAGGTCTACTTTGGTTTGATTGGACTCTCTCCTGGCATGATCAGAGCCCATTGGAAACCATAAGAAAAAATCATATTATGATCATATCTGAAGCCACCTGCATCCAAGATGGACCAGACATGAGCCCAGATGACCAGGATTTGATATTTACCTGTTTAGATCCAAGGTGCACAATTTTGTTGTTGAATCTCTCTCTCTCTCTCTCTCTCTCTCTCTCTCTCTCTCTCTCTCTCTCTCTCTCTCTCTCTCTCTCTCTCTCTCTCTCTCTCTCTCTCTCTCTCTCTCTGCATAACCTAGGTCCAGAATGGCTGGTCTATCTGAATCAGATCTAGACTGGATCTCAGGTTGGCCCATGATGATCTCAAGCGGGTTTGAATAGCCCATATGTGTGTCTGTTGGATCCTAGTCTGTGTCAACCCTAGTTTGGGCCTAGGCTGTTTTTTTCCTTTTTTCTAAAGTAGTCAAAGGTTTTAGGTTTTAAAGGAATTCCCTCCAATTCTGTTTTGACACCTAATGAGAAGGGCAGTCCAGAAAACCCCACCTTTTTCCTGCAAAGCACTAAGCTTCAGGAAGGTTATTTGTTAATGCTTTCTATTTTGTTTTAGCTATCATTTCTTGTGTGTAAGCTTCACAATTATGCAAAATGACCTTGCTGGAGACACTGCTAGGCGATTACCTAGTCTGAGATAAGCATCTTCAGTTTTGTGAAACTAATCGCAGAGCTAGGTGGTTTGGTCCATCTAAGCAAATCTTTTCTGCCGTTTGAGTCTCAATCCAATTCTATTCTGGTTGAACCTGGCGCATCTTTACTTGGATAATGCAAACAAGTGAGAATTTGGTTCATTCAAATTTATATTATAGATCATATGGTCCATTTCAGGGGTGAGAGCATGGAGAACGCCCTGCGTCCTTGTTGCGAAGGAATTGAAATAGGGAAAATTCTGATCCACCGTGATGGTGACAATGGGAAGCAGGTCTGTTTTGTTTTCCATACTTTATAACTAACTAATGCAATTGATATCCCATAATAATTCTTTTCTTTTTTCCTCCTGAAAACAGCTCATTTATGAGAAGCTTCTCAAAGATATTTCTGAATGCCATGTCTTGCTTCTTGATCCAGTTCTTGCAACAGGTATCCCACCGTCTCCTTTTATTGTGGACAAATATTTCAAATTATATGTTATGCTGTCATTTTTGTCTCAAAGATATTTATATTTCACTTTGTGGAACAGGAACACATAGGGTTGAATGGAATTTGATCCTATGTTAAACTGGAACGTCTCTTGTATATATTTGCATGTGCAATTGTGTCTTGTTGTATGATCACCTTTGTCTTCATTCATCTGCCCATACACCTCTCTGTAATGATTACTTCTGCAAGTAGTATGCCAGAAATTGACTGGCGAATACGTAGTATTGAACAAAAATTCCCATTGTGATTCATAATGTTTGGCTTCAACCCCCTTATTTTGATAAAACTGTCTACCAGAGTTGGGGTTTTGGGGTATTTAATTTCATCCAGTTTATTTTGGTTCACATTGGATATTTTTCAAGTTTTTAAGCTTTATGGATGGAGAGGGTGCCATTGCACCGCGAATCATTTGCATTTTGTTGAATTATCTTGGGCAGGGAGAACATCTTAAGTGCATGTTTGCTGGACTGCATACAATCCATGAAAATAAGGAAAATATATCTGCAAATGATATTCATGACATTGAATTGATAAAGAATAGGAAAAGAGTTGCATAGAAATAGAGGATGAGAAAGTTGAGTTGGAATGGCAGGAGAGGGATGTAGGAGATGCTGACCTATTTATTAGGAGTCACTTTATATTTGAAATCTAGTCTTGACGTCACTCTTTTTGGCAACAAAATTGGTTAATATGGTGAAAGGAGAAGGGAAATTTTGAAGCATTTTAAGATTTCTATTTTTTGTATGCACCTTTACTTTGGTCCTTTCCTGCTAGTTTTTATGCACTTCTTTAAATTCCATACCATGTGTGCTGTAATAGCTTCTCAAAATTGTTGCTCTGTTGTTTCATAGAATATCATTCTTATACCAATGCACTTTATTTGACTGTAAAATAAAGTGTTTTTCATTGTATAAATAAAGGTAATTCTGCCAGCCAGGCAATTGAGCTTCTCGTACAGAAAGGTGTCCCAGAATGCCATATGATTTTTTCTCAATTTTATTTCGGTAAGATTTTCCTTATGCATTTTTTTTTCTTTTCTGATGGCACGTTGGACTTTTTATTTCCAATTTCAGTGTTGGTGCCTTCGTATTTAACTTGTTGGCACACTACAACATTTCAGGCTCCGGAGTGGATTCACACAATATGCAAACGATTCCCATCCGTAAAAATTGTTCAGAAATTGATGTAGCATTGAACGGCGAATCGTGTCATTCCTGGGATGGGTGAATTTGGTGACCGCTATTTTGGCACGGATTAATTTCATACCATGCATCATTGGTAATTCCATTCAATTTTATCTTTTCAAAATTACCTGTCTCGGTGAAGAAATTTTAACACTGATGCCATATTGTCTTGTTTCAAATTTCAGATAAATTTTCAGAGGTCCCCTTGTTTTGATGTCTTAGTGGCAACAGAGTGGAGCAGTCTGTTCTACGTGTTAAACATGACGCAAAAGATACAATATGTATAATTCTTCTGTGAATTGAAGGTTATGCGTGTCACCGGCTATATGTTGCTGTTAGTCTTGTTTAGTTTATTTCCCCACTATATCTGATTATCTAAATGGACAGATCATGTTTGGGGCTTCTTGTGAGAAATCAGTGAATGTCGTGGTTCAAGATGGTTTGGACATGTTGCACTAAAACTTATTTAGTTTCCTGTGGAAAAGGTTGACATGATAGTAAATGTGTCATTCAAAACAAGTTAGGAACAATTATTTAAACTAACATCCGGAGTCAAATCATTTTTCATTTAGGTCTTATTCTAAGAAGCATGGTACTGTCTTGGGACCGTTTATGGCGCTGCTTCCTATCTCTCTCACTTGTTATAAACACGACCTTAAGGCCTTGTATATTTTCAATGCTTTCTTAAGCATTTGTCTAATACAAAGCATTTATTTTTATTCTTTTGACCCTTTGTGTGGGTGGTGTGGATTGGTCAATTGGTGTTCCTTTGTTAAATCTGTTCTCAGAAATCCAGCAAAGATAAAAGAGAAAGAGAAGTTGAAGAAAAAAGAAAGAGGATGGAGAATCTGGGGAATTGTGCCCTCCTGTCTTAAGACATTGACCTTTCCCATACACATTGACAATTCATGAAAATGGCCCCTGAGATTACACGCAATTGCGAAACTATATTATTGCAGCAAGGGCTACATCATCTTAACCCATTAGTCCTCTGTTTCGTGTAACGATTAACAGTAAAAGATGCAGCAGGAGGTGCAATTTCAATATATCCTGGGTTTCAGATTTCATGCTTAATAGCAGAAGATAAAATGAAAAGAAGGTTACTCCAATGAGTATCCAGAAGCTGAGAGGAAGATTGATTCTAGTTTATCGTTAATGTGGACTTTCATACAAAGATACGCCAGAGCAGAACAGCGAGACTGCTTCAATGGCTGCACAGCCTGACTGTACGAAAACACACTCTCGACTGCGTGATGAGATCAAATGGTGTCAAATATCGAGAATACACTGACTCAAAAGTGGGGAGCAGAATAACAATTTTTTTCACCTTGGTGCCTCACATAGGAGACGTCTGAATCGGATCTTGTTCACATGGACACTAATGTTGGAGGGTCCTGAAATGATGGCTGGTATTACGTAGTATTTTAAAGATATTTTTGGGATGCTCGGGACCTTGTTTGGCAAGCTCATCGATTTTCCGTTTGCTAGACTTTCATTGCACCTCGCTGCTGGCTTGGTACAGCCGGTCACCTTAGATGAGCTCAGATCAGCGATTTGATCAGTACTGTCTGGCAAGGTTCCTGGACCGGTCAGCTTTCCAACACATTTTTTCAAACAGTTTTGAGAGGTTTGCAAGTTTGATCTTATGCAGTTTGTCTTCGAATTCATTTTCAATGGTGTTATGCTAAAAGAATTCAACCGGTCAAAATTTATCTTAATTGCATGCTGAGGACATCACTAGAACAGCTCGTACAAGATTGTGGCAAAACTGCTGGCAGAAAGACTAAAGCTCGTCTTGCCCTTGCTTATCTCCCCATGTCAATCAGCGTTCTTGAAGGGTCGGATACTACATGATGGTGTGTTCATGGCAAATAAACTTGTTCACTCTATAGTGCAATCAAGTCTTTACTAAAACTAGTCATTCTTTGCAGCAATGCTTGAGGGACTTGGCACTTCCATCTACTTTTATAAGTTGGGATATGGAATTGCTCTCGATGGCACAAGTTGTCTCAAATAATGGCGAATGTGGTTCCTTCATTAGTATGAAAACACAGCCTTAGCCATGGTTGTCCTCTTATCACCTCTTCTATTGAATGATGTGGGTGGCTCTTGATGTCATTTTCAAGAAGGCCAAGACATCAGGATTCATCGACCGGCTACCAATCGACGATCTTGATAATTTGTCACTACTCCAATATGTGGATGATGTAGTACTGTTTGGTGTTTGGTTCAGCCAGAATTTGGTTGCTATTAAAAGCATTTGAGATTGTTTTCGGACTCAATATTAACGAAAGCAAATGCAAGTTAGTAGTCATTAATGCCCCACAACATTTTGTATGCCTTGCAGAGATCCTCTTCAGTTGCAGGCAGTCTCCCTTGCCTCTAGACTACTTAGGGCTCAAATTCTTGCATAAATGTCCTAGGCAAGATCTTTGGGTGACCCTTGAGGACAAAATCCGTACTCGAATTGATTCTTGACATGGTCTCTCTCTCTCAAAACCGGCTGGGGTTATTTTAATTAGACACGTCCTGCATCATATTGCCCTATTTCACATGCCTAAAAAGTTCAAATCAAGGATAAGCATGGTTCTCTCAAATTTTCTTTGGGGAGGAAAATGTCCAACTAAAGTCCTGGTAAACTTGAAAGGGGTCACAAGCTCGTTGCAGAGTGAGGGTTTTGGGCATTAGGAGGTTGTCAATGTTTAATATTGCTCTGCTATGTCGATGGTGGTGGTGTTTGATAAATGGCGATCTTCCTTGGGTTGAGTTCTTGCTTGCCTTTTGATAGATTCGAATGGTGACAGACTTTAAATGGTCACTAAGACAGGATGGTATATTCACTGTCGCTTCATGCTACTCTGACGGCATGGACTGCTTTCCTAGAAGGGTCATTTAGGGTGTGGGACCTTCACCTCGTGGTCAATTCTTGGCTTGGCTCTTTGTGACCGTTTGCAAAAATGGAGAATTCAACTAGAAAACCGATATTGCTCAAGCTAACAAGATTTCGAATCAACTGTGCATCCATTTTGATTATGCTCATTCCTTCAATTTCTGTTTAAATCAACATGGCAAACCCTTTCCTTGCAACTAAACCCGGTTTGGCTGAATGAAGATATTTCTTGGTTAGGAGCTTCTTTGTTGGGGCCCTTTGTTAATGTAGCCGCGGTGGCTACCTCCTCTATGTAAATTCTTCTATCTTGAGACGAATCCTCTACGTCTATACTGATTCTTTCATTAATAAATTCATTCTTACAAGGCCAGGAGAATGAGAATAAATTGCAGAACAGGACTGAATGAACCGACCGTGGGTTATCATCCCCGTGGGAGAGAGCCGGTTAGCACCCAGACAGCCCAAGTCATCCAGTGCGAGTACAATACATATACACGACACATATATTACACAAGGCATACTCAACCTGTCTGCAATTGGGGCACGTTGTCAACCCAATAGACGGCCTATATTCGCCAGCGGAGAACAGAGAAGAGGACGGCATCGACAGTGAAGATGCGAGAGCATGATAGATCATCTAAAAGTAGCAGCTACATGAAATAGGAGAGAGAGGTCTTCTTTCTTGATCCACCTTCCCCATACAAATCATTCCACTGTAGCAACTCACTCATATTTGTTGATTCTGACGATACACTCGCACAAACCTGGCAGGCACACATTGAACGGGATTGATGAGAGAGAGAGAGAGAGAGAGAGCAATGAAAGGGCCATTTTAACATTTTAGGAATCTGGAATTCAACAAAAATAGTTGAACTTGCCTGTTCGTGGGCATATCTGAAATCTTCCATGTTCAAAGACCGTACATCTGCACCGCTGCTTAGCTCAGGAGCTGGCCTACCTTCCATCAATGCTAATGCCCTCTCCTACAAGCACAGATCACGTGTACCTCATAAGTGATTGCATGCTTAAAAAGGGGAGAAAATCATATTCAAGATGCCAATCAACTTTATTTTTTTTCCATCACTGCCAACCAATCTTTTCAAGAGTACTCCAATCTGCACAACAAATAACTCTGGATTATAATACCAGTCCTATAGATAAGACTGGACAAGCTTTCAAATCACTTTAGTTGGTTGTTTCATGCCAATTATGGGCGACCTTGCTTGAAGAGAAGACCCTGAGCCTTGACACATGCAAGTTACAGTGACTTCAGATCCGCAGAGGTTTCTGTTGTAATCTACTAGTGTATTGAGGAAGTGAATTTATATCGCATCTATCTGTTCTTCTAGAATTATCTCTCAGATATTAGTGTAAAAAACATAACTCCAACCATGAAAGATGGTCTATCATGTACGACATATGATACATGTGGCTCTAAATGCCAAGTAATTGGATGACCCATATATAAAAACATTACAAGAACAAGTTGACAATGTCGCATGATGTACGGCGTCACATTATAATGTCAATTTCCTCATGATAAGAGTTTGTTGGCCTTACAGACTGGTTTATCGTACCTAAACTTCATTTACACAAGAGCAGTGTATTTATTGAACACATCCATCAGGTTATTTCAATCACACTGACCTTAAAGATTTGGGAAGATATGCAAACGGAAACTGAATTTGGCGAAATAACTGGTCAGTGTCACTAATTCATAGTCATCGCAATGGAAACATGAGAAGATAGACAGAACTAATAAGTTATGTATAGAACCACCCTTACAGGCGGCAGAAAGTCCAAGGATCACAATGCACATAGATTAAGGCACCAGAGGGTAGTGACTTATCAGCTTGACAAACCATCCAGATCTTGCAAGGGAAACCTGATCTAGACCTAGGTGAGATCTATGTTTGAATCTATTCAATCCAGATTCAAATAACATTTTCCTGTATTAGCAAAAATGACATGAATCACACCCAATCCAACCCAGATTGTGAGGTCTGGCTCCATCATGCAGGAGCAAGTTCTTATCTGGATCCAGATTCTTAAAAAGAGCTGAGTCCATGTCTAGATATATCAGCCCTAATGCCAGCCCTATATCAGTATACAGCCATTAAAAAATGCACATATAGGAAAATTGATAGAGATACCAAAGTGGCAAACTAGCACCATGTGGCAGCTCTGAACGTATAAAATAAATAAGGCAGAAGACCATGAGATGAGATGGAAGAATCTTCACGTATGCAAAATATATAATCAGAAGCAGAAGAGTCAAAAAGAGGTTTCAAACGATGACTGATTTCAACCTTTTTTTCCTTCGCCAGTATTTCCCGAATAGGACAGTGTGCAGCTGTAACACAAAGGTTCTGCAACATTATGGGGAAAAGAAAAAAAAGTGGAGTCAGAATTAAAGCAGTTCAAACATTTGAAGAGAACTCCCAGTGAAGTGCAAAGAAGACCTTTAGATCACTTCCAGAATATCCTTCTGTCATATTTGCAAGTGTCTCAAAATCAATATCTGGTGTCAACTCTTCCTTTATCAATATCACTTTTAGTATCTTTGCCCTATTTGGTGCATCTGGCAAGTTGACCATTAACCTAAAAATGTTTAAAAGTCAGATAGCATGAGTTCAATAATATCAAGATCCACGTGAAATCAAAGTAGTAAGTTTAGAAATCCCACTAGTAATTGGACAAATAACATTTTACCTATGTCACAGGGACATGTTAAAATGGTGCCATGTCATGCCTGACACGCGCAGACACGAGATACGATGCAGTTAGGACACAACACGTGACTGATACTTTTGTGACCAAATCAGACTCGATCAACTGTGTCAGGCTTTTCAGGGTCAATTTTGACCTTTTCTGAAGCTTAAAAAATAAAAAAATAAATCGAGAAAAGAGGGGAAGGGGTGTTCCGACTGAACCCTAACCCCTGTCCCCCTCTCATCTCTCTTACGCTCCCTTCTATTCACCTGTGGCGAGCCGGTGATGGAGATCGACCCCTCCAGCCGACAACGGCATTCCAACTAGACGAAGAGGTGAGTGGTTGGATGATGCATGCTGCAGGTCTCTCTCTCTCTCTCTGGTGGAAGACCAAAAGGGGGAAGAGGAGGGTTGTGCGACAGTCCCTCTCTCTCTCTGAGGACCGAGGACTGCAAAGGAGCAGGAGAGTTGATCCTTCAAAAATGAAAATGAACCCCTAGGTTTTGACTTTTGATGGATATTTTTTGGGGTTTTTGGTTATCTGGTGCAGAAGTTAAATGGGTTGTTCTGATTTTTTGATAAGCTTCAAAAAAAAAAAAAAACCTTAGTTCTAGATAGGTTTTTGGTTTTTTTAGTTTGTTTGGGGTTCCGGTTTTGGGTGAATGGTGATGGCATGATGGGGCTTTCCAAATATCTATTGAATATTTGAATTTGTGTTTGTAAATTTCTGTTGCTTAATTCTTTCTTTGCTTAAAATTAATTGCTTTATTGCCATGTTTACAATTTAGTTTTTTTTTCAGTGAGTGACTAAGTGCTTCTGGGTTTTGTGCTTGACTGGTTGTAACTGGAGGGGCTGCAAGCTTGCAATTGTGAAGTGTGAATCGTGGCGTGTGCTTGTGAAATTTTTAACTTGTTGTCAGTTGTGACTTGTAAGTATGAAAATCAAGGGGAAAAATACACAAGGGGATTCAAGTTTTAGACTTGTTAGTTGATGATTGCTACTTAAGATTAATGCATGATAAGTTGGAATTTTAGATTTTTTTGCATAGTTTACAATATATATATATATATATATATATATATATATATATATATATATATATATATATATATATATATATATATATAATACATGCATGTCCTCATGTCATATTTTTAAAATTTTCTCGAATCCGTGTCACGCATCTGAATCCTGTATCCGTATCTTTCTGTGTCTTTGTAACATAGCATTTTACAAAATAGGGGACCATACAGTGGGAGGATGGTCCAGAATCTACAGTTAATTCTGGACCGTCCATCCTGCAACAATGGGCAGCCCCCCTCTCTCTCTCTCTCTATATATATATATATATATATATATATATATATATTGCAAAATGCTCCTGTTGCAAGGTTACTCCCATCCTACAATTAGCATTTATGATTAAGTGAAGGTGATGAAAAACAAGTTTATGTTGGTAGTCTTCCAAAAATAGAAAACAAGTACCTTCTAGGGAGCCTTCTAATAACAGCCTCATCAAGGTCAAAAGGCCTATTTGTAGCTGCCAGTACCAGCACGCGCTCTTTATCTTTAGTGCGCAATCCATCCCAGTTGACCATAAATTCATTTTTCATCTTCCGCATGGCTTCATGCTCACCAGGATTTTCTCGACGACCCAGCAGACTGTCCACCTATTTAGAGAGATAGATACACAAATCTCAAAATATTAATCCATCTTTAGACAGTTCTATAAATCAAGTGAAAAAACATTATACTTGCGTATCAGAAACAAATACTAATACACCGTAATTTCTTTAGGAAATTGCAGATTGCATGAATACATGAGCTTACCTCATCAACAAAGATAACACTAGGAGCAATTTTGCTAGCAAGAGAGAATACAGCTTTGACAAACTTTTCACCCTCACCAAACCACTAATAATAAATAGAATGATTATTTAGTCATTCAGGGTAGTGAAAAGATGTGCTTATCTTAACTTAAGCAACCACTGGAAGTACCTTAGATGTTATGCTTGACATTGAAATATTAATAAAATTTGCACCAGCTTCAGTGGCAACTGCTTTTGCAAGCATTGTCTTCCCAGTACCTGGGGGGCCAAATAAAAGTATGCCCTTGCAAGGCTGTGAAAAGGAGTGCCCATCAACATAAGAACGTGTTTGAAACATTAATAAATAACTCAAAAGACCTACATTACAAATGTGAAGGATCAACAGAAAATTCAGGATATCTTGCTTCTATTTTTTTAACAGGAATGATATATGAAACAAGCTTTCATAATAAAACAAGACTAAAATTAACTCAAAATGAGGTGGAAGTAATTTTAAAATTGTATGCATGAAGGCAACTCAAAAAAAGAACTCTAGCATCACATTGTGGGAAAAAAACAGTGAACTTCCAGCAGCAAGAAGCATCCCAAGGTTAAACTCCACAGAATTCTGCAAATCAAAATCCGCATGGACATCACACATCCACAGATCTTGCCTGATACTTCTCAAAGGTTCATTGGAGACCTTTTTTCCCCAGCAGGCAGTATCAGAAGCACTCTACTCATCCAAAACCGCAAGTGTTGTTATATCTCAAACTGGCAGGATTTTATTATGTCGCAGAGAACATCAAGGGTTGGTAGTTTTGTTATCCCGTTATAATCAGAAGATAAGGACTGCATCCATCATCTTGGTATATAGTTTATTTGGGCCCATAATAGAAAACCAAATCTCCTAATCAAGCAGGCTTGTAAAATGAACTTAACATTATAGACACATAAGCTTTCATTGTTTCAGTATCAAAAGTCTCATTTCTCCAACTATTGGGGAAAAGAGAAAGTTTCATCCATCTCAAAATTATTTCCAAACATTTTGCTTTAGTTTCCCACTATTTTCCAATTTTCTTTCATAAACAGGAAATTCAATCACCATTCCCTTTTCAACATTTTTATATTCATTTTATGTTCTTATATTTCAAATTCTTGCCCAGTTTTCCTCATGAAAATTGGATGGAACATAAAATATGAATTTCAGTTCCATTACATGCTAGTGGGATTAAACCTTTGAGTTGTTGCCTTTGCATCTGCTTATCCTTCACTTCTTATGCCATCAAGACAAATGACTGCAAAATAGGTTGATCAGTTCCCTCAAGTAGACAACTTGCTAAAAGATCACCTTAACGAAGACCAAATGGATGACTAATGACTCAACTACCAATGGAGCAGGTTAGCAGAAAGCATCCCTTCATAAAAACACTCAAAAAAGGATAAGTGTGTCCACTAATTCCAAGTAACAGACCAAAATATGGTCAGCTCCCCTTTGATAATGGCAAACCAAATCTCATCACAAACCATACACACACATCCTGATCAAAATTCTCTATACCCTCCAGCTCTAGCAGATTCTAACATTCTTAAAATTACCCCAGTTTTTGCCTCAAAGCCAGTACAATTAACATGGCTGAGATATAAATGTAGGACCCTGGGTCATGATACCTAGGGGCTAAAGGCGTCTCTATTGCAAGCACTGCATGGAGGCCGGTCAAACCATTAATCAGATGTTCCACAGAAATTTCAACCTTGGCACCCAAACCACAATATGGGGGTGAAGTTTCTCCTGACTTTGAGTTTTATTATCTCCAGGACAAGACCGGTAGGTGAGATGTAGACATACAAGGGGTTGGTAGTTTAGCTTACCGTATAGGGTTTCATATTTGATGTTGATTTGTCGATGTCATCAACATAATTTTTGTTAAGCAAAAGATATCCACATTGAATCAGTTTCATGTTTGGCAGTCATTTTAATTGAAGTATGCTTCCTTCTCAAGATATGATACCTGGACACTCCATTTTTCCCTCCGTACCCATGTCGACATGCTTGTCCCATTTCGACACCTGGACACGCCATTTTATGCTCCGTACATACAAATTTGTATTCAATTTATAATTAAGAATTATATTTTCCAAGGTTGTAAGCATTGTATCGTAACCCATATCGATCAGGCCCAAAGTTAGATACGTATCGTATCGTAAAAAATCGTAAAGTTTTAATAAAAAAATTCTTAAATTTTCAAAAAAAATAAGAAAAATAAAAAAAAACTTGAAAAAAAATCTAAAAAAAAACCATAAAATCACATATGAAGCATTTATGTCTCTATGAGCTGCATAAGACATCATCAAACAATGATGAGTTGCATAAGATAAAACTATAATATTACATATCAAAATAATTATGTGCTATCAATGGCATGCATAAGACATTGAACCTTAAATAATCAAAATAATATGCTATAAATGGTAATCTCACAAGGAAAATGCAAACTATGAAATAATATGCATATTAAATAACGAATTTAAGCTAAAAAGTCACAAGATTCATAATAATGTGTGTTTACATAACAAAAAAAAACAGTGTTTTTTAATGCTTAAAATTTTTATATAACTATTTTTTTTATTTCAAACAAAAATGAATTAGATAACATCAATCATTGAGTATCATCAACATTATCTTCTTCTTTTTTGGAAAAAAATCTCTCCAAATCACTCTTAAGCTCTTTAGGGATGAATATGAACCAGCCCCAAGGGGCCTTATATGTTTTCGAATTTTTTTTTGAAATAAGTGCATTTAAACTGCATTTATAGCATATCTTAAGATACACCCCGTATCGTAAGATAAAAGGGGCGTATCATAAGATACAAGGGTGTATCTTACGAAACATCCGGATCGAGATACGGGTATGTATCGTATCGAAACACCCCATAGAAATGACACATATTGTACCGTATCATACGATACGGTATTACTCTTACAACATTGATATTTTCAATTTATAACTTTATATTTTCAGTATATAATATATATTTTAGATATAGCATATATATTTAGATTATATTCAGTTTATCTTGAATTTATTTTGCATTTATGTGATATTTAATACATATATATAGTCGTGTTCTTGTACCCACATTTTTTGAAATTGTCATGTCGTCCCCGTACCCGTACCCGCACCCATGTGACATAGCTCTCATGCATGAAAAAATATTAGCTTAATTTGACGAACAGTTAACCAAAGTGCAATGGCCTCTAGAAGAGAAGGCGTTTTAATACTTACAAGTTGTGAGTTACTTGAGAACCAAGACATCCATCTACATATGAAGTTAACTGATTGTTGTTGATTTAAGGGAGAAGAAGAAAAAGAAATAAAAGAGGAGATAAAAATGCAAGGGGAATCAACCAAAGAGGGAAAGAAATAAAAATGAGGCAGATTAAAACTCTGGAACACTAGAACACAATAAAACTCTTCCTTTTTAATAGCTTTTTCCCAAAATTTAAAACTCTAGAACACAAAAAACCAGACCCTCACTATTCCCACAAACTCTAGAACACTAGAACTCAATAAAACTCTTCCTTTTTAATTGTTTTTAGTTTTTCCTAAAAAATTAAAGCTCTAGAACACAAAATAACATACCCTCACCATTCCCACAATATCCTAGAACATTTTTACTTAAGCCCTAAAACTCTTTTTATTTGAGATAATTGGATGATTTGGAATGCAATCAAATATGCTCACATACAATTTATAGCTTCCCAATACCATAAAACACAAAAAATAACCAAAGCTAGCAAAAGATCACACTGGTACCAAAGGGACAATCAGCAAGCCCCCTGGAAAACATCCGTTATGAATATGACTATAAGGGATGTTCTCCAACCCACAGCTACATCTTGATGATTTCAGACCTCTTTCAGTTGTGAAATCAAATAACAATAGAAGGGAAAGAAGAAGAAGAAGAAAGGGACACAAGAGAGACAGCCAAAAGAGGATATGTTGTCCTGTACTTCCCCTCTCCTTTTTCTATTAACTTTATGTGGGGTATAAAGTCAAAAATACCCCCCTTTACAAAAAGTAACTACAGTCTATGTACAAGCATATTCAAACGTGAGAAATATAAAGGATGACAAAAAAAGACCTCTACCTCATAACACTCCCCCTCAAGTTGAGATGAAAGACATCTATCATTCCCAACCTGCTTACAAGGTCATCATGATTTGCTTTGCTCAATGCCTTAGAATATCCGCCAGTTGCTTTCCAGTATGAATATACACCACTTTGAAAATCTTCTTCTCAACTTTTTCTCGAATAAAATGGCAATCAATGTCAATATGTTTGGTGCGTTCATGATGAACGGAATCGTTTGCTATATAAATTGCCGCCCAAAGACTTCTCAACTCATTATAGTATTCACTTAACGTTATTCCACCTTGTTTGCAACTATGAATCCTATCCAACACATTGCATTTCCTCGATAGCCTTCTTTGACTATGCATCTATCACCGCATCCCAAAGCTCCTTGGCAGTGTCCAAATTCATAAGTCTCATGGTAGGATCCATTGATTGCAATAACTAAGCCATAACTAAATAGTTCTCACTTTCCCAATCCATATAATCGGGATCATTCTCACTAGATTTGCAAACACCACCATTAATGTATCCAAGTTTTTTCCTTGACCAATGGCTATTTTCACCGACCATGACCAAGCTTCAAAGTTTATTCCATCAAAACGAATACTGGGGATTTGCAAATAAGAGTTATCACTAGCATGAATAACAATAACACTAGTTTGCTTAGTGCCACTAGTTTTTTCTCCCAATGTGTATGTAGGTTTCTCCACACCGGAATTTGAAATCTTTTCAAACAAAGAAAATAACCATTTGCTCACCAAGAACTAACACACAGGAATTTGACATTTTTTCATGTAATATCGCACATGTTCACACTTAGCCAAATTGGAGATTTTCGAAAATTTGGCTAAGTATAGAAGAAAATCAGTTTAACCGCAATAATAGGCCTATGTTCTATGAGTCTGGGATTGACCCAGGTCTCATCGAAAAGGTCTAAACGACACAACTAAAAAGGTGCAAAAAAGTTTTATTTTTGACCTTTAAATTCAAGCAAAATTCGGGTTAAATTCGAACAAATTTCAGAAGCGAAATCCGAGTTATATATCATTGAACGCATCTCGAAATTCTGAGCATAATGATATTTTACTTTTCTGAATTCGAACTGTTGTTGGCCCAAAAAACGTAATTTTTCAAAAAAGGACCGCCTTTACAGGCCAGGTTCTGGATCCAATACATACAATCCAAATTAATATGGATCTAAACTCAGTCCAAGACCTATATTACTTAGAAATTGATCCAACCCAAGATCCAAATGATTTTTGGATGTGGATCTTAGATTTGGATCCAAATCCAAAACTCATACTCAAAGAAAATACCGCTTTAAATTCAATATACAAGTTTGAATTGAAGTTATTTAAAGTTAAAAAGACTCCCAAAAGTTTTTGAACATTTATTTATTAATAAATACTTAATAAATAATTAAATTAATATTAAATGGTAATTAATTCCGAATTTCAGAAGTTAGCTAATTAGGTTCTCTCGAAGAATCTACTTTAACCATAAGATAAGAAGAGTAAAAAGGTAAGTCAAGGTGAAAGAAGGTAATTAGTAAAAGAAATTTGAAAAGGTTACCAAAAAAGACAGAGTTAGAGAAAATGTAGGAAAAGTAAACATTGGAGATAGAGCTGCCCCAATATGAGAAACCCTAGAGGGGCGTCACCTTCTAGGGGCTCTCTTTATTTAAACACAAAAAAAAATCGTGTGTTAGAAAGAGAAAAAAAAGAGAAAGAGAGAGAGAGAAGGGGAAGAAGAAGGAAGAAGCCATCTTCCTCAACGCATATTTAAAGCTCTTCCGATCTTTTTTTTCAAGCTTTAAAAAGGTACGGGTCTGTTTCTTTTGATTCAATTAGGGAAAAAGAGCGTAAATGTGATTTAGGTGATATTCTCTAAAGAAGATCATGAATCTGGTCCGTTTTCCACATTCAAAATAGGGAAAACTGACATATGTATGATAATCTAGTTTTATTTCAGATTTGGGATTTGATTTCCATATAACATGTGTTATTTGTATTTCAGAGTTATATACATATGTGCATGTATATATATATATATATATATATATATATATATATATATATATATATATATATATATACTATGTCACAGGGATTCGGCTAGCAGGGGGCCGCACCCGTGTCAACATGATTCGACGCGGGTGCGGGTGCGGTCAACCCGATCCTGGGTGCGTTGACCGCACCCAAGGTCATTTCGGTCCATTTTTTTGGATTTTTTTTTTTAAAATTGCCCTACGAAATGGGTTGCGGAATTTAAAAAAAAAATCTGCTGACAGATGCTTGATGCTGCTCTTGTTTTATAAAGGGGCACTTGTGTCCACAACATTTCACGAGCTTTGTTGGCATCCCAGATTCCCATGCTATTCCTGCCTCCAAACAATTAATTCGCAGCGTTGGAAAACACACTGTTAACTTGAAAATGATGATCCATCTTCCTCAAAAATTAAAACCAAAATTCAAGAGCCTTTTGAAGTCTTTATCTTTCAAGGCTTCAACGATCCAGATCCTTCTTCGTCAAGGATTTTCTCTCTCCATAATAAATGATAATGATGGTGGTAGCCTTGGTGGCTATTAGTATTCACTTTTCTCCTGACGAGATGGGTGCTCTAGTCGTAGCCTTGTGTAGACCTCTCTTTTCCACATGTCAAATCCAATAAATTTCTTTTAGTTGTCTGTCATCTGTGTGCAACTGTATATAAAATGAAATTTGAAGAACCCTAAGCAGTGGCGTGGCAGTGGAGCCGTAGGCCTCGTGAAGACTCTTTCCAACAGACCACATCAAACCTTTGCTAATATTTTTTTTCGTGAAGATCAGGGAATTTCAGACATGATTGAAACATGACAGTCAGCAGAACGCAGTAGGCTGGGTCGATAACTGGACCCCGACCCGCGCTGGGGGAACCTACGGTATATATATATATATATATATATATATATATATATATATATATATATATATATATATATATAATTGGACAGACCTGTCCATGGAATAATCAGACAGATCCGACCCCACTTCAGTTCTGGACAGAACATGACAGATCTGTCCCAATGCACTTGTTGTCCAAACTGGACAGATCGGTCCACTGCGATGGTGGACAGATCTGGAAGGGTGTGCTATGTTGGCTATGGTATAAAAAAAAAATTGGTGTCTTTTTGGTCCAAGACAGGACGGACAGTTGTCCAGTCCCAGCCTGGACAGTCGGCTAGGACAGAACAGTTTGTTGTTCATGTTAAATTATGTATCAAATATTGTAATCTCATATATATTTTATATATATAAAAGGTGATACATATACATATATGATATATATGTATATGTATTTACCTAATTATATATATGAAATATATATTTCTTTATTATTAGTCGTAGGGGTAGTTTAGTCATTTCTCTATTCTTGCGCATATTCAATTTACGAATATGCTTGTAATTTTGGTTTTTTATTTTCCTTTTATTTATTATTTTTTGTTTTTTTTTACTAAAGTCAATGCACCTTGGGGGGGGCACTCTCATAGACGTTGGGCCCCTCCAACGTCTATGAGTTGGCCCCTCCAAGGCCCTCCTCATTGTATAAATAGGGGCATTCCCCCTTGTATTCCCATGGCTTTGGGTCAAAACCCAAGTATTAAATAAAGTTTTTTTATTCATTTTTAGTGCATTTGTGAGATTGATTGATTTGTGCTTTTGTGCGCAAGTGTTCTTTGTGTTCTTATTGTGCATGTGTGTACTTGTTATTCATCAAGAACATTGGGTCTTGATTATAGTATCTTGTTGAAGATACTTTTACAAGGTATGAGAGTTTGGTTTGAGGAAGAAAGACCGTGCCTTCTCCACATTCTTAGGTGCCTCAAAAAACGTGCCTTCAAGCCATTGGAGATAGAAGTGGATCATTTCCTTCGGCCAATATTTTAGAAGTCTTCTTTGTCAAGAAAGACTTAAACCTATTGAGGTACGCGTTTCTTTTTATTTGTATCCTCTCTAATGGGCGAAAAAGACTCTCACTTCTCCCTCGGGTTTAAACTCAATGGTTCAAACTATCATGTTTGGGCCGGTAATATGGAAGCCTATATTAAAGGGAAGGGGCTTTGGGGGTATGTTCAAGGATCGTTACCGGAACCCGAACAAAAAATTACTATTATGGAAAAAGGAGATATAAAGATTCTTGAAGGAGAAGAAAGACAAAGAGCTCTTGAAGATTATTCAAAGAAACATGACGAATAGGAAATGAAAAACTTCAAGATCTTATAGTGGTTTTTCTCATCCGTTAAAACTAAGATCAATGCCAACATCATCAAATTCAAGAAGGCTTCCGAAGCTTGGCTATATCTTGAAAAAATGTATACATCAAGAGATTTATCGCACAAGTACTACCTTAAAAAAAGGGCATTAACCTTACAACAAAATGAGATGACTATTCGGGAATACTTTGCCGAATTGTCTTCCATTTGGGACGAATTTGCTATACTTGAACCCAAATGGAGTGGTGAAGCTATCGAGCTTAGACACAAGCAACTTGAGAAAGATCGCTTTTTTAACTTCCTAAATGGCCTTAGACCCGAATTTGAACAAATTTGGTTCTTTTTTCTTTCTTCTTTCATGCCTCCCTCCATTGAAGATGTTATTACTAAATTGAGAGGGGAAGAAACCCGTATGGGTATTAGTAAGAACAAACCTAGCATCCTTGCTACCTCTCCTATTCAAGAAGAAAGCGAAGGAGTGAATGTCGTTTCAAGACCAGGTAACAATGTGAAGACTTACAAACCTCCTCACTTCAAAAATCAAAATCAAGGAGAAAATAGGCAAAATGGAAAAATATACTATAGCAAACTAAATTGTCATTTTTGCAAAGAACCGGGGCATATCAAACTTATTTGCCCAAAATGAAAGAAATTGCTTACAATGGCTACCACATCTCAACCGGAAGAACAACCATCCTCTTCCAATGGGTCTCTCTCTTTACAACAATTTGTGGAAGCTCTTCAACCTCTTCTCAAGGGAGAAACTTCCGGAACCGCTATGACAACCTTTTTACCCCCGGGTAAAATATCTTGGCTTTTAGATTCCGGTGCATCATTTCATATGACCCCAAGTGCTGGTTCTCCTTCCGAATATTCTAAAAACTCTTTTCCATCTTTTGTCTCAACGACGGATGAAACATCTCTTGAAATTAAAGGAATAGGCAATTTTGAAAAACAAGTTTTTTTTATTCCAAAAATTAGATTCATACCAAAACTAAATTTGAATTTACTTTCAGTTTCTCAACTCTCAGACTGTGGTTGCGATATAAAATTCTCTTTTGATAAATGTTGGATACAGGATCGCCGGTTCGGGAGGTTGATTGGGGAAGGCTCTAGGAGAGGAGATCTCTACTATGTTGACTCTCTCCAACTTCCCAAGAATCAATTTTGTAATGTTGTCCAAAACAAGGATATTCATGTATGGCATAAGAGACTTGGACATCCAAACATTGTTAAAATTTCATGTTTACCTTTTGTTAAACACCTTTGTAAAGGAGATTTTGTATGTGATGAATGTATTCTTGGGAAAATGAAAAGTTTACCATTTTATCAAAGATCCATGTTTATAACGAAACCTTTTGAAATCGTTCATTCCGACGTATGGGGTCCGGCTCCTGTGATATCTAGAGAAGGATTATCATATTACATGATTTTTGTTGATGATTACACTAGGTATTGTTGGATATATTTTCTCAAACATAAACATGAAGTGTTTTCGACTTTTAAAACTTTATGATTTTAAATCAATTCAATGAAAACTTAAAAATTCTTAGATCAGACTCCGAAGGAGAATACCTCTCAAATGAATTCAAGAGTTATCTTGAAAGTTATGGCATTCTCCATAAAAAATCTTGCCCAAAAACTCCTCAAAAAAATGGATTAGCAGAACGAAAGCATAGGCATATTATTGAAACAACTCGAACTTTACTTATTTCACAAAACATGCCAAAAACCCTCTGGGCTGAGGCAACCCTTACTTCAATCTATCTTAGAAATAGACTTCCATCAAAGAAATTGAACAAAATTTTTCCTTTTGAAAAATTATACAAGAAAGAACCTGACTATAGCAGGTTAAGGGTTTTTGGTTATAAATGTTTTGTCCTTACGAATAAAAATGATAAGCTTTCTCCAAAGGCCATTTATTGTGCCTTTCTTGGTTATTCAGAAACCCAAAAGGGTTTACGGTGTTATGATGTTAGAAATGACAAATTATATGTATCCAAAAATATGAGTTTTTTGGAAAATCTTAGTGGTTTTGAAAGTCTTAAAACTCATAATGAGAATGTGGATTATTCCTTTCTGTTTGAATTGTTAGCTAAAGATGATGATACAAGTGATGATGAGTCAACTCAAAATGACTCTAAGTGATAACGAAATCGAGAAAACTATCACTCCTCTGCTCTCCCCGCCATATCAATATATCGATGAGGGATCATCTAGAGATCCCATCACCTATGTTCATAGAGATAAAAACACCTTCAAAAGTGCTCTTGAAAGATATGATGACACCAATAGGTCTGTTCCTCCTAGGGAAGAGAACCTACGAAGAACTGAAAGACCTAGGAAAGCTCCCTCTGGGTTTATCTCATATGACTCTTTTTCACCTAAATATAGGGTCTGTCTTAGTGTCACTCATTCTTACGTAGAACCTAGAAATTTTGAGAAAGCACGAAAATGTTCTGAATGGGTAGAAGCTATGGAGAATGAACTTGGTGCTCTAAGAAGAGCCAAAACTTGAGAGTTTCAAGATCTCCCCAAGGGTAAGAAAGCAATAGGATGTAGATGGGTATTTAAGGTAAAAACTAAGAGCGACGGATCCCTTGAGAGATATAAGGCTTGTTTGGTTGCAAAGAGATATAGTCAAGAATATGTGATTGACTATGAAGAAACTTTTGCGCATGTGGCCCGAATGGTCACTATCCGATGTCTCATCACTGTTGCTCCCATCAACAAGTGGAACATCTATCAAATGGATGTTAAAAACACATTCCTAAATGACGATCTAAATGAAGAGGTATATATGAATGCTCCACCTAGAATGGAGACTCTCAAAGGGAAAGTGTTTCGCCTTCGAAAAACACTTTATGGTTTAAAACAAGCCCCTATGGCTTGGTATGATAGATTTAACTCCGTAATGTTAGAAAATGGTTTTTCTTCCTGTTTCACTGACACGGCCTTGTTTGTTAGAAAAGCCAATGCAGGGATTGTAATCTTGCTTTTGTATGTGAATGATATGCTTATAACCGGTAGTGATTCTAAATGAGTTAAAAGCATAAAATCAATTTTGAAAAATAAATTTGAAATGTTTGATTTGGGTTTTCTAACTTATTTTTTGGGTATTGAAGTAGCATACTCTCATAGAGGGTATTTTTTTATCTCAAACTAAACTTGTCCCTGAGATTATAGACAGGTCTGATGATAAGGTTTGTGAAACTCCTGCTATAGTGGAAACCAAGATGAAGATTGATGATGGTATTCCTCTATCCGATCCCACCCTTTATAGACAGCTTGTGGGATCATTGATGTATCTAAGTATTACTACACCAAATATTTCTCATACAGTTCATACTGCAAGTCAGTTTCAACATGCACCAACATTAGTTCACATGAGTGCCATCTTGCGGGTCATAAGATACATAAAGGGTACACTAAATAAGGGAGTATTATTATTTTCTTCTTCCGAATTAAAATTAATTGCTTATACTGACTCTAACTGGGGAGGTGACCCAAATAATTGCTTATTCTTATCACTCCACCACTAGTTTTGTGTGTTTTTAGGAGACTCACTGATCTCGTGGAGATGCAAAAAACAGCAGAAAGTGTCTATATCCTCAACTGAAGCTGAATATCTTGCTATGACAACTACTACCATGAAAATCGTATGAATTCATCAGCTACTAAAAGACATGGGGATCACATTAGAAGGGCCCACTAAGCTATGTTATGACAACAAGAGTGCAATTTATATTGCCAAAAACCATACCTTCCATGAGCGAACTAAGCACATTGAGATGAACTGTCACTATGTTCGAGAAGCCTACCTGAAAGGAGTCATTGATCTTCTATATGTCACTTCAGAATATCAGTTGGCAGATTTCTTCACCAAAGCATTGTGTGCTCCGCAATTCAACTTTCTCCTTGGCAAACTTTTGGTCATCTTGCCCTAAGTTTGAGGGGGAGTGTTAAATTATGTATCAAATATTGTAATCTCATATATATAAAAGTTGATACATATACATATATGATATATATGTATATGTATCTACCTAATTATATATATGAAATATATATTTCTTTATTATTAGCCGTAGGGGTAGTTTAGTCATTTCTCTATTCTTGCGCATATTTAATTTACGAATATGTTTGTAATTTTGGTTTTTTATTTTCCTTTTATTTATTATTTTTCATTTTTTTTTACTAAAGTCAATGCACCTTGGGGGGGCCACTCTCATAGACGTTGGGCCCCTCCAACGGTCACAATTGTGACCGTTGGAGGGGCTCCAACGTCTATGAGTCGGCCCCTCCAAGGCCCTCATTGTATAAATAGGGGCATTCCCCCTCCTTGTATTCCCATGGCTTTGGGTCAAAGCCCAAGTATTCAATAAAGTTTTTTTATTCATTTTTAGTGCATTTGTGAGATTGATTGATTTGTGCTTTTGTGCATAAGTGTTCTTTGTGTTCTTATTGTGCATGTGTGCACTTGTTATTCATCAAGAACATTTGGTCTTGATTCTAGTATCTTGTTGAAGATACTTTTACAGTTCAGTCCCAACCGACTGTCCAGGATGAGATTGGACCCCTGTTCAAAAATAATTATAAATAAAAGAAAAACTTTTATTTTATGCTTTTAACAGGCCCAGTCGAGCCCTGGGTTCGGCTGGGCATATGTTTTTGACTGGACCTATCGGTTGGGTGAGTTTTAGCAGGGCACAGACCTAACCGACCTGAGTTTGGCTGCACCAGGTACCTACAAAAAGAAAAAAAAAATATTTGGGTAGTCCCTTGACTGCTAAAGAGCCCAGCCACTGTTGGTTGGGCAGAGATGCAAAGCAAATGAACAAATAGGCTGAGCCACCGTCAGTTAAAAAGATATGTGGGCCCAGCCAACTACAGCCACTTGACTGGCGAACCCAGCCGACTGTCAGCTGGGCAAAGTGTGAACAAAAAGAAAGTACAACAACAACAAACAACAACAACAACTACGCCTTCATCCCAAAACAATTGGGGTCAGCGATATGAACAAAAAGAAAGTAATACAAAAAAAAATTAAGATGTATTTCCTTTTAAATCTTTAAGGGTCTGTCAGGCCCGACCGAACCAGGGTCGGCTGGGGGGCTGTTTGGCAAGCTGCCAGGCCCAGACGAACTTGGTTCGGCTGAGTCTACAAGCAAAAACAAAAGAAAAACCTAATGAGAAATTTGGGTAGATTCAACGAAAATATAAAAGAAAAAGGCTAAACAAATTACAACAGAAAATTAAATATGTATAATGAACAATTCAGGGATACTCAGAATCACATGTAATGTATGTTCATGTTTACATATTATACGTCCAGATTTACTGTTCAAGTAGGATCACATTTATATGCATGTTGAGTGTATGTTAATGCACATGATTTTTGCCTAGATTCAAGTATGTTGAATGAGCATAGTTATGTCCAGATCTGCATAATCGCAATGTTTATAATTATGGCCAGAACTGCATATGCAAAAAGTATAGATTTGAGATGGGTTAAACATTAGATTTATACATGTGAAATATGCAGAATAGTATATCTGAACATGTTTAAATTTCAATATGTTTATAATGGATTGATATGCATGGCCATACTAGAACATACTCATGTACCTACCAATGCTGCCCAGCATGCGGACAACATGGTTTAGACTCGGTGGGTATGTGTATTGTACCCCAAGCTTGCCAAAAAGGCTAAAAGAATTATTGTTGATGCATGATTATGATATTTTTAATGTGATGCTTATTTACATGCGCATGTAGTGGGTATATGCCAACCCTGAATTTGATGTTGTTTTGCATATGCATATTCGCATAATGTTTACATATCGAGCATGAAATGATTCATGAAAAGAAACATGTATTTTTGTATAATCATATGAATACATGCATGCGAAATTGGTTGTTCACGTAATTCTGGTTTAGTATGTATGAATGTGCATTTGAAAGCATGTTAAAGGAATGCATAAGTAGCATACTCATGATGGTTTTTACATTAGATGCATCGGTGGTCAAAAGTGGATCATCGTAGGTCGTGGGCTTCGAGCATGTGTTGCTCCATGTTTAGTTTTTCTTATGCATCGCAAAAATCAACCTAATGTTTATTGAACTAATTGCACGCTTTCATGTTATAACAGGCTGTGGTCCCGTGACGAGTTTCGCATGTTGAATTACAAAATAAAGAATTGAAATAAATCATTATTTTAAATGAAAAGATAAACGAGAAAACAATTTGATTAATGTTTTCCTGGATGTTCCTTCTTTAGTTTGGGAATCTTGGACTACGGTTTTGGGGAACCGTGGGGATACTAAAACTCTGTGTGCGTTTGTGCTCCTGAACCCAACTAGGTGATTCACCTTCAGGCCACGGTTTTAAGAAGATTCCGTCACTTTGCTTGGGATGGTGTGTAGACACAGTTGTTGTTATTGATATACTAAGAAAGTGGCATTAGTGGATGTTGAATTCCCTAATGTCCCAACGTTAGATATTGAATTCTAATGTTCCGATCGATGGTGCTGAATATTGATGTCGGTCGAGGGCCAATTAGGAAACCTAGTATTAAAATACAAATTGTGTGTTAAGCTACAATTAAGGACCCAACTTGAACTCGGGAATTTGTTGTGCCTGTTTTAAGTATCCGTGGGTTTTAATGAAAGTGAAATTAAATATTGTGTGCGTTTAATAGAGACATGTATACGAAAGAAAACTCTGATAATGACTTAATAAATTATTCATGCATGTGCATTGAATCTAAGCATTTTACTCTTCTACATTAGATCATGCATCTTTATTCCTTTATCTAATGTGATATATCATGTTGCATGATTTTTACTCTTATAATGCATGAATGGGTAGTTGAAGCATGAGATAATTGTTATAATTCCTCTAAAAATATTGTTTAAATTAGATTTATGTTCTCTTTCCTTATTTGAGTTGTTAAAGGGATTCGTACGTAGGATCAATGGTTCCGACGCCCTACATTTTGTCTTTTTTACAACCTCTGAGACCTAGTGATGGGACCAGCTGCTTTGAGAAGCTACGAGGGCTACAGGACTGCTTGACGATTTTCACTTTACTCATCTTGTATAGAACTTCACATAACTCCACCATACTTGCAAAGATCAAGCCCACACTTGTTTTCACACCCTTAAACACCAGAATACAGCAACTCCAACCTTCAGATCTGCCTCCAAACCTCCAGACAACTCGAATAGCCAAGAAAAAGCATATAGAGGGGTGGCAGCAGGAATTACTTAAAAAATCCAAAACCCACACTAGTCGAACTCCAAAAATAATGGAAAATTCACCAATATCCTTCGAAAATATTAAACTGCTGAATGCATAATGTTTTAACCTGTAACATCCCCTTTCACGCGTGATGGCATGAGCTGACATCTTCATCTCACTGGCTGAGTTGATTTCTCTGACTGCTGGAGCATTAACATGGCTCCAATACCATGTTTTCCAACCCACAGCTACATCTTGATGATTTCAGACCTCCTTTAGTTGTGAAATCAAATAATAGAAGGGAAAGAAGAAAAAGAAGAAGAAGAGAGGGAGACAAGAGAGAAAGCTAAAAGAGGATTAGGAGTCTTGTACTTCACCTCCTTTTTCTATTAACTTTATGTGGGGTATAAAGTCAAAAATACCCCCTTCTACCAAAAGTAACTACAGTCTATGTACAAGCATAGTCAAACATGAGAAATATAAAGGATGACAAAAAAGGACCTCAATCTCATAACAAGGGGAAAGGATATTTCTTATACAAAAGCAGACGGCATATCAATTATCAACCAAAACCCATTCTTTCCAGAAGGACACCATCTTTAATCAGCACATAACTTCACCAGACATCAAATAATTTCAAAGATCTTCGCTAACCATTTTAGATCAGCATATGACTTGGCTAGACACATCCACTAATTTAATAGATTAAAAGCAATTAGCAGAAACTACAAAATAAATCTATTAGAAATGGTAACAACGATGAAAAGGAGCAATATCATAGATTATCAGAACTGTGTATTGCAACTTATATGCAAAACATACAACTAAGTGTATAAGCAATATGCAAACCTTTGTTAATTGGCCCTTGCGAAAAAGTTCAGGCCTCTGTAAAGGAAGCATCACCAACTCTTTTAAAGTATCCTTGACATTTTCCAGTGCACCAATGTCATCAAATGATACCCCGATGTCACTTGGTGGTATAACGTCAGCTAAAAGTCTTTTCTCAAATTCGTTCTCGGTCACAACATCCTATAATTCACACAGCGGTCAAGTGATAGGAACATGGAGAATGACTAGATGGATAAAAGCCAGATTAAGACAACTATAATTGTCTTAAAATGAAACATAATGCACAGAAACATTTTTGAAGCTAGAGGTAAAAGTTTTAAGGTAACCTTAAGTAACTTCTTCGAGCTTTTAGTTTCACTTTGAATATTCTGCAGGATTTCGAGCCCGTGTAAAATGCTGCCAGAATAGGACTTTAGTGATGTTTATATTCAAGCCTCATCAAGTAAGTTACAACCTAAAGATGAGAAGAACAAAGCTTATATAATATACCTCTCACTTGAAATAGTAAGCTTTGCAGCTTTTGCATCAATATCAAGGTTCTTCATCAGATGGTAACTTAGTGCCCATCCAACTATCTTCTCTGCACCTGCAAGACAAAGAAGGTAGTTAATCAGTAAAAAAGTACATATCCTACAAGCAAATCTTTTTTATGGAAGTCAATCTGCGCTTTCTTTTTATAAAATACTTAAAATAAAAAACTGGGAACTTAAGAGATGAATACATACTTTCACTAGTAAGCGTCTGGTCTTTGATGCATATGGTTTCCAGTTCATTACACTCCAAACTGTTTCGTGTTAGAACCTGTTAATGATGGATGAACTTGATAACAGAGCACTAGAAAATAGATAATAACAACATGCTGCTGCAATGATCAGTCAGTGCATCTGACTAAGTTGTGCTATTTTCACTTCAACCACTCACCTAAAACAGTTCAATTAATGTTGACCATGAAGTTATTATATCATGCTGGTGTGTGGTAGCCTGCAATTTTTTTCCTATCCCTATCGAATAAATATTGGAAAACAGGCTGAACTTCCCCTTTTATATATCTTCTCCATTAATGTGTAGACTGTAAACCATTGGTTTGTGTGTGCATATGTGTGCACGCATCTAATCCACTCTCCAGCAGCAACTTGCAAAAAAAATTGCGTAAAATCTTTTAAAAACAATAACTAATGACATGCATAAACCATGAAAATGGTGCCAGGAACTTGCATTGTAGAATTTTTAATAAACTAAGATGACAATTAGGCCACACCAGCATTTCCCATTTGAGCTCAGATTCAAGTTAAAAACAATCATTAAACCCTGAAATTCAAAAGACAGGCAATGATAATGATCTCATGCAAGGTTGGCAAAATTGTAAAATGATGTGCACTGCAATAAATAGCATGCCATCAGTTTATTTGATTGTACTTACTGAGCGAATGTGAACAAGGTTTCCTTTTTCTTTAAGGGTTTCAACATCGCGATCAAGCTGTTGTTTCCAGTCCATAAGAAGAGCTTCATCCTGCAATATTTAGCAAATATCTTTAAGATCTTCATAATGCATCAAAAGGAAGGTTTGTCAAGAAAGCAAAAAATTAAGAACCTGTGGCAATTGTATAGTAATTTTATTTGGGAAAAGCTTTGACAGTAGCTTCATTGTCTTTGGAATTTCTTTGCATCTATCCTGCATCCTGCTGAGACTATCCTGCAAACAGGAAGAGAATCGTCAAGCCTTTGACCTACAAAAAAGAACCCCATGTGAACCAATAAATCACGTAGCACACAGCTTCAATACATGATTTATTTAACCAGGCAATAATCCTAAGATAAGTTCCTTCTGTAAAACCAGATATTTAAAACAATAAGAATACAGATCTAAAAGCTTGTGTCATGATAACTACCTATATAAACTATAAAAAAGAACAAAACAAGCCAAACAAACATGTAACTGAGTTCCCAATCCAATGATTGAACAGTTATAGACCTATTATTTGACAGATTGTCTCTAAGAGAAAATAGCACCAAAATGAATAGGAATAAAAGAGCCACATATATCACAAACGGTATTAACTTGGCTACGAGCAATCAAAATAGAATAGCTCTCCTCAGGACTTTCACAACATCAATTCCTCAATCACTCCCCTTCTCTACTATTACGAGGTAGAATTATGAGGATGGGTGCTTTTCTTTTTTCAGGTAAAATTTTCACCCAACTCACAGATGAACAAGGGTGCACCAATGTTTACCACTAGACTTAGCCATCAATCACCCGAAGAGCAGAAGCAATATAGTGTTGCTTCTGTCGACTACTATGCTTCGCTTGCTTAGCTATGGTACCCGGACACTCCATTTTGCTCTTTGTACCTGTGTCGACACCCGAACACACCATTTTACCCTCCGTACAAACAAATTTGTATTTAATTTTTATTTTATAATTATATTTTCAGTTTATAACTTTATATTTTCAGTATATAATATATATTTCAGATATAGCATATATATTCAGATTATATTCAGTTTATTTTGTATTTATGTAATATATATATATATATATATATATATATATATCGCCGTGTTCCCGTACCCACATTTTTTGGAATTGCAGTGTCGTACCCGTACCTAGGTGACATAGTTGCTTAGTTTACAAACAGAGAAAAGGGCAGCTAATAACTAGAAAAACACAAATGAGTGTGATTCCATAAGACAAGCCATAGTCGCATTGAATAATAAGGCTAATGAATTCTATAATGAGAATCACTCCCATTCGCACTGATTGTCAGAACTATCATATCTATATCTTTTGAAATAGAACAAGTGGTTACCTAAATATCCTTAAATCCCATAGTAACACCTTCATTATAATCCAACATAAGGGTCAATTTCTATGCTTTTACTTTTCAGAAAATAATTTTCTATCTACCTTTTTTATCAGAGGACTGTAAAGTTAAAGGTATTGCAAGAAGGTATGAGGGTAAATGAGCAAAGGAGCTTGCAAGCTACTCAGATGCTTAGCTCTTGAAGGCTCATTTAAACCCAGAAAAATGTGCCCAACAGCCAGAGCTTCCATCTGTTTCCTGAGCTTGGTTGTGTAAACAATGCAAGCTTCGCTCAACTTTTGGAAATATGATATAAGAACACTATAGTTATGTTAAGATAGTCATATAATAGCTATTACATGTATTGTAGTAAGGGAGGCTTGGCTGTTACCCCAAGTTTGTTTTAGCCTCCTTTTACAGTTTATCATAGGCTCGTGCTTGTCCTTAGTCATCAATTAATGAAGCTCAAACAACCAAAACACAGCCTCAGCCCCTCATTTACAAGTTATAACTCTACATCTAAACATTGTCAAATTCCTCAAACCTATGTTCAGCATCAAAATCTTTCCAAGAAAGGTGTTTTAAGTATTGGAAAAAAGGGACAGACAATAAAAAAATTAAAAAAAAAAACTATACTATGTGCCTACAGTAATCCTAGAATGGGGCCAATTAGTCAACCATATTGTTGGATTAATGAGCCAATAGTCAACTTGCTAAGCACGGCCTTGGGGGTGTGATGCCTGCTCTATGGAAACTCTCAGCACTTTATCACCCAATATTTTGTTCTCTTGTAGATAATGCAATCTAAAGATCTTCATTGCCCCTTCTTCTATTCTATTTATAGATTTTATATAAATAAAATTCCTTTAAATAAGGCATAGCACAAGTCATGAGGTAAAATCTGCAAAAGGGTACAAAAAGCAAAATCTAAAACATTACTAAACCATTCAAGTCTCTATCCATGAACTTTACATATTGTTATTCAATAAAAGTACTGGATGATGATTATACAAATAACAATTGAGGTTTGGACAGGACAAGTAATGATAAGTGAATGTTCCTCTTTGATCTAGAAAGTATATAATCAAACAACTATTGGATATATGAGGATACATATGCAGAAATAAATTTAGATTAACATTGATTCAAAGTCTCGAGTGTGAAAAAACAATAAATAATGAAAAACTAAAAAAAGAAATTGCTTGATAAGAATTCAAGTGCAAAAAAAAAACTTTGAAATCATGCACATAAAATAATTTCCTGGGCACCAGAATGTCATTACCGGGAAACCAAAGTCGAGTAACGCAGTTTGATTGTTCCCAAATTTGGTGAAAAGGAGACCTCCAGGATGTGACTGCATTATAAACATCACAACAGTTCGAAAAAAATAAGATCCAGGTGGGTTGGAAGAGAGAGGGGTGGGTGTTGATGTTGGGATAGGCAGCAAATGCAATGGAGATGAAACACAGTACCCTCTCTTTGCGGTTATCAAGCTGTGTATGACAGCCAATTACAACAACATTATCAGATAGGGTCTCAAGCTTGGTTTTGAAAGCTGCATAAGAATCTGAATTGCCTGCGATCGACTGCTCAACATCTTTCACAAACAATATAAAAGGACCATTCTTGCTCTCATCAGACACTACCTGAAAAAGGAAAAAAGGATAAAATGTTAGCTCAAAATAAATGAATGCAGGATGCAGAAAGCAACACCTTTTAAGCTCCTTAACATCATAGCACTCAATGCAACCTCAAATAATGTCTCAATGGCTAATCTGTCCATATCTTCACCAGCAGTACTTTCCAATCGGAGATCATTTACTACAGATCAGATGAATTCCACATTAGAAATAAATGTGAAAAGGTAGGAATAATTTTATCAACTTAGATCAGCAGAAAAGTAGCAGTGATGTCTTTAAGCATCACCATTGCAGAAGAATCCATGATCTTCTTCACAAAGACCGCCAAGGTCAACACCCTCTGGTATGGGTTTATCAAACCGAACACCAATTTTTGAGGAAGTGTTCTTTTCAAATGGCAGCAGCACTTTACCTCGATTGCCATAGGATGGACCCCTACACACAAAAGGAGAATGAAGTGCTTCATGCTTTTGGCAGTTATTACAAATACAATTACTACAAAGTGATAGAGCAACACAAATGGAGAGAGAGAGAGAGAGATGATATTGACATTCTTCGTCAACCACCTCAGTAGATAGAAAGCAGAAAACAAGAACAGATATACTATGAGGTTGTGGAAAAGCCACTATGAAGATTATTAGCACCTCCCAGTCAGAAGTTTGAAGCTCACTTCAAAGTAACAGCGTCTGGACATATTAACAACTCTGTTACCAGGACATCACGTATCATACTTCCATATCCCCAAATGCTATTTTAAAAGCAAGATACCACAAAACCATAGATACCTGTGTTTCATATCTGCATCCCAGTAACGTAGGACAACAGATATTTTTTCTTTCAAGAATGCAATTCCATTTGCATAAAGAAATATTTGAGAATTAAGAGTTTGCATAGACCTCAAACGTCGTCAACGCTCTCCAATAAAGGAGAAAACACAAATTCAGTTCATTTCTAGCAAAAAAGTATAATAAGCAGAAACAAATATCTAACAAAATGTTCATAGGTTCATGAAACATTCCCCCATATAACACATTCAAGATTTTAAGTTCAATTAAAAATTTATTAATTGATATTAAGTTCTCTGTGTCCTTTTAAGGACATGCATACACATATTTACCCCTCCATTTCACTGAATGTTCCCAATGAATCAGCTTACAAGATAAAAGTTCAAAGGCAAATTGCATCATCGAAGGGATGATACAGGCAATCCATGGAAGCATCCCTCCGAAGCAGTTTATTGTTCTTTTAGAGGTGTCATGAAATCGCAATGCCTCCTAGTAGGATACTTCACATTGAATTCCCAATTGTGCCAAAATGCTCACAAGCAATATCATTTCTGGAACACCCACAAAATCCTATATTTGGCAGGATATCACTATGTTCTCTTTTGGTACACAATACATTACCTGTTTACCTGTTAATATGAAGATGACAATCTAGAAAGCGAGCTTTTTTCTAACAAATAAATATCCATAGATTATGATAATTTTAATAGTTATCTTTATTTATTTAATTATTTTTATGACATTTGATGTCACATGAAAGACATATCTATCTACTGCTACTCACAGAATTTGGTGTCTTTGAAGAACAAAGGTACCTTGATGGAAGCTGGAGGGGTGATGGGTACCCAGAGGTTTGTAGTAAACCAATGAATTTTACTCTGTCACCTAAGCATTTGACATGAATAACATTACTTTATTTCCATATCCAAAAAATACCAAAACTTAAGGATTTGAAAAAGACTTCTTTTATAAGTAGCAAATGGGTGATACCTCTTTTAAAAAGACAGCTCTTAGTTGGCCCAGGTGTTGCTGATAGCTCCTGCTTCAGTTGAGATTGATGACCAACACCAGAAGCTGCATTTTCTGAGCCAGATACATCAGGCTCAGTACTTGGTGCTACTGTCCCTTTGGTTGCATCAGAATGCCCAGAATGTTTGATACAAAAACATGATTTATCAGCTATAGGTCCTTTGAACCAATCTACATCCTTTGAAGATAAACCCTATAGAATAATGGAACTTTCAGATATAAGTTCATCTACTAGCAACAATAAGCCAATGCAATAAAAAAGTGAAGATTAGAAATATAATCTTACACCCAGCATCAAGGTGGTATCAAATATGAGCAGTTTGGCTCCAAAGTGATTAGCAAGGGCCTTTGCCAATATCTCCTTATAAATCTCAGACCCTAAAATCCAAATGATAAAAAAGAAAAAGTAAAGGGACAGATCAAAATAAGGAAAATGAGTTAAATTCATAGACTCGAAAAATGAGACTGGTGATCTTGACTAACCTGCAGGACCTGAAAGCAAAATCCGTGGGCTTATGGTAGAAAGTTTGGATGCATACTTAGCAAATTCCTTCCGCTTCAAGTGTATAAATACTGAAGCAATCAAAACATTTTTTGTGTCCTCACTAACACAAGACAGAAATGGTCCTTGTCATCAGTAACCAGAATGATTGACATGCCAATACAAGTTGCAGAAACGCAAAACATATCAGATCAAACAAGGAAATATATGTTTTTTGAGCAATTAAAAGAATGAAGGATGTGTATATCAATGATATGGCTCACAACACAATGCCTTAAAGGCTTCTTTAATTGTCAAAACATTTTAACACGTATGTAATCATGCTAGAACCATACTCACATATATCAGCTTTGGCTATATCTTGACAGCACAAAATCTTGGGATATTATAAGTTATTTGATAAATATTGAAATAATTTCAGAAAATCATGACATTAAAAATTAATAAATAATAAGAGTTAAGAAAGTAATAGGTTTTCTATTCTTTTTCTTTTGGCATAGATGTAGAGAAAACATAGAAAGGTTCTTAAAAAACAAAAAAAGATAAAGAACAATGCCATACTTAAAATTATAAGAAAAAGACACAAATGGAAAAGTTTTTGCACCTGCCTTATTATAGCTAAGTGGGGACAAGAAGAAAGAAAGATAGAACATCAAAGAGTAAGAAATATCATCCATACCTCAAAAAGTATGGGAAGTTGTCGAATGATACTTCAATTTCTCTACCATCGAGCAGTCCAGATTGCAGCTCTTCCTTAAATGCTTGGAACTTGTTAGCAGCACCTGAAGTAGATGCTGTCTGAGAATCTCTTGCTAGTCCTCCTCTTCTTTCAGCATGGTCAAGTATGCTTTCGCTTAGATCCAGATCACCAGCCACACCAGTCAGCATTCGAAGGATAGGCCTTAATGAGTCATTAATACCAGAAATTTTCTCATTATCCATCCCAATACCAGCCTCTGGACCCATGCTCTCCAGACCATCGGTTGCCTCGCTTTCAGAGTCCAGCATCATTTCAGCTTTATCATCAGGAGGTGGCACTAAAGAATCAAGATGCTCATCAGAGCTTGATTTCCTTCCAATGTCCAGTGGGCATTTTTCTAATGGCATACAAGTGGAAGGTACTGAAGGCCGTTTAGCATCCTGATGAGCTACAGAACCATTTTTATGAAGTGATGAATCTGAAAAATCTTGTGCAATACTGGACAAAGATGCCAATATTGATGCACCTGCTACATCTGAAGGATCCCCAGTCCTTGGTTCAAACTGCGGACCTCTGTTCTGGCCTTCCATCAAACCAACCGAAGGGGCTGGAGCTGCTGATACATTTTCATTTGAAAATTGCTCGAAAATCTACAATGGCAGAAAGAGAAAACAAAAATAAACAAAACACAACCTTAAAGAGGCAGACAAAGATGGAAACGAGTGCATGCACAGCAACTTAAGAATATGGGAAACGTAAATAAGAGTCAGAAAAGTACATATGCATGGCGCCCAGATTTACTAAAAATCAGTTCATCTCCTGCACGTATGTCAATGCTGGAATTCTTCCTGACGGCTTTGCCATTTACTTGTACAGCTCCCTTGCTCTCCAAGCTCTCGAGCACAACTACAGTATTACCATCATTCTGACCATAGCCAGAAAAAACACATACTGAGCAACACAGATCACCCATCCATAAACCAAAAACAGATTTCAGTATGATGACATCAGCATTGAAACTATTTATATGCACCATAATTTTATGATATATTACCTTCAAATGCTTGATTTTGCACAGAATGCTGCTGACTGATGAATCATGCAAAGATAAGTTGCAGTTTCTCGTTCCACCAATCGTAAAAACCGCACCAAAGAGGGATACATGAGGATTCTGAAAAGAATAATAGTTTCAAAGCTCATTTTCACACCCAATAACAGAACTTTACGTGAACATTCAATTAAATCACAACATTAACTAATCAAATATCCATTTTAAGCAAAAGCCAAGACTTAGAATACACTAATTAGATTAAGCAACCAAACCCTTTAACTCAACAAAGTTAAAGATCCCCTCTTGGGGTGATTCCGTTACAACATTCTGAACATCATTTAAGAATTAGAGCAGAAGCAAGATAAGATCTTTAGATCAATGCTGACACATTCCCGAACGCTTTCAGATAAAATGACTCACAAAGACCAATTGATTCATCTCATCTTGCTATGCAAATCGATGCCAAAAATAAAAAAATCAAAGAGCAACAGAAATCCAATAAAGATCGCGTAAGACTACAAAAGGAACCTATCTCAGTATCCATATCTTGGTTTACATTCTGAACAACTCACAAAGGCCAACTGATTTATCTAATTTCAGCAACAGAAATCGACACCAAGAATGAAAAATCAAAGAGGTGCAACTACTATCCAATAATGATCATGTAAAATTACAAAAAGAAACTATCCCGATATCCATATCTTGGTTTACATTGCGAGCCTGCAAGAGAAGTTCCACTAACAGCAGTACTAAATCCTTCTTCAGCAAGAAACATGCAATCTTTCACGCCCACAAACAGGCAACGTCGCAATCGAATTACACCAAACTAATCAAGATACACTAAAAGCGAACCGAAATTCACAAGAATTGTGCTGAATCACCTCCGGATACTGCGAGATGAGCCTGCCCCATGCATGCGAAGCCCCTGCGCTCCTCTTCTGGTGCAAGCACAACGTCTTCAGGGAGCTCTTCATCTTATCGAGCATAGCCGGCGATGGCCGCAACCCTGGTAGATCGATCCAGCCCAAATTCACCGCAAATTTTCCAAAGAAAGATGGAAAATAAAAGTAAAACAACGAGAAGATGAAGTATCACTTGCCATCTGTGCAAGGAGCTACCACAGGACCAGCCTTCTGCGAAGCTCCATCGTTCTTTGCAGCCGGCCCAGATCGATCTGGCCCGCCACTCTCGGCCTCGCCCGCCGCCGGCGGCGGGTTGACGGAAGCGCGCTCTTGACAATCGCCCTCCGGGGCCACCAATTCCCGATCTCCGGTGACAGCTTTGGTCTAACCGACCCAGAAGAAACAAGGGTTTCTTTAGAGACAAATCCGAAAAAAGAAACCAGAGAACTCGAATTTCGGAACCAAAGAGAACGATTCACAAGCCTCTTTCTCTTACCTTGGAGCGCTTGCACGGAGCCGCAGCACCAGGGTTCTCAGACGACGATGCGGCGGCGGGTGCTTCCGCCGAAGAGGACGGTCGTTTTCCGGCGTTTCCGCCGGAGTTGGCTAGAGATCCGCTCCGCCTTGTGGAGACCATGGCCAATTTCCGGCGATCGGACTCTCAATCTCTTGGAAGAGAGAAAATAAAAATGAGAGGAAAATAATAGGAGAGGAATTTACGAGCACAAATTAAAAAAGACGATGTAAAGACGTTATTTCTGCCTAGTTATATGATAGTACATGAAAGAGCAAAGAAGATGCATCAAACCTTTTTGTTGTGTATTAAAAAATTTAAGTTTTTCTTCTTATTTTTTGTTGAGGGTTTTTTTAACTGTCACATGGATAGACTCGAATAAAATCGTTTTTATGAAATTTCTAAGCACAGTAGGCTGAGCGCGGTTTTTCTATATAATAAATCTAAAAGAAAATAATATAACTCATACACAAAGAGATATGACATGAAAAGTTTAATGGAATATCCATATGACATATTTGGAGGTGTTGGTGATGGTAGTTGTGTGTTAATTGTATATGTTAAAGTGTGTAATATCTTGTTTTTTAGTATTATAATTAAGTTTTTTTTTTTTTGGAATTTTTTGTAAGAAATTTTTAATGCAAATGAGATAATGGATGGATGAATGGGGGAGGAATGAAAGGGAAGGGGGGATGTTTTTCTAAAGAAGTTGGGTTTTGATGAGGATGGGAATGAAGAGGAGGTGGATTTTTTTTTTTTTTTTAGTTTTCTAGTAGAAAAAATTGCCACAAGTGGTACATGCGTGGGGCCCATGTGAATTGTTGTCTTAGGGTGGTACCAAATACATCCCTTTGATGGCGGCGGTTTTTTTTTTTTTGATTTATTTGCCATTTATTCTGTTTGGTTGGTAAGGGAATTACCTTAACTCTAGTTGGGTGAGCCTTGCAACGTTTGAAGAATATAGTTCTCTTTTATAATTTTCAGATCCACTTTTATTCGGAATTTGGATGAACCTACTTATCTAGTCAAAAAGGATGATGAGTTGGGATATTGTAAAAGTGATATCTCAGTTTTTCAAATATGCTATCCCATTCATACATCCTTTCATGTGTGCATGTGAGTGGGGGTGTCAACCGATTGGGTTTGGTTCGGACTTAGATGGTACTAGACGCGAACCCGGTTTTCGGGTATGGTATCGGATCCACTATAAGAAAAACTATACTCAAAACCGATAAGAACTACATGAACCAGACCCGGACCATACCCGATAAAATCATATTTTTTTATTATTTTTACATTGAAAATTTATGGGTCTTAATCGAAACTGGGGTCGGGTCCAGGTCTGGTATAAAATCTCACAAACTATACCGGGTCTATGTATTAATCGGACCTTCGGGTCTGAACTCAAGTCTTAATCCGATCTTATTATTTAGGTTTTGGTTCGGTCAGGTCCGGGTAAACCAGGCCAGTTGACACCCCTACATGTGAGTGAGCATTCAAACAACATTGAGAATGAAAAATGTGTCTTTGTATACCCATGTGACTGCATGTGTTGTCATGAATACATTAATATTTTTATTAATTAGATTAGGCCTTCTTTTTTTTTAATAACAGAGAAAAAACTACCTTGCTCATCGAGTTCATTATCCACTCGCAGGAGCAAGCTAGTGCACATAACCTCGTGTTGGGACGTTGCTGGTTCAAAACCCAATGGTATAGTTGTATAACTGGTAAGGGTCCACTTAACCTCGGCTAGACTTTCAAAAAATAAAGCCCTCTATCTCCCATACCAACCAAGGAGTTCATTGATGCATTTTGGTGATCTTGCAGCTCCTACCAACCTTTTTTTTTGTTTATGACATGGAGAAACCGCTCCATAGATGAAGACCTAGTTGTGTTGGACTTAGTGTGCCTTATGTGGGTGCACCCCTCCCTTCTTTGCTTCGACTAATGCAAGGCGAGTGACGCCCATAGGAATGGCCACAAACCCCTTTGGGTATAGCTCCTACTAACCTCTTAATGACAAGTTTTTTTTTTATTGCATGAATTTTAAAATTAAATTTAAGGGCAACAATAATAGATTTTGTTGGTTAATTTTAGAAAGAAAAAAAAGATATGTCTGCTAGCTAACTGTCTTTGAAAACAGTCGGCAAATGCACAAGTCTAAGTGGACCCCATTTGGTGAATACAAATTTAGACCTTTTCCCCCTTTCCAATCTCCATTTGACCAGCCTCGAGATCAAATCTGGCTGCCCAATCCTAGCAACTTGACCCTACCCAAGTCCCCACCAAGCTAAATAGATGCCCCAGAGGAGTTTGGCATAGTGGGATGGGAGCTGGGTTGCTAGGCATGTGATCTAGTTTCAAATTTCACGAGTGTCGCTCCTTGCGCAAGCCGAAGCGTGGCGACTCTCTGGAAGAAAAGAGTAAGCTCACAGAGTTTTATGCTGTCAGGACAGCAACCATAAGTACGGCAGGCAAAGCATAGACTCTGTTTGGTTCTTTCTCCAGCCAAAAATCCATTTTTATCTTGAATCTCAATACCTCTCAATTGAAGCAAAGAGCTTTATTTAGGTTTCAATGGAAAAAAGTGATTAAGTAGCTAGACAGAGCCTTGTGAGTAGTGGGTCTTGTGACCATGCAAGTTTTGGCCGATGCTGAGGCAAAGTAGACACAATGGGGGCTCATGTTTGTAAAAGCCATAGGCATGTTTGTTACACGCTAGGCCTAGGGAATGCCACGTGGCACCAATCGCCCCTTCTGTAGGAAATTGTTTTCCCATGAGGTGGTGTGACATGCTTTTCATATGAAACACAATGCTTTGTACGAAAAGTTGTGGGCACCACCTTTCGGATCACACGGAATTTCTTTCACCCCGTGGAAAAGAGTTTCAATATTTCATATGAAAATGAGTTTCTTTCCCTTGTTTTGGGCTGAAACAAACACATCCTATGAGAATCAAATGCAAGTAGAGAAAATGCAACCAGTGAAAGCAGGCTAGATCAAAGGGCATCCCTATGTCTAAGCACCATTGTAATTCAAACCCCAAACTTGGCTTGCTCATATACTTCCTTGATCGAAAATGAGCTCTCTTTCTTAATTCAAAAGCCTGACGCACACGTAGTGGGGTGGGGGGTTTGGCATAGTGGGATGGGGCCTAGGCCGCTAGTCAGGCAGTTTAGGTTCAAATCTCATGAGCGTCATTCCTTGCGCAAGCCGAAGCATAGCGACTCCCTGATGGCAAGGGGTAAGTTCACAGAGTTTTACATTCTTGGAACAACAATCATAAATACGGCAGGCAGAGCGGCTAGGTCTTTGATTACGGGTGAGGGTGGGTGATGTGATTTCTCTGTGTAAATATAAAAAAAAAAAACTTTTGTTACAAATTGCTTTATTAAAAACAAACACTTGTTACTATGGCACTTCCCATATCAAGCTGACCAGTTCAACTTAGAGCCAGTAACACCAAATTGGTGCAGCTCAGCCCTGGAAGAGCAAACACTCCAGTGAAAAATAGGCAACCATATAATGGAGCCAAGTGGACTCAATCCCCTAAAATCTGATTGGAACATGTGTCAGCGGCACATGAATCATCTTTTCTCAACTACTTTTTTTTTGTCTCTTAGAAGCATGACACGTCAGCAGATTGTCCTTTGTGGACTGTCCTCAATTTGACCAGCTGTCTTCTTGCAATAAAACTTGCACCCCTACATATTATATACAAGAAAAAGTAAAAAAACTAGGACAGATGAATATGAAAGATATTTATAAAACATTTTGTCATTGATGTTGAATTTTATATCAACTTTTTAGGGCTTCAAAGTAGGTGGTATGAATGGCCAGTAAGCCCAGTACAGACAGAGTCTGCCACGTGGTCATTGATAACTCCAACCCCAAAAGAGCCCAATCAAGTATTTACAAATGAGAATGACAAGAAAAACATGTATTTTTTTTTTTTTACTTTGCTATGCATGACAAGGACCTGATTGGGATGGAAGCATATCGCTCATGTTCAGCATGACCTGGTCCGCTTCCGATTGGGATAATGAGATGTCAAGTTGTCACAGTTATAGCAAGATGGACCTTTTCAATTAGGGATGCAAACGGTTCGAATCCGGAACATCCAAATACATAAAGATTGAAAAAAAGATGGACAAAAATTGCAAAACCTTCATCCTTGATCCGACCCATTTGCACTCCTATTTTTTTATCATGGCCTTTGGATATAGGGCTGTTTGTGCATCGGTTCTGGGCCGAGTTATGACCCGCCATTAGGGTTGCAGGCGGATGGACATAGATCGGGTCATGCCTCGCACCGATGCTTATTGGTTTTTCAGGGAGTAGGGGTGAACATCTGGCAAGGTACCCAATGGGCTTCAGGGAAACTGGCTCGAGATGGGCTGCACATCGCTTGCTCGGGTCCAATTAGCTAAATGGGTCTGAATAGGAGCAATTTTAATGTGAAATTGCATAGGCCCAACCCAATTAACTAAACAGGCCCGGCCCAAGCCCAATGCAAACCCGATTAAAACCAGAGGTTTGGGTTGGGCCTGTCGGGCCCTGTTCACCCCTAATCGTGAGGCACGGATTCTGTAAGTGAAATGGGATTTATATATATATATATATATATATATATATATATATATATATATATATATATATATATATATATATATATATATATATATATAGGAAAATGTAAGAAAAGGTTCGTTATAAGTTGAGTCAGACCCAGACAGGGTGTCTATGCTTACCTAGTTCCAGAACAGATCCATCTAGATCTGACCAAATACGTTTCCGATATGCATTACCATATCTAATAATATGATTGGATCCATTTGGCCCAGGTTCAAATCCAATCACCTTGCACCCTTAATTTTGCACATGCAAAAATATCCTTGTTCCAGAAAGAAAACATACGTCTGGTTCTGATGGATCCCTCTCACTCGCACTACTACCCGCTATGGATCCACTTCCCTTGATGTGGATCAGGCATGACTATCTGGAATTTGGGTTGTTTTGGATCTCGGTTTAGAGGATCCGTTTCTCATTTGACTTGTAAGACGCATAAGTTTTGTTTTCTATCCCTCTTATAGATGGGTTATAATTGAGGAAGCAGGATTATAGCTTGTATTACTTGACAAGCGGACATGCAACCAGATCCGAATCCAATGATATTATATACGGTTGGATTTAGCTGGCATGAAATTCGAATCCATTCTGGACCCATCTAGATTCATCATGCATCAGGTCCTGTATAGAGATATATGTATTGGATTGGATTCTGTTAAAGTCTGAACCAGCTGGGCCCGAACATATGTCGGACTTCGGCACTTGCAACTCGCAAGCCCCACATTTTCTCTGCCTCTGAACAAAAAGACAGCTGGATGCTCGTCAGCTAATATCTGTGCCTAATTTATGGTGCCAATAGATCAGACATGGGTCTGATCATAGATGATCCAAATCCAGAAACAGCTTTAAAAACCAAGTCCTAACCTGAATTCGGATCTGAATGAGATCCAACAAGGCAGAGTTGAATCCAAATCCAAATGTTATATAGTGAAACATGCAGAAATTATAAATGGACTAGATTCATCCCGAATCCAAACATAGAACCGGCCGAAAACATTTAACCTACCCTAAATCCAAAAGACCCCACCATGACTCCGAATCCAATCGATTGCACATTCAGAATTCATTTTTAATATCCACATCCAAAAAAAATTATATATTGGATACAGATCAAAGATCCGATTGAATCCAATTGGTTTGCAACCCTTGATTATCAATCATGACAAAATTCAATGGTATGACACTATGACTAGTAGCTAAGGCTGGCAAACGAGACGAATGAGCCAATCTTGGAGTGTTCAAGCTTGACTCATTCTTGTGGAGAGCCAAGCCGAACTCATAATGAGCCTGACTTCAACAAACCAAAATGGAGCTGGCTTCTTTTATAGAGTTTTAGAGCTGGAAGAAACAGGATTACAAATAAAAAACATTATTTTAGAGCTAAAAGTAATAAGTTGTTACCACTAAACTTATTTTTTGCAAACAAAATAGTTCATTAATATATTTTACATATATTATATGATATAAAATATATTTAAAATGTATTTTTTACTACTTAATGAGCTCATGCGAGTCAAGCCGAGCTGAGTATCTATTGTTCATGTTCAGCTTGACAAGCCTATTTTTTCGAGTTGGAACGACTCTTTAAGAGCCAAACATCTCAGCTTGTTTTCTAACCCTACTAGTAGCCAATATACTATATATGGACCAGATCTAGGTCAGATGTGTTTCCTTGAAACCCTAGAATGTTAGGGCATATCCATGATTGATACATGAACAACCCCTAGAAACGCATAAACGTGTTATTTTTTGCTGCATTTATGGATGTCCTGTGCTCGTATGAAATGCAGCTTTATTCCGACTCCTCATTGTATGGGACACATGGGTGCAATACTGCAAAGTGACAAAATTCAACGTAAAGGCCAAGTTATATAATATTATATTCACGATGAGTCACTTTCGCAAACGTTAGGGACATTGATCTTTTATCTCAGTGCATTATTAAGTTGCCATTTTTGCTCTTTGTTTAGATGCATTAAAGATCAAACATCTCTCTCTCTCTCTCTATATATATATATATATATATATATATATATGAAAACTGAAATATGTTTAAATATGTTTGCTTGTATGAATTAAGATTTTCATAGTTTTTTGCAAATTTAACTTGGTAGGTGCATTTATTGTGGTCCATTTGTTAGAATCAACTATTGGATCATTGGAATCAGATCAAGAAATGTGATCTTTTATGCTTGAATAATTATGAAGATTCCAGGCCATTGATTTTCAACCCTTAAAAGAACCTTATTATATATCGTAATTAGATGATCAAAGAGTTTGTTTCGTTGGAACAATCGGTGACCAAAAACATGATTTAGAAAAATTGAGATCTCAAGCCTAGAAGCACGTTTTTAAGATCACTATCTTTAGAACTTCAATTGCCCTACTTCAAAATTTTTGAATATGCGAAAAGGGTTTATTACGACTGAGTTTTCAGGATACAACTAGGCTTGAACCTCAAGAGAGTCACTGTTTTGCAAGATTAAGTGACCTCTCTTACACTTGAACTTGGCAAACCAAATCAAGAACAAAAGAATAGAAAGAGAAAGCTTGAGAATAAAAAATTCTAATGATCCAAAAGACGAAAAAATGAAGAAATTTATTGACTTTAGAAAGGCCAAAACCTTTTGTGATAAATGAGATTCAAGGTCATAAATCCAACGGTTTGAAAATTGGATGAAAATGACTCTGAATATTCACCCGCCTTTGACTAATGATCAAGAACCTCCAAAACCATCCAACAGTCACAATGCCTTATAAATGCTATATAAATGTATTTTTAAAGTCTTTCAAACGACTAGACCTTTCGAAAAACATAAAGTAAAAAATGCTTTGATCAAAGCGGACATCAACACCTCACATGTATTGTTGCTAGCGTGCAAAGTGCAAAGTGTGTCATCAAAATGCTATATTGTGTCTTAAGCGCCCTTGCACGCACACACGTGTGCAAGAATGACACATTTGTTCTTGCACAAAGTGCAACAACGTCCACAAGTCACCCTAACACACAAGGTTTACCAAAGTAAAGAATAGAGAACAAACACTCTATTTAAACCACCAAAAAAATTTCTCTTATATATGGGACTAAACATTTTCAAAGTACTTTTGGTGAGAAACAATAAATCACCAAAACTTTACAAGTATGCTATATTTTAAAACTTTTTCTATCAATCCCCCACTAGTTTTAAAATATATTTGGCTTGCATAGAAAACTTATGCATTAGTAAGAGTGTCTGCAGGACTTGAACCCCGACTTAGTGAAAGAAAACCTAAATTAACCAAGGTGTTAAGTAAACTCACCTTGAACTTAGCTCCTTATATTGTTAATCGAGTTTTCAATCACACATATGTTTTCAAAAGTTCAATTATGTGAATTTCAAGTTGGCACATTTGGAACCTTGTGCTTGCTTAGATTCATGAGTGCTCTAGAGATTTGCCAATTCTTATAAGAAGTAGCACACACTTCTACACTCACATAGGTGTGTTTGTTTAGGTGTACTGTAATACACACCCTAATCTTAAGGCCTACAAACTCATTAAGAGCTATTAGCTCAACCCTCACATTAGTTACAACTCATGAGCACACATCAGTAATGAGTTCACATAAATATGCTTAATATCTGTCATTCATTAATTCATTTCTTATTGAACCTAGGTATGTGAGATCTCTAGCGCTTTAGGTTGGGTATCCTTAAATGATGACTTAATTGACTTAATTCTCATTTCCCTCGATGTTTTACTGATGGCATCTCTCGAAAGGCCTTTCGTAAATGGGCTTGCTAAGTTTTGACTTGACTTCACATATTTCAATGATACAATATTGACATCAATCATTTATCTTATAAAATTATGTCTTAAATTAATATGTCAAGACTTTTCATTGTATTTTATATTATCTGCTTTACATATAGCTGATTGACTATCACAAAACATTAAAACAACAAGTATGAGCTTCTCACCTAGTAAAATATCTACTAGCATATTTTTAAGTCATTCAGCTTCTATACAAGCAGATGCCAAAGCAATAAACTCAGATTTCATTGTAGAATGAGTTATACAGGTTTATTTCTTAGACCCCCATGCAACTGCTCCTCCACCAAAGGTAAAAACCCAACCACTCGTAGATTTTGAATATTCAAATTCAATGTTCCAACTTGCATCATTATACTCTTCAATAATAGCAGGAAACTCAGTATAGTTGATTCTGTAGTGTAAAGTATGCTTAAAATATCTAAGATTCTTATTCACAATATTTTAATATTGATGTCCAGGATTATTAGTATACATACATACTTGCTCATTGCATAGGCTATATCAGGCCTTGTGCAATTCATTGTATACATAATACTACTTGCAACACTGACATATTTTAACTGTTGAATACCTATACCATCATTAAGAGTCAATTTCGAATTTGGATCATATGGAGTGCATGCAATCAATATATCTATACTTTGTAAGATTTTTCTTAAATAATGTGATTGACATAATGCAATGCCATTATTATTTCTCACAATTTTAATTCCTAAAATAACATCTGCAACACCCAAAGCTTTCATACAAAATATGAAAGATAAAAGTATTTTTGTTTGGTTTATGCATTCACTATTAGAACCCAAAATAAACATATCAGCAACATATAAACAAATAATAATAATAGAATTACAATCTACTTTACTATAAAACACACATATTAGCATAATATGTTTTTAAACCATTATTTACCAGAGAACTATCAAATTTCTCATGCCATTGCTTAGGGGAATGCTTTAATCCATATAAGGATTTCTCAAGTTTGCAAACTTTGTGTTCTTGCCCTAACACTGCAAAACATACAGGTTACTCTATATATATCTCTTTATCTAATTTTCCATTCAAAGAACTATTTTCACATCCATTTAATAGATTTTAAGCTTATATATGATAGTCAGGGCAATCAGAATTTTAATAGTAGATATTCTGGTTACTGGAGCAAAGGTATCAAAATAATCAATACCTTCTTTTTGTTTAAATCCTTTTACAACCAAACGAGCTTTAAATTTATCAATTATACTATCAGCTATTAATTTCTTTTTTAAAATACATTTGCAGCCAATAGTTTTGCAACCAACAGGCAAATCCACTAATTTCTAAACATTATTAGACATAATTGAGTCAATTTTATTATTTATACCTTCTCTTTAAATGGCAGCAACTTGAAAAGGCATTGCCTCTTAAAAAGACATAAGAGCATTCTTAATTAAAAATGTATAAAAGTTAGAACCAAAATTATTTGGTTTTCTAATGCGTTTATTGTGCCTAACTTTAGTTTCAGGTTTAACATCACAATCATTAGAATATTCAATCATGTCATTAACCGAATGTTCATCAACTACAATACGACTACCATCAAGAAGGGAATCAAATGCATTTTTATGTTCTATGAAAGATGCATATCTAGATCCAACAATAACATCATTAGCAATATCTAAAAATCTATATGCTTTACTATGATCAACATATCCAACAAATGCACATTTGAATGCTTTGGGTCCAACCTTCTTTCTTTTATTTTCTAGAATTTTAACATATGTTAAACAACCCCAAACACGAAAATAACTAAGATTAGGTTTCTTACCAAAACATAATTCATAAGGTAATTTTTCAGATTTGGAATAAGTAACTCGATTTAGAATATAACAAGCTAAGTAGAGCCTATCCCCACAAGTTGGGATGTAAATCCATATTAAGATGCATATCATTCATTATTTATACAAGTGTTCTGTTTTTCCTTTCTACTATAATTTTTTGTTCATGAGTTTTAGGGGCAAAGGTTTGATGGATAATACCATTATCTTCACAGAATTTATCAAATTTTCTACCAAAGTGTTCACCTCCCCTATCTATTCTTAAATGTACAATCTTGGTTTTAAACTTATTTTGGACTCCAGCAAGATAAAAAAGGAATTTAGAAAATGCTTCAGATTTATGTTTCGTCAAATAAACATAATAGAATTTTGAGTAGTCATCTATAAAGGTAATAAAATACCTACTGTCACCACGATTCTGAACATAATCCATCGTACACACATTTGAATGCACTAATTCAAGTCATTTATAATTCTTTTCTACACTAAGAAATAAGAGTCTAGTTGGCTTAGCTTGAATGCATGTCTCACACTTATGATTATGTTCTATTTTAACATGACAAGGAAGCAGACCAAAATTATTCATATTATGAATACAACGATGATTAATATGTCCTAATTGTGAATACCAAAAAAAATAGGAATCAATCATATAAACAGAAGTAATAGATTCATTTGTGCTTATCTTGAACATACCACTAGTGGCAAACCCTTTTCCTATAAAGATTCTCTTTGATCACAGTTACAATCCCAGACTCAATAATAATTTTGAAACTATTTTATGATAATAGATCTGTAGAGATTAATTTTTTATAAACTTCTAGAGCATAGTGGATATTCTCAAGTGTTAAGACTTTCCTGAAGGTGAACTTAATTTCCACACTCCCTTTTTCTAGCACTTTAGTTGAGGAAGAGTTTTCCATAAAGAGATTATATCCCTCTGCCACTACTTTATATGACTTGAACAAGTTTTTGTTGTTTTCCACATGAACAGTGCTTTCAGTATCCATATACCAGTCCTTATTCGCCGCCACCATGAAGGTTTCAAAGATTACAACAACAAGCCTCTCTTTTGACTCATTTAGCTTGGGACTAGTCATTTTTCATTCTCTGCATTCTCTAGCAAAATGGTCAAACTTGCCACAAACACAACAACTAATTTTCTTTTTATCAGTTAGCTTTTTTTCTTTCACGAAATTCTTTTTATTTTTCTGGGTTTTCATGATTTTGCCTCACTTGTTACTAATAATATTCACTTTAGGATAACCTTCTTTAGGACTCATTTTTTTTCATGAAGATGAGTCTCTTTCTCAATTCGGATGTCCTTGAGAAGACCATTTAAAGTGATTTTTCTATTTTTATGTTTTAGGTGATTTCTATATTCTTTCCAGAAATCAGGTAGTTTTTCAATAATGACAGCAACTTGAAAGTCATCATCAAGATACATACATTCTTCCTTGATCTTATATGTCAATATTTGTATCTCATGAATTTGAACAAGTATAGACTTATCATCAACAATAGAAAAATTAACATACTGGTCAACAATAAACCTTTTATTACCAGCGTCTTCTGCATTGTACTTGATCTCCAGAGCATTCCATAATTCTCTAGTCGACTCCAAAGGAGAATACAAGTCAAAGAGAGAATCAGCTAAAGTGTTTAGGATATGTCCTTTGCATCGGTAGTTGTCTGTGTGCTACTTCTCTTGTTCTTTCTTCTATTCTTCCGTCTAAATTTCTCCAACAACAATAGTGGGACAAGACTTTTTGAGGATATAATCGATGTGCAACTCGAATAACAAAAAAGAAAACTTCGATTGCCACCGCTTGAAGTTTGACCCATCAAACCAATTGAGTTTCTCAAGGTCACAGCTAAGCAGTTTTTTGGAGTTGAATGTTGAATCAGAGGCCATATTGAAGTTCTAAAATTGTTGGAACAATTGGTGACCAAAAACAAGATTTAGGAAAATCGAGATCCCAAGCCTAGAGGCACGTTCTTAAGATCTCTATCTTTAGAACTTCAATTATCTCACTTCTCAAATTCTGAAGATGCAAAAAGGGTTTGTTACGACTGAGTTTCTAGGATACAACTCAGCTTGAACCTCAAGAGAGTCACTGTTTCGCAAGATCAGGTGACCTCTCCCACACTTGAACTTGGCAAGCCAAATCGAGAACAAAAGAATAGAAAGAGAAAACTTGAGAATAAGAAATTCTAATGATCCAAAAGATGAAAAAATAAAGAAATTTATAGACTTTAGGAAGGCCAAAAATGTTTTGTGATAAATGAGATTAAAGGCTATACATCCAACAGTATGAAAATTAGATGAAAATGACCCTGAACGGTCACCCACCTTTAACTAACGATCAAGGACCTCCAAAACAGTCCAACAGTTACAATGCCCCATAAACGCTACATAAATGCATTTTTAAAGTCTTTCAAATGGCCAGACGTTTTGAAAAACAGAAAGTAAAAATGGCTTGGTCAAAGCGGACCTCAGCATCTCACATGCGCCGCTGCGAGCATGTGAAGTGCAGAGTGTGCCATCAAAATGCCACATTTCACCTCAAGCGCCCTTGCACACACACACATGTGCGTGAACCACACATTCGTTCTTGCATGAAGTGCAAAAATGTTCGCAAGTCACCCTAACACATAAGGTTTACCAAAGAAAATAATAGAGAACAAACACTATTTAAACCACCAAAAAAATTTCTCTCTTATATATGGGACTAAACATTTTCAAAGCACTTTTGGTGGAAAACAATAAATCAACGATGCTATATTTTGTAACTTTTTCTAACATATTTATATTAAACCAAGCATCTAGATCACATCTGCATGGTGAAATTTTTGAAAAAAATAAATAAAAAAACCTATGAAAATCTTGGTTCATACCAGTAAGTATATTTGGTTGGTAAATATATTCCAGTTACCTTATATATATATATATATATATATATATATATATATATATATATATATGTGTGTGTGTGTGTGTGTGAGAGAGAGAGAGAGAGAGTAAAGCACTCGTTCTGCCCCATTTTCTCATTCTACATCGTTAGGCCCATTCAAATATCATAATTTTTTGTATTTGTTCTCACATCTAACAATATAAATGTAATTTATATGTTTTGTTTAGTGGGAATGGGATTTTGAGTCACCGGAATCTGACTTTTATGCAGGGTTTTTTCAGTGATCCAAAATCAATGGTTATGAAGGCATCAATATTTTTTGCAAATAAAAAAATATATTTTTTTGTCAAAAATACATGATCTATGAGTCAATATATAAATCGAGCATGCTAAACATATCTAACAGTTCATGTCTGTCATAAAACACTTCAACCTATGAGGCATAACATGCATAACGAGAAAATAGGGCCTAATATGTTCAGTTCTCTCCATTTCTATAAAATCAAGCATGAAGATCATATTTGTGGTGGTAAGTAGAGAGAGAGAGAGAGAGAGAGAGTTAATTGTGTTAGAGTACAGTATCGAGATCCATTACCAAGATTCATCTAGAAGGTCAATCCAATTAACCCTCTCACAAGAAGCCCAAGAAAGCTAGACTTCAAGATTAAGGAGTTGGTGTCTTTCCCTCTCACAAAGAAAATCCCAATGGGACTCTTGTTTTTTAAAATGAGTCATGAAGTGACCTTGTTCTCTTTGTTCTCCACAAAATGTGGCCTTATTCTCTTTGTTCTCCATTGAGCCATGATTTATGACAACTATAATAAAGCTCTCTAATTACAATTTTTTTTATTTCACTCAAAGAAATTTCCCCTAGTCCAGGGACCTAGCTGCAGTGGCTCAGCCTACCATACTATGGTCTTTGTCCATGTTGGCGTAAAACTCTGAGAGCTTACTGTTAGAAAATAATTATGTGGGCCTACATATGTTAAATCACACATTATAGACTGTCTTAGGTATAGGCCCACTTGATGTGATCTAGTTCGGTTGGGCCATATGGTATCTCATGTGGTATGGTAAACTGTGTGAAGAAACTTGTTCTGTCTGTAATTCTGTAATGGGCTGAATTAGAGACAGACACTTAATTGAAAACAAATTAGGTTATGGTTCTCAAACCTTATATAATGGCCCTCTCTTTGAGACTCCTCATAACCATCAAGAGATTCAGTCTCTCTCATAAGGTTTAGAGAAAGGAATAAGGTCACATATATAGGTTCTGGAAGATTATACCCTTCAACGATCTACCAGAGCACATATGAATTCAGGTACGCTTTCGCATCAAGTTTTGTTTTAATTTTTTATTTCAATGATTTAGCGAGAACATGTTTGACAATCCTCTTCAGTTTTTGGTAGTTTTTCAAATCCAATAATTGGTATCAGAGCTCGATTCATGTTCCTATTGAATCATTGAAAAAATGTGATTTTATTATATATATATTTCTATTTTTTTTACGATGATCCATCATGATCGTTGGATCACCATCGGGCGACATGGGGTTTTGCCTCCATTCTGCTTACTGGGCAGAAGGGCCTTTGAGAACTTCCTTTGACTGCCAATCAGATGAATTAGGCCATTTTTATTATCGATAGACCACCTTTAGGTGGAACAGGGGCTTGCCCCTATTCAGACCACCGGACGGGCGGGCGATCGGTTCGATCGCCATGGCTCATGCCTATTTAGATCCGTCAGCCATGAGGGTCAGTTGTCAGACCCTCAGATGAAGGGGATCTGATCCCCCTTTTGACCCCTTCTGACCATCGTTGGCAAGGAGCTTACCTTCATCAGGTTTTCGTCGGCCATATAGGGGTTTTTCCGTTATGGTTGTCAGGTGGAGTGTTACCGGATCGCAATGTCGGATGAGCGCCCATTTCTCAATGCGTCAGACGACAGATGGGTCGATGTTCGTTCAAACTTGAGTTCATCAGCATCTGGGGCCGATCTCGGCCATCGCTGGATGCGCTCGGTTTGTCGGCTCCCCACAAACCATTCTTTTTGTCGTTGCTTTTGGGTGCAGTCGTTTGCCAGATTTTGCCTGTTAGCTAGCATCCGGGGTCAGATTCTTCTATTGCCAACTTTTTTGAGGGCTGGCGACAATTGTCATCGAGTTCGGCCCTCTGCAGACAGGCGTGAGTGATCATTTTAGGTTTTTTGGCGATTTATTTGGGCCTCAGGTATTGCCCCCAACTCAAACATTCACATTTTGGTCGACCCGGGATGAGTCGATCGAGTCAGGCCTGAAAATCCGGTTTTTAAATTGATTCGGTGTGTCATTGGTTAACTCAACCAAGATAGGCGGTTCGATAATATGTTTTAGCCGATTTAGTCAGTAGAGCTAGTTCAACCATTAGGATGAGGCTGTTTCGACTATATCTCGAGACTGATTCGGTCTGCAGTCAAACGATTCAGCGACCCAGGTCTGCTCAGGGCCGATTCGACCTTGAGCTGTTTCATTTTACCTGGGATGTTACCATGCCATTAGCCGATTTAACCGGTTAGGCCGGTTCAGCCTTTCAGCAGGCTAGTTTGGCCTCTCAGCAGGCCGGTTTGGCCTTTCAGTAGGCCGGTTTGGCCTTTCAATAGACTGGTTCAACCTTTTCACCAGGGCCAGTTCGACATTCAGTTGAGCCTGAACCGACTTGTTTTGTTTTATTTTTGGGTCAGGGGCAACTGATCCAGTTTTGTCCTCATTTGGTTGGCGAGACTGAACCGAGTTAGGTGTGGGTCGAGCCTATTCTGACCCGACTCTATGATTGGCAGCCTACACCCGGTTGTGGTGTTTTGGGTCAGACCCATGTCAGGTCAAGCCAGTTTTGACCATGCATAAGCCTTGTAATATTTTAAAAAGAAAAAGGTGTAAGACCCACAAATTTTCTAAGATATTATCTAATACAAGATGAAATTTTGTAATGCAATTATCTATCTATCTATCTATATATATATATATATATATATATATATATCGTATGGATATTACATTGAGTCTCTACATTTTATTCAAAATATATAGAATTACTTGAATTGCTCCATCGAGAATTTTAAATGCCTAAGTTCAAGGTATTTTGCGAAATTCTGAAAATAATGTGGGTTTTAAAAGAAATTATGAGTTTTATCAGAATTTTAAAAAAAGAGCATTTCAAACCCTAAAGGTGAATTTTAAATAAAACAAAAGATAGGATTGTGGTTGGGTTGTGCTCGACCCAAAGAGCTTGGACCTAGACCCTAGTTGGGCGTGTTTGACCAGCTAGGGGGTTTGACCAAGCTGGGCGGTGGCCCCTTTGTAATTAAAAGGTAAGACTTAAAAGTATGAAAGCTTATTGGCCATAGGGGCAGCAGCCCTATGGCATTTTTGAAAGAAAAACTAAAGAGAAAGAAGAATAAAAGCTTATTGGCCACAAGGGGTGGTAACTCTGTGGCATTCTTGAAAAATTATCAAACCAAAAAAAACGTGAATGACTTAAATAAATGGCATTTTTGAAAGACTTTTTAGAGAATTTAAATGTTTGAATCCTATAGGGGGTGTGGGAGGCATACTTGAGGTATTTCAAGTATGTCATTGCATGAATGGGTGTGTAACATATCCCAGCCATTTTTTTTTTGAGATTTAATCTCAGCCACACATTGTTAAAACCCGAGTTTATAAGCTTTAGAGGAGGAGAGAGAAGAACAAGGGGCGATTTTTGCTCCCTCCCTCTCTCTCTCTTCCTCTCTCTCAATCGTGGGCTCCTTTGTAGCCCCTTTATGCTATTGTGTAGGGTTGGGTACCGAAAATGGACTCCCCTCTACACATTGAGCCAAAGGGATTCCCCCTTCTTCGGATTTTTGAAATAACAAAGTGAGATTTTCTACCACTTTCATTTTCGTTTTGAAATAATAAAATTTTCATTTTATATGCTAGCATGAAACCAATTTTTTCTTCTTGCATTTTATGAAATGTAAGGAAAAAGATGGATTAAGTATGTAAGTGGTTGTTGTCTAGCAACTCTCCCTTTTTACCTTAGAAAAATATCATGTTTGGTTCTTCTTTACTACTCATTTTTCTTTTCTTTTGTTCATTGTGGATTTGCAATACATATTGACTGCTATCAATATACTGGGAGATTAGAAGCATTTTCTATTTTAAATGTGATATTCAGCCATATCTGAATTTTTAGCATTTTGGTTTTATCTAACTTTGTTTTTTTTGTCAAGAAACGAGCTTCTCGATTCCAGAGTTATGAAAGATGACTCAAACGAATCAACTATATCTCTCTGGATACTGGTCTGTTTTCAGTGTTCTTGGACATTCTGGAAAGGTAAGACACCATCCTTCAACTTTGTAGTTGAGAACTTGGTCTGATTCTATCTAAAGAGTCCTTTGAAATCCCTGTCAAACTGTCAGACAATTGGATTTTTGTCAGGCTCTATCCAGTCCAGAGCGACCGGGATAGTGTCTCATATTTTTGAGATTTCTCTCAACTCTTTTCATAAAAATTTGATTTGTTTAATTATGTGGAAAGTTAAGACATAACTCTATAACTTTCATGTTCAGTGTCGTGGCTGAATTTTCATCTAAGCATCTAAAAAATATCGATCTTTCTGCTATTGTAGGAAGTCATGAATTTTTTTTAGCAGGTGTAAATATCCTATTTTATATCTCTCTCATTTTTGGTTGAGTGAGTGAGCCTGAACCAGCTGGTCAGCAAGCTGACCAGTCTGTGTGTCAGCTCGGTGGTGGCAGCAAATTGTGGCTGCTTGGTTCGGCTGCTGAGTGCTCTAGCCCTTTGAGCCCGGACATACCTCTTTTGCAAAATCGCATGGCCCTTCTTTTCAGTGCCCTGGCAGGCGGGTCTGGGACTGCATATCAGGCCACACCAAGCCGTTTGTTAGCCCAGCCGTGGGCTGGGTACCTGCCACTCCAACCAGCCTCTTGCTGCAGACTTTTCCTGCACAATGCTTCCTCATGGCAACACCTGCTTGCTGCCCATTCTCTGTTGAAAGTATGTGCTGCAGCAGCGCAATGTTTGTTGCCCACCTTCAGCTGAGATGTGTATGGTAGCAACACATGTTTGCTGCCAAGTGCTTGCAAAAATTTTTGTTAGTTGGTTGCACATGCTTGCTGCAACTCTTCCTGCACAACGGATGCGGTTCTGGACAGCACCTTGGTTGTCGTTGTTACGATAAATTTGTCACAACTTGAACTATATATATATATATATATATAATTGTTGTCATTTCATTGCCCCTATAACATCTTTTGGATGCATTTACATTTTTATAGCGTAGTTCGAGCCCAAACGAAGTTATTGCAACTTGAATATGATGTAGCACACGCATACCCAAGCACGGTTATAAACTTTTCAATGTTAATCATAAGTTCAAGGGTTGTAGCTTTTCACAATATGTGATGAAATCACTCATAACACGTGTACCTGTCACACATCTTGACACAATTGTAAGTATACAAATGAACATGATGTGGCATAAAAATATCAATGTTATAGTACGATTGAGCACTTGTTACTTGCACATCATGTCACTGAACTCAAATGGTTTGATTGAACCATGATTATAGTCAAGTGTCTATACCTGTAGTTGAGCTATGTATGTGCAATGTTACTATTTGTATAAATGTCTCAAATGGACTCTTGTACTTTTCACATCACATGGATATATTTTCACACTTGCCTCTTGATTCGCCCCATAAATGCAAAGGGAACTTGGGCCACATGGTGGGGGTATACTTGTCTTTGAGACTTGGTTGAATGTTAGAAACTCTGTTGCGAGTTACGTGTGGGCAATGGACCCACCTCGTGAGTCGAGTTCACTTATGTTAAAAATGTAGGGTTATTTGTACCTTTCTTCTTAGTACATATCTTGTGATAAGTTTCTAGAGAAGCTTTTCCTTGGTTGCATGTTTCTAACCTTTCCATCATGCTCACTTGCTTAAACGTTTGATGTTACTGTCTAAACATGTTAATACTTGACATTGTCGCTTATTGCTCAACATTATCCTGTTCACTGCTTCTTTACTTGTTACAATTATACTTGTTTAATTATTGCAAATGTTCTAATTGTTCCATCATGTCAGATTCACTTCTGCTATTGCCTTGATTATATATGTTAAGAGATGAATGCTTATGTTTTTCATAAATGGATAATTGTGGGTATTATCTCACCAACTCGTTAGAGTATTGACCCCATTTTATGGGGATACAGGTGACGACTACTAATGGTGTGATGGCGATCGATGTGCGGTGGAGAATTGAACCCACACTCTAGAACTTAGCGATCTTAGCAAATGGTTTTGGAAAATCCCTGGTCTGAGAGACTTTTGTAATGGAAAATGATGTATAACTTCTTCCTTCTTATTTTGTAAACTATGGTAAGGAAATGCTACTTTTGTTGATTATACTGTAACTCACCCAAGATTTTCCAACTGTTTTTCCTCTATGTTTTTTCTCGCTTGCGCAATGCTTTCAAAAAAAAATAAATTTACTCTAAAAATCTAAAGATTTTTCAAGTTGGGATTTTGGGGCGTTACAAAAGGACTTTATAATAAGGCTATTTAGTGCATAGTGTAGGCTACTTTGGTGGGTGATTTTTGGTCATTTTTTGGCCTATGCATGCTATGTCTATGCTTTCTTTATATTCATATGCATACATTGATATATTCAAACCTTGGTAGTTATGATTTTGGGTCCAATATTGTAAATTAAATTAATTGAATCAATATATTGCCAAAGTAATCTTTGTTGTGTAGATTAGTTCGTTTTAGAATATTGTGGTATTTTAATATTTGTGATTCATGCAAATTGTGATCGGCTCAAAGGAAGATTACTATTTGGTCGAACATATATATATTTTTAGTAATAAATATGGGACAATTATACAGTTTTTCATGTGAATAATGAGTCGGTTCAAAGAAAGGGTTGTTGTTTGACAGGTCTAATTGTCCATGTTTGATTACTATTTTGAGAGTATCACTTACAAGTTGACATTTCTATCCAAAGACTAAATGTCAATGTTGTGTTGGGTATCTTGTGATAGAGTTCACCACTATTTAAATATATTGTTTTGTGTCATTGCATACAAAAATATGTGTTAATCATGCACTTTTTTGTTCTTGATTCAGTTAATACCTCTGCTTCTAAAATATCTGTAAACATTAATTTCATCCCTGTTTTGCGCAGTTTTAATTTTAAAATTTGAAAAGTGAATGTCATGGTTGTTCTTAGATGTATGGATTTGGATCTTATACTACGAGAATATCAACCACCTACTCTTACAGATAGGAGATTTACTGAGGATAAAAGGAACTTCGAGCCATGGGATCGATCTAATCGCATGAGTCTCATGATTATAAAATGTGCAATTCTTAAATCCTTTAGGGGCACTATGTCCGAAGAGGTGAATGCCAAATGTTTCCTTGAAGAAATTGAAAAACATTTTACAAAAAATAAAAAGGTTAAGACAAGTACTCTTCTCTCGAGTTTTGTCTTAATGAGGTATAAAGGTAAAGGGAACATTAGGGAGTACATTATGGAAATATCTCATCTTGCTTCAAAACTCACGGTACTAAAGTTAGAGTTGTCTGAGAACTTACTCGTGCACTTGGTTTTGATGTCCCTTCCTATACAATACAGTCAGTTTAAGGTCAATTATAATAGTCAGAAGAAAAAATGAACTCTTAATGGGCTCATTTTTCACTGTGTGCAAGAAGAAGATAGGATGAAGCAAGAAAAGACTAAGAGTGCTTATTTCACAGTAACCTCTATGGACAGATTTAAGAAAAAGAAAATGACTAAGAAAGTTGCAGTTGACCCTTAATTGAAAAAGAAATAGGAAAGACATCAGGACTCAAAGTCTAGTTATTTCTTTTATAAAGGAGAGGGTCATATAAAGAAGGATTGTACCAAGTATCATGTCTGGCATAAGAAGAAAGGTACACTCCTTACTTTGGTTTGTTTTGAAGTTAATTTAACTTCTGTGCCTGAGCATACTTGCTGGATGGATTCTGGTGCTACCACTCACATAAGTGTGTCTATGCAGGATTGCCTAAGTTGCCGACTGCCAATTAATGTTGAAAGATTCATCTATGTGAGCGATGGCAAAACAGTTGAAGTTGAAGCAATAGGGACCTTTAGGTTACTTTTAAAAACTAAAAAATATTTAGATTTGAAAGAAACATTTATTATGTCATCTTTTAGGCAGAATTTAGTTTTTTATTTTCATTTTAGACAAATATGGTCATTCTTGTTTATTTAGAAATAATGAATTTAAATTATTTCTAGATTCAAATCTTATTAAGATCAGTTTTTTATCTACAGTTAATTACCTTTATTGGCTTGATATTGTTGCCTCATTTAATAAAACCTTGCATTTAAGTTCTCATGGTATAAAACAGAAATTAACAAATGAGAATTTTGTTTTATTATGGCATAAGTGCTTAGGTCATATTTTTAAACAAAGAATTGAAAGGCATGTGTCAAGTGAGATTCTTGATTCCCTTGATTTCACTGAATTTCAAGTTTGTGTTGAGTGTATAAAAGAAAAATAAACAATTATAAGAAAATTAGGTGCAGAAAAGAGAACATACGTCTTAGAACTAATTCATACAGATATTTGTAGGCCCTTCCCTACGACTTCTTGGAATGGTCAAAAATATTTTATTACGTTCATAGACAACTATTCTCATTTTGGGTACCTATATTTAATTCATGAAAAGTCTCAGTCCTTAGACATGTTCAAATCATTTAAGGCAGAAGTTGAAAACTAATTTGACAAAAGAATTAAGGTCTTTAGAACTGACCATGGTGGTGAGTTCTATGGTAGATTTGAGGGATCAGGTGAACAACGTCCAGAGCCTTTTGCTAAATTCCTAGAAGAATGTGTGATCGTCTCTCAGTATACCATGTCAAGCACTCCTAGTATGAATGGTGTTGATGAGAGACAAAACATGACCCTTAAGAATATGATAAGGAGTATGATTTCTCATTCTACTTTACCAGTCTCTGTGGAGAGAAGCATTCAAGACAACAACTTATATATTGAACAAAGTACCAACTAAAACAATAACCAAGACCCCATATGAAATGTGGACAAACAAAAAGCCTATTATGAAGCATTTTCATATTTAGGGATATCCAAGTTAGGCTAGGTCCTACAGGCTACATGAAAAGAAACTGGATTCCAGAATGGTTAGCTGCTATTTTGTTGGGTATTCTGAAAGGTCTAGGGGCTATAAGTTTTATGACCCTATGAATAAGTCTTTTTTTGAAACAAAAACCGCTTATTTTTTTAGGGTGTTAATTTGGGAGTGATAAGGTAAAAGACATTGCTTTTATAGAAGAGTATTTTTCTCTTCCTACAGTTGTGTTTGACAATGATTAGATTTTTATTCTTGACATCGTTCCTACAAATCCAGATCAAGGCAATGCGTTAGATCTTCTTATCCAAAATCAAGCGTTTACTCTTATAATATAAACTCAACAAATTCAAGAAACAACTCAAGAACCAGTGCTATTAAGAAAATCCACTAGAGAAAAAAGAAGGGCAATTTCAGATGATTATATTGTTTTTCTACAAGAACATGAGGGTAATACTGATTTAATGAAAGATGATTCAATCAACTTCCATCAAGCCACACAAAGTTCTAACTCTCTAAAGTTGATTGAAGCAATGCATGAGGAGATTAAATCTATGAGGGACAATGACGTGTGGGATCTTGTCTCATTACCTGAAGGTATGAAACCCATTTGTTGCAAATGGATATTCAAAACTAAAAGGGATTCAAAGGGTAATGTAGAAAAATATAAGACCCGTCTTGTTGCAAAATGATTTACTCAAAGGAAAGGCATTAACTACACAGACTTTATCTTCGGTTTCTATGAAAGATTCTTTTAGGATTATGATGACACTTGTGGATCATTATAATTTAGAGTTGCATCATATAGATGTTAAGACTATATTCCTTAATGGGGACATCGATGAGACAATATACATGATCCAACCAGAATATTTTGTCTTAGGCGATGCCAAGAAAATAGTTTGCAAACTAAAGAAATCCATTTATGGACTTAAGCAGGCTTTCTGTCAGTGGTATCATAAGTTTCATTAAGTAGTCCTCTCATTTGACTTTGAGATGAATGTAGTTGATAAATGCATATACCATAAGTTTTGTAAGAGTAAATTTATTTTTTTATTTTGTATATGGATGACATATTGCTTGTCAGTAATGATATAGGCATACTGCACGAAACCAAGAGATTTCTGACAAAGAAATTTGAAATGAAAGATCTTGGGGATGTCACTTTTGTATTATAAATTCAAATACATCGAGATCGTTCTTAGGGTATTCTTGAATTATCGCAAAAGCACTATATTGAAAGGATTCTGGAAAGATATGGCATGAAAGATTATAAATCAAGGGATACTTTTGTTGCTAAGGGAGACAAGTTTAGTCACGCTTAGTGCCCCAGACACTAGTATGAAATTAAGGTTATAGAAAAGTTTTTTTATGCATTTGCTATTGAGAGTCTTATGTATGCTCAGGTGTGTATACATCGGATGTTAGGCAGATATCTTAATAACACAAGTATGAATCATTGGAAAGTAGCCAAATAGGTTATGCAGTATTTACATAGAACAAAAGGTTACATGATTACGTATATGAAGTCAGATCAGTTGGAGATCATTGGGTATTTTGATTCTGACTTTACAGGATGTCAATACAGTCATAGATCTACGTCAGTTTATGTTTTTTTTATTAATGGTTGAGGAGTTACTTTTTGAAGGAGTGCTAAGCAAACACTCATTGCTTATTCCACCATGGTAGCATAATTTGTAGCTTGTTATGAGGCACCCAACCATGGAATATGGTTACGTAATTTTATCACAGGGCTGCAGATTTTGAATAATGTTGAGAGATCGTTAAAGTTATTTTATGATAATAATTCAACAATGCTATATTCCAATAACAATAAGAGTTCGTCGAAGTCAAAGTATATTGACATTAAGTTCCTTGTTGTTAAAGAAAGAGTGCAGAATGGTCAGATATCGATAGAACATATCAGCACAAACTTCATGATTGTGGATCCACTTACCAAAGGTTTGCCACCAAAGGTCTTTCACATGCATACTGCTCTAATGGATGTTTTATCTTTTTATGATATGCTGGTTTAGTAGAAGTTTGTGTTTGGACGTTCTATGATATAATAAAGTTCTTCAGAATAAAGTTAAAGTTTCAGTTTCATTCTATACTCATTATATTGTGATCTCACTAAAGTTTTAAGAAAGGATCAGTTGAAAATAGGCATGTTTGATCACATTGTATGTAATTTCCATGCTTCACATTCATACTTGATCCATGTCATTTGGTTATGTCGATATATGTGATCATTGATGGGTTCAATTATGTTATTTGTAATGAAGACCGCTTTGGTTCTATGTTGACATGATCAATGGACAAAATTGATAGAGATATCAATTGATAAGACAATATTTTTGAGCTCATAAGGATATAATGTGTGATTATAAGGTTACATATATGGCCCAAGTGAGAGATTGTTAGAAAATAATCGTGTGGGCCTATATATGTTAAATCACACATTATAGATTGTCTTAGGTTTAGGCCCATTTTATGTAATCCGGTTCGGTTGGGCCATATGATAACTCATATGGTATGGTACACTGTGTGAAGAAACTTGTTCTTTCTATAATTATGTAATGGGATAAATTAGAGATAGACTCCTAATTGAAAACATGTTAAGTTATGATCTCCAAACCTTATATAATGGCCCTTTCTTTGAGGCTTCCAATAACCATCAAGAGATTCAGTTTCTCTCATAAAGTTTAGAGAAAGGAATAGGGCCACGTATATAGGTTCTGAAAGATCATGCCCGTCAATGATCTACCAGAATGCTTATGGATTCAGGTACACTTTCGCATCAAGTTTTGTTTTAATTTTTTATTTCAATGATTTAGCGAGAACATATTTGACGGTCCTCTTCAGTTTTTGGTGGATTTTCAAATCCAACACTTACCCCTAGACCCCAAGGAGTCGCCAAGCTTTAGCTTATGCGGGATAGCACCCATAAAATTTAAACCTAAACTGCCCGTCTAACCGTCTAGGCCCCATTTCACTAAACCAAACAACTTGGGTCACTGTGTGAGTGTTGTTGTGAGGCTTCCCGTAGATGTAGGATCATCAAGATCTGAATCACTTAAATTCGTGTTGGCATTTCGTGTGTTACACATCATATTGTGCTCGTTTAAATTGTACCTCCTAATTAATTAGCCATTTTTCCCCCTTCCCCTTTTATTTTTTGGGTAAATCTAACCTCATAGATCTGATCTATATGTTCTGTTAGTAGGAATTAGAATCTAACATATGTATATGTTTTCCTAGCCAAACAAGAAGTAACGACCATAAACACCTCAAGGCCTTTCAACTCATGGAAACATGTTTTCCATTTAAAAAACAAGATTCAGTTATCGTTTCTCAATGAATCAACCATGCTGAACATATATGTGACATTAAATTGAGTAAAAAACGATACTATTACCGACCTTTTTTATGGGTGGGTATGGTTATGGATCTGGATCTGAGTTGGAAAACATGACACAGTTTGGGATTCGATGTGGACTATATAGGATTTGCTATACAATACATAAAACGGGTTGGGTTGTACTCGGTTCTGACCCAGAACCAACCTTGTATATTTGATTAATTCTGGTTTGGATCCGATTGATTCTAGTGTTCCTTTTAGTAGACTAGATCGGAATGATTACCTTTGGTTGGGTAAAAATTAGATAAAAATCCAACCGACTTGCAACCCTATACCTTAGGATGCCACTTGTAATCTCCAGCGCTGGAAGGCGTGGCTAGGTGATCGAACAGAGTATTTTACAAAGTACTCGGGTCACACAAAACACAGAGCTAACACCTCTTGCAATTTTAAACACAGAAAGTTGCTATGCATTCAACAATTTTCTGTGTAAAACAAAAAACACTAAAATCACTACATGCACAACGATTTTTGTGTAGTCCGAGTACTTTGTAACATGTTCAATCAATGGATCTGCTCCGCATGAATAGCCCAGAAAATTGGGAGTTGAAGATAATTTAGATTTTTTGTTGTTTTTGAAATTTTTTTTGGGCGCGTTTGGAAGTGAGAAAATGGTAAGAAAAAAAAAGTAGGAAAGAAAAAATGATAACTTTTCAACCATTCTAAACAAGAGAGTTTTTGAAAGAAAAGTTGTTCTAAAAGGTGTGTTTTTTGATAGAAAAGATTCTTCTACTTGAGGGATGGTAGAAGATTTTTTTCTTTTTGATGAGGGTAACCATTCACCCCCAACACATTTCATCTCATGGGCTACCACAAGAAGAGCTTTCTCCATCTTCATTTTTCTCCCACCCACCATCATTTTCAAGATTCTCCCTATCTGAGAGAGGGTTGATCTCTCTCTCTCTCTCATGCTACACAAATAATTGAAAACTTTTCATATACAAAATTTATCATATCAAAACTTTTCATAGGCAAAATTTTGTTTTCCTGTGATAATTTTTCTTGCTTAGAAACTTGCCTAGGAAAAGATCACATTTTTATGGATTTTATTAGTTTTCTGAAAATATTGAAATAATTTTGCCATAGTTTCAAATGTCACCAATATCTGCAACTATTCTTTCAAATAGGGTTATTTTTTTTCTTTAAGAGAAAACTAGGGTTAATTTGTCAAACCATGAATTGAGTATTGCCTGATTCTGACATTAACCAGATCAATTAGGACCAGTTTTCGGACATAGTTAAATAGGTCATTGCTTCGGCTGGCTTTGAAAGAGTTTGAGTAACATATGGACCTGGGTCCACTTCATAACACTCCAATCCAAATCCATATCTCGCCTGAGCTTCAATTAAGGTTTACTATTCCAAATGTGAAAAAAACAATAATTAAGATTTCACCCTGTCTGGCATATGCGAATAGGGGTGGCAATCGGGTCGGTTGGCGGGTCAGCATACCCGAACCCGACCCGTTTATTAAACAGGTAACCCGACACGACCCGCCAACCCGCTTAATAAACTGGTTGGGCCGGGTAAACGGGTTGGCAGGTTAGCGGGTCAGGTTGGCATGCCCCTAACACGAACCCGACCAGTTTAATAAACGGGTTAGGCGGGTCGACCCGTTTATTAAACGGGTTCATTTTTGCCCAACCCGAACCTGCCTAAGAGTCGGGTTGGCGGGTCGTGTCAGGTTTTGCCACCCCTATATGCGAATCTATATTTGAACTTGGATCGAGAGCTGGCACCACCATATCAAAGTCGGACCCTGGCCCATACCATGAGGTCTGGTACGGTTAACTAGTACACTTGGTTGATCAGTTTAGCTTTTTCAAAAGGCCCACAATTGTGCCTGGGATTTGAATCCAACAGTAGGAATTCAAATGGGCTGGATCCAGAATGGAGGTTTTGCAATTTTGGCTGTTCTGGACCAGATTTCGATTCTAAACTTTATGTATTTAGCTGTTCTGGATCCAAACTGTTTGCATCCCTATCCAACAGGGCCAATGTAATATAAGTGTAGGGTTTGAAGTAGACAATAAAGTGGGAATGTGGAAGGAGGTTGCTTAGTCACGTCCACCTAGAACTAGGTGAGCTCCCTGAATGTTGGATCCATGTGAAATCCAGAAAAAATTAGGGTAATTTACATAGAGGTCCCCAACGTATGGTGATTTCACATTTACCTGATTTTGGTTTTTAAATATTTAAGATAAATACCTACCTTTTCAAGAAGTTGCTCAAATGACCACCTGAGTAACAAAGATATAAGTGTCTAATGTATTGCAATTTTAGATTTAGCTGCCTTCAGTTTCAAACAAATGCCTAACATTTTAAGAAATTACACATATAATCTCATAGGTTACTTTTTATTCACCTAACTCTAAACTCTTGAAAATGGCAGTTTTAGCTTTTTTCTTTTATTTAAAGTATTAAATGTTACTTTTGTAACTCTCGCTACAAAATAACCTCTTTTACTGGCTGTGTCCCCTTGGTGTGCCAGTAAAAGAGCCTTTTCACTGGCTCTATTTTACTTAGCGCTAGTGAAAAAGTGAATTATGCTGGCAATAACTGTATTGCACCAATACAATGAACTTTTCTCTACGCACACAAAAAGTTTGTCAATAAAAGTAATTTTTTTCTGGAACAACAAATAAATATGCCAGAAAAAGAGTTTTTTTTTTCTGGTGCACTCACATAATGCGCCGAAAACATCTAATTTGATGCATGCCTATTCTAGTTTGCCTTGTGTCATCCAATTCGTGAAGTTCCTTCACACCTAGTGAGCATTTGGTACATGTATAAGTCCGTGGAAGAGTTACAAGGTCACCACTACGGAGGATCTCCCCCCTTAATCTTAGTGATTTTGATGTTATTTGGACAAATTTCCTAGCGTTTTCACTTTCTATCAACTCCAAATTATCTGGCGCATCCTCTGGATCTCAAAGCGAGTCAAATTAAAAGATGATTCATGTATGGTGAAGGACCTCTAGACCAAGGTTGTTAAATGCAATGAGGCGAAGCGAGGCGTTGAGCCTGTTATGAAGCGAGGCATAAGCCTCGAGGCGTTGAAGAGTAAGCTTCATGATCAAAATAATAAAATATATAATATTAATAAAATAATGAAAATTTAAAAAAAAACTACTAATAAACGACAGTATAAAATAAATACTACTTTCCTATAATTAACTCATATTATTCATTTTCTTATATGTATGCACATGTAAACCACAATTAAGTTAGACTCATAGTGCAAGATAAAACAAGTTATATCTATAATCACGAAATCATATTGAATACAATGAGGGCTCCGCTTGTAGGGTAGGAGCTGTTAGTTCACATCACCATGTGTTAATACGTTGAGAGATCAAAAACCTAATGGAATGTTGTGTAATTCCAGCATGCACACACACGTATACTCATTTATCCAACAATTTGTGGTAAAGATCAAGTGCCACCAAATGAAAACTGAAGGAAGCTACTTCCATTAACACATCTAGTGGCCGGTGGTTGGGCTTATGTTCAGTACTTAAAGAGTTCGTTTGAACTAGTAAAATGGGTTTGGTGAGCCGAACACGAATAGCATGTGTTGAACTCAATTCGGCTCTTACATGCTACTTGAATAATAATGATTGTATCTTAAATATATTTTACATCCTAACAAGTTCAAATCCTATTGCTTAAAATCTTGAAACAATGCAATTTCTTTGGCAACTGAGCCAACTCTGAGTTCTCTCAATATGTCTAGAGTTCACTACCTGATTCGCAAACTTGATACTCCCCCAAGTCCCCAACCACCACTCAAAGAGTCAAGACCCCAAATACCAAAAGCCCCTCAAAACACCTTCCACCCATACCCCAAGCAAACCTCAAAACCCTAATCCCCACCATCCAAACAACCCCACCCCATTTTCCCAATTATGCAACTCCTTTGAACCAAAACCCCTCACACCACCACCAACCAAAACCATAAAAAAGAATGGTTACCAAAACCCACCTCATTCTCAAGACCCTCAGCCCCACCACCATCATCACCACCACTTGCAGAAGGATCACCACCACCCCATTCTTCCTTCCAGAGCCGCAACTCCAAGAACCACCACCAACAACAATGCCTATCCCACCGAACCCATCAACAGGCAGCCCTCTGTGCCAAGAGAACTGGTGCAACCCCCACCCGGACACCCTCCTGTCCCAATTGTTGGTCCCTCTGGGACTCATCGACCAGACGTTGTCGCGGTGGATCCAGGCGTTCTCATAGACGCTCGACCTTGCCAGCCTCATCAATGTCTTCGTCGATTGGATGACGTTGCAGTGGTGGTCCAACCTTGAAGCACACACCTTAGAAGCGAAGCCCGCCTCGATGCGAGGCATGCGCTTCACCCATGTGAAGCGTGTGCTTCAAGCATGCAAACGCCTCATACAATGCCTCAGTACCTTGAGCTTCGCCTCTGAGGCGTACGCTTCAGGTACTGAGGCGTAAACCTCTCACAACACTGCTCTAGACCACTTTACCGGTTCAGACCAAAAAATCTAAGTGAAAAAAAATTTATGGTTTTTTTTTGGCGCACTACAAGGGTGTGCCAGTGAAAGTAAAAATGCAAAAGGGGCAAAATGTGACCCTTTTGCGTTTTTACTCTCTCTCTCTCTCTCTCTCTCTCTCTCTCGTGTCTGACTGCCGGCCATCGACGACTCTCTCTCTCGCACGCGCGCGTCCGAGTGAGTTTCCATCTTCTATGTCCTTCGCTCTTAGCAGTTACCGAACATGTGCATTCTGCCTCTCTCTCTCTCGCCTGCCCATGCTAAATCCATTTTTTTCATGTATGCTTTACATTTTAGGGGTTTTGTATTTTGATCAATATTTTTATAATTTATTCAGTGAATTCATGCTAAGTCTAATTTTCTTTGTGTATGCTTTAGATTTTAAGGGTTTTACTTTTTAATCTATATTTTTATAATTTATTGAGTGAATACATGCTAAATCCAATTTTTTAAAATATGCATGCTTTAGATTTTAAAAGTTTTGCATTTCAATCCATACTTTGTTATTTATTTAGTGAATGCATGCTAAATCCATTTTTTTCTCATTTATTATTTAAATTTTAGGAGTTTTGAATTTTGAATTTTAATTACTAATTTTATAATTTATTGAGTGAATGCATGCTAAAGATGCTTTTTCTATTTTTAATTCCTAATTTTGTATACTTTATTTAGTGAATGCATGCTAATTTTATTTTTTTCTCATATATGATTTATATTTTAAGGGTTTTGCATTTTAATTCTTAATTATGTAATTCATTCTATGAATGCATGTTAATTCTAATTTTCAAACATGTATTATTTAAATGTTGAGAATTTTGTATTTTAATTGTTAATTTTGTTTTTTATTTAGTGAACGCATGCTAATTCTGGTTTTTTTCTCATGTATGATTTAAATTTTAGAGGTTTTACATTTTAATTCTTGATTATGTAATTTATTCTATGAATGTATGTTAATTCTTTTTTTTCTCCTGTATGATTTAGATTTTAAGAGTTTTATATTTTTATTCTTAAATTTGTATAATTTATTTAATGAATGCATGTTAGTTCTATTTTTTTTCTTATCTATGATTTAAATTTTAAGAGTTTTGCATTTTATTTTTTAATTTTGTTATTTATTCTGTGAATATATGCTAATTCTATTTTCTTCTCATGTATGATTTAGATTTTATGGGTTTTATATTTTAATTCTTAATTATATAATTTTTTTATGAATGCATGTTAATTTTATTTTTTTCTCGTGTATGATTTAGATTTTAGGAGTTTTGTATTTTACTTGATAATTTTTATGTAATTTATTTAGTGAATGCATTCTAATTCTATTTTTTTCTCATGTATGATTTATATTTTAGGTGTTTTGTATTTTAATTCTTAATTATGTAATTTATTCTGTAAATTCTTATTAATTTTGTTTTTTATGTATAATTTATATTTTAAGGCTTTTGTATTTCAATTGTTGATTATATAATTCATTCTATGAATTCATGCTAATTTTTTTCTTATATAAGATTTAAATTTTAGGAGTTTTGCATTTTAATCGTTAATTTTTTTATTGATTTAATGAATACATGATAATTCTATTTTTTCTGATTTATTGTTTAGATTTTAAGGGTTTTCATTTTAATTGTTAATTTTATAATTTATTGAGTGAATGCATGCTAAATCTATTTTTTTTTCTGACATATGATTTAGATTTTAGAAGTTTTGCAATTTAATTCTTAAATATGTAATTTATTCTATGAATGCATGCTAATTCTATTTTTTTCTCATATATGATTTAGATTTTAGGAGTTTTGCATTTTAATTATGAATTTTATATAATTTATTTAGTGAGTGCATTCTAATTTTATTTTTTTCTCATGTATGATTTTCATTTTAGAGGTTTTGCATTTTAATTCTTAATTATGTAATTTATTTTGTAAATGCATGTTAATTCTATTTATTTTCATGTATGATTTACATTTTATTAGTATGCATTTTAATTGCGAATTTTATTATTTATTTAGTGAATGTATGCTAATTTTATTTTTTTCTCATGTATAATTTAGATTTTAAGAGTTTTGTATTTTAATTCCTAATTTTATATAATTTATTTACTGAATGCATGCTAATTCTATTTTTTTCTCATGTATGATTCATATTTTAGAAATTTTACATTTTAATTCCTAATTTTGTATGATTTATTTAGTTAATACATGTTAATTCTGTTTTCCTTTTCTCATATAAGATTTAGATTTTAAGGGTTTTGTATTTTAATTTTTAATTATATAATTTATTCTATGAATATATGCTAATTCTATTTTTTTCTTGTGTATGATTTAGATTTTAGAAAGTTTGCACTTTAATTCTTAATTTTGTGTAATTTATTTAGAGAATGCATGCTAATTTTATTTTTTTCTCATGTATGATTTAGATTTTAGGGGTTTGGCATTTTTATTGCTAATTGAAAAATATATTTCGTAAATTCATGCTAAATCTATTTAGAATTTTTTTCTTATATATGGTTTATATTTTAAGGGTTTTGTTTTTTAATTGCTAATTTAAAACTATATTTTGTGAATGCATGCTAAATCTAATTTGGATTTTTTTCTCATGTATGCTTTAAATTTTAGGGGGTTTGTATTTTAATTCTTAATTATGTACTTTATTTAATTAATGTATGTTAAATCTGTCATTATATATGACTTAGAATTTTAAGGTTTTGCATTTTAATTTTTAATTTTGTTATTTATTGAGTGAATGCATTGTAAATATGATTTTTTTCTTACATATCATTTAGATTTTAACTTATTATTCAATTTTTAATAAATATTTTTTTTAAACTAGTATCATCATAAGAATCGATACATGAATCTGAAACTCTTGTTGAGTCATTTGATATTTGTTATGTCATATTGACAATGTAATATTGTTTATGGTAATTAACAAAATATCAATGCATATTTTTTTAATGCAGTAACTAGGAGAACAAGAGGACATACACATGTTTTGACTATTATAAGTCTTCGCTCGGGACAAAAGCATAAGCTTGTCATTAATAAGTATGAAAAACTCAGAGGGCAAGAGACACAATACCTTAGCAGCATAATAGGAACCATCATACAAGATCCTTGCCAAACACCTTCACATTTTTCACCTGGTGTCCATTACCATCTTCATATAAGGAGGATGCTTGGATTTTAATTCTAGTATATATTTCAAATATAGATATTTTGTAATTGATTTGATCTTTAACATTTATTCATTCAATAATAGATAAGATACATATATTGTTAATGCATGAAAAGTATGAAATTTCAAAAATGAAGAAGGAATAAGTGCTGAAAGAATATACTAAAGTTTGGGAAACTTCAGGTTCAAATTTAGGATGATCTATAAGCAGCATAATACTCTTGAATACAAGCAACATATTACTCTTGAAGAGAGCCTCGCTCCACGTTTACCTTATATCCTTGACCATCGGTGGGGAAAGATTGATGTAGTATTTTGATTCTCGCCCATCGAGGGTTTGTATGTTTTTATTATAAGTTAATGTTCTATATATGCATTCATTATATCCGATTGTAATAATATATATATATATATATAGACACACACGCACACACACTTATATGTCTAAGTATACTAAAAAAAGCCAATCGCGCTAACAAAAAATTATTGCGCATACGAACACTAGGAGTTTCACACAATATCGATAAGAGATTGTACATATCATATTTTGAATGGTTGTCATTAATGTATAAGACTTTACACTTTTAATCATATTTCATTTATTCATAGGTTGATGATGATGGGGTAAAGTCTTCTCGATGACAGATGTTTTACATAACTTGTACCAACAAAAAACTTGGGGTTGTCAGTGTGGAAACAAATCAAGCTATGACAAGACATATTTTCGTTATTATGGTTCATTGTTATTCGTAGAAGAATTATATATATATATAAACAAAGTATGAAATTCTTATTGAATTAAGACGTCTTGCAGATGGAGACTAGAGAAAAGATAGCTTAGTTGTCTCAAATTTCTAATGCATTGCGAGGGAATGTCTTTCCTCAAGTTTTGAGGGTAGACAAATATAGACGTGTACGAATGTTTGGCATGTGGGTGTCCAATAAGAAAGTACTCGGTGCAAGTCCAAGCCGAGCAAAACTCTTGCATCAAAACAAAATGAATCGTGAGAAGATAGATGTAATGCAAGAAGAGCTCACATGTTTAAAATCTAAGGTCACAGAGTTTAAGGATCTATTTTTTAGCGTAGTGAACAACAGTTAATCAAGTTCCTCGCATGCTCCTTAAGTAAGTTATATATAACTAAACATTATAATCTTGTGCATGAATTTATATTTGTTCATATATATATATATATATATATGTGTGTGTGTGTGTGTGTGTGTGTGTGTATAATTCTTTCATCTATGTTTATTCGTAGGTCTTGTATACAAGCGTGGTCCACCTCTAATTCTGATATTGTCTTATTTCTATGTAATTTATAAACTTTTAAACTGTATGTATAATACCTATGAAGTTTTTCATAATTATTAAGTAATTAAAAGATGAATTTTATGTCTTAATTTGTCTTTATTTAGAATTAATTTTGAATATGAACTTTATGTTAATTTGAATCTTGTGTGAATTTGAATTTAGAATTTAATTTTAATTTAGATTTAATAAAATATGAATTTGCATTTAGAATTTAATTTAATTTGGATGTAATTAAATGTGAATTTGGATATGAGATTTGAATTTAGAAGTTAATTTGAATTTAGAAGTTAATTTGAATTTGGATTGGATATGGATTTACTTAAATAAATTCAGATCTAAATTGTATTTGGATTTAATATAAAAATCAATTACAATTTAATTAGGAATTAATTGAAATGGAAATAAGAAATTAAATTTGATTTAATCAAGCAAGTAGGATCCCAAGAGAGGAATGCTCCCTACGTGGGCTCATCCTACTTGGCAAACCTTTTCTACTTTTCTATTTTCTAATTTCCTAGAAGCCTCTACCTTATCAAAGTCAATAAAATCTAATAGATTTTGTAATTTAAAACATAGGCTAATTAGCTAAAGGACTTGAGAAATAAAATTAGAATTTGATTAATTAAGCTAATGAAGTTCCAAGGGTGCCCCACCTTTGTAGGCCCCTCTTAATTGGCTAAGGCTTCTACATTGAAATAAAAGTCAAGAAAAACGATCTAAAAAGTTTCTTAATGTCAAAACAAGGCTAAGACTTTGATTTTTCAAAAGTTTCTTAATTAATTTAAGGAGTCAATTCAGCTTAGAAAATTTAGAGAATAATTAAATATGAAGTTAGAGATTAGGGAAGGAGACTTACCCATGGAGATTTAGATCCCACATGGGCTATAAAATGGGACCCTCTGACACGCCCCCCTATTGGGCTCTCTAATTCTCTCTCTCTCTCTCGTTATATCTCTCTTCACTCTCCCTTTCTCTTCTTTTTCCTCACTCATATTTTTTTAGGAGTGTCTCCATTGAAGAAGTGGTGTTGGTGTGTTGTACATCCCTTGGAGGTGCAGCTTGTGGAGACATCTGAATCCTTGAAGATGAAAGATTCATAAACCCTACAATTTTTTAGGTAGGGGCATTTTAACTGTGTGTATTCATAGGACCAAGGTGCATATGTGTATGCATGTTGTGGAGAATTCACATATGCACGTTAATGTGTGTATACCAATCATATATATTACATAAGACTGATATGACATTGATCATAACAGATCAAAGCTCAAAACGATTTTCGATGAAAATCAATTTTAAAGAAACTAAAGTACTTATTTTATTAAAAATATTTTTTTATAATGTGAATTTTTTTTTTGCATAATTCATATATAATAGATCACATCCATGTTAAATTTGATATTAGATATGTAAATACAAATTTATGACTAAAAGCTTAATTGTATAAAAATTAGTTTCAGGTTTTTAATGTCTTTTTGAGAAAAATATGCTTATACTATTTTGAATTTTAGTTTAGTATGATATTCATGTATGGATTTGGATTCATGTTATAAATGTTATTACATATCTACGAATGTTATAAAATACAAAATCTATATTAAACAAAATCAATTTCGGTGTATGATATCTCATTTTGAGAAAATTAGGTTTTCATATAAAAATATATCGAATCTTGTATGTTATTCATATTATGAATTTGATATTTGTGAATTCAGTATATTAGGATGTGTACATGCATGTGTATAACATGGTTACGTTGAATTAAAATCCTAAAATACAAGTTTAGGGTATTTTCTTTATGAAAAATATGTATTTAATTATGTGTATGCTAAAATTACATTATGTCTTATGTTTTATATTCTGACCACCACCAACAACAACAACTTCGCCTTCATCCCAAAACAATTAAGGTCAGCGATATGACCAACAAAGAAAATCATTTTGTGTCGTCCACATGAATCCTTCTCTTCCAATCATTTCTATCCAATGCCATGTCCTCGGTGAGGTTCAAAGCATTCACATTCTGTGTTTTATATTCTGACCAGTCTAAAAGAAATACATGGTTCTCTAAAATGGTGAATCAATTTTTTTTAAAAATTTATAGAGATATTTGAGTCATGTAGGAGTAATCTAAATAAAAAAATTGGGTTTGTTTGATGTTCAGATTGAGAGATATCATCTTTGCAAGTTAGAACAAGATTTTTGTCCTAACAAAATTTTTGTAATAGCTTCACAATTTTGTTGATTTTATTTCTCCCAATTTATTTTATACTTATGGCCAATATTTTTATCAATGTTAGTTTATATAATAAAAAACAAACGATAAATATCTAGTGTATAGATTCATTACGATTTATGAATTATAAATCATAGAAGTTTGTCATAGAAATTAAATTTTTTGGAACATAGTATGTCCTAGAACATAAAGAGGTTACAGTGCATGAATTTTAATTCTCAGCTGGTATGTAGTTTAAACCTAATTTATTTTGAAGATTATATTAGACATACCCATCTAACTACAATAAAATTTATAGAATTTGTTTTATTTTATAAATTCACTAGATGATGGTTCTTCAGTAAAGCTAAACCGAATAGGTCTGTTCTGTGAAAAAAATCAGTTTCAATTAAAGATTTATTTATTTTTGATCCATAATGAGATTGGACTAAGGTTTTTGGTGTAGATAGCTAACATTGTTCATTTACTGTAGAAATTTCAGATTTTATTTCATTGTATTATGGTCACGGCAGAATTTATACCGACTAATAAGTTCTATCCATACAATTTTGAATTGAAACTCTTGATTATATATATGACATGGTTCAGGAAAGGCACGTGTTTGACATGTATGTTTCACATAGTTGGACTAGATTGACATACATCATATTTGAGTACATTGTGTAGGCCCAATTACAGATTGTGCTTTGACTTGGGATCATGTATTGATTTTTACATTGAAATTTTTATTATAATAATAACATGATTTGCATGCCTGTGATTTATGCATATGATATTGTGTATATGCTGAGATATTATGTATATTATGTATATGATGATATGTAGTATGTTGCTATGCACATGAAATTAACATGTTGACAGAATGGTTAAACATGATTTGATATGCTAATATGTTCTTACCTTTCTATCATAATGCAATATGTTATGTATGATGATATGCGTTTACACGAGATGACTCATGTGTTGATGTTATGTTTGATGTATTGCATATTTAAGAGATCATTGTTTTAACTTATTTGATTATTTGAATGCATATGTGTTACATAAATGAAAACCCAATAGAAATTGGGTTAATTGTTGATTGAGGCCTAATTGATCTTATGCATGTTTGAGCCCAAAATGGTAGTTATGTCTGTGCCCAAATTGAAGGCTATTGACCTTATAAATGGATAATTATGTTAATGTATGAATAGCAGAAAATTAATTAAAATTAAATATAAAATATGCATTAATTATTTTACACTTACAAAGAGAGGGTTAACGGTACTCTAGGCTTCGTGGTATTTGTTTATACAATGAAAGCTTACTTTCTCCAGCCATAGAGAGAGGGAACTAAGTTACCAATGCAACCGCAGGGTGATATGTATATAGACTTTAACTGAAGGGAATTATGATATATTAGGTTAGAGGATTGGGTTTCTCTCACAACTTTGGATCGCCTATACCTCAAAATAATGAGGTTATACAAGGCCAAGTTAATAAGTTACAAATTGTCTAAATATACACTTGGGTCATTGCCTATTATGCAGATTGTTTATGTTGGTACTTATAAAAGATTGTGTTATCAAAACAATTATGAATTATGCATATAGTTAAAGCATTGCATGAATCATTTAAGAAAGGAAAGATAACGAAAAACATAAAAGCCACTCATGCATTGGGGGGTTGTATGATTGTTGTGGTAAATCATGCATTGTTTAACTGCTCATGCATAAAATATGGTAGATGTCATGTATTTTTAATTATTGAATGTTCAGATATTCTCCACACACACACACACACACACACACACACACACACACATATATATATATATATATATATATATATATATATATATATATATATATATATATATATATATATATATATATATATATATATATATATATATATATATATATATATATATATATATATATACTAGTCTTGATATGTTTGTATTGCTGCACTGATTTAAATTGTCATATCTGTCCACTGAAAATACAACATAACATTATATCAGATTGTATTGCATGTGTTTGAAAAATGTATGTTTATGCATACTCGATACTGTGAACACGTGCATTGTTATTATGTTTTTACTTAAGCTTGATGAGTCTGACTCCTTTATAATTTGGTTAACTGGATTGTGGTTGGACCTTGCTTTGGCATGCTATGGGGGTTGGGGGTTGGGGGTTTGGGGTTTGACAATGGACTCTGGGTTTAATGTATTGGTTTCGAAATCGGACTATTATGAATATTTTATTTAATTTAGTGTTAATATATGCCGATTTTTAATTTTGTAAAATTTACTTGAATGGTTGGTGTTTGATATTGTATCTGTAGCATTCTAGATTGCTTGTTTTTGTAATTGATTTAAAAAAATGTACTCTAAAAAATGAGTTTATAAATTGTTATAGTATGCATTTAAAACAAATCTTTTTTTTGTTATCTAACACTGTTTATATGTATGTATTTTTCTATATTGGTTTGAATATATGGGTGAACTTTCAAACTATATCCTCTTTAAGCATACATTTTTTAATTGCGGGTTGAATATGTACATGATAGAGTTATGAAGTGTTAGAGTTATGGATGTCTATATGTGAATGTTATAATTATGGAGGGTTGAAGGAAGAAATATATATACTTGTATGTATGTATGCTTTAACTATTATATTTTTTGTAGGGCTTCAATTATAAATATTAAAGTTATGGAAGATTGGAGAAATATATATAATTGTGTGTATTTATGTTTTAAATATTATGTTTCTTATAGGGGCTTCAAATGTAAATGTTGGAGTTATGGAAGGTTGAAGGAATAAATATATATAATTGTGTGTGTATGTATGTCTTAAATATTGTATTTCTTGCAGATCCTCAAATAAGAATGTTGGAGTTATGGAGAGTTGAAGGAAGAAATATATAGTTGTATATGTATACTTTAAATATTGTGTTTCTTGTAGGGCTTTAAATATGAATGCCGAAATTATGGAGGGTTGACGAAAGAAATATATACAGTTGTGTGTGTATGTATGCTTTAAATGTTATGTTTCTTGCCTGAGCTTTAAATGTTGTATTTCTTATAGGGGCTTTAAATATGAATGCTGGAGTTATGAAAGGTTGAATGAAGAAATATATATAGTTGTGTGTGTATGTATGCTTTAAATGTTATATTTTTTATATGTTCGTTATTGAATAAATGAATGAATGCACGTAGGAGTATATTCATTTTTGAATTAATGATTGAATGTATATATGAGCGTGTTCATTTTTTAATAAATGAATGAATGTATGTATAAGCATGTTCATTTGGTGATGAACAAATGAATGATTGTAAGAATAAGTTAATATTGAATGCAAAAAATAAATGTATGTATAAGTGAGTTCATTTATGAATAAATGAAATGAATGAGCAAATTCAATTCAAATTCATGAGATGAATGTATGTATGATCATATTCATTTTTGAATGAATATATGTATAAGCATGTTCATTTGATGATGAATGAATGATTGTAAGAATTGATTTATATTTAATATAAAAAAAGAATGTATATATGAGCAAGTTCATTTATGAATGAATAAAATAAACGTGCAAGTTCATTTTGAATAAATATGATGAAGCATTTAATCGTAGGTTTATTTTTTTAATGAATGTATGTATAGGCATACTCATTTGGTGATGAATTAATGATTGTAAAAGTCAATTCATATTGAATGAAATTTTTTTTTATGTATGAGCAGGTTTATTTATGAATAGATGAAATAAATGAGCAGGTTCATTTCAAATGAATGAAATAAATGTATATACGAGAGTATTTATTTTTAAATAAATATATATAAGCATATTCATTTGGTGATGAATGAATGATTATGAGAGTTGGTTCATATTGAATACAAAAAAAGAATGTATAAATGAGCATGCTCATTTATGAATGTATAAAATGAATGAACATATTTATTAAAAAATGCAAGTTATATGAGAAAAATTAAATTAGAAAATAAAAAAATTTAATATTAAAAATGTTAAAAAAAGCCATTTTCGGATGCTAAAATAGCGTCAGAAAACACTCTTCAAAGATCCAAAAGAAGGCATCTTATGACACAATTTTAGTGTAAAAAAAGCCCTCTTTTCTAGCACTAAAACACCGCACCAATAAATCCTTTACCGGCAACACCATATACTGGTGCTAAAATAGTGTCAGTAAAGGTCTTTTACTGGCTCTAAGGAGACCTTCATTGGTGCTATTTTAGCGTCATTAAAGCTCAAATTGTTTGTAGTTTCTTTATTTTCTTGGCTATAATTAAAGACAAATAAGTAATTTTAGAGGGTAAAATAACACAAGCGGTTAGCCTAGCAATTTATAAAAAGTTGAGAGTTCTCTTTAAATATTTGAAACTTGAGACAACTAAACATAAATTTATTATATGCAAATTACGTAATTTTTGTATTTTGAAAATATTGTTCGTAATACATGAAGCAAAAAAAGAAAATCTTTGGAAAAAAATAGTCTACAGTAAATGCCGTTGATTTATTGTTGTGGTTGTGTTTGCCCGACTTATAAACATTGTTGACTTTGAAGATCCCTGAACTGTTAAAAAATTAAGCACGTGACGTAAGGGGGTTTGGCGTAGTGGGATGAGGCATAGGCTGCGGTTCAAATCTATGGGTGTTTGCCTCTTGTAGTATAGTCAATGTTGTCAGTATCAGTATAGTCCTGAATCGGTCGATATCGATTCTTAAGTGAATCATTTTGAATCAGCTAAAAATAATTAAAAAACATTTTGTATCAATCACAACATGACACATGTTAAAATAATATTAAAACAATATTTTAAAAATCAAATTTTAGCATTTTTATATTTATTAAAAAAATAGCCTTATAGTTGAAGCAAGAGGTGTGACATGGTTTTCCGCTGTCAAAGGAGAGACCTTAACTTTCACTTTTCTTACTATTTTCTATAATTTGAAACAGTTGAAAAATATATACTTTCCTTTCATACTTTGACTTTTCCTACTATTTTCTCACTTTCTGATCCTATTTTGAAAAAAAATCACTTGGGGCTTCCGTGATTAGGGCATGTTTGGTTGAGCCCCACGAAAATGATCCTATCATGCAAATATGAAAAAATAATTCTCATTTGACCCCTTTTCTCATGGGCAACCAAACATGAGAAAAACGAGTCCGTGTGATTTCACACCAGCCCAGGCCTGGTTGAGATTTCGTATCATATGATTGGAAATCACATCTGCTTGCAAAAAGTGAACTTGAGCCATCTATCCCAACGTTTTTCTTCTTCTTTGCCCGTATCACCAACTCAAAATTATAATGTTCACCATCATTAACACATAAAATTCAGCAAATTAGATGTCTTTCCGTTCTGTTATGATGCACCGTTATACTCTCTCTCTCTCACTATACAATCTATAGATTCTATACTTGTGAATCAATACGGATGGGATCGTACCCAAGCAGCTAGAATACTCTCTGTCTTTCTCACTCTCTCTCAACAGAAGAGAAAGCAAAACAGAACCAACTTATTATTAATAAACAACTTTACTTCTACTTATAAAAAGGTAAAGAACCCAAGCAGCTAGAATACTCTCTGTCTTTCTCACTCTCTCTCTCAACAGAAGAGAAAGCAAAACAGAACCAACTTATTATTAATAAACAACTTTACTTCTACTTATAAAAAGGTAAAGAACCCAAGTTCACAAAGTACAAACAGTATCAAGGAAAAAGTGAAAAAAAAAACAAAGACAGAGGTGGGGGTGAGAAGATAAGAGAGAAGACGACCACTAGAACCGGCCAAAGGATCCAAACTACTAGTACTACGACGACGACCCAACTCCATTTTTATCATTATCAGAAGTCCTCGTCCAACTTGAACACATGGGTTCCCCCTTCCCCTGCTCCCGTCACGCTACTCATCACCGACGCCTTCTGGTAATCCCCCACCCTCTTCTCGAAGAAATTGGTCTTCCCCTGCAGCGAGATGAGCTCCATCCAATCGAACGGGTTCACCGCCCCGAACACTTTGCCGCACCCGAGCGCCACCAGCAGCCGGTCCGCCACGAACTTGATGTACTGGCACATGAGGTCCGCGTTCATCCCCACGAGCGCGACCGGCAGCGCATCAGAAACAAACTCGCACTCAATCCCGACGGCCTCGCGAACGATCTGCTGCACCCTCGCCTCATCGAGCCGGTGGTTGAGTAGGCCGTAGAGCAGGCAGGCGAAATCGGTGTGGAGGCCCTCGTCGCGGGAGATGAGCTCGTTGGAGAAGGTGAGCCCCGGCATGAGCCCGCGCTTCTTGACCCAGAAGATGGCGCAGAAACTTCCCGAGAAGAAGATGCCCTCGACGGCGGCGAAGGCGACGAGGCGCTCGGCGAACGATTCAGATCCAGTGATCCATCGGAGCGTCCACTGGGCCTTCTTGGTGACGCAGGGGATGGTTTCGACGGCGTGGAAGAGCCGGTGCTTCTCGGCGGAGTCCTTTATGTATGTCTCGAGGAGGAGGGAGTACATCTCGGAGTGGATGTTCTCGATGGCGATCTGGAAGCCGTAGAAGGCGCGGGCCTCGGCGGCCTGGACCTCTTTCATGAAGCGGGCACCGAGGTTCTCGATCACGATGCCGTCGGAGGCGGCGAAGAAGGCGAGGACGGTGGTGATGAAGTGCCGCTCGTCGGCGGTGAGGACGTCCTCCCAGTGGCGGAGGTCCTGGGAGAGGTCCACCTCCTCCGCCGTCCAGAAGGAGGCCTCAGCCTTCTTGTACATCTCCCATATCTGCGGGTACTTGATCGGAAACATGCAGAACCTCTCCGGGTTCGGCTCCAGCAGCGGCTCCTCTGGTCTCATCGCCATCTTCCTCAATGGCAGTGGTGGTGGTCGTTGTTGGTAGTGAATCAGAGAGAGAGAGAGAGAGAGAGAGAGTTGCAGATGAAGAAGGGGAAGAGGCGCCCCAACGTTTTATAGAAAAGGAGGGATGGCGGGAGAGTTCGAATTGTTTGAATTTTTTATTCTCTTTCTGGGAGACCGTTCGACTTTAAATGACGATAATACTCACAAATTCTGTGTTGAATTACGAAAACACCATACGTATGGATTGTACACCGTTAAAGAAAAGAGTAGCGTCGTAGTTTTTTTTGAAGTTGAGGTTGTTTGGTGAAGAAGAAAGCGGTTGCTGGTTTTTTAATTAGTGGTGTTATGGGAATTTAACGGAAAGATTGCGAAGGAAGCTAGAGGAAACAGGCTTGCGAGGGAAGACACCTACCCCTCCCTAGGGTTTGAAATGTCCTGCTCTGAGTTTTCAGCAGTGAGGATTATGTCAGAGGCATTAAAAATGAACGGCACCCATGAGACAGGGCTACGTTTGGGAACTGGAGGGATTTGCAAGGAATATGAAATCCACAAATCAAGTGGATTTGGTACTTTTCTCACCTTCTTGTTTGAAAGCACTATCAAAATTCTAGCAAAAAACTTTTAAATTTTATTATTGAAGTTGTTTGGGAGAATGCAAGAAATTCATAGTTACCTCTTCATGTCCATGGATTCCAAACAAACATACAAACGTGGTATTTGAAGTGATCTACAACTCTATATTGGAGGTGCATGAACTAGGTTAACGCCTTAACTCCACATTATTATGGTGAGCAGGCACCTACCAGTAAACTTGAGCTAGTGTCTGAGACTACAAAACAGAAATACAAACAAGCTCTGAGTTTCTTCTGGTGGGTTGAGAAGACAGGTTTCTTTTATATGCAAATGCTTAAATCAACTGATATACTCAATAAAATTATTAAATTCGAACTCAAAATGTTGAAGAAGAAATCCTAAGAAAAACCAAATATCTAGTCCTAAAATGGTCATCTGAAATAAAAGAATTTGTGCGTCACGGACAGACTAAAATAGAAAATTTAAGGGGCATTTGAAAATTACTGCACAATAACTATTGTAGAGTATCCCTCATAATATTATTGTGCTGCCCTCAAAACCCCATGTTGAAGACCGTCCATCTAGAAGATGGAAGGTGTCATGGTGGCTCATGCATGGCACTATCATGATGGAGCACCCCAATTCAACGGTCAATTAGGCTCTGCTTCAAGCCGCCAACGTAAATGTTAGCCGTGGAAGAGTTGAGAAAAAAATCTCAACTTCCTTATTCCAAAGGACTCTGCAAACACATATGTTCCATACAACCCTATGAGCAAGGCGGCGTGAGGAATCACAGCCCTCCTCTCCATCAAATGTTGCTTCACCACCACCTTCAACAATGGAGCGTAAGAGAAGGGCGACCACGCCAATTCGGAGAACGAAGCCGCAAGCAATTAGACAGTCTCCTCCACAACCATGAGCCTTATTTTCTGACGCCCATGACAATTCTCTAACATACAAGAAGTTATCCAAAATCCCCAGTTTTTGCAAATCCTCTTCACCTAAGAACCCATTCACCCTCTTGAGTTGGAGAACATCGAAAGTTGAGACCTTGGTCTTGTTTCCTTGAGTCCCTGGATGGATCAGGGGACTCTGAATCAGACGCTGATGAGGCAAGGGGAGGGAAAGAGTAGAGATGGGGTGGGGCTTTCGAGGGTTTAGAAAGAGAAGATGGTGGTTTCTTATGGAAATAGGGAAGGAAGCAAAAAGTAGAAGATGGGGATGGCGTCGAGAGAAGAGGAAAGCAGCATCGGCGTGGGCGTTAGCGAGGGTGTTGTCGACGACCACCTATCCATGGTGGTAGTTGAATCGTGGAACTGGCTTTGGTTTTTCCCACGCCAGTTCCGCGATTCGACTCCTTTCTCTCATCATTGTGGATTGCATGAATCCACTCAGACTTCCTTTGCTCACGAGATCCCAAACGGGGCCTTAAAGGAGTTGTGGATTCCCTGAATTGGTTGGAAGCATAACTTGTTCAAGGATTCATGCTTTCAACTGCTCCTCATTCCTCACCATGTGTGGCAGTGAGTGTAGTTGTAAGCATAGGTGGGCAATGAGTCAGGTTGCCCAGCCCAGCCCAGCCCGTCATAGGCCAAGCTTGAGCCTATATATTAGGTCCAAGTTCAACCCAAACCAAGCTCAAACGGACTGGGCCACGACCCATCTTGACCCTATATATATATATATATATTACATATATAATATAATATAATATGTATACACATATATAACATAATATATTATATATAATATAATAAGCCGATTAAAACCATGAGCATAATGGGCTAGTTGTGGGCCAAAGCTTTTCCAATGGGCTGTTGGCCCAACCCATCAATTTATGGGTTAGGCTTTGATCAGGCTGGTTGGGTCAATGACCCGGTTGACCTGATCCATTAGCGGGCCGGTTCAGCCTGTTGCCCACTCCTAATTGTTGGCGGCCTCTTAACTGCACCATTATTGCAGTTAATAATGAGGTAAAATAGGTTAATATAAAATTCACTGAGGTAAATGGGGTAGAAAATTGAACCATTGGAAATTTATGAACCCACAGAAATCCTTGTGATTCAAGGAGTTGTAAATATCTCCTCTTTATTAGAGGAGTTGAAATTTGGATTTTTTGTTATTTGGAGTTAGTTGACTCCCAATCTACATTTAGGCTTCCCTCCACTTCTCTCTCATACACGCTTCAAATCTGTTTAGAGCATGCCACGTTATGTAACTGTCTCTGACACCCTCCTAACTCTTATGATTCTCCGATGCCCTTCTCCCAAACAGAGCCTTAGTGAGAGGCTTGAGTTTTTTTTTGGCTAGGGCAAGGAAAAACCGGCACCCTCAATCACCTATTGCATATTGGTTGGCCTTCGGTTGGTAAAACCTTTATTGTCTTGATTTATATCCTGAATAAACTGCACCAGCTGGCATGAAGACTGGTAGTGCTGGCTCAGCCTGCCATACCTACGGTTGTCATGCTGGCTGTGTAAAATCCCCACCTAGAACTACACCCAGTTCGACCTCGCAGCAAAAGATGCCCTTGTGGGTTTTGAACTCGTGATCTCCTATGAACTTGGTAGTGAGAGGCTTGAGTTGAAGCTACAGTGAGGCACAAAATAGATTTTTCTTGACTAGGTAAAATAGGGTGAATATTTTATATGCCTTGCTTAACAAAAATATCTTGAGTAACATTTGAAAATTTAGATTTGAAAGAGAGAGAAATTATAAAAAATTGAGAAAAGTTTGTGAAGGCCATAAAAAGCATAAAAGATATCAGGCTAAAATAACACTAAAATTTGATAAAACAGTGATATTTTGAAAGCAGACAAGAAATTGAACTATCACGTTTGTTAGATTTTATTGCAATAAGATCATGGCCAAAATTTCAAACCATCACCAACATTTGTAATTAGCAGCATCCGGCTGAAGAGGGAGGATCAAGTGCAATGTGATTGCATACTTTTAGAGTGTTGTTGCACTTGATCACCCTCCATTTTGGGATGAATGTGTATTAGGTTAGAGCTGATAAATTACTGTACTTGGAGCCCACCCAGATGAACAACATGCAAGATGCCATGGATGGACTCAGTATCTCTTAGATGGGTCTCATATTTTCTTTTCAAAGCCATTGATGCCTTTGATAAACGACATTTAGAGTTTGCAAAATGAATAGCTGAAAACATATATAGGTTTATCCATGGCATTCTGGATGCCGCTCATTCCATGGATGAACGACATTAGTCTGACGATAATCAGTCTTGATATGCACTCCTTTGGGATATAACCTATCAGCTATGGGACTCAATAGCAAATGGAGGGTGATAAGGTGAAGCATCACACCAAAAATGTGCAATCATACTGCACCTTGTCTTACCTCTGAAGCCAAAAATGTGCAATCATACTGCACCTGGTCTTACCTCTTAATTGAAAGGTTCAATCAGTTGATTTGATGTGATCCCAAAATTTTCATACCGATACCTAGCTTTTAAGGTCTAAAGGCTGCAAACGAAACCCTACAAGACTATCCAGCTCCATTATCCAAGCTCCACTTGTTGCATGCCATGTCAGCTCAGCCACACAGCTACTTCACCAAAGCAGTCACCTCAGCGTGTGGAACCCCTTTGGGTGCCCCTCTAAAGATCAAGTGAGACCCACTTAGGCACACCCTTTAGAAGCATTCAAGCCCATCCAAGAAAGTCGTGTAGACCTCCTTAAGCCTCCAAATGGCTTTTGTGTGTTGGGCCTCACTAGTGAATTAGGAAGGCGTTTTCTTAAGTTAGAGTAGGTTTTATTTAAAGTAGGAATTTTGCTTTTAAATTTGCTTTGATTCTTGTATTTGCCTTTATGAGTCTTTCCTTGGCCTATAAAATAGAGATCCATGTGAGGTTTGAAGATACACAATTGAATCAAGTTGACCCTAACTCTTTCTCTTAAAAAATGGCCCTCTAAAAGTCAATTTTCTCTCTCTCTCTTTCTCTCTTATACTCCCTTGGCCCCTAGGCCTTCTTCCTTTCTTTCTTACTTCCTGTAAGTCCCTACCCCTCTTAATTCGTACACCCTATCTTATGATTTTTTTCTCGATTACGAAGGTGGTACTAACCTTCTCAAGGTCTGAAAGCTACCCAAGTGTTAAAACCCAAGTTCTACTTAGTTATCATGCGGACTATATAAACTTGCAGTGGATTCAAACAAACCTTACACCAACATGGTTTCTGAGCATTTTAGATGAACCAGACCTCTACCCAACCTTAGAATATCTTTCTAAAATCGTATCAGTCCTTAGAACTCATTTTCTAAACCCCTCTAAGCCTAAACCTCTCCTAAACCTAATTATAAAAATAATATTCTATTGTTGTGATTTGTAAAAATTAACCTAACTTAAAAATAATCTCCCAATGTATACATAGTTCAGACTTACAAAATTAACCCTAGTCACCCCTATGTGTCCTCAATCTACCCTCCAAAAATCTAATCATAATTTGCGTTAAGGAGAATTAAATCTGACACCAAAATTGGTTATGCTCAAAACCCAGTCTAGAAATAAACCCGATCCAAACCCTTGTTCTTACTTTGTTGAATTTTAATTTCCAAACCAAATCGAGCCAAGGCATCAAATTTTACTCATACATTTTTTTAATGGTCCCTAGCCTAACCCTATTTTTTGAGATTTTTTTTATTGTTATTTAAAAAAATAATTCACTCTGCCAGGGTCTGTCAGAAACTGAACAGGATCTAGATAAAAAACAAACCCAAAACTTTGCAGATTTTTGTCTATGTAACCTCGAATCACCTGAACCTAAGATTTTAACCCTAGCTCCCTTAGCATGTCCTAAGTCACCTCTTAATTTTGACGCATTTTATTAAATTATATTTTAAGAAAACCCATTTTTTTTAAAGCCTACTTATAAACAAAACTTGACCTTTTGCCTTGACCAAACCCAACCCAAGCTTACTTAAGCCCTAAAAGCTGAATCTAAGCCCACCAAAACTCATCACTATCCATGTTATATTTGCAGTATCAAACCCTTCCTCATCAGCTGGAACATTCAGCTTCAACCTTAAAGCAAGGGACACACACCCTAAATTTTGAATTTATCATGCACCTTCAATTTGAGACAATACCATACACCTCCTAGTCAGATGAGAGGTGTCCTCATACAATGCCATCTAGCCTTTTTGAAATTTGAGGCCCCTGTCTAGGGCCTCAAATAAAAAAATATATAACGCTTATATTTCACATGCTGAGGGCTTCCAATAAAACATGTCACATACTAAGGGCCTCCAATGAAAAAAATTATGGAGAAATATGGGCATCCAATGAATTATGCCTAGAGCCACAACTTCACTTGAGCTGCACCTGCCCTCATGGGTGTCAAACGCTTCATTTTTGCCAATCTTCAACATGAGCTAATAATCAGGGTAATTTCCCCTTATATCTTGGTTATTGATGCAAGGCTTTAAGTGAACCCAATGACTCGATCTCTTACTGGGTCAAACGAGTGAATGACCCCAAAAATTAACATAACTTGGCCGAGTCAGCCGAGTTTTAGCATGACTCGGCTCATTCATGACTCAACCAAGTCATATAGATGTATAATATAAATATTATTTATATTATACATAAAAAGATGTTTATATATATTAATAAAAGTAACATTATATATATTATAAAAATAATATATAATATATATTATATATAATATATTACGAACATAACATATATATACATATATTTTATATAAAATATAAAATATAAAGTTAACATGACGTAGTCGAGTCACCAGTCAATCATGGACGAGCCTAAATGACTAGCCACTGGGTTTTGAAACTACAGTTTCTAGGCCCCTCTTATTCCTCCTTAATGTAGATGAGACAGCATCACTTTCAATGCTACCTTTAACTGAGAGAAAGCATGCATTCACGGGATCCAATAGACACCATCTCGAAGGGACTAAACAATAACATACTTAATTTCTAGTGTTTCTGCCAAGATGATCCGACTGTTCAGTGTCTTAACAGTGCAGTCATTACATGACCGCTTCTCTATCTACATAGATATCCATCCTTGGAAAAGCTGGAAAAGGCTCTTATGAATCAATAGAGGCACATGAGATGCTGCTGCTAGGAGCATAGAAGCATGACAGCTTGAGGCATCTATGAAGATGGTCCTCAGTTTATGACAGAAGCAATAAATACAGGTGAAAATCCGGTGGTCACTGACCAGCTATTGTGTCAAAGCATGGTTGCGAGTTCTGACCAGCTATTGTTTCAAGGCATGCTTCTGAAGTCTTCGTAATTTAGTTCTTTCACACTTCTCTGCAAACAACAAAGCAGTATTCAAGACAGTACTTAGATCCACTATCAACGTGACACCTCTCGGACCATAATGGGGCGTCTACAATATGTCTGCATTTTTTTTTGTTAAAAAAAAATCTAAACCATAATTACCAGAAGCTTCTTGTTAGATGAGAAAGCTCGTTGCGTCATAAGCATGCTTCAAAACTAAAAAACTACTCACTTTCATAATGAAAAGTTATTGGAACCCATGACCATAATATGAAAAACTCACTTCCTTTAATGAGAAGTCTGCTTATCCTGTCGCTTTGCAAATCGAATTTCATTTGTTTGTCCCTAGTGCTTCTCTCTCACTTCTTGTCACTTTATTTCTCCTCTCCTAGTTACTACATTGTTCATCTTACAAATAGTAATCTTTTGTAACAAGCTTGTATGTTGATTCTATCCCTTTTTTGATAGTTTTCTTGTTGTTTCTTATTTGCTTCTTCTCCTGCTTCGTATTGCCTTCCTTGTCACTTTTCATGTGCTTCGATAATCACTTCACAATTGTATCATTATTTTTACTTCATACTATTTCTAACAATTACGATTTACTTTTTTGCTTTCGTTTCATGCATTGCTTCTCGACCAAGGTTGCCAAACTAGGAAGTGAAAGTGGGAAACAATATAAAAAGCGAAAGCGAGAAGCAAGGTATTTTAAATTTTATAGGAAGTGAGAAGCGAAGTATCAATTTCAAAGCAAAAAAAAGAAGAAAAAAGAAAGCAATATGAGAACTGAATAAGAATCAGAAGTAAATAAAAACTAAAATAAAATTGATTATTTTTATATTTCATATTTTACATTAAAAAAGTATTTTTTTATTAAAATCTAACAATGGTTACCAATTTAGAGAAAGCACATAGAAAGTGAGTGAAAGCGTGAGAAGAAGCACATGAAAACATTAAAAAAAACATAAGAAAAATATATAGGATGCATGAACAATGTGTGAGAAACATAGAAGAATTATGGGAAGAATGAAGATTCCCATAAAATTTTTAACATTTACTCGTTCAAAATTTAATTAGCTTAGGCAATTTGAACATTTACTCGTTCGGTATTTCCCCTTTGTATTTTCAATTTCTTTTATCATTGTTTCTTCTTCTTCTTCTTATTTTTATTTTTTATTTTCCTTTATATCTAATACTGATCTCATGACTGTGCTCCAGCAATGCGTAATATACAATGTTGATCTGCCTAATGGTAGTGTCGACCTGCATTTCGCAACAAAAAGGGCTGATCTCCTTTTCCCTGGTTACCATTTCATTTTTCTCCCTTTTTCTTCTGTGATTGGTGGTGTCGTTGCTTGCACTTTGTTTTTTTTTTCTTCCAACATTTACTAGTGTTTATTGCAGTTACTTTTATTAACTTGTCATTTTGTTTTTATTGAATTCACGCTTTCATCGGCCTCTCATCCATCTTATTATATCTATTTTTTTAGTCGTGGCTCACCGTATCTATAAGATTTTCTTCTCAGTGTATCACCCATTTTGTTTATTGTTCTGTGCTTAAGGCTTTTGAATTCAACATGTTTCTCTCTTTGATTTTCAGGTTAACCAAGGCATTGCATATTCCATCATCTGATCATGTTTATTTATCTGCTATGTTTTGATTCAATAACTGATCTAATGTTTCATTCGTCTATCTGGTTATTCTTGTTTTACATCTATCAGATTTTCATTATAGCATCACTCATGTATTTGCATTGACTACTCTTTAAGCTTTGATTCATTTCACTGATATCGTTCTATCCATCCTTCCTCCTGTCATCCGCTACTCTGAAATCCAGATCAGAGTTACAGTGAAGTCCAGTACCTGATCTGGATTTGCTTTGTTCTGATCTACCGTTGAGCTTATCTCTCAGTCATTCGTGAAATTTCTCCTGGTAGAGAATATGAGATCAGATCTGGACTTACTGCGAAATGCCTCATTTGAATTGCTGTGGATGCCTCTCTCATTCGTTGAAGATCTTGTAGGAGTTGACAGGAAGTCTTTGATTGGTGTATTAACATTTGATTTTACCGTGAAGGGTCATAAAAACTTACTTTATTTTTGAAAAAATTTATCGATCCCTCAATCAGTGATTTCATGTCTCGATTTGCTGTAACGCTTCATTTTGCTTATTTTAAAATTCATTGTGATCCACTATGGAAGTGTTGTTTTATACCTCCGATCACTGGAGGTTTGTAATCAAAGTTCACATCATGTATATGATGAGTATTCCCGTCCCTTGCTGCTAAAGAAGAGGTGTGATTGTGGCCTTTCTAGTAAACCATCTAAAATGTTGTGTAAGAAGTTACAGGGGAATATCGGTGAGCCTGGCATGGCTTAAAAGCCTGGTATTGACCAATTCGTCTTTAGGGTCCACCACATATATGAACATCCCTCTGTATGTAAAGAGGAACCAAAGTGCCAATGGCATGCAAGGCAATCGGATGTTAGATTTCCCTCCACCAATGTTTTTGGGCAACGTTAAATCCAATAAGGGGAGGTGGCTCCCCAGCTTTTCTAGCTCCAATTGCAAAGTCAATTTCCTCCAGGAGTATTTGTTCAAAGAAAATCAAAAGAACTATGATATATGAGCAGCAACAAACATCTGCCATAGGAACAGAAAGCTCTGCAACAATAGGGATTAACTAAGATCAAATTGATGACTCAGGTATGCTAGATTTTATAGATGGGATCAACAAAATGTTTCTGCATGGACTGGACCTAGGAGAGGCATGTAACAGTGATAAGATAACAATCAACTTTTCAATGGAATTTAGAACTCTCCATCGCAGTTGCATCCTCTTCACTACTGGGCGTCTTGATGGTTGAACCAAACACTTGATATGTTCCTTTCAGATAGTACAACAATATGAAAGTCGTGGGCTTTTTGGTACTCAACAGGTATGAAGTTGGAGGTACCTTTGTAATTCCTACTTTAATCTTTTGAATGAGATTGGAATAAATCATATAGGAACTTGGATATAATATGGTAATTTTCATTCCATTCCATCTGACACTATCCATTCACAACCTTTGTACATGCATGAGTACAACAATCCAATGGTTGATGTAGCTTACAACACACACTATCACCACCTGCCACCTATATACCCTTTCCATCTCACAATGCATTTGATGCATACTCTTCAGCAACTACCCTTCACTGCTACATATTTCACAACATTTGCCATACCCAGTGCGCTATACTATCACTCATTACATTCCCATACAACAACATTTACAGTAAGATGTGATTCACTTACTGTTGTCTGTAGCATTCTAACACACAGTAAGCAACCTACCCTGCCATATCCTTCATTCACATCCTTGTCATTCTTATAGTAGCATTCACTAAGTTTTCCTACTATCTCACTCATACAACCACCTACTGTAGCCACACTACAGCCACATTGTTGCACCCCACTGCACTTCTACTGTGCATTTTCCCATATTTTTCACATGTAACCTTCTGCATCACCAATGCACAACCCCCCCCCCCCCCCTTGCTACATCCACCCTCGTACATCCATCATGCCCAGCTTAGCACCATCTCATGTGCTTCCTGTGCATACGTGAACACAACAGCTCAATGACTGTTGTAGCTCACAGTACTTCCTTCTTCACCTTACCGCCTATCACTTGTCCAAGTACACCCATTCACACCACCCCTGCTAACTCATGGTTCCACTCACAGTATCATTCCCCTTTGCTACATTCCCTTTTGCAATATCATCACCAGTTGTTGTATCACATCCCCTGTACGTATATGTCTTCCATTCACATATACTTTATACTTCATCAAGTGCACAACTGTACTTCCCACGGCCCCTATAGCTTCTAGCTACACACCCATTCACTTATCACCTTCAAGTTTCTGTCACAGCAGCCAACCTTTAGCATCTTGTACCTGTACATCCATTAGCTATAGCATCCCCCCTACACTCATTGTCACTCATCTATGCTGCTATATACCCTTGCTGTAATTTCCTGTTAGTATCTACACACCTCCTTGCAACCAGCTGCACCCATTTGCTTACTTTACCCAGTAGCATCCCCTGCATCTACTGTCACCAGCTATCCACCAGTACATAGCAACCACTTGCCGCGTGACCACACCATCCCCTGCACCCTGTTATTTATGTTTTCCCTGCACTTGTGATACCTTCACCTTCACAACACATGAATATCACACTATACTCCATTACACCACATTTAGGCATCATTTGTATTTTGCAAAATAGCACATTTCATGCAATTGGCACTTGTCCCAATACATTTTCCCAATGTTACCAGTATCTAGGCATTTCTTCCTTAAACTAGGCATTATATTTAGGAGCATATATACATGTACATGCATTTTAAATCTCCTCATCAATTTAGAATATCACATATGCATTTTTAATCCCAATATAGCATCTTAGCTTCTTTCTCCATTTCATATTTTGCTTCATGCTAACTCTGTTTTCACAGGAATTAGGTAGAAAAGGTTATCTTCCTTCTTAGCTTAGGAATTTGAATTTCAAGGTTGTAATAACTTAAATATTAATGAGAATTTTACATTTCCAGCTTTTAGATTAGAATGTATAAGCATGTAAATATCATGAATTATATGTTTCATATCATTTTCTTTTTATCTCAAAAATTCACAAATGGGAACACGAATGGCACATGCACCATTCTAATAAGAGGTAACTAATCTTAAGCAAATGATTCACATTGATGACCATAGTCAAAATGTGGACAATGCTTAGGATTTTTATCTTTTATGGAATAACATTGGATCCACACTGGATCTCTTTAAAAAATCATCATATTTTCTGAATTTTTCTTTCTTTATCAGAGTTTAACTTGAAATTAACTCAAAATATATATCAATGGCCATAGTCAGGATATATTGATAGTTAATTTCATTTCAAACTCCAAAAATACACCAAAATATATTTTATTCTTCAGTTGAATTTAAATATAGATTATCCTATAATATATTTTATTACCATAGTCAGAAATGTATTATATCTTCAATCTTATTTCAATTCTCCTAAAGAATGAAATATGCTTTTCAAATCCAATCTTCAAAATTCTTTAATTCATTCATCATTTAGGATAAAATTACATCATATTTTTTTTAATTATTTTAAATTTTCTTCAAAAAAAAATCAAGTGATTTTGAGATAATTCTTCAAATATCTTCTTCATTTCTCAAATCAATCTTCAATTCTTATTCAAATTCCACTTCCTATTCTCAATTCTATTTTATTTCAAAATTCAATATTCCAAATTCAAAGTTCAATTTAACTTTGAAATTTCAAATTCATCTCTGAATTCAAAATTCAACTTCCCATTTCAAATCAAATTTCAAAGTTCAAATCAACTTTGAAATTTCAAATTCATTTTCAAGATTCAATTTTAAAATCAATTCAATATTCCAGATGGGATTTCAAAGTTCGATTCAACTTTGAAATCCCAGATTCACAATCTAATTTCAAAAATTCAAGTTTTAAAACAAGTTTATTTTCTATTCTTCACTTCAAATCCCCAAGTTCTTTTGAAAATTTTGGGTCTTTAATCTTCAAATCACTTTTGAGATTAAGAATAGTGCTAAATTCAAGTCCATTTTTCAAATGCAATTAGAATTTCTCAAATCTGATTCTAATCCAAATTTAATCGGGATTCCTTGAATCCAATTCCAAGTGCTATCTAGATTTCCGAAATCCAGACCCATCTTCAAATCCCATCTGGATTTTCAAAATCCAGATCCATCTTCTAATTTCATATTGGATTCCAGATCTCAGATTCAATTTCATTTAGGATTCCAAATTTCAAAATCCAAATCCATCTAGGATTCCAGATTTCAATGTCAAATTTTCCAAATTACATCTTGGATTCCAAATTTCAAATCCCATTCCATATTGGATTCCAGATTTTAAATCTCATTCCATATTGGATTTTATATTTCAAATCCAATTCCATTTTTAAATCCCATATGGACTTCCTAAATCCAATTCTATTTTCAAATCCCATTCGGATTTCTTAAATCCAAAATCCATTCTGATTTCAAACTTTAAATCCAGAATTCAATTCCGTTTTCAAATTCCATCTCAATTTCGAAATCTAGATTCAAAACTAAAATTCAAAGCTCATTTTTGGCTTTAAAGCTTTATTTTTCCTTAAAAATTCTATCTCAAGTTCCAAATCTTCTTTTCTTTTCATTTCTTCAATTCAAAATCTATTTTCCAAACTCTGGTTATTCCAAGACTTGGAATTTCAAGTCTCTTCTTCCAAATCTATTTCAAGTTCTAAGTTAGATTCAAAATCTAACTTCTTCTAAGTCAATCTTCAACTTTCAAAAACCATTTATTCACAATATTCTCAAGTTTATTCCAAAATCACTTGGAAAATCCCAAAAATTTCTAAAATATTCTTCTCAAAAGCATACATTTCTGCATTTGCATTGCACAAACATGATTCTTTGTGCATTTTAGACTTAGAATAAATTCTTAGACAATATTTAGGCAAAACAAAAGGCATAAATTTGATCCTTGGTTCGATTACCCTTGGTAAAGGTGCCAGAAATGGTCAAACCTCGTACCGATGAGCGAATCTCGTCTCTTTATTTTCCCGCAAACTTTAAAAAATGGAGGCGAGTAATTTTCAAACAACAACAACAACAACAACAACAACAACAACAACTACGCCTTCATCCCAAAACAATTGGGGTCGGTGATATGAACCAACAAAGAAAATCATTCTGGGTCTTCCACATGAGTCCTCCTCCAATCATTTATATTCAATGCCATGTCCTCAGTGAGGTTCAAAGCCTTCATATCCTTTCCTATCATCTCCATCCAAGTCTTCTTAGGCCTACCCTGACCTCTTTTAACTAATATATTTTCCCATTCCTCTATCCTTCTAACTGGAGCATCATTAGGCCTTCGCCGAATATGTCCAAACCACCGTAAATGATTCTCTCTCATCTTATTTTCAATGGGTGCAACGCCTACCTTCTTACGTATCTCCTCGTTCCGAATATTATCTTTTATTGTATTTCCACACATCCATCTAAGCATACGCATCTTAGCTACACTCATTTTTTGAATATGATGTCTCTTGGCAGCCCAACATTCTGTACCATATAGTAAAGCGGGCCTTATAGTCGTCCTATAAAACTTTCCCTTCAACCGCAATGGCATTCTACGATCGCACAACACTCCAGTTGCACTTTTCCATTTCATCCACCCAACCTTTATCATATGATTTACATCTCCATCAATTTCTCCATACTTTTGAATGATAGATCCCAAATATTTGAAAGAATCATCCACCGGTATTTCTTGCTAACCAAGCTTCACTACACTCCCATCACTACTTCGTTGCTTACTAAACCGACATTCGATATATTCTGTCCTACTCTTACTCAACTTAAAACCTCTTGCTTCCAATGTCTGTCTCCATAATTCTAACTTAGCATTAACCTCAGTTCTAGACTCATCAATCAAAACAATATCATCAGCAAACAACATACACCACGACATATTTTCTTGAATTGATCTCGTAAGCTCATCCATCACTATAGCAAGTAGAAAAGGGCTTAAAGCAGATCCTTGATGTAACCCAACCGTTATAGGAAAATTGGTTGTCACCCCTCCACAAGTGCATACATTGGTTACTACTCCTTCATACATATCCTTAATTATACTAATGTACTTGAGAGAAACACCTTTGTTCATCATTGTCCACCAGAGAACGTCCATAGGTACTCTATCGTATGCCTTTTCCAAATCAATAAAAACCATATGCAAATCTTTGTTCCTCTCTCTATTTCTCTCAATAAGTTGTCTAAGAAGATGTATAGCTTTCATAGTTGATCTTTCAGGCATAAAACCAAATTGATTCTCTGATATCATGACAACCTTCCTCAACCTAGACTCAATCACCCTCTCCCAAAGTTTCATAGTATGACTCATGAGTTTTATAGCATGATAGTTTGTGCAATCTTGTATATCACCCTTATTCTTATATAGAGGCACCAAAGTACTCTTCCTCCACTCATTAGGCATCTTATTTGTCCGCCAAATTTTGTTAAAAAGATTTGTCAACCATTCTAAACCTTTCTCTCCCAAGCATTTTCAAGCCTCGATAGGTATACCATCTGGGCCAACTGCCCTTCTTGATTTCATTTTCTTCAAAGCCTCTGCAATTTCTTTCTTTTGAATCTTGCGCATGAAGTCACGATTCATCTCATGAAAATGAATGGACAAGTCTCCAAGATCCTGAGCATGACTTTCATTAAATAGCTTATCAAAAAAATCTTTCCATCTCTCCTTAATCTCCTCATCTTTGACTAAAACCCTTTGTGTTTCATCTTTGATACATCTAATTATACCCAAATCCCTCGATTTTCTATCTCTCATCTTTGCAAGCCTATAAATATCCTTCTCGCCCTCTTTGGTATCCAACTTGTCATAAACCTCCTTATATACCTTATCCCTCGCGTTTCGAACTACTTTTTTAGCTTCCTTTTTTGCTATCATATACTTGTTCAAATTCTCATTATGACGACTCTTACTTAGATTTCTATAACACGCTTTTAACCTTAATAGCTAATTTGACATCCTCGTTACACCATGATGTATCCTTACCTAGCGGTGCACCGCCTTTAACTCACCCAATACCTCCTTAGCCACCTTTCTCATGCCACCCGCTATCTTATTCCACATTGAGTTTGAATCCTCTTCGAGACACCAATCAGCTTCCTTAACTATCTGCTCTACAAACATTCTTTGTTTAGCTCATTTCAGTGCCCACCACTTAATTCTAGGATCTATCCTATGTCTATCCCTTTTGCAACATTATCTAATTCTAAGATCTAAAATTAAGACTATATCTTGTGTATCTACACTTTCTCCTGGTATAACCTTACAATCGATGCAGCAACCCCTATCTCTCTTTCTAAGTAGGAAAAAGTCTATCTGACTCATATTAACCCCACTTTTAAATGTTACTAGGTGAGACTCCCTCTTTCTAAACCAAGTGTTTGCTAAGATCATATCATAAGACAAACCAAAATCTAAAATCCTTTCTCCACTTTCATTTCTTTCTCCTATACCATAGCCTCTATGGATACTCTCAAATTCATCTCTACTAATGCCTACATGTCTATTAAGGTCACCGCCGATGAAAAACTTTTCACCATAAGATATCCCTTGTACCACTCCATCTAAATCTTCCCAAAATTTTCAAAACATTTTCAAAATTTAGGTCAAGTGAGACCTTTGCAAATGAGTTTTTTTCTCTTCTTTCTTTTCTTCTCTCTCTTCTTTTCTATCTTTTATTCTCATTCAAAAAGGGAATAGAGGCTAGAAATGGAAAGAGAAAGAAAAGAAGAATACAAGAGAAATTTTTTTGCAATGATCACAGAAGTTGGCAACCATGATGGAACTCGTCTTTGTTCGGTTGGATTTATGCCTTTGCTTTGATTTTGTCTAAGTCTTTATTCTATAAATGTCAGCTTCATTTGCATGCAAACCTTAGGATCCTAGACTTTGTCCTAGTTGACATAATGCATATAGGATTTAAGTATGGTTTGGTAGGACCATATTGAGAAGATCCATTTATGTTCACTTAGACTTAGGTCTGAAATACAATTCTCTTCAATTCTAGGGATTGAATGCAAACAATGTATGCAAGTGTATGCTTCTTATGATTTTTAAAATTTTATCTCTTTAGGACTTGCATTAGAAACATCTAGTTTTATTGCATGTTAAACATGTTTTCAAAAACATCCCTACCTATATTATCCCGGTCTTCACGTTGCTGGGTTGACTCACTAAACCATAGTTTGGGAGAGAGCCTCACAACTGGACCACTTATTTGGGTTAACACTCCCCTACCACGTACTTAAGGACCATAGTCCGAAGTATATCGGTAGGTGCTCAAGGATGTTGGAAAGTCATTACCTTAGAATCGGAGAAATATTTCTATGTCATGTACTTCGAGTTTTGGCTTGAGTATATCAGCGTATCTTGATTAAAATCAGATGATCTGAACCCTAGAGTTAGGATTAAAGTCCTATCAGCCTTTTCAAATATTGCATTTAGAGTCAACTTCTAGGGAGTGATCTTTTGTGCATCATTGCTTGTACAGTTTGGCTTCTTTTGTAGATATTATCTTGTAAATTCTTATTTACTTCACCTCTTTCAAAACCCAGGATATTTATTTCAAAAATTTCTTTATTTTCTCAAAATCTAGAATTATGTATTTTTCATTCTTTATTCTTTCATAAATTTTTCTTAAACCCTAAACATTCTTTTAAGAGTTTTTCTAGGTATATATTTTTCTTTCCATACTTTCTTCAGAGTCGTTTTTCTAAAAACCCTAGAAGTCTATTTTGAAGTCTTCTTCTATTTTCAAAAGTCCAAGCGTATTCTTCTTTTCTTCTTTTGATTCCTTCAATTTCTTTGATCTTTCCTACAACTTTTCAAATTTCTAAATTTTCAATCTATTTTTTTGATATATCTTATGATTCTATTCTTTGCCTTTTCGCAATAAAATCTCTTTTGTCAAGAAATGTCTTTTTCAAAATGGCATTTTGCTTATATTCTAGATTGTTTATTCTTCTTCACAAAGAAACAATGCGACTGTCGCAAATTGTTTGTGATGATCCAATCCCTAGTAATGGAATATCTTTTGTCAAAAGTTAATTTCTTCTTTTGTCAAGTTCTTCCCAAATTCTTTTTCTATATATCCCATTTTTCAAGTTCTCCTATCTTTCTCAAACAACCTTCTTCAAATACTATTCTTCCTTCCCAGTTATACTGGGGCATTTTTTTTTTATTATTTCATGAAAATTCATTTTTCAGAAAACCTGTTTGGAGGTAGGATCAAATAAACTCTTCCGCTTTCTCAATTTTATCAATTTTCATTAATCTTTTTCAGTTTTATCACTTTTTATTCTTCTTTATCAATTTTCATCAATTTTATTAAGTTTGTCAATTTTTTAATTTTCCCACTCAGGTTAAGGGATAAACCTGAATTTTCCACTCAGGTTTTTCCACTTAGGTTAAGGGATAAACCTGAATTTTCTCTTTTAGGTTAAGGGATAAACTTGAGCCTCGTTCTGAGAGGTCCTTCTTCCTTCAGGATAAGGGATAATCCTTAAGTCTGATATTACTGTGAATTTTATAGAGTTATATCTATTCATTTTGATTATCTGTTAGACCCGTGAATAGCATACAAATTCTGATGTTATATAGTTCTTGATTTTAGATAATATCTTGACTTGTGAAATTATTTTTCTAAAATCATGTGCTTTATTATGATATGAGATGTTAATCATGCATATATTAATGTGACATTTGCCATGAATATGTTGTATGTATGCATGTGAATTATTTGGGCATGATGGCATATGAGATTACATATTAAACATACGAATTAAGCATGATAATTAGACTAAATGGTATGCATAATCATGCATGTGTTATTCTATAAAATTTATGGTTCATATTAAATGAAATGAGTTTCATGCATCCTGGAGTGTAGTATATGGCATGTGATATGTTGTAAGTCATGTGAGGCATGCATACATGGGGCTCAAATGCGAGTTAGGTTCGGTGGAACCAATGAGGTGTTTGTGAGTACCCAGTTTTGGTTTTGTTAAACATGCTCACATACACACACTTTAATTGGACTCTTGGTGGCTCCTTGTTAGAGAGCACGTTCCTTGAGTTGGCTTCAAATGAGATATGTTAGGACACATTGGTGACTATAAGGGGTGTTGGTTTTTACCTTGTGAGGTTGTGGTTTGAACTGCCTATAGTGGAGCTTGGGGCTATTGAGCCTAGTGTAGAGTTAACCTAATGTGTATTTGAATATATTGTAAATAACACCTAATAGATCATTTATTTCAGTGGCCTACCTTAAAGAGGATAGGAGGTATACTCGTCGACTGGCACGTTTTGAGGGCATTAACACCTCTTGGGCCTCCAGTCGTCGGTGTAGGGGGGTGGGGCTGTCAATTTATCCTAGGCAGACAATCAGGTTCTGCAGAGTAGAAATTGATTTCCTAGATCACTATTAAGTTTTTCTCTCAATTAAAGATCGTTTTAGTAGATGTTTGACCAAGCTCTTTGAATCAGTGGGTTAATTAAAATACATAGCATAATAAACCCCTATCTGATTGCTAAGTCAGGATTAGGTTCTAAGTGTGTACTCTTCAGGAAAAAAAAGAAAAACAATGCATTAGATTAGGTTCACTAGTAGTTAAATGATTAATTGAATATTGACAAATTTTTAAGGATGTCATGTATAATTTCTAGTTTCTGCATATGTTGGCATACATGAATCCTTTTGATTATCATTTTGATTGTTAATGAAATAGTGTAGGTAAGTTACTTGATGATAAGATTGAATTATTGTGAAATCTTGCATGATTAAATTATTATTGTTGTGATATTTAACTGTGCTAAGTTTATATGCTATGACATGGTATGATTTGAGTATATTGAGAAAGATGTATACTTTATGAATTTGTGTTCTTTCTATGCCTATGTGTAGGGTGTTTTCTTACTGTGGTTGTGGTTAATACTCTTATATTTTAATATTTCAGGTAACGAATAAGTTAGAGGGCGATGACAGGAGACTCGGGGTAGCGTCAAGAGGGTCACATTCCTTTAGGCTTGTTGGAGGAACTAAATGATTTTATTTACTTTATCATTTTTCTTTAGTCTTGTAAAATCTGATATTTGTGACGACTAGTATTTGATTTATTACTATTTAATTGATGGTTTGAATCTATTATTCTAGTCGTTCAAGTGTGTGTTGGTAACTATAACTCATCCAATGTTTGAATCGAATCTAAAAAAGTTTTTGCTATGTTCTTAAAAATCGTGTAAAGAGATTTAAACAAAAATCTTAAAATTTTCAATTTTAAAAATTGAGGTGTTACACTGAAACTCTTTTTGGTTCTGGGGAGTTCCGCCCTCTCCTTTGGAACAGGGGAGGACAGGACACCCCTGGACACCTTTGAAAAGAAAAACCCAAAACTGTGTCCTTGTCCAGCTTTGGACAAGGACAGAAGACAGGACAGAATCAAGTGCCCACAGTGATTGCTTGCATGTTGGTGAACCAGGAACTGTTGTGAAAGGAGACAGGAAAAGATGTCCATACTATCTTCAGCTACTTGGTGAGATTAAAGTGAGAGGAGATTCTACACTTGTTATAACACTTCTACAAGAGAAACAGAACTTGTTATAGTATTTTTTTCTGCACCACATCCAGATATAATTAAAATAGCTCCTAGTCATTTTCATATGCGGCTCAATGTCAGCCCATGATTGAAGATTTTTGAAATGCTCAATGAAGCAAGAAATGGTTGGTGGATTTTTCTTTAATTATGAAAAAAAACTGAAAGAAGTAGTGCCGAATCTGTAACTGCTTTGTTATCAACATTAATTTAAATATGGCACTGATCCACAGGTGACCTTTTGAGTCAGTCATGGTTGTGTTTTAGTCATTATAGACTGGATTTTACCAACTTGTGATAATCTCATGAGTTGTGTAGGTGACATGGAAGTTAAACAAGCTGGGCCACGTGAATGTCCCTCTACTGAACCGTACATGAGATTTTCACTTCATACAGCTCCGAAGGAGATCAAATTCGAATTTGAAGCAACGCGTATCTTGTAATTCAGTGATTCTGATTCCTGTTCATTCCGACCTTCTGTATGCCGTAGAAGTATCATGAGAACACTCTGAAGTTTGTTGTCGTAGATGATCACCAGCCACAAAACTTCGGTGCCCTCCAAGCTAGAGGTCTTGGCCATTTCTCCATTGTTGGCAATGCAGTGAAGTTTCTCCAATCATCAAGGATGAGTCTCAAGTCGCGAAGTTTGTTTTGAAGTCCAATGCAGCAGTTTGCGTGCATTGTGCAGACCTTGTTCATGTCCTTGCTTGGCTCACAGAACCCACCAAATTGAGCAGTATCAAGAAATCTCATCTTCATGCCAATCTCATTAATAAAACTGCCTTTTTTTATGATATTCAACACATCTTGATCATGGAGGTCAGGATATTGTTTCCCTGAGTTGTACCAGAACTCATAGAATCGAATTGTTCGATTGTTGGACTTCACATACTTGAATCCGCCATTGACCCAGTTGTTCATGTCTGTGGAATTGCCCATAAATCTATCACATGCTATTTGAAAATCTGCATCCGGTAGAAATTGTGGGAATGGGTTTCTAAACCACATTATGTCTGCATCCTACATGAGTGAAAAACAAAGTTACACAAGTACTTTTGTTTGCTACAGTATGAATGTGAGATCTGAGCAATGGGATTTGGGGTGGGGCACATGCCTATCCGAGCAATTCAAATGCTGAACATTAGATCCTTGTTTTTCGATGATCTAATGGTGGCAAGAGATACGTGAAGCTCAGATATTCCAGTCGCAAATACAATTCCTCAGATTTGAAGGCTGAGGCATTTGAATGCATCCTCAACCTTTTTATTCGGTTAACTGAGTTCCACATTAATTTCTAAGAAGTCCCTTGGATGGTCATGGCAAAACCCATCAAGTTAGATTATCAATGGTAAAAAAATTTCAAACAAAATACTGAAAAAGGAAAGCTACAGTTGGTTTGGCATTTAAGCAAGGCAAGCTACAGTATTTTTTTTTTGAAAGGCAAGTAAAGCTATAGTTCATGTGGGAATTTTTGTTCAAATACAATGGAAAGATCACTATGAGAGGAATATCCTACTTTATGTGGGGAAATGCAACTCTTCCTGAATGCGTATCCATTTCACATCAACTGTACTTTTGCCTACTTTTATGTGGGCTAAGTGGGCCTCCTTTGAGGATGATGGTGATCATCACTTGAGCTCCATTTGAATGAGCCTCTCATCTGGACTGTCTACCAAGAAACCAATAATCCAGAGGTGCGATGGGACCATTCTTTAACCAAAAGCAGGATGTAGTCAATTGGTTGATGTTATGCATCCAAGGACCAAGATGAGTGGCTCACACTAGGGGTGGCAATTGGATCGGGTTGGCGGGTCGTGTCGGCGGGTTGGCAGGTCAGCATACCTCAATATGAACCCGCCCGTTTATTAAATGGGTCGGCTGTGGCAAACATGAACCCGACCCATTTATTAAACGGGTAACCCGACACGACACGGTTAACCCGTTTAATAAACGGGTCGGGTCGAGTAAACGGGTTGGTGGATCGGGTTCATGTAAACGGGTTGGCAGGCTAATAGGGCACGATTCAATTAAAACACTTTTTTCCCTTTTCTTCTTCTATTGTATTGGTAAATCTGAAAAGGGCGACTTTGATGGGTCATTTTTGGGGGTCGGGTTGGCGGATCGGGTTCGGGTAAATGGGTTGACCCGCCCGCCTAACCCGTTTATTAAACGGGTCAGACGGGTTGGCATACCCCTAATACGAACCCGACCCGTTTAATAAACGGGTTAGGCGGGTTGACCCGTTTACGACACGAACCCGTTTAAGCCAAACCCCAACCCGGCTAAGAAGCGGGTTGGCGGGTCGTGTCAGATTTTGCCACCCCTGGCTCACACCATGGAGCATGCATGAGCATGGTGCTCATGTGACTATAATTTCATTAGATGCCTAATATTTAGTTTCTCAACCCTGCTGAGAGTTTCAGAATTTAAGCTTAAGAGATTGGGAATTTACTGTGAAAACAAAGTCGAAGCCCAATTCCAGAACAGTCCGCAGGAAGCGAATCCTCATCCACATCATTTTCAGGTAATCAGGTGTCATGAAGCGCTTCTCGGCCGAGAAGTCTTTGCCTTTGGTACTGAGGAAGTAGCAGTGTTTATGTATCGATTTGCATCGATCGAGTGCACTTTGATCCAAACAGATGATGACCAAATGGTTTATTAGATCACTAGTTTGTTCTCCAATTTGGAAACTCTCGATAAAAAGATCAATGATTGAACCAGGAGCTGCCCATGCTTTGTTCAATGTGGTTAAGATGATTGTTTTGTTCTTCATTGATGCTCTGCTCAAAACTGTTTCCAAAGTTTTGTCTTGGTTGTCCTGTTCACCATATCGTAGAAGTTCAATCTTTGTAACAAACTCTTGCGAACAGTCACTTTCAATGCCACAAATCTCTACGCATGAAAACTTCAGCAAGGGAAAATCTCGCAATAGTTTGAATATTCTAGTTTTTCTAGAGAAAATACCAAAATGTATAACATGTAAAAATCACATCAAATATACATCTACTAAAACACAAATCTTACAAAAACATTAATTTTTTATTGCGTTAACATCACAATAAAAAAAAGATATGTTCAAGGTAGGATTTGTGACATAACATGGAAATGCAACTATAAATGACAAGGATGACTGAGGTGGCCTTTCAGCTGTAACCAAACAACACAACCGGAATTACCAACAAGCATCAAAATGGTGGAACAAATATTGGACTGTACTGCAGTTTACAAATTACAACAAAGAAAAAAAAATCACCGCTACTCAACCACAAATTATAAGGAAAAGTATTACAGAATGTAAGGAGAAATATAAAATATAATGCAAGCAGGTATTGTATTAGATCAGAATGACTTACAGATAATTGGTTATAGAGAACACAAAAAAGAATAGAAATTTATTGGAAGAAAAGACAGAAAAGAGCTATGAATTCCCCATTAATGATTTCAAGAAAAAATTGTAAACAAGTAAACATCAGAATGAAAAAAAATGGTGACAAAATTTATTTGTAAGAGAGAAAACAACCATGAATATTCCCTACTAATGGTTTCAAGAAAAATTATAAAGTAAAGACCAGAATGCGAAAAAAAAAAACTTGGTGGCAAAATTTATTGTAAGAAAAGAGATAAGATGACCACGAATTCCCCATTAATGGTTTAAAAAAAATGATAAACAAGATGAGAATGAAAACTCACTGTTTGAGATCCCCAAGGCCATGGAGATTCAGTTATTCCAAGGTTGAAGTTAAATTTCCAACCTGAAGTGGCCTGCAAGGTGCCAACTCTTGGGAGGTAGAAGCTGAAGAAGAACAAGAAGCCTGAAACCATCATGATCAGAGTGGAAAAGCTGAACAAATATGAGTTGCAGATCTTCTTTACAGCCTGAATAGTCATCTTGCTTCCCAATGAATTTGATGAGAAGGGTGTGTTAGAGACCTCTTTGTTGGTGTGGAACCTCCATTTGGTTGAATTCTTTCAAACTTTTTATGATATTGATATCTTTCTTGATATAGGAAATCTGCATTTAACTGATTTCCACCGGTGCCTCTGAATTTGGTGAGAACCCCACAGTGTGCATCGTGTGAGCTCTCTCTAGGTGTGGGAAAGCTCTATTCAATTGATTAATTTTCTATTGGTAGCTTTTTTCACTTACATAATTAAGAATGCAGGCCTTGCTGGAAAGATGGAATGAAGGGGGGCTGGGAATATCTGCAAAATGGTTGGCCACGGTAGTGCATTTTTAAAAGGGAAAAGTAGTGGGGCTGAGTGGAGTAGCCAAAATGGTTGGCCACGGTACTGCCTTTTGAACTAAAATGACCACCGTGTCCCAAACAATCTTATCACATGGTGGTGGTGTTAAAGATCTGGACGTTATTTGAACTCCCCCGTATCTCTGGCCTCCAATGGGAGTTTTAAGGAAAATGTTTTTACTGAATCTGAGAAAAACCCGTAGAGTACCTAGTGATTAAGCCATCAAGTTTAGGCTTCCATGTGTAAATAAATTCATGCACCTCTTATGCCGCCCAGCAAGCCGTAGTAGGGCTCAGAAAAATGAAAACCTACTCAATGAGCACAGTGCTAAATGAAGCATGATATTGAATTTTCTGTGTTTTTTTTTAGAAATTCTGAGGTTTTATCATGTTTAATACACCATAAGGTTTCATTTTGGACACTGTGAAAATCAATGACTCGCAATTCATGAAAGTAAAGGTGGTTTAAAATGGTATAAAAGACTATTTGAGTCAACTTTAACACATGAAAATAATAACTTGAATATGCTAAACATGATCTAATGGTTAGATTTTGTTTCTGGAGCTTAGATCTATGTAAATCAAATGTGTACCACCATAAAAATGTCTATATATATATATATATATATATATATATATATATATATATATATATATATATATATATATATATATATATATATATATATATATATTATAAGAGCAGAAGCAGAGATAATGGGTGCACTTTTCTTAAAAAGACATTGTTACCATATGTTGTATAGTGTAATTTTTTTTTTGAGCGAAACGGTAAACTCAAGTTTTATTAATATGTTGTATAGTGCAATGAAAATTTTGTTTGCCCATTCCTATAGAGTCTTTCAAAAAAAAAAACTGCTACTTACGTGGCATCTTGTACATTTTTCTAAAGCCACATTAGTCATAAATTACTTACCCAAAACTCTCTCTCTCTCTCTCTCTCTCAACCCTTACCCTATCGCCTCTTCTCCAACCCCGGCCCCTTCCTCTCCCCCTTTCCCCCGCCTCTGATCGACAAAGACTGTCGAACGTCGACCGTTCACGCTCGTCCTCCTCCTCTGGTTCCAGACCGTCGGTGACTTCCTTCCCCACCATCGCCGAGCTCCTTCCCCACCCGCATTAGGTGAGTCAGATTCACAATCAAGGAGGAATACCATTGTTTCAGCCCTTCCACTCTCCCTCTCTTCTCCCGCGGCAGAGCACAGTGGTGCCCTCCCTGACGACGGAGCTCCCCATCTTCCTCTCTTCTCTCACGGCAGAGCACAGTGTTGCCTCCATCTCCCTCCGCACACTGGTAAAGGCTCAAGCCTGAGCCGAGTTTTGTCGGAGGAGCAGAGCACAGTCGGAGTCCCCAGTCTCTCTCTCGCAGGTATGCCTCCCTCTCTCGAGCTCCCCTCTCTTTCCCTCTCTGCATCCCCAGCACCAGAAGAAAAGGATGCAGAGATGGAGGCTTTGATTGCTTGTAGTATTTGTGTTCTGTTCGGTTGGTCGTCTTCTTCAATGGAGCTTCTTCCCTCTCTTCGACTAGGCTTAATGTGTGATTCCTTCTACCCGATGACGGATCAATCGTCTGAGCGTCTATCGGCGTTCTTCCATGACAATCAGAGCATCTGCCTTCAGAATTAGGACATTGGGCTACATTGTTTCCTTTCATGGTTTGTTGTTAGCACTAGTCCCTGATTTGCCCCATCTCTCTCTCTCTCTCTCTCTCTCTCTGTGTTTCAGAGATTCGTTGGCTCCACCATCGACACTCTTCTTCATCTGGATGTTCGTGGTTTCGTTATGTGTCCCTCATTGAGCTTTTTCTGGGGGCTTGCTTCTGATCTCCCGTTGAGGGTCAACCAGTGAGCCCTCCATTTCTTTAAGGAGGTTGTAAATGACTGGGGGTGTAGCCTTTGTGCTACGTCGGTGGGGATTTAATGTTGTTCTGCCTTTTAGACTCAAATATCTGTTATTCTCTAAGCTTTCAGAGATCCTTCGATCTTGCTTAGATGCGGGCTCCTTTCATATTTTGGACGTCAAGCATTTTATACGAGCAGAAGCCTGCTCTACTAAGGCGATGCTTGTTCCGCCTTTCTTTGTCTGTGAGCTTCCAAAATGAGTTGTTGATCGGGGATGGCAGTAGTTCCCATCTCCTTGGCAAAGCTCCTTCCACGATGTTTGCTTCAGATCTCAGTTGAGTCATGCCAGGCCAGGGGATTGGTGATGTGCTGCTTGTTTCTCTCTAAACTTTCAGAAACACCTTGATTGTTATAAGTGTGGCTCATCTTTTCTCTCTCGTCGTCACCCAGTCTAGAAGTAAAGGCGATCAAGCACCTCTCATCCTTATTCGTTGGGGAAGACTCTTGTCACTCAAGTTTTTTTCTGGGCTAGAGTGTCATCCTGCAAGTTGGAATTCTAAACGGCCTCCTCGGTAATTATCCTTCTCGCTGTGGGTGCAGATTGGTGATCTTTAGAAGCCGGCGAATTCATTCCATGCAATCAAGATTGGGTCTATCTAGGGTCTTGGTTCGACTGCAACACATCGGGTTTTCTTTTCCATTGTTTGCTTTGGTTATGCCAGCCCCATCTCTGGCATATGATGGCATCTCCCAGCCGTCGAGAGTTCTGCCAGGGGTGGGCCCCAAAAAATTTGGCTCTGCCAACAGTGTTTTTTCTCCTGGAGATCTGTCGCTCATTATTTCTCCTGCATGGAGCTCGGTGTCTGATTCTTATTATGCCAATTTTTTAGGCGGGTTGGTGGCGTGGTTGGGTAGGCATGCTCGTGGGGCGCAAATGATGTTTTTGCCCTCATTGTTGTTGAAAGTTCTATCAGGGGTGGGCTCACAAAAATCTGGCCCTGCTAGCAATGTTTTTTCTCCTAGAGTTCAGTTGCTCATTATTTCTCATGCTCGAGGCCTGGTGTCTGCTTCTATTTGTGCTTCTTACCGTAACAACTTGAAGGTGCGGTTGAGTACGCTTGTGGGTGGTGGGCAAAAGACGATTTTGCCATCGTCCCTTATTATTTTCCCCTCAAGACGTTTTGATTATTTGGTTATCAACCTTATCACGTTTAATGCCAGAACCAACCTAGCAATCAGATGCATGGTGCTTGGCTTCTCGGTTCTGCATCCTCTTCCTTTATTGCCTTATGTCTCTGAGGTTTTTTCATTTGCCCCGAATTTTGGTCTTCTGTCAAATGGTGTTTCATTCGGTAGTCCATCGTAGGGTCAGGATAGCCACTTGTTTATGCCTTTGCTTCGGCAGTGTCCCAGTATGCAACCCCTGGGTGTTGGGGTTGTCGATGCAGCTAAGTTGCTGAATATCTCTCTCTCCTCATCGCAGTTGCTAGCTATAGCAGCTGGCATGGATTCTACGATTTCAACTATCTCTGCTATTATTGGGGATTCCCTTTGCCACTCCGGTGGAGCAAACTGCGAGCAGATGGGCATTTTTAACAGTCACTCGAGGTTGTATGTTTGTGTTGGGGGTGTTTGACAAATCATAAATAGTCAATGAAGAAGGAGGAGACCTTTCTTAATTGTTTCAGCTACCGATACAAGGTCTCCAAGACGGTCGTCTCGGTCCTATCAGCCCTAGGGTTTTTTCAGATTTTGTGTCGTGAAGACTGTTTGTTGGAATATTAGGGGGCTGAATTGTCCCACGAAACACCTATTTTTGGCTATTTGGGTTAGAGAGGAGAAGCCTGACCTGATTGCTTTATGTGAAACTAAAATGAAGGTCATCCCGCTCGTGATCACCTCTAACATTTGGCGGTGAGCTGATTATTTCTTTAAGCCCGCAGTCAACCATGTCGAAGATATCCTTATCTTGGGGGAAGCAGTCTTTAAATTTATCTCAGTTGGACGTGGGTCTTTTCTCTCTATCTGTTGTTTTCAATTTGCATGCAGTTGGTAGAAGGGTAATAGTTTCTGTTGTTTATGGCCCTAATCTCATCGTCATGAGACTCGCGCTCTAGGATGATTTAGATAGGGTTATCATTTCTAGCGCGGAATGTCACCTTCTTATGGGAGATTTCAATTGTTTGCTATATATTCATGACTCTAATAACCTCGTCATTCCTAATCCCTCTATGCGAGGTTTTTAAGCCTTTGTTCATTGTCATCTCCTATACCCTATCCCTCTAATCGGGGAGTGTTTCTCTTGGTGGAATAGGTGGTCTCACCCGTGCTGTAAGGTTCTTGACAGGGTCTTTGTCACTCCTAATTTACTGGACCTTATTCCTGATGTTAAGGGTGTGCTACTTGCTCCCTCAATCTCGAACCATAAGCAGATCATCACTCATTGGGGGGATGACTTTAAATCCACCAGGAGCTTTTCGTTTAAAGAATGGTGGTTTCAGGAGCCAAATTTTCCCATGGTTATTGCTAATTCTTGGAATAATCCTTCTGATGAGCATTGGGCGGCTCTCTGGGTTCAAAAGAGGCTTTCTCGTCTAGCTAAGGATATCAAGGCATGGCTTCATAGTCGTAATATGGAGAAATTTCAGCAAATGGCTGCATGGGATCATGAGATTTTTGCGTTGTATCAGTCTATGTCTTCCCTCGACTCTCTTTCTGATTTGCAACTTTTCAGTTTCCAGGTCAGGTCCTTAGAGTTAACTATGCTTTTGAAAAGCTAGAGGGTCAAGGAGGAAATTCATTGGAAGCAGAGGTCTAGGGTGAAATGGCTTGCGACTAGTGATGGCAACACTAAATTTGTTTGCTCATATGCTTCCCATCGCCATAGAAGGAAGGTTGTCCCTTCAATCTTCATTGGGAGTGTTCCCTATCTTAATTAGTCTGACAGTAACACTATATTTTAAAGCTTTATATTTTGCTTCATTCGCTGCAGATGGTGTCATTGGTAATGTCTTAGTTGGGTCGATTTAGCATGAGCAAGCCAGATCTATGCAAAGAAGGTTCTCTGAAGATGAGATTTTTAGGGCCATTAAGGATCTGTCGGGTTGAAAAGTGTCTGGTATTGACGGGTTTCATGTCAACTTTTTTAGAATTTTTTGGGACTGTGTTAAGTCAGACGTGGTGAGCATGTTTGACGAGTTCCATCGTAACTCCAGACTGCCTTATCATTTTCACTTAGCTATTATTTTACTTATTCCAAAAGAGGATGAGGCCACTGATATTTCTCGGTTCCGCCCGACCTCGATTATGAGTATTCCCTATCGGATGTTTGCCAAGATTTTGGCGAATAAGCTAAAATTGGTGGCTCACCAGATTTTTTCAAACTCTCAATTCACCTTCATCCTTAATAAGAAGGTCCATCACTCATTCATCATGGCGTCCAAGGTTGTTCATTCCTTGCAGCATAGCGATCAGCCTTATTTTGTCCTTAAATTAGATTTTCATAAAGCTTTTGATTACGTGCATTGACCCTTCTTATTTCATATGTTATCAAATTTCGGGATTGGTCATCGTTTTTCTGGCTGGGTGAGAGAGCTGGTCTCAAATGCCTAGGCCATGTTAAATATCAATGGTGTTAGAGGAGACTAGTTCAAGCTGGGGCTGGGGCTGGGTCTGCGGTAAGGGTATCCTCTCTCGCCTTTGTTGTTCAATGCGGTTGTTGAGGGTCTTGTGGTCTTGCTTAAGCGGGTTGCGGCATCGCGATTCATTGATCCTTTGCAGGTTCAGGACTTCCCAGGTCATATTCTTACTTATGCTGATGATATGTTCATTTTTTATCATGCAAATGTTCAATAGATGCTTAGGTTCAAGTTTATCCTTCAGTTCTTCCTCTCTCTATCTAGGCTTTCTCTGAATAAGAACAAATGCTCTCTTATTATGTTCAATGTTCAGTCCACTATGCTTGTAGTTGGGAGGAGGATTTTTAATTGCATTATTTCTGAGTTGCCTATAATTACCTGGGCTTACCATTACAAGTGAATCGCCTCTCTTTTGTTGCATGGGCTTCGATGCTTCAAAAAGTGAAGCGCAAATTACTATCGTGGCAGTCGTCTTATCTCTCCATTGCTAGTCGTCTGACTTTAGTCAGACATATTCTTTTCACTATTTCAAAATTTTTCATGTCTATGTTTGTGATGTCTGTGGGAGTGGAAAAGCAGCTGACGCGCTTGCTGGCAGGTTTTCTTTGGTCTAGGTGTCAACTCAAAGGTAAACGTCACTTGTTTGGTTGGCGTTCGGTGGTCTTACCTCATCCTGGATGGCTTGGGTGTTCTTGCACCCAGACTACGGAGCATTGTTCTTGTTGCCAAGCAATATTGGTTGGCCCACCAACCAAATAACCCTTGTGCTTGTTTGCTTCTTGCTAAATATGGGGCTCCTGCTCTTATCCTGGTTCACCTGGGAACCCGGGGTTTGACGTTCTCGCATTTACGTAAATCATGGTTGAGGGCTTTAGCCTTCTTCATAGACCATTTTGAGGACTCCAGAAATTGTGGTCAGTGGTTGCACTGGGTGCTTGCGCCAAGCAGGGAGTTTCTCACCTCCAAAGTCTATAGATCGTTGCTCCCCCCGGAGGCTGATTGGTTTCTCAAGAGTGTGCTTTGGGCGAAGGGTCCTTCTCCCCATTCTCGGCTCCCGACTTGGTTAATTTTGCATGATAGGATTCAGACCCACAATAATTTAAAGAAGTGGGGCCTTCAGCTCCTGAGTTGGTGTGTGCTTTGTCAAACTGCGAAAGAATCTACGTTTCACTTGTTCTTGTTTTGCCCAATATTTATGAAACTCTTTACTAGGACCTTGAGGCATCCATAAGTGTTTGTTAAGGAGGAGTCCCTTGCGCTTGATCTGATTTTGAGCCCAGTTTGTATTAGGCATAGCACGAGGTGGAGGTTGATTTGGCAGACATGGTTGCTTACCTCTTGGTAGTTTGTTTGGATGGCGCGCAACGCTGCTCATTTTTGTCAAATTTTGGTTAACATTCATAATCTGGTGTATAAAATCTTGGTGGATGTTTATGTGATCCTAAGTATGTATCTTAGTGATCTTTCACTCCCTCCTGATAACGCTCCCCTTCTTTTGCTGCCCTCTGGCCAGTGGCTTCTGCGTGAGCCCGTTTTGTCAGTCTGATGTTTTTTTTCTCTTCTGCTTTCTTTTATTTGTTTTGGCTTTTGCTCTTGTTCAGTTCATGGGTTCAACATTTTGTTGATCTTCATCAGTGGTAATGTTGTATTTCTTTCGGCTCTCTCTACAACCCGCTTATTTTCTTTCACTACAAGAAATATGTGGTTTAGTGACAGGCCTAATCCATCGCTAATCCATCATAAATCCATCGCTAAAAAGTTTAGGGACAAACTAGCGATGGATTAGCGATAGATAACTTTTATTGCAATTTCCTAGTCGCTAATTAGTGACGGAATATATCTATCACTACTTTTGTCACTAATTTATGATGAATTAGCGAATGCCATGATCCATTGTGAAGTCATTGCTAATCTGCAGAGATTTGGTTTTGCGACAAATATGCATCTGTCGCTAATTTTGTCGCTATTGTAGCGACAGATTTGCGATGGATTATAATCCATCGCAAAACATCAGCCGATTCAGTTTTATGATGGATAAATATCCATCCCTAATCTGTCGCTAAATTAGAGGCCAATACTAATTAGCGACGGATATTATCCATCGCTAATCCGTCACAAAAAATAACAAAAAAAAAGTTTGAAATATAAATATCGAGAAAAAATTTCTTGTTATATAATTTATATATCCTGTATATAAAAATAAAATACACATAAAAAATACATATACAAAGCAGCTGAAACAATTTATCGATCCACTATAATCCTTGCCAAGTTCTAATTATTTATAAGTGAACATTTACAAAGAATTTTTTTTGAAACAACAAGAAGGTACAACAAATTCAATACATGAATCTAATCATCGCCAAGTTTTTAAGCATCATCTTCTTCATTGTCTCGATATGTCCCTTCATCCATGCCTCCATCAGCTCCTCTACGTTAATTATCTTCAGCATCCTACAAGAGAAAAGAAAGGTTAGTATTGATAAACAAAATATAATGAAATAATTTATATGCAATGCACCTAATCTAAGGCAATCAAAGTAACATGAATGAATTACACATAGACTAGCTAGCAATAAAGTGAAGGACATTAACAAAATTCAGATATATGTTTTAAGGCTCACAGAAAAAAAATCATAGTGATTCAATCATGTAGATATGTGTTCTAAGGTTGTCAAAAAAATATCATAGTGATTCAAGCATGCATATATGTGTTATAAGGCTGTCAAATAAATGTCTTTTGTATCACAATCATGCTTATATATGTTCTAATGTTGTCAAAAAACTTTCATAGTAATTCAATTATGCATATATGTGTTCTAATGTTGTCAAAAAACTCTCATAGTGCTTCAAGCATGCATATATGTGTTCAAAGGTTGTCAAAAACTTTCATAGTGATGAAATCATGCTTATATATGTGTTATAAGGCAGTCAAAAAACTTTCGTAGTGATGGAATCATGCTTATATGTGTTCTAATATTGTCAAAAAACTTTCATAGTGATTCAATCATGCATATATGTGTTATAAAGCAATAAAAAACTTTCATATTGATGAAATCATGCTTATATGTGTTTTAATGTTGTCAAAAAACTCTCATAGTGCTTCAAGCATGCATATTTGTATTCTAAGGTTGTCAAAACCTTTCATAGTGATGAAATCATGCTTATATTTATTCTAATATTGTCAAAAAACTCTCATAGTGCTTCAAGCATGCATATGTGTTCAAAGGTTGTCAAAATCTTTTATAGTAAAACTTTTATAGTGATTCAATCATGCATATATGTGTTATAAGGCAGTCAAAAACTTTCATAGTGATGAAATCATGCTTATATGTGTTCTAATGTTGTCAAAAAACTCTCATAGTGCTTCAAGCATGCATATTTGTGTTCTAAGGTTGTCAAAAACTTTCATAGTGATGAAATCATGCTTATATGTGTTCTAATGTTGTCAAAAAACTCTCATAGTGATTCAATCATGCATGTATATGTTCAAAGGTTGTCAAAAAACTTTCATAGTGATTCAATCATGCATACATGTGTTCTAATGTTGTCAAAAAACTTTCATAGTGATTCAATCATGCATATATGTGTTATAAGGCAGTTAAAAACTTTCATAGTGATGAAATCATGCTTATATATGTTTTAATATTGTCAAAAAACTCTCATTGTGCTTCAAGCATGCATATATGTGTTCAAAGGTTGTCAAAAACTTTCATAGTGATGAAATCATGCATATATGTGTTATAAGGTAGTAAAAAAACTTTCATAGTGATGGAATCATGCTTATATGTATTCTAATGTTGTGAAAAAACTTTCATAGTAATTCAATCATGCATATATGCATTATAAGGCAGTAAAAAACTTTCATAGTGATGAAATCATGCTTATATGTGTTCTAATGTTGTAAAAAAACTCTCATAGTGCTTCAAGTATTCATATTTGTGTTCTAAGGTTGTCAAAAACTTTCATAGTGATGAAATCATGCTTATATGTGTTCTAATGTTGTAAAAAAACTTTCATAGTGATTTAATCATGCCTATATGTGTTCAAAGGTTGTGAAAAAACGTTCATAGTGATTCAATCATACATATATGTGTTCTAATGTTGTCAAAAAACTTTCATAGTGATTTAATCATGCATATATGTGTTATAAGGCAGTCAAAAACTTTCATTGTGATGAAATCATGCTTATATGTTTTCTAATGTTGTCAAAAAACTCTCATAGTACTTCAAGCATGCATATTTGTGTTTTATGGTTATCAAGAACTTTCATAGTGATGAAATCATGCTTATATGTGTTCTAATGTTGTCAAAAAACTCTCATAGTGATTCAATCATGCATATATGTGTTCCAAGGCAGTCAAACAATTTCATAGTGATGAAACCATGCTTATATATGTGTTCTAATATTGTCAAAAAACTTTCATAGTGATTCAATCATGCTCATATGTGATGAAACCATGTATATACTAGCTTGAAATCTAACGACATGAAATAAATGACATGAAACTTTCATACCTGACAGGCAGCTGCAAACGAAGTTTACCTGTTTTGAAAAAAGTTGCACAACTCATTACGGACAACGTCGAAAATTGCTTCATGTAAATAGTCACGCACTGTGTCCTTAACAAGCTGGCGGACACCGTCCCAAGAATTAGCCGGGTTAATCGGACGCTTGGAGTTGATGCTGGCAGGAGAACTCTGAGAGCCCTGACTGGAGGAGGCAATGACTGGTGTGGTGTTCATATTACTCCCAAACCCGAACACATGACCCTTTTTGGGTTCACCGGTTGCAGTCACCCATGCTGCAAGATCAAAAGGCGGATGTTGAGTGGAGTCATCGTCATATCGCTCTACCATTTGTTGCTCGTATGACTCCTTCAAAGTAATGATTACCATATGGATTAATAATTAAGAATTACAATGTTCATAGTAACTTGTATATTACAATGTTTATTAATACAATAAATGCCTATTGTTGTCGTTCTTGCATTCTCTGATATGAACTTTCTCGTATTCTTACGTTTATGTGTTTCAACAAACACATCCTTGTAAGGTACAATGCCTCCTTTTTCTACTTCCTGCGAGGCTAAATGATAAAAAAATCATTTAAAAAGTATGCAATAATACTTATAAATTTGACAATATATATTGATGAGTTACCATTTTCTTTAGGTGGCTCCCAAAAGTCCTAGATCCACCTGTGTGTAGATGAGCATTGGGCATCTTCGCTCGGTCTTGTGCAGTCTTTGCTGAGCGGTTTTGAAATTCATGCCACGCCCACTTGTTGCACATTGCATCCCAAAAATCTAACCTGATAGTAGGAGGGACATGGCCCTTCCACTGCAGTGAATCATCTATCCCACCAGATGCTTTTATTGTTGCAGTCTTCATATTGTGCAACATGTCTGCAAATCGACTGACAGACACCTTCTGTCACACTCGCCTCGCGTCCTGCTCCTTTATCACAGTCGCGAAGCGATTCGAAGGCTACAAATAATTTTAGACAATTAGTAGACATGACTATAACAAAAAATTAAATATGAAACACATTAGCTATAATAAACGATTGTATACTATGAATAAGGACCACAATCTGTCCAACACCTCCTTCGGGTACTATTTTCATTAAGCGACCGGTCCTGGTAGATGTTGAACTAGTGACTGCCTAATCTCTCGTATTACTTCTTGTGGCTCGAACCTCGCACTGCACATGAATTGGTACACATTAACTATCGACATACACTATTTATAAGATAAGTATTGGATAAGTGAAAATGAAATACTTACGATCGATTATCGATATACACTATTTGAATGAGTCATCGTGTGTCAGACTGAGAAGACCCTGCATCTAGCATTGTCTCGTGACGTGTATGAATAGCTGGTGTAGGTGGGTCATGTGCAGGCAAAACATCATCTATAGAAAAATGAGTTAGAAATTTACACAATGCGCATTTAAACTAATCAAGGATACAATTAGTTAAATGATATACCTATCGAAGCAGCCCGTGAAGATAGAGGCTGAGACTGGCTACTACTGGGTGCTCGACCACTGTGACCTCTACGAACCATATTCTAACAAATAAAAATTTTATTTGGATCAGTTACACAACTCTATATCTTCATGGATACATAATTAAATCGAACTAGCATGGTCTCTGAACTATAAAAATAAGAGCATTTCTATTCCCAAACATTCAAATCATGCTCACCATGATCTTTAAACTTTAGCAAAATAGTTTTAGATGTTCACAACTAAGTGAGTGTGTGAGCAGAAAAGCGTTGCATTCAAGAAAGTAAATAACACGTGATGTGCTTGCATCACTTACTCACCATAGGTATTTATCTGATTTACATGCTTTTGCATTTGCATTTTTCTTGTTTCTTTTTGCATAGCATTTTAAGCCGCATGCGATGCTTAGCATTAAACATCGCGTATTTTGCTCTGCTACGCACCTGCAATGCACATTTATATAGGCAGTATAATACAATTTCTAACATTTACATTCCTATCATACAACATGAATAACATCGCTCGCTTCTAATTTTTTTCAGGCCCGAGCGAGGGCAGTCATTGCCCGTTTCTTTTTTTTTTTTGCTAGGGTGGTTAGCCAGAGACCCCCCAAGGAGGGCTGGCCCCAAACAAGAAACCACCACTACAAACCAGTTCAGTGCTCTGGATGACCCGCAGTTGGATGGAATCCTGAAGCTATGGGGATCAACCCGACTTCACAGTTAGAGACAACATATGCAGGGGGCAAACTTAGAGGGCTCGAGACCGATTTTTAGAGGCCCAAGTTTTGGTACCAAACTTTGAGGGCTTCTGCCTGACAAGCTCGATGCAGGAAGAAGGCAACCCTCGTAGGACGAGAAAAACAGTAGGGGTCAGCCCCGACCAAGCCTACAAGGCGATGCAAAAGGCAACCCTGTCGTCTGTTGGAAAGAGAAAGGAGAAACAAAGAGAAGAGAAAAGGGGGTTTTACCTGAGAACAGCTAGCTTCGGGGTTTCATCGAGAGTTGTTCCGACAAAAGTGATGAGAACGACTCCGGTTGGTCGGAGGATACAAGGAAGAAGGAACGGAAGGTCGGCGGCTGCTTTCGTCGGTCGCTCTAGTCGGCGGTGGTAGCAGAGAGGAAAGAAGAAGGAAAGAAGGTCGACAACGAGGGACTACTGGCGATGGTCGGAGGCCGCCGATGGCTATGGCATGGCGAAAGGGGAAACAAGGGGGCGACGATGACAGAGAGCCCAATTTGGGGGTGGCTTCCGGTGAGGCAAGGATCAGGGCTTAGGGAAGGGAGCAGCGACGGGGTGGCTTTAACATGGGTTGTCGGTGGCAGGGAGTGTCATCGAAGGCTGGGAGGGTCGCCGAAGGCAAAGGGGCGAGCGACAGAGGGTTAGGGTTATCTGACTGAGAACCCGATTTGGGGGTAATCAGAGAGAGAGAATTTCGTGTCTTAGACGGGCTTACATCGAAAATTAGTGACAAATTAGCTCCGAAAAAATTCTATCGCAAATTCCATCGCAAATTTGCGATGGAGTAGCAATGGAAAAATTTTGTCGCTCATCTGTCGCTAAGTTGCGACACAGTTTGCGACGAAATGTAATCCATCGCTAATTTGCGACAAAATTTTTCCATCGTTAATCCCGTGTTTAATTTCAAATTTAGTGACAGTTTGTTTTCTCTAACTAATCCGTCTCAAATTTCGTAGTTAATTAACGTTTTTCTTGTAGTGTTTATTGGCACACCTATAACAATATTTACAATGGTAAATGCATGCTTCCTACGGTTTTGAAAACCTGTCATTTTCTTAAACGTTACATGATAAGAAACTATTTTAGTAACTCATGCATTTCAATACAGTTCTTGGTTTTCTCCCTTCAATTTGGGTTAGTGGTCATAAATATGGCAAATTGGACAATCTATAAATAAATGATATGGGCTTGGATGGGAATCACTCTCTCTTGTGATTCATGTCCCTCAAATCCAAAATAGCTTTTCACATACCAACAGTTGTGTTAGGGCTAAGCTCATAAACCACGAGAGCATAACCAACTTGCAGTCCATGACTTGGATCAAGACAAACTATTGCACTTTTTGACATGAAATATTTCAAAATTAATTTTCTTTTTTTTTCTCTCCCTAGTTGGATAGGTAAATAAGATGTGGTATAAACAGGAATCTGTTTGAGTTATTATTGTTATTATTATATTCTCCACTTACTGTATTTCAAGTTTTTAGAATTTGAATTGTTCCCAACATTGGTTTCGTCATTTAAGTTTTAGAGATTTCCATTTTTTGCTTCTTTTTCCTTTGGCTTGGGATATTCAGTTGGTGTTTAGAATTAGGGTTTATTGTAATGAAGATAATTCATACATGTTTTTTTTTCTAAGTTTGTAGATTTTTAGACTTTTAATTCTATATTGGCACAATAGATATAGGGCTTCTAAGTTGGTGTGAGTGTGCACCCCATATATATATATATATATATATATATAGAGAGAGAGAGAGAGAGAGAGATCAATGTGATCGCCATGGTAAAAAACTTGACAAATCAACGTGATCTCCATGTTCAACCAAAAGAAGATAAAAACCATCCAAACTTCTTTTAAAATTCATTTTTAGAAGCATCTGTTGACAAATTTTACCATGAAAATGTGATCGCCATGGTCAAAAATTTAAGAACCAGTTCTTCTAGCAATCTCAATGCATATATAAGATTATGTAATGTGCTAAAAATCAACAGGTTGAAGATCTTGAAGATTTTTAAATTATAAAAATCTTATTTGGCACACCACAAAAAATACTTTTAAATATGATTTTTAAAAATGGTTTTGGATAACTAATTAATATCTTTCTGTCATGGAGATCACATCCGTGCCATCAGATTTGCCTAAATACTTTTAAATATGATTTTTAAAAATGGTTTTGGATAGTTGATACCTTCCTTTGTTTGGATGGTTTTCCTTCCCACATAAAGTAAACCCCCTTGCATCTCTTTATTGCCATACATACGATATTTTATACTTTTATTAATTTCTAAAAGGGTCCTATATCTGTACTTGCAGCAGCACGATTGGAGTCATCTGTCATTACACTTCTTAAAAGAAACTTGATTTATCATAAATGGGATGCCTAAATTTTAAGGATCATTGCTTGGTGAAGTGGTAAAGTGCTGAGGTCATCAATGTGGAGACCAGTAAGGTTGGTTAAGGAATCTCACCTTTACTGTGATTTCTTGGCACCAAAAGAACCATTATTGGATAGAGATGCAAATTGACCTTGCCCCACAACCTTGTCAATTTTAAATTGGACCAGTCCACATCCCAGTTATTGCATGATTTATAAAACCAACTGCCCTTGCCCCCAAGGATGGCGTCCCACCGATCATGATCATTAGGGGTGGCAATCGGGTCTGTTGGTGGGTCGGGTTGGCGGGTCAGCATACCTCAACACGAACTCGACTCATTTATTAAGCGGGTAACCCGACACGACACGGTTAACCCATTTAATAAACGGGTTGGTGGGTTAGTGGGCGGGTCGTGTTCGTGTTAGCGGGGCAGGTTGGTGGGCTGGTCGGGGTCGGGTAAACGGGTTGGTGGGTCGGGTTCGGGTAAACGGGTTGACCGCGGGTTGATGGGTTGGCATACCCCTAACACGAACCTGACCCGTTTAATAAACAGGTTAGGTGGGTTGACCCACGACACAAATCCGTTTAAGCCAAACCCGAACCCGCCTAAGAAGCAGGTTGGCGGGTTGGGTTGGTGGGTCGTGTCAGATTTTGCCACCCCTAATGATCATGACCTTTTCTTTCTTTCCTTTTCACATTTACTCGGAGAAATCATCCTCGGGACCACCAGAGACTTAGCTGCATTGGCTCTGCCTGCAGTAGTTATGAAAAACTGTCCTAACCATTATATTATTGGTTAGTTCAAGGTAGCCGATAATATCGGAAATATATCACAATATTTTTTCAAAATATCGTTAGAAACAAAATATCATGATATTTTTTGAACTTTTTATTTTAAGTTTGCATTTTTATTTTTTTTGTTTTTTTATATGTTAAGACCTTTAAAACATGTTTTTTTATATTTTAAAAAATAATATAAAACTTATTACTTTTCTTAGCTTCTTTATTGTTATTTATATTTTTCCATTTTTTTTAAACTCTCGAGATATTCTTAAGATTTGTCAATTTTTGAAAATCTCTCCAAAAAATACCTTCACCAAAAAATTACAGAGGTGTCCTAACAACATAAAACTCCCTGGGCTTACACCTTTTTTCTTACTCTTGGTTTGGATTTTATTTTGGACAAAATTCATTAACGTTTTACTCTTTATCCTAAATTTGAGCCTCATAGTTTTTAGATTCTAAATAAGGGCTTCTATTTTCTTGAAAATTGTCAAACAAGGACCTGCATTTTTTTATAACTAAAGAAAACCCTCATCAAGAACCGGATCACTTAAATACATTGATTAGTCCTTTAACTCATGTTAAATCCCAAGGAAAATTACAACAGTAACCTTAGTCATTAAGAGATCAAACTATTTGTTTTTTCTTTTTTATAAGAATAAATGGGTATTTTTCAATTTTTAAGCGACATTATATAGGATACCAAAAAGAAATCACGTTTTTCAAGATGATAGGTGTTGACATGCATGAGGGTTTCATTGGATTATTTTCATAAAAAAATTGGCTCATATTTAGAATTTTAAAAAAGTAAATCTATATTTGAAATTAGGTGCAAAACGTTGGCTCACAAATAGAATTTTGCCTTTTATTTATATCAATCTCCAACACGTACCCTTATCCCGCATCAAGCATGACTGTTTTTTTATCCTTATTCGTAGGGGTGGGCAACGGGCCTGGCCCGATGGCCTGCTATGGGCCGGGTTTGGGTCAGGATTTTAGGCCTGAGCTCGTTAAGAACCGAGCCAAAACCCAGCTTGGTCCATTATCGGGCTGGGCCCGCCGCCCCCTCCCCCCCCCCCAGGCTACCATGCTGGTTCAATGGGCCTAAGTTATGAAAAATAAAAAAAATTAAAATTAAAATTAATTTTTTATAGAAATTAGAAATCATATATATAGTAACTTGGTACATGAAAACTTATTAATTATTTTTAATTATCTAATTAATTAGACTAATTTTAAGAGAAAGATAATCAATTGCACCAAATCACATTGTGTAGGAATCATCTTATTTGGACCCGCCTGGACCCGGCCCGCTTCACATTAGCCCGTTAGGCCAATGGGCTGGGCCATGGGCCTCTCTTCAAACCCGAGCCCATTAGAAACTGGGTCAAAACCCGACTCGATAGTAAATGAGTAGCCCAATCGAACAGGTCCATTAGCGGGCCGGGCCGGGCCGATGCCCACCCTTATATTATGATTGTGCTAGGATCTTAATTCGCAAAAAGATATATGTTAGGGCCAATGTTTTTGCCCGTAATTTCAAAAAAGGGCCTCACATTTCTGAATTTCCTCATACGAGAATTTGTTTATCAAAAACTGCCAAACAAAAACCTGAGTTTAACCTCTCTCACATTGGGAAAGCTGATGCTTTTGACTTTTCTGTATAGCCCTTTGAAATTAAAACATATTTGTTTACCCTCACAGAAAATGTTAGGGTTTTAGTCATTTGATTGATTTTAGCTAAGATTTAACTTGAGCTAGCGGTCACTGGTGCCAGAAAAATAGAAGCCCGTATCAGAAAATTCAGAAAAACGAAGCCTTTTTTGGAATTAATGGCAAGACACTCCCCTAAATGGAATTTTCTTTTTTTTTCTATGGATCATCCACATTGGGCCCGACTTGAGGCCCAGTTTATGACCAAACCTAAAAAGGAAATGGGCGTAAAGGTGGTCCAACAATTTATCGGATCAGCCTACTTATGAACCCCATGGACGACCCAGTATTGGGATTGAGCGGAAAAAAAGAAAAAGAAAAAGAAAAAGGGGAAAGAAAAGAGAGATTGCTTGAACCATAATTCAATCTTTATCAGGTTGGGCACCAGCCCCAAAGGGGTTTGGTGTAGTGGGATGGGGCCTAGGCCGTTAGGAGTCACCCCTTGCTCAAGCCGAGGCCAGGAGACTCCCTCGAGGTAACGGGTAAGCTCACATACTATTCTGTTGTCAGGATAGCTACCATAAGTACGGCAGGCAGCGCCAGCGCAGTTAGGTCTATGATCCTGGGGGCGGTTTCTCTTTGTAAATATCAAAAAAAAAAAAGGTTGGGCACCAGTTTGGGCCCCGTCTTGTTTGCATAACATAATGAATCAACAGACAGATCATGGACCTGGTTTTATATCTAAGCTCACAAAAGTTGGTGCCTAAGTACAGCCGGTTGATCAACCCTTACTCATAAAATGGATATGATGCAGCCACAAAGCTAGATCGTTCATCAGGCTACTAGAATATGAGAATTAGAGTGTTAAACGGAGATTTTCATGTTAAGACTCGAAAATAGACAGCTTAGAATTTTTATAAATATTCAAGCATCCAAAAATGATATTTTTTGTCGAAAAAACATGGTCCAACAGTCGATTCCTAGCAAATGAACCATGTTGTATGCATCTGCTGGGTCGGATTTGTATAAAAGAGAAAAAAACATCAGAAAAGCCTAGTTCACGCTCTAATTCTCATAATGCAGTGATACACGTTCCTCTACTTTGAGGCTCAAGTGTGATGAAAATCTTCTTAAGACTTGACCACAACTATGTTTGCAAAACCAAACAATCGCTAATTATTACACAATTTGATGGCATTATCCATTAGCATAGTGATTAAAGTTAAAAACGGCAAAATATCAGCAGCCAAAACTCGTGAGAAAAAGAAATTTTTTGAAAATCTCAAGTTTTTTTGGCAAAATATCGGCAACAAAAAGTGAATTAAAATATAAAAATAATTTTTATAAGTAAAACTTTTTTTATTTATAACCTGAAGAAACTGCACCCAGCATGAAGATCTAGTCACGCTAGTTAAATACAATTTAAAAATATTTAAAAATAAAAACACAATTTTTAACCATAAATAACCGATAAAAACATAAATATCGGGTTTAAAACACGCTATTTATGTTTCTAAGAAAAAACTTTTGATATTTTGAGAAATAAAAGTTTAAAATGTTTAGGTAATTTCTCCTGATATTTTCGTCAGATTTCCATCAATCCTGTCCATTAGTTCTTCACACAACGATTACATGTCATGTAGAGAAACACGATATCAAAATTTTTGGCTCCACGTTTCTTCATTTGGATTCTACTCAGATGGCACAAAGATACGATTTTCTAATTTACCATAACCTTATGGGAGTTTAAAGTAAAATAACTAATTTTAACTAATTCTTTTTCTCTATTTTAGGATGTTAGGAGAATAGCGACAAAAGTTTAAAACGTCAAAATACTGGCACCCAAAAACTCGCTAAAAATAGAAAATTTTCAAAAGAAAATAATGTTTTTTTTCGTAAAATATCAACAAAAATAAAAAAAATAAAAATTATGAAAAATAAAAATAAAATATATTAAAAATAGAAAACACGTGCTTTTTTAGATAAATAGCCGTTAAAAAACATAAATATCATGTTTTATTGCGTTTGAAATGTGATATTTATGTTTTTTATGAAAAAACATGATATTTTAAAAATATCACTAGAAAATGCTGCTTTCAGATAACGATTTCTTTATAAATGTCACAATATTTGTCACACTGGTTAGGAGATCTAGATCTTAGAAGGCCACAGTAAGGAAGTTGTGATCGGCAGAAAAGTAAAATATCTATACCAAAAAAATATAAACTTTTATTGGTTAATTTTTTTTTTTTAAATCTGCGCCCTCTTTCGCATTAAAACTGCTTTGTATGTTGTGTCATACCCGTTAACATAGACTAATAGCTAGGCTTGACCCATCGCACCCACAGGACAGATCGAAGGTACGATAAGAAAAAAAAAATCCAAGCTCAACATGGAAAATGATATCTTAACCTAATGGTGAGTTTGAGAAATAAGTCCCGAAAGCACTTTACTGCCACATGCAAGGTTCTGAAGGTTTTCCCCAAGTTAAATCGCTCTACCCTATCTGTTAAAGCTAAAATGTTGCACAACTGGCAATATAACATGTTGTAGGCTTCAGTTTTTGGTTTAGTCCTAGGGCAAGTGTGTCAGTATTCTCTTATTATTGAGATTATGGCGACTCCATCGGTAGTAGGATAAAATGGGCCTTGTTTGGGCTGAAATATATGACAAGATGCAGCTGTCTAGCATTCAGATAGGTGGCTTCACTCTTGAATTCTCATGTTGATTACTTGATAGATAGACTACTTTGCATACGCCTCCGCGCATCTGAGGCGAGAGGTGAAGCCATGGAGTGGAGAACGTTCAGGTTTTATGTTCAATCTCAAGTTTGATAAGAGGGGTAAGCCGCTGCCTTGGAGTGGTGGAGCCATAGAGTGGAGAACGTTCAGGTTTTGTTCAAGCTCAAGTTTGATAAGAGGGGTAAGCCCACGGTGTTTTACGCTGTCAGGACAGCGATGACAAGCAGAGCCAGAAAGGCTAGGTCTTTGATCTTGTGGGTGGTTTCTCCATGTAAATATAAAAAAAAAAAAGTTTGATAAGATGCTATGGCATGTAGAGCCTGAAGTGTTCGCATTTTGATTGGCTCATGTGCAACCCTAAATAGGGAGGTGTCAAGCTCGGCCGAGCCAGAGCCCAGTACCTGTTGTATGAGCTAATCTCAGACAGCCCAGATACACAGCCCTACACTGAGTAGTGGGCATGATTCAGACGAATAATAGCAAGTCTTGATTGGGCTGCTTTAATGGTAGTTTTTACGTTTACCCTGGTATATGGGGGAAGAAGTAGGCACTACTAACTGGTTGTAATTGAGTTGCAGACAACAAGAGTGTGGGTGCAATCCCACATCTCAATAGACTGGGTGAAAATTGTTGGCAGACCATAGCTTGGGGAACAAAGTGTTCCAGCAGACAGCATGAAAACACAAGTTCGAGTTCTGAGAACAGCGACTTCATGTGAAAAGTAGTTCAGACCCATCTCCACCAGCCCGGCCCATCTTCGCACTCTAAAATACAGAAGCGCATGTGTGGGGATTGTATGATATAATTGTTGTAACATTGGCCTAGCCCACTAAGCCCAATCCCAGGCAGCATTGGCTTAGTCCCACTAAGCTAGCTTAAATGGTGGTGAGTACAATGGCCAAACTTTTTTAACAGGCAAGCTGAGGGATGACCCTCGTGGAGTTTGAACCCGCCACCCTAACCATCCAGCTATCTCATTGTAGAACTCCCCACCTGGAGTTGGGTCCCATATATCCTTGTAAAAGAAAACCACCAGACCACCTCATCTATAAGACAGAAACTGTGATTTGAGGTCCGAGAGACCACAGGCATTTGGAAGTTGTCAATCTGAACCCACGAAAGGTCAAAATTCTTTTTAAATGGAACACCCAAGCTCTCAGTATCATCTCCCTAAGCTTGTTGAATCTCAGTGACCCAAAACAAGCCAAGATACACAACACTTTCAACAACTTAGCACTTACAACAATCCGTCCTTGCTTTAACCGAGTTGCTAAAGTCCAGGTTAGCCACATGATCCCCAGGACTTACCTCGGAATCTTGACAACCAGGTCCATCTCATCAACCCCATCGATCGACATATCTAAATCATCAATTCACCTAAGTGAAAAAATCTGGAGCTCAGGTCACTGCTAAGATCTGGGGGAAGCACTTGCTTATCGTTAATCGATACCATCTTTTAAGTAGACTTGCTACATGATTCCTTGAGTGATCACTTACAAAACTGCCTCTTCCAATACTTGTAACATGCGTTAAATTAGTCCATTTAGGTGAAAGCTTTCCTGGCTGCACTAATCTTTTCTAAACAAAATGAAAATAACATTATCATACGCCGAGTTTCTTTATTAACACTTGATCCATCTGCCCTTGGAATGAATCCAAGTGCATTATACACCACTTTGCATTCACAGACTATAGAGGAAACACTCCTCTCACGAACTGAAAACTATTGAACCCAAAGGTCTTTTTTCCACTCAAAGTAGTGTTTATCATCCTGAAAACGCTGATCGATCCACGCATCCTCATAATCTTTAACGTTTTCTCCAGTAGGAACGCTAACTCAACTTTGATCTTGGCTCCTGAGAAGCCGACTCCAACACACTCAATTTCTAAGATCTATATTGATGTTTGCCATGTCCTAAGAGTAGGATAGATAAGCCTTCCTTATTAAGACCTTAGTAAAAGGGTCAAAGACTGAAGTCTGAATGTTCGGAAACCCTGTAGATAAATGCACATATCAACCTTCTATATTTGAACAACATGAACTCGTTTACAGGCTTACAGCCCTTCCAATTCATAGGGTTAGGGAAAACCTGGGATATGGAAGAGTTGAGAACCTATAAGCGAGACAAGGGAGACATAGGTCGAACCCTTGTGTTTGGCAACACCTAAAATGTCCCGTGGTGTTCAGGCCAAATGGCTGTTCAACATCTACCACATGATCAAAGAGGGGGCGGAGAGTAACAAATCCCAAGCACCACCCATTTGCAGTTGATTTGGAACAATCAAATGAAGGACAGAGATCAAAAGGGCCACCCATTTTGCAGTTGATATGGAACTGTGATAAACGGAGGACACAGAAAAACCCACACCCCAACCTTATTTTCTTGAAACCTTCGAAAACTGGAAAGCGGCAGGATAGAAATTTTCTGATCATTTCCAGTACACCCTTGAATCCAGATGGGCCCTTAGTAACAAATAAAATTGTCTTTGCACCATCCTCACTCCTTCCTAGACCTCACAACAAATGAAAAAACAGTTACCTTCTATCAAGAGGTACCTCAAAAGCTCCTGTTAGCTGAATTGCTTTAGAAAACTAAATTCACCATACTCTATCCCTCAAAGGTTCACATGTTAGTTCTCCGAAAAACTCGCAAGTCATGCTTCAGTACCCACTGAATTATTCAAAATTTTCCAAAAGAGTTAATCTGATAGCTTCATCATTTTCATTTTGTTCTTCAAAATTATGTCACCCAAATCTGCAGTCATTAACAATGGAACATGGGTGTTAACACCTCACACCCCATCTATGTATTCCTATTTGAATATACCTTAGTGACCCCATTACCATTCCCCGATAGGCTACGGGCTGCTTGGACACTGACCTACCCTAAAAATTTGCCAAGTTCAGCACCAACCCTTCCATGACAGCAATTCTTATTCTAACATATATTATCCCATGGCTGCTCTCTCACATTTATCATTTATCCAATAAAATCTAAACCTTGACAGCAGCAAGCTTTGTGTCTTTGATTAACAGAACAATGTCCCTTGATCTTCCTAAAAAGGTATTTGAATCTTGGAAATACTATTGGCAAGATCATTAAGTGTGCTAAGCAGTGGTGATTTGCCTGTGACACCTAGGACTCACCTAATTCTTTAAACAGGCAAAGTTTTAAAGAAAAAGAAAAAATGAAAGAAACAATCACACACAAAGACAGGACACATATTAAGCTGTAAACCAATATTTATGAATCCATGATCTAATAATCAGCAACTCACAAACAATAAATACATTAACCTATGTATACAAAAATTGAAAGTAGCACAGAGAATTAGAGGCCGTAAACAATACACACACACAATAAACTACATGCAAATGATTATTATATGGAATCCTTTATTTTATGGAAACCCATGAAAGGGATGATAATACCCCTTAGAATAATGAAATTACGAGACAGATCCTAATACAAAAATAAGTTGTGTTTCAACAGCAGATCCATGCACGAGAGCTCTAAAACCTAGTTACCAACATCAAATGCTAATAATTAAAGCTCCAAAGTAATAGGTATACAACTACCAGCAAATGCCGCACAGCACACATCAAGAATGGCCCAGAACACATGTTCTTGCCAGTTTACCATGGATGACAGTTGAAACAAATGACAAGCCATCTATCAGCAACAGCATAGCTGCAATGGATACTTCACGCTCTCAAAATTTCTGCAGGTTATCTTCTTTCTAGCCCTCATTGTTGTGAAAAGCGTTGAGGCGTAGCGAGGCGCTCCACCAAAATCTGAGGCGAGGCGTAAGCCTTGAGGCGTAAAGCGTAAGCCTTAAAAAAAAAATTTGAAAACTTAAAAAAACTATAAAAAATATCTAAAATTATAAATAAATAAAAATGCTTTATTGATGAAGCAACAACCAACAAAAAATAAAAAAGGTGAGGCGCCTTATGCCTGCATTTGAATTCTTCATGTCGACACTTTCTACTGTTACAAACCAAACATTACTAAGGTGGTTGAAACTTGGAACATCCCATGTCAGCAGGAGACCCTGCCAGATACATGGGCTTTTATCTGAGGAGAGGGTGAGAACCCAAGCCTGAAAAACAACAAAAGTGCGCAGCCAAGCTTCCCCATGGATGAGCAAACTGCAACACCTACCCATCAAGAATCGAACAAAGTGGTGAAGAAGAAAAGTTGTGCTATCCCAAATCGAAAACCACAGTAAGGATGATGACCACACCATCTGGTAGAAGGGCGCACCTTTCACTCCCTAGTCCCTACAATCACATGTTTCATCGTGTGTGCCTGAATCCATGGATGAAGTGCCATAGCAAATGCCCCATTTTTCGCCTTTACTTCTCGGAAGGAAGCTAAGAATTGCAGAGATTGCAAGCACCCACATTGAGAATGCGAGCAATGATGGCTTCAGCATTGCTAAGGGCAATGTCTAAGGCCTTCAACTTCAATTAAGTGAGGCGTGTACACCTCACCTTGAGGCGCGCCTCACCCTGAGGCGTATGCCTCAAGGCGTATGAGGTGTGTGCCTCAAGGCTTTTACGCCTTATGCCTGCGCCTCAAGGCACAAAGCCCCTCGCCTTGAGACGAGGCACGCTTTTTGTGCCTTGAGGCGCGCTTTTAATAACACTGCTAGCCCTAGAGAAAATATTTTCTACTACTATTAAAATCATCTTTCTCCTCTTCCTCTGTGTCATGTGATAGATTCACAGTCTAAAGTCCAGCATAAATGACCCATAATTATCCAAAAATAATAAAACATCCCATCCATCATGTGGTAGAGCTTGAAATTTGTCATATAAGCATGCGGTAGCTTATTTTAACTCTGCATGTACAAGCAAGGAAAATTGCTAGACAAGATAAGCAATGCAGTCTACTGAAGGTGGGTCAACCAACTATCCATCCAGTGCAATTGCAAGAAGATACACATGAAAACAAGCAACAATATTGGATGGTCAAAAATTATCCAAATGGCCTTGTATGCTTTTAAAGTTTGACCATCGATTAATGTGTCCATCCTTGCGCTACTTCACATGGATGTGAACATGATAACCTTCCACCACATGCACAGGTGATAACTGCTGGTAAGCATTCAAAACTTACCATGGGAACCAACAATATTGTGACTGGGCTTAGCTCATAGGTAAGCCCAAGTGTGCTACATGTAATTATTAAAGGAATAGTATATCCTTGAATAGCAATCAGGATCTCTTGATAATTCCACTCAAAGTCTTGGGTGGCCAGAAAAAGCAGCACCAACGTGGACCAGTGGATGAGATAAAGACCCCCAGGTTGTTGGTTAAGTATGACTTAGCTTAAAGCTTCAACCTAATATATAGCGGATATCATCCAAAGTTCAAACAAACGGGCACTCGATAGGGAAGAACCCACTGTTTGTGTGTGTGTGTGTTTGGGTGCAGTGTTTTAAAACTCGCCGAGTCAACTCGTTGACTCGGCTCGGCTCGGCCCTCCAGCGAGTCAACCCGACAAGGCAAACTCGGTTTGCCAAAACTCGAGCTTGACTCGGCTTGACTCGGGCAAGTTTTGGGATGTCTGAAATTTGTTTTTTGAGTTTCAAATTACAGTTTCGAAATACATAAGTACATATATTTTAACAAGGGTTACCCCCAGATTTTGTATAAAAAAGAAAAAAAAATCATTTAAAGATAAAAAAGCATTTAAATCCATAGAATAAAATTGCCATGTTGTTCGAACTACTGTTCATCTTGTGTTATCAACTTATTCTAGCAAAATATTTTAAAGAAATGATTCTCACTATATATGGCGGGTCAACTGTGCCTATGGGAAGTCACATTTAGGTTTCATCATCCATTTGTTATGTGAACAAGCATTGTACATATTCAAATATTAGTAGTCTTTTTATAGTTGTGCCATTAATATATTTTCTGCATAGTTTTATACATGAGAAAATTGCTTATTTATGTTGATATTGGGCATTCTGTAAACTTTCAATATGCACATATATCCCTGTTTTACATTTATGGATTTGTTGGAGAGGGAATTAAAACTTTTAAAACAAGCTAGCATATATGATTGGCCATTTTAGGAACCTTAGGTAGTAGCAGACTGAACTCATGGTGACCAAATCCTCTAATTCAAGTCATGAATTAGTCAAAGTGCTTGTATACTATAGATATCAAATTCAATTATTCAAGCAAACCTCTATAGCTCTTTGCAGTTGTTTTTATATTCTTACAGACATTTGGAGACTATGTTTACTCAAAAATATGGTTTCAGACAAATTATATATTGTTTTTATTTTAAAATCAAAAGTTAACAAAACCCGGTCTGAGTCACCGAGTTGACCCGCCGAGTCACGAGTCAATAAAGAACGAGTCGAGTTCCGAGTCACGGGTTTTAAAACATTGTTTGGGTGAGACGGCTTTCTTGTCAATGTTTGCTTCAAATACCACTTATTAGTCAATCAGATCTTATAGTGCATCAGGAGTACCAGATACAACAGCCCAATAAAACTTATTACCATGGAGAATCACCAGATACAAATAATAGCACAATAAAACTTCCTAGTTCTTACTATGGAGAATCAAATTAATAGGAATAAAGCTATATGCATAGAACCAGAAGTTTAGCAATTCTATGGATGACTCTTTCTGAGGCCTTGTGATAGGTTTGTACCTCCCTGAAGGTCTTGCAACTCACCAAGTTATCAGTATTCATTACAACACTTGCAATAATTAATCAACAAAGAGCCACTGAACTAGGATTGTCAACATCACATCATGAATTCAAAAATCAGGATCATGGATCTCTTTATAGTTGGAAGCACTAATCTTCACCACAACATCAAAAAGCAGTTAACAAATCTGCAAAAAGATGCATCAAGAGATGAAACACAGAGAATAAGTGAATCATGTCTACTAGCATTTCCATTTCTAGAGTTTTGGCTTCAATTAAAAGAAAAGAAACAGAGAAACGAAATGGCAAACTGTCACCCTGTCCAAAACATGTAAAGTGAAGAAGCCCTACAAAAACTTTAGCCTTCTTAATTTTCTACTTTTGCTGACCCTTGGAAGGTTTCTTTTTGGGGTTTGGAGGTTGAACAGTTGGCCTTTGATTCAATTCAGCAACTGAAGGATCCAACCAATTCAGTGGATGGCGATTGAAGAAAGGCCAGTTGGGAACAGTAACCAGCATGGTCAGGAGAACACCAGCTGCATAGACGATGAGCATGTTCTGGAATGAACTCATCACGTAACCACTGATAAGCGCAACTGTGGCGAAGACCCCTAACATGATCTGCATAAGATATTCTGAAAGCTTCTGCCCTTGCCAATCCATCTAAAATGGTTAAAATAAAAACAACAACAACAATAGCATTACCATACAGCATGGAAGGTCTCGAAAATGAAAATCTACAAATAAAACTAGTCAGACAATGCAGGATAACATATCTAGGTTATGACAAGAAATATTCTGACAGTAATTTACCCCTAAAAGTTGTACCGATAATTACAACCCATGAAAGACGGGCCATGACGGACATAATACCATAGAAAAATCTAAAAACAACACCAAAACCCTAAATTCAGAGCTAGAATGGACGACATTATGAACATGATTTGTGCACCATCAGGATACCCATTCTAGTCTACGAACCCTAGAATCAGCTTGACACCCAAGGCAGATCAAGAACGATACAAACAAACTCTAGTTAAGGATTCAAAATGAAACCCAGACGCAAAACTGGGTGAGTAAATGCGATTATATCCCCGAAGTCAGTAATGCAGAGTAGCATGACGATGACAATGTCAACGATCACGATAAATAATGATCTACTATCAGCAACCACCGCAATAATCCCGTGCCGTGTAGAATGGGTGGTGATTGACGTCATAGTGAGGATTCCCATCGCATAAGCCCTGGAAACACTAAACGGAGAAGAAAAACGGTGCGGTAGAACGTAATAACATCATAAAACTGTGATTGTGCACTCTTAGGGCCAGGATCCAAATCCAGAAACCCTAAAATCATCTTAAACCCAAAATTAGACCAAGATCGGCACATAAACTATGGTTTTTGCCGTAAAAAAACCCTAAATCATGAGAAGAAAAAAAACCAAACGCACGCAGATCACGATATTGCAGAGCTCCTAAATCGAGATCCATCGCGTGCATTCAGCAGGGACACGATCAGAATCGGGATCGATAGTGTATCGCTTAAGGACTGTAAAGGCAGAGGAACTCATACCTTCCCTTCTTCGCCGGAAAATCGCCGGACAGAAACTCGGAATCCGGCGAACTTCGAGGAGTCGAGTGGGGGAGACGAAGATTTCTCCGTCGACCCGTCTTTTATCTCTCCAAAACGAGGGCAGTGCTAGTCAACGACCTTGACCTCGTGTGGACTGAGCCGACCTTGACCTCGTGTGGACTGAACCGAGCTTGGCTCTTCACGAGCGCCGAACTAAGCGAGCCGAGCCTGGCGTGCTTACCGAAAAAAATACATTATTCAATGCACTTAAAATTAGGGCTGGTAAACAAGCCAAGCCGGTCGTGGCTCGGCTGATGTTCAGCTTGTAAATATCTCGTTTAAGCTCGTAAAATAGGCTCGGCAAGATGAATATGAACAATATGTACTTGGCTTGGCTCGGCTCGGCTCGGCTCGGCTTGTATAAGCTGGTTATGTAGTAAGAAATATATTTTACATGTTTCTTTTATGTAATCTTATTTCTTTCAGCTCAAAAACAATGCATTTTTTTCTATAAATAAGCAAGAGCAAACTCTCTTTTTAACTAGGACTGACTATGAGAACAAAATCGGCTTGGCTCACCATACTATGTTTAAAGACTTTAAGTTCATCTGGTTCAGCTCGTTTATCAGCCCTACTTAAAGGGTTAATATTGGCTACTAATGAAGATAAAGAACTAATGAGTAGAAATTACTTTTTTCTTCAAAAAAAATGAAATTTTTTTATCAAATATTACGGATGTGCATGGTTTGTTTAATAAGAAACTTGTTTTGAATCAATGACAATTAGATTTTTAAAGGGGTCCAAAAATCAATGGCCATAATGTGTCAAAATTTCATAACTCAAAAGATTACATTTTTTACACCAAAAAGGCATGATCCAGGACTTGATACTTAGCAAACAAACAATGCTGAACACATTAGATTGTGTAGATATAACTTGCACCTACCACTAAAGTGGTATCCCATGTGGTAAGCGGGGTCACGTGCCAAGCTGATGGCCCAGGTTCCAATCCCACTGCCACATGGGACTTAAGAGATATCTGCTAAGGGTCCGCAGCTTGCCTATATATATATATATATATATATATATATATATATATATATATATATATATATATATATATATATATATATATATATAATTTGCAACTATGATTTCTAGGTCATTAGTTTTGTACCTTAATTAGCAGCCAATATTAACCCCTACTTAAAATAGAAAAAGTATTGAATACTTTGGAGTTATATATATATATATATATATATATATATATATATATATATATATATATATATATATATATATATATATATATATATATATATATATATATATATATATATATATATATATATATATATATAACTTGCAACTATGATTTCTAGGTCATTAGTTTTGTACCTTAATTAGCAGCCAATATTAAACCCTACTTAAAATAGAAAAAGTATTGAATACTTTGGAGTTATCATACCCTTTAATAAAAAACACTTATTACTTCACGTTCTCTCCACTTTTTTTTGTAAATCAAGCCTATGAATGTGATCTATATGACTGGCTTAATCAAAAACATGTTTTACATTATCCCTCGGTGGTGGTGGTATTGATTTTTTAAGGGCTGCAAATTTTAGCCGTTTTCAATTCTTAAGAACTTAAATATCAAAAGATCATATTTTTATATCAACCACAAACATCCTAAATTCACACTTTATTTTCTTGTAAGTGTACTATGCTAACTCGGACTGATTATGAGAACAAAACGGGTTTGGCTCACCATAAGAATGAGCTCAGCTTGAACACTTAAAGTTCATCTGATTCAGCTCATTTATCATCCATACTTAAAGGGTTAATATTGGCTACTAATGAAGGTACGGAACTAATGAGTAGAAATCACTTTTTTCTTCAAAAAATTTTGAACTTTTTTAAATCAAATGTAATCGACATGATTTGTTTTGGTAAGAAACTTGTTTATAATCATATGATTATGATAAAATAATTAGATTTTTAAAGGGGTCCAAAAATTACTTGCACGTACCAAAATTTGATCACATTTTTACATCAAAAAAGCATGATCTAAGGCTTCATCCTTAGCAAACAAACACATCTATGTGGTTAGATTGAGTCATACAACTTGCACATGTGATTTATGGTTCATTAGTAGCCAATATTAACCCCTACTTAAAATAGGAAAAATATTGAATACCTTGGAGTGTATCGTACCCTTTAATAAAAAAACACTCATTCCTTTACATTTTCTCGACTTTTTTGTAAATCAAGCCTATGAATGTGATCTATATGATTTGCTTAATCAAAAACATGTTCTAAATTAACCCTTGGTGGTGGTGTAGGATTTTTTAAGGGATGCAAAATTTAGCAGTTTCCAATTCTTAAGAACTTAAATATCAAAATATCATATTTTTATATCAACCCATTCTCCCCTCCCCACCCCCCCACAAATACTTTATTTTCTTGTAAGTGGTCTATGCAAAATACATTTGTGGGGTCGCATTAGCCAAAAATAAAAAATCACATCTATGAGATTCAACTAGATAGTATACATGAAAGTGTAGCCAATTTTTTTATCTTAAAACGTATAAAAAACATATTTGTTATTACTTAATGTGCCTATACAAAACCAACTTGAGTCTAACACCTATCACTTGTTTGTTCTGCCAAGTTCTTTTTTTTTTATATTTACATGGAGAAACCGCCTCCACCATCAGAGACCTACCCGTGTTAACTCTGCCTACTTAACTTACGATCACTATCCTGCCAGTGTAAAACTCTGTGGGCATACCCCTTACCCCTAGAGAGTCGTCATGCTTCAGCTTGCACAAGGGGCTTGACACCCATGAGATTTGAACCTAACCGCCTGCGTAGCGACCTAATTAAGCCCCATCCCACTGCATCAAACCCTTTTGGGGGGGTGTTCTGCCAAGGTTACTAAAAAGAAAAATGGAAACTAAAAATGTCTTGGAGAATGAAAACAGAAAATGAGGTTTTCCAAATGCAGGTAGAACAACGATAAATGAGAAATGAATCAAGAAACAAACTTAATGAAACCTGGCTTTGAAACGGTGTGTCACCCAAACACACCAAAATCTGGGGTTTGAGGTGAAAACCCTGTTAACAGCCAAAACCCACTTAGTTGAAACCTGGTTTTTGAGTGTCATCCAAGTGGTATCATAGCAGTTTTCAGTAACCCAATTTAGCTTATAAGTTCAAATAAGCACTTTACAAGCAAAGACATGGGCATTTTGACTTATTTCTTAACTTTAAATTAGAGAAAATTATAAAAGCATAGTCAGGTATTTACTGAGTTTTGAGGTTTGAGTTAAATAGAATGTTCGCAAATATGATTTTGCAAACTTCCTGATGCTCAAAAAAAAAAATGTGCTGACCTCCTTTTAAATGGGAGTTTGTGATACTCAACAAGCAGATTGATATATCCTCCAAACTTTGTAAGTTTCTCACATGCAAAGGTTAAAAAGGTCCTAACAAATTTGGTTATTTGAAATTTTAGAAATGAAGCAGATTTCCTAGGGCATTTTGAAAAATATGTCATTTTTGCCTATTATCATTTTTTTGAAAAATAATACTGCAACATTAGGTGTTGTACTGGAAATATAGGCTCCAAAGCTAGGCAAGTACCATGACATGAAAAAACAAATTCTCTAATGTTTTTTACCCTCGAATATGTAAAGCATGCAGAACTGTGTGATCAACTTGACTGGTTCTTTTGGTGCGTCACCTAACGGGTCAGGTTTGTATTGATACCGACCTGAATTTCTGATTATGGACATTAAAAGATCGACCTGAAACATTATTCAGATCAACTCAAACTCAACGTAAACAATATGTGAGTTGGGTTTTAGTTATTTTTTTACCGGATATCTTTTCTTACTCGACCTAATCCCAGTGTTTTATATGCATTTCTAGATGAAAGCATACTCCAGAAATCATACCAATTCTGGTTTGTGATTTCATTTTCTTGTCTCATCAAAGCTTCAATCCAAACCCGAATCCAACAACTTGTTATTTAGGCGGGTGCTGGCTGGTAAACGATCCGGGCAGTTCATGACTCAGCTAGTCATGAACTTGTTAGTGATTGGTTCGTATAGCTGGCCAGCCAACCACGAACAACTTAAACGAGTCAAGCTTGAACATAAGGTGTTCGGTTAGGCTTGGCTGGAAGAGCTCGTATAGATTTAAAAAAAAATTGTATGACATATATTTTAAGTGTAATATATAAAAAGAAAATTACATAAACTATATATAAAAAGAATTAATGAATGAAAAATATAAACATAGAACATGAACTATTAACTGTAATATATATATATATATAAATAACATAGAATGTTTTTATATGAGCCAGCTCGTGTTGAGCTCGTCTCACTTAGAGGACATCAGCTGAGCCACAAGCTCAATCCACTGGTAAGCGAGCCCAGCCCCAAGATGCCCTGTTCAGTTCGTTCGGCTCGTTTAGCAGCCCTTACCGGTCTTGATGGATCGGATACCCGATCAGTTGACAGCCCTAAAGTAAACAACCGAACTGGATCAGAGGGATATCCGATCCGTACAGTGCCGATTCTCACTTTTCTCAGTTAAGCAACGTTCGACAGTATCAGAGAGAGAGAGAGAGAGAGATGCCGAAGAGGACGACTCACACCTACTCGAGCGAGGACGCCAATCCTGACGGCCCCGATTCGGACCTCTTCGTCTACTGCTGCAAGTACTGTGGGTCCCACGTCCTCATCACAGGTTGCCCTTCCTTCCTCTTCGCTAGGGTTTCCCTCTCCACCTCCGTTTGTTTCCTCCCTTTCTTCCTTTCCCCAGGATTTTTGTGCTTAATTCGTGGGAATCGAAATCCCTTTTCCGCGAAAGAACACGATTCCGATCGTGTTTGTTTGTTCGCTTCTTCCGTTCTGAATCGCGTTATTAGAAGTTCGGTTTCCACGGAAAATGAGGACAGTGCTTTACTAGTTGTTGCGCACAAGAACGCTCTTCAAATTTCACGGAAACTGGACGCCAGGACGAGAAATCCTTTCGATTCCGTTAAACAAACACGGTATCTGTTTGTTATTCCAAATAGTGCCCGAGACTCTCGATTCTGTGGAATTCAGCTTGCAATTTCACTAACCAAACAGTTCTCTCTCTCTCTCTCTCTCTCTATATATATATATATATATATATATATATATATATATATATGTGTGTGTGTGTGTGTGTGTGTGTGAACGCTTGCACTTTCAGTGATATATATCGCCAATATTTTGAAAATATCATGATAATATTGAGATACAAAGGAAAATGTTCTAAAAGAGAAAATATCGTGATATGTTGAAAATATCGACAACTTTAATAGACTGTGACGGTATCGCGATATTTTAAAAATAATATTTAGTTGTATTAATTTTCCATAATTTAAACATGAGTTTTATCAATCTCAAAAAGTTTTTGTATCATTTCATTAGACTACTGCTGAAAATATTCTAAAAATCTCTTTTTCCTTTAGCATTATTTTAAATCTGCCTACCTGCTAGCATCTCAATGCCGGCGCGAGATCGATGCCTCTGGACACTCCAGTTCATCTAGTGTTCAATTTCTTTTTTTTTTTACTTCTGTAATTGTACTATTTGGGTTTAAGCATACTTTTTTACGATTAATTTTGTAAATGTTGTCTAAAATTGCAAGCATCTCAAATGCCTTTGAATTGTCCATGTCTTCGATGTTTTATTTGAATAACCAAAGATAGAAAGGCTTATGGGGAAGAAACAATCTATCAGTTTATTGATGTTTAGTATTGTAAATCGATATTCTAGAATTTGACGCTGCCTCTCTTTGTAGTTCAATGTTCAAACATTATTTACCTTCTCTCTTTTGTAGTTTGATGTTAGTGTATGTTTTGCCCCATTTTTTGGATTGAATTGCAAACATGCCGACGTTCATGTATGTGTTCCCACTTTTTTGGTTTCAAATTCAATGTCTTACTTTCTTGCATGCATGTGTGTGTATAACCTGTCCACATATTTTTAAAAACCTTGATGTGTTTGACATTTCTTGCCTCTTCTATCGCTGACATCTTTATTTGTGTGTTCATAAGATAGGGTATCGATGAATACGTCATATTTACTGCACCTGATAAACTATCATTACCGTAACTGCCAAGTTTGGGATGGATTGGTGTTGTTTTGCTTTAAACGCCTATTTAAGGATTAAATTTGCTTGATCTGGATACCATTAACTGTAACATGGTGGATATTTTATAAGATATTTATTAAATTCATATCAATTGATATACACTACAATAGAGTAATGTACTATTTGCAGTACCAAATGACGTCCAACTTACCAGCTGGCAATGTGGGATCTGAATTTGAGATCCCCAGTTACGGTGTCACAAATTTACCTGTTTGATAATTTTGTTGGAGTATTGGGGAAAGAATTACTTGGAAGATGGAACAGAGTGAGGGTTGTCATTAAGTGGAAAGGCTAAATTGGTAAAAAAATCCTGGTCAAGGCCTTCAGAGTAGCCTACCAAGGGCTTCTTTGCTCTTTGTTGAATTAGTGGTTGTAGTGGATTCTATTAGTTGGGGCGAACTTCCCTTTGCATTTGTATCATTGACATGCATTGGTACGTGTAGAAAAGGAAAGGACATTGAATTCTTAAGCTGTGAATCACCAGTACATTGGTTATACTTGTTGCCATGCTTACCTTATTCAATGCCCTTATTAAAAAAAGGGGGAAAAAAAGAGGCAGTTTTACAAGTATCGGAGTATGTAGGGGTTACCATGTATTTTTTCCCTTCCTTTTTGCTACTTGTTAAAACCAACATGCTTCTAATCCATGCAGGATTATCTTTTATGACCCATTTCTATAATGAAATTATTTACTGACTCAAAACTGTTGTTTACTGAAACTAATTTTCTGTTGTGAGTTCTGTCTTACTGAGTTTCTCTTGAAGATACACAGCTGCAGAAAATGCCAAAGCTAAAGACTGACAAATCATATGTTTTGGATAAGATGAATCATCTTGCAAGGCTTAATATTACTGAGGCTGGGAAAGTTCTTCTAAAACGTTGTGTGCGACATTTTTTTGAATCATTATTGAAAATTTTACTTTTCAGTGGTTAATATTTGTAGTTTATTGATTTTATGTCTTTACCATGTTCTCCTTTTTTTCCTGTTATTTATGTATAAAACCACTGTGTGCATTGAAGACTTCACTGTCGGGATTGTTGAAAGACTGATACTGTTCATGCATTCACATGCATTACATAAACTTAGAAATCTCCAATGGTGCCATTTCCATAAAAAAAATCACATGAATTGAGGACCATCACCTCTCCATTGTTTTTAACTTTTTGTTGGTTGGTTTCCATAATTAGCCACCAAGGTGGGGAACTTAAGCATGGCTAGGGGAAGACATTTGTCTCCCTTCGAAAAACCATGTAGATATGAGTTTGAGGGATGACCACGTATGCTTATCAACTTAAGAAATAAGAGTACAGATCAACTGTATATATACAAGCCACCAAATAATATAAATATACCCAAAATTGCAATCTCCTTATGAGACTTGCCTTCATGTTTCCCTATTCATGCCCTTCGTCTCCTGGTTCTTGTTTTATATGATTCAGAAAAACAGAAAAAGCTCATTTCACATTTCCAATTTCCATTTCTCAAGATGTTTCGTGTTTCTATTTATCTTCTTGGCAACCTTGTCCCAAAAAATAAGTTGATATCGGTTATGCACAATTTCATAGGCAATTCATGAAACATTTATTGTGCATAATATAAACTGCCCCATCCGGCAACAAAATTCTTTCAATTTAACCCAATATCACTTGGGGTCGAATGAGATAGCTGGATGAGTATGTTGCACTACCATAACAAGGGGTTGTGTTTGAATCATGCCAGGGTTATCCCCCCAGCTTGCCCATCAAAAAGGAAAAAAACAGAGCAACCCAACATCACTTCAATAATACTATATAAGTAACATATGCAAGTAGCATGGTGTTAAAATATAGTATGCTTATGGATTTGGATCCAGATTGGATCCAGATCCATACGCACGTTAAATGAAACACATTTGCAATATTGTTTCATTAATGGCATTCTTGTAATACTCCCGTAATTAAAAGACTCATTGTATATCTCCTCTTTTTTATAAAGCTTAGGGCTTGGAGGTCGAGTCATAGTGCGTCGCCCCAGCCATTCTGCATCTCCCTCTCTCTCTCTCTCTCTCTCTCTCTCTCTAGTTTCCTGTGCAAGCTGAACCACACACACACATACGGAATCTCATATGGTATCAGAGTTGTGGTTGTGGAATCCTATCAGAGGCGTGTTCAGCGAGATCTGAAGAAACATGTTTTGGTTCATCTTTCACCTTTTTTATTCTCCTCTCCACCCCTTCTATGCAACTCGTTCTTTTTTGCTAGTTCTTTTATCATCATCATTTTTTTTATTGAGACAATCCCATCTTCGTCTCGGTCCTAGAATTAAACAGGTTCGTAAACTTCTCCTACTCATTTTTTCTTTCTTGATTCTTTTAATCTCATCTTCGTCTCGGTCCCAGAACTAAACAGGTTCGTAAACTTCTGCTACTCATTTTTTTCTTTCTTGATTCTCGTTCATCATCTGTCTATCTTCTTTACCTTTAAAACTGCTTCATCATTAACGTCTGTCACTCTTTCCTCGACATCAACGACTGCAGCCACATTGCAGCCATCACTTCTAAGTGTTCTCCTCTCTGATTGCAGTCTGTTTGATTCATCTTTGATTGCAGTCTCCTCTTTGATTGCAAACAATCTCTTTGATTCCAGAAATTTTTCCTTTCCTTTATTGTTGTTTTAGTGTTCCCTGTGCAATGCCTTTAGGCAGATTATAACAGTTTACAATCTCGATTCTGAATCTGCAAAAAAAAAAGGAATTTCCTTTCAAGATATTGGTAGCACAGGTACATGCCTTGAAGTTCTACTGATTAATTAAGTGATCTCAAACCTGTTTGTTTCTTTCCATTCGTTTTGTTTGCTTATTCATTGTCCCATTGATATGGATTACTCCTCGTCATCCGGTCCCTCTGCAAATTTCTTGAGTCAGCTTGTTACAGAAAAACTTACTCATTCTAATTTTTTGACCTAGAAGAGGCAAATCCTTCCTTTTATACGGAGTCAGGATCTCGATGAACATCTAGATGGTTTAGTTTCTATACCACCACGACTTATTTTACAGGAAACCAAGGATGAGAAGGGTGACACAATTACCATTTCCATTAAGAATCCAGAGTATACAACTTGGAGGAAGCGAGATCAATCTTTGGTTGCTTATATTACGTCAACACTCTCTCAAGAAGTGTTGGTTACTCTTTCAGATGATTGCACTGCGGCGGATCTGTGGAGCAAGTTGTCTCAGACATACTCTCAGATATCAGAAGCCCGAGTTATGTACTTAAAAAATGAATTTTAAAGTTTGAAGAAAGGCTCCATGACAGTCATGGAATACATAGGCCGCTTGAAGAGTATTACTGACCAATTGGCGGTTATTGGAAGTGCTATTGCAGATAAAGATAAAGTTCAACAACTTCTCAATGGATTGGGTCCTGATTTTGACATGTTTACCACAACTTTATCATGCCTTCCTCACTTTCCCACCTTTGACGACCTTCAAGCGAAACTTCTTCAACATGAGATGATTATGAAACAAAGGGCAGAAGGAAATGAATCGGCTCGTTCTCATTCAGTTTTGGCCATGGACACTTCTGTAGGTTTGGGACGAGGGAATTGAGGGCATCAAGGAGGCAGAGGCCGCAGACGTTTTGGGCAGGGAGGACGTGGTATCTTGCCTACACCTAATATTTCAGGGGTTTTTAATACAGGAAATCAGAGGAGAGTGCCCACTTGTTTCTTATGTAACAAAAGAGGACATGTGAAAGTTGATTGTTGGTTTAATCTACAAAATAGAGGAAAAGTAAACAAAATTGTAAATAAATCAGCTACTACTATGGACACGAAAGCGCCATCCACAGCTGTGCAACAACTTTTGTTATCAACATTGTCACAGATGACGATCAAGCAAAATGAACAAGGCGAGTGGTATGTTGATTCCGGTGCTGCCACACATGTTACGGGTAATGCGGGTAAGTTATCTCACTTATTGCCTTATTTTGAAAAAGATAGTATAGTTAAGATGGAACTTATCACTCCATTAGTCATACTGGCAGTTCACATATCCCTATGTCAAAGTCCTTACTTCACTTGTCCAATGTCCTTCTTACTCATAATATTAAAAAGAACATTGTTTCTGTAGCTAAACTTGTTGACGATATGAATTCTTTCGTCGAATTTACTTCCTCTTCTGTTTATGTTAAGGATCTACGAATGAAGGAGACGTTCGCTAAGGGGGAGCGACAAGGAAACATGTACATCTTCAAGGAGATTCCTTCAGTGTCTTTGCCTTCAGTCCCAGTCCTCCAGTTGAAGTCGTCCAAGCATTCTTCAGTGTCTTCTCCTTCAGAGTCTTTGTTTTTCCCTTCATTGGAAGTTTTTAATTCATCTCATTATAATAAGCCAGATATTTGGCATAGTCGTTTGGGACATTGTAGTCGGGGTTTCGTTGAAAATCTTATATCTGATGGTCTTCTTCCAGAGTCTAGTTTATGTTCATTTTCTAATAATAATAATAATAAATGTTCTTCATGCGAACTCTGCAAAAGCCATGTTCTTCTGTTTCATATTATTAATAAAAGGGCTTCAAAGCCATTTGAGATTATTTGTTCCGATGTTTGGGGACCCGCACCTATTCCTTTCCTTTCTGACAATTGTTACTATGTTGTCTTTATTGATTCTTATTCCTGTTATACATGGATATATTTCTTGAAACACAAGCATGAAGTTTTTCAAATATTTCGGGAATTCCATTTGATGGTCAAAACAAAGTTTGCTTGTGATATTGTGCATTTACAATGTGATGGTGGAGGAGAGTATTCATTGAACGAGTTTATTGTCTTTCTTCGGGATAAAGGAATAAGTCGACAGGTTTTTTGCCCTCATACTCCTCAACAAAATGGGGTTGCGGAGAGGAAACACAGGCATATTGTCGAGAGTGCGATGAACATGTTATATGATAGTAATGTGCCCGTTAGTCTCTGGACAAAAGTTTTTCACAGATTTGTTCATATCATAAATCGTCTTCCTATGGCACTTCTGGATCGGAAATCTCCCTATTATATTTTATTTGGGCAACATCCCTCTTATGATGAACTACGTGTTTTTTTATTGTGTATGTTATGTACATATTGATTCATCTCTGCGAAATAAGTTTCAGGACAAGGCCGTCAAGTGCAGATTTGTTGGGTATGTGGATGAATACAAAGGTTATCGATGCTATGACCCTACTACAAAACGTATTAGGACCTCCAGAAATGTTGTTTTTGATGAACGAAATTTTCATGTCAATGACTCTGCAGCGTTGCCATCTCGAGAACTAGAGGTATATGATCCATGGATGAGCGCAGATCTTTTTGTTAATACAGGAGAAACATGTCAGACAAATTGTCTTTCCTTCGACTTGAGTAGGGAGTTGAATGACTCACGGATGCATGTTGAATTATCTCCAGTTGAGCCACCCCCAGTAGAACGCTTCTCTGGACAGATATACACTAGACGGGACAAAAATATAGAGCCGAGGAATGTGGAAAGCATCGCCAATGATCCAGCTCAAAGGTCGTCACGCATTAAGCATCTTATTCAACGATGGGTGAGTTATGAGACCTTTCCCCTTGATTTTCAGTTGTTTATGTCTCAGCTCACAAAACACGATGAACCCACTTGTTTTAATCAAGCTCTTCAATCTCGTCATTAGACTGAAGCTATGAATGAAGAAATGGAAGCACTTCATGAATGCCAAACTTGGGAAATAGTACATCGGCCAGAAGGAAAGAATATAGTTGGCTCAAAATGGGTTTATAAAACAAAGTATAAGCCTGAAGGAAGTATTTGTAATGAAAAGAGGCGGAAGCACCAATAGAGCAAAAGCACTCTTTAAGAGTGACCACAAGAGCCAAGAACACAAACACTAAAAGTGTATACACAAAACTCACAAAAGTAGAAAATGACTTAAAGTCATAAGTTGAATATTATTGAAAAAAGAAAGAGGAGGGTGAAAACCCCATTACAATGGAGCAAAAGCTCCTCAAAGAAGTATGAAATACAAGGGGGATACCCCTATTTATAACCCTTTTGAGGAGCCACATAGGGGGCTCCCAAAGGAGTCGTTGGGAGCCCCCAACGGTCACATTTGTGACCGTTGGGGCGGTCACATTTGTGACCGTTGGGGGCTCCCCAACAACTCTTTTGGGGAGCCTCCCTAGGTGGCGCAAACCACAAAAAAGAATAAGAAAAAAATAAAAAATAAAAAGAAATTACAATCATATTCCAAATAGAATATGCGTAAAAAATATAAAATGACTAAACTACCCCTATGGCTAATAATAGAGAAATATATTATATATATATAATTAGATAGATACATATACATATATACCACATATATATATAATATATGATTACACTTGTTAAGGAATATATTTTAACACCCCCCCTTAAACTTTGTGTGGGGAACGAAAAGATTGAAAAATACAAGAGGAAGAATCCCAAGGCTTCCAGAGTCTTCAGTATGAATGCCATGGAAATAGCAAATGTCTTCCTCCAAAAGTCTTTCTTGGTGAGCGCCTTCCATGATCTATCCAAGGTACTCCTTTCTATCTCATCTTCAAGATCCTGTGGAACAAACCAATAAAAGGTCCAAGTAAAAGATATCTTTGAACTTTAATCAGGTGAAATATTTCAAACAAGATGAATTAACCAAAAAACATATCATATGATTCATCCAAAAGTAATGGTGCAAAAAGATATTCTATGCATAGTAAAACACAATTATTTTATTTGAAGCACAGGATTTGATAGAACAAGATAATTACTTATGTATGCAAAATGATTTTAGAAAACCAATTTTCATAATCATATACCATGTTAAAGAGTGAGCGGAAACAAATTACAAGAATGCATACTGCATTCATAAGGTCCAACATTGGACAAACATAACCTCATAATGAGGAATAACATAATGGTCTACTAAGGGACACCACAAGAAGCCTACGAAGAGGCATAAGTTGCACATAATTTATTGAATGAGGGCCTAAAGGCCATAATGAGCATATGCATATAATATCAAGTAATATTACTTGAGCTTACAAGATAGAAAGACAAGTGTTATTGATTTTAGCAATTCTTTTGAAAGCGATTTCAAGAAGGAAATGCTCAAGAGCATAAAAGGAGTGTATAAAACACAAGAGTTCAAAAGGTTTTAAGTCCACTTAAGAGGCAAAATAATGAGTGTTATTTGAGTAGAGAACCTTACACATTTAAGAACATCTCACTCAAATGATTGCAATTACAAAAACTAATTTTGCATACCAAATATAAAAGGTGACCAAAAAATCAATTTGATTTTAAAATATGCATGTTAATGATATGATTCACTTGTATCTTTAAAAGACAAAATATGAATGAAATTTCATAAATTTCAACAATAATTCATCCCCTACAAGCAACTACCTCATTAGTCCTCCAAAAACCCATAAATCAAGTGTATAAGCTACTAGATCAAGAACATAAATATAATGTCATTAAAGGCCAAAGACACACACAAAGGTGTGCAAAAGAACCTTTTGTCTACATGTAATAATACTTGAAATGAGTGCATCAACGACAAGAACAAGAGAATACACGCCAACATGGATCAAAAACATCTCTTGTCTACGTAAAAATACACTCAAGATCAAGTATGTTCAGCTACTAGAACAAGTGTATCAAGCCAACCATGGGCTAAAACACAATACATCTCTTGTCTACATAAAATGGCACTTGAATTGAGTGAAAGAAGTCAACCATGGGCATACATCTCAGCGACTAGAACAAGGACACAAATGCCAACATGGACTAAAAACACACACCATGGTGTGAATCAACGTGCATTGTCTACATATAATAACACTCAAGACAAGTGTGTTCAGCTACTAGACCAAGAGAGCAAAAGCCAACAAAGGGCTACCAACACACAAAGGTGTAATAAAATTCTTGTCTACATATGATGACACTTAGATAAGAGTTATAAAAGGAGAAGACTTTTGAGGCAATAAGACTTGTAATGATAAACATATAAATAAAACCTTGAATAGAACCAATAGAACAATATTCTTGAGAATAAATGTGTGAACATACGCACACCAAGAACACTTGGAACACTTGTGCACAAAAAGCACAAAACACGAAATCACAAATGTGCAAATGCACTCATAAGATTCATAAACAATAAAAGGTTGGGCAATAATCCCAAAAACCTTGATTTTAATATACCTTAAAACATTTAAGGTTTCAAACACCATATATCCATCACAAAATAAGAGCATCCATAAGATCAATGGCCAAAAAAAGAGGAAACGAGTGACACACTCATAATTAGAGATTATATAATAAATCATTTTAGAGTCCCAAGGTGCCCATAACTGACCTCAACAACCATCTTTAATATGGTAAGTGGACAATCTAAAATGACATAACACAAGGTGCCCATAACTCACCTCAACAACCATCTCTAATATAACAATAAGGCTATACAAAAAAGGATTAATGCATCATATAACTTGTGATGGATAAAAATAAATGCCATAAAAAGGCAATGAACACTTAGGGAAATCATTTTCCAAATATGTGATTTTACAAAGAGGGCCGATTCAAAGGTCCAACATAATTAATCAAAACAATATGCCTTATAACAATAACTTTGCATAAACACGAAATTATGTTCAATCATGATTAATTCCTTAAAAGGAAGTCATTATCAAAAGACTTAATAAACACAACATGAAATATTTAAGCAATGTCATGTGTGAGAATGGATTTGGAATAATCCAAGGATCAAATCAAGCCTTTACAACTTGCAATTATATGCATACCAAGATGTAAAATGGCAATAATCTTAAATGAGCAAATTTAGGATGACATGTAACAAGATATTGCGGAAGCACTTACAATGATAAAAGAAACAATCTTACAAGTCCACTAAGGGACAAACACAAGCTCTAAAGAAGGCAATATAAACAACTCTTATTAAAAAGAGAGAGAGAACTCTCAATCATTCATAAAGATGGTGATATTTAAAAAGTCTCATAAAAACCAATATTGTTATTTTAAAAAGAAGCTTATAATAATCATGAAATCTTCTCAAAGAGCATATACTCATAAGAAGATTCACAAGGATAAAAAGGTCTCTCCAAGAGAGATCCAACAAAAACAAATCCCCAAAAGAGGGTACATATGAAAAGAAGAGGGAAAACTTCATTAAAGTGGAGAAAATTTCAAATAAAAAAAAGGAATAATAGGATTGCGTTATAGCAAAAATTCATAATATTATTAAAAACATATGACTTAATAGATTATAACCAACTTCTAATGTAATAAGTATGCAACAAACATTGATGAAGACCATAAATTTTATAATAAAACATATTTTTGAAATTGAATTGAAGAATGTAAAGAAAATAACCATATTTCATGAGATCATTTTAAAACTTAATTCAACCGGTATTATAAAATGCCTTCTTAATCAAATATTGCTTATATGAAAAGAACTCATATAGAACATTTTTAGAAGATAAACACATACCTTTAATATGAACCAACAATTATGATGAGAGTATGTGAACAATGTTACATATCTCACAAACATTTTTCTTTTAAAAGACTTATTTTTCATATAAACGGTATTCTTACAACCAAAATTAGGTATAAATTCAAAAAATCCAATGGTCAAAAATTCAAAAGATTATCGACCCATTAGACCATGTTTTGAGCAATCACACATTTAATTATTCGAAAAACAAGTTCACCGGTTTTAGAATTTATCAATAAAAGACTTTCAAGAAAAGACATACGAAAAAGAATAATTTACGAAAAAAGGTTCAATGAAATGTTAAGAACCCAAAATCATAATGACAAAGAGAACACATATGCAAAACATATCTTTAAGAAAGTTCAATGAAATGTTAAGAATCCAAAAAACATAATGCACAATATTTAAAGAAATATAATGCATACCGAATGATTTTAAGAAACAAAAGAGCGAAATGAGGACTTCACCATTTTTCTTTAAACTTTCTTGAATAGCACGCTTCTTGATGCAACAAAGAGCAACTCGATCCCAACCTTGCTCTGATACCATGTAATGAAAAGAGGCGGAAGCACCAATAGAGCAAAAGCACTCTTTAAGAGTGACCACAAGAGCCAAGAACACAAACACTGAAAGTGTATACACAAAACTCACAAAAGTAGAAAATGACTTAAAGTCATAAGTTGAATATTATTGAAGAAAGAAAGAGGAGGGTGAAAACCCCATTACAATGGAGCAAAAGCTCCTCAAAGAAGTATGAAATACAAGGGGGAGACCCCTATTTATAACCCTTTTGAGGAGCCACATAGGGGGCTCCCAAAGGAGTCGTTGGGAGCCCCCAACGGTCACATTTGTGACCGTTGGGGGCTCCCCAACGACTCTTTTGGGGAGCCTCCCTAGGTGGCGCAAACCACAAGAAAAAATAAGAAAAAAATAAAAAATAAAAAGAAATTACAATCATATTCCAAATGAAATATGCGTAAAAAACATGAAATGACTAAACTACCCCTACGGCTAATAATAGAGAAATATATTATATATATAATTAGGTAAATACATATACATATATACCATATATGTATATGTATCAACCTTTATATATATATAATATATATGATTACACTGGTTAAGGAATATATTTTGACAGTATTGACAGATATAAGGCGCGACTTGTTGCTCGGGGATTCACACAATAATATGGTGAAGACTACGATGAAACTTTTAGTCCGGTAGTCAAAATGGGTACTATTCGTGTCATCATATCCCTAGCAGTCGATCGAGGATGGAGCCTTAGCCAGATGGATGTTAAAAATGCATTCTTGCATGGAATTTTAAAGGAAGAAGTGTATATAAAGCAACCTCCTGGTTATGCCGAGAAGAATCCTACTGCCTGGGTGTGCAAACTAAGGAAATCTCTGTATGGGTTGAAACATGTGTCCCGTTCTTGGTTTGAAAGTTTCTCTATGCAAATTCAAAGTTATGGTTTTAGAAGATGCTCTCTGGATCACTCGCTCTTTATTTACCAAAAGACAGACATTGTTATACTTCTTCTTATATATGTTGATGACATTGTGATCACTGAGAGCTCAGATAATCATGTGCAAGACATGAAGCAGTTTTTAATGAAAACTTTCAAGATGAAAGATTTAGGGGAGTTAAGGTACTTTCTTGGTGTGGAAGTTGATAGACAACAAGACACATTGACACTCATGCAACAAAAATACACTCTTGACCTTCTGGAAAGAACCGAGATGACGAACTGCAAACCAGTCAGCACTCGTAGTGTATTACATCATAGGCTGAGCTCTGAAGATGGTCATCTTTGTGTTAACCCTACAACATATAGAAGCCTCGTGGGGATGTTACAGTACTTGACCTTTATCAGACCAGATATAGTTTATGCTGTCAATCAGGTATCCCAGTTTATGCATTCTCCAACGGAGGGTCATATGGAAGCTGTGAAGCACATTCTACGCTATTTAAAAGGAACTATAGGAGACAAACTTGTTTATCGCAAGAACGATTATTTGCATAGAGGACATGAACTCATCACTTATACAGACACAGATTGGGCAGGGGATCCAGATGAGAGACGATCTGTCTCTGGATATTGTGTATATATTGGACACAATTTAGTGTCTTGGAGCAGCAGAAAACAAAAGGCAGTGGCACGATCGAGTACAGAGGCTGAATACAGGTCGATGGCTACAGGCACGGCAGAAGCTACATGGATTAAACACTTATTGAGTGATCTTGGGGAGACAATTATTCAATCATTTCTTCTATGTGACAATCAAAGCGCAATAAACATTGCATGTAATCCTATCCAGCATAGCAGAACGAAGCACATTGAGATTGATCAACATTTTATACGGCAGAAAGTCGAGATAAAGGAGATAGAACTACTGTGAAAATGTCTACGAAGAGACAATACGCATACAAGCATAAATACTTTATAAAAGAAGTGTACAAAAGCACTCTCACAACACTTGAACAAAATACGCAAAAAACGTATAAATAATAAACATGCAATAATGCATGTATTTCATAAAATGGAAGCAAATGCTTGAGACTCTCAAGCTTATTTTACAACAAGAGGGAACACCCCTATTTATACAAGAGCAATGGGGTGCAAAGGGGGGCTCCCCAAAGGAGTCGTTGGGGAGCCCCCAACGACTCTATTGGGGGGACCCCCAATGCACCTTTTACAAAAAATAAAAATAAAAATTAAAAAGAAAGGATTACAAAAAAATAAGAAAAGAAATACAGCATATTCCAAATGGAATATGCACAAAATGTGAAATGACAGAAATACCCTTTTTGGGTAAAAGAGAAAAAGGGAAAATATATAAATATATATACTTATATAGAGAGATACGTATACATATAATATATGTATATGTATCTCTATGTATATAAGTATATATATTTATACTTACAATAATGTTTTTGAGTATACATTTTAACACCCCCCTCAAACTTACGGTGCGATAACCGCAAGTTTGTCAAGAAGGAAATGAAATCTGGGCGAACAAAGAGCTTTTGTGAAGAAGTCCGCAAGTTGATACTCAGACGTCACGTATGGTAAGTCAATGACCTTCTTCAAGTATTCTTCCCTGACATAATGGCAGTCCATCTCTATATGCTTTGTTCGCTCGTGAAAGGTGTGATTTTTGGCAATATAGATTGCACTTTTATTGTCACAGCATAGCTTTGTTGACTCTCTAATAAGCACACCCATATCTTTCAAAAGGCGTCGAATCCATACAATTTCCATGGTAGTGGATGCCATGGCTCTGTATTCGGCTTCAGTGGATGACAGGGAGACCTTCTGTTGTTTTTTATATCGCCATGAGATAAAGGACTCACCTAAGAAAACACAAAAGTCAGTGGTGGAGTGACAATTACTAGGGTCACCTCCCCAATCTGAGTCAGTATAAGCAAGTAATTTCAATTCAGAAAAAGATGATAGAAATACTCCCTTATTCACAGTTCCCTTCAAATATCTGATGATGCGAAGCACAACACTCATATGAACGGTTGTAGGAGCGTGCTGAAACTAACTGACGATGTGTATAGCATGTGACAAATCAGGTCGAGTAATGCTAAGATACATTAAAGAACCTACCAACTGCCTGTAAGGAGTAGGATCGGTTAAAGGAACACCATCGTCAATCTTCATTTTTGCTCCCATAACTTCAGGAGTTTCGCATACTTTGTCATCAGAAATCTCTGATCTGTCAATAATCTCACAAGCAAGTTTAGACTGGGATAGAAAATAACCACGTTGCGAATAGGCAACCTCAATTCCAAGAAAATATGTCAGAAAACCCAAGTCTGACATCTCAAATTTTGAAGTCAAGACGGATTTAATACCCTTGACTCCTTGGACATCATCACCTGTAATTAACATGTCATCAACATAGAGTAATAATATTACAATCCCTGCATTAGATTTTCTAGTAAATAAAGCAGTGTCAGTATAACATGAGGAGAAACCATTTTCCAGCATTACACTGGTAAATCTGTCATACCAGGCTTTGGGAGCCTGTTTCAAGCCATAGAGGGCCTTTCGAAGACGAAGAACTTTATCTTTAGAAATCTTCATGCCTGGTGGAGCATCCATATACACCTCTTCGTTAAGATCACCATTTAAAAAAGCATTTTTCACATCCATTTGAAAAATGTTCCAATTTTTAATAGATGCAATAGTAATAAGACATTTAACTGTAACCATACGGGCTACAGGAGCAAAAGTTTCTTCATAATCAATCCCATACTCCTGCCCATACCCTTTTGCAACTAAGCGAGCTTTATACCTTTCCAGGGATCCGTCGCTCTTAGTTTTAACCTTGAAAACCCATCGACAACCTATAGTTTTCTTTTCTATGGGTAGAGTTTGGAAATCCCAAGTTTCAGCCCTTTTAAGAGCATTAAGTTCATTTTGCATGGCTACTTGCCATTCTATACATTTTTTAGCTTCTTCAAAATTCCTTGGCTCAAAGTAAGAGTGAATGGCACTAAGACAAGCTCTATACCGGGGTGAAAATGAATCAAAAGAGACAAAACGAGTTGGAGGTCTCCTATTCCTCTCAGATCTTCGGTGATCGAGAGCAGGAACAAGCTCACTATATTGGTCAATGGCACTTCTAAAGGTGTCTTGGTTTCTACGTGAGTAGGTTATGGGGTCACTTGAAATCTGATTTTCTTGTTCATTGAAAGGGTTATGTTCTTCAACATCACCATCATTTTCCTCATCATGGTTTGATGATACATCATCATCACTAGGTATATCATCATTACTAGTCAATAAGTCAAAAAGGAATGAGTAGTCAAAATTTTCTTGTTAAGAAACATTTTTCTCAAATCCACTTTCATTTTCTAAAAACGTTACATTTCTAGAAACATATAACTTATCATCTCGAAGATCATAGCAACGAAACCCTTTTTGAGTTTCGGAATACCCAAGAAAGGCGCAGGGGATAGCTTTGGGAGAGAGCTTGTCATTTTTATCCGTAAGTAAAAAGCACTTGCACCCAAAAACTCGTAACCTATTATAATCCGGTTCAAGCTTATATAAGATCTCAAAGGGGGATATTTTCCCTAATATCCTAGATGGTAAACGATTTATCAGATAAACAGAAGCAAGAGCTGCTTCAGCCCAAAAATTTTTAGGAATGTTTTGGGAAATAAGAAGGGTCCTAGTGGTCTCAATGATGTGTCTGTGTTTTCTTTCGGCCAACCCATTCTGTTGAGGGGTTTTAGGACAAGACCTTTGGTGAATAATTCCGTGATCTTCAAGATATACTTTAAATTGGTTGGAGAGATATTCTCCTCCAGAATCACTTCTAAAAATCTTTATATTACTGTTGAATTGATTCTTGATCATTGAATGAAAGGTTTTAAAACACGTAAAAACTTCATGTTTGAACTTAAGAAAATAAATCCATGAATATCTGGAGAAATCATCCACAAAAATAACATAATAAGAAAAGTCTCCTTTTGAAACAACAGGTGCGGGTCCCCAAACATCGGAATGAACAATTTCGAAGGTTTTAGATGAGAACATAGTTCTTTGCTCAAAAGGTAAACTTTGCATTTTTCCGAGAATACAATCATTACAAGAAAAAGAACTTTTACATAGATCCTTCGCAAAAATGTAAATAAGATAACTTGGTGATATTAGGATGACCAAGTCTCTTGTGCCACATATTTATATCTTTGTTTCGGGCAACATTACAAAAAGATTTTGGAACTTGGAGAGATTCTATATAGTATAGGTCTCCTTTTCTAAAGCCTTCCCCAATCAATTTCCCGGACCGGCGATCCTGTATTAAACATTTATCACATGAAAATTTAATATCGCAACCATGATCCGAGAGTTGAGAAATAGAGAGAAGGTTTAAGTTTAGTTTAGGTATAAACCTAATTTTTGGAATGAAAAAATTTTGAGTTTCAAAATTACCTATTCCTTTAATTTCAAGAGAGGTTTCATCCGCAGTGGAAACAAAGGATGGAGAAACATTTGTTGAGTAATCGGAAAGTGAAAACATGTTTGGGGACATATGAAAAGATGCATCTGAGTCCAAAAGCCAAGAGACTTTACCTGGGATGAAAGAAGTAGACACGGCGGCACCGGATGTAGCTCCCTTGAGAAGAGGTTGAAGGGCTTCCACTATTTGATTTAAAGAGAGTGACCCACTTGATGATGCCTCTTCTTTTTGTGGTACACCGGTGGTAGCCATGGCGAGAAACTTCTTCAATTTGGGACATATGGGCTTGATATGCCCCTGTTCTTTATAAAAATGACAAATAATCTTGCTATAGTCCCTCTTTCCTCTTTGTCCACCATCTCCTCCTTGATTTTGTGATTTGAAATGAGGAGGACGATAGGTCTTTACATTATTTTCGGGTCTTGATACAACATTGACCTCATTGTTTTCTTCATAATTACAAGGAACCGCAAGAACATTTGGTCCTTGTTTACATAAACTCATACGAGTCTCCTCACTACTTAATTTGGTGAGAACATCTTCAAGAGAGGGAGGAGTAAATGATGATAGAAGTGACGACCTTATTTGCTCAAATTCCGGTCTTAACCCATTCAAAAAATTGAAGAACCGATCTTCTTCAAGTTGCTTGTGGCGGAGTTCAATTGCCTCTCCACTCCATTTTGGTTCAAGCATAGAAAGCTCATCCCAAATGGAGGAAAGGTCGGCAAAATATTCCCTAATAGACATTTCACCTTGAGTAAGGGAGAGGGCCTTCTTTTGAAGGTAATACTTATGGGATAGATCTTTTGATGTATACATTTTCTCGAGATAATGCCAAGCTTCCGATGCTTTTTTGAACTTGATAATGTTGGCATTAATCTTTGTTTCGACGGATGCGAAGAACCAAGAAAGAATCTTGAAGTTCTTCATTTTCCATTCGTCGTGCTTCTTGGAGTATTCTTCAAGAGCTTTGATCCTTTCCTCTCCCTCAAGAATCTTGATTTCACTTCCGTTCATCACGGTTATTTTGGGTTCCGGTTCCGGAATTGTACCTTGCACATAACCCCATAATCCTTTACCTTTTATGTGAGCCTCCATGTTCCTGGCCCAAATATGATAGTTGGACCCATTCAACTTGAAGCCAAGAGCGAAGTGAGACTCTTTTTCACCCATTAAGGAGTAAAGAAAAGGAGAAGAGGGCGTACCAACACAATGCTTCAACTTCTAGCTTGCACAAGATCCTTCTAAAATATTTGAGGAGCAAGATCCACCACTTCAACTTCTAAGGATCCGAAGGCACGGTTTTCGAGGCACTCGAAAAAAGGAGAATCCCACGATCCTTAATCACCAACCGTGCTCTGATACCATGTGAAAATGTCTACGAAGAGACAATACGCATACAAGCATAAATACTTTATAAAAGAAGTGTACGAAAGCACTCTCACAACACTTGAACAAAATACGCAAAAAGCGTATAAATAATAAACATGCAATAATGCATGTATTTCATAAAATGAAAGCAAATGCTTGAGACTCTCAAGCTTATTTTACAACAAGGGGGAACACCCCTATTTATACAAGAGCAATGGGGTGCAAAGGGGGGCTCCCCAAAGGAGTCGTTGGGGAGCCCCCAACGACTCTATTGGGGGGACCCCCAATGCACCTTTTACAAAAAAAAAAATTAAAAAGAAAGGATTACAAAAAAATAATAAAAGAAATACAGCATATTCCAAATGGAATATGCGCAAAATGTGAAATGACAAAAATACCCTTTTGTGTAAAAGAAAAAAAGGGAAAAATATATAAATATATATACTTATATATAGAGATACGTATACATATAATATATGTATATGTATCTCTATGTATATAAGTATATATATTTATACTTACAATAATGTTTTTGAGTATACATTTTAACAACTACGTCATGTTCGAGCAGAAGATCAAGTGGCAGACTTGTTTACCAAGGGGTTAACAGGACGTCAATTTTGGCTATTGAAGAGCAAGTTGTACATGCTCCAAAATCACGTACAACTTGAGGGAGGGTGTTAAAATATAGTATGTGTGTGGATCTGGATCCAGATCCATATGCACGTTAAATGAAACACATGTGCAATACTGTTTCATTAATGGAATTCTTGTAATACTCCTGTAATTAAAAGACTCATTGTATATCTGCTCTTTTTTATAAAGCTTAGGGCTTGGAGGTCGAGTCACAGTGCGCCGCCCCAGCCATTCTGCATCTCCCTCTCTCTCTCTCTAGTTTCCTGTGCAAGCTGAACCACACACACACACATACGGAATGTCATACATGGTGGCACCACTGATCAGTGCACTCCCAAGCCAGTGTCTTGTTGTAGGCCTTTCATCAAAAATTTAATATGTACACCATTTTCCTTAGTATTAAACCAATTCAATAGCTAACTGGAAGTTCACTCTATACAAGAATAGAAACTAGAACATGTATGGTGTCCCAATTACCCTAATTCTGTATCTAAATGTTGCAGTTAAGAATACTTGCCACATATAAGCAATTGTGCATTCATCCATATGTCACAGCACTTTCCTATCAATATACACCATCATAAACCACACTAACCCTAGGATTCCTCTCATTATAACTAGACTGGATCTGAACTTGTGATATACAAATCAGATTGCATGATCAACTGGCCCACAGCTGAGTTCTTTCATGCCACTGATAACCCACAAATCTCTCTATGAATTGAGACCCTAGCTCTGATACATATCAAAACTAAAATATGAGGTACAGCTCAAGATATATATGCAAGTCACTAAGTAAGGATATACCTAGACTTCCCCTACAAATAATTTTAAAATCAAGAAAAAAAAAAAAGGAAAACCTTAGCAAATACACATAAAATACATAGATAAGAGACTGCTTTCATAGTCATTTGACGTAGAAGAAGGAAGAAAAGCAAGATTTGGCTGTGAAAAACCTTGTTCAGATGTTAATGTGCACGCAAAAGAACTCATAGGTTTTAATTGAGGAGTTTTTCACTGTCAATTTGTGTTTGTTTATGGAATAACTGGCAACTGACGTTAGATCATGATTTGAGGCCTGAAATATTATGATTATCTTCAATATCAATTAGTTTACCTGATACTGAAAGTATTTTTATCTTCTTCTTTTTCTCTGGAGCATATAAAAATATTGAGTATATGGAAGGGTCCTAAACATTCTATCTGAAGTTTCACTTGCACTTGATAATCTAGATTTTGTTCTGTAGATAAATTGTTTACATTCTTTGTTATCCAGTGGTGAAGGAAAACTGGAAAAGCAATTTCACGTGTCTTGTATGGGATGTGAGCTTTTTGTTTGCTACCATTCAGAAGAAGATTTGGAACATGCCCCTTTCATATATGTTGTGGATGGTGCACTAAGCTCTGTTGCAGCAGAAACTAACCCTCAGGTAGTTTTGCTGCTTTTAGACTTTGCTTTCTTGTATCTTTTTTTCCTTTATGAGCATACTTGGTGTACTTCTCAAATTTATCGAAGATTATGTGTTAGACAATTGGTCTTTGTTTGATCATTGATGATGCAGGATGCTCCTGTACCACCTTGTATTTCACAACTAGAAGGCAGCCTTGTTCAAGTGGCTATAGAAGTAAATGATCGTGCACAGGGTTCAGAAATTACAAGTGCAATATCTATCATGTTCTTGTTCTTTCGAGTGATGGTAGCACACATATATCTTTTGGCACAATTTGGTGCATTTAATTGTTTCCTCTTGAAAACAAATTCATTTAGAGGAAATGTAGGACAAGACTAATGCGTGCATGGTTAATATTGCAAAAAGCGATTTCAGCGTTTGCCATTTAAACCAATTCTGGTGTTGTAATGTGCTTGCTGTCCTTGATAAGCTTATGCATGCATGAATAAGGATGTGTGTGCACATACACATGCATAAACTACAAATTATGAAACTTCTAGGTATCTAAAACATAATAACTCAATTATGTCTGTATCTCATGTTGGGGACCACGATACAAAAATCCTCATAAAGCAGTGATGGTTTTCTGCAGATGCTAGATTACCCAGGCATGTAACCCCCATATTTTAGTTATTAGTATGTACTGCACAAACGTGCATGCAATATGGTGTGGTCAATTTTTCCCTGTTTCTGCCAGGCAGATTTTGTAACATATTACTAGTTACACATGTTATAACCATCTCAATCTAATCCATACAAGTTGACTTTTATGTTGCATCTTATGATCCAATCAGGCTGGATCCAGGGTTTGTGTCTTGTTGATGGTCGTCAAGGCACAGTTTTTTAAACTTACTATAACCTCTCTTGTTCTTGTACTTTGTTGTATTTGAGGTTTGACATGCGACCTTTTGACTAATGGAGCTTCTCTTTTAGAATTTGTTTGAATTATTGCCTTGTTCTATACATGTTCCATTGTGAATATGTGATCAATTATTTCTGTCTTTGTGTATGTATGTGTCTCTGTCTTTGTGTGTGTATCATTGTCACAAATATAGGTGATATTTTGAAATATATGCATATTGTTACAAGAAAATAAAAATGATTAAAAGAAAAAAATACCATAATATTTTCCGATATATTGAAAGTTTTAAAATATTGTGATTTTAACACTATCTGATTTTTTGTAATTTATTTTATTATACTTTATCTTTGCATCTTTAAAACCTTTTAGTTTTTACATAAAAAAGACTAGAACCTATTAATTTTTGTTTTCATATTATTTCTTATTTTTTGAGTTTTTCTGCAAGATTTATCAAAAGACCTATAATATCTAAAGATTTTGCTTGCTGAGAGTCTGAGATATAACAAGACGGAATGTCATTTTTGACAGTTGGTATTAAATTCTTGAAGAAACTGGAAACATGATTTATTAATTGGATCCTCAGCTGTGTTTTCTGGGAGTTGGCATGGTATCTTCTTTAAACTTGCTTCATAAATGTTTTAGGGAAAGGTTTTGGATAAAGGCAAGTGTGACAACTCGGCATAAGTGGAAACTTAAAAGGTACGAGTATTGTATCTAATGAAAGAAAAAGGAAACTTAGTTAATGATAAGATGCTTAACAAAATAATGAGAATCCCACTTGTTGAGGCCCCTCAATAATCTTTTCAAGAGCAGCCCTAATTCAAAGTTGAAAAAAAATATTTCATGCCTTTAACATCTAATTGTGTAAAGTAAATAATCAAACTCTCCTTGAAATTAAAATAGGTATATGTTTTATTTCCAAAAGTGAATAGTTAAAGTCCTAAAACATTAAATCAGTGCAAAGGACAGATAATAAGTCAGCCATAAATGAAAGTTATCAATAACAGCACCATGATTAACCAGTCCAGTAATCTTTTGGGCCTGACCGCCCTACTCCAATATTATTCACTTCTATGACAGATTCATACAGAATTTTTGCTTTAACCAAAGCCTCAACCAAGCTGAAGGTAACTACCAACAGCAATCAAGTTGTTTATTCTAATGAAAGGGCATATGCAGTACAAGAGTTAGGGAACTGACTATAGATGTGAGCCCTACAAGAAATGCCTTTGCACCATAGAAAGTAGAGCCAACTGAACATAAGAAACAAGTACCCAAAAGATTCGAAAAAAGGATAAAGGTAAGATTGTTGATGTTACTAATCATCAAATGAACAGTCGACTTCCTCAGCTTGCCTCGATATAAATGCAAGTTGATACAAATATCAACAATAGTGGTTTTCTGTTCATTTACTAACTTCTTTGCATAATCTAATGGTTGTTATCTGTCTAAAATAAGTTCCATACTCTACCTTTTTTGCATTCAGTAAGTTCTACTAAGGTCATAGAGGTAATAACATCATTAGCAATATAGAGGTTGATGCTGCTGCTTTTGGGCTTTGATGCAATAGAACGGAATTGCCAAGAGCTACATAAATCATGTCATAATGGAAGTCTGAGACTGATCATATATTACCAAGTGGGTGTTCTTTATAAACTTTATTGCTTAGTTCTCTATCTATGAGACCAAAAGGCGCTATAACAGCTGGATATATAATCATCTTTAAAGTTTCATTGTAGCCTAGCCTGCATTGCTGACTGAATCCTTTACTACCTATGCCTCCCTATTGTCTATTGCTCAACTTTATAAATTTTATTTTCAATTAATATGTCCATTCTTTTGATTTTTCAATAACCAAGGGTTATTAACATCTGAGTTGATGAACTTGGTAGCAAGTACTTAGAACCATGGTCACCAATATCGTTCTTGGCAAGTTTTTCCAGAAGTTTTTTTCAAAAAGTTGTTTTTCTAGGAAAATCTCGGGAAAATATTGGAAGTTTTAAAATTTGAAAAATATAAAGAGCAATAAAAAAAGATAAGAAATAATAGGTTTTATAGTATTTTTCTTTCAAAAATATTAAAAACAATTACAAAATTTTATAAATATTGAAGAAACAAAAAAGTTACTTAAAATATACAAAAAATATGTTTTTGAAAATCTCAAGAAAATGTCTCAATGTTTTATGTTCTGGTGATATTTTGAAAATCTCAAAAAAATATCGGCAGACCTTGACATAGATAATATCATGGTTTTATCAAAATATCCACGATATCAGTGACTATGCCTAGAACATAATCAAGTCATTTAAAGAAACGTGAGCAAATATATGGTCATTGGCTTTATGGTTTTGTGTTTTAGTTTGTCAACTTTTGATTGTATTGTATATACAATTTTGGCTGGGAAGTTATTTGCATAGTTTACATGTGATCACAACATTGTAATTGCTAAATCTAACTTTTTTATGAAGGACAGAGAAACCATCCTCGGAATCGGAAACCTAGTCGCGCTGACTTAGCCTGCCGTACTTATGGTTGCTGTCCCGACCTTGTAAACCCGTGGTGAACCTCTTGCCCCCAGGGGGTCACCAAGCTTCGGCTGAGCATTGGCTTATCCCTTGCCCTCATTAATGCAAGCTGCTGATGCTCATGGGAATGGAACCCTGACCACCTATCTAGTGGCCAAGGCCCCTTCCACTGCACCAAACCCCTTTGGGGCTTGCTAAATCTAACTTATTTTTATGACCATGAACTTCTGATCAGTACCATTGTTTTCTGATGTGGATGTCTTTCTGATCCATCATATGATCTGCAATCTTGTGACAAGGTTGCTTTGCAAGCAGTCATTTGATCCAATGAGCAACGATTGTGATCAGCGGGCACCTGCAGGTTCTGACATGTGCTATTCTTTTTATTACAGTGAGGTGCTGACATGTGCTATTCATTTCAATACCGCGACAACTTAGGATTTAAAATTATGGAGAAGTTTATGGCATACATTTATAATTCAATGATGAATTCTTAGTATGCACCTTGAGCCTTTTAATGAAAAATGTTTATATTGAACAGGTCTTATTCACAAATTACTTTCTTCTCTCAAAGATGTCTTCTATTTGCTGAAAATGGAAAATTTATGCTCTTGTTTTTCTTTCCTTCTGGGTTCAGGAGTGAATGCAGATGATGTTCGTGTGACTGTGGCTGCACCTACAGTTCGTGGAGAAGCTAATAATGAGTTAGTGGAATTTATGGGAAAAGCATGGTTCTGTAGATAGTTCCTTTTTGCCCCATTTTCATTTTATTTCACGTCCCTGCATATGAATGGCATACTCCTAATACAGGTACTAGGTTTGAGATTGAGTCAGATGACATTGCAGAGAGGATGGAATAATAAATCGAAGTTGCTTGTGGTGAGTTAGCTTGTTATGGTATGAATATGTCATTGTATGTTGATTCATTGCACATGTGAACGGTATTATCACTTTGTGGATTAGGTGGAGGACTTGTCTGCAAGAAAGGTGTATGAGAAGCTGCTGGAAGTCGTTCAGCCTTGAATTGCATCATGATATTGTGATGTGGATATTTTCTTTTACAGGATAAAATCAACATCTGTTCATATAGTCACCCGAATTCCTGCAGTTAAATTGATCATGAGAAATTGCCAGTTTGCCTTGTGTGATTGTACAATTTTTCATCGCCACAGTGTTGCTGTCTATAATCGTCGATGAATATTTGTTTCCTCAGAATTAGTGACAATTTCCCATTACCTGAAACAGCTATATTTGCATTGAGCAACTAGAAGCCAATATATGCAGAATATTCCTAGGCAGTTTTAAAGTTTTCATATACGGGTAAAATCTTTTGCAAGTGTTGGACAGTGTTGATTAAGCATCAAATATTGCGGGATGACAATACATAGTTCATGGTCCACACTGGAAACCTGACTGTAATATGCATTTGGGAATCATGAAAATGACTACAGCCATCACAAGCAGGAAAATCTTTACATATTTACTCATGTTCTTGTGCGATCATCTGTCATGCTACTGGGAGATTATTTCCAGATAAGAAATTCTGTCCAAAACCTAAACTCATTAATTTTCAGCAAAGAGAATCAAGGATAATTTTTATCCTCAATCATTGTAAGGGGAAATGCCCATTTCACAGAAAGTGGAATTGGAATTAAAGATGGGGATGCCTTCATGTTTAGTAGTTACACCCAGGACTTATAAATGGCTTCAATTATCTCTCATCTGAACCAGAGCACCAAGACTGAATGACCAAGTTCCCCAGTAGCCTCATGGTCCCTAAGAAAACTTGTTATCACTTGGTCCACAACCGGACAAAAGTCTTATCCAAGTTCCAAGCAGTATCTAAGAGCACTTTAAAATTTGATTAGAATAAACTCAGGAATCTAAGAATCACAAAAGCCTGATTCGCTTGATTAATTTTTTCTGCGTGAGAATTAAGGCATCGATCGAGGAGTCCAGGCGCGTAGTGCCTGGCCAAGTGGTCGTGGCATGCACTGAGTGGCATGGTCCAACAGAGTGAAACAATGTGGACTGTGAGTCTTAACTTTTTGTTCTTCACAAGATAATCTTGTTTACTCTCTCAAAGCATTTTATTGGCCTGCTGTCTCTTGGAAGGATGATGAAAGAATTCACTGTAGTTGGAGGAAAAGCTCAGCGTCATACAGTGTACCAACAAGAACAAAAAGACAGTTAGCCACGTGTCAACGACCCATTTGCACCTCGGTAATCATGGTCACACTAATCCAAGTAGCCTTATTTATTAATCTGCATGTTGGAGAGGGAAGCAATTGATATACTCTTAAAAAGCATAAAAGCACAGTGAAAAAACCTTTATTATTCTAATCACATTGATTGGAGTGTATGCATAGAATAAGCATAAGCCCACAGATTAGGACGTGGAGCATATTATGGCACATCTCCTTTGTGGTGATATAGCTCCACTAATCTTTTGCTTAAGAGAATAGAGAAGTGAGTAATGGTGGTGTAAATACTATATTCTCAGCACATTCTTGTAGATATTCCTAGTGTTCTGAAAGAAGTTTATGGTTGATGATATGAAACCCTGTTTTTAATTGTGTGAAAAGGAAAGCCACCATAATCAAAAGTTGGTAGACAACTACCTGAATCTCAAAAAAGTAAAAAAGTATGATCACATGATGCAAAATGGTCACCAAAGTGTCCAACTCTTTAGGTTATCTGTACTTTTAGTGCATATAGCACTATTCTTACTGGTAAAGAAATCAAAATAAACCTCACCATTTTCACTTTACAGGGAAAAGAAAAAGCAATATTGGAATTATAAAAGTAACCTTTCCTTTTCAGGACATCAGCATGCCCCCTCATATGATTGTGAAATGACATGTATCATGTTTCATTAATGGATGTGGTTTACCTAATAAATTTTCTAAAACTAACTGATTTGCTGTATGATTTCTTAGGAGAGATGGGCACCCTTGTTTCAATTGAACAGTCACTGGAATTATGGGATATGGAAGTTGAAAAAATGATAAGGAAATGGGTAATATCATCGGGCTGAGGTATTGGGAATTGGATTGGACAAGAAACTTGAAGTTCTTGGCTGAAAAATAACATTGTAGGGTTGCACCATCTTCACTATCCAGTATAGGATCTGATACCCTACAAAAGCCACCCATCATCTTTGCTAATGATTTTTTATGCTAAATTAGTGATCCGGTGGCTACCAACATCATCTGAAGAACAAGCCATAAACGTGCGTTTGAGAGTTACAAAAGAATGCAAGGATAATTTGAGAAAAGGGTTCTCAAATTTGCACATGTTAATGCCTTATAAGTGGCATGATTTAAAGATTTTACCAAGGGCATATATCTTATGCAACCTTTATTAGAAGTGAATCTATGATTAAATCTAGATCCTAAAAATGCTTGTAAGCATGGACATTTTTGGTATTACAGAAAATATGAAGGAGATTTCAGGAAAATTTTGGTTTATTTTTCCACATTGCTACCAACCTCTTGCATCTTAAACTTTTTTTTATATTTACACCGAGAAACCACCCCAGGATCAAAGACGTAGTTATGTTGGCTTTGCCTGTCGTACTTACAATCACTGTCCTGACAGCATAAAACTTTGTGGGCTTACCCCTTGCGCCTTGTGATATAAATTTTTATTTCTTAGAGAGAGTGTGTGTGGCGAGCTAGCCCACCTGGGGCTTTGGGCTGCATGTAAGTCTGTCAACGGGTTCGGTATCCGACCTATCAGGACACTAGAACTCGAATAATTTGCAAGCAACCAGGTTCATGTCTGAGTTATTTAGAATATCAAATAAAAGTCCAATAGAGTAGATAACTGGTAGTTGGAGTGAGTTTATGCATTTGGAAAGGTGACAGCTGCTAATTCTTGGATTTGGCAGCTATCACCTACAGGAGGTAGTAACCAAATCTAAGATTTGATGCAAACACAAGTGGAATACATTTTCACTTTCTTTTTTAAGTGCATAAATTCTCATTCCATTTAACCAGTTTTCAAACATCCACTACCAAGGGGGTTGACCTGCCCTGAAGGGATTTGGCATAGTGGGATGGGACCTAAGCAGCTAAGCAGGTAGTCTAAGTTCAAATCTCATAAGTGTCACCCCTTGCACAAGCTGAAGCATGGTGACTCTCTAGGGGAAAAGGGTAAGCCCACTAAGTTTTACACTGTCAGGACTGAGTCCGTAAGTACTGCAGGCAAAAACAGCCCAGCTAGGTCTCTAATCTTAGGGTGGTTTCATGTAAATATTAAAAAAATGAGGTTTGACCTTCACCAAATACATAAATTCCCACCCCAGCCATCAGTTCCCATTATATAAAGCATATCTAGCATACATATATATATATATATATATATACTTAAAAATATACAAAATACTCAAATAAGTCGGGGTCAGGTTGGATATCTAGAAAAAATATAACTCAAGCCCGTCTCACATATTACGCAGACAAGATTCAAATGATTTCTAATAATGTTTGAACCAGTATTTTTATGCTCATATGAGTATTCAAATTCAAATCTAGTTAGGTAACGGACACTAACCTGACCCATTGACATCCCTAAGTGCATCATAGGTGTAGGCTCTAAGAGGCAAACTGAGCCACAAGATTCAGCAGATTAGTTTAGTCCTAGTGGGAGATATAGAATTCTAACCCCCTAAACTACTCAAACACCACCAACCGGCCCCTTATGTGAGCCAGCTATTAGGGTTAGACAAAACTGGGATGCAAATGAATCGGATCCAAGATGAAAGTTTTGCAAATTTTTAATGTTTCGCGTCTGATCGGATCTTACTCTCCCATGTATTTAGTTGTTCATGATCCGAACAGTTTAAATTTCTAGTGGTGAGTAGTAGCTCAACGGGTTGAGTACGTGCCCAAATAACAAGGTCTTGGGTTCGTTTTTTATTTTTGTCATGAAAACAAAATCCCAAAACCATATTCATATAATTTTAGAAGATTACTGGAGTGGATACTTTTTATGCTCATACCTAAGAATTCGGGTTTAGATCAAGTTGACTACCTGATACAAATCCAACCCATTGAAGTACTATCTCATGTGGGCAATGTACTTCGCCCAGAGCCTCGATAGGACCAATGTACTTGAAGCACACGCTTGTGTCATAATTGTCTAGATTCTTGACAGTGAGACTCTTGCAGAATTGCCGAGTCTATACGGCAAAACCTGACTCAGTCCCTGTCCAACCCTGTCATTTGATTCCACAAACATCATAGTAGGCTTGGGGGTATTTCTGGATTACACATGGAGGTAAACACCATCAAAACTAAATCCCAGGCTAACAGCTATCAAAATGTCTTTTTTTACTTCCAATTTGTCCACACTCCCACACACCATCATTTTCTTCGAATATTTAAAGGAGACCAACCTGTATATTTTCTCACATTTAATTGCTTATTTGCATGCACCACATTAGTATACGCATAACGGGCAGCCAGAAAAGGAAACCCATTTGGCCTTTTTTTATTATTTAAACACTGCTCTCTGTGTTTGATGGCAATCTCTCTCTCTCTCTCTCTCTCTCTCTCTCTCTCTCTCTCTCACACACACACACACACACACGCTCACACACAAAGATGTGCTTCTAGGCATGCTAGGGGATTTTGGGGTTTCTGTTCAAAATAGTATTGAGGGAGATATCTGGATCACTGTAATTTGCCTCTGGTATTGATCTACTTCCTTGTTTTTGCTCTTCTTGATCATTTTGATGGTGGTTGTTGTTTGTGGATGTGATGAACTTGATTGTTTGTTCTTTTCTCCAAATTTAAGTTGTGGGTTGTTGTTGGTTTTTTAGATGAGCATCTGGTTGGCAATGAAAAAATTGTTTTTTTTTTTTTTTGCGTGGGGTGGGATTTTGATCACTATGCCCTTGATGTGATGACGGCGCTTTTTGTGGTCCTGAGGTCTGTGTTGGTTGAAGCGTTTCATCAAATAGTTGGTGTGTGCATATGTGTAGATAATTTTGCTATTTTCTACCCCAACATCTGACTTTCTTTATTCGCATATCAATTCTGTTGCTTTTAAATCCTCAGCCTCATGAGGAGATTAAGAGAGAGCTTTTTTGCACTGCTTGTTTTTATTTGTATGTATGGACATCCAATAGTAGGTTTTTGATGGTTGCATGTTGTTGTTTGTATGTTTGTGATGTGTGTTTTTTTATTTTGAGTGCTGTTTTAGGTACTTCATAAGAGTTTCTGTAAAATCTTGCCTTCATATTGCGTGCATTTGTTTTTATTGGAATAATTTCTGATGTTTATGTATTCGTTTGTGCCTTGTAAATATGATGGTTTCAGTTTGAACATGGTCATGGTCTTTGTAATTTTTGACAATGTAAAGATGACTGGGAAACCAGAGGAGGAACAGAAGGGGAATCCTACGATGGAATCTGGAATTGATCTCCCTATGCACAGGTACAACATGAGGAGAGACGGTCATCAGGTGTTCATTAACATGGAGTCTGTGAATGGCCCTGAAGGCTCGTGTTCTTCAAGAACCAGACAGAGGCGCGGCATTGTAAACAATGCAGGATCCGATGAAACTGTAGGTCAGCACCTAGTTAGTTCTAACATGGAGGAAAACACTATAGACTCTAGTTTTGAACCTCAGGATGCAGATTACTCCTACTTTCCTTTGCTTAGCAATGAACTCGCGCTTTTGATCCTTGCCAGGGTTCCTAGATTTGAATATCGAAAACTTAGTTGTATAAACAAGCGATATTTAGCTTTGGTGAAAAGTGGGGAATTGTTCCAGATACGAAGAGAGGTCGGGGTTAGTGAAGCTTCAGTTATAATGTTAGCAAGTGGACAGCATCACTGGTGGGAACACTTTCCAAGTTCTGGGCTTTGGAGGCAGCTCCCAGATTTGCCTTGTGAACTATCCTTTAAACTTGGAGACAAGGAATCACTCTGTGTTGGTTATCATCTTCTTATTTCTGGTTGTGAGAATGATGTTATGTCCATATGGAGATATGAGTTGCTCACAAACAGTTGGCATAAGGGTCCATCCATGAGAACTCCACGATGCTTATTTGCGTCTGCAAACTGTGGAGATGTTGCATGTGTTGCTGGTGGGGTTGCAAATAAGATGACCTTGAATTCGGCTGAACAATATGATCCTATAAGCAAATCCTGGCAGCCTCTACCCAGCATGAAAAAGAAGAGGCAACGTTGTTCTGGGTGTTTCATGGACAATAAGTTTTACGTAATTGGTGGTATGAGTGAAGATGACTGTCTCACCTGCGGGGAATTCTATGACAGAGAGAAGAAAACATGGTATTTGATTCCTGAAATGGTCAATGGTATGTCCAATTCTGTTTCTCAGTCTCCCCCACTTGTCGCAGTCGTGGACAATCAGTTGTATGCACTTGAAACCACATCAAACCGGCTGAAAGTTTACTTGAAGGGGAGTAATTCATGGAAAGACCTGGGCATGGTCCCTGTGAGAGCAAATGACAATAGGGGATGGGGAGTCGCCTTCAAATCATGGGGTGATAGACTGCTCATCCTTGGCGCAGCTTGGGATGTTGGAGATAATCACGGTCAAGGCCTATCAATTTTTACTTGCCGGCCTGATCCAAATGCAAGAGTTTGTCAATGGAATTTTCTTGGGAGGACGAATAACTCCATGGGTCCATTTGTATTCAACTGTGCCATTATGGTAGTATAATTTTAGCCACAAGGTATTCAAGCTTCGATGAAGCTGTTTGAATAAAAGCTTAGTATACATGGAAATTGCCTCCAAAGAAGGAAAGAAAACCTATGGCATAAGGATCATATCATCAAGAAGCCTGAAGCATGTCTATCTTCTTGTCCACCCTGTAGTTGAAATTGGTCTTCTGTTCTATTCCCAAAATCTTAGAATCTGTCCTTATTTTATCAGTGTGTCTGTAAAAGCATTTGTTTGTAGCCACCCCTGGTTTGGCCATTGCAATTTATGGTACTAAAGATAAAAGAGAAACAAACGTGCCTGCTATGTTGCAATTTCTCCTGTATGTGAACTTTCTGATTATTTATTGAAATGTATACAATGGCAGGTTTCGCTTTCTTATTATATTCTAGCTATGAAGGACATCCCTTTTATCAACTGATGCCTCTCTCTGAATTCAACAAAGGCAACATGCCTACATAGCTGGAGCCTTTGTCACAAGGGTACTCCAATTTGCTATGGTATCATGCTCTCTTTTATACTATTCTTAGTTTAAATTCACACAGGAACGGTGTGTCTTGTCCATTTTATTGTGTCCTTGTAACATAGGTGGTGCTTACATTCATGCTTGATGTTGTGCATGCCTTATACAGGAAATGATGCAATTATAAAACTGTAAAGAGGAAACCAAGTTTGATTTTTTCTTTGACCAGAAATTGTTTCTCCTCCTGAATTGCATAAGCAGGGTAACTCCTGCTCCACTGTGGAGCGTTGTCAAGAACCCATCTTCTTTTATTCCAACAGTAAAGGATGTTTCTGTTCCTTCACCAAAATAGATGGCCTTAGCGTGGAACTGCCAACATAAACGTTTCAATTCTAATGGATCAAATACATATCCAGAAAAAAATAAAATCAAACAAATAAATTTCTGTCCACTAACTATTACCTTTTGTGTGACTGGGAGATACTAAGCAGCTCAAACTGAATTCATAATATCAATTATGTCGTGAGTTTTAAAGGGAGTAAGCAGGTACAAAGTTGAATTACTTGGAGCTAAATTTGCAGATGAAAACCACTCCTACTGAAGCCTTATTGTGCTAAAGTTCTACCTCTAACTCCGGTCTGACCTGGTCTGCTAATACTTAGATCTACCCCAGTGAGTCTGATTGGGCTTGTTCAGATCAGGTACTCAAGCCTTAGTCAAAGTTTAACCTGAGATCTAACACAATTCAACCTTTTATTACTGTTTTACATGGTTGGGGAAGCAAAATAAAGTCCAACTGACAAAAGCAGACTTGGGTCCACTCAGCCAGACCAAGATTTTCTAGACCCCTGGCCTATATTCCCCGTCTCTCTCAAGATGGGATCAGGGCCTTGACAAACTAGGGTCCAACCCTTATCAGCTAGCCCTAGCTGGGGTAAGGAGACCTTAAAAAGAGCAACCTTCACTCCATCTGCTGGTGTGTACGGTCCCTCAGTCCGCAAAAGGCCCTATACAAATTCCCTGTATGGGGTTGCATAGGATATGGTTAGATGCATGATATCTTCATTCCTAGTGGTGTCAGGACTCAGGATATGGTTAGATCCAAAACCAGTTTTCCCATGCAGAGATCTTGCAGAAGAGAATAGTCCACCAACTCATGATCCACAAGAATACACTTAGGTAGCTCCCCACACCTACCCCTACAATTGTCAAGCTCACACAAATTATTCAATAGTTTGTGAATTTATGATCTGAAAATAATTGATTTTGCCACTCACACACATCTTTTCTGGTACATAATCCATCATGTGTTTATTGTTGACATCTTTTGCAGGATATTTTTGGAGTTTGAGAAAGAAAGCAAACCCTAAAATTTCTACTGTTTTCCTTGCGTTTAATGAATCACAAATGGAGCTTGTAGCTACCAATATTTGCTATTGCATTGGAGTAAAATTTAAGAGTGCTCTGTGGCCAAGTTCATGAAAATTTTGAGGTTCTCTCTGTTGAATTCATACATACATCAGAGATGCCACCTTTTTTTTTTCGTTTATTACTCGAAGAGACCTTACCCTGGTGCGGAGACACAGTCACCGTCCTGGCGGCATAAAACTCCAAGATTAGGACCCTTGCGCCCAGAGCCTATGCTGCACATTGGCTTGCGCAAAGCACCCACAGGAATCGAACCCCAACTGCTAGTGAGACAGCCTTAGCCTGTTCCAACGATGCTAACCCATTTGGGGCCAGAGATGCTAACTTTTGACAAGCTTTTTTTTAAAGCGAAACCAAATCAAGGTCAGATTTGATTGAGTCCCATCTGAAGCCCAACCAGTTGTGGGCACTCTGGGTGAAACAAATTCAGTGAAGCGGAATAGGGACCCAATTCATTGTTGATTGGTCCAGGTCCAAGGTAGGTGTTCTTGAATGGTGGGGCCTAGATGCCTTTGGAAAAACGGTTTCTAACATTCTACCAATACTTTTATCTAGTCTACCAAAGAAAAACTTGCTTCTGCCTCAAAGGGGTTTGGCGTACTGGGATGAGACTTAGGCCACTAGGCAGGTGGTCTAGGTTCAAATCTCATGGGCATCACCCCTTGCGCAAGTCAAAGTGTGGCGACTCTATGAAGGGAATGGATAAGCTCATGGAGTTTTACGCTGCCAGGACGGCAACCGTAAGTATGGCAGGCAAAGTCAGTGCAGCTAGGTCTCTGATCCTGAGAGTTCTCTATGTAAATATTAAAAGAAAAAAAGAAAAACTCGCTCGTACCCAACACCCCCCCCCCCCCCCATTAATACCGTTATCCTTCATGAGTACTTAAAGCACCCTGACTTTGCAAGATAGCAGCCTTTGTTTTTTATATTTGTAGAGGGAAAACCATGGTTTTAGTGGTGGGGTTCAAGAGAAATTGGTGTTATATGACCCATTTCAAGCAGTTAAATACTTAAAAAGTACCGGTGCCCTCTTTGACCATCATAAAGGGCTCGCTGCTTTGACCTTAAACTTTTGGGTTTTCGCTGAAGAGCACGCAACCCCTGCATTTCCATTAGGGCTGTCAATGGTTGGGTTTGAGCCAAACCGGACCCGGACCAAACCCTATAGGGTCAGGGTTAGATGATAAATAAGAAGGTCCAATTAGAATATAGATGGGATCCAAAGGGTCCCATTAATATATGGAGCTGGGTATGGTTCGTGAAATTTCATATCGGACTTAGGCTCGACCAGAGTTCTGATCAAGATCCACAAATTTTCAATGTAAAAAACATTTAAAATATATATATTATTTTACCATGTATGATTCATGTAATGTATGGTTTCTCTTATGACGGGTCCTATTCATCCCAAGTTTGGACCCAGAACCCTCATCTCAAATTAGGTTTGGGTCGGGTTCCACCTGAATTTGAACCAAACTCGACCCGTTGACACCATTAATTTTCATGGGGGCCCACCATCGTGATGAAAACCCAAGAACTCATTTTTAACATCCTACCCGCCCTAAAGGGGTTTGGCATAGTGGGATTAAGGGTCTCAACGGGTTGGGTTTGGTTCGGACCCAGTTGAAACTAGACTTGGACCAAATTTTCAGGTATGGTATCGAATCCAGACCTGAGTCTGATCAGGTCCACTATAAGAAAAATCATACCTGGACCCGATAAGAACTACATGAACCAAACTATACTTGGGTCTTAAGCAAACTCGGGTCGGGTCCAGGTCTAGTATAAAAATTCACAAACTATACCCGGGTTCATGTATTAATCAGACCTTTAGATCAGGACCAGGGTCTTAATCGGGTCTTCTTATTTATCCCTATAGGGTTTGGTTTGGGTCAGGTACAGGTAAACCAGGACAGTTGACACCCTAAGTGGGATGGAACCTAGGCCGCTAGGCAGGTGTTCTTGGTTCAAATCTCATGGGCATCCCCTTGCACAAGCGGAAGGGTGGAGACTTCCTAGGGGTAAGGGTTAAGCCCACGGAGTTCAACACTGTCAAGACAGCCAGGGGCGTAGCTAGGGGGAGGCAGGACTGGGCCCAAACAGTTAATTTTTTTTTTTTTTAAAGCCCAGTCCTAGCCCTGCCCTGATTCCATATGAAATAGATTTTTATCCATTTTTTAGCCCAGCCCTGACTGCAGCAAATAGTTTGATTTGTCCATATGAAATAGATTTTTATTAATAATTGTATTTTTATTTTATCTCAAATTTTTTTTCCAGGGGCGCTGCACCCGAACCCCCGACTATCACACAAATAAATTTTTTTTGCTACACCCCTGTTTGCCCCCCCTCCCCCCTCACATGAATCCTAGCTACGCCCCTGAAGACAGCGATCATAAGTACGGCAGGCAAAGCCACGACAGCTAGGTCTCTGATCCCGAGGGAGGTTTCTCGGTGTAAATATCAAAAAACATCCTACCCCCCTTTTCTTCGGTACTACTTGGTGTGGGTGGGGTGGACTTGTGGTCCACGAAAGGGAGCTCTGGCTGCAAGGCACACAAACGTGCCCTAAAGCAAGGGATGAACACCTCAAGCATCGAATTCTTGATGTCCTTCAACTTGAACGAACTCACCTAGCCTTGTGTGCCAAACCATTGTAGGCAGACACCAGTCACCTTATCATCATCATCATCATCATACGTCCTAATCACAGTTAGCAACAAAGTGAAAGGCAAATGTTGTGAAAGAATGAACGCATGATTAAAAGATGGTTTTACCTTAGAAAGGCAGATGAAAGAAAATGCGTGTGATCAAAGCAAGTTAGGCACCGGCCACCTTACCATCATCATACCTCTAACCACAATAATCATACTGTTTGTTTATTTGCTTCTATCTTGACAGTCGAATTTTGAATTCAGGTGTGTGATCCAGGGCCTCAAGGAGGGTTCACGAAGTGGGGGTGGGCCTTAGCTGCTAGACGGGCAGTCAAGGTTCGATTTTCATAGGTGTTGCCCTTCTATGCAAGTCAACGCGTAGCATAGGCTTCATCGTCAGAAGTCATAGCATTGGAGTTTTATGCTGTCGGCATGATGACTGTAGGTATGGCAGGCTGAGCAAGTGTGAGCAGTGTGTGTGTGTGTGTGTGTGGGGGGGGGGGGGGGGGGCATTTCTCCAGTCCTTCAACCGTTGTCGCCTTCCGTCGTTAGAGGAATGAGAGGATAAAATGAGAGCTCACGCTGCTCGTTAGACTAAAGAGAGGAGAAAATGAGAACTCACACTGTCCGTTAGAAGGAGAGATTTGAGAAAGAGATTTACTTTAGGGTTATATATATATATAAGGGTATAATAATAATTTCTTTAACAAGGGTCAGGGACCCGGAGGGAGCAAGAGTAAGTTCATCCCTGCAATGGTTTTGATTTTAACCTCCATTCCCCGTTTCATGTCCTCCATCCCCAGTCCATTCTTCATTTCATGTCCTCCATCCCTCGTCCAAATAGAGTGAGGCGGGGCGGGGTCTCGTTTCTCCCTGGTCCACTGCCATCCCTCGGCCCAACCGGTCCCGAACATAACCCGTGGCCCATTCTATATGAAAAGCAAAAAATCAACTGCGACCAACCCCATCTAACCTTTTACTCAATATCTATCAAATAGTAGACAATCATAAATGCGCATCAAAGTGGGCATTGGACAGGGATGCAAACGGGTAGGATCCAGAACAGCTACATACATGGAGGAGCTGGATCCGAAATAGCCAAATACATGGAAGAGCTGGATCTCAAACAGCCAAAAATTTCAAAAACTCCATCCTGGATCCGAGCCATTTGCATCCCTTGGGTCAAAATAGTCGAGTCGATGTTATTTGGGACACCTACCCAGAACCTGGCCCAACAAGACAGGGGCCCAACCTGGTCCCCACAATGAACAGGGCAACCTCACGAACCGAGTGGGACCTTTTTGATCGGGTAAACCGTTTCATAAGCAATATTTTATCTTCCATTAATTACACGGGGAAAACACACCCAGGATTGAATGACCTGATTGCACTGGTCTTAATCTTCCATACCTACAATTAAGGTTGTAACAGGTTGGACCCTGCTTAAATGGGTGGATCCAAACCTGGATTCAACTAAATGATGTGGGTATCATATGCAGATTCAGGTCTAATCAGATCTTTCATATAAAAAACATACCTGAATCCGATAAGAATTACATAAACCAGATCTGGTCCAAACTCAGTAAAATAAAAAGAAATTAAAAGTTTTTTATATTGAAAAATTACGGATCTTAATTGAAACTCAAGTAGGACCCAGACTTGCTATAAATTTTCATAAACCATACCCAATCCATTTAATTATCAGACTCATGGGTCCAACCCGAATAGATAATCGGACCGCTTTCTTTATAACCAAACCCTAAGTTCATAGGATCCAGTACGGGTCGGGATTGGGTCATACTTGAAACCCCTAACTACAGTCATTGTCCTAGCGGCATAAAAGCTTGCCCCGCAGAAAAAAGATAAAGGTGCAACCTGATTGCACCCTCTTGGCATGCCGCAGAACTTGATCACCCTCCATCTTGAAGATAAAGTCTGTCAATTGTGGGGCTCAAGAAATGATAGAAGGCAATCGGATGCAGCCAAATGTTTGGTTGCATTTAAAATGTGATTTAAAATCTCATGCAAATGAGAGAATGAATCCCATTGGCAAAACCAACCAAACATGTGATTTGAAATCTTATATTCTCATATATATATATACACAACAAAACAAAATGACTTCAAATCACATTTATATCCAAATCAGATGAGGTAAATCTCATAATCTCATATATACACAGCCGAACATGTGATTTGAAGTCACAAAAATGACTTCAAATCACACTTATATACAAATCAGATGAGGTGCACATTGCACCTGATCCTCCCTCGGCACCACCTAACATAAGAGACTACCAACTCGAGTAAGGATGTACTTTTTATTAAAACAAACCATAATTTGATCCAAGGGGGATGGCGCCAGACTGTTTGACGAGCAGCGTAGGTAGGTTCCAATTCCATGTGCATCATAAGCCAAAGCTTGGCGACCCACTGAGATCAAAGGGTAAGCCCTTCAAATTTTACAGCGACAGGCCAGCGACCACTAGGTTTCTGAGCCTGAAGGAGTTTCTCCCACTGAAAAAAAACCCATAATTTTGAGTAGAAGCCGTTCTTTGTATAGCCTAAAAATCCATTTAATCATACAGATCCTTTTTTTATGACAAAATTTCCCCCAGACGCAGGCAATTTCCGGTGAAGTCACCCACGCCATAACAGAGCGAGAGCACCATCGAAAGTACCAGCATACCAGGTGAGGATAAAAACAGAGACGAATGGGTCGGATCCTCCCCCTAAGACCACTACCACTAGGGAGAAGCGACCCAGGCATGTAGATCTTGACCATCGAGTTGTTTCAACCATCCAAGCCTTTGATTGGACGGCCAAGATGGGATCACAATAGCACCCACCAATTTTCCGCAGAATAACTTGAACTCATTCACATGTTCTATTTCAACTTTTTATGATCGAATAAAACATGCAATTCAACATCAACCTAGAAAAGCATCTGATAAAAAAAAGATAATAAGAAAATTCAAACAAAACGTGAAATATATCAGTACCACCAAAAGAAAACTTGCAACAGGTGTTGTATGATCCCAGTGGTCTCCGGTACACAGAAATGATGTTCCGAGAAAACACAAAACACATCAAAAAGCAAGAAAGAAGGGCAATAACCCAAAAATAAGAACTCATATGGAGAGAATTTCCATAATCCATAATTGATAAAAACTACGGCTCCCCACTACCGCTCATAACCTCTTCAAGAGGAGGCTCCACTACGAATTACTTGGCTTTTCTTGGTCTTCCTAGGTGCAACCTGTGTTTCAGCCTGCAGATAAACCCCGCAAAAAAATGTGTTAGAATGAAAGAAAATTTATGGCTAGTGCTTAAATACAAAAAACAAAGGAAATTCTAGACTCAACATGGTTGAATTATATGGTCAGCGTAACGCATGTTTAACAAGACAAGAAGATGTTCCAAAATCTATACAGATACTTCCACAGTAACCCTATACACAAAAGAAGTTAAAAGCTACATTAGTTTTAGTTTTACATCATCTCGGAGTTCTCCTTAGCATCCGGTTCAATAGAATATAATACTTGTATCAAATTAGATTTCTCAATGAAACTCAGGAGGCACAACAACCGAAATTGCTTGGCAGTAAGAGAAGGTAGTTGCCAAAGAGAGCACGGATTCAGTAAAGAAAAACATTCACCCCTAAACCACAATCAACCAAAGATTTAAAGTAAAATACTGAAACACAACCATAAATTTGCGAAGCTTTCCTAAAAGAGAGAGGATACTAATATATTACAGTACAAACATCAAAACAAAAACAATCAAAGACCCATGAAAGCTAACAATCCCAGCAATTCATCACAGGTTGAACACGAAAAGTTCACATGGGTAGGAGAATTGCACAAAGAGATCCATACTATAGCTACATTCAAGATAAAACTTCATCATTCTTTCCAGATTTGACATGATAAAAGGCAACCTTGACCCAGAATTGCAAAATAAGGTTAATTGCACTCTTCCAAATTGAAATCAAACATAACACACTTTTTTCTAAAAGAATGAAGCAATTTGTTTGGGGCCGACTATGAGGCATCACAGAGGCACGGAGAAATTGCAGATGTATGGTATTGCTAAACTTCAAGACAATCCTCGCCGTTTGTATATGATGATTTTGCTCTGCTAGCTGGCTAGAAGGTTTTGTATGTTGACTACACAGAAAGAGAATCCAACTATTCCAAGCCTTCAAAACAAAACTGTCATTCTTTCCATTTTCAAATATGCTAACCCACAACCATAATTCAGCACTGCAAAAGACTTCAAATTGAAATCAATGCAACTAATTTTTATTCTAAAATAATGTAGCAAATTCTTCGAGGCCGACTATGAAGGATCACAAAGGCACGGAGAAATTGCAGTATGTATATGATTGTCAGCCTTCAAGACAAACCTCCGCCATTTGTCTACAACGGTTTTGCTCTGCTAACTGGCTAAAAGATTTTGTAAAACCAGGACTACAAGGTCAAACAGAAGATGTATAAAAGCTCCAGAAATTAAAAGATAATAACACTAAGTTAATATAATACAAATAAAAAAATAGTAACTTGAGTGGGGCCTAAAAAAGAAGCATCAAAGGAGTGAAGATTCATATAAGAAAAATTACTGCCAGCCTTTGAGACCAAACTTGACCATTTCAATAGCAAAATTCTGCTTATACAGTTGGACCAATTTACTCTGTCCATATGTGCATGTTTCTATAAAGCTCCAGCAAAACGGTTATTCATGTCATTCATGTCGCACGAAATACACATTTGATAAGCACACGCAAAGAACACATGATCCTTACAATGCATGATTTGAATAAGAAAGAAATGCAACTGGAAAATTACCTCTTTCTTAACTGGTGCCTCTTTCTCTGACAAAATCAACTCAATATGACAAGGTGAGGACATGTAAGCTGTGCGAAAATGATATTGTTAACACATCCATCTACACACAGTAATAGTGTAATACCAAATAGACAGGTAAATAATGCCTCGAACAATGAGATACGAACTTACGGTTTATTCGTCCATGCGCACGATACGTCCGTCTTCTCTGCTTTTGGGCCTGGTTAACTTGGATATGAGATATATATAGTGTATCGACATCCAAACCTTTCACCTGAATAAAAACATTCCAAACAATATTGAGGGACACAAATATAAACAAGGATGAAAAGAAATAATGACAGAAAACATACATCTGCATTGCTCTCAGCACTTTTCAGCAAGTTCAAGATAAACTTGGCAGATTTTAGGGGCCAACGTCCTTGCCCATTGGAATGGCGAACCTTTGCTTGAGCTGTTCGCCCAACACCACCGCAATAACGCCTGAATGGAATAGCTTGTTTATGGGCAATAACATCCTCAAGGTACCTCTTGGCCTTGGCCAATGGCAGCTTCCTTATCGCAAAGGCTGTTTCACGGGTATTCTGAGGGGACAAAAGGGTATGTGTGTAATTCAAACAACTTAATATGCTAGAAATAAAAATACAAGCACACAAGAACCACATACTCAAAAGGATAGAACTACAAATTGTGACCTAAACACCATAGAATCACTGATTGTATGTAAACATAAATTGCATAAAAAACTGTTAATATGATAAGATTGCCTCATTACAGGAAACAATCTTGCTGTAAGTATCAAGAAGTTCATAATTCACAATTCATGAGAAAATGCACTAAATGGAACCAGTACTTAAAAAATCCATATAAATATTAAAGACACACAATTTGAAAAATATGCAGTATTCATAACAAAAAACTTATAATGACAGCAGAAATTTTCAAAAATAAAATTTAACATTTCAATTTAGAATACATATAAGACATGAACACATTGCATAGGGTGTGTTTGAATCGAGTATGTGCATGGACAGGAAGCACTGGAATGTCCACGCACATCCACAAACAGGATAGGGACACACTCACTGTCCTGCCCTGTCCACATGCCCCAAAAAATGTTTTTTGTTTTTTTTCGAGTGTCCATTCTCGGCTGTTCCATGGGGGGCACGGAACAGAGGCAGATGTCAAATAACCATCCGCAGAATGCACCAATATTGTGTCCCGAGTTTGCATGAGCGTGCAGACACACATGGCCCCAGTGCATTGGTGCATCCCGCGGAAGGGTGCGGACAGCAATTCAAATGTGGCCATAAATCACAGAACAGAACTCACAGTAGGAAGAAAATAGATGGAATCAGAACAATCAATATCGTCAAGGCTTGAAGCCACATCTGCCCCAAAAGATGGTAAATTTAAAGCTAACCACATCATTGGCCAACTCAAGAAGCAGCAAGTTGTCTCACGCACGAGGCACATGCATGTCAACACAGACATGCACAAAGAAACACAACAAATATTGCTGTACCAAGTGTCAGTTATTCAATTGCTTAGAAGAGTATTAAGCATGAATGGGCAGAGACAGGAACAGCTTCTAGAGAACCAAATAAGATATGTATAGTATCGTAACAAATCGTAAATTTTGAAAAAAAAAATCTAAAAAATCAGAAAAAATAGCAAAAATTCTAAAAATTCATAACACATGAAACAATGATGAAATGCACAAAATGCAACCATAAAATCACATATTACATATCAAAACAATTATGTGCTATGAATGGCATGCATAAGACATAAAACATTAAATAATCAAGATAATATGCTATAAATAACAATCTCACAAGAAAAATGCAAACTATGAAATAATATGCATATTAAATAACAAATCTAAGATAATAAGTCACAAGATTTATAATAATGTGTTTAGATAAAAAAAACATATTTTTAAATGCTTAAAAATTTCACACAGCTAATTTTTTTAAAATTTCAAACAAAAATGAATTAGATAACATCAATCATTGAGTATCATTAACATCATCTTTTTTCTTGGAAAAAAATCTCTCTAGATCACTCACTCTTAAGCTCATTAGGGATGAATATGAACTAGCCCCAAGGGGCCTTATATGTTTTAAAAAAAATTGAAATAAAGTGCATTTAAACTGCATTTATAGTGTATCTTAAGATACGCCCAGTATCATATCCTATGTCACATGGGTGCGGGCGCGGGCGCGGGTGCAGGTGCGGGTGCGGGTGAAGGGATTCGGCACTTCCAAAAAACCCGGGTGCGGGGGTGTGGCAGGGGCAAAAATGTAATATATATATATATATATATATATATACACACACACACACACCGTAGATTCCCCCAGCGTGGGTTGGGGTCCAGGTGTTTGTTTGAAGACTTGTTACCCATGTTCTGCTTGTTGTGTACTTTGGCGCAACGGGACAAAATTGATGAACCGAAAGGATTGGCAATCTGATCGACCCAGCATGCTGCGTTCAGCTGACTGTCATGATTCAATCATGTCTGAAATTCCCTGGTCTTCACGAAAAAAAATATTAGCAAAGGTTTGAATTTTGGTTTTAATTTCCAACGCTGCGAATTAATTGTTTGGAGGCAGGAATAGCATGGGAATCTGGGATGCCAACAAAGCTCATCAGATGTTGTGGACACAAGTGCCCCTTTATAAAACAAGATCTGCAGCAGAAAGCAGCTGTCAGCAGATTTTTTTTTTTTCAAAATTCCGCAGCCCATTTCGTAGGGCAATTTTTTTTAAAAAAAATCCAAAAAAATGGACCGAAATGACCCCGGGTGCGGTCAACGCACCTGGTGCCGCACCCACGTCGAGTCGCGTCGACGCGGGTGCGGCACCCTGCTAGCCGAATCCCTGTGACATAGATCATATCGTAAGATACAGGGGCATGTCGTAAGATACAGGGGCGTATCGTAAGATACAGGGGCGTATCGTAAGATACAGGGGCGTATCGTAAGATACAGGGGCGTATCGTAAGATACAGGGGCGTATCGTAAGATACACACCCATATCTCATATCAGAATACCCCATAGTAATAATACATATTGTACCATATACCGTCCGATATGTACAACATTTGCAATGTTGATGATCAGTGTAGAGCAGCTTTTTAAAATCCTAGTAAGGCTTATGATAGACATTGAATAAATTAACTAAACAATATGGAACCCGTGAAATATCATGACTAATTTAACTGGATGGCATCTACGTTTCTCACGTTGGGTTAAGCATTATAAAATAAATCTTATATGTGAAATCTAACAACATGCACATAACAGTTTCATTAACAGAAGTTCAAAACTTGTAGAATGAGCCCATTCCACTGACAAAAGATGTGGCACTTCCAAGTGCACACCAAACATGTTACTGAGAAAAATCTTAAGAGAACAAATGCACCGTTATAAATGGAACTCAATGCAACTGACATATATACCAAAACTAAATTGCTAGAATCTCAAACAAGACGAAGAAGAAGATGATGATGGTGATAACAAATAACAACTAATGTTAATCCAAGTACTGAATTAACATTAATACATTTTTTCAAAAAACACGAACATATAAAACCCTAAATATGGAACTCAATGCAACTGACATATATACCAAAACTAAATTGCTAGAATCTCAAACAAGACGAGGAAGAATATGATGATGGTGATAACAAATAACAACTAATGTTAATCCAAGTACTGAATTAACATTAATACATTTTTTCAAAAACCACAAACATATAAAACCCTAAATATGGAGGTATGAGTAGCCAAGATCCTAATGTAGAGAACAAACCACATTAAAGATCTCTCAACGGTGCCCTTGTGTAAAGCAATTGAAATATTGATATTCAATTGATCCATAAATATCAACTAATAAAATTACACAAGTCCAATAACATCACAATACAAGGAATGTAATTTTTAATTATTCTTGCATCAAAACATAACACCTACATGTTTTCTCAACCTTGAAAGGACCAGAAACAAAACATGTCTCAGCAATCATACTACAAGTATGAGACATAATAGTACTCATAAGTATTCGATAGATTATAACAATCTAACATCATGAAACACATAAACCGCATGGAGCACTAAGAAACAATAGCACAAGGTTTCATGAGTAACATGAAAAAACATCATCTTTGTTGCATCATTTTTTGAACCTTTTGTCACAGGTAGTACCTACAATCGTTCACCCAATAACAACGCACTCTCTGTCCCTGAAGCTTACGAGAGACCAGTTAACTGAGACACAACAAGCCCCTGCTTTTCTCCTTCAGGTTTGGTACCAATTATCAACAAATTCAACGCAACCAATAAATTAAAAGAAATAGCCATCCAATCCTTACGTATATAGATTCAATAAAAATACTATTTAAATTTTAATTGTGTAAATATTTTCTAGGCATAACATACAATCCATAAATCCAAACAGTATCATTGTGATAATGGATTATACGCAGGCATGCCAAAAAAAAAACAATTAGCAGACGTGTGTGCATCAGGTCAGAGCAGGCTCTAACGGATTACCGTCAGAGCTCACCCTGATGCCGTTCATTTCATCAGCATTCAAAATGCCATGGATGGACACCGTATCTCTTTGATTGGTCCCACATTATTTAGAACTGTTGATGCCTTGGATGAACGGCATCTAGAGTTTGCAAAATGTACAGCTGGAAACATAGGTTCATCTGGATGTCATTGCATCATGGTAATCCATCAGAGCCACTCTGACCCAATACTCACTACCAAGAATAACATTCTCTTCATAAACATGCAATCTACAACTAGAACCAAGAAAACCATAATTCAGACTCGATGAATTTCCGATCATATCAAAAGAGTCGCTCAACCCACATTTAACACAAAAACGAGGCATAAACCAACCCGAGAAAACCCCTTTTTTTCTTCCTAACTCTCAAGCATTTAACCCTACAGTAAAGTCTAGAAATGCCACAACCAACATCAACATCAGAACCAAACCAACAAGACACAAGAACACCCAAAGTCAGGTAATCAACCCCACAAATGCATACATACACGATTTTCTAAATTAAAAAACCAAGTCCAAGACCCAAAAACATCCAGACCTCACATAAACAATGAATGATTCGTAGCCGCAACTATGCCAATTTGACTATACCTTGAAGTGAACCCGAAGATCCGAACCCCTTGCCTTGCATGCTGAAACAAACCCCAAAAAATCCACATCAACATCACGACAAACAAAACATTCAGAGAAAACCCTAGGGCTGTCGACAGAATGAAGGATCGGAAACTCACATTTGGTAGGGTTATCGGGTTCCCTCGAATACTTCACCTGGCACATAAAATCAGCAAAATAAGAGAGAGAGTGTGCGAATCGAGAGAGAGAGAGAGAGAGAGAGAGAGAGTCTCACCATTTTAGTTGCAGATCGAGCGACGCCGTCTCTTGCTCGGTAGAGGAAAAAACCCTAATAGGGTTTCCGCTTTTATAGGGAAAAATTTTCTGCTTATCCCCTCAGAAATTTGGGATATTTTCCCAACGCTCCTTCCTAACTTTTTCTTTTCTGCTTAAGCTGTCAATGGGTCGGGTTTGACCCAGTTGACCCAGACCATACCCGAGCCGTACCAAACCCTATAGGATCAGGATTGATAAACTAGGAGGTCCAATTGAAATCCAGGTATGATATGTTGAAATTTCATACCAGACTTGGGCAGGACCCAAGTTCCTATTAACATCTGCACTTTTTCAAAGTAAACGAGATAAAAAAAATTATTTTAAGGAGTATGGTCTGGTTCTGGTTCACGTGATCCTTATAGGATTCATGTATGGTTTCTCTTATGGTTGGACAGATTGAACCAGGTCTGGACCCATTATCAGCATCTCAAATCAGATCTGGGTTTAGTTTCACCTGGATCTGAACCAGACCTGACCCGTTGTAACATTAACATGTTATATAGAGAGAAGGCGAGAGTAGCAAACGGATCAGATGTGGCCCAGATCATGACTGATCCAAATTTGAACCAAAGTTTTTGTAAACGGGAACCCAATCTGAGCCTGAAATAGGCTCGTTGGAGTAAGTTCGGATTTGAATATGAATTTTATATGGTTCTTGAAAACATGTTGAAATCTTGCATTTTACATGTGAAACATGCAAATGGATTGGATCCGAAGGCCAACTTTAATATGGATTGACAGCTTTACTGATCTGAATCTGAGTTTCAATTCCAAAATAAGCCTAACCATGTAATCCAATCGGAAAAGACATATGAATTATATGTTAAGATCAGTATCCTAAAAAATGTATTGGATTTGAATCAGAGATCCAATCCATTTCCACCCATGGACCCCTGGTTGGACCTAGGTCATGTGAAATGCATCAAGCTTGAGCTGGGTCTGAAGTATCCAGATTGGGTCCCTGCATTGAGGGACTTTAGAAAATCCAGAACCGCTGATCCGGGTTCAAATTGCCCTCATCGCGGTCACTAGCCTAATTGAGTAACTGCTCACCATTTTTTTTGAATTTATAACCTGAAGAAACCTTGTCGCGCTGGCTTGCCATACCTATGGTCGTCGTGCTGGCAGCGTAAAACTCTGAGGCTAGAAACCCTGGTCTTGAGGCCTAGGTTACCCATTGGCTTGTGTAGAGGGGTGACACCCATCATAATGGAACATTGACTGCCCTTTTAGCAACCAAGGCCCCACCCCACTATGCCAACCCCCCCTTGGGGGCATCTGCTCACCATTTGCTCATGATTTGTTATGGTAACCTGGTGGGGACTGGTGCGATTACATTTGGATATCCAGGTTTGGACACCCAAATGGGTCTACATACAAGTGCTTGGTGGGTCCTGTTCAGTGTGATTAAATGAGCTTAATGGACCCGCTGGTCAGGTGACTGCTGGTTTTTAGTCAAGGTTCATTAAGGGTACGTTTGATGCACCGTCCTGCGTATTGTATGGAACAAAAATCACAAAAAGCTTACTTTTTTTTTTAACAAACGTGGGACGCGAGACAAAAGCGCGGAACGCCGTTCGCCCCGTCGATTATCTAGTGTTTTTTTTTGTTCCACATACCCCCTTGTTACAAAAATAACAAGACGGGCAGTGTCACGGGCCTATTTCCTTCAATGGGCCAGCGCGGCGCGACGGTCCTTCCTTACCGCCGCAAGCCTACTCGTCAGCTCGCTTGCCGGTCGCGGAAGCTTATGATCAGAGTGCAAGAGAGCAAGAGAGAATAGAGGGAGAGAAGTTGCAATCACAAGAAGCAATCACAACGAGGGTGAACAAAAGAAAGCTCAACGCATTTGATTCATTCACAATTTTGCCCGCAGGCTATTACAGTTCAAGTATACGGGCTGCCCCTTCGGGGTATTAATTCACCTGAACCGGGCAGCTTACATCAGACTCAACAAAAGCAAAACAGACTCTAAGCGCAACTATACACTGTAAGTCGCAAGGGAACATGCTCCCCCCTTCAAATCATGCGTCGTCCTCGGCGCCATCTGTTTCGTGGTAAGCCCTGACTTCAGCCGGGTAGCGGCTGTTCATTCGAAATGCAGGCTCCCACGTTGGTTCCGCTGTTTCCTCCCACTGCACCAAGTATTTCTTCGCTTGCCCCAAGTAGTTGACCTTGTGGCGAAGGATCTGACTGAGGTGCTTCTCGGCCCGTTGTGCTGCCGGGGCCCTCTGCATGATGGGAGCGCGTTGCGGCACATTGCGTTCCGGGTATCCATCATCTGGATGGAACTGCTTGAGGTTGCACACGTGAAACACGGGGTGCACCTTGAAGTCTGGGGGCAACTCCAGCTTATAGGCTAGCTTGCCCACCTTCTTTGTGATGGTGAAGGGTCCCTCATACTTTCTGAGTAGTCCGCGGTGCCGCCCGCGGAAGATGCCTGTGCAACCAGGATATAACTTCACCAACACTTGGTCCCCAACTTGGAACCCTGCGGGCCGACGGTGTTTGTCCGCCCACTTCTTCATTCTCTTTGCCGCTTTGTGTAGGAATGCCTTCGCCAACTCATTCTGCTCGTGCCAGTCGCGAACAAACTGATAGGCAAAGGATGGCCTTCCCTTTTCTTGTGCGGCAAGCGTGTGCGGGGTCAGTGGCTGCTGCCCCGTGGCTATCTCGAACGGGCTGTGGCCTGAAGACTCGCTCTTCTGCAGATTATAGCAAAACTGTGCCACATCAAGGAGCTTCACCCAATTTTTCTGATTGGCACTAACAAAGTGCCTGAGGTACTGCTCCAAGATCCCGTTGATACGCTCTGTCTGCCCATCAGTCTGCGGATGAAAGCTAGTTGAAAACAGCAACTCAGAGCCAAGTAGCCGAAATACTTCACGCCAGAACTTGCCCGTGAAGCGAGCATCGCGATCACTCACAATGCTCTTTGGTATGCCTCAGTGCTTCACCACATGCTTTACGAACAACTCTGCAGTCTTCTCTGCAGGCACTCCTTAGAAGCTGAAATGAAGGTGGCATACTTTGAGAAACGATCCACCACGACCAAAATAGAACTGAGGCCCTCTACCTTTGGCAGACTAACAATAAAGTCCATGGAGATGCTATCCCAAGGACGTTCTGGAATTGGTAGAGGCTCAAGGAGACCGGCAGCCTTCTGGTTTGTCCCCTTATCTTGCTGGCAGATGAGGCATGTCCGCACATACCCCTCAACATCGTCTCTCATCTGCGGCCAATAGTAGCCGCGCTCAAGGAGTGCTAAGGTCCCCTCCTGACCAGGATGGCCGGCCCATAGTGTATCATGGCACTCCTTGAGTAGCTCTCGGCGGAGGCTTCCCCACCGTGGTACAAAGATGCGCCCCCCTTTTGTTACGAGGAGGCCGTCTTGTAGCCAAAATCGCCGAGTCTTCCCTGCCTGCGCCAGAGAAACAAGGTGTTGTGCGGTCGGATCTTGCTGCGTACCCTCGCGGATGCGGCTCAACAATGCACCCTCCAAATGCACTTCAGAAGACTCCGCACGCACAGCAGCCAGTTCAGCCCTACGGCTCAGGGTATCCGCCACAACATTGGTCTTTCCAACCTTGTACTCCAAGGCAAAGTCGAACTCAGCCCAAAACATCTGCCATCGAGCTTGCTTGGGCGTCAGCTTCTTTTGCGTCTGAAAATAGCTCGTAGCCACATTGTCCGTCTTGACGACGAACTCGGCACCCAAAAGGTAGTGCCGCCAGGTCCTGAGGCAATACACAATGGCGGTCATCTCACGTTCGTGCACTGTGTACCACCTCTCTGCATCCTTCAGCTTACGACTCTCATATGCGATCGGATGCCCGTCTTGCATAATAACTCCGCCAATGGCAAAGTCTGAGGCATCAGTATGGACTTCGAAGGGTCTCGAATGATCAGGCAGTCGCAGCACTGGCTCTCTCACTAAGGCTTTCTTCAAGCCCTCGAAGGCATCTTGGCACGCTCCTGTCCAGAGCCATACCCGATTTTTCTTCAACAAGTCTGTGAGGGGCGCAGCAATGAGGGAATAACCTTCGATGAAACGCCGATAATAATTTGCCAAGCCGAGGAATGACCGCAATTCTAGCACTTTGCTTGGCGGAACCCATTCCTGGATGGCCCTTATCTTCTGCCCATCCATACGCAGCACACCACGCCCCACAACGTGGCCAAGGAAGCTGATCTCCTCCTGCCCGAAGAGACACTTCTCTCGTTTAACACAGAGGTCATTCTCCTTCAGCACCTGAAGCACTGTTCGCAAGTGCCCGACATGTTCCTCCATGTTACTGCTGTAGATCACGATATCATCCAGATAGACTACCACAAACTTGTCTAAGTAAGGGTAGAAAATCTGGTTCATTAGAGTCGTGAATGTGGCTGGAGCATTGGTCAACCCGAATGGCATTACTAGAAATTCGTAAGCACCATAGCGGGTGACACAAGTTGTTTTCGGCTCATCACCTTCGGCAATCCTCACATGCCAGTAACCCGATCGCAGATCTAGCTTGGAAAAGATACGGGCACTGCCTAGCTGATCGAACAAGTCTGCTATCAATGGCAATGGGTACTTGTTCTTCACCGTAACCTTGTTCAAGGCCCGGTAATCCACACATAACCGTTTAGAGCCATCATGTTTCATCTGAAAAAGGACCTGGGCACCAAATGGGGCTTTTGATGGACGAACAATGCCTGCGTCCAACATTTCGTCTAGCTGCCTGCGCAGCTCCTTCAACTCTGCTGGCCCCATACGGTATGGAACCATTGCGGGAGGCTTTGCTCCCGGGGTCAACTCAATCTTGTGGTCGACCTCGCGTCTTGGCGGAAGACGCTTTGGCAATTCCGGAGGCATCACCCCCCGAAACTCCTCCAATAGAGGGGCTAGGGTCGGCGGCACTGCTGCTTCTACCTTCCCTTCATCTGCACGCACTGCAACTAGGAATGTCTGCTCCCCATGCTTGACACCCTTCTTCAGTTGCATTGCTGATAACACTGAAGACTTGCCTTTCTGCGTGAGGCACTGCACTGTGTGGGACAGGTCTGATCCCATGATCGTCAACGTGTTAAACTTTGGCAGCATCATCACATTCTGGCTTCGCAGAAACTCCATACCCAGAATCACCTTGAAATCGTCCAGGGGCACCACAGAGAAGTTGGCTTTGCCGACCCAACTCCTCACTTGAGTAGCCACATCTCTTGCTTCACCAAGAATGGGCTTGGCCTCAGAGTTTACTGTTTTGATAGTCCTCTGCTTTGGCCCAGTTTTCAAGCCCAACCGCTCTGCCTCTTCCCGCGAGACAAAGTTGTGTGTGGCCCCGGAGTCTACCATTGCCGAAGTAGACTTTCCATTCATAATGACTTCTACGTACATAAGTTCCTTACTGACCTGCATGTTCTTAGCTGCGCAACTTCTAGCTGCGTTAATCGATCGCATGGCGCCCATCCTCGGTTGCATGGTCTCAGTGTCACTGCCTTCAGTGTCGCTGCATTCTTCCTATGCAGCATTGGCTTGCCCGTCGTCCTTTACAAGGCGCTTTGGGCATTGCCGGGCGATATGTCTATCACCACAGAACCAACATGTCACAACCGCACCCTTGTTGCTGTTGTTATGCTTTGTGTAGTTCTGTTTCTTTTCGGGTTGATGGCGTGTCGACGCCTCACCTTTATCGTTGCGCTGCTCATCCTTCTTGCCTCCGTGGTCAGGCTTCTTCCCAACTTTGGTTGATGGGGTGAAAGGTTTGCGCTGAGTATCAACTAAGCGCTCCGCCGCCACATATGCATCTTCCAAAATACGGGGGTTGCTCCTTTCCACTTCGGACTGTGCCCATGGTTGAAGTCCCACAATGAACCAGTTGAGCATGTCGTCCTCTGGCATGTTAGGTATCTCCAGCATAAGCTTCTGGAACGTTCGGACATAGTCTTGCAACGAACCAGTATGTTTGAGTTCACGAACCATCCGGTAAGCCTGTCTCTGCGCATTTCTTGGCATAAAGTAGTTGCGCAACTCTACTTTGAAGTCGTCAAAGGTGTCTATCACACATTGACCCCTCTCCATGTCATTGCGCTTCCGCCTCCACCAAGCGATAGCATCCCCATCAAGTAAGGCCGCTGCAGCCTTGATCCTCAGATCTTCAAGGGTCACATTTTGGATATCCAAGTAGTCTTCTACTTGGAACAAGAAGTTCTCAATAGCCTTGCTGTCGCGAGAACCATTGAATTTTGCGGGTCTAGGTACATCAATCCTTGATGGTCTCTCACCATTTCCGCCATTCAGGGTCACCGTCCGCTGCAACGTACGGTTCTTCAACTCAAGATCGGTCACTGTAGTCGTCAACGAAGTGACCTGCCCCATTAGTAAGTTCACCTGCTCTTGCAGGCTCGCCACCACATCATTCAATCCATTGAATGATTCACATGCGCGTGAAATCGCTTCATCATGCGAAGTCACATCTTCCACCAACTTATTAACAGTTGCAGCCAACTCTTCTTGGCCCCGAGGTGAATCCATCTCCTCAGCTTCGGCAACTGCCTTGCCTCTGGTGTTGCGCAAGTGTTGATAAGGCGCCACGATGTCTTGCTCACAAATCGCAGCCTGTCGGCGTGTCTGTCGACACCGACTCCGGAGTCCCTTCCCCAGCACGAGAACGGGCTCTGGTACCACTTGTCACGGGCCTATTTCCTTCAATGGGCCAGCGCGGCGCGACGGTCCTTCCTTACCGCCGCAAGCCTACTCGTCAGCTCGCTTGCCGGTCGCGGAAGCTTATGATCAGAGTGCAAGAGAGCAAGAGAGAATAGAGGGAGAGAAGTTGCAATCACAAGAAGCAATCACAACGAGGGTGAACAAAAGAAAGCTCAACGCATTTGATTCATTCACAATTTTGCCCGCAGGCTATTACAATTCAAGTATACGGGCTGCCCCTTCGGGGTATTAATTCACCTGAACCGGGCAGCTTACATCAGACTCAACAAAAGCAAAACAGACTCTAAGCGCAACTGTACACTGTAAGTCGCAAGGGAACAGGCAGAATGGTAAAAACAAAATGCATCAACGAGCGCGCGCCCGTCGATGCATCTCTCCCAAAAGGGCGACGACAGGTGGGGGTACCTCGAGGGCTTCTTGCCATTGCCCGTCGAAGGAGACAGGGTGGCGGAGGAAGAGCGTCTCTCAGTCTCTGTTGTCCTACCGTGCCCCTTCTCTCACTCTCTGTTCCTCTACTGGACCCTGCAATTCCCGGCGTCTCCCTCTCGTTCGACGGAACAATCTCTTTCTCTGATCCTGGATTCTGATGGAATCTCCGACGCCCAGAGACTTCTCCGATACGACACCTCACTCACGATCCCTCCCTCCTGTTTTCCTTTCCGTTGCTGCTTCGAAGAGGATCATCGAAAAACTTGCTTTCTCTTCTTTGTTTTAAGAACCAAAATCTGTGATCGTCGGGATTTTCTCTAAATTTTCTCATTTTTTTGAGAAACTCCAATGTTTTTGTGCTTTTTGAACTTGGCTTCATGTTCCTTCCGTTTGTGTTCCTTCAATACTTTATTTTAATTAATTTTTGCTATTTTTTTTCTTTTTTCCTCTGAATTGGATTAAATTTCCGTCCACCCCGCTCCAGTGATTCCACGATGTGAATGCGATGATTTTATATTTGGTGAAACCTTTCGTTCTATCCTGTCCAAAATTGGAACGTTACGAAGGACAGATCGATACAGATTATCTCCTTTTGTGTATTCATTTGCTTCATCCTTAATTAGGCTGAGATGATGATGTCAATGTTTTCACTGTTTCATGATTAGGGATTTTGAATAGAACGTAGAGATAGATTGTTTGCTCGCTAGGTGATTTCATTTTGAATAGAACGTAGAGGTAGATTGTCTGCTTTCCCTAGGTGTTTTTCATGATTGGGGATTTTGAATAGAAGTATAGATGTGCTTGTCCATAGCTAGATATCAAGCTTCTTCTGAAAGCATCAAAACAAAGAGTAAGCGTCTTCCATTTCCCTTCTCCAGCCACAAGCGGACGGCGTCCTGAACCTAGGGCACCTATCGTCAACCTCTAGCGGACTGGCAGGATTTCTCCTTGGTAATGGCCACGATGTTCGTCCTCTTCTCATCGAAAATGACGTTCGTCCTCTTTCATCGTCGGGATGTTCGCGTTGGTCGTCAAACTAATTCAACCCATTATCCATGACTGTTCAAGTTGTCCGCACATCGCCATCAAACACTATAGCATCTGAGTATGGTCCAAACAAATGTTGGACTTTGAAACAATTGTTACGGAAGGAATAAAATCAATGTTCTGCTCTGTCTTTTTGGTTCATTTCTTCCAACCCTAGACAAGCCATCAAGGATGCAAGCAATTCGGATCAGAAACAGCTAAATATATTGGGGATTGGGATTTGATTGGATATGAAACAACAAAAAATTACTAAACCTCCATTATGGATCCAACCCATTTGCATCCCTAAGATTCATAAGTAAGTTGGTGAGGAGAGGAGAGACGGGATCAGACATCAGTGTGAAAGCCCAAGAAAAAGGTCCAGCCCAACTGGAGTACACATGCTTTGAACTTTGAAGACTAACCACAACCTAACCAGGTGGACTTCACTTGGTTTGTCTGTGGCAAAAGTTTTTATGGGTTATTAGGAGCGCGGATCTAGTCCAATCCAAGGTACCTTAGTTTGAAAACCATCCGAGGAGCAGTGGGTCCTATCCATCATCAAGATCTACAGGACTGAACATCACCAATTCAAAAGCCCATACTCATTATTTTGGACATGCTGAATCTGTTTATAAGGTCTGATTGAATCAAAACAACCTGCACCATGGTGATCCAGTGGCATTTATACATACAAATGTTTGCACCAAACATATTTCCAAAAACCTTACAAGTGTCCTTCCCAATGTTGTCAGTATCAGAATCAGACCTGTATCGTTTTGGCCAACGATTCAGGTGAATCAGCTGATACTGATTCTCAAGTGAATTGTTCTGAGTTGGCCAAAACCTAATTAAAAAAATATTACATGTCAATCAGAATGTGACACATGTTAAAGCCATTAAAATAATATTTAGCTGAATTAGGTCAGTATCGTATCAATTTTCTGGCAAAACGATTAGTATCGACCGATTCAGTCCCATACACACCGATACTGACAACACTGGTCCTTCCTATGAGATGAATGGCAGCGATGCATAATCATCCCTCTCATGAGATTCTCTCATGCAAATGAGAAAATGCATCTCATTGCACAACTAACCAAATATCAGAAAATGAAAATGAGAAATGGAATGTGATTTGAAATCACATTTGGAGCTAATCTCATGTGATTTCAAATCACAGGTTTGAATATGTGAATTGAAATCGTGTCTTCAAATCACATGAGATGCAACCATGTGATAAGAGGGATTCACCGATTCAGTACTCTATTCTGTTTGCAGTTTGAAAAAAGAAAGAAGATTAGAATCTAGCCAATTGTTTAATGATTATTTAAGGACCTCTTTTCTTGTTCAGTAGAGAAAGTGTAACCGCTGCTTATTACATATCATGTCATCCCCTGTTTTAGATAAAAAACATGTAAAATACTAGTGATGTAAAATACTAGTCATTACACTGAAATTTGATGAAGCAACTTGCGAGTTCAGATCATAAGCAAGATCAGCCATCTTGAAAAGATCAACATCTTTAGCCTTTTGCTAAAGATTATACAACCTGTAATCTGAGCATGATCAGTGCAAGGTTTACTTTTATACTGCAATATAAAGGAATTTTCTTTTAGCCATAAAATTCCCTGCTATCATCAGTCATCCGAAGAAAAGGTCAAATTAATATCTCCATCAGAAGAAAAAGGCAGTGTGTACACATACAGCTCCCACATTCTAGTGCAAACTTCAGAGCTGCAACTTAAATTCCAGTTCAGTACGTATCCCCATTTTCACAAGGCAATGACCAGTAAAGGTTTACTGAACAAGGAACTGCCCCAAGCCTGGACCGACAAACATCAATTCCTCAGCCTTCACTTTTACATCTCCTCGCACACACTTGAATGATTCCAGTGCCACAATTGTGATTTGGCGACAACCATGCATGTATAACACTCTGAGACTGCTGCATCCATCCTGAAGTGCCTGTAGCCCTTGATCACATAGATTGCGGCATCTGCTTACATGAAGTACCTCCAAATTCTTGCAATTGATCCCGATTGCCTCCCAACCGAGAAACTTCACCTCATGGCACAAAGCTAAACTCCATTCCTTCAGCACTGGACACCCTTTTGCAATCGCTTTCACAGACTCATCACCAACAAACCGGCACATGCGCAGGTTCAGAAACCTCAAGCAGGACCCACCAGCACCAATGCAGCCTAGGCCATCACCTCCCATCCAGCATCTTAAACTCGAAATGTTCAAGTACTCGAGACACCCGCTGCTAACGGTTTGCAAGAGGCCATCTGCTGTGAGTAAACAAGAATCAGCTTCCAGATAAGCCAGACTTGAACAATCCTTGAACCCATGTCCTCTTATGCCCCTACAACATGAAACAGTTACGGCCCGAAGCTTGGGGCAACCGGTAGAAAGAGCTGAGATGCCATGATCAGAAACAAGCATGCAGTACGAAAGATTCACATTTTCTAATGCCAAGCAAGAATTACCCAAGAATTCTAATGCAGCATCACTGATATTGCACCGATACAAACTGATGGACAGGAGATTGGGGCACCCAGAGGACACCAAAGAAAACCCATTATCTGTGATGCTAAAACAACAATCAAGAGACAAGGTTTGCAGCTTGAAGCCAGAAACCTGCAAATGGTTCAGTGCTGAATCAACCAACAGGGTGCATCCGGCCAAACTGAGAGAGGAGAGAGAATGGAACCGAGACAGAAGTCTTGAGAGATATCTGGAATACTTTCCCGGAGCATTAAAATCATGACATGACTGAATTTTTAAGTGCACATGAGCTGCATTCTGGATCTGGAGCCAGCGATGGCAGGTCAAGCCAAATGCCTCACGGTCAGTGTAACACTTAAGATGCTGAAATATAGCCACTAGGCAATCATCAGGTAAGTCAGAGATTACAGAAGGTCGGTCCACAAGTAGAGTCATTTATACTGAAAATGCCACAGGCATAAGAGCTGCATAGCTACATATTGTCATGCATTTATAGTGAAATGGCATCATGGCACAAAGCATTGTTGGTCATGCTAAACACCGCAAATAAGGATATGGATTTGAGAAACAGAAGTTTTAGACCCATCAAGATGAAGAACCCAAAAATAATTGATTTTGCTGGTCTGAGATAAAGGAGTTGAAGCAGCTGAAAAGGGGATAATGGCACTTTGTCAGATTTCTGCTACTCAGCATACAATGGAGGCAATCCGTCTGAGGACCCACAATGTGCTGTGCTGCAAGAAGTGAGCAAAACTAGCTTAGGCAGGGAAAGAAGCAAAAATTATAATAAAGGAAATATCAAAAGAAATTTAACATTACATAGTGTCCAGACTATAAAATAATACTCTGTTTCGCAAACTTGAACATAGAAATTCTGCATCTTACCAATACATGTGGATTGTGAAGTAGAAAACACAACCCATATCACGAGGCCTAACCTTGAGTCTTTGATATTTGATGAAGAAAGTGAGAAACCAGCACTTCAGATTAAAACTTATGGGATTCTCAAGGTCAATTGGCTTGATCAATTTCCTACTGTTTGAATTCTGCATTACCTAATGACATGGTTGAGTGTTGTTATTTGTGCATCAACGTGTACTTTATGTTCTAATGCTCAAAATCTTGCATTACATATCACCAGTATGGTTGTGAGGTTGTGAGGCAACATATGCACAACTGTGGAGTTGGTCACCAGTGAATCAAATGGTCCATGATAACTGATCTCATGCAATATATATATATATATATATATATATATATAGAGAGAGAGAGAGAGAGAGAGAGAGAGAGAGAGAGAACAGGGATCCTCCTGCCCTTTTTTCATTAGGTCACTGTTGGATCCTCCCTGATTTTTCGCTCGATCTGAACTGTTAGATATGTTTATCATTGTTTACTCCATAGAAAACATGTATTTGATTAAGCATCTTTATGCTCAGATGTGTATTTTAAAGAGATAAAAAAATCAATGGTTGATATTGTACTAAAATTTGATGATAAAATATTCACATCTTTACATCAAATAAATTTGAAACAAAGCTTGTTTATTAATCAATAAAAAATGATAAACATATCTAATGGTTTATCAAGCATAAAACACTCAAAACTATGATTTTTGGAGGGTCCTAGTGGTGACCTAACAAAAAAGAGGGTAGGAACCTTATATTTAAAGGAGCACGAAAAATAGAATGTAGAACGAACGCAATCACACACTGCACACGATTTTTAATGGGGTTTGGATCTGAATGATCCTACGTCCACGACCCTTCACCTCAACGTTTTCTCTTCGGTGAGGGTTAATCTCTATTAAGTATTAATGTATATATAACATACAGGTGGCCAAGAATCATAGCCTACCAAGAATAACATCCTACAAAAGAACATGCTTTTGGAGTCCCGTTGGGACATTTCCTTATGTGAGAGTTCTTTCTTATGCGAGTCCCATAGTTTCTTCTTTGACACAATTTCGGCCTTGTATGCCATTCTTGGACTCTTTGATAACGAGGACTTCTTTTTGAGTGGTGATCTTCTTGAATCTTCTCAGTGCTGGATATGGACCTGGTTAGTAGATCCGGATATGGTATAGAGACGCCAAGTTCTCCAAAGAGGGCATGAACCCATGAAATTTTGGCATTTGCATTTGCTACTGCTTTGTATTCGGCCTCTGTGTTGGAACAGTTAAACACATGTTTCTTTGAGCTCCACAAGATAATAGTGTATCGAGACGTGGATTTTCTATCATCAAGGGAACCAACCCAATCAACGTCTATAAAGACAGACAGAGAGGCAGAGGTGGACTGTCTTATCAGAAGTCCATAATCAACATTCTCCTTGAAATGTCGCAGAATTCGCTTCATAGCAGTCTAATGTTCAATAGATGGTTGATACATGTATTGACATACTCAATTCACCCTAAAGGCAAGGTCCGGGCGAGTAAGAGTCACATATTGCAGTGCACCAACCACACTGCGGTAGAGAGTGGGTTCATGAAAAGACAGGTTGTTTGATGTTAACTGTGCAGAAAGAACCATGGAGGAGCTGACCGGTTTGGCCCGAAGCATGGACGTCTGGTGTAGGATGTACAAAATATATTTGTGTCGTGAGAGGAGATCATCTGCCGTGTGAACAACTTCAATGCCCAAAAAATAATGTAAAGGCCCAAGGTCCTTTAAGGCGTGTAATTAAGGATCGAACAAAGGTAGGAGAGCTGCTTGTAACGAGAATGTCATCAACATATACAAAGATATAAGCAATTAAATTAGGTTTCCGCAAAATAAAGAGAGAGGCATTTGCCCAAGATTCAACAAAATCGTTGTGCACAAGCGCATTACTCATATGTCAATACCATGCCTAAGGTGCCTGTTTGAAGCCATAGAGTGCTTGATGAAGCTTACACACATGGTGAGAGAAGCGGGAATGCCGAAATCCTGGTGGTTGCTCCATATAGACATCCTCATTAATAGAACCATGAAGAAACACATTGTAAACATTCATTTGGTGAACAAGCCAACGCTGACCGAGAGCCACGGAGAGGACAACACAAATAGTAGGAGGTTTGATGACAGGGCTAAAAGTTTTAAAATAGTTTATGCCCTCTTCTTGATGAAGGCCCTTGGCAATAAGATGAACTTTATATCACTCAACTATGTGCGGATACGGGTGCGGCACTTTAAAAAAACTTGGGTGCTGGGGTGTGAGGAGTGTATATATATATATATATAATTTTTAATAGTTTTAAGTTAACACTAATGAAATAAAAACAATTATCATATCATCAATTCATCATGCAATAGATCAAATTAACAATCTATAATTGCTATTTCACATCAATAAAAAATAACACAACATTGGTGTAGATATACATATGTATGTATACGTGTACGTGTGTGCATTTATGTATTTATAATTTTATACATATAATGTAGATAAAAGTGGACTTGGTTAGGGTTAACTGAATCTACTTTTGGATAAAAATGGACCTCGGTGTGGTTAACTTCACCTGACACAAAGAAAGTCGTGTCCAAGTGTTGCACTGGCATAGGTGCGGGAGCGAAACGGATGAGATGCCCTATTAGAAGAGTTTGTGTTACATAGCGTTCAAGAGAACCATCAGCTTTCCTTTTAATGTGATAGATCCACTTACATCCGATCAAGTTCTGGGATGGATCAGGAGGGACAACAGTCCAAGTCTCATTTTTTAGTATTGCAGAGAATTCGGTCTGCATAGCATCACGCCAATGAGACTGGGCTTGAACATGTTTAAAGGTAGTGAGTTCTATGTTGGTAAACTGTTTAGAGAGGAGGGCAATAGGTAGAAGGTGCTTGGTTACTTGGAAAAACTTAGGCTTAAGTGTGTCATCCTGTGCACAGGTAACCATGTAATGAGTACGAGGAGGAGGAGGAGGAGGGTCAGGTAGGTGTGGGCGAAAGTTAAAACCCAACATTGTTAGAGCTTCAGAGGAACTATCAGAGGTAGAAGATATGGGTGACGTAATAGAAGGATGGGTAGAGTTGGCAGTCTCTTAAAAGAGGTTGGACTGCCCAAGTATGGGTCTTGTGTAATGCATCTAATTGTATTTTCATAGCTTCTACCAATTCTTTTATGTTTTTAGCTTCTTTGTAGTTAGATGGTTCATGATATGAATGAATTGCTAGAAGACATGACCTATAGTTTGGAGAAAAAGATTCATAGGAGACAAACATATCTGGAGGCCTATGTATCCAATCATATCTTCTAACACTAGATTCTTCAACATTTATTGGTGGACTATACCTTTCAAAAGCAAATGGATGCTCTCTGAGTTGGTTCTTTTTCTTCACTTGCTCCATTAATAGACTCAAAATTATCAATATCATTATTATCAATAATTTCATTATTTGATTTAGATAACAAATCAAATAAGGCATACTCGAATTCTTCCTTGGGTTTCTTAAGATCAAATCCAGTTTCATTTTCAAGAAATGTTACATTTTTAGAGACATAAAGTTTATCATTTGTTAGATCATAGCATCGATAGCCTTTTTGATTTTTGGTATATCCAAGAAAAACATATTTTATAGCTTTAGGAGAGAGTTTGTTATATTTTTCAAGAAGCACAAAGTATTTACACCCAAAGACCTTTAGTCTTTTCAAATCGGGAGAGATTTTAAAAAGTTTTTCAATAGGGGATTTGTTTTCCAAAGTTTGAGAAGACATTCTATTTATTAGGTATACCGTAGTAAGTGCGACTTCGGCCCAATTTTTTTTTTGAATTTTTTTTTAAATGAGTAGGGTCCTAGTAGTTTCAATAATATGACGATGCTTTCTTTCAGAAATACCATTTTGTTGGGGTGTCCTAGGATAAGATCTTTGGTGTAAAATACCATGAGTTTTTAGATAGAATTGAAATTCATTTGAAAGAAACTCTCCCCCCTGAGTCAGAGCGAAAGATTTTAATATTTGTTTCAAATTGATTTTTAAACTCCGCCTGTGTATAACTGTTTAGTTATGCACTGTCGGTCCCAAGCCCGAATAAAGGAGGAGGGTTGCGGTAGGCCTGTGACAGCCAGCATAAAAACTTAGTCATACCCTATGAATATGAACCAATATGAGAATTTCGTTGGGGCGTTCCATACTGAGCGACGCGCTGTACTCTATAGGCCTGGAGGCAGTGATAAATGGGCAAGGGTTGCTAGGTCGTCGCCCGAAAGCGACGCGTCACACCGACGCCCGGGTGTGGTGTCAAATAGGCAAGGGTTCCCTCACTTTGTTGGACGGGTGGGGGCAAAGAAGTTAGTCCAAGACCATAAAATTAGATTAGCCACTTTGAACATAGGGTCTTTAACTGGTAAGTTGGTAGAGTTAGTAGATGTTATGTGTAGGAGAAAGATTGATATTTTATGTCTACAAGAGACCAAATGGGTAGGTGAGAAAGCAAAAGTGATAGAACCTTGGGGATATAAGATTTGGTATACAGGAATAAATAGGAATAGAAATGGAGTAGGGATTGTTATGAGTCGTGAGTTTATAGACAATATAGTTGAGGTCCGTAGGAAGGGTGATAGCATTTTACTTATTAAATTAGTATTATGTACGGATATTATTAATATTATTAGTGTTTATGCACCTCAAGTAGGTTTAGATGATTCCATTAAGCGTCAATTTTGGGAAGATTTAGATGGAGTAGTACAAGGGATATCTTATGGAGAAAGGTTTTTCATCGGCGATGACCTTAATGGGCATGTAGGCATTAGTAGGGATGGATTTGAGAGTATCCATGAAGGCTATGGTATAGGAGAAAGAAACGAAAGTGGAGAAAGAATTTTAGATTTTGGTTTGTCCTATGATATGATCTTAGCAAACACTTGGTTTAGAAAGAGGGAGTCTCACCTAATAACATTGAAAAGGGAGAAAGTGTAGCTACACAACATAGAGTCTTAATTTTAGATCTTAGAATTAGACAATGCCACAAAAGGGATAGACATAGGATAGATCCTAGAATTAAGTGGTGGGCACTGAAAGGAGCTAAACAAGGAATGTTTGTAGAGCGGGTAGTTAAGGAAGTTGATTGGTGTTTCGAGGAGGATTCAGAATCAATGTGGAATAAGATAGCGGGTGGCATGAGAAAAGTGACTAAGGAGGTTTTGGGTGAGTCTAAAGGCGGTGCACCGCTAGGTAAGGATACATCGTGGTGGAACAAGGATGTCAAATTAGCTATTAAGGTTAAAAGAGAGTGTTATAGAAATCTAAGTAAGAGTCGTGATAATGAGAATTTAGAGAAGTATATGATAGCAAAGAAGGAAGCAAAAAAAGTAGTTCGGAACGCGATGGATAAGGTATATAAGGAGGTTTATGACAAGTTGGATACCAAAGAGGGCGAGAAGGATATTTATAGGCTTGTAAAGATGAGAGATAGGAAATCGAGGGATCTGGGTATGGTTAGATGTATCAAATATGAAACGCAAAGTGTTTCAGTCAAAGATGAGGAGATTAAGGAGAGATGGAAAGATTATTTTTATAAGCTATTTAATGAAAGTCATGCTCAGGATCTTGGAGACTTCTCCATTCCTTTTCATGAGATGAATCGTGACTTCATGCGCAAGATTCAAAAGAAAGAAACTGTAGAGGCTTTGAAGAAAATGAAATCAAGAAGGGCAGTTGACCCAGTTGGTATTCCTATCGAGGCTTGAAAATGCTTGGGAGAGAAATGTTTAGAATGGTTGACAAATCTTTTTAACAAGATTTGGCGGACAAATAAGATGCCTAATGAGTGAAGGAATAGTACTTTGGTGCCTCTATATAAGAATAAGGGTGATATACAAGATTGCATAAACTATCGTGGTATAAAACTCATGAGTCATACTATGAAACTTTGGGAGAGGGTGATTGAGTCTAGGTTGAGGAAGGTTGTCATGATATCGGAGAATCAATTTGGTTTTATGCCTGGAAGATCAACTATGGAAGATATACATCTTCTTATACAACTTATTGAGAGAAATAGAGAGAGGAACAAAGATTTGCATATGGTTTTTATTGATTTGGAGAAGGCATACGATAGAGTACCTAGGAACGTTCTCTGGTGGACAATGATGAAGAAAGGTGTTTCTCTCAAGTACATTAGTATAATTAAAGATATGTATGAAGGAGTAGTAACCAATGTCCGCGCTTGTGGAGGGGTGACAACCAATTTTCCTATAACGGTTGGGTTACATCAAGGATCTGCTTTAAGCCCTTTCTTATTTGCTATAGTGATGGATGAGCTTACGAGATCAATTCAAGAAAATGTGCCATAGTGTATGTTGTTTGCTGATGATATTGTTTTGATTGATGAGTCTAGAGCTGGGGTTAATGCTAAGTTAGAATTATGGAAACAAACATTAGAAGCAAGAGGTTTTAAGTTGAGTAAGAGTAAGACAGAATACATGGAATGTCGATTTAGTAAGCAACGAAGTAGTGATGGGAGTGTAGTGAAGCTTAGTGAGCAAGAAATACCGGTGGATGATTGTGTCAAATATTTGGGATCTATCATTCAAAAGTATGGAGAAATTGATGGAGATGTAAATCATAGGATAAAGGTTAGGTGGATGAAATTGAAGAGTGCAACTGGAGTGTTGTGCGATCATAGAATGCCATTGCGGTTGAAGGGAAAGTTTTATAGGACGACTATTAGGCCCGCTTTACTATATGGTACGGAATGTTGGGCTGCCAAGAGACATCATATTCAAAAAATGAGTGTAGCTGAGATGCGTATGCTGAGATGGATATGTGGAAATACAATAAAAGATAAGATTAGAAACGAGGAGATACGTAAGAAGGTAGGCGTTGCACCCATTGAAAATAAGATAAGAGAGAATCGTTTACGGTGGTTTGGACATATTCGGAGAAGGCCTAATGATGCTCCAGTTAGAAGGATGGAGAAATGGGAAAATATATTAGTTAAAAGAGGTCGGGATAGGCCTAGGAAGACATGGATGGAGGTGATAGGGAAGGATATGAATGCTTTGAACCTCACCGAGGACATGGCATTGGATAAAAATGATTGGAGGAGAAGGATTCATGTGGAAGACCCAGAATGATTTTCTTTTTTGGTTCATATCGCCGACCCCAATTGTTTTGGGATGAAGGCGTAGTTGTTGTTATTTGTTGTTGTTTCAAATTGATTTTTAACAAGATTATGAAAATTTTTAAAGCATGAAAAAACTTTAGATTTGAGTTTAAGGAAGTAGATCCAAATATATCTACTAAAATCATCTATGAATATAACATAATATGAATAACCACCTTTTGACATAACGGGAACGACACCCCATACATCCGAATGTACTAATTCAAAGATTTTATTAGTTAAGGAAGTTCTAGATCCAAAAGGCATCATTTGCATTTTTTCAAGTATACAATCTTCACATACAAATTCTTTATCATTACAAAATTAAACAGTTGAAAGAGGACACATTAAACCTTAATGAACTATTCTATTCGACAAATTCATACAGAACAAGTAAAAGCAAAATCCTCATTGTGTTGCAAGCAATAGCTCAATGACACTTCATGAACTGCAGATCCTACCATTCTTGCACTTGATTTCATTTAAATCTAATGATTTCCAAGAAAAAAGCAAGAAAAGAAGAAAAATGAACTTATTCCAAAGCTGCATCATGCAGAAATTCTTGCATTGAATATCAAAAGAAGTTTGATCCTTATGTTATATTTGCCAAAACTCTAAGCCTACTTTTTGTTTGCAGCTTGTAACACTAATATTGGATAGGATATCTGTAATGAAATGATGGTCTTCAACAAATGCACAAATAACTCACAAACAAGTGTCTATTGGAGACACTACAAGCATGACCCTTAAAAGGGTATAAAAGGAAGAACACTTGAAAAATAAATAATACTTTATTCATGAACAAAATGCTTAAGAAGCATGGTAATTTACATTGAAGGGGTTCACCCCTATATATACAAAACAATGGGAGAGAGAGGAGAGCTCATTTTGAGCTCTCCAAAAAGAGACGTTGGATTCCAACGTCTCTTAATATAGCTGTTGGACTACAGTCCAACAACATTTATTATTATAGCTGTTGGACTATAGTCCAACAACATTAATTATAGCTGTTGGACTACAGTCCAACTGCTATTTGCACAGTCAAGTTCCTATCAAATATCTAGTTTCTATTGAACTAGATGCTAAAAAGAAAATAAAGAAAAATAGAAAAAGAAAATAATAAAAGAAAATATAATAATATTAAATTATATATATATATATATATATATATATATATTACAGTTTACATTTTAACACTCCCCCTCAAACTTACGGTACAATGAGCGAAAGTTTGTCTAAGAGGAAGTGAAATCTGGGAGCAACGAGAGGCTTGGTGAAGAAGTCTCCTAATTGATATTCTGATATAACATATGGCAGATCAATGGTTCCATGTAAGTATTCCTCTCTGACATAGTGACAGTCCATCTCAATGTGTTTAGTGCTCTCATGGAATGTCCGGTTGCTTGCAATGTAGATCGCACTTTTGTTGTCACAGCACATCTTTGAAGCTTGCGTTGCTTTAGCTCCCATATCCGCTAGCAATCGTCTGAGCCAAACAACCTCCATAGTGGTGGTTGTCATGGCTCTGTATTCAGCTTCGGTGGAGGAAAGAGAGACTTTCTGCTGCTTCTTGCACTCCAAGAAATTAAGGTTTCACCTAGGAACACACAAAAATCAGTAGTTGAGTGTCTATTATTGGGATCACTTCCCCAGTCAGCATCAGTATATGCAATTAAATTTAATGAAGATGAAGCAGACAAAAAGAGTCCTCGTGAAAGAGAGGATTTTAAGTATCTAATAATACGCAAAATCGCTCCCATGTGCACGGAGGTGGGAGCATGCTGAAACTGACTGACTGTATGAACCACATGAGTTATATCTGGCCTAGTAATGGAAAGATAAGAAAGAGCTCCAACAAGTTGTTTATAAGGAGTAGGATCATCAAGAAGTTCTCCATCATCAATTTTCATTTTAACACTGACAACTTCTGGAGTGTCTACTTTCTTATCATCTGTAATTCCAGACCTGAAAACGATATCAAGAGCAAATTTAGATTGAGATATCAAATACCCCCGAGGGGAATAAACAACTTCAATGCCTAAAAAATATCTTAATAAACCTAAGTCAGTCATTTCAAAGTGAGTTTTAAGAAGAGATTTGATATTTGCAACTCCCTGTTTGTCGCCTCCGGTGATAATCATATCGTCCACATAGAGAAGAAGAATAATGATGCCTGCATCAGATTTCTTAACAAACAAAGCAGTGTCAGTTAAACAAGATTGAAAACCAATATCAAGCATAACATGACTAAATCGGTCATACCAGGCTTTTGGAGTCTGTTTAAAACCATAAAGAGCTTTTTCTAAACGAAGAGCTTTACCCTTAGGGATACTAATACCAGGTGGGGCTTCCATGTATACTTCTTCAACGAGATTCCCATTCAGGAAAACATTTTTGACATCTAATTGAAAGATAGGTCATGTTCTAATGGAGGCCAAGGCTATTAAAGTTCTAACAATGGTCATACAGGCCACAGGAGCAAATGTTTCTTCATAATCGATGTCATACTCTTGGGCATATCCTTTTGCTACTAAACGGGCCTTATATCTTTCCAGGGTCCCATCACTTTTGCTTTTGACTTTGTATACCCACCTACAACCTATAGGTTTCTTACCCGGAGGAATATCTTGTATCGTCCAAGTATTGGCCTTTTCTAGTGCATCCAATTCTATTTTCATGGCTTCTATCCATTCTATATGATTTTTTGCTTGAGAATAGGATGATGGTTCAACATATGATTATATTAATGTAATGGCGGCCCTATATGTGGGTGAAAAAGATTCATAAGACACAAATTTTTCTGGAGGTTTAGAGATTCTAGACGTTCTTCTAGGTGAGACTTCAGAGTATTTTTGTAATGCACATGGAAGATTTTGCTCTCTATGTCTTGAATATTATAGACTAACATCCTTATGGATTTGCTCTTCATTATCATCATTTTCAACAACAATAGGACTTTGATCATTGTCAAGGTCACATCCAACATCACATTCATTGGATTTTGAAGTTGGATCAATTAAAAACGAGTATTCAGTGACATCCTTGGATTTTTCAAATTCAAAGAAGCTTTCTTTTTCCAAAAAAGATACATTTCTTGACACATATAATTTGTCATTTTGAAAATCGAAACACCTGTAGCCTTTTTTATTATCAGCATATCTTAAAAAGGCACATGGGATTGCACGAGGAGAGAGTTTGTCATTTCTGTTGGTGAAAACAAAACATTTGCATCCAAAGACTCTTAATCTAGAATAATCTGGAGTTAAATTAACAAGCTTTTCTATTGGAGTTGTATTCTTTAATGAGGAAGATGGCATCCTATTAATGAGGTAGGTGGCAGTTAGGACCGCTTCAGCCCAAAAACTTTTTGGAACTTGATTTGCAATTAGCAATGTCCTAGTAGTTTCCATAATGTGCCGATGTTTGCGTTCGGCTAGGCCATTCTGTTGTGGAGTGTGTGGACATGATCTTTGATGTGTAATACCATGTAAATTGAGATAGTCTTTGAATTCGTTGGACATAAATTCTCCCCCTGAATCAGTGTGAAAAACAAAAATATCATTTTGAAACTTATTTTTAACCATTTTATGAAATATTTGGAAGTTAGCAAAGACATCAGATTTATGTTTAAGAAAATAAATCCAAGTATGTCTAGAAAAGTCATCAACAAAAATGACATAATATGTATAACCACCGTTGGAAATAACTGGTGCGGGACCCCAAACATCTGAATGTATTAACTCAAGTGGTCGTGAGGAAACAAAAGTTCTACTAAGAAATGATAACCTTTTCATTTTGCCAAGAATGCAGTCTTTACAAGAAAAATTTTCAGAATTACAAAAATTTTCCAAACTTGGAAAATATTGAATTTTAGACATATGAGGATGGCCAAGCCTTTTGTGCCATAAATCCAATTTAATTTCTGAATATTATAACAAAATGCATTTTTGGGTAATTCCAAAAAGTCCATGTAATAAAGTCCTCCTTCTCTATGGACTTCCCCAATCAGCTTCCCTGACTGGGGATCCTGTGCCCAACAACCATAAGAAGAGAATGAGATATTACATCCATAATCAAATATTTGCGAGACAAATAAGAGATTCAAATTAAGTTTAGGGATATATCTAACTTCTGGGATAAAAAATCTTTTGGATTTTTGAAGATTTTCAAAACATCCTATTCCTTTTACTTCAAGAGATGTGTCATCGGCTGTAAAAACCTTTGACACACGTGAGTTGTTTTTAAGACATTCGGATAGACTATTAACATTTGGGGTCATATGAAAAGAAGCACCAGAATCTAAAAGCCAAGGAAAGTTACCTAGACCGGAGAAAGATGCAACTGCCGCTCCAGTTGAGGCTTCGGTTGAGGAGGATACCCCTTTGAGAAGAGGTTGAAGGATTTCCATCAGTTGAGCCATAGACACAGGTGCATCTTGATCTTTTGACTCAGATTCAACAAATGCAACTCTTTTTTCTTCTCTTCTTTTTAACTTTGAACATTGAGGCCTATAGTGCCCCGGTTCATGACAATGATGACAAATAACTTTTCTTTTATCAAAGTCGTCGTTTTGCCTTCCAAAATGAGGTGGCTTGTAAGTACGAGTATGATTCCCCGGTCTAGATACAGCTAAAACGGAGTCATCATCAACTTTTGAAGTACTTTTTCTAAGTCTATTTTCCTACATAGTGAGCTCTTCTATAGTATCAACAATAGAAGGAATTTTTCTACGATGTAAAAGGGCCGATTTGGTGGATTCAAACTCCGGCCTTAGACCATTCACAAATTGATAGAAATGTTCCATATCGAGTTGCTTTTGGCAAAGCTCGATGTCTTCGGCACAATGCCATTTGGGCTCAAGAAGAGCCAACTCTTCCCAAAGTTCGAACAACTCATTATAATATTCTCGAATAGTTTTATCTTTTTGAGTCATTGTCCGAACTTTATCTTGTAAATTGCATACATGTGCAATATCTTTAAAGGAATACATGTTTTTGAGGTATTCCCAAGTCTTATCGGCATGCTCAAACTTAGCTAGACTAGAGCATTTTTTAATGTCTATGCTATTGATGAGCCATGACATAATTTTTGCATGTCCTATCCTCCATTCTTTCCATTTCTTTTCATAAGTGGCTAACGCCTTACTCTTCTCTTCTTCCGTTAGAGGAACCTCTTTATCACCCTCTTTCTTGGTAAGAGATAGTTTAGGTTCCAAATCGGAACCATCCACTATACCCCATAAACCTTTTCCCCAAATGTGGTGCTTCATAATCGAAGCCCACATTACATAGTTAGTATCATTTAGCTTCATAGGAATGATGGTGATCTTATCATTGTCATCCATCTTTTACAAGGGTAAGAGAGGAATAAATAGGAGGAGAGAGAAAAAAAATAAAAAGAAAAGAAAAAGAGTAGACAAAGGAATAAGAGAGGATACAAAACCAAATTTTTTTGTAGCACAAGTTCGCCTTTCTTCAAACAAATCTTCTTGAGCCAAGAACAAGGTGATGAAACACCTTTTGTAAATGTGGCACGGAAATCGAAGCGGAAGCACTTCAAGATCTAAGGATTTCGTAGCTCTGATACCATGTAATGAAATGGTGGTCTTCAACAAATGCACAAATAACTCACAAACAAGTGTCTATTGGAGACACTACAAGCATGACCCTTGAAAGGGTATAAAAGGAAGAACACTTGAAAAATAAATAATACTTTATTCATGAACAAAATGCTTAAGAAGCATGGTAATTTACATTGAAGAGGTTCACCCCTATATATACAAAAAAGTGGAAGAGAGAGGAGAGCTCATTTTGAGCTCTCCAAAAGAGATGTTGGATTCCAACATCTCTTAATATAGCTATTGGACTACAATCCAACAACATTTATTATTATAGCTGTTGGACTATAGTCCAACAACATTTATTATAGCTGTTGGACTACAGTCCAACAACTATTTGCACAGTCAAGTTCCAACAGGAACTTGACTGGATCAAATATCTAGTTTCTATTGAACTAGATGCTAAAAAGAAAATAAAGAAAAATAGAAAAAGAAAATAATAAAAGAAAATATAATAATATTAAATAATATATATATATATATATTACAGTTTACATTTTAACAATATCTGCACTATATCACAACATATATGAAACTTTTATATCATAACTTTTGATGAGAGGTAACATATGTGGTTTTGATTGATATAATTGTTCAAGCAAGCATCCTGAATACTTCATACTAGTGTTGTAAGTATCGTAGTGTATCGTATGTTACACTACGATACATATTGTATCTATGGGGTTTTCCATACAATACACACCCGTATCTCGATACGAGTATGTATCTTACGATACACCTCTGCATCTTACGATGCACCCTTGTATCTTACAATATATTCAATATGGAGCACATCTTAAGATACACTATAAATGCAGTTTAAGTGTACTTATTTCAATTTTTTCGAAAATATATAAGGCCTCATATTCATCCTCAAAGAGCTTAAGAGTGATTTAGGGAGATTTTTTGAAAAAAAAAAGATAATAATGATTATAATACTTATGATTGACGTTATCTAATTCACTTTTGTTTGAATTTAAAAAAATTGGTTATGCAAAATTTTTAAGTAGTGAAAAAAACACTTTATGATATTTTTTTGTTTATGTAAATACACATTATTATGAATCTTGTGACTTATTAGCTTAGATTCTTCATTTAATATGCATATTTTTCATAGTTTGCATTTTTCTTATGAGATATGCATGTCATTTATAGCATATTATCTTGATTATTGAATGTTCAATGCCTTATGCATGACATTCATAGCACACAATTGTTCGATGTCTTATAGTTTCGTCTTATGCAATTCATCATTGTTTCTTGTGTTATAAATTTTTTAGATTTTTCCTGATTTTTTTATTTTTTACATTTTTATTTAAAACATACAATTTTTACGATATGTATGTTATTTTGGGCCCAGCTGATATGGGTTACAATACATTTTTTATAACCTTATTTCATACAAGAAGGGTGATATTTAGTTGGTGGAATCTTATAGACCTGCATATATGCTAAAATAAAGGGCACTCCTTTTTTATAATTTGAGAAATAAATATGCACTTGTGGAGGGGTGACAACCAATTTTCCTATAACGGTTGGGTTACATCAAGGATCTGCATTAAGCCCTTTCCTATTTGCTATAGTGATGGATGAGCTTACGAGATCAATTCAAGAAAATGTGCCGTGGTGTATGTTGTTTGCTGATGATATTGTTTTGATTGATAAGTCTAGATCTGGGGTTAATGCTAAGTTAGAATTATGGAGACAAACATTAGAAGCAAGAGGTTTTAAGTTGAGTAAGAGTAAGACAGAATATATGGAATGTCGGTTTAGTAAGCAACGAAGTAGTGATGGGAGTGTAGTGAAGCTTGGTGAGCAAGAAATACCGGTGGATGACTGTTTCAAATATTTGGGATCTATCATTCAAAAGTATGGAGAAATTGATGGAGATGTAAATCATAGGATAAAGGTTGGGTGGATGAAATGGAAAAGTGCAACTGGAGTGTTGTGCGATCGTAGAATGCCATTGCGGTTGAAGGGAAAGTTTTATAGGATGACTATTAGGCCTGCTTTACTATATGGTACGGAATGTTGGGCTGCCAAGAGACATCATATTCAAAAAATGAGTGTAGCTGAGATGCGTATGCTTTGATGGATATGTGGAAATATAATAAAAGATAAGATTCAAAACGAGGAGATACGTAAGAAGGTAGGTGTTGCATCCATTGAAAATAAGATGAGAGAGAATCGTTTACGGTGGTTTGGACATATTCGGCGAAGGCCTAATGATGCTCCAGTTAGAAGGATGGAGAAATGGGAAAATATATTAGTTAAAAGAGGTCGGGGTAGACCTAAGAAGACTTGGATGAAGATGATAGGAAAGAATATGATTGCTTTGAACCTCACCGAGGACATGGCATTTGATAGAAATGATTGGATGAGAAGGATTCATGTGGAAGACCCAAAATGATTTTCTTTTTTGGTTCATATCGCCGACCCCAATTGTTTTGGGATGAAGGCGTAGTTGTTGTTGTTGTTGTTGTTGTTGAGAAATAAATATGCACCATTCTAGAGGCATTTTCATCCATAACTAGAAAATCGAGCAAGCCGACCCTTCAATTAAACTGCTAAATGTGTAAACCACTTTTTTCCAACAACTTAATTAATTTAATTATTTTCTTACCATTTGAATTGTCTGACAGATAGTTTTCATGATATGTATGAGTCACTAATTGAACGCTATCTCGTGTTAGTCACACTATCCTAGTGAAGGGGTCTTGGTTTTGAATCTCTCATCAGGATCTATCCTACACCGTGACCAAAAAGAAAAAAACGAGAAGAAGAAGAAGAGAAAAAAGAAAAAAGGTAAATGCACATGCATCATTGATCACAAAACTCAACAATCCAGGTATACACATATAGTCCAATTTTATTTACAGCCTATCTCTCATCATAGAATAAATACTTGTCACTTGTTCCCAATTATGTACAAGAGACTAAAATTTCATCCTTCTAGGGGTGAGGGTCTGGGGCATCTCATTGATGAATCTAATGAAAATTTAGCATACATTATCTTGCCCGTTCATCATCTACTCTCTGTAGCTTGACTGTTAAATGGATTTGGTCACCAAATATGCCTGTAAAAGAAAATGCATGCCACACAGAACTGGAACTTTGAGTAGTCACACTGGATGGCATGTCCCCTAGTCACACGCCGAAACTTTCTCTTATTTTAGAATAGTCGACTATGATGAGTCAGTGCAACTACCAAATCTGTTTGTACAGTAGGTGGTTGCAGAGGTGAGATTATAAACTTGAAGTGACCAATAAAATGCAATTGGTTACATAGATACAAAGCACAGTTACAGTAAAAACACGCCATGTAGTTTGTGGAGCAAACCCAAGGGAGGGACCAAATGCATAGGAAGTGTCCAGATGGGACATAAAATAAGTCTACATGCAACCAGCACTGGTAGTTGAAAGCCTATCAACTGCCATATATAATTACTTTATTGGTCCAATTGGAGTTGACAACTCCATTACTTCTAATGTGCAATGAAAATATCCTGTCTTTAATTGTACGGTTTCTTTCTTGTTTTCTTCTGAACAATATTATTGATTTTGGTACAGGAAAAGAACAACTGTAGACCAATACATCCAAAAGCATTGACCATAAATAGAACTATCCATCAGTGCGCAGAGGTAAACCACATTTCACCCCACCAAAGAGCTGCCTGAAGAAGCTATAGTTGCAGTAATATAACTGAACTGGTTAGAGTCGTTCTATACTAACCGAGGGGCCTCAATTTGGGGGCTACACTCCATCTTGACTATCAATAAAAAATTAATCTGCTGAATACGTAGAATGTGTTTCTTCACAAAGGCATGAAATATCAATTAGTACTGTTCTTCCTTAGGCCTCCCTTTCTATGTAAGGGTCATCACATTCTACAAAATCAAGATGATGGGCACCCCCAGAATGATTTCAACTCAAAACAAATTGACCTGTATGCCCCAACTCGCAGCCTAGTGCCAATTTAAGCTTAAGAACTAAAAGAATTGCTGCTTCAATTACATACTACCGGTGACCAACCTAATTCATTTGATCAAATCAAATCCATGAAATACATGACAAATTACTCAAAAAATTGTCATCGGTCTGTTGCTTCATCCCTTATCCCATGCACCAATCTGAATCTTCACTCTAAGAAAAACAAAGACCCAACTCATCGTTGGAAGACAACCAAAAGATCGAGCCCATGCTCCTTGATTTCTATGACAATACAAACGGTGCAAAAAGCTAAGGCAGATTCTGTAGATTTCAGAAGAATGGTATCTATGCAAAGTTACCAATCAGAACATTGAGATGAATGTTCAAACTTCATCAATGGGAATCACACCAACAAAAAAACATATGCACTAAAATCTAAACGCAATCAGAGACGGGAATCGCACCTGTATGTGACATCCGCTGTGGACATTCTTGAGAGAGAGAGAGAGAGGTTGGAATTGATAATTGGTGGAGGGAGACCAAGAATTTATGGGAACCCTCTCTTTCTCACAAAAGTTTCAACAAAAAAAAAAACATTGCTTTTAAGATATTGATGACCATAGTGACTAGAAGTCCTCATGATGACGTTAACCACTAACCGTTAATGACGATAAACATGAGATGGTCTTACTATATAATAGCAACGTTTTTTCCCCAACCCTTTGAGTTATATGCTCTCGTACACGTCGCAAGTTTCAGTAATTACAAAACGCCTATTACATTTTTAACCCAACCTTTTGAGCTATTGTCTTAACACCTCTCAAGTTTTGAGTAACTACAAAAGTTGCTTTCTTTCTTTGGTTGTACGCCCCCACTTCAGTCTTTTAAAGACAGGTCCGTGACTAGGGCTGTCAATGGATCCGACCCATACCAAACCCTATAGGGTCAAGGTTTGGTGATAAATAAGAAGGTCAAATTACAATTCCGAAGGGTCCGATTAATATATAGAGCTAGGTATGGCTTGTAAAATTTCATACCGGACTCGAGTCCAACCCTAGTTCCGACTAAGATCTGCAAATTTTCATTGTAAAAAGGATTATTTTATCAGGTATGGTCGGGGTCTTGTTCATGTAATTTTTATAGGATTCAGGTGTGGGTTCTCTTATGATGGATAAGATTGGACCTGGGTCTGGACTTGATACCAGTATCTCAAACCAGGTCTGAGTCTGATTTCACCTGGGTCCGAACCAAACCCAACTCGTTCACACCGTACCCGTGAAGTTTTTTGAGACTCTATTTGGGAGCCATAGTTGAGAGAAGAGATGGACGATTCATTAAATCTCCGTCATCTCCATTGATTGGGAACACTGCTTTGAGAGGAGAGACATCGTTGATAGTGACGTTGGGAGGGGCGTCCACATTAAAAATCAGCAGGTTTCAAGTTCACAATGCCCTTGGAAAGGCGTTGCCAAATCCGCTGATTTGGTCACCCCTCTCATTGCCCCTTCCAACAACCGCTCCCAAACAAACAAAGCCTTAGTGAAATAATAAGTTATGCTCAATCAATTTGCTTTTCAATTAGGTTGTTTTAGTGGAAGATATATTAAGGGGTATTCAGAATTTGGCATGTCCTTAAACCTATGTGGGGTTTTAAAATTTTTGAAAACAAACAAGTGGCAAATGTGAATCTTCCTGGTCATTATGTTCTTCACCCAGGGCCTAGGGCCACTGTGAATCTTCCATATCCCTATCCAATCTTGTAAAGCTCTGAAGAACTTCTCATCTAGGAAAGAAAAAATGTCAAGGCTAGTTTTCACCAATAAGAAAAGACTCATGGGAAAGACATTCCACCATGGGAAGGTCATCCCGTTGTGAAAAAAATTTATACATAAATCCATTCACAGGGGGTAGTGCCAATAAATTTATATATTAAATGCGTGAACAACATGAAAAGAAGCCCTTGTTGACTGTGAGCCCCACAGAAAAACGGAGTTGGTATGTTTGTTTCACGTGCATATGAAAATGGGTGGTTTCAGACTTAAAGTAAAAATGGGTGAAACAAACAAAGTCTTAGTGAGAAAGCCATTCACAAGCTTTGCAAATGTATCCCTAGAACTCATTTGTTTCATAAGGATCCAGCTCATCATTCCCATGATAATTTCATGTGTATTTCACTTAGCTGAGAAAATGAATGCCAGCCTAGCAATTTCTCATGAAAATTGTAGGAAATAAATGGCCCTTTTACTAAATATAGGCAAATGGTAATCAATCAGGTGCTACACCCATATCCCATCTAGGGAGCAACTTAAATACCTGAACCAGTGATGAACCACCTTTTAACTAAAATTGGCCAAGGTTGGGGTCCATAACAGGATCACCTCTCCTAATAAGCAAATTCTTTATTCTTTTTGAACAGAGAAAGGTGGGGTTAGGCAGACCCCATGCCAGTTATACAACCATATACCCAGTGGCGTAGCTAGGATTCATGTGAGGGGGGGGGGGGGGGGGGCGGGGGGGCAAACAGGGTTGTAGCAAAAAGAAAAATTTGGTGTGATAGTTGGGGGTTCGGGGGCGGTTTCCCCGATTTTTTTTTTTAGATAAAATAAAAAATGGCTGCAATTATTAATAAAAATCTATTTCATATGGACAAATCAAACTATTTGCTGCAGTCAGGGCTGGGCTGGGCTAGGACTGGGCTACAAAAAATGGATAAAAATCTATTTCATATGTAATCAGGGCTGTGCTAGGACTGGGCTTTTAATATATATATATATATATATATATATATATATATATATATATATATATATTTTTAACTGTTTCCGGAGGCAGGACTGGGCTACAGCGGGCCAGGGGTGAAGGTGTTGAACCCTTCGTCCCAGGTTGGACTCCCCACTGGGTGTTTGAGTGCCTTAAACTGGTGACCTCCGTAAAGGCTTGGGTGTTGGTGACCCGACCCGAAGATTACCTGCTTCATCAGAAAACTTTGTGAGCAAACAAAAAAAAAGGCCAAATTTACTAAAATAACTCTCTACTTTGTTTTTTTGGAAGGCAAGCTTGGGTTAGGCAGATCCCTACCAGTTATACAACGATACCATTGAGATTTGAACTTGCAACGTCAAAACACAAGGTGACGTGCACTAGTTGCTCCTACCAGACAAGCGGAGCCCCCATTGGTAAATAACCCTCTACTTTTGCTTGAAACAAGCATGCTTATTTTTTTTTGACCAAGAAAGTTGGGGTTAGGTAGACCCCCATCTGTTTATTAACTGGAAACATAAAAGAAAATATTTACATAGGAGATTCATTCCTAGCTAGCTATTTTTTTTTTTTTTTGAAAGGCAAGCTTGGGGTTAGACGGATCCTTACTAGTTAAACAACTATACCATTGGGTTTTAAACCTGCAGCTTCCCAACACAAGGTGATGTGCACTAGCTGCTCCTACCAGACAAGTTAACAATATACAACAACAAACAACTACGCCTTCATCCCAAAACAATTGGGGTCAGTGATATGAACCAAAAAAGAAAATCATTCTGGGTCTTCCACATGAATCCTTCTCCTCCAATCATTTTTATCCAATGTCATGTCCTCGGTGAGATTTAAAGCATTCATAACCTTTCCTATCATCTCCATCCAAGTCTTCTTAGGCCTACCCCAACCTCTTTTAACTAATATATTTTCCCATTTCTCCATCCTTCTAACTGGAGCATCATTAGGCCTTTGCCGAATATGTCCAAACCACCGTAAACGATTCTCTCTCATCTTATTTTCAATAGGGTTATGTATCTCCTCGTTCTGAATCTTATCTTTTATTGTATTTTCACACATCCATCTATGCATACGCATCTCAGCTACACTCATTTTTTGAATATGATGTCTCTTGGCAGCCCAACATTCCGTACCATATAGTAAAGCGGGCCTAATAGTCCTCCTATAAAACTTTTCCTTCAACCGCAATGGCATTCTACGATCGCACAACACTCCAGTTGCACTTTTTCATTTCATTCACCCAACCTTTATCCTATGATTTACATCTCCATCAATTTCTCCATATTTTTGAATGATAGATCCCAAATATTTGAAACAATCATTCACCGGTATTTCTTGCTCACCAAGCTACACTACACTCACATCACTACTTCGTTGCTTACTAAACCGACATTCCATATATTCTGTCTTACTCTTACTCAACTTAAAATCTCTTGCTTCCAATGCATGTCTCCATAATTCTAACTTAGCATTAACCCCAGCTCTAGACTCATCAATCAAAACAATATCATCAGCAAACAACATACATCACAACACATTTTCTTGATTTGATCTCGTAAGCTCATCCATCACTATAGCAAATAAGAAAGGGCTTAAAGCAGATCCTTGATGTAACCCAACCGTTATAGGAAAATTGGTTGTCACCCCTCCACAAGTGCGGGCATTGGTTACTATTCCTTCATACATATCTTTAATTATACTAATGTACTTGAGAGAAACACCTTTTTTCATCATTGTCCATCAGAGAACGTCCCTAGGTACTCTATCGTATGCCTTTTCCAAATCAATAAAAACCATATGCAAATCTGTGTTCCTCTCTCTATATCTCTCAATAAGTTGTTTAAGAAGATGTATAGCTTCCATAGTTGATCTTCCAGTCATAAAACCAAATTGATTCTCCGATATCATGACAACCTTCCTCAACCTAAACTCAATCACCCTCTCCCAAAGTTTCATAGTATGACTAATGAGTTTTATACCACGATAGTTTGTGCAATCTTGTATATCACCCTTATTCTTATATAGAGGCACCAAAGTACTCTTCCTTCACTCATTAGGCATCTTATTTGTCCGCCAAATCTTGTTAAAAAGATTTGTCAACCATTTTAAACCTTTCTCTCCTAAGCATTTCCAAGCCTCGATAGGTATACCATCTGGGTCAACTGCCCTTTTTTATTTCATTTTCTTCAAAGCCTCTGCAATTTCTTTCTTTTGAATCTTGCGCATGAAGTCACGATTCATCTCATGAAAAGGAATGAAGAAGTCTACAAGATCCTGAGCATGACTTCCATTAAATAGCTTATCAAAATAATCTTTTCATCTCTCCTTAATCTCCACATCTTTGACTAAAACCCTTTGCGTTTCATCTTTGATACATCTAACCATACCCAGATCCCTCAATTTTCTATCTCTCATCTTTGCAAGCCTATAAATATCCTTCTTGCCCTCTTTGGTATCCAACTTGTCATAAACCTCCTTATATACCTTATCCCTCGCGTTTCGAACTACTTTTTTAGCTTCCTTCTTTGCTATCATATACTTCTCCAAATTCTCATTATCACGACTCTTACTTAGATTTCTATAACACTCTCTTTTAACCTTAATAGCTAATTTGACATCCTCGTTCTACCATGATCTGCTGACACAACATATATCAATGACGATAATCTGCTGACACAACATATATCGAATCAGCACCCCAATAGGAAAGATAATATCAAGGAATGGATGGATACAACAGAGCACCCCAACAGGAAAGATTGCGGGTTAGTTACAATCAAGGATTCAGCGGATACAACAGTGGCTAAAATCAAGGCATTGGTTCATATTGCAGTTATCAATTCAAACGGAAAAAGAAATGCTAAAGACGTTTCCAAGAACGAAGATAAAAAACAAATGATCACACCCACAACAAAAAATGTGAAGATAGACTTAACAAAAGTCTATATAAGTAACTCGTTTCCTATTGAATAAATGTGTGTGAGAGTAAGATTTCCCATGGATGTAGGATATGACACTACAACAAAGCAGTAGATTAGCGACGACCACATTACGTCGCTAATCCGTCGCTACCCATGTTAGCGACAATGAGGCGACGATATGCTTACGTCGCGAATATTTCGACGCTAACTGGCTACAAAATTATTTCGTCGCCAGGTCCGTCGCTAATTGCGACGGACTAACGAGCGCTATATTCCGTCGCCAATCCGCCGGTACTAAACGGCGACCACGGCTTGGCGACGGATTTACTTCCGTCGCTATGCCATCGCTAGATTAATATGAATAGCGACGGATGGTTCCGTCGCTAATCCGTCGCAAACACGAAAAAAAATTTAAAAAAATTTATTTGAAAATTAAATACCGAGAACTGTACAATTTATATTTTCTGTACAATTTATATTTCCTGTAAATAAAAAATAAACCACACAAAAAATTTCATATAAAAAGAATCTACAACAATTAATCGTTCCACCTTAAAATTAACAAGTTTAATTATTTACAATTCAACAATTACAATTAGGAAACATAAAAAAATAGAACTTCTTCAACACAGTTCTCTAATCATCGCCAAGATTTTGTGCGTCTTCTTGTTCATTGTCTTTATCTGTCCCTTCAGCTCCACTACGCTGATTATCGCTAGCAGCCTACACAAGAAAAGAACAGTCAGTATTGATAAACAAAATATAATGAAATAAATTACACACTATATGTGATTCTATCATGTGCTCATGTGTGATCTAAGGCAATAAAAAAACTCTATATGTGATTCTATCATGCTCATATGTGCTCTAAGGCAGACAAAAAGTTATATATATATGATTCTATCATGCTCATATGTGTGCTAAGGCAGCCAAAAAATTGAATATGTGATTATAGCATGTTCATATGTGTTCTAAGGCATCTAGAAAAACTCTATATGTGATTCTACCATGCTTAGATGTGCTTTAAGGTAGGCAAAAAACTATATATGTGATTCGATCATGCTCGTATGTATGCTAAGGCAGTAAAAAATTGAATATGTGATTATAGCATGCTCATATGTGCTCTAAGGCAGGCAAAGCAAAAAAAATTATATGTGATTCTATCATAAATGATATATGTTCTAAGGCAGTAAAAAAACTTTATATGTGATTTGTGCATGCTCATATGTGTTTTAAGGTAGTCAAAAAACTGAATATGTGATTATAATGCGATTATAACATGCTCATATGTGTTCTTAGGCAGTCAAAAAACTGAATATGTGATTATAGCATGCTTATATGTGCTCTAAGGCAGGCAAAAAAACTTTATATGTGATTATAGCATGCTCATATGTGCTCTAAGGCAATAAAAAAACTCTATATGTTATTATAGCATGCTCTTATAGCATGCCCATATAACTGTCCATCGTCAATCTTCACAGCTCGAGCAATGTTAGAGACATATCCATCTGGAAATCTCAGTTGTCTCAACCATTGACATACATGTTTTATTTGATCAGGTCCGAGCACGTACTTCGCCTTTGGTTTCAGTACTTTGCCATTATACTCTTTGAGTTCCAATTCTGGTCTTTTACATATTAATTTTAAATCCATACGGGCCTTCGGATTATCCTTCGTTTTTCCTTTAATATTCATTACTGTATTGAACATATTATCAAACACATTTTACTCTACATGCATCACATCCAAATTATGTCGTATCAATAGGGTCGGCCAATACAGTAGTTCCCAAAAAATAGATTTTTTCATCCAATTGTGATCCTTCCCAAATCCACGAAAGGGTGTAGGACTGCGGGCATCTGTTAATACATCTGGAAAGTATCACAATCTTCTTAGAATCTCTATGCCGGACAATCTTGAGGATGGACCTTCCGTTTCAGTTGTGCCTACTTTAAATGCATTCTTTTGACGTCGGAACGGATGATCGCTGGGTAGAAATCGACGATGTCACTCAAACCAGCAAGGCTTCCTTCCATGCCTCAATCTAAAAGCTTTGGAATCCTCCATGCAGTACAGACAAGCCAACCTCCCATGTGTGCTCCAACCAGATAACATACCATATGCAGGGAAGTCACTGATTGTCCATAGAACAGCGGCCTTCATGTTGAAATTTTGTTTTTTGTGGGCATCATACGTGGTAACACCGTCATCCCACAGTACTTTTAGTTCATCAATCAATGACCTTAGATATACATCAAGATTTTGGCCAGGTGAGGTCGGACCAGGATCAACATAGACAAGAAAAGATTTGGACGTTTCATACACAAGCTTGGTGGAAGGTTGTATGGAGTTACAAATACTGGCCAGCATGAGTATGGAGTTGATCTACCCCCAAATGGATTAAATTCATCTGTACATAGACCGAGTCTAACATTTCGCACTTCCATTGCGAAGTTCTGATGAGTATGATCAAAGTGCTTCCAAGCTTCAACGTCAACAGGATGCGTGATCTTGTTTTCATCGTGTCGAACTTTATTTGCATGTCATCTCATGTGTTTAGCTATCCTTGAAGACATATACAATCGCTGCAATCTAGGAGTGATAGGAAAGTAGCGGAGTGACTTGTATGAAACTTCCTTTGATCTCGTGCTACCATTGCCTCTTGTCTTTGGCTTGAACCGAGGATGCCCACATGACGAGCATGATATGTTGTTTTCCTGATCCTTGAAATACAACATGCAGTGATTTGGACAAGCATCAATCTTTTTGTAACCCATACCTAGAGCGTTGACCATAACTTTCGCACGATAGAAATTTTGTGGCAATTTCTCATCTTTGGGCAACATACTCTTCACAATCATGCACAAACGGTCAAAACATGATTGACTCAAATTATACTCGGACTTCAAATTCATTAGTTGAAGAACTGCAGACAAGATAGTGTGACTCTCACAACCGTTCCAAAGTGGCTCATCAGCATCTCTAAGTAAATCATAAAATCTACTAGCTGCATCATTTGTTGATTCTTCATCTACGACAGTTCTTACATCACTAGAACTCATAGCAGAACCCAGTTCTGTTCTTGCGGCATCAAATATCAAATCCGTATATGGATTATCGTGCACCACATTCACCCGTGCATCAAAATCGTTTCTAAATTCTTCTCCATGAAACATACAGTTCTGATAATCACTCACAAAACCCTTCCTGTATAGGTGATGTTTAACGCTATGAGGTTCTACAAATCGATTATTCTTACAAATCTTGCAGGGACACCTAATCTGACCTGTAGGATCCACTGTACTGACACTTGCCGTTGCAAATTCAGTAAAACTGTCAACACCGTCCATATATTCATGCGATAACTCATTGTCCACTATCCTACGGTACATTCATTCACGGTTTGCAGTCATTTTGTCGTATGATGTTACGAATAGTATCCTAACAAATTAAAAGAAAACAATCAGAATGCTACGATGAAGAAAATATCAAATTTATCATGCAATATACTATGTCAAACAATAACAAGAATTTTGATGCATGCATTGATAACTTAATATTTTCATGTGAAAACTATTAATGACACGATACAATCATTTGAAGCATGATTTTATTATAAAATTTCACATGGAAGTCAAAATCAAATTGAAAGTAACTACATGCAAGCATGGATACAATTACATCAAACATTGCAATACATCGTAATCATTCATATCAAACAAATAGCAAACATGTACCTGCAGCAAACACACATCAATATCTCACTAACTACTATCATACTTAGCATAGACTCCGTACTCCAAAAATAAGAATACTTCCATATTCATACATTAAAATCATGCTCAGCATGATCTCCGAACTCCAACAAAGCAATCCTAAATATCAACAACTAAGTGAGTGTGTGAACAATAAAGTGTTACATCTAATAAATTAAATAACATGTGATACGCTTGCATCACTTACTCACCATGGGTATTTACCCGATTTACATTGTTTTTGTCACTTACTTACCACAGGTGGCTGAGCACGAGCTAGTTCCGTTGAAAAATCTGCACAAAAAAATGTAGTTTTAAAAAAAAGTCGCCACAAAAAAAGGAAGCTGTTCCGGCAAGGGGTCGACTCCCCTGCTGTTCCGGTAGAGGGTCGACCCTCTTACGGAACATAGGGGGTTAACTGACCCCCAGTCTTTCCGCCAGTGAGTCGACCCCCTGCCGGGGTCGACCTGCCGGAAAGGCAGGGGGGGTCGACCCCCTGCCGGAAATGCAAGGGGTTAACCCCCTGCCTGTTCCTGGAAACGCAGGTGCTTCCGGCAGGGGGTCGACCCCCCTGCCGGAAACGCAAGGGGTCAACCCCTCCTGCCGTAAAGGCAGGGGGTTAAACCCCCTGCCGTAAAGGCAGGGGGTCAGGGGGGGTCGACCCCCTGCCTTTCTGGCAGGGGGTCGACCCCCCATGCCGGAAAGGCAGTGGGTTTAACCCCTGCTGGAAACGCGTAGGGAGGGCGGGCGAACCTGTCTCCGGCGGGGAATGCGTCGGTCGGCGGGGCGACGGCTCGGGCGAAACGCGGGGCGACAGGCGGCGGGGCGGCGGAGGAAGGCGTCAGGCTGCGTAGGGAGGGTGGGAGAGAGGAAACAGGAAAAGAGGGAAAAGAGTTCTGATCAGATTTACGCAAAAATTAGCAACAGATTGGGTGACGGAATAATTCCGTCGCTAAGCCAGCGTAAATATATACAACTCCTTAGCGACGGAATATGTCCGTCGCTAACGGCGTTGCTACGTAGCGACGGAAAAATGTCGTCGCCCAATCCGTCGCTAACCGCAGCGTGTTGTTGCGACAAAAATGGTCTGTCGCAAAGTAGCGACGGCTTAGCATCGAAATATTTTCCATCGCTACATCTGTGAATATCACGAAACTTCGCGACGGATTAGTGACGCTCGCTAAGCCGTTGCTAATTGGCGACGGAAAAATGTCGTCGCTAATTGACATTTTTCTTGTGGTATGAGTTATCTGAACCACGTAAATCATTGTTTTATTTTGTGGTTTGGTCATTTCTTCTCTCTCTACTGTATTTCTTTATGGTATCAGAGCAGTCTTAAAGTGAAGGTGTCAAAAGTTCGATTTTCAGCATTCTAAGGTATGGCCAAGAGACCTCCTTACCCATACCCACTTCAATTGAATGTCCAATTTTGTTTCACTCATATTGAGTCAAATAATTTTTTTGATATAGAAAACACAAATGATGCCATCATTGAGAACCAGGATATCCAAGGGTTTCTGAATGATGAAACACCCATGCCATCACCTACAATTGTAGACCCATCTGATGCTACGAAGGTTATTCAAAATCCAGTTTACGTTGCCTAGCATCAATCTGATCGTCTATTGAAGGGTTGGATCACTAGCACACTTTCTAAAAGTGTGCTAGGATTAGTAATTGGGATTGAGACTTCAAAAGCGATTTGGAAAACTCTTGTAAATGCATTCGCTCAAGAGTCCCAAGAGCGAGCCTTTCATCTTCTACATTTGATGATGCCTCTCAAGAAAATATCTAATCCTCTGGAAAAATATGTTAGAAAATTTAAAATTGTTTGTGATGATTTAGCAGCTATAGGAAAACCAACCTTAGATGAAGAAAAAGCTTTCTGGTTGCTTCGAGGACTCGGTTCTGAATATGAGTTCTTTGTGTCAGCGATGTTGAAACCGCCTATCCCTCCTTATGAAAAAGTGCTGTCTTTACTTCAAGATCATGAAGTTCGAAATAAGCTTTAGGAGCCTAGTGGTCAACATGTTGCTTATTATACTCAGTAAAGTCAATACAATAAAAAGAGACGGTAATCAATACTGTTACAATTCTAGAGGTCATGGTTTTGTCCAAGGTGGTCGAGATCAATGTGAGAACACTCGATCAGACAAGCAAGGTCACGAAGGTTCCGGTAAGAAAGATAAAAATGAGGTTGTGATTTGCCAAAATCTTGAAAAGAAAAATCATTCGGCCTTGAAACGTTTACAACCGTTTCAATCGTGCTTTCCAAGTTGATGATGCTCCTAAAGTTGTAGTTGCTATGATGATGAAAAAAAGTCAGGATGGGGAATTGTTCGCCGACATAGGTGCTTCAGTGCATATGTCAGGTAATGCTCACAAGCTCAAGGATCTTGTCTCATATCATAGAAATGATCGGGTCATGGTAGGAAATGGATAGAAAATAGCCATTACTCATATTGGGGAAGCAGAAATTAAATCAAAATTGTAAGATAATATTTTAAATAATATTTTGTTTGTTCCAAGGTTAAGAAAAGATTTGATTTCTATGAGTCAGTTAACAAATGATTTGCCTTATTCTTTTGAATTCACTTCGCCTGGTTGTATGTTAAAGGACAGGAGATAGGAATGATGATAGCTATAGGGACTAGATGAGGGGTACTCTACACCATTAATGAAGATCATGAAGCCCTCTTTTCAAATCGATTCAAGAAAGTTAGCTAAAATAAATGGCATGCTCGTCTCAGTCATCCTTGAGCTGAAGTAGTTTTTTTTCTTAGATATAAAAATTTTATTGATGATTTTAAGGATCATATTTGTGAAAGCTGTCAAATGGGAAAAGCATGTCATATTCCTTTTCTTATCTCTGATGGCATTGAATACCAACTTCTTGAGAAAATCCACTTGGACATGTGGGGGCTAGATCTTATTCGAGCTCATGAAAATTATAGGCTTTATGTTATTTTTATTGATGACAACACTTGGTTTTCTTGGCTTTACCCAATGAAAAATAAGTCAGATTTTATTTTGATTTTTGTGAGCTTTCAAAAATTCTTTGAAAGACAGTTTGATAGAAAAATAAAAATATTTCAAAGGGATGGTGGAGAAAAATATATGAATGCCAAAATGTTGGGTTATATGAACAACTAGGAATCAAACATAAGTCTCTTATCCTAAGACTCTTGAACAAAATGGAGTGGCAGAGAGAAAACATCATAATGTAACAAAGTTAGGCTTGACCATGATATGATTCAGAAAAGATTTTGGGTTGAAGTTTTTTCTATTAAGGTATTTTTGATCAATTGGTTGCCTTCTTCCAATCTAAACATACCATCCCCTTATTTTAAATTATTTGAAAGACATCCAGATTATTTCAGCTTGCGTGTGTTAGGTTGCCAGTGTTTTTTATATCTTAGGGAATATGCAAGGATAAATTTGATCCAAAGTTGCTGTCATGTATCTTTAATGGATACAGTCCTAAGTATAAGGGGTCCAAGTGTTACCATCATCAAACAAGGTGGATGTATATGCTGAGACATGTGTTTGATGAAGAATTTTTTTCCTTTAAAGATCCATCCTCTCTTTTTAAAATAAAAATATTGGAAATGATTTTTCCAGCTTTCTTAATGGAGAATTTGAGAATGGTGATCACGACATCAACCCAAAAATCGATTATGTCATTCAATGTGAGGGTGACGTCCAAGCTGTCAACCAATCTGATGCTCGAAATCAGTCTTATAAAGACAATAAAAAGTCATTTTTACTTAAATCTGTTGCTACATCACCCGAAAATGCTCCTCAAGAACACGTTCAAAATGATGTTTCTCGAGTTTGATCTCCTACCTAATGTAAATGTTGATGAACATTATGATGCAAATATTGATTAACATTCTGACACAAATGTCGATGAATTCCCTATTCATGAGCCTTTTAATAGGTCAATGACTACACGAGGGATGCTCATAATTTTTAAGCCAAAACCAAAGTATGCCAACCTTTATGTTTTTTATGCGTCAGTTCCAAAAGAACCAAAAAATGTAAAAAATTGCTCTCTCATAACCTGGGTGGAAGAATGTCATGGATGAAAAAATGACAACCTTAGTTGAAAACCGAACTTGGGAGTTAGTTCCATTTAAACCAGACATGAATATAATAAGATCAAAATGGGTCCTTAAGACAAAACTCAAATCTGATAGAACTTTAAATTGACTCAAGGTTAGACTTGTTGCTAGAGGATTTACACAAATTGAAGGAGTTGATTTACAAGAATGTTATCAGACCAGCTAGCATTAGAACTATTCTTATGGTTGCTATAGTAAGGCATTGGGAAATACATTAGCTTGATGTAAAAAATATATTTTTACATGGATCTCTCAATGAAATTGTTTATATGCAACAACCATTGGGGTATGGAGACCCACTTTTTCCAGATCATGTTTGTCGCCTTAAGAAAGCTTTATATGGATTAAAGCAAGCATCTTAATCGTGGTTCGAGAGACTAAATGATTTTTTTTCCAATATGATTTTTAAGGCAATATTTTTTATCCTTTTATGTTAAAATATCATGATGAATACAATTGTCTTATTCTTTTAGTATATGTTGATGACACGGTTCTCATTGAAAAAAAGTCATGTTTTTTTAATACTTTTTAAAGGATTTACAAAAGAAGTTTTTGGTGAAAGATTTGAGACTTTTGCAATTCTTCTTCGAAAGTGAGGTCGTTCACTCATCAGAAGAGCTATTTTTGTGTCAAACAAAATATGCTCATGATATTTTAGAATAAGCTAATATGATGGATTGTAAGCCAATCATCATGCCAATGGCGACCAAGGATAATTCCAAATTGTCGATTGATAAAGATTGTGAAAATCCCACTTTATATCGTTCTTGTCGGTGTCCTCCAGTACTTGACCATCACTCATCTTGAGCTTTCTTTTAGTGTGAATTTTGTCAATCAGTTTATGCATAACCCAATGGACAACCACTTTCAAGCAATTGAACGTATTCTTCGATACGTTAAAGGGACCATTGATTTCGGTCTTCACATTCTGGCACATAGCACACTAGATCTCTATGCTTTCGCATATACAGATTGGGCAAACTGTCTGATCACTAAAAGGTCTACCATCAGTTTCTATATATATCTTGGCACAAATTATATTTCTTGAAGTGCAAAGAAGCAAAGCACGGTAACTTGCTCCAGTGCAGAAGCTGGTATCGATCCATGGCATCAACTACTACTGAGATCACATGGAATTATGGTTGACTATGCTCATGTTCTTCATTGTGACAACATTAGTGCTTTTCATATGACCATTAATCCAAATTTTCACAATCACTTGAAGTATATATAAATCGATTTTCACTATGTTCGAGAAATGGTCGCCTATGGTAACCTCACCACCAAGTATGTAGTTTCAAACAAGCATATAGCAAATATATTCACTAAGTCCCTAGGAAAACAACAATTCTTGAGATTAAGATCCAAACTAAGCCTATGCAGACGGCTTAGTTTGAGGGGGCATGTTAACAATATATATTCTGCTGACACAACAGATATCAAATCAACACCTCAACAGGAAAGATAATATAAAGGAATCGATGGATAACACCTCAACAGAAAAGATTGTAGGTTAGTTACAATCAAGGATTCAACATATACAACAATGGCTAAAATCAAGGCATTGATAGATATCACAATTATCAATTCAAACAGTAAAGGAAATGATAAAGACGTTTCTACGAGAAAATAAAAAAAAAAACATCATACCCACAAGAGAAAATGTAAAGATAGACTTAACAAAAGTCTATATATGTAACTCGTCTCCTATTGAATAAATGTATGTGAGTGAGTGAGATTTCTCATGGATATAGGATCTGAGTTATCCGAACCACATAAATCATTGTTTTCTTCTGTGGTTTGGTCATTTTCTATCTCTACGATATTTCTTTAACAAGCGGAGCCCCCTTGGTCCCAACCCAACCCTCTACTTTTGCTTGAAACAAGTATGCTTAATTTTTTTTTGACGAAGAAATTAAGTTAAGTTTAAACAGACCCCTATCTGTTTATTAACATGGAAACATAAAAAAAAAATATTTACGTGGGGGAATCCAATCAGGATTCATGTCCAACCACTTGATCATTTTAGGTGGTAACCCGTTCATGTCTCTGGAAACAAATTTAACAACTCTTGAAAAACAGAAAAGATGAGACACTAAACAATCCAATTGAGGATTAGATGGACCTCTACTGAAATGTTGGGCAAAACTTTTTCTCCCAAACTGTCCAATCCCTGTCTTTGAGGTTTTAGTGATTTATTATCCATCATGTTTTAATGGTAGGAGCAGGTAGTGCACGTCACCTTGTGTTGGGACTTTGCATGTTCAAAACCCAATGGTATACTTGTATAACTGGTAGGGGTCCTAACCCCAGCTTGCCTATAAAAAAAATGCTTTAATGATCCTACCTTGAGAGTCTCAAATTGTGTATCCTATTTGCCATCGATTTCTATAGATGCTGAAAAGATAGACCTTATTCTAATGAATCAGGAGGGGGATACCAGTTACCTGTAGGGGTGGCAAAATCTGACCCGACCCGCCGACCCGTCAACCCGCTTCTTAGCCGGGTTAGGGTTTGGCTTAAACGGGTTCGTGTCGTAAATGGGTTGACCAGCCTAACCTGTTTATTAAATGGGTCGTGTTCGTGTTAAGGGTATGTCAACCCGCCAACCCGTTTACACGAACCCGTCAACCCGCAAGTTTATATATATATATATATATATATATATATATATATATATATATATATATATATATATATATATATATATATATATATATATATATATTAAGTCCAGCATCATTCCAAAAGAGGAAAAAACAAACAAAGGAAAATGATATTACACGTATTTCTTAGTACTTTTCTGGCGCACAGATAATTACCACCGTAAAAGAGAAAAGGATTAAATTCTCTGCCGCTTCTGGACAGATGGTGAAGATGGGTAAGGTAACACTTATTTAAAGAAAAGAAAGTGATGGTTCGCCAGTACCTCTACAGTGTATGGCTGTTAGGAATGGCTCGTACGTGTTCTTGTTAGTATAGAAGTCTAGATTCTCATTGCATCTTAGATTTTTGTCATTATTATATCGGCTTATGACTGTCACAAAGACACGGACACCTACCATGACTCGACGAGCATGTTTTTTGAAAATTAGGATATGAGGGCGTTTTTGTTAATTTTAATATAAAAATATATTTAGGGCCTAACATTGCATTAGCAACCATACATTCATACCCAACTGATAAATCAAAGCAATTTTTTCATAATTAAATGGTGGAAAAACAAGATAATAGCTAGGGTAACCAATCATAGTTATGAGAACTCTAACAAGATGTATTTATGAGGGAGAGCCTGTAATATTAACACTAGGAAATAGTCATTCAAATAACTTATTTATTTGGTAAGGTAATGCAATATTTAAAATAAGAACACCTACCTATCCTATGGTCCTATCCTTACGAGGCAGTGTTTTCTAATGATGATCGGGGCAATTCTATTATTGAACGTTCTAATTAGCGTGCCTATGCCAAGAGAACACGCCACACAACTAAACTTTAACATTAATTATGGACATAATAATTGCTATACACCAACATGATACATACTGCCTAACTTGCAAGATTTTGGGTAGGTAGGTAGGCACCAAACTACAAAGTAGGGGCAATGGGTCGGGCAGTCGGGCGGGCCAAGCCAACCCGTCTCACTATGGACCAGGTTTGGGTCAAGGTTTTAGGTCCTCACCCATTAGCTACTGGGCTGAACCCCGACCTGTTATACAGATGGGTCACGATCCATGGGCTACCGGGCCAACCCGATGGGCCTGAACTACCTATAGTTGTGTGTTGAAACTAATACAGAATTATACATTTTATGATATTTCATTAAAATATTGCTTTTGAAATTAATTTGTTAAAACTAATTTTCAAAATAACTTACAAATGAGTTTGGGCAGGTAGGAACGGCCTGCTAAGCATTGACCCATTGGGTCAATGGGTCGGGTCATGGATTGCCTTTCAAACCCGAGACCATTAAAAGCCGGGCCAAAACCTGGCCCATTAATAAATGGGACGTGTTATTTTGTCACACTCAAAACCCAATGGGCCAAGCTCCAAATGGGCTTGGGCTGGCCCGATGCCTGCCCCTACTACCAAGCGACGGGCAGAATATATTCTCCAACCAGAAATTTGTGAGAACTAAATTTTTGTTATTTTCACAAAAATGTAAATTGCAGCATTTTAACCAATCTCAAGTTTTCTGTGCCAATATGACCATTTACAGTGTCACAGATATCGGTATTGGATTTTATTGGTAAAGAAAAATCTCATGAAAATCTCAAGAATATTTATAAACTGGAAACCAAATAAATAAATAAAATTTAAAACCTACAAAAATGTGTCAATATTAAGATAGATAGATACACTAAAGATCCCCCAAAAAATTATAATCTTTTAAACAAAAAATGTTCGTTGCCATGTTTTCCGAAATGCTTTACAATTTTCAATATTCTTCTCATATCTAGAATCGTAAATATCTAGATCTAAAAAAACATTTTTACCATGCACACATGCAAACTTCCTTCCAAATATGTGACTATTTTTTGCAAAACTATAATTTTTTGTCAAATCTGCATCTCTCTCTCTCTGATCCAATGTCAAAAACTTTTATTTTTATAGTTATTAAAAAGTTGAGACACAAGACTATAACCTTCATATTTTGAATTAGAACCAAAAACCCCTTTGGGGTTTTCATTTTTGAGTTTAAAAACTGTAATAAAAACATACTCTGCAGACTGAAACAACTGAATAATATATCTTTAGAAGATGTTTTGACTCATAAAATGAAGGATTCTAGAAAAACACAAAAAAAAGGAAACTAAAGAGAAATACCTTCCAACGATAACTGATTTGCTAGAATTGGCATTAAGATACAACATCGACAACATTCCTAAAACAAGAAATGAACATGCATGAATGTGCCTTTTCTGTCTGTTCTATAATATTTTCTAGTCACCTGCATCGAAAATCTAAAAAAACAACCAAAGAAAAAAGATAGATCTAGACATCAGCTTTCCAATGCCACCAAGATCACCTTGATCTTATGAGCGATTGTGGATAAACATTCTCTGAAAGATAAATTATTTAAAATATGTAAAGATGAGGAAGTCAACATAAAATATATGCGATGATAAGTCTGCATAAAATATACATGAAGATGAGGAAGTCTTTATAAAATGAGAAAGTTTGCATGAACTATATGTGTAAAATGAGGAAGTCCGCATAAAATGGGAAAGTCTGCATAAAAATAACTGTGAATATCGTGTTAAACTCAAACCTTTAAACTTCGCAAATATCTAACTAAGTTCACATATAGGTCAAAAGTTTGCATAAAAATATATGCGAACATCTTGTTAAACTTAAAAAATTGCATGTATTTAAGAGAAAATCACATATTTAGGAGAAAAATTGCATATATAGGAGAAACTCCGTATATTTTTAGGAAAAAATTGCATGTATAGGGTGAACTCCACATATATTTAGGAGGAAATCACATATTTAAGAGAAAATCGGGTGTTTACGGGAAACTCTACATATATATAGGAGAAAAGTCATATATATATATAAGAAAAATCACATATATTTATGAGAAAAATTACATATATATTTTCTACAAAGCAATCGATGTTATAAGATCTATATCTCTATGATTCTACATCGAAAACCTATGTTTTTATAGTAGTTGAAAAGCTAAGTTACAAGCCTATAATTTTTCTGTTTTGAATCAGAGTTGAAAAACCTTTTGTTTTTGTTTTTTAGTTCCAAAATTATAATAGAAGCATGTTCTATAAACTAGAATAACCGAACAGTCTATCTTTCAGTAAATGTTTCTCTCTAACCGTTCATCAAATCAAGGTGATCTTAGTGGCATTGAAAAACTAACGTCTTGATCTGTTTCTTTTTTTATATATTTCTTGATTTTTAGCACAAGTGATCGAAAAAATTGCATAGAATAGATAAAAAAGGCATATTCGTGCTTGTTCCAATATATAGAGTATGCTTCTATTCCAGTTTTAGAACTCAGAAATGAGAACCCTAAATTGGTTTTTAGTTCTTACTAGAAACATAAAAGTTACTAGCCTATGTCTAAGCTTTTTGACGACTATAAAAATGTAAATAGATCTAAGAGCAGATATTGTTCTGCATAAAATAATCATATATTTGAGAGAAAATTTGCATATATTTAAGAACTTCACATTTACAAAGGGTAAAAAGAACTTTTAAAATCAAATATTTGAGATTTTGGACATAGCAAGAATAACAAAAATTGTAAGGCATTTCAAAAAACGTATCATTTTTGTCGTATAATACAATCATTTTCTATTTTTTTAAAATGGCTATGATATTTGTGCCCTATTAGTTCTTAACCGAGGATGCTCAAATCTAGATCCACTATTTGAGTTGGTTTTAGGTTGAACCCATGTAGGTTAGATTTTGGAAAATAATGATCCCATACCAAGTATGTCATGGTTGGTATGGTGAGTATGGGTAGTAGGTTAGATGTTCTTACTGATTTTGACAAATGCACATGCCATGTATTCTAGGGTCAGTTTGACTGTCTGGACTAAGTCATTCAATCTGGGACAAGTTTTAAGAGGTGAGTTTGTTGAAGAACCCTTAGGCTTGGTCTGGACCAACTTAGGCAGGGTCAAGTTTGGTTCCTATATAAAATAAAGAAACAAGTTTCTGACTTCCACAACTTGGGAAATTGAATTGGTCCTCGTCCTTGTGATGCATCCACACTATCTTTTGTTGCATAGTCAATGAAGTTGTGTTAGGATGTGGTTCCATGACCCGATCCAGTGATATGACCCAGCACCGGGGGCTGTTGATGGGTCAGGTCTTACCTGACCAAACGCCATACCAATCTGACAGTGTTAGGGTCTGGGCCTACTAAAAGAGGTTGATTAGTTAATCGGGTTGGACCACAAGATTTGTATAGTATATAGGGAGGCCTGACTGCAGTTCTTCCCGAGATAACAATTATATTCTTCCAATTTGACATGTAAAATTTTAAAAAATAGAGGTTTTAGCAGGTGTGTTGGTGTGGTTCTTAGTATTTGGACCTGGATCCAGACCAAATACGCATTGGATTCTACTCGTGATCTTAATCTGAGAAATGTGTTGGATTGGAGGTCTGACCATTTCTGGTCCATTTTCTCTACATCAAATGACGTAGTTGTAGAGGCATGCAAATGATGTCAGATCCGGGTCCACTCAGGATTCCATAAATTTTTTAAAACTTTCTATAATAAGAAAATCCTGAGATGGTTGTGCTTGTACTCGACTTTTTCTGAATAATTTATAGTCAAACTAGAGTATTTCTGCCAATGAGTCAGGTCTTGCGATTAGAACACACAATCTGATATTTGTAGGGGCATGGACCTATTAAGGCATGCCTGATTAGCTAATTGGGTTGGACCCACAATATCATAATAATAATGATAGACCTGGGTCCGACTTTCGAAATTTATAAACCATTCAGAGTCCAATCAGAGATTCGACAAAGATCCAGAATTGTACATATGAAATATTCAACAGTTGGTATTTTAATCGATCGCTCTTCTTTCACAAAAACCATAAATATTTATAATCTGCACTCAGCCATAACGGCCTATTGGCTCAGTTGGTTAAATCGTCGTGCTAATAACGCGAAGGTCGCAGGTTTGAGACCTGCATGGGCCACTATTAGTCCTATTCTACATGATTTTTTAGTTTTTTTTATGACGATGGAACCCTCACCGAGGACCGGGTCACTTAATGGGCCCACCTCCCTGCAAGGTAAAACCCCGAGTCGAGGACACAACCTTACGTGCCCCAACCGTGTTAAAGTAACAGCAGCCATCATGTACTAGTGGGAATCGATCCTGGGTCTTCAGCTTGACACAGGAACCTGCTGACCACATGGGTAACCACCGCGGGATAGGCCATCCTTGAGTAGAATACCCATACATTATGTGTGTTAATGGACACCTTTTTCTCGGATGGGATTCTTAAAATAAGATTCAAATGAACACTTGAGTTGGATACGGGCTTATACATTTCATTTTATCATGTTGGGATGTGTTTGGATGGTTACAAGTCAGGCAGGATTTGAAATGAGTTTTTTTTTTAACCAAAAGCAAATATGGGGAGATGGACCATTGGGGTCTCATATAGGGGTGTCAACGGGTTGGGTTTACCCGGACCCAACCCTATAGGGTCCGGGTATGGTGATAAATTAGAAGACCCGATTAAGACCCAGGTTCGGACCTGAAGGTTTGATTAATACATGGATCTGGATATAGTTTATGAAATTGTATACCAGACCCGGACCCGACCCAAGTTTCAATTAAGACCCGCAAATTTTCAATGTAAAAATGATAATTTTTTTTATTTTACCGGGTCTGGTTCATGTAGTTCTTATCGGGTCCGGGTATGGTGTATCTTATAGTGAACCCGATTATACCCGAGTCTAAACCCGATACCATACCCAAAAGCCTTTTTAGCAGCAGGTTCAACCACTGCTAAAGGTCCCAGCAAAAATGGAACCTTTAGTGGCAGTCCAGAACTGCCGCTAAAGCATTTTGGGTGATTTATTTTACGCTTTTAAGCATATTTTGCAGGAAAATTGCTGAGTCCATCACACGCGATGGACGTTCAGCAAAATCCTGTTCGACTTACACACCTATGGATTGTGCATCTAACCATTATATATATATATATATATATATATATATATATATATATATATATATATCATTTGCACATATGATAGCACCAAAATGCTCGGAGGATGCAAACAGATCAAATAGGTGCCCAGTCCATGGTTGGTTGTTATCTGAATCTGAATTTTAAATAAGTTCATATCCAAACAAGATCCAATAAAAAAAGTTGAATTCAAATTCACATTTTACGTATTGATACTTGGTTAAGGATAAAAAAAGAGAGAGTTGAAAACAAGCACTTTAACCATTTAAAAAAAATATTGGATTGTATCAAAATCTGAACATAACTTGACAAATGACTGTCGCTCAAAATGGTCCGAACAGATGAACCAGAATCTGATCCAAATACAGATGCAGATAGTATTTCAGTAAGCATATCCGAGAAAATTACGTAGGATCTGAATTGCACACCAGATTGAATCCATCTATTTACACCCCTAATATCATGCACATGAACACACACAACAGCATCGCTTGGATATTCCCTATGATGAGCTCACTAGCATTTACCTATGTTGAGCACCCTCCATCCCTCAAAGGTGCACTATAAAACTAGCATTTACTTAACAATTTATGAATCACTTTTCGGCCTATACACCCTTTATCTCAAATTTTGGATCGAACTAATCCATTGTCACAAACAGTTCATTGGCAAAAAAGTTATTTGGGTCTTGTGGGATTGACAGGACTAGTTTTTGCAAAAGAGATATCCATCCTAATCACCATGGAGGTGTTGGACCAATTGACACGCTCAACTGCAAAGAACAACTCATTCATAGTCGGGTCAAATGAGACGTTAGGTTGCAATATAATAATTGAAGGATCTCGAGTTGATCCCCTAGGTTGTCTATCGAAAAAATAAAACACACACCTAAACTTAAGAGCATTAATAAAAAAACGCAAGCTATGTTTTCAATTTTGTTAAAAACACACCAAAAATTTTTCAGGGTTAATTAGACAAACCCAGGGTTTCCTTCTCTCAAAGTTGTCATGTGGTCAGCAGGGACCTGTGTCAAGCTGAAGATACAGAATAAAATTCAGAAGGTGTATGGGGGGCTGCCGTATTGGTGCACTTAAAGCTGGGTGGTCATGTCCTCATCCTGGAGTTTTACCTTGCAGGGAGGGGAGCCCATTAAGTGACGGGGTTCACGGTGAGGGTTTTCCTTCCTCATAAAAAAAAAACTATCCTGTAATTACCAAAACTTATGTGCGTTTTTTCTTTTTATTATCACCTAAACTTCAAGTGTGATTTTGAAAACTTTTTCCATAAAAAAATTATTGTTTTGAGGGTAAATCAGTAACTTTATTCTATTAACTCAACTAGGGTTAACAAGGAAATAGTCTTTTTAGTCAATGGTGCATAAATTTAGGTGTGTTTTCCAACAATATCAAAAACTTGTGTGTTTTTGAAATTTTTCCAAAAAGAGATCATTCATAATCTGCACCAATATCAAAAGTCATCAGCTTTGTGTACCTTCGTAACTCAAACTGTTTACTTGCATATGCACCATAAAGGCAGGTACCAATGATATGAGCAGAGAAGTTAATCATTTGCAGTCTGCAGAGGCCCAACGATATGAGCAGAGAATCATTTGCTCTACAGAGGCCCATCTTTCATAGACAAAATTATTTTCACTATAACAATGGCATGAGTTTACTATGACCAACTCATTTATTATCAAGCAACCAACACGGGAAAAAAATATTAGAAGAAATAGCTTGACAAGTAGCTCGAATAGGTAACCAGATCTACCCAATTCGGGAAGGCACCCTTCAGTTTCCTTGTATCATCAACCAAGTACTGGTCTATTACGGCAAGATCTACCCTCAGATTTTCTGAAATGTTAGCCTGCAAGACACCATCGAATCAACAAAGTAACTCAGAGAGAGAGAGAGAGAGACTATAGGGTCACCTCCAGCCAGAAGGTCCAGTTTTCTTGACCTCTACCACTCAGTCTACAGATATAAGATGGAGGCCCACCATTTATCCTCTCTGGATCTGCATAGATTTCTAGTGGTCATTTCATGAAGAATCTCATTTTAATTACCAGGTAGGAGAGTAAACAAGAAAATATAAACTCACCAGGTACTCCATTGTCAGCAAACGACCACCTTGATAATGGACCTGTGATATTGAGGACAGCAACCCAAACCTCCTCTAGGGACCTGGAACATAAACAGAAAGACATAAAACACTGTCACTCTGAATGACTGGCACAGTGCCGAAGAAGATAACATTGCACTTACCCCAAATAGAGTTCAAGGTAGATTCTGCGCGATACAGGACCAGATTTTTCTGTCGGCTTGTTGCTGAATAAATAGGGTAAATGTGTGTAGCGCTTAAAGATATCCTCTCCGTTTGCATGAAATTTTAGATTTCCATAAAGCAAATAGGAGACAGGAAAAAGTGCCTGCAAAAGAATAAAAGGGGAAGAAAAAACTCTTAATCCAGTCTTGTATAAATTTATAGGTGAACATTTTCTTCAGTGTCTTACACATTGGCCGTAGATATGTGCACATAAAACATAAAGTCAATTATAAAAATTTGTTAAAAGAATAAGCCAGTGAGAGCATATTCCACAGTTTCAGACAAGCTTCAACTCATGTTCGACCAAAGCTCTGAAAAGTAAAACAAGAGTGATTCATGTAAGCCTACTTTACTATTTAGTTAATAAAACTGAAATTTGTTTTGTTACTGGGGGGCAAACCAACACCAATAAAGCATAATATGGACATGAATTAGAAAAATATGAAACTCCAATATCTCAAAACATTTTGGTCTACATAGATTTACACAGAAAGAAGCAACTTAATTAAATCCTTTTGTTTGATATGTGCATATCTTTTCTCTAGTAAGCTATGTCACATGGGTGCGGGTACAGGTGCAGAGCAATTTCAAAAATTTTGGACACGGGGACACAGCTATATATATATATATATATATATATATATATATATATATATATATATACACACAACAACAACAACTACGCCTTCATCCCAAAACAATTGGGTTCGGCGATATGAAGCAAAAAAGAAAATCATTCTGGGTCTTCCACATGAATCCTTCTCCTCCAATCATTTCTATCCAATGCCATGTCCTCGGTGAAGTTCAAAGCATTCAGATCCTTTCCTATCATCTCCATCCAAGTCTTCCTAGGCCTACCCCGACCTCTTTTAACTAATATATTTTCCCATTTCTCCATCCTTCTAACTGGAGCATCATTAGGCCTTCGCCGAATATGTCCAAACCACCGTAAACGATTCTCTCTCATCTTATTTTCAATGGCTGCAACGCCTACCTTCTTACGTATCTCCTCGTTCCGAATCTTATCTTTTATTGTATTTTCACACATCCATCTAAGCATACGCATCTCAGCTACACTCATTTTTTGAATATGATGTCTCTTGGCAGCCCAACATTCCGTACCATATAGTAAAGCGGCGACATATATATATAATAATAATAATAATAATAATAATAATAAGACTCGGCTATGTATATATATAAAGATCAATTTTTGTTAGTTTTTGTACGTATTTTGCCCTAAAAAATGGACAAAATAGACTTGGTCAAAGTTGACCGAGTCCAAAATATGGGCTTCTCTCTACAAGTCGTAGAAACAATTAATATTGGCCTATGTCACATGGGTGTGGGTGCAGGGGTGCGGCACTTTCAAAAAACTTGGGTGCGGGGTGTGCGGCAAATATATATATATATATATATATATATATATATATATATATATAGTGGCAAATGTTTTTATCAGCAATTTCTCGTTTTTCAAAAACTCGCAAGAAATTGAAAAAATTTCATAAATCTCACATTTTTAGGCAAAATCTCAGCAATAAAAAATAATTTTAAAAATAAAAAAATATTTTTTATAAGAAAATATTAATAAAAATTATTTAAAAATAAAAATACATGATTTTTTTGCGATAAATAGCCGTTTAAAACATAAATATCGTGTTTAAATCATGGCATTTATGTTTTTTTCAAAAATCTCTCGATGTTTTGAAAATCTCGCGAGAAATTGCCATTTTAAACTTTCAGGCAATTTATCGCGATATTTTCGTAAATCACTATATATATATATATATATATATATATATATATATATATATATATATATATATATATATATATATATATATATATATATATATATATATATATATATATATATATATATGACCCTGGGTGCGGTCAACACAACCAGAGTCAGGTTGACCGCACACGCATCCGCGTCGCATCGATGCGGGTGCGGCACCCAGTTGGCCGAGTCCCTGTGACATAGATATTGGCAAATACGTTGTTTCCAGGGAGCACCAAGAATTAGAAGCTATATACTGTTGTAGGTTTGGGCTGTGCTGGTCTCTGTATAATGAATATAGCATATACTAATCTAATCCACGCTATTTGTTGCACTTTGTTTCTCGATGTCTGTTTCCTTCACCTGTCCCAGAGATAAAACACATTGCAGATTATGTGTCATTATTTGTTCCATGATATGAAGAAAAAGAAGCAAACCAACCATCAATAAAAGGTACAAATAAATGAACATTATTTGTGACGGAACAATTTATTGATGAAGAGAAAGCCAACATCAGCCACACATCTTTTAAAAAGGGGAAAAAAAGAGTGAACGTCAGCACAAAACTATTTGAAAATTTAGCCATTATTAACAAATAACAGTTAGACTCGTGGCTTTATATCTCTCTGCATCCCTCAATTTATGCATTTCTATGAATGGATTCATAATATTGGCTTCTCAATTATCCAGTCAATGAAGTAGCATACCACGAATTCACTTTGATCAGACGGAGGGGAATTTTCAGCAGAAAGTGTTGATCCGATCTTTAATACATCTGCTGCTTCAGGTGAATATTTGAAGAGGAAAATCAATGAATTGGAATCTACCACAGCGAAGTCATAGCTGGAGTCCACTATTTTATGTGCATCTGCCATTTCCAATCAACAACTTAATAAACAGCTAAGATGACTGCAAAGTTGTAAGAAGTCTAAAATACCAACTCATACAATGAATACTGGTGAGTAAAAAGTTGATCTACGGATTTAGACGATGCATTCTTGAAATAAGACTTAAGCATTCAATAGTAAACGCCAAGCATTTATGATGCATCCTCATTATCGTTATTATTATGTTAATGAAAAAGCAAGATAACTGAGACTTGGCATCACATATATTGCTTTGCTGGTTACCCTCAATTCATAACTTTTTAACTATGCCAGTATTCAAAAAAGAAACAATTAATTCCAGAAGATTAATACAGTCAACTGACATCTGAGTAGCATGGTGAATGATCTGATTATGACACTATTTTCCTTTTTTGCCAGGTTTTGGTTTCTACACATCATTTAGGATTCAAGAGAATGGGTGGTTTTCTTTGCAAAAAGAGTTTTCGTAAGCAAAAAACCTTTCATGTCGAGAATATATGTGAGAACTTCAAGAATAACCAAAGAAGCATCACAATTCTTCTCATCTTTCCTTCCCACAATAATCTGAAGCAGAGATGAAACAACTAGAAAGCAAATTTTCAAGGAGGCCACAATTTCCACTAACGTGAAATTGCGTTACCACTTCTATGGGAAACATGACCACATTGCCAACTGGAAGAAAACATGGCACCCAGAATTTCAAGAAAAAATTAATTCTTGAATATAGAATGTTTTGACAAACTGAGAAGCTTGATCAGATGCATGAACACCAAAAGACCACATAACCGTTTCAGACTATAACAGATTCATCTTGCACCGTTAACTACATAACATCACAGACTCACATTAAGCAGCTTTTTTTTTTAATTTTAAGTTGGAGAGAAAAGAAAAAAATGGGATTGGCACCATCAAATTATCTTTTATACATTAAAACAAAACCTGAACTCAGTCAAATTGTTTTATCAAATTATAAGAAGCATGTCGACAGGGAATATAAGCATGCATATTTTTATGGATTCAACAGGTATTCCAAGACAATATTTCTGAAGTTGGATAAATTTCTCAAGGATATGCATATAGTGGAAGCCACAATGTAAAAAATTAAGAATATCGATGAAGCACCTTAAAACTAATCTTTTGACAATTGAATCAACAGACTTGCAAAAAATTCATTAGAAAGTCTGAAAAAAATAAGACCAGAAAACATATGGTAATAGAGAAAGAAAAAGAGACGGGCATAATTAGCAATAACTTATTTTCATAAGTTATGATTATATTGTAAGTTGAAAACACCAAGACAAACAGGAATGACTAATACAATATTATTACGTAGCAGCAAATACCTGCAGTTCTATATGTATGCTGAAGCACGACTCTTTTTGGTGCATTGGTACTATAAGGAAAGAACTGAGATGACAATGCCATGGCAGCAACACTAAAGTGCAAGAAGCACTGGATGATGAATGATCTGGTTAACCAATGGCCAATAACAGGGATTAATTGACCCATGCACCACCCAGTAACAAGTCCAACTGTAGCCGCAACTACAATATCTGGAATGAAATACCCTGCAAGCAAATATTCCACAACTATCATATACAAGTGAGCACTCCTCAAATATATTGGAAACAACAAAGATTGCATGCATATACTATGTAGTGACAAAGTTCAGCAGCAATGCCATTTTTTTCATTACATAAATAAACGATCACATGATGCAGAAAAGCTATCACCAGGGAATGGATTCCATCAACCAAAAGCTATTTATTGAAACATAATTGATAAGTTCTCAATGCACCTGTGAGCATACAAATTATCACCATTAATTTAAGGAATGCCACAACTAACCGTATGGAGGAGGAAGAGAACCCATCATGCCCATCTTCTCAACCAAGAATTGAACAAGAAATCCACCAAAATATACACTATATAAGAGCGATGGAATCAAGGGAATAACATACCCTGCCACTGACCTGACAAACAGCAAAGAAGAGTTTATGATAAGTTCTAGTAAATGTGATTTTAATTGATTAAAAGATTAAAAATAATGTACCTTCAATTTGCAACTCAAATAAAAGAATCATCAAGCATAAGAAAAACAATCTTCTTGGGCCACATTAAAAAAACAATGATACACAACAGACAAATGGATAAAAAACAAGCCAAAGAAAAGATGCAACTATAAGGACCGCAAAACATGCAGTCATTAAATGACAGCACATTTTTCATTATCTACGATCAGAGTGACGACAAAAAACTGTGCAATTTTAAGAAGGTAACAAACTGAAGATTCAAGAAAAAAATTCACAGAAGGGCAAAAATAAAAGGAACTTGAAAAAGCATCGATGCTGGTTACCCTGTCATTTCAGCTCTATGCTTTCAAATATGCAGAATAAAGAGTAGCTTTCTACAGAAGAACCCCATGAAGAAGAATAACAACCAGATCAACATGAACGACTAATAAGGTTCTCCTCTAGAACCAATACTAATAAGGCATGAAATGACTGGTAGTTAAAAATTAGAAAATGCATTCTTTAAGTGAACAAATAACTCAGACTATTTTGCAGATAGCTGGCACGCAAATAAAATCAATTTTAACCAAATACTCCTCTAACAACCGCTACCAGTAAAAACCACTTGAATGTTAGCCCTGTACCAAATATTCTATCACGACAGTACGCGACAACTTCAATGGCAGTCATAGTGACCTTTTTATTTTTTTAAATAGGCAAGCTAGAAGATAACCCACGTGGGATTTGAACCCAAGAACCCTTGGTTATGATAGTGCAACCTTACATCCAGCTATCTCATTCGACCCTAGTCATCATGATATTTTCTTTGATCTCATCTATATTTTCTTCCTTAGTCAGAAATCACGAAAAGCATTATTTTTCTCTAAGTCAGTTTAGTCATTATTAGTCATAATTGAGTCATCACTCCCATGTATAATAGGGATGGTGCTCAGCCTACACCCTTAAGCAACCATGGAACTTCGGAAAAAAAGCAACCCCTGAAGCGTTCTTGCTTGAGTGGCCTCCAATCATTTTCTATTTAAAGGTGGTGCAATCCTTTCTTTAAATAGAATTCTTTGCAATCAGAATGTCTTAGGTGAAGTTAGTGCCTTTGCTAAAAGCCAGACAATCCTTAAAACCAAACTTGACCAAAGAGCAAGAAGTTCACATAATCACATCCATCCATTAGAAACTTGATCAAGAGAGAAGGAGAATGTGTGCATGCCAAGAACAATTCCATAAATTATCAGAAGCGAAAGTAGGATTGACAACACAAAGAATAAGATCCACAGCCTCATCATTGAGCAAAAATTTTTGTTCTCATATTAGTTCAACAATGCCCCTAACAAGTAAACTGTGAAGCAATGTAATGCATAAAATATAGATATAAATTAGCTTTTTAGTACATTAATATATAGAAATTATTGAACAGGATCTATAAGAAGGGTTAAATAGAAAAGGGAAAAAACTCTGGCATTTCCATTTATCAAAATAACTATCAACACCCACATTCTAATAGCCTCTTAGAAGTTAGAATCAATGCCTTGAAGAGAAACCTGGGAAAGTACCTCAATGAACCTTGCCCAAAATTTCTGATAGACATGTGATGTGAAATCCAAGCCAGGAACATAAACATAGATACTATGAATGTCAAAAATCCACCACGAAGTCCAAAAGCTTGATAAGCCTGCAAATGAAGCTCACAATGTAACAAGTATAACTGAAGGATTTATTCTAGAAATGCTATGGAAGGGTGTAGGAGGGTAAGAAAATTGCTTCAGAAAATTCTTGAAAGAATCATAGCCATAAAATATATGTTGCATATATCAGGAAACAGAACTGGTTAAAATAACCAACCAACAAAAGATAACTTGAGATTTTAAGTCAAGATTTACTGCTAGACTGCAAAACTATCTATATTTTTGGTAAGACTATTAAATGCATTCACTAATCAGTTAGAGAGAACAAAGCATATCACCACAAAAACTGACAAACTAGTCAACGCAGAGAAATAGCTCCAGTAACACTGGTGCCAATGATACTGTGATTTGAAAAGATAATAAGGCAGGAAAACACCGGATCCTCCCTGAATCTCCTGACGAGTGTATGTTACTGCTGGTAATGCTCCTCTTGGTCTAATGTCTGCAACTTGTGCAAGAGATGCATACAGAGTCTCTCTCTCTCTCTCAGGTGCACTAGTGGAGGCAAGGAAAATCTGGAGATGGACTCAGCCAATTCATGGAAAGTCGAAGTACAATTCAGTTGCAAGACCCCACTCATAGGATAATGAATTGTTGGCGATAATCAGGATATGATTCTGCTCAATCAGTGGATGTGGCAATAAACAAACCAAAGATTTGAATCCAATGGGAACACCTATTATTGTAGTAGTTGTGGTAAAGTAGGCGTGCATATCGATATCAAAGCCCACAGCAAAAATATGATGAACCCAAAAAGAGATCCAGGAAAGCCTATACTGATTATGGCATAAACAATGCATGGATATCCAAAGGTATTAACATCATTAAATACTATTTATTTGGGTAGTGTTGGGACGTCTTTATAAATAAGTACTTCCTGTTTATATTTATCTCAAATAACTTATTGTCCACTTGGCTGACTTATTTTTACTTTTCCATTATACATCTCACTTCAAAATAAATAAAAACCACCCACTTTGAAAAAACATGGGGGAGGCATTTATTTTTTTTCATTTCAATTTATTTTCTTTTGGGCCCTAGCTCTTTCCCTTCCCCACACCTCCCTCCCCCATCCACACCACTTGTCTCCAGCAACCATCACTTTCTTCTTCCTCCAGCACCACTTGCTGACCCTCTCCTACCTTCTATTGCCACTGTCCTCCTCCCTCCACCCACCACTGCCACCATATCCACCACCTGCCATCTTCATTTTCCCTTTGCCTTACCTCTTCACCCTCTCTCCACGCAACATTGCCATTGTATCCTCTACCATCAGCTTCTTCTTATCTCACCTTGACCCTCTCCACACTCCTCCCTTCTCCCAATGCCATTGTCCCCTTCTCTCTTCACCAACCAGCCACCACTTTTTCTTGCCCTACAGCCTAACTCCTCCCCACCCACCACTGTCATCTTCTTTCTGTTTTTAAACAGATCATACATTCAAACAATGGCCTTTTCACTATAGACTTTGTTTAGAAAATTTACAAACTGCTTTTGTTTGCTATTTAAAAACAATAAACAAAAACACATTGGATAGGGCCTTAGAAGTGTTTCTTAAAAAAAATGACAAACATCAAAGGGCCTAAACAATATCTGACATCCCATATAAAATAGATGTAACACACCCTAGGCAAATCCATTTTGACATATTTTATTTGGAATTAGCACAAAGAACCTCAGTGGTTAAACAGACCCTAAGTACATGTTTGATTACCTGAGAAAAAAACTTTTTTTGCCACTGTATTTTGGGTGGCCCACTCAAGATCCTAGGTGCCAAATACAAGATTTTTCTCTTCCCAAAACCAAGGATAATGGATCCAAAATATATGGAACAAAGAAAGAAAAATGGCCCAAAATCCTGACACTACAAGATCTCGTTCATTTAATTTTGCTTTGATATAATCAGATTCATCAATCAGTTCTTTTGTAACTGATATAAACCACTCAAAACAATGAACCACTCGAGAAGGATTGACATAAAGCACATTTTAGGAATGAGTCATTCACTGATTAGCAAGATCAATGCACAATACTCTTGTATGAATTAACCACGAAAATATCTGAATTGCACCAGTAGAGATAATGTATTTTTTATTTAGCATTTATTTGATAAACTTGATTGTTGAACAATGTTTGTCCAAGCTAGTTTATTCAATTGATGTTCTTGCTATTTGAGAAATCTATTTATGGAGCTCTGCGTGCATATTAAGAGAGAGAGAGAGAGAGGGGTGTCTGCACAATTATTTGCAAATGAATATTGTATTTTCAATAATGTGTTGGGATAAATAGATAGAATACATTCATATGCAAATCATCAAATATTTAGATTTTAGTTTAATTATTTGTGATTATTCATTTGAAACACACACACATGCGCACACTGACACACACATACACATATATGGGGAAATCTTGGCTACACTCTAGGGTAGGGTACTCACTAGCTGAATATGAGCTTTATTTGTCGAATTTAGCCCCATGAATGTGTTCAGCATGGTCTATCAACTAGGAAATGCACTTTAGATTGGGTGGGTTTGATGTAAAATTATGATTTTCTTAATATTGAAAATTTGAGGTATTGTAGACCATTGAATTTTGTAGCCCTTGATTCCCAAACAAACCAAGAAAATGTGAACAGGGTGGTTTCAATTGTTAAAATATATATTGTTTGTCACACACACACACACACACACACACATATATATATATATATATATATATATTATTGTAATACCCATGAATTTTATCGGATAAATAAACTTAAAATTTATGTCCTTAAGCTGGTACAAAGATATTTTATTATTTTAATTGTCTATTCGTACTTGGATCTTGGATATCCCATTTGGATCCAGGTCGAATTGAGTGGATCCATGAAGTTTAAATCAGATTCTTAATAAGAAAATTTCTATATCGGACTTATAACACCTTACGAGGATTCGTAATACCCTATGCGATGTTTGGATCCACATTACTTCATTTGGATCCTGGACGCCGAAAATTTAAATATAGTATGGATCCAATTAAAATTTTAATGTTGAATCTATAATAATTTGCAGGAATCCCTTGCATGCTTGTTACTTAGTATATTTTTCAAATTATCAGTATTTATCTACTTAGAGAGTTGTAGTCTACTTCCTATAAATTTACCATTTTTCATGTGATGAGTAGAGTATTATGAGCGATTGCGGGATGGTATGTTGATCGAGATGCTTGATTTATTGTGTTCCCGAAAAGTCTCAGATTAAATTTCAATTTATTAGTATTCATGTTATTTGGAACTCTGATGTCATTATTTATTTGGAATAAAACAAATATTGTTGCTTGATCACTCCTATAATACGCCTGAATGCTTAACCCAATGAAATGGTTGTTTTCACTATTACAAAAAAAAAACTCTAAAAATTTGAGTTAAAATTTTGGGGCGTTACAGTTATGGTATCAGAGCTTGGGAACAATAAATCAAAGATCATGGTCGTGTCACACCCTGTAAGCACTCTGTGAGTATATTTTATTGTTATTGTTTACGTTACTTGCATATTTTTAAAGTGCCTATAAGTATAGATATATACAAGTAATAATCGTAAGAATACTACAAAGCATAGATTGTAAATATATGTGTAAACAATATACCAGACACGTAAATATTATTGGACATGAAAGAATTACGCTGACCTGACCCTACTCGATATGACTAAATATGAGGACATATTGGATATGGATGGGTTATTTGAACATCACGCCAACGTTATATACCAACAAGGTTAGATGCTAATATTATGGTACCAACGAAATCACATAGAAACCGGAGGCCAGTATGCGAGAAAAGTACCCTAGTCTTTTCGAGTAGTCCTTGTACGAAAATTTCGATGTCGAAATTCCTTTTAGGGAAAAAGGATATAATACCCGTGAATTTTATCAGATAAATAAACTTAAAATTTATGTCCTTAAGTTGGTACAATGATATTTTATTGTTTAAATTGTTTATCCGTACTTGGATCTCTGATATCCCATTTGGATCCAGGTCGAATTCAGTGGATCCATGAAGTTTAAATCAGATTCTTAATAAGAAAATTTCTATATCGGACTTATAACACCTTATGAGGATTCGTAATACCCTATGCGATGTTTGGATCCGCATTACTTCATTTGGATCCTAGATGCCGAAGATTTAAATATAGTATGGATCTAATTAAAATTTTAATGTTGGATCTATAATAATTTGCTGGAATCCATGATTCGGATCTAGGACCCATATCAATTAGGGTCCATATATATAATATTGTATACATATATTAGAAAAAAGAAATAATAATAATAAATAGTGATATAATAATAATGTATTAATTACATATTTAAATAAGTTTAATGAATGGATCCACAGTTGGATCCATATGGATCCAACCTGCAGATTCATATCCCAGGAAAGTCGCGGATCCAACTCACGGTTGGATCCCGGGTCTCGGACCCGGACTCGGGCTGCACCCCGTGTAAGGAGTTAAGTAAAAAAAAAACATAACAGTGCTGCCCAATAAAATGGGCGTTAGGGTTCTGAGTGAACCCTAACGCGAGCCGATAGAGTAAGGGGGGGGGGGGAGTGCGCAGCCGTCGGGGAGGGGCCACCCTCCTACAAATCCCCACCCGAACCCTTCTCCTACCACTCTCCTCTCTACCTCTCGTCCTCTTCCGATTTGCCGTTGGCGACCGAAGCCGCCAGCGACCTTCCGCCATCGTCACTCTCTTTCCTCTTGTCTGCCTCCCACTCTGCTAGCCTCGACCGACGTCCCCAACGCAGCCCCGGTCGGCTCTGTCGTTCCCTCAGCTCGCCCTGCGTCCGGCCACCTACCGCCAGCAACCCAGCATCAGTTCCCCTTTCCCGAACACCTCCTCTGGTCTTTCCCTCTCTGATTCCCCAACTCCCACACTCTCTTTCTCTCATTCCCTCTCCTGTTTCTTTTTCAGCCACCCACCGCCGCCAGCAACGCCGCTGTTGTTCCCCCTTCCCTCGCATGCTCCCTCGACCTCCTCAGCTCGTCGGAGGAGCCCTGACGCCGATAAGCCTCCCCTTTTTGTGATCTCCTCCCTCCGTCGCCCTTTCCTATTGCCGAAACTGGCACAGGAGACCCCACGCCGACAAGCTTTCCATCCCTCTCCCTCGTTCATGATTCAAGGAAGGGATTCCGCAGAGTCACGGCTGATCGAGAGCACAACGTTAGGAAACTCAGCAAAAAGGGAGAAAAGCTTCGAAAAGGGTAGGTTTTTACTGTGCTTTTCGCATATGTATTAATTTACGAGTATGTATTAGATTTGTCGTGAATCCCAAATCAAAAATTTGGGATTTAGGTTTGCCGAAAATCCCAAATCTTCGATTTGGGGATTTCGGATTTCCGATAGTAGGTTTTCCTATGGTTTCTGCTGATTGTTTGTATCAAGCATGCTCAACCCATTTGAGTGGGTTTAACCGATACAAGGGCAGAATCTGGGTTCTGCATGCGTGCTTAGCACATTTTGTTTTTAAGAAAATCGGTATTGGAGCTTCTATTTTTGTCTAAATCGGGGTTTGTAGAGGTTACTATGTTTCGTAGAATGTTAATTTCAAGCATGAAACACAGTCTTGCACAATCTTTGTATTTGATGAACCACGAAATACCTTTTTGCCTCTGTACACCTGTATGCTACGAAGTATGTATGCACAATCTCTATATGAGACAAATTATGGAATCTGTTGTTACTTCTGTGTATTCGTATGCAATCTCACCTGCTGTATGTCTGCGCAACATCTGCATTTGTTGAATCACAAAATATGTTCAAAAAAGAAAAGAAGTTGGGCTTAGTTCGCTAAATGGCGATACAAATTTCTTTATAAGTGAACCTGTTATTTTATAAGATGGCCTCCTAACATTGTTTTCTTCATCATTCAATTAAGTAGAGGTTCTTGGTTCTCATAGATTTTTTTTTTTGGAATCTCTGGGGTTGCATTCCTCGGTTATGAGTAAGTCGTCTGTTTACAGCCTCATATGAGAATCACAGTAACTTCTGACCCTTGAAGACAACCAGATACAAATTGCACTGACGTACACATATAGAGTCAGTTCAACAGTAATTGGTTGAACTACTTTCCAAACTTTAAAACAAAATTAGGGATTTCAGTTAATCATAAAATAACTTATGGGAATACCTTACCCTTTCTTTGTAATTGTTTTATTAGAAAGCCCTCTGTATCCTAATGGTAAGGATGAGTTAGAAATCATGAAAAACCTCTAATAAGCTAACCAATACTAGTGAGACATTGCACAGGAACACAAATCAATAACAATGATACACTCTCCAACACTGCAAATTTTGATGATGAATTAATGACTATAACACTGCTGGAAAATGTAACTGATGTGGCGATTTCTTTCCCTTAAGCCGTAAGTTGTCTTGTATTCACATATCTATGCGGATTTGGTATTCTTGTTGTTATTGATTCAATTGAAGTATTAGCTGCTGCCAAAAGCAATCTTATTAAACCCAACAGAAAACCAATACTTCAATGATTTCCCTGTTAACTACCTAACATAGATAAATTTATGTTTTATTTTGCAGGCTATCAATAATGTTAAATGTATTGAATATGAATTTGGTGGTTGTCGATTTTTATAATATGAAAGTCTGGATTTTAATTGAGCTGCCATGTCAGAACTGATATAAGATATTTGCTCATTAGTTATCGACTTTTACCATGTGGTAATTTGTGACTTCCAGTTCAGGATATTATGTTGCATGTAAAGTTGTTGTTCGACTGCATATTAAGTTGAAGGTTAAAATGCATTTTCAAACTGCATATGAAGTTGATGCTCAAAATGCATACTAAGCCGCATATTCAGTTGTGATTTAGCTACATATTTGTTGGGGATCAAATGCCTATTAAGCTGCTTATTCTCTATTGTTCAAATGCATGTTAAGTTGTATACCACATATTTTCTGAAATTATCAAATGCCAACTAAGCTGTATACCTTGTGGAATGCTCAAGTGTGAATGTGTTTGAAGAAAAGCATATACTTGTATTACAAAATCTTTGAGATTACACTGCATACTCTCTAAAGGAAACAAACGGGTCTTTGTTTATTTGGCAAGAGTTGTCAGTGCACGTCACCCTGTGTTCGGACGCTGCAAGTTTAAAACCTAATGGTAGGTTGTGGCAGTTTGCTATTGAAAAAAAATATAATGATGATGAATGATGATCTTGGTAATCGAGCCTGACTGGTTTAAAGGTACCGGAGCACTCGTGCTTGACGGTTTAAAGGTACCAGAGCACTGTGAGTGGGTCTGCACAATTAAATGAACCAAGTTTGGTTAACATACATATTTGATGTATGAATGATTGGAAGTCTACTCCTAATGTGGTATGATTCAAAAATTTTGGGGAACTCCAATGTCTTTGGGTATTGGGTTCAAATCAGGGAAAAACCCTGACACATCAGGAAATACAAATTAAAAAGAGAGCAACCTACTCAGATTTGGGCTTACCTTGGAGAGGGTAAGTGGTACAAAACTCCGAGGACGTGTTTCTGGCTTCGAGCGACAATGGCTTATTGGTCCCCAGTTCTCGAAGTTAGGGAATCCGAACTACCAAATTTGTCTTAGGCGGTAGCTTCATGTTCTTCTGCAGAAGTTAGTAATGCATCATGTTTAGTTGGGCTTTTGAGAGATTCTCTCGGTTACTGACCGCTCCCTTAGGATTTACAGTTTCAGTTAGAATGTTCGGGTTAATAAAACACTAATGAATAATGAACCCCCGAATGTTCTCTTCTAAAATGGTTGCCTTGACCCGCGTGTACCCGCGGGATAATTAAAAAAAAACACTAATTAAAAGTATCTTGTGTACATCAGTTGAGCAGAGAGTTGGCAAGTTTGCACTTTAACATGTTAATAGTTATTTTTAGCATGTGATTGTTTAAATTAGCATAAAATAAATTCGGTATATCTGTGAGTTTGAGTTGAGCCTGCTATTGTTGACATATGTTGGTTAAATTCTTAGAATTTATTGATGTAGTACTTCAGTTCATGTTATTTACCTTGCGTTTTCACCTGTCATTAGTTAACTTAGCATGAAATAAATTCTTTATTCCTATGATTGTTGATTGATCATGTTAGGGTTCATATATTCTAGTTAGAAACTTAAATTGGCAATATGCAATAGTTTAGTCACGTTCATTTTCTCATGTTATCCTTAGTGTCATGCCTTATTGTCTGTAATTAAACAAATCCCTTGCATACTTGTTACTTAGTATATTTGCTAAATTCTCAGCATTTACCTACTTAGACAGTTGTAGTCTAATTCCTATAAATTTACCATTTTTCAGGTGATGAGTAGAGTATCATGAGCGACTACGGGATGGGGTGTTGATCGAGATGCTTGATTTATTGTGTTCTCGGAAAGTCTCAGATTAAATTTCAATTTATTAGTATTCATGTTATTTGGAACTCTCATGTCATTATTTATTTGGAATAAAATAGATGTTGCTTGATCACGCTTGTAATGCGCCTGAATGCTTAACCTAATGAAATGGTTGTTTCCGCTGGTATAAAAAAAAACCTCTAAAAATTTGGGTTAAAATTTCAGGGTGTTACACTTATAGATTGTAATATAGATGCTTATATGTAGTTTTTATTTTCTTTTATTTGTAATAGGTACTGCCCATTATAGGCAGTTTCGTCCTTTTATTTTTATTTTTGTATTAGGCACTGCCTATTAGGGGCAGTTTTGTAGCCATTGGGACTAGCCCAACTAGCCGTTGGACGAGCCCAACTTGGATTATCACAACGGCTAGTTGGGATAGCCTCTCTCTCTTCCCTTGTGTATATATATGTGGGTTATTTCCCACATTCTCTCTATGCTTGTCTTAAGCATTTTAAGCATGAATAAAATATTATTTTAAATTTTGTGCTCTCTTGTGTGCTATTGTGAGTCTGTCCTTGTGCCTTGGGACTTACCCATTAGTGACTATTGAATTGCTATAGTGGGTTTGTGCATGTGCACTTTCTTGTATGCTCTTAGTAGCGATGTGAGTATTTTTGTTTTTGTTTTCATTACATGGTATTAGAGCCTTGTGCTCTTGAGATCCTATTGTATTTATTCTTCTCTTCTACTCTTGGTCGTGGTTCGAGGTTCACGGTTCATAGTTGCTGAAAGAGACCATTTTGGAGTGAAGGCCATCTTGATTAGTGGTGTTTCTTGCCTATTATGGCCAAGATAGTGATCTTCTGCAAGCTCAATGATTTCAACAACCTTATGTGAACCGCAGCCATGAAAAACCATCTCAAATGAAAAAAACTTTGGAGGCATGTGAGTGAGATGTCCAAAGAACCACAACTCATACTCACAAAGAAATATAGTGACCAAATCAAGGCTCTTGACGACAATGAACGTGAAAAGGCTCTTAAAGAATACCAAGACAAGATAGAAGATTGGGAAGCAAAAAATGCCTAAATCTTGTTTTGTTTCATGAATAGCATGGAGCTCAAGATTGCCTCCTACAATTAAATTTAACAAGGCGTGTGATGATATTTGGGTATTTCTTAAAGGAATGTTCGTGAAAAAGGATTTGGCTCACCAATACTTCCTCTAAGACAAAATATGTACCACAAGACAAGGAGATAAGAGTGTTAGAGACTACTATAGGATACTCTCTCCCTTATGGGATGAGTTGGCCTGCTCGAACCAAAGTAGGAAGGCTCGGTCACTGAGTTAAGACAAAAGCAACTTGAAAAAGAGTATCTATTCATTTTCCTCTTTGAGCTAAGACCCGAATTTAAGCAAGTTAGGTCCCAAACTCTCCATAGGACCATTGCTCCTACTCTTGATAAATCCCTTGCCAAAGTATATCAAGAAGAAACATGGCTTAAGATGTCTAAGGAGAAGTTCTTGCTGTGTCTAGGCCCGACAACATGAGAACATATAGACCCCTTGACTTTGGAAAAAATAACCATGGTGGATGAAGAAAAACATATCATTTTGCAATGAACAAGAGTGTCCAAAACTCAAAAAGAAGGTGGCTACCATTAAAGAATCTTCCAAGGAGGACAAGACAGGCAAGAAAGGTAGAGACCTTAAAAACTTATCTATCTCTCAACCTGTGGAAGCTCTTCAACAATTTCTTAAGTCATCTTCAACATCCACCTCCGACACCAAGGTGTCTACCTCTTCTCCACCCGGTATGCATTCTTGGATTCTTGATTTCGGTGCCGCTTTTCATATGGCTTCTAGCGAGTCTCTCTTATCCAAATATACTAACAGTTCTTGCAAACCTTTTGTTTCTACCACAGATGGCACTTCTTTGGAAATAAAAAGTATTGGAAACTTTTAAAAACATTTTAAATAAATTTCATGTTCCAAAAGTTAGAGTTATTCCTAAACCTAACTTAAACTTGTTTTCCGTTCCTCAAATATTTGATCATGGGTATGAGGTATCTTTCTCGTCTAAAAAATGTTGGGTGTAGGATCGCCAATTAAGATTCTTAAGAAAGTTGATTGGAAAAAGCCATAAGAGCGGAGATCTCTATTACATAGATTTTCTTAACCTTGCTAAAGAATCTTTTTGTAATTTTGTAAAGAAAAAATATATTGTATTGTGGCATAAAAGATTAGGCCATCCAAATATTTCAAAATTATCTTTCTATTTTTGAAAGAATCTTGTAATAAAAAATAAATTATTTGTAAGGATTGCATACTTGGCATAATGAAATCTATTCCTTTTGGATCTAGGTCTTTTGTTTCTACAAAGCCCTTTGAATTTGTGGACTCAAATGTATGAGGACTCACTCTGGTTATATCGAAAGAAGGCATTTCACATTATGTTGTGTTTATTGATGATTATATTTGATATACTTGGATCTACTTCCTTAAGCTTAAATCCAAAGTTTTTTCATGTTTTAAAGAATTTCATAAATTTGTAGAAAAACAATTTGACACCAACATTATCATGTTACGTTCCGATTCAGGAGGATAATATTTATCAAATGAATTTAGAGATTATTTAAAAAATCATAGAATTACTCATCAAAGGTCTTGTCCAAAAAATTCACAAAAAAACGGTTTGGTCAAAAGAAAACACTGACATATTATTGAAACAACTAGGACTTTACTTATTTCAAAAAATGTTCTTAAAAATTTTTGGGTTGAAGGTGCTCTGGCCACCATGTATCTCATAAATAAAATGCCATCAAATTCTTTGCAAAATATATCTCCTATTGAAAAACTTTTTAAAATAACTACGGATTTAAATAGATCGAGGGTTTTTTGTTGTAAATGTTTTGTTCTCATTGATAAGAATGACAAACTTTCTCTCAAAGCCATTGAATGTATTTTCTTGGGATATGACAAAAGCAAAAAGGGGTATAAATGTTATGACTTAAAAACATGACAAACTCTATGTTTCAAGGAATGTTACTTTTCTTGAAGATAAAAATGGTTTTGACTCAAGTGAGCCTAAGGAAGAAGCCGAATATTCTTTTTTATTTGATTTATTGTCTAGAAATGAAATAGTTAATGATGAATGTGAAATTGAGCATGATATTAATGAAATTGAACATGTTGATGATGATGTTGAGCATGTTGATGACGATGCTCCTATTAAGGATAATGCCAATGACCCTACTCATGATACTCAATATTACTCTCGGAGAATGGGAGAGAACATTCCATGTGCACTTGATAGGTATATGCAATCACAAATCATAGAGGAACCTAGTGCCAGGAGATCCGATCACATTTCTAAACCTCCTAGTAGATTTGTTTCATACAAATCTTTTTCTCCAAAGTATAGAGCTTGCCTTACATCTATTTATTCATTTTATGAACGATCATCATACAAAAAGGCTATGAATATTCCCGAATGGATTGATGCCATGAAGTTCTCTAGAAAAGGCCAAAGCTTGGGAGATATAACCTTTACCCATAGGAAAAAAGACTATAGAATGTAAATGGGTGTATAAGGTTAAAACCAAAGTGGATGGATTTTTAAAAAGAGACACGGCTGGCCAAGAGTTATTCCCAAGAATACGGGATAGATTATGAGAAAACATTTGCATCGGTAGCCCACATTACTAGTGTTAGGACCCTAATTGCTTTAACATTCATTAAAAAGCAGTTAATCTACCAGCTAGATGTTAAGAATGTCTTTTTAAAATGGGACCTTAATAAGGAACTGTACATGGATCTTCCACCTGGTCTTGTGATTGATAATGAGAATGTTCTTCGGTTAAGGAAGGCTTTGTATGGGATTCAACAAGCTCCTAAATGATGGTATGATAGGTTTAATAAGTTAATATTAAGTTTACATTATAGATCATGATATACTAGCACTGCTCTTTTTGTGAAGAATACAGGTTTCGATATTATCATCCGCTTATCATATGTAGATGACATGACTACTACCGAAAGTGATAAAAAGGGAGTAGAAGAAATTAAAATTATTCATAAAAATAATTTTGATATGTCTGAACTTGGCTATTTAAGGTATTTTTTAGGTATCGAGGTGACATAATCACCCATGGGATATATATTGTCTCAAATGAAACTGGTTGCAGATATCATAACTTGATCAACGATTTTAGATGACAAGAAAGTGGATATGTCGAAGATTAACACAAAGATGAGGCTCGAAAATGGAACACTTCTTGAAGATCCAACTCTATATCGACAACTGATCGGGTCCCTAACCTATTTGTCAATTACAAAGCCAGATATAGCTCATGTCGAGCATACAACAAACTAGTTTCAACATGCACCCACCATTGTGAATATGAGTGCAATGTTAAGAATTATCAGATATATTAAGAATTTCATCACAAAAGGGCTTTTCTTCTCCTCATCTTCTTTAAAATTAATTGCTTATACTAATGATAATTGGGGAGGAAATCATAATGACAGTCTCAACTATTGATTTTTGTGTTTTTAGCAGTGTTGTCAGTATCATATAGTACAATATGATAGGATATATCATAGTGTCAGTGGGGAAACCAATATAATTTAAGTAGCAAATCGTATTTGATATGATTATCGTACTGATACGATATGTATCGTACGATACAGGGGTGTATCATACTATACATCCTTGTATCGTTCGAGTCTAGCTTCTTTTTTTTAGTTTTTCGGTGTTGATAAACTGACAACCGACCACAATGGGGCCATTTTGACCCCGTTTTTTCATGATCTTCCTCTCCAGCCACTTTTCTAATTCTTTCCACCTTATTTTGAGATCAAATCCACCCTAAAAATTGGGCTTTGGCTAGATTTAAGCCCTAGAAATATGGTTAGCCTCAAATCTCACTAATTTCCATCCTACACAAACTTTTTTTGGATTTTAACCCTCAAAACCAAACCTCAAAGCCCTTCTTTTATCCTAAAACCCCTCATTTCCATCATACACATGTTTTTTGACTTCTAACCCTCAAAATCGAGTCATAGAAGCTTGATTTACCTTAAATCCATTCATTTACATCCTACGTACGTTTTTTCACTTCTAACCCTCAATATCAAGCTTAGGAGTTTTATTTGTGTGACATTGAAGTTGGAAGAGGGTTTCAAGCATCAAAACCAAGGGTAAGCTCATTTCTTTTGATGTTTATTTTTATTTTTTTTGCATTTAGCCTTTTTTTAGTCCTAATGTGCTGTTGATCTTAGTTTTTTTCCTTTTCTCATCTTAAATCACCTATTTTTGTATTCTTAAATATCAAAATCATACTCTAAAGGTTGATGGACGGTGGAGGTTGCAATTCAAATGATTCAACATGAAAATATTATAAACCGATGGATTTAGGGACACCTTTAAAAGGGATATTAAAGTGTAACTTTTATGGTTTTGTAATGCATGATGGAATGTATAGATTTAAGTGTCACATCATATGGCATCACAACTCTATTGTACAATTATGTACTCATTGTATTCCCTCTGATGTTCGTGTCAAACTTCTTAAGAGTCTCATAGAAGATAAACAAAAGGCACAAGTGCATGCAACATTTACTAGAGAAAATTTGCCAAAAGTTGTTCCAGATTCAGAAAATGAAAATGAGCCATCAACATCTCAAGTCTAGGGAACATTTACGTTGCAACAAAATAAAATCATTGAGCTGATATATATATATATATATATATATATATATATATATATATATATATATATATATATTCATTGGGTCTTTAGTTTGAAACCTTGTATGACATTTCTTAGTCTTATCTGTTATGTAAGGTTGTAAACCTTTTGACTTTGGTACGCAGTGATATTTTATTTTAAGTTTTAATTATTTGTATTTGTGATAAATCGATAATTAGATTTAGCAATGGTTGGACATGATGATCTGATATGGTGATTTTGTGAGATTACCAACGATTTTGGGTGGCGTAATATATTGAGATGTATATTCTGTCGTGCATTGATTAATGGAGGTGCATATCGTATAAAACAATACATTGTTCAAGAATGTGGTGCTCTAGTGCAACCATGCATGCGAGCTCCAGATGATGCACATGCTATAATATCCGTCAATTTTGGTGAGATATATAAAAGTCAAAAAGCAAGATTACCACAATTGGCACGTGCGCAAGACCTTCATGCACTGGCAGAATCTAATCAAGATGAAGAAAAACAGTAGGCACAGGCCCCACGAGCGCCAATTGCTCCACAACAAGATACCATTTTTTATTATGAACGAGGAATGTTTAACAATGAAGATGATTGATGAGTCTTATTGTAGTGAATTATGCAGTTGCAGTATACTTTTGAGTCTTTTCACCTTTTTAGTCATGTAGTCAACGATGTAGTTGTAGTGAACTTTTATGTTATTGACTTTCTGAGTTTATGTAGTGAACTTTTGAACATTTTGACTTTTGTAGTCATGTATCTATGTTTCTATGTTCAATCAAGTATCAATATCATCAATTCACTTTATCTAAATCAGAATTATTGAATGTCAATAGTCAACTATGTTTATTTTTATATAATTACTTGTTTTTAATTGTTGCACTCATTCTTGTTTATTTATTTTTTCTTGTGTTCTATACAACAACAACAACAACAACAACTACGCCTTCATCCCAAAACAATTGGGGTCAGCGATATGAATCAAAAAAGAAATTCATTTTGGGTCTTCCACATGAATCCTTTTCCTCCAATCATTTCTATCCAACGCCATGTCCTCGGTGAGGTTCAAAGCATTCATATCCTTTCCTATCATCTCCATCCAAGTCTTCCTAGGCCTACCCCGACCTCTTTTAACTAATATATTTTCCCATTTCTCCAACCTTCTAACTGGAGCATCATTAGGCCTTCGCCGAATATGTCCAAACCACCGTAAACGATTCTCTCGCATCTTATTTTCAATGGGTGCAACACCTACCTTCTTACGTATCTCTTCGTTCTGAATCTTATCTTTTATTGTATTTCCACACATCCATCTAAGCATCCGCATCTCAGCTACACTCATTTTTTGAATATGATGTCTCTTGGCAGCCCAACATTCCATACCATATAGTAAAGCGGGTCTAATAGTCGTCCTATAAAACTTTCCCTTCAACCGCAATGGCATTCTACGATCGCACAGCACTCCAGTAGCACTTTTCCATTTCATCCACCCAACCTTTATCCTATGATTTACATCTCCATCAATTTCTCCATACTTTTGAATGATGGATCCCAAATATTTGAAATAATCATTCACCGGTATATCTTGCTCACCAAGCTTCACTACACTCTCATCACTACTTCGTTGCTTACTAAACCGACATTCCATATATTCAGTCTTACTCTTACTCAACTTAAAACCTCTAGCTTCCAATGTCTGTCTCCATAATTCTAACTTAGCATTAACCCTAGCTCTAGACTCATCAATCAAAACAATATCATCAGCAAACAACATACACCACGGTACATTTTCTTGAATTGATCTCGTAAGCTCATCCATCACTATCGCAAATAGGAAAGGGCTTAAAGCAGATCCTTGATGTAACCCAACCGTTATCGGAAAATTGGTTGTCACCCCTCCACAAGTGCGGACATTGGTTACTACTCCTTCATACATATCTTTAATTATACTAATGTACTTGAGAGAAACACCTTTCTTCATCATTGTCCACCAGAGAACGTCCCTAGGTACTCTATCGTATGCCTTCTCTAAATCAATAAAAACCATATGCAAATCTTTGTTCCTCTCTCTATATCTTTCAATAAGTTGTCTAAGAAGATGTATAGCTTCCATAGTTGATCTTCCAGGCATAAAACCAAATTGATTCTCCGATATCATGACAACCTTCCTCAACCTAGACTCAATCACCCTCTCCCAAAGTTTCATAGTATGACTCATGAGTTTTATACCACGATAGTTTGTGCAATCTTGTATATCACCCTTATTCTTATATAAAGGCACCAAAGTACTCTTCCTCCACTCATTAGGCATCTTATTTGTTCGCCAAATCAAGTTAAAAAGATTTGTCAATCATTCTAAACCTTTCTCTCCCAAGCATTTCCAAGCCTCGATAGGTATACCATCTGGGCCAACTGCCCTTCTTGATTTCATTTTCTTCAAAGCCTCTGCAATTTCTTTCTTTTGAATCTTGCGCATGAAGTCACGATTTATCTCATGAAAAGGAATGGAGAAGTCTCCAAGATCTTGAGCATGACTATCATTAAAAAGCTTATCAAAATAATCTTTCCATCTCTCCTTAATCTCCTCATCTTTGACTAAAACCCTTTGCGTTTCATCTTTGATACATCTAACCATACCCAAATCCTTCGATTTCCTATCTCTCATCTTTGCAAGCCTATAAATATCCTTCTCGCCTTCTTTGGTATCCAACTTGTCATAAACCTCCTTATATACCTTAGCCCTCGCGTTTCGAACAACTTTTTTAGCTTCCTTCTTTGCTATCATATACTTCTCCAAATTCTCATTATCACGACTCTTACTTAGATTTCTATAACACTCTCTTTTAACCTTAATAGCTAATTTGACATCCTCGTTCCACCATGATGTATCCTTACCTAGTGGTGCACCGCCTTTAGACTCACCCAATACCTCCTTAGCTACTTTTCTCATACCACCCGCTATCTTATTCTACATTGATTCTGAATCCTCCTCGAGACACCAATCAACTTCCTTAACTACCTGCTCTACAAACATTCCTTGTTTAGCTCCTTTCAGTGCCCACCACTTAATTCTAGGATCTATCCTATGTCTATCCCTTTTGCGGCATTGTCTAATTCTAAGATCTAAAATTAAGACTCTATGTTGTGTAGCTACACTTTCTCCTGGTATAACCTTACAATCGATGCAACAACCCCTATCTCTCTTTCTAAGTAGGAAAAAATCTATCTGACTCGTATTAACCCCACTTTTAAATGTTACTAGGTGAGACTCCCTCTTCCTAAACCAAGTGTTTGCTAAGATCATATCATAGGACAAACAAAAATCTAAAATCCTTTCTCCACTTTCATTTCTTTCTCCTATACCATAGCCTCCATGGATATTCTCAAATCCATCCCTACTAATGCCTACATGTCCATTAAGGTCACCGCCGATGAAAAGCTTTTCTCCATAAGATGTCTCTTGTACTACTCCATCTAAATCTTCCCAAAATTGATGCTTAATGGAATCATCTAAACCTACTTGAGGTGCATAAACACTAATAATATTAATAATATCCGTACCTAATACTAATTTAATAAGTAAAATTCTATCACCCTTCCTACGGACCTCAACTACATTATCTATAAACTGACGACTCATAACAATCCCTACTCCATTCCTATTCCTATTTATTCCTGTATACCAAATCTTATATCCCCAAGGTTCTATCACTTTAGCTTTCTCACCTACCCATTTGGTCTCTTGAAGACATAAAATATCAATCTTTCTCCTACACATAACATCTACTAACTCTACCAACTTACCAGTTAAAGACCCTATGTTCCAAGTGGCTAACCTAATTTTATGGTCTTGGACTAACTTCTTTACCCCCACCCGTCCAACAAAGTGAGGGAACCCTTGCCTATTTGACACCACACCCGGGCGCCGGTGTGACGCGTCGCTTTTGGGCGACGACCTAGCAACCCTTGCACATTTATCACTGCCTCCGGGCCTAGAGAGTACAGCGCGTCGCTCAGTAGGGAACGCCCCAACGAAATTCTCATATTGGTTCATTTTCATAGGATATGACAAAGTTTTTATGTTGGCTGTCACAGGCCTACCGCAACCCTCCTCCTTTATCCGGGCTTGGGACCGGCAGTGTATAACTACACAGGCGGAGTTTCTTTTGTTTTGCATTTTTTTGTTTTTAAATTTTTAGATTTCTTTATCCGGGCTTGTGTTCTATGTTTTGCATTTTTTGTTTTTAAATTTTTAGATTTCTTTTTTGTCATTTAAAAAAAATGGCATAATTTATCCTTTTTTCTTGCTTTTTCCCCCATATCTTACAATACTCCTATATCGCAGGCTCATGCGATACGGGTTTCAATACACTAATTAAAACATTGGTTTTTAGGGAACTCTCTCATTTCATGGAGGTGCTGTTAAAATGTAATCGTAATTCCTTTTGTATATATATATATAAAATACCCTAAAAGGATATTTTTGTCATTTCCATTTTACGCATATTCCATTAGGAATATGATTGTACTTTTTTCTTTTCTTTTCTTTTTTATTTTTTCCTTTCTTATTTTCTTTTTTGATATTCGTACCACCTTGGGGGGCCCAATGTAGACGTTGGACCCCTCCAACGATCACATTTGTGACCGTTGGAGGGGCTCCAACGACTACATTGGAGCCCCTCCAAGGCCCTCAATGTAACCCCTATAAAAGGGGGTCCTCTCCTGTGTATTTGTATTCTTGAGGGAGCTTGAGCTTCATTGTAAAAGGGTTTTTACCCTATTTCTCATAATAAAGATATATTCTTTTAGCCTTTTGGCTTAACCCCTTTGTGGGTTTATGGGTTTAGCACTTTACCTGCTTTTGGTTGCCCCTTAGTGGGTTTGTGTATTTGCACCTTAAGTGTGCATTTATGGGTTCATTATCGAACCCTCTGTTTTCTAACATGGTATCAAAGCAAGGTTGTGATCGGATTGTCTTTTGGTGCATTGGAAAGTGTGTCGCTCAAGAATCTTCAAAGAATGGTGAAGTATTAATTGTTTTTCTTCCTTTTCGTGAAGTATTCGGTATGTATCCCTTTTCTTAAAGTATTATGCATTATGAAACTATTTCTTGCATGTGCTTTCTTTATCATTATGTTGTGCACATTTCGTGTTTGTGGTACTTGAGAACCCTTACTTTTCACATATCACATTTCACTTGTTCACATGTTCTAAAATATTTTCTTTTAAAAATTGGCAAACTTATTTTTTTGTTCTAGGTATATGATTGCTCAATAAATGGGTCATATATCATATTTATTTATTTTTAAATTTGATGTCAATTCTATTTGAACTTGTGTATGGCTTTAGGAGTTTTTTTATTATTATTATGTTGACTCCAAGTATTAAAAGCTTGAAGTTCATATTTTCCATGTCTTTGTGCATGTGTATCCGTGCCTTTGTGCACTTGTGAGAGTTCTCCATGTGCCTTTGTGCACACTTCTTGTTTGTTAGCATTGTGTTTATACACAAACATTTTTTATATAGAGAGATTTTTGCATGAATGAACATACATGGTTGTGATAAAATTTGTTTATATGTGTAGAAAGCTCTTAAAGAAAGTTGGGTTGAGATTGAAATACCAAACTTAGTACAAATATTAGCAACAAATTTGATTTGAGAAAGAATGCACCCTCTAGGAGAGTACACAACTTCAATGCCTAAGAAATATCTTAAAAAACCTAAGATATCAAAATTTTCTTTTAAAATTTTCATAGTATCACTAACTCCTTGCTTGTCACTTCCGGTGATTATCATATCTGCATAAAGTAGAACAATAACAACTTTAGAACTTGTACTTTTGACAAAAAAAAAACAGTGCCAGTATAGAAAGAATGAAAACCCAGATGAGTCATTACATTACTAAATTTATAAGCTTTTTTAAGTTTAAGAATTTTACCCTTTTCAATACAAAACTCCGATGGAGGATCCATATAAACCTACTCATTTAATTCACCATTAGAAAAACATTTTTAACATCTAGTTGGTATATAGGTCATTTTTGAATAGATGCAATGACTATGAGTTCCTAGCACTAGTCATTCTAGCTCCTGAGTAAAGTTTTTTCATAGTCAATTTCATATTTTTTAGAGTACCTTTTGGCCACTAACTAAGCTTTGTATCTTTTTAAAGTCTTACAACTCTTGATTTTAACTTTAAAAACCCATCTACATTTTATAAATTTCTTCCCTATGAGTAATAAAGTTAGTTCTCATGTTTTAGCCTTTTCAAGGGCTTTAAGTTCTATATTCATTGCTTCAACCCATTGTGGAAGATTTTTGGCTTCATTATAATGTGATGGTTCAAGATAGGAATGTAAAGCTACTAGACATGCTCTATAATTTAGTGTCAATGTGTCATAAGATACAAACCTACTTGGTGGGTTGGAGACATGATTGGATCTTCTAAGTAAGGTTGCTTCTAAAGAATTTTGTGAATATTTTTCAAAAACATTTGGAGGATTCTTTTGCTCACGCCAGGTATATATTTGCATGGGTTTATCAACAATATCATCATTTCATATAGGTGATTCCGCATTCTCATCATTTGAATGCACATTATTATCACTATTTTCATTATCATTTAAGGTATTATCGTTGTTATCATTCAAAGAATCATCACAAGAAGTCAACTCTTCTTGTGACAAGAGGTCAAAATAGAAAAGCATAATCTACCTGTTTTCCTTGATTCTCTCAAAACCATTTTCATTTTCCAAAAAGGTTACATCTTTAGAGATATATAGTTTGTTACTCTTAAGGTCAAAACATCTATATCCTTTTTTGTTTTCTCCATAACCCTCAACATCCTCACTAGCAACTCATTTGGGTTCAAAAAGGGATAACTCGTCCCATAGAAAACCAAGAGTAGTAAAGTAGTCACGGACATTCATGCCCCTTTGTTTGATGGTACATATTTTTTTTTGAAGAAAAAATTACCTTGCAAGGTCTTTTCGGATATACATACCCTTCATAAAAAACCATGCCTCATTAGCTTTGCGGAACTTTGTTAAAATGTATCATTCAATCTTTGTAATCTTATATATATTTTATATATATAAAGGATGATACATATATGGTATATATGCATATGTATCTTCCTAATTATATATATAAAATATATATTTCTCTATTATTAGGCATAAAGGTAGTTTAGTCTTTTCTCATTTTTACGCATATTCCATTTGGAATATGTTTGTAATTTTATTTTTATTTTTTTATTTTATTCATTCTTGTGGTTTGCGCCACCTAGGGAGGCTCCCCAAAGAGTCGTTGGGGAGCCCCCAACGGTCACAAATGTGACCGTTGGGGGCTCCCAACGACTCCTTTGGGAGCCCCCTATGTGGCTCCTCTCTTGTTATAAATAGGGGTCTCCCCTTGTAATTTATTCACTCCTTTGGAGGAGCCTTTGCTCCATGTAATGGGTGCTACACCCTTCCTCTTTTCAATAATATCAACTTATGCCTTATAGGCATTTTTGCCCATTTGTGGGTTTATGTGTTAGCACATTATGTGCTTGTGTTTTCCCCTTTAGTGGGTATATTCGCACTTCATGTGCATGTGTATTGGTTCATTATTGAACCTAATATATTCAAAGTCGTTTCCTAACAAACTTAACAATGTTGGCACATATTTTGAGCTCAACATTGTTCATGAACCATGCAAGAAATTTTACATGTTTACTTTCTCAATCATCTACCTTGGATTGATGATCTTCAATGGTTTTAATTCGAGCATCACCTTCCAATGCTTTTTCTTGATTTGCTTCCAACTCAGTGAGTTTGAGTTGAGGCTTCAGAATAAAGCCCATCATGTATCCCCAAAGCTTCTTGCCTTTGAGGTTATTTTTCATACCGGATACCCACATCATATAATTGAAACCATTTAATTTGAAGGAGGGATCTATCTTTTGTTCATTCTCCATTTTGGCTTGATAAAAGAAGGAAGAGAAAATATGGAAGACCACGAAAGAGCTCCTCTACCTTGAGTTCCGCAAGCACCACCAACCCACGAACACTTTGAATGCTATCTCACAATTACGATATGACCACTTTCCCAAGGGACCAAGAGCATTATGTCTCTGATACCATGTAACGAAGTATGCCCAATTGTTAGAACAAAGTGCAAAAGCAGATACAAGTCCAATAGTGGACAAGGGCACAAAAGCACAACAAGCACAAAAGAACACAAGTCCAGTGGATAATACAAAGAGTCAACAAAGGGAAACAACTAAAAAAGATATTCTTTATTGAGTATATGCTTGGAAAGCATGAGACCCCTATTTATACACCACAACAACAAACAAGGAGGGAGACCCTTGGGAGCTCCCAGAACGACCATAGAGCCCCCATTGATCTCCCTTAATTACATGAAATAAAAATAAAAAGAAAAAAATATTGTTTTAATAAACAGTATTTATATACATGTGAAAAGACATAAATGCCCCTATAGGGCATTTAACTATTACAAGACAAAAATAAATATATATGAATATTAATAAAAAGATTTTAAATTAAAATTGTCAGAAAATACCACAATGTTTTTGCAAGATATTGCCTAGTTTTTCCAATGTTTCAAAGATAGACAACTGATGCTACACATAAAAAACTTCAACAGACAAATAGCAAAATTTATCTTACCCATCAAGAACAGCCCAAGCAACACCTTCAGTAGTTTAACAAAGAGGACACCATTAAATGAATGAGCATGAATATGGCAGTAAATGAGAATGGAAAATTTTCATACCAAAGTTAGGGAAGAATAATAGCCAAATGCTCCCCAAAAACGCATCTCATTTGATAGGTCCTGTAATGTCCAAAAACATATCAGCCACCAGAATGTCACTTGGAACAGCAGCCTCTCTCTCTCTCTCTCTCTCTCTCTCTCTCTCTCTCTATATATATATATATATATATATATATATATATAAAAGCTACTGACAAAGAAAAACAAAACAATAAAGTACTAATTCTTTGGAAGATGATGCCAACAAGCAAAAGAAAAAAATAAAGCATCATGAAATACAGATGCATGCTGGTGTTGTTCACTAGTGGTGATGCTATTCTTTATCCTACCTTATCAAATTTATTTATCTGCAGGAACAATAGAGATTCTACCTCCTTGTAAATATGAAGAAATACTGGCCTTTGATAATTAATCAAACTGTTGCTTCATTCGAATGTTCAGGTTATCACTGTACAGGACCTAGTTTCTATAGTCAATATTGGATTCAGGCTACCGTCATGCAACTTCTAACTGGCCCAACTTTGGCATTAGTCATTATCCTAAAAGAATGCTATTATCAGCTAAGAAATGTGACTTCCCAAAAAATGGTAAAATAAATGATACACAAAAATAAGGCTTCCAGAAAATTGTTTTTAATATTTCAGATTTAACATTTTGATCAATTAGATTTCTTTAGATCAGAAGTATTCATCTAAAGACTTGTATGATTGACCTAAATTCAACAAACAAGTTCAAAGATGACCGATCACTTTAGATAGCATCTCCTTCATGTCTGAATGAAGGTAAATACGAACTCCGGGCGTTTACTGTACTTTTTCATTTCCTTGTTCAGGTGAAGAATTGTGGCCTTTGGCTACGTTTATTCATACTTCAACAACGGATTTGGAGGTTAGATATTTTCCTGTATTTAACCACTACAAAGATTTTAAGTAGTTGAAAAATCAATTTTGGATTATTAATCATTTTTATAGTAACAAAAATTCATTCGAATGGTGAGATGAGGAATATTCAAAGTCCAGGTACAGTAACTAAGAGGCCGTTTGAATGCCCAAGACCTTTTCTCCTCAAAGGAGATTTACCCATGGACCATTTCCCATTACAAAAAAAATCTAATAAGAGTGTCACATCTCTAGAATTGAGACAATTTTACTGAGTAAAATGAAATGGGCCACATGCTTTTTGGGACATTTTTACCAGGGAGGATTTCTTCATTCTTGATGTGCATGAGAGCTAAGCATGGGGCTACACTTTTCCTGGTAAAGTTTCACTTTTTCTTTCTTTTTTTTTGGAGCAATGAAAACCCCCCCACGGGAGTCTATGAATTCATAATCAGGATGAGTTGATCCTCATCAACCATTATTTCCTGAATGATGGAACTTGTCTAAATATGTCAAATTCATCGTTTCATCTATTAAATAACAATTTGCACAATGCGGTGCCAATTGGTTTGAGCCACAAATATTTACACTAATCCATCATGCACGATGGAACTTGTCTACAGATGTCAAATTCATTGTTTCATCTATTTAAAAACATTATCACAATGTGGTGCCAATTGGTTTGGGCCACAAATATTTACATTAATCCATCATGCTTATGAAGAGAATCAGACACATATATTGTTATACAAATATCCAGTAACACTCGAAAATCTTGCTGGAAGTGAAGTAGATACCCTTTCTGATGACTTTGACGTTGTTACAGCTTGTGGAAAAGAGTGATCATTTGAGATAATCCTTGGTATCAGCAAACCAATAAGTGAACTAGGAATGAACATCAAGAATGCCAACCAAGGATGAGCAAACCTACATGACATGATACTATTTGTAATTAGACAAGCATGGATTATTCTTTGCATTAGTAGATTTCAATGTACGAGGCACCTTCAATTTACCTAGACAAAGACATGAATTGCACACTCAAATGCATCACATGTACAGAGAGAGAGAGAGAGAGCAAATATAAACAAACTAAAATTGAAACTAATCGCTTTATACTTTTACACATTGATGTCATCATTTCACACTTAAGTACCTATTCAATTAGCAACTCAACATGAACAAAAGACGTAAAAATTAATAGAGTGAAAGTATAGGGATGTCACTTTCCTGCAGTAGACACTGACTTGAGGTGTGTTACACTATTACTTCTTTAAGGTAGTGAAAGTCCCCCAATTATGGTGCAAGGGTTGCACCCTGCCTTGGGGATTCAAAGTGCCAGCCTTCTAATGCTGCACTTCTTTGGGTTGCATGAAAGAGCTAGCCTTCTAATGCTGCACTTCTTTGGGCTTGCACGGCCCTTGGAAGGGTAAATGTATTACGCCAAGAAACACTTGATATGTCTTGTGAATGATGGCAAGTTAGAGGGCAAAAGTTAAACCTCTAAACCATAATGAAATATGTGGAAATGTTAAACAAGAGCCTTTAAGGGCTTACAAGATCACAAACACAAAGTGCACATGCACAAGTCTACTATGAGACAATCCAAAAAGCACTAAGGCTTACACAAGCACGAGAGTGCATACAATATCAAAAGAGAGACACCACACTTAAACTTAATGAATTTATTCATAAAAGAGCTTCTTAGAAGCTTAACAATACAAGGGGCTTTAAGCCCTTATTTATAGACAAGAAGATGCCAAAGGGAGTCCCCAAAATAGACATAGTCGTTGGGAGTATTCCCAACAACTATATGAAAGCATTTACAATAATGCCCTTATAAAAAGTGGCAAATACAAAAATAATAAAGAGAAATAAATACAAAAAAAGAAAAACCTATTTTCTAAATGGCAGAACTACCCTTGTTCAAAATAACCAAAATGCCCCTGGTAGGCAATCTAAATTACATTATTAAATACAGTTATATATACATATATATACAAGATATATATAACTATGTGGAATCATACATATAACTTAACACCCCCCCCTCAAAATTAAGAGAAGTTTGTAATTACAAAAAGAAAGAACCCAAAATGTCTTCATTATCTTCACCAAAAGCCTTCATTAGCTGCTTCCATGTATATATGTACATACTTGAGTATGTGTTTCTTTTTGGACTAGTCAATAGAGTTGTTGGAATAGTCCAACAGCTCAATTTCTAGTTGTTGGATTGTTCAAACAACTCTATTGAGACTACCTCTTGTGTATAAATAGGGGTAAAACCGCTCATTTGTTTCTAATGTTTTTTACTAAACATTCTACTCAATAAAGATGATATTTTTATGTTGTGTTATTGTTTAGACTCTTTGAAGTCTTGTAATAAGCACCTTGCACTTGTGTAATGCTTTAATGCCTTTGTTTTGTTCTTTATTGGGCTTGTAATAGTGTGTGTGCACTTTGTATTTGTTTTTCCGCATATTTCATTATATCTAGTTCCAAATCTATTGAATTGTCTAATGTCCTTTGCTTTCCTAATATTAAGAAGAATATTGTGTTTGTATCCAAGCTTGTGGATGACACAAATTCTTACATCGAATTTACTCCCTCTTCTATGTATGTCAAGGACATCCAAACGAGGAAGACATTAGCTAAAAAGGAGAAATGTAAAAATATGTACATCTTCAAGAAGGATCCTTCAGTTGCTCATGCTCGGTTGAACCAGAATTCGAAGCTCAAGTATGTTTCTCCTATATGTGTCTTCAGTTTGTCTAAGTCCAATAAGCTAGATATATGACACAGTCGTTTGGGTCATTGTAAGTGTGTTTTCATTAAGAGATTGGTTTCTAGTGGTCTTTTAGACAAGTCCAATTTGAGTCAAGAGTAAGATGGTCATGTTTGTTCAAGTTGTCAAGTATGTAAGAGGCATGTTCTTCCTTTTAATTCCCATAATAAAAGAGGTTCGAAACCTTTTGAGATTGTTCATTCTGATATTAGGGACCAGCCCCTATTTTATCCCTTTCTAGTAGTTGATATTATGTCATTTTTTTTATGATTATTATTGCTTCACATGAATTTTCTTTATAAAGCATATCTTTGAGTTTTTTATTTGTTTCGTAAGTTTCAGTTTTTGTTTTGAATCAATTTTCTTCTAGCATCCTCAATTTTCAATGTGATGGTAGGGACAAATATTCATCGATTACCTCCAGAGTAATGGAATTAATTACAGAATTTTATGTCTGTGAATACCTCAACAAAATGAGAATTTTGTTGGGGCGTTCCCTACTGAGCGACAAGCGACGCGTTGTACTCTATAGGCCCGGAGGCAGTGATAAATGGGCAAGGGTTGCTAGGTCGTCGCCCAGAAGTGACGCGTCACACAGGCGCCCGGGTGTGGTGTCAAATAAGCAAGGGTTCACTCACTTTGTTGGAGGGGTGGGGGTAAAGAAGATAGTTTAAGACCATAAAATTAAGTTAGCCACTTGGAGCATAGGGTCTTTAACTGACAAGTTGGTAGATCTAGTAGATGTTATGTGTAAGTGAAAGATGGATATTTTATGTCTACAAGAGACCAAATGGGTGTTAAAATATGTTGATCCTTAAATGTACATATATATATTTATATATATATATAAAGATACGTATACATATATATATATATGTATACATATCTCTATTTATATATATATATATATAAATATATATATTTTATCTTCCTAAAATACCCTCAAGGGTATTCTTGTAAATTAGCATTTTACGCATATTCCAATTGGAATATGCATTGTAATTTTTGTTTTGTTTTTATTTTTTGTTTTTTATATTTTTGGATTTCGTACCACATTGGGGGCCTCCCAAAAGTGACGTTGGGAGCCCCCAACGGTCACAAATGTGACCGTTGGGGGCTCTCCAACGTCCCCTTTGGGAGCCCCCAAGGTGGTCCCTTTTCATGCTTATAAATAGGGGATTTCCCCTTTGTATTTGATATACTTGAGTGAGCTTATGCTCCATTGTAATGGGGTTTTTACCCCTTCTCCATTATTCTTCAATGATATGCAACTTATGACTTTATGTCATATTTTTTCCTTTTTATGGGTTTTATGTGTTAGCACATTATGTGCTTATGTTGTTTCCCTTTAATGGGTATATTTGCACTCCACGTGCATAAGTATGGGTTCATTATTGAACCCAACGTATTCCAAGTCACTTTCTAACATGGTATCAGAGCGAGGTTGAGATCGAGTTGCTCTTTGGTGCATCGGGAAGCGTGGTATTCAAGAATTTGTTTAAGAAAAATGGTGAAGTATTCATTTCTCTCTATTGTCTTTCTTATAGTTATTCGGTATGCATTCTATTTCTTTGAGTATTGTATGAAGAATGGAATATGTTCTTTTCTTTATGTGTGATTTTTGTCATTATGTCTTTTTTGAGTTTCTTGCTACTCCATTGAATCGTTTTCGTATGTTTTTCTTTGAAAAACTTTAAATGATAACTTGTTTGGCGAAAAATTAGATATATGATTGCTCAAAACTTGCTTTAATGGGTCGGTAAAAAATTTATGACCGTTGGAACTTTGAATTTACATTTTAAACCTAACCTTGTTTATGAAAATACCTTTATATGAATGTTTAGTCTTTAAAGAAAGGTATGTTAAGATTAAAATGCTTGTGAAATAGTTTTTTGAAAAATGTTTGGCATATATGAAAAATTTCATATTATGTGTCCGTTTTATATGAGCAACATTTAATTAAGAAAGTTTTTTTTTTAATGCCGGTTGAATTAAGTTTTAAAATGGTCTTATGGAATATGGTGATTTTCTTTCCATCTTTACACTCTTAAGGATGTTTTCAACATTTAGAGAGTTCTCTCTCTTTTCAATAAGAGACATTTATATTTTTATGTTGTGATTGTCTCTTGTGGGTTTTGGTGTTTGCCCTTTTGTTTGTTCATTAGTGAATGTTGTAAGTGCTTAATGCACTCTTTTGCTTTTCTGCATATTTCATTACAAAAGTTATGGTCTTCACTAATGTTTATTGTGTACTTATTTCATTAGGAGTAGGTAATAATCTATTAAGTCATGTTTTTCGGTAAAACTTAAGAGTGTTAAATTTTTCCTCAATAAATGTTTATTTTTTATTTAAGCCATAGTACAATCTTATTTATCATAAGGTTTTGTTAATGAATCTATTTTGTTGGGATTTCTTCCACTTTAATGGAGTTTTCTCCTTCCTTGGGAGTTGTATATGTTTGTTTGTTCAAACTCTCCTTAAGGAGCCTTTCGGTCCTTATAATCTTCTTGTGAGTATATACTCTTTTATGAAGATTTCATGATTGTTTATCATTTTTAAGTTGAAATAGTAGATTTCATAAGTTTTTCGAAATTCACCATCTTTATGAATGCCTATATTGGCCTAAGTTTGTTATTTTTGAACTTCACCAACTTCACTGTTTAATTGCACCTTATGTCTTTCATAGTTAAGGCTTGTTTGTTCCAAATTGGTTCATACACATGATGTTGCTTAATATTTCATGTTATGTTGCATAGTAAGCCTTTTTTGGTGTACAAGACTTCTTTTGAAGATTAAGCATAATTCGTGGTTATGCAAAATTGTTTTGATGGATTATATTGGACCTTTGATTCAATTTGTTAATCGGTCCTCTTTGTAAAATTTTTTTATTTGGAAAAATGATTCCTTATGTGTTTATTGCCCTTTTGTGGCATTTATGTTTGTCCATCACATGTTATTTAATGCATCATTGTTTTGGCCTTATTATTTTATTAGAGATGTTTGTTGAGGTGAGTTATGGGCACCTCGTGTTATATCATTTTAGATTGTCCAAATTGCCATATTATAGATGGTAGTTGAGGTGAGTTATGGGCACCTTGGGACTCTAGAATGATTTGGTATATGATCTCTAATTATGAGTGTGACACTCGTTGTTATGTCTTTTTAGATTGTCCACTTACCATATTATAGATGGTGATTGAGGTGAGTTATGGGCACCTTGGGACTCTAGAATGATTTGATATATGAGTGTGTCACTAGTTTGTTCTTGTGCCATTGATATTATGGATGCTTCTAAGTAAATGTGATGGACATATGGTATTTGAAACCTTAAATGTTTTAAGGTACATTTAAAATCAAGATGTTTTGGGATTATAGCCCAACCTTTTATTTGTTTATGAATCTTATGAGTACATTTGCACATTTGTGATTCCATATGTTGTGCTCGTTGTGCACATGTGTTCTTGTGATTTTGCACAAGTATTCTATGTGTTCTTGGTGTGTGTATGTTCACACATTTGTTCTCAAGAATTTTATTTTATCGATTATAGTATCTTGTTGAAGATATTTTTTACATACATGTTATTGTTATGAGAATTTGTTTTAAAAGGAATATTGTTTCATTCGAGGTTTATTTTCATTACAAGTTTATTGCCTCAAAAGTCTTTTCCTTTTATGCCCATTATCTAAGTGTCATCATATGTAGACAAGAATTTTATTACACCTTCGTGTGTTTTTAGCCCTTTGTTGGCTTTTTGCTCTCTTGGTCTAGTAGCTAAACACACTTGTCTTGAGTGATCTTATATATAGACAAGGCACGTTGATTCACACCATGGTGTGTGATTTTTAGCCTATGTTGGCGTTTGTGTCCTTGTTCTAGTCGCTTAAGATGTATGCCCATGGTTGGCTTATTTCACTCATTTCAAGTGCTATCATATGTAGACAAGAGATGTATTATGTTTTAGCCCATGGTTGGCTTATTACTCTTGTTCTAGTAGCTGAACATACTTGGTTTTAAGTGTATTTTTTACGTAGACAAGAGATACTTTTTAGTCCATGTTGGCATGTATTCTCTTGTTCTTGTCGTAGATGCACTTATTTCAAGTATTATTATATGTAGACAAGAGGTTCTTTTACACACCTTTGTGTGTGTCTTTGGCCTTTAATGGCTTTATATTCTTGATCTAGTAGCTTATACACTTGATTTATGGGTTTTGGAGGACTAATGAGGAAGATGTTTGTAATGGATAAACTATTGTTCAAATTTGCAAAATTTCATTCATGACTTGTGTTTTTCAAGCAAATCATATTTTTGATATGCATATCAAGTTGATTTCTTAGCATTTAATCTATATATTAAGTGCTTATGGTTTTTTGCCACCCTTATATGCAAAATGTGTATTAAGTCTGTCTTTCATAAATGATTTTAAAACCTTGTGAACTCTTGGGTTTATTTTGCCTAAAGTATGCTTGGAGACTTTGTTTCTCTTGTTTGACACTTCATTACATGTTTGAAGCATGTTCATTAATGAGTTCTTTGAGTATTAATTCATTTCATGATAAATATATGCATATGCTCTTTATGGCCTTTTTGGGCCCTCATTCAATAAATGTTTATGTATATCATGCCTCTTCGTAGGCTTATTGTGGTGTCCCTTAGTGGACCATTTTGATATTCCCCATTATGGGGTTATATTTGTCCAACGTTGGACCTTATGAATGCATTATGCATTCTTGCAATTTATTTCTGCATAATTTGCTTCCGCTCATTTTGTTTTAAACATGATATATGATTTTGAAACTTTGGTGTCATTTTTGCATAATTTACATCTCTTCTAACCTGTGCTAGTTAGAAATGTTTCATTTGAATAAAAGTACAAATATTTGTTTTACTTGTTTCTTTGTTGTTATTTCACAGGATCTTGGAGATAGGACAAAGAGAAGTACCCTGGATAGTTCGGGAAATTTGAAGACAATAGGAGGAAGGCCTTTTCAAGTTTCATGACATCCTTGCCGGAGCCTCTTGGAGTCTTGCCCATTGTTCAATCTTTTCGTTTCCCCGCAAAGATTGAGGGGGGGTGTTAAAAAATATGTTGATCCTTAAATGTACATATATATATTTATATATATATATATAAAGATACGTATACATATATATATATATGTATACATATCTCTATTTATATATATATATAAATATATATTTTATCTTCCTAAAATACCCTCAAGGGTATTCTTGTAAATTAGCATTTTACGCATATTCCAATTGGAATATGCATTGTAATTTTGTTTTATTTTTATTTTTTGTTTTTTATATTTTTGGATTTCGTACCACAATGGGGGCCTCCCAAAAGTGACGTTGGGAGCCCCCAACGGTCACAAATGTGACCGTTGGGGGCTCTCCAACGTCCCCTTTGGGAGCCCCCAAGGTGGTCCCTTTTCATGCTTATAAATAGGGGATTTCCCCTTTGTATTTGATATACTTGAGTGAGCTTATGCTCCATTGTAATGGGGTTTTTACCCCTTCTCCATTATTCTTCAATGATATGCAACTTATGACTTTATGTCATATTTTTCCCTTTTTATGGGTTTTATGTGTTAGCACATTATGTGCTTATGTTGTTTCCCTTTAATGGGTATATTTGCACTCCACGTGGATAAGTATGGGTTCATTATTGAACCCAACGTATTCCAAGTCAATTTCTAACAATGGGTAGGTGAGAAAGCTAAAGTGATAGAACCTTTGGGATATAAGATTTGGTATACAGGAATAAATAAGAATAGGAATGGAGTAGGGATTGTTATTACTCGTGAGTTTATAGATAATGTAGTTGAGGTCCGTAGGAAGGGTGATAGGATTTTACTTATTAAATTAGTATTAGGTACGGATATTAATAATATTATTAGTGTTTATGCACCTCAAGTAGGTTTAGATGATTCCATTAAGCATCAATTTTGGCAAGATTTAGATGAAATAGTACAAAGGATATCTTATGGAGAAAAGCTTTTCATCGGCGGTGACCTTAATGGACATGTAGGCATCAGTAGGGATGGATTTTAGAGTATCCATGGAGGCTATGGTATAGGAGAAAGAAACAAAAGTGGAGAAAGGATTTTAGATTTTGGTTTGTCCTATGATATGATCTTAGCAAACACTTGGTTTAGGAAGAGGGAGTCTCACCTAGTAACATTTAAAAGTGGGGTTAATACGAGTCAGATAGATTTTTTCCTACTTAGAAAGAGAGATAGGGGTTGTTGCATCGATTGTAAGGTTATACCGAGAGAAAGTGTATCTACACAACATAGAGTCTTAATTTTAGATCTTAAAATTAGAAAATGCCGCAAAAGGGATAGACATAGGATAGATCCTAGAATTAAGTGGTGGGCACTAAAAGGAGCTAAACAAGAAATGTTTGTAGAGTAGGTAGTTAAGGAAGTTGATTGGTGTCTCGAGGAGGATTCAGAATCAATGTGGAATAAGATAGCGGGTGACAAAAGAAAGGTGGCTAAGGAGGTATTGGGTGAGTTTAAAGGCGGTGCACCGCTAGGTAAGGATACATCATGGTGGAACGAGGATGTCAAATTAGCTATTAAGGTTAAAAGAGAGTGTTATAGAAATCTAAGTAAGAGTCGTGATAATGAGAATTTGGAGAAGTATATGATAACAAAGAAGGAAGCTAAAAAAGTAGTTTGAAATGCGAGGGATAAGGTATATAAGGAGGTTTATGACAAGTTGGATATCAAAGAGGGCGAGAAGGATATTTATAGGCTTGCAAAGATGAGAGATAGGAAATCGAGGGATCTGGGTATGGTTAGATGTATCAAAGATGAAACACAAAGGGTTTCAGTCAAAGATGAGGAGATTAAGGAAAGATGGAAAGATTATTTTGATAAGCTATTTAATAAAAGTCAAGCTCAGGATCTTGGAGACTTCTCCATTCCTTTTTATGAGATGAATCGTGACTTGATGCACAAGATTCAAAAGAAAGAAATTGCAGAAGCTTTGAAGAAAATGAAATCAAGAAGGACAGTTGGCCCAGATGGTATACCTATCGAGGCTTGAAAATGCTTGGGTGAGAAAGGTTTAGAATGGTTGACAAATCTTTTTAACAAGAATTGGCGGACAAATAAGATGCCTAATGAGTGGAGGAAGAGTACTTTGGTGCCTCTATATAAGAATAAAGGTGATATACAAGATTGCACAAACTATCGTGGTATAAAACTCATGAGTCATACTATGAAACTTTGGGAGAGGGTGATTGAGTATAGGTTGAGGAAGGTTGTCATGATATCGAAGAATCAATTTGGTTTTATACCTGAAAGATCAACTATGTAAGCTATACATCTTCTTAGACAACTTATTGAGAGATATAGAGAGAGGAACAAAGATTTGCATATGGTTTTTATTGAATTGGAGAAGGCATACAATAGAGTACCTAGGGATGTTCTCTGATGGACAATAATGAAGAAAGGTGTTTCTCTCAAGTACATTAGTATAATTAAAGATATGTACGAAGGAGTAGTAACCAATGTTCGCACTTGTGGAGGGGTGACAACCAATTTTCCTATAACGGTTGGGTTACATCAAGGATCTGCTTTAAGCCCTTTCCTATTTGCTATAGTGATGGATGAGCTTACGAGATCAATTCAAGAAAATGTGTCGTGGTGTATGTTGTTTGCTGACGATATTGTTTTGATTGATGAGTCTAGAGTTGAGGTTAATGATAAGTTAGAATTATGGAGACAGACATTGGAAGCAAGAGGTTTTAAGTTGAGTAAGAGTAAGACAAAATATATGGAATGACGGTTTAGTAAGCAACGAAGTAGTGATGGGAGTGTAGTGAAGCTTGGTGAGCAAGAAATATCGGTGGATGACTGTTTCAAATATTTGGGATCTATCATTTAAAAGTATGGAGAAATTGATGAAGATGTAAATCATAGGATAAAGGTTGGGTGGATGAAATGGAAAAGTGCAACTGGAGTGTTGTGCGATCGTACAATGTCATTGCGGTTGAAGGAAAAGTTTTATAGAACGACAATTAGGCCCGCTTTACTATATGGTACGGAACGTTGGGCTGCCAAGAGACATCATATTCAAAAAATGAGTGTAGTTGAGATGCGTATGCTTAGATGGATGTGTAGAAATACAATAAAAGATAAGATTCGAAACGAGGAGATACGTAAGAAGGTAGGCGTTGCATCCATTGAAAATAAGATGAGAGAGGATCGTTTACAGTGGTTTGGACATATTCAGCGAAGGCTTAATGAGGCTCCAGTTAAAAGGATGGAGAAATGGGAAAATATATTAGTTAAAAGAGGTCGGGGTAGGCCTAAGAAGACTTGGATGGAGATGATAGGAAAGGATATGAATGCTTTGAACCTCACCGAGGACATGGCATTGGATAGAAATGATTGGAGGAGAAGGATTCTTAAAGTGGAAGACCCAGAATGATTTTCTTTTTTGGTTCATATCGCCGACCCCAATTGTTTTGGGATGAAGGCGTAGTTGTTGTTGTTGTTTGTTGAACACCTCAACAAAATGGTGTGGCTGAAAGGAAGCACCATCATATTGTTGAAAGAGGCTTGTCTATGATTCATGCCAGCAATATTTCTCTTACATATCATTGTTCATGTTATGATGAAGCCCATGAGAATTCTTGAGAATGAATCACCTTGTTTTTCATTGTTTGGAGAGCATCCATATTATGCTGACTTATGGTCCCTTCGATTGTGTTTGTTATGTTCATGTTGACAACTACTTGAGAAACAAGTTTGATAAGAAAGCGGTTTGTAGATTTGTTGGATATGCTGAAAATTACAAAGGTTTCTGATGTTATGATCCTACGACAGGAAAAATCAAAGTCTCTAGAAACGTTGTATTTGATGAAAGTAATTTTGCATATGTACCTAGAGACTCACTATTGCAGGGCAATGAAGGTGCTGAAACTTGCCAACCATGGGTGTGTACATATCTATTTACATCCATTGATCATGAAAGTGCACGTTTAGGAGTTCCTTTCCCTTCAACAGAAACAAGTCATCAACATCTGCAGCATGAAGAACACAGTGGGCATAATGAGATGGGCCATCAAGAAAACATTTTTGGTAGATTTAAAGGGTGTGTATACACTAGAAGAAGCAGGGAGATGCACGATACGGGTGAACAACCACAAAAATGAAGGAAATAATTAGCTTAATCAGTCACAGTTACAACAACACCAACTGAGAAGGTCTACCAAGATATGGCACCTTATTGAAAGATGGGTGAGTTATGAGAATTTCAATGTTGACTTTCAAATGTTCCTCACTCAAATCGAAAGGCAAGAAGAGCCCAAAACCTTTTAGTAAGCAATGAGATCAAATGGATGGATTGAGGCTATGAATGAAGACATGGAAGTCGTACATGAATGTCAAACATGAAACATAGTCAAGAAGCCACCTGATAAAAATGTTGTAGGGTCAAAATGGGTTTATAAGATAAAATATAAATTGGATGAAAGCATTGAAAGGTATAAGGCCAAGTTGGTTGCTAAAGGCTTTACACTGAAGTATTGACAAGATTATGAATTTATGAGAAACATTTATCTTGATTGTTAAGATAGGCACAATACGGATTATCTTGTCCATAGCAGTGGATCATGATTGAAAATTCAGCCAGTTGATGTCAAGAATGAATTCCTACACAGGGAGTTAAAGGAAGAGGTATATATGGAGCAACCACTAGGATATAGTGACAGTGATCCAAAGCAGCATGTATGCAGGTTAAAGAGATCCATAGAGTGGTTGAAACAAGCAACTTGGCCTTGGTTTGAGAGCTCCCTGAAAATTCAAAGGTATAGGTCCTACCATTATCCTCTAGAATATTCGTTGTTTATTTATAAGGGAGAGAACTTTATTACACGACTCCTTATTTATGTGGATGATATAACCATCACCGGTGGTTCTGACCAACACATTGATGATGTGAAAGAATTCTGAAATAAAAGATTCAATATGAAGTACCTTGGCATTTTAAGATATTTTCTTGGGGTCAAAATAGATAGAAGAGATAGGGATCTTGTATTAACTCAACACAAGTATATTATTCATCTTCTTGTCAAGTCAAGAATAAAGGATTGCATATTAAGACTGAAAGGATCGTTGTATCATTGTACCTATTATGGATTTGGATCTGGACCCGAAATCCATGTATTTATTCTATTGTTTGTATTGGGTCTGGATCTAATGTAACATAATGTAATATCCAGACCCAATCTAATTTTAATATAAGTATAACATATAGGGCACGATCCTGCTGTTGAGGATTGTACCACTCATTGCTGCAGCCTCCCTCTCTCTCACAGGCATCTTCTCTTTTCTTTGCACCAAACCAACGACGCTGGGCACATTCTTACTTGGTATCAGAGCGGGATCGCATCTGATTTCGGTTCAAGGGCGTGAATCCGATTCCAGAAAATAACTCGAGAGATTCATCTTCTGTTCTAGGTTAGTAAAACCACACAATTTTTTTTCTTCGATTCTTTATTCAATCTTTGGGTTTTCAGATCTATGTTTGTTCCAGATCTGATTTCGTTCTAGATCTGTTCTCGTCCCAAATCTGAGTTCGTCTCTTCCTATTAAAACAATTTTTTTTTTCGATTCTTACATTTTTTTTTAGATCTGCCTCTCTTCTCATCAATTCTTTATTTCTATTCCATCTTATATTATTCCAGACCTGATTTCGTTCCAGCTCTGATTTTGTTCCAGATCTGAGTTCGTGTATTTCTATTGCAAACAAAAAAAAATATTCTTTTACCCCTTCAACGCTGCTTCTGGATCTGATTGGTGCATCTACCTTGCATTAACATCAGTTCTGACTCTTCACGTTAGAACTCTCATCTTACAACATCTATTGGGTTTCAAACTCGTATACCCAATTTTGTCAAACCTGACGTTGTATTTTGGAGTCTGCGATAATCTGTGGAGCTTCTGACCAGTACTAATTGTGCAGTCCACTAAAGGTATTCGAGAAGCAGTGACCCGTTCCTAAAAAAAAAGGGTCGTGAACACTGATTGTTTCTCTAACTTGTGGGACTGTCTTGTTGATATACTTCCCGTCCTTCAGTTCCATTTATTCTTATTCCCTTCATGGATTTTCCTTCTCTTCCATCTAACTTCCTTGGTCAACTTATTTTCAAGAAACTCACCCACTCGAATTACTTAACTTGGAAGAGGCAAATATTGCCTTTTATTAGGAGTTTGGATCTCTCTGGATATCTTGATGGATCTGTCCCTACACCACCAAAGTTTGTTTTGCAAGAGGAGAGAGATGATAAAGAAGAGGTTTCCAACAAATCAGTTCGTAATTCAGAATTCACAGTATGGAGGAGAAAGGATCAAGTGGTTGTGGCATATATTACTTCTACTCTTTCCCAAGAGGTATTAGTGGGCATTCCCGATGAATGCTCCGCTATGGAGCTATGGCAGAGGTTGGCACAAACCTATTCACAGATTTTAGAGGCCAAAATCCTACATTTGAAGAAAGAATTTCAGCGCTTAAAGAAGGAAAACTTGTCAGTCACAGAGTACATAAATAAAGTCAAGACCATCACTGATCAACTCGCCATGGTGGGCTGTGAAATTCCTGATAAAGAGAAAGTTCAACAGACACTAAATGGTCTTGGATCTGATTATCACATATTGGTCACATCCCTCCTATGCCTTCCTTCTTTACCAAGTTTTGAGGATCTTCACGCGAAGCTATTACAATATGAAGTTACTATTCGAGGAGAAGAGATGCACTCCAGCCACCATGATGTATTGATTACAGGGATGATGTCAGGACGAGGACGTGGAGGCTTTCGAGGTGGACATGGACAGGGAAGGAATAGTAAAGGAGGACGAGGATTTTTGCCCACGCCCAACGTGTCACCTAATTCTTTCCCAGGGAATCAGAGCTCTAAAAACATACTGACATGTTTTCAATGCAACAAAAAGGGGGCACATCAAAGCTAATTGTTGGTTCAATCCACAGAACAAGGGAAAATTCAATGGTGCAGGATCCTCTCACAGAGGAAGAATAGGAGAAGACTCGAAGGATGATGAAAAGGATAATGTGAAGAATCTTCTGATATTTGCCCTTTCAAGTTTAAGCTTCAAGCAAAATGAGCAAGGAACCTGGTACATTGATTCTGGGGCTGCAGCGCATGTGACAGGTGATGTCGGTAAGATTTTAAAACTTGTTCCTTATCGCGGAAAATTTCATATTAAAACTGGAGATGGTACTCTTCACTCTATATCTCACACTGGAAATGTTAACCTTCCCCTCCCTAATTCTTCTCTAAATTTGTCCAATGTCTATCATTCTCCAAGTATTGTCAAGAATATTGTCTTTGTCTTTAAACTTGTTGATGATACTAATTCTTCTATTGAATTCACTTCTTCTTCTGTATGTGTCAAGGATCTTCTCACGAAGAAGACGCTCGTTGAAGGAGAACGACAAGGAAACATGTATATCCTCAAGGAACTTTCTTCTTCTTCTGTTCGTGGTGCTTCATCAAATTCATTTGTCGTTCAGCCAGTCCAGCCAGTGTCGTCTAAAGATTGTTTTAGTTTATCTCAGTGTAATAAGCCAGAGATTTGGCATCGTCGTTTGGGTCATTGTAATGTTTCCTTCATTAAGAAACTAGTGTCGAGTGGACTTGTTCCAGAGTCTAGTCTGAGTGTTGAGTCTGATACTTCACTTTGTTCCAGTTGCCAAATATGCAAGAGTCATGTTCTTCCTTTTGATTCAATAAATCAAAGAGCTTCAGTACCTTTTGAAGTTGTGTATTCTGATGTTTGGGGTCCTGCCCCACAATCTTCTTTATCCGGAAGTCGCTATTACGTAACCTTTATTGATAGCTACTCCAGATATACTTGGATTTATTTTATGTTGTATAAATCTGAAGTGTTCAAACTCTTTCGTTCATTTTTCGCTTCAATCTATAATCAATTCTCGTCTAAAATTCAGCATTTTCAATGTGATGGAGGAGGTGAGTATCTATCAAAGGAATTTACTGATTTTCTTCAAGATAATGAAATAAATCATCGTATATCTTGCCCACATACACCACAACAAAATGGTGTGGCGGAAAGAAAACATCGGCACATTGTAGAAAGTGCCTTGAGTATGTTGCATGACACTCACGTTCCCGTGAGTTTGTGGACTGAGGCCTTCCACTCAGCTGTGTATATCATAAATCGTCTACCCATGACATCGCTAAAGAACCAATCCCCTTATTTTGCTCTTTTTGGGACTCAACCTGATTATAATGAATTGCGAGTGTTTGGCTGTATATGTTACGTTCATATTGATAGCTCTCAACGAAATAAGTTTCAGGACAAGGCATGTGCGTGCAAGTTTGTGGGATATGATGACCAATACAAAGGGTATCGATGCTATGACCCCATCACTCATCGCATCAGAGTCTCACGAAATGTTGTGTTTGATGAAACCATTGTTCAGCACCCAGGAAGTGTAGATGGACACAACGAGGCCGTTGAGTGGTACCAGCCGTGGCTTGCCACTGAGTTGCTTAACCAGATAGAGACATATGATGCTTCCTCATGTCACATGCCACCTGTTGAACCGAGTGAGACCGGTATTGAACCTCAGACCACGCCACCTGTTGAACCGAGTGAGACCGCCGGTATTGAGCCTCATATGGAAGAATTAAGAAATGTGCAGGTTCCTAGCATATCTACTTCAGATGCCGCAAAATTTCAAGGAATCATCTATGTACGACGAAACAAGAATAATGATCAGCCAATTGATGTGCAACCCAGATGAACTGGAAGAATTCGCCATCCAATTGAGATGGGTCAGTTATAACAACTTCTCTACAGATCTGCAATTATTTGTTTCTCAGATTGAAAAGCAAGATGAACCTGTCAGCTTCTCGGATGCATACATGTCAACCAAGTGGATTGAAGCCATGAATGAGGAGATGGAAGCCTTACATGAATGTGGAACTTGGGAGATTGTCCGTAGACCCTCAAACAAAAATGTTGTAGGCTCTAAATGGGTCTATAAGATCAAGTATAAACCTGATGGATCCATTGAACGCTACAAGGCGAGACTTGTAGCCAAAGGCTTTACTCAAGAATATGGGCAAGACTACGATGAGACCTTTAGCCCAGTGGTCAAGATGGGAACAATTCGATTAATTTTATCTTTGTCGGTTCAGTATGGTTGGACTCTCAGTCAGCTCGATGTCAAAAATGCATTTTTGCATAGCAGTCTGAAAGAAGAAGTGTATATGGAGCAGCCCCCTGGTTATGCAGAATGCAGTCCCAACACTTATGTTTGTAAATTACAAAGAGCCATCTATGGGCTAAAGCAGGCCTCTCGTTCTTGGTTCGATAGCTTCTCTGTCGAAGTTCAACGACATGGATTCATTCGATCTTATCTCGATCATTCCTTATTCATTTTTCGAGATCGTCAGGTCAATACTTTACTTCTCATATATGTAGATGATATTATTATCACTGGGAATTCTGATGAACATATAGAAGTTACAAAGACTCTTAAGTCGAAAGTTCAAGATGAAAGATTTGGGGGTTCTACGTTATTTCATGGGGGTTGAAGTAGACCGCCGGGATAGATATCTTTCGCTACCTCAACACAAATATACCTTGGATTTACTGGATAAGGCAGGTATGAAGGATTGTAAACCTTTGTCCACTCCTAGTGTATTGAATCATAAACTCAGTGCTCTAGATGGGGAGGCATGTGGAGATCCCAGACAATATTGCAGCCTCGTGGGTATGCTTCAATATCTCACTTTCACTAGACCTGATATTGTGTATACAGTGAATCAAGTTTCGCAATTCATGCATGATCCACGCACAGAACATATGAATGTTGTCAAGAGAATTCTTCGGTACTTAAAGAGAACACTTGGGGATGGCTTAGTTTATCATCAATCTAAGACCAAAGGAGAGCAACATAGACTAATTGTGTATGCAGATGCTGACTGGGCTGGAGATCCAGATGACAGAAGGTCAGTGTCTGGTTATTGTGTTTTTATTGATGGAAACTTAATAGCATGGAGTAGCAAGAAACAGCGTGCAGTTGCACGATCCAGTACAGAGGCTGAGTATAGGTCTATGGCAGCAGCTACAACAGAGGTTACATGGCTGAGACATCTTTTGAAAGAATTAGGAGAAACCATTCTACCCACTACTCTTTTGTGTGATAATCAGAGTGCCATCCAGATTTCCTTCAATCCCACTCATCACAGTCGTACAAAGCATATAGAGATTGATCAACATTTTATTCGGCAAAAAGTAGAAGACAGGGAAGTTGAACCTGCTTATATTCGGACGGCTGATCAGGTGGCAGATTTGTTCACTAAAGGTCTTACCAATATACATTTTTGGTTCTTGAAGAGCAAGTTGTCCATGGTGCATGACCATGCACAACTTGAGGGAGGATATTAAGACTGAAAGGATCGTTGTATCATTGTACCTATTATGGGTTTGGATTTGGACCCAAAATCCATGTATTTATTCTATTGTTTGTATTGGGTCTGGATCTAATGTAACATAATGTAATATCCAAACCCAATCTAATTTTAATATAAGTATAACATATAGGGCACGATCCTGCTGTTGAGGATTGTACCACTCATTGTCGCAGCCTCCCTCTCTACACAGGCATCTTCTCCCTTCTTTGCACCAAACCAACGACGTTGGGCACATTCTTACATTGCAGGCCGGTGTTTACTCCTAGCACCTATAAATCAGAAACTCAGTATGAATGATGGGGAACCTTATGAAGATCCCACCAAATATTGAAGTTTGGTTGGTATGTTGCAGTATCTTACCTTTATATGACCAAACATTATTTTTGTTGTTAATCAGGTTTCGCAGTTCATGAATGAGCCGATAACAGTGCACATGGAAGCAGTGAACATGATCTTGAGATTCTTGAAAGGAGCAGTAGGGGATGGCTTGTGTGGAAAAAAAAGGACCAAAGAAGAAGACGTTTTAACCATCGTGGCTTATTCTGATGCAGATTGGGTAAGGGACCGGAATGAACAAAGATCGATATTTAGTTATTGTGTTTTCATTTAAAGAAATTTGGTCTCATAGAGCTAGATCTAGCACTGAGTTTGAGTATCGTTCATGGCTGTTGTGACAACTGAAATTACATGGATATCTTCTCAATGATTTGGGTGGGGTAATTCCCTGATCTATTCTCCTGTGTGACAATCAAAGTGTGATAAAGATATCTTTAAATCAAATTCATCATGGGAAGACTAAGAACATTGAAATAGATCAACACTTTATTAGAAGAAAGATTAAAGATCATGAGTTAGAAGCGAAATTTGTTAGAACATAACATCATCTCTTCACAAAAGGAACAACCAAGCAAAGGTTCTAGTTTTTAAAGAACAAGCTACTCATGATAAAGAACCATGCACAACTTGAGGGAGGCTATTGGGATGTGACATAATTTGGGTTGGATCTGAGTCCATACCGACCCGATTCTTGTTTGTAATTTTATGTTTTCATTATTTGCCCCTTTATGTTAAAGAATCTCTTGTATATTAGCAAGGGCATTATTGTCATGTAAATTTTGTTGTTTCTAATATATAAAGAAAATAATAGGGCATGACCTCCCTTATTGGGAATCGTGTAGTTTCACAGTCCCCAACATCTCTATCATCTTTCTCTTCGCTGCATAACTTTTCAGGTACAACACAATTTCACACTTGTTACCCATCATTTTAGTTGCAAATATTTTGTATCCTTCATTGATGACTATTCAAGATTGACCACAGTTTATATGATGAAATCCAAAGATGAAGTTTGTTCCTTGTTCCCTATATATCATAAAATGATTACAAACCAATTTCATGCTTCCATCAAAGTTCTTCGTTCCGATAATGGTGAAGAATATATATATCTCATAGGCTTCAAGATCACCTTTGTGAGCATGGCATAGAATCCCAAACTACCCATGCTTACTCACCCCAACTGAATAGAATTGCCAAACGAAAGAATAGACATCTGCTAGAAGTTACTCATTACCTTATGTTTGAAATAAATGTCCCAAAAAGGTAATGGTCAGATGGAGTCCTTAGACTCCTTACAACTACATATTTAATCAATAGGATGCCTACTGAAGTTTTGAATGGCAAGTCACCTATCAGTATGCTTAAACCTGATGATCCCTTGTTTCATGTTGCACCTAAGGTTTTTTAGTGTGTCTGCTATGTCCACCTCCTAAGCATTCATAGAGACAAACTTGATCCTAGAGTTGTAAGGTATACCTTTATTGGGCATCCTTCCTCCCCAAAGGGATACAAATGTTATGATCCCACAACTAAGAGGAGATTCATCTCCATGGATGTATCTTTCTTTGAAGAGAGTCAACTTTATACCCAACTAGAGGAAGGTGAAGGATTTCTGCAATGGGAGTCAGAGAGAATTGAAGTACTATGTCTTCCCAGGATACCTATTGATAGTCCTACTAGTGATTTTCCTATTAAAAAACCAGATATCACCCAAACTTATACTCGAGGTGAAAGGAATGCAGTCCTACCTTCATTGCCCCTAGTTGAAGAGACTCTGACTTCAAAAGCCTAAGGAAGTTTTGAAAGGGAAACACCAAACACATCTGACCCCATTGTAAGTGAACTTCATATTCCAATTGCTCATCATAAAGGGAAAAGACATTGTGTAAAATATCCTTTATGCAACTTCTTATCCTATCACCATGTTTCTACTTCATAAAAAACTTTTATAGCCAATCCTATTCCAAGAACTGTTGAAGCTATGGATATTCCTCAATGGAAGGAGGCTATGAACTGTGAAATGCAGGCACTTCAAAAGAAATAGACACGGGACCTTGTGACACTTCCACCGAAAAAGAAAGTGAGCCGATGAAATGGGTGTATACCCTCAAGTTCAAAGCAGATGAGACCATAGACAGGTATAAAGCCCAATTGGTGGCTAAGGGATACACTCAGACTTATGGAATTGATTGCCCAAAAACATTTGCTCCAATAGCCAAGATGAACTCAGTACGGGTGGTCATAGCCTTGGCAATTCATAAGTCATGGCCACTATATGAACGTGATGTGAAAAATGCATTCCTCCATGGTAACCTACAGGAAGAAGTATACATAGCACTACCTCCAGGATTCACCCCAAGTGCAGAAAAAAATTTATTTTGCAAGCTAAAGAAAGCTATTCATGGGTTGAAGCAATCACCTTGGACTTGAAAAGAAGTAGTGTTTTATCTTTTGGGTCTAAACCTGGGATCTAGATCCAATCTGTGTTTACTGTTCATGCTATTTCATTAATGACTAGTCTGTAAATTAGTCACGTTGTAAAAGGGTATTTTAGTACCCCAATTATTGTATTCACAACCTGGTGCGCCTATTCCAGTGTGAGGAATTAGGCTTTCTACAGCAGCCGACTCTTCCTCTCCCATTCTTTCTCTCTCTTCGTGTGATTGAATATTATGTAATGAAAAGAGGCGGAAGCACCAATAGAGCAAGTGTCACTCTTAAAGAGTGATCACTAGAGCCAAGAACACAAACACCAAATGTGCACACACAAAAACTCTCAAATATGGAAATGACTTAAAGTCATAAGTTGGATATTATTGAAGGAAGAGAGGGGTATATAACCCATACATTTAAGAGAGGAACACCTCCTCTATTTATAGAGGAGGAGAGCACTAGAAGGGACCACAAGGGGGCTCCCTTGTAGTCGTTGGGAGCCCCCAACGGTCAGAAATCTGACTGTTGGGGCCCCAACGACTACAAGAGTGGGGCCCCTTGTGGTTCAAACAAAAAAGAAAAAAGAAAAAGAAAAAAAGGAAAAAGAAAAAGAAAAAACAAAAAATAAAAAAGGTACATTTGCAGTTTTACAATAATACCCCTATCGGGTATTTTACTAAAAGCAATATGTATATATATACATATATGTATATATATACTTATATATATACGAATGTATATATATATATATATTTTAACACGCCCCCTCAAACTTTACGGGGAGAAGACTGAAAGTTTGCTAAGGAGGAACATAAATCGTGGAGTTGGAAGTGCTTTGGTGAAGAAGTCAGCTAGCTGATATTCTGAAGTAACATATGGCAATGAGATAGTTCATCTGAGATATTCGTCTCGAACATAATGGCAATCCATCTCGATATGCTTTGTCCGCTCATGAAAGGTGTGATTGCTGGCAATGTATATCGCACTTTTGTTATCACAGCAGAGCTTGGTAGGAGTGGAAATGAGGACGCCCATGTCAGCAAAGAGACTTCTGAGCCATACGATTTTCATAGTTGTCATCGCCATAGCCTGATACTCAGCTTCAGTAGATGATAAGGAGACCTTCTGCTGCTTCTTGCATCTCCACGAGATGAGAGATTCACCTAAAAAAATACAAAGACCTGTAATTGAGATACGATCATTGGGATTTCCTCCCCAGTCAACATCAGTAAAAGCAGTCAATTCAAGAGATGAGGAAGAGGATAAGAAGAGTCCCTTGGAGATGGTATTTTTGATATATCGCACAATTCTCATTACGGCCGCCATATGAGCCGTGGTAGGTGCGTGCTGGAACTGGCTCACTGCATGAACCGCATGAGCTATGTCAGGACGGCTGATGGATAGATAGGTGAGGGATCCAATTAATTGACGGTAGGGAGTTGGATCTTCAAGCAGAACACCATCTTCAAGTCTTAGTTTCGCATTGATAACTTCGGGAGTCTCAACTTTCTTTTCATCAGATATTCCTGATTTGGTACAAATTTCAGCAGCTAACTTCATTTGAGATAAGATGTATCCACGTTCGGAATAAGCCACTTCAATTCCTAAAAAATATCGCAAATAACCAAGGTCAGACATATCAAAGGTATCTTTTAGCATAGACTTAACATCATTTACTCCCTTTTTGTCATTCCCAGTGATGATCATATCATCAACATACAACAGAAGCATGATAATGGAGTCACCTGTCCTTTTAACAAAAAGAGCAGTGTCAGTATAGCAAGAAGAAAATCCTAAATTGATTAATACATTACTAAACCTGTCATACCAAGCTTTAGGAGCTTGCTTAAGTCCATATAAAGCCTTTTTTAATTTTAAAACTTTTCCATTTAAATTCATATCTGGAAATGGTTCTATATAAACTTCTTCATTTAAATTACCATTCAAGAAAGCATTTTTAACATCAAGTTGAAAGATGGGCCATTTTTTAACAGAAGCTATAGCAATAAGGGCTCGAACACTAGTCATTCGAGCAACTGGTGCAAAAGTTTCATCATAGTCTACCCCATACTCTTGGGCATAACCTTTGGCTACCAACCTAGCCTTATATCTTTCTAATGAACCATCACTCTTAGTTTTTACTTTAAACACCCATCTACATCCAATGGGTTTCTTGCCATTGGGAGGATCAATAATTTTCCAAGTTTGTGCCTTTTTAAGGGCATTGAGTTCAAGCTCCATAGCTTCATTCCAATGATCATATTGTTTAGCATCATTGTAATGAGATGGTTCATGAAAGGAGTGAATAGCAAGAAGACATGCTTGATAATTAGGGGAAAAGGAGTCATAAGAAACAAATCTATTTGGAATCTTAGGAATGCGATTTGATCTTCTTTGAGAGGTTTCTTCTATCGACTCATTTTGAGAAAATCTTTCAAGGGCACATGGAGGATTTCTTTCATTCCTTCTAGAGTAGACTTGTATTTGTCTTGAAGCATTTTCTTCTAAGTTTTGATCATTATTTGGATGTTCAACAAGATCTTCATTAAGAGGTTCATTAAGATCAATATGATCATCTATGATGTTTTCTTGAGGTAACAAGTCAAATAAAAAGGAATAGTCGATATTTTCATTTGGTTGATGCGAAAAACCATTTTCTTCTTCGAGGAATGTGACATCTTTTGAGATATAAAGTTTATTATTAAGTATGTCAAAACATCTATATCCTTTTTGTTTTTCGCCATATCCCAAAAAAATACATTCAATAGCCCTAGGAGAAAGTTTATCATTTTTGCGAGTTAAAACAAAGCATTTACATTCAAAAATTCTTAATCTTTTATAATCGGGAGACATATTTTAAAGTTTTTCAAATGGAGAAAGATTTTTCAAAGAGGATGAAGGTATTCTATTGATGAGATATGTTGAAGTTAGAACCGCTTCGGTCCAAAAGGATTTTGGGATATTTTTTAAAATCAATAATGTTCTTGTAGTTTCTATTATGTGCCTATGCTTTCTTTCCGCAAGACCATTTTGTTGCGGAGTGTAGGGACAAGAACGTTGATGACAAATTTCATTTTCTTTTAAGTAATTTTGAAAATCATTAGACATATATTCACCTCCCGAATCGGACCTAAGAATAGATAAATTTCCCAAAAATTGATTTTTAACCATTGCATGAAATTCTTTAAAGAACGAAAAAACTTCAGATTTGCGACTTAAGAAGTATATCCACGTAAATCTAGTGAAGTCATCAATAAAGACCACATAATACGAAAAACCTCCTTTAGATAAAATTGGGGAAGGTCCCCATACATCGGAATGAACAAGTTCAAAAGGCCGAGTGGCAAAATAACTTCTTTGAGGAAACGGAGTAGCTTTAGATTTCCCAAAAATGCAATCTTTACAAGTCATGTAATCGTCTTTACATGTATTATTCAAAAAAGGGAGAAGAGACATTTTTACAAAATTTGGATGACCAAGTCTCTCATGCCAAATTCCAATACTTTTGTCTTTAACAAGATTGCAAGATGACTTAGATGGAAGCGTCAAAAAGTCCATAAAATAGAGATCACCCCTTCTATGGCCTTGCCCAATCAGCTTCCCTGACTGGAGATCCTGCACGATGCAATCTTTAGGTGAGAAAGAGACTTGGCATCCATGGTCGGTGATTTGGGAAACGGAAAAAAGATTTAAATTAATTTTTGGAACAACTCTTACTTTAGGAACAAAAAAAATTTGAGAATTTTTGAAGTCAAGTGTTCCAATACTTTCTATTTTTAATGACGTTCCATCGGCCGTTGAAACATAGGAGGACATGGGTTCGGAAAAAACATTGGAAAGGGAGGTTTTATGAGATGTCATATGGAAAGAAGCACCAGAGTCTAGTATCCACATACCTGGAGGTGATGAAGAGTAGGCGATGGCGGCTCCGGATGTTGAAGGAGAAGACTTGAGAAGGTGTTGGAGAACTTCAGAGATATGATTAAGAGTTTCTTTGATATCTCCTTCTTTGGTACTCTCTTCCTTCTTTGGAGAATTTTCTCCAACCGCGGCAACCTTTCCTTTAAGCTTTGGACAAACCGGTCTAATGTGCCCCGGTTCATTACAATAGTGGCATATGATCCCCTTTCTAGGCCCATTGATATTTTTGTTAAAGTGGGGAGGTCTATATGCTTTAACATTTGATCCGGGCCTAATAACGGCCAAAACTTCATCATTCCTAATGCTCAAACCAAGTCGAGTTTCTTCTTGACATACCTCGGCAAGAGCATCTTCAATAGGTAGGGCTTTGCTTCTATGGAGAAGAGATGCCCTCACTTGTTCAAATTCCGGGCGAAGCCCATGAAGAAATTGAAAAAAGTGCTCCTTTTCAATTTGTTCCCTTCTTAGTTCAATGTCTTGTGGAGCAACCCATTTGGGCTCAAAAAGGGCAAGCTCATCCCAAAGAGGGGTTAGAGAGCTAAAATAATCCCGGACACTCATATCCATTTGTTTGGTGGAACGAATTTTTTCTTGACAAAAGAATTGCCGAGCAAGATCCTTTTGGGTATACATACCCTTAAGGAAAAACCAAGCCTCATTGGCTCTTCTAAACTTGGCAATATTGGCACAATTTTTAAGATCTACATTGTTTATAAACCATGCCAAAATTTTGGCGTGGTTACTTTCCCAATCCTCGATTTTGGATTGATGTTCATTAATGGCTTTGATGCGCTCATCGCCATCTAAAGCCTTTTCAACTTCATTTTCAATTTTGGTAAGAACAAGAGAGGGTTCGGGAGTAGTCCCCATAACAAAACCCCAAAGTTTCTTACCTCTTAGATGATTTTCCATAGCGCAGGCCCACATGAGATAGTTGGACCCATTTAGCTTGAAAGAGAGCTCCACTTTAGAGTCACGTTCCATCGGCACCAAATACTCTTCCTTTCTTCAAAACTTTGAGAGGCACGCTTTCCAAGATGACAAAAAAAAACCCAATCACCAACCGAGCTCTGATACCATGTAATGAAAAGAGGCGGAAGCACCAATAGAGAAAGTGTCACTCTTAAAGAGTGATCACTAGAGCCAAGAACACAAACACCAAATGTGCACACACAAAAACTCTCAAATATGGAAATGACTTAAAGTCATAAGTTGGATATTATTGAAGAAAGGAAGAGACGGGTATAAAACCCATACATTTAAGAGAGGAACACCTCCTCTATTTATAGAGGAGGAGAGCACTAGAAGGGACCACAAGGGGGCTCCCTTGTAGTCGTTGGGAGCCCCCAACGGTCAGAAATCTGACCGTTGGGGCCCCAACGACTACAAGAGTGGGGCCCCTTGTGGTTCAAACAAAAAACAAAAAAGAAAAAGAAAAAAAGGAAAAAGGAAAAAGAAAAAGAAAAAATAAAAAATAAAAAAGGTACATTTGCAGTTTTACAATAATACCCCTATCGGGTATTTTACTAAAAGCAATATGTATATATATACATATATGTATATATATACTTATATATATACGAATGTATATATATATAAGTATATATATATATATATATATATTTTAACATATTAGACTATGATTTTTAACATGGTATCAGAGCCGCAGATCCAGTCTTTGAGATCGTGACTTCCTCATGGATATTCAACTCGAAATTTCTGTCTCTTCTTAAGATATTTCTATTTTCTTTCTTTTCCCCTCTACTTCTTTTCAATCTTTACTTCTTCCTTTTATTCCTATACTGTTTGCCAAGATCAAATCTCCCTTTTCATTCTTCTTTTGATTCTAAATCAGACCTTGATAAGGCTATCTCCAAATCTTGGGTTTGTTCACGTTTTTTTTTGTAAAAAAAAACGTGATTACTTTTGTTCACGTTTTCCCTCTTTTCGTTATTTCCTCTGGGTTTTGGTCATGTTATTTGCTTAAAAGCGTAATTTCATCTAACCCTAATTTCCTTTCTTGACAAAATCTTTCTTCAGCACATTTCTCCTTTTTCTTCTATTTTCCTGATCCAGACGTGATTCCAAAAAAAAAAAAAAAGGGGAACACGTTAGATCTCTGTTTATCTCATCCTAATTCATAAATCGCAACGTCCCTTTTAAAGTAACATGATCAATATTTGTTGAATAGCGTTCAGATCAGATTTTACAGCAAATTCAGGTTTTACTGCATCTGATTTACAGATCGTAAAAAAAAGGCAGCAGATTTTATTCATGTTCTGAATTTGTTTTGATCTAAATTTGTTTTGAATCCAACAGGTTTGTCTACAACTAAGATTTTCATTTCTTTCTTTGTTTTCATCCATTCTTGATTTTTTGATTCCTTATTCTCCTTGGAATATAGATTCATTCCCTTCTCAATCTGGCCTTTCGTCAAGTTTTCTTAGTCAACTTGTGTCCAAAAAGCTGAACAACTCTAACTTCTTAACCTGGAAGAGACAAATCATTCCGTTCATAAGAAGTCAGGATCTTTCTAAACATCAAGATGGCTCTATTCCAGTTCCTCCAGAATTTATATCAGAGGAAAACAAGAATGGTAAGGGAGAATCTTCAGAAATCCGGAATATGCAACCTAGATGAAGCGGGATCAGGCATTAGTTCCCTACATTACTTCTACGTTATCACAAGAGGTGCTCGTGGCTATTCCAGATGACTGTTCGGCTATGCAGTTATGGGACATACTAGTTTAGACATATTCGCAGGTTTCTCAGGCCAAGATAATGTTTTTTAAAGAAGGAATTTCAAATGTTGAAAAAGGATTCCATGACTATCATGAAATACCTGAATAAAATGAAAACTATTACAGATCAACTAGCCATCGTGGGTTGTGCAGTCAGTGACAAAGATATGGTGCAACAAACCCTAAGTGGGTTGGGGCTCGATTATCACATGATTGTTACTTCCTTATTGTGTTTACGAGAGTTACCTACATTTAAAGATCTGTGTGCCAAGCTTTTTTAATATGAGATGACATTGAAAGGGTTTTCTGAAGAGACTCATGTTCATGTTGAAGCACAAGATGTGATAGCCACATTTGTTGCTTACGGGCAAGGACAAAGTTATGATTTTCGAGAAAAAGGAGGTCAAGGAAGGAATGGACAAGGAAGTCATGGTATATTACCTACTCCTAATTTACAGAGGCAAAGAAGCATTCCCACATGTTTTCTATGCAACAAAAGGAAACATATCAAGGCAAACTGTTGGTTTAATCCTCAAAACAGAGGAAAACCACTATCGATAGAGGCAAGGAAAGGGACAGATAATTCAAAGACCAGTGGAGAAGTAAAGGAGTTGTTATCTGCCTTACCTGAATTGAACCTAAAACAGAATAATCAGGGTACTTGGTATCTTGATTCCGGGGCAACTCATGTTACTGGTGATGTTGGTAAGCTCCTAACTCTTGTTACTTATGTTGGTAGAAATAATATTGTCATTGGGGATAGATCTCATCACTCTATTTCTCATATTGAAAACTTTGTTATTCCTATGTCAAAATCTTCTCTCAACCTCTCGAATGCCATTCATGCTCCAAATATCAAGAAAAACATTGTTTATGTTTCTAAGCTTGTTGATAATATTAATGCTTCAATTGAGTTTACGCTTTTTTCTGTTCGTGTCAAGGACCTTCGTACGTGAAAAACGTTCGCTGAAGGAAAACGACAGGACAATATGTATGTCTTCCAAGAGGATCCTTTTGCTCATGTTCACCCTGTTGATCCCATCTTGAAACTCAACTCATCGTCCTCCTCAGTGTCCTCTAAGAGTGTTTTAGTATTTCTGAATGTATTGAGCCAAATTTTTGGCATGATCGTTTAGGTCATTGGAGCAGTCGTTTCATTGAAAAGCTTGTCTCAAATAATCTCATTCCTAAGTCAAGTTTAAGATTAAGTGTCGATGATAAAAAAATGTTCTAGTTGTTTTTTGTGTAAGAGTCATGTTCTACTTTTTCATTCTATTAATAAAAGAGTTTCAAGACCTTTTGAAATTATTTGTTCTGATGTCTAGGGTCCAGCTCCAATTTCTTCTATGTCTGGGGTCATGTTCTACCTTTTCATTCTATTAATAAAAGAGTTTCAAGACCTTTTGAAATTATTTGTTCTGATGTCTAGGGTCTAGCTCCAGTTTCTTCTATGTCTGGGATTAAATATTATCTTTATTAGACAGTGTAGTATACGTGTTTTGTATTTACAATTTGGATCCGGATCCGGTCCAAACTATTTGTATGTAATGGCATACTTGTAAATAACCCCAGCTTATCAGGGTTATTGTAAATGCTATGTATTGTAATGAAAAGAGGCGGAAGCACCAATAGGGCAAAAAGTCACTCTTTAAGAGTGACTACAAGAGCCAAGAACACAAACACCAAATGTGCACACACAAAAACTCACAAATATAGAAAATGACTTAAAGTCATAAGTTGGATTTATTGAAGAAAGGAAGAGAAGGGTGTAAAAACTCATACATGCAAGAGGGGAACACCTCCTCTATTTATAGAGGAGGAGAGCACAAGAAGGGACCACAAGGGGGCTCCCTTGTAGTCGTTGGGAGCCCCCAACGGTCAGAAATCTGACCGTTGGGGCCCCAACGACTACAAGAGTGGGGCCCCTTGTGGTTCAAACAAAAGGAAAAATAAAAAAAGAAAAAGGTAAAAAAGGAAAAGGAAAAAAGAAAAAGTGAAAAAATAAAAAGTACATTTGCAATTTTACAAGAATACCCCTATCGGGTATTTCACTAAAAAGAATATGTATATATATACATATACGTATATATATACTTATATATATATGAATGTATATATATAAATAAGTATATGTATATATATATATATGTATATATATATATATATATATGTATATATATATATATTAACATGTATTAGGGCTTTTGCCTATATATTAATGAAATAGGTCACGATTTCTGATAATAAGAAATCGTGACTCATTGCAGCCTCTCTCTCTTTCTTCTCTTAGTTTCTCGTTCGCAGGCTCTGGAGAAAACTTACATGGTATCAAAGCACGTCTGATCCAAGGGCTGAAATTCTTCTACACAGGTACGTCCATACAAGATCTTCCTTCCTCACTTTCCTTATTCGGTGTGGTTGTTGCAACACGATCACGAGCCCAGATCTTCCTTCAATCTGTTCATCTACTGGAATACGAGCCCCAAGTACTTCTTCCTTCAATCTGTTCCTCCATCTTCACATCTCTTTACATCAAATTTGATTGTTGAAACTGATTTGGGTTTGGGCCAAATCAATTTTCACGATATTTTTTTAGCCCCACCCACTTCTTCCTTCAATCTGTTCTAACCCAAATCAGTTTCACGATATTTTTTTAGCCCCACCCACTTCTTCCTTCATTCTGTTCTAACCCAAATCAGTTTCACGATATTTTTTTTAGCCCCACCCACTTCTTCCTTCAATCTGTTCTTCCATCTTCCACAGTAGATCTCTTGAACTAATTTGGATTTGCTTATTTGGATTTGTACCAAATCAGCCTTTTCGATTTCTTTGCTTTCACGATATCTTTTGGGGTTTTATCGGTTGCTCCAGATCTGTACATCAGATTTGTCTCTTCCATTTCCATTCAATTTCACATATTTGGGTTTTATCGGCTGCTCACAGATCTGTACATCAGCGATATTCCTTTTATTTCTGCTTTATTATTGTTGTGTGCAATTTTTATATATTTTTCAAAAAAAAAGGAAGGAAAAGTCTTAGCTTCTTTTATCAAATCAGATTAGACCTGATAATCCGGGTATCAGTTCTGATAATCGGATTCACGCTGAATTCTCAGCTATCTACTGTTTAAAAAAAAATTTGTTGCATTTATATACTGATTGCACACGCCAATAATATTCTTTTTCTTATTCTAAGTCATGGATTCTTCTTCTTCTCAAACTTTTCTCTCATCCAACTTTCTTGGCCAACTCATTTCTGAAAAACTTACCAATTCCAATTTCTTGATCTGGAAGAGACAAATTCTTCCATTCATTAAAAGTCAAGGTCTTTCTGGACATTTAAATGGATCAATTTCAGCCCCTCCAGAATTTATCATACAAGAAATTAAGGATGGAAACGAGGCTGATTCTATACAACGAATACCAAATCCCCAATATGAAAATTGGATGAATCGTGATCAAGCTGCAGTTGCTTTCCTTATCTCCACTATCTCTTAAGAAGTATTGGTGGGAATTCCAGATGAGTGCTCAACAAAAAAATTATGGGACCGGCTAGTGAAGACATATTCTCAGATTTCAGAGGCTAGAATTTCAACTCCTCACTAAGGGTTCCATGTCTGTCATGGAATACTTGAACAAGGTCAAGAACATAAGCGATCAACTAGCTGTTGTCGGGTATGAAGTGACAGACAAAGATAAAGTCAGGCAAGCCTTGAATGGATTGGGATCAGAATTCCATGTTCTTTCGACCTCATTATTATGTCTACCCAGCTTACCATCGTTTGAAGACTTGCAAGCGAAACTCCTTCAATATGAGATGACCTTAAAGGGGATGTCACATGACATTGGTGGACAGGTTCTTGCTACTAGTGTTTCCTTTGGCCAGGGACGCGGTGATAGTCATTTTGGTGCAGGCAGAGGACGAGGACGAAGTACTCAAGGGGGCGTGAGTTACTACCCACCTCAAATGTCTCCCCTTATAATCTGAAAAACGTGTCCACCTGTTATCTCTGTAACAAGCGAGGTCACGTCAAAGCCAACTGTTGGCACAATCCACAGAACAAAGGAAAGTTCCAAAATGGTGAGAGCTCGTCAGGACGAAAGGAGAACCCTTCAAAGTTTGGTGGCGATGTGAATGAGCTTCTTTTGGCTGCATTGTCTGAACTTGATCTGAAACGCGATGATAAAGGAGTCTGGTACATTGATTCAGGGGCAGCTACTCATGTCACAGGTAATGCGGGTAAATTCTCTACTTTAATTCTTTATTTTGAAAAAAGTAACATCGTCACTGGAGATGGGTCACACCACCCCATCACCCACATTGGAAATGTTTTTATCCCCTTGCCTAAATCCCCACTTCATCTTTCAAATGTTCTTCATGCCCTAAATATTACAAAAAATATTGTTTCTGTTTCTAAGCTTGTTGATCATACCAATTCTTCTGTTGAATTTACTCTGTCTTTTGTTTATGTCAAGGATCTACAAACGAAGAAGACGTTCGCTAGAGGGGAACGCCGGGGAAATATGTATGTCTTCCAGGAGGACCCTTCTACTTGTGTTCGACCTACCTTGAAGTCATCTCCTCAGTCTATGTCGTCAAAGCATATTCATGTGTTCAATTTGCAATCTTCAAATAAATGTAATAAGCCTGGTTTTTGGCATTTGCGTCTTGGTCATTGTGGTCGAGTCTTCGTTGAGCGACTCGTATCTAATGGTCTTATTCCTGAGTCTGGCCTGATTCTTAGACCAGATAATAAAATGTGTTCAAGTTGTCAAATGTGTAAGAGTCATGTTCTTCCTTTTCATTCAATAAATGAGAGAGCTTCAAGGCCTTTTGAAATCGTCTGTTCTGATGTATGGGGACCGGCTCCTAATCCTTCTAATTCTGACAACAAATATTATGTTATTTTTATTGATAATTTCTCTCGCTTCACTTGGATATATTTCATGAAGAATAAATCAAAAGTTTTCTCTATTTTTCGTTGTTTTCATACATTTGTCAAAACTCAATTTTCTTGTAATATTCTACATTTTCAATGTGATGGTGGGGGGGAATACTCCTCCAGGGATTTTATCAATTATCTTCAAGATAATGGGATAAATCGTAGAGTATCTTGCCCGCATACACCCCAACAGAATGGAGTTGCAGAACGGAAACACCGTCACATTATGGAAAGCGCTATAAGCATGATGCACGGAAGTCATACTCCCATAGGACTCTAGACAGAGGCTTTTCACTCTGCTGTTTACATTATTAATCGTCTGCCCATGAAGCTTTTAGAAAATAAATCACCTTTTTTCATCCTATTTGGGAAACATCCTGATTATGATGAACTACAAATTTTTGGCTGCACGTGTTATGTTCATATTGACTCTTCTCTGCGAAACAAGTTTCAGGTTAAGGCATCCAAGTGTAGATTTGTCGGATATGCAGATCACCACAAAGGGTACAGGTGTTATGATCCTGACAACAGACGAATTAAGATATCTAAGAATGTAGTTTTTGATGAGAATGATTTTGGAAATGGAAAATATGTTTCTACCCAAACCAATATGAATACTCTATTTTATGATCCATGGCTCAGTGCAAAACTCTTTCCTGCAACCAATGATGAGTGTTCTTCCTCCTGTGCTCAAGGAACATCCTGTCAAGATGGATACAGTGGCATACAGGAACTTGAAATAGAACATCCTCCAGAGATTAACAAGTTTGCTAGGCAAGTTTATAGGAGAAGAGAAAGGGACTCACTCTTGAATTCGGATGATATTGAACAAGAAGATCCTATGTTTAATCCATCCAACGACATTACTTCTTCAATTTCTAATACAGTAGTTATTCCAATCAGACGACCTGAAAGAGCTCGGCATCCTATTGAAAAGTGGGTCAGTTATGAGAATTTCACCATGGATTTTCAGTTATTTTTGTCACAGATTGAAAAAGAGACCGAGCCTAGACATTTTCATCAAGCCATTAATTCCAAAAAATGGATTCAAGCCATGAATGAAAAGATGGAAGCTTTGTACCAGTGTCAAACATGGACAGTTGTCCCTCGACCTCCAGATAGAAATGTTGTTGGCTCACGATGGGTCTACAAGATCAAATACAAACCGAATGGAAGTGTTGAACGATACAAAGCTCGTCTCGTAGCCAAGGGATTCACTCAAGAGTTTGGACAGGACTATGATGAAACCTTTAGTGCAGTTGTGAAAATGAGCACAATTCGCATTGTTCTTTCATTAGCTGTCGATTATGGTTGGAGAATAAGTAAGCTAGATGTGAAGAATGTCTTTCTTCATGGGGATTTGAAGAAATAAGTATACATGGAACAACCGCCAGGATATACAGAAGTAGATTCAAAGGAATATGTATGCAAATTAAATCGGGCTTTCTATGGACTGAAACAAGCATCTCGATCTTGGTTTGAGAGTTTCTCTCTAGAAATTCAAAGACAGGGTTTCTATCGATCGCAATTGGATCACTCCCTCTTTATTCTTCGAGGTAAGGAGTTTACTACCTTCTTGTTAATATATGTTGATGATATAATTATTACAGGAAGTAGTGAGAATCATGTTCAAGAAACTAAAGATCTTCTGAGTCAAAGGTTCAAAATGAAGGACCTTGGAAACCTTCGGTACTTTCTTGGAGTAGAAGTGGATAGTCAAGGAAATAAACTTACTTTGACCCAACATAAATACACTCTGGATCTGTTAGAAAATGGTGGAATGAAAGATTGCAAGCCTCTTGCTACTCCTAGTGTGCTTAACCAGAAACTAAGTGTGCAAGACGGAGACTTGTATCATGATCCCACCAAATATCAGAGTCTAGTGGGAATGCTTCAATATCTTACTTTTACCAGGCCTGATATTACATATTCAGTCAATCAAGATTCTCAATTCATGCATGAGCCAAGGACGGGACACATGGATGCAGTAAAGAGGATACTGAGGTACATAAAGAGTACTGTTGGAGATGGACTTTTGTACACCAAAAGCAGATCCATGAATACTGCTCATGACATAATTGCTTATTCAGATGCAGACTGGATTGGAGATCCTGATGATCGAAAGTCAGTTTCAGGGTATGGCGTTTTCATTGGTGTCAATCTTGTTTCCTGGAGTAATAGAAAACAAAAGGCAATGGCTAGATCTAGCACAGAAGCAGAATACAGGGCGATGGTTGCTGCTACGGCAGAAGTAACATGGACTAGACATTTGTTAACAGAGCTCAAAGAGCCGATTGCTAGTTGTTCTCTCTTTTGTGATAACCAAAGTGTTATTCAAATATCTCTTAATCCCATTCATCACAGCAAGACCAAGCACATTGAGATTGATCAGCATTTTATCAGGCAGAAGATTGAAGAAAAAGAGATTGAGCCCCATTATATTACAACAGAAGAGCAAGTGGCTGATTTGTTCACTAAAGGACTCACAAAGTGCCGTTTTTGGTTTCTAAAGAGCAAGTTGTCCATGATCCAAAATCATGCACAACTTGAGGGAGACTATTAGACAGTGTAGTATACATGTTTTGTATTTACAGTTTGGATCTGGATCCGGATCCAAACTATTTGTATGTAATGGCATACTTGTAAATAACCCCAACTTATCAGGGTTATTGTAAATGCTATGTATTAGGGCTTTTGCCTATATATTAATGAAATAGGTCACGATTTCTGATAATAAGAAATCGTGACTCATTGCAGCCTCTCTCTCTTTCTTCTCTTAGTTTCTCGTTCGCAGGCTATGAAGAAAACTTACAATCTTATATTTGTTAACAGTTATTCTCGTTACACATGGATCTTTTTTATGAAATGCAAATCTGAGACTTTCAAGTTGTTTCAGAACTTCCATTCTCTTGTTAAGAATCATTTTTCTGAAAATATCCTCTATTTCCAATGTGATGGAGGAGGTGAGTTCTCTTCAAATGACTTTATTAATTTTCTTCGAACTAATAGAATAAGTAGGCGAGTGTCATGCCCAAAATATGTCCCCAGACCACATGATAGAAATGTAGTTGGATCCAAGTGGGTGTATAAAATAGTGTACATGGAGTAGCCCATTGGGTATGCAGAAGGAGACTCTAAGGAATACATGTGCAGGTTAAAAAAGGCTATATATGGTTTGAAATAGGCGTCACGCTCTTGGTTTGACAGTTTCTCCCTTGAAGTACAAAAATATAGTTTTAGTCGGTCTCTTCTCGACCACTCTCTGTTTATTTTTCAATGCCAAGATGTAGTTACTCTGTTATTGATATATGTAGATGACATTATCATTACAGGTAACTTTAATGATCACATTGAGCAGGTCAAAGGATTCCTGAATCATACATTTAAGATGAAGGATTTTGGTAAATTGTGATATTTTCTTAGACTTGAAGTTGACAGAACCACTGAAGGGATGACTCTCACCCAACATAAGTATACTATTGATGTTCTCAGCAAGGCAAGTATGAAAGATTGCAAACCTCTAAGCACACCAAGTGTTCTTCATTAGAAATTCAGTTCCCAAGATAGAGAGTTGTACGAGCATCCTACTGGATATCGTAGCATAGTTGGGATGCTGCAATATCTCACTTTTACTCGGCCTGGCATTGTTTACTCAGTTAATCAGGTGTCTCAATTTATGCATGAGCCGCGTGTTGGGCATATGGAGGTTGTTAAACATATTCTTCGGTATTTGAAGGGAATTATTGGAGATGGTCTTCTGTATAGAAAGAGGATGAGTGGACAACATGCACATGAACTCGTTATTTATACGAATGCAAACTGAGGAGGAGATCCAGATGAACGGAGGTCAGTCGCAGGCTATTGTGTTTTTATTGGCATAAACTTAGTTTCCTGAAGCAATAGGAAACAAAAGGCCATTGTCAGGTCGAGCACAGAAGCCAAATATAGATCAATCGCAGTTGTCACAGCCGAGGCAACATGGATTAGACACTTGTTGACAGAAGTAGGAGAACCAATCTCCCGATCTCTCCTCCTATGTGACAATCAAAGCGCCATCAACATGTTCTTTGATCCCATTCATCACAGTCGTGCCAAGCATATTGAAATAGATCAACATTTTGTGAGACAGAAGGTCGAAGAGAAGGAGATTGAACCTGAGTTCGTTCGAACTACTGATCAAGTTGCTGACTTATTTACAAAGGGACTGACCAAGGACAAATTTTGGATGCTAAAAGGCAAGTTGTTCATGGTTCAAAACCATGTACAACTTGAGGGAGGGTGAATAGAAGTCATGTTTTATCTTTTGAGTCTAAACCCGGGATCCAAATCCAATCTGTGTTTACTGTTCACGCTATTTCATTAATGGTAGTATGTAAATTAGTCATGTTGTAAAAGGGTATTTTAGTACCCTAATTATTGTATTCAGAAAATATAATGAAACAGCATGGTGCGCCTATTCCAGTGTGAGGAATTAGGCTTTCTACAACAGCCGACTCTCTTCCTCTCCCATTCTTTCTCTCTCTTCGTGTGATTGAATATTGGACTCTATGATTTCTAACAAGGCTTGGTTCGCTAAGTTCAGCAAATTCATCAAGGAGTCTGGCTACAAGAAGAGTGCCCATGATCATACCCTTTTCATAAAAAGGGGGAACATGTAAGCATTCTTATAGTCTATGTGGATGACATAGCTGTGTCAGGCAATGATAAGGAAAAAATCTATAATTTGAAGCAATACTTGAGATAAGTCTTTGACATAAAACACTTGGGAAAGTTGATATATTTTTTGGGAATTGAAGTACTACAATCCTCTAAAGGGTTGGTTATCTCCCAAAGGAAATATGTGATAGACCTAAAGGAGATAGGTACGTTGGGAAGCAAGCCCACTAACACTCAAATTGAAGTGAATTAAAATTGTGCAAGAGTGATGGTAACTCATATAAAGACAAAATCCGGTACCAGAGATTGGTGGGATAATTTATCTCACCATCTCTAGACCGGTAATCACTTTTGCTGTGAGCATATTAAGTATGTATATGCACGCTCCAAGTCAAGTACATGTGCAGGGGGTGACTCAGGTGTTGAAATATCTCAAAGGGAATCAAGGAAAAAGGATCCCTATGCATAATCATAATCATTACCGAGTAGAGATATTTACTCATGCCGATTGGACAGGATGTCTGGAAGATAGAAGATCTACCACTGGTTATTGTACATTTGTAAGAGGAAATCTAGTATCATGGAAGAGCTTGTTTCCCATTCAAGTGCCGAATCAGAGTATAGGGCAATGGCATTGGGAGCATGCAAAGGAATATGAATTAATTTTGTCTTACAAGAGTTTGGTATTGGTGTGGATCATCTTATGCCATTATATTGTGACAATAAGTCAGCTATTCATATAGCTACCAATCCAATGCATCATGAAAGAACAAAACACATAGGAGTGGATTGTCACTTCATCAGAGAAAAAGTTGAAGATAAGACCTTTGAAGTGATTCATGTAGGAACACATAATCAACTTGCAGATGTTCTCACAAAGGCTGTGCGCAAGACAATGGGTTGTGCGCAAAACAAGGCATGCTAAGTTGATCAACAAGTTGAAGATGACCGACATCTTCACCCCCCAACTTGAAGGGAAGTGTTGAAGAGGAGACTACTTTTGTCCATAGTCATTGATTGTTTTATGTTATGTTGGTGTTTTGGAAATTGTAAGGGTACTATTGTCCATTCATTTTAAAGGCTGTCATCTTTTAATAAAAGAAGATAGAGGGGTCAAGTAAGACAAAACTCTCTCTTTCTTTTATCTCTTTCCTCCCCTGCCTCCTCCTTGAAGGGATCAAGGGTCCCACCCAATGACCAACTCAACCTTTATGAAAAACAAAAGAAATAGGTTTTATACTGAAGTCTGATCCGAACCGTAACCATGTTCACACAAGTATCCCAGGCACACCCATGCTACACAGACCTACATAAATAGGTGGGCATATCAAAATGAAAATTTAACCAGGACGTGTTTCACTTAATATATCAGTAGAAGAACGATGTGCTTTGAACATTACTGCACCATTGTGTTAAACAACTTGATGAGTCAAGATACCTTTCCTCATCTTGTACCATGCACATGCATTAATAACTTCCTTCACATTCGCTTCATGGATCGGACCATTATGAAGGGCTCAATACAAGAGAAGACATAAAGAAAGATAAACATGTCAGTAAGAGAAGAAAGCTGCTCACAACAATTGTCACGAAATGGCATGGAATCAAAGATACAAAAGAAAATAAAAACAATAGTAATTTAACTAAAACAATTGAAATCCAAATGCATTATCACAATGCGTTTAGCTAAAGACAAACACAACAAACAATACATGACCAAGAACAAGAAGTATATATATATATATATATATTATTAAGAAAAAATAATCACATTATTTGCAAGAAATCATCACTACAATGACTCATGCATTCCACAGCCATTACCCTCTCTTCGCTCATGCACACACCCACATTTTATATTGGGGGGACTAGCCTCATGCCAGCTTCTCACAATTTACTTGTTAAATATTATTAAATCCAGCAACCTCTCATAACCATGAAAATGTATTCCTGCTTAGATATTCAATTCACTTTCTGACTAGGAACAAGTACATGAACATTATAATGTCAATTTTGTAACTGTTGATTATGGGCTATTGCTCAAGAAACCCTGCATAATCAACTTCATAGTATTGTAAACCACAAACGAGGAGAAAGATGCACTTGGCTTGTCATAGTCATGGGCCTAACTATCCCATTATGAGCAGAGATATACTTAATAGTTTCAATTATCATCAATTGTGATCTATGAAATAAGCATGACATAGGTCTAATAAAAAGTCACTATGCCAATCACTCCTCAAAACATTACACTTCCATTTGATTTCAGAAGATCATCAATAAACTTAAACCTTATCCAAAGATTTTGCTTAATGATTAAACCAAGCATGTAGATCGATAAATCTATAATAAGGACAAGCTAGGAAAGCTACTGGTTTTCATCTGATTCAAAAGTTCATGGGATGACTATCAGTTTAAACCACGATTGTTAGATATTCTTTTTTAATCATAAGCTTTATGGCTCAAATCATCCTGACCAAGCATATCAAGGTCTTCAAGCCACTGTAGGCTAAAAGTTAAATTTTCATGTATCTTGTCTCACTGGGCAACAGATAATCACTCACAAAACCTTTTCTTCCATATAATCAACCCAGCAAATAACATCCAAAGGTATCTTTGCCCTCAATGACACACACATGATGTATAAATTGCACATGCCAGCTGCAGTTGAATAAATGAGTTTATCCTGGATCTTCACTGTGTTCCTGAAGTGAAGATTTCATCATTTATCAAAATTCACTGTTTGACAAAGGCAGGATTAATAACTACATGCAGTTTACATGAAGGCAGTTATGTTACTGCACAAATTGGCCTGCAGTAAGGTCCACTTTCACTTTGAAACAGTAACTTTCAACTTCCTAGTGCTCAAATACAGGACATACCAAGCTCGTGAGAGGCATCTCCATAAGACAAACTATTGCAAACCAAAATGGCCAAAATAAACTAGTCAAATATAGTAGTTAACTATCAGGAGAAAAAGCTGACAGAAACCAAAGCATTTTATACCAAAACATGCAGGAAGGAGAGAGATATACCAGCTCATTGCATAACCAGAGAAAAGCAACCTGCATATCGCAAAGATCACAGGGACAATAACTGCCAGAAGAACCCCACAAGCATGAAATAACACCCCTACAAGCAGGAGAAAAAAAGTGAAATCAAAGTTAACTGCACATTAAATGATAAAAGATGTGTATAAAGCAGAAAAACACATAAAGCATGCAAACCAGAAGATCTCCATTGTCCTGGACTGGACAAGTATACAGAGATCTTCATGGAACCGGCTTGCAAGTAGGCTGCAAGCTACAACCGCAGAATCTGCCTACAAGAGCAAAGCGAAGCGAGATTGACTGCAAACAAAGCTTCTATCAAATACCTACGAGGGGAATAAGCAACTTCAATTCCTAAAAAATATTTAATAAACCTAAATCAATCATTTCAAAATGAGTTTTAAGAAGTTTTTGATGTTTTTAACTCCTTGTTTGTCGCCTCCGGTGATGATCATGTCATTCACATAAAGAAGGAAAACAATAATCCCTGCATCAGAATTCTTAATAAACAAAGCAGTGTCAGTCAAACAAGATTAAAAATCAATATCAAGCATTACATGATTAAACCTATCATATCAAGCTTTTGGTGCTTGTTTAAAACCATAAAGAGCTTTTTCTAAATGAAGAGTTTTACCCTTAGGGATACTAATAGCAGGTGGGGCTTTCATGTACACTTATTCAACTAGATTTTCATTGAGAAAAGCATTTTTGACATCCATTTAAAATATCGATTATTTTCTAATGGAAGCCAATGCAATTAATGTTCTGACAGTGGTCATACGAGCAACTAGAATAAAAAATTCTTCATAATCGATGTCATACTCTTGGACAAACCCTTTGGCCACTAATCGGGCTTTATATCTTTAAAGAGTTTCACCACTCTTAGTTTTGACTTTGTAAACCCATCGACAGCCTATAGGTTTCTTACCTAGAGGAATATCTTGAATAGTCCAAGTGTTGGCCTTTTCTAATGCGTTCAATTCTGCCTCATGGCTTCTACCCATTCTATACGATTTTTGGCTTGAGAATAGGATGATGGTTCTACGTATGATTGTATTAATGCAATAAATGCCCTGTATATAAGTGAAAAATATTTGTATGACACAATTTTTAGGAGGTCTAGAAATTATGAATGACCTTCTGGTTGACACTTCGGAATATCTTTCTAATGCATATGGAAGATTTGACTTTCTACGTCTTGAATATTATAGACTAACGTCCCTATCGGTTTGCTCTTCATTATCAACATTATGTTCAAAATCAATAGTAGTTTAATCATTGTCAAAATCACATTCATCAAATTTTGAAGTCAAATCTATTAAAAAGGAATATTCAAAGACTTCCTGGGGTTTTTCAAATTCAAAAAAACTTTCTTTCTCTAAGAAAGATATGTTTCTTGATACATATATTTTTTCATTTTGCAAATCAAAACACCTATAGCCTTTTTTATTATCAGCATATCCTAAGAAGGCACAAGGAATCGCTTGGGGAAAGAGTTTGTCATTCATATTGGTGAAAACAAAACACTTGCATTCAAAGACTCTTAATCTAAAATAATCAGGAGATAAGTTAGCAAGTTTTTCAACTGGAGTTATACTTTTCAAAGAAGAAGATGGCATTCGATTAATAAGATAGATAGGGCAGCTTCTGCCCAAAAATCTTTTGAAACTTATTTTGCTATTAATAAAGTCCTAATGGTTTCCATGATATGTTGATGTTTATGTTCGGCCAGACCATTTTGTTGTGATGCGTGTGGACAAGATCTTTGATGTGTGATGCTATGTAAGTTAAGATAGTCTTTGAATTCTTTTGACATAAATTTTCCCCCTCAATCAGTGTGAAAGATAAAAAATATCATTTTGAAAATTATTTTTAACCATTTTATGAAATGTTTGAAAGTGTAAAAAAACCTCAGATTTATGCTTAAGGAAGTAAATCCAAGTATGCCTAGAAAAGTCATCGACAAAAATTACATAATATACATATCCACCTTTTGAAATAACTGGTACAGAACCCCAAACATCTGAATGTATTAATTCAAGTGGTCTAGAGGAAACAAAAGTTCTATTATGAAATAGTAATCTTTTCATTTTGTCAATGATACAATCTTTACAAGAAAAACTTTCAAAATTACAAAATTTTTCTAAACTTGGAAAATATTAAATTTTAGACATATGAGGATGACCAAGTCTTTTATGCCACAAATCCAAGTCTAGTTTCTGAACATTATAACAAAAAGCATTTTTAAGCAATTCCAAAAAATCCATGTAATAGAGTCATTCTCTATGGCCTTCCCCAATTAGCTTCCCTGACTGGTGATCTTGTACCCAACAACCATAAGAAGAGAAGGAGATATTACACCCATAATTAGATATTTGAGAAACAAATAAAAGGTTTAAATTTAGTTTAGGAATATATCTAACTTCTGAGATAAAAAAATTTCTTTGTTTTATGAAGTTTTTCAAAATTTTCTATTCTTTCTATTTAAAGAGAGGTACCCTCAGCTGTGAAAACTTTTGATACACTTTAGTTATTTTTAAGACATTCGGATAATCCATCAACATTTAGGGTCATATGAAAAGAAGCACCAGAGTCAAAGAGCCAAGAAAAGTTATCGGGATCGAAGAATGATGAAACAGCTGCTTCAGTCGAGCCTTCAGTTGAGGAGGATGCTCCTTTGAAAAGAGGTTGAAGAATCTCCATTAATTGGGCAATAGATACTGGTGCATCTTGATCTTTTGATTTTGATATGATAGATGCAACTTTCTTTTCTTCTCTTTTTTTAGCTTAGGACATTAAGGCTTATTGTGCCCCAGCTCATGACAATGGTGGCAAATGACTTTTTTTTTGTCAAATCATCATTTTTTCTACCAAAATGAAGTGGCCTATAAGTGCGCACAAAGTTACCCGATCTAGACACAGTTAGAACGGAATCATCTTCAGGTTTTTGAGTATTCTTCCTAAGTTTGTTTTCCTTCATAGTCAGTTCCTCTATAGTATCAATGATAGAGGAAACCTTTTCTCGATATAAAAGAGTCGATTTGGTCGACTCAAATTTCGGCCTTAAACCGTTTATAAATTGATAAAAATGTTCCATATCGAGCTGCTTTTGGTGATGCTCGATATCTTCATAACAATGTCATTTTGGCTCAAGAAGAGTCAATTTCTCCCAAAGCTCGGATAACTCATTGTAATATTCCTTAATAGTTTTGTCCTTTCGAGTCACCGTCCGGACTTTGTCTTGAAAATTACATACATATGCAATATCTTTAAGAGAATAAATATTTCTAAGATATTCCCAAGCTTTATCGGCATACTCAAATTTAGCAAGGCTAGAGCATTTCTTAATGTCAACGCTATTAATTAGCCATGACGTAATTTTGACGTGCCCTATCCTCCACTCTTTCAATTTTTTCTCATAGGTTGCCAATGTCTTATTCTTCTCTCCTTCCATGAGAGGTACTTCATTGTCATTCTCAATTTTTATGAGAATTAGTTTCGGTTCCAAATCGAAACCATCCACTGTACCCCCACAACCATTTTCCCCAAATGTGGTGCTTCATGATTGAAGCCCACATCACATAGTTGGTGTCATTTAATTTCATGGGTATGATGGTGATCTTATCATTGTCATCAATCTTTTACAAGGGTGAGAAAAAAAGAGAATAGATGACAGAAGAAAAAAGAGAGAAAGATAAGAGAAGAATGAGCACAAATGCAACATTCTGTAGCCAAGCTTACTCCAAATGCTTTCCTTCTTCAAAAAAAGTCTCTTGAGTCATGAACAAAAGGATAAAACACCCTTTGCAAAGGAGGCATTCAAAATGAGGCAGGAATTCTTTAAGATCTAAGGTATTCAAGGCTCTGATACCATGTAATGAAATGGTGGTCTTCCACAAAAGCACGAGAAACTCTCAAAGAGTGTCTATTGGAGACGCCTCATACACAACCCATAAAAGGGTATAAATGAAAGAACACAATAAAAATAATAAATCTTTATTTCTCCCAAGATATGCTTAAAAAGCAATGAATACAATGGAGGGGGAACACCCCTATTTATACAAGTGGAAGAGTGGTGAAGGAGAGCTCTTTTGGAGCTCTCCTTAAGAATCGTTGGACCTAGTCCAACGGCTCTAAATATAGCCATTGGATTAGGTCCAACGACTATATCCTTAGTCAAGTCCTAGTTGATATGGTATCTAGTTCTAAACGAACTAGATAAAAATAAAATGAAAAAGAAAATAAAAATAAAACTATATATAATAATATAATATTATATTATTATTATATATGTTACATTTTATATTTTAACAATAACAACAACTGGATCTATATATTGGATCCAGATCCAATATCTAGGTCCAGCATTCAGGAATTGACGTCTCTTGCAGTCCAGTTTATGTATGCCTTCTATTTGTGTAGGTTTCCTATTTGTATAAGGTTTCTTGCTTACCTAGGTTTCCTATTTGTGTGAGAAAGGAGTCCTTGATCTCTACAATGACCTGTCATTGTGTGTGTGTGAGAGAGAGAGATTCCAGAGAAAGGGCGTCAGTCCCTCGTGGCTGCGCCTTTCATTCTATTAATAAGTTGAGTATAAAAAATCTAGGGTACAGAAATACCCCTTAATAACATGCTAATTTACATTATACATTGATTGGGTCTGGACCCGATCCAGTATATAAATCGGGTCGGATCCTGCATATACATAATGACGACTTCTTTTCAGCCTCCCTCAAGTTGTGCATGGTGTTGAACCATGAACAACTTGCCTTTCAGAAACCAAAATTTGTCCTTTGTCAACCCTTTAGTGAGGATGTCAGCAACTTGTTCTTCAGTTGGTACATACATAGGCTCAATCTCTTTATCTACAACCTTTTTCCTAATAAAATGTTGATCTATTTCAATATGCTTTGCTCGACTATGGTGGATGGGATTGAAGGACATGTTGATGGCACTTTGATTGTCACACAGTAGCAGTGACCGAGCAATCGGTTCTCCCATTTCTGTCAGGAGATGTCTTATCCATGTAGCCTCAGCCGTGACAGCAGCCATCGATCTGTATTCAGCCTCAGTGCTTGACCTAGCAACCGCCTTTTGTTTTCTATTGCTCCAAGATACCAAGTTTGGTCCAATGAAGCTGCAATAACCGGATACTGATCGTCGTTCATCTGGATCACCCGCCCAATCAGCATCAGCATAAATGACGATCTCATGGCCCCCGCCTGGATCTAATTCTTTTTTCTTGTATACCAACCCATCACCAACGGTACCCTTCAGGTAACGAAGTATACGTTTGACTGCCTCTATATGTGATGTTGAGAATAGGTGGTTTTAAGTAGAGTTATTTTTCATTAAGGTGCTTTTTGTAATTTAGTTCTTTATAATAGGTTTGTATTGTAATTAGGTCTTTAAGCCTCTCTCTATTTAACATAGAGAGAGGCCCTAATCTCAATTACGAGTTCTGAGGTTTTCTTTGCAGCCGTCTCTCTCTCTTCTCTCTCTCTCTCTTCTCTATCTCTAGGGTCCAGGTCATCTTCTACATGGTATCAAAGCTGTACCGACCGTGGGAGCGTGATCGTGGGAGCGTGATCGACCGTGACGAGGGAGTGTGATCGAGTCTGATCAAGGCTCGATCGATCGTGGAGGCCATCGTGATCGTGATTCAATACCTAATCAGATCGTGATCAAGGCCACCAGATCCGTCAACAGATCTAATGAGTAAAAGAAAAAATACCTAATCAGGTCAGCGATGAAAAATTTTTTTTGGATCTGTTGACAGATCTGATCACGCTGTTGGTCGTGGATGCTTGTTGTGAGTTCGCAGCTTCTTGTTTTATCGTTTCATGACTACCTACTGTCTCGGTGGTATTTCCTGCCGTCAGTTTCGTGGCTACCTGTTGGGAGTTGATTGTTGTTGGTATAGTATACACTGAACATGTGAGATATTGCTATAGTTGCTGTTGGGAGTCTGATTACTGTTGGTGATTCTACATATGGTTGGGGCCCTGTTTTGTGTATCTTGATATCGTGGCTGTGTGGAGTTTGATTGGTGTTGGTACTATTTGCACTGAAAATGTCGTGATTTCAGGTCGTGACTTCCTGCTTCTTTTTTTTTCCAGCAATCCAACTCTTAGTGGTGTTGCTCGAAAAAATTAATGACGTACTGTCAAACTGTATATGTCTGGGGAGCTGCCCCTGTTATGGAAAAATTTTTCTGCATATGCAGAAGTCGTGTTAGCTGTGAATCACTGAAGTGCTGAATTATCTGTCTGCTTGTGGGCTGCTGCTCACTACTGTAGTGGGGGTTTTTTATTGTTGTTCGTAAGTGAACAACTGTTGGTTGGAATATCAGTTGGCGTGTGGGTGTAACACGCGGGGGTTTTTTTTTTTGTGGTGAGTGTGGAGACTGTCCAGTTTTTTTTACCTGCAGTATGGCTGAAACTTCGAAAGGTGATTCAAAATTGGAACATATGGGAGAATATAAGGCATTTGCCAATCCCTTTTCGTACGGCTCGTCTGTAAGGTTAAATGAAACTAACTATGCCAGGTAGTCCAGAACATTTATGATGTCGGTATCTGGACATCGTAGAAAACATATCTTGTTGGAAGATGGACCCACTGAAAAGGTGGGAAAATATGTTACCTGGGATGAAGATAATGACATAGTCATGTCATGGATTATGAATAAAGTCGAACCCCATATTGCAGATGGTTTAATTTATTATAATACAGTCAAACAGATGTGTGACAATCTTCGAGATACATACTCACAAGAAACTAATGTGAGTCGTATCCTACAAGTCGAACAGGAAATATACAATTTACAACAGGGAGATCAAACCTTGGCCCAGTATTATGCCTCCGTAAAAGCTGCTTTTGAAAGACTTAATGCTCACAGACCTCTCTGTTGTTCGAAACAAAAGGATCATCAAGAACAAACTATGGTTGCTAGGTTTCTTACAGGTTTATCTTCAGAATTTTCTGTTGCAAAAGTCCAAATGTTGACTGGGTCGGATGTGCCTACTCTTGCTGAGGCATATAACCGTCTAAGCAGACTTGCTATATCTCTTCCACATTCTCAGCCTGTGACTCAGTCTTCTGCCTTAGTTGTCTCATCTGGTTATGGACGTGAAAATCTTCAGAACATCAGAGGACGAGGTCGCGGCCGAGGTGTGGGAGGCAGAGGAAAGCTTCAATGTACATTCTGTGGAAAATCTGGACATTTAGAAGATCGTTGCTGGGATAAGCATGGCCGACCAACCTCATCTTCATCAAAGTCATATGCTCCTAGAGCTAATACTACTTCTCTCGAGGCAACAAAGGCACAAGACAATATTTCTGCAAGTGACAGTAGTATAACCCTCAGTCGTGCTGAATATGATGAGCTGATAGCTCTTCGTCCTTTGAGCTCTACCTCTCCTGTTGCTGGTGTTGCCGATTCAACCGGAAATCTTCTTCATCCGACTGACAGTAAGTGGATTATTGATTCTGGTGCATCCAGACATTTGTGTGGAAATTCACTTGTTTTTTCAGATCTAAAGGATATTAAGGCTCAGCTTGGAGTCTCATTAGCCGATGGGAGTACCTCCCCGGTTGTTGGTCAGGGAAATATTTCTATATCCTCCTCATTACAGTTGAAAAATGCTCTTTATGCCCCAAAATTTCCTCAAAGTTTACTTTCTGTGAGTTGTCTTGTAAAAGAACAAAACTGTAGAGTAATATTTGATCCAATGGGTTGTCATTTTCAGGATTTGCTGACGGGGAAGAAGATTGGTGGAGGCTATGAAGAAAATGGAATCTATTACTTACATCATCCAATGGGTACTGTGCATGCTGCAGTGGACCATTCATTTAGTCCTGTTCAGTGGCATCGTCGTCTTGGTCATCCTTCATTGTCAAAGCTTCGTTCGGTCTTTCCTCAGATTCCCTCCACCACATCATTTCAGTGTGAAGCATGTCAGCTGGGCAAGCATCATCGAAGTTCGTTCCCTTCGAGTCAGAGTCAATCTAGTAATAAAGTCTTTGAACTTCTTCATGCAGATGTATGGGGTCCTAGTAAGATTCATACTAGGACTCAGTGTCGATACTATCTCGTTATTGTTGATGATTTCTCTAAGTTATCATGGGTGTTTTTAATAAAGGAACGATCTGATGTTCCAAATATTATCAAATCTTTAATTCTTGAAATAAAGACTCAGTTTGAATCAAGTGTCAAGATTGTTCGCACTGATAATGCTCTCGAGTTTAAATCAAAAAGTCTGTTACAATTTTACCATGATAGTGGCATCCAACCCCAAACTTCCTGTGCCTATTCATCTCAACAAAATGGGGTGGCTGAGCGAAAACATCGTCACCTACTTGATATTGCCAGGACCATTATGATCCAATCAAATGTTCCTGCGTTATACTGGGGAGATGCAATTACAACTGCTTGCTATCTGATCAACTGCATGCCTTCCTCTTCTGTGGGTGATCAAATTCCAATTCATATCCTAAAACCAAATACCCCTCTCTTCTCCCTCTCTCCCAAAGTGTTTGGATGTGTTTGCTTTGTACACAAACTTGGCCCTGACCGTGATAAATTAGCTGTTCAAGCTACAAAGTGCATATTTATAGGTTATCCAAAAAATCAAAAGGGATATCGATGTTATGATCCTACTTCTCGCCGAGAGTATGTCAGTGCGGATGTGTCTTTCTTGGAATCCACTCCATATTACTCTAATATTGGTTCCCCGCTGCAGGTTGATCCAGCTGAGTCTTGCCCATTACCTATACCTCCTTTTCCCTTGGAATCCGTGCCCTCATTCCCGAACCACACTTCATCCTCTTCCAGATTTCATAATCCTCCATTGGTATATGTGTGTAGAGATCCACCTCCGCAAGTGCCTCCATCTTCTTCCCCTGAGGTAAGTTCTACTGACAATAATGATCTTCATGATGATGATAACAGGCCGATTGCTCTACGAAAGGGGACACGACAATGTACTTTATATCCCATGTCTCGTTTTGTCTCTGAAGCCAGAATTGGAAATCAGATGAAATCTTTTATTTCAGCTTTATCTGCTGAAGTTATTCCTCGGAACTATCAGCAGGCCGAGATTCATACTCACTGGAAGAGGGCTATGCAAGAAGAAATGGATGCCTTAATATCTCAGCATACTTGGGATCTAGTTGATTCCCCTGCAGATGCTGACATTGTTGGATGCAAATGGGTATATACGATAAAGTACAAATCTGATGGTTCAATTGAATGGTACAAGGCCAGATTAGTAGCCAAAGGGTATACTCAGACATATGGTATTGATTTCTTTGAAACTTTTTCTCCTGTTGCACGAATGGGTACCATTCGTCTTGTTCTCTCAGTAGCTGTGCAGCATGGTTGGAGCCTGTCTCAATTAGATGTGAAAAATGCATTTCTATATGGGGACCTATCTGAAACTGTTTACATGCAACAACCTCCAGGATTCGAGGTTGAGGGGGAGTGTCAGAAGGTATGTAGATTGAAAAAGGCAATTTATGGCTTGAAACAAAGTCCTCGTGCATGGTTTCAGAAGTTGTTTGAAGTAATGTCAGGTTTTGGCTTTGATAGGTCAGCAGCAGATCATACACTATTCATAAAGAAAACTAGCTCTGGCATAGTTGTTATGGTGGTATATGTGGATGACATCATTCTTACAGGTGATGATGTGAAAGCTATTGAAGCCACAAAGGCTCATCTTCACAAACACTTTGTTACAAAAGACCTTGGTTCACTCAGGTATTTTCTGGGTATAGAAGTTGCCATGAGCCGTGAAGGGATGGTGTTGTCTCAACGAAAGTATGTTCTTGACTTATTAAAGGAAACATGAATGTTGGAAGCTAAACCAGCAAATATTCCCATGGACCATAAAGTTCAGTTGTTTGAAGAAGGGTCAAAACTAGTTGATAGCAAAAGCTATCGCTCCCTAGTTGGGAAACTACTGTATGTAACTGTGACCAGGCCAGATATTGCTTTAGCAGTGCGTAAAGTCAGTCAGTTTATGGACAAACCTACTGAGGTACACTGGAATGCAGCTATTATGATTCTCAGATATCTAAAATCTTCTCCTGGAAAGGGGTTATTGTTCAAGAAAGGTGGACCTATGGATATAGTGGCCTATTCTGATGCTGACTATGCAGGATCTGTAGTAGATAGAAAATCTACCACAGGATTTTGTGTGTTCCTGGGAGACAACTTAATCTCTTGGAGAAGTAAGAAGCAAAATGTGGTTTCTAGGTCTAGTGCAGAATCAGAATATCGGGCTATGGCCCAAACAGCTGCTGAATTGATGTGGGTTCGTACTGTTCTTCTTGATCTCCAGGTGAAGGTTTCTTCTCCCATGACCATGATGTGCGATAACAAAGCTGCAACATACATAGCGAACAATCCTGTATTTCATGAGAGAACAAAGCACATTGAGGTTGATTGCCACTATGTAAGAGATATGGTTCAAGTGGGTCATATCACTACCCAATATCTAAAGTCGGAAGACCAAGTTGCAGATATGTTCACAAAACCTCTTGCCAGACCAATTTTTTCAAAATGTTGTGACAAGCTGAGCATGATCGATATCTATGCTCCAGCTTGAGGGGGAGTGTTGAGAATAGGTGGTTTTAAGTAGAGTTATTTTTCATTAAGGTGTTTTTTGTAATTTAGTTCTTTATAATAGGGTAGTATTGTAATTAGGTCTTTAAGCCTCTCTCTATTTAACATAGAGAGAGGCCCTAATCTCAATTACGAGTTCTGAGGTTTTCTTTGCAGCCGTCTCTCTCCCTTCTCTCTCTCTCTCTTCTCTCTCTCTCTTCTCTATCTCTAGGGTCCAGGTCATCTTCTAGATGTGACATACGAGGTTCATGCATAAACTGAGATACCTGATTAACCGAGTATACTATATCAGGTCTAGTAAAAGTCAGGTATTGCAACATGCCAACTAAGCTGCGATACTTAGTGGGATCTTCACATATATCCCCTTCCTTTGAACTCAGTTTCTGATGAATGACACTTGGAGTTGATAACGGCTTACAATCTGTCATGCCTGCTCTGCTGAGAATGTCCAACGTGTATTTGTGTTCAGTAAGGGTGAGTGTATCACTTCTTTTATCAACTTCTACCCCAAGGAAATATCGCAGCTCTCCCAGATCTTTCATCTTAAATCTCTGATTTAATAACTTCTTCACCCGCTCAATGTGACTTTTACAGTTCCCTGTGATGATGATGTCATCTGCATATATCAATAAAAGAGTAGTGACGCCTTGTTCATTGTGAATAAAAAATAAGTGATCCAGAAGGGACCGAGAGAAGTCATGCCTTTGTATCTCTAGAGAAAAATTGTCGAACTAGGAACGAGAAGCTTGTTTCAAACCATAGAGTGCTCTCTTTAACTTGCATACATATTTTTTGGCGTCTCGTTCTGCATATCCAGTGGTTTGTTTCATGTAGACCTCTTATTTTAAATCCCTGTGTAGAAATGCATTTTTTACATCCAGTTGGCTCAATGTCCATCCATGTTTAATGGCTAGACTCAACACAATGCGAATGGTCCCCATTTTAACTACAGGACTAAAAGTTTCATCAAAGTCTTGGCCTTCCTCTTGTGTGAATCCCTTGGCTACAAGTCTAGCCTTGTACCTTTCGATGCTCCCATCTGGTTTATACTTTATCTTGTACACCCATTTTGACCCAACAACATTTCTGTTTAGTTGTCTAGGTACAATCTCCCATGTCCCACATTCATGTAAGGCCTTCATTTCTTCATTCATTGCTTCTACCCATCTTCTAGAGCTCTCAGCTTGATAGAACATGAGGGGCTCATCCTCTTTACTTATGGATGTCAAGAACAACTGAAAATCCAATGAAAAATTTGTATAACTTACCCACCTGTCAAGCGGATGTCGAATATGTGAGGATCTTCTAATATCCATAATCTGTGAAGCGGGATCAGATGGATCCGTACTTGTACAAGAAATGAATGAGGGCACTTTCTCTCGCCGGGTGTACACAACACCCTTATACCTTGTTGACTCCAAGTCATGTGTAATCGTCTCTTCCGTTTGAGTTTCATTGGCTGATTCCTCATGTGTCTCCTTCTGACTGCAATTTGTTGAACAGACTACTTTACCATTGGAAAAGAGTTCAGAATTTAACCATGGGTAGTATACCTCAACGTTGGGGCTTGAGTTATCAGCATGAAGGGTTGAATTAGCATTCTGATCATCAAAGTTCATTTCATCGAAAATTACATTCCTTGATATTTTGACACGCTTGCTCAGGGGATCATAGCACCTGTACCCTTTGTAGTCTTCTGCATATCCTATAAATCTGCATTTTAAGGCTTTATCTTGGAACTTGTGCCTTAGTGAGCTATCAATGTGAACATAGCAAACAGACCCAAACACACGTAATTCATGATAATCAGGTTGTATGCCAAATAGAGAGAAATATGGTGACTTATTTTCTAAGATACTCATGGGCATTCGATTTATCACATGAACTGTGGAGTGAAAAGCCTCAGTCCATAATGATACAGGGAGATTGCTCTCATGCATCATGCTCATTGCAGTCTCAACAATATGTCGATGCTTCCTCTCAGCAATCCCATTTTGTTGAGGTGTATGCGGGCAAGACACTCTTCTCTTTATCCCATTATATTGAAGGAAACTAACAAAGTCACTCGAGGAGAATTCACCTCCTCCATCACACTGGAAATTGAGAATGTTGGTAGAGAAATGATTTTGAACAAAAGAATGAAATCTCTGGAACAAGCCAAAGACTTCTGATTTGTGCTTCAAATAAAATATCCAAGTATAACGTGAGTAACTATCAATGAAAATAAGATAGTATTTACTGCCAGAAAGAAAAATAATTGGGGCAGGACCCCAGACATCTGAACAAATGACCTCAAATAGCCTTGAAGCTCTTATTAATGGAAGCAAATGGTAAAATATGACTCTTACATAAATGACAACTAGAACACTTTGTATCAACGACCTCTGAACTCAGACTGGACTTAGGAATGAGATTATTCAAGACAAGTTTTTCAATAAAATGGTGACCACAATGGCCAAGACGACTATGCCAAAGTCTTGGCTTATTACATTCAGAAATAGTAAATATAAAATCAGGATCAAAAAATTGGCGTTGGTGAGGCTTCAAGGATGAATAGTCGGAATGAATGGAGGAAGGATCTTCTTAAAAGATGTACATGTTGCCTCATTGTTTTCCTTCAGCGAATGTCTTCCTCGTGCGAAGATCCTTGACATAAACAGAAAAGGGAGTAAATTCAACTAAAGCATTAGCATCATCAACGAGTTTTGAGACAGAAACAATGTTCTTTTGAATATTAGGTGCATGGATGACACTTGGAAGTTTAAGAGAGGACTTTGACATGGGTATAATGGCATTTCCAATATGTGAGATTGAGTGATGAGATCCATCTCCTGTAACTATGCTATTCTTACCAACATAAGGAGTAAGAGTCAAGAGTTTACCTACATCACCCGTGACATGAGTAACTGCTCCGGAGTCGACGTACCAAATGCCTTTGTCATTTTGCTTCATATTCAATCCTGCCAAGGCTGCCAACAGCAACTCCTTTAATTCTCCATCCTTCCTAGCCTCTGCTTGTGGAGCTTTCCCTTTGTTTTGAGGATTAAACCAACAATTTGCTTTAATGTGCCCTTTCTTGTTGCATAGGAAACAGGTGGAAATGGGTCTTTGTCCTTGTATATTGGGTGTTGGAAGTATGCCATGACCTCCATAGGTATTTCTCCCTTGGCCTCCCTTTCCTCGAAAAGAACTTCCTCGTCCTCGATCATAACTCATTCTCGTAGTTAGCACATCTTGGGTTCCTGAATGTCCATGAGAATCTTCAGAAGATCCTTTCAGAGTCATTTCATATTGCAATAATTTCGCACGAAGATCTTCAAACTTTGGAAGTTCTGGTAAACATAGTAAGGTTGTCGTCATAACATGATAGTTTGGCCCCAATCCACTCAAGGTTTGTTGCACTTTATTTTTTTCACTGACAAGACACCCAACAATAGTCAGCTAGTCTGTGATGCCTTTCATTTTGTTCAGGTATTCCATAATAGACATGGAATCTTTCTTCAGCATTTGAAACTCTCGCTTAAGAAACATAATTTTTGCCTCAGAAATTTGTGAATGTGTTTGAACTAACTTATCCCACAGTTCCTTAGCCAAACAATCATCAGGAAGGGCAACAAGGACCTCCTGTGAGAGAGTTGAAGTGATGTATGCCACTAGCGATTGATCTCTCTTAATCCAAGCAACATATTCTGGATTCTTGTGAAGAACAACAGATTGTTTTCCTTTATCGTCCGCTTTTTCCTGCGAAATGAATTCTGGAGGCGGTGAAACTGATCCATCCAGATGACCAGAGAGGTCCTGACTCTTTATAAATGGGATAATATGTCTTTTCCAGGTTAAGAAATTGGAGTTATTCAGTTTTTCAGAGACTAGTTGACCGAGAAAGCTTGAGGACAGTCATGACTGCGCATGAGTAAAATCCATTTGAGAGAAAACCTGAACTGACACTTAGGTATGAGAAACAAAACAGAGGGCTCGGCTAATCAGCTTCACTCGGCTAACAGATGGTAGAAGCATGTCTCGGCTAACAGAGCACTTGACTAACAGAGCACTCGGCTAACAAATGATAGAAAACAAGTTCACGTGTTGAATCAATTTCATGTGGTTGTACTCGGCAGACAGAAAGAGAAAAACAAAAAGGAATAATGCGTTTTTCAGAAAATGCGATCAAAAGTAATTTCAGAACCCACGAAACAGCAGAGATTAACAGAGATTTCAGAAGCACAGATTGTAGAAAATCAGAAGAATCATAGTGATCTGAAATAAAAACAGAGGTATGATTTCAGATTAAAGGTGAATAAGTTGACAAAGAGAGAGAAACATGTGACCGAGAAACACAGGAGGTCGAGTTTTTCACAGATTCATGTGATTGTCATCGTGAAACCAAAATGAGGTCTGTCACCGTGAAACCGAGATCAAGCTTTTGACACCTAGACTTGGTTTAGATCCACGCGTCTGTCGACTTTCACGTTGATAGGATGAAAACGAGGCAGCTCTTAAAGGAGTCCTTGATCTCTACACAGACCTACCTGTCACTGTGAGAGAGAGAGAGAGAGAGATTCCAGAGAAAGGGCGTGAGTCCCTCGTGCCTGCGCCTTTCATTCTATTAATAAGTTGAGTATAAAAAATCTAGGGTACAAAAATACCCCTTAATAACATGCTAATTTACATTATACATTGATTGGGTCTGGACCCGATCCAGTATATAAATCGGGTCGGATCCTGCATATACATAATGACGACTTATTTTCAATTTGTACAAGGTTTCCTTTTTTAGTATGTCTCTCTTACCTAGAGAGTTGTATGTGGGAAGGTCTATATTTCATATTCTACAGATAAAGGAGCATATCACACGATTTCCCCATTAGGAATCATAGCAACAGAGAAACAACAGCCCCAAGCTATACTGTCTCCCCTTCTTCTTCTTCGTAGCAGTTCTGGACACACAGGTACAATATTTATTGTGGTAACAGAGCAGGAGCACATCTGAATCTTGGGTTTTCATCTATCTATTTGCACTTTTTAGGTTTTACCCAATTTCTGTCTGTTGTTTATATTCTTTTCTTCCTTAAAATCCCCATTTCAGCATCTAATCATTTTTCTGTAACTGTTCCCAATCATAATGGTTGATGCTATCGTTGTTTTCTCAAAAGAAAAAATCCAGCAAAACCATATTTGTTGTTTTCCCCTTCTCTCTGATTGACGTCAACCACTAAAAATTCTTTTATTCTTTTTTTCCTAATCTTGACATCATAAACACTTCTTTGATTTGTTAGTATTGAAAATCTGAATCCTGCATATTCAGCCCTGTTTATCTGCAATGAATCCTGCATATTCAGCTCTGCTTATCTGAATATTCATTTTTGCATATATCACCTAACATAACCTAGTACCATATCAAGTTTCTTTATGTCATAAACTGGTGATTTCTGGTCAGTTTGTTTTTCTTGCTCCACTGCTGTGAAATACCGACCCAAAAAAAAGGTCGGCTCAGCTTTTAAGTTTTGTTCTTGATATGATGTGATAGGCTAAAATTTCTTGTTCCCATTGTTCTTGTTATCCTTCTCATTCATGGATCCAAATTTTTAGTTGACCCTATCTTCTACCTTCTTACCCCAACTAGTTTCTAAAAAATCGAATAACTATAATTTTCTAACTTGGAAGAGGCAAATAACTTCTTTCATTAGGAGTCAAGATCTCTCCGGACACCTTGATGGGTCTATCGTCCCTCCACTAGAATATGTCATCAAAGAAGAAAAGGATAACAAAGGGGTTTTGATTTCTTTTGTTCATGTCAGAAATTCAAATTTTATTTCGTGGATGAAGAGAGATTAGGCATTGGTTGCCTATATTATCTCCACTTTGTCACAAGAGGTACTCATTGGGTTCCTGATGATTGCATAGCTCTTCAACTCTGAAACATACTCTTAGATCTCAGAATCCAAGGTTAATGGTTTTTAAGGAATTTCATAATTTAAAGAAAGGTTTCATGTCAATCATGGAATATCTTAATAAGATGAAGAACATCGCTCATCAACTTGAGATGGTGGGGTATGAAGTATCGGATAAGAATTTGGTTCAACAGGTTCTCAGTGATCCCTGACTATCATGTTCTCTCTACTACCTTGCAGTACTCGAATTTACTTCCCAATGTCTCATAAGGTCGTAGAAGAGATGACTATTTTAAAGGTAGCAGTCGTGGTCGTGGAGGCAATCTGAAAAGCCAAGGCATTCTGCCCACACCAAATATTCCCCTTAATACTGCTGCCCAAGGGCAACACCCTATTCCTACTTGCTTCATATGCAAGAAACCATATTATATCAAAATGAATTGTTGGTTCAAAGATGACCCTAGATATAATCAAGGGGCAACACAAAACAAAAATCAAAGGCCCAATTTGAAGGTCAGAGTAGCGGACAAAATAGTGGAGAGAGTCAACTTCCAATGGACAAGCAATTACTACTTATTGCTCTTGCAAGACTAAATTTAAAGCAAAATGATATAGGGGTGTGGTATCTTGATTTTAGAGTTGCCAACCATATTACAGGAAATGAGGGTAAGCTCTTAATATTGATTCCTTATCATGGTAAAGATAGTATCATTACTGGAGATAAGACGCGTCACCCCATCACACACTCGAAATGTGTCTTATCCCATTGTCTAAGTCCAGTCCTCTAAATTTCTCTACTATTTTTTTTATTCCCAATATTAAGAAGAATCTCATTTCAGTTTCTAAACTTGATAGATAATATCAATTCATGTGGTATTTACTTTGTCCTTTGTTTGTATCAAGGATCTTCACACGAAAAGGACATTCGCTAAAGAAAAAAGACCAAAAAACATGCACATCTTCAAAGAAGATCCTACGTCCAAATCATTTGATCTAGTTTCGAAGCTTAGTATAGAGCCATCTAGTCCATCTGTCTTGTTTAACTCTTCTGTTTCAAATAAAGCTAATGTTTGGCACAATCATCTTGCTCATTGTAGTCGTGGTTTTATTAAAAGATTGGTCTCTAGTAAGCTTATTCTAGAATCTAGTTTAGAGTGTGAGTCTGTTACGTTATATGTCCAAGTCAAATTGTAAAGTCATGTTTTTTTCTTTTAATTCTTTGAATGGAAGAGCTTTAAAACCTTTTCAAATTGTGCACTGATGTATGAGGGTCAGTACTCCATGCTTATTCTTCTGGTAGTCATTATTATGCTTCCTTTATTGACAAATTTTTTCGTTATACGTGAATATATTTTATGAAGCATAAACATGAAGTGTTCAATATATTCACGAAATTCTATATGTTAATCAAAAATTAATTCTTTGTCTATCCTTAATTTTCAGTGTGATGATGGAGGTGAGTACTCTTCGAAGGAATTCATTACTTATCTTGGAAATAATGGAATCAACAGAAAAGTATCTTGCCCTTACACATACCAATAAAATGGACTTGCAGAAAAAAAAAACATTGCCATATTGTTGAAAGTGCCCTAGCAATGTTGCATGCCGGAAAGACTCCTTTGTGTCTTTGGACAAAGGTTTTTCACAAAGTTGTTCATATTATAAATATGTTGCCCATAAAAGTTTTGAATTACAAGTCTCCTTATTATGCCTTTCTTTATGAGCTTATGAGCGCATTTGTTATGTTCAAATAGATAAGTCCCAGAGAAATAAATTTGAACCTAGAACTCACATTTGCAAAATTTGTTGGTTATGCTGATAAATATAAGGGATTCAGGTGTTGTGATATCAAGACTAAATGTATTTGTATTTCCCTTGAGTCTTATTCCAATATAGAACAGGTTCAGAAAATAAAGGAGGGCAACATTGAATATTATTAGTCATGGTTAGATGAAGAGCTATTTTCAGGGCCTAATGATGTTTTCACACCACAAGGAGTTCCAGCAAACTACAATCAGGATAAAGAAGCTTCTGAAAAAAAATGCAGTTATGGATGCGAGATATAAAGAAGGCCATGTTTATACCATAAGAAATAAAGGGGCAACTGGTTTTGAAGTTGGGGAACAAAGTGCAACTAGTAATGAAGTCAGACAGGAGTCAAGAAACGTGGAAAATACTATCACCCAATTTGATGAAGTGGTAACACAACCAAAGTTCAGGAGACCAAACAAGGCCAGACATCCTATTGAAAGGTGGGTAAGTTATGAAAAATTTAACACAGATCATCAGGCTTTCCTTATGCAGATAGAAAAACAAGAACCAATTATTTATTCCAAAGGCATCTGGAATAAGAAATGGATTAAAGCCATGAATGATGAAATGAAGGTATTACATGAGTGCCAAACATGGGAAGTAGTCACTAGGTCAAAATGGGTTTATAAGAATTAAAAGGTATAAGGTCTGACTAGCTGCAAAGGGCTTTACTCAAGAGTATGGCATGAACTATAAGGAAACGTACAACCTTGTAGTGAAAATGGGGACAGTACGTATCAACTTGTCCCTAGCAATGAGGTTGGGCTCTAAATCAACCTGATATTAAGAATGCATTCTTTTATGGAGACTTGAAAGAAAAGGTCTACATGAAACAACCACAAAGATACAATGAAAATGATCCAGTTGAATATGTGTGCAATCTTAAGAGGGCAACATATGGGCTTAAACAAGCCTATCGCTCATGGTTCAAGAGTTTTTATCTGAAAATACAAAGACATGGCTTCTACAAATCTTCACTTGATCATTTGTGGTTCATTCACAAAGGTAAAGGATATATGATTGTTTTACTTATATACATAGATGACATCATTATTATAGGAAGCCCATATGACCATATTCAGAAAATAAAGGAAGTTCTGAATAACAGTTTTAAGATAAAGGATCTTGATCAGTTGAGATACTTCTTGGGAGTTGAGGTTGATAAAAGAAAATATGGTTTAGTCCTTAACATAAATACACAATAGATCTCTTATGCAAAACAAGTATGTCTGATTGTAAGCCTTTACTAACACATGTTCCAATACATCAGCAGTTAAGTGTTAATGATGGTGAGTTATATAATGACCCTACTGAGTATCGGAGTATTGTGAGAATGCTGCAATATGTCAGTAAACCAAGTATCGCAATTCATGCATCAACCAAGAGCAGGAGATCCAGATGAAAGGAGATCAATTTCAGGTTATTGTCTATTTGTTCGGGGTAATTTAATCTCTTGGTTAAGTCATAAACAGAGTCGTAGCTCAGTCAAGTATTGAAGCCGAATACCGAGCAATTGCAACAAATGCCTCAAAGTTGATGTGGATAAGGAGTTTATTACATGAACTAGATGAAATAGTCCCTAGATCAGTTTTATTCCATAATAATCAGAGTATCATCAAGATCTTCTAGAATTATGTTAATCATGAAAAGACCAAGCTCATAGAGATTGATCAATACTTCATCAAAAGCAAAATTGAAGATGGGGAACTTGAAGCAAGATTCATTGGCACAAAAAATCAAATAACAGATCTCTTCACAAAAGGTTTGATAAAGCAAAGATTTTGGTACTTGAAGTCCAAGTTGTCCATGGTGATTACCATGTACAACTTGAGGGAGGCTATTAAGAGATAACAATGGGATCTGGATATTAGATCCAAATCCAAGATCCAGGTTCAGCATTCAGAAATTGACATCTCTTTTTGTCTTGTTTGTGTATGCCTTCTATTTGTGTAGGTTTCCTATTTATGTAGGTTCCCTATTTGTACAAGGTTTCCTTTTTTAGTATGTATCTCTTATCTAGAGAGTTATTGTATTTGGGAAGGTTTGTATTTCATATTCTATAAATAAAGGAGCATATCACATGATTTCACCATTGGGAATAGTAGGAACAGAGAAACAGCAGCCCCAAGCTATATCGTCCCCCCTTCTTCGTAGTTGTTCTGGACACACAGAGGTACCAGATTTATTAGAAGCAAGGCATTTTAAATTTTCTAGGAAACAAGAAGTGAATTTCGATTCTGAACTTGGAAGAAATGAGAATTGAACCAAAAGTAACAACAGAATCAAATTGGAAGTAGAATAAGAACTGACTTGGAAACAAAATAAAAAACGAATGAGAAACAAAACAAGAATCAAATTGAAAGTAAAAATGAAATCAAATGGTAATAAATATATTAACCAATTAGAACATATGATCTACTTTGTTCTTGAGATATAAATTACACACTATAATCTTAAAAGTCAAAAACTTAAAACTAAATGGTATATACAACCATAATATCATAGAATACTAGCTTTTGGCTTTTGAATAACAAAAGAGTCCTTTAGGTGAAACATTAGCATTGATGAAGTTGGTAGGGTTTTACATAAAAGAATGAATCCAAAAATCATTGGACGCCTAAAGGAGGAGGAAAGAAGGAAAATAATATAAAACCACAAAAAGTGATTTTATTCTCTAATAGTTAACTCTTTTTAATTAAAATTGCTATTTAGTGTTTCCTTAACATGTTTTAACAATTTTTTTAACAAACTAAAAATAAAAAGGTCAATTCTTGAAAATCATGGTTTCCAATTTGGGAGAAGTGCATAGGAAACACAGGTTCGTCACAAAAGGAAGCATGATACCAGATTTCAGAAGAGAGGAGTCCAACACCAATGCACCATGCTTTTGAGGAAATGCACTTCCCACCTTTATATGATGCTTTTGGTAACTATAGGACAAAACTTATTACAAAACTTTGAACCTACAATAACTACCACCTATGCCACATAGGTGCGGGAGTGAAGAGTGTGACGCGGCAATTTCAAAAAGCTTGGGTGCAGGTGTGTGTGTATCGTAATGCAATCCCCAATGCCGAACCTATTCCAACAGCTCAAATTTTTTTAAGTCATTTTTTTTTTAAAGCTTGGACCATTTAGGACCTATGTCATATAGGTGCCAGAGCAAGTGCAACACAGGTGCTCGGGGCGCAGAAGCACCCATGTTGTATACATTTACCAAGGGGTGATAGATTCGATCATTTGGCTTCGCATACCTTTAAACAAACTGCAAAAAGCAGAAAAGAAACCTTCCACGCTTGTATCTCGAACAAAAAGGGAAAATGGCACCAAAAGGAAGACAATCATTGGAAGACTATGCAGTACCAGAGCTGACTTTGCCGAATAAAATACCTGTACAAAAAGCAAGTTATCTACCATATTAGAATTGAATAAAAAAACCTGAGAACAAAGAAGCACATAATTTTAGACTTGTGAATTTAAGCCTTACAAAGGAAAAATTAGCTTGTTTAGAAATACATGACAAATAATCATGTACCATAAATAAGGACACAACAACCTTACAATATCATTACGCCACTGAAGAAAGAACATTTATACATGCAATTGAACACACAAGTTTAACCTTTCACGCCAAGTAACACTTAGAATCCAAGATGTTTTGCTTGACATCAGTAGGTGATTTTCCCTATTATGTAGCCTTATCTCTATTATGTACAAAGAATGGAAACTAACTGAAAAACATGTCATCAACCACATCAACAAGCACTCATTGATTGACTGACATGACAAACTGCATATATGCAATATCTATTTGAAACACAGTATATTAGATCTAACTCCTAATAAATTGTTGGTAAATATACGGTCACAAATATAGACTTTTCAATCCAGTGTCACATAAAGACTAAGAACAATATCCGTGACATATTCATCATGATGAGAAAGGCATCTCAAACAGAATATGCATTTCCAGACATAGTGTAGAAATCACAATTCCTTCACCATAAAACAGCATAAGCTCTAGTTAAACATCTATTAAGCATGAGGAGAATTTTCAGCAATAAACATATTATCAATGAATAATAAAAGCATAACTTGACCATGTGAAAGGAAATACATAAATATTGTTTGGATCATGGTCACTTTCTCAGAAATCAGCTGAAGGAACAAAATGATTACAATTATTAAGAAACCAAATTTGAGATACTTATCCAAGCCATAGAGTGCCCACCAAAGTTGACATACACAAAACTCAGTAGCTGACCTAGGAGGGAACTACATGCAAACACTGCTGAAAATGTGTTGGAAACATATTGTTTTGGTGTCAGCACATCCAAAATCCATCTAAGATGAAAAGGTTACAGATATGGTTGGCTTACAGGGACATATATGAAGGTCACCCATACCCAGTTCCATATCTATGTATATATGTACCTATCATGCAAATGCACACACACGCAAACATAGACGCACATGTACACACATGCACACACAAACGAATCCAGATAGTATTTGCAAGAATCATATTCCTATCCATATGCAGGTGAATGCTAACATGTCACATTCAAACCAAATCCATTTTTTATATGAACACTAGTATGAGACCTTTACTTTATCCTATCTGTTTCTCAACATGCACATAAATGTTTCCTCAAGATCCTTCTTTGTTCAATGAGTGAGCTTGAGGATAACCCTTGTGAGATTCAAACTGAGACCTCTTTGTAATGAAGTATGCGAAAATACAAATACAAAATGCACAAGCACAATTACAAGTCCACCAAGAGACAATACAAACGCACTAAAGCACTACACAAGCACAAAGTGCATACAAAAGACTTCAAAGAGTCAAAAGATAAACACAAGAATATAAAAAATATTAACTTTATTGAGAAACAATGCTTAAGAAAAGCATAAAAGAATGGGGACAAGAAGTCCCTTTAAATAGGCTACAAAAGAGAGAAGGGAGCTCCCAATAGAGTCGTTGGGAGATCCCAAGTCCCAACGGTCATATTTATGACCGTTGGGGCTCCCGACGACTCTATGGTCCAAAAGACAACTGTTTTGTTATACACTGTCAGTCCCAAGCCCAGATAAAGGAGGAGGGTTGCGGTAGGCTTGTGACAGCCAGCATAAAAACTTTGTCATATCTTATGAAAATGAACCAATATGAGAATTTCGTTGGGGCGTTCCCTACTGAGCGACGCGTTGTACTCTCTAGGCCCGGAGGCAGTGATAAATGGGCAAGGGTTGCTAGGTCGTCGCCCAGAAGCGACGCGTCACACCGGCGCCCGGGTGTGGTGTCAAATAGGCAAGGGTTCCCTCACTTTGTTAGACGGGTGGGGGTAAAGAAGTTAGTCCAAGACCATAAAATTAGGTTAGCCACTTGGAACATAGGGTCTTTAACTGGTAAGTTGGTAGAGTTAGTAGATGTTATGTGTAGGAGAAAGATTGATATTTTATGTCTTCAAGAGACCAAATGGGTAGGTGAGAAAGCTAAAGTGATAGAACCTTGGGGATATAAGATTTGGTATACAGGAATAAATAGAAAAAGGAATGGAGTAGGGATTGTTATGAGTCGTAAGTTTATAGATAATGTAGTTGAGGTCCGTAGGAAGGGTGATAGAATTTTACTTATTAAATTAGTATTAGGTACGGATATTATTAATATTATTAGTGTTTATGCACCTCAAGTAGGTTTAGATGATTCCATTAAGCATCAATTTTGGGAAGATTTAGATGGAGTAGTACAAGGGATATCTTATGGAGAAAAGTTTTTCATCGGCGGTGACCTTAATGGACATGTAGGCATTAGTAGGGATGGATTTGAGAGTATCCATGGAGGCTATGGTATAGGAGAAAGAAATGAAAGTGGAGAAAGGATTTTAGATTTTTGTTTGTCCTATGATATGATCTTAGCAAACACTTGGTTTAGGAAGAGGGAGTCTCACCTAGTAACATTTAAAAGTGGGGTTAATACGAGTCAGATAGATTTTTTCCTACTTAGAAAGAGAGATAGGGGTTGTTGCATCGATTGTAAGGTTATACCGGGAGAAAGTGTAGCTACACAACATAGAGTCTTAATTTTAGATCTTAGAATTAGACAATGCCGCAAAAGAGATAGACATAGGATAGATCCTAGAATTAAGTGGTGGTCACTGAAAGGAGCTAAACAAGAAATGTTTGTAGAGCAGGTAGTTAAGGAAGTTGATTGGTGTCTCGAGGAGGATTCAGAATCAATGTGGAATAAGATAGCGGGTGGCATGAGAAAAGTGGCTAAGGAGGTATTGGGTGAGTCTAAAGGCGGTGCACCACTAGGTAAGGATACATCATGGTGGAACGAGGATGTCAAATTAGCTATTAAGGTTAAAAGAGAGTGTTATAGAAATCTAAGTAAGAGTCGTGATAATGAGAATTTGGAGAAGTATATGATAGCAAAGAAGGAAACTAAAAAAGTTGTTCGAAACGCGAGGGCTAAGGTATATAAGGAGGTTTATGACAAGTTGGATACCAAAGAAGGCGAGAAGGATATTTATAGGCTTGCAAAGATGAGAGATAGGAAATTGAAGGATTTGGGTATGGTTAGATGTATCAAAGATGAAACGCAAAGGGTTTTAGTCAAAGATGAGGAGATTAAGGAGAGATGGAAAGATTATTTTGATAAGCTTTTTAATGATAGTCATGCTCAAGATCTTGGAGACTTCTCCATTCCTTTTCATGAGATAAATCGTGACTTCATGCGCAAGATTCAAAAGAAAGAAATTGCAGAGGCTTTGAAGAAAATGAAATCAAGAAGGGCAGTTGGCCCAGATGGTATACCTATCGAGGTTTGGAAATGCTTGGGAGAGAAAGGTTTAGAATGGTTGACAAATCTTTTTAACTTGATTTGGCGAACAAATAAGATGCCTAATGAGTGGAGGAAGAGTACTTTGGTGCCTTTATATAAGAATAAGGGTGATATACAAGATTGCACAAACTATCGTGGTATAAAACTCATGAGTCATACTATGAAACTTTGGGAGAGGGTGATTGAGTCTAGGTTGAGGAAGGTTGTCATGATATCGGAGAATCAGTTTGGTTTTATGCCTGGAAGATCAACTATGGAAGCTATACATCTTCTTAGACAACTTATTGAAAGATATAGAGAGAGGAACAAAGATTTGCATATGGTTTTTATTGATTTAGAGAAGGCTTACGATAGAGTACCTAGGGATGTTCTCTGGTGGACAATGATGAAGAAAGGTGTTTCTCTCAAGTACATTAGTATAATTAAAGATATGTATGAAGGAGTAGTAACCAATGTACGCACTTGTGGAGGGGTGACAACCAATTTTCCGATAACGGTTGGGTTACATCAAGGATCTGCTTTAAGCCCTTTCCTATTTGCGATAGTGATGGATGAGCTTACGAGATCAATTCAAGAAAATGTACTGTGGTGTATGTTGTTTGCTGATGATATTGTTTTGATTGATGAGTCTAGAGCTGGGGTTAATGCGAAGTTAGAATTATGGAGACAGACATTGGAAGCTAGAGGTTTTAAGTTGAGTAAGAGTAAGACTGAATATATGGAATGTCGGTTTAGTAAGCAACAAAGTAGTGATGGGAGTGTAGTGAAGCTTGGTGAGCAAGAAATACCGGTGAATGATTATTTCAAATATTTGGGATCCATCATTCAAAAGTATGGAGAAATTGATGGAGATGTAAATCATAGGATAAAGGTTGGGTGGATGAAATGGAAAAGTGCTACTGGAGTGTTGTGCGATCGTAGAATGCCATTGCGGTTGAAGGGAAAGTTTTATAGGATGACTATTAGACCCGCTTTACTATATGGTACGGAATGTTGGGCTGCCAAGAGACATCATATTCAAAAAATGAGTGTAGCTGAGATGCGGATACTTAGATGGATGTGTGGAAATACAATAAAAGATAAGATTCGGAACGAGGAGATACGTAAGAAGGTAGGTGTTGTACCCATTGAAAATAAGATGCGAGAGAATCGTTTACGGTGGTTTGGACATATTCGGCGAAGGCCTAATGATGCTCCAGTTAGAAGGTTGGAGAAATGGGAAAATATATTAGTTAAAAGAGGTCGGGGTAGGCCTAGGAAGACTTGGATGGAGATGATAGGAAAGGATATGAATGCTTTGAACCTCACCGAGGACATGGCATTGGATAGAAATGATTGGAGGAAAATGATTCATGTGGAAGACCCAAAATGATTTTCTTTTTTGGTTCATATCGCTGACCCCAATTGTTTTGGGATGAAGGCGTAGTTGTTGTTGTTTGTTGTAATACATAACATTATATATATATAGAGAGAGAGAGAGAGAGAGATTTTTTAACACTCTTATCACGGATGGTGCAACCTATTACCAATCCAATTATCACATGTGACCCCTTTCAGAATACCAAAGTTAATGAATTTGAAACAAAATGTTCCACAAATTACTGCATAAGCATAGGTGCATATCTACACATCTGCTGCTTATTACCATTTACCAAATATAGGTGCATTATTATTAATATTATTATTCTTAATGAATTTTTTTTCTTGTTTAGGTGGGCATTCATGAATATACAAGACAATGATATCTTATAAGCCTCATAAAATACTTTATGTGTTTCTACATAAAACTCTTTCCTATAACAAGTCTAACCTCAAAAATCAGGTTTATAGATTACTAATTTTGAAGTTATAGATTCTACCTAGTTGAGAGCAGGAATAAATTTCAACACTCAAATGTAAGAATCCATCTACTGTAATTCACGATGAACACTGCCAAATACCATATTGATATCAAATTCCAAAATGGAAGACATGAAAATATTGCTTGTCTGCAGCAGACCTACAAAAGGGAGCTAGCAATCTGGACTGCATGGAAGAGGCTCCTATGACATAGCATGGAAGAAGAACAATATTAAGTAACATCCTTTCATACTCTTAGATTAGTCTTCACTTTTTTTATTGTGATTTCCAAAATGCATTAGGTGCTTGCACAAACTGAAGAAAGAAAAGGAACCCAATTGGATCTTCATGCAGTGCTCATCACACTTGACATATACATGTAGTTTTCAGGTGATTATTCTGAATTTGTTACTCTGAATACCTGTTATGTGGCTTTCGTGTGTCCATGCCATTGTTGGGATGAAAAGAATGATGATGGGATCACCACTGGGTGAGGTACCCATTCAATGAAACCGTGACAGGAGGTTTCCATTAGCAGGATCAATGTTGGAAGGAACTCAGACTATGTCACATGGGTGCGGGTGCGGGCGCGGGTGCGGGTGCGGGTGCGGGTGCGGGTGCGGGGATTTGGCACTTCCAAAAAACCCGGGTGCGGGGGTGCGGCAGGGGCAAAAATGTAATATATATATATAAATATAAAGGGGAGAGAGAAAATCCTTTACGCAAAAAAGGATTTGAAAAGCTCCTGCCAGGAGCTGTCAGCTGCTGACAGCTCCTGCCAGGACTGACAGCAGCTGACAGGAGCTGTCAGCTGCTGACAGCTCCTGGCAGCAGCTGACAGGAGCTGTCAGCTGCTGACAGCTCCTGCCAGGACTGACAGGAGCTGCCTTTTCAAATCCGATTTTCTCTGCTGACAGCTCCTGTCAGCAGCTGACAGGAGCTGTCAGCAGATTTTTTTTTTTTTTAAATTCGCAGGAGCTGTCAGGAGCTGCCTTTTCAAATCCGATTTTCTCTGCTGACAGCTCCTGTCAGCAGCTGACAGGAGCTGTCAGCAGATTTTTTTTTTTTTAAATTCGCAGCCCATCAACAGCTGTCAGCTGATTTTTTTTAAAAAAAAATTCGCAGCCCATTTTAGAGGGCAAATTTTTAAAAAAAAAAAATCCAAAAAAAAGGACCTAAATGATCCTGGGTGCGGTCAACGCACCCAGGATCGGGTTGACCGCACCCGGTGCCGCACCCACACCCGCACCCGCGTCGAGTCGCGTCGACGCGGGTGCGGCACCCTGCTAGCCGAATCCCTGTGACATAGAACTCAGAGATAGAAATGAAGGCTGCTGTGAGATGATGAGAAAAAGAGAGTAGGAAAGGATCAAAAGCTCCACTGATTGCAGGATGAAGGGATGGAAGGGGATAGGGAAGGAAAAAGGGGGTTAGAGAAAATTGAAGGGCATAATCATAAAAAAAATAAATGGATCCAAAAGTTGTATTATTTGCAGATACTAAACGTATGCAGCCAGTAAACTAATGAAATATATGGATTTGAAGGTTAGGATATCTATACATCACAGCAGTGGAAGGGGAGATTTTGTGGAAAGGAAAACCAGAACAGGCATAAAACATGTAATATCCACCATTGCAAAAATGCCACCAAGTCCACATAATACCAAAACGGAACAAATACCTCCTACTCAAGAAAAAGGAAAAAGAAGCAGATAACCTCGTTCAAACAAATGAATGTGCACCCACACAAACAATTGAAAAAAAAAGAAAGAAATATACCATGAACCACGATAAATAGTCAAAAAAAACAGCTCTCTCATCCATAGTTTCATTTGCAACAACTTTAAGAAGTCCCCTCTGCATGGCATTTTGCAAAGATGAAGAACTTGCAAATGCCTTTACTAAACTGAACAAATTTTCTCCACGTACTTGGATGCTTCCAGGACTGTTACAAGAATATTCAAAAGATAGATATCTTATTCAGACTTCAAGAGAGAAGAAGAAAACCAACATCAAATGATTTCAATTATTTAAAACGATATCTACCAAAAAGTAGTACTTATGATGCATACAATAGTCTTTCAATTGTATCATAAGAAGTATGATAGAAATAACCACCAAGGACAAATATGATATCCAGCCCTGGAATGTCCCCATAATCCTCAGCAAATATTCTGTAATCTGTATCTCCAGGAATTACGGGAAAGACATCCTGCACAAAAATTTAAAAAACCATCTACAAGATGTTTATCTACCGGCAAATGACAAATAATCTAACACAATAAAATTTCAAACCATTGTAGAATTTCTGAACATCAATGTTTCATTACAAGATCAGACAGAAGAGTTGAATGTGAAACCTGTGCAGAACTATGTGCCATAGGATATATTGCAGACTGAGCGTAAACCGAAGATGCCCATGATCCAGGTCCGGATTGGCAAACCAAATCTGCATGCAAAACAACCATTTAGTGCACCAAGCAACAACACAACATAAGAGCTATTGGTTCACAAAAATTTGCATGGCTTATCTCGATTACGTGTTGGGCAGAGAAAGAAAAAACACTTAAAAAGCTTTTTTCATTCCATCAAAATGATCTTGCTTCTTTAAGCACCATAAAGGGAAAACAAGCTCTAAAAGGCATGATGAAAAGAAATGCTAGCACCTAATAAGAATTGTCTTCGTATTAAGAGAACCAGTTCAAAAGACCTACACGACTCGACGACTCTGTGATGAATCGGTACACGCAGTCTCAGTCCTGAATTGGACGATTCAGGACTAACTCGCTAGGTCGCCGAGTCAGATGATTCCAGACTGATTCACACCCGATCCTAGGTAAACCAGGATTGGGTTGAATCGATGACCCAGTAGACTAACGATCTGATCCAACTCGGGCAATTCTCGAGTCGGATTGCCAGGTTTGCCAATTATGGTTTTCATGTTTCCATGAATTGGTGTTAGCTCCTAAATAGAGGGTGTATTTTGGAATCAAAGAGAGAGAGGAAGAAGAAGAGACTTGAGGAAGAAAACATCATTCATAAGCAAAATGAGAGAAAGAATACATTTTAAGGGGATGTTCCCTCTTGGTTACACTACATGACAAAAATTGTTCTCATAGCCACTAACTACTTGCTTAAGTACAGAAATGTCCCTCATAAAATAATCTATATACATAATAAGAGAGGGAAGCACAAAAACAATAATACATATGTTACAAAGCATATTACGCTTTTCAACACTCTCCCTCAAACTTGAGATGATGCTAAGGGAATCATCCCAAGTTTGGAAAGAAAGGGTTGAAAGTGTGAAGGAGTTAAACTCTTGGTAATCACATCAGCCACTTGTTCCCTTAAGCTCATATGTTCTAACGCCATGATTCCATTTTCATATGTCTTCCTTGTAAAGTGAATCAATTTCAATGTGATTTGACTTTTCATGAAATTCAAGATTTTTAGCAATATGAATGTCACTCATATTGTCACAATAGAAGGAAGTTATTCCACAAACTTTCACACCAAGATCCTTAAGATGCCAAAGAAGCCATCTTATCCAAATGATTTCCGCATAAACTTGTGCCATGGCTCTGTACTCCGCCTCAGCTATGGACAAAGCAACACGTTTCTTGCTCTTCCAAGATGTCAAAGAACTGCCAAGAAAAACACAAAAACCCGTAGTGAAAAGACGAACTCTAGTCGATCCTCCAAAGTCCGAATCACAAAATGCTCTAATGTCTGTGGAGGACGAGGCCGAAAAAAACATGCCAAAGAGCATAGTGTCTCTCACATACCTAATTATTCTGAGCACTGATGATCCAAAGTAATACTCATAAATTTTCTGACTGCGTGAACTGCAAATATAATGTCAGGTCTAGTAATAGCCAAATATATCAAACTACCCAGTACCTGTCCATAAAGCACAGGATCATCAAGTTTCTCTCCACCTGACGCTCTCAATTTGACATTTGCCCTCATAGGGGTTGCAACTCTCTTGCAGTCATCTGTTAACCTTGCCTTCATTTCTAGATTTGTTGCATACTTATGTTGAGACGGATAGTCCTCTTTGAATATGCAAATTCCAAACCCAGAACATACTTCAAATTTCCTAGATCCTTCGTCTCAAATATTGCAGCTAAACTTTTCTTGGTACCCACAATTTTTTGCACAAGGACATGATAACTCTGCTTAGAAGAGAATACATTTCTCATTCTTAGAAGAGGATACAAACAAGGCAAGGTCATGATAACTCTAGTCAAAACCAAGGGACTTTTCTGCATTACTAAACTTCTCAAACCATGCACGTGGTTCTTGCTTGAGCCCATACAGAGCTCTCATCAACATTTCTCATTCTTAGAAGAGGATACAAACAAAGCAGGGTCATGATAACTCTATTCAAAACCAAGGGGCTTTACTGCATTACTAAACTTCTCAGTGGTGCTTGCTTGAGCCCATACTGAGCTCTCCTCAATCTACATACTCATACTTGAGGATATGAAAACCCTTGAAGCAACAACATATAAACCTCCTCCTCCAAGTCTCCATTCAGAAAAATATTTTTCACGTCAAGTTGTCAAAGATTCCATTGACGAATTGCGGCAACCACAAATAAAGTCCTTATAGTCGTCATGTGGGCCACTGGTCAAAAGGTTTCAGCAAAATCAATGTCAAACTGTTGGCTATAGCTTTTAGCCACAAGTCTCACCTTATACTTCTCAATTGATTCATTTGCCTTAATCTGGATTTTGTACACCCACTTGCTGTAAGATCGAGTTTTAAAAAAAATGTTTTGGATCTAGGTTGGATCCAACCCGGATCCGGGTCTTTACTTAGGTTCAACCTTGCTGAAATAAGGTGTATCCTCATGAAATACCGTATGCCTTGAAATCCATACACGCTTCTCCACTGGATCATAACACTTGTTTCCCTTTTGTCCATGAGAACCCCAAAAAGCAACACTTTACAGAGCATGGAGAAAGTTTTTTTATATCTACTAGGCAATAAAACAAAGCAAGTGCACTCAAAGACTTTCAACATGCCTATATATATATATATATATGAAAGTTGATATATACTTTTCTTTCTTTGGCCATACATAGACTTAAGAGGCAATTCTTTTTCATTTATCTTACTCCAAAGGAGTCACGGTATCCCTAAAAGCAGTTTAGGTATATATTATTTTTCTCTATATATGGTCCAAGATAATGATAATATGGAATTTTCTCAGCTAAATAGTTATCGTTCTTACTTTTCTTTTGCAACAATGGCATGGCATATTTGATACAAAGCCCACATTTCAAATACCTCACTCTTAGCATAACCACATGAATATATGTGAGCATATTCTCATGTAATAACCATAAACCCCGTCCAATAAGAAAATATGTGGATCAAATTTGTACCTCCAACATGGGACCCACCACCTACACCAAGTCGCTACCAAAGGCATAATTGCACCTTGTTTGATCATTACATGGTTCACAAAAAGACAAACCATCACATCCTATAATATCTTAACTTAAAAGTCATAATCCAATGATATTATTAGAAGCATAAACACTCAATGTGTTGAAAAAAGATGTCTAAGCCATCCTAACTTCCTAAGTAGAGATGAGTTTGTTAATTCTTTTTTGGTTAGTTGAAATTCAATGCAAACACTGGTTTGATAGACAACTACCATTATCCAGCCAGGGTAATGCCAAGTCATGAACTAGTTTCATATATTCAAACTACCAAAAAACTTGCAGCTCCCACATGATATAAAGAAAGAAGCATTCTGAACATTTACAATGTTAAAGGGAGAAAATTTACAGCAAAATATATCTTACACAACAAAAATTTACATAAAAAAACATGAACATACCAAACCCGCCAGTACCAGATGCTTCAATATTAACAAAAGCTCCAACTGAATCACGCCATTTATGGGTCTTTGTGAAACCATGAGAACCCTATATTTGAATTAAATAATGTGTAAGAAAAGAGTAAGAATTTGTCGAAACAACAAACCAACAAAACAATTTGACTAAGAAACCTTGTGTGCTGAATAAAGCATACATGGAACCAATTGTTTCTCTTCCAAGATAAGTGATTGCTGCCATAAAATTTTCTAATACGTATTCATTTGTCCATCAGAGAGAGAGAGAGAGAGAGTCTCACTCCACTACATAAAGTTTGCATCTTAAAATTGAATTTGTAATTCCATTATCATTGAAAAAACAAAAAAAAACATCAGTTGCTTATGGGGACTCTGATATGCATCTCTTACCAAAAGAAAAAGTTCCTCAGCACCATTAAAAAGAAAAATAATAGGTTGAGGTGGAACCCAACTTGAATCAACAATTAGACGTGCTAGTTCCAGCAATGAAGCTACAAAAAGAGGTCATTTCCACCACCATTCAGCAAGAACATGACTGAAGCAAGCAAAATCAAGAACCAAGATCTAGAAAACTTATTTATCCCTCAACCTACCAACACAAGATGCACAATCACCAGCACCAGGGGAACCAAGTGGGCCATCAAAGTGAGCATTAACTAAAACTGATGGATCAGTATCTTTAAAGTATGTTGATGCAACTCTGTGAATGTCAAACAAGAAAATGAGATACTAGATGAAGCAACAGGAAACCTTATTTAAATGCTGCAAATAAGTACCAAAGACACATGCACATTTACCCCAAACAAAAGGGTATAGTGGAAAGAAGGGAGGAGGAGAATGAACAAGGAAAGCATCAATGAATAAAAATATATGAACAACAATTACACTAAGCACAAACATATCTGTTACATGCATTCCAAAATCCAAACTCAATGGATATCATGTCACCAGGACCTCCAACCCAAAATATGATCAATAGGAATGTGCAATTAGATTTCCAACAACATTCAACACCAATAATGGATGATGGAATTGTAATGAAATACAAAGAAGTTCAAAATGTCACTTATGGACATACACAATCACAATGACCACTTATGGGTCAATTACATAAACACATAAACCACACAAATCAGCCACTTATGGGCATACAACACACATAAAAATATTGAATGTTATTGAGAAAAATCTCTAAGCAAAAGCCTTACAAGATGTGGGGTTTGAACCCCTTTATATACACAAAGGAACCAAGAGGTAGCCGTTGGGGCCTCCCCAATGGCTAGAAATGTAGCCGTTGGGGGGATCCCAAAGGCTCTATGGTCAAATGACCATTAAGCCCAATCCTAATCTAGGATTTACAGAAATAAAAATAAGAAAAGTGCACAATGACCACAATACCCTTATATTTACAAAATGACTAAAATACCCCTATGTATATAAATTAACAGGAATAATATGATATTCAAGAAATTACACTATTAATACAGTGACATGAAATGAGCAGGTGTTTTCCATTTATCCTTGCCAACAAAAGCAAATCAGTTCTAACTGACCACCACATCATTCAACCATCTCGATGCCAACCATTAACCTCCATCACCATGTTGTCCATCATTGAGCATCAAACAAAGAACATAGTGTATGAGAAGTCAACATTGGAGAAATGTACCTTTAAGCATCCTTGTCATTGTGGAAACATATGTAGCAGGCTTATACAAACAAAACATGGCTCTATCTAACTAATGTAACTTGACAACCTACAAAAGAACTAGGTTTATTGACTTATTCACAATATATATGGGGTAATAGAGAACACTACAGACCACAGTAAAAATACCAACATATGGTACAGAAATTAAAATGCAAGAACTACAAATGGATCCACACAAGTTCCTATGATAAGACTATCAATCAATAACATCAAAACTTAAATGCATCAGTTTTCAGGTCGAATTGACTATCCATGCCTAATGAACTCCACAATCCACAATTGCTGTTCAGTTCAATAATCTTCTAATGAACACCACAGACTCCAAATTCCTTTATCAAGGTGGGACAATAAAAAAATAAAAAAGGTTTCAGAAGAAAAAGAGGGGAAATAATGGATAAAGGATGCAATGTAGATATTGGAAGGTGTCTCATATGCTACAGAATAAATAAGTCAAGAGAACATGTAGTTTCAAAGCTTCTCTGTTGCACAGTAGTCAAGGTTGGAGTGGAGGTTTTGGAATAGGATCGAGTCAAACTCCTCTCAAAGCAGTTCAGAAAAAAGATGTTGAGGGAACATTTGGGGAAGTTGAGCGGGTAGTTTAGGCTTGTACTGCTTTGTATATGCACCTAAAGACAAAAGTTGGCAAATACCTTCTCTTGCAGGAGGCATTCGCCAATTCCAGGAGGCCCCCATTTTTCCAACTCCCAAACTCCCTCCAGTGCCAAGCTCCCAAACAAAGCCTTACTGACACATATCTTGCCATATTGGCAATAGAAAGCATTTTATGTTACCTGGGTACGGGTGCGAGTACCGGTACAGAGGGTACAACATGGCAATTCCAAAAAAATGTGGGAACAGGGACACGGCTATATATATATATATATGCTATATCACATAAATACAAAATAAATTCAAAATAAACTGAATATAATCTAAATATATATGCTATATCTAAAATATATATTATATACTGAAAATATAGTTATAAATTGAATACAAACTTGTATGTACGGAGGGCAAAATGGTGCGCACTGGTGTTGACATGTGTCAACATGGGTATGGAGCATGGTTGCCAGTTGAGGAAGCGGGAGCGGGAAGCGATACGGGAAGCGGGAGCGGGAAGTGAGGCACTTTCAAAATTTTAGGAAGCGGGGAAGCGTGGGACCACTTAGGACCGATTCGGGAAGTGTCTCGGAAGCGACCTAGGAAGCGTCTCGGAAGCGACCTAGGAAGCGTCTCGGAAGCGAGGGGGAAGCGAAAAAATAAAAATAAAAAATAAAAAATACAAAAAAAAAAAATTGAAAAAAAAAACAGGGGAAGCGAGGGGGAAGCGTGATGGGAAGCGTGCTTCCCATTAAAGGGAAGTGTGTCCCCCATTAAAGGGAAACGTGTCCCCCATTAAAGGGAGGCGCGCTTCCCAAAAAAGGGGGACGCTTCCCCCACGCTTCGGAAGCACGACGTTTCGCGCTTCCGGTAACCCTGGTATGGAGGGTAAAATGGCATGTCTGGGTACCATAGAAAGCATTCTTACTGCATATACCATCATATGCAACAACTTAGTTTATGTCGAAGAGGGTGAATATTCTCTACTTTATATCTTTCTATATTGCCTATAGAAAGCATGACTACTGCATATACAGACCATTTAGTAACTTAGTTTCAGTTCCCGCAACATAAAACTGACACAAAAAACAGACAGATTTTGTAGCTGAAATAACTATTTGGTGATGCTAACTACAGAAACAGCAATTTCTCACAAAAACCAAGTTCATGCACAATAATATCATGATAAGAAAACTTGTTACATCAAGCTGAATGAATGGGCATGGAAAGACAGTCTCAGAATACAGGGGTTCTATCAACTATTATTCAGACGAAAGAAAACTAAAACATCCCATTCCAATTACAAAGCTCACTGAATTTGAAACTCAATCTTAACAGTTAGCCTATTTTAATTTAAAGCATGATTTGTGAAACTAAATGGCAAGAATAAAAACATGCAAAATACATATAAAAATGACAACAGATTGTGCAAAGATTAACTCAACAAAGATACTTGCCTCATAACAATGTTCGTGTGGTTTCTATATCCAAAAGTTATGCTATGACCCAAAAAAACCATACTGAAAGAGCCACCAACAACCGTTTCATCGATCTCGATGCTGCAAAACATGAAGAGACAATGCAAGTCATATACATGTGACACCAGTTTTCAAAAAATCTCAGCCACCATCCAAAAGTTTGCACTTTATATTGGACACTACAATTGCATATTAAGTTAATTAAGCAAATCCCCATACTAAAAGTGCTTAAAGAAAACACCCCTTCTCTAACAATGATCTAGAAGCATACCTTGTTGCGAAAGGATATCATATAGTATACATACATACATATACACATATATACGGCCATTTTCCAATTGGCATCTAAGTCTTCAGCATAATTCAAATATGCACAGATTTATAGAATATTTCAAAAAATGCACCTAGACTTTGTTATGGTTAATAAAAATCCATGGACTTCTTTGCATTAAATTTGTAACATAAAACTCCTCCAAAGTTCGGTCTCTCTTTTCTATAAGTCGAACCAACTTGTTGCAACAAGGAGACAACTATTATCAAAAAACAGATACATTTTAGATACAAAGCAAAAACAACAATAACAAGACACACACATATGTATATATATAGAGAGAGAGAGAGACAGGGAGTTCGACGTTACATCTTTTTTTTTTATGTGTGGCCTACAACAGCGCATCAGACCCTCGTTCGACGCCCAGCCCGTCCGACATTACTCTGCTCCACACACACACACACATGTATATATATAGAGAGAGAGTCACTAGAATATGATAACTACCATGTGAACCGCGATTTTCATGGATTTTTTGCTCTTTTCTCTTAAATCTAATCATACAGATGTGGCCTACATGCTTGGTTTTATAAGGACCAGATCTTGAATCATCCGATTATGATGCATAAACAAGATTTTTTAAGGCTTTAAAATCAAAGGCAACCAAAAATTGTATTTTTTCATTGAAAATACACGATTCAACAGTTGATTCCTAGCAAATTCACCATGCCAAACACATCTACATGGTTGGATTTGAAAAAAAAGTGTTGGAAATTCCCAGATCACACGGTAGTTCTCATATTTCTAGTGACTATATATATATATATATATATATATATATATATATGATTATGGTTCTGAAACATGATACCACACAATGGGACACAGTACACACTCTTGTTTGCATAGATCTAGCCACTAAATGTTGGGCCCAACCATATAGATGTGTTCAGCATGATCTATTTTCTCAGTAGTGTTAATCATCTCCAGCATGCCATAACATTCATCTTTCAAGATAGTGAAAAATCAATGGCTCACAATTCAATAAGATGAGGATGGTTCAAATATACTATGCATACACACATGCACGCACATTTCTCCCCAGGAATATGTTACAGAAGAGGGATATTTATGACTATTCTTTATGCCGTTTCATTAAATGTATGGCAGGTCTTGCTAACAATGACACAAATGCCATAAAATTTCAATTCATGAGCACAACTACCAATAGATTTCAAAACCTGATTCCACCAGGATCAATAACACATAATTCAACAATAAAACGATGGAACTGTATTTAACACTATAGTCTGATGTTTAGTGCCATTTTAGATCAGCCGTTTCTACAAGGAAAAATGCATTCAAGCAATCAATGATAATGTTCCCACTAAGATGGATTCAATGCATGACTTTGTGTCAATATCCCCATCAGAGGTCACTAAGATCCTTCAATGTGCTTAATCCTTATATACAAAACTTAAAATCAGTAATTACAAGAAAATCAACAACTACCCTATAGAGGTTCTTCCACAAGAAGGGTCAAAATAAAGTTTCCGTACTCATTGAATAGCTATGCAATATCCATCGTCAATCTCAAAACACGAATTCACAAAATGCATCATAATAACCAATTGACCTGTAATTTGGTCCCGCCCGACTGGCAATCACCTCCAACTGTGTCTTTATGTAGCGTGCAGCCTCTTGCAATCCCGGGCTACCCTCCTGATCGCCACAATAAGGTTAAGAACTTGACCGAAACCAATATGCACAGACACACGCGCGCGCGCGCGCACACACACACACACACTTCCAATTCTAGGACTAGAATTACATGCAACTATCCACCTGACGACTCCAAATTTCCTCCGAGAGATACCGAACGTGCTCCACGGCCCTCGCCTCGGAGAACCTATCGAGCGGCGCATCGAGCGGCAACGGCTTGACGTGCTTCATGTTGAGAATGGAATACGCCAGTGCGGCCATCGCGCTGAACATGAAACCTAGGGAAAGCAGTAGCTTCACCGCCGAGGCGTCCTGCGGGCTCATCCTGATGCCGATCGCCATCAAAGAACTTGAAATCTAGGGTTTCGGAAGATCAAGAAGGGAATGTATTCCGACTGGATAACGTGAAAGACGAAGAAACGAACTCTGGAAATAATCATATAAGGCGGTTCCCGTCGAGCCTATTTATAGCCTCCCTTTTCCAAGTCACGTGCTAATAGAACCGGTTTGTTATAGAGTTTTTTTGCGAATTAGTCCCTTCCTCATATAATTTTGCAAAGTGGTCCTTCCGTCAAAAAGTTGTCGGTTTAACCATGGTTAGCTTTTCAAGCAAATGACCAAAGTACAGCCTTTCTTACCATGTCATCGACTCTCTCCCCAGGGGTGGCAAAATCTGACACGACCCGCCAACTGGCGTCTTAGCTGGGTTCGGGTTTGGCTTAAATGAGTTCATGTTGTAAACAGGTCAACCCGCCTAACCTGTTTATTAAACGAGTCGGGTTCGTGTTAGGGGTATGCCAACCCGACTGACCCGTTGGGCAGGCGGGTTAACTCGTTTACCCGAACCCGACCCGCCAACTCGCCCACCAACCCGTTTACTTGACTCCGACCCATCCGCCAACCCGTTTACCTGTTTACCCGAACCTGAACCACCAACCCGTTTACCCTTCTCTTTTTCTCCTCGAATTTGCTTCTCCATTCCACCGCTCAAATCTCTTTCGTTTCCCTAAAGCGCATCCAAGATCCCGTCATTTGCTTTTCCTCCTCTACGGCGTTTCACATTTTGAGGACCTCTCTATTCAACCCAAGCCGTGAAATTCTTTTGATTGGAAGGAAAAAGTGAGAGTATGAGGCGTTCTTGATCTCCGAGAAGCTCGTCCCAAGGTGTTTGGATTGATTTCTAGGATTTTCATGTTTCTGAGGAGCTAGACGAAGGCAGTGGCAATGGACTACGGCCCTTTGGATAGTAGCGGTGAGTCTTCGTTGTCAATTCACGATTTTTTCCCTCTTTATTCTTCATGATTCTTTGGTGTTTCTGAGGTATTGGCCTTTCACAACAGCTGAGAATGACGAATTCTATTTGTTGTTGTTTTGTATTTTTTCTTCTTGTGAGGGCGCTTTGGTGGTGGAGTGTTGGGATTTATGTGTTGTTACTTGTTGGCGTTCAATTCAAGTGCAGGAAAATTAGGGTTCTTGGGAGATCTTTGGTTCATGTGAAAAAGGGTTTTTTGGGTTTTGATTTTAGTTGGTTGTGTTGTTTGCCTCATCACGAACAGGATTCATGGAGAAATATGAGAGACTGCCCGCCCGCTAACTTGCCAACCCGTTTACCCGACCCAACCCGTTTATTAAACGGGTTAACCGTGTCATGTCGGGTTACCCGTTTAATAAATGGGTCGGGTTCGTGTTTGCCACAGCCGACCCGTTTAATAAACGGGTCGGGTTCGTGTTGAGGATACGCTGACCGGCCAACCCACCAACCCGACCCGATTGCCACCCCTACCCCCAGGGGTGCACACCAGTTGAGCTAAGGCTCAAGAAGCTCAGTTCGGCTGAAAAGTGTATTGATCAAACTCGACTCGAGCTCAGCTGAAGCCTAAGCAGTCTTGTTCAAACCCGGCTTGTAGCCGAGCTCGGGTCAGCTTGTGATAGTGAAGCTTGAGTCAAGCTGCATGATAAAGGAGCTCGAGCCGAGTCAAATCAGATCTTGATAGCTGAGCTTGAGTCAGCTTGTGATAGCCAGGCTTGAGTCAGTTCATGATAGCCAAACTCGAGCTAAAATTGAATAAATCAGCTCGTAATGGCTCGGCTGGAGTTTCAAATGCGTGATGACCGAGCCTGAGCCGAAATGAAGTAAATCAACTCATCGTAGCTCGCTATGTTTGTAACAGGTCGAGATCGAGTAACTTGGCTTGTTATGGCTCGGCTTTGTAAAGTATAAATTGCCCATGCAATCAATGCAAAAGTCCAATTGTGTTCCCTGCATAAACAGCAATAGTTTAACTATAGAACCTTGCTGCAAGTTACGAGGACTAAATGATCATTCTTAAATCTTAACACATTTCACCAACAGACTCTTTATCACATATACAATATGAATTCAACGCCTACAAACCTATTATATTCCTGTTTGGTTGTTTCATCACATTTCACAAAATAAAAAATGGATGTAATCATATAGTCAATTCTATGCACTTCATAAAAAAGTTGTACAATCCACACTGAAACAATAATAAATGTTGTACTACTAATAATTTCTACATATTTATCAAAATTGATGTGGGGGTGTTCTCTTGATCCTCCCAAAAATAGATAAAATTGTAGACCTGCCGAAAGAAACAAAAAAAAACTGAAGAATAAAACATCATTCCCACAAACAGAACAAGTTATTCAAGTAACATTTAACCCAAAAAATGAACTTACAGGCTCACGTAACTGTCACACACCTTGCATGAAATTAATTCAGCACTATGTATAAATGCTGAAACAACATAAAAATAGCATTTTTTAGCATAATCTCAACATCGGACAAGCTAAAACTGCTTAAAAAGTTTGAAGAAGCACACTGTAACATTTTGTTTTAGTAGAAGTTTACCTTCATAACATATAAAACAATAAATAAGTAAACCAACGTTAGATCCATTGGAATGTTAATATTCACTGTTTACAAACCCAAGATCAAACATTTATTACCCAAGCAGTTTTCAAATTTCACATCATTCTCATGTCCAAGTCATAAAACATTAAAATTTGTAAATAGGAACCGGCTAAAGACATAACTTAGATCATTACTCGTCCATCATAATCATAATATAGAAAAATCAATATTTCTAGTCATTCCTAGCCATTTGTATAGTTTCATTCAAAAAATCATTACCCTTTTGCAAGATTTTGAAATAAACAATTGAATAAGTTTAATGAGAATAAACCAACATAAAAAAAATTAAAATAACTAAATCAAATACATAATGAATTGTATACCAAATGTGAAGTAATAAATTTGCTTCTAATGCTCAAGAAAATGTGATTCAGGTTCTTATTCAATACCAATATGTGAAACAAAATAAAGTTTATTAAATCAATCATAAGAAAAATAAAACTATCAAAATTATCATGAAGATATTTAGCTTGTGGATTTATTCTTACATTTATAACAACTTGATGTGTCTTTATCTAGCTTGAAGTACAAACTAAAGCTTCTACTATCATTGGTAATAAAGAACTGTGAGTGTCATCAAGCACTCAACCTCTTGTACTAAAAGTCGACTATGAAGCAACTATGTTGATAGCTATACTCAATATGTCACGGGCTGATTGTGAAAGAATGCGATATTTTGATTCTTTATCCCTCCAGTATGCCAAAATGTTAAAATATCCATCTATGTTGTATTTGATTAATTCATCTTCCAAGTAAGTGGCATGATATGATTTTATATATTGGAAAAGATTATTATCACCATTACTTAAAAAAAGCAAAGAAATCAACACTCTCACTACCTGCTTTAGAATCCCCACCATTATTGTCAAACATATTCATGTCATTTGTGTTTGAAGCACCAATATTAAAATCAGTTGTTGCCCTATATTGACTCTCATGTTGAGCAAAACATAATCATTATAAAGCTTTTGCAATGTCTGAACATGTTATTTTGCTTCTTTCTTGTCAGAATAGATTGTAGGAAATACAAAATTTATCAAGTTGTCTTATATTATATGATCTAAATTTAAAGTAATGGTCATCAACAAATTGCAACTTTCTCAATATTTCTCAAACTTTTCCCTTAATTTTGTCACCATTTTTTGGATAAAGCCCAAACTGTCATTTTTTTTTATCCAATACCTCCTTCACCTTCCAAATCTCAAAGAAAAACAAGTTTGAAGTCAAATATTGGATCCTTAAAAAAAGTTGAGAAACATTGTACAACATTTTGAGAAAAATGCATATATATTGAATTTGATCACAATCTTCATCTTCAAGCAACCAATCAAAATATGCATCATCAACCTTATATCGTGGAAAGACATCATTGTATATCAAGGCAATCTTCAACATTAAGTATGCCAAATTTCATCTAGCAGGGGCATCCAAAACCATATTTCTTAAAGTTAAAACATCTAGTTCATTGGTTGCAGCTATGAAATTATGAAGCCTTGATGATGAAACTTTAATATATTGGATGCTTTATCTAACCTTATGAAGTGCCCCTATAATCTCTTCAAGTTAGTAGCATTAAATTTAAAATATGCGCACATGAAAAATGTTGTTACCATAATACAAGTTTAAACCACTTTTCTTCAAGCTATCCTTTAATGTCCTAACAAGAACATTGTTGCTAGAATCATTATCAACTTTAATCGTCAAAACCTTATTCTTAATCCCCCATTTTATAAAGCATTTTGCAATGGTATTAGACAATGCTTTCTCAGTATGATGGGACCCTAACTCATAAAAATTGATAATATGCTTTTATAACATCTATTATTTATCAATATATATGGTAAAACAAAAATAGAAAAAAAAATTATTAGAGGTTCAAATGTCATTGGTGAAACCAATTTTGTCAACATTATTAAACAATTATTTCATATTTTCCTTTTTCATATAACTTCATGCAATCCCTCTTGATGGTCATACGTGATATTGGTCAAAATTTTGGATTTAAAGTTTTACAATACATAATGAACCGTTCATGTTCTACTATTTTAAATTGACACTCTTGAGCAATAATCATTATTGTCATTACCTTCCTCTCTCCATATCAAACTTCTCACTTGAAAGAACCATGTTATTTGGATAATCAAATCCTTAAGCACCATTAAAGCTCAAAATTTGTTATTTGGATTTAGTAGATTTTTTGTATCTTTTCAAATGTCTAATCATTGCAATAGTGCAACCATCCTTAAAACACTCTAAAGTATACAATGTTTACATCTAACCTTCTTTACACTTTTGACTATAATTTCATCAAAGTCATCCCATACAATAGATGTTTTTTACATCTTTGGCCTAACTTCTTCCTATTTTTGTTCTTCAATTTTAATATTTTATTTATAACCATATTTATTGTGAACATTTATAGAAGACTCGGGTTTTGATGAGCTTAAATAAATCATAGTTTGTTGCACTGAGGCATCATAACTTGGTTGTTCTATTGGTCACTTCTCTTTTCTATTGTATCTTTTCCTAGTATTATTTTTAAATTCTCTATAAAATAATAAATATAAATTTTTCATATTTAAGAAAACAACAAGAAAAGAAAAAGCGAAAGCAACATGCCTATAAAAGCAAAAAGAAAAGAACATGTCATATTTAATAAATGATCATCATGAGCTAATTTACCATAAGAATCATATAAGACAAATCACATGCATACCTTATAGCAAAATCTTATATAAGCATCCATTAGTATATGCTTGAACCCACAAAACCAAGTACATGATAAGCATTGAACTCAATCATGTATATGGAAGTTTAGCATCATCCATTTGACTGCAGGAAAAAAAATATGCACAAATAACCAACTTAAACATAGGCAAATTTGACCAAATGATTGGTTTACTAACAAAATCAAACACAATAACATGGAAAAAATTGAGAATTTCCTATTGCAATTCATGTTGGTCCTACACAACCTACTATATTCGAGGTCAACTACTTATTTATACTTACTAGATTCTATCTAAGGAGAAAAGATAAAATCCCGGGTTGTATGAAAATTCAAACTATATTTTAGATTTTTTTGTCAGACCAGGATTTCTATTGGGTAAGAATCAAATTCAATTATATAATTTATTCCCAACGAACATGAAAAATAAATTGAATTTCAACCCATATTTGAATCAAGTTGGCTCATGTAGTTTGAATTTTAAGTTAGTCAATGAGGAGTTTATAGCTTCAAGTGGCATCAATTTTTGCTTGGAGTTAGATCTCACATTGGACTTCACTCTCAAATCAAACCTTGAGAGAAATGAGTTTTGGAATTTTGAGTACTTTGTGTTTGGAGTTAGACAAAAATCATGCCATGAAAAATACAGCAAATTCTGCACCAGCTTAGTTGCAAAAATTAAATCCATTTAACAAACAAATTTTGAGTAATTTACTAAAAACAAATTCACTAACATTATCTAGAAAACAATAATTGAAATTTCAATGATATATAATGTTATCAATATATAGAAATATCTAAATTGTGACTTGTCTAACATTAACAAAAAACTACACAATCATTGGTTGTATTCAATCACCAGCATACATCTCTACTTGGAAATTGTGTTTTTGATCTAAATCTAAAATAGGATTTGCAGAAAAAATTGTTAAGTTGTGATTTATCTAAAGAAAAATAAAAATATCTAACATTATCTAGAAAACAATATTTGAGAATTCAACAATATCTAACATTAACAATATCTAGAATTTTTCTAAAATATGATTTATCTAACAATATCTATCTTCAACAAAAAAATCAAAAAATAAATGAAAACTATCTCTATCAATTGAGATGTCCTGTGGTAATTGAATCATTATATGGTTAACCCATATATAATGATTATTTCTTATTTTTCTATTGACAATGGCAGATCAAGTGAAATCACATTGAACACAAAATGTGTGTTGCAACACCTGATTGCCCTCCATCTCTGGGTACAACCTATCAGTTGTGGGGCTCAATAGTGAGATGGAGGAAGATCAATACAATGACACCGGAAAAAATAGAACCCAAAAAAAATTGAGAGAGAGAGACCTAATGGTTGATGCACTTCTTTCCCGAATCCAAAACCCTCTGTAACATTCTGTGACTGATTTAGTGATACTAAAACACTTAATCGAAAACAAAAGCCTAAAAAGTCAACATAAACTCACACAGACTAAAACAAAAATGAAAAAGTTAAGAATGAGCACAATGAAACCCTTCCACTTGCCCTATGTGACTCTGTGACAGAGAGAGAGAGATTGAGCACACTGAAACCCTTTATTTGTTCTTTTGCTCAACGTAGGCTCGATGTCATCCTCCATCGCCTGTCAAACACACAGAGTGACTGAGAGAGAAATTTGGGAAGGAGAGGATGAAGAACATATATGGGAAGGAGAGATAGAGAGGACGAGGAGGGAACAAATGGGAAGAGGGCACACAAAGTGGTAGAGGGAAGAGGAACAACGAAAGCCAAATGCCAAAAGGGCAAGGGGGGAGTCGAGAAGATGATAAGTCTAACCGAGTTCTTTTTTTTAACCCTAATCATGGTATACTCTAAATTATTGATCATTATCAGATCAACGGTTCAACAGCACACTACCTTACCATATTCGGGTCCAGTCAGTTCGAGCGAGCTTGAGCTTACACGAGCTTAAATGAGTCAGTACTCCACTTGTTTGTACGTTGTGTACAATCTCAATTCATTTAAAGATTTAGGTGCACACAAGTCGGGCTTAGACTGAGGCGAGCTCGGTCTAACTTGACTCCTTATCCACCCCTACTCTCCCCTCATCCCAAGCACAAACACTTTGTCCATGGAGTGGCCAACGACCTAGGCTCCTCACAAGTTATCAAGAACCCAATGTGACTGTGATCATGCTTGACCCTCAAAATGAAGATCCTGCTCGAAAAAAGTTAGACCGAGCTTGACCCAATATCTTACCTGGTCAGTCTCGTTCATGAGTCCTAACTCAAATTAAGCCCTTACTATAAGTAACAAAAAACTTTCAAACCTCTTTGTGTCTCTTCTTCTCTAACACAACAATCGCATAGGCAAGTGGATCTAGTTTGTTAGATGTCGATGGGTTCAAAGACGAATGGGGAGATGAGTGGAGGCTGATGTTGAGGGCGTGCGACTTGTGCATGACCTCACTGACACTACTCTTCTACTAGGTAGCATCAACCATCCTTTGCCTCAGGTGCAGGGGGAGAACCTCCTTGCTGCATGCTACAACCTCATTTGGCTGTGCAAGTTCAGCGAGCATGTCATCCCATAGCGTCAAATGCATGGTCGATGCATTGCGAGTGGTTCCTGAAAGCGTTGCTAACCCAAACCCAAATGTTATCAGACATTTACCGATCTCTTCGAAGAGTATTTACTTAAAGTAGTTTTATTGGTTTATATGTGCGAAGTTTGTATTGTATATATGAAGGTCATATTGTATTTGCGAATGTTTACAAAACTTCTTTTTTATTGAAGAGTTATGAACTTCCTACATCATATTAATCACGCAATACCTCAGAAGGTTCGCATGTGCAAAGGTAAAAAATGTCCTACAAAGTCAAGGATCAACGATTTTGGATATATGAAGATTTGGTTAAATTGCTAGGTAATTTGAGAAATGTGCCATTTTGCATGGACAGTATACTTATTTTTTGTTTAAAAATCTCTCTTTATTATCATATGGTAACAACTAACAAGTGAGCTACAAGTAGGGGTGTGAAAGACCATAATGGGATCCGACATGATTGGAATTTACACAAGTTATTTTCAAGTTCAGATCAGATTAATTTCAAGGGAGTCCTGGATTCCCTCTATTGTTTGGAAGCATAATAAACTATTTCAAGGATTCATGCTTTCAATTCCTTTTGGCTCCTCACCATGCTTGGTTGTAGTTGAGTATAGTTGTAAGCCGCTTGACTGCATCGTTATTGTAGTCAATAATAGGGTAAAACATGTGAATATAGGATTTACTGTGAAGCAAGTTATATGTTCTTCCCTGAAACACGCAGGTGCGTGTTCTCGGGTTTGAATGAGTGCCACATATGTAAGCACGTGGGGCTCATTTTCTCGTGTGTGTCGGTATCACTTAGCATCAGAGTCCAGTGTGTTTGCAAAGACTTAAGTACCCTTTCCCGCCATTAGCGCCATAAAATGATGTTTCGAGTAAAGGACAAAAATGTCCTCCCACCAAAAAGGGTTAAAATCATCATCATTTTCGCCTTAAGGAGTAAACTCCTCTACTTTAACAGGAGCTCATCGCAATATGTCACCCTAAACATTCTGGATCACCCTTTGACGACGCACCATCTACTGTAACAAGAGCTCCCTTTGACGACACAACCTTTGACGTCATCTGCTGCCTCGGGAGCACCCTTTGTTGTCGTCTGCTACTGCTGGAGCACCCATTTGCCATCATTTGTTGCTGCCAGAGCACCCCTTTACAATGAAGATGAAAAGCAAACGAAGAAGGATGAGGAAGAACTAAAGATGGTGAAGAAGAAGGATGACAAAAAGAAGGAAAAACAAATGAAGAATGAGGAGGAGATTGAAAATTACACGCACTTATGAGGCAAACGGATTTCTTCATGCCGACCATGCAAAATTAAATCTACATGCACATCATTCTTCATGATATCTGTCATGATCGTCAGTTGCATCACACTATACTATGCATCAAGTTGTTATTTACCGTGCCAATAAAATAAACAACTTATCGTATATGTGTGTTGATGATAGTGATTCACGTGACAATGATTTAATGACAGCTACGACGCTGTGAAGCGATTTCAATTTTAATCGATAAATGAACAACGATTTGAATACGCAAATCGTCACCGCAATCACGCAACAATGTAAATACCACACACACATGTTTCAATATCATAATATAAATATCTTACAAATCGACACTAGCAAACACATAATATGTTACAAATCGATATATATCGCATAATATATTACAAATCGATACATAAATTCAACATAATGGCTTACAAATCGATATTAACAATCAAAACAATATCTCACAAATCGATAGTATGTTACTACAACCACAATTTGCATTACATTATTCCAATATTTTCTATACAAAGGCAAATTGTTGTGGCCAACATAGACGTCATTGCATAAATCGCATAAATCATCAACTGAAATCTAGGTCTCACAAGGCATATCGATTTTTTACAATGAGCGGGATGTGAAACAATGTTTCTTTTATAAATGAATGACACATATTTTCGTAACAAAGGCAAATCATTGTGGCAATTTATGATTTATGATTGATATATTTAAAGTAGCAACGATTTATGCATTTAATGCAGTAGCGATTTATGATTTATAAATTTACTAAGATTTATACTCAAGTTTGTTAAATCGTACAACGATGTTTACTGTTGAAGCTTAAATGTTACAACGATATGTACTTATGAAGGGTGTGATTTCTACATCGATTTGTATGTTTGAAGTATCAATTTGCACGTTTAAAGCAAGAATGTTTTATATGTTTGATGCAATAGCGATTTATACTTGTTGACGATATTGATTCACGTGACAACTATTTAATTACAGATACGATGCTTTGAAGCAATTTTCATAGAAATCGCTAAATGGGCAATGATTTGAACACGCAAATGGCCACCTCCTGACGCTACAATATAAATTCATCACGCACAACTTTCAATTACATACTATAAATATCTAACAAATCGACACTAGAAAACACTTAATATTTTACAAATCGGTACACATATCGCATAATATATTACTATACTTAACCCTATACCCTAAACCCTTAATATCTTACTAAACCCTAACCCTAAACCTATAATATATTACTAAACCCTGAACCCTTAATATCTTACTAAACCCTAACGCTAAACCCTAAACCCTTGATATATTACTAAACCTTAACCCTAAACCTAAAGCAAAATCCTAAACCCTAAACTCTAAACCCTAAACCCTAAACCCTAAACTCTAAACCTAAACCCTAACCCTAACCCTAAACCTCAAACTCTAAAACCCTTAGCCCTAAACTCTAAAACCCTAAACCTCAACTGTAAACCCTAAAACCTAACCCTAAACCCTAAACCCTAAACCCTAAACCCTAAACCCTAAACCCTAAACCCTAAAACCTAAACCTAAACCCTAAAACCATAAACCCTAAATAGGAATTTCTATATCGATTTGTATGTTGATTCTGTATATCGATTTATAAGCTATCAACAAGAATTTCCATATCGATTTGTATGATATTTGATCATCAATTTGCGTTATACTATGACAATATTTTTGCAACAAAGGCAAATCGTTGTAGCCGACAAAGACGTCATTGCGTAAATCGCATAAAGGTATATATTTTTTTATTATAAAATCTTTGGCAGGTCCCATAAGCATTAAACTCCTCTGCTATAAAAGGAGCTCCTCATAATATTTCCCCCTAAATGTTCCACAAAAAAATCTTTGTCGTCGTCTGCTTTCGTCGGAGCACCCTCTGTCGTCTCAGTGAGTTTCGTGTAACCATGTGTTTTTATGATTTATGAAGTTATCATGATTTGTACTTAGGTTTGCTAAATCATACAATGATATTTTTGTATTGTGCAAGTTACCAATGACTTACATTCGTGAGAGAAGAAGCACTTCGTCGTTAGAGGGGATGACTCTTAACAAAATCGTCGAACAATATGCTTTGTATGAGCAATTAGAAATATACTATAGAATAATGATGATTGAGAATGATAAAGAAAGGGAGCAGTGCTGGCAAAGTATAGAGTGGCGCCTAATCCATCAGATATTGAAGCTGATAATCCAACGAAGAATGATGAAGAAAAAGTAAAGAAGAAAAATAAGAAAAAGGATGACAAAGAGAAGCAAAAGCAAAGGAAGGATGTTGATAATGAAAAAAAGCAAAGAAAATCAAGACAAAAGAAGGAGGAGGAGGAAGATAGGGAAAATTAAAGGAACAATAAGGAGAAGGAGAAAGATAAGCGAAGGCAAAAGAAGGAGGAGGAGGAGAGGGAAAAGCAAAGGAAGAACAAGGAAAAGGAGGAAGAAAAGCGAATGCAATTGAAGAAGAAGGAGGAGGAGGAGGAAGAGAAGCAAAGACAGTTGAAAAATAAGAAGGATGAAGAAGAGAAGCAAAGACAATTGAAGAAGAAGGAAGAGGAAAGGCAAAAGAAGCAAATTCAAGATGAGAAAGAGAAGAAAAGGCAAAGGAAGGAGGACGAGGAAGAGAAGGAAAGACAAAGGAAGGAGGAGGAGAAGGAGAGGAAAAAGCAAATGAAGAATAAGGAGAAGGAGGAAGAGAAGCGAAGGCAAAAGAAGGAGGAGAAGGAGGAAGAGAAGCGAAGGCAAAAGAAGGAGGAGGAGGAGGAAGAGAAGCAAAGGCAATTGAAGAAGGAGGAGGAAGAGCAACAAAGACAGTTGAAAAAGAATGATGATGAAGAAGAGAGGCAAAGACAATTGAAGAAGAAGGAAGAGGAAAGGCAAATGAAGTAGATTCAGGATGAGGAAGAGAAAGAAAGGCAAAGGAAGGAGGACGAGGAAGAAAAGGAAAGACAAAGAAAAGAGAAGGAGGAGGAGAGGGAAAAACAAAAGAAGAATAAGGAGAAGGAGGAAGAGAAGCGAAGGCAAAAGAAGGAGGAGGAGTAGGAGAAGGAGAGGAAAAAGCAAAGGAAGAATAAGGAGAATGAGGAAGAGAAGCAAAAGCAATTGAAGAAGAAGAAAAAGGAGGAAGAGAAACAAAGACAATTGAAAAAGAAAGAGGAGGAGGAAGAGAAGCAAAGACAATTGAAGAAGAAGGAAGCAAAAAGGCAAATGAAGCAGATTTAGGATGAGAAAGAGAAGGAAAGGCAAATGAAGGAGAAGGAGGATGGGGAAAAGAAAGGAAGAAGCAAGAGGAGGAAGAGAAGGAAAGAGAAAAGAAAAAGCAGAAAATGGACGCGAAGCATCGAAGGAAGAAAGAAGTACAAAAACAGATAAAGGAAGGGGACGAAGAGGAGAAAAGTATGACCAAGGTACGTAAATCACTACTATCTATCGCGATGTACTGTTGTATGTATTATTATGTATAGCGATTACTATGAATAGCGATTACTGTGATAGTGATTACTATGTATAACAATTACTACAATAGCGATTACTTTGTATAGTGATTACTATGTATAACGATTACTCTGTATAGCAATTACTATGATAGTGATTACTATAACAACGATTACTACAATAACGATTATTATGTATAGTGATTATGAGGTTACAACGATTTATACTTAAGTTTGCTAAATCGTATAGCGATTATATAAGCAAATGAAATGTCGTTTGTTAAAAGTGATTTGATATGCAAATCGCTTCAGTTAGCCATGATTTACTGTGATAGGTATTATTATGTATATTAATTACTATGTATAATGGGACTGATTGTGATATGATATTTTGTGTTATAGGCAGGTCAGAAGAGAAGTAGAGCAACAAGTAAAAAGCTGAAAGGGTGGTGTCAGTGGCTTGTAATTCTATCGTGATACAGAAAACTGAGTGAATATTAGAAGGACCGATTACGAAAGATGCACTTCGATGACCTTCTGGACCAACATTATTTTGAAAATTGCTGGAATACCATGACCCACTTGGTCAATAAGTGAAACCATAAGACGAACACATTCCAGTTTGGGGGTTTTGAGATCACCATGACCCTAGAAGATGTGGCACGGATTACGGGTCTTAAGTGTCATGGAAGTGTTGTCCTAACACAGGATTCAAACTATAACCCAAAGGACAAGTGCACTCCCTTTCTAGGAATGTCGATGGAGGAATGACATGAGTGTATTTCTGGTAGAAGCAATTCCACATCGATGAAAGTTTTATTTTTTTGTAATAAATGGGAAGAAGGTTGGTCTGCTGCATGTGCATCTGAAGCAGCTGATGAAGAGTTGCGCAACTTCCTTCTTTCTTTTTTGGGACTTACTTTATTTTTCGATTGTTCGGGTTCGAGAATAAGTTACTTGTGGTTGCAGTTCTTGAAAGACTTAGATAAAGTCGACAACTGGGCATAGGGTGCTGCTATGCTTGCACACTTGTACAGTCAACTTTACCGTGTGAGTAAGGGTACGAAAATCATTGGGGGGTTTTGGCATTTGTTTAGGTATTTATTTATTACATATTTAGTACCTGTAGACTAAGCTCGTTGAAGGTTGCAGTTTTACTAATATATTATTTTTGTAGGCCTGGACTTGGGAGCATATTGTCGCCTTGTGTCCTCAGTGTGACCCTGCGATTTGTGGTTTTTTCAAGATCGGCTAGTAGGCTACAATAAATGTCAAGGAGGATAATGCTCAGTTTATTTTAGATGGTCTGCAATTAAATAAGATAAATGGTTTAAAATGGTTGTAATGTTTAGCATTCTTAAGTAATCATCGTTTTAGGATTTTGTCTTCCTTAGTACAAATCGTTATCTTCTTAGCATCTAACTTTTATTAGCATAAATTATTGTAATGTTTAGTATTCTTAAGTAATCAACGCTTTAGGATTTTGTCTTTCTTAGTACAAATTATTATCTCCTTAGCATCTAACTTTCATTAGCGTAAATCATTGTAATATTTAGCATTCTTAAGTAATCATCGCATTCAACATTTTGTCTTCCTTAGTATAAATCGTTATCGCATTCAACATTTTTGCATGAATAATTATGTTTATATCTAAACCACAATCTCGATTGTACAGGTTGTGTGGAGACCGTATGGAGATGGGGAAGACGAGGACGAAGAGGTTGTTGCTGAGGTTGCGAGTCTATTTGTCTGCGATATTTGGCTCTTTAGCAAATGTGAAGCAGTGTTGCAGCATGGTAGTCGAGTACTCCTACAAGCTGGCTTGGGACAGTTGATTCCAAAAGTGCCTGTTGTATTGAGAAGGAAGATGAATAGTGGTGGGGGCAGGAACATGAATTGGCACGAACACTTCAAGAAACAATTGGATAGCTGGAACAAAGGGGGTGTTCGTGTCATACCGTATGATTATAAAGAATGTCAAATATGACCCCAACTATTTCAAACAATATTGGCAACCCATGCATCAAAATCGACAGATTGAGGAGAAGCAACCTGAAAGTAAGGTCACTCTTGTCCTCGAGCATGTCGTCTTCTAGCATAGATGTAAGATCCATCGTGTCTCTTGGGCGGATACTATGATTCCCTCTGTTGTAGTACACGATAAGGAGCAAACACAATTCACAAAGGAGAATGTAGTGTCTGCCAAAAGGTTAGCGATGCTGGAGAGGGAGAATAAGGAGTTACAGAAGCACATGCAAAATTTGGGGAGACAAATGCGTTCAGTGATAGAGATGATTATCAGTGGGTTTAATAAGATCAAGGGAACGAAGAGGCCACCGAATAAAAAGACTCCACCAAGGCAAAGAAAGAGACGAATGTATGTCCATCTGAGTCATCAAGTGCTAGTGAATAAACATATTATGTGATTTGTGTATCCCGATAATTCCATGTTGTAATTCTATCATTCTTTGTTGTAATTATATAATTCTTTCATTAATAAGTGTAACACAAAAGTGCCACTGGAAAATTGACAAGACTACATAAACTTAAGTTTGAAAATTCGTACAAGTTTTCTTTACTTATGTATTCCAAACGTTACAACGATATGTACTATGTAGGGTGCAATTTCTACTATGATTTGAATGTTTGAAGCAACGATTTGTACGTTTGAAGTAACAACGATTTATGAAGTTACCATGATTTTTACTTACGTTTGCTAAATCGTATAGCAATTACTGGCTTAGGCTTTATTATGTATCGCAATTGTTGTAGTAGTGATTACTCTGTATAGCGATTACTATGTATAGTGATTATGAACTTACCATGATTTGTACTTACATTTGCTAAACTGTATAGCGATTACTAGTTTAGGGTTTATTATTTATAGTGATTCTTTTGATAGTGATTACTTAGTATAGCGATTAATAGGTATAATGATTATGAAGTTACCATGATTTATACTTACATTTGCTAAATCGTATAGCGATTACTAATTTTGAGTTTATTATATATAGTGATTCATGTAATAGAGATTACTAGGTATAGCGATTATAAAGTTACCATTATTTGTACTTAGGTTTGCTCAATCGTTAAGCGATTACTGGTTTAGGGTTTATTATTTATTGTGTTTCGTTTAAGTGCAAAGAACGTCACATAACATTAGTTTAGTGTTTAGGGTCTAGAGTTTAGGGAAACGTCATCTCATACACTAATGATGTTATGCGATTATTCATTTACACGTACTAACGTCGTTTAGATGATACTAGCAAATGAAACAACATCTTTTAATTAATGTGCAATGTAATTCATTTATTTATTATATTCTTTGGGCATGATTTTTTAAAATGGGCAGGACGTAAAACGGCGTGAAGACAAGACGTTTCCTTTAAGAGCAAGGAACAAGCGGCGTTTCATTTAAAGAACTGGTGCCTTTTTTATAACCTGCTTCATGAGCAACGAACAGAAAAATCAACGTTTCCTTTAACCTCCTTCATCACAAAAGCTGTATCGATGTTGAAGGACGTTGTGATTCAGTCGAACGTCCATAAAAAAGTACATTCAATTCCTTTAACCTGCTTTGTCTTTTTTATGTCGTATATTCAATTTATTTTGTGTATTGTAGAAAGGAATTGCAATATAATGCTACAGTTTGTTTACTGAATATTCAGTTAATTTCAGTGCAACATCCACAAAACAAGGTGCTAGAAAACTCAACAAAGTGCTCGAAGAGAACATCGATCAGATGCAAGATGAATTTGCAGAAGAAAACACTATCAGTAATTTTGTATGTATGAAACCACTATCAGTTATACATTTACGTATGCCATGGGTATGTATATTAACAAGTGCATATTTGTTATAAACAGACTATACACGATTTTGTCATGTATATTCAAAGCAAGGGAGCAACCATACCGATCTGTATTGTCATCCCTTATTTTATGGTATATCAATTATCTTATATGTTTATTTTCTTTTTTGATTTACTAATGTACCTTCATATTTTAAACTTACTATTATTACTGTTTCGTTTAACAAAGTATCGTTCGCCGAATGCCATACGTGGCTGGATTTCTAGATGTATTACAATACTGGGGTAACGATGACCAAATGGCAGACTTTTGGTCAAATGAAAAGGTTTGCGATCATATCGATTTTCATATTGATTTAAGGTGTTGTTTTGATTCTTAATATCGATTTAAGATATTGTTTTGATTCTAAATATCGATTTTTAAGATATCAATACGAATTTTTAAATCAATTTGAGATATTGTTCTGAATCTTAATATCGATTTTATGTTGATTCTTAATATCAATTTAAGATATTATTTTGATTCTTAATATTGATTTCTATACTGATTCTTAATATCTATTTTTAAGCTATCAATAAGAATTTCCATATCGATTTAAGATACTATTCCGATTCTTAATATTGATTTCTATGTTGATTCCTAATATCGATTTAAGATATTGTTCTGAATCTTAATATCGATTTCTATGCTGATTCTTAATATCAATTTAAGATATTGTTTTGATTCTTAATATCAATTTAAGATATTATTTTGATTCTAAATATTGATTTTTAAGATATCAATAGAAATTTCTATATAGATTAAGGATGTTGTTTTGATTCTTAATATCAATTTAAGATATTGTTTTGATTCTAAATATCGATTTTTAAGATATCAATACAAATTTTTGAATCGATTTGAGATATTATTCTGAATCTTAATATCGATTTCTATGCTGATTTTTAATATTGATTTAAGATATTGTTTTGATTCTTAATATTGATTTATATGTTGATTCTTAATATTTATTTTTAAGCTATCAATATGAATTTTCATATCGATTTAAGATATTGTTCTGATTCTTAATATCGATTTCTATGCTGATTCCAAATATCGATTTAAGATGTTGTTATGAATCTTAATATCGATTTCTATATTGATTCTTAATATCAATTTAAGATATTGTTTTGATTCTAAATATCAATTTAAGATATTGTTTTGATTCTAAATATTGATTTTTAAGATATCAATAGAATTTTTCATATCGATTTAAGATGTTGTTTTGATTCTTAATATCGATTTAAGATATTGTTTTGATTCTAAATATCGATTTTTAAGATATCAATACAAATTTTCAAATCGATTTGAGATATTTTTCTGAATCTTAATATCGATTTCTATGCTAATTCTTAATATTGATTTCTATGATGATTCTTAATATCTATTTTTGAGCTATCAATAGAAATTTCCATATCGATTTAAGATATTGTTTTGATTCTTAATATCAATTTAAGATATTATTTTGATTCATAATATCGATTTATATGTTGATTCTTAACATCAATTTTTATGCCATTAATACGCATTTTCATATCAATTTTGTAAGATATTTTATAATTGATTTGCATATATTGATTCCTACATTGTGGCAATAAAAAATCATTGAGTCTTGTATATGTTGGATGTACGAAAACAATAAATATGGTTCCACAACTCCTTGGACTTTAACAGTGATGTAAACCGTGACATTGTGCATTTGGTAAGTTTTTATCTATAAGATGACCATATTTTGTACCGTCGCCTAGAATTTACTTGCTTTTGCATAAACCACAGGTTGAATTTTTCAGAGACACGTTGGGTGTCGTCATTGGCCCATGGAGGCTTCACGTCGTAGATAATGCTTCTTTATAAAATAATGGCATCGATTGTGGCATCTTTGTAATGAAGTATATTGAAGCAATATACTATAGACAAGAACCGGAATTAATCGTTGTATGTTGTACACTTAAACATGTTTTATTATTCTATATTATTGGTGACTACATTTCTATATTGGTCTGACTTTCATTTTTTTTTCTAGGATGATATACCTGGATTTCGCACAAAACTATGCAAAAAATTGATGAATTTTCTAATTGCGGAAGATACAAAAACCCAGACTACAAGGTTACCTAGAAAGCAACGAAGGACGCAATGCCCCCAAGAGTAAGAGGAAGTCATTTTAAATGTCTACATGTTCTCAAGGATAACATGAAGATGGTTGCGTTCTACTGTTGAGAGATATATATATCAATTTTTGGTTCAACATTCAATTTGTCGAACATGACAAATTTTTTGTGTACAAACATTTGTAACAGATTTTGTAGACTGTGAATACAAATTTTGTAAGGTTGTGTACAAAATTCACATTGATCCAAAAACCAAAATTATGCACCTAGCACACATGTGTTGAATACGCAAATCGCAATAATATAAATTATGCAGACACATGTTTTAAAATCATAATACAAATATCTTGCAAATCGACACTAGTAAACACATAACATCTTACAAAATGATATAATATTGCATAATATATTACAAATTGATTCTTAATATCGATTTGTATGCTTATTCTTAATATCGTTTTCTAAGCTATTAATAGGAATTTCCCTCTCATATTTTATGATATTTTATCATCGATTTGCAGATATTGCTTCCTAACACGATGTCTACTATAAATTTATAGGATATTATATCGATTTAAGATATTGCTTTGAATCTTAATATCGATTTGTATGTTGATTCTTAATATCAATTTCTAAGCTATCAATAGAAATTTTTATATCGATTTGTAAGATAAGTTATCGATTTGCAAATTTATAGGATATTATACAGACTTAAGATATTGCTATCAACAAGCATGATGTCGATTTGTTGTTTCTTTCTCTTTTTCGCCTTTTATCAGTCATTGTGTAAATCGCGATAGGATAAATCGTTTCTACCAATTTTTGTAAAATATTGTTTTGTTTGTTAATATAGATTTGTTAGCTATTATGTTGAATTGTTGTATCAATTTGTAATATATTATGCTCAATTACTGTATATCGATTTGTAAGATACTATGCATTTTTTAGTGTCGATTTTTATGATACTTGTAGTATGATTTCTATTATAGAATTACAATAAAGAATTATCGATTTACAATAAAGAATTATAGAATTACAACAAAGAATTATCGATTTACAACAAAGAATTATAGAATTACAACAAAGAATTATAGAATGCTAAACATTACAATGATTTACACTAATAAAAGTTAAATGCTACAACTATTTTGTAGCTGAAGAATCCACACACGATTCTTGTGTTCCATCCAAATTTTTTGAATTGAACTAAGCATGTCATGAAATAAATCAATATCAGACACTACATTAAGTTCAACAAGAAATACAAACATCTTTCCAAAATTGTTATATATTAAAAGACTTATAAAACTCATGCCATCGTTCCACTCAAACAGGTCAAAAGGATTGCAGGTTTCAACATTATAGTGCATGTTTGTAGGGTATTGTTGCATGTTGAAAATTACACAAGTTAGATGTTGATAAGTTGCACGTAATATAATTTACATGGGAAGCAATATACTGTATTACATATCTGTTAATGCGAAGGGCTTGGTTGCTTAGGGGTTAGTTGTTTCTTAGACATTTTATTGCCAACCAATTTTAGTGCACCCTTTGTCGCTAACGACTGTGATCAGATGCATGTTTTCTTTTGATACCCTTCGCTAGGTGAATATTTCCATCATAATCTACAATGTTTACTCCTGACTTATCAAAGATGATGTTTACGCTTCAACACAACTTCTCATAAGGGTTAAGGAAAGCATGATTTTTACCTATGTTGTTCGATCTCGTTTTCTTAGATTGGTCTTTATAAGCTGCAACAGGCTGATGGTGAATTAACTGCATTTTTTCAAGTAATTACCTTAAAACTTTTCTCATACATATATAGGCTTCTTCGCTTTTCGATGCCAAATCTGCAACATGCAAAAGTGACCTACATAGTTGTTGGTAACGGGAGGCTACGTGACACTTCTCATCGACAACAGATAGACTGACATTGTTTGTATCTAGCAGTTCAATCTTTGCTTGGCTTGTCCATCTTCGCATTAAATACGACTCAGGTATTTCTTGTATCTTCTCTTGATTAAGTATTTTTAATGCATGACGACACCAAATACCTTTGAATTTAAACATTTTGCACGTGCATTCAACTGTTTTGTTGTCAACATTATACGTAACATGTGCTTCTTTTCTTTTTGGATGCTCTTCGCCCTCCTATACAACATGATATTTATGCATATCTCTAGTTTGCATACATCCTTCTATGTTGCAATTCATGACCTGTATAACCTTCTTCTTAGTTCATTCAAATAAAGTTAGTGTATATAGATCTACAAGTCACGTCAATATTTTTATGCCCAAAGTTACAGGGCGAGTGTTGAAGCATTTCACATCTTGTTCAAGCTCATTCTGTCTAAGACCGTCTACAAATAATTTACACTGTTCCATGAAGCGAAACATTATTAAACATGAATACAAGGTTTTTTTCAGTGTAGTATGCATAGATTCAGTTTTTTGTGTGCTTATCATACCTGCACAAAAGTATTGTCTTCTATATGCCAATGCACACTTCTCTTTGTCTGCATATAAATGTTGTAACCACACACAATCTTCAAGGTCATATATCTGAATCATTTGCTCCCAATCAGAAATAAAGGTGACCTCGTCTATGCTCTCAAGTACACTTTATAAACTTTTTTATTAAACCTTGTCTTCTGATTAAAAATATGTCCCTGTTTTTTGCTGCATTTTGAAAGATATACCACAAACATAGGTGATGATGTGCATATGACCATACATGAGACACTGCAATTACAATTGTATGATCACCATTTGTAAGTACAACTCTATGGTGCTTCTCATTCATTGCCTGTGTAAATACTCTGAACAACCACTCAAAGGTTTTCTTGGTATGGTCATACAAAAAAACGTCGCCTAATATGCAACTCTGTGAGTGATGGTTCACTTCGACAAATTACGCAAATGACCACTGTTCTACATTAATATTCATTGTTGTATAAAAAACAAGCACATCATTAAAGCATTCATAATCTACTATTAACTTTGAATCTGCTCAAAACATATTCACAACATACCCATCTTCATCAAGTTGCATTGCACTAACAAAATCAGGGTCATTGCTTGAATTTCTTTGTAGGTAATCAACAAAAGAATATATTCTTACATTCTTCATGTTGTCACCATATCTCACAAAACGATACTAGAAAACACATAATATCTTACAAATCGATATACGATAATTCAACATAATATATTACAAATTAGTATACAACAATTCAGCATAATATCTTATAAATCGATATACGACAATTCAACATAATATATTACAAATCGATATTAACAACAAAAACAATATCTCACAAATCGACACTAGAAAACATATAATATCTTACAAATCGATATATGACAATTCAACATAGTATATTACAAATCGATATTAATAAACAAAACAATATCTCACAAATTGACACTAGAAAACATATAATATCTTACAAATCAATATATGATAATTCAACATAATATATTACAAATCGATATTAATAAACAAAACAATATCTCACAAATTGACACTAGAAAACATATAATATCTTACAAATCAATAAATGACAATTTAACATAATATATTATAAATCGATATTAACAAACAAAACAACATCTCACAAATCGACACTAAAAAACACATAATATCTTACAAATCGATATATGACAATTCAACATAATATATTACAAATTTATATTAGCGACCAAAACAATATCTCACAAATCGATACTAGAAAACACATAATAGCTTACAAATCGATATACGATAATTCAATATAATATATTACAAATTGATATTTAACAACCAAAACAATATCTCACAAATCAACATTAGAAAACACATATCTTACAAATCGATATACGACAATTCAACATAATACATTATAAATCGATATTAACAAACAAAACAATATCTCACAAATCGATATACATGTTACTACAACCAGGATTTGTGTTATATTGCATATACTGAGTGAATGGACGATACCGGATGGGGTAGAGGCCCTTGCTCGCATCTATAACTAAGCATTCTTGTCAACAAATCCCACCGCCTTACAAATATCTTTAAGTTTTCAACTGTCGAAACGATAAAATCTACCTGCAATAACAAAACAACGCCTTAATGACACTCACAACGACATACGTTCTTCAATAATAGCATGCTGACATGGAAATATACCCATGACACTTTAATGACACTTGTTGGAATATTTGTGCGTCATTATTTTTTTTTCATACTGCCTAACGAAGAAGAAAAGAAGACTGTAAAAAGAGATGGCCGACAAATCCCCCTATGATGCCCACCAATGATCGAACCAGTCGTTCAATTTATAGTTATCTCCACGAGGTAGGAACAAACCCGAGAATGTTTTCTATCTAACACAAGGCAGGAACAAGAAGACAACCATGCGTTGTAACACAAGCTAAAAATAAAGGCGGAACGTGCAAATCTATTTACGGAGAGTGGGAGGACATTTTTGTCCAACACATATCTATCTTACGAGAGGACATTTTCGTCAAAAGCATATCTACCTTTTTTATATGTTATTTTATTATAAAGTCATCATGGGCAACATTGACGTATGAATTATTGCGGGTCCCAAGATATTCCTTAGTACACACCAAAACACGCAAATTTGTGTTCCGAGGAGAACACACAACACCCTCTTGATTTACTGAGGTAAGTGGGGTAGAAAATTTGAACCGTCAAAAAATTGACTGATTCAATGAGTTGTAAATACCTCTTCCTTATTAGAGGAATTGATATTTGAATTTTTAGTATTGGAAGTTGGCTGATTCCCTGTCGACATTGACGCTTCCCTCCACTTCCATCTTTCAAACACAATCCAAATATGTTTTGACCTTGCCCATGTCATGTAACCATCTCTAGCACCTTCCCAGCCAGTACCCTTCTCCCAAAAAGAGCCTAAAATATATCGGTGTGAATTTTGGATTTGCTTGATTAGATTGTTTTTAAAATCAACTAGGATTTGATTCAATATTTCAGGCCTCATCCAGTTCGGATTCAAATCAAAATCCAATGTCATTGTATTTTTTTTCACATGTAAAGTGCTTGTTTTTTTAATCTTTTCCTACCTTATCCAGTACTGCACTGCTACCACATACACTTTGGTTCTGAATTCAACCCTGCTTCATGAGATGCGTTTCGGATCAGACTCAGATTCATACTCATTGTCGTATATCCGGATCAAGAATTGGATCTGAACTGATCTGGCCAATTTCCCATCTGTTCTCACCCCTGGCCTGGAACAATGGTATTTGCCAGTCACAACTCACAAATCTCGAAATTCTCACTATTTTTGAAAAATGATTTTTTAGGTAAAATCTTGAGAAAATATCGATGTAAATATATAAATACTAAAAAGTAATAATGAAAAGTAAATAATTAATTGCCAAGAAAAAGATGTTTTTATCACGATATTTTCAGGTTAAAATGTGATATTTTCAAAACAGACGATATTTTAAAATATCAGTTTTTGGGTATAATACCGTTCTCTTGAAATATCAAGATAAAATCGCGACATTCTCAAAATACCGGTTTGAATGTCACAAGGGGGTGTCAACCGGTTGGATTCCCGCTAAAATGGGTGAGTCCAAACCCAGATCCGATTAAGTGATGCATGTATCGGATCTGGATACGGTCTGACTGGATTTTTTATAAAAAAATATACCCGAATTCAATAAGAATTACATGAACCAGACTGGATTCATACATGATAAAATAATATTTTTAAGTTTTTTACATTGAAACATTGAGTCGGAACTCAGGTCGGACCCGTATAAAATTTCAAGAATCATATCCGATCCAGACCTCATGGATCCGACTCGGATAGTTAATCGGACCCCTTGTAACCAAACCCTGACCCACTACGGACTCCGATTGATACAATCCGATACGGATCGAAATCGGGATATACCCGATCCATTGACACTAAGACTACAGACTCCACCATCCGGATCCGATCCAGGTCAGGATCCGAGCGATCAGAAAGACCCAAAGAGGGCAAGCCTGCAAACCATCCCCACCTTATTCTTCTTCTTCTTCCCCGTCGCAAAGGAGAACGAGAATCGCAACCAAGCTAGGGTTATCCTCCAAAGAGGCAAACCCAAAGAACTAGGATTTCTCATATCTCTTTCTGCCAAACGCGATCTCTAGGGTTTCGATTTCCTCTCTCACCTCTGCATCAGGAAGGATAGTTTCTAGGATTTTTTTTCTCTTGTTTGGTGGGAAGATGGCTCTAGGGTTTTGCAAGAAGAGGGTTTTGGGTAGATCACTTTTGGAGGTTCCCTTCTAGGGTTAGGGTTTATTTAAGGGTTTTACTCGGAACCATGGCGACGAATACGAGCAACAGCAGCGCCACCACCACCAACCAGATGCGCCCGGTCGGGGCGTCGGCTTTGCTGGGAAATCCGGTCATGGCGCCGCCTCAATCGATGATCCCAACGCCGTCGGCGACGGTGAACCCGCCGACGATCCTTAATTCGCAGCCGGCCGGCCCCCCACCCCACTTCCAAAGCCCCTTCCAGGCCTCGTTGCAGTCCCAGTCCTTCGCCCACGCCCATGCCCAGGCGCATGCCCAGGCGCAGGCGCAGGCGCAGGCGCAGGCGCAGGCGCAGGCGCAGGCGCAGGCGCAGGCGCAGGCGCAGGCGCAGGCGCAGGCGCAGGCGCAGGCGCAGGCGCAGGCGCAGGCGCAGGCGCAGGCGCAGGCGCAGTTCCAAGCCCAGCTGCAGGCTCAAGCTCAACCCCAATCCCACCTGCAGATGCAGACCCAGTCCATCGTCCACGCCCAACAGCAGACGCAGAACCTTCCCTCGTCCTCCCCTTCCCTGTCCACTCCTGGCACGGCGAACGCGAAGAGGGGCCAGCAGAAACCGCCCACCCGCCCCACCGGCACGCCTACGAGTTCCGGCGTCGCGGCCGCCCTCAGGACAGCAGAACTCACCCCCGCCGCCCGCCGCAAGAAGAGGAAGCTCCCTGAGAAGCAGTTGCCCGACCGGGTGGCCGCCCTCCTGCCAGAGTCCGCCCTCTACACGCAGCTCCTCGAGTTCGAGAGCCGTGTGGACGCGGCGTTGTCGAGGAAGAAGATCGACATCCAGGAGTCGCTCAAGAACCCACCCTCGATGCAGCGGACGTTTCGCATATACATCTTCAATACGTTCGCGAACCAGAATCGGCCGCTCCACGAGCGCGGGCAAGCGGAGCTGCCCTCTTGGTCGCTGAAGATAATTGGGAGGATACTCGAGGAAGGAGCCGAACCAGAGTCTGCAGGCAGCATCCCGAAGCCGAATCCTTCTTACCCGAAGTTTTCTTCCTTCTTCAAGAGGATCACAGTCACCTTGGACCCCACCCTGTACCCTGAGAACCCAACAATTGTTTGGGAAAACGCTCGTTCGCCGGTCCAGCACGAAGGTTTCGAGATAAAGCGAATTGGGGATAAGGAATTCACAGTCGGGATACGGCTCGAGATGAATTACATCCCAGAGAAGTTCAAATTGTCGCCGGCATTGATGGAGCTTCTGGGCATCGAAGTCGATACTCGCCCGAGAATTCTAGCTGCTATATGGCACTATGTCAAAGCTAGGAAACTTCAGAACCCATCCGATCCCGCATTCTTCATCTGTGACATGCCTCTCCGAAAGGTCTTCAACGAAGAGAAATTGAAGTTCACGATGGTATCGCAAAAGATATCTCCGCATTTGTCGCCTCCGCAAGCTATACAATTGGAGCACAGGATCAAGCTGTCTGGAGAAATGCCTGTGGGTAGTGCAGCATATGACGTTCTGGTGGACGTCCCCTTCCCTTTGCAGAAGGAGATGTCTGCTTTCTTGGCGAACACTGAGAAGCATAAAGAAATCGAAGCGTGTGATGAGGCCATTGCTTCTGCGATCAAGAGGATCCACGAGCACCGCAAGAGGCGGGCGTTCTTTTTAGGATTTAGCCAGTCGCCTGTCGAGTTTATCAATGCGCTCATTGCATCGCAGAGTAAGGACTTGAAGCTCGTCGCTGGGGAAGCTAATCGGAATGCTGAAAAGGAGCGTCGTGCAGACTTCTACAATCAACCATGGTGAGTTTCTTCTTGTGTCTCTTTGCATTGCGCTGTTATGTTTTCGTTTGGTAATTTGTTCTGACGGTTGTGTGACAAACAGGGTTGAAGATGCTGTTATTCGCTATTTGAACCGTAAGCCTGCTGGTGGAAGCGATGCTCCAGGAACCACATGATAAATGGCTTACTGAATTACTCGTTTCTTGGATGTGAGACTCTTAGCGTTGTTGTTTTCTGGCTTCATGGGAGTAGTGCTCGTTTCACCTGTTATCTGTCTCAAATGTTTTCACTTTTTTTGTTAACCTGTTTTGTTGTTCATTAACAAATGGCAAAATCCTCTTGAGAGAATTGATTAACTAGTCCGAAAAAAAATTCCATGGAAAGGGGTTGTGTTATGTCTGATGTTAGGGCCTTAGCGGTTGTGGCATTTTCATGTTGGGATCATATTATAACTTTAACTGGATTAGTGGAAAAGTCAAGCACCAGCTCCTTGTAACTTGTATGGAGTAAATTTAGATGGTTCATTTCTTATTATGCATTAACATTTGATGTGGAGTAGATACATGATTTGTTTGATCATGAAATTCTGATTTATGGTGCAGCAGTAATGATTTTCAACTAAAATAAGGAGTTGGGTTTAGTGTTTCATCTGCAATTTTACTTTTTTGATCTTCAGTGGTTCTTAGGGTGAGTTTTATTGAGCTTGTGGGGTTACTAGATCTGTCAGATTCCTTATCACCTTGTTTTTAAGTTCCTGGTGGTCCTTCCCTTTAAAAGAAGCATCTGCCTTGGCAAGGAGGGAACTCTGTGAACTGCACCATGAAAATGTAATCCGGTACTTGAGGATCTTTTTTTTTTTTGGTTAGAAGAAATGACCAACCAGATTAGTCTTTGCATTTTCAGGAGCCATGGGTTTTAAAATTGATAAACTACAACCTAGAGCTTGTTCCATGATGAAAATAAACTCTTCTGATGGAACACCTAAGTAACCCTTTTACTAGGGCACTAGGAAACATAATCTGTAGTTATCAATCTATCATTAAGGAATTTGATTTTAGTCCTGCCATCCAGCAAGGGAAGCAACTTTTTTTTGCTGGATATACATGGTGATGCAGTTTTCGCCATCCATCTTCAGGATTGTAAGTTGGTTGAGGAAAAGCTTGATGCACAGCTAAACAGCTCGGTGATTCACTTTGAAATATGGTGGCAATGATAAATGTTTCAGTTTATTGGTCAAAATGATCACAGTGCCATAAGAATGCAAAAAAAAGGGTGCTATCATAGAATTAAACACTGACAAACTGTTAAAGCCATGCTGGACAGCATCAATAAGGCTATTTAGATTGATATTGGTGGTTACAACAATTGGTACTTTGCACATTCATGAATTAGACTCAAGACTTAGATATTTAAATGCACCAACATACTCTAGGTTGAGATAGAAACTGAACTGAATCTTTGATGGGGATAAAACGTCAGATCTGTCAATTGATTCATAGTATCTATACATATAAACAGAGTGCTGAATCCTACTTTGCCTCTTGTTACTGGGCAACAGCTCTAAATGGACGCATCCTGGTTTTGAGTTGTATGAAGATTGAGGCTTGTTGGTTTGGTGCCTGAATCCTGGAAGATGGTTATTGGGAGGAAAATGGTTCTAATGAGTTTTTCCTTAGTGTGATTCAGAAGTCCGCAAATGCCCATATTTGCAGGGTGGAAATCAAATGTGAGAAGTGGTACTGCAACTGGCATTAGGAAGTGTGCCTTTCTACGGAAGGGATAAACAAGGGTAAATTAGGAGTACTTTTATGAAGCAAAACAGGAATAAATTTGAAGTACCATCATGAAGCAAATTATAAGTATTATCATGAAGCGAAACAGGAAACTTGAGGAAGTACAGTGCATGGATTTCTGGAATTGAGCTTTTGAGGAGGCGAGTTTGGAAGCTTCTGGTACCATGCTGCAGGCCTAACATAGTTGTCTGCATTTTAGAAAGAAATGAACTACATGATACTTTTTCTTCCTGTGATGGCATAAATAAATCATGGTAACGAGTGATTCAGTCTTGTCTGCATTTTAGAAAGAAATGAACTGCATGATACTTTTTGTTCCTGTGATGGCATAGATATTCCATGGTAGCGAATGATTCAGCCATGAAGCCTATGCTTTTTATAATGTCGTTTTATGTACTTATTCATGTAGACTTTGTGGACTAAACAATAAATCATGTGTCCACGCTTTGGTGGAAATGGTTCTGAGAGAAACTGAGGGAAGTGATTTTGGTGGGAACTTGGGATTTTCTTCCTGTTTAGGAGCACCTAGTGATTCCTTAAAGGTTCCAGGCTACAAATTCTTTTGATTTCTAAACCTCATTGGGGTAAAAATTTCAACAAATACCTCATTGGAAGTTCCCAAGAGTCAAAATCCTTCACAAAGATAAAAATTGACAAAGTATCCTCCTGCATGAAGGAAAATGAAGGAACCGTTGCACGCCAATTGCTTGCCCATTTCCACCGATTTCTTTTCTGCCACAATGTGGATGGAAGCTAATGGAAAACAAAGGTTCATGGAAGCAAAAGCTGATTATTATTGTTTTGGTTCAGGTATCCTTATCATCGAAAATCGAGGACAGGGCAATGTTAGCCAATTCCAAGAATGTCCCTCAAGGAATACGGGACCATGTAAATTTACCAAACGAAATTCCATACCAAATGGGATGGCTTTTCAGTTTCTGCAAGCATGCTCTTCCCTTGTATGGCTTGTAGAAATGTACAGGTATCTTCAAATTTATGCAACCCATAACATGGTCCACGAATGAAAAATTTTCATGCCAGGGATGCGCCTTCAATCTCTTCAGTCAGATCATAAAAGAAATACAGATAAATGAGAAGCTCAAGAATCTTGTTCACTATCAAATATTTATTCATTGGTGACATTATGTGCACGTCTTCATATAGGCACCATTTCCTTTAATTATTTGCATTATTCTTATCAACATAACTAGGAATCCTATAGATTAAGCAATAAGTATCGACATAACTGGTTATGTTGATTTTGCGAATAAGTTGTTGCGGTGGTCCCTGAGAATCTCATACACTTTGTCAGGGGAAGGCAGCTTCTCACTCACAAAGGGGAGGCCGAGGAAGTCATCGAACCATGCATCAAGTCGTGGGAGATTGTCTTCTTCAACCACTTTGTCAGCAAGGATTTCCTCCATTCTTCCGATCCAGAAGGGGAGCCAACCAGCTACTATATCAACCAATCCGATCGTCTCTCCACCAAAGAATTTCTTGCCTTTCAATGCACCTTCCAGAGTCTTCAGATCCTCAATGAATCCTGCCTTGGCCTTCTCTTGCTCCTCACCTTGAGTGGAGAAATATCGGAAACTTGATGGCAAACACTAGAAAGAGGAAGAAGGAAAATCATGAAAAACTGATTCTTTTTTTCTCCTGAAGAAAAGAATGTATGAAAAGAGAAGACAAAACAGCGTGTAGTGGTGACACACCAGTCACCTACAGTAGAAAACATCACTAAAAAATAAAGAGCGATTGTGAAACCCAATTTGACATGGTAGTGAGGCAGTTTGTTTATCCTAATGGGAATCTAATCTTTTAGAAGACCTGTATGCATCACATAATTCTGTCCATGCCATGTTTGATGAGAAGCATAATGTCAAGATTTCTGTGTGTGTGTGTGGTATCAAGTTAAGAAAATTGCTCGGCCTGCACAGCACAGTTCAGACTGTTCAGTTTTTCCACATACGTGGAAACATCACTCTCTCTCTCTCACACACACACACACACACACAAACGGCTTCTCTCTGTGAACAGGCACCGGGACTTTCTTATGAACTGGGTTGTACTTCAGCAAGAGCTCGCTCTTGTTCTTCAAGTCTTCTTCTATGTATTCATACTCAATTCCTTTGAAGTTCAGTGCAATTTCTACCTTTACACCGAATGGGCTAGCCCAGAAGCTAAAAAGCCTCACCTCTCTGACCGTCTTTGATCTCTCACTCTCTCTCTCTTCTAATTGTTGAACTCTGCAACTCTGGCTAGGATGATGCTTATGGTTTTATAGAGATATTTTTAGATTGTTTGGGGCTTTAGTTTCTGCATGTAGTCATTGGTCTGAGATGATGAAACAGTTGTCAGTTTGTCTTTACATGGAAGTCAATAAAATGATGTGAGCAAGGACGTTTTCTGGATGCTTGAAAGTTTTGGCCCTTTTTTCAATCATTTGGCCAAACAGATACAAGACAAGTATGGAGTAAAATGAAACACAGAAGAATTGGTTTAATTCCCTGTTGTGAGGCGTTTGCTTCAACAAAAGTAATTTCACAAAGACCCAAAACAAATTTCTTTCATGGAGCAGTTAGGTGGTGGGCTAGTGTCACAGATCTCGCCATCATGAACTTTTAGGCAAGTCAAAATCTCACAGTAAATCAAAAATAGTTTTTTTCTCAGAACATTGCAGGAGAATTTTACCATGTGAATTTCAGAATAAGAATATGAAAGATTTAAAATTTGAAAATGTTAGTATTGGTGTCATGATGCTTTTAAATAAATGTAATATTTTGAAAATATTATACTTTTCATCTTATCAGCTTTTGAAGATACCGCAAAAAAATCATGATATTATCAAAATATCGTGGATGTTTACGAGTTTGTTGTGACTATAATTTACCAGATAATTGCAAAAGATGTTGAAAACTTGGTATCTCATCCAAATGAACTCCAAGAAATACGTTTACAAGTCGTTTTCTAGGTCCATGTTTGCAATGGACAGCAGTATTCAGCATAAAGAAAAACAGTTGGAGGGTTTTTTTGAAAAAAACTTTACACGTTGCAGCAGCATCCATGATACCTTGTTCTCAATATGACCATGCAATGTACCAATATGAACATGCAATGTACCTGTCACGGGCTAAAAGCGCAGGCCCCAATGACATGTCTCGATGTACCCCGACACCGGAACGACCTTTTAAGCATACAAAAAAAATTAAGCTTAATGTTGCTCATCAAGCGCACAAGCACAATAGCATAAGCATGCCCGCACATAATCACATAAAGAGAGCAGGGAGGCAAAAAATCATAGGAGGCAAGAAAGCATAGACTTTTATTAACAAGTTAACGAGTACAGAGGGACCTCTAAATCACCTTGTATCCGGGGGTTCTTAGGCCAAAGACCATTAAATGTACTTAAAGAAAGCAAAAGAGGCAACTACATCAAGCAACAAAAGTAAACAATCTTGGCGGTTCAGAACACTCTCCCCTATCTAAGTTGGCGTCATCCTCGGTGACAATCGTAAGTGGTACTCTTTCACAAGTTTATGGTGTTTTTTCCAAGTAGCTTCACTCTCCGATAGACCTTTCCATTGCATTGGGTACTTACATCTCACTAAGATAATTATTGAAGTTGTTGATGATGACTTCTGGTTCTCTGCCTGGGATACTGGCTGTTGAAGGTGTGCATTGCGAGATCAAAGCACACTGAGATATACTATGATGTGGGTCACTTTCATCTTCATTGAACAACTTAAGGTTGGACACATGGAAGACTTGATGCACTTGAAAGTCTATTGGCATGGGACGTCAACAATGCTCATCTCTTCATCAATCTTGCGGATCGTCAAGAGGAATATGTCTCATCCCCTCTCTTGAGACCCTTCTTTAATTGGAGTGCTGACACTAAGCGCTTATAAGGCTTCACTACAGGCGGTGCATCCATCATACAATGCTGCTTCTCATCCTCAAAACTGACAATATTTAAATAAGGCATCGACAAAACTTTATTGATTCGAAGGAACTCCATCCCTAAAATGACCCTGAAATCATTCATTGGCGCTAAAGGAAATGTGATCATTCCAGACCAGCTCAGGATTCCCACTGGTGCATCGTTGATTACTCCATAAATAGGCCTAACTTTTTAGTTGACTACCTTCATCTAACTCTCTTTATTTTTCCATTGTAGCCTTAATCGCTTCACCTCTTCAAGAGAAACAAAGTTGTGCGTGGCGTCCGTGTCAACCAATTGGTGAGTCGCCCATTCATAAGAACTTTTAAGTACATCAGCTCTTTGCTCATGGGTGGTTCGGCATCAGGTGTCACCTTCATTGTGTTCATCTACATTGCTCCAACAATCGACTATTTGCGGTGACACACCCAACTTCAACTTGGACTTCGTTCACAACTCTAGGCTCATAGTTATCTCAGTTTCCTAGACCACGATTTCTGTTGGGACAACTATTTGCCCAGTGATCATTGTGGCAATGTAACAATCCCGACGATGATAATTTCATCCTCAATGGTTGTTATTTCTCTGTTGGATATTGTGTTGTCCCTCCTATTGGTCATAATTCTGTTGATTATCACCTTGATGGTTCCCATTACCAACATTGTTCCCTCGATCATTCCTTCAATTATCCTTCCTATTGTTGCTATGATAATTCTTGAACTGTCTTCCCTGGGATGTTGTATTCAGCCTATCAATATCAACGAGCTTCTCAGCAACAACAAGTGCCGCAATAAGAATTTAAGGGTCTTGTTGATTGAGCTTCGTAGTTGGTCACCATGCAGTCCATGTATAAAGTAGAACAACTGGTCTGTGTCACCCTTGTTCACGATGTCTAAAATGAGAGAGGTGAATGCTTTAACATACTCATGAATTGACCTAGTCTGCTTCAGGGCCAACATCTTGTTGTATGCAATTCTATTCTCATTCTTGGCTAAAAAGAAGTTGTGCAGTTCCTTCTTGAGATCCACCCATGAATTTACAACAGCACACCCATGCTCAACATCACATTTGTGACGTCTCCACCAAAGCATAGGTACATTATTGCGGTGCACAAGGAATCTACACCTTTCATAATACCCCTAGCCTTGAGGTACTGGTGCATCAATTAAATAAAGTTCTCAAGATCTCTTGAGTTATGAGTGCCTTTGTACTTTGCATGCTCAGACAACTTAATATGCGACCTATCTATAAGTTCTGTTGCTCCACTAGCTGAGGTATTCCTCAACTGTTGCTCCAACTGGTCATTTTTTTGTCAGACAACATCCAATTCAGTAACCATGATGTTGAACCTTTCTAGCAGATCATCAAAATTGGTGTTAAGACTCTTCATAGAGTTTTTGTATCTAGTGGCAAGATCTTTCACAAAATCTTCCACTTTCTCTAGTGCAATCTTAATCTCTTGATCAAGCATCCTAAAAGCAATATTAATATCATTAACTAACCTTTTCATGTTGGTCACGGTCTTTGTCAACTCGACAACATCACGCACGAGAGCTGTCACACACAATATTGTTAAGTACCTATGCTTTGAGACATGAAGCACATGCCTCAGGTGCGAGACGAGCCTTCATGCCTTGAGACACAACATTGAGGTATTACTGTTTATGAGGTATGCACCTTAGTGTTTGAGGCTCACGCCTCACTCGAGGTATGTGCATTGAGGAGGAGCACATGCCTCATATACTAAAAAGGTATTCACATAAAATGGTAATGTTTCACATATTCACATAATGTGAATTATGTTAGAAAGTGTGTGCATTAAGATCAACATGCCTTTTCATTTTTCTAAAAGTCGTTTAGTCTTCCTTTTCTTACCTCTTGGTACAAGTCTCTCTCTCTCTCTCTATATATATATATATATATATATATATATTCTTAGAATTTTATGAGTTTTTGAGGTTCTCTTTTCAAGCAAACGAACCCTAATTCCAAGTTGTTTGGTTCAAACGTCCCTTGTTCATTAAATGGAGGTCTGATTTGGGGTTTTTCTTCTCGTGTTACATATTTTGCTCTTTCAATTTAAAGTTCTAATGGATGCCATTTCTATTATTTCTTATGAAAGTTGTAGATGGTTATCATGATAGTTTTTTTTTTTTTGCATTGTTTGGCCTACAAGGCATTGCATTCCAAATGATTATTGCAAATCTATTATGTTTGTAAGTTTCTCTAATATTAGAATAACTTGACCAAATATATATGCACAAGTGAAATACAAAACACTATAACCTAAACTATGACATTTTCATCTACTTCATGTGTGATTTTTTTTCTCTCAACCAGATCTTTGAAAGCTCAACATGAGGCATGCATATTTTCAATTTACTTATGAATTGAGATTTGAATAAAAACTCATGATACTATATTAATTGGGTGAGATATGTTATCCTAGTTTTGTTCTTAATCTTACTTTAAAACCAAGTTGGATCTTTTAGTTCTTAATCTTTCATATGCCTATGTGTTTGAATGTACTTTTTGTGTGTATGAATGTGATCATTTTTTACGTAAAAAAATTATATGTTCTTACAGGTTATTGTTAGTAAAATACACAATTATTTACTTATTTTTTATTTTATTATATAATTGCATGTTTTCTTATTTTGCGCTACTTGTTGTTGTGATAATTGCGCTTCAATGCTTTGATACTTAGACCTCACTTCATCGAGGCTGTAACGCATCACCTAGCTTTGATGTTTTTAACAACCTTGGTTACACAATCATCAACCATGAAATCATGTTCGGGAGGAACCTCGCTACCCGAAGAAAATTTCTGATGTTTTTTCAGAGGCATACTCAACGAAGAATGTTGAATGCTTGTCAAAAGTTTCAACAAGGCTTTTATACCAATTTGTCATGGGCTAAAAACAAAGGCTCCCGTAACGTGCCCCCGTGTACCCAACACCGAAACAACCTTTTAAACATACAATAAAAATCATGCTAAATGTTGCTCATCAAGTGCACAGGCGCAATAGCATAACCACACGTGCACACAATGACATAAAGAGAGCGGGAAGGCAAGAAAGCATAGAAGAAAGTAAAAAGTTAGAAACTTTTATTAGCAAGTTAACGAGTATAAACAAACCTTGAAATCAGGTCAGAGCTGCTTCTGATGCCTTTCATCACAATGAATGAGCTTCAAAACACAGTTTTTTTTTAAATCTTAGATGGGTCCTACAAAATTTGTCAGAATGATTGATACTCTAGATGAAGGGCATCTAGATCATACAAAATGGACGGCTAAAAACAATGCCAAAACCTTATGTTTGGGAGGCCATTCATCCTCTAGATGGTATCAAAGGTAGCTCTCATAGGTTACCACACTGCCTCTGACCTGATGCACTTTCTTTTCTTCTTGACAAGTTTTCATCGGCGAACATCTTCAATCTTGTTGACGTGTACTAGTAAATTTTTTGCGGTATTTTAAATTCTTAATATCTTGCAATTATTTAGATATTTCCAACACCTAGATTTGAATTTATCCTGAGATATTTGTGACATAAGCTTTATCATAACTACAAAAATTGAATCTAGATGATGATCATGTGAATTATCAAGTCTTGATGATGATGGCGATGATGATCATGCTTCTTAGCAGGGCTATCCGGTAGGTTACTTGATCCCTATGGAGTGTGATAAATGGAGAAAGAGAGAGACTCTAGGTCCTTCACATCTTATCAGTCCAGATGCAAACCTTCAATAGGTCCCACCCAGGACTTGGTACCACATTTAAGACCATACTTCTATGGGTGTCAATGGCTCGGGTTTGACCCAGACTCGACCCGTATCAAACCCTATAGAGTTAATGTTTGGTGATGAAGAAGGAGGTGCAATTAAAATCCAGATTGGATCCAAATGATTCGATTAGTATATGAAGTTGTGTATAGTTTGGGAAATTTCATACTAGTCCTAGGTCTGCCCTAAGTTTCACTTGAGATATATAATCTTTTAATATAAAAAAGATAAAAAAGTATTACTTTAACAGGACCAGTTTTGGTTTATGTAATCTTTATAGGATCCAAGTATGTTTTTTTTTATGGTAAACCTGAGCAGACCTAGGTCCAAACCTGGTACCAGCACCGCAAACTCAGATCCGAGTTTGGACCTACCTGGCCTGAACCAGATCTGACCCGATGACACCCCTACATACCTCTGTCAAACCTTTTTATTTTCTCAAATCAACTTGAATGTGCCACATGGGTGGGTATGTGTACCTGTGTGGTCTATGTAAACCTATGTTTGTGTTGTTAGGCCATTAAAATACCTCTGTCATCAAAAGTGAGCTGCCTTAACCCACTAGGATAAGGATGAAGAAACTTGATGATCACTATCTTGGTTGATGCTTCATGATGAAAGAACATGGCGGTCGTTAGTGTAAGACTTGCAATTTTTCAACAAACTTCTGAATAAATTCATGAGGCATTTCCAAGTGAAAATAACATCTTAACTCGAAATACGAATCAAATCGATTTCTACAAACTAGTTATACTTAAGATATTCGTATCTTGACGAATATATGCTCAAACAATCAGGGATCCATAGCTTCCTCCCTGAGTAAAATCAAGAGATTTGTACGAGCCAACTTTCTTAGTTACGTCAATACAAAGAGAATGACGTACTCACAATTTTTCAAAAAAAATTGTCGAAAACTCATAATTTTTGCAGGACCCACAAAAATATTGGTAGGACCCACAAAAATATTCTTCAGAAAATATCTTATGGGACCTACAAAATATTCTATAAAATATTTTATGTTGGCTTCACACAAAAGAACCTCTTGAAATTAAATTAAATCCAAAGGCAAGAAGGGAAAAAAACTCTTTGGATTTTTCTGAAAAAATCCAAAGAGGAGGTGGGCTTGGGCTATAAATAGCCCTCCTCACTCTCTCTCTTCTCATAAAAATTGACCCCCCTCTCTTCAATTCTCTCTCTCTCTTAAACCTCTCCTACCTAGCCTAACATGCATGACCTGGTCTGAGCCTGCCTGAACTAGTCTGAACCTACCTAACCTGGTTCAAACCTAATTGACTTGACTTGAACCTACTTGGGTTTACTCAAAGTTAAAGTTTCTTTTGGTCCCAAACCCAGGTTTGATTCACTTGACTTAGATCTAGCTTAGTTGGACTAAGTCTGAACCTGTTTCACCTAATTGACTTAGATCGAACTCAGTTTGGTTCAAACCACTTGGGTTCAGTAGCTTGACCTGCTCTTCCTTTTTCTCAACTAGGTCGAACTCATTTGACCTAGTCTTACCTCTCGAAGGAAGGTTTGAACCTAGTTCGAAGCAGTCAGAGCGTTTTAGAGGCATTTTTCACCGATCCATTTCTCTTAAGTATTTGTTGATATATGCTCTGATATATATCATATATGTTCTGAAGTAGTATCTGACCTTAGTTCTTGGTTTATGCCCTCTAGGACACTTTAGTGTTCACGCACATGCCTTGTGACTATCGTCAGATATGTATGTTGAATACGTAGTATATGCATTCTAAAAAATGGTATCTAGCCCTAGTTCTTGGTTTATGCTTTCTAGGATACTTCGATGTTCACGTGCATACCTTGCGACTATCGTGAGATATTGGGTCCTGTGTATATATGTATTTGAGATTGCCATTGTATCAAACGATGTCAAGGCTCTTGCTTTCTGCAATTTACATTATGCTTTTAAGATTGTCATCACATCGAACGATGCTAAAGCTCCTGCTTTCTGTAATTTAAGTTATGCTTTTAAGATTGTTGTCACGTCGAACGATGCCAAGTCTCTTACTTTCTGCAAATATATATATAAGATATTTAGTTCAGTTTCTCCCACAAAACAATAAATATGCATTCATTTATGCCGCCACATTATAAAGGACAATCTTCAGCTTATATTACATATAGTGCGCATACATGGGCGTTCAAATGGAGATCAACTCCAAATCGTCAATGTGATTTCATTGCCGCTCCTCGATCAAGATTATGCTTGACGAATGAAGCCCCTATTAGAAATGTTTCGCCTTTGTATAAAACTATTTTTTTGTGAAAACCTGTCACTTGTGCATGACCTAGATATGGCCCAAGGTTTCAATTAACCTCGATGAATGCAAAGTACGCACAATAGTGCACATCCATCCTCGAGTTAAGCATAACAATTTTTCTGTTAAAAGAGGAAAAATGCTGCCAAATTTTTGAAAATATGCTCACTGAGCTTAAAAGAAACGCATACTTTCTCCATCAAAGAGAGAAAATGCTGCAATTTTTTTTGAAGAAGCTCAACAAGCTCAAAAAGAACGTAGCATGTTACTCCGTCATACAGAGGAGATGCTACCCAAGTTTTGTCAAGTACTTTCTACAACGTAGAAATGGTCGACACACTTCTGCCATCAAAGCAGGGGAAGCGTTGTCGAAATGGATGGCAAAAGAGTTGCCTAAACAAGTTGAATGACACGATGATGCTCTGTTATCAGAACGTTGTCAGAATGACTCATTCTCATGTTTGCCTGTAAGGGCACTTTACTCGTAAGGGTCAAAGAGCCAGAGTAGTCGTTGCGCCTTGACTAAGCCAAATGCTCATTGCGATGATATACGTTGAGCAACCGATCCGTTGAGATTGTGTCATATGCATGCTCATTGAGATACTATTATACAACTAGGCTCGTAATGGCCGAAGAGCCATAGTACGTTATCCACCCCAAAGAAGTGAGGTGCTTGTGATGGTCGTTGACGTCGAGAGCAGAGTCAAGCGTGCATATAAATAAGACTTAAGGTCTCAGAACCCCGCGGTTGATGATCGTGTTAGGAGAATACTGAATGGGGTCAGATACATATTTATGTAGTGCAGGATGTACTAGCTTTCTTGAGTGACATGCGAATATCCGACAAGTAATCGTAAGACCGACAGACCCCTTCAGAACTATTGTTCATCGTGGAAGACGATGATGGTACAACCACGAGTGACATGTATTTGATTATGAACCTGATGGAGTTTATGAGACCTCCCATCACTCAGGAGATATGGAGGTTGTGGTTATCCCGTGTACCAAGGGGTGAATCGCTAATATTGAAACAATGCATTAGCTCTAGGTTCAGCGATGTATGAATGCATGAGTGAATGAATGTTGTTCTGTCAAGTCCTGCATAACCTTGATAAAGATGTCATGATCGTTATACTACTGAACTGATAGGGCAAAGACCCATGATGTATATGCAAGACTAAGCGAAGCTTGAGGAGCTCGCGTTTAGATTCGCAGGATACATATGCGCCAAGTATGAAGACTTGAGTTTGACATCCCAAATGAGGCCTTGAAGAGGTCTACGCTAAGTCGTGAAGACTTGAGCGAGATATTCAAATCACAACCCTGAAGAGGCTTATGCTAAGTCATGAAGACTTGAGCAAAGTGTTCAACTCATAGCCCTGAGGAGGCTCTCGCGATATACGCCAAGTCTTGGAGACTTGAGCATCGTTGTTGCGAACTGTGACCATGAGTGGTCCTTGCATGAGCTGATGCTTGAATGAATGTATTGATGGATGCTTGCTTATCAGACCAGTAGTGGTTCTGACCTTGTTTAATGAAGATTTCAGGTGTTGAACCTGCGTTGCGATATACGCAACAAGATGACATCGAGTTCTAGGGTTTCTCTAGACAGTGTTGTACTGCTTCCTTTATTGAAACTAACTGCTGCTTTTTCAAGCAGTGATATTTGTAATAAATAAGTTGTTTTGATAAATGAAACACTTTGGTGGTCAATGAGAGCTTGGCCACATACTTGTGACTTACCTACAGTTTTCTAAAATCGATGACTCATTATAGTTTATTTTCGCTGTTAAAATCTTTTCTAAGTTTCACTGTAAAGAAAAAAAAAGAAATTCATAAAATTTTCAACTTAGCTTTGTTTTGAAAATTTGGGGCGTTATAGTTAGTCACTTTTTCTTTTTAATTTAGATTACACAAACATTTAAGGTCTAATGCATAGACACCCCAATTTTTAAAACAAAATAAATTTTTTATAAAGTTCTTAGCTTTTAGGACAAACATTTAAGGTCTAATGCATCACTTTTAGGACAAGTCTTGGTTCAATTATATTTTTGGCTCATAAAATGATTTTTTTAAGATTGTTAATAAGATGCATTAAACTCCAAAGTCTTAGCTTTCAAATGAGACAAAAATTAGATTGATTCAACATTAAAGTAAAGAGTTATGATAAAAATAAGGTGAAATGTCTGACATGTTTTCTTATAGAACTCACTTTAAATGCATTTTTATTATAAAATTATATATTTTATTTTGCATTTAAAAGATGAATTAAAGTAGACGATGTTAGTTTTTCAATGCACTAAAGTGTGTTTTAATCTGACACTCAGAAAGAGAGTTATGTTGAGAATAATTTAGCCTATCATAATGAATCTGAAGTACAACTCTATTTGAAATGTTAAAATCTAAAATTCTTGTATACAATGTATAAGAAGCCTCTAAAAGCTCCATCTATGCACTTAGATTATTATCTTCTTAAAAAACTGTAAAATCTACCTAGAAGTTTCTTCCTTTCTCTTAGATATAAGTCTTTCTACTCTTTTAGAGATGGATCTCACCTTAAATTTATTGGACTTGTTATTTTGAGGTTGCTTAACCCTTAAACTAAGTAAATCCAAACAATGAGATTCAAAATAGTAGAAAGAGCCAATAAAGGAGGAAAATATTATTTTCAAGTTGTTTCTCTCTCTCTCTCTCTCTCTCTCTCTCTGAGTTTGACATTCTTGATTGTATGTATCACCAAGGAAGCGATTCAACGATTTTGATACAAAATCATGTTTTGTTGCCTCGTTGAGATGGTTACTAGCTGTTCAAAATTATGGCACCTACACCGTTGTCTCCAAATAGAGCTGCATGACTAGTCGAGCTAGTTTGAGCTTGGCTTTGTTAGGGAGCTATTCAACAACCTATCGATATATCATACTATTGATAGATCAAAGAAACAAAAAAATGAAAAAAAAAAATCAACTACACAAGGATTTTAGGTGGTTTGATAAGAGTTGCCTGTGTCCATGACAACACAGTCATCTTCTACATCATAAAAAGACAGATTGCCCTCTTTAATACAATGGATATAGGGCAACATATTTGATAAAATTATAGAACTACCTTCTAAATATTTTTGCTTGATGGACTCAAAGATAAGGATCAGGCTCCAAACTCTTCCAACAGGATTGGGCTCAACCAATTTAAATTCAGTTCAAGCTCGTCTAAGGAACAAATCAAGCTGAGATTGAGCTCAGTATGAGTAAACAAGCCGAGATTGATCAAGCAGTCAAGCTTAGTTAGCCCGATCAAGCTAGGCTCATATAGTTGTACAAGAATCTGGTTTAAGGATATGCATAACTTTGTTAAATAACAAACAGAAAAAGAAGTCTTGCCCATAGGGATGTAAACGATTCAGACTCAGATCAGATGCAGCCAATACCATATTCGATTAATCGGGTGTTGGTTAAGCCAACTCAAATTTGGATTTAGATGCATGGTGAAATGCTCATACCAGATTAACCTTTTTAGATGTAAATAGCAAAAATCAAAACGATATCCATATGCGATTATAATCTGATGTTATTTTGGCTTTCCAAATGCAACTAGATGGAATCTAATTCGGCCGGATATCGAATAAAATCCAATTAATTGACATCCCTATTTACCCAGATGGGTAAGACGTCATCTGATCCTACCGGAGGTGTTGGGTTTGCATCCCACACATCCCACTAATCCTTTCAAATGTTTGGTGTCATTCAATGAGATGGGGCAGCACATTTTTCTGTAACATCGATTGCACCCTATGTCACCTGGGTACGGTGTAGGTCCCAACACAGGTATGGGTACGGTTCTAAAAAATACAGGTACGGCATACAATTATATATATATACATCACATAAATACAAAATAAACAAAATTTAATTTAAATATATATTATATACTGAAAATATAATTATAAATTGAATACAAAATTGTATATATGGATCGAGGGTAAAATGGCCTGTTCAGGTGGTGTGAAAGTGTGTCGTCGTGTCAACATGGATACGGGTACGAAGGGCAAAATGAAGTGTTCGGGTACCATATATTGCACTCGATCTCTTGGCAAGAAGGATAGAGTCATAGTGACAAATATCGCGAGATTTATGAAAATCTTGCGATAATATTGCGAGAAATTGCTTGAAAGTTTAAAACGGCAATTTCTTGCAAGATTTTCAAAATATCGCAAGATTTATGAAAAAACATAAATACCGCAATTTAAACACGATATTTGTGTTTTAAACGACTATTTATTGAAAAAAAAACGTATATTTATTTTTAAATAATTTTTATTAATCTTTTCTTATAAAAAATAAATTTTATATTTATTTATTTTTTATCGCCAATATTTTGCCAAAAAATGCAAGAATTATGAAAATTTTCTAATTTCTCGTGAGTTTTTGAAAAACGAGAAATAGCCATTTAAAATGAGAGGGTGGTGTATGTTCTCTCCCGATGATTCACTGAATCCCACGTCTGTGTTCGGGGGTCTGAATGAGCTCCATATATACAAGCACATGGGGCTCGTATTTCCGTGTATGTTGACATCACTTAGCATTGGAGTCTGGTGTGGTTGCAAAGACTTAAGTACCCTTTCTTGCTATTCTTCTCATAAAACGACGGTTTGAGAAAATAACAAAAATGCCCTTCATTCAAAAAAGAAAAAACAAACGGTTCAAAAAAAGGACAAACATGTCCTCCATCCAGAAAGTCGAGGATGATGTTGACTCTTCAAAGTCTACACAACGAAACGAACCTTAATCGTTCCGTCGATGGTGATCCAGCGAAACGATGGTGAGCCGACGATCCGATGGTCATCCGGCGAAACGAACCTGAGCCATCAAAAATGTTTCTTTGAACTTTTCATCATCATCTTCTTCTTCTTCCTTCTCCGTAAAACACTGTAAAACCCTCTCTCTCTCTCTCTAGAGAAGAAATCAAGGAAGACAAAGAGTTCCCCCTGGAGAAGGCCATGAACATCAACCCTCTCACTCTTTTTCCCTTCTCTTTCTACTTCTGTGCACATTCAGCAGACGATCCTACATTGCTCCATCAAACACCGACTGACCTGCACACTAACTGTAGCATTGTTCAAACTTGAAGAGTTGTGGAGCCTGATTCAGAGTTTTTACCCTTACAGAAGAGGGGTTTGAGGGCTCCTCTCAGCGTGGGTAGCATCATTCAACTTGATAAGTTGTGGAGCCTGATTTAGAGTTTTTGTCCTTACAAGAGCGGGGTACGGGGGCTCCCCCCTCTGGCAATTTATAATGTTATTTGGTCTTCCAACAGCGATTTGTAGTGTCTTCCGTAAATCACTATAGTGATTTGTAGTGTTATTCAGTAAGCAAATTGTTGTAAATCGCTACCCGAATTAGGACAAACTTGTCAGGTTCATATCTCCTTAACCGGAGGTCATATTCCAAATCCATAAAAAATGGTGTCTTTGTTATTGATTCTAGTTTATTCTTGTAAATTTTTAGTGATTTCTATGGTAATTCCATTCTCCATTTTACCTAAAAGCCAGACCTCTATTATTCTGTGTTGTGCAACCCTACAAATCGTTGTATGAAGGCCTGACAATACTACAAATCACTGTTGGAAGGTCGGATAACACTATAAATCATTGTGAAGCTTGTTGGAGACCCGAAAGCACTACAAATCATTGTAGAAAGGCTCAATAATACTACAAATCATTGTTGGAAGACCGAACAACACTATAAATCGTTGTGGGGCTCATTGGAGACTCGACAACACTAAAAATCGCTGTAAGGGAGTCATTGAAAAAATCATGGAAAAAAACAGAAAAAGAAAAATAGAAAAATTGTGGGAAGGGGTGTTACGAAAACCTCGAGCAAGAAACAACCGAAGGAAACATGAGCCCCATGATTAAACAAAACGCTTTATTTCTCTTTTTCGATAGCTAAAAGAGGGAAAGAAAATAAAAAAATTATACAAGGCCCCAAAAAGAGGGAAGACCAAATAACATTATAAATTGCCGGAGGGGGGAGCCCCCGAACCCCCCTCATGTAAGGGCAAAAACTCTAAATCAGGCTCCATAACTCATAAAGTTGAATAATGCTACCCACGCTTAAAGGAGCCCTCAAACCCCTCTTCTGTAAGGGTAAAAACTCTGAATCAGGCTCCACAACTCTTCAAGTTGAACAATGCTACCCACGCTGGGAGGAGCCCCAAAACACCCCTTTTGTAAGGGCAAAAACTCTGAATCAGGCTCCACAACTCATCAAGTTGTCTATCCACGCTGAGAGGATCCCGCAAACCCTTCTTCTGTAAGGGCAAAAACTCTAAATCAAGCTCCACAACTCATCAAGTTGAATGATGCTACCCACGCTGGGAGGAGCCCTCAGACCCCTCTTCTGTAATGGTAAAAACTCTGAATCAGGCTCCACAACTCTTCAAGTTGAATGATGCTACCCACGCTGAGAGGAGCCCCCAGACCCCTCTCCTGTAAGGGTAAAAACTTTGAATCAAGATACACAACTCATTTAGTTGAATGATGTTACCCACGCTGGGAGGAACCCCCAAACCCTCCTCCTGTAAGGGTAAAAACTCTGAATCAAGCTCCACAACAATCAATGTGCAGGTCAGTCAGTGCTTGATGCAGCAATGTAGGATCTTCTGCTGGATGTGCACAGAAGCAGAAAGAGAAGAGAGAGAGTAAGAGGGTTGATGTAAATGACCTCCTCCAGGGAAGATTTCTTTCTCGGATAATTCTGCAGTGCAGAGACTGGGTCTTAAATAATCATCTTCGGGGCACTTAAGTCTTTATAACCACTCCTTTTCTAGAATCGTCATTTTTTTTTGCACCAATGGAAGAGAGGGTACTTAAGTCTTTGCAATCGAGAGGGTGGTGTATGTTCGCCCCCGATGATTCACTGAATCCCACGTCTGTGTTCGGGGCTTTGAATGAGCACCACGTATACAAGCACATGGGGCTCGTATTCCTGTGTGTGTTGACATAACTTTGCATCGGACTCTGGTGTTGTTACAAAGACTTAAGTACCCTTTCTTGATATTCTTCTCATAAAGTGATGGTTTGAGAAAATGACAAAAATGCCCTTCATTCAAAAAAGAAAAAACAAACAGTTCAAAAAAAGGAGAAACATGTCCTCCATCCAGAAAGTCGAGGATGATGTTGACTCTTCAAAGTCTTCTTCTTCTTTCTCTGTTTAAAAAAAGGACAAACATGTCCTCCATCCAGAAAGTCGAGGATGATGTTGACTCTTCAAAGTCTTCTTCTTCTTTCTCTGTTCAAAAAAAGGACAAACATGTCCTTCATCCAGAAAGTCGAGGATGATGTTGACTCTTCAAAGTCTTCTTTTTTCTTTGTTCAAAAAAAGGACAAACATGTCCTTTATCCAGAAAGTCGAGGATGATGTTGACCAAATTTTTTTTGGGCCTTCCAACAATGATTTGTAGTATTATCGAGCTTTCCTACAGCAATTTATAGTATTTTCGGGTCTCCAACGAAACACTATAGTGATTTGCGGAAGACACTACAAATCGCTATAGCGATTTGTAGTGTCTTCCGCAAATCGCTATAGCGATTTGTAGTGTTATTCAGTAAGCAAATCGCTATAAATCGATACCCGAATTAGGATCAACTTGTCAGGGCCATATCTCTCTAACCAAAGGTCATATTCCAAATCCGTAAAAAGTGGTGTCTTCGTTATTGAGTCTAGTTTATTTCTGTAAATTTTCAGTGATTTCTATTGTCATTTCATTCTCCATTTTAACTTCAATGATACATTACAACCACAATCATCAAAAGAAAGATTGCCCCAGCTAAGAGTCTTGAGAGAGTAGAGCAGGGCCTCACCACCCACCGAACAACAAAAAATACAACGACTCAACTTCAAGTGCAGTAAGGACCCAGAGTCGAATAAATTTAGAGGCAGCTCATCAGTGAGCACCCATAACAGTCAATGTGCAGGTCAGTCGGTGCTTGATGGAGCAATGTAGGATCTTCTGATGGCTGTGCACAGAAGCAAAAATAGAAGGGAGAGAGAGAGAGTGAGAGGGTTGATGAGCCCCCGGACCCCCCTCCTGTAAGGGCAAAAGGCCATGAACACGCTGGGAGGAGCCCTCAGACCCCCCTTCTGTAAGGGTAAAAACTCTGAATCAGACTCCATAACTCTTCAAGTTGAATGATGCTACCCACAGTGGGAGGAGCTCTCAGACCCCCCTTTCTGTAAGGGTAAAAACTCTAAATCAGACTCCACAACTCTTCAAGTTGAATGATGCTACCCACGCTGTGAGGAGCCCCCAGACCCCTCTCCTGTAAGGGTAAAAACTCTGAATCAAGATCTACAACTCATTTAGTTGAATGATGCTACCCACGCTGGGATGAGCCCCCAAACCCTCCTCCTGTAAGGGTAAAAACTCTGAATCAGGCTCCACAACAGTCAATGTGCAGGTCAGTCGGTGCTTGATGGAGCAATGTATGATCTTCTAATGGATGTGCACAGAAGCAAAAATAGAAGGGAGAGAGAGAGTGAGAGGGTTGATGTTCATGGCCTCCTTCAGGGGAGATTTCTTTCTCGGATAATCCTGCAGTGCAGAGACTGAGTCTTAAATAAACATCTTTGGGGCACTTAAGTCTTTACAACCACTCTTTTTCAAGAATCGTCATTTTTTTTTGCACCAATAGAGGAGAGGGTACTTAAGTCTTTGCAATCGCATCAAACTCCAACGCTAATTAATGCTGACAAACATGGGGATACGAGACGCACATGCTTACATACGTGGTGCTCTTTGAGACCCCCGAACATGAGATGTAGCTAACTGCCCTGTTGGGGGGGGGGGGAACATATAACCTGCTTTGTTTGCAATCGCATCAAACTCCAATGCTAATTAATGCAGACAAACATAGGGATACGAGACACACATGCTTAAATAAGTAGTGCTCATTGGGACCCCTCTAACACAAGATGTAGCTGACTGCCCTCTTGGGAGGGAGAACATATAACCTGCTTCAATTTAAAACGTTTGTCACTATGGATAGAGTTCCACCGTCATATTGAGAATTGTGGGAACCACGGAGACCTCATTAACATGTCCCGAACAAAACTAGAAATCCAAGAAATTAACAAGCAACCGTAAGCCCACGGAGTTTTACGCTGCCAAGACAGTGACCATAAGAGTCTGGATTTCTGATGATGGGGTGGTTTCTCCGTGTAAATATAAAAAAAAAAAAGAGCAACCAGGAAGTATAACATAGCTGGTTAAGTTGATGATGCGAGTAAGTTGCTGCGGAGGGCCCTGAGATACTCACACACACTCTCAGGGGAAGGCAGCTTCTCACTCACAAAAGGGAGGCTGAGGAAGTCATGGAACCACGCATTCAGATGTGGGAGATTCTCTTCCTCAACCACCTTGTCACCAAAGAGCTCTTCCATTCTTCGGATCCAGAAGGGAAGCCAACCGGCTACAATATCAACGAATCCGATCGTGTCTCCACCGAAGAATTTGTTGCCTCTTAATGCACCTTCCAGAGTCTTCAGAGCCTCGATGAGCTCTGCCTTGGCCTTCTCTTGCTCCTCACCTTGAGTGGAGAAATACCGAGCTCCTAATGGCACACACTAGAAAGAGAAAAAATGGAAAATCATGAGATACTGTTATTTTTGTTTTTTTATTTTTTGGGTTTTGGAAAGAGAGAATAATGGTCATGCATAAGAAGAGAGAAGATAGGTTCATAAGCTTTTTAGCTCGTTAGTTCCTTACCTTGGTTAGTATATATATATATATATATATATATATATATATATATATATATATATATATATATATATATATTACACTTGTCCCCCATGTTATTCCCATCTTTAAACACCACTCAAATCTTATTATGCAAGTTTTGATAAAATTTGAGCTTATATATGTGTTCAGCAGAGTCGATTTAATAAGAATCAATCCTTGGAACATATTTTTTCAAGTAAGATTTTTTAAATCACTAAATTTTGTGTTTTGTCTGCACAAAAGTTGGATTTCAGCGATTTAAATGTTGGTCTTCTCTAAGATGATGTAGATAGCATCTAAGGAGTCTGATTCTCTCAATACAACTTGCATCAATGAAATCCTAATTAAGGAGCTGTATGAAGATAGGGTTGACATAGGAGATGAGTGAATCCGATTTCCTCTCTCTCTTATAGTTTTTAGTACCTTTTCTTCGGCAAAATTGGCCCAGAAGCGTGCCATAGCTCGGTCATAAGGGTCTTTGGGCAAGATGGGTTTCTCCGGCCAGATTTCATCGATGTATTCGATAATCACCATTGATTCTGCTACCGGCTTTTCCCCATGAACAAGCACCGGGACCTTCTTGTGAACTGGGTTGCACTTCAACAAGAACTCTCCCTTGTTCTTCAAGTCTTCTTCTATGTATTCATACTCGATCCCTTTGAAGTTCAGTGCAATTTCCACTCTCACAACGAATGCGCTGGCCCAGAATCCTAAAAGCTTTACCTCTTTTGCCATCTTTGTTCTCCCACAACTCTCTCTCTCTCTCTCTTGTTTTACTCTGAATAGGAAGAAGCCTGAGTTACAAACACAAGAATTGGTTTGATTCCCTGTGGTGAGAAGGAATCTGTTTCAACAAAAACAACCGCTCTCTCTCTCTCTATTTTGTTTAACTCTGACCAGGAAGAAGCCTGAGTTATAAACACAAGAATTGGTTTGATTCCCTTGTGGTGAGAAAGGAATCTGTATAACAAAAACTTCTCTCTTTTATTTCTCTGACCATGAAGAAGCCTGAGTTATAAATACAAGAATTGGTTTGATTCCCTTGTGGTGAGAAGGAATCTGTTTCAACAAAAACAAGTTCACAAACATCCGAAACACAGATTGCTTTCATAGAGCGGTTGGGTGGTGGGTCAGTGTCACGGAGCTCATCAATTTTTTTTCTTTGTCAAGACAAAATCTCGGGATAAATTTAAAAAATATGCATTTGCCGAACATATGTCAATAGAATATTGAAAGCTGCATGTGAAATTTAAACATAAAAACATAAGAAATTATAAAAATTTAAAGGTAGTGTTGATGACATCGTGATATTTTATATATAGGCGGTATTTTGAAAATATCATTATCATAAGTTTTATCTTTTTTTTTTAAATATTTACAAGGAGACCACTCTCAGGATCAAAGACCTAGCCGTGTTGGCTTTGCGTGCTGTATGGCAGCGTAAAACCCAGTGGGCGCAAAAAAAAAAAGCTATTGTGAAAATATCGGGGATATTTTTTGTTAATAAACATGATTGAATCACTTTCTAATTTGTTTGAGATTCAGAATCACATCGGGTCTCATGTGATTTTGACTCCCAAGCAAATTAGATTCACTTTCTCACAGCTTTAACTTTTTATGTTGGACTATTATACAAATCAGATTCACTTTCTCATTCGAATGAGACAGGAAATTGGAATGATCCAACTGAACGTGATGCATTAAAGTCCATCTTTGCAATGGGAGTGGTGTTCACTGTTCAGCCGAGCAGGTTGTATGTTACCCCCTGAACACGGGGCCGCGTGTTAAGGGGTCCGAATGAGTGCCACGTGGCACTCGCAGATCAAAGGCAACAAGGGCGGGGCAAGCCCGTGATGACGTCATAAGCATTCATGGTGGGCCCCATCCTTTACACAATGAACGGCAGAGATGTACACAAGGGGTCGTGTTGGCAGGAAACGGGTGAAACGTGACATCGCAGATAACCAGTTCCACTCAAGAATGGTCAGAGTCATACAGGGCGCACTATGATCAGGCCCGTTTGGAGCTCGGTTCATTGGGTTTTAAGTACAGCCCAGCACCAAGATGGCCTGACCCCTTTATTGATGGTCAGGTTTTGGCCCGGTTCTTAATGAGCTCGGGTTTGAAGAGCAGCCCAAAGACCTGGCTCATTGACCCAATGGGGCAATGTCCAACTGGACTGTTCAGCCCGGCCCAAACTCATTTTAGGTTATTTTTTAATGAAGTTCATAAATTAATTCCTATATACCAAAAGTAAGATCAATGCACCCATCAAATTATCTTTATATTTTCATATAATCAATGCAATTAATTAGGTAAATAGTAATAGTTACTAAGTTATTATGCAACCAGTTACTAAAAAATTAATTAGGAAGCTTAGGCCCATCCGGCCCGGTAGCCCATGGGCTGACTCGGGCCCGGCCCATGCATATAACGGGCTGGGTTTCGGATGATAACTAATGGGTAAAGGCCTAAAATTTTGACCCAAACCCGGTGCATTGTGATCTGGGTCGGCTTGGCCCACTGGGCCGCTCGGCCTATAATCAAACTTCTTATAAATATAAGATTTAAGCTCAGCAATATACCTTGCCACGTTTTATCTATAAGACTCAATCACCTAACTTTTATAGATGAGGTAGTGGACCTCCTCGGTATACTTATTCACGGATTTGGATCCTTGAAGATGTATGATATACTACTAAACTTATTGCACGCATTTTAGGACAAACTTTTCTTGCATAGATCTGCACGTCTCTTTCCATGCTTAAATCGGAGGCAAGCCTTGATCGGCCCCGATTTTGCTCCATATGGGTCTTGCCATGTTTGCGCCAATCATTGTAGTTTCGTAGACACAAATATGACATTGTGTTGCTCAAGGATATGGTGTCACATGAAAATGTGTTATGTAAGAAAAGAACTCGTCTAGATCTAAGTAACCCCAAAACTCCGAAAACTTCACCTTCACTCCATAGTGGTGCTCTCACTCCTATGGACCCGTAGGATTTGAACCCGTATGTGAAGGATCCATATCCTGACCAGGTTGTTCACCTCTAGCCTCTAAACGACACTTAATATACCATGTAGGATGCACAAACCAGAGATCATTCTCATTGTCAAGCTCTCCAAATTGATCTGCTACTCTTTCCTGTGTTGCATGCTCAAATAGATCCCTTTCTAGATATGGGTATGGAAGAACTATGTCATCCCTCTTATCATGCTGGCCAACTGCCTTGGCTGAACTCTCCATGTTGTATTGATCGCCTAATCTAGGCGATCAAGGGGGCCTTGGGTACTTAAAGGTTCAAAATCTTGGTTTGGTTCATGACGGGGTGGTCTAGGTATTGAATTTAATCTAGGATTTAGCTATATTGGATTGGACTGGGGACAGTTTGGGTATTGGTTTTGGGTCTGGTTTAGGTTCAGGTTCGGATTTGGGTTCTAATTTATGTGTTTCGGACTGCCGGCTTGGTTAAAATTTATTTGGAACAAACCGGATCAAGCTTCACTTGATTTGTTGTATACCTAAATTTGATTGGGATGAGTTTTGGATCAAGTTTGGAGGATGAGTAATCTGGTTTAAACCTGATTCATAACCAAAATTATACTAGCTTTGACCCAATCCAAATGCAAACTTTGTCTTTGTCTATGTCCAATAAGGTGTAGTCTAAGACAAGTTAAATAAATTAGGACTAAAATAAGGGTTGAGGAACCAACCTTAGAGATTAGGAACCAAATTGGGGTCAAACTGAGCTACATTCGACCCATCTGGAGGCGTAAACGGCTCCAAACCCATATGATATTGGTTCAGTCCACCTAAGGCAGTTACTGGCTGAACTGATACAGCCTCTCGAACTGGTTCTGATAGGAACCAGTTCCACCAAGTGCGTGGGTGTCTTTAATTGGTGGGCTCTGTAAGGGCTTGGGAGTTGTTGACCCCACCCTAGGTTTACCTCGCAAGGAAATGGGGCCCATTAAATGAGCCGGTTCTCAGCCAGCGCTCATCATCATCCAAAAAAAAAAGTGCTTAGTCATATGTTTTTTTCAGCCTTTGATGTAGTTCATTTTGAAATTGGATGGCGGTTGAAAATCTTGTGGCACCCATCTAGTTGGAGCTCAGCTCAGTCCTTTCGATGGGTTTGGAGTTGCTTATCTTGACGATGAACGGATCCAAAGATGTGGTTCCTTGGACCTAGGGGTGGGCAATATAACCAGCAACGGTCATCTCGCTCTATCTCCAGTTCCTCTGTTTTTTCCCTTTTATGAAAGGTAAAAGAATCAGATGAACAGAAAAGGGGGCGTCGATGCTGTCGATGAGCAGCAAGGCTCCGTCCAATTACAACATTCAAAAGGAGTCCACACTCTATCTGGTGCTCCGTCTGCGTGGTGGTGTGCAGATCTTTGTCAAGACCCTAACAGGAAAGACAATCACCCTCGTGGTGAAATGCTACGACACTATTGACGAGGTCAAGGGCCTGGATCCTGATGTCGGAGCCGACGTCGGCTCAAAGGAGAAGCGGTGGCAGAGGGAGCAACGAAGATGATTGATGATGGGCCCGGGGTATGTACGATAGAGGAGCTTCCCTCCTCTGTCTACAGAGAGCAGGAACAAAGATAAAAGAAAATAAATCAACGATGAAAGCACGCAGCTTACCGCACAATTTTACAATTTTTCTACTCCGAATCCAAGCGCCCACCACCAGAAGAACATAGGCCACCTAAAGAACCCATCGAGTCTAAACCCTGGTGTGAGTTGTGGGTGAGGTGTAGAGGAAGGCAACGGTGAAAATCCTCTCATCTCTTCTTTCCTTCCTTGGGTGATGAGGTTTTGGGCCCGGGCGTTTCTGTTGACATCTTCGATCGGGCCCAAAAGGAGGCCGAGATAACGATTGCATCCATCCTGCCGAAAAGGATGATAAAACCATGATCTTTCGCGTGATGGGGTTGCATATGATAAGCGAGCGACAAGAATCCAAGGTGTTGATCGTGTTTTCGGAATAAAAATGTCAAGTTGCAAACGTCAGAGAGAAGGATGTAGCAGAGGCAGGGGATCGACGTCCGGTCGGTGATCTGTCTGCTAGCTAAACAGAAGGCAGCGGCAGATCGTGTGATGGAGGTTCTTATACCAGGACAGGTCAGAAGGTGGTGGAGAAACCCCTTTTCTAGGGTGGGGGGTGCGCAGGCTGGGCGGTTGTCGAACTTCACAGCGATGGCAGTGGCAATGGTTACGACCATCACCTCCATTTTTCTAGCGTCGATGACACTTTCGTGGGAGGCGACATCAGCCGACTTGACGGTGCAAAAAAGCAGACGCTGATAGCTGGAGACGACGCCATTATTGTTGACGAGTAGCAGGACTCCGGCATGATGAAGTTCCTTCGCTGGTCGACGACAGGAGGAGGGCGGTGACACTGTCGTACGGTAGAGGAGATCCCCCAGGAGGTAGCGGTTGTCGGATCTTTCAATGAAGGCGACGACGATGAGGACGAGATCCACCAGGAGGCTGGTCATTGCCGGATCTGCCAGCGAAGGCAGCGGTGTCACCCTCATCCATTTTTTTTAATGTGTCTCTCGGGTTTCTCCTTTCGAAAAAGGGGGAAACCCTAAGAGTTTTCCCTTTTATGAAAAGGGTAACCCAATAATAAAAAAAGGGAGAATCTCGAGCAGCGGCGCTGCAACTCATCGATGGCACAGATGGCGGAGGGGCGGTGGTGCGAGCCGGGGGGTGGTGGTGTTGTCACCCTCTCCGATGAGGCAGAGGATCTCCACGAAGATGAGCTCATTGCAGGAGGTGGTCGACGAAGCAGCCAGTGCTGCTGCTGAGAGGCAATCGTTGGGCTACCATCATTGACGGAAGGAAGCTGATGGGCTTGGTGCACCTGAAGCGCATAACCGTGGTTGCCCTCAAACGATGGATGTAGAGGCCATGGCGGAGGCGTTGTCCCTCCTCTCAGTAGGCAGAGGTGGTGAAGACCTCTGTGTCGTTGTGGCGGATTCACCATTGGTGTTTTCTTTTCTTTTTCTTTTTTCTTCAGGTGAGGCGGTAGAGTAGGTTTCACTGGAAGGGCATCGTTGCCCTGCCGGATGGGTGGGTGTCAGGAACCGCAGCACATGGCGACCGTCGAAGAGGAGGAAGAAAGCATTGTTGTCGGCTGAATTGGTGGTGGTGGCCTCGAAGATCCCCACTAGATGCTCGCTAGAAACCTCTGGTCCGAAGACGGTGAAGAAACCCCATTTTTGTGGGGTGGTTGCACCGGTCGAGCGGTTGCCGGATCTTCAGGCAAGGAGGCGGCGCATTGCCGCATCTCCCGGCGAGGTTTTATCTCCACTGGACTCTCGCCGAAAATCTCGGCTGCGGCACCGACCGCAACCTGCGAAAGAAAAAAATATATAAAATAAAAACAAGGGTTAGGGTTTCTCGAAAAGTCGAGAACCCTTAATCTCGTTATTTGTTTTTCATTTTTTTCATATTCAATCCATATTTCTATATGATATTACATTTCGGTACCTCTATTATTTTAGAATAGAGGCTCCAATTTTTGGAAATTTCAAAACAAGCTTGTCTCCCGGTTAATATCCGAGATAAGGACATGTTTTATGAAATTACAGAAGACCACTTGGAGTTTTCTATTTAACTCGAAGAGATATTGTATTTTTTAATGTTCTAGTTTATTTTATTTTACCCAGGACTATTTCTAACTTTTCTGATTTTGCAGAAAAGTGCTTCTGGTTAGCGGAATACCTCTCAGAGCATCATCGTGACAGGTTTGGATCCAATTGGTACATGTATTTTTATAAAAGACCTGATTGGATCTGGTAAAACTTTTGGATCCAGAAGTTCTTTGAGTTATTGCATTGTTTTTATGCTTAATATTATGTTTATGTTTTGGTTCATGTTAATTTCTAGATCCAGTATGGTTTGATCCAATTTTATTTTATATAGATCAAATTTAATTGTAAGATTTGTTGTTTGGGTCAATATTGGACTCTGATCCATTTGATCTTATGCTTGGTTCAAATTGGATCTGATCGATATTAGATCAGATGTTTTAGATCTAGTAAGGTAACATAGACTTAGTTGGATCTAATAAAGCAATATTAGATGGATCTAGGTAGTTTAAATTTATTGGGTATAGATCCAGTTGAATTCGTATTGGATCCAGACATCGTTATTAGATTTTTATTGAACTTGAGCAGATCTAGTGTTGGGTTTGGATACCCGGATACAGGATATGGATCTAGTTTGATCCAGATTAGATCTGGTTGAGTGATATGCCCGAATATGAGATATGGATCCAGTTTAATCCAGTTTTGTGATTAGATCCGAATGAGGGTTATAATCGGATATGGGATATAGATCCAGTTTTATGATTGGATCTGGATAAGTGTTATGCCCGAATATGGGTATGGATCTAAAATTGATCTAGAAACAAATCTAAATATATATGCACACATATATATATATATATATATATATATATATATATATATATTATGTTAGATATTTTGTATGGATCTAGATTTGATCCATATTGAATCTGGATAGTATCAAGTCAGATATTTAGATCTAATAATAATATATATTTTTATACGGGTCCAAGATTTACACGGTTAGATCCAGATAAGTAGAATATTGTATGTGTAATATGGAGCCATGGACATTTGAACCATATGGTTTTGGATATAGATTTAGATTATAGTCAAATCCTGTAAGATCCATGATTTTATTTAAACTTGTATGGAGATCCATTTTAATATGGATCATGTTGAACTTGATAGACAACATCTCAAGTCGGATTTGGATATAAAATCCTTCAAATCCAATAAATTTGGATATATATATATATATGTGTGTATATATGTGTGTGTGTGTGGTAATGGATCTAAACTTAAATGCTTAAACTTGTACTTTGATTAAAGCTTGGTAATTGGCTTATCATATTTTGGCATATCCAAATGATAATGAGAAAACCCTCATTAGATATGGATTCGGTGCATATCCAAATTAAATTTGGGTATGCAATTTATGACTTAATTCATAATAAAAAAACAATATAGTTTGCGAATAACTTCATGATAGAGATATATCATGAAGGAGAAATCCAACTAGTGTATGAAAAATTACATGATGTCATGGCTTAATGCAAATATTGCTTAAATGCAATGCATTGAAAAAGGGGGAGCGAAATTATAATTTTTGCATATGCATGCGAGGATATTTATCTATAATAATGATAAATAATCATAATGTTCCCTATAGTATGCTGATATGAATACATGAAAGGATATTTTTTATGTTTTAAAGTTTTGCATGAAATACTAAATGATGTTGATTAGTTACATTTATAACTATTTGGATCCAGATATACTGATCTAAAATGACCAGGTAGTGATTAACATGTGATAATGCACATGAAAAGTGAGAGTATAAGGTTTGAAAAGTGAGGGTATTTGCTATATTTGGCAAATTACATATTTATGAATTAATAAATTTTATGGTACTCCACTAGTATGCATGTCTATGGCAAGGTCATGGAAGAGCCAAAGAACCTCATGACTATGTGAGACCCACATTATAATGTATTCGTAGACTGTATGACTTGATATGCAGTGAATGGTGAATATTTAAAAATTTATAACTTGATAGAAAAATAACCTAGTTTGTGAATAACCTCATGATAAGAATATACCATGAAGGAAAAATTCAACTAGCGTATGTAAACCTCATAATATCATGAGTGCAATACATAATGCACTGGTTATGATAAATATGGGTGTTCGCCCCATATGGCCAAGTAGAAGATGTTGGATCCTGGTATGGATCTATTGTAGCCAAATGGGTCTCACATGGAATCCAATGACCCACTTAGTGAGCCATTGAGATATGTACCGCCAGGATTACGGTGGGCCCATTACACATTGGATTTTCAGCATGTTTGGGAATCCAATGAGACTGTTATGCTGGATAACGGCTACCCAGGGGAGGTTAAATTCTTCAGCCCCCTATCTCTGCAGAATATCAACTAAAGAGGTTCAAGAATCCCTTCTGATGCAGGCCGTTAATCAACTTCGCAATCATCTTTTCTTCTCCTCGAGTCCTCTATGCGCACACCCCGATCCTAAATCCAACAGAAGGTTGCCTTTTTCAACAAGAAGCCAACCAGCTACAGCATCAACTAATCCGATCGTGTCTGAACCAAAGAATTTTTTACCTCTCAATGCACCTTCTAGAGTCTTGAGATCCATGATGAACTCTGTTTTGGCCTTCTCTTGCTCCTCACCTTGAGTGGAGAAATACCGAGCACCTGATGGCACACACACACTAGAAAGAACAAAAGCAAATTATTGCAAAAACTGTTTCTATTTCACTTTCTTTTTTTAATGTTTTTCAAGAAAAGAGAATAATGGTTATGCATAAAAGGGGACAGACAGACAGAATAGGGTGTATTCTTATTTGTCTACCAATGCCAATGCTCAACAGTTCTAATAAAGATGGGCTTAATTGAACTTGAAAAATTCATTCATTGATATAAATCAGTAGGCCCATGGAAGAAAATAAGGCTTAGGCTTTGTTTGAGGCTATTGCATTGTGTGCAGATCCAGTGATCTAGGCCAAAACACTTATTAAAAGGGTTGAACACTTATAAAGTGGTGTTCACCCTAATCACCTAACCACGCTTTGAGCTGGTCTTGGAGAGGTGATGAGGTTGGAGTTGTCAACATCCTCGAGGATGTAGTTGAAATTGACTCATCTCCACTCCTAACACTAGCCTCATCTCCAAAAATAGTGTTCCCAAACATTGTATTATCTCCAAAAAATAGTGTTGAGAGCGAAGATAGGAGTTGAGGTAGGCAATTTTCAACTGCATCTTCACTTGACAACTCCAGACTCGTCTCTCATTTTCATCTTCACTCCCATCATCCTTCTCATATCATCTAATCTCTAATACGGGCTCATAAAAATGCCGATAGCAGAGACGAGAGTACATCGAGAAATTGTGACCGGACAAACCCATATGATCGATCTATGGCACGCTTATGGGTGGTAAGGGTCTGCCTAACCCTAGCTTGCCTATAAAAAAACCAATAAAATGATGTGAATTGTGTTGATGCCTACAAGGGCTCTGCTATTCTTTTGGTAGGAGCAACTTGTAAAAGTCACTAAGATGTCGCAAGTTCGAAACTCCTGGAAGACGTCCCTTGCGACATGGTCAAAGCTGGGCATACTTTCTAATTAACAAGAAAATACTAAGGGTTTTACCAACCAGAGGCCTGCTTCCCCTAATGTGTGGTGGGTGAGGGAGAATGTTCCTCCTAACCTCGTAAAAAATAAGAATAATTAACTTCACCGTGTTCAAAAAAATACTGACTGAGGTTCATTCACCAGCCCTAATCGCCATATTAAAAAAAAATTTTACGAGCCAACTGTTTGCCCTTAATTCCTAAAACGGGCTACACCTTTTTAAAATTTCAGATATGAGATATGAAAGCAGTGAAATAGGAACCTCATTTCAACATCCATCATCCTGGAAAAACCTAATTCCTTTATGTTTTTTTGGATTGTTCTTTGAAAATTCAAAAATGTTCATTCATTCTCGTAAAAGAATATATAGAGAGTTTGAACTAGGGTTGTCAATGAGTTGGGTTTGACCCGAACCCGATCCGTACCAAACCGTATAAGGTCAGAGTTTGACGATAAATAATAAGGTCTGATTAGAATATGGGTTGGACTTGAAGGGTCAGATTAATGTAATAAGTTGGGTATGGTTTGTAAAATTTCATACCAGATCCGAAACTGATCCGAGCTCCTACTAAGATCCTCAATTTGTCAGACGTAAAAAAGGTATATATTATTTTACCAAGTATGGTCTGAATCTGGCTATTGTAATCTTTATACGATTCTGGTATGATTTCTGTTACGGTGGGTCCAATTGAACCTGATACCAACATCTCAAATCATATGTCTAGGTATGGTTTCACTTGGGTTCGAACAAAACCCAACCTGTTGACACGTTTGAACTTTTATTGATGGAGGTTATTATTGTAATTTAATGTATGATTTGACTTGAATTAAAGGCCATAACCGAAACTCATAATGACGTCAGCTTGTGATTGGACGTTGCAAGTTCGAATCCCAATGGTACTTTTCTTATCGCACGTTTCAAATGTGTCTTATCGTGGTTGGATTCAGATGTGATCCGACTCCCATTAACACAGGATCCACAAAAAATATGCGAACCTTTTTATTTAAAAAAATGATTTTAACAAAAAAGTATTATACTGGCTTTCATGTCACTAAAGCAGCCGGACTACCACCATCCCCATAAGATCGCAGGATTTCAACGGTCATGATTGCAGGCTTTGTTTTTCTTGGTTGAGGGGACGTCATACGGATGATGGTGTGATTAAACGGAGAAAACATAACATCAGTATGCAGGACACACAGACAAATCTGTCCATATTTATGAAAATTTTGCCAAAGTTAAAAACATCAGTTTTTGTGATATTTTTAATTTCTCATGATTTTTTGTCAGCATTTATGTTTTCGGCTATTTATAGTAGAAAAATCATGTGTTTTTTTATCTTTACATATTTTTATTTTTATTTATTTATAAAAAATAATTTTTTACATTTTAAAATTTTTTTATTATCGAGAATTTTCCAAAAACATGAGATTTACAAAAAAAAAAATATTTTTTGCTAGTTTTCAGTTGTCAAGATTTTGTCTTTTTTTTTTTTTGGCGTTTGTCACTGTGGTCATCAACCCCAAGTTTTGCTTGGCAGGAAAACATGTCTATTGAGTGACCCGGTTCTTGGTGAGGGTTTTCTTTGTCATAAAAAAAATTGTTTTATAAACAAGTCGGGTCAGGCTCAATTTCAACCGTGACCCCATTTTGTTTATTTGTTTGATTTTTCTGGTTTAAATATATAATCAGTTGGGTCATATTCATATCCGACTTGGATTTGATTAATTTTGGCATTTGATCGTTTTATATCGGTACAGGTTTATAAAATAAAAAATGATCGTACAATACAGAAAATATAACTTGTTTTAAAAAATGCCTTGCAATTTCTGCTATTCTCCCAATGTTCAAAAATATAAATGCCTAACTTCACTATAACATTTTTAACCGTGCGAAACTGGCGATATATCGCTCATCTCCTCAGGTAATGCAAACTTTCACTTAAAAGAAGTTCCACACATTTTCTTTTGCAAACATAATCAAGGTCACATAAAATTTATGTGCGAACTTCCTGTTAATCCCAAACTTCAACATCACACATATGTCACAAAGTTTGCAAATAATTTTATATGCGAACCTCACTTAAACTTCAAAACATTGCACATATTTCATGAAGTTCACACATAAATTTATGTGTGAACGTCATGAGTATAAAAACTGAAACACTGCAACCCAAAATTTTTGGGGTTATTTGTGGTCTCCAACAAGAAGTCCACAACCAATAGTCCATATTCTGCTTTCCTGTGGTGACTTTTGTCGCATATTGTTCATAACTTTGTATATGATTATTACATGATTGATTATGATATATTTGTCCTCACGTATATGAAGTATATATCAAAAAAATAGAAATTAAACTTCACGCAAGTACGTGTTTATATATCATGTTGTCTTCACTTCTTTGTGATGTAGTCTACAGTTAGTTGTTTGCTAATAACTTTTTTCTCAGAAAACTGTAAGAGTTTTGCCAGCATATGATAAGATTCTATCAATACCTAAACAAGAAGGCTGAGGTACCACAACAGAATGAAGATGGTATGGTTAGTGAGGTACCGTAACAAAATGAAGATGATACAGAAAGTGAGGTACCAGTTGACGAGGTCGTGGAAGCTGAACTGTGGACACTTGTGTCATTGTTATTTTGAATGAAGAATTGTAATTTGTATGAATTCAATGTTAGAACACAAGTCTATAAATTTCATAGTTGATTTTCAATGTGAATTTGATATGATTTATAATTTAAATATATTAAATGTTCTATATGAATTCATAATTGATATTGTAATTTCACATTTCATTTTTTTAATATTTATTCACAGTTTTGATAATATATTATATAAATATGTTAAATGTTCTGTAAATTTTTGAGTAGTTTTTTGTATTCTAAGTCTTAATTCTGGAAAAATAAAATTCACAGCAAATTTATACAAAAATAGAAAGTCTACAATAAATTTATGCAAAAATAAGAAGTCCACAACAAATATATGCGAAACATGAAGTCCACAATGTAAAATTAGGAAGTCCGTAATGCAAAATTATGAAGTCCACAATGCAAAATATATTTGTTTGTGGACTTTCTATTTTCATATATATTTTGTTGCAAACTTTGTTTTGTTTGCAACAAATTTGTTGCGGACTTTCTGTTTTCACAACAAATTGGTTGTGGACTTCCTGTTTTTGCATATATTTGTTGCAGACTTCTTGTTTTTACATAAATTTATTACGGACTTTGTTTTTCAGAATCAAGACTCAATACAAAAAACTTCTCAAAATTTACAGAACATTCAATATATTTATACAACATATCATCAAAACTATGAACTGTGAATTCATATAGAACATTTAACATATTTAAATTATATATTATATGAAATTTAAATTCATGCAAAATCAACTACAAAATTTATAGAATGTGTTCCAACATTAAATTCATACAAATTACAGTACTTTATTGTCATATTTACAGAACATATTAAAACTATATATATATATAATAAAATCAACTTTGAATTTACATACATAGAATCGGTTTTGAATTTATAAAAATACAAAACAATCAAAAAACCCGCAGTCACTATTGTTATAGATGCTTTATATGTGCTCGTAGTTCCTCGTTGAATTTATTTGTGCTTTTGAGAAGGTCAACTTGAGTTTTTAACATCTTCTTATACATGCGACGTCCTTCACCCTCTCAACGACATCAACATTCTCCTCCTCCACTATTGCATCCTCATAGGGGTACCACTTTTCCTACAAAATCTTCAAATAGTTCATGGTTAGTCATATATAGCATTATGTTTCAAAAAAGAAAAAAAAATCATCAACAAAACTTACATATGCCCTGCTTAGCTTGCACAACAATTTTGTAAATTGGTCATGTGACATGTGATGACCCATCAATCTTTCACTGGTCATCTCTTCGCTACATAATCGATAAAACATTACAACACGTGAAAATTCACATACACAATCACGCATTGGAGCCTTGTAGTGGTTATGCGCTCCCATATCCAAATATGCAAGGATTAATACACAATATAGTAATTAACAATTTAAAATAATATTTGATTAATATACAAAAATAAATAGCTCCAATAATACCAACATCTTTGTCATGCCTTTTCTTTCACTCCTCGCGCTATTCAAACTTGCATATAGGTGTGCAAGTGAGGTTGCTCCTTAATTGACGTGATTCAGGTCTTACAAAGATTGCATGTACAATGCATGGATCGACTTTTCACCAACATCGATAAATAAGCATGTCTCAAAGAAGTAGAGCAAGAATGATCTCATATCATTCTCTACCCTACTATCGGTCTTCCCTCCCATACAAGGTAGCATCTCCATCTTGCCCCCCCTTGTCTCTTCTGTAGACAAAAAGGTCCATCAGCCATGTCAGCTTAATCCTTTCTTCGTTGAATGCATTCTCCTTCGCTCTAAAATAAATATCAGACAAATGCTTGAAATCTCTTCACCGATGTTCATTCATTGGCTCCCAATGACACTTCAATCTGGTAATTCGTGTCACATCTTTCAATGTGATGGTCATCTCAAAAACTCTAAAATAGAATGTGTTTGCAGTTAGATTCTAGAATTGCACAATGACCTCTAAGAGGGTGTTCGATGTTCCATAGTGTGATCTCGAAGAATTATCGAAAATGCATCCCATGCAACAACTCCTTTACTTCCTTCATAAGACTTACACACCACTAGTATGCTTGGAACCAGTAGAATCGTTGAAAGTGAGATGATGGATTGTTTGAATCTTTTAGTTGTGGATCATGGAATCACAATTAATTTTATTAGAATTTGTCAAATGGATCAATTTAAAGAATATGTATAGCAGTTTATACATTGTACTGTAAGAATCAAACTAGTTATCCTAACATGATTCACACATACATGAATCAATGAGAAAATAATAATTTATGATTCACACAAACATATTATATATATATACACACACACACATAACATTTTAAACATTGAATCAAATTAGAAGATAAATATATAATTGATACCTATCCAGGAATATCAGACTTTGTTTTCTACTGCAACTTCTTCGAAGCTTGCACTTTCGCTTTCAGGATCAAATACTCTAACTCGTGAAGTTGATCCTGCTTACGATCATTCAGTGCACTTTCCATCTCAACCTTATCATCACCCTCAACATCCAAAATAGCCACATGACCATGGGATACATCTACTTTCTAAAACTCAACCTTGGGTTTTTCATCATCCACTTGGTGAGGTACCTCCATCCTCATCTTGCCACTGTCATAGCAGCTGACTACATCTTTACCTTTATCTATACGAGCATTCAGCAACATCTCAATGAGCTAATGGGTCACACTTTTTTACCACTAAGTGATATTTCCACTCTTTAGATACTTCTGGGATGGGAGACAAGATTGTGGCCACAAACCTTTCAGTTTTTTCTATACATTCTTTCTTAGATATGGGCCGTTGTGAAACGATTGGCTGCTATTTGGCCAACCTGCTTTTTATTTTGTGCTGAGTGTGAGAGTGTAATTTTTTGAGTTTACAAAGGGTGTCTTTTATATGAAAAATGTCGGACACCCAAACTCTTGGCATTGAATGTGGCTCTCTCTATCCATGAGTCAAGCAAGCTTCTTGTTTCATAGTACCATTCATGAGCTAGTTTGTATTTTTTATATTGTGCACTAATAGTAGACGATGATCCGGGTGTTGACCCCTCTCACATAGTCCACTCAGTTTGCATATTGTATTAAACAAATTAAGAATTTTCTACAATACCAAGACACGGAATATAAGTAAATAGATGTAGAACAGGTATATGCATACAAAAAACCAAAATCGATAAAAAAATAATAATAATTTTGCCAACATACCATGTTTATTGTATAAGATCTGCATAAAATATAAACAACAAAACTAGAGGATGTAATAGAAGCATACAAATCATCAAAACAAATGAAAAAAATTGTATTTAAAAAAAATAATTGGTTCAACAATTAAATATGTGTTTACCGAAAAAAATGCCATCAAAGATTCCAAAATACTTGAGGATGAAGTCCCGCCAGAATAGTTATTGAAAAAGTCACTGCCAGGAAGCAGGTTGGGGACCATAGATAACCCTAAAAAATTATGTGAAAATGGGCACGGTTACGGTGTTTCAGTTTTTATACTCATGAAGTTTGCATACAAATTTATGGGAAAACTTTGCGAAATATATGCGAACTTCATTAAATATGTGCAATGTTCTGAAGTTTGAGCAAAGTTTGCACATGAAATTATTTGCGAACTTCATGACATATGTGTGATGTTTTGAAGTTTGAGATTAATAGAAAGTTCATACAAATTTTATGCGACCTTCATGATGTCTGCAAGAAAAAACATAGGAAACTCCTTTTAAGTGTTTGTTCACGTTACCCGAAGAGTGAAGCGATATATCACGTGAAGTTTGCCAGTTCTGTACATTTGAGGGTTAAAAATGTTATAATAAAGTTGGGTATTTGCGATTTTGGATATTGGGAAAATAATAAAAATTACAAGGTATTTTTTATAAGAGGTCATATTTTCTGTACAATACGATCATTTTTTGTTTATTAAAATGGGCCACCTTTTGCTATACACTACTCGTTTGGTTGATTGAAACAAGATAGATTCAACCTGTTTGCAATCCTATTATCAATTGAAGTTAGAAAGGTCTTTTTCATTAAAAAAAACTGATGAATTTTGGATGCCACTAAGTTGCCGAGGCATCACTAGTTTGAAACCCACAGGAAGAGTTTTATTGCAAGGTATAATTGGGGTATATTCTTAAGGGAGGCAGAGGGAGAGTTTTACGGGAAGCTTCTTGCTACGAAGCTCCCATCCCTCCAAGCTTGCTTCAAAAGCGTAAAACTTTTTGCTTCCCTAAAAAGAGGAAAAGTTGTGGAATACTTCTTCATTTTTATAACTCAAAGAAACTGCACCTGACACGAAGACCTGGTCGTGCTGGCCCAGCCTGCCGTAGCTACGGTCATCATGCTGGCAGCATAAAACTTTGAGGCTAGCATTGGGATACTTGATTCAAAGAAACTGCACCTGACACGAAGACCTGGTCATACTGGCTCAGCCTGCCATACCTACGGTCATCATGCTGGCAGCATAAAACTTTGAGGCCAGGACCCCTGCCCCTCAGGGCCTATGCTACTCATTGGCTTGTGCAAAGGGGTGACGGCCATGGGGAATCGAACCTTGACTGCCCGTCTAGCAGCCAAGGCCCCACCCCATTAAGCCAACCCCCCTTGAGGCAAAGTTTTGGGATACTTGATTCAAAAATAAGAGAAACTTGATTTTTTTAGTGAAAAGATTGTTTCTCAAATAGATTTCATTTTTACTTAAATGTTTCTCTCTCATCTCTTGTCACTTTCCACTAGCTTCTCTTTTACATATTAAAAAATAATAAATTTTTTATAACAAGCTTGCATGTTGGTTCTGTATTTTTATACGTGTTCGTTATTTCTTTTTTTCCTTCAGCCTTCAATTCATATCGTTTTTTATGTCTCTTTTTCATTTTTCATGCGCTTGCATAATCGCTTTTTGCTGCCTACTTCATACTACTTTTTAGTGCTCGCTTCCGTTTCTGCTTCATGCGTCACTTCTAGTATTCATTTCGTTTCTGGGTGTCTATGATTTTACCAACCGAAGGCCAGACAATGTGTGGTCGGTGAGGGGAGATTTTCCCTTAATTACCTACTCATTGGGCCACCTGCCCACCTCCTCCTATAAGAGCAAAACATTGAAGGTTTATTTGGCAATAGTACCTTCTTACATTGTGGTGATATGTATGGGAGGAGATAAATGGCGGTATAAAGTTGCCAAAAACATAATCTTATGAACGGTGTTGAAATGTGTTGAGGCTGCCAACTTCATTCTCAGTACAGTGTTTTAGCAAAACCACAGATCCCAAACAGCAGAAAGCATGAGAGCACTGGGGGAAAACACAACACACCTTTGATTCAGGACTCCCAAACAGCGCCTGAGACAGAATATGCGCTGTACGCCAATCCTGTATATACTTCAACCAAATCTGTACAATTTTCATGTATTTAGCAAAGTTACGATAAATCTGTATTTTCCTTGGAATATTTTTCATCATAAAGAGAAAATTCCCAATTTAATCAAACAATTTGGCATCACAGTTGCTCACTTGGTTATGCACGTGCACACGCATACATGCACATGTGCGTGTACACAGAGAATCAACTGCTACAGTGAATAAAAAATTGCAGATGAACAAAGTAAACAAACAAAATGTTTTACAGAATAGCTTTTATTCATCTTAGACTTTTGTGAATATCAAGGAATTCAATTTATTCTAAGGTCATTAAATATCAATAAGAAAATCAAATAAAATTTGATGCTTGTTTCTCTTCTGCGTGCTGATTTCACAGAACCTCCAAAACTGTGGGTGTTTGCACGTTTGGATACTCCAAGAATAGTCATCTCTTATAGACAGAGAAGCCAAGAAGCCTACATAATAAAGACACAATCATAAGGACAGCCTGAAGATCGTAGCTATTTGAGGCAGTGATTAAAAGGAAATTAGACATTAATCATGATTGATGCAGGCATTCTGAAGCTCATGCTCATTCACACCAGCACACACAATGGCCATATTCCATATTAGACTCACTTGTCAATGGTTGCCTCAGTAGCGGCACAAGCTAGATAGCCATCTTTTTGGACCTAGCACATATTCCTCTAAGAGGAGGTTTCAGTTACAGAATAAGTTCCAATACACGAGTCCAGAGCATACATGTGTGTTTCAAAAGAAGAGATTTTACTGATTAAAAAAGATGAACCAAGGGAATTCCACTGTATAGACTTTCGGAGTACAGAATTAGCTTACGAATCAGCATCATATTGACCAAAAACACTGCAAGAAATTGATTGCACATAGTACTATAACGCATCAAACTCTATTGGCATGCAACGAGAGATAGAGATTAACTGTTCATGCCTAATCAAATAGAAGATAGAAGTAATAAAAGTATGCATAAAAATGAAAAAAAAAAGAGAGTTTCACAACCAGAGTTAAATGAGAGCAAACTGTAGACCAATAGTAGAAAAGTATGGCAAAGTATCCAGGTCAATGAGCAAAGCGCCAAACAAATTTATTAGTTTCTTTTGTAAAGGCTGTTTTAGATCATCACATACAGAATGTTCTGCAATAACATTTAATGCCACCTGGGTAAGCTCTGATCTAGTGATGCACTAATCCACCGATAACAGCGGTCAGTATATATCACTGGTTCATGCAAATTTGAAATGAAAAAAAGAAAGTGAAGATCAGTGTAATTTAGAGATCAAAAAGCTTAACTAACATGAATAAACTCAAGTTCTATCACAAAATGTAATGACAACCAAGATACCTCTGTCTATCAACAAAGTTTACCTCGAAAGTATCAAATTGAACTTGGATTCAAGCTTTAATCCAGCTTATTCAAAAGCAGATTGGTTTTCACTGGCTAGTCCGTGTTTGATGTGCAATGAGACTAAGGAATCTTCTCTGAATTCCAATATAGCATGCATGGACCAGTTTATTGATTTGGATCCTGTCTTCAGCATAAGAATGATAATGCTAAACGCTCTCACCAAGGGCCAGAGTGAAGGTAAGAAATGGTGTCTCATCTGGAAGCAGTGGTTCTTTTGGCTTGGTGAAGGAACAAAAGACTTCTTGGGCATATATTTTGCCTTTTTGGAAGATTCAAAACTCGGGTGTTCTGAGATAAGGAAATAATGTCTTCAGGAACATTTGGGCTAGGCTGGTTCTTCCTGAATCAGAGATAACGTAAATTTATGAAAGTAATGCTCTTTTGCTTCACATATGGGTGTCCTCCTGTGATCCTTGTATTATCTAACAAAATACACTTCTCTTTTAAGAAAAAAATTGAGAAGCATGCAATCACATAGTGCTGACAGGAACAGTGGGAGTTCAAATAATGACATTCTGACATAAAATCTCGTGTGGCCTAGTCAAGGCTCTATAATTTGCTTGAACACTTGCTCTGACAATTGTTTTCTGCCATCATGTTAAGCTCCCACGTGAGCAAACACATTATTTTACACAAATCTTCTTCAATGTAATCCCTTCCGATCAAAATTTATGTACTCAGATATCATTTTTATATTTATGTACTGTGAGTGACTCATTCGAAGTCAAGATTAAGTGTTCTCCCCGAATACGAGAAAATAACAAAGACAGCACACAACAGAACAATACTCTGGCTTCACATGCTACAACAATAAAATACTAATACATCAATTTGCTTGAACGCTTAAAAACTAAAAAATTGAGAAGCATGCAATCACATAGTGTTGACAGGAACAGTGAGAGTTCAAATAATGACATTCTGACATAAAATATCGTGCGATCTAGTCAAGGATCTATAATTTGCTTGAACACTTACTGGTGAAGACACGACCCGACGGTGGGTGGTCAGTCTTGCAAATAAGCGTACACACCAAAATTATTAGTGTTTATTTTTGAATACGTAGTCTTAGGTGAGTTAGCATAGTTAGTGTTTATTTTTGAAAAACAACAAAATTAGTTTTAAAAAATTATTATTTTTTGTTTAGGTTTAATCGCTTCCACATAGTACACTTGGTGAGTACACGTATTCGGAGACCGACCTCCTGTAGTCAGGTCGTGTCTTCATCAATTTTGGTATCAGAGCAGGTTAGGTTTCCCTACCTTAGAGTGATCCTAGGTTGTGTTCGCCATGGTTGGGCGACAGAGAGATCGTGGTCGCGGTGACTACGCTTTCGAGAATGAAGAGATCTTAGGTTTGAAAATAGAGACTTGTGGCGTTAAGTCAAAGATTTGACTAGAAGGCTTAACGACTCCACCCAAGAAAGGGAGCGTTGAACCGAGCGAGGTGCTCACGGTTCACACTGCTCACATGACGCGAGTCAGTTTGACTCCGATAGTGAGTTTGACACTTATACTCGTATGCATTCGAGTAGAACACATGATCCTCCTAGGAGGCTGAGATCAAGTTTGAAATCCCTAAGTTTAAGGGAACTAGCACACCAGAGGAATTCCTCGATTGGTTAGGCGAGGTTAAGGAAGTCATCAAGTTCAAGGAAATCCCAGAGGACAAGGTAGGTCTCGTTGCCCTTAGGTTGAAGGATAGAGATGCCGCTTCGTGGAGGCAGCTCAAGCAGACCCACTTTCATCAGATTCGATCTTCTACTGTTTATTGGGAGCACATGGAACAAAAGCTTTGAACTTAGTTCTTTCCTCTTAACTACCATAGAGAGATGTACCAAAGGTACCAAAACCTCAAGCAAGGTACGAAGTCGATGGACTAGTACACCAAAAAAATTTGTGACCTCGTTACTAGAAACGATATTCCTGAGAGTGAGGAAAAGTTAGTGTCGAAGTCTATAGGTGGTCTGAGCTATCAATTGCAGGATATGCTCAATTTTGTAGAGTGTCGGACCTTGTCTGAGGCTCATAAGAAAGCTACACAGTAGGAGAAGTCTTCCCAGAGGAAGGCTTTAGCTATAGTGAGTCAGCCCATGAAGACCAACAGTCGTGCACCCATTGCACCGGCTAGTAAGTTTGCACCACCCTATAGGCATCCTAATGCGAGTTCTCATCCTAGGAGTGCGAGTTAGGGCACACAAGGATCATCCTAGACTAGGTTGGCTAGTTCAGGCAACCCCATCATGTGCTACACTTGTGGGAAGCTAGGTCATAAGTTGATAGAGTGTAGGGGTAAGGCCTTATTGATGGAAGGCACGTATGAGAAAGAAGAATATGGAGTTGACCCAAGCTTAGAACCTCAATACGACATGGAGGTCGAGGATGTCAAGGAAGAGGAGGTAGAAGACTCATTGCTACCTGATAGAGGTGAGACTCTCATTACTAGGAGCATTTGTCTAGCCCCTAGGCAAGATCCGAGTGATAGGTGGCTTAGGAACCACATTTTCGAGTCAGCATGCACCATAGATGGCAAAGTGTGTAGGTTTATCATCGATTCAGATTGTTGTGAGAATGTCATATCCATAGAAGTCGTGTCCAAGTTGAAGTCGAACACGAGAGCACACCCTAGGCCATACCAGATGTCATGGGTTAAAAAATGTGTGGATGTTCGGGTCGATCGTCAGTGTCTATTTAAGTTTTCCATTGGGAACTCATACTTCAACTAGGTTTGGTGTGATGTGTGAAAATCTCTACAAAAAGAGATTGTGTGTAACACCACAATACAAGAAATACAAAGAGTGCACAAAGGCACAAAGGAGAACACTCACAAGTGCACGAAGGCACGGATACACATGCACAACAGCATGAAACAAAATGAACTTCAATTCATAAGTTCCCAAGAGGGGCTTTACAATATTGCATATGCACTCACAAAAAAGAATATGTTTACAAGGGCCACTAAGGCCTATTTATAATGCAAAAAGAAGCCACAGGTGCAGCTCAATATGACTGTTAGAGCTGCACCCAACGGTCACATTTGTGACTATTGGGGCAGCTCCAACAGCTATATGGAGTTGTCCCTTTCACAACAGTCAAAAAGAAAAAAAGTGTAAAAAGCAAAAGTAAATAAAAAAAGAAAAAGTAAAAATGTTAGCTCATTAGGGTGGCTGACACCTATTGAGTAAAAGGACTGAAATACCCCTGATGGGTATTTCAGTTTACAGTTAAAAGAGATAATATTTTAACACTCCCCCTCAAACTTAGGGTGTCACGACCGAAAGTTTGCCAAGAAGGAAGTTAAATCTTGGAGAACACAGTGCCTTAGTGAAGAAGTCTGTCAGTTGATATTCTGATGTAACATAAGGAAGGTCAATGGTTTTTCTTAAATATTCTTCACGAACATAGTGGCAGTCCATCTCGATATGCTTCGTGCGCTCATGAAATGTGTGATTTTTGGCAATATAGATTGCACTTTTATTATCACAACATAATTTTGTGGGCCCTTGAACTTGAATATTCATATCTTCCAACAAGTTGCGAATCCAAACAATCTCCATGGTAGTAGATGCCATGGCTCTATACTCAGCTTCGGTGGATAAAAGCGATACTTTTTGCTGCTTCTTGCATCTCCAAGAGATTAATGATTCACCTAAAAAAATACAGAAACCAGTGGTGGAGTGACGTTTATTTGTGTCACCTCCCCAATCAGAGTCAGTATAAGCAATTAAACTTAATTCAGACGTAGAAGATAGAAATACTCCCTTGTTTACTGTACCCTTTATGTATCTGATGATGCGAAGGATGGCGCTCATATGGACTGTAGTAGGTGCATGTTGAAATTGACTAGCAACATGTACTGCATGAGAAATATCAGGCCTGGTAATGCTGAGATACGTTAGGGATCCAACCAATTGCCGGTAAGGTGTGGGATCTTTTAAGAGAATCCCATCATCAATCTTCATCTTCGAACCTACTATTTCAGGAGTTTCGCAGACCTTGTCATCTGTGATTCCTGATCTGTCAAGAATCTCACAAGCAAGTTTAGTTTGAGACAAAAAATAGCCTCTCTGAGAATAGGCAACCTCAATTCCCAAAAAATATGTCAGAAATCCTAAGTCTGACATTTCAAATTTTGAAGTCAAAATAGATTTAATGCTCTTGATTCCTTTGATATCATCACCTGTTATTAACATATCATCAACATATAACAATAATATAACAATCCCTGCATCAGATTTCTTAACAAACAATGCAGTGTCAGTATAGCATGAAGTGAAACCATTTTCAGTCATTACATTGTTAAACCTATCGTGCCAAGCCTTGGGTGCTTGTTTCAGTCCATAAAGAGCTTTACGAAGACGAAGAACTTTATTTTTAGGGATTTCCATACCAGGTGGAGCATCCATGTAAACTTCTTCATTAAGATCTCCATTTAAAAAGGCATTTTTGACATCCATTTGGTAAATATTCCATTTTCGAATTGAAGCAATGGTGATAAGACATCTGACAGTAACCATACGAGCTACTGGAGCAAATGTCTCTTCATAGTCAATCCCATATTCTTGACTGTACCCTTTAGCTACAAGACGAGCCTTATACCTTTCAAGAGAACCATCACTCTTAGTCTTGACCTTGAACACCCATCGACATCCTATAGTTTTCTTGCCATTGGGAAGAGATTGAAATTCCCAAGTGTTAGCTTTCTTAAGAGCTTTGAGTTCACTCTCCATGGCTTCTCTCCATTCAGTACATTGTTTGGCTTCTCCAAAAAATTTTGGTTCAAAATAAGAGTGAATGGCACTCAAACAAGCTCGATATTTAGGAGAGAAAGAATCAAAAGATACGAATCTAGAGGGAGTCCTTCTAGTTCTTTCAGTTCTCCTAGGATGAGAATCATGAGTGGAAATAGTCTCACTAGGTTCACTATATAGTTTAATAGCACTCCTAAAGGTGCTTCTATCTTTATGCGAATAAGTGATGGGTTCTCTAGAGACATTTTCTTCTTGAGGGGTAGAAGGGTTAGAGTTATTGTTGATCACAACCATTTCATTTTCACTATTATATGTTGATTCATCATCACTAGAGATATCATCATCCTTAGATAAAAGGTCAAAAAGAAAGGAGTAATCGGCATTTTCTAAATGAGATTCATTTTTTTCAAAACCACTATCATTTTCCAAAAAAGTTACATTCCTTGAAACATATAATTTATCATTCTTAGAGTCATAACATCGAAATCCTTTTTGAGTTTCCGAATAGCCAAGGAAAGCACAAGGAATGGCTTTTGGTAAGAGTTTATCATTTTTATCGGTAAGAACAAAGCACTTACAACCAAAAACTCTCAACCTATTATAATCAGGTTCTTTTTCATATAGAATCTCAAAGGGAGAAATTTTATCTAAATTTTTGAATGGAAGTCGGTTGATAAGATAGACGGAAGCAAGAGCCGCTTCGGCCCAAAAATTTTTAGGAATATTTTGGGAAATGAGAAGGGTTCTAGTGGTTTCAATGATATGCCTATGCTTTCTTTCGGCCAAACCATTTTGTCGTGGGGTCTTAGGGCACGATCTTTGATGGACAATGCCACAATCCTCAAGATATTTCTTAAACTCATTAGAGAGATATTCACCTCCGGAATCGGTCCTAAATATCTTTAAATTACTATTAAATTGATTTTTAATCATCATATGATATGTTTTAAAACATGAAAAAACTTCATGCTTATGTTTGAGAAAATGTATCCAACAATATCGTGAGAAATCATCTACAAAAATCACATAGTAAGCTAAACCACCTTTGGATATGACAGGTGCCGGTCCCCAAACATCTGAGTGAATAATTTCAAAAGGTTTAGTACTAAACATAGTTCTTGGTTCAAAAGGTATACTTCTCATTTTTCCAAGAATACAATCATTACAAGATAAAGTATTTTTACAAAGATCTTTAACAAAATGTAGATAGGATAACTTGGTAATGTTGGGATGACCAAGTCTCTTGTGCCAAACATTTATGTCTTTATGTTGGGCCACATTACAAAAGGTGTTTTTAGGTATTTGAAGAAAGTCCACATAGTACAAGTCTCCTTTCCTAGAGCCTTCCCCAATCAATCTCCCGGACCGGTGATCCTGTATTAAACATTTATTAGATGAGAATTGAATGCTACACCCAAGGTCCGTGAGTTGAGAAACGGAAAGCAAGTTTAAATTTAATTTTGGTATAAGTCTAATTTTTGGAATAAAGAAGTTTTGGGTTTTAAAATTTCCAATTCCCTTAATTTCTAGAGAAGTACCATCCGCGGTCGAAACAAAAGAAGGTGACACATTTTTAGAATACTCGGAAAGAGATGAAATGTTTGGGGTCATATGAAAGGATGCACCTGAATCTAAGAGCCAAGAAGTTTTACCTGGAGGAGAAGAGGTGGATACGGCGGCACCGGAAATAGCTCCCTTTAGAAGAGGTTGAAGAGCCTCCACAATTTGATTGAGAGATAGAGCTTCTTTTGAAGATTCCTCTTTGGATGGTTGAGATGTAGTTGCCATTGCTAGAAGTTTCTTCCATTTTGGGCAAACCGGTTTGATATGACCCGGTTCTTTGCAAAAGTGACACGAGATTTTGCTATAATCTCTTCTTCCTCCTTGATTTTGATTCTTAAAATGAGGAGGTCTATATGTTCTTAAATTGTTACCGGGTCTAGAAACAGCATTAACACCATCACATTCTTCTTGATTTGTGGACATTGCAAGCACACTAGGATTTTGCTTGCTAATGCCCATACGGGTTTCCTCTCCACTTAATTTAGTTAAGACATCTTCAAGAGAATGAGAGGTAAAAGAGGATAGGAGAGAAGATCTTATTTGCTCAAACTCGGGCCTTAGCCCATTCAAAAAATTGAAGAATCGGTCTTCTTCTAATTGCTTATGACGAAGCTCTATGGCTTCTCCACTCCACTTGGGTTCAAGCATGGCAAGCTCATCCCAAATTGAAGAGAGTTCCGCAAAATACTCTCTTATAGACATATCACCTTGAACAAGAGTTAAGGCTCTTTTTTGAAGATAATACTTATGGGACAAGTCCCTAGAAGTATACATCTTCTCAAGATACTCCCACGCTTGAGAAGCCTTTTTAAACTTTATAATGTTGGCATTAATCCTTGTCTCAACGGAAGAGAAAATCCAAGACAAGATCTTAAAATTCTTCATTTCTCATTGCTCATGTTTCCTACTATATTCCTCAAGAGCATTAGTTCTTTCATCTCCCTCAAGGATTTTGATTTCTCCTTCTTTAACCAAAGTAATTTTAGGCTCGGGTTCCGGAATCAAGCCTTGAATGTAACCCCAAAGCCCTTTCCCTTTGATGTGAGCTTCCATATTTCCGGCCCACACATGATAATTTGAGCCATTTAGCTTGAAACCAAGAGAAAAATGGGAGTCTTTCTCACCCATTAGAGAGGAAAGAAGAAAGAAAAGAATACGTACCACAATAAGATTTTAAATCTTTCTTGTTGTAGAAATCTTCTAAAATATTGAATGAAGAAGAGCCTCCACTCCAATCACCAAAAAGTTGAAGGCACGTTTTTCGAGGCACTTGATATTGAGAAGAATCACACCAATTTCTTTCTCCAAACAACCTTGCTCTGATACCATGTGAAAATCTCTACAAAAAGAGATTGTGTGTAACACCACAATACAAGAAATACAAAGAGTGCACAAAGGCACAAAGGAGAACACTCACAAGTGCACGAAGGCACGGATACACATGCACAACAGCATGAAACAAAATGAACTTCAATTCATAAGTTCCCAAGAGGGGCTTTACAATATTGCATATGCACTCACAAAAAAGAATATGTTTACAAGGGCCACTAAGGCCTATTTATAATGCAAAAAGAAGCCACAGGTGCAGCTCAATATGACTGTTGGAGCTGCACCCAACGGTCACATTTGTGACTATTGGGGCAGCTCCAACAGCTATATGGAGTTGTCCCTTTCACAACAGTCAAAAAGAAAAAAAGTGTAAAAAGCAAAAGTAAATAAAAAAAGAAAAAGTAAAAATGTTAGCTCATTAGGGTGGCTGACACCTATTGAGTAAAAGGACTGAAATACCCCTGATGGGTATTTCAGTTTACAGTTAAAAGAGACATAATATTTTAACAGTTCTTTTCATGGATGCGAGTCAATTGATTCTAGGCAGACCTTAGCAGTTTGATAGGTCTGTGATGCATAACAATAAGTCAAATACCTACTCATTCACATATGAGAGAAAGAAAATCAATTTACTAGCTCCTAGGGATTTGCCACCACTATTATCATCATCTTCATCATCCAATGCATCTCCGTCTTCATCTACCACCCCCAAACTCAACCCTACTCCATCCAAGTCTGGAGCCCCTAAAGCTAAGTTGTACAATGCATTCATAGCTAGACATTAGTTGAAGGAGGTCTTAGGATAGTCCAATGTTTGTTATTTCCTATTATCGGTGGATGAAATGAAATGGGGATCTTCGAAACACGAGCTTTGATTAACAAGAGCAAGTGTCAAGAATGACACTAAAGCATAACCCTTAAAAAGGGTATAACTGGAAACAAAATAAAAATAAAAATGTATTCTTTATTGATATGAAAAACCAATTGCTTAAGAAGCATTGGAGGAAAATACAAGAGGGGCTGCACCCCTTTATATACACAGCTGAAAGAGGACTCAATAGAGCTGTTGGGCACAGTCCAACAGCTCTATTTAGAGCTGTTGGAATGTGTCAGTCCAACAGCTCTATTGCTAGTCAAGTCTGGACAGGACTTGACTAGCAACAGTCATTCTAGTTCAAACTGAACTAGATGACATAAAGACAAAAAATAAAAATAAAGGAAAAAAAATACAGAAAAGAAAGAAATTAAAAATGTATTTATATATATATATATATATAATAATATAATATTATTATATATACATATATGTACAGTTTTACATTTTAACACTCCCCCTCAAACTTACGGTACAATGAGCGAAAGTTTGTCTAAGAGAAAGTGAAATCGGGGAGCAGCGAGAGGCTTTGTAAAGAGGTCTGCTAACTGATATTCTGAAGTGACATATGGCAGATCAATTATCCCGTGTAGAACGTAGTGACAATCCATTTCGATGTGTTTGGTGCGTTCGTGGAATGTTCTGTTACTGGCAATGTAGATCGCACTTTTGTTGTCACAACACATTTGTGAAGCCTTTGTTGCTTCAACTCCCATGTCAGCAAGCAGTCGTCAGAGCCAAACTATTTCCATGGTCGTGGTTGTCATGGCTCTGTATTCAGCTTCGGTGGATGAGAGAGATACCTTCTGCTGCTTTTTACACCTCCACGAGATTAATGATTCCCCTAAAAAGACACAAAAGCCAGTGGTTGAGTGTCTGTTATTGGGATCACCTCCCCAATCAGCATCAGTATATGCAATTAAATCAAGAGAAGAGGAGGAAGATAAGAAAAGTCCTCGTGAAAGAGAGGACTTGATGTATCTGATAATACGCATGACTGCTCCCATATGAACAGAAGTAGGAGCATGTTGAAATTGACTTGCTGTATGAACAGCATGTGCTATATCTGGTCTGGTAATGGATAGATAGGAAAGTGCCCCGACAAGCTGTCTGTAAGGAGTAGGGTCTGCAAGAAGTTCTCCATCATCAATCTTCATTTTAACATTAACAACTTCTGGAGTGTCAACTTTCTTATCATCAGTAATACCAGACCTGAAAACAATATCAAAAGCAAATTTAGTCTGAGATAATAAATATCCTCTAGGAGAATAAGCAACTTCAATGCCTAAAAAATATCTCAACAAGCCCAAATCAGTCATTTCAAAATGAGATTTAAGAAGTGTTTTGATTGTTTCAACTCCCTGTTTATCGCTTCCGGTGATGATCATATCATCCACATAGAGAAGAAGCACAATGATCCCTGCATCAGAATTCTTAATAAACAAAGCAGTGTCAGTTAAACAGAATTGAAAACCAATATTAATCATAACACGACTAAACCTATCATACCAAGCTTTTGGTGCTTGTTTAAGTCCATAAAGAGCTTTTTCTAAGCGAAGGACTTTACCCTTAGGAATACTTAGACCAGGAGGGGGTTCCATATATACTTCTTCAACTAGCTTTTCATTTAAAAAAGCATTTTTGACATCCATTTGAAAAATAGACCATTTTTTTATAGAAGCTAAGGCAATTAAGGTTCGGACAGTAGTCATACGAGCCACCGGAGCAAAGGTTTCTTCATAATCAATCCCATATTCTTGGGCATAACCTTTGGCTACTAAACGGGCTTTATATCTTTCAAGAGTACCATCACTCTTGGTTTTAATTTTATAAACCCATCGACATCCTATAGTTTTCTTCCCTGGAGGAAGATCTTGAATATTCCATGTAGAAGCCTTTTCAAGTGCATCTAATTCAACTTTCATGGCTTCTATCCATTTGATATCATTTTTTGCTTGAAAATATGTGGATGGTTCTTCATATGAGTGAATTAATGCAATAACTGCCCTATATGTGGGTGAGAAAGACTCGTATGATACAAACTTTTCTGGAGGCCTCGAGATTCGGGATGATTGTCTAGTTGGAATGTTAGAATATTTCTCAAGTGCACATGGAGTATTAGACTCTTGTCGCCTGGAATATTGAATACTAGTATCTCTATGAACTTCTTCATTTTCAACATTAAGATCAATAATTCTTGGATCATCATCAAAGTTACAATCAAGGTCATATTCGTCAGATGTTGATGTTAGATCTAGCAAAAAGGAGTACTCAGTGACGTCTTTTAATTTTCTAAAATCAAAGAAGCTCTCCTTTTCAAGAAAGGAAACATTTCTAGACACATATAGTTTATTATTTTTGAAGTCAAAACATCTATAACCTTTCTGGTTTTCAGCATATCCTAAAAAGGCACAGGGAATCGCACGAGGGGAAAGTTTATCATTTTTGTCAGTAAATATGAAACATTTGCACCCAAATATTCTTAATCTAGAGTAGTCTGGAGAAATGTTCATAAGTTTTTCAATGGGAGTGATATTTTGTAACGAAGAAGATGGCATCCTATTAATGAGATAGGTGGCAGTTAAGGCAGCTTCTGCCCAAAAGTCTTTAGGGACTTGATTTGTTATTAATAAAGTTCTAGTGGTTTCTATAATATGGCGATGTTTTCGTTCTGCCAGTCCATTTTGTTGAGGTGTATAAGGACAAGATCTTTGATGTGTGATGCCATGCAATTTAAGATAATTTTGAAAATCTGTGGATAAAAACTCTCCCCCTGAATCTGTGCGAAAAATAGTAATATCATTTTGAAATTTGTTTTTAACCATATTATGAAAAGTTTGAAAGTATGAAAATACTTCAGACTTATGTTTGAGAAAGTACATCCACGTATGTCGGGAGAAATCATCGACAAAAATAACATAGTAAACAAATCCTCCTTTAGAAATTACTGGTGCAGGACCCCAAACATCCGAGTGTATTAATTCAAGTGGTCTTGAAGAGAAAAAGGTTCTGTTCTGAAATGGTAATCTTTTCATTTTGCCGAGAATACAATCTTTACAATCAAATGATTCAGAGTTACAAAATTTCCCTAGATTTGGAAAATGTTGGATTTTTGGCTATATGTGGGTGACCAAGTCTCTTATGCCACAGTTCCAACTCTATTTTTTGAATATTATAACAAAAAGCTTTCTTCGGCATTTCCAAAAAATCCATGTAATAGAGTCCTCCTTCTCTATGGCCTTCCCCAATCAGCTTGCCTGACTGGCGATCCTGTACCCAACAACCATGAGAAGAAAAAGAAATATTACACCCATAATCAGAAATTTGAGATACAGATAAAAGATTTAAATTTAATTTGGGAACATGTCTAATTTCTGGAATAAAAAATTTTTTTGTTTTATAAATTTTTTCAAAATCTCCTATTCCTTCTATTTCAAGAGAAGTCCCATCAGCAGTAAAGACCTTTGACACACTTGTTTTATTTTTAACACATTTGGATAGACTTTGATTATTTGGGGTCATATGAAAAGATGCACAAGAGTCAAGAAGCCAAGAAATTTTACCTAAATCAGAAAAAGATGAGGCTGCTGCGCCGGTTGAAGCTTCAGATGAGGAAGAGGCACCTTTGATGAGGGGCTGAAGGATCTCCATTAGTTGGGCCAGGGAAACTGGTGCATCCTGATCTTTAGGCTCCGATCCAGCAATTGCAGCTCTTTTTTCTCTCAGCTCCTTAAGTTTGGGACATTGTGGCCTGTAGTGTCCCGGTTCATGACAGTGATGACAAATAACTTTCTTCTTATCATAGTCACCATTTTGTCGGTTAAAGTGAGGAGGCCTATATGATCGAACATGATTCCCTGGTCTAGACACGGCTAAAACGGAATCATCTTCAATTTTTAAAGAACCTTTCCGGAGACGATTTTCTTCCATTGTTAACTCTTCAATAGTTTCAACAATAGAAGGAATTTTTCCCCGGTGAAGTAGGGCCGATTTAGTGGTTTCAAATTCCGGCCTTAATCCAGTGATAAACTGGTAAAAATGTTCAACATCGAGTTGTTTCTGACGAAGCTCGATGTCTTCGGCACAATGCCACTTTGGTTCTAAAAGGGAAAGTTCTTCCCAAAGTTCGGACAACCCATTGTAATATTCACGAATAGTTTTGTCTCCTTGTGTCATCATTCGAACTTTTTCTTGGAGGTTGCACACGTGTGCAATATCTTTAAAGGAATACATATTCTTAAGGTATTCCCATGCCTTATCGGCATGATCAAATTTGGCAAGACTTGAGCATTTTTTAATGTCAACGCTATTGATAAGCCATGACATTATCTTCGCATGAGATATTCTCCATTCTTTCCATTTCTTCTCGTATGAGGCAATAGCCTTGATTTTCTCTTCTTCCGATAGAGGGACGTCTTTATCTCCCTCCTTTTTAGTAAGAGATAGCTTAGGTTCCGAATCGGAACCATCCACAATCCCCCATAAGCCTTTTCCCCATATATGGTGCTTCATGATTGAAGCCCATGTTACATAGTTCGTATCGCTTAGTTTCATAGGCATGATGGTGACTTTATCATTGTCATCCATCGATTACAAGGAGAGAAAGAATAGAGATAGAAGAGAAACAAGAAGGAAAATGAGAAAGAAAGAAAAAAAAAACAATACAACAAGATGTGAAATCTTCTCCAATGAAGTGATAAAACACTTCTCTTCAAGTGGCGAACACTTTTGCAAACGGGCATGGAAACCGAGGCAGCTTTTCCTCAAGATTTAGTACTTCCGCGGCTTTGATACCATGAAATGAAATGGGGATCTTCGAAACACGAGCTTTGATTAACAAGAGCAAGTGTCAAGAATGACACTAAAGCATAACCCTTAAAAAGGGTATAACTGGAAACAAAATAAAAATAAAAATGTATTCTTTATTGATATGAAAAACCAATTGCTTAAGAAGCATTGGAGGAAAATACAAGAGGGGCTGCACCCCTTTATATACACAGCTGAAAGAGGACTCAATAGAGCTGTTGGGCACAGTCCAACAGCTCTATTAAGAGTTGTTGGACTGTGTCAGTCCAACAGCTCTATTGCTAGTCAAGTCTGGACAGGACTTGACTAGCAACAGTCATTCTAGTTCAAACTGAACTAGATGACATAAAGACAAAAAATAAAAATAAAGGAAAAAAATACAGAAAAGAAAGAAATTAAAAATGTATTTATATATATATATAATAATATAATATTATTATATATACATATATGTACAGTTTTACATTTTAACAGTGGATTCACCCTTGAGTGAGTCTAAATCCCCACCTATAGATCCTAGAGTCTCACCATTATTGGAAGAATTCAAAGACCTCTTCCATAAAGAGATTTCACCTGGTTTACCACCTCTTAGAGATATCCAACACCACATAGATTTATATCCATAGGCAAGTAGAAGAGCTATTAGAGAAGGGATATGTTAGGGAGAGTAATAGTCTGTGTCATTCCTGCATTGTTAGTACCAAAGAAAAATGACATGGAGGATGTGCATTGATAGTCGTGTCATCAATAAGATCACTATCAAATATAGGTTTCCCATCCCTAAGGTGGATGGCCTGTTAAATCAGTTGACGAAGTCAAAAAGAATTTCTGAGCAAGATTTGAGGAGTGGTTATCATCATATTAGAGTTAAGCCGGGAGATGAGTGAAAAACTGCGCTCAAGACTCATGATGGTCTATACAAGTGGCTTGTGATGCCCTTTGGGTTATCCAATGCCCCTTCCACTTTCATGAGAATCATGAACCAAAACTTTAGGCCATACATATAAAAAAAATTTGTAGTCTATTTCGATGACATACTCATCTATAGCAAGAGTGAGCATGAACATCTACATCACTTGCTCTGACAATTATTTTCTGCCATCATGTTAAGCTCCCGCGTGAGCAAACACATTATCTTACACAAATCTTCTTCAATGTAATCACAGCCGATCAAAATTCATGTACCCAGATATCATTTTTATACTTATGCATTATGTGAGTGACTCATTCGAATCCCATATTAAGTGTTCTCCCTGAATACGAGAAAAAAACAAAGACAGCACACAACAGAACAATACTCTGGCTTCACATGCTACAACAATAAAATATACTTAAAAACTAATACATCAATTTAAATTCAGATAATTTTCATTTCTTCATGAAGAAAATCATTTGATTCATCAATTTGTTTGAATAGTTTCACTAGAAAATAAATTGGGGAATTCTTTTTTGAATAACTGAAATTTCAAAACCAACAATACAGCATTATTTATAGCCAATTTGAAAGTCCAGGATAGAAGGTTATGCCCAAGCATCAATAAATCAAACAAAAAGTCCCATGAATATCTAAATACTTTGCAATGGAAGAAAAAAATTAGCACCACTCAAATAACCACAAATTGAAAGGAGCACAAAGTTCCATGTCATAACTGGCCTACCACCTACTATTATGTTAACAAGACTCTTTAAAGACCATTCTTTTTTGAAATTTTATCCTACTAAAATATTTTCCTTATAGAAATGAAACATGTATCAGTAGAAAAATAACTACAAGAGAATTAATTGCCATTAGCATGTACAACATGGTCTGCTGCTAAAGCTATCTATTGTTACCTTAAGCTGCTGGCTGGATATAGCAAGAACTGGGTCATAGGATTGCCATCCATCCTCAGGAAATGCATCATTGAGGTGTCAACATAATGAGCTAACATTGATGCAAGTAGACAATAAAAATTAGTGACTACCAGAACAATAATCAGAGACATAAGCAATCAGATACTGCACATAATTTTGTCACATGACTTTTATCTTTGCTTCTGTTCATAAAGCTTTACTATATTCCAAAAGTATAACTATAAACCACAAAAGACTGAAGGGAATTTTTTTTTCATAGATGAACTTTAAAAACAACCATTGACAAATGGAAACACAAAATGACACGTAAAAATTGCACTTCTGAATTTTACTTACACTAAGCTATAAGCAATTGAGATGTGTATAATATCAAACTGATGTATGACATCCAACGTGCTTTTTCTAATATTGTACACAAGTGTGGGACTAACTATATCTTTTGTTGGTAAGAGAATATATTAAGAAAGAAGATGCAAAGTTAGAGACTTACCATGACATGCCAAAAGGAAATGTAAACGAAAATGTTTGCTCAACTGTCAGATTCTGCAGCCACCATATCACTGCTGAGTGAAAATTCAATTGTGAGAATTCTGACGAGTAACTGAACATGTAAATTTTATGTTTAAAACAAGGAATCACAGTTACAGTTTTGGCAAGCAAAGCAATGAATAAGAGAACACAGCAATCTTAAAATATTACACAAAGCAAATGACATGACCAAGTTAAGAACTTTAGAACTGGCATATGGTTCAGTAGTCCAATAAAGGCAAGAAAATTCACTTTAAAATATTGGGAGGAAGCAGCACCATGTGGACATGCACGACTGCATACATGCACAAGCAAACAAGCATTGCACACACTTGCTGTTTAACAGCAATTATAAATAAAAGTGAGAAAAGCAACAAACAATATACATACATTCTGAAACGGAGTCTCTCGAATGATCAAATATGTGCTGCAGCATCACAACCCTCATATGACATTATGTAAAAATCAAGGATTAGACACTTGGGGTGCCTACTCTTTGACATTTTCTTCATCATCAAAGTGACTCAGAGTCAAGTACCCGGTACCCCGCTACACAATAGGAAGCCAGGCATACAACTCAAGCTCAACCAGCCTGCATCAATCATAGCAAGGTCATAAAAGGAAGAATATTTTCCCAATTAACAGTTTCAGCAGATGCTGTATTTCTCAATAACTGAGTTCTGATGCCTGGGTTCTCAAAGCATTCTTGTGAAGCACAAGTCCTTCAAATGCCAATAAAAAACAGAGACCAAGATTAAACAAAGCATTTTTTACTGCCATACAGACTTAACTTCAATGCTGTTGAGCACTTCACATGCTTCCTTAACAAATCCCTTCTTCTTCAGTCCAACAATCAACGTATAGTAGGTAGAAAACCGGCTCACAATTCCTTTTCCTCTCATCTGCTCATATATGTCATATGCTTTTCTTGGCTCTTTTATTCTGCAGTACTTCTTGATGAGAATATGGAATGGCACATGGTCTGTAGTTACACCAGATTTCTGGATCTTCATAAGGAGTTCTTCAGCTTCTTCTGCTTTTCCATGAACACAAAGGCCACGAATCATTTCAGTATAGGTATAAATGTCCGGTTGGCAGCCTCTTCTTAGCATTTCATCATACAATTGGAAGGCGAAATAAATGTGACCAATGCTACACAAACCACATAGTAACAGGTTGTAGGTCACAACATCAGGAAGACAACCATTAGATAGCATTTCCTGCTTTAATACAAATGCTTCTTGAAGATTCCCTTCCTTTATGTGTGCATAGATCAATGCATTATACGTGAAAACATTTGGTCTATACCCAAACCCATGCATCCAATCTCTTATCCTGATAGCATGACCAGCCTCACCACTTCGACCATATCCATAAATCAAAATGTTCCAAACAAGAGGACTAGGGACAATAAAATCATCTATCATTTTGTGGAAGAAAACTCGTGCCACATTAACATTTCCCTGCAAGCAAAGCCCATGAATAACCAGCTGGTATGAAATGTGATCAGCTGCAACACCCATGATTGACATGTCATTGTGAACGTCGCAAGCATCCATCAGTTTTCCTTCCCTGCAAAGTCCACCAATCAAACTATTGTATGTAATTACATCAGGACAAAAACCCTTCTTAAGCATTTCACCAAGAACTCCAAATGCTAGGTTTATATTTCTAATTGAAGAAAACCCGTTAATAAGAACATTGTAAGCTGTAACATCGACAACGATATCCTTTCTCATCATTTGTTCCCAAATTTCAAATGCCTGAATCATATCCCCTGCCTTGAAGCACCCTTTGATAAGTATAGTTGAAGTTATCAAATCGGAAGCCTCGTGTTCGTCAAGGATCTCTGCAAGAAGCTTCTTTGCTCCTTCAAGAAGACCTTTGTTACACAATGTGTGGACCAGTATGTTACAGGTTACCTTGTCTGGCTTGATGCCACCTTTGACCATGGAAAACAAGATAACAAAAGCATTATCAACACCATCATATCGACAATAACCATCGATCAGAGTGTTATACGTACACGTATTAGGCGTAAGTCCCTCTTCCACAATTTCCCTCAACAACCGATTTGCCTTCGGCAAGTCGCCAAATTTGCAAAGCCCATTCATCACATAGTTATAAGTAACAATATCAGGAACTAAGTCCATCTGTTTCATCTCCGCTCTAAGATAAAGAGCCACACCAACCTTCCCTTCCAAACACAATGCTCTAATCATGCTAACATATTCTCTAAAACGACTCCTCGATCTGATATGTCTCAACAATAATTGATTGTTCTCCCTACAAAAATTTTGATCGGTTGAACCCAGAATTCGGGTTCTCGAATTCCTATCGTACATCGAAGCATCGCTCAAATTTGTCAAACAAAATCTGTTTTTATCAAAACAAAATGTGTCATCATCCACATTACCCTCTTTAACACGATTGTCACGGGCATTGCGCAAACACGATCGGAAAACCGAAAAAATAACCAGATTCGAGTCTATAATCTCCTCATTAATCTTAAGGATCCTAACCAACCTATTACAAACCTTGAAAGGCAGAACGTAGCCGCATTTATCAATGGCACTAACAACCAGAACAACGTCACCAAACATGCTCTTCTTCACCAAAGAAACAACAACCATGTCGAAAACCACCGGGTTTACCGATCGTCGGGCGATAAAATCGACGACCCAGATAGAGAACGGATTACCACGATCGAACAGCAGCCTCTGGATCAGTCCCCACAAGCAGGCCCTCAATCCGTTCTCACCGAGGATGCAGAGGATGGCGCCGTAGGCCTCGACAGAGTGGCGGGCGCCGGATTCGTGGCCGAACCAGAGGAAGAACCGAAGCGCCCGCCTCGGGCCCGATCGCAACAGGGAGAGAACCGAAGAAACGAGAGACGGGTGCAAGCAGGGGAGGGTCTTCCTGAGGAGGGGCCACTGGTTGTGGGCGACGAGACCGCAGATGAGCTCCGCCCGGAGGGACTCCGGCGAGGGGGAGTCGAGGGAGGACGTGGAGAAGGGTGGTGGGGAGGCATTGGGGTTGCGGAAACGGTGGGTTTTGGGGGTCCTGACGAGGCATCTCAGCAACTGGTTCATTGGTGTCTCTCTTCATTCCCTCGCGGGGGAAGAAGATTGGCTTTGTGGGTGTCTCGTTTTCGAAGGGGAGAGTGAAGGAGCGTGCCCAGAGAGCCCTTTGGCTGCCTCCATGGAGGCGTGAGAATAACTCTCGCTCCGCAGTCGCTCTCTTGTCATACCGAGCGCTGTAGGGATGGCGCCTCTCTATGCACGAAAGGAGCGTACTCAGACTACGGTGGTGACTCGCTATGGATGTCACAAGGACACTTCATCGTGCCATCGTGTCGTATCTGCTAAAAGTGTGTTTCATGTCCTTAAAGTCATATACACTTCTAAAATTTTAAAAAACTAAAAGCCTGAGAGACTTAGAAGCTAACTAAGAATAGTCTTGGAAGCAAACTGAAAGCAACTTAGGAAGCGAACTAAGAAGTGAAGAGAAAGCCCGAGAGAAGTAAAAAATAAATAAAATAAAATAAAATAACGCGTTTTGGGGCTTCCCCTAAAGCTTTTTTGGCGCTTCCCTGCATGTTTCGAAAGCATCAGGTTTTAAGCTTCGGGGAAGCACACTTTCCCATACGTATGTTATGACGCTTTTGATAATTCTCATCTAGACCGAGTTTATTTTGGGTCAGTTCTGGAGGGTGGTGTGTGTTCTCCCCCGAAGACGGATGTTAGCTACATCGCATGTTCGGGAGGTCTCAATGAGTGCCACGTATGTAAGCACATGGGACTCGTATCCCCATGTTTGTCAGCATCAGTTAGTGTCGGAGTCTGGTGCGGTTGCAAAGACTTAAGTACCCTTTCTTGTTATTCTCGCCATGAACAACGGTTCAAGAAAATGACAAAAATGTCCTTCATTCAAAAAAAGGAAAACGATGGTTCAAAAAAAGACAAAAATATCCTTCATCCAGAAAGTCGAGGATGATGTTAACTCTTCAAAGTCCAAACAACAAAACAAACCTAAAACACTCTCTCTCTTTTTTCCGTCATCATCATCTTCTTCTTCCTTCTCTGTGAAACATTGTATTAAGGGAGGCAAAGAGTTGACGATCCGATGGTGATCGTCATCCTCTTTCTGCTAGTAGTGGCTGAAATGCTGCCTTCGTCTAGAGGGCAACCAACTACGGTGGCCCCTTTGCCACCTTCGAGGGACACCTACAATGGAATCTTTCTCCAGTACACCTACAACGGAGTCTTTCAAAGTACAATCCGTCTACCCCTACGTCGACAATACTTCAGATTAGGGCTATGCCTTCCAGGCCACCCTGACGCTGCTCAACACGGGCGTTCACACCCTCAAGTCTTGGCGGGCATTCGTCGGGTTCTGGCATCGTGAGGTCCTCATCTCGACCTCTGTCGTCGTGCTCTCCGACAGGACCCACCTCCCCTCCAAATCAATGGCAAATCGTTATGCGATTTTCGTAAATTGCTATATCGAATAGCAATTTACAAAAATCATGTAGCAAAAATAAATGGCAAATCGCATAGCGAAAAAAAAATGGAAAATCGCTAAATCGAGTAGCGATTTACGAAAATCGCGTAGCGAAAAAAAAAATGAAAAATTGCTAAATCGAGTAACAGATTACAAAAATCGCATAGCGAAAAAAAAACAGAAAATCATGGGAAAGGGTGTTACAAAAACCTTGAGCAATAAACAATCGAAGGAAACATAAGAGCGTCACGATCAAACAAAACACTTTATTGCTCTTTTCGACAATTACAAGAGGGAAAGAAAAGAAAGAATTTATACAAGGCCCAAAAATTTTTTTGTTCTGAGGGGCGCTGGCCCCCAGAGACCCCCCACCAGGGGCGCCCCCCCTTAGACCGCTGACCGCGCAGCGGGACCCGCACCAGGGGGAGCCTCCGGACCCCCCTCCTATAAGGGCAAAAACTCTGAATCAGGCTCCACATCACATCAAGTTGAACCATTCTGCAATATAGGATCGTCTGCTGGATGTGCACAGAGGCAATGTGCAAGTCAGTCAGTGCTTGATGGGGCAGTGTAGGATCGTCCGCTGGATGTGCACAAAGGCAAAAAGAGAAGGGAGAGAGTGAGAGAGGGTTGATGTTCATGGCCTTCTTCAGGGGGGATTCCTTTCTCGGATAATCCTGCAGTGCAGGGACTAGGTCTTAAATAACCATATTCGGGGTACTTAAGTCTTTGCAACCACTCCTTTTATAGAATCATTGTTTTATGGCACCAATAGAGGAAAGGGTACTTAAGTCTTTGCAACTGCATGCTAACTGATGCTGACAAACATGGGGATACGAGCCACACGTGCTTACATACGTGGCACTCATTGGGACCCCCGAACACGCGATGTAGCTAACAACCGTCTTCAGGGGGGAACATATAACCTGCTTCGATCTAATATGTAGCACTTTCATTTTTTTATCCCAAAATTCATGTAAAATTTTTTTTGTAATAGTTTTATAAATTTGCAGCGAAAATTCGAACGAGATAAAAGCTTTGGCATATTACAGTTTTCATATATGTGCTTCAAATACACTACAAATTTAAAATTAAACATCCACAATTAATTAAATGTTCATTACACTTTGAATTTAAATAATAACATAGTCTTTCAAATTAAATCAATATCAAAATCTTAAGCACCCATAGGTACTCATAGTCCAAAAATTGAAAAGGGCTTGGCTCGATTCTCGTTACAACCTCCCACTATCGTTTGGACCCTCGTTTGCTACCTTAAAATATTTAATTATAATAGGGTCAGACAATTAAGTTCTTAGTAGGCTAAAGCTATTCAATACACATAAATTAAAATAAGTAAACAAGAATTAATCTGATATTCTCTCGCCCAAATATGATTAAGCACACCAAAAAATACATACATGAAATTCATTACAAGACATTCAAACATACATTTATAAAATTCTCTCAATCAAAAGCATTCACTTAAGTAGAAATAATTAAATATGCATGAGCAGTTAAAAATTCATGCACTTACCATTGCAGAAGTCGAATTGTATGTGTGAGTAATTTTTTATTTTTAATTAGGTATTCTTTTTAAATGATACATGTCATACTTATTTGAATGCACAATCACTTTAGGTTTTAGTTCTTAGCCTTGTGGGCACTATCACAGATTTAAACCTAGATCAGGTTTATGGCGAAGGTAGTGTTTTCATACAATTGTGACTTTGGCCTGCTCAGGCACTTTTCACTAATCTACAGGTGAGAGACGAGTGTATTGAGAGAGCGCTCTCAATACCGTCATCCTGATGAATCAATTTTTCACTCATGAGTTTTTATCTTCCATACAGCAATCTAATGCAAAGGTTTTTTCTATCTTCATGGTTGGAAATGAGCAATCTTCTGTGCTCAAAATAATGCCACGAAGTTGAAAGTATTGCTTGACCTCTCCTTACAAGCATCGATCTTTAGTATTACATGGTCAGACTTTTTAAATTAATTAATTCCATGCAACACTCACTTATGAATCCAACTCAGGGATTCGGCCTCTTCCAGGCCCATGGATGCACATTCTTAAAACATACATTTCAAGTATCATTGAACAATGTTTTTCTTTTGTTTCAACTTAAGCATACATTTAACATAAAACAATGATTTTAACAATTAAATGCATCCAACCATTCACATTATTATGCACATGTCATTCATTTCAAAATCATCATTCATGAACAATTAACAATTAACAATTGCATTCGATCACAAGTCAGACTCAATTTGTCTCATTCATTAGCGAATGACTACAAAGGCAAGTTAGTTCATAAGCACTTCATTCAATTCATGTCTCATATTTGACACTTAATTCCTGCATAAAAATTATCTTAGTAGTTCACATAAGTATGATACTCATTCGCAAAAGCACAATAAAAAAACCACATAGAAATCATACGTACATGCTAACCAGACCTTTAACTGTTTCAAAACTTGTCGAAACTCAGTTTGGTTTGACTGTTACAACTATCACAAAAAAATGTACAATCATCAGACAAAGTTAAAAAATTTACAGGTTATATATGATTTTGTCAGCTTTCCGATGTCATAAACCGTTCGTAAAAATTTCTCTGGATGAGAGAGATACAATCAGTTTAGTGTACACCTAAACTTTTTTGTTTTGACTGTCACGGTTCAGTGCTCATTCTGAGAACAGAGCTCAAAATCTCATGGAATCTGTGAAATATTGTTAGCTTTCTAATATAATAAACTATTCATAAAAACTCATTCGAACGAGAGAGATACAAATAATTTATCGGTCAAGTGTCAAGCCAAAAATACGTAATAGCGGGCAAGATGCATTCGAGTGAGTAGAAATATGCCACTTGAATTCATATTTTTGTTATTTTACTTCATGAACACATTAAACAAAATCTCTAAATTAATAACATATGATTTTTAAATAATCCATCATAAAAATTTTCCATTTTCGCAGTCGTTAGGCCAAAAAACTGATCTGTCTTACCGAACCCTATTTCCTCATAAATAAATTTTGGTATTTTTGCAATAATAAGCAAAGAGATGAATAAATTTTTCATGGCAAAAATAACAAAAACATAATAGTCATTATACCACATGTACATGAACATTAGACTATAATTTCTAACTAGAAGTTTTGCAAAAAATCAATAAACTTTACCCTATTTTCAAGCAAATACGATTTTTGTTTCTGAAAGCTCATAATATATGGCATACATAGGCATATTCATTTCTTTTTCAAGTAAACTGTTGACGTTGAGGGTGGAACCGATTCTACCTTGGGAGAATCAAAATCAACTCCTTTTCATTAACCCAATTAGATTTTTATGAAAGCCTTTCTTCTTGACAATATGATAATTTGAACTCAATAAATGATTTTGACAAAAATGATTTTTGAGAAAGGTTTTCTTCCGAAAACCCTTTCTATTCAATTTCCGACAAACCCAACACAAATCCCACACATAGGGGTTTTGGTACAAAGTTTGTTCTATTAGAAACTAGAATAAATGCGTGCCTACGAGTTTCGATTTACGTGTAGAGAATAGAACCCTTTATCTTTCATGCAAAAATACTTATTTCTGTAATGACCTGAAAACTTAACCCAATTTTTGAGATTTTTTTTATTCACTTTAGGTTAAAGATCTCGAGCACGTCACAAGACATTCAAACCAATAATATTATTCCAAGTATCAATAAAGTTTAACAAGAGATAAAGTGTTAAGTTTACAACAAAAGCAGAAATGAAAATAACTAAATTATTTCAAGTTGTCTCGGGAACATAAAAAATTCATGCATCATAGTCCCTACACCATCCCGCAATCGCTCTGTATCATCTATTTTTCATCTGAAATGATGAAATAATAGGATTAGACTACAACCAGTCTGAGCAGTGGGATTACTATGATTAAGCATATGTACAATATAACAAAGATGTTCCATGCTATGGGTTTTCCATTAAATTATAAAGCTATAGCATATAATGAAATAACTAAATAAATATCACATTAAACAATTAATATCATGGCTCATGTCTGACATATGAATAAGCACAATTCATTAATCACATTTTCAGGCATGGTATATTGCAAGTTTCAAATGAATAAAAAATATAAAATAATTAATTTTAAATTTCTCTTTAATTATCTCATGAGTACTCGCAGGTCAAGGCAACTGTAAAAGAAGAGAACATTCAAGGGTTTGCTATGTCATGTGTTTTCTTAATCTAAGTGTCTAACTAAAACTGAAATTCTAAGAGAGCAGTTTAATAACCAAGAGAACCTCCCGAAGGCCAAAAAAACATGATGCACCCTAAACTTCTGCAAAAGAATTTGTACTTACCACTTAGGACAAATTAGTAGTTCAGGTCCCCTAACTTTGAGAATTGGAGACCAACGAGCCATTGTCGCTCGAAGCTAAATAATGCATGTTCCCAGAGTTGTATACCACCTACCTTCTTCAAGGTAAGCCTGAGTCTGAGTGGGTTACTTATTTTATTAATTTTTGTTACCTGACCTCTCAAGAGTTCAACATGTTTTGAACCCAATACCTCAATGTTACATGTACTCATATATACAATGAATTATGCAATTGTAGCAACATAATCTTAGAGATTTTCACCTTAGGTAGGTAGGTTGCCAATTATCAATTTATTTATACAATCTCACTCAGTGTGCTCTGGTGCCTTCAAATCGGCGAGCACAAGTACCCTAGTACCGTTAAACCATTAAGGCACAAATTTAAAGTTAGGAGTGTGTATTAGATTTATAAAGCTTATTGTGTATGTGCAGTACACTAAAATCCTTTGGTTTGCAAAACCCTGGTTTGACAACCCATGTGCCTTCATTGACATCATTACATCTAATTGTATATAAGGACATAACTCGTGCTCCCAAGGCACTATTATGGTTCACTCAAACTGCAGGTTCGATCATTAGCTCATTGCGTGAGAATTATAGGTGGGTTAAATTCCATAATTATTCACATAAATGTTGTTGTAAAACCTCATAACAACAGTTCCTGCATATGGCATAATTCCATTGTTACTCAATTAATAGCACTATATTAACACTTTATATGAACAGGCTACATAAACTATATCTTCTGTATTAAAAGTTTTTTTTATAAACAAAATTTGACAATGACATAGTACCTAACGTCTTATAAGACTTTAAATGTTTATAAGAACTTGCAGGGTACATAATCTATATAGTCTATATTATGACATGTTTGAAAATTTGTACAACACTTACGTCTCATGCAGGCCACATACATTCCAGTTTGTATTCAAGTTTCATCACTAATGAACATGTCAGGGGTAAGCAAGTTGTTCACCGATTTGTAGTATTGAACTTACATAGAAAGTAAATATGTAAACACAGAATTTTGGTCTTGGAACTTGACACCAAAACATATACTATTGCAAATATGCAGTCATCGATTTCTGTCATTGGATTCTTAATACAGAAGTGAATTTTTGTCCTTAATCCCTATATAAGAACAAGTAAGTTCCACATATTAAATCTGAAACAAGGATGATGTAGGAAAATTTAGTTTGGGAATATATGGATCAGGAACAACTATATCTACCAGAACACAACTAAACAACTACCTTTGGTAATTTATTAAGACAGTTTCAAAACAAAATTTTAAACTATAGTATTTCTTAGTTGCATCTGATTTTTTGTAGTGATAGTGACATACAAATTTAACATTAGAAAGGAAAGGCTTTTCTGAAGTTCTTAATTATTTGGAACAGTTTAAAGAAATTTTCCTTGACAAAACCCACATACCATTATATATAATTTTTTTGTTTTGAATCATATCACAAATTATGTCAAAAGAAAAGTACACAGATCAGTAAAAATTTTGTGAACCTATTACAAAATGTTCTCAAACCAAGCATGCAAAATGGGCATTTTCTTATGGAATCTATAGCCAAAACTGCGGATTAGATTTTTTTGTCATTGAGCATATTACTAAATATATCCAAAGCAAAACATGCAGATCAGAAAATTGCACGTATTTTCCAAAGCCAAACACACAGATAAGTTAACATTCAAAAGTGGTAACAACTACAAGATTATAATTATATATATATATATATATATATATATATATATATATATATATATATATATCATGATTTAACTCAAGCAAAAACGTAGGTAATTACTAATTGCTCAAAAACACAGGTTGTTCTCAAAACCTAACATAGTGTCTGAACCTATATGAAAAAACTGAGTTTTGAAACTAAGCGAGACACAAAAACTGGGATAAAAAAATTAAAGTAAACTAAAACTATAACTAGATGCGTGCACAATAGAGTTTGCCAAATCATGAATGCAGCCCTAGGCGTTTATGTATACAACAGGAATGTACCTGTTCCAACACAGAACTATGTGTTTTCCTATGCAACCAACATAGGGAAACACAGGTTTGTTTGTGCACATTTTTTTTTTTTGCATAACATTTCCAAAGCAAAATGCACATATCAGAAATTGAATACACTTGAGAATATTTCCAACGCAAACACATAGAGCAGTGTTAAACAACCCAATTTCACGCAAATTGATCATACCAAAAAAATGCATACAACAAAATCACATAGACCCTACCTCTTGGCAGCTTCTTGATGATGCATGAAATGCATAACATATTTATCATAAATTCATGCATTTATATATGCTTTTATAAGATAAATAGCCATGTTTCTGTTATTTTAGGTACAAAGAAGCCACAATTCAAATTTCATGTAAAATCGGTTTAAAATAAGAAAGATAGAGTTATTTCAAGGTAATTGAATCGATTTTTGAGATGATTTGGGTCGAGATCAGACCCAAAGCCTTCAACTTGGACCTTGAACCATACCCAAGCTCAAATCAATCCTAGATCCAAGGACCCAAGGTAAGAAATTAAAAAAAAAAAAACTCAATAGGTGCCACCAACCCTGTTTTTAGAAAGTAGTTGGTTTTAGGTAGTTTTCTAAATAATTTCTAACCTTGGTGTGTTTTAAGAATTTTCAACAAATTGTGTAATATAAAAAATGAAATTTTCATTGTGAAGGGCGTCTAGCCTAGGAAATCATGCCCCTCTCTTCCCTCTTCTTCTTCTCTAACGTCCTCTCCTTTCACTTCATTTTCTTCTTTCTTCTTTCTTCTTTCTTCTTTTTTCTTTCTCCTTCCCCATTGTTTTCCTTCATATTTTTCTCTGTGGGTTGCTGCATTTTTCTTTTATTTTCTTGTAGGTACAAGTGGCTAGAACTTCTTCTTCAGATTTGGTGCGAGATCACCATTTACCTCCATAGCAGGCGGTCGCAAATCTCCTTCCTTTATAACTGTCGACCCTTTACTCTTCTCCATTGATCTCCCTCCTCAACGATTTGGGTCCAGCATCAATTTCAGTAAAAGAACACATGTAGTAGCAAGCTTAGGAGACGTGTAGAGTGGTCTTCGAAGCTTTGGATCGCTCTCTTCTTCCCCAAACTTGTTGGGCATCCCTTAAGGTGCGCCTTCTCATCCATCACTTGTAGTTAAGATCGAGTCTAATTAGGTTTTTGCATTTATATTTTTGTTGATGCATCATAGCTTAGACATTTTGGATTATATCTACCTTTCTCACATTTTTATTTGGTTTAGGTGTCATTAGTGAAGGAGGATTAGCCTTCTTTGTAAGTAATAGGGTGATTAGAGTATTTTAGCACAATGAAATTTCTAAAATATTTTCAAAAATCGATTTGGCTTTCTTTCTTGGGTGGTTAATGTTTATTTTATTTTATTTTCTAGTAGCTTAATGTGTCTAGTTTGTAAAAAAAATAAGTTTTTGGTATGTCTTTGGCCAGATTGTCGGTATTTAATTCAAGAACCACATCTATCCAGAACCTGTCAGGCAACATGCCTGAAATAGAATAGTGAATTGTTTTGATCCTTCACACTAATACTGAAGCTATTTTAGACTGAGATTTGGGGCATAGTCTGGTGTATGTGTCTAAAGTTTACAGTCCAAATTTGGGTCAATCAGATATGTAGTTTGGGAGATATTGGCATTTTATCAGGGTTCTATCCCAATTCTGCAGAACGAGTTTCTGCATAATCCAGTTCTGACCTGACCTTGATCCCTAATTTTTCTAGGAAAGACCACTTTGAATTTTCTTGTGATTTTTGTTCCTATGTTTTATTAGGATCTAAGAGAGTCGTGTATATATTTTTTCTGATTTATTGAGTCGGTATTAGGTTCTATTTTCTCTTTTCTTTCTCCCTTTATAAAACTAGTTTTTACAAGTTCAAAATTCAATTTTTGCAAAATTGTGTTATAGCCTTTTCTAAGTTAAATTGCAAATTTAGTTTCTAATTTTCTAGGGTCTTGCATGTGGTTTAGGAAGTTGCTAGATTAGAGTTTCCATTTTCTAATTTGGTAAGTAATGTTTGCCTAAATAGTGTCTAATTTTTCTTAAATTTACTTTCTAATTTAGTTAATTAAGTTTTTAAGAAAGTCATGTGTTGTAAGTTTAGGATAGGCTGTAGTTTCTAATTTGCTTCTTGATTGGGTTTTAGAAAGTACCTAATTTAAGTTTTGGTAAATTTCTTTTTTAGAGTTGGTTTTAAAATACTACTTTTCTAGTTCGTTTGAGTCTATTTTTGGGCAAGGTAAGTCTTGGGAGTCAATGTGGGCCCAAGAGGTAGACATGTGGGCTAAGGGTAGTCACCCATTTGGTCTAGGCGTCATATCTTGGTGGGCCTGGTTAAGATAATTACTTTCCCATTTTTGTTAATTACTGTTTTAGATAGAACTTAAGTTAGTTATTTAAAGCTTTAAGTTAAGGTTAAATTAGAAGTTAAGTTGCCTCTGTTTTCTGTTAATTAGAGCAAGTTAGAGATAATTAGCTTTGAATAATTAAATTAGTTAGCCGTCCTATAGAGTAGTTAGGTTATACATTAGTTAATATAGTTAATTAAGATAGTTAGTAGTTAGTTTATTGCTTTAATTGTTAGATTTAGTTTAGTTAAGTTAGTATAGTTTGATTCTTGTCATGCATTAGTTTAAGTGTAGTTAATTTTAATTATTGTTTAGTTTAGTTAGTTTCAATCTAGTTAATGTTGCATAGTTAGTAGTCATCAATTGGTTAACCATTAGATCCTTAACTAGATAGTTAGTTTATATTAGATAGATTAAGTTTAGCTAGTTTACATTCATTATTGTGTTACTTCTTTGCTTGCATTGCTTGTTAGTTTAATTCTTTAATTGCTTTGTAGTAGTTTAGTTGGTAAACTTTCATTTGTTAGTTAAGTTAGTGTGCTTAATTATAGTGTAGTTAGCTTAGTTTTACTTGATTCAAGTAGTATAATTGCTTTTCTTTAATTATTTTGTATTTTATGATAGATTGAAAATTATTGAAATTTTGTTTTTTGTCAATATTTAGACTAATTCAGTTGTGTTTAATTAGTTTAAATTATAGTTAAGTTATAGTTAGTTCGTGATAGTGGCAGAAAATTGACAAAATTTTGCCAAACTTCGGGTCATCATTTTATGTGGTTTTCTATGAAGTTTTGACCTGGGCTAAGTTTCGTTAGCTTCATCAGAATGTTGACTTAAATTATGAAAAGTTCCATCTCATTTGGAGTCGATTTGACTATGTCTCCACTTTGTTTTTGAAAATTGGGTTTCTGTCAAACTGCAGTCTTTATTTCATAATGGTAGGGGTATTTTCATCTTCTTCGTTGTTGTTTAACTTAGTTTTTGATAGAGTTTAGTCTACGGGTAAGTTGGGCACATAAGTTTAAGGTTTGAGCCGGGTCTCGGCCAAATTTGGTGTCAATTCATTCTGTTTTGACCTTTCCCATAGTCTGTCCAACCCGAACAATCCTTGCCTTTGTTGTAGTTAGCTAGTTTTACATAGTTTAGGGTAATTTAGTCATTTCCTTTATTTTCCATGTTTTTTTTAAAGTTATTTCATGTTTTTAAATATTGTAGGGTAGTTCTTTAGTTGTTTAGTTATCTTAGTTGTCTTAATTGCTTTAGAAGTAACTTAGTTAGTCTAATTGTTTGATTAGTTCTGTTATTTCCTATTAGTTTTAGTTTTGATAACATAATTTATTAACTAACTTTCATTTTGATTAGTTATTGCATTTAGTTGGTAGAATAGATTTAGTTTTTTATGTTTTACAAGTGGTTCTCTGTGATGTGTTACTGAACAAGGAGGTGGGTGGGTTGAGGCAGACATACATATTTTGGAGCTTCTTGGTTTTGCGTGCGTGAACTCGAGTTTAGGATATATTTTACTTTTCATTTATTTGTTTATTTTGATTTGCATTGTAATTCAAGGATATTGTAAAAAAAAAATTATTTTAGAGGTATTAATAAAGTGAGTTTTTAAGTAAAATTGTGTACCTTAATCCCGTTTCCTGAGGAGATGATCCAACTTGCTACTCTACACAAGTTCAAGAACTGATTTAAAATTTATTATTTGGTGCGTGGTCCTTGGTTTAAAAGTATTATTTTCAAAATCGCATCACTTCTCCTTCTTGCTATCGTGATTTCGTGAAGCCCCTTCTCTGGACCTTGAGAGATAGATAGATAGATAGATAGATAGATAGATAGAGAGATAGAGAGAGAGAGAGAGAGAGAGAGAGAGAGAGAGATGGGTCACAACATGATAGGGTTTTTAAGATTTTCGTGAGAGGGAGAAAGAGAGGTCGTGAGTGGTAGTTGGAGAAGAAAGGGGGAGGAAGAGAGGTCGTGGGTGAGAAGATTGGGGAAAATGGGCAGTTAGAGGGTTTCCCCCATCTCAACCTAATGTGCGTGAATGAGGCTTTCACCCCCCCCCCCTTTTCCTTTTGTGTTTAGCATTTTTTTTCTATTTACTTAAATGCCCACGTTATTAAGGTTCAACCATGACCCCACCTACGTGTGACACACATTTCTTTTTTTTTTTTTTCCATGCCATAATGTGTGATAGTATGAGCTTAAAAAATAACAAACGTGATTTTGAATCTTCTACACAGGGACCCAATCCATTACATTTTTGGATCCATATTTGGGCTATCTGGGTCCATCAAGGATCCAAATTTTCCTGGAACTCGATTTAGAGATCCAAACATCCGATTAAAATATCATGGATCCAAATAAAAAGCTATGGATTCCATACTAAAATTCCAATCCAAGATTCAATTAAGATTCGTGGATAAAAAAAATGATATGGATCCAATATCAAAAGCCTAATTGGACCATTGTGATCCCACTATAAAATCCACTTAAGATATCGGGGATCCGATATTAAAGATCCGAACAAATATCTAGATATCTAATATTAGATATATAATTAAGATATCTGGGATCCAATATCAAAGATCCGAATAAGATATCCGGGACCCAATTTAATTTGACTAAAAATAAATAAAAATATCCATATAGAACATTTCAGCCATGAAAATTCAAGTTTATTTATGCTATAAAATTCACAAGCATTACATCCTCTCATCCTTAAAAGGATTTCGTCCTCAAAATTCTCATTTAAGGACTACTTAAATAGACCCTACCTCTTGGCTACTTCTCTCTCTTGCTAATGTGATTTTGTGAAGCCCCTTCTCTGGACCGTGTAAGAGAGAGAGAGAGAGAGAGAGAGAGAGAGAGAGAGAGAGAGAGAGAGAGAGAGAGATGGGTCACAACATGATAGGGTTTTTAAGATTTTCGTGAGAGGGAGAAAGAGAGGTCGTGAGTGGTAGTTGGAGAAGAAAGGGGGAGGAAGAGAGGTCGTGGGTGAGAAGATTGGGGAAAATGGGGAGTTAGAGGGTTTCCCCCATCTCAACCCCCCCCCCCCCCCCCCTCCTTTTCCTTTTGTGTTTAGCATTTTTTTTCTATTTACTTAAATGCCCACGTTATTAAGGTTCAACCATGACCCCACCTACGTGTGACACACATTTCTTTCTTTTTTTTTTTCCATGCCATAATGTGTGATAGTATGAGCTTAAAAAATAACAAACGTGATTTTGAATCTTCTACACAGGGACCCAATCCATTACATTTTTGGATCCATATTTGGGCTATCTGGGTCCATCAAGGATCCAAATTTTCCTGGAACTCGATTTAGAGATCCAAACATCCGATATCCGATTAAAATATCATGGATCCAAATAAAAAGCTATGGATTCCATACTAAAATTCCAATCCAAGATTCAATTAAGATTCGTGGATAAAAAAAAATGATGGATCCAATATCAAAGGCCTAATTGGACCATTGCGATCCCACTATAAAATCCACTTAAGATATCGGGGATCCGATATTAAAGATCCGAACAAATATCTAGATATCTAATATTAGATATATAATTAAGATATCTGGGATCCAATACCAAAGATCCGAATAAGATATCCGGGACCCAATTTAATTTGACTAAAAATAAATAAAAATATCCATATAGAACATTTCAGCCATGAAAATTCAAGTTTATTTATGCTATAAAATTCACAAGCATTACATCCTCTCCTCCTTAAAAGGATTTCGTCCTCAAAATTCTCATTTAAGGACTACTCAAATAGACCCTACCTCTTGGCTACTTCTCTCTCTTGCTAATGTGATTTTGTGAAGCCCCTTCTCTGGACCGTGTAAGAGAGAGAGAGAGAGGTCACAACATGCTAGAGTTTTTAAGATTTTTGTGAGAGGGAGAAAGAGAGTTCGTGAGTGGTAGTTGGATAAAAAAAGGGGAGGAAGAGAGGTTGTGGGTGAGAAAATTGGGAAAAATGGGGAGTTAGAGAGGGTTCCCCCCTCTCAACCTAATGTGCGTGAATGGGGGATTTCACGCCCCCTCCCCCCTTTCCCTTTTGTGTTTAACATTTTTTTTCTATTTACTTAAATGCCCACATTATTAGGGTTCAACCATGAACCCACCTACACGTGACACACGTTTATTTCTATTTCTTTTTTGTTTTCGATTTTGCCATGCCATAACATGTAATAGTGTGAGCTTAAAAAAAACTAACATGATTTTGGATCTTTTACACTAGGACCCATGATCCATTACATTTTTGGATCCATATTTAGGCTATCTAGGTCCATCAAGGATCCAAATTTTCTTGGAACTTGACTTAGAGATCCAAACATTTGATATCCGATTAAAATATCATGGATCCAAATAAAAAGTTATGGATTCCATACTAAAATTTCAATCCAAGATTCAATTAAGATTTGTGGATCCAAAAAAATTGATATGGATTCAATATCAAAAGCCTAATTGGACCATTGCAATCCCACTATAAAATTCACTTAAGATATTGAGGATCCGATATTAAAGATATGAACAAATATCTGGAATCTACTATTAGATATCCAATTAAGATATCTTGGATCCAATATCGAAGATCCAAATAAGATATCCATGATCCAATTTAATTTGAATAAAAAAATAAAAATATCCACATAGAACATTTTGGCCATGAAAATTCAAGTTTATTCATGCGATAAAATTCACAAGCGTTATACTTTTGGTCGGAAAAAGTGAACTCCACAAGCGAACTGGTCGTCCTTTTCATGTGGTGGCTGCGTCTAGACGATCAAATCGCTTCACCAACGTACATAGGTTTACTTCTTGGCTGCACAAGAGGAAAACACAAGAAAAGAAGAAGGAAGGAGAAGAAACAAGAGGGAGAAGAAGGAGAGAATAGAGAAAGCTCAATTTTTTTAGAAAAGGCCAAATAATGGCGGCGTGGGGCCCACCTCCCTTTTTTATACACTTATGGTATTAGGTCAAGGGCTGGGCTAATCTCAACTCTTGATCTAATTTAGGTTTCCTTCCTTTCTCTTGCTCTTTCAACCAAAGGTCAGCTATTTTTTTTTGGATTATCCTGTGAGAGAGAGAGAGGGGTCAATTCAAACTAGTATCATATGAGATTTGGAGTAATTATTTTTTATAACCCATCTCTAAGGGGGTTGGCGGGGGTGAGGCTTTTTAGCTACTGGATAGGCAGTCAAGATTCAATTCTTATGGGTGTTGGCCTTCTTTGCAAACCAACACATAACATAGTTCTCGGGAGCAGGGGTCTTAACCTAAGAGGTTTATGATGGCATGATGACAATAGGTATAACATGCTGAGCCAACATGACCAAGTCTTTACATCGGGAGCTTCAAAAAAAAAAGTACAACCATGAATATGGTGAGCACAATCATTTCATGAGCTCTGAACCCTTTTGTATGGAAGACAACCATTCCTCAACAAATCACAATCACTCGTCAACTTCACATCTGACCCAGCCCTTCTGAGGATAAAAAGCCAAGAGGCAGCGGCAAACAAGACTAACAACGTTGCCATGTTTGAAACAATGTGGTGAACATGAGCCAAGCCACCAAAGGCAAGCTTGATGGCATCCTCTGCAGCAACCAAAAACCCCTGCAACAGGAAGAAGCAGGTAGCCTTCCATGTTAGAGGCACTTCAGGTATAAGGTAAAAGGTGAGCTCATGGATCAACCCAGATGCCGCGAAGTTCCCAACAATGGCCGTATGACGCGGCAACCTTACAGGCAGCCATGTTGGTAAGCTCGTTCTGATTGGCGCTTGTAAACTATCTGCTTTAGCATGTCAGCAATGACAATGTTCCACCAACAAGTCCAGAAGTCGTGAAGTGAAGTTGCCATCAAGGGCTTGTCAAAATTTGGTGCAATCTCCATTCCCACACCCATACCAAGGTGCACCACTGCTCCAAGACTTGTGAGAAACACATAAGAGCTAAGATTGAAAAGAGACCAAAGAGGGGAGAGCACAACTCTTGCCAAAATGACAACCTTTTTTTTTCGACAGAGAAAGCTGGGGTTAGGCAGACTCCTACCAGTTATACAACCATACCATTTGGGGTTCCAACTTGCAATGTCCCAATACAAGGTGACGTGCACTAACTGGTGCTAGACCAGCGGAGCCCCATTGGTGCCAAAATGACAACCTTGATGCATAGAGAATGATTGATATCTTTAGTAGCAAGGCTTCAAAGATACATTAATTTGGGTTTTTAGCTATATCTAATAGAACTTGTGATGGGCATGATGGCAATGTGGATGAACATGAAGAATGAGTGGTCTAAATTTGGCCAAAGCACTGGGCCAAAGTCAAAGCAAAAGAGAAAGATCTTAGCACAACAAAGCTAGAGTAGGGTGAATCTTATAAGTATGAGATGAAGGGTGGAAAACTGTCATGGGAGAAGGGCTACGAAACAAATAACGGAGAAGGTGGTTGGGATGGAAGTTTATGGAGTTTATGCATTTGAGGAAGTGGCAGCTGCCACTAGCTGCCAAATCCATCCTCTAGTGTAAATAGAAAGAAGAAATGGCCACACTTCCCATCCCAAATGCATAAACGCCCAGATTCCAAACAGGACCACTATGGGCATTTGACCAAGATTTTGCCTCAATAACTCTAAATGCATAAACGCCCATCCCAGTGCTAAGATTCCAAACAGACCTTTAGGGTGTTTTTTGGAAGCTTTGGTACAACTTTGTAGACATAAAGAAAGGGGATCACAAAGGAGAAGGATACCCTCAATAGGACATGAAGTTCACTCATTTTGCTTTCATGGAGAAAGGTGTAACACCTGACCAAGCTTGTCAGGTGGGCTTGAGCCCACCTAAGCCTAGCTGAGTCAAGGGGGGTGGGGGAGAGAGGGGGGAATCCCACTCTCTTCCTCCAAGTTGTTTATGGTCGGAAGTGGGGGAAGGCTTCCCCACTTAAATCGATTAATGAGGGAGCCTTTTCCTCTCCCCCATGAATGAAATAGTGGGGGAAGGAGAATTCTAAACAAAGAATTGAAAGGCTTGTCTCAAATGAGATTTTTGATTTCACTGACTTTCAGGTTTGTGTTGAGTGTATAAAAGAAAAATGAATAAACATAAAGAAATTAGGTACTGAAAGGAGAACAAACGTCTTAAAACTTATTTATATAGATATTTGTGGACCCTTCCTTACGGTTTCTTGGAATGGTTAACAATATTTTATTACATTCATAGACGACTATTCTCATTATGGGTACCTATATTTAATTCATGAAAAATCTCAGTCCTTGGATGTGTTCAAATCATATAAGGTCGAAGTTGAGAAGCAACTTGGTAAAAAAATTAAGGTCGTCAGATCTGACCGTGGTAGTGAGTATTATAACAAATATGATGGATTAGGTGAACAATGTCTAGTACCTTTTGCTAAATTCTTAGAGGAATGTGGGATCGTTCATCAGTATACCATGTCATGCACTTCTAGCATGAATAGTATTTCTGAAAGACGAAACATGACTATTAAGGATATGGTAAGAAGTATGATTTCTCATTCTACTTTACCAGAGTCCCTCTGGAGAGAAACATTAAAGACTGCAACTTATGTTTTGAACATGTTATCCTCTAAAGCAGTAACCAAGACCCCATATAAATTGTGGACTGACCGAAAGCCTAGTATGAAACATTTTCATATTTGAGGATGTCCAGTTGAGGCTAAGCCCTATAGGCCATATGAAAAGAGACTGGATTCCAGAACGGTTAGCTGCTATTTAGTTGAGTATTCTGAAAGGTTCAGGGGCTATAAGTTTTATGACCCTACGACTAAGTATATTGACATTAAGTTTCTTGTTAAAGAAAGAGTGCAGAATGGTCAGATATCAATAGAACATATTGGCACAAACTCCATGATTGCAGATTCGCTTACTAAAGGTTTGCCACCCAAGGTCTTTCACGAGCATACTGCTCGCATGGGTGTTTTATCATTTTATGATATACTGGTTTAGTGAGAGTTTGTATTTGGATATTTTATGATATAATAAAGTTACTTTTACCACTTTGGTATAAAGTTAAAGTTTCAGTTTCATTCTGTGCTCATTATGTTGTGATTTCACTAAAGTTTTCAATAGGACCTATTGGAAATAGGCATGTTTGATCACATTGCATATAATTTTCATGCTTCACATCTATACTTGATCCATGTCATTTGACTACATCGATATATGTAATCATTGATGGGTCTAATTACGTTATTTGTAATAAAAACCACTTTGGTTCTATGCTGACATGATCAATGGACCAAATTGGTAGATATATCAACTGATAAGACAATATTTTTGAGCTTATAAGGTTGCAATGTGTGATTATAAGGTTACGTATGTTGCCCAAGTGGAAGATTGTTAGAAAATCGTGTGGGTTTACGTACGTTGAACCACACATTGTAAGTCTGTCTTAGGTTTAGGCCCAGTTCATGTGATCTAATCCGGATGAGCCCTGTGATATCTCATATGGTATGGTATATTATGTGGAGAGACCTGCCTTGTCTACAATTATATATGTAATAAGCTGAATTGGAGACAAACTCCTAAACACATTAGGTTATGGTTCCCAAACCTTATATAATTGCCTTCTCTTCAGATTCTCCATAAGTTATAAAGAGAATTCAGTCCCTTTCTCATTAGGTTTAGAGAAAGAAAAAAGGCTAGATATACAGGTTCTGAAATATCATACCATCAACGATCAGCCTGAGCGGTATAGATTCAGGTATCGCTTCCTCGATAAGTTCTATTTTGTTTTTGATCTCAACGACTTAACGAGAACATGGATTCGATTCTTCTTTTAGTTTTCGGTAGATTTTTATTCCAACATCTCTCTCTCGTCATACCGAGCAGTGTAGGGATGGCACCTCTCTATGCATGAAAGGGCGTACACAGACTACAGTGGTGACTCGCTATGTATGTCACAATGACACTTCAAAGTGCCCTTTTGTCCTGTCTTCTTGCACACCCTTTTTAATGAAATGTTGCAAAAAAATGTGTTTCACATCCTTGTATCATATAGAGAGGCAGCTGGGACTGAGATTGAAAATTGATCGGGTCTGTTTCGACCTAAGTGTATCTAGACCTAGTTTATTATGGGTTGGTTTTGGATCTAATGAATACACATGGTTGATGAATAGGGATTTAAATGGTTGGGATTGAGGCCAGATGTGGCCGATACCAGATCAAGTATCAAACTAATCGGATGTTGGCTAAATCGATTTGGATAGTAAAAGCTTATACTGTATCCGGATTTCTTATATGTAATTGGATTCAGATATCCATCACATTCCATAGCTGAAAATCAAAACCATATATGCTTCCTATTCTAATCGGATATATAAGTTTTGGTTCACCAAATCTGACTAAACGGAATCTGCTTTGGTCGAACATCAGATAAAAATCCGATCCATTGACGTCATGAATGATCGGTGTTGTAGTGACAAAAGGTTAAAACTGCAAAAAAGTCGACAGCAAAATTCTCATGGTAAATTGAAAATTTGATATTTTCTTGCTTTTTTTTGGGCAAAATAAATAAAATCAAATTAGGCAAAATATGTAAAATGAAAAAAATAATACTATACAATAAAATTGAAGTAACCCTTCTGCGCAAGCGCATAACATAGGCCTTGGGAGCAGGGGTCCTAGCCAGGGAGTTTTACACTGTCGGCATGATGACCATAGGTATGGCAGGCTGAGCCAGGATGACCAGGTCTTCGGGCATGCCTTGTTTATAAATCCAAGTAACCTACTATATATGCAGGTGAACAACGCATGATGACCATGATTATACTCGCCAACTTCACATCTTATTCAGCCCTTCTATGAGGGAGGATAAAAAGGCAAGAGGCAGTGGCAAACACGACCATTTTCTAGCTTTTGTATGGAAGTTCACTCATTTTGCTTTCATGGAGAAAGGTGATGATGATGCTCTCCACTTTTCTAGCTTATTCACTAGTTTCCTCTTGAAAGAAGTTTATTCTTACGGGATCTAGTTTTTTTTTAACTTTTTTTGTGTCTACAATAGCCACAACTATGGATAAGGATAAACAACTCATTTATATGATTAACCATATAGATATAGAATGAAAATTCTTGAAGTAGTGATTGGATTACCAAATGAGTTCTTGATTGTATATTGTTTAGTTGCACATAAAAAAATGACTTGAAAAATTAATTATTGTCACAAATAAACATCTTCGGCCTTTTTCATAGTCAATTAGTTGATAAAGATTGAAATTTTTTGGTGGGAAGATTAACTTGTATAGCTATCATAGGACATGATAATGATTGAAAGGATAAACAGTTCATCTTATGTTATCCTCCATCATCATATCTCTTTTAATTATTATGATGCAAGTTGTTTTGATCAAATCTGACCTTATAGATGGACATCATGGTTGATTTATTAAGAATTGACCCTTGAATCATATTTTTCAATGAATAAATATTACTTTTGAAATCACAAAATTTTGTATTTTGTCAACAGTTGATTTTTTAATGCCCAAAAAAATTCTAAACCAAGTAGGATTTCATGGATTTAAAGATCGATACTCACTAAATGAATGATGTGTACATCTATAGAGTCCGATTTGATCAAAACAACTTGCATCAATGAAATCCCAACGAAGGGTACGAAGATAGGGATGAGTGAAACGGATTTGGAAGGATAAACCCTGGATCTGCATCCTTTTGAAATTATGTATCTTGATTATAATCTGGTTGAGTTATGCCTAACCTCATCTTGCTAATCAAGAAAAAAGATCACAACAATATATTGAAAAGAACAGCGAAATTGAAAATATCGCATTATTAATGCGATTTAAACTCGTTATTAATGTGATAAACAGTGCAAAGTTTTTGTGTTATCAATACGTAGACTTGTATGTTATGATTTTATCTTTATACATACCAATGTCTTCTCGGTATTTTAAAGAAAAAGTAGATTTTTGAAAATATTGCTAGATTTTTCCTTGCTTCAATTTTTTCGGATAATAAGAATTGTGATTATGGTTCTCATCAATGTTGTCCGTATCGGTATTGGTCCTTAATCAATACAAAGAATGAACCGATTCTGAGTCGAACCTGAATCAGCCTGTTTTCAACCAGAGAATGACACGTGTCAGTGAATATTAGCATAATATTAAATTATTATTTTTTTAACAATTTGCAAGTATTTTTTAAAAAATACGCCTAATCAGCCATGTTTCGTATCGATTTTGGGCCAATACCATTCACAACGTTACTGACAACATTGGTTCTCATGTATAAAACATCGTTTAGATACATTTAGGACCTGGATCTCTTGCTAAATTGTTATTGGCTTCGGGTTCTTGACCCGAACAGCGCGGAAGACTTATCTATAACTAGGGGTGTCAACGGGTCAGGTTTGATCCGGACCTGACCCATACAAAACCCCATAGGGTGAGGGTTTGATGATAAATAAGAAGGCCAGATTAGAATGCTGGTCAGACCCAAAGGGTCCAATTAATATATGGAGCTGGGTATGGTTTGTGAAATTTTATACTAGACCCGGGCCTGACCTGAGTTCCGATTAAGATCCACAAATTTTGAATGTAAAAATGATAAAAAATATTATTTTACCAGGTATGGTCTGGGTCTGGTTCATGTAGACCTTATAGGATCCAGGTATGGTTTCTCTTATGCTGGGTCTGATTAGACCTGGGTTCGGAATCGGTACCATCATCTGAAATCTGGTTTGAGTCTGGTTCCTCTTGGGTCCGAACCAAACCCGACCCGTTGACACCTCTACTTAGAACAGGCAAACTGGGACCGGATCCGGTTCGGATGCGCGTCTGAACCCGAACCACTTGCTCTACTCTCGTCGATTCGCTCAAACCGAGCTATTCTGAAACACCGGAACCGTATCGTTTTTTTTTTTGTGTTTAAAATTTGGCGCGGAGATCTTCAGCGCGGCAAGACAACTATAAAAGGTTGAGGCGGTGCTCGCCCGCGCCCAGGAGCAATGGCGTCCGAGGGCTCTTCCGGGCCAGCGAGAGCGGAGGCAGCGCTGGCGAGAAGCTCCACCACCTCCGTTCTCTTCTGTTTGGCGACGAGCTCGCCGCAGAGCGAGACGATCGCCGCCCCACCTGGTTCTTTGCTCTCCTTCTCCTCGGCTTCCTGCAGTGCCAAACCAAAACCCCAAACAAACGACGCGCTGATCCGTCTCATCTGCTTGAAGTTCCTAGACAAGATCGAATCTGCGCCGCCGATCTCTTGTTACAGAATCTGATCGGTATGATTTCTTCCCCCATTGGTTCTGCGTTTGATTTGTTTATTGATTTAGGCGAGTTCTTTGCTCTCCTTGTGTGATCTCTATTTAATCCTTTTCTTTTTCCGGCGTGGGTGAGGGATGGGTTTTGGTCGTGCATATGGTGAGCCGTGTCGATCAATTTGAGTGCTTGAGCTCCACGTTTGGATTCTGTGTTTCTTTCCCTGATTTTTTTGAATTTTGGGTCTTCTTGTAATGGTTTGTCATTCTAGGGTTTGTTAGGGTTCTTTTCTGAAGATACTAGATGGACGTGTGCGCCAGAATTTAAGGCTTCCAACAATTGTTCTTTCGGAATCACAACTTTCGTTTCACGTGTTTGGTCTTTCGGAATCACAATTCTTGTTTCATGTATTTGTTCATTCGGAATCGTAATTCTCTCTCTTCTCTCTCATCGTGTCGATGTAGGAAATAAGATCCCTTTTCCAGCCCGTCATTGGGCGGATCGGGGAAATAGTCTTAATCAGTTTCCATTTTCCATATTGTCTATGTATTCCGCTTCTGCTTCTACATGCACGAGGGTATGTGTGTGCACCCCTATATTATTTTTAAGGTCAGTGTAAAAAATCTCCTGAATTCAAATATGAATTAATAAATTGGGGGAAATCATGTTGATGCACTCTACCTGTTAAGCTCAGATGCCAATTCATGCCAATATTTTAGTGTAATTTTTGGCTATTGATTATCGAGCTTATTTCTTTATAAATGCTGAATTTGGTCTTAATATTTCTGCACAATTGATAGAAAACTGTATCTGATATTTGGTCTGAATTTTCTGCTCAATGCACAGAAAATGATATCTGATATATTGACATGACATTAGAGGAAGCAGTAGAATAGAGAATTTGCAGAAATGGCATTAGCAGTGTTCAGTGTTGATCGATGCAAGTTAAACTGAAAGTGCTTTGCTAGTCTAGAGGCAGTGTAGATGTCATAGTATTGTTAACGTGGACGAAATAATTCCTTATAAATCATATTGAATATATCCATCAGTTGTTATGCAGAAGTCCTATTTCTTATTTGTGCCCTTTTCAAAGCTTTTAGAGAGGGCATCACCGCTAAGACTTTATGCGGACCTCATACAGGTAGAATATGGCTATTAGTTTTCTTACGTTGCTTTTCTCTGATAAAATGTTCTGCAAGTTAGATGTTTTATTTCCAGTTTGGTTTGTCCTGCAGTTTAATATTTTAATCATTTTGCTGCTTGTATATATTTTTTTTTGCTCTGATTGAAATTATTGAAGTTATGATACCGTAACAATGGTTGTTTTACTTTTGAAAAATGATACGCACTTAACACTTTTTATTCATTTTTATTGATAAGGGAGCAAGTTTTATACATGGTTTTGATCTAGTTGAGTTCCACAATGCTGTACACATGGATCAAGTTTAAAACTGCTGGAGCCACCTTTGATCACACAGGAAGTTGCATCACTAGAGGAATCATTCTATGTTGCTATGTGTCTAACAGCTATGTGAACATTGATTTGGTACTTCATCCCATAGTTGCTAGGATAGTAAGTAGATGTAAGAAGAGACATTGGAAGCATACTGCAAAGAGACAAAGTAAGCAATATATTTAAACATATCGGAGTGGGGTCATGATATATATCTTTGCTGATATCAATTATTCATGAAATGCCTTATGAAAGTAGTAGGGTATTATAACATGTCATGGCAATGTTTCTGCTATTTTGAAAATACTGCAATGATATACTGCGTACTTTTGTTGTTTCTACATTTTTTTTAATGATGCTTTTCATGATCTTTTTTTTATTTTTCTGATTCCAAAATAACCTCTAAGGAAAACAAAAATATTTCAAAATCTCTAGAAATTCATTATTTCTACTAGAAAAACCTGAGATATTGCATTTATGAATAAATGTTTGGTTAAATAGGTCTCCATGAGGGACTCTTTTTTCTGAGAAGCGATCCCATGAAATTAAGAGAGGTTTGGGTAACTATCTTCGCATCTATCTGGACTCTAGAATTAATATACAGTGGTGGACTGAAGGTTGTTTGGTTTAGCATATAATGACAAGTGATATGGGGCTGCCAAGAATGGTTATTTCAATTTGTTATAGCGGTTGGATTTGATATTTTTCGTATTGTTACTTGCCTTCTATTGATGATGCACCATTGAAGTTGAACTCCAAGGATATTAGGTTTTGGTATCTTCTCATTTTAGCTGAAAACTATGTAACACAAACTTTTCCAACAGGGCATCACAATCACATCCATGCATGTCCGACACATGAACACAACTTTCTTTGTGTCAAGTGAAGTCAACCACACTCAGGTCTATTTCTATTAAAAAATAGATTCAGTTAACCCTAACCAAGTCCAGTTTTATCTATATTATATATAAATACATAAATGCACACATATACAGGTGTGTTTGCGTTTGTGTGTGTGTGTGTGTATATATATATATATATATATATATATATATATATATATATATATATGAGAAACTGGAATATGTAAACTAGCAAAATATGTAAACTGGTATGAACTAAGATTTTCACAGTTTGTTTTGCAAATCTAATCCTGCAGATGCATTCGGCGTGGTCCACTTGCTTGGAATTGATTATTGCATCATCATAATTGGACAAAAAATATGATTTTTTATGCTTGCATATTTACAAAAATTCTAAGTCGTCGATTTTCAAGCCTTATAAGATCCTTATGCATTGTAATTAGATTATCCAAGAGTCTGTTTCTATAAAACCATGCATCTAAATCGCATTTGTACAGTGAAATTAAAAAAAAAACCTTTGAAAATCTCAGTGCATACCAACCTACATATTTTAGTTACCACATATATATATATATATATATACATATACCCTCCCCACATCCCCACACTAAAGTTTTTTTTAAAGTGCCGCATCACCGCATCCATACTCGTATCCGCGTCGCACCTATGTATGTGACATAGATCTAAGATGATTGTTGCATTGCAAGGTATTTCAAGGTTACACCTAAGATCAATTATGATGGTGTGATTTCAACAAGTCAAGGAGACACAATCCTAGATAGAAACCCAAGTTGTAAACAACCAGAGGTTCAACAAAGGTTACAAGCTTGGATTTAACGACTTTGGATGAGCCTTCTTGACTAGGAGTTGAATATTTGAAAGAAACAAATATTAAACAAATAGAAATTCAATCAAGGTTACTATGCTAAAGACTTGACTTAGAGGTACTAGAAGTAGGTGGATGATTATTTACACATATATGCTTGAGATCCTGGAGTAGCGACTAGAATAACATTTGCACAATTGGTTTCATGCTTTCAGCTAAAATGAAAGATATCAAAACCTAATATCTTTATAGTTCAACTTTAATGGTTCTCCATCAATAGAAGGCAAATAGCAATACAAAAAAATGAGATCCAACAGCTATGACAAACTGAAATAACCATTCTTGGTGGCCTCATATCACTTGCCATTGTATGCTAAACCAAACAACTTCCAGTCTACCACTGTATACTAATTTCATAGTCCAGATAGATAATGCGAAAACTATTACCCAAACCTCTCTTAATTTCATGAAATTGTTTCTTAGAAGTAGGAGTCTCTCATGCAGACCTGTTTAACCAAACATTTATTCATAAATGCAATCTCCCAGGCTTTCTCTAGTGGAAATAATGAATTTCTAGAGATTTTGAAATATTTTTGTTTTTCTTGGAGGTTATTTGGAATCAGAAAAATAAAAGGAAGATCATAAAAAACATAATTAAAAAGAAAACGTAGAAACAACAAAATAACACAATATATCATTGCAATATTTCCAAAATAGCAAAAACATTGCCATGACATGTTATAATACCCTATTACTTTCAGAAGGCATTTCATAAATAATTGATATATATATATATATATATATATATATATATATATATATATATATATATATATCATGACCCCACTCGTTTAAATATATTGCTTACTTTGTCTCTTTGCACATACTCCTCTAACAGGGCACCACACCCGCATCCATGCGGGTGCGACACTTGAACACAACTTCCTTTGTGTCAAGTGAAGTCAACCACATTGAGATCTATTTTTGTCCAAAAGTAGATTCAGTTTATGCTAACCAAGTCCAGTTTTTTCTATATTATATATAAATACATAAATACACACACATACACATATATACCCTATTACTTTCAGAAGGCATTTCATAAATAATTGATACAAGCAAAGATATATATATATATATATATATATATATATATATATATATATATATATATATTGATGCGGGTGCAACACTTGAACACAACTTCCTTTGTGTCAAGTGAAGTCAACCACATTGTGGTCTATTTTTGTCCAAAAGTAGATTTAGTTTACCTTAACCAAGTTCAAGTTTATCTATATTATATATAAATACATAAATACACACACACCTATGCACTGATGTGGTGTTATTTTTTATTAATGAGGAATAGCATTTGTAGATTGTTAATTTGATTTATTGCATGAATTTATGCATGATGAATTGATGATATGATAATTGCTTTTATTTTATTAGTGTTAACTTAAAACTGTTAATATATATGTGGAAAATTGAAATATGTAAACTTGTATGAACTAAGATTTTCATAGTTTTTTTTTGCAAATCTAACTGAAATATGTAAACTAGAAAAATATGTAAATTGGTATGAACTAAGATTTTCATAGTTTTTTTTGCAAATCTAACCCTACAGATGCATTCGACGTGATCCATTTGCTTGGAATCGACTATTGATTCATCGTAATCAAGTTAAGAAATATGATTTTTTATACTTGCATATTTACAAAAATGGTAAGCCATTGATTTTCAAGCTTTATACGATCATTCTTATACATCATAATTAGATGATCTAGGAGTGTTTTTATAAAAACAATGCATCTAGATCGCATATGTATGATGAAAGTTTAGAAAAAATAAAAAAAACCTATGAAAATCTCGATGCATACCAGTTTACATATTTGACTGGTTTATATATTTCAATTACCACACACACACACACACACACACACACACACACACACACACATATATATATATATATATATATATACATCCCCGCACCGAAGTTTTTTTAAAGTGCCACATTGCCGCATGTGCACTTGCAACTATATATGTGACATAGATCTAAGATGATTGTTGCATTGCAAGGTTACACCTAAGATTAGTCATGATGGTGTGATTTCAACAAGTGAAGGAGATACAATCCTAGATAGAGACCCAAGTTATAAACAACCAGATGTTCAACCAAGGTTACAAATTTGGATTTGATAACTTCAGATGAGCTTTCTTGACTAGGAGTTGAATATCTGTAAGAAACAATTCAATCAAGGTTACTATGCTAAAGACCTGGCTTAGAGGTACTAGAAGTAGGTGGATGATTATTTACGCATATATACTTGAGATCCTGGAGTAGTGACTAGAATATCATCTGTACAATTTGGTTTCACCCTATGTCACATAGGTGCAGGTGCGGGTGCAGGTACGTGTGTGGCGATGCGACACTAAAAAAACTAGGGCATGGGGTTGTAGGAGTGTGTGTGTGTGTGTGTATATATATATATATATATAATTTTTAATAGTTTTAATTTTAAGTTAACAATTAACACTAATGAAATATAAACTATCATATCATCAATTCATCATGCATAAATTCATGTGATAAATCAAATTAACAATCTACAATTGTTATTCTACATCTATAAAAAATAACACCATAATTAAATCAACTTAAATATATTACGATCAAACAAGTCAAGCAGAAAAGAAGTAAATTATACTAATAAAAGAAGCAATCAATGCACACTTGCATACCAAAAGTATCTATACATAATGTATAAGACAGATGAGGTAGTTCTAATAATTTTTTATTTCATTATCAAATTCATCATAAAAAGAAAGAGTAGGCTCACAATGCATAACTACATACTAAGTAGAGCCAAACCCAACCGAGCCGAACCCAGCACACTTGGGTTCAACACTTGTGACAATGAAGGGAGGAAGAGAAAGGAGGAGAAGAAAGAAGAAGAAAGACAAGAGGAGGAAGGGGAGAAAGAAGAAAGACTGGAGGAGGAAAAGGAAGAAGAAGAAAGACAAAAGGAGGAGAAGAAAAAAAAAAGAGTAGAGAAAGAGGAGGTAGAGAGAGAGAGACCTTTGTGGATGTTGCTGCCATAGGAAGAGGAGAGGAGGGGTCGGGGAGGGCCACCACCGTCGGAAGAGGAGTCGGGGTCGGGGGAAGAGGAGAGAAAGAGTTGTGCCCTAAACCCCTGTGCCCCCAACCTTTGGACAAATTTAACCGTCGATGTATTCAACTGTACCTAGGGTTATGTTGACCGTATCGGGTGCCACATCCGCACCAGCACTAGTGTTGCGTCGACGAGGGTGCGGCACCCTGTTAGGTGAGTCCTTATGACAGATTTAGTGGCATACACAAATGATAATCAATGAAAAATGATTGGGTACAGCCATTGGCCACCAACCTTATCTTGTACCTTTCAATTAACTTTTCTATCTTGATTTTGAAGATAAAAGCCATTTACACTCTGCTGGTTTTCTTTCAACTGGTATAGTAACTATTTCTCATGTTTGATTCTTCCTTACTAATTCACTTCATTATGTATAGCTTCTCTCTACTTAGGATGCCTCATTGCCTTCCCTACACTAGTCACACACACTCTAGAGGCTTTGGAATAGAATCATAAGATACATAATAATACCAAAGATGCGAAGTGGCACTCTTTCTCCTTTCCTGAGAGTAATAGACAAGTCAATATCTGCTGAAGAATGTGTATTATTGACAGTAGTCACTTCTTGAGAAGAGGCATCATGACTTAATTCTTAAGGAGAATATTGATTGTAGGAGTAAGTGGACAAGTCATCATAACATTTTCTTGACATCTAGAATGCGTCTCAATTTGCCTCTATTATAGGTATTTAATTTTGTACTCTCTGAAAGACTATCTTTCTCCATGATACCCTTATTAGTGTTCACTGGAAGAGCTAAGCAGGTGGTAGGCTTGGTTATCTCTTGGTAGACTCCTCCTCAGTTTGAAAATAAGTTTTTTTAGGAGAATCTAACATTATAGCCATCTATAGTCAAAACTGGGGATGAAACCCCATTTGAAGAGAGCATTATTTGGAAAGGGTAATAGGAAAAGCGATTCTATGATGTTTTAGCCTTATGACACACATCGCACTGTAGTAGGAACTCATTGTTCATCCTAATTACACTAGGTAATGTTAAAGGTAATGCATTCACATGTAATTATTGTTACAAGTTAGGGATGTTTGTCTTTTTACATATATGTTATTTTGTATTTTTCTAGTGCTATTTTAGTCCTGGTATTGTAAAACTTAGTGTGCGCCCAGGTAGACACCTTCCTTCCTCAACAAGATTTTTTTAAGAAACATGTATTAGGGAGGAAAACTTAGATGAAGAATAAGAAATAGGATGAGAAATAAGAGAGGATAAAAAGCAGTATGGGATTGTATTAATAAAAATATGAAAGAAATGAAAACAAGGGTAAAGGAGACGAAGAAAAAATAAGTTTCAAAGTTAACTGGAAATTGATAAGACATATTGTCTAAACAAAGCTTTGATACCAAAATAGTTTTATGACATTGAGGCAAGGAAAATGCTGACCCACATTAAAGGGGTGCCCTTCACACGTAATGATTCATGTGAAACCACACTAAGTTTCATTTATACAATTACCAGGGTTAATAAAAAAAATGCTGTTATGCAATGATACGTGCCACATAAATGATGCCCTTGCAGAGAACATTAAGAAAAACACAAAATTACAGTTATGCTGTTACACAGCAATTAATAAATGTGGCTTCTTTCATATCACACTCGGACGCGTGCTTGGTAACGTCTCATGAGATTGGGATTCTCATGCAAATGAGAGAATATATCTCATTGACATGGCTAAACAAACATCAGAAACTAGTGGTCAGAAACCAACTCTTATTTGCCTTGCAAATGAGAGTTGTTTTCTCATTAACTTGAGAATCGTAATGGCAAGGGCCATCTTGAGATTCTGAGTCGCACATGGGCTATTAAACCAGGCGTACCTTTAGGAATGTGGCTGTCTAAAAGATTACGTGATCTTCACATTTGATAATGTGAAGATCATGAGGTCAATAATCAAGGATAACCCTATCCTTGATTATCGGCAGCACATTTGACATGGAGTCCTCACATTTGATATGGAGTCCTCCATCGTCGGCACATTTTGGAGTCCACATTTGAGGAGAAGATCATAAAGTCGATAATCAAGGATAACCATATGCCTTGATTATCGATTAGCAAGGGATTGGACTCTAAGGACGTCGAGTTCATCTTGAGATGAGAAATCCATTTTCGTTGTATTCTGTTTTGCTCTATATATACCTCGGTTGTACTCTATTTCCTTTAACTCTCTCATAAGAGAATAATGCAACAATATTCTCTCTCTCTTAGCTTTCTACTTTCTTCCATGGTATCAAAGCATAGGACTTAGTGCGCCCCTGCTGCAAGATCGGATCGGCCCTCTATCATCTGTGCATCTACTAAGTTTTACTTGCAGCATCTCCATTGCTGCAATATTTGCCCATTGTCCAATTTTTCCTTTTCTATCTGTGCATCCATTTTATAAATGGATAGCGGAGTTGAAAGTACGTCAAGATGGAGAGCTCTTTTTTCCTTCATCATTCAGACAATCCCAGCATGGCGCTAGTATCATAGCCATTGACCGGCCATAACTACACCAGATGGTGCCACACAATGACCATGACACTATCCGTGAAAAACAAATTTGGATTCGTAGATGAATCCATAAAAAAATCAACGTCTCCCGCAAAATCCATTGTTGCCTGAGAACGATACAATACCATCGTATTATCATGGCTTCTCAACTCATTGCATTCAGATTTATCATCGAGCGTTATCTACGCTGAAACTGTGGCCGAGGTATGGGCCAAACTTCGCGAGCGATTCTCCCAGTCAAATGCTCCGTGCATATACCAGATCCACTAAGAGATTAATAATCTCAAACATATGTAAATCTCTATGGCAGCCTATTATACAAAGACGAAAGGTCTCTGGAACGAGGTGTCCACATATATGACCGTTCTTCCATGTACATGCGGGACGACAAAAGCCATCTATGAACAACAAGATCAGGAAAGACTTATGCAATTTTTAATGGGTCTAGATGCCATACAGAGCCAACTGCTCTTAATGGCTTTTGCACTACTCGTGCAAGAAGAAAGACGTGACCTTAGAATCACGTTCATTCAGGAACCAGTTGTGACAGCTATAAAAGGTTTTAATGCTCAAACCAATGCAGATTCCAACAGAAATCAATAGAATCGTGTTCGCCCAAAGTGCGACCACTACTAAAAACTACCTCATTATTAGGAGCACAATATTTTTTGACCATAGTGGACAACTATTCTAGAACCACATGGGTTCACTTTATGCGGTACAAATCCGAAGATATTGTTTAGATAAAGATTTTTTCTCGATTGTTGAAAATCAATTCAACAACAAATTTTAAGCTTTAGATCTGACAATGGAACTGAGTCTTTTTTCAAATGACATGCAAACCCTTTTTAAAGATAAGGGCGTTGAGCATCAACATAGTTGTGTTGCGATCCTTCAACAAAATTGTGTAGTCGAGCGTAATCACAAAGATCTGCTAAATGTTGCAAGAGCCTTGAGATTTCAAGCTTCTTTACCCATTAAGTTTTTGGGAGAATATGTTTTAACGACCACTTATATCATTAATCACATTTCTTTCAAACCATTAATGGGCAAAACTCCTTACGAGTTTCTTCATAAGAAGAACCTGACTTATGAACACTTTTGCGTTTTTGGATGTTTATGCTACGCTCATAACATATATCACTCTCATAAGTTTGATAACTGTGCACGCAAAGGAGTGTTCATAAGATATCCATATGGTCAAGTGGGATATCATGTTTATGATCTTGAAACAAACAATATTTTTGTAAGTCGGGGCGTCAAGTTTTATGAAAACATTTTTCCCTTTCAAGATTACAACACTCTAGATGAATAGGAGGGGCACATCCTACCCATTCCCATTTTTGAGCCCCAATCTTATGAAATTTAAGAACTCCCTGATAGTCCAGTCAGTGAAACTCCTAATTATATTCCCCCGATCCAAATCTTGAAACCGTTGAGCTCGTTCAAGTCCATCTCCGTAGATCTTAAAGAAGTCGACAACCGCCACTGCATCTTAAGGACTACAGTTGTTACACGGTTGCCCCCACACTCCATTCACCCAATACAAGAGAGGAGGTCCACACCACCAATCATGAGTTATCCAAATTCTTAAGGTATGGTCGTTTTTCCAAGGAACATCATGCCTTTTTAAGTGTTATTTCTCAAACCTCAGAACCCAAAACCTTTTCCCATTCCATGAACTCCTAGGATTGACGTGATGCTATGACTGCATAAATTAAGACATTGGAAGAGAATCACACTTGGTCGATTATTGACTTGCTCATGGGAAAACACCCGGTCTGATGCAAGTGGGTTTACAAACTCAAATATTGTTCTGATGGCTCCATTGAAAGACATAAAGCATGACTAGTGGCCAAGGGTTACACTCAAATTGAATTATTAGATTATAATGAGACTTTTGCTCCTGTTGCTAAGTTAGTGACTATGTTGATAGCTATTGTAGCGGTAAAAAATTGGCATTTGTATCAAATAGATGTTAATAATACTTTTCTCCATGGGGATCTCATGGAAGAAGTGTATATGGCATTGCCACCTAGTTTTTCGGTTCAAGGGGAGCGTAAGGTTTGCAGATTGCACAAGTTGTTGTATGGACTTAAGCAATCATCTAGAAACTGGTTCACCAAGCTTTCATATTATCTGCTTCACGAAGGTTTTGCGCAATCTAAGGATGGTTATTCTTTTTTTTTCAAATACCACTAATGGAGCACATATTTTTGTTCTAGTTTATGTCGATGATATCATCATTGCAGGAGATGACATTCAATACATCGGGCAACTTAAATCTTACATAAATCAACAATTTTGATTAAAAGACCTTGGTCGCCCAAAGTATTTTCTCGACATTAAAGTTACACGGTCCAAAACTGATATTTTCTTATCTCAACGCAAATATGCTTGTGATATTTTGCATGACATGGGCCTCCTTGGAGCCAAGCCGAACCAGTTTTCCATGGAACTACATGTCAAACTAATAGCGACGATGATGTTTTACTAGAAGATTCAGGGCCGTATAGACATTTACACTACAAAAAAAATGTTATTTAGCGACAAAAATAATTTGTTGCAAAGTTACGATGGATTAGCGAGAGACAACTATTCGTCCCTAAAATTAGAATTAGTTGCAGAATTAGCGACGGAAAAATTTCATCGCAAATGCCGTCGCAAATTTGTGACGGATTAGCGATGGAAAAATTTTGTCTCACACTCCATCGCAACTTCACGATGGATGAGTGACACTATTTTTTCGTCGCTACTCCATCGCAAATTGGTGATGGTGTTTGTGATAAAATTTTTCGGTTGCTAATCCGTTATTAAATTTCTCATAAAACCCTAATGTGAGCCTCCTTTCTTTTTTCTTTATGTTTCATTCATCGCACACCCACAACTTTCTCTCGCTTCGTTGCTCACCCTTCTTTCTCCCCCTTTCGGCGACCGCCTCCCTCTTCGACAGCTTCGTCAGCACCACCTTGCTCGTCTGTCGACGTCGATAACACCTTTCTCCTCTCCTTCCCTCTTGCTCGTTTGCCGACGCTAGCGACCTCCTCCCCCAGGTACGTCTCCTCCCTTCCCTTCTTCTTTCCCCTCGTCTCTCTCTCTTTCTCACATTGCTTGCTCGATGTAACCTCAACTTCTGTCTTGCTTTGCAGTTGACCCGTGATCGGATCCCCTTTGTCGGTGAGTTTGCAGGTATATCGCCTATCTCTCTTTGCCAAGCGGTGGCGGAGCCCCTGCTGCTTTTTGATGAGTTGCTACCTTTGTCGGATATAAATGTGCTTTGCAGGTGCGTAGCTGAGCTAATTGCGTGATGTTTAGTGTTAAGCATCACATGCGGTTAAAAATGCAATGCAAAAAGAAATAAGAAAAAAATGCAAAGGCAATAACATGCAAATTGGGTAAATACCCGTAGTGAGTAAGTGATGCAAGCACATTACATGTTATTTAATTTCTTTGATGCAACAATTTTCTGTTCACACACTTGATTGTTGATATTTAGGACTGCTTTGATGGAGTTTGAAGATCATGATGAAAACGATTTTAGTGTATGAAAATAGTAGTATTTTTATTTTTGAATTTCGGATTTCATACTAGTCATGGTAGTAGTTAGCAGAATATTGGAGTGCGTTTACTGCAGGTATATATTTGACATTGTTTTGATATGAATGGTTTGAATGTATTACATGTTTGATGTGACTGTATCTATGCTTACATGGAGTTATTTTCAATTTGATTATGCTTTTCATGTGAAATTGTATCATAAAAACATGTTTTAAATGAATGTATCATGTTATAAATGAGTTTGCACATAAAAATGAATGATAAGTTATCAATGCTTCAAACATGCTTCAAATGAATGGTTTTGCACATGAAAGTATTAAGTTATCAATGCATGCATCATAGTTCTTGTGATTGAATGACATACACACACACATATATATATATATATATATATATATATATATATGTGTGTGTGTGTGTGTGTGTGTGATATATCAAATCATTACATCCATCATGAATGCATGATAAATTATATATTTTTTTATCATAGCGTTCTTATGATTCTCTTTTAACTGGTTAGGATAATATTTGTAACATCATAGGACAAAATGATTGTAAATCATGAATTGATGTACTGTAAGATAGTTGACAATGAGGTATTGCTTGAATATATGAATGATGTTGACAATTTTATTGAATTTGCAATGACAAATGTCAGTACCGTGGATCCCACAGGTCGGATCAGGTGCCCCTGCACGATGTGTAAGAACAATCGATTTATAGAACCTCATAGCGTTAGACATTACCTATACAGAAAGGGTTTTGTGAGTGATTATCAGAATTTGACGCTTTATGATGAAGAATTTTGGAACAATTTCGATGCATAGGTGGATGTGGTGCATGCTAATCCATATGTATATTTGATACCACAAGACCAAAATTGGGTTCTGCTATGTGTTCTAGTGATGTACCAACTGAGGTAGAGAAAGAATCAGCAAACGATGCAACTAGTAAATTTTATGATTTACTTAAAGATGCTGATAAACTATTTTGGAATGGTTGCGAGTCACACTATTTTGTTTGCAGTTCTTCAACTAATGAATTTGAAGTCTGAGTATAATTTGAGTCAATTATGTTTTGACCGTCTGTGCTCTATTGTGAAGAGTATGTTGCTTAAAGATGAGAAATTGCTACAAAATTTTTATTGTGTAAAGGTTATGGTCAACGCTTTAGGTATGGGGTATCAAAAGATAGATGCATGTCCAAATCACTCATGTTGTATTTCAAAGATCAAGAAAATAGCAGATCATGTTTGTCATGCGAGCATCTTCGGTTCAAGCCAAAGACAAGAGATAATGATAGCACGAGGTTAAAAGAAGTGTCATACAAGTCGTTCTGTTAATTTCCTATCACCCCTAGATTGCAATGATTATATATGTCTTCGAGGACAGTTAAATACATGAGATGACATGCAAATAAAGTTTGACATGATGAAGACAAGATCACGCATCTTGTTGACGCGGAAGCTTGAAAGCACTTTGATCGTACTCATCAGATCTTCATAATGAAAGCGAGAAATATTAAATTAGATTTGTGTATAGATGAATTTAATTTATTTAGGGGTAGATAAACTCCATACTCGTGTTGGTCAATATTTGTCACCCCATACAACTTTACTCTAAGCTTGTGTATGAAGCGTCAAAATCTTTTCTTGTTTATATTGATCCCTGGTCCGACTTTTCCGGGCCAAAATCTTGATGTATATTTAAGGTCATTGATTGATGAACTAAAAATACTGTGGGATGACGATGTTCTCACGTGCGATGCCCACAAAAAATAAAACTTCAATATGAAAGTTGTTCTATGGACAATCAGTGACTTCTCTTTATATGGTATGTTATCTGGTTGGAGCACACATGAGAGGTTGGCATGTCTGTATTGCATGGAGGATACAAAATCTTCTATATTGACGCATGGAAGGAAGCCGTAATGGTTTGATTGTCACTGTCGATTTCTATCCAGTAACCATCCGTTTTGACGATAAAAAAATGTGTTCCAAACAGGCATAACTGAAATGGAAGGTCTACCTACAAGGTTGTCTGGCATAGAGATTTTAAGACAATTGCGATACTTTCTATATAGATTGATAGATGCCTGTAGTTCGACGCTCTTCTTTGGATTTGAAAAGGATCACAATTGGACAAAGAAATCTATATTTTGAGAACTACTATATTGATTGACTTTATTAATACAACATAATAATTTGCATGTGATGTATGTGGATAAAAATGTGTTTGATAATGTGTTCAATACGGTAATGAATGTCAAAGAGAAAATGAAGGATAATTTGAAGACCCGTATGAATTTAAAAATAATATGTAAAAGACCAGAATTGAAACTTAAAGAGTATAATGGCAAAATATTGAAACCAAATGCAAGGTACGTGCTTAGACCAGATCAAGTAAAACATGTATGTCAATGGTTGAACAGTTGAGATTTTCAGATGGATACGTTTTTAACATTGCTTGAGCTGTGAAGATAGACGGGGGCCAATTATATGGGTTGAAGAGCCATGATTATCATGTCATTATGCAACAGTTGATTCCCTTAGCATTCTATGATATGTTAGACAAACCTATATGAGGGGTATTATCTGAGTTGAGTAGATTTTTTAGAACATTGTATGCATCGAAAGTTGCAACTGAGGTAAAAAATCTTAAAGATTCTGTCGTTACTATTATTTGTCAGCTAGAAAAGATATTTTTGCCAACATTTTTCGATGTTATGAAACATGTGATCATACATTTGCCATATGGACTAAGGGTTGGTGGTCCTGTGCAATATCGTTTGATGTACCCATTTGAAATATATATATATATATATATATATATATATATATATATATATATATATATATATATATATATATATATATATATGATTTTTCTCTTTAATGCTATTGGAAATTTATTATATTATGAGATGTATATTGTTGACAAATGCATGTTTGACCTAAAAAAACGGTTTAGAATAAAGCAATAATGGAGGGTTCTATTTGTGAGGTGTACACTTTAGAAGAGATTTCAAAATTCTCATCTATGTACTTTGAACCTCACATTCCAATACGTTACACTTGCCCACTTCGTAATGATGATGTAGAACAATTTACTGTAGCTGACAAACTGTCGATATTTCAACCACTTGGGCATGCCTTTGGTAGTTGTTGGTCAAGACTCTTGAAAGATTGAGAGCAAGACACATCACAAATCTATATCTTTTTTAATTGCTTAATGATCAACCCCTATATCGAGTAAGTATACTTAATATGTAACACTAAGTTCTATACGTGCATACATAGTTCAGTAATATAAATATTTGTTAAGTACAAACGATTTGATCTGGAGTTGCGAAGAGAACTTCCACATTTCACTGATTTAGAAGTACAGAAAGAACGTAAAAATAAGTTTGTGGCATGGTTGAAAGAGTTGGTAAGGACGATGACATACATTCCTTCGTGTAAACAACAATAAGTTACTTAATTGATCGTGATCACAGTCATTGTTTATGCTTGTAGGTTCATCATGGTGATGTTAATGACTAAGGAATATGTGATTTATAAAATGGTCTGACCAAAGTTGTACAATGTTACAATGGATACATCATAAATGATTATTGATTCCATACAAAAGACTACAGTGTAAACAAGTCAATGATGAATAGTGTCGTGTGTGTCAAGGGGAGCAACTACGGTGAAAATGAACATGACTACTACGATGTTATGGAAGAAATAATGAAGTTGACTTACTTAGACACAAATAATAAAGTAACTTTATTCAAGTGTCATTGGTTTGATCCCACAGCAACAAGAGTCGACAAAGACTCAGGCTGTAGAGGTGAATCATAAATCAAGGTTTGGAACATATGAATAATACGTATTGGCCTCGCAAGCTCAACAAGTTTACTATACTTCATATCTGAATACAAGAAAATCATATAGAAATGAATGGTGGACAGTTTGTAATGTGAAGTCTAAACTATACCCCGAGTATGATCAGTTACAGGGAGACAAAATTGTTGAAGAGGGTGATTATTATCAATCAGATGATATGTATGATTTTTCTTATGATCACGATGTCGCACATGATATGCATGTCATATCTTTATTGTCCAATGACACACGTATTAAAGAATGTGATCCAAATGATATATCAAGTGGATGAACGCTCAATGAAAAAGAAGAAGAAGAGGACAAAGAGGAGGAGGAAAAAGAATAATATGAAAGTCAAACAAGTGATGAAAAAACATACTTGAGCTAGTGAAATACATCTTATAATACATATCTTATGTTTGAATGTATTGCAATGTTTAATGTGAATGATTTGAATGATTTACATGATTTGAATGTATTGCAATATATTGCATAAAGTTATTTTCGATTTGATTATGTATCCATGAAGATATAGAGTTATGTAACTGATCAAATTGTATTGCAAGTTAAGGATAAGTTATTCATGATTAACAAGTGTTCTCATATCTTATGTTTGAATATATTGCAATGTTTAATGTGAATGATTTGAATGTATTGCAATAATTTGAATATATTGTATGAAGTTATTTTCGATTTGATTATGTATCTATGAAAATATAGAGTTGTGTAACTGATCCAATTTTTTTTTATGTATTAGAATATGGTTCGTGGAGGTCACAATGATCGAGCACCCAGTGGTAGTCAGTCTCAGTATTTATCTTCACGGGCTGCTTTGATAGGTATTTCATTTAACTAATTGTATACTTGATTAATTTAAATGCGTATTGTGTGAATTTCTAACTTATTTTTTTATAGATGATGTTTTGCTTTCACATGACCCACCTATATCAGCTATTCATACACGTCATGAGACAACGCCGGATGTAGGGTCTTTTCAGTCTGACGCACGACGATTGATTCAAATAGTGTATATCGATAATCGACCATAAGTATTTCATTTTCACTTATCCAATACTTATCTTATAAATAATATATATCGATAATTAATGTATACCAATTTATGTGCAGTGCGAGGTTCGAACCATAAGAAGTAATACTAGAAACTAGGCAATTACTAATTCTGCATCTTTCAGGGTTGGTTGATCAATGAAAAGAGTACCTAGGAGAGGTGTTGGACAGATTGTGGTCCTCATTCATGGTATACAATCGTTTATTATAACTAATGTGTTTCATATTTAATTTTTTGTTATAGTCATGTCTACTAACTTTTTGAAATTATTTGTAGGTTTCGAATGGCTTCGCGACTGCGATAGAGGAGCAGGACGCGAGGCGAGTGTGGCAGAAGGTGGCTGCCAGTCGATTTGCAGACATGCTGCACAGTATGAAGACTGCAACAATAAAAGCATCTGGTGGAATAGATGATTCACTGCAGTGGAAGGGTCATGACCCTCCTACTATCAGGTCAGATTTTTTGGATGTAATGTGCGATAAGTGGGCGGGACATGAATTTCAAAACCGCTCAGCAAAGGCTGCACAAAATCGAGCGAAAATGCCCGATGCTCATCTATACACAGGTGAATCTAGGACTTTTGAAAGCGACCTGAAGAAAATGGTAACTCATCAATATAGACATTGTTAAATTTATAAGTATTGTTGCATACTTTTTAAATAGTTTTTTTATCATTTAACCTCGTAGGAAGCAGAAAAAGGAAGTATGGACAAATATTTATTCGTTGGAAAATTGAATTGGTCGATGTTTTTTGATGGATTGTAATTTATCGCAATTTCGTCGCTGCATTAGCGACGAAATTAGTGATGAACGTGTATCTGTCGCAAAACCAAATCTCTGCGGCAAATCATGGCATTCGTTAATTCGTCGTAAATTAACGACAAATATTTTTCGTCGCTAATTAGTAACTAAAAAATTACGATCGCAAACCTGTCGTTAAACTGTTTAGCGATGGATTTACTATAAATTAGCAATGAATTACGAACGGTCGTTAATCCACATATATTTGTAGTGTCAGGCAAATATTATCCTAGGTTATAGGTGCTTCTAAATGCTTATGGTAGAAGTTTTTCATTCGTCATTGGAGCCTGGTATGGCCTATTTTATCCTTTTTTTTATGGTGTACATTTACTATCCATCAAATTGTTGGACAGGAGGAGCCCGAGAGTAAGTCAAGACAGTGCATTGATTAGTTATGAATATTAACTAATTTTACTTTGATTCAACAACTGGAATCAACCATGCTATGCTATAATCTTTGAAGGGGCTATGTCTGATGTTAGTATCTCTTTACACATCATAATAGATATTCCATAAAGATTACAAGAAATTCAATAAAGTATGCACATCGAATTATATATTGTCAAGGACATCGCCTATGGCTTCCTTGTTTTCTCAGGACTTCATTATTGCTGAGGCGTTCATCCCAATGGTGGAAGAGTTGCTGATGTTGTGCTTAGGACTTCCTCTTCTCAACTGACACATGAAACCCACCTGCCATTCGAGAAGTTAGGAATGGTACAAACTGCGGTTTGTTAGAACTGATAGGCTTAAGCTCAAACCGGCTCAGTATGAATGCAGCAACGTATTTCATCTCCATGAATGCCATCTCCTTTCCTAGGCACTGCCTTGGCCCTGCTTGGAAAACTGGGAATTTGTACACTGATACCGGTTCTTCTTCTCCTAGTTCTGTGCTTGCAAATAATGATAGCCATCTCCAAGGTTGGAACTCCAAACAATCCTTTCCCCACAAACTCTCCATTCTTCCCATTCCATAAGGAAAGTAGGTCACCCTACTTCCTTTTGGAACGAATGTCCCATCAGGAAGGATATCATCATTTTCTGCGTGTTTTGAATCCCATGGTACGGGAGGGTACAGTCTCATGCTTTCACAGAGGCAGGCTTTGAGGAATTTCAGCTCCTGCAAACCTCTAAAATTCAGAATTTCATGTTTGCTTCTGATCTCATGGACTACCAATGTCTCAACATCTGGATGGTGACAAAGGAGCCAGAAAAACCATGTAAGAGCTGCTGATACTGTGTCCCTCCCTGCTAGCAGGAAGCTTATCACCATATCTCTAGCCAACTCTTCGTCTTTGTCACTGACAGACAAGAATCTTGACAGCAGATCATCACCAACTGAACTTTTCTTCCTTTGAATCATCTTCACAACTGACTCATGCACCGCATCGACTGCTTCTCTAAGCCTGAGTTCGGACCCGACGCCCAAGGCGCGTTTGGCCTTCCATATCAAGGTCCATGGCTCTCTTGCCCTCCTAGCACTGATCTCTGCTGCTATGTCGAATGCGTCCGCGAGGCGACATTCGGGCATCGAGGGATGAAGGCACTCTGGATCCATGTCGAATGATACCTTGCAGACTGTATCAAAAGTGAATCTGCTCAGTACCTCTTGGAGGTCAATACTCATCTTGTTGATGCTCGCAGATTGCAGAAGAGGTAACAAACGTTGATTGGCTTCAACGTCCACTGTTCTTAGCACTAGGTCCCTCAGTGACCTGGTTGTGAACTCATGGCTCAATGCCCTCCTCTGTCGACGCCATAGCTCTCCATCAACATTGAATATTCCTCGGCCTAACAGGTCTCCGAGGATATCAGTGAAGGGTCTCCCCTTGGGGTAGTTATGGAACCGGGTCTTGAGTATGTGTTCAACATTGGCAGGGTTGGCTGTGACTATAATTAAGGTGGAACCAGGGCGATCCATGAGTATCGTCCCAGTGGGTGATCGAGAAAGTAATTCAGTATACCAATCAAGGAGACGATGACGGTTCTTGTAGAAGGAAATCAAGCAACCAAGGATAGGGTGAGATGATGGCCGATAGCCAGGCTTTTTGGGACTCGATAGAACAAAATATAACAAAAAGAGTGTAATAAGGAATACCACCACCATGGCCACAATCTCTCTCTCTCTCTCTCTCGATTATGTGTAAATGAAGATGGTGATCTCTCTCTCTCTTTCTTGTGTAAGTGAAGATGGTGATCTCTCTCTCTCTATCTCTGGCGAAGGTAATCTCTCTCTCGATTATGTGTAGGTGAAGTTGGTGATTTCTCTTTCTATCTCTGGCGAGGTAATCTCTCGATTGTGTGAGTGAAGGCGGTGATATCTCTTTCTGTTTGTAGTTGCGAGTGAGGTGAAGATCAAGGTGGTACAATCTGGTGACATGTCTTATCGTCTCTGGTGAAGGTACAATCTCTCTCTAGATGATGGTGGGTGGTGCTGCCATTTCTACTCTCTTCCTCTCTCGTATTTATCGTGTGTGAAGGCAAAAAGATTTATTATTTGAAGCACTTTATTACGGTAGATTTCATTCACCGGCCTTTGTAAATTTTCTCCTTTTTTAAATGTCGGAAGGTAAAGGAGTCAAACGGAGGAAGCGTGTGGCAGTTAGCGCCGTCTCTCCTGCACAGGGGTGGGCAACGGGCCGGGCCGCCGGATGGGCCAAGCTGACCCGGCATGTCATGGGCGGGTTTGGATCATGATTTTAGGTCTTGGCCCGTTAGGTACCAGGCCGAAACTCAGTCCGTTATTTGATGATTTCACCATTGCCCTCTGCCGAAAAGTCCCATTTCAAGCGAGAGACGGTGCGTCAAACGTACCCTTGGGCATCCACTCCAGCCAGTCTTTGACTGGACCTAGTCAATGCCATCACGTGGGTCACATGCTGAAAGATTCCTCCTCTTTGAAAGGGCATCTGAGGCACCAAACCCCGCATGCAGCTTATTTAGGCCACGAGGTAATTAATTTGGTGCATGGATCCATTATTATTTATTTATTTTACATTACAGGTGTAACAACCGCATGATTCTAAATATCACAATTTCCTAATGCTCCATGTTCTAACGGGCATTTTTTTTCCAATGTTTTGTAAGCATTTAACAGTAGTTGTTATGATGTGCAATTCACCAAATCCGTCGGTGCCATCACACCAGCATAGTTTTTTATAGAACCATGCAAGTTAAATTTTTTTTAAGGGCAAAATAGGGTTAAGCTGACCCTAACCAGTTACACATTATACCATTGGGTTTTGAACCTGCAACGTCCCAACAGAAGGTGACGTGCACTAGCTGCTCCTGCCAGACAAGGGGAGCCCCCGTTGTTAACCATGCAAGTTAATTACTTACGCTGTTTGTATTCATTTCCGCCGCCTCAGAAAATGGCTTAAGCAGCATCCATGGATAGCTTTGGTAGATCTTATGTTTCAGTCTCTGATTTGTGCAGTTAACCTTTTAGAAGCAAAAAAAAAAAAAGTTGCAAGCTTTGAGTGGTTTGGCGCCAAAGTTGCATTTGCAATTCTAGAAGGGCACTGTCTTGTTTAATCAAAATAATCCAGCGTTTGCTTAGAGAGAAACACCAACTGTTCCAGAAATTCTTCATCGGTAAGTCTCGATTTTGATCTCATAGAAATTAATTAGTATTTCTGGAAGTTTGTTTTTCTGAATCTTGGCACACACACATGTTCTGTATTGGAACATGTGTGTGTGCTATATAAATGCTGGATCCGCTTCCCAAGAACCATCATATGATACGCAATTTCTTATGTGTTGGATTCGCTGAGTATCTTGAATCATATTTTTTTTAGTACTAGCACATCATGCTTTTTGCCGGCCTGATGATCATACTCCGAGTCTGGCTATTTAGTTTTTCTTGCCTCTGTCTGTCTGCTAAGCATTCTCATGGTAAGTGCCATTTTATTGGATGTATCATTATTTTTTATCTTCTAAAAATTTAGTTACACATTTGCATGCATGTGTTGTCATGACTATGGTTCATTTAAGGTTACAATTTCTGCAACAATAAGAATGTTTAAATTACTGAAGTACCCCTAAGGCAATGGTCTTTTGAAATGTATACCTAGTTTTTTTTTTCATAAAATAAGATTTTTTAAGAACATGAGAAGTTTGAAGCCCCAAGGGGTTTGGTGCAGTGGAGGAGGCCTTGGCCACTAGGCGGGGTGGTTAGGGTTCTATTCTCATGAGCGGGACAGCGATTGTAAGTACGTCTGGCTTAGTCAGAGTGACTAGGTCTATGATTTCGAGGGTGGTTTTCTTGTCCTTCATAAAAAAAACCATGGATAGTTTGATAATTTTGGTTTAAGTGAATGTGTATGATTTTTTATTTTTTGAAAGAAGGAAAAACTCATTGAATGATCAGTAGAAGCTACATTCGATGCTCAAAGAAGAGAATAAAGTGAGGTTACATTGAAAAATCCGATTGTAGCCATTATAAAGATGTAAATCCTCACTTGGAGTCAATCATAAGGTGTATTTCAGCTAGAATCAGGTTGCACAGATGCTGGGGTGTTGTGGACAGTGTTTGAATGGATTCTGGAGTTACGTTCCTTCCAAACAAACCACCAAGTTGTGATGACCCACAACACCTACAAATGAAACCCCATCCGCTTCAGCTGGTGACCTCCGTCGGGCCGAGTGGTAGATCCCTACACCAAGATGTAGATCGAACCACCAGCCTACTTCACCTTTTTCATCTCCCAACATCTAGCTTCCAACAATCAATGTAGGTAAGTGAGGTAGGTAGCATTTATTAACTCCCAATCTCCCTTCCCAGGGATGCCAACGGGTTGGCTTTGATTTGGACTCAGGTAGAACCAGACTTGAACCTGATTTTTCGGTATGGTATTGGGTCCGTCCCTAGGTCTAAATCTGATTCCACCTGGTCCAAACTTTGGTCCATGTATTAATCAGACTTTCAGGTCTGGACCGAGTCATAATCGAGTCTTTTTATTTATCACCATACCTGGACCTTATAAGGTTTGATTTGGGTTGGGTCCAGATAAACCTGACCCGTTGACACCATTACCCATAACAGAGTTTTAGAGGATTGGAACGAGTGAAACAGCTCCTGAAGAACTTGTACCTGCATGAATGTTTTTTGCTTGAACTTTTTTTTCCAGCATTGCTGATGGTTTTGTTTGCGCATGGTGATGCTATCAACCTTATTCCAGCAACGTGGTACTCCTGGATTTGTCTTAAAAAAGAAAGATTTTTTCGACCTGGATACATCTGCTTATAACATGGAAAATTGGCATCTTGACACTGGCCGCAAAACTGGCGTTTAGGATATGTTTCTTGAGATGTGTGGGCCTCATTTTTTAATATGAAGAATTGAGATCAGGTGCAATGTGATTGCACACTTTTAAGCGTTCTGCTGCACTTGATCACCCGTCATATGTGATCCTCTATATCATCTAAAGCATTTGATGGGGATCTTGTGCTTTTGTAGCGTTTTTGGCCCTTTCTTCTTATCTGGACTGGGGGTCGGAAACGACATTTCTTGCTTCGGAGAAAGCTGGGGCTATTGGGACTTGAACTTGCAACTTTCAGCACGGCTCCTGCAAGACAAGCGGAGCTCAGTTAGTGCTTCAAAACTATTCTTGGCAGCAAATCCAAGAGGTTTGGCGTAGTGGTATTGGGCTTGGACTGATAGTCGGGCAGTCTAGGTTTAAATCTCATGGGCGTCACCTGCTGTGCATGTTGAAGCTTGCCGACTCCCTGGGGTCAAGGGGCAAGCCCTCGGAGTTTTATCCCGACATGGATGGACACCGTAATACTGCAGGTTAAGCCAGCATGGCTAGGTCTTTGTGCCTAGGGTGGTTTCTCTGAGTATAACTCAAAAAAAAAGAAAAAACAACTATTCTTGGCAGTACGCTAAAATCATTAGAATTAGACCTCCTTGATTGCTGCCAATAAAAAAGATTACGAAAACAAAACTCTCCAACATGTGGCACCTACCAATCAAAATCATAGAGTAGTAATATATGGTGTCTGGCAGGAGCAGTTAGTGCACGTCACCTTGTGTTAGAAAGTTGCAAGTTCCAATCCCAATGCTATGTTTGTATAACTGGTAGGGGTCTGCGTAATCCCAGCTTTGCCTGTGGAAAAAAAAATTGCCTGCCTGTAATTAATGATTAAGCAGTGCTGAGGAATCTTAAGCAAGAGGGTTCATTTTCTTTTTTTACGTCAGTGCTTGCTTTGGGAGTAAGACTGGATGATGCTCTCAATTCTTTTAGGGTGTGTTTGGCGGTCGATCAACATGTTGATGAAAACAACAGTCGGAAGCATAAGAGTATTTTTACTGTGCTTGGATTTTTTTTCCGCGTATCAAAGGCACCTTTACTGTTAACTTCTTGCTGCACAAATAGGGTTTAGGTGTGGACTTTAGGTGCAGACAATGAATCAATCAGATGTAATCTAGATGCTTGATTTTTATAAGAATCTAGTTTTAGATAATCCGATTCCAACACTTGGATTGTTATTTATCGAGTTTAAAAATCAATGATGTAAGATATTTATAAATATTCAAGGTTATAGGTCGTAAAGATAAGCTTAGGGTTGGACCTGCCAATGCATATTCAGGAATTAAGCTATATATATATATATATATATATATATATATATATATATATATATATATATATATATATATATATATATATATATATATATATATATATATATATAGTTTAAAAAACATAGTTTTGGTGTTAATTCTTAGTAAATGGCTCATGAAAAACACATTTACAGTTAGATTTGTGAAAAATGTACTGAAAGTGCTAATTTTGCATGCAGTTCACACTTAATTATGTTCTACGCTCCAAATCCAATTCCTTCTTTGCACGACTGAAACTTGAACTAAGTAGGTTTCATATGGTGCTGAAATGTACTTATCTAACTAATAGGGACCTTTTTCTTTTGAAGGAAACTAATAGGGACCTTTTTCATATGAATCTCCTTGTGGTTTGCTTCATCTTGATCTTGCCTAGATCACATGGCCGATCACATCGGAGGGCCACTAATCATCCCATGCATAGCTGTGGTGATTGGTACGTTGCAAATTTTCTGACAAATTGGTGGCCTCATATGCTGCCAAATGAGACTGCACATGCTGCGTGTGACTAGTTGGGACCAGATCCTTCCTTCCTTTGGCTTATAGCCAGGCCATGTTTTCACTATTCGGCTAAGGGCCCCATATATTTTCTGATTGGTGGTTGAAGGACGTCATCATCTTCGTCAATATGAAAGCGGCCTTTCAGTTAAAAAACCTCCGTATGTGTCCAGAAATGAAAATAAAGAGGCTTTTTTGTTACAGAGAAAGCTGGGGTTAGGCAGACCACTAGCAGATATGCAACTATACCATTGGGATTCTAACTTTCAACGTCCCAACACAAAGGCGACGTACACCGACTGCTCTGGTCATACGAGCTGAACTAAATAGTCCATACGGACACAAGTAGTATTTTGAAAATGATTTTTAGCGGCATTTTTATGCACTGTTAAAATTCTCAGTGAAACTGAAACCTTTAGTGGCACTATAAAAGTGCCGCTAATACCCTTTTCACCTGTTTTGGTGCGTTATTTAGCATTTTTGCATAAAAAAAAACAGGCTAAGCATCCATCGCGCAGAACAACATAAGTAGGTGTTTACGCACCTATAGATTAAACAGCTACTCGTCACTCTCTCTCTCTCTTTATATATATATATATATATATATATATATATATATATATATATATATATATATATATATATATATATATAACTGAACATATTAGGCCCCATTAATTAGGTTTTAAGTATTTTATGACAGATCTAAACCGTTAGATGTGTTTAGCATGCACAACTTAGTGGGAATCAACTACTCTTGGATCATATTTTTTTTTATAAAAAAACATATTTTTGTGAGCCGGGAAAAACTAGTACATGCATAGCCATTGATTTTGGATCACTGGAAAAACCTGTATACAGGTCAGATTCCGGCAATCCAAAAGCTGGTTTTCACTACTCATATATATATATATATATATATATATATATATATATATATATATATATATATATATATATATATATATAGGCCCTTTTTTTCGTTAGGTCTCAATAGGCCTCTTCAAAAATCATAGTTTTAAGTATTTTTTCTCACGTCTAATACCGTAGATGTGATCTATAGGTTTTGTTTAGCGAAAACCAGCTTTTGGATCACCAGAATTTGACCTATATAGAGGTTTTCCGGTGATCCAAAATAAATGGCTATGAAGGTATTATTTTCTCTCGGCTCATAAAAATATATTTTTTTGTTGAAAAAGCATGATCTAAGAGTTGATTCCCACTAAATCAAGCATGCTAGACACATCTAACGGTTCAGATCTATAATAAAATACTTAAAACTTGAGAAATAGGATCTAATATGTCCAGTTCTCTCTCACAAATATATATATATATATATATATATATATATATATATATATATATATATATATATATATATATATATATATATATATATATATATATATATATATATATATATATATATATATATATATATATATATATATATATATACATATATATATATAGGGTTGTTGATTCTGACTTGTCAATTAATGGTGGCAGGATGATTGCAGAATGTTGCACGATCTAAACCTGTACTTTTGGATTCAGGCTAAGTTCGGTCCAAGTTTGAAACATGTGATGGCCAAATTTGGCAACAATAAACTATGGAGGTGGGTACAGCATACTCATATGCGTTCATAAATGCCTCTGCCCTACAAAACTTATAGGGGGACCTCAAAGGTTTTCCTAACTGGAAGCTAGCCAATTAATGTGTAGCCGATGACAGGAAGGTTTTTCTCTTGAATTATCCAATAAAAAAAATGTAGAATGAGCTCATGTCCTGGATGGTGCAAGCAATGGCTGGTAAGAATGCAAGTAGCATAATGACAGGACTGTAGGATTGTGATAAAGCAACCGTATAAGACCAAAAAAGAGCCCATAAATCTTAAGAATTGGGATAGGGTCGGATAAGGTTGATCCATCCAAATATATTTATTGTGTGAAAAATATCAGACAATAGACGAGCAAGAACCAAAACCCTCCTATTTTTTTTTTTACTAAGGCAGTAGGTGCGTATAGGCAAGAAACTCAGCAACTCAGGTAAGATACTCAGCATCATGATTGGGATTGAGATAATAATGACAAACTTTCAATAAACTAAACGAGGATCTCTAATTGAAAATGTAGATGAACTGAGCGTGGTCAGGGCCAAGACAATCATGACAAACTCTGATCAGCCAAATAAGGCCCTTCAATAGAACCACAAAAGTGAGTTCTTTAGATTCAATGGAATGACCACAAACAATAGTAATCTGCTGCTTTGACAATCTTAGAAAGCATATTCCTTAGTGAAGTGTGGTTTATCACCAAATGACACTGCCTGTCCTTATCTAATGAATTATATAAGCTGGGACAACGAGAGAGTGCTGTAATTTTGATGTGCAACTGATCAATACTTGTAATGTTTCACTAACAACCCTAGTGACATAAAAAAAATAATAATAATATTGTTGTTGTTATTATGAAAAGCTGGCCACAAATATGCATGGAATACGACAATAAATCTGACTACAGATGCATGGTGGCAGCTGTCCTATCCCAACCATCAGATAAGCAATTAAAGAAAGTGTGGTGGGGATTCAAACCATAGTTGAAGAAAAACCATATTTTACCCTGACTATCCCGTTTTAAGCGCATTGGTACGAAACTTGTTTAAAAAACATTGAAACCAGTTTCAAAAACACCAAGAAACTCGTTTTCAAATGCATACTAAACTCGTCTTTAATAATATAGAAAACCAAATTCTTTTTTTTTTGAGAGATAAGAAAACCAGTTTATTATATAAGTTAAACTAGTATCTGGTTTCAATTATGGTGGTAAAAATAACTGTATCCCTCTGAAATAAGGTAAGACATGAGATTGTAGGACATCTGCTGCCTCCTCTTACACCAGTATTATATGTGTGGATTTAACTTACTTTCATTGAAACCATCAACATGCTTCTATTACTTTCATTGATGCTGCTAGGGGCAGTTATTTATATAAATTTTGTACTTTTTATATCAATTTTATGATTGAGATTTGAGAAGACATGCAAGAGATCATTCTTATACTTTCATGTACTTTTCATAAATTCTTGCAAGAAGCATCCCTTGCATCATTAGCTTTTGATTATTTTATGTTTTATTTATTTATTTATATATTATCTTAAAACGCATTGCTTTCAATATTTTTGTTTTTACATGTTGCTTGAGACAATGGCCCATTGTTATAGTTATACATAGTGAAATTAGGTAATATTTTATTTTTTAGTATTTATTTTGTTATAATATATATGATGGTATTATTCTTATGACATAAATGATGAAATGTAATTTCAAGAAACTCATACCATCATCAAGAAAACCACGTACCAAAATCTCATATCAATGTCTATTAGAAACTCGTACCAAAATTTTTAGATACGTGTTTCAATAAAAATGTACCAGAAAGTTTTGAGGGCTTTGCATACCTGTACTAGTATCACTGTAAGACCCGTAAAATTTTCAGCAAAAAATCTGAATAAATTCATGCGGTATTTTATGTAAAAATAACATATGAACTTAAAATACGAAATGGATAGATTTCAATGAACCAATTATACTTATAACGTACATATTTTCGTAAATATATGCACAAACAGTTAGAGAACCATAACTTTCTCCCTGAGCAAAATTAAAAGATTTCAATGAGCCAACTTTATTAGTTTCATCAATACGAAGAGAATGACATACTCAGAATTTTTCAAAAAAAATTTTGACGGAACTCCGAAAAAATCTTGAGCTCCACAAAAATGTTGAAGGGCCTCACGTAAAAATATCTCAAAAAATATCTTGTGAGACCCATAAAATATCTCATGAAAATATCCAAGTGGGTCTCACTAAAAAAGGACCACTTGTCCTTATCCTAAAAGAGAGGGATAAAAAGGACAAGCCTTATCCTTAAGGGAGCTTATCCCTGAGGGTGGGGCCCACCCCACCCTTTGCCTATATAAAGGAGATCTCTCATTTTATAAAATCGCCAACCCACCTCTCTCTACCTCTTTCTCTCTCTAGAACCTCCCCTACCTAGCCTAGGCCACCTGAGTCCACTTGACCTAGTCTAACCTAGCCTGAGCATACCTGACCTAGCTTGAACCCAACTGGGTCTAGTCAAGCTTGATCAGGACAATCTTCTTTGATCCTAGCCTAAGTCTGACCCACCTAACCTAGACCTAACCTACTTGAGCTAAGTTTGGACCTACCTAACCCAGTTGACTTGGACTGAATCCTATTGGGTCAAGACCACTCGGTCTTAGCAGCTTGACCTTATCTACCATTATCTTGCCTAAACCCAACCCATCTGACTAAACCTAACCTAGTTGAGATAGGTTCGAACCTAGTTGGACCTAAGCTAGATCCAAACCGATTCTTGGTTTAAACTTCGTCGGATCGTCGTTCTGTCGAAAGTTGGAAGAGACACTCTTAGTTGTGACCGTACCAGACATAAATGACATGTCAACCATGACTTAGGAGTGCCTCAACCACCTCATTGGAGCACTGCTACATATCTTGGTAGGTTTGTGCACCAAACAGTGCCAAAGTTATACTCTTCTCGATATATATGTATTTGCTTATGCTTTTAAGATGATCGTTGCGTTGAACGATCCCAAGGCTCCTGCTTTATGTATATTACATATATATGTATTTGCTTATACTTTTAAGATTGCCATCACATCGAACGATGCCAAGGCTCCTGTTTTTCGTATATTACATATATATGTATTTGCTTATGCTTTTAAGATTATCATCACGTCAAACAATGCCAAGGCTCCTGCTTTTTGCATATTACATATATATGTATTTGCTTATATTTTTAAGATTGTCATTGCGTCGAATGATGTTAAGGCTCCTGCTTTCTGTAATTTACTTATGCATTTAAGATTGCCATCACGTCCAACGATGTCAAGACTTTTATTTTCTGCAAATATATATATTTGCTTTCTACAAGTTATTTAGTTCGACTTCTCTTATCGAACATTATATATGCTTTCATTTATGTTGTTGCGCTATATCGCAGAGGCTCCTGCTTATATAACATATAGCTGCACATAAATGAGCATTCAAATGGATATCAACTCCTATCACCAATGCGATTGCATATGCCACTCCTCGATCAAGATTCTGATTGACGAAAGAAGCCCATATTAAAAAGGCTTCGCTCTTACGCAAAACTATTTTTTTGTAAAAACTTAAGTCACTTGCGCATGACTTATATAAGGCCTAAAGTTCTAACAAATCGTGATAAATATGAAGTACGCACATCTATCTTCGAGTTAAGCATAGCATTTTCTTCATCAAAGAGAGGAAGTACTGCCAAATTTTTCAAAAATATGCTTACCGAACTTAAAAGAACGTAATGCTTTCTCCGTCAAAGAGAAAAAGTGCTATCAAATTTTTTGAAAGAAGCTCAACAAAGCTTAGAAAGAGCGTAACACATATTTCGTCAAAGAGAGGAAGTGCTGCCCAATTTTTGACAAGTACTTTCTATAAATAGAAAAGGTAGTCACGCTTCTTCAGTTAAGTAGAGGAAGTGTTGCCGAAATGTTTGGCAAAATACTTGCCTGAACTAGTTTGAATGACATAATAATGTTCTTGTTGTCAGAACACTGTCGGAATGGCTTATTCTACCTTTTCTTGTAAGGGCACCCTACTCATAAGGACCGATGAGCCAGAGTAGTTGTTGCGCCTTGACTAGGCTAAGTGATAGTTGCGGCTACATACGTCGAGGAGTTGATCTGATGTGATTGTGGTACATGAATGCTCATATGAAATACTATTGTACAACTAGACTCGTAAGGGCCAGAGTGCCAGAGTTCGTTATCCACCCGAAAGATGTGAAGCGTTCGTGAAGGCCATAGATGCTTAGAGCAAAATCATGCATGCATATGAATAAAACTTAATGATAGTCCTTAGACCACACAGTTGGACCGTGCTTCAGAATACTGAATGGGGTTAGGGTACATATTCTTTTAGTGCAGAACACACTGGTTGCCCGAGTGGCATTCAAATATCCTATAAAGAACGGTTATGCCTCTGAATCCCTTCAGGACTATTGCTCAACGTGGCAGACGGTGATGGTATAACCGTGAATAATACATATTTATCAAACCGATAGAGTTCAAGGGACCTCCCATCACTCAGGAGGTTTGAAGGTTGGGTTATCCTTAAGATTTGAGGATTGAACCCCACTACTATAGTAGAGGATGCATCCGAAACGGCTTGGTAGGTTATCCCGGTATGAGTTCTATCGCCTATCATGGACAGGGTCATCAGGCTTCTAGGGTATCTAAAATACATAGAATAATAAATCTATAGAACATCACATTGATGCTGAAGTTCAAGCTTCTCCCATGTACCAGGGGGTAAACAATTAATATTAAAACAATGTATTACTTCTAGGTTCAGTGATATATGAATGTATGAATGAATATGCATTGTTTTGACAAGTCTTGCATAACCTTATGGAAGGTATTGAGATCAGTATACTACTAGACCGATAGGGCAAAGACCCATGTTGTATCCACACGACTAAGTTGAGCTCAAGGAGCTCTCACTTGGATTCGTGAGATACGGATATGCCAAGTCTTGAAAACTTGAACTTGATGTTCTAATTAAGGCCCTGAGGAGACTTTCACGATATATGTTAAGTCGTGGAGACTTGAGAGTCGTTGTTGCAAACTATGACCCTAAGTGGTCTATGTATTCTCATAAGTTTATACTTGATTTGATTTGAATGCTTTTCTTTTAGACCAGCAATGGTTCTGACCTCGTTTAATGGAGAATACAGATATGAAACCTGTAATGCGATATGCGAAGTAAAGTGACATCGAGTTTCAGGATTTCTCTAGACCGTGTTGTACCACTTTTTTTATAAAAATCAGTTTCATATAATACTCTTTTCTAAGCAGTGACGTTTGTAATAAGCAACTCATTCTTTATAAATGAAACACTTTGGTGGTCAATGAGTGTTTGGCCATATACATGTGACTTGCCTGGTGTTTTTTAAAATCAATGGCTCATTATCGTCTATTTCTGCTGCTAAAAACCTTTTGTAAGTTTCGCTGCAAAGAAAAAAAAAGAAATCTATGAATTTTTTACCAAGTAATGTTTAAAAAATCCAGGGCATTACAGAATTGGTATCAGAGCCTATGTCTGAGAAACCTGGTTCAAGATTCGTCATGTTTGCAGTATTGTAGTGTAAGTATATTTTTAAACTTTCTAATCGAGTAAATCCTTGTCAAACTATAAATGACAACCCATGATTCACAAGACTACTGCTATCGATGCCGAATCATGTATGATGAATGGTTGTACCCATATGAATTCGAAGATTGTGAGTTTTGTGGTGAAGAGCGGCATTCCGTCAACAAATGTCAAAGGAAATACACCATCGATTTGGGTCGATGGGCATCATGTGGTCTTAAAGATGAGACCTCGCACATCTGTGGACCCCATCACTCGAGTGTGGGGAGTAGCAGTACCCCCATCGACTTCGGTAGGATCACCAAGTTTAGGAGGCAATGACTGAATATTCCCTACAAAATTCTATCACTCGCCAAGCTATCACCTGACATCATGTACACATAGCCTAGCTATATCACCCGAATGAAGGACACAACTCCTTTTATTCGCTCATTCTGATCTCAGATTCTCTGAGTCATAATGATGTCATGTCACCAAATGGACGGACAACCCCAACCTACCCATCAGTTTCACTTGAGAGTGTGGAAGTGCCGCCTGAGCCAACTACAACTGTGCCTATGCCAAGGCGATATGGCAATCGATGAGCCTATCTGAGTCTGTTTACGTCAAAAAAGAAACTCAATTCTTAAAAACTGGTTATGTTTGGGGTCGACAGACTTGTATGTATGGTTTTCATTGCCAATGTTCGATAGTGTAGTGTGATACTTGTATTTAAGGGCAATGTATGTTTATTGTGATGAAATGTATATATACAAGTAAAGGAAATTTTACTTTTCTATATATATCGAGAAACTGAACTACGTTGTTTGTATGTGATTAAATAAATAACTCATAGGACAAGGAGAACTGCATCGAGCGAGGAGTCCCACACGCAGGAATTCCTACTAGAGACTCTCAACAACCTTGTAACTGCTATTTGTGAGACGAGACAAGAACCAACCCTGACTCGCAATGAAAGCTCAAGAGGAATAACATATGAGAAGTTTCTCAAACTCAACCCACTGGTCTTCGCCGGTAGAGCCGATCCAAAACTTGTTGAAAGTTGGATCGAGGAAATATAATATGCATTCCAGGTATTGGGAGTGCCAGAGGACAGAAAGACCAACTTCATTATGTATAGGCTGAAGGATAACACAAAGATCATCCAGTTCTCACAACACGAAATCATTCATTGGGATGATTTTCGGAAAACATTTATGGACAATTACTTCTCTGTGCACTCCAGAAACAAGAAAAAGATGGAGTTTTTGGAATTAGAGCATGGTGGTATGAGCCTTATCGACTATACCACCAAATTTTAGAATCTTGCGCGGTACTGCTCTTAGTTATTTGAGACTGACCAGGAGAGGGCTGACAAGTACATACATGGATTATCGAAAGGTCTACGGTCTTGCATTATAACTAGCATGCTCCAGACTTTCCAAGCTGTTGTGGTGACATCTTCAAAGATCCAAACTAATTGGGAGCGATCAAAAGTGATCGCAAGGAAGAGGTTGATAGTGAATAATGAGAACCAAAAGAGGACATTCCCGAGTGAGCAAGGATCATGACCATCCTTTCGTAAGAGAGAGTTCCGAAGAAAGAACTCTATTCTGCAGGTTGTGAGGCCGCCACCAAGGCAAAAAGCGGTTCAACATAACCAGAAGTATAACTCTAACTGCCAGAAGTATTGCACGAACCACCTCGAAAGACCGTGTCCTCGCGACATAGGTGGTTGTATTTATTATGGCAAAGTAGGTCACTATGTGAGGGATTGTGCCAAGAAGGCTGCAGATGAACAAAAGGGGAGTACCGGATCAGCTGGACCCTCTTAATGAGCATAGCAGCACCCTCAGTTTCAATGATCGCCACCTAGAACGAAATAAAGACCTATGGCAGGTCGTGTGTATGTTGTAACTACCAAACAAGTAGCAAATGATGACCTAATTGAAAACACCGTACCTCTTAATAAACATGTCGCTTATATCTTGTTTGATTATGGTGCTACTCATACTTTCATCTCTAATGATTTCACCAAACAACTTCATGCTTCGATGGAATCGGTAGACAAATTGATAAAAGTATACAATCCACTAGGTTCACGCACCAAATGTATCAGATGTGTAAAGAACCTGAATATAGAGATAATTGTTCAACATTTGCCTACTAGTGCCATCTCACTCGATATAGTATAGTACGATGTCATTCTCATAATGAATTGGTTAGCCCAGAACCATTCTAAGATTTTATGCAACGAGGGCAGGGTCATACTATCTCGATCGGGATTACTTAAGGTGGAATACTGGTTATCCAAGCCTATCCCGTAGAAATGAGTCATACCAGCATTAAAGGTACAAAAATACCTTAAGAAGGGTTGTGTAGCCTTTCTAGTAAGTCTCTTGGCAAAATGACCAACTGTCACACCTCTTGAGAGTTTGAAAGTGGTGTGAGAGTTTCCCAATATATTTCCTGACGAGCTATCAGGACTCCCTCCACTTCGTGAGGTTGAATTTAGAATTCAATCCTTACCAGGAACTGTGCCAATTTCAAAAGCCCCTTATCGAATGGCGACAGCAGAGCTCTGTGAGCTAAAGTGCCAGTTGGAAGAACTGATGGAACATGGATTCATCTGTCCGAGTGTGTCACCTTGGGGAACACCCGTGCTATTTATAAAGAAAAAAGATAGATCATTACGTTTATGCATCGATTATAAGATGCTTAACCAGACAACCATCAAGAACAAATATCCATTGCCTCAGATTGAGGATCTATTCGATCAACTCAGAACAACGAGAGTATTCTCTAAGATCGACCTCAGGTCTAGGTATCATCAACTTAGAGTTAAGGAGGAGGATATATCCATGATGGCCTTTAAAACGAGATATGACCATTATGAGTTCGTGGTAATGCCTTTTGAACTCACTAATGCGCCTGCTGCTTTTATGAACCTGATGAATCGACTATTCAGGCCCTATTTGGACACCTTTGTCATCGTCTTCATCGAAGATATCCTCATCTACTCTAAGAACAAAGAGCAACACTGAGAGCACTTAAGGATTGTCTTAAAAACCCTTTAAGAGAATCAACTTTATGTCAAATTCTCAAAATATGAATTCTGGCTCGACAAAGTAATGTTCCTTGGGCACGTGATCTTGAAAGATGGTATAGCAGTAGATCCTGCAAAAGTAGAAGTTGTCTTAGATTGAAAATAGTCAGAGAATATCACAGATGTTCGCAACTTCTTAGGCCTTGTAGGATACTATCAAAAGTTTATACAGTACTTCTCCCGAATTGCCTTACCTATGATGAAATTATTGAAAAAGGGAATTAAGTTCAAATAGAATGACTAGTGTAAGGAGTGTTTTGAGATTCTGAAACAGAGGCTTACTACGACCCCTGTCATTGCCTTACCTTCTGGTCAAGGAAGCTTTGTGGCTTACATTGATGCCTTAGGAACGAGTCTATGTTACGTGTTGATACAACACGAAAAGTGATCACATATACGTCACAACAGTTAAGGACCACCAGTACATCGAACTGAAAGCAAGGGCTGAAAAGGATAACACTTTCTTTCAGTTAAAAGAAGATGTAGGTATATGGATGAAAGAAAGGCTATGGATCCCAAATAACCTTGATATAAGATAAGCGACACTCCAGAAAGTGCACAATAGTAAATACACTATCCACCCTGGAGGTACAAAAATGTTCTGAGATTTATAGAGAAAATACTAGTCGAGGGGTACGAAGAAGGACGTGACTACTTTTGTCTCAAGGTGTTTAACCTGCCAGCAAGTCAAAATAGAACATCAGCGACCTTGCGGTATGATACAACAAATCAAAATTCTATAATAAAAATGAGAGGACATTACAATGAATTTCATCGTAGGATTACATCGATCCAAGAGACATCACTATTCGATATGAGTGATTGTAGACAGACTCACTAAGTCTGTTCACTTTCTGCCAATTAACACCAGATTTTTGACATAAAATTTGGCAGAACTTTATTTTTGGAAAATCGTCAGACTTCATAGAGTGTCAATATCTATTATCTCTGACCGGTGTCAAAAAATTTATAGTGATTCAATCATGCATATATGTGTTCTAAGGTTGTCAAATTTTTTTTATAGTTATTCAATCAAGCATATATGTGTTCTAAGGCTGTCAATAAAAGTTATAGTGATTCGATCATGCATATATGTGTTGTAAGGTTGTCAAAAAAAATTCATAGTGATTCAATCATGCAAATATATGTTCTAATTTTGCCAAAAAAAATTTGTAGTGATTCAATCATGCATATATGTGTTATAAGGTTGTCAAAATAATTTCATAGTGATGAAATCATGCTTATATGTGTTCTAAGGTTGTCAAAAAACTTTCATAGAGATTCAATCATACATATATGTATTATAAGGCAGTCAGAAAATTTAATAGTACTTCAATCATGCATATATGTGTTCTAAGGTTGTCAAAAAAATTTCATGCTGATTCAATTATTTAAATATATGTTCTAAGGCTGTAAAAAAAAATTCATAGTGATTCAATCATGCATTATGTGTTGTAAGGCTGCAAAAAAAAATTCATACTGATTCAATCATGCATATATGTGTTCTAATGCTATCAATAAAATTTTATAGTGATTCAATCATGCATATACTAGCTTGAAATCTAACGATATGAAACTAATGACATGAAACTTTATACCTGACGGGCACCGGAGCTCAAGTTGAATGCAGACGAAGTTTTCATGTCCCAAAAAAAGTTGTACATCTCATTATGGACAAGGTTGTGAGTGACTTTATGTAAAAAGTTATGCATTATGTCCTAAAGAAGCTAGCGAACACCATCCCAAGAAATAGTAGGGTCAATCGGACGCTGGGAGTTGATAGTGGCGGGAGAACTCTGAGAGCCCAGGTTGCAGGCGGCAACGACTGGTGTGGTGTTCATATTACTCACAAACTCAAACACATGACCTTTTTTAGGTTCACCGGTTGTAATCACCCATGCTGCAGGATCAAAAGGCGGATGCTGAGTGGAGTCATGACCATATCGCTCTACCATCTGTTGCATATGAATTGGTACACATTAATAATCGACTATCGATATACACTATTTATAAGATAAGTATTGGACAAGTGACAATGAAATACTTACAGTCGACTATCGATATACACTATTTCAATGAGTTGTTGTGTGTCAGACTGAGAAGACCCAGCATCCGGCATTGTCTCGTGATGTGTATAAGTAGCTGGTGTAGGTGGGTCATGTGCAGGAAAAACATCATCTACAGAACAATGAGTTAGAAATTTGCACAATGCGCATTTAAACTAATCAAGTATACAATTATTTAAATGATATACCTATAGAAGCATTACATGAAGATAAAAGCTCAGACTGGTTATCACTGAGCTAGGATCTTATAAAGATGATTAACAAGTAACAATTTTTATATCAACATATAAGCAAAAACATAATAAATGCATATATTTAAATATAACACAAAGACATCTACCTAATGTTGTCCCACAGCCTCCACTTGGTCCTCGACCACTGGGTGCTCGACCACTATGACCTCCACGAACCATATTCTAACAAATAAAAATGTTATTAGCATGGGCATGACATATGCATGAAATGTAAAGATTTAAAGGTCCTACATGAATTAGTTTTATAACTGTGCATGTACATGCTAAGTATGCACGAAATGTAACATGATATGCAAGATATAATGTTAAAATAGAATGCGTAAATTTTCTTCCCCTCTCTACCATAAACATGCTTAACATAAAATGCAATTTTATGAACTATTATGCATGCATTGATAATTCAATATTTTTTTTTGTAACACCATCACATCATATTTACACACATCACAAGGATATTTAGAAAGATAAAATCATATTTACAAACACGATACATTCAATTTAAACATATTTTCATGATACAATTTTACATGGAATGCATAATTAAATCGAAAATAACTTTATGCAAGTATGGATAGTCATGTCAAACATTGCAATACATTCAATAATTCATATCACAACAATGTCAAACATGTACCTGCAGCAAACACACTTCAATATCCCGCTAACTACTACTATAACTAACATGAAATCTGAACTACAAAAATAAGAGCACTTTTATTCTCATACATTCAAATCATGCTCAACATGATCTCCAAACTCCAGCAAAACAGTCCTAGATATCCACAACTAAGTGAGTATGTGACCAGAAAAGTGTTGCATCCAAGAAAATAAATAACAGGTGATGCGCTTGCATCACTTACTCACCATGGGTATTTACCTGATTTGCATGCTTTTGCATTTGTATTTTTTTTGTTTCTTTTTTGCATGGCATTTTAAGCCGCATGTAATGCTTAGCATTAAGCATCACACATTTTGCTCTACTACGCACCTGCAATGCACATTTATATAGGCAATACAATGCGATGAAGAGGGAGAAAGCGAGGGGGTGGGCTTGCCTGAGCCCGACCAAGAGCAAGCAACGGGGTCTGAAGCTGGGGTGGGCTCGGCAACCTGGTCGAGCCTGACCCTGCCAAACGAGGAGAAGAAAAGGGAGGCGGTGCCAAAAGAGATAAAAAACAGGGAGGGGGCCAAGCCCCTCCTCTGTCAAACGACATCAAGATGCATGCCAATCACTACCTCCTCACCAGGGTCCTCAAACAAGAAATGGGTTTCCAAGTACACTCTCTCTCTAACAAGAGTACTTACACCATGTTTTATTGTGGTTCAGAACATCGAAAGGGTACTCTCTCTAATATTATGTGTTTTTGATGAAAAATGATATTTGCAGTCTCAAAATTTACAACGATTTTAGACCATTAATTTTCTAAACTTATAAAAAAACACACATGTATCAGAATTGAACCTTCCAAAAGCTGATCCACATCTGTATGCTTAGAATTTAAAAATAAAATGAAAAAAAACTAAAAAACTAATTTAGTTTTTCACGGATCCACATCTGTATGCCTAGCAGCCATCAACATTGGGATCGACATGGTGATGGTTCCATACGATTATCAGTGATTCATCGGAGACCTCACAGACCTGATGATCAAGGGTCGGATCCTGATAACCCAGATCGATGACGCGGTCAGCCGGATACTCAGGCTCAAGTTTTTGGCCCTGTTGTTCGAGCAGCCTCTGGCGAATTGGACGTAGAATGGGTCGGCAAACCAGACGAGAAGAAGTAGAAGAAGAAGGAGACACAGGAGAAAGAGAGAGGGGTGAGAGGTTACCTAAAAAGGGGTTGGCGAAAGGAAGAGCACCGACGTCAGGTGCAGGTGATAGGGGAAAAGGAGGGAGGAGATCTCCGGCGTGCAGACGGTGGTGGTCATGGCGGCACCGCGGCTTTGGCCGATTGGCAAACGGGGAAGGAAGGAGGACACTCTGGCTGATCAGTAAAAGCGAAGAGGGAGGAGGTGGCACCGCAGATGAGGCTCTCGGTGGTGGCACATGGCAGCGAGAGAGATGGAGTGAGGGAAGAAGGAGGAGGTGAAGGAGAGAACTCAGGGGGGGGGGGGTGGTTGTGTGCAAGAGCTAAAACAGAAAGGGAAAGAAAGGGGCTCGCATTAGGGTTTTACTGGGAAAATTAGCGATGAATTAACGATAGAAACATTCTGTCTCAAAATTTGTCGCAAATTAGCGATGAAAAAAATTTGTCGCTCATTCATCGTGAAGTTGCGACGGAGTTTGAGATGGAATGTTTCTGTCGCTAATCTTTCGCTAATTAGCGATGGATTTTGAGATAGAATTTTTTTGTTGCTAATTCCGCAACTAATTCCAAATTTAGGGATGACTAGTTTTCTCTAGCTAATCCATCATAAATTGGTGACAGATTATTTTTGCCATAAATTTCTGTCGCTAATTAACGTTTTCCTTGTAGTGTTTGCATATGCATGTCATAACCATAGTTCTGAATATAGAATGCATGTTGTTAAATGCATGTATTTGATGAATTATAAATTTATAGAAATGTGTATGGTTCATGATTGTGTGAAAGCTCGAAAGATGAGCATAAGGTTTTATAGGACATTTGAGGTGCCACACAAGCACTCGTGATATTTTACGTGTGTGTTGCCCGAGAATGGACTAAGGGTTAAAAAAGATCAATAGGGTATAATATATATGCCCAAGTTATTCAATTAAATAACTAAATACACACACCTAAGTAAATGTCTGGTTGGTTTAAATGTACTTGGGCATTCTTCTGGTACTTGCTGGTAAATACACTACGAGCTCACTTGATGGGTGATCCGAATGAACAAAAAACAAATGTAATATTCTTGATTACATCTTTGGTGTAATATGCATTTTGGCATTTAATGTTGACATGATTACGTACTCCAAAGTGGTACTTGAGTTCTCAAAACCTTGATTTACGCAAGAGTGACTGGTATAGATAACCTGGATGAATTACATTAACAAGAAATGAAATGAATACCCATCTAGCATCAGGCTACCTTAGAGTGGGTAGATGATATAAATTTTATTAGGTTATTATTGTTGAAACATACAATGTTTGTTATTATGCTACAAGCGGCAATGACTCAATGGTCCTTCACCCACAGAATTAGGGAACCCAGACTACTCAATCTTTGTCTTAGGCGAGTAGGTCTTGTAACTTCTACAGAAGTCGAATGCATTCTATTTATCTCAGCCTTTAGGGGTTATCTCTCAGTCATTATATTGCCCCTTTAGGAATTCAATTTAGGTAATCATTCGGGGTATTAAAACACTCATGCATAATAAACCTTTAGATGGACTCATCTGTCTTGACATATTCGAATTGCACATACCCGCATGAGGTTAATAAAGTGAAACATAAATTTTAACTGTATAGCCTTACTTTTTTGTAATTAGTTGTTTGTGCATGTGCTTAATTTGATGCACTATGATTTATTTAAATATGCTTTAAGACATATTTTGATATTAATTGTATTTGTCTTGAAATACTAAACTATTAAATTCAACATGCTCTTGTATGCTTGACACTTTACTTGTGTGCCTTAGAAAGAGATTCTCTGCTTAGACTTGGGAAGTTTAACCCCCAATATTAACAATTTTATAGATCAGAATGATGGAGTTGCGAAGATCACATCTTTCCTTGCCAATTAAAAAAAACAATGGGGTACAATGCACTTAATTTTATTTTGAGGGATGTAATAACTCTTTAAATTTTAATTGAATAGTATTTATATCAGTGCTTTAAATGTGAATTTATCTATATTTGCCCAAGATTTTTCAACTTCACTTTGAATATTTTCGTTGTGTGTTTAAAAAAAATAGCTTGAAAAATTAGATAAATTTTGGGCGTTACAACCACCACCACCTTCTTCACCCGATCTCCTTAGCTCGCCTCTCTTCCTCCCTTCTCAGCAGCACACCTTCTTCTCCTAATCTCCCCCTGCCCACCTTTCTTCCACCCTTTTATGCATTACTCGATCTCCCTTTGCTGGTGGAACTTGGTGACGGCGGTTCTCAAAGGTTGTGGTTCTCAGAAGTACAACACAGAAAAAGGGAGTCAGGTGGTAGGGGAGAGAGCGAGGTTTGCATTGGGCGTAAAGGATAAAGAACGTGGCTGTCCAATCCCCAGATCAGACGACCATTGTTGGTTCAAACCAGCAAATATGTTTTGCTGGTAAACATGTTCTAGTTTCCCTATATATAGGAAAATCAGTTCCTCTCAAATATCTAGACAATGTGGACTGCTAATTTTTGAAGTTTTAAACTATGTTTGGTAAATCTAACCCCAGACATGTGCAAAACATGATCTATTTGCTAGGAATTGGTTGTTGAATCATGCTCTTTCAATGAAAAAAAAGGATTTACGAGTCTTTAAATTTATGAAAATTTTAAGTGTTTATTTTTTAAGCCTCAAAATCTTGCTCACATGTCATAATCAAATGATTCAAAAGGCTATTTCTATTAAACAGATCATCTAGAACACATTTGTAAGGCCAGATTAAAAATAAATAAATTAAAATATTTGAAAAATTAAGACTGATTACACCCTCCTATATATATGGGATAATGTTTGCTACCATTGTAGGTTCGAACCCACTGGTGAAAAACTCAAACTTTTTCAGGTTTTTTTTCAAATACGATCCTCCAGATATCATGTGTGAGTTTGGTTTAGTAGAAACTGACATATCATATTTTTCCAACATGTATGTCAGATTTTCTGAAAGTTGACAAATTAATGGCCGGCTTACCATTTTCCAAAACTTTAACCCTCTATAAAAAAATACTTGTGTCAAAAAATATGATTCAATGATCGATTCCTACTATTTTCATCATGCTGATATCCATGAGGTCAGATGGTCAAAATGACTTTCATCAAAGAGTTTCAACTAAGGGGCTTGGAACCCACGAGGGTAGACAATATTTGCCTATATAAACACTTCAAAAATCATAGTTACATTTTTTAGTTAGTCTGAACTTGTAGATGGGCTTATCATTACTTGTTTACTAAAAAACATACTCTCAATTGAATTGATTTAACTAAACAACTTTGATTTTTCATCATAAAGTTCCAATGCAATTTGAGCAATTGATTTTTAACCTCTTTAAATACACGTGAACATGAAAAGACCTAATCTAATACATGTTTGCTATTAAGCAAGCCATAGATCCTAGATAAGTGTTTGGTGTGGGTGTGCATGCAGTAACAATGAGTAGAAAATCATATGTGCAAATTGTTTGGTAACACTTTAATCCTTAGATGTGTACAACATAGCCAAATTGTGAGAGATCAATCCTTGAACCAGGTTTTTTTGAAAAGAAAATTTAACTCATGAAAATTTGATACATTTATGGCTGTTGATTTTTTACTCACAAAGAAAACTTGTGCTTAGACCAGATTCCGGTGATTCAAAAGTTGATCCCTACCTAATAGACCATGTGTTGGTCATACATGACAGTGGTTAGCCATGTTTCACACATGGGTTCATGCGTTGAGGAAAGAGGTGGGTCCACTCTCTCTCCAACGCATGAACTGCCCAGTAGTGAGACTATCCAAATTAGGCACATTCAAATGTGCTTTATTTGGATAGACATGGAGTGAGTCAGTTACCGATTTTCTCTCCTTAGAGAGAAAGTCGGTAGATCTCTTATTTTGCTGGGTAACGACTACCCAGGGGTGCACTCATACCAAAAACTCTCTTTTATTAAATAAGAAGTTCTCACTCAAGGATATGCATTCAAAAATCACAAGTGAGATATCCCCCCTGAAGAAGGTCGGTTACGCATTTTTACCTCTTTTCTCCTTTCTAGGTCTTCATCTGCGCACAATGGGTTCATCGATCCCTTTAGTAGTATCAGAGCACAGGTTTTTGTTGTGTGCAGTTTTGCTCCCAACTCGCTGTGTGAAGTCACCGATCGTCGATCAAAGTTGTAGATTGTCGCTAGAAGTTGCAAATCGCCGATCGTCGAAAACAGACACAAGGAAACAACGATCACGGTTAGTGCAATTTTTTTCTGTGGGAGGCTATCGAAATTGAAGGGGCCTAACCGCGTCCGAACAAGTGACCCCTCATCCCCTGTAACCGGATTTCCAACCACAGTCGGTGGAAATTCGGCCATAGAGAATAGAATATATATATATATATATAGATAGATAGATAGATAGAAAGGCTTTTTTTTTTCTTAGGGTGTCCTTTTAAAAGGCTGTAACTGGTCACCAAACTCCTACGACCTCTGTCTCTAAATCTAAAAGAAACAGTAATAAAAAAAATGAAGAGGGAGGAAGCAAAAACCCCTCTGACTGGCAAGAGAAGACCCTGAATCGGGTCTGTCCGTGAAAAAAAATTAAAAAAAGGAAATTTTGTGCAACCTCTCGCTGGATTTTTTTTCTTAGAGGGAGGAATAACTGAAACCCCATCTCTTCGTTTTTCCTAGCAAGGGAAAGCCCCTCTTTCGATTTGGGGTTTCATTTTTTAAAAGAAAAAAACAAAAAAAAAACACATACCCTAAATCAGGGTTTGCGTCCAGCCACAAGGAGGTCACTGGTTTTTGGTGACCTCTGTAACCGACCACTGTAACCGCCTTAAGGCATCTAAAAAAAAATTTAAGGAACATTTTTTTTGCTCTCACCGAGAGAAAGAAAAAAAAAACACCTTTTCACCGATTTTTTTTTTTAGAAGAGGCAAACCCAAATTGGGGTTTGCATCTACCTTTAAGAAGTTGCCAAATTCCGTTGACCTTGGTCGCTAGGATCAAACGTCTGATTCCTACAACAAAAAAATAAAAAATAAAATAAAATAAGGGGAAAACACAGTGGGTCGCGAGATACCAGCGACCCCTATTCTCTAAAAAAGGGGGGGGGGGGGGAGGAAGATCACCAGCATCTCATTTTTTTTCTTTTTCCTCCGTCGGGGACACAACTCCCCATCTTCGACGGTTTTTCCTTTTTTTTCTCATCTCAAGATAAATCAAAGGTAATACACCTCTTTTTCATTCTCAATCCATCGGATTGAGGTTGTTGGAGGCTCAGAGAAGCGATGGGTTTAAAGATATCCTGTAGAAGGTAAACCAAAAAAAAAACTTTACTGATTTTCCCTTGTTATACTCTTACACAGGAAATTTTACTGATTTGCCCCTTTTTTTATGATACCAGTTATATCCTTTTCTGGTTCATTTACTAGTTTGCCCCTATTCTTTTCGTATAATTCTACTTATATCCTGCTTTTATAAATTTACTTCTCTGTCCTTTGTTAATTTCAAAATTTATGCATGTACCCTCTATTTTATAAAACAGACCCCTCATTTTCTAGTAAATTTCAGAAAGAGACCTGTACTATGGAAAATACTCGAGAGAGACTCCTATCTTTCTGAAAATTCTCAGAAAGCCCCCTGATTTTTTTTTTAATTTTGAGACTTTGTTTATTTTTCTTTAGGGGGTTCTACTTTTCGGTACAGACCTCTGACTTTTCTGAAATTATAGAAAAGTGCTTAGAGTTTACAGTTTACCTCATAAAGCTTTGTTTTAATCGAAATAAGTTGGAAATTGAGTGTCTCCCACATTTTACTTTTATTTGCATGATAAATATGTTTAATATCATGAATTTATAGATTATGAACATGATATTTTGTGAGTTTATGGATAATGTTATGATATTTATCTTCTTGTTGAATGTTGGACATATTTTTATCATATTTCGTCAACATAAAATACTTAAAACTAGAAAAATGTTTAGTAGGATTTATGCTACTGAGTTAGCCAAAACTGATAAATTGAATGGAATCAATTTCCACATTTGGAAGAGGAGGATTCCTCTTGTTTTGACCTTAGTGGGTATCAAGAATGCCCTGACTATTTAAATGAGAGACCCTGATGACAAAGTGCTGAAAGCAGATAAAAATGCTTATCTTAAATATAAAAATGATAACATGTTAGCCATAGTCATCATGCCCACCTACATAGATGACAATCTCATTAGGGTATTCAAAGATTATCCTACTGCAAAGTCAATGTTTGAAGCTATTTCAAAAAAATATGATACTACCTTAGAAACCCATATTCATTTACTCTTGGAGCAATATAATTCATGTAAGATGCAAGAAAATGATAATGAAGTTGACCACGAGAATAAAATGTTAGTAATGACAAAGGACTTGGCAATCGTTGGGAATGTGATTCCTGATTGTATGCAGATATCCACTATTCTGCATATCTTCTCATCTTCATAGAAGATTGTTCGAACTGCTCTTAGATTGAGCTCTAAAACCCTAACACTAGAAGAGTTGTCAGCTCTATTGAAAATTGAAAAACAACATATGCAGCAAGACAAGAAGAGCAAATTACATTTTGCTAAAGATGCTCCTAACAATAGCCATAATTCTTCCAAACACCCACATTTCAAAAAAAAGTTTTTTAAAAGTAACAACAAATTTGATAAGAAAAAAAGTCCAACATTACGCAAGCGGCAGGCGGTCACCTCCCAAGTGAAGTGTTTCAAGTATGAAAAACCTGAACACTTCAAAAAAGATTACTAGAGTCGGTCAAACAACAACAATAGCAAGAACAACAAAAATGGCAAGCAAAAGAAGATGCACGATATCGAAATGCTCATATGCGGACCATGCACTTTCTGGATGGTGGGTAGACTCTAGGATGACATGACATATGACCAAGAAAAAGGAAAGAATGGTAGACATGATCGAGTATAAACCCGAAGAACATCTGGTGCACATAGGGAATAACACCTACTCTGATGTTATGGGTGTTGGGACTTATTATATTGAAACTTTAAGGAATAATGTTTTGTTATCAAATGTTTTGTTTGTACCATCTATGCGACGAAACCATGTGTTTGTTCAAGCATTGGCTGTTAAGGGTTTTGAAGTTACATTTTTACCTAAAAATGTTACTATGGGAAAACACGGTCGGGTTCTATTTAATGGAGTTTTTTATAAACAACATAGTCTGTTTAAATTTTCAAATTCTAAGATGAATAAAATTTCATCTATTTCTGCTTATATTGATAATGTCCTTAATGTAGATGTGAATGTATATAGCACCAAACACTCGAACATATTAATTTAAAAAAATAAAAAAACTTATTGAATTAAATTGAATGTCTAACTTTGATCAATCTTCTTTTTATAGAAGTGAACCTTGTATTTATGGTAAAATGACATGAAAACCATTTTTATATAATATAATTAGAGCATCTAAATTTTTAGAAATTATTCACAGTGATATTAGTGGTCCCTTCATAACTCAAACTCATAAAAGAATACAATATTGTATATCTTTTATTGATGATTATTCAAGATATAGTTATGTATATCTTATAACATATAAGTATGAAGCATTAAAAAAATTTAAAGAATATCGTAAAGAAGTCGAAACCCAACTTCGTAGAAAGATTAAAGTTTTACGGTTTGATTGAGTAGGAGAATATACCTCAAATAAATTTTCTAAATATTGTAAGGCTAATGGGATCAGACCTCAAACTACGACTCTGGATACACCTCAACAAAATAGTGTAACTGAAAGATACAATAAGACCCTTCTTGACATGGTTAGGTGCATGTTATCTAATGCTTAATTACTCAAAGTATTTTGTAGGAAAGCGATACATACAACAACATATATTTTAAATAGGGTTCCTTATAAGACTACTGTCTCTACACCTTATGAATTATAGATTGAAAGAAAACCTAACCTAAGTGACTTTCGCAGATGGGGTTCAATCGATCATATAAAGGTCACAGAGCGCTCAAGAGATAAATTTGATACAAGATCGATAAGGTGTATCTTTATTGGATATTCCAAAGGTTATAGATTTTACCATCCAAATAAAGGTTTAATCAAAAGTAGAGATGTGTTCTTGAAAGATCAAAACATGAATCCAGTTATTCTTAAAATAAATGAAGATGATCCTCTTGATTTATATTATGACTCCGATGACTCTCAAGAATGCCTATATAATAATGAACCAACTACTAGTTCTCAGTCTTCTTCTTATCAAACTCAGGTTGGCTACAAGAGGTCTAGAGCTCCCCTGTCATACTTGAATGACTATTATGTCTACTTGTCGAAGAAACTATGTTATGCTTTAGACCTTGATGACATGAAAGATAACTTGTCATATAATGAGGCAATAAAATCACATGAGTCAACAGACGGGTAAAAGCCATGGACGAGAAAATTGAGTCCATTGAGAAAAACCAAGTTCGGGAAGTGACTGATTTACCTGAGAAAAGAAAAGTGATTAGATGCAAATGGATTTTAAAGAAAAAATTCAAATCCGATGGTAGTATTGATAAATTTAAAGCTAGGTTGGTAGCTAAAGGTTTTTCTCAGAATGAAGGGTTAGACTATGTTGATATATATTCATCTATTGCAAATTTTGTCTTAATAAGGATAATTCTTGCTATTATAGCTCATTACGATCTAGATCTACATCAAATAGATATTAAAACCGCATTTTTAGATGGAGAGCTTAAGAAAATTATTTTCATAAAACAACCTGAAGGCTATATTATGAAAGGCCAAGAAGATAAAGTATATAGGTTGAAAAAAAAAGTATACGAACTCAAGCAATCACCACGTTAGTGGTACTTAAAGTTTCGTAAGATAATTACCTCATTAGGATTCATGGCAAATAAATTTGACCATTGTATTTATGTCTGAAAAAGTGAGAGCAAATTTGTTATACTCTCATTATACGTGGATGGCATTCTTTTGATTGAAAACGGCAATGATATGATTGTCAAAATCATGTCATGGTTAAATTCTCAATTCAAGATGAAAGACATGGGAGAGACATCCTATGTTCTTGAAATTAAAATCACTCAAGATAGAAATTCTAAACTTTTAAGCCTAAGTTAAGAATGGTATATAAATCATATACTCAAAAAATTTTAAATGAGTGATTGCAAGCATGTTAGAACGCCTGTGGTAAAAGGTATCAAATTGAGCAAGAATGATAGTCCTGGTGATGGATAAGAAAGACTGAATCTCCCTTATGCATAAGCTATTGGAAGCTTGATGTATGTTATGCTATGCATAAGGCCTGATATCAACTTTGTTGTCGACTTCGTTAATCGTTATCAAAGTAATCCTGGTTGGCCTCACCAGCAAACAGTAAAAAGAATATTTTGATATTTAAAAAAGACTATAAATTTAAAATTGTGTTTTCAAGATGATGCTTTAGAAGTGACTAGATATTTTGATGCTGACTTTACAGGCAGCAGAGATGATAGTAAATCCACTTATAGATATGTTTTTCACCTTAGAGGAGGAACAATTTTCTGGTCATGTAAAAAATAAAGCTACGTAGCTCAACATACTCAAGAAGCTGAATATATTGCATACAATGTTGTTGCTATATTTGTCATTTGAATAAATCACTTCGTTAATGATTTAAAGCAGGATATAACCAACGGGCTAGTTCAAATTTATTGTGACAACCAAGTTGTTATCTCTCTTATGAAGAGTGGAGTGAACAATTCTAAAAGTAAACATATAATGGTAAAATATCATTATATTCATGTCATGATTGAAATGAATGAAATCAAGGTCAGTTACTTACTTATATCTGATATGATTGTTGATCTCTTAACAAAGGGCATATCAAATAAAATGTTATCGAAACATATATCCTATATGAGATTAAAATATGTCTGATAAAACATATGGTTGAATGAGTAACAAAAAAAAATAACTCATTCTAGGAATCTTGATGCAAGTGAAATACTCCAATAGTGGAAAGCAAAATCTTGTATCATGATTATATTCACATAGTCAAGTGGGAGATAGTCATACATGACCATGGTTGGCCATGTTTTACGCATGGGTTCATGCATTGAGGAGAGAGGTGGGCCCACTCTCTCTTCAACGCATGAACCGCCCAGTAGTGAGCCTATCCAAATAAGGTGCATTCAAATGTACTTCATTTGGACACTACAAGAAAAATGTGTATTAGCGACGGACGCTATTCATCGCTAATCCATCGTTAATTCATCGCTGAGACTGCCTATCCATCACTAATCCGTCGTTAATTCATCGTTAATCCATCACTAATCTGTCGCTGATACTGTCTATCACTGAGCTGGGATCCTATAAAGATGATTAACAAGTAACAATGTTTATATCAATATATAAGCAAAAACATAATGAATGCCTATATTTAAATATAACATAAAGACATTTACCTAATGCTGTCCCACGGTCTCCACTTCGTCCTCGACCACTGTGACCTTCACGAACCATATTCTAACAAATAAAAATATTATTTGGATCAGTTACATGATATGCAATTTCATGGATACATATTCAAATCGAAAATAACTTCATGCAATCATGGATACAGTCACATCAAACGTGGTAATACATTCAAATCATTCATAGCATATCAATGTCAAACATGTACCTGCAACCAACACACTCCAATATTCCGCTAACTACTACCTCATAACTACTATCTCATCAAACATGACAATACATTCAAATCATTCATAGCACTCAAACATGTATTTCACTAGATCGAGTATGCTTCATCATCACTTGTTTCACTTTCATATTATTCTTCTTCCTCCTCCTCTTCGTCTTTTTCTATATTGGGTGTTCATCCACTTGGTATATCATTTGGATCACATTCTTTCATACGTGTGCCATCGGACAATGGAGATGTGACATGCAGACCATGTGTGACATCGTGACCATAAGAGAAGTCATACATATCATCTGATTGATAGTATTTAACATCTTCAATAATCTTGTCTTCTTGTAACTGATCATACTCGGGGTATAGTTTAGACTTCACCTTGCAAACCGTCCACCATTCATTTCTATCTGACTTCCTTGTATTCGGATATGAAGTATAGTAAACTTGTTGAGTTTGTGATGCTAATATGAATGGTTCATATGTTTCAAACATTGATTTATGATTCACCTCCACAATGCATGAGGCTTTGTCGACACTTGTTGTTGTGGGATCAAACCAATGACACTCGACTATTGTTGATGTGTGACTCTCACAATCATTTTATAGTGGCTTATCAGCATCTCTAAGTAAGTTATAAAATCTACTAGATGCATCATTTGCTGCTTCTTCCTCTACCCCAGTTGGTACATCACTAGGTCGCATACCAAAACCCATTTCTGGTCCTGCGGCATCAAATATCAAATCCATATATGGATTATCATGCACCACATCCACCCGTGCGTCAAAATTATTCTAAAATTCTTCACCATGAAGCGTCTAATTCTGATAACCACTAACAAAACCCTTCCTGTATAGGTGATGTCTAACGCCATGAGGTTCTACAAATTGATTGTTCTTACACATCGTGCAGGGGCATCTGATCCGACCGGTGGGATTTATTGTACTGACACTTGCCGTTGCGAATTCAATAAAACTATCAACATCATTCATATATTCATGCGACACCTCATTATCAACTATCATATGGTACATCCATTCATGATTTGCAGTCATTTTGTCCTATAATGTTACAGATATTATCATCACCAGTTAAAAGAGAATCATAATAATGCTATGATGAAAAAAAATATCTAATTAATCTATTAATTCTTGTTTGGTTATTGTTTGTGAGCAATTTTTGTGTTTCAGTTAATGCGTAAATTTTCTTCCTCTCTATACCACAAACATGCTTAACATAAAATGCAATTCTATGAACTATTATGCATGTATTGATAATTTAATATTTTTATGTGTAACACCATCAAATCATATTTATACACATCACGAGGTTGTTTAGAAATATGAAATCACATTCCATAAAATGATACATTCATTTTAAGAATGTTTTCAACATACTTCACATGGAAGGCATAATCAAATGAAAAATAACTTTATACAAGCATGAATACAGACACATCAAACATTGCAATACATTCAAATCATTCATATCAAAACAATGTTAAACATGTACCTGCAGCAAATGCACTGCAATATTCCGCTAACTACTACCATGCCTAGCATGGAATCCGAACTCCAAAAATAAGAACACTTCTATTTTCATACATTAAAATCATGCTCAGCATGATCTCCAAACTTCATCAAAGCAGTCCTAGTTATCCACAACTAAGTGAGTGTGTGAACAAAAAAGTTTTTCATCCAAGAAATTAAATAACATGTGATGCACTTGCATCACTTACTCACCACGGGTATTTACCCGATTTGCATTTTGCTTGTTTATTTTCGCATAGCATTAAGCATTGCTCATTTTGCTCTGTTACGCACCTACAATGCATATTACTCTTGCCCGTCAAAGATAAAGACACAAGAAAGTACCAGCCCGACAGAGCAAACACAACGGCAGGAGACGGATCCCCCTGCCACTGTTGCTTAAACAAGGGCAGGGGCGGGCGCCCCTTATCGAAAAGTACCAACAACAGGGATGCGTGACCCCCTGCCGACCGAGCAAACACAACGACAGGGGAGAGGATCCCCCTGCCGTTGTTGCTTAAACAAGTGCAGGGGGGCTCCGCCCCCCTGCCAAAAAATAACAGCAACAAGGGGGGCGGATCCCCTGTCGCCCTTGCTTAAACAAGGGCAGGGGGGTCTGCCCCCTGCCAAAAAATAACAGCGGCAGAGGGGTCGGATCCTCTGCCACCCTCGATTAAACAAGGGCAGGGGGTCCGCCCCCTGTCGAAAAATAACAGCGGCAGGGGGTGGATCCCCTGCCGCCCTTGCTTAAACAAGGGCAGGGGGTCCGCCGCCCTGCCGAAAAATAACAACGGCAGGGAGGGCGGATCCCCTGCCACCCTTGCTTAAACAAGGGCAGGGGGTCCACCCCTCTGCCGGAAAATAATAGCGATAGGGGGCTCCGGCCCCCTACCAGAAAATACCAGCGGCAGGGGGGCGGGTCCCCTACTGACAAGTTAGAAAGAGGGACAGAGGGGAGGCGCGAGTACGAGAGGCGAGCTCACCGGAGAGTGGGGGCGGTCGTCGAAGAGCATCATGGGGCGGTCGGCGGAAGAGCAGGTGCGGAGATCGCCGGGGCGGTAGCCGAATAGCGGGAGGTGGCCAGGGCGGTCGCCGGAGAGCGGTAGGTGGTCAGGGCGAGCAGTGCGGGGGCGATCGGCAGAAGAGCGGGTGCGGAGAGGGCTGGGGCGGTCGTCGAAGAAAGGGAGGTGGTCGGGGCGGTCGCCGAAGAGCAAGAGGTGGTCGGGGCGATTGCTGGAGAGCGGGAGGTGGCCGGGTTGGTCGCCGGAGAGTGGTAAGTGGTTGGGGCGAGCAGCGCGAATGAGAGAGAGAGAGAGCAAACACAATTTCGTGCCCTATATGGGTGTTTTACATAAAAAATTAGTGATGGATTCGCGACGGAACAATTCTGTCGTCAACACCGACGCTAATTAGCAACGGAATAATATTCGTCACTAAGTTCTGACATATTTTACGATGAAATAATATATGTCGCTAAGTAGCGATGGATTGTACGCCTGAATTATTTCGTCGCAAATCCCGCAACTAATTTCAATTTTAGGGACGGTTCGTTTTCTCTCCTTAATTCATCACAAAATTGAGATGAATTATTTTCATCATAAATTTCCGTCGCTAATTGACATTTTTCTTGTAGTGAGATAGACATGAAGTGAATCAGTTACTGATTTTCTCTCTAAGAAAAAAAAAACAGTAGATCTTCTATTTTCCTGAGTAACTGCTATCCAGAGGTGAGATCATGCCAGCAACTCTACTTTTTTAAAGGAAATGTTCTCACTTAAAGATATACTTAAAATATGCATCCAAAAAATCACAAGTGAGATATCCTCATGGAGAAGGCGTGTTACGCACTTTTACCTCTATGCTCCCTTTCTAGGTCTTCATCTGTGCACAACGGATTTGTCGATCCCTTCACCGTGTAAATCAGATCTGTAAGATTATATTCACTCAGGAAAAACACGAGCAACAGGATATTGCTTGTTTCAACTGTTTGATACCATGTGCACATCTGCACCAGAGACTTATCCAAACAAAGTTTCAGTTCAGATTGTATGAAGCATTCAACTTCATACAGTTTCTACTCGCCCACCAAAGGTTCAACTTTTCCTTTTCACCGAAGTATTGGTTCACAAGCATTTCAGCAGAGAGAGAGAGAGAGAGAGAAGCAATCAACTTGAAAACGTCCACCAACTTGTGCTTGTCATACTACTTGAACCATACTTCAACTTCACTATAGCTGCACGTGGACCAACTTTGTGCTTATCAGGCTAGGGCTTATTCACATTTCGACCTCACCCAGCTGTGCAGCTCAACTAAAACCGACCCACTTCACTCATTTTACAATCATGCATGTCATTTGCAGCCGACCTCTCTTATTGCACGTGCCAAGAACTGCTTGAAGATTAGGTATCTTTGTGGCAGTATATGTGCCTAATTCCTTGGGTTATTAGGCTTTTCATACATGATGTGCAAAGCATTCCTGTGTTTAGGTTAGTGACCACAAGTTGGTGATTTTGATGTGTGATGAAAAAAAAGGAAATTTTCTAAGTTCAGACCCACCTTTTACCTGATAGTTCATGTTACTATCAACTTTTCCTAAATCCCAAACCCAGGCCCAATTTTCCCGAAAAACTGTCAACCGAGGACATTAGCTTGACCAAAGTTTTGTAAAGTTTCTTATTTTTTAGCTAGGCCACCGGACATGCCTATGGTTGGTAAAATCCTTGAGGTCCCCCTAACCCACCAGGGAGTACACCTGGCTTTGTCCTTGAGGCAAAGAACGCGTCCACTGGGTCTCGAACCATAGTCATCCCATGTCAAGTGACAAATCCATAGTTGCCTCTAGACAAGAACACAGATCTCTTGTGCGGAACAGCTTTGAGAATTTCAATGACTAAGTTTTCAATGAATTACTGGTAGGGTCTGCCTATATAACCCCAGCTTGACTATAAAAAAATATAGTGAGAATTGAACTCAACCTCATTTTTAATACTGATTTTACGTTTAGTAATTTACATGATTGTGCCATTAAACACATTAATCATGCAGTTGAGGATAATGATACGGGTCCCTATTTGATGATTGCTAGAAAAACTTATTGCTGCATCAGAAAATTAAAAAAGAGAGGCCTCCTTTTGGAATTATATGCTTACATTTCAGGTCTGTAAATCCAAATTTCTCTCCTCTGTGGAAGATAAGATCTCTGCAATTTGGTGGTGTAAGACCATCGGAGGTGAAGTCGGTCACCATAGCCAATCTAGGAGTGAACAAGACGCAATGGAGATATAGAATTTGTGTAAAAAGGACGTCTGGATGTTTACAAGGCCACGTTGGGCCTAAAACCGCATATGACAGTGAAGGTAGGCACGTCGGCACATTGTGCTCACCGACTGCCCGCCCCCACCCCTTCCTTTCTTTTTTTTTTTTGGAATTTCAAAACATGAAACATCCACACGTCCTTTTTACACAATTCTATATCTCTATAGCGTCTTGTTCACTCCTAGATTGGCTATATGGTGACGGACTTCACCTCCCAACGTGGCCCTGTAAACATCCACACTTCCTATTGACACAAATTCTATATCTCTATAGCGTCTTGTTCACTCCTAGATTGGCTATATGGTGACCGATTTCACCTCCCACGGCCTGCATCACCAAATTGCAGAGATCTTATCTTCCACAGAGGAGAAATTTGCATTCACAGACCTAAAATTTACTTGATACACCCTTCTCTCTCTATATAGAGAGAGGTAAAATGGGTAAGACAGACTCCTAGGATGGCAGTGGACCAGGGGAAAACGGGGTTCTGCCTTACCCCACCTCGCTCTGTTTGGACCAGGGATTGAGGACATGAAACGGGGATGAAGACGAAGACGGGAATGAAGGTTAAAATCAAAACCCATACGGGGATGAAGGCGAGGATGGACTTATGCTCTCTCCTGCCCCGTACCCTTCTCGATCCCTGCCTTGCTCTGCCCTGCCTCATTCTCAATCCCTCTTTAAGGATGGCAATGGACCGAGAGAAAACAGGGGCTCGCCCCGTTTGAACAAGAGATGGAGGACATGAAATGAGGATGAAGGCAGGGATGGAGGTTAAAATATAAACCCGAGAATGAAGGTAGGGAAGAAGAGCAGAATTTTGAGACAGGACAGAGGTGAAAACCTTGTCCACTGCCATCCCTAACGGCCCGGCCCTAACAGTGAGAAAGGAGATACTTTGCTGATAAGACGGCCCAAAGAGTCCAAATTCTGCATGCTGCTTAATTTTCTTTCCTTCCTTTTCATGAAAGGGTTGGTCCACGTACTCGGATAGATACACAAGTAGGTCCCAAATAAAGTCATCCGTGGGGTTGTAGACGTGTCAGTAGCATGTTAACCCTTGAGCCCTCTGACACGGATATGGTACAGGTGGATCTAGATCTCTCCATGCCGCATGGCCACGTGATCCTATTCTTATTGGGTGGACACTCATGGCTGTGTAAAATCCACGAGAGATGTCCGATCTTATGTTATGTCCCATAGTTTGAAGTATTCTACGATAGATCTGAATCGATAGATGTGTTTAGCTTGCTCGATTTAGCAGGAGTCGACTCTTGGATCATATTATTTTGATGAATAAAATATATTTTTATAAGTAAAAAAAAAAATTGATGCCTTCATAGCTATTGATTTTGGATCACTGAAAAAATTTGTATTTAGGTCAGATTTCGGTGATCCAAAAGCCAGTTTTCGCTAAACAAAACCGTTAGATCAGATCTCTGGTGCTAGATATGAGAAAAAATAGCAAAAACTAATTTTTAATAGGCCTAACGGGCCAAAATGAGAAAACGAACAGAAGGGCATTACTTTCTCTCTTTTTAAATTATATATATATATGGTTAATTTAACATTAAACTAGTTGTGTTTATGGATTCAACAACTTTAATACTCTTAAAATAATGACATTTTAATTTTGATAATTTGTAAAGTTACTTTTTTTTTTGAAAGAGGTGTTTGACTTTTAAATTCGCTGATAAGGTTAAATCTATCTAATGTTAAACTCAACTAATTTGATACATATTTATATTTGAAGATTTTATATTATAAATTATATATTTATACTTAATTTAATAAAATAAATAGCCAAAAATTACCTGAGTTGTCAAGCTGCATGTGATCAATGTTATACTGGGTCCTGAGAATGTCAACCAAGAGAGCAATCACAATTCCTCCGTACTAAGACTGAGTCGGAACTTTCAAATATGTCTATCTTTTCTCCAACATGGCGCTTTGAGTGAGAAGAGGTGTGTACCTAAAAACATAACATTTTCATTAAAAACATGGGGAAATCCCTAAAAGGCTCTGTCAGTACTTTGAAAAGAAGACCCTTGTAAAAAATGTCGCCCTTGCATACATAAAAAGCAGCAAAAACCACTCAGACCAACCAACGAGTCGGAATGGGTGCAATCACTTGGCACAAAATTTAAGTATTAAGCACCTGATCACCCTCCATCAGGCCGTGGGCCACACAACTGACAGGCCTGTCCCCAAGATGGAGGATGATCAGGTGCTTAATGCACAAATATTTGTGTAATTATATTGCACCCGATATTTTCACTAGACCAACGGGGTCTCCGATAGTTTGGTAGGAGCTGTTAGTGCACGTCACCGTCACCTTGTGTTGGGACGTTGCAAGTTCAAATCCCAATTGTACGTTATATAATTGGTGGGGTCTGCTTAACCCGAGCTTGCCTATAAAAAAAAAAGCACTCAAACTAGTTATATACGTTTTTCTTTTTCAAGAATATAGGTATATACCAAGTCTGTCTTTATTATTTGTCCTATATTCATTTAGAAGACAAACACGTTTTACACGCTTACTGGAGCAGGTGCAACACATTACATTGTATACTTTAATGTGTCCCTGAATCTGATCCGCCGTCCATCTTCTTCTATTCGACCTTACATCTGACAAGCTGTACCCCATAGTCGGAAGGTGGCCAGATGCAACTAGGACTGTCAACGGGTCGGATTTAATGTCGGGTACCTGTTTGACTCGGACTCGTATTTTTGAGTTTAGCAAGAAAACTATAAACCCGAATAAAAAAAATGGGCGGGTTTGGGATTCTGAATTAGAATCCAGTCGGGTTGGGGCATAGGAAATTTGAAAAAGCACCGGGTTGGGTACCCGACCCGATTAGAGTTTGTAGAGATTCAGGTACGAGAAGTCTTACGCATATTGGGTCGGGTACACAACCCAAAGTACTCTTTTTGCATATATAAACCTTGTATATTAAATGATCAACTAAAAACGCCATCAGCGAGGTTTGAACTCAACCTTCTTCTTTGAAAGTGAAAAGTAATACCAACACATCATGACCTTTTGTTAGTATTGCTAAAAAAGGTCTTATACACCAACGGGGGGCTCAGCGTGGTTGGTAGGAGCTATCAGTGCATGTCTCTTTGTAGTGGGACGTTGCAGGTTCAAACCCTAGTGATACTGGTGAGTGGTCTGCCTAACCCCAGCTTGCCTTTAAAAAAAAAGGTCTTATACATGAATTGAATAAACAATCCTCAAGTTTTGTAAAAGATTATTTTGGGTAAGTGGTGTCGTAAATGGTAAAAGAAGGTGGATGAGATTTTAATAAATCGATATTTATATAATTATAGAAGAAGGATTGTGATTGACTTGTAGTTAACGCATGAAGTAGGGCTGCTAAACGAACCAAACAGCTCGGTTTTCGTGATCAGTTAGTATAGCTGACAAGCCGAACCATGAGCAGCTCGTTTAGCTTAAACGAGTCGAACCCGAACACAATTAAGGTGTTCAGCTCACAAGAGCTGGTGTATATATATATATATATATATATATATATATATATATATATATATATATATATATATATATATATATATATATATATATATATATATATATATATATATATATATATATATATATATATAAATAATAAGCATAAAATATTAATAAAAAGAGAATTTATTTTTCCTCATCCTTATGAAAGCGCAGGTGAAAAAAATTGAACTGTTTTCAATATTTCACTTAACCGAGCCTTTTTTAACGAATGCATTATTCTTGATAAGAAGATCTTTCTCAGACTGGAAAACAATCTTAAAACCATGCTTGATCATGAGGGATCGAACTGGGTTATTTTAGATAAGACCGAATCAGGTGAGAGCTGCTTTGGATGCCGTTCATCTATAGATGAATGGCAACCCAAACACCACCATTTTTCCTTGTTTTTCAGGCGTTTATTTTTTGTGTTTTAATTGTTCCACAGCATGAATGGCTTTGAAAAAAATTGTATGACTCGTGTGAGAGGTAGTGTTTGGGTTGCCGTTGATCACATGGATGAACACCGTATGAACAGCATGTTGACCCGATCCAAACCAATTCTTTTGGGGCCGGGGTAAAAAGAAAAAGAGGGCCAAACCATTTTTTATTTGTTTTTGGAGAAGAGACATCAACGAAACCATTCAATTTAAGGGATCGGGCACCGACCTAGCAGTACACATGAATCATATCTTTGTCCCTAGTCTGTCAATTCAAGCCTTGTTTTGCCTTTAAAAAAGCAGGCATTCATTCATTGCACTGTAGAAATAATAAGAGAGCTAGAGAACACCCACTCACGTCCTTGTTACTCTATGTGACCACTGAAATCCGAGCTAAACCTGACGGTAACCTGCCAGAGGTCACTTCATCCATAGGATCAACGGCATCCAAATATGCCATTCTTCTAAGGCATCAATTGACTAAAAAAAACTGAAAAGCTATCTAGGAGATGCCGAGTCCGGCCATGACGATGTTTTGGATGCCATTCATCACATCACATGGATGAACGGCATCAAGGTGACTTCTGACCGATTACCCTCAGAGGTAGCTCTGATGATCACTCCAAAAAAAAAACCTAAAATGCTGAGAAGCGCCCACAAGTGCTTCCCTCATTTTGTGTGAGTGACTCGTCTCCACCTTCACGTCGTCAGATACCCACCTTCACGTCGGAGATCCCACGTGATTTTGTTACCCTATTTCTCTCTCTCTCTCTCTCTCTCTCTCTCTCTCTCTCTCTCTCTCCTCCCTCTCTCTTCACACCTGTATAAATATCTCTGTTAACCACCTCCGTAACCTATCTCTTCTGTTTTAAGTTCTTGTATTTCCGGCAGTAGTTATTTTAAAGAGAGAGAGAGAATTTTTCTTCGCCTTCATCTCATAAAGAGAAATAGAGTGAAGCAAGCCTCCTCTCTCAATCACCTTCGTCCTAGAGGGAGAGATTCACTCTATTTCCTCCACCATCTTCATCCCAGAGAGAGAGGTATATCTCTTTCGCCAACCTCATCTCATAGAATTAGTCAGAGAAGCAATTCTCATTCACCACCTTCGTTCCTTAAACCACACACACACACGAAGATCTAGGCTCACCTCTCGTTATCATAAAATTTGTAAAGATGGTGACTGCTATTGTACTAGTTACGATTTTCGTGTTCCTTGCATCGCTTTTCTTCTTTTCCTCTTCTCTGTTCAGTGCTAAGAAGAATGTCTACCACCCTCCCTCTTACCCACTTTTGGGTTGCTTGATCTCGTTCTATGCCAATCGCCACCGTCTCCTTGATTGGTACACTGACCTATTGTCTCGGTCTCCGACTCGAACCATTCTCATAGACCGACTCGGCTCCATCCCTATCATAGTCACGGCGAACCCGGCCAACATCGAACACATTCTCAAGACCCGGTTTCACAACTACCCCAAGGGGAGGCCCTTCACCGCTATCCTCGGCGATCTACTCGGCCGGGGGATATTCAACGTCGACGGCGAGCTCTGGCACCAGCAGCGGAAGGTGGCGAGTCACGAGTTCACGACTCGGTCCCTCCGAGACTATGCATTCAAAACCGTGGAGGACGAAGCCAACCAACGTCTGTTACCTCTCCTGCAATCAGCGTGTGCTACCAAGACGTGGATCGACCTGCAAGAGATACTGAACCGGTTCAATTTCGACACGGTTTGCAAGCTCTCGTTCGGCACGGACCCACAATCGCTACTTCCTTCCATGCCGACATGCCACTTGGCGCGTGCATTTGATGTGGCATCAGAAATCAGTGCCCGGAGGGCGGCCGCTCCGCTGCCATTGGTGTGGAAGGTGAAGCGCACGCTGCATATCGGATCGGAGAAGCGGCTCAAGGAAGCGATCGAGACGGTTCATGACCTCGTCTCGGAGATGATTCACAAGAAGAAGATGATGGCCGGCGGCAACGATCTCTTATCGAGGTTCATATCAATGACCGACGGCAAGGATGGAGGTGAAGAGCTAGTGAGAGATATGGTTATAAGCTTCTTAATGGCTGGGAGGGAAACAACTTCAGCAGCACTAACATGGTTCTTTTGGCTTCTATCACGTCACCCTGAGGTGCAAGAAGAGTTAGTGAAAGAAGTTGATGCTAAAGGTGACAACTTAGATTTTAATGGTTTGAAAGCAATGAAATTCCTCAGGGCCTGTCTATGCGAAAGCATGAGATTGTACCCTCCTGTGCCTTGGGATTCTAAACACGCTGAGAATGATGATACCCTTCCTGATGGGACGTTCGTCCCCAAGGGAAGTAGGGTAACCTACTTTCCCTACGGGATGGGAAGAATGGAAAGTTTGTGGGGTGGGGATTGCCTGGAATTCAAGCCACAGAGATGGCTGTCAAATGGAGGTGAAGAAGGAGAAACGGTTTCGGTTTACAAGTTCCCGGTTTTTCAAGGCGGGCCCAGACTGTGTCTCGGAAAGGACCTCGCCTTCATAGAGATGACTTACGTTGCAGCCTTCGTTCTTCGCCGGTTCGCACTCAAACCGGTCGATACTCACAAAACCCGGTTCGTGCCACTCATGACCGCTCGAATGGCCGGTGGGCTCCCAATGTTGGTTGAGGAAAGGCAGTTTTAGTTCTTATAGTCTATTAGATGTTTCTTTGTTTCTTTTTTAAAAATATTAAAGATTGGACAGATGATAATATGTCATATGTTACTTGCAGATGCATAATTGAAAGAATACAGCAAAGAGTATTAGATTATCTTCACATGCAAAAAGCTGGGGCCTACTATTTTTAAGTATGGTGAGTAGGGGTATCAACGGGCCTGGTTTACCCGGACCCGTACCAAACTGTATAGGGTTCGGGTATCGTGATAGATAAAGAGACCCAGGTCAGACCCGAAGGTTTGATTAATACATGGATCCAGGTATAATGTTATATTCAACCCGAGTTTTGATTAAGACCTGTAATTTTTTAATGTAAAACTAATAAAAAATATGGCTTTACCGGGTTTGGTTCATATAGTTCCTATCGGATCCGGGTATGGTTTTTCTTATAGTGGATAAGATTAGACCTGGGTCTAACCCGATACCATACCCAAAAAATTGGTTGGTTCAAACCAAACCCCACCTGTTGACACCCCTAAAATGGTGAGGGAAAGGCTCCAGAGGAGAGAGTGGGACACGACTTCATTATTTTTTTATAACAAGGAACCCATGCCGGTGGCATACCTCTAAAATCAAGGGCACACTTGATCTAGTGTCTTGAACTCATGACCTTCACAACTGACTAGCTGGCCACATGATGACCACTTTTATAACCCAAAAAACTGCACACCTCTGGTTGTCTTGGGGGTAGCCCAAAACTTTGAGAGGGTGTGTATGTTCACCCCCTATGATTCATTGAATCCCACGTCCGTGTTCGGGGGTCTCAAAAAGCACCACGTATATAAGCACATGGGGCTCGTATTCCCGTGTACATTGACATCATTCAACATTGGAGTTTGCTTCGGTTGCAAAGACTTAAGTACCCGTTCTTGCTATTCTTGCCATAAAACAACGGTTTGAGAAAATGACAAAAATGTCCTTCATTCAAAAAAGAAAAACAAACGGTTCAAAAAAAGGACAAACATGTCCTTCATCCAGAAAGTCGGGGATGATGTTGACTCTTCAAAGTCTACACAACGAAACGAACTTTAGCCAATGATCCGATGGTGATCCGGCAAAACGATGGTGAGTCGGCGATCCGATGGTCATCCGGCGAAACAAACCTAAGCCATCAAAAATGTATGTTTGAACTTTTCATCGTCATCTTCTTCTTCTTTTTCTTCTTTCTTCTTCGTAAAACACCGTAAAACCCTCTCTCTCTAGAGAAGAAATCAAGGGAGTCAAAGAGTTCTCCCTGGAGAAGGCCATGAACATCAACCCTCTCACTCTCACTCTCTCTCCTTTCTCTTTTTACTTCTGTGCACATCCAGCAGACGATCCTACATTACTCCATCAAACACCGATTGACCTGCGAAATGATTGTAGCATCGTTCAACTTGATTCATTGTGGAGCCTGATTCAGAGTTTTTTCCCTTACGGGAGGGGGGTTTGGGGGCTCCTCCCAGCGTGGGTAGCATCGTTCAACTTGATTCGTTGTGGAGCCAAAAAATTTTTGGGCCTTGTATAATTTTTTTATTTTCTTTCCCTCTTTTAACTATAAAAAAAGAGCAATAAAACGTTTTGTTTAATCGTGGGGCTCATGTTTCCTTCGGTTGTTTCTTGCTCGAGGTTTTCGTAACACCCCTTCCTATGATTTTTCTATTTTTCTTTTTTGTTTTCTTTTCCACGATTTTTTCAATGACTCCCCTACTGTGATTTTTAGTATTGTCGGGTCTTCAATGAGCCCACAACATTCACTACAAGAAAATTGTTAATTAGCGACGGAAATTAGCGATAGATTTTTTCCGTCGCTACTTAGCGACAGATTAGCTAGAGATAGAATCTGTCGCTAATTAGCGACGGATTAGCGAGGAAACGACTTTTATCGCTAATTTGTCGCTACTTAGCGACGGATTAGCGACTGCATGTTTTTGTCGCTACTTTTTATTACAAGAACACCATTTTAGCGATGGATTTAGAGAGGAAACTCTGTCGTCGCTAATCCGTCGCTAATTAGCGACGGCGTAGCGACAGAATATATTCCGTCGCTTTTTTGGTATTTTGGTTTAGCGACGGCTTAGCGACGGAATGTTTCCGTCGCTAAGCCGTCGCTAAATGTCGCGTAAATCCCTAATCCCATCCCTCTTTCTCTTTTCCCTGTTTCGCTGTATTGCTCCCTCCCGACGCCCGTCGGCTCTCGCCACCGTCCGGCCGCCGCCGCTCCCCAGCCGGCGCTCGCCAGCTGTCGCTCCCCGTCAACCTCCCGCCACCGTCCGGCGACGCGCAGGTAATCTTCTTCTTCTTCTTCTTCTTCTTCTTCTTCTTCTTTTTCTTCTTCTAAACGCAGGGGGTACGCCCCTTCCCTGCCGGAAACGCAGGGGGTTTAACCCCCTGCCGTGCTTTCCGGCAGGGGGTTTAACCCCCTGCGTTTCCGGCAGGGGGGTCGACCCCCTGCGTTTCCGGCAGGGGGGGTCGACCCCCTGCCGGAAAGGCATGGGGGTCGACCCCCTGCCGGAAAGGCAAGGGGTTTAACCCCCTGCCGTAAAGGCACGGCAGGGGGTCAACCCCCCATGCCGGAACTGCCTTTCCGGCAAGGGGTTTAACCCCCTTCCCTGCCGGAAAGGCAGGGGGTTTAACCCCCTGCCGTGCTTTCCGGCAGGGGGGGTCGACTCCCTGCGTTTCCGGCAGGGGGGGTCGACCCCCTGCGTTTAGCTGCCTATGTGGCTTGTCAAAAAAAAAAGTTTTCTGTAATTCAGGCTATGCGGCCTATGTGACTTGTCAAAAAAAAAACTGTAATGAAGCTATGCTGCCTATGTGACTTGTCAAAAAAAATATATGCAATGAAGCTATGCTGCCTATGTGACTTGTCAAAAAAAAATCTGTAATGAAGTTATGCTGCCTAAGTGACTTGTCAAAAAAAAAAGTTTTCTGTTTTGAATGCCTGTGCTGCCTATATGAATCGTTTGAAAAATAAAATCTGTAGTAGGAATAACATGCTGCCGATGTGTATTGCTTTTGAAAAAAACAATCTGTTATGAGATATATTATGCTGTCTATGTGAATTGGTTTCAAAAAAATCTGTTTTTTAATGCATATGCTGCCGAAAACGCAGGGGGTCGACCCCCCCTGCCGTAAAGGCACGGCAGGGGGTCAACCCCCCATGCCGTAACTGCCTTTCCGGCAGGGGGTTTAACCCCCTTCCCTGCCGGAAAGGCAGGTGGTTTAACTGGCTAGGTTGAGATTTAAAATTCAAAAAAAAATTTAATTATAAAAAAAAAATTCAAATCGAAATCAACTGGCTAGGTTGAGATTTAATCAACTGTGGTTAGTTAGAGTATTTCATAAATTTTTATCAATTTGTTAGTTTGTTCTAGTTAGAGTAGTTCATAAATTTTTATCAATTTGTTAGTTTGTTAATGTCTACTGGTAGTTAGTTTTACTTCAATTTGTTTTCTTGAAATCTGGTTAGTTAGAGTATTTCAATCTATTAGTCTTTTATAATTATATTTTTCTTAGATAGATTGGTATTTAATGTTCTAACAATCAGTTAGTTAGATTAGGGCTATTTGAATTCTTTATGATAGTGGTGGTTAAACGGAGTTCACATCTTTTCTAGTAAACTAATTGATTGATTTACTATTCCTTTGCTAAGTAGTTCAGATTAGAAATTGTCTATGACTTTATGTTAGTCGACTGGTTCAACATGTTATAGCTGGTTTGTTAAATTAGCATCTTCTAGTTAGATTTGGCTTAACATATATACTATTTTTCTTTTCTCTTCTTTCAATTAGTTAGAGTTGTTTTAATTTGTTTTAATTTTTTTAGTTAGTGTTTCATCTTGTTTCATGATTAGTTAGTTTGTTACTTAATTTGTTTTGTTTTTGTGCAGATTTTTCAACGGAACCAACTCGTGCTCGGCCACCTGTGGTAAGTAAATGACAAAAACAATGCAAATCGGGTAAATACCCGTGGTGAGTAAGTGATGCAAACGTATCACATGTTATTTAATTTATTGAATGCAACACTTTATTGTTCACACACTCACTTAGTTGTTGATATCTAGGACTGCTTTGTTGGAGTTCGGAGATCATGCTGAGCATGATTTTAATGTAGAAATATGGAAGTGTTCTTATTTTTTGAGTACGGAGTCCATGCTAAGCATGGTAGTAGTTAGTGAGATATTGAATTGTGTTTGCTGCAGGTACATGTTTGCCATTTATTTGATATGAATGATTATGATGTATTGCAATGTTTGATGTAATTGTATTCATGCTTGCATGTAGTTACTTTCAATTTGATTTTGACTTCCATGTGAAATTTTATAATAAAAGCATGCTTCAAATGATTGTATCATGTCATTAATAGTTTGCACATTAAAATATTAAGTTATCAATGCATGCATCAAAATTCTTGTTATTGTTTGACATAGTATATTGCATGATAAATTTGATATTTTCTTCATCGTCGCATTCTGATTGTTTTTTTCTTAATTCGTTAGGATACTATTCGTAACATCATACGACAGAATGACTGCAAACCGTGAATGGATGTACCGTAGGATAGTGGACAATGAGTTATCGCATGAATATATGGATGGTGTCGATAGTTTTATTGAATTTACAACGGCGAGTGTCAGTACGGTAGATCCCACAGGTCGGATTAGGTGTCCCTGCAAGATTTGTAAGAATAATCGATTTGTAGAACCTCATGGCGTTAGACATCACCTATACAGGAAGGGTTTTGTGAGTGATTATCAGAACTGGCCGTTTCATGGAGAAGAATTTAGAAACGATTTTGATGCACGGGTGAATGTGGTGCACGATAATCCATATACGAATTTGATATTTGATGCTTCAGGAACAGAACTGGGTTCTGCTATGAGTTCTAGTGATGTAAGAACTGTCGTAGATGAAGAATCACCAAACGATGCAGCTAGTAGATTTTATGATTTACTTAAAGATGCTGATGAGCCACTTTGGAACGGTTGTGAGAGTCACACTATCTTGTCTGCAGTTCTTCAACTAATGAATTAGAAGTCCGAGTATAATTTGAGTCAATCATGTTTTGACCGTTTGTGCATGATTGTGAAGAGTATGTTGCCTAAAGATGAGAAATTGCCACAAAATTTCTATCGTGCGAAAGTTATGGTCAACGCTCTAGGTATGGGTTACAAAAAGATTGATGCTTGTCCAAATCACTGCATGTTGTATTTCAAGGAGCAGGAAAACGACATATCATGCCCGTCATGTGGGCATCCTCGGTTCAAGCCAAAGACAAGAGGCAATGGTAGCACGAGATCAAAGGAAGTTTCATACAAGTCGCTCCGCTACTTTCCTATCACTCCTAGATTGCAGCGATTGTATATGTCTTCAAAGACAGCTAAACACATGAGATGGCATGCAAATAAAGTTCGACACGATGAAAACAAGATCACGCATCCTGTTGACGCTGAAGCTTGGAAGCACTTTGATCGTACTCATGAGAACTTCGCAATGGAAGTGCGAAATGTTAGACTCGGTCTATGTACAGATGGATTTAATCCATTTGGGGGTAGATCAACTCCATACTCATGCTGGCCAGTATTTGTAACTCCATACAACCATCCACCAAGCTTGTGCATGAAACGTCCAAATCTTTTCTTGTCTCTGTTGATCCCTGGTCCGACCTCACCTGGCCAAAATCTTGATGTATATCTAAGGCCATTGATTGATGAATTAAAAGTACTGTGGGATGACGGTGTTACCACGTATGATGCCCACAAAAAACAAAATTTCAACATGAAGGCCGTTGTTCTATGGACAATCAGTGACTTCCCTGCATATGGTATGTTATCTGGTTGGAGCACACATGGGAGGTTGGCTTGTCTGTACTGCATGGAGGATTCCAAAGCTTTTAGATTGAGGCATGGAAGGAAGCCTTGCTGGTTTGATTGCCATCGTCGATTTCTACCCAGCGATCATCCGTTCCGACGTCAAAAGAATGCATTTACAGCAGGCATAACTGAAATGGAAGGTCCATCCTCAAGATTGTCTGGCATAGAGATTTTAAGAAGATTGCGATACTTTCCAGATGTATTAACAGATGCCCGCAGTCCTACACCCTTCCGTGGATTTGGGAAGGAACACAATTGGACGAAAAAATCTATTTTTGGGGAACTACCGTATTGGCCGACCCTATTGATACGACATAATTTGGATGTGATGCATGTAGAGAAAAATGTGTTTGATAATGTGTTCAATACAGTAATGAATATTAAAGGAAAAACGAAGGATAATCCGAAGGCCCGTATGGATTTAAAATTAATATGTAAAAGACCAGAATTGGAACTCAAAGAGTATAATGGCAAAGTACTGAAACCAAAGGCGAAGTACGTGCTCGGACCTGATCAAATAAAACATGTATGTCAATGGTTGAGACAACTGAGATTTCCAGATGGATATGTCTCTAACATTGCTCGGGCTGTGAAGATTGACGATGGACAGTTATATGGGTTGAAGAGCCATGATTGTCATATCTTTATGCAACGATTGATACCCCTAGCATTTCATGATATGTTAGACAAACCTATATGGGGGGTATTGTCTGAGTTGAGCGGATTTTTCAGAACATTGTGCGCATCGGAGGTCATTGTATCAGATGTAAAGAATCTCGAGGACTCTGTCATCACCACTGTTTGTCTGTTAGAAAAGATATTTACGCCAGCATTTTTCGATGTTATGGAACATTTGATCATACATTTGCCATATGAACTAAGGGTTGGTGGCCCTGTGCAATATCGATGGATGTACCCATTTGAAAGGTATATGTTTTTTTATATTTGTCTCTTTAATGACAGATATTTAAAATTTGAAATGTATATTCTTGTCAGATGCATGTTTGACCTAAAAAAAAAGGTTCGTAATAAAGCAAGAGTAGAAGGCTCTATTTGTGAGGCGTACACTTTAGAAGAGATTTCAAATTTCTCATCTATGTACTTCGAACCTCATATTTCAACACGTTACACATGCCCGCCCCGTAACGATGATGGAGAACAAGTAACTGTAGCTGACAAGCTGTCGATATTTCAACGACTTGGGCATGAATTTGGTAGTTGCCGATCAAGGCTATTGACAGATCGAGAGCAAGATGCAGCACACATCTATATTCTTTTTAATTGTTCAGCGATCGACCCATACATCGAGTAAGTATATGTATATGCAACTCAATTATAAATCCTTTTATGTTCTATATGTGGATACATGGCTCGGTAATATAAGTATTTGTGGTTTGCAGACAATTTGATCTGGAGTTGCAAAGCAAAGTTTCACATCTCACTAATGCAGAAGTACAAAAAGAACGTGAAACTAAGTTTGTGGAGTGGTTGAAACAGTTGGTAAAGAAGCTAACATAAATTTTGTACTTATAAACAACACTAAGTTACTTAATTGATCGTGATCACAATAATTGTTTATGTCTGTGCGTAGGTTCGCCATGGTGATGTTAAAGATCAAGGAATATGTGATTTAGAAAATGGTCCGACCAAAGTTGTGCAATGCTACAACGAGTATATCGTAAATGGTTATCGATTCCATACAAAAGACTACGGTATAAACAAATCAACGATAAATAGTGGCGTGTGTGTCAAGGGTAGCAGCTACGGTGAAAATGAACATGATTACTACGGTGTTATAGAGGAAATAATGGAGTTGACTTACTTAGGCATGAATAACAGGGTTACGGTATTCAAGTGTCATTGGTTTGATCCAACTGCAACAAGACTCGACAAAGCTTCAGGCATTGTGGAGGTGAATCATAAATCCAGGTTTGGAACATATGAACCATTCATATTAGCCTCGCAAGCTCAACAAGTTTATTATACTTCATATCCGAGTATAAAAAAGTCAGATAGAAATGAATGGTGGGCAGTTTGCAAGGTGAAATCCAAACTATACCCCGAGTATGATCAGTTACAAGAAGATGAGTTAGCTGAAGACAGTGATTACTATCAATCAGATGATGTCTGTGACTTCGCTTATGGTCACGATGTTGCGCATGATATGCATGTCATATCTCCATTGGCTGATGAAACATTCATAGAGGAATGTGATCCAAATGATGTACCAAGTGGATGGGCAAACAATGAAGAAGAAGAAGAAGAAGAAGAAGAAAGTCAAACTAGTGACGAGGAAGAATTCTCAAGCTAGTGAAAAAAATCTTATACTTCAAACCTCTATTTAAATGCATTGTAATACTTGATGTGAGTTGTATTGCAATACTTGGTGTGAATGATTAAAAATTTTATTTCAATGTATTGTAATACTTGATACAAATGATTCGAATGCATTGTAATACTTGATGTGAATGATTTCAATTATCTGAATGTATTATAATTTATGCAATTAACGAATGATTTGAATTAGTGCAATACTTGATGTCAATGATTTGAATTATTTGAATGCATTGCAATGCTTGATGTGAATGACTTGAATGCATTGTAATACTTGATGTGAATTATTTGAATGTATTGTATGACATATGTTATTTGTTAGAATATGGTTCGTGGAGGTTATAGTGGTCGCTCATCCAGTAGTAGCTAGGCTCAACCTTCATCTTCACGGGCTCCTGTGATAGGTATATCATATAACTAATTAGATGCTTGATTAGTTCAAATGCACATTCTGAGAACTTGGTGTATATTTTTTTACAGATGATGTTGCGCCTGTACACGACCCACCTACACCAGTTGATCGCACAAGTCAACAGCCAACACAGGAAACAGAGTCTTCTGAGGCTGGCACAAGAAGACTCATTCGAATAGTGTATATCGATAATCGACCGTAAGTATTTTGTTTTCAATTATTGCATATCTTTTAAATATTTTATATTGATATTTACTGTGTAACAATTCATGTGCAGCACGAGGTTTGAGCCACAAGAAGTAGTACGGGAGATTAGGAATTCACTTCTTCAACATCTACCAGGACCAGTTGCTCAATGGAAAGAGTACCCAAAGGATGTATTAGACAGATTGTGGTCCTCATTCATGGTATACAGTTGTTCCTCATAGTTAATGTGTTTCATATTTAATTTATTTAAGCAATGTCTACTAACTTTCTGAAAATATTTGTAGGCTTCGAATCGCTTTGCAACTACGGTGGAAGAAAATGATGCAAGGAAGGTGTGGCAGAAGGTGGCTGCCAATCGATTTGCAGACATGCTGCACACTATGAAGACTGCAGCAAAAAAAGCATCTGGCGTAGTAGATGATCCATTACTGTGGAAGGGCCATGGTCCTATTACTATCAGGAGAGATTACTGGGATGAAATGTGCGATATGTGGGCGGGAGATGCATTTAAAAATCGCTCTGCGAAGGCTTCACAAAATCGATCGAAGATGCCCGAAGCCCATCTACACACAGGTGGATCTAAGACATTTGGGAGCCACCTAAAGAAAATGGTAACTCATCAATATATAATATTAATTTTATAAGTATTGTTGCAAATTTGTGTACTAAATCTTTTGTCATTTAACTTCGCAGGAAGCAGAAAAAGGAGGCAGTGTACCATATAAGGATGTGTTTGTAGAAACACATAAACGGAAGACCACGGGAGTCTTCGTATCAGAGAAGGCGAGAATGACAACGGTATGTATTAATTCTATTAATAATCATTGCAATATATATGCAAGTCATCATAATGTTATCATTAATTATTAATGAATACTTTAAACATTATTTTGTAGGAGGCATATGAGCAACAAATGGTAGAGCGATATGGCGAAGACGCTACTCAGCATCCATCATTTGATCCTACAGCATGGGTGACTGCAGCAGGTGAACCCAAAAAAGGTCGCGTGTTCGGGTTTGGGAGTAATATGAACACTTCACCAGTTATTGGTTCTTCCAGTTACGACTCACCAACTTCTTGCGCCGACATAAGCTCCAAGCAGCCGACTATTCTTTCCGGTGATGATGTACGCGAGATCATTAATGAATCACTGAATAACTACTTCCAATACACCGTCGCCCCCTTTCTCCGAAATGAGATCAAGGCCGCTGTTCAGGATAGGGGATCTTCGATTCCAGGTCCCTCTCAGGTATAATCACATATATAGTTTTTTTGACTGTCTTAAAACACATCTGAGCATGGTAGAATCACATATAGAGTTTTTCTAGATGCCTTAGAACACATATGAACATGCTATAATCACATATTCAATTTTTTTACTGCCTTAGCACACATATGAGCATGATAGAATCATATATATATATATATATATATATATATATATATATATATATATATTTAACTTTTTGTCTGTCTTAGAGCACATATGAGCATGATAGAATCACATATAAAGTTTTTTTGATTGCATTAGAACACATAAGCATGCTATAATCACATATTCAGTTTTTTTACTGCCTAAGAACACATATGAGCATATTATAATCACATATTCTGTTTTTTGACTGCCTTAGCACACATATGAACATGCTATAATAACATATAAAGTTTTTTAACTGCCTTAGAACACATATGAACATGTTATATATCATTTATGATAGAATCACATATAAAATTTTTGGCTTTGCCTGCCTTAGAGCACATATGAGCATGCTATATTCACATATTCAATTTTTTTACTGCCTTAGCACACATACGAGCATGATTGAATCACATATATAGTTTTTTGCCTGCCTTAAAGCACATCTGAGCATGGTAGAATCACATATATAGTTTTTTTATATGCCTTAGAACACATATGAACATGCTATAATCACATATTCAAATTTTTGACTGCCTTAGCACACATATGAGCATGATAGAATCACATATAGAGTTTTTTTATTGCCTTAGATCACACATGAGCACATGATAGAATCACATATAGTGTGTAATTTATTTCATTATATTTTGTTTATCAATACTGACTGTTCTTTTCTTGTGTAGGCTGCTAGCGATAATCAGGGTAGTGGAGCTGAAGGGACAGATAAAGACAATGAACAAGAAGACGCACAAAATCTTGGCGATGATTAGAGGACTGTGTTGAAGAAGTTCTATTTTTTTTATTTTTCCTAATTGTAATTGTTGAATTATAAATAATTAAACTTCTTAGTTTTAAGGTGGAACGATTAATTATTATAGATACTTGTTATATGAATTTTTTTGTGTGGTTTGTTTTTTATTTACAGGAAATATAAATTGTACAGGAAATATAAATTGTACAGTTCTCGGTAATTAATTTTTAAATAAATTTTTTTTGATTTTTTTTCGTTTTTGCGATGGATTAGCGACGGATGATTCCGTCGCTATTCATATTAATCTAGCGACGGCTTAGCGACGGAATTAAATCCGTCGCCACGCCGTGGTCGCCGTTTAGTACCGGCGGATTGGCGACGGAATATAGCGCTCGTTATTCCGTCGCAATTAGCGACGGACTTGGCGACGGAATTATTCCGTCGCCAGTTAGCGTCGAAATATTCGCGACGTAAGCATACTGTCGCCGCGTTGTCGCTAATCCGTCGCTAACATGGTTAGCGACGGATTAGCGACGAAATGTGGTCGTCGCTAATCTACTGCTTTGTTGTAGTGATTTTATAGTGTTGTTCAGTCTTCCAACAACGATTTATAGTATTGTCGGGTCTTCCTACAACGATTTATAGTATTTTCGGGTCTTCAACGAGCCTCACAACGATTTATAGTATTGTTAGATCTCACTACAGTGATTTGTAGTGTCTTCCGCAAATTAGTATAGCGATTTGTAGTGTTATTCAGTAAGCAAATCACTGTAAATCGCTAATCGAATTACGATCAACTTGTCAAGGTCATATTTTCATAACCGAAGATCATATTTCAAATCCGTAAAAAGTGGTGTCTTCGTTATTGAGTCTAGTTTATTCCCGTAAATTTTCAGTGATTTCTATGGTTATTTCATTCCCTATTTTAACTAAAAATTAGACCCCTAATCATTTTCAGCATGACCTGATCTGCTTCCTCCCTACTCAACCAAGCATGTAGATCACATGCAGAGGTTCTGATATAAAAAATAATGAGAAGTAAAGAGCCGTTTGGATGCCACAAAAGCAAAGAAAACCCTGTTTGTGACAAACCTCCCCCACCCTGTTTTTTCATTTACCCAACTGGGTTTATCAATATTCATTTACCCTAGGAGGGCGGCACCATCCCGGCCATTTTTTTGCTGGTAGCTGGATGAAAAATGGTCAAGCTTTTTGTTTTTCTTTTTTAGGTTTTTAAGGACTAAAAAGTGTCACCCAAACAGGTTAAAAACCTGGATTTTGGCAAACCAGGTTTTGCCCCGTCATCCAAACAGGACCTAAATAAGAAAATACATAGTGTATTTCACTCGTGGATTTGAAATTTACTGGTGTAACCAATATTTTTCCCTTAGGTGAAATTAAAAAGGACAAGTGGCAAACAAAACAAAATGATTGTAACACATTTACCACATTTTCCCTCAAACAAAGGTAATAAGCTTCACATGCAAACTAAACAAAATAATAGTAATAACAAGACTAAAGTTGGTTTGGACACGGAATCCTTTAAAGGTAATCACTCACTCTAGAAGTGGATGCTTGTCCTCTTCTTAAAAGTAGTTTCTGATGTTAATTAACTTCAAGCTCGCAAAACTCGCTAGCTACATAAAATGATTTATAATTGGAAATCACCCCTTCTGTCTAGAGTTCATTATTCTCTCTGTTCAGACTAACAATTTTCATATAAATTGGTAAAGTCGATGCTTTCAGATAGGGACACAAGTTTTTTTTTTTTTAAAGCAGTCTGGGGTTAGGCAGCCCCCTACCAGGATAACAGTCTTCCCATGTGACAGAGGGATTCGAACCTAGCCTTCAGCCATTTTCACAAGACCCCGCTTACCACATGGGATACCACCTCGGTGGTGATAGGGACACAAGCTTGCACTACAAGAAAAAACTAAGAGCATTTTCATCTGCACTGTTTTTCTTGGCGCCAGTGAAAAAGCCCAGAAAAAATCATGTTTTCTGGCGCAGTGGAAAAGTGCGCCAGTGAAGATATATTTTCGGGCGCATTGATTCATTGCGCCAGTAAATACCAGACTTCAAAAAGGGACAAACCGATGACCCTGATTATCCATAATTAGCAAACTCCGTGAATTGTACCGTATCAACCCCTCACCGAGTCAAAAAAGTAAAAATACTTGGTTTAGACTAAATTCGAGTCAATGTCTTGACTCAGCTGAGTCTCATCATGTTTTCTTCACTTATTTGAGAGAGAGACAGAGATGTTATACTTGAGTGTGAAAAGATGAACAAGGAATCCATGTTTCTCATAAATATACCCTTTGAAGAGGTTTTTATATATAAAATATATGTATATTATTTATATTTAGTAAAATTAGTTAAAAATCATGACTCGCCCGAGTCACCATGTTGACTCGGCCGAGTTACCATGTTAGGCATGACCCATCCGAGACCAAGTCCTGAACCTTCCATCTGCCGTCGGAGCTCCACGGCTGACAGGCTGCATCTCAAAGATGTAGGGTGAACAGGTGGAGAAGCACACTAAAGGTGTACAATCACATTGCACCTGATCCTCCCTCGTGTTTTGCATGGTTTTACACCATGGTGGACCTTGGACAAGGTTTGCTAAATAATTGTACCTGTGGACGACCAGAAATTTGATGTTTTCTCTTTAACTATAAAAAGTTAATGAAGCATGATGGAAAGAATATGGGTTGGCAAAATTCCTGAGGTGATTGATATGCCAAAAAATCATGTTCCTTGTGTGCAAACGAACGGCTTTTTGATGTGGTACGGCGAGCATATTAATCAAGTTTGGAAACACTCAGTTAAAGGACGTGCTGTCAAATCATTTGACATCCTCAGTGTTCTTTGCTTCGATCCCACTGTCCCGTGTACAAATTGTGGGGTTCACAAAAAAAGTTAATGATGATGCCATTAAGTAGTGTGGTGACCATCTATCATCATGGTGGACAGTATGGATGTGATGCAGCAGCGGTGGAACACATATCCGGGTCCATATGGTTAATTAGATTATTTGATATTCATTTTTTAGTTTGAATGTTTACTTATTTTGGGTCGTTGCAATGGATATTGAATCTAATTAATTGATCTGTATTTCAGATTAACAATTTATTAGGATTAAAATTTGTTTTTTTAATTAAATTTTTTTATATAGATAAGAAACTTGAGTCATCTGAAAATGTAACATCTTATCTACATATAGAACAATCAAGGTAGGGTTTGAGATGAAATGAAAGCTAGTTTATTGATTTTCCTATTATTTTCAGTTTTTTTCTGATTTCTTGGATGAAGATACATAATTTTAGATAATCTTAGGAGTAGCTGCTAGTTTGGTAGATTTTCTTCCGAGAATGGGTTTAGGTCAGGATGTCAAATCACTTTGAAAGTGATTTGGCAGATCACCTGATCGGTTCCCCAGTTAAAGCCAGTGAACCACTTTTTTGTGGTAAAGCCGTGACTTTCAGTTGCATGTGGGCCTTATTTTCATGAGTTTTATTTATTGTTTACAAACACAAACAAAAACACATTTTATAAAATGAATCAAGTGTTGGATCACAAACTATTTATTAAACTAAAATAAATATGAAAAAGAAAGAGAGAGAGAGAGAGAGAAAGAAAGAGCAGGTGGGGGAGGACAAGAGTAAAGATGCATAGGGGTGGTAGTAGTTTTAGCGTTGAAGATGGTAGCTAGTCGGTGGTATTGGTGTTAAAGAAGCGGAGGTGGTAGTGATGTTGGTGAATGGTACTATTGGTGGTGGCGATGGTAGCCGTGGCACCAGTAGTGGTAAAGGAAGGGTAACGAAAAAGCAGTTGTGATGCTGGGAGCAGTGGTGGCAGTGAAGATAGGGTAGTGGTGGTGTTGGTGGTCATGGTGATAGTGATAGTGGTAGTTAAGGGAAAAGGGTAGGATCTGGTTCGGACCCAGGTGCTATCATACTTGGACCCGGTTTTTGGGTATGGTACCGGGTTCGGAGCCGAGTCTAATCGGGTCTACTATACCCGATAAGAACTACATGAACCAGACCCAGACCATACCCAGTGAAACCATATTTTTATCATTTTTACATTGAAAATTTGCGGGTCTTCATCAGAATTCGGGTTTGATCCAGGTCTAGTATAAAATTTCCCAAATTATACACAGGTCCATGTATGAATCGGACCTTCGGGTCCGAACCCAGAACTTAATCGGGTCTTAATATTTATCACAATACCCAGACCCTATAGGGTTTGGTTGGGGTCGAGTCCGGGTAAACCCAACCCCTTGACAACCCAAGTGGTAATGGCAGTGAAGAAGAGGACTCGATAGTCTATCAACGGGAGCTTCACGTGATTGGTAGGAGCTGTCAGTGCATGTCTTCTTTGTGGTGGGACGTTGCAGGTTCAAACCCCAGTGGTACCTTCAATAGTAACTGGTGGGGTCTACCCAACCCCAACTTGCCTTTACAAACAAAAAAAAGACGGTGAAAATGGGAGAAGAAAAGTGGAAAGAAAATCTTTCTTTTTGTTTTTCAAAACAAGGGATGTTTATTTCTACTTATCAAAACCTGTTTAGAAAGAAAAAATATAACTTTTTTCTGTCCAAAAAAAAAATAGAACTTTCCCAAGATGAAAATTAGTTATTAAAAATAAAAAGTAAATAACATGAAGTACATCCAAACGAAGGGCTGGGAAAGAAAATTATTTTATTTTATTTTCTTTTAATTTCATTTTCCTTCTACCCATGTTAACTAAAATTATTTTCCAACTCGCCTTATCAACAAAAAGCCATCAATATTGGCTACGCTCATGGGTTCCAAACTCCCCCTTCTTAGTCTGTTTAGGAGGGATTGACCGTTGAATTATGTTTAGACATAAAAACATGACTTTTTGAAGGGTCAAATTTTTGTATATTTTATGTCGTTGATTTTTAACCCCGGCAAAAACATGTATACACATCAAAAAATCATAATTCAGTCCATACCTACTCAACCAAGCATGTAGATCACGAGTCTATAGTTTTTTTCACTTGTTAATTTGAAAGCCACAAGTTTAACCAATGTTTTCCCGTTGTTAGGTGATTTAGAAGAACAAATGCCATATAAAACAAAAATAATAGTAATATTCAACACAATTATCCCATTTTCCCTCAAACTGAAGTAGCATGCTTCACATGCAAACTAAACAAAATAATAGCCCCAAGGAGGGTGGTTGGCGTAGTGGGGTGGGGCCTTGGCTGCTAGACTGACAGTCTAAGGTTGGATTCTCATGGGCGTCGCCCCTCTGCGCAAGCCAACATATAGCATAGGCCTCGGGGGCAGGGGTCCTAGCCTCGGAGTTTTATTTTGCCGGCATAATGATCGTAGCACAACCCGGTCTTCATGCCGGGTGCGGTTTCCACGGGTTATTAAAAAAAAAAAACTTAACAAAATAATAGTAACCAATGAGGTCTCCGCTAGCTTGTCTTGGTAGGAGCAGCTAGTGCACGTCACCTTGTGTGGGGACGCTGCAAATTCAAATGCCAATGGTATGGTTGTATAACTGGTGGAGGTTTGCCTAACCCCAGCTAGTCTATCTTAAAAAAAGGACAATAATAAAGTTGGCTTGGTAATCATATCCCCTAGAAGCATGGTGACTCCTTGGGTGCAAGGGTTAAAGCCCACAGTGTTTTAAGCGATGAACGTAAGTATGGCAGACAAATATAGCTCAAACGTATGAGATCCTCATGGTGATTTTTTCCTGCAAATATAAAAAAAAAAGATGCATGTTGTAATACTCACAAATTTTTTTAATTTTTTTAATAAATAAAAGATAACTATTTTAGTAATTATTTAAGATTAAATAATATGTAATTAATGATTTTTAATAATTAGTAATTTTTAATCGATTATATTATCAATTAATCATTAGTAATATTTAATTTATCAAATATTAATTAATGTGGGTCAGAACTGAATTCAATTGATGGACCCAACCCAACCCAAAGCCCCCCATGTTTTTCACTCTTTATTTTTCACTCTATGGTTTTCACCCCATGATTTTTTATCCCATGGTTTTTCTCCTTCTCTCTTGCCTATAAAATGGTTATCACATTCTCTCTTTTTCATATCTCATTCTCTCATCTATTTCTCTCTATCACTAGCATCTCCTCTTTTTTTAAAGTCACAGCCAGCAACTTCTGCCAGCGTAGCTCCACCAATGCCATCTTCCATGCTACTTGTCCTTCCACCATCAACATCACCACCTACTCAACAGAGGAGCTGCCCCCTCCTCTTCCACCTGAATTGACTCTTCCTCTATTGTTTTCGTCATCATACATGCATATATTGGTGCATTATCGCACTCGCATGCATTTTTGTGCTTGTGACACAAAACTTGAGGTGCACACACAAGTCCTTGCTCATGTTCGGACTTTGGCAAGTGTGGCCGACATCATATAGTTTGAAAGAAAAATCTCCAAAGGTATTTTTTTGCTTCGTAAAACTTTACTGATTTTGAGGTAGGAGAAATACACTAACTCATGTGTTTGTAGAGTTCTATTTCATGCAAGTTAGAATAGAGATTTATGCACAGGTTTCGAATATTATTCTAATATAAATTATGTGCATATATATATATATATATATATATATATATATTATGCATGTGTCACGTTTAAATTGAGCATATTGAAAGATTAAATGCTTCGAGATATTAAATATGCTTGTTTATTACTTAAATTATGAATACTTGGATATTCACTATTGTTTATGCATGCTTTAAAGTTTAAATAATGTGATAGATATTTCAAGTCTTTTGGACTCTTGACGAATATGTAATTTCTGAAATGTGCATTTGAAAGATGTTAACCCAGCGACTGTAGAACCTCAAATATGTAAACTTTGATTACACATATATTAAGTTCTTACAATCATAAAATCTGGGTTGTTTGATTTGACCTTGTTGAGATTTGGGTATTGTTTATATTAATTGGATGCAGAACTCTTGACGAATATGTAATTTTTGAAATATGCATTTGGAAGATGTTGGCTCATGATTGCTTGGAGAACATAGTTGGAGAGGAACAAAAGAACCTTTGAGGGTCGGCATACACAGAGAGTGACTCTTGGTATGATTCAATAGGAACTTTGCCAAAGATATAAGCTAAAATGGCCTGAGGCTGATCTCAATTGGATTGGTTCATGGCGGATTGGATGAAGCATCAATTGTAGCCTGTGGTGCGTTCTACTTGCTTTCTTTATATTGGCTTTAGGGCGACATCTTGTGCCCTATTTGGAATTGTAATGTATCTTTTACCAATTTAATGAAATATGTATTCTTTCAAAAAAAAACTTCCTATTTAATGGATTCGTGGTGAAATATTGGTTACTGTTTTTGTAGATACAAGAATTGCTATGATCTCCTTTCATGTTGCCACGGTATCCTTTTTATTTTCCTTTTTTGGTATTCCTTCATGTTTTCTGTGGTGCGGATGTTATATTCTTGTTTGCCAAAAATCAAGTTGTGAAAAAGAATTTGGTCTTGCTATTCAGTTAATTTTTACATAATGCAGGTGCAGAATGATAGCTAAGATTAGTTGAGTTTCTTTCAGTTCTCTTATAATGAGATTTTTTTTCCTTTTTGGGAAAATTGGGTGATTTTACCGTTGTTGGTGGTGTTGCTTCAATCCTCTAGAATAAGTTGTTCCTCATTTGAACCTTGGCCTTTTTGACGTGTTTTTTTAGGGCAAGTTTGAAAGAGAAAAACTCTTATAGGAAAAGAAAGTTTTGCTTATGAGAGTTTTTTATATGAGAAGTTCTCCAAAAGAAAGTTTTTCACTTGTTTGTGTAGCACGAGAAAAATAGAGTGGGAAAATGTCAAAATGAGAGAGATAAAGAGGGTGGTGATGATGGTGGTAGGTGGTGGTGATGGTAAGACGGTGATCGGTGGTGGTGGGGAGTGCAAAAATAAATTTGCTTGGATGTTTCCTATCAAATTTCATTTTCTTCCTGATTTCTCAACAAAATGTGGAAAACCTTCTGCAAAATCTTTCCCTGAAACTCCCCAACCCATCCTAATGCTCCAAAGAAGTTCAAAACATCCAACATTGCTTTGCTTTTTGAGAGAGGATCATGCGTTTACCACCACAAACCCCACCAATCTTTATTGTAGCTCAGTACAAGTGGGACCCATAAAGGTGTGGAAGCAGATTAGGTCATGCCGAATATGAGCGTTTTTGCTCATGCCAACATCGTGGCCATCCGATTTGCATTTTAAAAAGCTCAAAAGTCAACAAAACCACGTGGCATTCATTCAAAAGGCAAACAGACGGCCACGATGTCGGCATGAGAAAAAATGCTCATGTTTAGCATGACCTGATCTGCTTCCTAAAGGTGTGGGGTCCGTGGATTAAACTAATCTCACCCAACGTTTTACAAGATCCTCTCTCCTAATTTTTCGAGATCAACATTTTTTTCCTGAAAAAATCCACCATTTTCATGCATTTCATGTTTCATAAATCATTCAAAAATAACAAATGTCCTCAATAAGTACTTCAAAATCCAAAAAAGCACAAATGAAGAACGATCCAGAGCATCCGAGAGATGGAATTACCAGAAAAGGAAAAAGGATCGATCGAGAGCATCCGAGCAAGGCTAATTCTTTCGATAGAAATGGCAAAGGTTTGGCTACACACTTTGACAGTCCACAACTGAGGGAGCTTCACTACATGGGTGACGCATGGACATGCACACTATCACGGTTAATTTTTCGCAATTCATGTCTCGCACAGAAAGGGAGCTTGGCGGGTTGTTTGGACTGTGTGGCACGCAGCTTGCCATAGAGGTGAGGATCTACGTAAGTTTGGCGAAAGCGAATTTGATGCAGTGCATATCTCATGCACGCTTAGCACAAAATAATTGCTTTAAACATCAGTGTTGAACGGGTTGGTAGTGAGGCGATGTCAAAGTCTTTGGCGTATAAGCATCTAAGCCAAGGAGGAACATATGTATCGTCTTCATATGATGAACTCATGAGCAATCGAGGGTCGTAGAGCCAGTTACGTGTTCGAATAATCATCACAGACACTTAAATGAGCATCGAGTTTCTAAGGCGCATTGAACAAGAGGCATATTGTATTTAGGCACCTGCGAGCCCCTCAGAGTGCATAGTGCACCCCACGAGAAACCTTTCATCATGATGGAGAAGATATTTTGGCTCCCAGCCGAAGCCAGTTGCTAGTATGACGTAGTGAAACTCTTTAGCCAAGAAGAATCATCATCTCGACATGCACTCATCGAGCCACTAGTAAAGGTGAGAGGTTGGGGGACAAGAATGGGTCTCGCACATGCCTAAGATGCCTATGAGAAATTTGCATACTCATGAGCATCCTTGTGCACTTCGATGTGTTGCTAACAAGATATAAGAGTTGCCCACTCTGGACCGCACGGTAATACACCAATGCAAGTCAAGAGGAAGGTCCCCTACATAGGTATTATGGGCGTTGCCCCCCCAATAAGAGGAACCCTAATGCCACTTGGAAACTCAATATTTTTGTTGAATTTTGTATTTCGCTGAAACGACCGCACCAGAGTCTTCCGCACATATGAATATATCGACGAAATTTCAATCTTGGCTCAGAGATTCTCAATGTGCATGAAGATATATTGCCCCAAAGTTTGAGTTGGCCTACATAGGCACAGACATGGCACCTATGGATGAAGTAGCTCTTTTCTATGCTCTGACTTTACGAACGTGATTCCTACATATGATTGTGCAAAAGAATACTCAACTGTGACACATGAAATCTGCATAGAAAACCTCTATTTGGAGATATGAAGTTGGGATGGGTCACAGGTGACGTAGCGCCGCCGAAGTATGGCACATAGCCACGGGTGGCTGAAAAGACCCACGTGGCATGGAGCATAGAGCTGAGCAAATGCACTTAAGAAGTAATGTGCATACTAAGGTTTACTTGTTGAGCTACTTATGAGCAATGTTGGGTTGTCTTGTGTCACCGCCTCATGTCATAGCCAAGACTTGGGCTTTCCACTTAACAATGTGTGTGTCACTATAAGCCCCACCGCAACGCAAATGCATGTACACCACTTTTGGCTGGTGACAAATAAAATTCATCATAACACGCACAAACCACATGCAGCACACTTGTGGGCATGCTCCAACTGATGCACGTCAAGGCCCACACACCCAGTCAGCTCAGTCGACCAGCATGGGCCTATGTGTGATGCTTTGGATGACATTTCCAATCGTCTGCTGGAAAATCCACCGACGTTCTCTTGATTTTTTAAGGCAACATCAAGGTTGTGCACTTTCTGGTCCAAAGAACGCATTGTAAAAGTGTACTTATTGGCCAAGCACCTATAACCATTTGAATTCAGGCATGTGCATAGTGTGCCAACCTACGGCCACCCGCGGCAGAATCTTTGGAGACGCCCAGTCCTACAGACACGCATTTGGTTTGTTCATTTTATGCAGTGATCAAAGGTTGTGTAGCCCGCCAACCTAGACGTGCCTTGATGTAGGAATATCTCTCTCTCTCTCTCTCTCTCTCTCTCTCTCTCTCTCTCTCTCTATATATATATATATATATATATATATATATATATATATATATATATATATATATATATATATATATATATATATATATATATATATATAAGAGGCTGATATTTGAATTTTATATAAGTCCTCAGAGGTTTCTACGCTCCTAATAAACTTTTTTCTTATTATATCTGGTTCCTTATTACATGTATTTATAGTTGGCAGCAAATCATATAGAGCTTCACTTCTGTGTTATTTTTCTCACCACAAAAATCGCAAACCAAATTATGATCGAGTTAAGGCACCAATGATTTTCATTAGCTATTGCATACTGCGATCGGTTTTGGCCAGGATTCGAATGTCTCCACACATTTGTCAACCTTCTTGACGATCAGTTACTTAAAAGAAGATTCTTATGATAGCTCACAATTGTAGTACCATATATATGTGAATGTCTTTACACATTTGTGAACCTCCTTAACTATCAGTTACTTAAAAAGAGATTCACATGACATCTCGCAAATGTTGTACTATATATATGCAAATATCTTTCTTTGAGGATCATTTACTTAAAGAAGATTCATATGATAGCTTGCAAATATATATATACATATATATATATATATATATATATATATATATATATATATATATATATATGTCACCACACATTTGTAGACCACCTTAATAATCAATTACATAACGGAGATTCGCATGGTAGCACGCGAACCTCAAGAGATTCGCTAGTGCAAAGGATAAAAGTGTCCTAAAAGGTCAAGCATTTGCAAATTTGGACATTGGACGGATTTATAAAGTTGTGAGACAATTTAAGAAACATGTAATTTTTTCATACAATAAGGTCAATTTTAATTTTATAATTATTGAAATACTAATTTTGGATTTAATAAGTTGGTCATGTTTGGCATGATCACCAAACAGGTATAAAAAAACCTTAGTTTTTTTTCTTTTGAAGACGAAGGAAAATCTCCATCGAAAACTGGGTTTTCAATGTAGAAAACGGATTTAGAATTAGGTAGAAAACTGGTGACATGAAAAAAAACAAAAAATAAAACTCATGTATAAATAATTCATTCTATTGTCTTTATATAGACATGGATGAGTAATAATGTCAAAGAGTGTCTTATATGAGATATACATTTGCATGCTGCAGATTGGTGCTAACACCCATTTATGATGAGTGTCATAGTCTTTCATCCACGTGAATAATGAAAAAACACTACTCATGTTAATAATTAAGTGTTTATTCTCTTTTAAATTTGACACATATTATTTAACTTAATTTTAAAGTTAAATTTTTAAGAGACTATCTTGTAAATAAATATCACATGAATTGTACTTGTCTCTTAAAAGTCAACTTACCACTCTACCCTCCTTGTAAAGAACTTTCAAGGATGGGCAATTTTGACTCTCTACGCTTATGAAAAAATTCAGTTATAAAACTTAGATAACTATGACCCTCAATAATCACAATAGACAAAAACATATAAGAACTTTCAAAAAATCTTTTAGAAATTATATTTTAATCCCAAACCAATATTAAAAAGGATTCATAAATAATTTTATTAATTATTTTGAAACTAATTTTTATAACAAAAATCACATATGGGTGCATATGATTAAAAATTTTTGAAAACTTGACACAGCATGGAGCTAGCCAGCTCGCAACAGTGATCATACAACTTGCTCTGTGCCCTTGGATTTCATTGCCAGAAACAATTGTTAGTCTTGTACTCAGGCCTTTCCACTTAACTAAAGATGAAGGAAAGATCAGAGCCATCATAGCTAATGGCTGACCTCACGGGGCATTCTTATGATAAGTGTTGAAGTCGAACCAACCAATGCAAAAGAAACATGGTTTGTAAGTAATCTGTTAAAACTCAAAAGATCTAGGACATGCATGTTTGATATAAGAAACTTCAATTAGAGTAGGAAATTTATAGTGATATGCAAAGATTTTAAGATTACCAAAAACTTGTAAAAGTAGCTTGTAATACTTCACAAATGCTACGATTACATAAGAGAAAAAAACCTAGTTTATCAAAGTGGAAAGCGGTTGCAAGTTTGACATCTTTAGGCTTAAACTGAAGAGTTCAAGAACAATGTTGCAAATGAAGACAATCATATATGCATCTAGAGATCACATGTGAGCATATTATGTTAGGTATGCCAACAGAGGTGCTTACTGGTTTTAGAAAGTAGAGGTAAGCCCTAAAACCCCACAACAAAAGTTAGCACCTGAACCCTAACCTAAATAATGAACCAAAATCTCTTAATGGACCCAAACTTCTTTTAGTGGGTCTCTTTGAACTCATTGTAAGCCCTAAAACCCCACCAAGAAAGCTCCAATTTAGGCTTAAGCCCTTATCTACTCTATTAAATCTAAAGTGAACTTCTCCAGTAACCTACCTATATCAAAATCTATTATGTATCCAAACCATAATAACCAAGCCCAAAATCATCTTATATCCATCATGCCTTACCTGCTCCAAACTTTCAAATTGCCTAAATCAGATTAGTATGTGTTCTCACAATTAACTATGGATGAGGTTCTTTTAGAAGGAATCCAAATTTTGTCTCATCGCTTTAGATTCATATGATTTACATCCGTTTGATTTGTTTTACTTTGAAGGCATCTTACTTTGATTGGTTTGGAAAGAAGGTTCTTTGTTTCAATATATATATTGAGGTAGATATTGCTTGGATCATTTAGTTGATAAAGCATCATGAGATTCAGTTCCATATTATGGGCACATAACCCACAAACTGGAATAGAAGTGAAAAAAGCGCAAGGGGGGTCTAAACTTCTCTAACCTGAGAAGAATGACGCAGAAACAGAGCAGAAGACTCGATCCAATTTTGGTTATTTGGTTTTGTTGTATTTATTTAGTTTGGATCTTAGTTTAGGATCTTGGTTTGGCCAGTGACCGTTGCACCGGCTTCCAAACAAAAGGATAAACCGGTGGTGGTTCGGCCTCTACCACTCGTGGTTTCCTCTTGGTTTTTCAACAACCAGGGCATGCCCCAACCCACCACGCCCACCACGGCAGGCGACAGATTTTTGGTAGTGGCAGTACCTTTGGTTGACGGGTGGGTCAACTGGTGGTTGGTTTGTGACAAAACAAACACTAAGGCTTTCATGGCCCTTTTGATGGCATCTCCGACAGGGTTCGCATGGGATACAACTGCATCACCGACGGTTCTGTTCGGGTTAGGGATGCTCCCTCCCCTGACTAGAATCAACTAATATCGCGCTCAGGTTTTCGTTGGACGGATGGGTGATTCCAATCACCAAGGGCACCTCAACCTTAAGCGAATACCTCAAACAAGAACTCTGCTTTCCTCTTCCCTTGGCACTACCATGATTTGATTCTACTAGTTTTGAATATTTGTGATTCTTTGATAGATTTCGACAAATTTTTCCTCTACCAGTCAATTCGTATCTCCCAACTGTGTAATCATTCAAGAGAAGCCTTCTTGCATGCACTGGAGTAGACCCTTTATCTCATCAAGAGCCTTATGTGTATCTTGTAGATTGACCTCAAGGCGCTTTAAACGTGCTTGAGATCTTTTCTTGATCTTCTAAAATTTGTAGAGGCAAACCATGCCTTTTGCTAACAAAATTTTTCAAGCTTTGATACCAAATTGATGCAAGGATCAGTAGGATTGCTCCTAAACCCTGCAAGAATCAGCACCCTAAGGCAGTTATGAAGCTTGAAAACTACGAAAAAAGAGAAATTGACATAAAATTTAAAAAACACTAAAAAAATCTCATAATTCATTCATCTCTCCACTTTTTGTCTCTATAATGAATATTTAAAAAAAGACAAAAACCCTGGAAACCATAATTCTAGTATAAATCTAAGATAGATCTAATCTGAAACTATGATCCAAACATGTCTCAAGAACCAATATGAATATGATCCGATATGAAATAAAATCCTAAACAAAGAATCAAACTAAATAAATACAAGAAAACCAAAATAGATCTAACTCGACCCTTTATGGACCTGAGCCTTCAGATCTGCTCCAGCATAAGGGGTTTGTTGACCTAACCACCAAAAAACATGGAAAAAAAAAAGAGATCAAAGGATACAGTTAATTGGATGTTTGTAATTATACATTCTGAAGTCTAGACAGGTTCAGTGTCGGCTTCTGCAAAGGCATGGCACTTTGGGACAGCTAACTTGATCAAAGTTCATACATGCAAGTGTTCCATGTACAGTAGTCACTGCCAGGTTCCTAGGTGATTTTCCCAGTTTTCCCATGCTTGCCCATTTGTATTGTCGTTTGGTCATACACACAAAATGTATGTAAGTGACCCTACCACTTCAGTTTTGCAACAGTGACTGATTTGTAAAATTAAATATCAAACAATACACAAGGCAATGAAAAGGAAAATAATGATTAATTTTCAGTTATATAAAGAAACCATTTTGAAGTTCATTAACAATAGTGTAATCCCATTTGCAGCAGCATAACTTCTACCTTGTGAATAAGAAAGCAAGTTCTGCAATAACTAGTGTTCAAAATTAGAAGTCACTGCAAACTTGCTTCTCAAGCTTCAAATATAAGAACAGTTAAGCAAGCAGAAACTTAAGGTATATCATATCTGCTCATTAGGGCTTTAAATAACTAAAAGTATGACAAAAAGTAATAATAATTTCCAATATTTAGTTAATTAAATTCCAAACCAGAAAATAATGGGGAACCATTCCAGGAAAAGGAGGTGCAGTGTAAGAGAGGAAGATGAGAAGCGCAAAAAAATTCTATGTTCACAAGTTGATTGGGAGATTACTAAATCACATTAATAGTGAGCAGAATAGTTTCAGGAACCAGCAGCTTAATCTAGATTAAACATGGGCACGTTTGGAGTGAGAAAATAGTACCAAAGAAAAAAGTTTATCTTTTCCAACCGTTCCAAACGATAGAAAAATTTTCAAAAAGAAAGTGTTCTAAAAATACATTTTTATAGGAAAAAAACCTCCACCCCTCTACATGGGTGCGGAGAAATTTTTCCTATCAAAAGAAAATTTTGCATTAGGGTCGTTGTCGCCGCATCATCCCCAGCCAGTTTCTCACCGCCGACCCCAAGGGCCGCGCCATCATGATTGGCGCATACGAGAAGCAGAAACTCATCTACTCCATCGCCGCTGTTGACTGCAGCTTCGACAACCCAGTCTTCACTGACATCGAGCTTGACTACTCCAAGGCCGACCAGGACCCCTCCGGCCAGGCCGCCATCGATGCCCAAAAGCACCTCACCTTCTACAAGCTCAACCATGTCTCCCGCAGTGGTCCGAGCCCATCGACAACGGTGTCAACCTGCTCGTCACTGGCAGTGGTGATGCCCTCTTCTGCACCAAAAACTGTCATGTACAAGAAGCAGGGCCACCCGGACGGCTGTGCCCTCATCCCCTGCCGTGGTGTCCTCCCCACCGAGACCCCCCACCCCCCTCATTTTCTCACATTTTTCATTTTGTTTTTCTCATGCTAGACAAACAAGTGAAAAAAATTTAATTTAGAAAAGTGATCCTATCAAAACTTCTCATAGGCAATTTTTTTTCCTGTGAGAATTTTTCTTGCTTCCAAACGTGCCCCATAAAAAATGATTCTATTCTGCAATTAATGAGATCAAAAGAAAATTTGCTTACATACAACAAAATGAATGAAGATGTTTTGAGTATTCCTCGCAGCTGGAAGCTGTGACCAATCCTTCCAATTGCAAAGGGTGAGAAGGAACATGGGTCTTTTGAGGTCTTGCAGCTAGTATCTGTAAGTTATCCCTCCCCTCCAATATGATACTGTTAAAGGACAAACTTGAACATTCCATTTGAATCTATTGGCAGTTGTTCTATGAGTCTTTATCTGCCTTTATCCAAAAATGAACTCAGCCAATCAGTCAGACTTTCCAATCAAAATAGACATTAAAAGCAAAGGACCATAAACTGCATCTTGCCAAAATTAAACTTGCTGAAATGCAGAAAGCACTTCAAATGTTGTTTGAAGATGGATGCACTCAAGACCCCATAGAGAAAAATCAGCTTTTGTATAAGTAGTTTGAAGAGGAAATTCAGTCCTTGCAACCTGTGGACGGTATGGCAAGTGAAACTGTAGTTTTAGAATATTAAAGCAGAAATATCATGGCAAAAAAAAATTCAGTGATCAAAGTATAAGTGCAATAATCAAATTACCTTCAAAGTTGTTTCTTCATCCACCATGCATCGGTATCGAGTTGAACCATCAAGAGGGCAGATTCCTCCCTTGTAGACAAAATTGGCATTGCAAAGAGCGGACAATTGCAGTAGCACATCGGACATCAGACTATTGTCTTGCTTCTCAGTCTCTTGTGAATCTTGGGACACAGAAGTAATGCATTGAAATATTGCCAGTAGTCATTCCAACAGAAAAGTACCTGGTCCTTTCATAAGAATTTCTTCAGCGGCAATCTCCTTTGCCATAGATGTTTTGGAGCTCCTACACAAGAAACAATTAAGCATGAATACCTATCCAAGATTAGCTGAGGAAAAAGAATAAAGACAACTACCCAAAATAAAGGACAAGTGAAAGCATAAAGCATACTTCTGTTTCCTCCTTCGAGTATTGCAACCTCCAGTTGGATCAAACAGCGATGCATCGAGAGTAGCAGGATTCCTTGAAGCAAGGAGTGCAGAAATTAACAAAAGCTTGGCAGGCATGGAGATGTGAAAATCAAGCCCATCGCCATCTTCCCTGCAGCTGTGTTCATGAAATCCCCTTCGGCTGAACTCTCCTTTTGCTGGTTTTGCAGCCATTGGGCATCGATAACTCAAATATCTCATTCAATGCCATTGCAAGATGAGGCGGGAGATAACTAAAAAGTCCTCTTCAACTCTTCAACTCTTCATCAGGAATAATCGACAGATCATTTAATGGCTCACAGTTTTTCTGAAACAGTGGAAACAATGCAATGGACAGTTCATTGATTCTTCTGGTTATCCTACAAAATGGCTTCAATGCAACACTGCATCAACCATTCAAACAAAGCATCAAATACGGAGCACATGACATGCAACCATATCCAGAAAAGCAAAGTGGCATTTCATTTTGCATAGTAACATTAAATGCAATTATGCAGCTTAGTGTTTTTCTTTTTTAAACACTACAGAATTTTCAAGAAAAATACAAATAATATGGTAAAACAGTACCATTAAGACCAACAAGAAGGAGCCGTTGACTCTCAGAAAAGGATGAGAAGATGTCACCATCCTAACAGATACTAGGGGCACTATAATAGAGTTAGAGAAAGGATAAATGAATTGCAGAATGGCTCAGTCATAAATCTGCTCTCTGATCCTCTGCTTTGGTGCAATGTATCAAGGACATTGCACACATATAGCCGATATTGTAAAGCATTCTGTGATATTATCATGATTTTGTCACAACAATATCACTGTTTTTGTTCATCAGAATTTTCTTTTATGTTCAAAACGTTTCCTAACTTTTCTTTACACTTTCACAACACAATATATTAGCAGAATCAATTGTTTTCTATCCTTGATATTGTTTTTTGTGTTTTCTCAAAAATACCAAGATATGGTTGACATTTTCACAAGCTCTATAAAGACTCTATAATATCCCAAGATATTGCCTAGTGACTATGAGTAAGACAGATTAGGATCATCTATGAAATGTATGCCATATCATTACAAGGTTACAGAAAGCCCAATGTAATAAAACAACCAGACTTAAGCCACCAATCCAGAGACCATTAATGCAACAAGACGAATCACATTTCAACCAACACCCCAACACATACTCATTCCCCACCTAATTTGTTCAACCTTGGCGTGTGTTTTGCGGACCTTTATCTTGTTTTCATGAAATAAACCTTCCATATCACTAACCAAATTCAAATAGGATACATCTCCCGCTCTGTGCAGAATATATCATCAGAATTTAGTAATGATCTTGCTACCCCACAAATAGATGTTGCACATTCATTACATGCCCCACATTCATTGAAGCATTGTGCCAGACATTGCATGGTGTCATAAACATGGGCATGGCATTAGCATTCATGAAGTTTGTAATGCATAAAAGTTAGGCGATCGCCCCAGTAGGATTTCAGACGAATGATCATTTCAACACTTCCAAAGTTAATATAATCACCAAAAGGCAAACAGTGTGGAATTTTCTCCTTGTATGTGGAGAAACCCTACACAAAGGGCACGAGCAATTTAAACATATGAGCAAGTATTCGTGTTTGATGACTCTTTTGCTTGGGAAAATATGAATCAAAGAATTGCGTGGAAACTCCATTTAATGAAAAAATGTGGACCAATGTGCTCTAGAATTTGTGCCCCAAGTTGCCAAACTGTAAATTTTCTCAGCTGATTCAACTAGACTTATAAGAATTTATATGATGAGCTGTGAAAGAGAAAACGCCAGACTCTTTCTTAAGAAACTGAATTAAACGTAATTACTTGTAATGTCCATGAACTCGTTAGAAAATACTCGGTGCTTAGAAAAGCGTTCAAAATATAACGATCAAAGTCTACCGTGGTAATTACCTAATCAAGAAATGTAGCAGGGGCAAGAGGTGTTGAAAAATCTACTTACTCTAAGGAGGAGTAGAGCTTGGGATTTTCTTGCTTCCTCATCAGAATCCGGTTAATTTCGCCCTCTGTGTACGCAGGGAAGAACACCGTCACCGGCTCCAGAAACCCACTCTCGTGATGAAGGTCGTCCACCGGGACGCCGCTGATAAAAATCAAACCTAATTCCGGCATCTTCGAGATACCGGATAGCGAAAATAACACGGAGATCAAATCAAGCCCCTCATCCCAGTGTCGAACGATCTCAATGTTATCGAATATCAAGTACATCATCCCCCCTTTCTCGTCCGATTTATGAGCTCTATATCTCGCGTGGACCAGAGCATCCCTAAGCAAGCTCAAGATATCCGAAATACGATCGCATCTCGAGCCGCTAGAGTAATCATTTTCCGCAGTCCTCCTGTGAAGCATCAGCTGATCCAGCACGGACTCGAAGAGGATCCGTTCGCCTATGCAAGTCCGGCAGCTTGCATAGGCGAACGGGCGGCTCAGGTGCCGGAAGACGATGAGGACGATGCTGGTCTTGCCCGAATAAGGGTCATCGTGGATGAAGAGGGGCATCATCGGGGTGATCGGCAGGCCGATCAAGCGTCTGAGCTCAGCGATCTGCGGCTCGGGGCAGGGGAAATCGGCGAGGAGGGCTTCAAGGGAGAGGAGCTCAGATTCGGAGGGGAGGTCTGAGGGCAAAGGCTGGGAGGAGGGAAGTTTGGGTTTCAAACGGGTTGATGGGGAGAAGGACGACGATCGCGTCGCCGTCGAGGGTCGCCCTGCGTTCTCCATCGTCTCTGTCTCTTTCTTATGAGAGAGATGTTGGACATTATGGGTTACGGGTCCAACCCGCAGTTTGACCCGGTTTGACTAGTGGGTCACGTAAGTGACGGGATGATGGAGGTAGTGGGTGGGAGTTACGTGAATGTGGAGAGACCACATTCACGTAATTGCCCAATTCTCCATTATATAAAGTGATTTTGGGGTTACGAAAATGATGAGATTTCGTAACTTTCTCATACCAAAATAAAGTTCTGCATTCAGGCTCAGTGAAACGGGTCCTGCTCACCGTCAACATTAGGTCTGGGCTCATTGTGGGCGTCGACCGGCTGAGGAGAACGCCGAATCACCTACACAATCAATGGCGAATTCAGGTATGCTCCCTGTCTATTTGTTTTCACAGGGATTTCGCCCAACAAGAGAACCCTAGGGTATTTGATGGTCGCTTTTGGCGGGGAAATGGTTTTGAAGACTCGGCGTATCGGATTAGGAAAATTGAACCGATTTAGGGTGGTCCGAGTAGAAGAGTAGTTGGATGGTTTGGATATGCAAGCCGGATTTGGCCAGACCTGGAGTTGGAAAGATGTAGGAAAAGCGATACAAAGTGTTCGACCCTTTCAAACCCGAGAGTACATTTTTTATAACATTCCTAAAAAAAATTGCATCATCCCAGCCATAACCACCACCACCCACCGTCTCACCGTCACCGTCTATCTCACCTTCTCCTTATTTGTTTGAGGGTTTAGACAACCCACTTCATCTCCTTAATTGTTTGAGGCCCTCCCTTATACCTTCGTACCATCACCACCATCCACCTTCTCAGTTTGGGCTCTCTCTTGTTTTTTTTTAAGGTATAATATATACAAGTTTAATCTCACTTGTTATTTCTTCAAGACATTAGAAGACATTAGGAGGGCTTAAATATTGAGCTTGCTACTAAAACTTGGACCTTGCATTTAGATTTATATTCATATTCCAAATTTGATTTTAAATTAGGATTGGGTCAGACTCATTTCGATCTAATCCGATTTGGTCTTTAACCATCAAATTTAATACTTGTGATGGATTTAACCCCAAATCTATAATTGACCTTGGATTGGCTTATTTATGGACTTTGACCCAACCTTAAATCATAGGATCTGATTTCTTGTTTTTGACATGTGTTTTGATGCTCCTTAAATGGCCCTTGTGGGTGGTTGAGGCCTATATAAACCCTCTACCCCTCCCATTCTTCTCACCATTCCAGTCTATTTCTCTCATAAGTTCTTCTCTCCCATGAGATTTTCTCTCTCTTCCTTTCATGCTCTTTGTCCCTAGTGCTTCTTTTAGTGAGCCTATTTATTGATTTAGTCGAGGCTTCACCTAAGACAAGCTTAGAGTCCCTATTCGAATCGAACCTAGGGTTCATACCCAAGTTGAGCCTAGGGTTCAGCTTAAAATCGAGTTTACCTATTCAAGAGGCTTTTCAAGGTGGTTTGTATTAAGATATTCAGTTTCACCTAGTATAGAGCGTGGTCCAATCTTCGTGAGAAGGTGAAAGCGTAATTAAATGAATATCCATTACACCAAAGACTGATCTTATGTAAGGCAACTATCGCTTGAAAGTTAGCTCTTATAACGCATGCCTCCGAGCATACCTAGTTCAAGCTCAATTGCATAACTCAATGAGTTAAGTATTTTACAATGACTCTCTATCACACTCATTGGTGGATGACCGAGAAGTGGGAGGAGGATGGCACTGCTCAGCTCCAAATTTAAGAGAACAGTCACAATGGGAGAGTTAGGGGGAGGGAGGTTGCATCATTCAAAAACAAAAAGAAGCCCTAGTTTTGATGATTTATTTTTTTATTTTTATTTATTATTTTTTTTTTGGGGGGGGGGGGGGGGGGGGCTAGTGCAGATTGAGAGTGGGGTATTAAGATAGATGAATCATGAATGGTGGTAGTTATTAATTATTTTAATGTGTGAATCATATATTTACTTTTGTTTATTCTTACCTCTTCCTAATCCAAGGCTGCCATCACGGGTACTTTGTTTTTTGTGATTCATAGCAAGCATTTTGCAGGTGGGATTAGAATCGTAAGATTTTGATGCTTTAAGGTAACTGATCTGAGCTGTAGAATACATGAGTTCTAGTGCTTCTATTTTTTTAAGATATTCTATCAGCTTTATTGATTGAATTGTTTCTTATGGGCGGCTTAATGAATCATGTTTTTGCTTGTTAGTCTTTGCTTGTTAGTCGATATCTTTTAAGATTAATGCATGATAAGTGCCAAGTTTATAATTTTTTTGCATAGTTTATAAAACTTTTGATATATATATATATATACGCATGGGTTTGTGTCTTATTTTTTCTCAATTTTGTGTCACGTGTCTGAATTGTGTATAAGTATCTTCCTGCAGCTTTGTGACATAGCCCACAGGCGTCAGCCCTTTGCACATAAGAAAGAGCAAGGGCAAATGTGGCTTACTCGTGCCCAAGTAACTCAACTCTCTATGGGCAAGGGGTGTGTCACAGGTTTACACAATTGAGATAGCTATTCAAGGTATGGCAGGCTGAGCCAGTGTGACTAGGTCTAAAATTCAAGAATGGTTTTCCTTCTTTTCATGGAAAAAAATGCTAAAATCCTTAAAACCTATAATGTAAAAACTTTGCCACAAATATCAATCCTTTTTTAAAACATTGAAAAGTTTGTTATCTACCAAGAACCCAATAATTGTTAGAATATCCGAAGCTATGTCTGAGATCCGTGTGGAGAAATTAAGATAACAAAAAATATGCGGAAGCAATATAGGATCTAACAAAGGCACAATCAAATCACAACACAAGGGTTTACGTGGTTCGGTCAACACAACCTACATCCACGGGGCACAGAGAGAATAATCCACTATAATGAAAGTAGAGAGTACAATGTAGAGAGTATAACGTCCAATAGCTTGCCCAAAGCTAAAGATAATAACAACAAAGAAATCACAAGAAGAAATGAATACAAGATTACCTCTCGGGTGCACAACCCGAGTCAAAGCTCACACCACAACCAACACCTCTATCTGAGGATCAATGCGTGGTGACGAACCTTCTTCCTTCTTTTTTTTCTTTCTACTCTCTCTCTTACTTTTTCTCTCTCTGCACACTGCACACATCCACTCTACCATTCTCCCTTCTACACACAGCCTCTGCACCCCTATTTATAGATAGCATAGAGTCTTCTAGATATGAACCTTCTAGAAGTGAGCCTTCTAGACTCATTCCAGAAACTGAAGGGGTTTTAACCCTTCAACTTCCTGCATTAATGGAAGTTAGGTGGCTATTCCACTTCCCCACATCATTAATGAGGGGATAGGGCTGACCCTTCAACTTCTCCTGTATTAATGAGAAGTGGGTGACTATTCTACTTCCCCACACCATTAATGAGGGATAGGGCTGGACCCAACAATCTCCCCCTCCAGCCCAAGGGGATACTCCAATTCAACTAATCAACTGAAGTTCATGTCGGCCAGTTGTCGACATGTATTTTGTTTCTCCATTGGTAAGGCCTTTGTCAGCATATCTGCACCATTATCATTTGTGGAGATCTTTGCAAGATGAAGCAAAATTTTCTCAAACACATCTCGGATCCAATGGTACCTGATATCTATATGTTTTGACTTTGAGTGAAAACTCCGATTCTTGGCGAGATGAATGGCACTCTGACTGTCGCAGTACACCAAGTACTTGTCTTGCTCAAAACCCAACTCCATCAAGAATCTTTTCATCCACAACATCTCTTTGCAAGCTTCTGTAAGAGCAATGTACTCTGCCTCAGTAGTAGGCAAAGCAATACACCTTTGCAATTTTGACTGCCATGACACAGCTCTCCCTGCAAAAGTGAGTACAAAACCAGATGTGGACTTCCTCGTATCAATATCTCCAGCCATATTTGCATCTGTGTAACCTGTCAAGATAGGTGATTCACCACCAAAGCTTAAACAAACTTTGGAGCTCCCTTTGAGATATCTAAAGATCCACTTTACTGCTGCCCAATGCTCTTTTCCTGGATTTGCAAGGAATCTACTAGCAACACCTACTGCATATGCGATGTCTGGTCTCGTACATACCATCGCGTACATCAAACTTCCGAGTGCTGAAGCATAAGGAACTTCCTTTATTTTCTCATTCTCCTCGACATTTGATGGACTCTGCTCTGAGTTCAGCTTAAAGTGACCTGGAAAAGGAGAACCAACTGGCTTTGCATTGTTCATACTGAACCTGTCTAACACCTTTTCGATGTATTTCTCCTGTGCTAACCATATCTTCTTGGTTTTTTTATTACGAGAGATTTGCATGCCCAATATTTTCTTTGTTGGCCTCATGTCCTTCATTGCAAAGGTCTTACTCAGTTCTTTCTTAAGCCTGTCAATTATAGACATATCTTTTCCAAGGATAAGCATATCATCAACATATAACAAGAGAATAATAAAATTCTCACCGAACCATTTTATGTAGACACAATGATCTGCAACCGATCTATTGTATCCATTTTCAACCATAAATGAATCAAATTTCTTCTACCACTGTCTTGGAGCTTGCTTCAACCCATACAAGCCCTTTTTCAACCTGCATACAAGATTTTCTTTACCTTTGACTTTAAAGCCTCCTAGTTGCTCCATGTATATCTCTTCCTCCAAATCACCATGGAAGAAAGTAGTCTTCACATCTAGCTGCTCAATCTCCAAGTTCAGGCTAGCAGCAATACCTAGAGCAACACGAATAGAAGATATTTTAACAACAGGAGAGAAAATCTCTTCAAAGTCAATACCTTGCTTTTGACCAAAGCCTTTCACAACCAATCTAGCTTTGTACTTTGGTTGAGAACATTTTTCTTGAGTTTTCAACCTGAAAACCCACTTGTTCTTCAAGGCCTTTCTGCCTTCTAGTAGTTCCACCAAATCATAAGTGTGGTTCTTCTGCAATGCATCCATCTCATCGTGCATAGCTATTAGCCATTGTTCTTTCTGCTCACACTCTTGTGTTTCTTGGTAACTCTCAGATTCACCTGCATTAGTAAGCATCACATACTCATGTGGAGAATACCTTCTGGAAGGTTGTGACTCTCTGTAAGATCTTTTCAGTTGGGGTTCTGGAAGAGGTTGTTCTCTAACTTCTTCCTGCTCAACATGGCCTGCAGGTAAATCAACATCTGCCTCTGCATCATCTTCCTGCATTGTTCTTCCTTCAACTTGTGCCACTAGAGGAGTAACTGGATCTAAGTGTATAAATCCACCTGTAGAAGTCTGAATTGACACCTATTTCTTGATATCTTCAAGTGTCTGGTCTTCAAAGAATACCACGTCTTTGAATTTGAATACCTTATGCTTTTCTGGATCTCATAGCCTGTAGCCGAATTCGGCATCACCATATCCCAAAAAAATGCATTGCATCGTCTTATCATCAAGCTTGGACCTCTCCTCCTTGGGGATATGTGCAAATGCCATGCATCCAAATACCCTCAGGTGCTTATAAGACACATCTTTTCCAGACCATACCCTATCTGCAACATCATTTGCTAAGGCATGAGCAAGAGACAAGTTGATCACATTAACTGTTGTCCTTAAGGCCTCGCCCCAGAATTTCTTTGGCAGCTTGGACTGTGCAAGCACACACCTGATTCTTTCTGCAATTGTACGATTCATCCTTTCTGCAATTGCATTGTGTTGTGGGGTACTTGGAACTGACAACTCATGGCGAATTCCATGAATTTTACAATATTCATGGAATAGACCTATGTACTTGCCACCATTATCTGACCTGATGTATTTCAGTTGTTTTCCTGTTTCTCTCTCAACCATAGCATGAAATTGCTTGAATACATCAAGAACCTGATTCTTGGTTTTCAGAGGGTATGCCCAAACCTTCCTGGAGAAGTCATCTATAAAAGTAACAAAATAAAGTGCACCACTGAAAGTTTTTACATCAGTAAAACCATTAACAATTTTTGTTTTGAGAGGACCACAAACATTAGTATAAACTCGCTTTAGAATGTGAGATTTTCTATGAAAGGCATTTCTAACAAAGGAAACTCTATGTTGCTTACCAGCTAAGCAATGAACACACGGGTTTAGACATGTACCTTTTAACTCTGGGAGTTTCTCCCTCTTAGCAAGAATCTGCAAGCCCTTCTCACTCATATGGCCTAATCGACTGTGCCACAAATTAATAGAAGAGTCCTTAGTTGTATTCAATTGTCCCTTGCATACCTTGCCTTGCATCTTGTAAAGAGTACATCTTTTTTCTCTGGCCTGAACCAATGATCTGCTGCTGAGTTTCCACTGTCCTTGGCTAAAAACACTGCTTCTTCCCTCTTCATCAAGCTTTTCTACTGAAAGCAAATTCAACCTCAAGTCTGAAACATGTCTGACATCCTTGAGCACCAACATGTACCCAAGACTAGTCTGGAGATGAATATCTCTAATACCTACAATTTCTGACGTTCATGTGTTTCCCATTCGGACAACACCAAAATTACTGGTCTTGTATGTACTGAAATATTTCCTCTGTGGTATGACATGGTACGAGGTTCCTGTGTCTATGACCCAATCTGTATCCTGACATATACAGATACATAGATCATTAGTAGTAGACAAAATCACAAGCTCACATTCAACTGTAACTGTGGTATCTTCTTTGGTTTCTGATGATTTTGTCTCTTCCCTTTTTTCTGATTTTTCTTTGGCTCTTTGCACTGATTCTGGAAGTGCCATTTCTTTCCACAATTGTAGCAAGTGATGTCCTTCCTTGACCTGGACTTACTCCTATATCTGCGGTCAATTTTCCTGTCCTTTGACCGACCCCTGCCTTTGGATGAACTCGCCATCAATCCTTCACCAGAATCCTCATTCGGTGGTGGTCTCATCCTAATTTTATTGAAAATGAGCATACCTAGGACCTCTTTCATATCCAATATTTCTTTTCCATAAATTATGGTTGTCACAAGATGTTCATAAGATGGTGACAATGAGGTTAGTAACAACAAAGCTTTATCCTCATCTTCAAGTTTAACATCCAGACTAAACAGACCAGCAATAATCTTATTAAACACACTAAGATGGTCAAGAATGAGAGTACCTTCCTTTATACGAAGACTATAAAGTTGTTTCTTGAGGTGTAACTTGTTGGACAAGTTCTTGGTCATATAGAGGCTCTCTAGCCACAACCACAATCCCGTTGTTGTCCTCTCTTCCATCATGTTACACATGACTTCATCTGATAGACACAACTCAATCACACCAGCAGCCCTCAAGTCAAGATCATCCCATTCATCATTGGTCATGCTTTCTGACTTATTCGCCTTCCCGACAAGAGCCTTGTGCAACCCTTGTTGTGCAAGTAGAGCTTTCACCCTTCTTTGCCATAAGGAAAAGTGTTCTTTGCCATCAAACCTCTCCACCTCGAACTTAGAGCTAACTGACTTAGAAAACATGATTTTCCACGAACCTACTCTGATACCACTTGTGAAGAAATTAAGATAACAAAAAATATGCGAAAGCAATATAGGATCTAACAAAGGCATAATCAAATCACAACACAAGGGTTTACGTGGTTCGGTCAACACGACCTACATTCACGGGGCACGAAGAGAATAATCCACTATAATGAAAGTAGAGAGTACAATGTAGAAAGTACAACGTCCAATAGCTTGCCCAAAGCTAAAGATAATAACAACAAAGAAATCACAGGAAAAAATGAATACAATATTACCTCTCGGGTGCACAACCCGAGTCAAAGCCCACATCACAACCAACACCTCTCTCTGAGGATCAATGCGTGGTGACGAACCTTCTTTATTCATTTTCTTCTTTCTACTAATTCTCTCTTACTTCTTTTCTCTCTGCACACTGCACACAGCCACTCTACCCTTCTCCCTTCTGCACACAGCCTCTGCACCCCTATTTATAGATGGCATAGAGTCTTCTAGATATGAACCTTCTAGAAGTGAGCCTTCTAGACTCATTTCAGAAATCGAAGGGGTTTTAACCCTTCAACTTCCTGCATTAATGGGAGTTAGGTGGCTATTCCACTTTCTCACATCATTAATGAGGGGATAGGGCTGACCCTTCAACTTCTCCTGCATTAATGAGAAATGGGTGACTATTCCACTTCCCCACACCATTAATGAGGGATAGGGTTGGACCCAACAATCCGGGACACCGATCCAAAGCAAAAGTCAGTTACAAACAATTACACAGTAAAAATGAAAGTGATAAGGATGACCATGAGTTGGTTTCCAAGGATAGCTCTATGCAAGATCTTAGCAAATTAATATAGATCAGATACTACTGCTGAACTAAAGGTGGAAAAATCACCTAAAATTGAGGAAAGAGTTGCATCCTCTAGATCTGTTAACCTCTCATCTCTATCAAATGAGAGAGCCTCCACTCTGTAAAAAAACTCTTTTTATTTTTAGTGGAAACCTTGCTTAAAAAAATACGGTGAAAAGCAAGGCAACTTTCCGTGGATGTAGGTGATTTTACCAAACCACGTTATATTGATTTCTTTCATGGTATCAGAGCGTCAGGGTTCAGACATGGCTGGTTCTTCAGCTAGTGAATCCTCATTGTTTCTGACTCTGCCAACTCCCAACAGCTTTCAGCATTTACTTAATATCAAGTTGACGCCCGACAACTTTCTTCTATGGGAATCCCAGTTTACACCTTTGTTGGTGTCTTATGATCTATTTGGTTATGTTGATGGATCGAAGGTATGTCCTCCGAAATTCAAAAATGATGGAGATACCGGTGTCATTAATCCAGATTATCTCTTGTGGATTAGACAAGATCAACTACTGTTAAGTTGGCTCATATCATCGCTATCTGAGTTTGTCCATGCTCAAATAGTTGGACTTAAAACCTTATACGAGGTTTGGAATCCCCTCAAAAATACCTATGCAACCTTCTCACGATCTTGTGTAATGCAGTTGAAGGAACAACCACAATGCTTCAAGAAATGAGTAAAATCCATCAATGACTTTTTCAGCGTGCTAAGATTATCTCACATCAACTTGTTGTGGCATCCAAACCTGTTGAAAAAGATTATTTAATCCTTTATATCTTGAGAGGACTTCCCTCATAATATGCAGCTTTCAAGACATCAATCTGCACCCAAGCAAATCCAATAACCTTAAGCAAACTACATAGTTTGCTCCTATCTCATGAAGCACAACTCAGAGAAGCTAGCCAAGATGACGTTGAAGTTGAAAACCCCACCGTAAATCTGGTCGAGCAGCAAAATTCAAATCAGTTCAAAGGAAATGAAAAGTTTAATCCAAAGAATAATAAAGGTTGTATCTTTAGAGGAAGATCTGGAAGACCCGTCATGGTTTGTCAATACTGTGACAAGCCTGGGCATGGAGCTAAGTCGTGTTTTCAAAACTCCAAAAACAAGAATCCAGCCAGATCTTCCTCTCCTCAAGCATTCCACTCAAACGTTAGTTCTCAGTCATCTGCTATTGATGAATGCAATCGATACCCCGACTCAGGTGCCATGCACCATGTCACAAATAATTTGAATGCTTTATCTATACAAGAACCATATGAAGGAAGAGACATGGTCAAAGTTGGAAATGGTTCAGGTTTTCATATTAATCACATTGGATCCTCGCAAGTTTATCATTCCAATACAAAATTTGATCTTAAGAATATTCTTTATGTGCCACAAATCACTCGTAATCTATTTTCCATAAATAAATTTACAAAAGACAATAATGTGATTTTTGAATTTCACCCTCAGTTTTGTCATGTGAAGGACCAGGTGACAGGGAAGGAACTCGCTAGAGGAACATCTGATCGAGATATCTACAAAATCAAGTTTGATGGACTCCAATTCCCGGTTGGTGCACCATGTTAGAATATCTGAAGCTACGCATGAGATTCGAGACCCTGATCCAAAGCAAAAGTTAGTTACAAACAATTACAACACTAAAAATAAAAAGAGTTTTTTTATATAGTGGAGGCTCTCTCATCTGATAGAGATGCGCTATTAACAGATCTAGAGGATGTAACTCTTTCCTCAATTTTAGGTGATCTTCCCACCTTTATTTCAACAGTAGTATCTGATTTATATTTCAGCAGTAGTATCAATCAGACAAGTTGTTAAGAAATTTGGTTTGCATAGTTTTGATTATTTTGAGTATTCTATTTGTAATGCTTGCCAAAAGGGTAAATCTCATGCCTTGCCCTTTCATTTGAATGAAAATAAAGCATGTGAACCCTTAGATATAATCTATTCTGATGTTTGGGGACCTTGCTCTGCTTCTAGCATGGAGCACTATGTTCACTTTGTGGATGGTTTTTCTCGGTTCACATGGATATATATGTTGGATAACAAATCAGATGTGGCTATGGTATTCAAAAACTTCAAAACCAAGGTGGAAAATATTTTTGACAGAGAAGTCAAATATTTTAAAACTGATGGAGGTGGGGAATTTAAAGCTTTGGATTCATTTATGAAAATGTGTGGCATTGAGCACAGGGTATCGTGTCCTCATACTCATGAGCAAAATGGGTCTACTGAGAGGAAACATAGGCACAATGTGGATACAAGACTCTCATTAATGGCACATGCTCATCTACCGATGGTGTACTGGAGCTATGCCTTTGTTACTGCAATGTTCTTTATAAAACAGATTCCCTCTACCACCTACAGAATTCAATTCCCTTTTGAGATTCTTTTTAAGCAACAACCAAATTACCAATTCCTCAAAGTTTTGGATTGCTTATGTTACCCATGTTTTAGACCTTATCGTAAACACAAGTTGGATTTCAAGTCTCAAAAACATGTTTTTCTTAGGTACAGTAATATACATAAAGGATATTTTTGCCTAAATCCTACAACCAAGAAAATCATTGTGTCACGACATGTCATCTTTGATGAAACTCGCTTTCCATTTGAAAATGCCAAACTTGTTTAAACTAAATCGTCTACTTCATAACCGGTTCTGGTCAGTCTACCTATACTCTCCTCGTATTCTACCACTTCTCCAATCCAGCCCGATCATTCCCCCTTGCCTCATACCTCACCTGTCGACCAATCTCTTAAAGCCACCTCTCCTCAACCAAATGTTCCTATCCCAAACCCTATTGTCCAAACCCATTCGATGGTCACTAGGTCCCAAAATGGCATTCGGGTACCCAAGGTTTTTCTGGCTACCACTCACCCAATTTCCCCTACCCTGGTGGCCCAATACCTTCAAGCAGTTGAACCAAAACCCTATCACATGGCCTCTTAAGATCCCAGATGGAAACAATCAATGGAAAGTGAGTATCGGGCCTTGATAACTAATGACACTTGGGTTTTAGAGCCTCCTCGCTAAGGACAACATCTTGTTGGAAATAAATGGATTTTCAAAATTAAGAAGAAATCTGATGGACATATCGAACGATATAAAGCACGACTTGTTGCAAAAGGGTACACACAGGAGGCAGGGATTGACTACTTTGACACTTTTAGCCTGGTTGACAAACCAACTACCATTCGTACCATCCTTACCATAGATGCCAGTCGCCAATGGCCCATCAAACAACTTGACGTTAAGAATGCCTTCCTTCATGGAGACCTACATGAAACTGTGTATATGAAGCAACCCAAGGCTTTGAAGATTATCATTATCCTTATTATGTGTGTAAATTGAAAAAGGCTTTATATGGGTTAAAACAAGCCCCGTGAGCATGGTACAAAAAACTAAGCAATGCTCTTATTCATCTTGGTTGTGTTGCATCTCAAACAGACACCTCTTTGTTTGACTATTTCCAAAAGACAGTCCTTGCATATGTCTTGGTCTATGTTGACGATATTATTCTCACCGATAACTCGTCTAAATTTTTGCTCTCCCTCACTCAGGCGTTAAGTCACACATTTGCACTCACAGACCTGGGGGACCTTCACTTCTTCCTTGGCATTGAGGCCTCACTCACTTCTCAAGGGTTGTTCCTGTCTCAACAAAAGTATGCAGTTGAGTTCCTTCAACGGACCAATATGGTGGGTGCCAAACCTATCTCCACACCCATGTCCACCTCCATAGCACTTCGCCCAGATGTCGGTTGGTGCTCTCCAATATCTCACTCTCACTCGACCCGATCTGGCCTACCTAGTCAACAAGGTGTGTCAATTTAGGCAGTAACCGACTATCCTTCATTGGGGCGTTGTTAAACGGATCTTGCGCTATATGAAGCATACTCTTCAGTTTGACCTTCACATTCGAGCATCTCCTCACTTATTGCTTCAAGCCTACACTGATGCGGACTGGGCTGGTTGCCCTCATGATCGCAAGTCGACAAGTGGATACACGGTCTTTCTTGGACCAAACTTATTGTCATGGAGCTCGAAAAAGTAGGCCACCGTTGCCCACTCCAGCTCTGAAGCTGAATACCGTTCAGTCGCACATGGAGCCACTGAATTAATTTGGCTACAATACCTTCTTATAGAGCTCAAGATACCTCATCCTTCTCCTTCAATCCTGTGGTGTGATAATGTTAGTGCAACCTACATGGCGGCCCATCCCGTGTTTCATAATCGCAGCAAACATGTGGAGATTGACATCCATTTTGTACGAGATTGGATTGCCAAACACCAACTTGTTGTCCAACATCTTGCCTAATCTCCTCAAGTTGTTGATATTCTCACTAAAGCACTTCCTGAGGCCCAATTTCTCCATTTACTCACCAAACTCACTATGGTGTCCCACCCGTTTTGTTTGAGGGGGGATGTTAGAATATCCGAAGCTACGTTTGAGATCCGAGACCCTGATCCAAAGCAAAAGTCAGTTACAAAGTTACAAACAATTACAACAGTAAAAATGAAAGTGATAAGGATGACCATGAGTTGGTTTCCAAGGACAGCTCTACGTAGGATCTTAGCAAATATAAATCAAATACTACTGCTGAAATAAAGGTGGAAAGATCACCTAAAATTGAGGAAAGAGTTACATCATCTAGATATGTTAACAACTCATCTCTATCAAATGAGAGTGCCTCTACTTTGTAAAAAAACTCTTTATTTTTAGTGGAAACCTTGCTTCAAAAATATGGTGAGAAGCAAGGCAACTTTTCGTGGACGTAGGTGATTTCATCGAACCACATTATATTAATTTTTTCAATAATAACCTAAAAATAGGTTGTAATTTTCTTTGTATCACTTTTTCGATAAGGAGGAACTCTCACCGAAGCGTCAAAAACCTCAGCTGGGGCCCCACAACTACCCTTACATGGCTCACCTTTGAAAGCCACAAACACACTCGTGCACTAACAAGGTTCTATATGGCGCCTTTCATCTCATTGCCCTCACAACCACCTTGGCTGACCCTGCCGTGATTTTCTTTGTATTGTTACTTTTGTAGAGCCCATTGTATATTCAAAACATTTATTATAAATAGGGGTGTCAAGGGGTGGGGTTTGGTTTGGACCAAGGTGGAACCTTACTAGGATCAGATTTCTGGGTATGGTATTGAGTCTAGATTCGGGTCTAATCGTGTCCACTAGAAGAAATACATACCCGGACCCGATAATAACTACATGAACCAAACCCAGACCATACTCCATAAAATCATATTTTTTATCATTTTGACATTGAAAATTTGTGGGTCTTAAGCAAAACTCCGGTCAGGTCCCTGACTGGTATAAAATTTCACAAACTATACCTGGGTCCAACCAGACCTTTGGGTCAGGACCCAGTCTTAATCTGGTCTTCTTATTCATCACCATACCCGAACTCTATAGGGTTTGGTTCAGGTAGAGTCGGGGTAAACCAATCCCGTTGACACCCCTAATTATAAATTCATGTACCTCGATACTTTTGAAGCTGTTTTTTCAGTGATAAAAGCAAAATGATGAAAAAAAAAACATGAGATTCGAGTGGAAGAGTTCTCCATATCGAAAATTCTGTTTGATAGGGATGGAAATGGACCGTGACCGGAGTGGGAAATAAGGTCTCCACCCGTACCCTGTCTCAAAATCCTACCCTCCATCCACACCTCCGTCCTCGCACGAGTTTTGATTTTAACCTCCATCCTCATTTCATGTCCCTTGTCCCGGTCCAAAGGGAGCGAGGCGGGGTGGGCCCTATTTCCTCTCACGGGGCGGGCCGTGGTGGGGAAAGCGTAAGTCCACCCCTGCCTTCAGCACAGATTTTGATTTTAACCTCCATCCCCGGTCCAAACGGGGGGCCGGTCTCCCTGCTCTTTGAGTCTTGGGCTACCAGTTAAAACTGAAAAACCGATTCGTATGCCAGACCGGCTCAACGTTACTCCAAAACCGGTTCTCATCCGTTATACCTTTCATGGACCGCACGAGTCGACCGGGCCACACGGACTCGTCTTTCTCTCGACCTCTGGAGAGCAGATCAAGTGATCCGCCAAATCACTTCTAGAAAAGAGATTTGGCATCCTCACCTTCCACAATGTACTCAAGGACAATGAGGTCCCTATGGGATGAAGCAATGCACGGTAAAGATATCAAATCACTTTCTTAAAGTGATTCGACAGATCACCTGATCTGCTCTCGGACGTCTGCCCTTCTTAGAAAAGAGAGCACTCTTCCCCGCTTCACTCTCTGTTACTCCGTGCCCTAGGGAGAGAGAGAGAGAGAGAGAGAGAGAGAGAGAGAGAGAGAGAGATGGACGATATTTCGATCCCTACCAGCGATCTCGATCGCCTTCTCTTCTTCGAAGCCGCGAGGAAGACGTCCGAGTTGAACTACGCAAAGGATCCCCTCGACGCCGACGTAAGCCTCTTCTTCTTCTCTAGGTTTCTCCCACGGTTAATAGTTTTCGGTAACTTCTTTATCGATCACACCCTCGGATCGTTTTCCGTTCGTTGATTCTTGCGACCAAGCGGAGAAACTCGATCTCTGGGGCCGTTTAGTCCAAATTCGCGAGTTCGGAACCCGGGAACGTTTAGTTCTAGCTTTTCGTTCTCGTTGATGATGCCTTTGGGCGTGCTCTAATCCTAGTACTATTCGTCGTTTCGAGACTGTGTAGTGTTTATAACTTATTTTGTTGCCGTCTTTTCTTCATTTCATCATTTCATCTCCTCTCTTTCCGATTCTATTTGGTTTAGAATCGCGGCGTGATCGTGGATGAATTGTTGCTTCTCTAAGCTCATGCACGCAAACACGCACATATACACAAACACATGATCTGATTAGTTCCATTGGTGAAAAAACATTAGACATTCTATCTTCTGAAACCTACATGTTTGATGTCATTTTGTCCTACAATAATCTCTATATGCCTATTATGAATCAGTGGCCGTCTAAGATCAATCAAACTTTGCGTCTTATTAACTAAAGGAACGCGACTTTGCTTTGTGGTGAGTTCAGCAGCAATCAGGAATTCATGTTATGTGTGCGTCTGCGTACACATATCTTTATGTTTTTAGCTGCAAAAACATGTCATTGCTAATGTGTTGAGGTGTTGTCAAAAGACCGTTTGGTTCACGAATGTGATCTTATTTTTTTGTCACGTGAAAAGTTGTTTTCTGCCGGTTCATTTAGTGTTCTTAATGGCCGTTTTGGTCTCTTGAAATTGGAATCAAAAGCTTGTTTCAGTGGATCACGGATGTGATTTCAATCAGTGGTGTGCAAAAAGAATGGCATGTATTCTTTCTCTCTATCTGCCTATTCGTTTTCTCTTGGCAGAACATGGATGCTGCCTTACTTTTTTTTTTCCCCTGCAATTCATAGTTGAAACGTTTAGGTTCACAGAATTGAAAGGTGATCCCGTGAAGTGGAATTGTCCTTTGGCTGATGGCATCTATATTCCTTGGAAAATGGTATAGATGCTTTACAAAATTAGGTCCTAAGAGGCCCATTTCCTTGTTTCTTATGTGTGGAAAATGCATTCTGTATTTCAAATGGCTCTGAAGTCTGAACACAGACTAAAAAGGTGCCACAAAGTTCTTGATCCATGGTATGTGCATTTAATTTCTTCAACTGAGCATGCCATGATGGTTACCTGTTGCTGATTTGGCATATGTGTTTGTTTTTTTTTGTGTCAGAAAGATAATGATAAATTTGGAAGAACTGGGCTTATAACTGTCGCAAATTTTGTTAACAGAATTTGACTAGATGGGGTGGTGCACTCTTGGAACTGTCTCAGTTCCAACAAGGACAAGAATGCATCAAGATGGTCAAAGGTAACACTCTTTTCGTTATGAATATCTTTTAAAGCTGTAATTTATTTCTTGTGATAATGTGTGTCCAGGGACTCACTTGGAGCTGTAATCTATTTCATATAATAATTAGTGTACTTGTTGAATGTGTATAGATATTCAAGGACTCATTCTGTAGGTCCCAGAACATTGAGGCTAACAAGACATGGCCTCTGTATTGCGGACTTGTCCCACAAACTCTGACTCAACAAAGTGGATATATATTTATACAGTCTCACGATGCAAGTTGTTTTGACTCAATTTGACATGGTCATTTTGATGGACCCTTGGATCATGGTTTTTTGACAAAAAAATACATTTTCTAAATTAAGAAAATTTGAAGGGTTTATGGTTGTCAATTTTACAATTGCTGCAAAAACCTGTTCAGATGTTAGTATCTGGTGGCCCAAATGCTGATCCCCACTAAATGGACCAAGTAGATTACATCTGTAGGTGTAGATTATAAAAAAAAGAAAGGCTACACATTGTCTCTCTCTCTCTCTCTATATATATATATATATGTGTGTGTGTGTGTGTGTGTGTGAGAGAGAGAGAGAGAGAGAGAGAGAGAGAGAGAGAGAGAGAGAGAGAGAGAGAGAGAGAGAGAGTATCATCGAACGCCCCAGGCGTGCGGCCTTGCGCTACGCATCTTTTTTTCTTTCAAAAAGATGAAAACTTGTCTTTTGTGCAAATTTTTTTGGGCCGCTGTTCGCGTGCACGATTAGTGGCGCAAAATGATCCGGTGTATCGTCAAACACTTTATGTGTTTGATGATATACGCTACTCTATATATATGTATGTATGTATTATGTATATGAAAAATATATGGTGGTTCTGTACCATTATACCATACGGTGGTACACGTTTTTGTGTGCATAGATCTAGCCACCAAATGGTAAATCGAACCAGACAAATATGTTTAGCATGATCTAACCTTACTATATGAGAAGTGAAATGAAAAGAGGCGGAAGCACCAATAGGGCAAAAGTCACTCTTTAAGAGTGACTACAAGAGCCACGAACACAAACACCAAATGTGCACACACAAAAACTCAAGAATATAGAAAATGACTTAAAGTCATAAGTTGGATTTATTGAAGAAAGGGAGAGAGGGGTGTAAAAACTCATACCTTTACAAGGGGGAACCTCCTCCTTTTATAGAGGAGGAGAGCACTTTAGAAGGACCATAAAGGGGGCTCCCTTCTAGTCGTTGGGAGCCCCAACGGTCATAAATATGACTGTTGGGGCCCCAACGACTAGATGGGTGGGCCCCCTTTATGGTTCCAAAAAGCAAAAAACAGAAAATAAAAAAGGAAAAAGAAAAAGGGGAAAAAAGAAAGAAAAGTAAAAAACAAAAAATACATATGGAATTACCAAAACACCCATATCGGGTTTTTGGTTTATACAAAATAGGAAAAAGCTATATAATTATGTATATATATATACTTATATATATACTAATGTATATATATAAGTATATGTATATATATATTTATATATACATAATTTAACATGCCCCCTCAAACTTTACGAGGAAAAGACCGAAAGTTTGCCAAGAAAAAACATGAATCGTAGAGTTGGGAGCGCCTTGGTGAAGAAGTCAGCTAGTTGATACTCTGAAGTGACATATGGCAATGTGATGGTCCTTTTGAGATATTCGTCTCGAACATAATGGCAATCCATTTCGATATGCTTGGTCCGCTCATGAAAGGTGTGATTGCTGGCAATGTATATCGCACTCTTGTTATCACAACAGAGCTTGGTGGGAGTGGAAATGGGAACGCCCATGTCACCAAGAAGACTTCTGAGCCACACAATCTCCATAGTTATCATCGCCATGGCCCGATATTCAGCTTCAGTAGATGATAAGGAGACCTTCTGCTGCTTCTTGCATCTCCACGAGATGAGAGATTCACCTAAAAAAATGCAAAGACCCGTAATCGAGATCCGATCATTGGGATTTCCTCCTCAGTCAGCATCAGTAAAAACAGTCAATTCAAGAGATGAGGAAGAGGATAAGAAGAGTCCCTTGGAGATGGTATTTTTGATATATCGCACAATTCTCATTACGGCCGCCATATGAACCGTAGTAGGAGCGTGCTGAAATTGGCTCGCTGCATGAATCGCATGAGCTATGTCTGGACGTGTGATGGATAGATAGGTGAGAGATCCAATTAATTGACGGTAGGGGGTTGGATCTTCAAGAAGAACACCATCTTCAAGTCTTAGTTTCGCATTGATAACTTCAAGAGTCTCCACTTTCTTTTCATCAGATATTCCTGATTTGGTACAAATTTCTGCAGCTAATTTCATTTGAGATAAGATGTACCCACGCGCTGAATAAGCCACTTCAATTCCTAAAAAATATCTCAAATAACCAAGGTCAGACATATCAAAAGTATCTTTTAACATAGACTTAACATCATTTACTCCCTTTTTGTCATTCCCAGTGATGATCATATCATCAACATACAGCAGAAGCATAATAATGGAGTCACCTGTCCTTTTGACAAAAAGAGCAGTGTCAGTATAACAAGAAGAAAAACCTAAATTGATTAATACATTACTAAACCTGTCATACCAAGCTTTAGGAGCTTGCTTAAGTCCATATAAAACCTTTTTTAATTTTAAAACTTTTCCATTTAAATTCATACCTGGAGGTGGTTCCATATAAACTTCTTCATTTAAATTACCATTCAAGAAGGCATTTTTAACATCAAGTTGAAAGATGGGCCATTTTTTAACAGAAGCTATAGCAATAAGGGCTCGAACACTAGTCATTCGAGCAACTGGGGCAAAAGTTTCATCATAGTCTACCCCATACTCTTGGGCATAACCTTTGGCTACCAACCTAGCCTTATATCTTTCTAATGAACCATCACTCTTAGTTTTTACTTTAAACACCCATCTACATCCAATGAGTTTCTTGCCATTGGGAGGATCAATGATTTCCCAAGTTTGTGCCTTTTTAAGGGCATTAAGTTCAAGCTCCATAGCTTCATTCCAATGAGCATATTGTTTAGCATCATTGTAATGAGATGGTTCATGAAAGGAGTGAAGAGCAAGAAGACATGCTCGATAATTAGGGGAAAAAGAGTCATAAGAAACAAATCTATTTGGAATCTTAGGAATACGATTTGATCTTCTTTGAGAGGTTTCTTCTATCGACTCACTTTGAGAAAATCTTTCAAGGGCACAAGGAGGATTTTTTTCATTCCTTCTAGAGTAGACTTGTATTTGTCTTGAAGCATTTTCTTCTAAGTTTTGGTCATTATTTGGATGTTCAACAAGATCTTCATTAAGAGGTTCATTAAGATCAATATGATCATCAATGATGTTTTCTTGAGGTAACAAGTCAAATAAAAAGGAATAGTCAATATTTTCATTTGGTTGATGCGAAAAACCATTTTCTTCTTCGAGGAATGTGACATCTTTTGAGATATAAAGTTTATTCTTAATTATGTCAAAACATCGATATCCTTTTTGTTTTTCGCCATATCCCAAAAAAATACATTCAATAGCCCTAGGAGAAAGTTTATCATTTTTGCGAGTTAAAACAAAGCATTTACATCCAAAAATTCTTAATCTTTTATAATCGGGAGACATATTGTAAAGTTTTTCAAATGGCGAAAGATTTTTCAAAGAGGATGAAGGGATTCTATTGATGAGATATGTTGAAGTTAGAACCGCTTCGGCCCAAAAGGATTTTGGGATATTTTTTGAAATCAATAATGTTCTTGTAGTTTCTATTATGTGCCTATGCTTTCTTTCCGCAAGACCATTTTGTTGCGGAGTGTTGGGACAAGAACGTTGATGACAAATTCCATTTTCTTTTAAGTAATTTTGAAAATCATTAGACATATATTCACCTCCCGAATCGGACCTAAGAATAGATAGATTTTCCAAAAATTGATTTTTAACCATTGCATGAAATTCTTTAAAGAAAGAGAAAACTTCAGATTTGCGACTTAGGAAGTATATCCACGTAAATCTAGTGAAGTCATCAATAAAGACCACATAATACGAAAAACCTCCTTTAGATAAAATTGGGGAAGGTCCCCACACATCGGAATGAACAAGTTCAAATGGCCGAGTGGTAAAATAACTTCTTTGAGGAAACGGAGTAGCTTTAGATTTTCCAAAAATGCAATCTTTACAAGTCATGTGATTGTCTTTACAAGTATTGTTCAAAAAAGGGAAGAGAGACATTTTTACAAAATTTGGATGACCAAGTCTCTCATGCCAAATTCCAATACTTTTGTCTTTAACAAGATTGCAAGATGACTTAGATGGAAGCGTCAAAAAGTCCATAAAATAGAGATCACCCCTTCTATGGCCTTGCCCAATCAGCTTCCCTGACTGGAGATCCTGCACGATGCAATCTTTAGGTGAGAAAGAGACTTGGCATCCATGGTCGGTGATTTGGGAAACAGAAAAGAGATTTAAATTAATTTTTGGAACAACTCTTACTTTAGGAACAAAAAAGTTTTGAGAATTTTTGAAGTCAAGTGTTCCAATACTTTCAATTTTTAATGACGTTCCATCGGCCGTTGAAACATAGGAGGACATGGGTTCGGAAAAAACATTTGAAAGAGAGTTTTTATGAGATGTCATATGAAAAGAAGCACCAGAATCTAGTATCCACATACCTGGAGGTGATGAAGAGTAGGCGATGACGGCTTCGGATGTTGAAGGAGAAGACTTGAGAAGGTGTTGGAGAACTTCAGAGATATGATTAAGAGTTTCTTTGATATCTCCTTCTTTGGTACTTTCTTCCTTCTTTGGAGAATTTTCTCCAACCGCGGCAACCTTTCCTTTAAGCTTTGGACAAACCGGTCTAATGTGCTCCGGTTCATTACAATAGTGGCATATGATTCCCTTTCTAGGCCCATTGATATTTTTGTTAAAGTGGGGAGGTCTATATGCTTTAACATTTGATCCGGGCCTATTAACGGCCAAAACCTCATCATTCTTAATGCTCAAGCCAAGTCGAGTTTCTTCTTGACATACCTCGGCAAGAGCATCTTCAATAGGTAGGGCTTTGCTTCTATGGAGAAGAGATGCCCTCACTTGTTCAAATTCCGGGCGAAGTCCATGAAGGAATTGAAAAAAGTGCTCCTTTTCAATTTGTTCCCTTCTAAGTTCAATATCTTGTAGAGCAACCCATTTGGGCTCAAGAAGGGCAAGCTCATCCCAAAGAGGGGTTAGAGAGCTAAAATAGTCCCGGACACTCATATCCATTTGTTTGGTGGAACGAATTTTTTCTTGACAAAAGAATTGCCGAGCAAGATCCTTTTGGGTATACATACCCTTAAGGAAAAACCAAGCCTCATTGGCCCTTCTAAACTTGGCAACATTAGCACAATTTTTAAGATCTACATTGTTCATAAACTTTCCCAATCCTCGATTTTGGATTGATGTTCATTAATGGCTTTGATGCGCTCATCGCCATCTAAAGCCTTTTCAACTTCATTTTCAATTTTGGTAAGAACAAGAGAGGGTTCGGGAGTAGTTCCCATAACAAAGCCCCAAAGTTTCTTACCTCTTAGATGATTTTCCATAGCGGAGGCCCACATGAGATAGTTGGACCCATTTAGCTTGAAAGAGAGCTCCACTTTAGAGTCATGTTCCATCGGCACCAAATATACTTCCTTTCTTCAAAACTTTGAGAGGCACGCTTTCCAAGATGACAAAAGAGAAGCCCAATCACCAACCGAGCTCTGATACCATGAAATGAAAAGAGGCGGAAGCACCAATAGGGCAAAAGTCACTCTTTAAGAGTGACTACAAGAGCCACGAACACAAACACCAAATGTGCACACACAAAAACTCAAGAATATAGAAAATGACTTAAAGTCATAAGTTGGATTTATTGAAGAAAGGAAGAGAGGGGTGTAAAAACCCATACCTTTACAAGGGGGAACCTCCTCCTTTTATAGAGGAGGAGAGCACTTTAGAAGGACCATAAAGGGGGCTCCCTTCTAGTCGTTGAGAGCCCCAACGGTCATAAATATGACTGTTGGGGCCCCAACGACTAGATGGGTGGGGCCCCTTTATGGTTCCAAAAAGCAAAAAACAGAAAATAAAAAAGGAAAAAGAAAAAGGGGAAAAAAGAAAGAAAAGTAAAAAACAAAAAATACATATGGAATTACCAAAACACCCCTATCGGGTTTTTGGTTTATACAAAACAGGAAAAAGCTATATAATTATGTATATATACATATATACGTATATATACTTATATATATACTAATGTATATATATATATATATATATATATATATATAAGTATATGTATATATATATATATTTATATATACATAATTTAACAGTTTTATCATGTTTAATATGTCATAAGATTTCATTTTTGTGACACTGAAATTCAACGGCTCACAATTCATGAAATTAAGGGTGGTTTAAAAATGGTATAAAATATCATATTTGAGTCAACTTTAACACAAGTAATAAATAGCATATGCTAAACATAATCCAACAGTTAGATTTTGCTTTTGGAGCTTAAATCTATGTAAATCAAGTGTGTACTACCATGAGCTATGGTGGTACAGTACCACCATAGAAGTGCCCGTATATATATATATATCTATATCTATCTATCTATATATATATATATATATATATATATATTGTAATGTGCAAGTTCCATACCATTTATCTTCCAGACTGTTCCAGGCACCTTTAAAAAACATATTTGCATATATTTTTTACTTAATCTAAATGCATAGATGTGATCTCTATGTTTTGTTTAGTAGAAAACATGTATTGGTTTAAACATTTTTTATGTTTAGATGTGTTTTTAACTGAACAAAAGAAATAAACAGTTCATATTACGCTAAAAACTTGATTAACTAAAAATCAAGTATGTTAAATTGATTCAATCCAAAACATGGTTCTTAGTGAATATGCAATGATAAACACATCTACAAGTTTGGATTAAGCATTAAACACATGCAAGTATGTTTTTCAAAGGGGTTTGGGATGGTCTAGGTGATAATATATATATATATATATATATATATATATATATATATAATGTTCCAGACCCCTTAATTGAAGTTCATATGGGGAGGTTGTTTTGACCAAAATCTGATCTCATGGATGTGTTCAACAGGGTCAAAATAGTAGGAATTGACCCATGGATCATACTCTTTTTGACGTAAAAAATGCAATTTTTTGAGGATTGAAAATGCAGTATATTGTAGGCAGTTGATTCTTTAACCCCCAGGAAATCTGACATACATGTGGGAACATGATCCAAGGACCAGTTTCTACTAAATCAAACATATAAATTGCATCTGAAGTGTCAGATGTGTAAAAAAATATTTTTTATCAGGGGATTTGGAACCCATGGGGGTAGCCAATATTTTTCATATATATATAATTATATATGATGTATGTGTATGTAGGTATGTCGGTATATAAAATCGGGAAAGTCTTCGTTGCGGATGTGTAAATGGTATCGGAGTTGAAACTCATCATAGGTGCAAGGTGTTTCGACTCAATCCGGCAAAGTAGTTGTGATCTACATGTTTTGTTTGGTGAGCGTCAGCCCTTGGATCACTGAATTCTGATGTGTGAGCAGATTGTTTTAGTGAATCAAATGTAACGTGTGTGTGTATATATAACTGAACATATTAGGCCCCATTTCTCGTTCTGCCCCATTCTGCCCCATAGTTTTGAAGTGTTTTATGATAGACCTGAACCGTTAGATGTGTTTAACATGCTCAATTTAGTGGGAACTGACTCTTGGATCATGTTTTTTTGATTAAAAAGCATGGTTTTATGAGCCGGGAAAAACTGGTACCTTCATAGCCATTGATTTTGGATCACCGGAAAAACTTGTATACAGGTCAGATCCCGGTGATCCAAAAGCCGGTTCTCACTAAACAAAACCTATAGATCACATCTATGGTGTTAGATGTGAGAACCCCCCCCCCCCCCCCCCCCAAAAAAAAAAAATGTGGTTTTGAGGGGGCAGATCGGGGCAGAACCAGTGCATTACTCTCTCTCTCTCTCTCTCTCTATATATATATATATATATATATATTTGTCCAAAGACACAAAATTCAAAGTCTGTTCCCCACTGAACAAAACATGTAGATCACATCTACAGTGCCAGATTGAGTCGAAACAACTTGTGCATATGATTTTCAACTCATTTATACCATACATCCTAAAGGAAGACTTTCCCTATAAAATCAAATATCTTTTCTTTTAAATCCTACTTCTGATAGCTACCAGAGGAATATCTCAGTCAAAGACTTGGAATTAAAGAGTGAAGGCATTGCACCCTAAGTGTAAATTGAATTTCACCAACCGAACAGAGCCTTAGATTAGATTAGCGGAGTCTTCTATTTGGTGTACATGAGCGATCAACTGCTGACAAGTTCAAGTCTCTATTCTCTAAGCAGACTAAACAATATAGTAGGTTATAATTTTCAACCAATAATACTAGAAAAGCATACATGGTGCACACACATACACACACATAAAACACATATATGAATGTTTTCTCCCCACAAGTCTTCTATCTTTCATGCATCTTGCTTGAAAATTGAGCAATCAATTGCTGACCGATCAAGTCCATGAGCCATGTAGTAGATTGTAATTTTCAACCAATGGTGCTTGAAATTGGAGTTCATGAGAAACACATGTTGCATGCACAGGAATGTATATATATTTATCCACAAAATATCTTTCACCTTGTACATGCATGTATGTGTATGCATGCATGTGTGTATGTATCTATGTTTTCATGTGTGCATGTGATTGTGTGAACAACTAGCTGAGAAGGTGAAGGACATTCTTGGGAGTAAACTTTCACACATTACATGTGGTGGCAGAAAGCTGTTGACCGTTACTTTTCAAGCTTACTTGGGTTTCTTAGCTTTATATGATATCTAGATATTTCAAACTTGCACTTGCACATAGTTACAAAATATTCCTCAGCCTTTTGCTTCTAATAAGCTGGAAACTACCCTAAATATAACTTCAATAGATTTTGACTGCATGTGTGTGGCGTGTGCGGGCATGGGCATGGGGGGGGGGGGATGTGGCTTGTCTGCATGTTCTTGTGCATGCATGCATGTGGTTGAGAGAGAGAGAGAGAGAGAGAGAGAGAGAGAGAGAGAGAGAGAGAGAGAGAGAGAGAGAGAGAGAGTTTGTGTTGTTAGCTTAGCAAACACATTTGAACTTTTCAGCCTGCTGTCAAGTAGCTCAATTTGATTACCACCCCTAAATGTTGGTGAAACATTTTTGAAGGGCTGTTTTCCTGTTTACATGCCTCTCTCAAAATGTTACCACCAAACTCAGTTTTGTTCTTGTGTGCCTCTATGGTCATAAGAATCTGAAAATTATTCAATGCTGGGAAGCTGTAAAAATGTTTCACTTGCATTTTCTAATAAGCCATAGTCTGGTATTTCAAAAACCTTTTAAAACTGTAGGGCCGTACTAAAGAACAGTGACTATTTAGACTAAGATATGTAGACTGATCTGGAAGTGTGCATATTTTACTATCTTGGCCATCTAACTTCTATATTCCATCTTGTTGGCATTCTCTCTACAATCTTGTGCCTGTTCTTGGAATTATACAAATGTTGTATGTTTATACCATTTTGTCCCAATAATATTGGCGTAATCATCTCATTAATTATTTGAAAACATACTTTTGATATGTGGCCTGTGTAAGGTTTGTTTCATGTGTCTTTGATCCAGGTCTGTTAGTCATGTAAAACATGTGAAGCCTTTTTAATGGGTTTCTGCTTCTAACCCTACTCTTTTGCCACTTCTTGAGCTAGATGCTGTTTCTAAACTTGAGGAGGCGTTGAAAGTCAATCCAAGAAAGCATGATACTATGTGGTGCTTAGGAAATGCACACACTTCCCATGCATTTCTTACTCCTGAGCATGATGTTGCTAAGGTTTACTTCAAGAAGGCAGCACAATATTTTCAGCAGGCAGTGGAAGAGGTATGCTTGGTCCTTGATAGTTATAACTTTGTATTCACTGTTTTGCTTACACTTTCACCATTCTTTTACAAGTGTTGAGTCACATGGAAGGTCATTTACTATTGTTGTTCATGAAGCTGATTTGCTATTGTGATTGACTTATTAGCCGAAAACACTGGTATTTATGATGTTTGTTCTGCTTTTTTTGGGAAAATGGCTTTAGACTTCAATATTTTCTGTTTGTTCAATATCTTGCATTTTAGAAATGGCATTGATTGCTTATTATTTTATGGTGCTTGATTCAGTTTTGCTGGTTGCAAAAGGGTCATGATTGCTAAGCAGGTGGTTTTGAATTTGTTTTCACTGGATCTTTTATTTATCTTTCTTTTTTTTTCCTGTGGATTGACAAGCATGTGTTAGGCCAATGACCTTATCATAAAGATCTGGTTTTGGTCTCATGGTTGGAATGTGTAGTTTCAAACAGTGACCAAGGGGTAGGACTGTCATGAAGTGGCATGGAACCCGAGCCCAACCAAATGAAAAACAAAAAGGGACTAAAGCATAAAGATAATTCATTTAGCCAAGAATAATGAACAACATATTTGTACATTCACAAGAACACCTAGAAATAAAGTAAAATAAATAATTTTATTAATAACAAAAATATGCAAAAGTTACAAAGCATTCTTACTACAAAACACTCAAGCACACACCCTATGTACATTCATCCTCTCTCAAGTCACTCATGCACATACTCACACTTTAAATAGAGAGGGGCAAGCCCAATGGCTAATTGGAAGAGGTCCAACGGCTAGTTGGTCAACTTAAATTGACCAAAAAATAAAAAGACAATAAAAAAAATTGTAATGACAAAAAATAAGAAAAACTCCTATTCTATTGTAAAAGTATACCTTATTTATAATTATCCTATATCCACTTAGAATAAACCAAACTAAGTACTCAATACACTAGCTTATAAATACAGAAAACAGCACAACGTTAAGTACATCTTAACAAGGACCTCTTTCTTGTAAAAAGAGTTATGCAGTCTTTCTTTTTATTTTGTTCAATTTTAAATTATGTTACTAACTGAAGTCATTTTCTTTTGCAGGATCCAGACAACGAGATTTATCTGAAGTCCCTTGAGTTGACTGCCAGGGTATATTTTCTTCGTTTATTACAATTACATTTCGATAAGCTTCCTTTTTAGTGTGATTAGGATTCATTAGTAAACCTTTAATGTTTATGATGTCCTTTTCATGATGTGCTGGTCTCTTAAGTTTAACTATTCTTGCATACAGGAACTAATGGCTATGTAGCAGGTTGTTACTACTCATCAAACCAATTTCTGGTGTATCTTTGATGCTTGTCACTGTGTTGAAGTGCTTATGTAACCAATCTGTTTGACTACCTGGCTCTACTTGTGGACCTTGCAATTAGTTTTTTTTATTATTAATTTTCTTGTCCTGTTTTCCTATTCCATCTGTTATATGTTATGTAGGGTCAGGTTGTTATTACTCATGAGAGTCATGAGACTAATTTCTAATGTATATTTGATACCGGTCACCATGTTAAAGAGCATGCGACTAATCTGTCGACTACTTGGCTTTGCTCGTGGATCTTGCAAATCAACTGTTTTTGTATTTTCTTGTCCTTTTTCCCTGTTCCATCTGTTATATGTTACGTAGGTTTGTTACCTAATGTAACGTAATGAGAAGCCACTTTAGGATAGTGGCACATGCTTTTGATGCATAGGCTGAGGGTGCTTTAATTCACATATATTGGAATCTCGGTAAGTGAGAAGTTTAGTAATAGGTCCATTTTTATCTTTTTTTTGTTTCTTAAAGCCTTCAGCCCTACTAAAAAAAAGAGAGGATATTGTACCATGGAAAACGACCTCAAAATCTTTATCTTGTGGCATTTTTTTTAATCTCATCTCTTATGTCATGAAAGCCAAGGCATAGCCTGAAGAAAATGGTGTTTTTTTATTATAATGAAGGAATATCATCTAGTTTTAGTTCCTTGACTTTTTTTTTTATTATTTAATCCTTAATTCATATTTTTATCCATCATTTCCTTATGTCTCTTTTTCTCGGTCAACTTCATTCTTCCACTCTTGGTTAGTAAGGTACGAAACGTTTTTCATCTATTTGTATGTAATCATGTAAAGATTTTAGGATTTATTCAAGGAAGGTCATGTATTGCACATATTCTTGCTTATTACTTTCTTAGCCTCATATTTAACTGGTTTATGTTTCTTGGGGTCATCTGCTATCGAATTATTTTTGCAAATATTTATATTAATGTTTCTGCCAATAAATCGAGTCTTTTGGAGGTTTTTTTAATGTATTTCCTCTTTTGTATGTGTTGCTACTGTTTATTAATTAGCTTAGTGCAAATTCAACTTTCTGAACAATAAGGTTCTATAGTAGTTTACTTAGGTAAGACTAAGAGCCTGCTTTTCAAATTACTATCTTATGTTTTGCTGGCTAGACTTCTGCTCTGTTGATTGCGAAAAACCGAAAACAATAGAAGTTCAATTCATGTTGTTTATAGATTCAGTGTACCTCTTGTAAAAATGAACGATCATGATTTGCCCTGTCATTAATTATTTGAGAGAATTCTTTGCACTTTACTGAGAGTTTATTTATATATTTATTTTTTTGGTTTCTTTGATTTCCACAGGCTCCTGAATTGCATCTAGAAGTCCATAGGCAGGTGCAATATCAACAGCAGGCTGCTACGAGTTCCTCTGCATCTTCCAATGTCAAGGTGAAGTTGCTATGAGGTTACGGAAAAGAAATTGTAATCACAAAAGTAGAAACGAGAAAATCATTGAGTATTTTTATCTTCCGGCTCGCTTCTTAGTTGATTTGATCAAATGTGTCTGTTCATAAATTTCATGTTCTGTGCGTTTTATACGGTGTTTGGTTTAATATCATTAATCACACACACTAGCCCATCCATTGAATTCAATGTAGGTCAGAGGATCTTTTTAAGATTCTAGAAGAGTGCTTTATTTAAGCATTGACTGTTGACTTATCCATCCAAAGGCTTTTGATTTTTAAGGGTTGGTGGTTATGCAAATTCACAAGAATTTTTAGAAGATTAGCAAGGATGTGAGGATACCTTCGGTTTTGATGTTTCTGATGGAATTTGATTGAAGTCTTTTCAACTATTCAATATATCACTTTGTCCTGTTGTCTATAGACCTGTTCAGATCAAACACGAGAGCCAAAGTCTAGTTTTGTTTGGTTAATAGCACATGTACTTTTAGTGGATAGATGCCTTATATGTCAAGTATTCTTTTTTATTCAGTGTTCACAGACGTTCTCATTGGTGCCATCACACTGTAGCACATGAGTAGCCATGGGAAATCGCTGTTGTTGCGCTGCCTATGTGGTGAGGCCACGTCCTTATTGATACAGGAGCTGAGATAGTTCACATTTGGAAGTGGGTACAGGCTCTACATTAGCATGTTCTAATTGGAAAGTTGTCTTGCAAGTGGTGATTTTGATGCATCTTGAGTTGATTTGTGACCTGAACTGCTTGTGGCATGTCTTCCATAAATGGCATAGACATTGCTTGCATTGCATACTAGCATTTTCCATATGGTTGTCTGGTGGGACCCTTGGTCACACATTGTTAATCAAATTTGCTTGTTTCCTTAAATTTTGATGCCATTTACTCGGGTTGCATGTTTAGTCTTATTTGAGGATATAAGTAATTTGAAGTGCAATCATGAGGTTTTGGCAGATTGCATGTCCCCATTTGCGGAAACTTGCCAATGTACAGCTTTTGTGCATAAGGGGTAGTTTACATCATTTGTGTGGATGTCATTGTGGTTCTGCCTATTATACACTAGGATGACCCCAGTCTATCTGGGGTAAGGTATCCAAAAAGCACATGAAGACCTGGTTCAATCCCCACCCTTAATGGTACATCCTTTATGGGATTAGTGGTCCATCTTAGTTAAAATGATACTTTAACAGTGAAGAAGAGTATTATATTACACGTGATAGCGGTGGACACCAGTACAGACAAGCTTGAGTCTTGACTGTGCAAGTTCAATAAATGTACTATACGGGACAGTTAGCTCCATGGAATGCTTTGAATGTGGATAATTGAGAATTCTATTACTTTGTACAAGGTGAATAGAAGTCTATATAAGTTTCTTTGGAGTGAACTGCCTTAAACCATTTGCTAGTTCGAATCGATACTACTTACTGGAAGCCTGTAGTGTGGCTTTTTGCGATGTATTGCTTTGTCTTTATATATTGAAGATGGAAGCCATTAAAGTCCTTTTAGAACAGTGCATGGTGCATGCAGCCTTCATCAAGGTGGACCAGAAGTGGTGATTCAGATGAGATCCAGATCAAAGAACAGAAGATGAAAAATTGGAGAAGCAATTCTGTGATTTCATCAAATGAGTTCAAGAAAGCCAACCAAACTATTAGTAATTTCTCAACAGATGTGTGAGATTTTTGTTGGATATTCTTTGAAAGCTTAGTGATGATATAGCTCTTGGCAGGATGCATTGTGCCATTCCTGCCAGTAGGGATATAAATGACATTTTTTTCGTACTGAGATCTACAGGTTGCAAGTACTTTTAACTTTATTTGGCATGCTTGTACCGGATGTGCTCACTGACTTGTCTATGCTTTCACAGAAAAAAGAGAGGAAAGATCACTAAACAATTTAATCTGGTTAAGGTTTCTCAATTCTCAAATAAATATTGCACAATCAGTTAAAAGGCTGGTAAAATATCAAAATTTTATCCAGTAAAGATCCAACTCTAAAGGAGAAAGCAACAGGATTAAAAAAGGTCAAACTTTATTCTTCCCGATTCTCTTACAAGGCTTGCAAACTGGGGGTCCAATGCTTTATCTGATAATTAAGCTGGATTGTATTGGGATGGTCCAGGATGTACCTAGGTTGGAACTGAACGTGACCTGTTTTCTGCCCTTCACCTCCCATGTGGCTGTTGTTCTAAAATGATGTGTGTGTGATCTATGTATAAATTGGCTATAAAATAGGCCTTGATGATGATGCTGATTATGTAAAAAGAAATATATCTTCTTGTTCAAGTTGGCTGTTAATCTGTTAATTACACTGACACCTCTCTCTCTAACAAACATTTTTTTTCGCAGAACATGAAAAAGAAGAAAAGCAGTGATCTCAAATATGATATATTTGGGTGGATCATCCTTGCAGTTGGTATTGTTGCATGGGTTGGTATGGCAAAATCACATATGCCTCCTGCTCCACCTCCATGAGAAGAGCCAATGCATAGGCCGAATACTTATCTCAAGGTAACTTTGTTACTGTTGAATTTCACCAGGAGGAAGCGGTGCTTTTTGGTCCTCTTTTTGTTCGATTCCTTTTGCAAGTTCTGAAGGCATATATATGAGTTGAATCAGCATCCCCCATGGTTCCTACCCCATCCACATGTGAGCTACTTCAGAGAATTCTATATCACAGAGTTGTTTATGTTTCTTTTTTTCTGCGCTTTTTAACAAATATTAATTGCCTTGTCATCTTTGTTTTAATGGGGAGAATACTTCGATATTGAGATGAGGATCATATCATACGTCTGGGTTGGTACCATTTGAGTAGATTTAGGGCTTGATTTCATATGAAGACTAGTGCTGTGCGGTCTGACTGGTAGGCAGGTACTTATGGCTGGCTGGAGTAGGTTGAATTTGTTTAAGTTACAGATCTTGTAAGAATTAATAGATTTGAAGAAGAAGATGAAGGTTTTGATCCAATTGAAGAAAGGAATCTCTTGGCCCCTTATGACCTCACTTGTGGGGCAAACACATCAAAAGTAATGTGCTAATAGGGGCACTTACAAGACTCATAGTAAAACTGAAATACATGAAAATAAACAGAAACTGTTAGATAACAATACAAATCAGCAAAATATCAAATATCCCACCAGACATGAAATCAATATGGCCGATGAGTGATAAATGAGTATAATCCCCTTTGGTCGCTTGGTTAATATTACCTTGGGTCTTGGACAACAGTATATAGTATTGAAACCCTTGTGAGGGTTACTTTGTGCACTAGGGAGAAAAGCATTATATTAATTGTATGTGGCTACGTGCTTCGTTTATTGGTGCATTCTATGTCGAAGTTGCATGAGATGCTTTTAGCAGAAGTAGTAGCTACCTGTACCTTGTGTGCTGAGTTAGCTCTGGCACTACTTCTGCTTATGCTTAAACCAGCTGAGGTCTGTCAATGGACTGTCTGTTAACTAAAGGGAGTGCTGAATTAGCTCTGGTCAGCTGGGCAAGACTGAATGATCAGCTCAACCATGCCCACAACTCAATGAAAAATGTCCCATAAGGTCACGCTGGTTTAATCTCTTGCTGATTTGATCAGCTCTACTGTAAAAAGCTTCATGACCTGCCTGTCTACCAGGTGGGCCATAATGGTTAGTCCCTTTAGTCCTCCCTGCCTTTATCTTCTCTTTTCTTTCCAAATTTCTGTTGCTTCAGTTTTTGATTGGCCATTATTATCCTTTACTTTGGATGTTCTGTCAGAAGATCCAAGTGAATGGTTGACTTTGGCAGAGACTTCTTTGGGGTTAACTGGGTGAATCATCTAACAGGCATATCCAGTGCCAACCTCCTAGTCCTACTGTATTTTCAACTTACAGCAACAGGGTTGTTCCATCAGTTTAGTACTTCATGTATATGGTTGGAACTTAGTATATACTAAGTCATAGTTTGTATAAGGCCATCCTTTGTCATCATAACCTCTTTTTATGTAGGTTTGCTTCTTTTATGAGGTTTAACAAGAACATTTTGTTGTTCATTACGTGCATTGTGTTCTCTGTCAAAGTATAGTATAAGACCATAGTAGTTCGTGGATGAGAGAATAGACAAACGTGGGGTGTGTGTGAAGGAAAACTTCCTCGAGCTGAAAAAAAACACCATGATGCTTTTTGCTACAAGTTACTGATTCAGCATCACGGGCATTTTTATTTTGCTACAAATTCACTAGTTCAGCAATGCATATCACACATTCACACACATGAGCATATATCATCAATAATGATGTTTAAATGGAGATTTCATATAATTTAGCTACTCTTGAGGGTTTGCAAAATCACAACCTTGCCTTGTTGGTATGCTCCTTTTCATCACTATTGTTTTGTATTAGTTAGAGTAAAGGACTTGAAACTCGGTCCAACATTCAGTAAGTCGAGCATGAGTTTGTGGTTGGGCTATTTCTGGTTGAATGGCCTTGAAAGGGACTTGGGATTTACTAAGACTAAGGCTTTTGCAAGTTCAGATGAATCTGGATAAGACTCGAACCATGCACAGTGATTGAGAGACATGATCTTAGTGTATAAATTCCTATTTATGACTCTTTATCCCCTATATATATATGCTTTGCTGAAATGAGGATTAATATGTAACTTTTTTCTCTGGACCGCTGTTGGTGGGGACTGTAGATCCACAGATGGGTAAATTGTGCATCCCTTTTCCTGGTTGTAAACCATACTGAAATGGTTGTCCCTTCACTTTGTGTTGGCAATTGGCATTACGGTTGCATGGCCCCCTGTTTTATGAGATTAAATCTAGTATTAATTTCATCATGCTATCATTCTTGTGTGGCCATTGGGGCACTTAGACATAAATTGATACAGGGAAGTGTTTACTGGCAGTTGGTCCTGGGGAATTGTTTATTACCAATTTGGCAATTGCTCCTCTTAGTGGTTCATTTGTACACCCGCCTAGGTTTTCTTTAACATTAAAAGAAAGGGAAAAAAGGAACAATATGCTCCAATTTGTTGGTGCTCCCACTCCGCCCCTTTTTTTCTGATAGGCAAGCTGGGGTTAGGCAGACCCCTACCAGTTACGGTACATACCATTGGGTTTTGAACTTTCAACCTTCCAATACACGGTGACATGCACTAACAGCACCTACCAAACAAGCCCGCACTGTCTGTCAATGGGTTGGGTTTGTATCACGTACTTGACCCAACCTGAACCTGAATTTCTAGAAGCCTGACCCATGTAATATGCGGTTTTGCTGGATATTCTGGACCTGAGTGTTTTATATGTATCTTTAGTAAAAGCTTGCCTATGAAATTATACTGATCTGGATTTGAGATTTTATTTTTTTGACCCGGCAAAACCCGAACCCAAATCTGACTTGTTATTGGGGAGAGTTTGGGTACACCCTGATGGGTCAAGTTTGCAAGAGTTCATGTTGGGCTTATTTGTTGGATCAAGTTTGCAAGAGTTCATGTCGGGCTTATTTGTTGGCATTTGTACCAATTCATGTTATTTTCGAACTGGGCGTAAGCTGTTATGGCCCTGAATCGATTCATACCCAAACTGATCCCAGACTAAACTGTTGCAAATCCAATTGAACGTGATATTATGTTTAATCAAACCATTTACGTTTAACATACGCCATACACCGACTTGAACCTAATGATCCAAATGGATTAAAGGTAAAAGTCATGCCAGGGCTGAACCTTGCTTGATTCATATTGGTTTGTTTGGTTTTGATTTCCAAACATTGTTCAAAACAAGGTCTGCTGGTCTGACCTGACCCGACCTACTTAGGCACTTGCACACCCGGTGTTGCCTTTCTAGGTTCCAAGCGGAGAGCTTAGAGTTTTGGAAAGAGTGGGATGTGAGGAGAAAGGGGCCCCCATCTCATCTTGCAAATCTCTCTATTGGAGTTCTTTTCTTGACAGCCAAGCTGGGGCCCATACCATTGGGATTTGAACTTGCGACGTCCCAACACAAGGTGATGTGCACTAACTGCTCCTACTAGACAAACAAAGCCCGATTGGTCTCTCTTGGAGAGATTAAATGATTCCAATGGTTAATGGAGCATCTACGTCCAAACTAAAATCTTTACACTGAGCAACTATGGCCTCTTGATCAACGGGGGGCTCCGCTTGTCTGGCAGGAACAGTTAGTGCACTTCACATCACCTTGTGTTGGGACGTTGCAAGTTTTGAACCACAAATGGTATGGTTGTATAACTGGTAGGGGTCTGCCTAACCCCAGCTTTCTTTGTCAAAAAAAAACTATGGCCTCTTCAAGGAATCTCTTGTCAAATACCTCTATACTCCAGCCTCATGAATCCTACCTTCCAAACAGAACCTTGAAGATGGATTTGGGCCCTGGTTGTAACCAGGGAAAGACCACATGCCAACCCAGATGCTGCACTAGCCTAGTGAGCATTTTGACCTGAAATTGAGGCCCATCTGGATTTGATCTGTCATGGCTCCCTTCTTATATTATTTATGTGGGAGCCAGTGCTCCAATCGAAGACATGAAATATGGCAAGTAGGTGCACCGACACAAGGCACGCGAGAAAAGTAGAAAAATTGGGCAGGGTCTTGGGCATACTTTGACCTAATCTTACCCCTGCCCACTTGCAGTTCTAGGTATAAGGTTTCTGAGCATTATTTCCAATAATTGACATGCCCACATTGATAATCTATTGTTTGAGGGTGCATTTTCCCTTTTCTTTCAATAAAAACCCTTCAGAATAGATTGTCATGTATCCTGGTTGGACCCAAAGTGGCCCCTTTAACCCCAAGTTGCAATTTGTAAAACTTGCATGTATTAACAAAATAAGACAGAAAAAGCAAAAAGATCACCACCAAATGGCAAACAAAAAGCAGGCAGTGTGTCAAAGATAAACATTCATGAAACAAGGTTAATGTGTAGGTGAAATTTCCTGCAAGAAGGAAATAATCTATAATGTGAAGCTTTTAATAAGATTATTTCCTATAATTGACATGCCCACATTGATAATCTATTGTTTGAGGGTGCATTTTCCCTTTTCTTTCAATAAAAAACCTTGAGAATAGATTGTAATGTATCCGGGTTGGACCCAAAGTGGCCCCTTTAACCCCAAGTTGCAATTTGTAAAACTTGCATATATTAACAAAATAAGACAGAAAAAGCAAAAAAGATCACCACCAAGTGGCAAACAAAAAGCAGGCAGTGTGTCAAAGATAAACATTCAAGAAACAAGGTTAATGTGTAGGTGAAACTTCCTGCAAGAAGGAAATAATTTATAATGTGCAGCTTTTAATAAGATTATTTCCTATAATTGACATGCCCACATTGATAATCTATTGTTTGAGGGAGTGTTTTCCTTTTTCTTTCAATAAAAAGCCTTGAGAATAGATTGCAATGTATCCGGGTTGGACCCAAAGTGGCCCCTTTAAACCCAAGTTGCAATTTGTAAAACTTGCATGTACTAACAAAATAAGACAGAAAAAGCAAAAAGATCACCACCAAATGGCAAACAAAAAGCAGGCAGTGTGTCAAAGATAAGCATTCATGAAACAAGGTTAATGTAGGTGAAACCTCCTGCAAGAAGGAAATAATTTATAATGTGCAGCTTTTAATAAGATTCTTTCCAATAATTGACATGCCCACATTGATAATATATTGTTTGAGGGTATATTTTCTCTTTTATTTCAATAAAAAACGTAATGTATCCGGGTTGGACCCAAAGTGGACCCTTTAACCCCAAGTTGCAATTTGTAAAACTTGCATGTATTAACAAAATAAGACGGAAAAAGCAAAAAAGATCACCACCAAATAACAAACAAAAAGCAGGCAGCGTGTCAAAGATAAGCATTCATGAAACAAGGTTAATGTAGGTGAAAACTCCTGCAAGAAGGAAATAATTTATAATGTGAAGCTTTTAATAAGATTATTCATCTCTATTCAGCCTTTGCCCACTGAGAAATGCATGGCACCACCTAATTGTGAACATGGGATCTATAAGTGATTCTTCTAGATATGGACTATTATGACAGCTAGATCTAGTAAATTATCTAACCTTTGTTAGTGTTTTTTGAGATGGGGGGTATATGTTCCTGTAACAAACAGTTGCATGGTTTCAAGAAATTGGATCGTAGAAAATCTGGATATTCAAATTCCAGGATCATGGTGCCCATGATCCTGCTTCAATAAACTGCGCTAGTTTTGTATCTCACAATCATTTCATGTGCATTTGTGAATGAGATGAACTTAAAGATCCACTCTCATTGGGATCCAATTTTACCCAAAATGCTGTTAGGTGTGAGTCCTATAAAATTGGGGAACAAACTATCATGCTTGAACAGGGCAAAAAACATTTCCATCCAAACTTACAATTTCTCATGACCATGGGCCATCTTTCATGTTTAGCTCTCTATATCTCAACCAAAAGACCTCCTAAAATCCACTTTACTGGTTGCAGCTCACTTTCCTCACCCCAGCATTCAAAACATATAAGATGACGATCGAGTGACCGCATCACAACAATGATGTTTTTTTTTTTAAAGGCGAGCTAGGGTTAGGCTTATACAACTATACCTTTGGGTTTTGAACCTGCAACGTCCCAACACAAGGTGACGTGCACTAGCTGCTTCTACCAGACAAGCGGAGCCCCCTTTGGTATCACAGCAATGATGATGATGATGATGATGACCATGATTATGGTGATGATCTTGTTAATGATGAATTGGATGAAATTAAACTTATGCATTGGTGGTGCTCATTTTGACTAATTCATACTGGTTTGCTCATGGACCCCATTAAGCATCTTCCCTAATGCATCAACCATAAAGATGTTGCAGTCACTATCGTGAGTGCTCTTTTGAATAATATTTCTCACTCGTGACACGTACCATTAGAGCCGCTCTCCTCGGAGGTGGCACACGTGTCTGCAACTTTTGCCCCCACAATGTGCAAGACTAGGCCAGTAGAATGACACGACATCTGCCCCTCTTTTAACCTTTAGCCATGGCTATGGCTGTCTCAATGCATATTAGGTTTTGTTCGTATCTCTTTGCATATCTTGCTTTTTGATCAAAAGGAAGCCTAGGTTGTAGTATAGAGATCCCCAAATCAATATAAAATGCAAAAGAAAAGAGGATTAGTCCCTTAATTGGCGTGGGGCTGTGTTTAACACGTGTAAGAATGAAAGCCCCACGTTCAATCTTGTTGTGTTATTAGTTTTTATTTATTTATTTATTTATTTATAACTCGAAGAAATAGTACCCGGGCACGAAGACCTGATCACACTGGCTCAGCCTGTCATACCTACGATCATCATGCCGGTAGCATAAAACTCCAAGAATAGACCTCTACCCCCAGGGTCTATACTACGCATTAGCTTGCACAGAAAAGCGATGCCCATGAGAATCGAACCTTGACTGCCAGTCTAGCAGCCAAGGCCCCACCCACTATGCTAACCCCCTTGGGGCTTGTGTTATTAGTTGGTCATCAATTGATTGATGAGTTGATTAATGGCATTTTGTTGTCTACTATCCTTTTGAATCATTGGTGTGGTAGAGTTAAGTGTATAACAAATGGGAGGCAAGGTTTCACATGAAACAAGGGGCCAGTTGATTGGGGGATCATGGGAAATGAATAAAAGAAAGATTGCTTGAGTGCCCCCCCCACCCTCCCCAGAGTAAAATGCTCTAGCGAGGGGGTCTTGCGGGAATAGCATTGCTTTCCACTATGGGTAAAGGTAGCTAGAATAAACAAATGGAGTTGACTTGTTTTGTCCCAATTGGTAGACTGTGGTTCTTTATTTCCACTACTGGAGTTCTCTTTCTCTAACTGTTTCTCTCTCTACCATTAGCTTGTTATTGAGCATTTGAGACTGTGGTGTGTGATGCATGTTTTGTCCACAACAGGAATTGCTCTTTCAATGAAGTGATTATGCAAATTTCTGTTCCCTTGGGGAGAAAGAAATTAAATACTTTTGAGTGATTGTGAATGCCAGCTTGTGCCAAGTTGGAATAGGGCAAAAGAAAAAGAAAGGAAAGAGTGATAGACTGGGCATAGAGTCATGCACAGATTGGACTTAAGGCTGTTTGCCATGGTCCTTAAAGAAAACCCCAATAAAGGAACATTGTTGTAAACTTCAGGATTGGGTTCGGATCTAAGCATTACTGAGTCTGACCTAATTAGATCTAGCTTAATTGGATGCAGAGTCAGATGGAAAAAAGCAATACTAAAACCCGATGCTGATTAAGTAATAGATATATTTTACAAGTAACAGGGTCGGATAAATTCATTTGGCCTTGTTTGGAAACTAGTAGCTGGGATGGGAAGTGGCAGCTGTCAATTTCATGTTTTAATGTAAATACATTGCCACTTCTCATCCTAAATGCATTCTCCCATCCCAGCTACCAGTTACCAAACAGCCACCAGGTGGTAGTTTGACCAACTTTTTGCCAAATGCATCAACTGCTATCCCAGTTCCTAGATTCCAAACATGCCCTTATTCAGTTGAAAAATCTGTATATCAAATCCGAATCTGATTATTAATGGGATTCTATTTTCTTTATTGAATGCAAATAATAGGATTTGAATTTGGTTAGATATCTGTTGACATCCTTAACCTTTCTATGGATTGGAGAGCATGGATTTGGCATCAAGATCAAGACTAGATCATGCCACACAAAGTCCTCCATTCAAGTGGTTATAGTCTCCTGGATCCAATCTAGTTATGCTATTTCCCAGTGCCATATATCATGCAAAGTGTAGTTTTAATGTATGGGTGCCACGTGGACAAGATGGACGGAATCATGGGGCTGTTATAGCATGGTCCCATGGATGTGGCCATTCATCATGAGGTTGAGCTGTAGCTAGGGATGTCAGCGGACAGGGATGGGGGTGGGGGACAAGGTCTCCACCCCCGCCCCGTTTCAAAATCCGAACCTCCATCCCCGCATGGGGATGAATTTTAACCTCTACCTCCATCCCCGTTTCATGTCCTCCATTCCCGGTCCAAACGGGGGTGAGGCGGGGGCCCCATTTTCCCTTAGTGTATAGTCATCCCTTAAAAGATTGGGGATGGGGTGGGGTGGGGTGGGGTGGGGTGGGGTGGGGTGGGGCGGGGATTGGGATGAGGACGGGGCGGAGAAAAGCATAAGTCCATCCCCGCACGGGATAGATTTTAACCTTCATCCCACCTCCATCCCCGTTTCATGCCCTTCATCCCCGATCCAAACGGAGTGAGGCGGGGCGGAGCCCCGTTGTCCCCCGGTTCACTGCCATCCCTAGCAGTAGCCATGGTGCCTTCTTTGTTCACTTGGGCCAAGTTCCTGAAATCCAGGTTAAAGGGTAGGGCAGCCGACCCATCAGGGTAAACCCAAACCTACCCAAATAACAAAGTAATTGCGTTTGGTTTAGGGCTAAGTAGGCTCTAGAAAATGGAAGCCAAAACTCAATCCACATAATTCAAAGAGTATCCATACTTTCGGGAAGTTTTTAACATCATAACCGGGGCCTCTGACCGTCTGGTAGAATCCGTTTATGCAAGTCACCATGTGATACCAACGGGGGCTCCGCGTGGTTGGTAGGAGCTATCAGTTCACGTCTCTTTGTGGTGGGACATTGCAGGTTCAAACCCCAGTGGTAAGTTGAATAATAACTGGGAGAGGTCTGACTAACCCCAGCTTGCCTTTCAAAAAAAAAAAAAGCAGCTAGTGCACGTCACCTTGTGTTGGACTTTGCAGGTTCAAAACCAAATGGTATAGTTATATAACTGGTAGGGGTCTGCCTAACCCCACCTTGCCTTTAAAACAAAAAAAAACTTTGCCATGAGAATCAACTGGGGCTCCGCTTGTTTGGTAGGAGCTGATAGTGCATGTCACCCACGTTGCAAGTTCAAAACCTAATGGCTTGTTGTGTATCGGGTGGGAGTCTACAAATCCACTCTTTATTGCAAATATAGAAAAGGAGAAGTCTCACTTCCTCTACCAAATGCATAAACTCCCATCTAAGCTACCAGTTTTCAAACACCCACCACCAAAGCAATTTGACCATGTTTCTACCAAATGCACCACCAATGTGTGCTACAGTTACGAAAATTCAGGCATGCTTTGATTTATTGTCAAAGCTTTATGTGCTTTTTCTAATTTTTTGGTTAAATTAGTAACTTTATCATATTAACTTTACTTGAATTAATTGGGTTATAAGCTCACCGAGTTTTACACTGCGATCATAAGTATGGCAGGCAAAGCCAGCGCAGCTACGTCTGATCCTGGGGTGGTTTTTCCGTGTAAATATTAAAAAATAATTAAGGGATATATATGTTTTTAACAATATCAGAAGCTAATGTGTGTTTTACTATTGGCACAATTTAGATGTGTTTTTTATTTATTTTTTTACTTGCAAATACATACAAAATACTCGGGTCAGTCCGAGATGGTTCAGATAACGATGAAAACTCACGGCTTGAACCTGAACCACATATTACCTGGGTGGTGTTTGGGTCCACCCGAATAATGGGCTGTCATTTTTATGCCCGTACTCTGATGTTCGGGTCGGTTGGGGTACCAGACGCAAACCCGACCAATTGTCAAACTCACCAAATGATGGGTCCCATCCAACTGGGGTGGGGCCGGGGGCGTATAGTTAGACAGACTATTGTGTGTGGAGCATGCGAGACCATTCCCTCCATATCCTTGGAGAGTGGTGACGGGGCCCACCACAATGACATTCAAATGTCATTGTCGTACTGCTTTGTTAGTATCAGACCCGGGACCCACATGCTCCAAACCCGTTCGCTAATTGGAAGTACGTGCGTGGAATCATTTCTTATTATGAAGCCCTCCATGAAAAGATTGATTAGGACCTCCATCCCTAGTCGTATCCATTGGTGAGCTTAAAGAGCCAGTGCTAGGGTTTATCTGGAATATTCAATGTCATGATCATGAATATTCCAAACATACTGTTTGGCTAGAATGAGAAAATTGGTGATCATGATTTCGAAAGTTCCACCAAATAAGCCCAAAAGTTGTCTTTCACACGTGCCTCTCTCTCTCTCTCTCTCAATGAGCATAGTTGTCTTTCACATATGCCTCTCTCTCTCTCTCATTTTATTTGTACAACATTTAATTAGGTAAGCTGAAATCAAGAATAAAACACTAAAAAATTATACCAAAGCTTTTAAGCACAGAAGAGGTATAAAAATCATGAATATTCCCACCATACTGTTTTGCTAGCTTGAGAAATTTGGTGATCATGATTTTGAAAGTTCCACCAAATAAGCCCAAAAGAAGGATTAAAATGTGCATGGTTGTCTTTCACATATGCTCGGGAAAATGACTCTCTCTCTCTCTCTCTCAATGAGCATAGTTGTCTTTCACATATGTCTCTCTCTCTCTCATTTTATTGGTACAAAATTTAATTGGGTAAGCTGAAACCTAGAATAAAACACTAAAAAATTATACCAAAGCTTTTAAGCACAGAAGAGAAGCGTCCCACTACACTGTCTGCACTCATGGCAATTAGGTTACTCTGATAACCCAACTGGCTTCTAAGGCTCCTCTCAGACCGCAAGTGACTAACAGAGAAACAAGGTTAAATATCCATAAAAGAGAAACAATTTGTTTATCTTTAAAGATTTAATATATATTAGGTTAAACAAATTATCTATGGATACATCTTATTCAATGTTAAGATAAAATTTACCACCAGTTCAGGTGAACTATAATACGGAATATGCCCAGGCATTCATCTAGTCGGGGCAACTAGTGAATGTCACCAAGTTGAAGGGATGTCACGAGTTCAAAACCGCATATGGTGAGTGTCTCTTTCTGCAAGGCCAAAGTTGGGTGTACCCCCTGGTGCGCATGAGCTTCTTGCGGTTTTTATATCAATGAGCTCGCAAGCGAGTGAGGTGGTTTTTCCTAGATATCCCCCAAAAAACCATAATATAGAACATCAAAAGTTTAATTAATCATTTCATGCAATCAACCATGTTGTATGATATGTTCTCATCTACTCTTTGCCTAGAGTTGATTGCTAATGTTTATTTATGCTTAGAAAACAACTCATAAATGTGAGGCCATGCTTATGAACTTGGTCAAAGAATGTTTTAAACTACACGGGAAGCGGAAGCGAGAAGCGAGGCATTTTAAAATTTATACGAAGCGGGAAGCGAAGTTTTAATTTAAAAGCGAAATATGAATAAAAAATAAAGCAATATGGAATCAAACAAGAAACAAATAAAAACTAAAATAAAATTGATTATTCTTATATTTCATGATTTTTCTATAAAAGAGTTAATTTTTTTGTTAAAATCTAACAATGATGGTTACCAATTTAAAGAAAGTACATGGAAAGTGAGTGAAAGCATCAGAGAAAATACATGAAAAAGATGAAAAGAAACGTGAGAAAAGCATATAGTATGCATAGACCATGTGTATGAGGCATAGAAGAAGCGTGGGGGAATCGAGCTTCCCATGAAGTTTCGGAAGCGAGGAGTATCGTGCTTCCGAAGCGAGTTTCCCACCTACCTAAGAAGCTTCCGGTAACTTTGGTTTTACAAGCATGATTCAGTTCAATCATTATCAGTCTATAGCACCAACCCTGAATCCATTTATGGTACAAAACAACCCACATGGGAATACAGAGGTGAGCTAGATCTTATCTGTATATGAACATGATCATATCTATAATCAGAAATCATTGTACTATTATACAAGTTGGTACTTAACCTTGATATGCTTACAATAATTTAAAAACACTTTCATGAATCTAAAAGCTTCATTTGGGCATTCTAATGAATTATGTACAGGTTTCTGCTAACATAGGGACATGTTTTCTGAGTCATAGTCGAACTTATAATCATGCTTGTGCACTCTTAATCTCTTAGGTCCCACATTTGAGAAGCTGTCTGGTGAGAAAAAGATTTCTTGAGCTGGACTGTACCAATGTTTTTTATGTACTACAAAATAGTGTTTACTTCAAAAGGGCTACATTTTTTGTTTGATAGTCAATCTGCACATTGGCTGGCCTCAGGTTGGTAAAACCCTTAAGGTCTCCCTGCCCGAGAGCAAATCAGGTGATCTGCTAAATAGCTTTAAGAAAAATGATTTGGCATCCTCACCGTCCACAAATTTCATAAAGACCGTGGAGTCCCATGGAATGACACAATGGACGGTGAAGATATCAAATCACTTAAAGTGATTTGATGAATCACCTGCTCTGCTCTCTCCCTGTCCATCAAGGAGTACACCCAGCTTCGACCTTGCAGCAAGAAACGCCACCCGTGGGGTTTGGAACTTGTAACTTATGTACTAGAGTTAGTGCATTAATGCATGCTCCTTTTTAGTAGGAATCATTCTAGTTCACACCATTATCTTATGGTCAATCTACTGACATGGAACTTCACAGCATTCACTCTGCTGTTATAAATATCTATTTGCTTAAGTGAACCCCAATCAGGTCCTAACCATGGTAACAAATCTAGTTTAATGGAATTTTCTTTTTGAAAGAAAACTTCATTTTTTTTGAAAGAAAGTTAAATGGGATTTTCTGAGCCAAACAAAATATTGTGCTAAATTAATTTTTTTTTTCAGAACAAATCTCGATAAAGTGTCCATATATTTAAAATTTAAAATTTAAAATTTAAAAGTATATAGAAATATATAAATCATAAAAAAACATTAAAATTATGAAAATATAAATATTGTGCTAATACCGTGATAAAAACATGACATTTTAAAAAATAGTCTATATTCTGAAAATATCACATTTTTGGAGATTATCTCAGTTTTGAAAATCTCACGATAAAATTAAAAAAATGGCCGATATAATTGTGACAATGGTCCTAGCAACTTGGTTGACAGTCCAAACTTTTTCCAATTGCTGTTCATCCTCCTGATAAACGGTATACAAATAAAAGAGTTGTCTTTTTATGTAATATAGGGATAATTAAAAACATGATATTTAAATAACTGATATTTAAAGAATGTGCCACTTTTTGCGAAGGTTTTGGCCTTTGAGAATATTCCACAATAAAATAACTGCCCGACAAAATGACGATATTTTCAAAGTACCGCTGATGTTTGTGACTACCACTAGAAAGTCCAAAAATCACGAGTGTGCCCCCTGTTGCTCATGCTATATATGAATTACGAATCAGCAACTCTTCACTCTATTCTTACACTACCACCACCAACATGACAACCTTCTTTTTCTTCGAACAATGGCAGTTCCTCCTCTTCCTCTCCTCCCTCCTCCTCCTCCTCTTCCTCCTCAACTTCTGGCCATCGTCAGGCGGTCTTGCGTGGCACTCGGTACCCCGCCACGGCTTGCCACCGGTCCCCGGCCCGGCCGGCCTCCCCTTCCTCGGCAGCCCCTCGCTCCTCTCCAGCCCACTCTCCCACCGTGCCCTCGCCAAGGTTGCCGCCGCCCTTGATGCCACCCATCTCATGGCCTTCTCCATTGGCCTCACACGTCTCGTCATCACCAGCCACCCCGATACGGCTCGGGAGATCCTAACCGGTTCAGCCTTTACGGACCGGCCCATCAAGGACTCAGCCCGGCGTCTCATGTTCCACCGTGCTGTGGGGTTTGCCCCTTCCGGCGAGCACTGGCACCACCTCCGCCGCATCGCTGCCACCCACTTCTTCTGCCCCAGACGTATCGCTGGGTCCGGGACATATAGGCAGGGGTGTATCGGTGAGGTGATGGAGGGGGTGTGCAGGGTAATGGAGAGGGATGGGGTGGTGGGGCTGAGGTGGGCCCTACAGGAAGCCTCCCTGAAGAGCGTTTGGATGACCGTGTTTGGGAGGTGGGTGGAGGAAGAGAGAGGGGAGTTGGTGGGAATGGTAAGGGAAGGGTATGAGCTGCTGGGGAAGTTCAACTGGGGGGACTATTTTCCGGTTCGGATCTTTGATCTTCAATCCATAGGGAAGAGATCCGAAAAGTTGCGGGCTCGGGTTTTTGAGCTCCTTGGCAGGGTGGTGGCTGAGCGCAAGAAGGATGGAGGTGGTGGTGGTGATTTTTTGAGCGTGTTGCTTGCGCTGCCAGAAGAGGATCGGGTTTCGGACTCGGATATGGTGGCGGTTCTTTGGGTACGTGATTACTCGCTTTGCATTGGGCTGAGTTCAAAGTAGTCAGTCTCAGGTCGGTTTGATTTGACTTAGCCTAGTCGGGTCAATCTTGACCAGTCAAGCTAGACTTTTTCTAGTCAGGTCAGTTTGATTAGTGAAGCACAATGAATCAACCGTAGGGCTATGACTGCAACTCAAGCACAATTCTTTGTATTCGGTGAGCCAATTCTGATTTTTTGCTATCATTTTACATATTTTTATTTTTTAGGAGATGATATTTCGAGGCACTGATACAGTGTCCATCCTTATGGAATGGATCATGGCGAGGATGGTGCTCCACCCTGACATCCAGGCTCGTGCCCAACGAGAGATCGATGCACACGTAAACTCGACTCGGCGAGTTGAAGACTCGGACCTCCCTGAGCTCACCTTCCTCCACGCCATTGTCAAAGAAGTACTGCGCCTGCACCCACCGGGTCCGCTCCTCTCGTGGGCCCGCCTGGCCGTGCACGATGTCCACGTAGGCAAGTGGTTCGTCCCTGCTGGCACTACGGCCATGGTCAACATGTGGGCCATCACCCACGATGGGTCCATCTGGAAGGACCCGGGCTTGTTCAGGCCAGAGCGGTTCCTGGAGGAGGACATTAGCATCATGGGTTCGGACCTCAGGCTAGCCCCATTCGGGTCGGGGCGGAGGGCGTGCCCCGGTAAGGTCTTGGGCTTGGCAACGGTTCATCTATGGCTTGCTAGGCTGCTGCACCAGTTCAGCTGGCTTCCATCTCCTTATGCGGATCCACGACGGCTGGTGGATCTTTCCGAACAGTTGCGCATGTCGCTCGAGTTGAAGAAGCCGCTAGCATGTAGGGCGGTTCGCCGGAACCTGGTTCCGTTTTGATGGAATCCGGCAAGGTTGACGCAGAATTGTCACGTTTGGGAGTATCTAAGTAGGCCAGGCTTGACTAAGCGGGTTTTTGCGCTGCTCCAAACAAAAACTCCAGTACATCTTGTTCATAGGAATCATAAGGACAACTGCTTGTGATTCTCTCTTAAAAAAAAAGGGGGCTTGTAATTCTACTTGTTAAGTATCATCATGAAAGGTTAACCTTCTATATCTTTAAAGTGTAAAATCCTAGTCCCTAGACATCATGAGTTTAGTTCCCTTTTTATTAAAGTTGTCAACGGGTCGGGTTTAACCGGACCTGACCCTAAACCCGACCCCAACCTGTACCAAACCCTATAGGGTCCGTGTATGGTGATAAAGAAGAAAACCCGATTAAGACCCGGGTCTGGACCCAAAGGTCCAATTAATACATGAAGCCCGGTATAGTTTGTGAAATTTTATACCAGAGTCGGGCCCAACCTGAGTTCCGATTAAGACTCGCAAATTTTCAATGTAAAAATGATAAAAAATAATCATTTTAATGGGTATGGCCCGGGTCTCGTTTATGTAGTTCTTATTGGGTATGGGTATGGTTTCTCTTATGTTGGGTCTTATTAGACTCGGATCCAGACCCAATACCATACCCAAAAATCAGGATCAAGTCTGGTTCCACTGAGGCCGGAACCAAACCTAACCTGTTGACACCCCTACTTGTAATCAAACGTGCCAAAGGTATAAATCAACATTACACTCGCCTGGGTCGGCCAAGTGGTAGTGGGCTTGGGGAGAAGGTGATGACCCCTTTATCCCAGGTTCGACTCCCATGGGGTATATATGTGAGTACCTTTAACTGGTGGACTCTATAAGAGCTTGAGTGTTGGTGACCCGCCCATTAAGTGACCCTGTTCTCAGTTGAGACTTTCTCATTATAAAACAAGAAAAAAAAGGTGTAAATCAGCGCTGTGGACTGGTCCACTCTTTCTGGGTTTACTAGTGCCAATTAGGGTTCAATCCTAATGGATTCCTTTCATTTAAGTAAAAAGAAATCCTTGTTAACAAATTCCTTGATTAGCGTTACTGTGTCTAGTTCTAATTCTTTACTGAAAAAATAAAAAATAAAAATAAAAATAAAAATAAAAATAAAAAGTATATTTCTACTATTAAAATATCAAATAATAGTTTTTTATTGATTAAACTTAGAAGTTGAACCCGCATCATGCCACAAGAGTTTGTGTCATAGCATATAGGCTAGAGCTAGGATGTCAACGGGTCGGACGTAACCCAACATCCAAACCAAATCTGAATCCGATTAGTTGGATTCAGTAGCCAAATCCGGATCCGATTAATAATCAGATTTGTGTTCGGTATTGAGTTTTACATTTAAACTCTAACCTGAATCTGATTAAGTGTAAATATCAGGGTTTAAGCTAGTCGGATCCGAATTCAGTTTTATCTGATTTCATCCTACCCTGCACTTGAATCTGATTCCGATTGGATCAGACCCATTTATGTCGGACTTGGTAATGACTAGATCTGACCTGAGCCCGACTCTTTTACATCCCTATTTGGAGCCTTTTTTGTCGGAACAGGGATGGTCCCATGAAAGCGGCCCCGATTCACCTCGCGCAGTGGGGCCTGTGAAAAAGTGTCGGATTTTGTGCATTTCTGCAAAAGACATGCAGTTTTTATTTTCGACAAAGAAAACTGGGGTTAGGCAGACCCCTACCAGTTATACAACCATACCATTGGGATTCGAACTTGCAACTTCCCAACACATGGTGACCTGCACTAACTGCTCTTGCCTGACAAGGGGAACCCCCTTTGGTAAAAACCTGTAGGTTTATGCACGATACAAGCACACACCTTCTTTTCTCAAGCCAAATACCGATATATAACAATGTCCAATCCAAATCCAAATAAGAAGACTCTTAGTCCATGCTCACCCAATAAGCACGGGATTCAAATCAAGATCTTGCTATGGATGCACTTAGGATCCAAACATGGATCCTGGTAAATGGATATAGTACCAATCCATTTACAAGCAGGCTCAAATCCGGCCACGGTGTGCACAAATAGGATCCAAACTCGATTTTGCAATATTTGACAGCTTGTAAATGGATCTAGATCAGATTCATCTATGAGCGAGCCCAAATCCACCCCAAGGGTTGCAAATGGATTTGATATGGATTAGATACAGACCTAATCATGCGCTTGATCAAATCTGAATGTGAATTCTATGCAATAGATCCAAATAAGATCCGATGAAGCAGGGCTAAATCTAGATCTAAAATACTCGTAGCAATCAAGGAACTGATATAAATTTACATGTAAAAAGTTCAAAAGGATCGGGTTTTTATCTCATTCTGGGCATATCATGAAGTATTGATAATAATTTAATTCGAGCCTGAAAGTGTTTATGATTATTAATAGGGATGTAATACCATATTCGACTACTAATCGGATGTTGCCTAAACGGATTTGAATTCTGATGGTAAAAAGCTCGTTAGGATATTTGTCGAATCCAACACCAAAAATCAGACAATATCCGCATCTAATTATAATAAGATATGGTTTTGGCTTACGGAATCTAATTCTGTCGGACATCGGATAAAATCTGATCCATTGAGTCATTGACATCCCTAATACTGATTAAGCAAATGTAAACCCGACCAGGATAAGATGTCTAACCAAACTCTATCCATTTTCACCGAGAGGGTGGTGTATGTTCGCCCCCGATGATTCACTGAATCCCACGTCTGTGTTCGGGGCTTTGAATGAGCATCACGTATACAAGCACATGGGGCTCGTATTTCCGTGTATGTTGACATAACTTTGCATCGGACTCTGGTGTTGTTGCAAAGACTTAAGTACCCTTTCTTGCTATTCTTCTCATAAAGTGATGGTTTGAGAAAATGACAAAAATGCCCTTTATTCAAAAAAGAAAAAACAATCAGTTCAAAAAAAGGACAAACATGTCCTCCATCCAGAAAGTCGAGGATGATGTTGACTCTTCAAAGTCTTTTTCTTTTTCTGTTCAAAAAAAGGACAAACATGTCTTCTTCTTCTTTCTCCATAAAACACTGTAAAACCCTCTCTCTCTCTAGAGAAGAAATCAAGGGAAACAAAGAGTTCTTCCTGGAGAAGGCCATGAACATCAACCCTCTCACTCTCTCTCTACTTCTGTGCACATCCAACAGACGATCCTACATTGCTCCATCGTCATCTTCTTCTTCTTCCTTCTTCGTAAAACACTGTAAAACCCTCTCTCTCTCTAGAGAAGAAATCAATGGAGGTAAAGGGTTCCTCCTGGAGAAGGCCATGAACACCAACCCTCTCACTCTCTCTCCCTTCTCTCTCTACTTATGTGCCTGATTTAGAGTTTTTGCCCTTACAGGAGGGGAGTCCGGGGGTTCATCCCAGCGTGGGTAGCATCATTCAACTAAATGAGTTGTAGATCCTGATTCAGAGTTTTTACCCTTATAGGAGAGGGGTCTGGGGGCTCCTCCCAACGTGGGTAGCATCATTCAACTTGAAGAGTTGTGGAGTCTGATTCAAAGTTTTTACCCTTACAGAAAAGGGGGGTCTGAGGGCTCCTCCCAACGTGGGTAGCATCATTCAACTTGATGAGTTGTGGAGTCTGATTCAAAGTTTTTACCCATTCATATTTTAAGGCATTAGATATCATGTTTGAACATCCACGCATGTGCAGTTTGCTTTCATCATGTTCAGTTGCTTTCTAGATTATACTTTGAATTCTGGTGCATTTTAGATCTATCGATTTGTATGTAACCAGAGCTCATTTTAATCTGAATTTTTTACTGCAACTTCATGCATATGTCTTCATGCTCTTCATCAAAAATCAGATCATTCTGAGTTTGTTTGACCCACTTTAAAAATCGAGATTCAAAACCTGTTATTTTGCACCGTCAGGATTTTAGCAGAATCAGGATCAACTTGCAGAAGTGATTTCTCTCTAACCAGAGATGATCTTTCCGATCCGTAAAAAGGGTTGTTTTCTAAATTGAATCTAGTTTGTTCATACCAAATTTCAGCGATTTCTATGGTGTTTTCATACCAGTTTCGGGTCAAAAACCATAACCCTGTCACCCTGTGTCATTTTAACGGCTTAGATTTTGATCCATTTTGTTTGAATTTTATTTTCCTAATGGGAGATCATTTTTCAATTATGTAAAACGGGTTCTCTTCGTTTATGTGTCTAGTTCATCCCTGTAAATTTTCAGAATTTTTCATGGTCAATTACTATTTTATTTTGATTAAATACCAGAACCTTGTATCCAGATTTTATAAATGTTCTGATTTTGGCCCCCATATCATAACTGTTGTATCACTTCTTCAACAAATTGTTATTTGGTTGGCAATATTCTTCAGCAAATTGTTGTTATAATTTTTTTGAGTCTCTAATGAGTCCCTACTATGATTTGTAGTATTTTTGGGTCTCCAACGAGCCTCACAATGATTTATAGTGTTGTCCGATCTTTTAACTATGATTTATAGTGCTTTGGGGTCTCCAACGAGTCCCACAATGATTTGTAGTGTTTTTCGGTCTTTTAACTATGATTTATAGTATTTTCGGGTCTCTAACGAGACCCACAGCGATTTATAGTGTTGCTGGACCTCGCTATAGCGATTTGTAGTGTTTCTCACTAAACACTACAGCGATTTGTGATACAAATCGCTATCCGAATCAGGACCAACTTGTCAGGGTCATATCTCCCTAACCAGAGATCGGATTTCAAATCCGTAAAAAGTGGTGTCTTCGTTATGAAGTCTAGTTTATTTATGTAAATTTTCAGCGATTTATATGGTCATTTGATACCCCATTTGGATCTAAAACCAGACCCCTATCAGTCTGCCTTATTTGAGTGACATAGGTTTTTATTTCATTTTGTAAGAGTCATATCTCCCCAACGGAAGATCATTTTTCAAATCCGTAAAAAAGGTTTTTTTCCTCTATATGTCTAGTTTATATCTAGAAAGTTTTATAACTTTTTATGCTCATTTGATATTTAAAACCTGTTAAAAACCGAGACATGTTATAAAATGTTATAAAACTTAAAAAGTTTAAAACTTCCTCTATGTGTCTCGAGTTTTAACAGGTTTGAAATATCAAATGAGCATAAAAAGTTATAAAACTTTCCAGATATAAACTAGACATATAGAGAAAAAAAACCCTTTTTACGGATTTGGAAAATGATCTTCCGTTGGGGAGATATGACTCTTACAAAATGAAATAAAAACCTATGTCACTCAAATAAGACAGACTGATAGGGGTCTGGTTTTAGATCCAAATGGGGTATCAAATGACCATATAAATCACTGACAATTTACATGAATAAACTAGACTTCATAACGAAGACACCACTTTTTACGGATTTGAAATCCGATCTCTGGTTAGGGAGATATGACCCTGACAAGTTGGTCCTGATTCGGATAGCGATTTGTATCACAAATCGCTGTAGTGTTTAGTGAGAAACACTACAAATCGCTATAGCGAGGTCCAGCAACACTATAAATCGCTGTGGGTCTCGTTAGAGACCCGAAAACACTATAAATCATAGTTAAAAGACCGAAAAATACTACAAATCATTGTGGGGCTCGTTGGAGACCCCAAAGCACTATAAATCATAGTTAAAAGATCGGACAACACTATAAATCATTGTGAGGCTCGTTGGAGACCCAAAAATACTACAAATCATAGTAGGGACTCATTAGAGACTCAAAAAAATCATAACAACAATTTGCTGAAGAATATTGCCAACCAAATAACAATTTGTTGAAGAAGTGATACAACAGTTATGATATGGGGGCCAAAATCAGAACATTTATAAAATCTGGATACAAGGTTCTGGTATTTAATCAAAATAAAATAGTAATTGACCATGAAAAATTCTGAAAATTTACAGGGATGAACTAGACACATAAACGAAGAGAACCCGTTTTACAGAATTGAAAAATGATCTCCCATTAGGAAAATAAAATTCAAACAAAATGGATCAAAATCTAAGCCGTTAAAATGACACAGGGTGACAGGGTTATTGTTTTTGACCCGAAACTGGTATGAAAACACCATAGAAATCGCTGAAATTTGGTATGAACAAACTAGATTCAATTTAGAAAACAACCCTTTTTACGGATCCGAAAGATCATCTCTGGTTAGGGAGAAATCACTTCCGCAAGTTGGTCCTGATTCTGCTAAAATCCTGACGGTGCAAAATAACAGGTTTTGAATCTCGATTTTTAAAGTGGGTCAAACAAACTCAGAATGATCTAAGTTTTGGTGGAGAGCATGAAGACATATACATGAAGTTGCAGTAAAAAATTCAAATTAAAATGAGCTCTGGTTACATACAAATCGATAGATCTAAAATGCACAAGAATTCAAAGTATAATCTAGAAAGCAACTGAACATGATGAAAGCAAACTGCACATGCGTGGATGTTCAAAAATGACATCTAATGCCTTAAAATATGAATGGATAAAAACTTTGAATCAGACTCCACAACTCATCAAGTTGAATGATGCTACCCACGCTGGGAGGAGCCCCCAAACCCCCCTCCTGTAAGGGCAAAAACTCTAAATCAGGCTCCACAACTCATCAAGTTGAACGATGCTACAGTTAGCGTGCAGGTCAGTCGGTGTTTGATGGAGAAATATTGGATCGTTTGTTGGATGTGCACAGAAGTAGAGAGAGAAGGGAGAGAGAGTGAGATGAGGTTTTACCCCTCTCTTGTAAGGGTAAAAACTCTGAATCAGGATCTACAACTCATTTAATTGAATGATGATACCCACACTGGGAGGAGCCCCCAAACCCTCCTCCTGTAAGGGTAAAAACTCTAAATCAGGCTTCACAAGAGTCAATGTACAGGTCAGTCGGTGCTTGATGGAGCAATGTATGATCTTTTAATGGATGTGCACAGAAGCAGAAATAGAAGGGAGAGTGAGAGTGAGAGGGTTGATGTTCATGGCCTCCTCCAGGGGAGATTTCTTTCTCGGATAATCCTGCAGTGCAGAGACTAGGTCTTAAATAATCATCTTCAGGGCACTTAAGTCTTTACAACCACTCCTTTTCAAGAACCGTCATTTTTTTTTGCACCAATGGAGGAGAGGGTACTTAAGTCTTTGCAATCTTATCAAACTCCAACGCTAATTAATGCTGACAAACATGGGGATACGAGACGCACATGCTTACATACGTGGTGCTCTTTGGGACCCCCGATCATGAGATGTAGCTAATTGCCCTGTTCGGGGGGGGGGGGACATATAACCTGCTTTGATTTTCACCCCTCTATAAAGGCCTAAGGCCGCGCCGGCCTCTCTCTCTCTCTCTCTCTCTCTCTCTCTCTCTCTCTCTCGCGCGCGCGCGCGCGCGCGCGCGAATGTGTCTGAACGTCTTGCCGTGGACGGGGGCGTTGGGAGACGGCGTCGGCCGGAAACGAGGCAGTGAAGATCACTGGAGAGAGGCCTTCGTCTGATGATCCGACGGCGGTGCAGGGGAAGGCAAGGGAGCCCGACGTGCGCCTATGGAAGGTCACGATGGACGAGACGGGTGGCGTGGATCTAAGCCAATGGGAATCGGTTTCCCGACGGAATCTGGGAAGTCTCTCTACCGGCGGCTCATCTCCACCGTCCACAAGCTCATCCGATTGCCCAAGGAGGTAATCGTCTCGACCCGAGTGCTGCTTCTCGTGGCCCTAATGTGCTAAAAGTTTGATGAATGGAATAATACTGCAAGGGTTGTGGTTAATCTTTGTGGCACATGCTTGTAGCCTTCAACTATCTTTATGTAACTTCAAACTTGTTTCTGTTTTTCGGTAATACTCCTAAAAGTCTTAATAGGTAGTCACTACTACTATGAGCATATTTTTTTTAACATATCTATGGTAATGTACTTATGTTCAATTGTGTGCACTCTCTCTTCCTGTCTGTTCTTAGTTGTGCAACATTTAACCTTGTATGGAAGTGCTGTTCTTACAGTCTTGGATAAACATGTTGTTCCAAAATTGGGTACTGGATCGAATGAGGCGTGTGCTAGATGGTATCAAACCTCCATGCATGTGGAAAACACGTGCTCTATCTGTTGAGATACGAGGATTGAATTTAATACACCACAAATTAAAGATAGTGCCTCATAAAATCCAGTCCATAATCATTTCATAAATCATATAATTATATTTCATAATTAGGTTTAACGAGTCTACCTGTCTTGGCTCTTGAGATTCCGGTGTGAGAATGTATGGCTACACTGGATCCAAAACTAGGATCCAACATCTATCACTTGGCCATATGAGGCGAAGACTCACATTCTATCATAACCGTGTTAAATTATACCATCATACATACATACATATATATATATATATATATATATATATATATATATATATATATATATATATATATATATATATATATATATATATTGGCCCTAGGGGCATTTTAGTTATTTCCCATTTTACGCATATTCACCCTTGTGAATGTGCATGTAACTTTTCCTCATTTTCTTTTTCTTTTTTTTTCTTTCTTTTTCCTTTTTCTTTTTCTCTTTTCTTTCTTTTCTTTTCTTTTTTTTCGTTTTTCACCTTTTTGACTAAAAGTCAAAGGAGGGGGAGACGTTGGATCCCCCTCCAACGTCTACTAGGAGCCCTTCCTTTTGGTCTCCTCTTGTATTATAAATAGGGGTGTGTCCCCTCTAATTGTACCCATTCTTTTAGGAGCCTTTGTGCTCACCTTTGCTCAATAGATTCAATCTTTTGCATTTCAAGTGTTCTCTTTGTATCTTTGTATACTTTTTATTCAAAGTTTTTTAGTGTCTTTGTACACGTATCCCTTCGTGAAGCTTGTGCTTATAGTGCACATCTTTGAAGATATTTTTACATGGTATCAGAGCTTGGTTGGGAGAAAAGAAGATTGTGTGATTTGTTCTCTCTTTTGGGTGTCTCGAAAAGCGTGCCATCAAAGTTTGGATGATTAGGGTGAAGACTCGTTTCTTCATTCAATATTTTAGAAGCATCCTACCTTAAGTAGGACTTTATATCTCATTGTCGTATGCATCTCTTTCTCTTTTTCTTCTCTCTAATGGGCGAAAAGGACTCCCACACTTCTCTCTTGGCTTTAAATTAAATAGATATAATTATCATGTATGGGCAAAAAATATGGAGGCTCATATCAAATGTAAGGGTCTTTGGGGATATGTTCAAGGAACTATTCTCGAACCTAAAATTACTATCATTGAGAGAGGAGAGATTAAGGTCCTTGACGGTGAAGAAAGAGAAAAGGCGTTTGAAGAATACAATAAAAGGCATGAAGAGTGAGAGATGAAAAACTAAAAAATTCTTTCATGGTTTTTCTCTTCGGTGGAAACCAAGATTAATGCCAATATATTGAAATTCAAGAAAGCATATCAAGTATGAGAGTATCTTGAACGAATGTATATGTCAAGAGACTTGTCCCATAAGTATTACCTCCAAAAGAAGGCTTTGACTCTACAACAAGGAGACTTGTCGGTTAGAGAGTATTTTGCCGAATTATCCGCTATATGGGATGAACTTGCTATCCTTGAACCTAAATGGAGTGGAGAGGTTATCGAACTAAGGCAAAAACAATTTGAAGAGGATCACTTTTTTAATTTCCTAAATGGGCTTAGACCCGAATTCGAACAATCTTGATCCTCTCTTTTATCTTCTTTTATCTTCTTTTTCTTCTCTACCTTTAGAAGATGTTTTTACCAAATTAAGTGGAAAAGAGACTAGATTAGGAATAAATAAAACCAATCAAAATGTGTTGGTCATCCCCTCTAAAAATGAGGATGAGGGAGCTTACACTGTATCTAGACCGGGGAGTAATGTTAAACCTTATAAACCTCCACACTTCAACAAGAATCAAGGAAGAAGATATAATAACGAACAATATGAAAGAAGAGACTATAGTAAAATTGTGTTTCATTTTTGTAAAGAACCAGGGCACATAAAATCCGTGTGTTCCAAGTGGAAAAAGATGGTGGTAATGTCGACAACCCTCAGAGAGGAGACGTCGCCTTCCTCCAACAATTTCATTCTATCTATAAATTAATTTATTGAAGCTCTTCAACCACTCCTCAAGGGATCTATTTCTTGAGTCGATAAATCATCTTTCTCTCCTCCAGGTAAAATTCTTTAGCTATTAGACTCAGGTGCATCCTTTCATATGACTCCAAATGCTTTTTCATTGACCAACTATTCTAAAACCCCCTCATCATCCTTTGTCTCTACTGCGGATGAGGCTTCTCTTGAAATTAAAGAAATTGGAGATTTTGAAAAACAAGATTTTTTTGTTCCCAAAGTTAGATTTATTCCAAAATTAAATTTGAACTTGCCTTCCGTCTCTCAACTTTCGGATCTTAGATGCGATATAAAATTCTCATCACATAAATATTGGATACAGGATCGCCAGTCCGAGAAGTTGATTGTGAAAGGCTCTAGGAAGGGTGACCTCTATTTTATGGAGTCTCTTTAAGTTTCAAAAACTTCTTTTTGTAACATTGCCCAACATAAAGATATAAATGTTTGGCATAAATGCCTTGGGTATCCAAATATTGACAAGATTTCTCATATTCATTTTGCTAAAACATTATGTAAAGAAAATTTCAGTTGTAATGATTGTATTCTGGAAAAAATGAGAAGCTTACCTCTTGGCTCAAGATCTATGTTTTCAACTAAGCCTTTTGAAATTGTGTATTCGGATGTATGGGGACCCGCACATGTAGTATCTAAGGGAGGGTTTTCATATTATGTTGATGACTATTCAAGATACAATTGGATATACTTTTTAAAACATAAGCATGAAGTTTTTTTCACTTTTAAGAATTTTCATGAAATGCTCGAAACCCAATTCAATAGAAAGTTACAAATCTTTAGAACAAATTCAGGGAGTGAATTTCTCTCAAATGAATTTAAAGACTATAAAGAGTAATGGGATCATTCATCAAATATCTTGCACCAAAACTCCTCAAGAAAATGGCTTAGCCGAACGAAAACATAAATATATTATTGAAACTACAAGGACTCTACTTATTTTACAAAAGATTCCAAAAAGATTTTGAGCCGAAGCTGCCCTGGCCTCTGTCTATCTTATAAATCGTCTTCCTTCTAAAAATTTGAGCCAAATATCTTCTTTTGAAGTTTTATATAAAAAAGAATCTGATTATAACAGATTATGAATCTTTGGTTGTAAATGTTTTGTTCTCACTGATAAAAATGATAAGTTATCTTCTAAAGTCATTCCCTGTGTTTTTCTTGGTTATTCAGAAACACAAAAAGGTTTTAGGTGTTATGACATTCAGAATGATAAACTGTACGTCTCAAGGAATGTCACCTTTTTGGAAAATGAAAGTGGTTTTGAGAAGGACTCAACCCTTCCCGATAATGCTGATTACTCCTTTTTATTTGAATTACTAAATAGGAATGAAGAATTTTTCAATGATGATGAGACAAATAATGAAAATGTTGATAATGAAGTTCCCCTGTTTGTTCAACCAGTTGAAGAAGATGTGAATGAACCAATTACATACTCACGTAGGGATAAAAATACGTTTAGAAGTGCAATAGAAAGATATAGTGATTTTAGTGAGCCCTCTGAAGATAGCAACTTATGAAGAACTAAAAGACCTAGGAGAAATCCTTCCAAATTTATATCTTATGAATGCTTTTTCCCAAAACATAGGGCTTGCCTTAGTGTCATTCACTCATACGAAGAACCAGAAACTTCGAAGAAGCTAAAGAAAGATTAGAATGGAGAAATGCAATGAATAATGAACTTTATGCCCTTAACAGAGACAAGACTTGGGAATTTCAAAATCTTTCTGAAGGAAAAAAGACAATAGGATGTAGATGGGTCTTTAAAGTTAAGACAAAAAATGATGAAACTCTTGAAAGATATAAGGCTCGGCTAGTAGCTAAAGGTTATAGCAAAGAATATGATATTGATTACGAAGAAACCTTTGCTCTTGTTGCAAGAATGGTCATTGTAAGATGTTTGATTACTACTGCATCCATTAAAAAATAGAACATATATCAAATTGAAGTTAAAAATGCCTTTCTGAATGAGGACCTAAACGAAGAAGTTTACATGGAGGCCCCCCTGGCATGGATATACCAAAGGCTAAAGTTCTTCGTCTTAGAAAAGCCTTGTACGGTTTAAAGCAAGCTCCAAAAGCTTGGTACAATCAATTTAGCGAAGTAATGGCTGAAACTGGATTTAATTCTTGTTATACTGACATTGCTCTCTTTGTCAAAAAGTCTGATGCAGTAATTGTAATTTTGTTGTTATATGTTGATGATATGCTAATTACAGGCAATGATATTAAGGGAATCAGAAATATCAAATCCACTCTAAAAGAAAGGTTTGAAATGTCAAACTTAGGGTATTTGACATACTTTTTGGGTATTGAGGTTGTTTACTCTCATAGAGGTTATTTTTTGTCTCAGACTAAACTGGCTTGCGAGATTCTTGACAGATCTGACATTACAGATGAAAAAATTTGTGAGACTTCTGAAGTTGTGGGCTAAAAAATGAAGGGTGATGATGAGATTTATTTGGAAAATCCTACTCCCTATCGGCAACTTGTGGGATCACTTATGTATCTTAGTATCACACGGCCAGACATATCTCATGCCGTGTATACTGTGAGTCAATTTCAGCATGCTCCCATTTTATTTCATATGAGTGTTGTACTTTGTATTGTCAGATACATAAAGGACACAATAAACAAGAGAGTATTTCTTTCCTCATCTTCAAAAATAAAATTGATTGCATATACTAATTTTGATTGGGGAGATGACCTAAATAACCGTCACTCCACCACTGATTTTTGTATTTTTCTAGGTGAATCACTGATCTCATGGAGATGCAAGAAACAACAGAAGGTGTCTCTTTCATCAACATAAGCAGAATATCGAGCCATGGCCTCTACGACTATGGAGATTGTGTGGATTCATCAAGTGTTGAAGGATATGAGAGTACTAATCCAAGGACCTATAAGTTAGTGTTGTGATAATAAAAGTGCAATCTATATTGTTAAAAATCACACTTTTCGTAAGCGTATCAAGCACATTAAGATGAACTGCCACTATGTCAGAGAAGCCTACTTACAGAAAATCATAGACCTTGCTTATGTGACTTCAGAATACCAGTTGACATACTTTTTCACAAAGGCGTTGTGTTCCCCCAGATTTTATTTTCTTCTTAGCAAACTTTCGGTCATCAAGCCCTAAGTTTGAGGGGGGTATATATATATATATATATATTTTTCCAGGGGCATTTCTATCATTTCCCATTTTACACATATTCACCCTTGTGAATGTGCATGTAACTTTTCCTCATTTTCTTTTTCTTCTTTTCTCTCTTTCCTTTTCCTTTTTCCTTTTTCTTTTTCTTTTTCTCTTTTCTTTCTTCCTTTTTCTTTCATTTCTTTTTTCACCTTTTTTTGACTAAAAATTGTGAACTATTTTAATCTAGCACAAAACGTTCAAATCAAGGACTCATACGGCTACTCTACATTACACTAAAGGTTGAAGATACGCTAACCGATTCATTAACTATGACTCATTAATCTGAAATACACTAATCAAAATATGTTAGTACATATTACTTAATTACTAACAAACAAAACATTAAATGTCTAAAAATTAATTAATCTAAAGCTACTCGGGCAAACCAACTAGTGCAGTTATACCAGTCTATATTGGCCAGAGAAATTAGGCCTGCGTCATCACAAGTAATCTTGACTCACGCAGGTCGGATCGCTAAATCTATGTGGACGACACGATTTGCTGATCCCTTAACGTTTGGAGAGCCCAGCCGGTCTGCATGAATATGAAAGTCACGCAGGTCGGATTGTGAACCAAACCCGACCGGTTGACACCCCTACCTATAAGGTTTGACACAGGTTGAATCCGGGTTAAACCAGACCCATTGAACATAACGGGTCGGATCTAGGTAAAACCCGACTCTAGACATATTAGATCACACCTCTCATTACTTTCCAATGGCCATACGAAATCCCATTTACAAATATTAAATAAGAAATAATCATTCACGAAAAAGTGAATTTACAATAGCTGAAAAATTGAAAGACTTAACTAAGAAATATAAACATCGTGGCATAAAATCACGAATACCATACAGTTAATTTAAATCCCCAAAAATTTCAACTTACAAATTGGTGGAGGCCGCGCGAACGCGTTCCCCCGCTGCCACAAATTATGACGTCCACTCTCCCACTTGGGGAGATGGTAGAAAGACGCTCCTCCCAAGTGCAATGGAAGCCGCCTCCCTAAGCCATCGACCTTATTGATCGCCGATAAACCCCGCCCAGGTAAGTATGGCTTAACAATGCCATCAGGCCCTTTTTATAACCAATCATTTCTCCACCTTTCTCTTTTCTCTTCGATGTGGGACTATTTTTCTTCACATTTTTGTGATCGCCTTGTATGCTCCCACTTTCCATTTGTGCCTTATATGTGCGGACAAGTCCAGCTCATAATGACCGTTTATTATTTATAGCACTTGTAAGTTTGCTTGGGGAAAAAATAAATAAAAAAAAAGTTCCGGGTTTGGACTTTGGAAACAAGAAAGCAAATTGGATCGAGTTTTGGGCCATGGTCTTAATCAGATCATACCCATATTGCCATGTTCAAGTAGTATTCATTTGAATCTGAGTGGGATTTGGAACAAACATGGTCAGGTCCACTCGGATATGTGACAGAATCTGGTAAACAAATTTTGTTGATTAAATTTGGGTAAGAGTCACACCCAACCCACTCGGATATGTGATAGAATCCAAATCATTTACGTTTTTCACGTGTAGCTTTGCCAATTTTCAAGTGATACTTGACTACCAAAAAAAAATCTAATGATACAATACCAAAGGACTCGGATCATAACCAGATCCAAAATTTCACTATAATGTCAAGTTAGACCCAAATCTATAATCAAACCCACTCCTCAAAAGTTAGATACGGTGCCAGTACATCCAGCCTGAAACATGATAGATCAAAGAGTCCAAATTTTAAGCAGTATGCCTGAATCCAAATCTGAAATGGACCTTATGAAGTAGATTTATTACTCACATCTGTTAAAATTAGGTTGTCAGCATACATTTTACATGTAGCATGTGAAAATGGATCAGGTGTGATGCAGATCCAACAAAAATATTGATCTGAATTTGACTCCAAATGCAGAATAATCAAAGCACATAAGTTTGCGTACAATATGAAAGTCACGCAGGTCGGATTGTTGGCCTTCAAAGAGTAAATATAGATTGCATTTTGCTCTAAAAAAAACTTCAAAAAATATTAAATAGACCCAACCAAACTACAAATAACTATTTATCAGATGCAACATATTGAATTTAATCCTAACTTAAACGCAAGAATCACAATGCAAACTCAAACTCTTTTAAATGCTATGCTCAGAAAATAAAATATTATGTATGCAATGATCCTAAATACTACAGAGATGTGGGAGAAGAAGCAAACTATGTGATTTACCTTTGATGGAGGGGTTGAGAAGAAGAAGATGGTCTTTCTCTTGAGCAACACACACCTCCATCGATTAATGCAAGAAGAATCGACGACAAAAAAAATAAATAGAAGCAATATGAATCAAAAATAGAAAAAAAAGGAGAACGAGGGAGAACCGGTTGAGAATGAAGAGGAGAAAGAAGAGAAGAGAAGAGGGAGAAGAGATCTGCATTTTTTCAAGCAGGAAAAACGTGGGCCGCAGGTCTAAAAACATTATTTATACTAATTTCTAGGTTAAAACACATTTTTTTATGAAAGTTTGAAAAATTTTCAGAAATTTCAAAACAAGTCTTCCTTTGAAAACGTGTTTCCCATAAAAACTACTTCTAAACTAATTAAAATTAATTCACCAACTCCTAATTTAATTAAACTATAAGTTAGAAAATTTTAAACGAGGTAAAACACTGAAAAACGTAGGGCAAACTCTGAAATGTGCGATTTACCTGTATTTTTAATTTCAAAGCAGTTTCTCAAAAATAAAGATAAAATAAAGTTTTTAATACGATTTTTCGATGGATCATGCATAAAAATGTATGAATAAAATGCAAAATATATGCATGATCAATAGAGTAGCACCGAAGGGTCGGTCCTTGATATTCTGATCTGATAAGCTTACACAAATGTAAGGGTGTCAATAGGTCGGATTTACCGAGACTCGATATGAACCAAACCCTATAATGTCCGAGTGTGATGATAAATAATAAAACCCAATTAAGACTAGGATCCAGACCCAAAGGTCTGATTATTACATGGACCCGAGTATAGTTTGTGAAATTTTATACCAAACCCGGACCCGACCCGAGTTTCGATTACGACCCATAAATTTTCAATGTCAAAATGATACAAAATATGGCTTTACATGGTATGGTCCAGGTATGATTCATGTAGTTCTTATCGAGTCCAGGTATGGTTTTTTTATAGTGGATCCGATTAAACATGAGCTCAGATCTGATAGTGTACCCGAAAATTGGGTCCAAATTTGGTTCCACCTAGGTCCAACCAAACCTGACTCTTTGAAACCCCTACACAAACGACATGAATCCCCACGTAGATAATTTCCTAACGAACACTTTTAAACAGAAGATGTTGTATCAGTTAATTGTCTTAAACCAATGTTGTTAGAATTGGTATCACTACAAGAAAAATGTGGATTAGCGACGGACGATATTTGTCGCAAATCCATCATTGAACTGTTTAGTGACATATATCGTCTGTCTCAATTTCTTGATCGCTAAATAGCGACAGAACTGATCTATCGCTACTTTAAGATGGATTAACGATGGTCATGATCCATTGTGAGTCCGTCGCTAAATAAGCACGGATTTGGTTTTGCGACAGATACATATCCGTCGCTATTTTATTAACGGATTAGCGATGGATTACATTCCGTCGCAAAACCAAATATTAGCGATGAATACTATCCATTGTTAATCCGTCGCAAAATTTTAAAAAAAATTGTTTGAAATAAAAAAATGAAAACAAATTGACACTTGTGCACATGTTAATTAAAAAACTAGAAAAGAGAACCGACAAACATGTTAATTACATAACTTCATCCAACATGATCGGTTTGTTGTTCACAAATGTTAAAACAAGTACTTGCGAAAAGCAAATGAACTCACTTAAGAGGGTGAGATTGCACACTGTCAATGAGAAAACCACTTCTCAAAGGTGAGTTTTGTTCAAATCATCAAAGTATGCGTGCTCCATTGCCTTCTTTGCAGAGATTCTTTTCAAGGGATCATACTGCAACATGTTCTGTAGATGTTAGAGCACATATGTAAGTCAAGGAGTTAACATGAACTTATTGATCTAAAAGAAAAAAAATGGAATAGGGCATATAATACCCAGAATAGATCCAAGCCAACAAGATCAAGATCAAGAATGGTTGTTAATAAACTCTTTGGCTTCCATTGTGGTTACTCATGCCAATTTTTTAGTGCACTTACATCAGGCCACACCTCTTCATTTGAAGTTTCCAGCAACCTACAGCCAAAGAAAATAATTTCTAGCTGGCCATTTGAAGCAATGTAGTAGTTCATACAGACGAAAAAACTAATAAAGTTAAGGGTGAGCTAGTAGAACCTGAATATGTGCAATAGCTGTTGAAGTTCAGAGTCTCCTGGAAAGAGTGCTTTATTTGTAACAAGCTCAACTGCAACATAATTTCAATCTTTATGTTGTTAAACTAATAATAAACATGTAATTGAAAGAATTCATGTTAATGAAAATTTGGAATAACAATGTCGCTTGTAAGTTCTAATTGTTCTTCAACCATTACCAAAGACGCAACCGACATACCATGTCTACTGGAGTTCAGTAGTGAGTAGCACCCAGAAGGACCTCAGGAGCTCCATACCAGAGTGTCAAGATCTGTATCAGTGTTTGCAACAAGAATTCTATTAGCACACTAATCTAAGAACAATATAAGCAACCCCCAAGCAATCAGATCCCATAAAAACATGTCCATCATGCAACAATGAGAATCAGCAATGTGAAGTTAAAAATTTCTTCTCAAGTTTCCATCGTGCTAAGAAAAACACCTTGAAACCAAGAAAATACTCTCTCTCTCTCTCAAGGGTCAATTGATGATTTTGTAGAAGTCCTCATGAGGGATTCCAGCTCGGCTCGGATCCTAAGTTGCAACAAGTATGAGACCTCGATTTGTCTCAAATCTGAGAAGAGATCCAAGCTGCAACATTAAAAGAGAAAATGCATAGTGAAAAGATTTTTGTCACTTTTTTTCTTTTATTTTCTTAATGATTCTTTTCTCGTAGTGTTTTCTTGGGGTAATCAAATGTAGACAAGGTTCATAGATATCAAAATCAGTAAAGATGGTTCTTCATTGTATACAATATATTTGTTAAGAGCCTGGCAAATGAGATCTTTCATAACACTTGAAAAATCAACAATGAAAGAAGAGAGAGAGAGAGAGAGAAACAAAACCTCTCTACAAGACAGGTAACACAGACATCAAATTAATACCAATATAAACATGATGAATATGATGCTCAAATATCTAAATAGAAATAACAAGTGAAACATTGCGGGGGTGAGAGGAGCATACCCGAATAAGTAGAAGTTGAACAACGGTCTGACACTTGACATCGCTAATGGGAAGATACAGGCTCTGTTCGCTTGATTTCTCCATTTCATCATCAGGCATAGCTGATCCAGAAAACTCACCCTGTTTGTTGGAAGAGACTTCAGAGCTGCTAATCACATGCACACTGTTCATTTTATTTAGAACCCTTGAGAAATCAGGAAGAGTGGCAATAGTTATTTCTTTCAGTAATAAAACCACTTCTAGCTACTTATCCTCGGAAAACAAACCACCTGCATGACTCATAAGATGAACAAAAGCTGCAATACCAATGCCAGCAAGGCTTTGATGATGTCGTTTTATGAAACTTATTAGCAGCATTAGCATTTTTTTGAGCAAAGGGTTAACAGAGTTGTAAAACTTAACAAAGAGATCTACAACAAGTTGTAAAGCCAATGTGCATGTCTCATAAAGCCAAGCATCTTGATCTAGCTCATGGTAAAGCCAAGATATATAACTGAGCATCATCATGGTATGTTGTATCACTGTTCACATGAAATTCAATCATCACTTCAATTTTCATCACTGTCACTTCCATCATCGCTACCAGCACAAGCCTGTTTAAAGAATTACATGAGAAGATCATCTAATTACCATTAACCACGAGCAGTGGGTGATGAGCGGGTATATGCTGCAAGAAAGGGGATTGCCGGAGTAAAGCGAGACACTGGTGAACGTCTTGCCATTACCGATTGTGACCTGCGAGGGGAAGTTTCTGTCGATCATCCCGACACCGATGGTGCTGATCCAGGGGGTGAGGTTCGTGATGGACATCCCCATGGGCCCTTCGTTCTCAGCAAAGGAGGCGACGAAGACACCCTTGGCCGCAACCGCGAAGGAGCCAAGGGCAATACAGTCGAGGTAGTAAGGGACAGAGCCCCCGCCGATCGAGACAAAGATCATGTCGATGTCGTCGACGACGGCCCAATCGAAGGCTGCGAGGATATCGGAGTCGAAGCAACCAGACTTCCAGCAGACCTTGTAGATAGCGAGGCGGGCCTTAGGAGCGACGCCTTTCACTATCCCGACCGCGTAGCCGTACATGTTCGCCTAAAAAATGTACCTGCATGCGGCCGTCAACGCCATGTGAGATCCGTGGTCGTCGGAGTCGTGGGGCGAGTGGAACTCGGCGGTGGCCTCGTGTCCCTTGGAGAAGAACCGCGCACCAACGATCTTCTGATTGCAGTTCGCGGTCGTGAACACCTGGCCTTCCTCGCAGGCACTGTACCATCGCGACAACACTGGAGTGAGGTTGAGGTCGGAGAAAGACCGGCGCTCCGGCCAGATTCCAGTGTCGAGGATGTTGACTATGACGTCGGAGCCGTAATCAGATTCGGACCACAAGCCGTGCTGGTTGCGAAGTCCGAGGAACTGCGACAAGCGAGTGGTGTGGAGGCTACGAGGAGAAAGGAGGGGGGAGGAGGAAAGAGAGAGAGAGTATGCCCTAAACGGGCCATTTTATATCGCAAATTAGCGACGGATTCACAATGAAAAAATTTCGTCGCTACGTAGCGACGGATTAGGGACAAAAAAAATTTTTCGCGACATCCATCGCTAATTTACGACAGATTAGTGAAGTAATTTTTTTGGAGCTAATGTGTGCCTAATTTGTGATAGATTTTGAGACAGAAAATTTCCGTCGCTAATAGCAACGAATTTTGAGACAGAATTTTTCCGTCGCTAATTCTGTAACTAATTTTAATTTTACAGACGACTAGTTTTCTCTAGCTAATCTGTCTCAAATTTGCGATGAATTATTTTTGTCACAAATTTTCATCGCTAATTAGCTTTTTTCTTGTAATGTATCGGGTTTGAATCAATTTTCAAAATGATTCAGAGAATCGGCCAACATCCAATGAACGCTTGTCATTAACACATAAAACAATAATAAAATTATTAAAAAACTTTAAACACCCTTAAAAATAATTAAACCCAATCGGCCACTTTAGAATCGATTTTGGGCCAAATCAATACGATACTGACAGCATTGGTCAAACCCCTCTAACACCTGACTGACTTTAGAGGGCCCCTCTGTTTGGAGTCAAAACATCTCAATCCCCTACACTGGACCAATTTCCCCGGATCATTCTTTTCAGTTTCGGTAAGTCGTACCTATATGGTCACTTGTATTCAAAGAGATACATAATGATTGAAAGAGAAGGTATTTATAGTTTATTTCCATTTGTAGCAATGCCAATTCAGGATTCCAGTTATTTCCCTCACCTTTATTTTTCATTTTCCAAGCTCATCTAAAGGAATGCAAGTACATTTTTTTAAAAATGGTTTAGGATGGTCAGGGAAATAAATATATAGGAAAAACCGTATATTCTAACAGGCTTTCTTTCGAACCGTTCGCGGTGTAACGCCGCACGTCTTTTAAAAAAAGGACTTTTAGTTTTGAACCGCCGCTAAATGTCAGTTTTCCCGCCAAGACTTTTAGCAAGCGCTCAAAAAAAAATGCAGCTTCAAATACTTTTAAGTGTTTGAAGATACGGGTTACTCTATTTATATATATCGCTTGTGTGATTAATATGCTCTCTCTCTCTCTCTCTCTCTCTCTCTCTCTCTCTCTCTCTCTCTATATATATATATATATATATATATATATATATATATATATATATATATATATTTATATATATGTGTGACTGCTGTCTGATTCAATCTTCTTCCATCACATTGATGGAGAGGTGTAAGTGGGTCTCTAAACCCGGAAAAACTGACTAGGTCGAACCAATCCGATGTTAATAGACTCATGGGTCATATCAGGTCCAAAACTTGGGTTTGTTTAAAAAGTGAATCAGTTCTTTGGGATGAAAATTGAAGACCCAAACCTGTTTGTACCTGACCTGTTTTTAAACCTGACTCAATTGGTTCTTTACAATATACACCTGAACTGATCCAAGCCCAAATTCGATTTGTGTCTGAGCCCATTTATACCTGTACCTATAACATACGAAGGCCTGAACTGGCTCATAACCCAAACCTAGTTTACACAAAATCCGACCCGGTTCATTTAAAATCTTGACCCGATATATACCCGAGCAGATATATACCTTAACCTAGTTACAAATATGGGTCAGAAATAAATACTCTATCCAACCTAATTCGTATGGTTGGGTTCAGGTCTAGCTTTTCAAGTCTTATGAAAGTAGAACCGAACCGACCCACTTGCAGCTGCTACATTGAGATTGATCACAATACATGAAAATGATTTATACCTCCGAGGATTTTGGGTTTTGATCACATTTTTTTTTTCTGAGGGAAATTTTCTGTTTTTGAGGGAAGGTTTTGACCAAAGACTTAGGCTGCTAGTGCATTCAGCATGCAAGTGACTTGGATTTGTTGTCCTTGAAGTGTGGACCCTAGATTCATAATCCAACTAAAGAGTAGATCCAGCTTATAGTATATCTTCAAAAGATACATGCTCTAGCCCAAGACTCTAAATTGAACCACACAAAATTGTTAAATTTTCTTTGGAAAGGCCAGTCATTTGCAAAATGCAAGCATGCGGAGTTTGGATTTGTAATGGGTAGGTTCCAACGTGCTCCATTCCAGGTCAAGACTATAATGTAAAGTTCAACCAGACCCTGCTCAGATCTTAATGTGGACCAGGTTAAGCTGGCCATGTGATGCACGAGCAAGAGCGAGACACTACTGGGTTCATAGGGTCGGGTTCATTCGGATCCATTTTCATTATTTAGTTTTTTTTTATAATTATTTAGTTAATATCAGATCTATCTCAGATATGAAGTAAGATTAGGGTGTCAAGGATTTTCCTTTATTCATTATAAATATTTATTGTAGAGAGTTAGACAGGGAGCCACATGAATGAATTATTGATGATTTTTAGTTATTTATCTTGAATTTTTTATTATTTTTTCTCTTTTCATAGTTTTTTAGTTTTGTAGCTGCACTAGGGTGCCGATTCTTGCGGGGTTCAGGAGCGATCCACCTGTTTACTGCATCACCATGAGATCTACTTGGCTTCACAACTGGTATGAAAGTGAAGCGGTGGGAGGGGAGGCAGGGAGCGGCGGTGGAGCAGCTGGCCGGCACGTGGCGGTGGATCCACCGGCACGTGGCGGTGGATCCACCGGCACTTGGGGTTAGCACAGACGATGAATCGGGCGGAGGAGGAAGACTTGGGGATGAAGGAGCTGGGGTTCTGGAGGTTGATGAGGGGCAATTTGCGCATCACAGCACGCCTCACTACCTTGAGCGTGCGCCTCGCCTCTGAGGCGTACGCTTCAGGTACTGAGGCTTACGCCTCTCACAACACTGTTTATACCATCAGAATTCCGAGGTCTGTCTCAACTACATTAGAATTCTCATAAACTGCATTTGTAATTTTTTTCTTCCACAAGTGTTCAAGGAAATTAATCTTTCTTTTGCTCGCTTCCTTGGACTAATGCTATAAAGTAATGAAAGCACTGCCATCTTTAATACTTCCTGTGTGTGTGTGTGCACGTGCATCTGTGTGTGTTATAACTGGTGTCAAATATCGGTGATATTTTGAAAATTTCACCAAAAAACATGTTATTTTAGTCGCAGTTTTAAACAGCCAAAATATTATGATATTCTCAAAATACTATGATATTTATTATTTTAACAAAAATATCATGATATTTTTGCTTATACTGGCTGTTTCTCAGTGAGAATGGATTATTTTATATATTTTAAAATTTTCCTTCAAATGTTTTTGTTAATCTTTTAACTTAATTGTATTTTCTGATATTTTGATGATGAAAATGTGAGAAAATTTTAAAAATTTTAAAATTTCTTGAGAATTTGGCGGCCGTTATTTTATCATTTTAAACTTTTATCACCATGTTTACGGCCCATATTGTATTTTATGCAGCCCTACGTGATACTTGGAAGGTTTGTATTACTAGGCGATAGAGTTCATGAACTAGATCACGATCTATGTTGGGATGCAAACAGTTCGTATGCGGAACAGCCAAATACATGGGGAGTCTGATCCAGAACAACTAAAAATTCCAAACCCACCAACCGGCGCTATGCTTATCTGGCAGCTGCAGTTAGTGCACGTCACCATATGTTGTGATGTTGCAAGGTCGAATCCCAATGGTATATATATGATTGTATAACTGATAGGGGTCTGCCTAACTCCAGCTTTCTCTGTCAAAAAAAATCCAAACCCCTATCCTGAATCCAACTCATTTGAGTCCCTAAATCTATGGCATCTGAGCTCACATTGGGAATATTCATGACAGCACAAATTTTTGTAGTCTTTGAAGGAAAGTTGGGGAAGGGAGAAAAAAAAGAAAAGAAAAATCAAAGCATAACCATGTGCACAAGTGAATTTGACAGTCTTTTGCAAAATAAAGGAGCTGCAAAAGCAAAGAAAAAATTTATTCCATGAGTGTCTGGCCATGAGAAGCACCAAGAACCAATGAACCATTGTGGCGTGATATCGATCAAATTTCACAGAAAAGAGAAAAAAAAGAAAAGGTGGAACGCCTTGGTGTTGGTGGTGCTTTGAGGGGAAGTCTAGGTTCAAATCCCAATCAAGACCCGGGTCTGGACCCGAAGGTCCCATTAATAAATAGATCTGGGTATAGTTTGTGAAAATTTATACCAGACCAGGGATCCACCTGAGTTTGGATTAAAACCTGTAATTTTTCAATGTAAACATGATAATAATATTATTTTACCGGGTATGATTGGGGTCTGGTTCATATAGTACTTATTGGGTTGGGGTATGGCTTCTCTTATTACACATGAGCCCGGACCCCATACCATACCCGAAAACCGAGGCTAGGTCTGGTTCCACCTGGATCCGAACCAAACCCGACCGGTTGACACCCCTATCTATAAGGTTTGACACAGGTTGAATCAGGGTTAAACCAGACCCATTGAACCTAACGGGTCGGATCTAGGCAAACCCGACTCTAGACATATTATCACCCCCTCTCATTACTTTCCAATGGCCATACGAAATACTATTTAGAAATATTAAATAAGAAATAATCAATCATGAAAAAGTGAATTTACAATAGCTGTAAAATTGAGACTTAACTAAGAATCATGGAATAAAATCACGAAAAACATGAAGTTAATTTAAATCACCAAAAATTTCAACTTACAAATTGGTGGGGGCCGCGCGAACGCGTTCCCCCTCTGCCACAAATTATGACGTCCACTCTCCCACTTGGGGAGATGGTAGAAAGACGCTCCTCCCAAGTGCAATGGAAGCCGCCTCCCTAGGCCATCGACCTTATTGATCGCCGATAAACCCCGCCCAGGTAAGTATGGCTTAACAATGCCATCAGGCCCTTTTTATAACCACTCATTTCTCCACCTTTCTCTTTTCTCTTCGATGTGGGACTATTTTTCTTCACATTTTTGTGATCGCCTTGTATGCTCCCACTTTCCATTTGTGCCTTATATGTGCGGGTTTGGACTTTGGAAACAAGAAAGCAAATGGGATCGAGTTTTGGGCCATGGTCTTAATCAGATCCTACCCATATTGCCATGTTCAAGTAGTATTCATTTGAATCTGAGTGGGATTTGGAACAAACATGGTCAGGTCCACTCGGATATGTGACAGAATCTGGTAAACAAATTTTGTTGATTAAATTTGGGTAAGAGTCACACCCAACCCACTCGGATATGTGATAGAATCCAAATCATTTACGTTTTTCACGTGTAGCTTTGCCAATTTTCAAGTGATACTTGACTACCAAAAAAAATTTCTAATGATACAATACCACGGGACTCGGATCATAACCAGATCCAAAATTTCACTATAATGTCAAGTTAGACCCAAATCTATAACCAAACCCACTCCTCAAAAGTTAGATACGGTGCCAGTACATCCAGCCCGAAACATGATAGATCAAAGAGTCCAAATTTTAAGCAGTATGCCTGAATCCAAATCTGAAATGGACCTTATGAAGTAGATTTATTACTCACATCTGTTAAAATTAGGTTGTCAGCATACATTTTACATGTAGCATGTAAAAATGGATCAGGTGTGATGCAGATCCAACAAAAATATTGATCTGAATTTGAGTCCAAATGCAGAATAATCAAAGCACATAAGTTTGCGTACAATATGAAAATCCACACATATTCATGTAATCCTTACAGGGTCCGTGTATGGATTTGTTTGTAGCAGACCCGATAGGAACCGGGTCTGGACTCAGTACCTAAATGTCAAAACAGAACCCGGTTCGGACCCAGGTGAGTCCAACCCGTTGACACCACTATCTATGACTCTGCTTCTGAGTTCCTGTTTGGGCGTTAAGAAATGGTTGAGGGCATTACGCCCATTCAAATATCTGTTTGTCATGATTTTTGGTGATTTTAATCTGGTTTCTCTTTTGAAACTTGTTTGTAATTGTGGCCATTTATAAGGGTCCGCAAAACCTTTTTTTTTTATAGGCAAGCTAGGTAGGGGTGGCAATCGGGTCGGGTTGGCGGGTTGGCGGGTCGGGTTGGCGGGTCAGCATACCTCAACCCGAACCCGACCCGTTTATTAAACGGGTCGGCTGTGGCAAACATGAACCCGACCCGTTTAATAAACGGGTAACCCGACACGACCCGCCAACCCATTTAATAATTGGGTTGGGTCGGGTAAACGGGTTTTCAGGTTCGCGGGTCAGTTTGGCGGGTTGGGTTGGCGGGTTGACGGATCGGGTTGGAAGGTAGGCAGGTTGGCGGGTTGACGGGTCGGGCAGACGAGTTGGCGGGTTGGCGGGTTGACCCACCCGCCTAACCCGTTTATTAAACGGGTCAGCCGGGTTGGCGGGTTGGCATACCCCCAACCCGAACCCGACCTGTTCAATAAACGGGTTATGCGGGTCGACCCGTTTATTAAATGGGTTGGCTTAAGCCCAACCCGAACCCGCCTAAGAGGCGGGTTGGCGGGTCGGGTTTGCGGGTCATGTCAGAAATTGCCACCACTAAAGCTAGGGTTAGGCAGACCTCTGTCGGATATCTCATAGGCCCTATGTGGCAGAGGGATTCGAACCTGGGCCTTCAGCTTGGCATAGAACCCCGCTTACCACACGAGATATCACCTTGGTAGTAAACAATGACTTTGTTTTGCAAACAACCCTGCTAGGTCTCTTTGGCTCTACGTTTGTGGTCTTTATTTATTGAACATGTTTGCGTGTATAATGAATAATTGCATTGAGGAGTAGGGTTGGCAATCAGGTCGGGTCAGCCGGTTGGAGGGTTGACGGGTCAGCATACATCAACACGAACCCGACCCGTTTATTAAACGGGTCGGGTAAACGGGTTGGCGGGTCGGGTAAACCTAACCCGGACCATAGTCAGTAAAATAATATTTTTTATCATTCTTACATTAAAAAATTATTTGTCTTATTCAGAGTTTGGACCGGGCCGAGGTGTGGTATAAAATTTCACAAACTCTACCTGGGTTCATGTATTAATCGGACCTTCCGGTCTGAACGTTACTCTTAATCTTAATCAAGTCCTTTTATTTGTCACCGTACATGAACCCTTTAGGGTTTGGTCTGAGTCAGGTCTGGGTAAACCCGACCCGTTGACACCCCTATATACAACATGGCAACACAACTGTTCCTGCCCCGTTGGTAGTAAATCAACCCCTCGCTATTCTCTATGGGTGGCAGGCAGAGCCGGACCTGTCAAGAGGCCAATGAGACTTGGGCCTCAGGTCCCCTCGGCCAAAAAAAATTTAGGGGCCCATTTTTAATTGGGATTGCATTTTCAATAGAGGCACCAAAAATTTTGGTGGCGCTGCCCTCGAACTCCTATTATTAATTAATAGAGGGCTCAAAAAATTCTGAGGCGCTGCCCCCGAACTCCTACTATTAATAGGGGGCCTATTTTTAGAGCCCCCATTCTTAATAGGGACTCAAAAAATTTCAAGGCCCTGTCCCCAAACTCCTACTATTAATAGGGGGGCCATTTTTTCCCTCCGCCTCAGGCCCCATAAAACACAGGTACGGCTCTGGTGGCAGGCACAAAAGACAAGGAAAAATAGTCCCACATCAGAGAGAGAAGAGGAAGGTGGAGAAGTGAGTAGTTATAAATGGGGCTTGATGCATATCCTAACCATACTTACCGGGGCAAGGTTTATAGACGATCAAGAAGGTCGATGGCCTAGAGACGCGGTCTCCATCGCACTTGTGATGAGCGTCTCTCTACCAACTCCGCAAGTGGGAGAGTGGATGTCTTAATTTGTGTTGCGTAAGCCGAAGCATGGCGACTCCCTACAGTCAAGGGGTAAGCCCTCTGAGCTTTACATGGACAGAGACCATTAGTACAACTGAGCCAGCACGGCTAGGTTTCAGTGACGGGCGGTTTCTTCGAGTAAAAAAAAAAAAGGTACCCCACTGATCTAGCAATGTGGATCCAGATATGGTTGTTCAGTTTTTATACCATCAAAATTCCGAGGTCTGTCTCAACTACATTAGAATTCTCAAAAACTGCATTTGTAATTTTTTTCTTCCACAAGTGTTCAAGGAAATTAATCTTTCTTTTTCTCGCTTCCTTGGACTAATGCTATGAAGTAATGAAAGCACTGCCATCTTTAATACACCCTGTGTGTGTTATAACTGGTGTCAAATATCGGTGACATTTTGAAAATATCACCAAAAAACATGTTATTTTAGTCGCTGTTTTAAATAGCCAAAATATTATGATATTTTCAAAATACTATGATATTTATTATTTTAACAAAAATGTCATGATATTTTTGCTTATACTGGTTGTTTCTCAGTGACAATGGATTATTTTATATATTTTTAATTTTTTCCTTTAAATATTTTTGTTAATCTTTTAACTTAATTTTTTTTCTAAAATTTTGTTGATGTAAATGTGAGAAAATTTTAAAAAATTTAAATTTTCTTGAGAATTTGGCAACCTTTATTTTCCCATTTTAAACTTTTATCACCATGCTTACAGCCCATATCGTATTTTATGCAGCCCTACGTGATACTTGGAAGGTTTGTATTACTAGGTGATAGAGTTCATGAGCTAGATCACGATCTATGTTGGGATGCAAACAGTTCGGATATGGAACAGCCAAATACGTGGGGAGTCTGATCCAGAACAGCTAAATATTCCAAACCCACTAACTGGCGCTACTCTTTTCTGGCAGCAGTTAGTGCACGTCACCTTATGTTGGGACGTTTCAAGGTCGAATCCCAATCCCAATGGTATATAATTGTATAACTGATAGGGGTCTGCCTAACTCCAGTTTTTTGGGTAAAAAAAAATCCAAACCCCGCAAGCGGAGTGAACTATGATTGTCTAGCAGGAGCAGTTAATTAGTCCTTATGTTGGACGTTGCAAGTTTGAATCCCAATGGTATATGATTATATAACTGATAGGGGTTTGCCTAACTCCAGCTTTCTCTGTCAAAAAAATCCAACCCCTATCCTGAATCCAACTCATTTGCATCCCTATATCTATGGCATTTGAGCTCACATTGGGAATATTCATGACTGCACAAAATTTTGTAGTCTTTGAAGGAAAGTTGGGGAAGGGAGAAAAAAAAGAAAAGAAAAATCAAAGCATAACCATGTGCACAAGTGAATTTGGCAGTCTTTTGCAAAATAAGAGAGCTGAAAAAAAAAAGATAAATTAGTTGCATGCGCTAAAAAGAAAAAATTTATTCCAAGAGTGTCTGGCCATGAGAAGTGTAATATCACATATTTTTACACTTAGTTAAATTTGAAATTTTAAAAAAAATTAAGTATAGAAGAAAAATTGTTTGAACCTCGATATTAGACCAATGCTTTTAAGTATGGGCGTCACCCAGGTCTAATCAACTTAGTCTAAACGAATCACTTAAAATGTGAGAAAGTTTTATTTTTAACAGTGAAATTTAAGCAAAATTTGGGTTATTTTTGGAAGAATTTCTGAAACAAAATTTAAGTTATATATTGTTAGATGCATCTCAAAATTTTGAGCGTAACAATATTTTATTTTTCTTGATTCGAGCTACGGTTGGCTCGAGAAACACATTTTTTCAAAAATTGAGCAGTTTGTCGGTTTGGATCTGGATTTGAATCGAATCTGATCCAAATTGATATGGATTTAGACTCTATCCAAAACCCATATTAATTTGGTATTGTTCCAGTCCAAGACCCATTTGAATTTTTGAGATGGATTTGGATCTTGGATTCTGATCTAGATCCAAATCCATGCCCAATGATTTTTCCAACTTTAAATTCATTAAAACCTTTAAATTATAATTTATTAATGTTAAGAAGCCTCCTAGGTTAATTTGGTAATTTTTGACAGCTTTTGGGAATTTATTTAATATTTAACATTAAATAAATTAATTAATTAATTAATGTAATTCCAAAATTTTAATTTGACAATTGGCTAGGACTCTAAGTAGAGACCTTAAACCCATATAAAATCACTTTTGAAGTGTTCTAGCTCAATAATATGATTTTTAAAAGCTTCTAGGTATTTATTTATTATTAATTAATTGATAAATTAATTAATTTTAATTAATTAATTATAATTAATTTTTAGATTTACTTTAAGAGTGTTTAGGACTCCTTATAGACCCCTTGTTCATGCCTTAGAAGGTTTAAGAAAGACTTTTAAAAAGCACTTAACTTTGAAAATTCAATACTTTGATAGTTTCAAAATTTTTGAAACTCTAAGAGAAAAGAGAGCTCCATCTGAACTGCACTCTCTTCTTTAGCCCATTTAAAGCTCTATAAATAGATCAAAAGAAAAGGGAAGAAAGAGTAAGAGAAGGAAAGAGAGACGAAGAGAGAGAAAAAGAGAGGAAGAAAAAAAGGCTTCCTTCTTTAATCATCAGTCGATTTCACAATCAAATCCATATTTATTTTCAATCTACAGCTAAGGTACGGGTTTCTCTTTTGTTTCAAACAAGAAAAAAAACATGGATTCGACTTTTCATGCTATATTTTAATAGAAATCTACGAGAAAGAGTAAACTTGATTACTTACTCTAAGATCCATAGTTAAAATTAATATATTTTCATCTTTTTCGAAATTTATGTTGGGAATATGTATGTATATATATATACGTATGTATATTTGATGAGTCACCGATCTAGTGTGTTAGAGTTTTAAAACAGAATTTATTTCATGAAAAAAATAGTTTATTCTATGTGTTTTATGCTATTATCGATTTTGATGGACGGTCCATACTATGGACTGCTAGAGGTATGCAAATATTTGGTGAAATAATATTGTACTCATGTATTAACATGTTTATTTGACCATGAGTCTGTGCATACGTGAGTGTAAGTTTACCTACCATGCCTTTTGAATCATTAATTCCTAAGTCCTTATATTTCTAAGCTAATAGCCTGATAACTATGTATGCTTATGTGAAGAAGAATTGCATATGACTGGTAATGAATTCAGATACATAAATCTATGTGGGGTTTACTTTTTTTTATCATGTATGTAGTCATGGGCGTGGTTTCTTTTAATACGTACATGTTTGGTTTTGGGATTTTTTTTGTTGCTGCCTGGTCGATTGGCCAGACCTGACAGTTCCTTGACAGGCCTGCCAAGCCCAGGTGAACCAGTTGAGTTGGCCCAGCCAGACCTGCCAAACTGCAGGGACCCAGCTGAGTGGGCTCGGTTGGGCAGGTGTTTAAAAAAAAATCAACGTGAGCATAATCTATTTCTTTTGCTAGTTTAGCCATTAAATCATGCAACAAGTAGCTCAAATTGTGCACATATTTTATTGTTAGTATTCTTCGGTTATCTTCCAATGGTTAATGAATATGGTTGCATGTGTAGCTTTTGCAATTCTTCTAATGTATAAGATTTCACAAAAACTTTGAATCAGATCCCATTTTTTTTATAATATTTTTTCCTGCCCTTACAAAATATGCACATAAGTCTTAATCCAGCAAATGAGGCTTCTATGATTATCTTTGTTTAGGGATCTTTCAGTTACTATGGTTCCTAAACAGTTCCTAGTTATTCCTCCCTGGTTTTTCTTTATGTTACTTTCAATGCATAAAGGCAACCTAGACTTTATAGTCATGTGGTAACAACCTTCTTTAATGCAAGTCCATAATTTGATGCATCAACAACAGATTTTTTTGTTAGAACTTGATATAATACCTTGTCAGGTATAGGTATCTTTTTCTCCTTTTGTCTTTACACTTTTAAAAGCACTTTTTGCTCGGCTCATTTGTTGGTGGACTAAATGTGCTATTTAAAAAATAAAAAGAAGGAAGATTTTATTTTTATTTTTATTTGAGCCCAACCGACTTACAATTGGCTGGGTACAAACTTGGTTTTAACCCCAAATGACTGTCACTCGGCTGGGCATGTTTTGGAGTTATAGCAGTCAAAAAAATAAATAAATAACTATTTTGTTATATATTTAAAAAATTTGGATTTTTGTTAAGTACATGTATTTTTATTTTAATACATGCTAAGAATGGATTTTTCGCATGCGTTGGCTTGGGGTAACATGCTTAAGCAATATGTTGTTTTAAGTTTGCTTCACGTGGATGTGTTCAGTTATGTAATAAATTTTTTAGATTTTTAATCAAATTGGGCTTGGCTTTATGCATGTAAAAGAATAAAATTTTCGCATGTTTGCACATTAGTATATCATGCTTAATCAAAGTGTTAATACATAATTGTTCTTATGTGCACGTGCATTCATGAAATCGATGTATTTTGCATGTAAGTAATTGCCTGATAGTGCACATACTTTAATTAAAATGATTCATGAATGAAAGCATGCATTTGCCATGAATATATGAATTGAATAAAAGATGCAATCAACATGATTATGTGAACTCATGTGCATGCTTATGAATATTGTTGTTTATTCACATCTCTAAATTGGCATACACGAATGTGCATTAAAAGGCATGTGAAAGGAATGCATAGTGGCATGTGATTGATGAGTTTTGCATATGTATGCATCGATGATCAAAATGGATCATCATAGGCTATATGAGCCTTGAGCAGGTGTTCCTTTTTGTTTTAGTTGATTCATGCATTGCAAAAATCAATTATGATATTATTATTCTTATTGTACTGTTCTATGATGCCATGAGTTGTGGTCCTGTGAAGAGCTTTGCATGTTGTTTTACGAGCTTGCGTTATTAATTCTGCATGTTGAATTGCAATTTAAAAGAAGATGAATTAATAAAAGGAATTAAAAGAGTAGTGTAATATATGTTTCTTTGATGTCCCTTGTATAGTGTGAGAATCTTGGATATTGCGGTTTTTGAGAAATTGTGAGGATACTAAAATTCCGTATGCATTGTTGTTATCCCGAAATTCGATATTGAGGTTCTTCTCTTTGCTACGGTTTTAAAAAGAATTTGTCACTTTTTCTGGGGGTGGTGTGTAGACACAACTATTATTTTGGTATACCAAGAAAGTAACATTATGGTTGTTGATTTTCATAGTGTCCCAATATTGGTTGTTGATTTTTAATGTTCTGATGGATGATGTTAATTCCTGATATCAATCAAGGGTTAAGTTTAGAACCCAGTAATAAAATACAACTTGTGTGCTAAGTTACCCTGAGAACCCTACTTGACTTCGAGAATTCTTAATGTTTGGAATATCTACGGGCAATGCTAATTAAAAAGGAGGAACTTAAATTGTGTGCATTTAGTAGAGACATACATATAAAAAAAACTCTGCTAAAAGATAATAATAAATTATTCATGCATATTCTCACCTAGTAATATTTAAAAGTGGGGTTAATACGAGTCAGATAGATTTTTTCCTACATAGAAAAAGAGATAGGGGTTATTGCATCAATTGTAAGGTTATACCGGGAGAAAGTGTAGCTACACAACATAGAGTCTTAATTTTAAATCTTAGAATTAGACAATGCCGCAAAAAAGATAGACATAGGATAGATCCTAGAATTAAGTGGTAGGCACTGAAAGGTGCTAAACAAAGAATGTTTGTAGAGGAGGTAGTTAAGGAAGTTGATTGGTCTCTCGAGGAGGATTCAGAATCAATATGGAATAAGATAGTGGGTGACATGAGAATGGTGGCTAAGGAGGTATTGGGTGAGTCTAAAGGCGGTGCACCGCTAGGTAAGGATACATCATGGTGGAACGAGGATGTCAAATTAGCTATTAAGGTTAAAAGAGAGTGTTATAGAAATCTAAGTAAGAGTCGTGATAATGAGAATTTGGAGAAGTATATGATAGCAAAGAAGGAAGCTAAAAAAATAGATTGAAACGCGAGGGATAAGATATATAAGGAGGTTTATGACAAGTTGAATACCAAAGAGGGAGGGAAGGATATTTATTGGATTGCAAAGATGAGAGATAGGAAATCGAGGGATCTAGGTATGGTTAGATGTATCAAAGATGAAACATAAAGGGTTTTAGTCAAAGATGATGAGATTAAGGAGAGATGGAAAGATTATTTTGATAAGCTATTTAATGAAAGTCATATTGAGTATCTTGGAGACTTGTTCATTCCTTTTCATGAGATGAATCGTGAGTTCATGCGCAAGATTCAAAATAAAGAAATTGTAGAGGTTTTGAAGAAAATGAAATCAAGAAGGGCAGTTAGCCCAGATGGTATACCTATCGAGGCTTGAAAATGCTTGGGAGAGAAAGGTTTAGAATGGTTGACAAATCTTTTAAACAAGATTTGGCGAACAAATAAGATGCCTAATGAGTGGATGAAGAGTACTTTGGTACCTCTATATAAGCATAAGGGTGATATACAAGATTGCACAAACTATCGTGGTATAAAACTCATGAGTCATACTATGAAACTTTGGGAGAGGGTGATTAAGTCTAGGTTGAGGAAGGTTGTCATGATATCGGAGAATCAATTTGGTTTTATGCCTGGAAGATCAACTATGAAAGTTATACGTCTTCTTAGACAACTTATTGAGAGAAATAGAGAGAGAAACAAAGATTTACATATGGTTTTTATTGATTTGAAGAAGGCATACGACAGAGTACCTAAGGATGTTCTCTGGTGGACAATGATGAAGAAAGGTGTTTCTCTCAAGTACATTAGTATAATTAAGGATATGTATGAAAGAATAATAACCAATGTCCGCACTTGTGGAGGGGTGACAACCAAGTTTCCTATAACGGTTGGCTTACATCAAGGATCTGCTTTAAGCCCTTTCCTATTTGCTATAGTGATGGATGAGCTTACGAGATCAATTCAAGAAAATGTGTCATGGTGTATGTTGTTTGCTGATGATATTGTTTTGATTGATGAGTCTAGAGTTGGGGTTAATGCTAAGTTAGAATTATGGAGACAGACATTGGAAGCAAGAGGTTTTAAGTTAAGTAAGAGTAAGACAAAATATATGGAATGTCGATTTAGTAAGCAACGAAGTAGTGATGAGAGTGTAGTGAAGCTTGGTGAGCAAGAAATACCGGTGGATGATTGTTTCAAATATTTGGGATCTATTATTAAAAAGTATGGAGAAATTGATGGAGATGTAAATCATAGGATAAAGGTTGGGTGGATGAAATGGAAAAGTACAACTAGTGTGTTGTGCAATCGTAGAATGCCATTGCGGTTGAAGAAAAAGTTTTATAAGATGACAATTAGGCCCGCTTTACTATATGGTACGGAATGTTGAGCTGCCAAGACACATCATATTCAAAAAATAAGTGTAGCTGAGGTGCGTATGCTTAGATGGATGTGTGGAAATACAATAAAAGATAAGATTCGAAACGAGGAGATACGTTAGAAGGTAGGCGTTGCATCCATTGAAAATAAGATGAGAGAGAATCGTTTACGATGGTTTGAACATATTCGGCGAAGGCCTAATGATGCTCCAGTTAGAAGGATGGAGAAATGGGAAAATATATTAGTTAAAAGAGGTCGGGGTAGGTCTAAGAAGACTTGGATGAAGATGATAGGAAAGGATATGAACGCTTCGAACCTCACCGAGGACATGGCATTGGATAAAAATGATTGGAGGAGAAGGATTCATGTGGAAGACCTAGAATGATTTTCTTTGTTGGTTCATATCATTGACCCTAATTGTTTTGGGATGAAGGCGTAGTAGTAGTAGTTATTGTTGTTGTTATATTCTTTCTATGCATTAGATCATACATATTTACTTGTTATCTAAATTGTGATATATTGGTGAATGCATGATGTTTTTTTCCTAATGTATGTTAAATGTCTTTATTGCTTAAATTGTAGTCTTGGTTGTTTATTAAATTGTTTTCTCATGCTTATTAATTGTTTCTTATTGCATGAATAGTTAATTGAGTTATAAATTTATCATAATTGTATCCATCTAAAATATTACATGAATCTTATTTATATTCTTTTTACTTATTTATTTTACTAGAAAAATTCATACGCAGGATTCTTTGAATTTTGACACCCTACTTTTTGTATTTTTCGCAGCCTCAGATGCTTAGTGTGGAGGACTTGCTTTTAAGAAGAGTCACGAGAGGACTACAGGACTGCCTGGCAGATTTTTGGGACGACGTGACTTTTTCTTTGCTTTCTTTACTTTTATTTACTTATTTGTCGAATTCTTTATAATTGAATAAATAAAATTTGGTTTGGTGTGAAAGATGAGTATAAGATCATTTATGGTGGTGGTTGTGTTCAACTGTAATGGCGCTAGGTCTCTAAGATTGTTTTCATACTTGTAAAAAAAAATATACTTTTTAAGGGGTATGAGTTGGGGTCGTTACAAGAAGCACTAAGAATCAATGAACCATTGTGGCGTGATATTGATCAAATTTCATAGAAAAGAGAAAGGGTGGAAGGTCTTGGCTGTTGGTGGTGCTTTGAGGGCAGTCTAGGTTCAAATCCCAATCAAGACCTGGGTTTGGACCCAAAGGTCCCATTAATACATAGACCTGGGTATAGTTTGTGAAAATTTATACCAGACTAGGGGTCGAAATGAGTTTAGATTAAAACTTGTAATTTTTCAATGTAAACAAGATAATAATATTATTTTATCGGGTCTGGTTCATATAGTACTTATTGGGTTGGGTATGGTTTCTCTTATTACACATGAGCCCTAACCCCATACCATACCCGAAAACCAGAGGCTAGGTCTGGCTCCACCTGGATCCGAACCAAACCCGATCGATTGACACTCCTACCTAAAACCCGACCGGTTGACACTCCTACCTATAAGGTTTGACACAGGTTGAATCCGGGTTAAACTAGACCCATTGACCTTAACGGGGTTGGATCTAGGTTAAACCCGACTCATAGACATATTAGATCACCTCTCTCGTTACTTTCCAATGGCCATACGAAATCCCATTTAGAAACTTCAAATAAGAAATAATCATTCTGGAAAAAGTGAATTAACCATAGCTGGAAAATTGACAGACTTAACTATAGATCATAGACGTCATGGCATAAAACCATGTTAATTTATGACGCGCGAACGCGTTCCCCCTCTGCCACAAATTATAACGTCCACTCTCCCATGGGGTAGATGGTAGATGTATATGGTAGATAGAAGCTCAACCGGTCAACCCAAGTGCAAAGGAGGCCACCTCCCCAGGCCATCGACCATATTGATTGACGAAAAACCCCGCCCAGGTAAGTATGGGTGTAAAGTGACATCAAGCCCCTTTTTATAGCCACTCACTTCTCAACCTTCCTCTTCTCCTCTTCGATGTGGGATTATTCTTCCTTGTCTTTTGTGTCTGCCACAAATAGAGAATAGAGAGGCGTTGATAAACAATATGTGATACTAACAAACCCTTAGAAGTTCGAGTACGGTGACAAAATAAGAAGACCCAATTATGACACAGGTCCGGACTCGAAGGTCCGATTAATACATGGACCGGGGTAGAATTTGTGAAATTTTATATCAGACTTGGGCCCGGTCTGAGTTCTGATTAAGACCCACCATTTTTCAATGTAAGAATGATAAAAAAAATATTATTTTACTGGGTATGGTCCGGGTATAATTTTGACTCTGGTCTGGACCCGAGACCATAACTGAAAATCTGGTCTAAGTCTGGTTCTACCTGGGTTTGAACCAAACCCGACCCGTTAACACACCTAAGTTGTATAACTGGTAGGGGTCTGCCTAACCCGGGCTTTCTCTGTTGAAAAAAAAATAATGTGTTACTGAGGACACTTCATATGCTAGCAGTTTCCATTTAAGCCTTGTATGTGCAGCTCAGAATGACTGTTTATTATTTGTTGCTCTCTTGTATGTTTGCCTGAGGGAAAATAAATTACAAATAAAAAACATTTGGGTTTGGAAACAAGAAAGCAAATGGATCAGTGTTTCGGCCATTGGTCTTAACCAGATCCAATCCATATTGTCATGTTAAAGTAGTATGCATTTGTATGAGTCGGATTTGGAACAAACATGGTCAGGTCCATTCGGATGTGTGATATAATCTGGTAAACAATTTTTTGTGATTACATTTGGGTTAGTGTCAGACCCAACCCTATATCATTGGACCTTTTCACGTGTAGCTTTACCAATTTTCAACTGATAGGAATACCATACCACAGGACACTCGGATCATAACCAGATCCAAAACCTTACTATGAGGTCAAGTTAGACCCAAATCTATAACGGACCCACTACTCAGAAATTAGATACAGTCGCAGGACAAGCAGGACCAGCATATATTATTTGACACTCAATCCCTATTTTCAAATGGGCATGTTCCAAGTCCAACCGATATGGTATGACATTGGTGTATTCAAATGGGCGTTTAGGTCTCTGATCCTGGGGCGGTTTCTCCATGTAAATATATATAAAAAAAAACAGACCATGAGTTATAATGAAGTTATTTTCTTCACATGTAAATATACAAAAAAGGTTTATAAAATACATAAAAATGTAAATAAAAGCTACTCCATTATCGTGTTAACTTCATGCTAAAATCATGATATTTAGAAAAAATATCAGTGATATTTGTGACAGCCGCTTATCGTGCCTTTAAAATCCATTCTCAGTTGCATCAGGCAGGGACCTATGCTTGGTTTTTTTTTTATAGGCAAGCTTAGTTTAGGCAGACCCCTACCAGATATCTCTTAAGCCCCATGTGGCAGAGGGATTCGAACCTGAGCCTTCAGCTTGGTACAAGACCCCACTTACCACATGGGATAAATCCTTTCTCAGTTACATCAGGCAGGGACCGAAAGCTTGGTTTTTTCAGGCCACCAGGCCAAGTATAAAATAGATGATGCAATCAATCGCATGACTTCGGTCAGTCTGAACCGACATCAGACAAAATTTTCACCCATGTCACGTGGATGAGGCTGCGGATACAGGGATTTGACCATTTTTGTGAAGTTCCAATACAACTTATATTTAAATGGATACGGAATGACGGTCAAAACAGTTTTTCACAGACCTTAAGGCTGGGCCTCTTTTCATGGATGGTTGGCTCATGCCTGGATCACCCAGGCACTACATCCTGAATAGGGATGGCAGTGGATCGATCGGGGGATAACGGGGCTCTGCCTTGCCCCATTTCAACCGTGGATGAAGGACATGAAACAGATACGTAGGTGGGGATGAAGGTTAAAATCCAAACCTGTGTGGGAGCTTTCTCCCTCCCCGCCCCTTGGTTTATGTAATTTTTATAGGGTCTGGATATGCTTTTTCTTATGGCGGTTTCGACCCGAATTCAGGTGCAGTTAAATCTCTCACGTCTGGGTCCCAAATCCAACCCTTGGACACCCCAACTCCATGTGATCACTCTCACCATTTTCGCACAGCCATACAAAACTCCTTTCTGAAAGCAATTAACAATCATCAGAATAATCAAATGACCAGGATATATAAAATCACAAAAAAATTTAAACAAAAAATTGGTGGAGGCCGCGCGAACGCGTTCCCCCGCTGCCACAAATTATGACGTCCACTCTCCCACTTGGGGAGATGGTAGAAAGACGCTCCTCCCAAGTGCAATGGAAGCCGCCTCCCTAGGCCATCGACCTTATTGATCGCCGATAAACCCCGCCCAGGTAAGTATGGTTATACCCTGCCATCAAGCCCCTTTTATAACCATTCACTTCTCCACCTTCCTCTTCTCTCTTCGATGTGGGACTATTTTTCTTCACATTTTTGTGATCGCCTTGTATGCTCCCACTTTCCATTTGTGCCTTATATGTGCGGGTTTGGACTTTGGAAACAAGAAAGCAAATGGGATCGAGTTTTGGGCCATGGTCTTAATCAGATCCTACCCATATTGCCATGTTCAAGTAGTATTCATTTGAATCTGAGTGGGATTTGGAACAAACATGGTCAGGTCCACTCGGATATGTGACAGAATCTGGTAAACAAATTTTGTTGATTAAATTTGGGTAAGAGTCACACCCAACCCACTCGGATATGTGATAGAATCCAAATCATTTACGTTTTTCACGTGTAGCTTTGCCAATTTTCAAGTGATACTTGACTACCAAAAAAAAATCTAATGATACAATACCAAAGGACTCGGATCATAACCAGATCCAAAATTTCACTATAATGCCAAGTTAGACCCAAATCTATAACCAAACCCACTCCTCAAAAGTTAGATACGGTGCCAGTACATCCAGCCTGAAACATGATAGATCAAATAGTCCAAATTTTAAACAATATGCCTGAATCCAAATCTGAAATGGACCTTATGAAGTAGATTTATTACTCACATCTGTTAAAATTAGGTTGTCAGCATACATTTTACATGTAGCATGTGAAAATGGATCAGGTGTGATGCAGATCCAACAAAAATATTGATCTGAATTTGAGTCCAAATGCAGAATAATCAAAGCACATAAGTTTGCGTACAATATGAAAATCTACGCATATTCATGTAATCCTTATAGGGTGCGTGTGTGGATTTGTTTGTAGCAGACCCGATGGGAACCGGGTCTGGACTCAGTACCTAAACGTCAAAACAGAACCCGGTTCAGACCCAGGTGAGTCCGACCCGTTCACACCACTATCTATGACTCTGCTTCAGTTCCTGTTTGGGCGTTAAGAAATGGTTGAGGGCATTAAGCCCATTCAAGTATCTGTTATTGCATTACGTGATTTTATGCCATGATTGTCATGATTTTTGGTGATTTTTAATCTGGTTTCTCTTTTGAACCTTGTTTGTTGTCATTTATTAGGGTCCGCAAAAAAAAAAAAAAAATGATAGGCAGGCTGGGGTTAGGCTGACCTCTATCACAGGTCTCATGGGCCCTATCAAACCTGGGCTTGGCACAGAACCCCGCTTACCACATGGGATATCACCCTGCTTGGTCTCTACGTTATGGTCTTTATTTATTGAACATGTTTGGGTGTAAAATGAATAATTGCTATGTTTGGGTAATGAATAATTGCATTGAGGAGATTCAAGGGGTTTGGCGTAGTGGGATGGGGGTGCTAGACCGTTTGATGGACAGTCTAGGTTCAAATCCCAATCTCACCCTCATGAAGCTTGACGAAAGGGACAATGATAATAAGTATGACAGGCTGAGCCAACACGACTAGGTCTCTGCGCCTGGAGCAGTTTCTTTGAGTAAAAAAAATAATAATTACACTGAGGAAATCATGATTTTTTTGGCTAATCCAAGGAAAAAACCCAATATATATTGGCAATGCTCTGACTTCTAGAACTCTTGCGGTCTTTCCTGCACTGTGGGAAGTACACCTAGCTTCGACCTTGTAGCAAGTTTTTCTACTCTTATTTTACTCCTTAACATTATAAGGATGAGGGTCAATAGCGATGACGTTTCTCATCGCTATTAGCTTATTTATGGATGAATTAGTATGTTCTTATTACTTACACGTCGGGTCTTGTGTCACCTCATATTTGATGTTGTTTTTGTTTTCACGAACAAGCGCTACTACTTCGGTTTTATGAAAAAATAGTGTAATATCTTTTGAGAAACTTTCATTTCTTTGCCTTTGTGTGGTTTTCATCTTCAAGGATTGCACTTTAGACACTTTTTTTTTCTTATGCTCCTAGAAAAATACACGGTTATTCATGCATGCAACTATCTTCACGTAACCAAAGCTAGTGTGATTCATAAATTTATTTGCCTCATAATAAGAGTTTGTCAATCTTTTCTACTCGGGCAATGCCTCATTTAACAAATCAATCAGCAGGTCGAACAATTTATTGCTCAAATTGTTTATTAATTTGATATGTAACAACTTGACAATGAAATTTAGTTTTGTTAACTTTGTCCAACCTGAATATAAATCGCTCCAAACATCACCTATTAAGTCTTGAAGGGACATGTGTTTGCCACCATCGTCTACAGTTGGATCCAATATTATCTACATAATAACGTTGTTCAACATTTCCTAGACCCGATTGTGAATCTTTGTTGTATCCTTGCTCTCATCATGATGTACATGCACTGCATCTACGTGGATTTGAGTCATACTTACATGGGACTGAATATATTTTATGGTAGAATCACGTCCAGTCAAGTATAGTTTGATTAGTGGTGTAACTTTATATTTTTTATCCTTGCAATCTCGAGATAAACATAGCATTCTACCAACATAATCGATATAAGAGCATGACGCTTCAATGAGTTGATCAATTCCAAATGTATAAGGTTTAGAACTAATGACGTGAATGTGTATCTACGATTGATCAATATTCACATACGACGACCCCACTATATTCAACAAGAGAATCTTTAACAAATGACATTTACAAATAAAAACACAAATTTTTAAAATTCTAAGAAATGCCCATAAAATTATCTAAAGTTGAGAAAAGACATCAATATATATATATATATATATATATATATATATATATATATATATTGATGAATCACTAGAATATAAGAACTGAAATATGAGAACTAGAATATGAAATCTAAATTTTTAAATATAAGAATTATAATAGTATAAACTCATTTGTATTACATTATAAATGAGTATCAATGGAACTCAGACTCATGTAACATAGATTTAACATGAATATGCTCAATAGTCATACAATACACTCAAATGGGTTAATATTGTGAACATAATAAGTTTACTCTAGATCAACTTATAATTTGTGCATGAAGATTTGCACATCATGTCCCATTTTTTAACCCATTGACAACTTGCTTCTATGTGATGCGGTAATGTTGAAGACATGGGGACATTTTTATAAATATAATTGACTGTGGCAATAAGCAAAACCTTCTTAACCCATCCATAACTTGCATGTTTTGGCATGGATACAACTATAAACATAGGGATATAATCATTTCTATGAGGTTTTTTAATATGCCTCATATACTATGGAATACCAAACAACAATGGAGTATACACGTGACCTACACTCCCATTAATCATTATGCACGTGAACTTGAAAGAACCATGAATATAAGTGAAAAAGTAAATAAAAAAATATATAAAATGCATGACATACATGTTTTCATGTTATTTTAAAAAAAGTAAATAAAAAAATAAACCCTAAGGCCTAACAAATATCATTCATAATTTCATATACATGATAATTAAAAAAAACTTAAAATTGCAAAGTTTTAACTAAAATCAAGTATATAGAATCATGTTTTATGTTAATTGCAAAGAAAACACATAAATAAACATTCATTTTATTTAAAAAACAAAAAAAAAAGAACCAATTGCGAATTAAAAAATTTATAAAAAGCCCTAACCCTAAAAAAGCACAACCCAACCCAGTCTGGGTTTGACATTGGGTTCGGCTTTGTTGAACTAAGCCCCAGCTAGGTTCGACACATTGGCGACAACGAGGGGAGAAGAAGAACGAGAAGAGGAGGAGGAAGAAAAGAGAGAAAGAGAGAGGGTGATCTTCGAGAGGGAGGTCGGGGTTCAGCGACATCTCTTGAGTAGGGAGGAAGAAGGCTGGGGTTCGATGGCATCACCCAAGTAGGGAGGAGTGGGGCTGGATAGAGAGAAAGTGAGCATTTTTTTGTCCAAAAAAGCTCTAATTATAGAGTAAATAACGACAATATATAAGTCATTGTTATTGAGTAAAACCTTATAACAACAGTTATATATCATGTTATTGATATTTAACGGCAACATTATTGATCATTAAATATTGTCTTTAAAGTGGTTTTAATGGTTAAATAATGTCGTTGTTATAGGTATGTTTATAATGGCGACACATCTGTCGTAGTTTATCAATAGTGATGACATTTATTATCGTCGTAAAAGTGTCGCCGCTATTTACCTTCATCCTTGTAGTGTCCATATAATGTTGTCGTTATAAAAGTACCTATAATGTCGATATCTAATGTTGTTGGTATAAGTCTCTTTATAACGACGATATAGTTAATGGCCATATAATGTTACCATTACATGTATACCTATAACGGCGATATCTTAAGGCCCCATTATAGACATATCCATAATGGTGATATTTGTTTAGTGCCAATGCATTTATCGAGAATTCCAAAATTGCAGTTATTGCTCAGTCAATAGAAGCGACATTTTATGTCACCATTAAAGAATTGTCGCTATTGACCCTCATCCTTGTAGGGTAAGTACACCTTCAAGGCAATTTTAGAGGTGCAAAACAATGTAGAATAGACAGGTCTCGGTCTTAAGCTTGGCTAAACCTATCAGCTTTAGTGGGTGAGACCCATATGGGATTATTCTACTTTTATTACATGGTCCACACGTGTGTTAACCGCTGGATTCATTGTCAATTGTCTCATAGTACAATGACTTTGAAATGTGTGATTTTCTAGCTTGTTCAAAAATCAATGGCTACAAACAATGTCAAAATTTATTGATTTTAAAACTTTATTTTTGTCAAAAAAATGATATCCAACAGTTGATTCCTATCAAGTTGACCATGTTCAATCCATCTGTGCACTTCACGAAAAATCTCAAATGCATTTGTATTGGACTTGGATTTCTTTAATAAGATGATTTTTTAATTTAGATCATATTTAAAGCAGTATTTTTTGTAAGATCTAATTCAAATTCAAATCAGAATCTGTGTTGGGTGCATTTGATCCACAAGACAAATGCTGTGCGGTCCAGATACACAACATTTGTCCTAGACTTGCCAGTCACACCGAGCTCAGCCAAATTCAACTGTTCAGGATTAGGGATGGCAATGGACTGGGGTGGAAGCGGGGGACAAGGTCTCCACCCCTTCCCTGTCTCAAAATTCTGCCCTCCATCCTTGCTTTCATCCCCGCAAGGGTTTTGATTTTAACTTTCAGTCCCGCCTCCATCCCTGTTTCATGTTCTCCATCCACGGTCCAAATGGAGCGAGGCAGGGTGGGGCCCCGTTTTTCCCTGGTCTACTGTCATCCCTAAAGGTATTTTAGTTATTTTACTAACGTGGATCGAGGACGGGGCTGGGTGAAAAGTAAGTTCATCCCCACCTAAATTCCAGTTTCATGTCCTCCATCCCAGCCCAAATGGGGTGAGGTGGGGCGGGTACCCATTTCCTATTCAGGATGCAGTGTGAGCCTGGGTGATCTTGGCATGAGCCAACCATCCATGAAAAGTTGCCCAGCCTTAAGGTCAGTGAAGAACTGTCACATGGATACTCTGTTTTGACTGTCATTCCATATCCATTTAAATACAAGTTGTATTGAAAACTTTACTAAATTTGGTCGAATCCCTATATCTGCAGCCGCATCCATGTGACATATGTGAAAATTTTGTGTCTGATATCGGCTTGGACGGGCCGAAGCCATGCGTTTGATTGCATCAGCTATTTTATACTTGGCCTAGTGGCCTGAAAAAACCAAGCATAGGTCCCTGCCCGATGTAACTGAGAATGGATTTATCCCATGAGGCAATGGCACACACAATTAGGGATATACAATTCACCTGTCACGGGCTTAGAAGCGCACATGCCCCATTCCAAATGCTCGGTCCGGGACAACACCAATGCCATACCATATCGGTTGGACTTGGAACATGCCCATTTGAAAATAGGGATTGAAATTGGTCCTGCGACTGTATCTAACTTCTGAGTAGTGGGTCTGGTTACAGATTTGGGTCTAACTTGATCTCATAGTAAGGTTTTGGATCTGGTTACGATTCGAGAGTCCTGTGGTATGTATTTGTATCCGTTGAAAATTGGTAAAGCTACACGTGAAAAAGTCAACTGACATAGGGTTGGGTCCGACTCTAACTCAAATCTAATCACAAGAATTTGTTTACCAGATTCTATCACACATCCGAATGGACCTGACCATGTTTGTTCCAAATCCGACTCAGATACAAATGCATACTACTTGAACATGGCAATATGGATTGGATCTGGTTAAGACCAAGGGCCGAAACACTGATCCATTTGCTTTCTGGTTTCCAAACCCAAATGTCTTTTATTTGTATAATTTATTTTCCCTCAGGCAAACATACAAGAGAGGAACAAATAATAAATAGTCATTATGAGCTTCACATACAAGGCGTAAATGGAAACTGCTAGCATATGAAGCGTCCTCAGTAACACATTGTATTTTTTTCGACAGAGAAAGCTGGGGTTAGGCCGACCCCTAGAGGTGTTAACGAGTTGGGTTGGGTTTGGTTCGAACTCGGGTGAAATCAGACTTGGACCAGATTTTCAGGTATGGTATCATCGTCCAGACCTGAGTCAAAACTATACCCGAACCCGATAAGAACTACATGAACCTGACCCGGACCATACCCGGTAAAATAATATTTTTTATCATTCTTACATTAAAAATTTGTGGGTCTTAATTGGAGTTCAGACCGGGCTCAGGTGTGGTATAAAATTTCACAAACTCTACTCGGGTTCATGTATTAATCGGACCTTCGGGTCCGGACCTGAGTCTTAATCAAGTCTTCATATTTGTCACAATACCTGAACCCTTTAGAGTTTGATCTGAGTCAGGTCTGGGTAAACCCGACCAGTTGACACCCCTGTATACAACATGGCAACACAAGGTGACGTGAAATAACTGTTCCTGGCCCGTTGGTAGTAAATCAACCCCTCGATATTCTCTATTTGTAGCAGGCACAAAAGACAAGGAAAAATAGTCCCACATCGAAGAGAGAAGAGGAAGGTGGAGAAGTGAATGGTTATAAAAGGGGCTTGATGGCATAGTATAACCATACTTACCTGGGCGGGGTTTATCGGCGATCAATAAGGTCGATGGCCTAGGGAGGCGGCTTCCACTGCACTTGGGAGGCGCGTCTTTCTACCATCTCCCCAAGTGGGAGAGTGGACGTCATAATTTGTGTCAGCGGGGGAACGCGTTCGCGCGGCCTCCACCAATTTGGAAGAAACTGAAATATTTTGTGATTTTTTGTCTTTATCATTTGATTATTCTGATGATTGTTTATTTGGTTTCCTAATGGTGTTTTGTATGCCACGATCACATGGTGTTGGTGTGTCCAAGGGTTGGATTTGGTTTGAACCCAGGTAGAAGCAGACCCAGACCTGAGATGACTGAACTGCTTCTGAATTCGGGTCCAATCGAAACCACCATAAGAAAAACGATATTCAGACCCTATACTTGGTAAAGTAATATTTTTCCTTTTTTATATTGAAAAATTATGGATTTTAGTAGAAACTCAGGTCGGGCCTGGGTCTGGTATGAAATTTTACAAATCATATCAAATTCCATATATTAATGGGACCCGAAGGTCCTACGCGGATTCTAATCAGACCTTTTTATTTACCACCAAGCCTTGACCCTAAAGGGTTTGGTACAGCTCGGGTCTGGGTCAAACCCGACCCATTGACGCCCTCCAGAGGGGCCCATAGTGATGGTGTTGAAAAAATGGCGATGTTTTAAAAGTAGTAGTTTTTCAAAAAAATATCAGATTTGATATTAACGTTTTGTGTTTTTGTAGTTTTATATTTTTTGTATGTATGATAATTTTCTCAACATTTTTCCCGCATCTATGCTGATTTTGTGACGTTGTGGAGCCCCAATACTTAATGCTTCAGGCGCATAGACCTAGCGGCGTTGGCTCAGCCTGGCATAAAACACTGACGGCTTACCCCACGACCACAGGGAATCGCCAAGCTTCAGCTCATGCAGGGGGTGACGCCCATGGAATTTAAACCTAGACTACCCATCAAATGGTCTAAGCCCCATCCCACTATGCCAAATCCCTTGGGTCTCATCATTGAACTTTTATTACAGTGCTTTTTGCCTAAAACTCATTAACTTTCACTTAAAATTTTAACCAATTGGTAATAATATAATGCAACATTTATATCCTACAAAAAAAAACAGAGTCTAAAGTAACAAATAGGGGTGGGCATCAGCCCGTCCGGTTCTTAATGGGTCCGGGTTTGAAGAGAAGCCCATGTCCCGGCCCATTGGCCCAACGGGCCAATGTGAAGCAGGCTGGGTCCGGCCTGGCCTGGCCCAATCCTAAAATGCTTAAATGCTTGACTGAAATCATGGGTCACCTAGAGAATAGCAAGTTCCCATGCAACTAATTCCTACCTAATGCAATTAATTAGATAAATAGTAATAATTAACAAATAGTAAGTTTCCATGCAACTGATTAGGTAAATAATAATAGTTATCTAAATTACTATGTAATAGTTAATTTAAAATTTTATATATTATTAAAAAATTAATAAATAACTCAGGCCCATCGGGCCGGTAGCCTGCAGGCCGGCCTGAGCTCAGCCCACATATATAACGGGCCGGGTTTCGGCCCGGTACCTAACGGGCCCGGGTCTGCTTGGCCCATCAGGTCGCGGGCCCATTGCCCACCCTTGGTAACAAACGTCAATTATAAAATTGTGGGCTTTTAAGTAGGGGTGCAGAGGAACCGGGTTGGATCAGACCTTTGATCTGAATCTGAATCTGACACTTTTATTTTTGGATGTGAATCATCAAAGTAAGATCAACAAATGTATTTGGAGTGTTTTTTGAAGTGGGATCCATAGCAGATCTATGTTCATATTTAGGTCTACTCTGATGCTTTTGCACATTTTACATGTAAAAACCTTGATTTTTGTTCTTCTTGGTCAGATCCAATATCAACATATATATTTCGGATCTGGATTGGATATTACATCATCAGATCTTTCCCAGATTCAAACTCAGATTCAAATGAACTTTAGAAAATCTGGATTTGGATGAGCCCGGATCCAGCCCATATCACATCCGTTTGCAGCCCGATTATGCCATAGAACTTCCCAAACAAATTCCAGTTCAGAATGCAGCTGAAAGAATTCTAGTGTTGGTTCAATTTCTATCAATGCTTTTATGTGCCAATATGTTAATGCTAAGCATAGTGGAAAAAGCTTAAAACAACAAAATTTTCGGCTGTGAATTTCTTAAATTATCAATTTTGAGTTTTTATATGAGAACTTTTGACAGAAATAACAAGATTAAAAATTTTAAAATATAAGAAACAATTGAATAAATATATCACATTTTAAATGATAGTCACCAGTGTTGCTGAAAATTTCAAAGACCAATATTATACAAGGAAAAACATAATATTTTCAATATCACCTATTTTGAGAATGCCATTTTTTTTTATCATGATATCAGCAGGATAAAAACAATTTTCTAGACTTTTTTTATATCATTGAAATATTTATTTATATGTTTGCATATTTTGTATATACAATTGATTTTTTATATATCCCGACACTTTGTTCAAGAAATGCTAGTATAGGAGGTAAGATATGGTTTAGAGAAGTGCGGATATTAGATTTTGTACCCTCATGCGCACGGAACCCTTTAGTTGGAACTCATAATGGGAGGTCGAATTTTGACCGAACCAAACCACATAACTGCATTTAGCATGGTCAAAATAGTAGGAATCAACTCTTGGATCATATTTTTTTCGATATAAAATATGATTTTGTAAGGATTGAAAGTTTGGTGCATTGTAGGTCGTCGATTTTCCAATCCCTGCAAAATCTTACACTTTGGAGGGAAGATATCTATCATCCTTTCAATTTCTGATAGCAAGCTATATCAGGTGTCTGTAATGAGAACAGAAATTAATGCTAAAATGAGCTTTGACAAGTGACCTGAACTGAAAACGTTTGCATGAAGACTGCACAGATCAATGTCCTTGGTTTTGCTGCCAACACATGAAAAAACTTAAGACCATATTGGTCAAATTCTATTTGGCAGTGAAAAATAAATAAATAAATGAATTCCATTTGAACATGCTTCCCCTTGAAAGGGGCCACAGTAGTATAGTATACCAGAATGATACAAGACTTGACAATAATTTAACAATACATGAAGAAACACAATTGTGTTAGTTTGTTACTGTTGAAGCGAGCCTGCAGGAACGAGCACCAACAGCAAAATAAATTCACAAGCTGCTAGTGCTCACAGAAGCAGGCCATATGATGGCATATCCTCAATCCGATATACATCCTCCAACAAAAACTCCCTCTCCAGCTGAGCTCGAGTCGACTTCAAAACATCCTGTGTGTTCAGAATCATAATCACTTCTCAACATCAAAACTCTCTCTCTCTCTCTCTCTCTCTCTCTCTCTCTCTCTCTCTCTCTCTCTCTCTCTCTCTCTCTCTCTCTCTCACACACACACACACACACACACACACACACACGCACAAAGATTACATTAAAATCCATGTATGATGCATTCTTTGCCAGCCATTGTGCATCCATAGCCACAAAAGCAATGCAGTAAAGCAAGTCGAATGCCCATTCATCCTCTGAAAACATACAGCAGGAATATGTTCAAGTTAGTAAGATATCTGCCACCTTTGCAATTTCTGATAGCAGGCTATATCAAGTGTCTGTAATGGAAACAGAAATTAATGCTAAAATGAGCTTGACAAGTGACCTGAAAGCATTTGCATGAACACAGCACCGATCAATGTCCTTGGCTTTGCTGCAAACAGTTGAAATAACTTAAAGACCATATTAAAATTCTGCTATCGGTCAAAATTCTATTTGGCAGTGAAACAAAAGCATATATATGGAGGTTATTCACTTTTGTAGCAAAAAGAAGCAGACTAGGCTCAAGCACAAACAAATAGATAAAACTATAAAAAGAACTGCATGCCTAGCTGGTGATAGCTCATCTGTCCTATCTTTTCTCCAATCATAGAATAGTACAAAGATATCAAGCAGAAGGTGAAAATGCTTCTCAATATATATATATATATATATAGATAGATAGATATATGGAGAGAGAGAGAGAGATTGCAAGCATCATAACCATTAGCAGATGTGATTGTCTATGCATGCATGTGCATGCTATCGGATTCTTACAGGAGTGCAGGTCAAGCATTTGGATGATCATAAATGTAATGTTTACTCCAGCAACAGCAAATGGATACTCCCAAGTGGCTCGTTTTCCTCCCTGCTTGGTCAACAAACGTTGGAAGGATGTCTGAATAAAACAGATATGTGGAGTTTTTAAATGAGAATGAAAAACATTAATTCTTATCTCTAAATAACTAGATCATAAAGAAATTTTTGTTAAGAATGTCATCAACAGTTTTAGTAAACACCATGAAATTTAGTATTAGGCCCATACAACAAAAGAATTGATATAAAAGTGTAAGAAAATAGAAATGAATGAGCTGGCAATCATGTAAATTTTCATTGCGGAGCAAAAGGTTAAAAAAAGGAATTAACATTAAAAAATGTAGAAGTTACATGATCAGTGAATAATCATTTTATCTAAATGAAATAATAAAACTAAAATCAAATCTAAACTCTGTAACTCTGAAGAAACAACTTGCAATCAATTAACACAGCAACAACTAATTAATATAATAAAGATGTTACTAAGAACATTTATCAGCAATCTAATAGGAATTTGATACGTTAGAAATCTTGATCAAAATGGAAAAAGGAATCTTTAGTCAGTTTTTTTGTTCTTTAAGTCCCAAATCTCAGCTTGAATGCACGTTCTTATTTTTTTCCCTAGCAATTTTCAGATAGTGTTCTGTGCAATTCCCAATATTTATCTTTCATTCAGTATTCCAGAACAAATGGGAATTTGAAGAAATTTTCAACTAATAAGCATCCATTTGATATCGGCCTCTATGCCTCAACAATACCATTTCGCCTAATGATGAGTATAGGCATGAATGGCAACTGCCTATACAATTGAGAGATCTTCAAGAAAGATCAAGGACAGCCCACACATTAGCTAGGCATAGCAATGTTAACTTAAGCATATATTGCAAGTGAATGTGCCTGAGCACATGCACAAACAATTTACCGTACTCGGCGAGTAGCAAATTAAACTAAACAAGGATACGATGCTGACTCAAGACATTTTTTCAGTTAATTTTCAATGCATAAAAATACATCTATCAAGTGCAGTATATATACAAAAGTAATGGATTAAACTCAAACATCATTAAAAATAAAAACAATAAAATTCAACAAATTACTAAAAAAATTATTGGTGCCCAAAAGGTGTCAAAGCATGTCATGAGGTGTGCCTCCAATTGTGCCTCTGTCCCCTAGACACTGGACCCAAATAGTGTATCTGTGACATAGAAATTAAAAAAACATAATGTAATCACTTGGGCACAAAAAAGCCTTACAGAAAAAGTTTTTGCAAAGAAAAGCAAGTTCTCCAAAGCAATGAAACCGGCTCCCCTGTAAAACATTAATTTTCTGTCTTGAGTTAATGGGTCGCTAAAGATTGCCAAGCAGAAACCCCAAAAGAACTATGAAACGAACACTTGGAGAACCTGAAATCTGTTGATGGGTCTCTTCCCTGCCATCCCATTTCTTTCCATTGTTCAGATATTAAGCCATTCAGCTCCTGTCCAGGGTATGCAGTCTGCCAAAGAACTCTGAGAGCTTCCTGAAAGCATAAAGTGGGAGTTTCACAATTTGAAACAGGTTAAAAAATATCAACTCACCAAGAAGCTGTAGGTCTGTCGACAAGTCTAAAACCTCCACTCAATCTCTTTCCATTAGATTGATAATACTATTAAACATAAAGAGATATCTAATTAGAAGTGGGTTTACTGATATCCAACTATAGAAGTGGAGTCTAGAAAACTTACAGATAGGGAATATCCCCTTTTACCTATTTGTCAGTTTACAATCAAAACTGAATCGTATCACCAAATCTCAGTTTTTGAGAATAAAAAAAAATAAGTTCCCTTCCTAAAAATCCATGAGTTCCTAGAATATAAGTGCCACACATTTAAATAAATTATATGATTTGAAGGTTAAGTGTAAGAACTCGTTGTAGTATGTGCCAAGTGCATATTTATGTGATTGTAATTTATCATTTTTGTTATGCATTTGATCTAGTGAAAATGTTGACCAATTTATAAGTGCAGTTAATTTAAGAAATACTAAATTTGCATAGCCACAACACTTTTATTCTCCCGGCACACCTTTGTGTACAACTTGAACGATGATATGTATACGTCAATCATGAACAAGAAAATGCTACTCTCTCGGTCTACAACCAAAACAGAATTGTGTCACCAAATGCTCTCTCTCTCTCTCTCTCTCTCTCTCTCTCTCTCTCTCTCTCTCTCTCTCTCTCTCTCTCTCTCTCTGTGTGTGTGTGTGTGTGTGTGTGTGATGAAGAGAGAGAAGATGGAAAAAGTTGTTGATAATGAAGAAAGTGATGATGAGACTGGTGCCTGGTGTCGATGATGATGCCTGAAAATTTTCCTCCCCCTTCTTTGCATTTAGAATCTAGGATTTTGTTGAACATTAGATATAGATGTATCGATGAACATATGGACATCCAGATGCTTGTCAAATATGTTGGCTCGTCTTCCAGATGCATGCATGGCAATCAACTTAAGAGCAACCTCCTATAGTTCCTCAAAAGTAGCATGTTGTTGCATTAGCAAAATAACAATTTTTTTCCTTTTCTCTTTTCAAGGCAGGCCTGCCGATAGCCCCTCATGGGAGCATCAACCCCTTGGCTGGTCAATGCAACTCAAACCAGTTAACACATCTGATCCATCAAATCAGTATAAATTCTATGAATGGCTCGCTATAGATAAACATATGATAACTGCATAGTAAGCAAACTGCACCTGATGATCCAATTTTGAGGAATCGAAGCTTGCTTTCATGCGATGCTTCAAACGCCCTAATTGTTCTTCCTGCAATAGTTCAACAATGTAACACCACCCTTATCATAAAAAATTGAAGCATAACCATGTGCTGTTGCATGCTCATAGTAATACCCATTTTATTAATTCAAACCAACTGTCCGTGTGTCAGTTTTGCAATTCAATATTTTTAACCTTTTCAAGTAAAAATGCTACATTTATTTTATGAAAGTTTAATTAGGAGAAATCTGCTTATCCCATTTTTCTTTAATATTATTTAGGGAAAACGAGGCCATTTTGTTGAGCAAATCATACATGGAGCTTTTCTCACAAAAAGGTTGCATCTGTCTTATAGTATTTATGACTAGTCACTGGGCTACCACACAATATGGTGCCATATAAGTTTCTCCTGACAAATGATGTATTCAGTGATGGGCCTGGCATTGATGTAATTTCTTTATTTTGTGTATTATGTTGGTATGGTAATCATGTAACTATTGTTACATGATGTTCTTCTTTGTTGTTAACCATAATTAGTTTTCAAATAAAAGATGTGTGCCACCTCACAGACACAAGACTGCAAGAGGCAATTAGGGGCCCATGGCATTTCTATCTAACTTATAATCTCCTCTTTTATTGCTTCCTCAATTAAAGTTTTATCGTATGCATGCATAAAATTTTAAATCTCCACATCTATTTCAGCATATTTTGTTTTAGCTATGAACCTAGACACAATTCAATTTCCAACAATAACAAGGCCATATGATACATATATCTCTCCTCGAAGAAGCCAAGAAGGTGTAGTAACATAAGGAAAAGGAAAAGCAATTATAGACACATAACATACCAAAAATAAGTACCAAGGGTAACACAACCATCTTACAGTATAATCTCCACTTTTAACTTTTTCTTTTTTGAGGCAATAGAAAAGAAAACCATGATTTAAATAAAAAAAAGGATAAGAAAGAGCACATGATACGGCAAAGAGTGGTCACCACAGAGAAAGGCAAAAGGATACATTAATGTGTGTGTGTGTGTGTGTGTGTGTGTATGTGTAAGAGAGAGATAGAGAGAGAGAGAGAGAGAGAGAGAGAGAGAAATATTTGCATAAATTATTGAATAGCTCAAAAGAATAGAATAAGAGATCAGTGCTATACAGCACCAGCATTGCACTTATTGGAAATGGCAATTGCAAGAAAAAATAGAACAAATTTTACCTAAATCCCACATCAACAACAATTGTTGTTGAAAATTCAAAAAATCATGACTCGTAATCCTAGTTCTATTGTTTATTAATCATGTGCAGCTTGCAAACAAAACTCACCTGTAATGGAGTCAAATTAATACATATACGCTCATAAGTCCCTTTTCGCTGCATACAGATGCACCAAACACCTTTACCACGCCATGCCAATGTCCCATTTGTTGCATCAGCTGTGAGAATCATTTAATCTTATAAATTCTAAAAATATGATGGTGCAATATAATGATATATTATTATACCCAAATGACAACCAGAAGTTGATTTTACTCAGTGCCAATCCATCAAAGAAGTGAGATAAAAAAGGCATATGAAGCCAAAAACATTGACTTAAAATGACAAAGAAACAACTGAGTTGACCAAGAATGTGTTCAGTTTTAAATGAAAGCATAAAAATTTAGCATGTGGGAAATGACTAGGTCTTAAAGATGCTTGTGATTTCTATGCTACTGTTATAAGATCGACTAGTGCTGGAAAAGGAATAATTTGGTAATGCAAGTGACTAGGTATTAAAGACATGATTTCTATCCTACTCTACTACAATCTACTAATACTGAAAAAGGAACAATTTAGTAAGCAGTTAGCAAAAGTTACGGATGAACATGATTCTCACTGGATCATAATCACAATAAGAATAACCAGAGGGCTGGATTTTGGATATGACATTATCAAAGTTTCCGATACAAGTGGTATATGACTAAATCCTATCACAATATCCTCCATTGAATTAAATGCAACAACAACCAGCTTACCTCACATACCCCATCCCAGGTCACTTCCCCCCTACACCAGAAGAACCCATTCCTTCAAAGAAAAACAAGTGTCCACTCAACATGAGGAGCTTTCACATATTTAGAATAGTATTGTTCTTATATAACAAATGTGAAGGACACCCTGGGATAGCAATAACAATCAACTAGCAGACCACCAAGATAATGTCACAACGCATGAGTGTTCCTACTCAAAGTAATAAAAAATTCCTCGGCAGTATCTAGTGCCTTGAATAAAAAGGACCATCGCAAATAAAAGGCCCAAGATGATTCTTTTATCACAACTTGTGAAAAAATAGAACCTGGTCCAAGAAATGCTGCTCTGTAAGTCCTGGATTACCAAACCAAACTCTGGACAATACAGCTATTCCAACCATTTAAGCTGTCACAGGTGGTGTCCAGAATATTCCATCAAGTAGAACCAGTTGTAGCTGCTGCATCCCACTTATAAGGGGTTCACCTTGATGGAAGAATGGTTATAGTTGCACCTAGTACTTCATATTCTGAAGGCCTCTAACAGACTTCTGATAAGAAGTACCATGGGTGGAAGCATTTCACCTTTCTGTCTTAAATGAGAATGAGTAGATGAAGAGAAACCACAAGTGTATCAAATGCTACAACTGATAAAGAGATGGTGGGATTAAGACCATCGGTGGATACTAGTCTCTTTCCATTCCTCAACTTACTACTTCTCATACTTTTCTAAAAAAAAAACAAATATTACTTCTCATACAAATTCTGTATTCTTGCCTTCCATTCTGAGTCTACATAGGACTCAACCTCAATCACCCTCTTCACCAATCACAATCTATTTACACAGAATTCAACCTCAGATCAAAAATCAAGATTCTGTTGTTCCTCCTGTATCTCAGCAAGACAAGATCACTGGCTCATGGAAAATTTTCATAATACAAACAAAATTGAATCCACCAATGGTGGACCACAATGAATACCAAATGCTAAATTCTTCAACGAAACAGTGTATACAGGCAGTACTTTGCAAACAAATAACTTAGGTTTGCAATTAAGCTGTGAATTTGTAACAATCAAACATGGTTTCAGTGGAAATAAAGCCTCCCATTCTATCAGTTTGACTAATAGGTAGTTGTGTGCATTGGAGATTTGCTTGTTAGCGTTTAAAATCTCTTTTGTGTAGGCATCTGCAATGTCATTTGCTTTCGTCATAATCACATATATCAATCTCAACTGTATCTCGGCAAGCAAATCAGGATATTTTAAGTTTTTCAATAGATCTCCAAAAAAGATCTGGAAAATATCTGCAATTTTAAAATTGAAATGAATAAAAATAAAATACAAAAATAAGAAAAGATTTTTTTTGCAAAAGAAAACATAGATGCATTCCTCAGGTGACGCTAACATATGAAGAAAACATGTTGGACAAAAACACAGGACATATAATATGGAAAACACCACCTTGGCATGATAAACATTATTTTGCAACATGATAAATAGCAGGTCAATTTTCATGTAACCTCCTACGACCAATAAGGCATCCACATTCCTAAGATATTGGCACCCCAGATGCCAACATTGGAAAAGCATGATCAATTCTTCAGGCACATAATTCCCATAATGTATATCTACTTTTGCATGTACTTTCCGTGTGATGCTCCTAACTTGTAAAAACTAGCACAATGCTACAAATATCGCTTCAACATGAAATCCACAGGATCCGAAAATTAACTGATGTACATATTTCGTGTGGAACTTCATGAACCATCTCAAAACAATTACAAGGGCCTTTGATCCCAATGACAGACAGACTTCAAAGATCACATAATACACAAGCGATAGGAAATCCATTCTCAATAATAACAGACCAGAAAGGCAGTTAATCTTATGTACAACTCATGAAATTAGGCAATATTCTCCTCCACCAAAAAAATACAAATAAAATAATTCAAAGCAGAAAATGTATCAAAAATCTAAATATCTTTGCTAATCACAACATGCAGTTCCAAAGGGAACAGAATCTTCCAATGTATCATTATTTCCCTCATTCACATAACCAAAAAAGCTCGCTCACAACGCTCTTAAACCCTTTCCAGAAAAACAAAGATCGCTGAAGACAAAGAAAAAACACAAATAGAAGTAAACAAACAACAAATAACTAATCAAAAGACTAATCCTTCTTCCCTCTTTCTTCTCAAGATCTTCAAATAAAATAACGAAATCATTAAACATCAAAGGAGAACATAAAAAAGCAAATACATATATTCAAAATCATCCACATCTCCGTACAGAGAGAATTCAATACGAGGGATCAAAGAACCCAAAACTACATTCAGCCACAACAAATAACACGTATTAAAACCAAAATAGCAACATCAAAAATTCATCAACATTCCCTTAATTCCACGAATCAAAATCAAAATTCCCAACAACAACAAAGAAATAAACAAGAACGAAACACCACAAGATCGTTCGAAGCATAACGAAATGAAAACCGATCCTCAGAAAAAATCCATAAACTCAAAATCGTCCGCATCAACATACAGAGAGGGTTCGACGCAAGATCGAGGAACACCAAAAATAGCATTTCAACCGTAAAAAATCATAAAACATCCAAAGCCAAAATTGTAACAACAAAAATTCACCAACATTCCCAATATTCCACGAAAAAACTTAAAAACTCACCCCCAAAACGAGAAAAAACAAGAACGAGATCGGAGCACCACACGATCGTAACGAAACCGTCGGAACAAAAAAAAAAGAGAGAAGAAGAAGAAGAAAAAGTATTACCGGAGGAAGAGGAACTCAACACATAGGAAAACCTCGCGATCGCGGAGCTCGAGAGCGACCCGACGCTCATGTCGGCGAACGCTCCTCCTCGCCCCAACGATGGACGCTTGTGAAGACTCTTTTAACTCAACTCTCTGCAACTCGCGAGTTGGAGACGGAAGGGTTAGGGTTGGTCGGGAGAGGTGGGAAGAGGAGGAAGAGGACGCCGTTGAGAAGAGAGAGAGAGAGAGTTCCCGCATTTTAAAAAATGGAAAATTTTCATTTTGGTCCCATCTTTTGCTCTTAATTATAAATATTGACTTCATATTTCTGAAATTTGTAATATGGACTAATTTTTTTCTTGAAAACAGCTCAAGTCAGTATCTATCACCTTGAAAATTGTAATTCCTTTTTTTTTTTTTTTGTTTCCTTTGTTGTCACTTTTTTTGATATTTACATGGAGAAATCACCCCCAAGAACATAGACCTAACCGCTCTGGCTTTACCTCTTGCCCCGAAAGTCACTATCCTAACAAAGTAAAAACTTCATGGGCTTACCTCTTGCCCCCAAAGATTAGTCACACTTCAACTAGTACAAGGAGTGAGTGAATGTCCATGAGATTTGAACCTATACCACCTGCCTAGGTCCCATCCCACTAAGCCAAACCTCTTTGGGGCTTCTTTTGTAGTCTTTTGAAAAAATTGAATTTAAGCTGATTTGTTATATATATATATATATATATATATATATATATATATATATATAACTGAAAAAAATAAAACTTGGACTTTAAATTTGCTTGGCTAAGCTCAAGCTGACTCATTACAAAATAAATGCATTGTTTCTAGGCTATAAGCAATAAGATTGAACTTCCAAATTGTTGTTTTGTAAACTAAATACTTCAGTCATCTGCACTATGTGGTATAAAATATATGTCAAATATGTTTATTACTAGTTAACAAGCATATACAAATACAATCCGAGTTGATCACTTGTTATTTGTGTTTGGCTTGCCAAGCTTTTTTTTTAGATTTATAATTAAAAGAAATTGTACCTGGCACAAAGACCTGGTCGGGTTGGCTCAACCGGCCATACCTATGTCGTGCCAGCAGCGTAAAACTCCGAGGCTAGGACCCCTGCTCCCTGAGCCTATGCTACACATTGGCTTGTGCTGGGGATGACGACCATGAGAATCAAACCTTGACTGCCCATCTTGCGAGCCAACAACATCTTTACTAGCTAAATCACAAGTTAAGCTACAAGCTGCTTTGTCTCATTTCACAGCCCTATTTCTCGAAGTGCAAATGGGTCAGATATAGGCCAGTCATGCCAGATATGAATCCAAATCCAACACTCCTAAATAAACAAACTTATAAAATCTTCTATAAAATTTTAATATTCCTTAGGCAGCCACCTAAGATCGAGAGGATAACAAAATCACATTTCCCTAGTCAATCGTAAATCCAAATGCACCCTAAGTTCTTTATTAATAGGAAACATCAGTTGATTTGATCTTTTTCTTTTAAAAGAATTTTAAATAATCTTTAGGCAGAAACCTAAGATGGAGAGGTGGGGGCATTAAAATATTAAATAAATAATTTGTCACAGTTCCAACCATTAGAGGAGGACATGGATCCAGCAACAGAATCACATACACCCACCTGAGGAATTATTATATGCATACCAAGAGGCAGCACATAGGAACTAAATGGGTGCTTACAACAACTAATCAGACAATGATCTCATTCTTTTGTCTTAATCAAACCTAAACAACTTGATAAATAAGTTTTGACAAGGATAAACAGCTTGTTAAATGGTGTCATGAGAACTGGACGAAAAGCAAAGCACATGATAGAAAGATGTTTATTTTATAACATTTTATAGACCACCCTCATGAATTGTGAGTCATTGATTTTCACTGTCTCAATAGGATCGTATGATGTATGAAGCATGATAAAACCTTTTACTATAGTAAATAAATCGTATGGTTAGATCTATCATTTGAGGGCTAGATCCATACCAACAAAAATGTGTATCACCATACGATGTCATGGTCGAGAACCATCTTATTATTATTATTATATATTATATATTATATATTATATATTATATTGAGTCACTAGAATATGAGAAGTGAAACATGAGAACTAGAAATATGGGCATTTCCAACACTTTTTTTGCAAATTCAACCATGTGCTTAGCATGTTGAATTTGCTAAGAATGAAGCATTGAATTGTATATTTTCGATGAAAAATGTGATTTTTTAATGCTTGAATATTTATGAAAATTATGAGCCATTGATTTTAAAGCTTTAAAAAAATCTTGTTTATGCATCAAAATCGGATAATTCAAGAGCGGGTTCTTATAAAACCATGCATGTAGATCACATTCGTATGGTTAGAATCAAGAGAAAAGAAACAAAAATTCATGAGAACAATATATATATATATATATATATATATATATATATATATGAGTCACTAGAATATGAGAACTGGCATTATGAGAACTAATGTGTAAACCACGATTTTCATGAATTTTTGTTTCTTTTCTCTTGATTCTAACCATACGGATGTGATCTACATGTGTGGTTTTATAAGAACCTGCTCTTGAATTATCTGATTTTGATGCATAAACAAGATTTTTTTAAAGCTTTAAAATCAATGGCTCATAATTTTCATAAATAATCAAGCATTAAAAAATCACATTTTTCTTCAAAATACAAGATCCAATGATTGATTCCCAGCAAATTCACTATGCTAAGCACATCCACATGGTTGGATTTGCAAAAAAAAGTGACGAAAATGCTCATATTTTTGGTTCTCATATTCTAGTGACTATATAGAGAGAGAGAACTGAACATATTAGGTCTCATTTCTCATTCTGCCTCATAGTTTTGAAGTGTTTGATGATAGATCTGAACCGTTGGATGTATTTAGTATCTCAATTTAATGAGAATCAACTCTTGGATCATGTTTTTTGGATGTAAAAATATATTTTATGAGCAAAAAAAAACTTGTACCTTCATAGCCATTGATTTTGGATCACCAGAAGAACCTGTGTGCAGGTCATGTTCCGGTGATCCAAAAGCAGGATCCCACATATAGATCATATTTGTGGCGTTAGATGTGATAAAAAATGTCAAAAACGATGATTTTTGAAGAGGTAGAACGAGGTGGGCAGGAGGGCATATATATATATATATATATATATATATATATATATATATATATATATATATATATATATATAAAGAAAGAGAGAGAATTTTCTATGTTGTGAGTAAGATATGAAAAGCTTTAGTAGTTGGCGAACCTCATGGATGCAAGGTGCCTAAAATATAGTACTATATATACTAAGATTTTATGTAGTTGAAACCCACTCATTTGGATAACGTGTACATGACACCATAGCTGTAGACGTGAGCTCTCAACCGATTTTGTCTCCTCGAGCACTTAGAAAATATCATGGTTAATTAAAAGGACCAGCCATCAAGTTTGTTGCTAAATGCAACATGAAATTACCATTTTACCCTCTGCATTATATTTGTAAAATGAACATAAAAGGAGGGAAGGCGTATTTGAAGGGTTAACTAAGTAAATTAACTCTCTTAATTCATCTTGGATTAGTGATAACCTGAAAGTTTGTCTTTGATCAACGGTGCAAAAACTTAGGTGCCTTTTTAAAAAAAAATTAAAACTTAGGCATGTTTTTTATTAATGCCCAAACTTTATTTGCATTTTTGAAAATTGCGCTTATTTGAGTAGGCACACCATAGGACCCCAAGAGGTAGCTCAAATGGCATTGGGCTCGTGGATAGGGAGCTCACCTGATGTCAACCGGTCGAACTCGGGTTGGATAAAAAGATAAAACCAAATCTGGATCCGACTAGCTTAAGACCTGACGTTCACACGTAATTGTGTTCGGGTTTTAGTCATATTCGGATTTTGATTTTCTTGCATGTGTACATATCTAAGACCCAAATTCATGTCTCACATTTTTTTAAACCAATAGGCTCCTGCTGATTTTGTGAACTTCTGATGCAGCTAGGTGAATCAAATCCGTATCAGGCTCCAAATCTCAACCATGATGTGTTTACGCGTGTTTGAAACCTTTCCTGATCCACAACTAACCCACTTTTATTGTTTATAATAACGGGCTAATATATGCTCTTGGACACCCAACTCAAACCAACCATTATTTGGTCACCTACACCTACAAAAAAACTAAATATACAGGACATATAATTCTTAAGAGTCAGACACTATGTACAGGACTCAAGAGTGAATTCACAATCACTGCCGTATGGCTGACCGGTGATTACTAGTGATCAGTGTTGTGAGAGGCGTACGCCTCAGTACCTGAAGCGTACGCCTCAGAGGCGAAGCACACGCTCAAGGTACTGAGGCGTTGCAGTGATGCGCCTAAGGTAAATATAAAAAAAGAAATCTGATTATTTGCAGATGGGGTTTCAGCTTTCCAAATCTGATCATTAAACAAAGGTCATTCTGATGCAGTCGAATACGTATTATTGGGGTTTCAGCTTTCCAAGGCTCTCGTTTACCACTGATACTTGAGAGTCTCATGTTGTGAGAGGCGTACGCCTCAGTACCTGAGGCATACGCCTCAGAGGCGAAGCGCAGGCTCAACGCCTTGCATCGCCTCATCGCATTTAACAACCTTGCTAGTGATTTCAATTTCACGTAGGCGAGTTGCAACCTACAATCCGAACGGAGAACTGGCTTTGGAGTTAGCTTGCACCCTTTGTCTTAACCAACGGGGGCTTCACTTGTGTGGTAAGAGCAGCTAGTGCACATCACCTTGTGTTGAGATATTGCATTGTCAAAACCCAATGATATAGTTGTATAACTGGTAGTGGCAGAGGTCTGCCTCTTAAAAAAAAAATCATTGTAGAACATGTTGCAGAGGGCATAAGGCGCAATGATGATGTGAAGTCATCCTCACCTTCCTTCGGCTTAACTCGATGGTGACAGTTATACGAGCGGATTGTACTTGTTTCTAGATTTAACCCAACACCTTACGACACGAACTGATGACAGCCATGCACCACTTATGTTTACTTTGAGATAGATATAAAGAGAAGTTTTGGATGATGACTCTTGGTGAGTTGCAAGAACTCATGATGTGTCAAAGAATTGAATATAAGGCTCATAGATAGAGGCCAACATCTTCCATTTATTATCATTAACTACTTTCTAAACTAAATTAAATTTGTAAAGGATGATCGCTACACTAATTTCAAACTTGGAGTGAACCACCATCATACCTGTCACCAGTTTCATACATGTCCATGTATATTATAATATACAGTGAGCAGAGAGCTAAGAATCTAAACTAATAAATTAAGGTAGGCACAAATGCAAAGTAAAAAAATCAAAACCCTAAAATCTAACAACATGATTTAATAAAAAAAACATAAAACCCTTAAAATTCTAACCAAAATCAAGCTTGTATTCAAGAAATCATGTTTAATGTTGATTGAAATAAAAAAGACAAAAATATTTAATTAAATATTCATGACATTTAAGAAACCAAATAGAAACCTCGAATTCTAAAAAAAATCAAAGATTTAGGGGTTTAATCAGTAATAACTAAAATCAACCCTTCATTAATAGAATCTTGCTTAATGATATATAAAAAAAAACATAAAAAACCAAAAAATTATAAATAAACATTTGCATCATTTGGAAAAATGCTAACCAATACCCTAATCACTCAAAATTTCATGGATTTTGTTCATTAAAAAAACCTAATATTCTAACTAAAATCAAGCATTCATTACATGCCTAATTGCTAATTAAAAATATAAAAAAATCGTAAAATCTTAATTAAACATTTATTCTATTTAAAAACAAATTAAAAAAACAAAAACCCTAACAAGCATTATATATCATGCTAAAAAAAGAAAATAAAACCCTTAAAATCAAAACATTCATGCTATTATCAAATAATTCTTTAGAAAAAGAACACAAAAAAATTAAACCCCTACTTAAACATATATATCATTCAAAAAAGTCAAAATTAATACCTTAATTCTTAAAAAAATCATAAATTTATTATAACTAAAAATAAAAAACCTAATTATCTAACCAAAGGAATATAGAGAGAGAGAGAGAGATTGTTGGGTATGTACTCACTAGAGTTGGCTTGGGGTCACCCTGACCCATAGTTGCCCTACCGGGTGACTCGGCCAAAAATCATTTGGGTCCATCTTCTGAATCATCAAGACTCGGTGAGTCAACTCTGATGACTTTGATTTTTTTGTTTATTTTATAAATAAAATTTCTAAATAATAAAAAATACATATAAAATATAAAAAATAAAATAAGAAAACACACAAATCTCTGATGATTCTTCAAAAACTCATCACTTGGACGAGTTTCACTAGTTTATGCCGAGCTTTCATTAATTTTTGGCAACTTTCAATTTTACTTCAGATAAAAAATCACTACGGTGTCTGCTAAGACCGAGTCATCGAGTCTACGGTTTGACTCGAACGAGTTTACCAATTATGCCCTGACTCATTTGGGTCGAACATGAGTGGTGCTCACCCGACCCGGCCAGGGCAATGCCCACCTGCAGTCCAGGTCATGGTGGGCAATACCCACCTACGCTCCGGGTCAGGATGAGCACGTGCCCACCTACCCACCATGTGGCTTTGCCCCGTGCAGTGATTTTTTTTGTTTGGATTTATAACCCGAAGAAACTGCCCCCAATACGAAGACCTGGTTGCGCTAGCTCAGTCTGTCATACTTGTGGTCGTTGTGCCGGGAGCGTAAAACTTTAACGTTAGGACCCCTGCACCCAAGGCCTATGCTACGCGTTGGCTTGCGCAGAAGGGCAACACTCATGAAAATTGAACCTTGACGGCCGGTGTCTAGCAGCCAAGGCTCCACCCACTAGGCTTGGATAACTATTTCTAAAAGTATACATTTATGCATATATTACACTCCATCATTCTTTGTCAAACTTTTCCTTGAGAGCTAGCTGGGCCAGAGCAGGTGAAAGAATATTCAGCTTTAGAAATGACGGTGGTTTTGTAAGTTGTCAACTATGAATTGATTTGCATTCATTCCATCTATTCATATTATAAGGAAACACACATCAAATCATATACTGTGTGGAGTGTGGACAGTGACAAAGATTTGGACGCTAACTAGTGGGGGGGACTGATAAGGTGCAATCACATTGCATTAGTGTGCGGCTGCACCTGGTCCTCGCTCATCTTTATCAATTGTAGGGCAGAACAACAATACAGGGGCACACCCAAAGTATGCAATGTGATTGCAGCTGATCTGTCATTGGTTTTGGGGGGGGACCTTGGGCAGAGGCAGGGGACAAGGTCTACACCTCAGCTTCATCCCAAAATTCTGCCCTCCTGCACAGGTTTTGATTTTAACCTCCATCCCAGCCTTCATCTCCATTACATGTCTTCCATCCTTGGTCCAAATGAGACGAGGTGGGGCGGGGCCCCATTTCTCTCTGATCCAATGCTATACCTAAAGGTATTTTAGTTATTTTACTAACGATGATCAGGGATGAGGCGGAAAAAAACATAAGTCTATCCCCGCCTTCATCCCTACACGGGTTTTGATTTTAACTTTCAGCCCCATTTCATGTCTTCCATCCCCGGTCCAAAAGGGGGTGAGGCGGGGTGGGGCCCCATTTTCCTCCGGTCCACTGCCATCCCTAGCACCAAACCATTACAAAGGCAGCCAAATTCAAGCGAGAAATGAAAAATTTTATTTTCCAGCTTACTTGTCAAGGGAAAAAAGCTCAATAACAGAAAAAAAAACAGAAAAACTTTTCCAGTAAATCTCTAATGTGACCAACAAAACCAATTTTGAAAGTGTTCTACTAATTCAAATATGTACACTGTTGTGTGTACAGATGCACATATGTAGATGCATTGTGTGCAAACACTCTTAACGTGCATCAATGAGCAAGTAGATTGGATACAAGTTGCCTAACAAAATTTCCTACACTCAGTTTTTATAAGCTTGGCCTGAACTGGTAGAGGTTGGGTACACCTACTTTTATATTTTTCACCAAGGACAGGTTCTTGGTGTTCAAAATGAAGTCTGCTATGAAAGATGTTTGCCAAGTTTAAGCCTATTGGATGTTTCGAAGCCGGTTTTGGGGCGGCTGAGGAGGAGATGGGGAGGGTAAGGAAGATTCACCGAATCCTTGACAGTCTCTATTGTTTGGGGTGTTGGATTTGGAATTGAAGGGGTTGCTGGAGTATATTTGGCAACCCCCTTCCTATCTCCAAATATCTACTATATCCTTGCGAGGATGTTATTGTGAAATCCACTCCTATCTATCCATACTTGTCACGTCTCTCATCACCCTCCCATGACTGGCTCCCAAGCATAACATAAAGGGTAGTGTGTTCTTTCATGTCAAATGTTATTTTTGCTTTTGTTTGTTAAAGGTTACATGTAATGCCTAGAGAACAAATCTATGATTTTAACATATATATGTTGGGCTTACTTTTTTTCAATAAGCCAGTGTGGTGTGACGAGACTTTTTTTACCGTTGAAAGCCTTTCTTTCATTCTGTCACGGGCATAGAATGTTTTACAAAGCCACAATGCGCTAAGTTGCCCAGCCTAATGGCCAAAGGCCGCATACCAATACCTTTTCATGTGTCGAATCATTTTCATTGGCCCTGCACACCACCTCGTGTGTAACTGCCTAGCGAAAGTTGATCAAACGTATTTTTAAATGCATATTCTATATAGTTCGTGCCACTTAGTGCATAGTCGTCACATACTAACTATCACTTTCAAAAGACACACAAACTTTGCCTTAGCCTTGTGTGTCATAGAGCGTATTACGACTTCATACCTACGACACAACAAAACCTCGTCACCAAAGAAACAAGACATTGCGGCCCCCAGTTCAAAGACCAGTTGATGATTAAACGCCACAAGGAAGAGCACCACTCAGACTCATTCGTCGGTGCCTAGGCATTCACCCGCCTAGACTCGAGTCACTATACTCAATTGGAACCACCTAAGGTGATCCCTGGGAGAATTAACCCTAACCCACATGCACCCTATGCGTCCAACCGCTACGTATAAAAAACTCTTGCAAGCTGAGAAGTCCTTAACCAAATCTCCAAGGCAACATCCTCTGATCTGCTGGCACTGCTTAACCAAACAACACTCTGCGTCTGTGATGTCATACAATGATGCACTAATGATGATATCGTTGTCTATCACATGTTATGCTACCATCGCATGTTACCGATCAAGCTAACGCACACTGCACGTTTCTACAGACGATTCATTTTCTACTCAGTAGAGCTCTGCACTGCACATGCCCCATTCCGAAAGCTCATCCCGAACATTTTGTCTCACCAAAACCATTATCGTTCTCGACAATGCTGGTGTAGGTAAGAACACAGTCTTCACTTATATGTCAGTTTCCCTTTGTACTTATCTTTGGTTTATTTTTTTCTTCAACCTATTCAACTTGTTCTAGTTTACATCCATCATCACCGCAACCTTTAATAAACCAAGTACATACCTTTAACACATCTCTGATCACTTAGACAACGGTCTTCTGCTTTATCAATATCGAACATCATTTGCTCGTGAGGCTCCAGTGCATTTAAGCAGGTCATTCTCACCCGCACGACAAACTTGCCATCTCTTTGCTCATGGTTGGGGTGCCTTCCAACCCCAGCAAGGGCAATTCCAAGCCCTTCATGGTCCTCACAGAGAAAGACGACTATTAATGCATGCCGCAGGGATATAAACTCCCTTAAGCACCAACTTGCGATTTTTCAACGGTCCAAACTAGTACTCAAGTGGGGGATGCCTTCTTGCGTATCACTCCAAAGTAGTCGTTCAAAGCGTCTTCCTCAGCACTCATCCTCACATAGGCACATTTGGCCCAACACTGCAACTCTCCTCCTAGAACCAACACGATGTAACTCTCTCTCAGAGTCAGCAAAACGTTCTCGCAGGAACCGATGAGCAAAAAAAAAAACTTTTTTCTACACACATAATTTATAGAGAATCTGCCAACTTAAGGAACCAAAACAATGAGCATTTTGTTCAACATGGGCACTCTGCTAACCCACAATCTTGATAGAAAAATTAAAAGTTTACTTGAGTCTCTCATACCCAAAGATGCAAATCTATCTACCCAAATCCAACGTGCATTCTCTACACGCACAAGGCAAACATCATGCTCTATCTGTGAGCCTAACACACAATTGGTAGGAATCTTTTGTCTTATCTATGTTCCCTTAGTCAACTGAACAACAACCTTACACTTCTGCTTATCATCGACAAGATGTCTTATACCATCCTGCCAACATCTTGCTTTTGTACTCGGTCAACCACACTTCAGCTGTGAAAATTTGTTTAACCAAGATAAACCATCATTATCCTCTTCAGTGTCGCACATAATGAACAATAAGGTCTCTGTGAATCTTTCTGCTCTGATGTCAATTTGTCATTGTCTTACTTTTTTTCAATAAGTTAGTATGGCGTGATAGTCCTTCCTTACTGCCACAAGTCTTTATATTGCTCTGTCATGGGCATAAAATGCTTTGCAAACCGTGATACACCAAGTTGCCCAAGCTGACTAGCCTAACGGCTAAAGGCTGCATGCCAACACATTTCCATGTGCTGAATCATTTTCATTGGCCCTGCGCACCACATCATGCGCAACTGCCTAGCGAAAGCTGATCAAACGCATTTTCAAATGCGTATTCTATATAGTCCATGCTGCTTAGTGTATAGCCGTCTCATACCAGCTATCACTTCTGAAAGAGGCACAAACTTTGCCTTAGCCTTGTGTGTTATAGAGCGTATTGTGATTTCATGCGCACGACACAGCAAAACCTCACCATCGAAGGAATAAGACCTTGTGGCCTCCAGTTCGAAGACCAATTGATGATTGAAGATCATAGCGAAGAGCACCACCCAAACTCATTCATCAGTGCCTAGACATTCACTCACCTAGCCCCGAGTCACCATACTCGGTTAGAACCACCTAAGGTGATCCCTGGAGGAATTAACTTTAACCCACACGCACCCTGTGCATCCAACAGCTATGCGTGAGAAACTCTTGCAAGCCAAGAAGTCCTTAACCAAATCTCCAAAGGCAGCATCCTTTAATCCGCTGGCACTTCTTAACCAAACAACGTTCTATATATGTACCGTCATACAATGATGCACTAACGACAATATCGTTGTCTATCGCATGCAATGCTATCACCTTACGTTATCAATCAAGCCAACGCACACTGCGTGTTTCTATAGTTGATGCATTTTTCATTCAGTAGAGCTCCGCACTGCACATGCCCCATTCTGAAAGCTCAGCCCGAGACAGTTGCAACTCTTAATCAAATAGCAAATGATCATCTTCATTCCTTTATTTATAAAGAAATGCATTTTATTCCTTTCAGGGTGGTGAGAGCACGAAGCCCATTTTCTTTGCTCAGAGGCTAAAATTCACAATTTTTGATAAACTTTCGTAATTAGATCCAATATGACACCAATGAAAGCACTTGTATATACAAAAATATACCAATTTTTTCTCAAATTATTCAAAATTTAAATATTTTTTAGTCTTTAGATCCAATTAGAGATCCATATTCGAAACTAATTCATAATAAACATGTTAAAACATTCATACAGTTAGACAAATTGAGTCATATAGTCCAAAACAAAGTTATCCGACCCATTATCCATATGTCTCCAAGTTGTTCGCACAACATAAAAATCAAACACGGAATACAAAGAACACAACTTTTTTGTCTAATTGAAACATACCCTAGACATAGTACAATCATTATAGAAGCGATGAAACACGTGTTATGTTTGTTATGTTTGCTTGTTCCATCCAATCATGAATGCACCATCATACACACCCTTAATGCTCACCCAAGTGAGAGAAACATGATTCTTTTTGAAATAAAATGGAGGGAAGGCACTCAATTTTATAAAGTATGCGGGAATGTTCCTGCACCCATCTCTTCCATATGTGACTAATCCCATGCATGAAGGGCAATAATAGCATAGTATTTACCCCAAAACTGGAAGTTCTTCATTTTTTTTTTCATCCGCTTTCTCTTTACAAACTAACATTTTTTTTCCTTTCTTTCAAAATATATATTTTTTGTTTTATTTTTAATTTGTCAAGATTTTCCCATTTTTTTTTTAAGAAAAACACATTTTTTAAAAATATCTCAAGATATTCCCTTGCCAAGAATATCCCTATAACAAGATTTGTATCTATGGTTGACAAGTTGTCCCTACCAAACGAGCAAAACCATCTTGGGCGGTTCTTTGGTGCATTATCTACTAAACTTATTCACCAAAACATATGCATGGGTCCGAGAGACCGACCAGACATGATCTTTGTCCACTTAAACACTAGCATATCCAATCTCCACAAGTACAAAGAATGTGAAAATATCCCTCTATCAAATGACAATCTGCTATCAGGATCATTGATAGCAACATTGCAATAGACTAGCCCCAAGGGAGGTTGGCGTAGTGGGGTGGCGGCTTGGCTGCTATTCGATTCACATGGGTGTCGCTCCTCTGCACAAGCCAATGCATAGCATAGGTCCAGGGGGCAGGGGATCCTAGCTTCGCTGCTGGCACAATGATCGTAGGTATAGCAGGCTGAGCCAGCAGGATCAGGTCTTCGTGCCTGGTGTGGTTTCTTCGGGTTATAAATCCAAAAAACATTGCAACAGACTATACATACAATTTACCCTTTAAAAAGTTATTTGACCTATTTATTTAACGGGTAACCTCACACGACACGGTTAACCCGTTTAATAAACGGGTCAGATCGACATGACACGATAACCGACCCGAGTAACCTGAATAACATGTCTAACTCGAATAACACAATTAGAAACACAAAAAAAAATACATATTATACTTTTTTTTCTGCAAATCTGCAATTAGAGGAGAGGTCTCGGGCTCTCAGCTGTGGCTGGGTAGGAAGGAGTTAGGTGGGTGACTAAAGTGTAAAGTTAAGAGTTAGTGTTAGATAAGTTAATATATATATATATATATATATATATATATATATATATATATATATATATATATATATATATATATATATATATATAAATGGGTTGTGGGTTAATGGGTTTGTGTAAACGGGTTGACCTGCCTGCCTAACCCGTTTATTAAACGGGTTGGCGGGTTGGCATACCCCTAACACGAACACAACCCGTTTAATAAACGGGTTAGGCGGGTCGACCCGTTTACGACACGAACCTGTTTAAGCCAAACCCTAACCAGGCTAAGAAACGGGTTGGCAGGTTGGGTCAGATTTTGCCACCCCTAGTTGTGAACCAATGAAAATGGCACGAACCTGCTTAAGCCAAACCCTAACCAGGCTAAGAAACTGGTTGGCAGGTTGGGTCAGATTTTGCCACCCCTAGTTGTCAACCAATGAAAATGTTTAGGAACAATACAACACCTCACAAGAAACCTATATTAGTTAAGATTTTGTAATCTTGCACACCAAACTGAAACAGCAAGCGAAGGCTGAGTACTCATTTTTATTCCTTTGGTAAAAGGCCCAATCTAGGGTAGCTCTTTACCGGGTGGTGCCCTACCTCAACTAGGGTAGTCAAACTGATTTTGTGTGGTTCACATCGTTTGGGCTCATTTTGATGACTACATTCCCATGTGCCTTTACTGTTGGGTCGCGGGTGGTTGCCTTTCTTATAAAACCCTTTTGAGTCCTAATTAATGGCCAGTTGGGCCGTCAGTGGTTCGGATCGGGGCTTAATCAGGAACCTGACCCATGTTCTTAAAAATGTGGCCTGGTTTGTGGGTCAAATTAGACGAGGGGATAGCATTGAGACTTCTGTGATTTTGAATTAAATCTGAGTGGATTAGGGATGTAAACGGTTTGGATTGGGATAGAATGTTATGAGTTCGAAATCCACAAGTGGCATTCCTTGCCCGCAAGGTCGACGCTGTGTGCACTTGCTGATAGGTAGAAAAGACCCAAAAGGATTTTACTAATTAGATGCAGGCCGATGTGCAGTCAATGTCTTGCTTTTAGTTTAAAAATAAAATCTCTGTTTGGCAATTTTTAAGAACTCAGAAGCTTTGACCAAGAAATTCAGAAACGTGAGGCTCTTTTATGGAATTAATGGCAAAAGATTGCACCCTAATTTTTTCCCATTTTTCTTTTCATTAAAACGTTTAATTAATTAAAAAAAGAGAGGAAGAGAGAGACATAGTATGTGAGGGCCCCACGCTAGAAGTGGATGGGAAAACCTGCCGGCGGACGCAGACGATGGGGGCGAAGCTTCTCAGAGAGAGAGAGAGAGAGTCTTCTTCTAATGTTCTGCAGCAAAGCCAGCCAAGGCGAAGAAGAAGTAGAAGAGCAAGGAAGGAGGAAGGGAGGAAGACGACTCGCTTGCTACTCTTCCCTCGAGAAGAAGAATTGGGGTCATTTGGTCGATTGAGGATTAGGGTTTTGGGGGGTTTATCCTTTGTTCGCCTATCGGGCTGAAGCGGAGGAGGAAGATCGATGGCGGCCGTGGACGGCGATGAGCGGGTGATAGCCACGGCGCAGCAGATCGTAAAGAGCCTCGGGACGACGAAGAACGCGACCAAAGACATGATCATGATCCTCTCGAGCTTCGACAACCGGCTCTCCACCATGACGGAGCTCCTCGCCGGCACCGGCGCCGGAGAGATGGAGGAGCGCCTAGACGGTGCCGAGGCGAGGGTTTTGCAGTGGGACATGAACTCGGAGGCCGGGCGCCACTGCTTCCTCTGGGGCGACCTCCCCAACGAGGCCCAGGACTTCCTCGGCGCCGTCGACGAGATCTGCGGCCTAACGGAGAGTCTGGGGAATCTCTCGCTCGCGAGCGACGACGACCGCGAGCTCCTCGAGCGGGCGCAGTCCGTGCTCCAGGTCGCCATGGACCGCCTGGAGGACGAGTTCCGGCACGTCCTGATCCGGAACACGGTGCCGCTCGACGCCGATCGGCTCAACAGGAGCATCTCGATCCGTCGGGACGACGACGGCGGCGGGTCGGAGTGCTCCGGAGGAGCCGGCGAGCACGAAAGCGAGGAGGGAGATGCCGCGGCTGATCGGGGCGATTGCGTCGGTGGCGACGAGGTTGGCGTCGTCTCCCTGGAACTGATCAGGCAGGAGGCAGTCTCCGATCTCCGGGATATCGCTCACCGGATGGTCAGATCGGGCTATGCGGGGGTGTGCTGCCAGATCTACAGCAGCGTCCGGCGGGACGTCCTCTTGGATTGCCTCACGATCCTCGGCGTCGACAAGCTCAGCATCGACGACGTGCAGAGAATGGAGTGGAAGACCCTCGACGGGAAGATTCGTCGGTGGATCCAGGCCGTGAAGGTCACTATCGGTAGCATCAGCTCCGGCGAGCACTGCCTCTGCGACCAGATCTTCGGAGAGCTCGGCGAGGACCTCCGGAATGTCTGCTTCGTGGAAACGGTGAAGGGTGCGGTGCTGCAGCTCCTCAACTTCGGCGAGGCCGTCGCGATCGGGCGCAGGTCGCCAGAGAAGCTGTCCCGGATCCTGGACATGTACGATGCCCTCTCAGAGTCCCTGCCGAATCTAGAGGCTCTATTTTCTGGCGATGCTGGGGAGCCCTTGCTCGAGGAGGCGAGGAGCTTGCTGGTGAGCCTAGGGGAAGCGGCAAAAGGGACGTTTGCCGAGTTCGAGAACGCGATCCAGGGGGAGACGTCGAGGACGCCGATCCAGGGAGGGGCGATCCACCCGCTGGTTCGATATGTGATGAACTATCTGAAGTTGCTGGTCGATTACAGTGATACTCTGAACGTGTTGATGGAGGACGAGAGCATCGATGTCTCAGAGGAGGACGATGATATCAAGTATTTGGGGAGCAATTCACCGATGGCGATGAGGCTGTTGTCGTTGACATCTTTGCTCGAGGCCAACATTGTCGAAAAATCGAAGCTTTACAAGGACCAGGCGATGCAGTACATCTTCTTGATGAATACCATACTCTACATTGTTCAAAGGGTGAAGGATTCGGAGCTCAGTGCGCTCCTTGGTGACTACTGGGTGAAGAAACGAAGGGGGCACGTCCGGCAGTACGCAACGGGCTACCTGCGGGCAGCCTGGAATAAGGTGCTGTCATGTTTGAAGGATGAAGGAATTGGGACTGGTTCTGGGGGTTCGTTTTCCGGTGGTTCAGTCTCTAAGGTCGCTTTGAAGGAGCGGTTCAAGAATTTCAATATGGGGTTTGAAGAGATTTACAGGAATCAGACAGCTTGGAACGTGCCTGACCCACAGCTGAGAGAGGAGCTCCGGATTTCGATATCGGAAATGGTTATTCCGGCGTACCGGTCATTCGTGGGGAGGTTCAGGAGTCATTTGGAGAGCTCGAGGCATGCGGATAAATATATAAAGTATACACCGGAGGATTTGGAAAACTATCTGTTGGATTTGTTTGAAGGAGTGCCTGCAACTCTGAGTAACCCACGGCGGAAGAGTTCGTGATGAATGAGAAGCCAATTGTCTGATCTAACTGGTAACTCTTGTTCTTTGAGCTGCCGTGTTCAGTTGCTAGAGGTTTGCTCATTGAATCTGCTCAAGCTTCTCTATTTTATGATCATATGATTCACACCCATCGTTGTAACTCTTATCAGTTTCTTTTTTTAAAGTTCATATGTGGTTGTAGTCTCATGCTTTCTCGGTGCTCGTTGCTGTACTGTCTTGGGAGTGTAAATATGTTCACGATTCCTTCGACTGTGCATGTAGTTTTTTGGGGTTCAATGGTCTTGTGCTTTCACGTGGAGCCCGATATGAGTGTGATAACCCATTTTTATTCTTGTTATGTATACTTGGTCATATGATATAGATGTCTCCAAATTTCCAGTGTAAGTACATGGATCCCTGTATGCTCCTTGTTTGTTTCTGTATTTCTCCTAGACACGGACAATTGGTTGGGTTACTCATTTGGTTGGTGTTATTCGTGCTGTTCTTTTTTATGAAGATGCAGTTGAGCTTTTTAGTTATGCAGGTAGCAGATCCACAATTGGGCTAATATTGCATGAATTTTCATGGGATCATGCTTAAGTTACAATTTGAGTCCCTACTTTATTACATTATTTCTTAATTGTACTTCATCGTCTCTTTTTTTTCCCCATTATTACAGTTAAATGGCATTCTTAAATTAGAGCTTAGAATTTGTGTATGTATTCTAATAAATTCAAACACAAGAATAATTGAATAAAGTTGCAAGGCACCATAGGCAATGAAGTTTGTAATGGGGTTAGTTTGAAAAGAACGTTGCATAAAACCTATGACATATATAGCCGGAAATTGTATATCAAAACTCCTAAATCTACTGCGGTAGGTAGTAGTTACTCATACTTACCAGTGTTTAAAGGTGGTAAAGTGCTTGAGTAAAAGATTATATATTAACAGTTAAAATGTCATGGGACACCTCTGTTCATTTCCTTCATATAGTAGATTATCAAGTAAGGTCAATAATGGCTTGGAGTTCTGTAGTGTGTGTGACTGTGTGATGTGGATTCGCATGTGCATGTCTTCCTCTGCCTCTAATACAGAATTAGAGCTTCTCTATTCTGTTTAAAATGTCATCTTAGTTATTTTCTTTATAAACTTCTTGCATGTCATCCGTATAATCTTTTTGTATCAAAACCTTCCTTTGTGATCACTATACAACATCTTTTCTTGTTTCTTTTTAGATTGCAGATTCTGTTGGATCCATGTATTGGATCCTAAGTATGGATTCGGGTATAGGATCAAAAGCATGGCCATTGGGTCTCACCAGAGAATCAAATGAACCACTTAGTTAGTGGACTTTTTGTGTTCTGTTTAAGTAAGGGTGGTTATTGAATAGTGCGGCATGGTGATAGAGTTGGTTGGCTGGTCAGATGGCAACACCAGGAGGAGCAAATTAATATATGCCCAGGGTCTCTACCCTATTGAGTAACGACTAATGTCCTCAACCTTACTGAAGCAAGCCATCCACACCCCAAAATCAGATTAGGCACGAGATGGTACCATCAGATTCTGTATTTTCAACACCTTTTCGGTCTTGGGCCTGGATTTTTGTATAACCATGTTGACTGAAGTAACTTGAGCTGGTGTGATGGGTCGAAGCTCGAAGGTCTCTTGTATGTTCCTGCCAATGTCACATTTTGGAAAAAACGAAATGGGAAAAGAAAAACCATTAGTAAACTTTTACCACATTGTTTTTGTCGGAAATCATCAGATTTATGCTGCATATTGGCATCATCAACTTCCACTGCTTGCTTCAAAGGAAAGAGAAAAATAAAACCCCTTTGCACAAAGATAAACAAGGAGAGGGATGTACTATTTTTGTCTTTGTAATCAAGAAAAGATAAAAGCTGGTATAGAGTCATGCATTTCCAACATATGTATGAGATATGTCTTGTGGGGAAGGTTTTAAATCAAGGTTGCAAGTATCCTATCTTTATTCGCATAGGTTGGGTCCAAAATAAGATAGGTATCATAAAAAAATAGTAATTTTTAATAAAAAAAATTAAATAAATCATGAAAAATGTAGCAAAAATTCTAAAAAAGCTTGACACGTTAAACAATGATGAATTGCACAAAATACAATCATAAAATCCCATATGAAGCATTTATATCTCTACGAGCTACATAAGATTAGGGGTGTCAACGGGTTTGGTTTAGACCCAGGTAGAACCAGACTTGGACCCAATTTTTGGGTATGCTATCCGGTCTGAACCTGGGTCTAATCGGGTCCACTATAAGAAAAACCATACCTGGACTCGATAAGAACTACATGAATCAGACCTGGACCATACCCGATAAAACCATATTTTTTATCATTTTTACATTGAAAATTTGCGGGTCTTAATCGAAACTCAGGTCGAGTTTGGGTCTGGTATAAAATTTCACAAAATATACCCGGGCCTATATATTAACCGGCATTTCAAGTATGGACCCAGGTCTTAATCGAATCCTCTTATTTATCATCATACTAGGGCCTGGTTCGAGTAAACCCAACCTGTTAACACCCCTATATAAAACATCATCAAACATCAACTCTCATAAGAACAATGCAAAATATTAAATATATTGCAATTAATAACATGTCACAAGACTCGTACTTTCATATTACATAAACAAAAATATTATTGCAATAGTTGTACTTTATTATCAATCGATTTTCACTCATTACTTGAGCGCTTTATTGCTATGATGGATCATCTGATGTCATCTTTGTTAGACCGTAGAGCCTAATTTCTACCTTGATATGAATCCTTAATTTTCATGGATCCCACTTCACATTAATTGACGGGGGTTGAAGGAGCAGTGCCCCTGCCCGTAAAACGGGGGTCGAGAGCGTGATGTTTCAAAGCAACATTTTTTTGGAAGGTAGTTTTGTAATTTTACTCATGATAGAGATTGTTTACCTTAAGCCTTACTAAAAGATTGTCTCCCAATAAGAGCCTTCTCAAAGAATCATTGTATGCTTTCCATTCAAGATCTGCATAGCTACTTTTGAGGAACATATAAGCCATCTATATTGTCCTTTGTGGAACACGTAGGACATCTATATTATCCCTTGGGGAACATTTAGGCTATTTATGAAGCGCTTCCCTAGGATGGTTAGAGCCTGCAACGAGGAACACAGGAAATCAGGTGGATGGGCAATGGGGGACGTTCTGCAGAGTGCTGTAGTTGGGAAGTTTTTGGAATTGCAATTGAATAGGAAGTAGAGTTATTTAGTTACAAATGGATCTGGAATCTTTGCTGGCATTTCCATGCTAATATTACCTTAGTCTTGTTCCCTGTTTGTACTTTTTTCTCTAATAAATAAAAACGTCTCTCTTTTTTCTCTCCAAACAATATCGAATGTTCTTCATGCATCTACAGGGAATGTTAACGCTGGGTGACATTAGCAATATCACCCAGTTACCACAACCACTAACCCCTCTCCCTCTGCAGTTCTATACATGCGTGTGAAAGAAAAAATGGAATTTTGCACTCATGCCAAAAAAAAATATGCAGCAACACACTAAAAAGTGTGCAATCACATTGCACCTGATCCTCCCTCCATTCATACCTGACCCATATTTTGCTGTGGTTCCCATTTTGAAGGCCTTCATATGCTTGAAAATGTGAACTAGTGGTTCCAGTGGGATGGTTAGGGCCAAGTTCATAAGTCTCAATGAGGGTTTGGGTTACAATCAAGTTTAGGTCTATACACAGTTTTTATTTGGTTCAACTACCAACCGGGTAGGTTGCTAACCGACCTCAGCTTAAACTGAGAGAGAATCAGGTCCATGGTGCACCCAACCCATATTTGACATGCTCGACCCATATATATGACAGGTAAGTAATAATGGCACAAACAGATTGGGTAGGGGTTGAGTCTTGCTAGACCCTCATCTCAATCTAAGATGCAAAGAGTAGTTATTAATCCAAATCTAGTTCTGATGAGACACGGTTGAATCTGGATTTGAAATATATGTGGTAATACTGGATTCGGCAGGATTAGAACCGGATTTGAAATGTATGTGGTAATACTAGATCAAACTAGTTCTGACCTAAAATATTGCTTCAAGTTTGATCCAAATCCAAAATGAACCCTATTCAGCAAATCCAATATGATCTGAATTCACATCTAGGTCTTACATCAAGGATCCAAATCCAGAATTAACATGTCAGGTTCAGATGGAATATCCAACTATATATTATCCGTTTCAGCCTTAGTAGTAAGTAGGTAAATGGATCCACATATTCATGAGTTGGATTTAGATATTCAAAGATCCATTTTTTAATCTAAATGAGTAATGCTCTGAAAGGATTTTCTGTGGTGCACTGGCAAACACTATCTTATCCATATAACAAACAAGGGGATTTGCAATCCTTGCAGAAAAGAAATGGAAGGAATTAAAGTCGTCACAGATATATTTTCCTTGAGGAATTAGTTTCTCTGACCTGCAAACTGACCCTTAGATCACATAAAAAATCCAACAGAAACAACCATGAAAAAAGCATACCGACTTCCTACCAAGAAACATGTCAACCATGTTTCAAATCGTAAATATTTTCTTCAATGTCAATATGGACACAACCGAAATGGACTAAAAGGCTTTCTTAGGCTATCATAAAAGAATGAAGGTTGCAGCTGGAGGTAGAATGAATATAGCTGGATGGTTAGGTTGCAGTGTTGCACTATCATAATCAAGGAGGTCTCGAGTTCGAATCTCACATGGGTTATCCCCTCAGTCTTTTTTTTTATATTTACATGGAGAAACCGCCCTTAGAATCAAAGACCTAGCCACGCTGGATCTGTCTGCCATACTTACAATCGCTCTTATTCCAAAGAAAAAGGAAAAAAAATTCTGGCTGCAGATCAAGACTGACTGTGACACCTTTAACAAATAGAGTTGATGCCTTGTTATTCTTTTCAAGTGATAAGGATTGATGATTACCTAAATATTATATTAAGAACCACAATTTTCATGGATTCCACATTGTGAATAACTGGGTGATTGGTAGGCCTTCTAGGCTAGAGCCTGCTATCTGGCCTAGCCCAGTTATAGACCAGGCGATAGAGTGCGGCATGGTCGGGCCTGTATGACCATGCACTTGGGTGTTATGGTTCACTAAGCATGCATTATATTGCACAAATGAGCATGTCCACTTAGATGTTATGACTCCCTGATGTCTACTCACAAACACAAGTACCTCGCTATGGACTACAGTTAATATGACATGGAATGTGCATGACGCTAACACATCTGTGCCCATGTTGCATATGTGTTAGTGGCCTAAAGGCATATACAGAGGAGTTTGATCACAACCGCATGTTCAAATAAAAAAATTTACTTGCTATGCTAAAAGAGGCAGCTTTTATTTTTAGCATTTTTAATCAAATTTCATTTGCAACACATTATTTCCATTCAAAGACCATTCCATTTTACAGTTCTCAACTATGCAGACAGGTTGTCACTAATTAAACTTCCTTTATCCCAATTTTATGTTCTACTTCCCACTAGAACAACCCAAAACTTGCTAAGAACTCTGAACTCCCAGCGGTTAAAGCCCTTAGAAGTTAAATTCCCGTTAAATTGGTGAGTCACAATGATGTACCATATTATCTTAAATACAAAGTGAGATACATACTCCATACAATTCCAAGAGCTATTTCCGATGTTCAGTCCTCAGGGGCAAACCAACAGGAGAACAATGCACATCCAAACTTCTTAGCCCATACTTAAGCACGTTGGTATTCATTTTTCTATGAAATTCATAGAGCACAAGCGGGTCGCAACCTACGTCTATTGGGTCCATTTGGATTCATTTGGTGTTCTTAAGAGTATTTTGCTATTTGGGTCTTTATATTAGATTATCGGATCGTTTTGGGATCCATTTTACAGTTTGGATTGTTATAGAAGTATGATGCTTCCTGATTTGGGTGTTTATTAAGATAGGAATCTTGAATCATCAAGATTGTAATATATCATCTACATAAAGATGAGGGGAAGAATATCAGGATCAGAGTTGAGTTTGAGATTACCGTTTAATTTTCAGATTTATTGAATTTCCAGTTAATTTCCTGTTTTTCCTTCAATTTCCTACATTCTCCTAGATATTTTAGATAAATTAGCTTCTAGCTGCATTGGGGTATCAAATCTGTAAGGTTCATCATCATTTTAACCAAACCACCACCATTTTGGTCTGCAAGAGGATGTACCAACTACGTAATTGTAACAGTTTGGGAGCTCTAACCTGATGCAGAAGCCAAACAGAAATGGCCGCAAACTGGACGATGCCAATGTACCGGTCGATCCAGCTCGCGCCGTCATCGGCTTCCACGTTTCTCACCGGAGCGCTCAGAATCTTGTGTTTCAACAAGATCTCCACCGCCTCTGCAAAGCTCGCATCCGAATCGATCTCAATTACTAAAAACCCATCAAGTAAAAAGCCTCAATTTCCACAAGAAGCAACCTTTTTCCATTAAAATCAAGAGTCCCCACAACAAACTAACACAAGAAATCCATATAAAACTGAAAACCCACAAAATATTTTCAAAGAATTAAGCAAAAGATCAAGAGAAAAAGGCAAAGCAAATGAGTGTTGTTGGTGGGGATACTCTGAGACAAGGTGGAACGTGGGAATGAAGAGACGGGGATGATCTCAAAGCAGGAGTCGAGCTTCTGTGTAGGGGAGAGCAGTGGTTCCTGGGCGTCCCACAACTCTTCCACGGTGATCCCCAGCTTTGCCCCTGGACTCTACAAATGCGCCAACTCTCTCTCTCTCTCTCTCTCTCTCTCTCTCTCTCTCTCTCTCTCTCTCTCTCTCTCTCAACCTCGCTGGAGGCTGAGCATGTCCGGAGGAAGAGCACTTCTAGAGCTGCGCCAAAGGCCGAGCACCCCATCAACCATTGGAGAAAATCTGCATCTCGCTGCTGCAAAGGTCGATCCAGTATCGTGAAGGGCACTCCGCCTCTCCCCATCAGCGCCAGCCTAACTCACCTCCCCTTTTTCCGGCCAACCCTGTTTGTCTCCCATTTTGCAGCCTCGCCCATTAGCTTTGATGATCGATGTCAATGCAAATCTGAGCTATTGTTTCCCATCAACAATCTGAGTCCCAACTATACGAGCTCCCTCAACATCGACACTCACCCGCTGCGGCCATTTCCTCCATCCATTTCCGCAACGCCCATCACGCCTATCCCCCTCCTTCTCTCTCGAGCATCAGGCATAGCGAGCCTCGACTGTACCTCTCTCTCTCCCTCTCTCTCATCGCCGTGCACCACCACCTTCGGTTGCCCCATTTGCCCTCCCTTTCACCGCCCTCACGCTCGTATCGTTTCGAGCTCGGCCAGACCGTTTTCCCCCTTCTCTGCAACCCTATCCCCCCTTCCCTCTCTCTCGAGCATCAGTCGATGCCAGCCTATTTTTCTGCCATTAGCGGCCTGAGTCGCATGACCCCACCTGCCTCCGCTCTGACCCAACCCACCATGCTCCTCTACCCTCGAGGCTCCACCTCTGACCCCACCCACCAAAGCACGAGCTCTCCTATTTCGCCTCCATCTTGCTCCCTCAGGCTTCAAGCGTCATCTCCACGGGCTTCTCTTTCTCTGTGGTGGGTTGTAACTGAGAGAACAAATATGCAATCCCCTCAGATCAACATGTTGAATCATATAGAAACGAATTCTGTAAACGAAAGCGTACCTGAATCCATAGCAACAATCTCTGAAGGTACGATCTTCTAGATAATATACTTATGTTTTGTGCTCTTGTTTCCTGTAGCTTCTTCTCTCTCTTAATAGGATGTAGAGGAATGTTCAAGTATATGATCTAGGGACCATGACCCTTTTATCAAAGATGATAATCATCATTTGGGTAATTACACTTTAGCCCATCATTAAAGTGTAATTACATCTTAGTCTCTGCACATTAGAGCACCACACCTTATGGATACATTAAAGCTTAAATAACTTAAACAGAAATTAATCACTTTTAAGAAAGCTTACAAATAGACATTTTATAACACATAATTATTATACATATAAGTCCAATATTGGATAAATGATCCAATGTAATTGTAAATGTTCCAACAATCTCCCACTTGGACTATATGTGTAACCTTATAATGATGTATTATTAAAATACCATATGAGCTCAACTTTACTGTCATACCTGAATGTATCCAAAAATCAATCATGCCCATCAATTATATTAACAGAGAATCAAGACGGCCTTTGTTACATTTGTCGTAACTCGACCTTCAATGGTCACTTGTGCCAACACAATCGAATGACAAAGATCATGATGTGGATGTGTAGCATGGAAATTTCATGCAATGTGATTACAACATGTCTATTTCCAACTGGTCCACCTTGAACCTTATTGAGATCAATCATATACCATATTCAAAGTGTGAATAAACTGAAAGACTTTAATTTCTGCAGAAAATTAATCTTAAAACATCTTTATAACAAAATTGTGTCTATAATAAAAACATTTCAAATGCAAACTCCCATTAAAACTGAATATCTTCAAGAGACTTGACACCCATACGAGCAACATGCTCAATAAACAGTTTGGGTGGCAATCCCTTAGTAAGCGGATCCGCAATCATGGAGTTTGTCCCAATATGTTCAATAGACACTTGTCCACTTTGAATTCTTTTTTTAACAACCAGAAATTTGATGTCTATATGCTTTGACTTCATAGAACTTCTGTTGTTATTGGAATACATAACTGCTGATTTATTGTCACAAAATAACTTTAGTGGTTTTATAATATTATCCACTATATGCAGTCTCGTGACAAAATTACGCAGCCAGATTCCTTGGTTGGATGCTTCAAAACATGCTACAAACTCAGCTGCCATGGTAGAGGATGCTATGAGAGTCTGTTTAGCACTCCTCCATGAAATGGCACCTCCTGCAAGAAAAAAAATGTAGCCCGACGTAGACTTCTTGCTATCTTGGCATCCAACAAAATCAGAATCGGTATACCCAATGATCTCTAGCTGATCCGATCTCTGATATGTGAGCATGTAATCCTTCGTCCTCTGTAAGTATTGTAATACTCGTTTGACTGCTCTCCAATGGTCCATTCCTGGATTACTTAAATATCTGCTTAACATTCCCACAATGAACGCGATATCTGGACGCGTACATACTTGAGCATACATGAGACTCCCTACTGCCGAAGCATAAGGGATGTTCTGCATTTCCTTTTGCTCATAATCATTTTTAGGGCACTGATTGAGACTGAACTTGTCTCCTTTAGCTACAGGGGTATCTCCTAGTTTACAATTTTGCATGCCAAATCTTTTCAGAATCCTTTCGATATATCGCTTTTGTGATAGTCCTAGAGTACCTCGAGAGTGATCTCGATGTATTTGCATTCCTAACACAAAAGATGCATCACCAAGATCTTTCATCTCAAAATGCTTAGCTAGAAATTTCTTGGTGTCATGCAATAAACTTATATCGTTACTGGCAAGCAAAATATCATCAACATATAATACCAGAAATATATTTGTACTCCCACAGAACTTATGGTATACACAGTCATCAACCAAGTTCACCTCAAAACCGAACGAGATGATCACTTGATGAAACTTGAAATACCATTGTCTAGATGCTTGTTTGAGTCCATAGATGGATTTCTTAAGTTTGCAGACCATATTCTTTGAGTCATCTGACACAAAGTTTTCTGGCTGCACCATATAAATTGTTTCATCAATGTCACCATTGAGAAACGCTGTCTTTATATCCATCTGATGTAACTCACGATCAAAATGTGCCACTAATGCCATTATAATCTTGAAAGAGTCTTTCGAAGAAACTGGAGTGAAAGTCTCTTTATAGTCAATGCCTTCTTTTTGTCTAAAGCCCTTTGCAACAAGACGAGCCGTATACTTCTCCACATTGCCTTTTGAATCCCTCTTGGTCTTAAAAATCCATTTGCAACCAACAAGTTTCACACCTTCAGGCAATGGGACAAGTTCTCATACGTCATTGTCACTCATGGACTTAATCTCCTCATTCATGGCATCTATCCACTTTTGAGAATTGGAACTTTCCATGGCCTGATGGAAGCTGATAGGATCATCTTCCACTATTCCAATGTCAACATCATTTTCTTGGATAAATACAATATAATCATCTAGTATTGCACTTCTTCTTTCTCTAGTGGATCTTCTTAATGGTATAGGTTCTTGAGGTTGTGGAGTTTGTTCATCTGGAATAGTTTCTGGAATGAGAGATTCTCCAACATTGTCTTGAGTTGTGTTTTGGACAGGGTCAGAGTAATTCTGATCAATACCAATAACACCTAATGGAATATCAACATATTCTTCTTCAAAGACAAAGTCCTTTACTTTATCACCCCCCGCAAACTCGACATCCTCAAAGAATTGGGCATTTCCAGATTCAAAAATTGTCTTGGTTGTGGGATCATAAAACTTGTATCCTCTAGATCTTTCAGAGTATCCAATAAAATAGCAACTAATGGTTCTTGTGTTCAGTTTCTTTTCATTAGGCTTATATGGCCTTGCCTCAGCTGGACATCCCCAAATGTGCAAATGTTTTAGACTAGGCTTCCTGCCTGTCCAAAGTTCATAAGGGGTTTTAGTAGTTGCTTTAGTTGGAACTCTGTTGAGGATATATGCTACAGTCTTAAGTGCATCTCCCCAGAGTGATTCTGGTAAGATAGAATGGCTAATCATACTTATTACCATATCCTTAAGCGTTCTATTTCGTCTTTCAGCAACACCATTCATCGTGGGTGAACCTGGCATGGTGTACTGTGGGACGATACCGCATTCCTCTAGGTATCTAGCAAAAGGTCCTGGACGTTGTTCACTTGAACAGTCATATCTACCGTAGTATTCACCACCACGATCAGATCTGACGCTTTTAATCCTTTTGTTGAGTTGATTCTCAACTTCTGCCTTAAAAGATTTGAACACATCCAAGGATTGTGACTTTTTATTAATAAGACAAATGTAGCCATATCTAGAATAATCGTCAATGAACGTTATAAAGTATTGTTGACCATTCCAAGCAGCCGTAGGGAATGGCCCACAAATGTCTGTATGAATAAGTTCAAGGACGCCTAATGTTCTATTGGCTACAAATTTCCTTTTATTGGTTTGTTTTCCCTTAATGCAATGAACACAAATATCATAATCTGTAAAATCTAAGGGATTTAGAATTTCATTAGACACAAGTCTTTCAATTCTTCGTTTTGAAATATGTCCTAATCTCTTGTGCCATAATGCAGCTGAATTCTCATTGGCTAATTTTCTTTTGATGCCATAACTTAAATGCAGGGATTCATTAAATGAAGCAATAATATCAATAGAATAAAGATTATCATGCAAAGACAAAGAACCAGATCCAACTGATTTTGAATCATGAAACAAACTGAATTTTCTATTTCCAAATGAACAAGTAAAGCCTAATTTGTCTAAAGCAGAAATAGAAATAAGGTTACGTCTAAAAAACGGAACAACAAATGTTTCATCAAGATTCAAATAAAATCCAGTTTTTAACAATAATCTAAATTTTCCTATTGCTTCAACTTCAACTTTCTTGCCATCGCCCAAATAGATGTATCTTTCAGCATCACTTGGCTTTCGGCAATGGAGGCAACCCTGCATAGACACACTGATATGAGTGGTTGCACCAGAATCTATCCACCAAGTGTGTCTAGACACCGAAGTTAAATTAACCTCAGAACAAACCAAATTAAGTAATGTACCTTTCTTAGCACGCCAAGAATGATAGTTGGTATACTGCTTCTTTACATGTCCTTCAACACCACAAAAGAAACATCCAGTACCTCCCGGGTTACCCGGTTTCTTTTCTTGTTTCTTGTTGGGTGTTGTATCTGCAGCTTCCTTTTTTTTTTAATTCCCTTGCCTTTACCCTTTGAGTACTTAGATGTAGAGGCAAAGTGAGCACTTTCAGTCTTATCTTGCTTCAGTCTTTCCTCTTCCTGAACACAATGAGAGATGAGCTCATTCAGAGACCAAGTCTCTTTCTGGCAATTGTAGCTCACCTTAAACTGACTGAATTGTGTTGGAAGAGAAATAAGAACCAAATGCACTAGCAATTCCTCAGAGAGTTCAAGCTTAAGTGCCCTTAATTTTGAAGCGAGATGAGACATCTCCATAATGTACTCCCTGATATTGCCTCTACCCTTATACCTCATTGAGATTAGAGTTGTCAAGAGCGTACCAATTTCAGACTTTTCGTTCTTGGCAAATCTTTTCTCAATGTCAGCAAGAAAATCTTTGGCTGTAGTAATATTTTCAGACGTAGTGCCCCTGAATGATTCTGGAATGGCCTTCTTCATGATCATCATACACATGCGATTTGATCTATCCCACCTGTTCATTTCTCTCTTTTCATCAGAGGTACTATTGTCTGTAATAGGTGAGGGAGAATCGGTCCTTATCGCAAGGTCGAGATCCATGACTCCGAGAACTATCAAGAGATTCTCTTGCCATGACTTGAAGTTTGTGCCATTAAGCATGGGAATAGAATTTATACTGGCAGTAATATTAGCAGGAGCGGAAATAGCTGAATCAAAATAAAATAAACTAGTCATGCTCACATAATTAACATAGTAATAATAATGAATTCAAATAACGGTAAATTGCATTTCAAGATATCGACACTCCATTAATATCCCATCTTTGGATAGGATATTAACTTGTAATTGACATCTTGGTGTAGTAATCAAACATTAACAGTAAGAATATGTCGAATAATGACCTTCCTTTGGGTTGATCTATTGCCCACATGTAATCCGAATAACTATCACATGTTTATTACCACAGGTGCTTGTGTAATTCTGTTAAATATTGATCTTCCTTTGGGCCGATCATTATTTACATTATTACACTTGCATAAAATCCTTTTATATTTTGAAATTAATCGATTTCCACAGGAGAGGTCACTTTGGTGACATGATGTTTCAATCAATTAATCTCAAAATACATATAACTTTTCCAATATTTGAATTCAAAATTATTTGGCATAATAAAATTTAACATATCCAAAAAAAATTAGCCTTAAGATTGCAATAAAATTGACTTAAAAAGTCAATATATACTCTGTTTATAATTGTTCCAAAATTAACCCCTGTTCTGGAAATAAAAAAATTTGTTGGGCAATTTTGTAAAATGTTATTCCACAAAGAATGTGGAAAGGGGTTAAACCGCTTCACGATTTTCCGCCGTGCACGTCTTCTTTCCAGCGAAAAATCAGCAGCAAACTGAAAAAGAAAAAAATCCGGTCACCGGTCGCCGGTCACTGTGAGGCGGAAACGGCAGGTCACTGCTCGCCTGTGAGGCGACGCCGCCGATCACCGGTCACTGTTCGCAGGAGAGCTCGAGGCCGACGGCCTATGAGCCACCGGAGAACCGACGGAGCCCATGGAGTTCCTGGCGAGGTCGAGGAGCGTGTCGGCCTTGGAGGTGTCGAAGGCCATCACCTCCCCCGCCGCCGCCCTCTGCAAGTCCAAGAAAGGCTCTGCCATCCCTGAGGAGGCCACCGGGTAATAATAGGACCCCTCGCAGTCCGTCGCCGGAATCCCTTTCTCCATCTGGCCGACGATAGATAAAAGAAATTTTCTGGTCGATGAAAGGTAAGATTAAATTTTTTTTTTTTTTTTAGTCATTGAATCTTTCGTCGTCTGTAATCGAATGAATAGGGTTTCAATAGAAAGGGTTTCAGGAAATCAAAAAAAATATATTTCCGTCTGTCATCGACTTCTTCGCCAAAAAAAAAATTTAGAGTTTAATGGCGACAGAAAGGGCATAGAAAAAAAAATTGCCCAAATCAAAAATTTATACAATGTTGCTGTTCTTTGTCGATTTCAATCTGAATCCTTCTACGATTGCAGTTTCCCAAAAAACAAAATATTCTGTACGAAGTTGCAGAATCGAAAAACTATGCTTAATCTCAAAAAATGTATAACCTTTTAATGTTTCTAAATGATCCGTTCATGTATGGCTTTGATACCACTTATGAGAACAAATATTCAATCCCCTTAGATCAACATGTTGAATCATATAGAAACTTTGATAGAATTCTGTAAACGGAAGCGTACCTGAATCCATAGCAACAATCTCTGAAGGTATGATCTTCTAGATCAATATACTTGATGTTTTGTGCTCTTGTTTCCTGTAGCTTCTTCTCTCTCTTAATGGGATGTAGAGGAATGTTCAAGTATACGATCCAGGGACCATGACCCCTTTATCAAAGATGATAATCACCATTTGGATAATTACACTTTAGCCCATCATTAAAGTGTAATTACATCTTAGTCTCTACACATTAGAGCACCACACCCTATGGATACATTAAAGCTTAAATAACTTAAACAAAAATTAATCACTTTTAAGAAAGCTTACAAATAGACAGTTTATAACACATAATTATTATACATATAAGTCCAATATTGGATAAATGATCCAATGTAATTGTAAATGTTCCAACAGTAACCAACTGGCTCTTTCCTCTATCCAAGAGGCTTTGAACGATTGGGGGCTCCCTTTCGCCCTTAGCGGTCAGGGTGCCTCTATTGCCCTCCCTTTTCGCCTATCTTTTCGTGTGTTCTTTTCCCTATCGGAGGCTTTAGCGTCATGTCTCGTCGTCAGGTCGCTGCTTGCTCGTGATGTCAGCCGATTCCTTCGAGCCATCATGGTGGAATCCCTTCAGGCTTGCTCTGTTGGCGCCACTCTCTGGGCTCCATTTTTCTTTCGTAGGCCTCCCAGTTCAAGTGTCAATCGGGGCTGGCAAGAGGTGAAAGCAACATGGCAGTAGTCTTTCTCCAAAAAGCTTTCTCGTTCTCGTCGTCCTCGGGCACAACCGGGTGACTGGTGGTGCGCGGGTTGCCTTTCGCTCAACTTTCGCAAGCATCGTGCATGCCTCCATTGTGCCTCGTTGTTCAGGTCTCGGCGGCACCCGGTTCTCAGGCGCTCATGGGCGGTAGCCTCTCCTTCCCCCCTAGGTCGAGCCTCTTCCCGAGGGATGCACCTCCCTCGCAAAGCTTCGTTCACGCCCTGGGTCCAGATCGGCTTATTGGAAGATCCTTCGAAGTCTTTTTTGGGAATCAATATCGGCTCTGTTTGGGTGCTGATGCTGTCGCCGTCGACCGCGCCGATGTCGTTCTCAGGGAAGTGTTCAAGACTCAACCATCTTTGTCGTGACCGCCCCAGTGGATCGCTAGCCCTCATGGGTGGGGTCGATCCCTGTTCTACTTTGTCGGGCCCGCCTATCCACTGTGATGCCGTCGTTTATGAAGGCCCCTCTTTCGGCGATTTTTGCAACTCGGGGGTGCAGGCGACAGTCTCGGGGGTGTAGGCAGCATGGTCTGGGGTGCCTGCGATTTATCAGTCTGTACCTCTTAGTCGAAGCTCGGGGGTGCAGGTTGCATGCTTTGGGGTGCCAACGATTTATTCATGTTCTTCTTTTCGACAAAGGTACCTTTACTCTTCTTTCGCCTTTTTTTATTTTCGAGGAAATGTTAAGGCCAGAGGGCAGGCTAGCAGGCTCTCCTCGATTCATATAACGAGATCTCGCCCCTCCTTGTTTTGGTGGCCGTGCTGGCCACTCGGTTATCACGTCGTTCGACGATCGGTGGTTGGTGTGGGGCCCTTTACCGACATCGCGAGGTCCTCTTGGGCGAGCGGGGATTTTCTTCATCCTTTGTCATCATCTTGCTCTCCCTCGGGGGCGTTGGGGTACAGGCGACCTCGGCTCCTTGGCGATGTATATGCCCATGTGTTGGCTGGGGGCTTTTTGCAACCTCGGGGTGAGAGACTGTTGTCATCATCATTATTTGTAGTATCATCCTTTCTGGGCTCGTCGCTCCAAGTCGGGCGGCCTATAAGCTGGATTGGCAGGTGTGACGAAGCATTTGTGCCTCGGTCGGGAAGATGCTTGTTGTCATGGAAATCCGGTTGGTTTGAGTCTCGGGTTATGTCGCTGCAGAACTTTTTGGTGGATCCTTTCTTCGAGGTTGAGAAAGATCGGGGACTGTCAGGGGTCGCCTGGGCGACTAAGGTTTCTCTCAGCCTCTATGCAGTTGCAACATCTTCAATTTTGTTTGCTTCGTCCTATGGGAAGTCTGGTATTGGGGCTTTCTTACGAAAGAGGTCTCATCTTTCGGAGGACTCAGTTCTTGCTCGGACCCTCAGGTCGCCTAGTATCGGAGTCTCGATCCGAAAGTGGTTTTTCTGCAGGCTAGTTGATGGCCTTTCAACCTTGGTTTCGTCTATCTCAAACAATTGCATCGTCTGTTCGCTTCGTCTGGTCTCCATCACTTTGGTAAGTGCACCTCTGTTAGCCGTGTTTTGCAGGGCTCCACCTGCATTGAACAACACCTCTTTCTTCTGGGAGGGCGACTTCGAAGGCATGGGGGGTTCCCCAAACTCGGTCTATTCGTCGCCTGCGGGTTCGTCATCTATGAGTAGTCATCTTTCATCCATTATGGGTCTGTCTGTGGACGATGCAGCTCGGCGTCTCAAACTCATGCTTACCCAAACCCAGTTACTCTGCATCGATTCTGTTATGCGTGAGTCCCTGGCTGCGATCGCATATCGTTTACCGACCTTGGTCGCGGATGATGGGTGTTTCACGAACGTCAGCTCCCTATCTCCTTCGGTCGGGGGGTTTTCTCAACCTGAGCGGGGTGGTCTCCCAATAAGAAGACGTCGTCGGCCTTCACTTTCTCCATCTGGCAAGTCTGGGGTCTCTCCTAGGTGGTCTGTGAGGATCCGCACTCCTCGGGGATTTCCAGACTTTCAGTTATGAAGATCTTGTGTTGGAATATTCGAGGACTGAATTGCCCCTCCAAACGTCTTTTCCTGGCGAGTTGGATCCGTCAAGAAAAGCCTGATCTGATTGCTCTTTGTGAAACGAAGATGGCAGATATCTCGAGCTCCATCATCTTCGAAATCTGGCGTGGCGCAGATTTCTTCTTCAAGCTTGTGATTCAATATGCGGGAGGCATCCTCATCCTCGTGAAGCATTCTCTAGCCTTACAACAGGTGGATGAAGGTACGTTTTTCATATCCATCTCTCTTCCACTTTCTCCAAACGCAAATTCAGCTGTGGTCACTATGGTGTATGGTCCCCACCGTCAAAGCCGGCGGGGGGAGTTTTGGTTGGACTTGAATAGGGTCATTGCTTCATTTGGGGACCAACATATTATCATGGGAGATTTCAACTGCCTTCTGTCTCCTATTGACTCAAGTATTCCGGTGCCCTACTCGGATTCAATGAGGATTTTTCAAAACTTTATTCAGATGAACCGGTTGTACCATGTTCCCCATGTAGGTGAAGCTTTCTCGTGGACCAATCGGTGTTCTAGACCATGCTTTTGTCTGCTAGACAGGGTGCTTGTTTCGTCAGATCTGCTGAGTTACATTAACGACATTTCATGTTACCTACTTTTTTCATTTGTCTCGGACCATAGTCAGATTGTTATCCGATAGGGACAAGGCTTCACCGACGACAGATCCTTTAGATTTGAGCAATGGTGGCTTAAGGAGGCGGGCTTCGAGTCATTAGTCCAACAATCTTAGAGTAGACCTTGCTATGCGGTTCGGGCGGCTACTAGATGTATGGTTAAGCTTTTTCGCATATCCCGCGATATCAAATCTTGGCTTATCTCCAACAAAATAAGCAAATTCCAAAATATGGAGGATTGGGAGCATGAGTTGTCTTCTATCAATCAGTCTCTCTTGTATACGACCTATATGAATGCATCAGATATTGAAAGACTCAATGTTAGATTGGCCGAGCTGACTCTTCTAGTGCAATCTTGGCGTCTAAAGGATGAGATTCGTTGGAAGCAGCGATCAAGGGTGACTTGGCTTAAGGCGGGTGACGGGAATACAAGGTTCTTTCATTCTGTAGAGTCGCACAGGCATCGAAGACATGCGATTCATTCTATGTATATCAACAGTGTCTCCTTTTCGGGTTATCAGGTAATCAATGTTGTCACCAACTATTTATCTAACCTGTATTCCTGCAACCAAGCTGCAGGTGGCAATATCGGTACGACGTTATTTTTGTCCTTGGGTCGAGCACTCTTCAACTCGATTCAGGGGTTATTCACCGAAGAAGAAATCGTCTCGACGGTGCAAGATTCGTCTGGGTGGAAAGCTCCAGGTTTTGATGGGTATCCCGTGGATTTCTTTCGCATATTCTGGCAATGCGTTAAGAGTGACATTCTTAGGGTCTTCGCTGAGTTTCATCGCAATGTCAGATTGTCGGTTAATTCTCACCTAGCAATTGTGTCACTTGTTTCTAAGGAGGAAGCCGCATCGGATATCTCGCGCTTTCGCCCTATAGCAGTGTTAGGGAGTTTATATCGCATTATCGCCAAGGTCTTGGCTAATAGGATGCGTTCAGTCGCTCCTAGGATTTTTTCGGAGGCTCAGTTTGCCTTCATTCCTAACAGAAGGCTTCAGCATTCCTTCATTTTGGCCACAGAAGTGTTGCACTTTCTCAAGATCAGCGGAGGGGCCTTCTTCACTCTTAAGCTTGACTTTTATAAAGCCTACAACTCGGTTCATTGGCCGTTCCTCTTCAACATGTTGGCGAACCTGGGCTTCGGTAGACGTTTCTCTAATTGGGTGCATGAGCTGGTAACCAATGCTCAGTCACAGATTCAGATCAATGGGGTCAAGGGAAATCAGTTCAAACTTGGTCGTGGTCTTCGGCAAGGATGTCCTCTATCTCCGTTACTCTTTAACATCGTCTTTGAAGGCCTTGTGGTTTTGGTTAAGAGGGCAGTGGAGGATGGTCTAATTGAGTCTCTCGGTATACAAGAGTGTCGTAGTCAGATCCTGACCTTCGTTGATGACATAATTATCTTCGGAAGGGCTACCATCCAACAAATGTTAAGATTCAAGCTTGTCCTTTTTTTCCTATCGATGTCAGGGCTATCCATGAACTACGATAAGTGTTGTCAATCCATGGTCAATGCCCCTCCGTCAATACTGGACATGGGACAACAGATATTCGGGTGCTCGGTATCGAAAAACTCCTTTTTTACCTGGGTCTGCCGCTTCAAATCAGTTGTGTAACAACGACAGCCTAGAGCGCTACTATTCAAAGGGTTCAGAACAAAATATCGGGCTGGCAAGCTTCCTACCTTTCTATCGGGGGTAGACTGACTCTCATCAAGCACGTTCTTTCTGCTATACCAGAATTTTGTATGTCTATGTTTCTGATGCCTATGGGGGTTAGTAAGAAGCTAATTCGGGTAGTGGCGAACTTTCTGTGGTCGGGGTGAGGTACCAACAACAAACGCCACCTCATAGGGTGTGACACACTTCGACTTCCCCTATATAGGGGGGGTTTGTGAATCAAGGATCTAAGGTTGAGTATGATTCTCGTCGTGAAGCAGAGCTGGCTTGCACACCAACCTGGGTCCCCGTGTGTAAGCATACTTCTGGCTAAATACGGAGGTCTGGAATTCTTGGTGAGGGCCACAAGCGTGCGTCAGCGAACAATGTCAAAGCTTAGTCGATCATGGATCCAAGCTTGGTCTGCGGTTCTGTTACATATTGGTAATGTTGACTCGCAGTCTCAGTTCGTGGGACGCATCTTTGCTCCGAACGGATCTTTTCGCTCAAAAGAAGGTTACATCGCTCTCCTTCCGTCGAGGGTGGACTAGTTTCCGACGAGCCTACTCTGGGGCAAGGGTCCGACTCCGAGATCTTGTTTCCTGGCTTGGCTAATCTTACACGATCGGGTGCAGACTGACAACTTCCTCAAATTCATCGGATTCCATCTGCCGAGTAAATGTGTGTTGTGCGAGGCGGCCGAAGAATCTGTGTTTCACCTTTTTTGGGAGTGCTCTGTCTTTCAAAACATCTTCAAGGTGACTTGGAATAAGCCGAGGGTCAGTGTGCGCCAGGAATCGTTCGCCAACGACTTGCTGTGGGGTCCTAAGCAAGTTCGTCATTGCAACTATTGGCGGATTATTTGGCGAACCTGGCTTCTCTCGTCATGGTGGGCCGTATGGATGACTCGCAACAACGCTATTTTTCGGCATATTCCGGCAGTGTTCAACAAAATGGTAGTGAACCTTATTTTGGCGGACGTGTACGTCATTCTTCGCATTAACATCCCTGATCTACAACACAATCTGCCTACAAGGACCACTCATGATCCAGGGTGATGCTCGTCGTCTAACTGTAGTTGTTCAGTGTTTCTCTATTATTTTTTTTCACTTTTCATTTCTCTTTTCCTTTTTTTTCCCTTCTTTTTGGGGCTTCTTGGCATGTCTTGGGCCTGGTGGGTGATCTGGTAGGTTCAATGTTGGTTGAACCTGTTTCGTAATGTTGATAGTTATAGTTCGGCTCTCGCTCTCTCTCTCTCTCTCTCCACAAGAGGGCTCCTAAGGTGATTCCCCTCACACGTGTAAAGCTCCTCTTGCGTGTGCGAATCGAGATGCAAGTTCACAATTTTTTTTCAAATTTTCTTTATTGACCAAATATCATGCAAATTCAAGTTATCTCATTTTTAAAGGAATTTTCCAAAAAGAAAGCTCGTGACAAATTAAAAGAATTTCAAAATAAAGAGATATTGTGAATTTGTGACAACATCACATTACAGACAGTAATATCTTTGTTGTGGCATTCTCCAATCTTGGGCCGTTTGAAAGCGAGAAAGATGTAGAAAAAGTGATGCAAAATGAAAAAAATAGCATTGGTTTTTTTTTTTTTTTACCTTTCACAACTTGGTGTTTTAAAAAAACTGATTCGAACCCAAATGGTCTTAACGACCCAATTGTTTAAAAAAAATAATGGCCCAGCAATGCAAGGTCAACCCAACTTAACATATACCACTAATACCGGCTATATCACAAAAGTACGTGCATGACTCGATGTGGGACACGGTATCGAGATGCAAGTTCACAATTTTTTTTTAAATAAGCCACAAGGACACTGTTCTTTTAATTATTTTAATCAATAAAAATTTATTTGTGATACAGGGGCACGTGTCCAAGATGACGTACGACTGTAACGTGGGATACAGGTGCACATATTCTCCTTCCAAATTCCAAACATTTGAAATAGCATAACATAAAGGGTACATTAAACAGAAGAACCAGCAAAAACAACAGGAAAGATGTCCAAGACAGATGACATAATTAGAGAGTACTGAAATATGGACCCCTTTCTCTCAGAGATCCGAACCAGATCCAAATCATGGTAGACGCAGGCACAAGGTGATCCCATCTCCCAGGCACAGCTGAGATATCTCTACTCGCTTGTCAGAAGCCAAGAATCCATTGAAATCCAGTACAAATTCGCGCAGCAGAGAAAACGATTCGGACAACTGTGGACCCTCTACGGGTCCGGCCACAGTTCCGCCCCACAGTGTGTTGTCATATGCAATCAATCCACCAACCTTCACAAGCTTAAGCAAACGTTCATGGTAGTTCCTGTAATTTTCCTTGTCTGCATCAACAAATATGAAATCAAACGAGCCCACCTCCTCTGGCTGCAACACACAGCACATGTAGTTGGGCATAAAAAAAGGGGTTAGTGTTTTGATATTGAAAGATAAGACCACTTAGTCTTTTACCATAATAATAATAATAATAATAATAATAATAATCATTATTATTATTATTAAAAATAAAACAAGCAATGGTATATATATATGAGAAGGGCATGCATAGCTGTCTGCATCATTAGGTGCCTACGTGCATGATGCTCAAAATCTACAACCCATGATAATCGACCACATTCTTTCTCTAACGATCGAGTTTTTCATCGATGAGACTTTACATATTCAATTTTTATAATTTATTTATTGAACATGTTTAGGATTATGAATTTTACATGTTTAGATGTGTTTTTTGAAAGCGCTAAAAATCAACTGCCCACAATACTTTGTAATGTAAAGTTTTAAATGCATGTGAGTTATTAATTTTTCATGTTTCTAAAAATGTGTTTATATGTCTTAAAGTCTTCGTATAAAACATATTCTTACTAAATAAATTATAAAGAACAAATATACGAGGTCTGATCCATGAGATGTTCAAGCATTGGAGAAGGGGAGCCGTCATTGGTTTTAGATTTTAGACCTTCCTTTGGTTGGACTCATTTGCATGATGTGCCAAACATGGTTAAAACCTTGGTTTAGCTCTCAAAATGGATCAGGTCCCACTCCAAATTTTAGCCCCAATTTGAAAATGGGTATGTTTAATACCCAACTCATTTGTACTCGACAAGATTCATGCCCAAACCCATTAACTTATACTGGTTTACAATTTCAACTGCAACCAGATGTAGATCCAAACTCGAATCAAATTGGGTTGAATTTGATTCTAATTTTTAGATTCATTTCAAAAAATGGACCTGACAAAACCCAACCTGAACTTCACCAGACCGACCCGGTTACACACGTGTTCAAGTACTACCATGGCTACAAACGAGTGAACATTCTTACCTTCTGGAGCAGTTCATCAATGAAATTAAGTGCCTTGTCCTCAATGAAGTTGATCTTGTGCCCCACTCCTGATTCTTTGATGTATGGGAAACCAATTTCATATGCTTTACGATCCGGGTCGATAGCAATTATCTGCAAAGCCAAACATTGTAAAACACATTACTGGAATGCGTATGAATAGGGCTTTGTCAAACCATGGTCCAAATTTTACACTCTATTTTCAGATATGGATACATAAAATAAGATCCAAATATGTACTTGGATCAGATTTTGTTTGTTTAATCAGAAAATTTTTAGGGTTGAAACTGGATTTGAATCACTGAGGATTTGGATCACGCATGCTTTCTTTGTCCCTTTTACATGCAAAAAGCTTATTTTCAGACTTCTTTTACATGATCCAGTGATGATATTACTCAGTGTTCCAGACCCCTATTGAATTTGGTTAGAGTTGGATCTGGATCTGGATCTGAATCTTACAAAATGCACCCATGTCCAATTTGTTTGCATCCCTACCAACATTGCAAAATTAAACTGAATAAACAAAACTCTCTCTATCTCTCTCTCTCTCTCTCTCTCTCTCTCTCTCTCTCTCTCTCTCTCTATATATATATATATATATATATATATATATATATATATATATATATAGAGAGAGAGAGAGAGAGAGAGAGAGAGAGAGAGTAGCACATAGGTCTTAAACTGTTATAAACAGCTTAAAAAATAGGTGTTTGCTTAATCTGAATTTACATATGCTCTATTACTTATTAGAAAGCATGCTTTAGATGAAACATTTTTCATGTGTGCTTTTAGAGTGATAAAAATTCAATGGTCAGGTCACAGAAAAGTTCTTGATAAAAAAAATCCAATATTCTGGTTGAATAGATCTGATGTAAAGTGCATCTTTTGGTAATTAAACAATGACAAACATTTACAGGTTTGGATTAAACAAAAAAATGCATGTGACTGTTATTTTGAAGTGATTAAGATGTTTTTAAGAAAAAATATAATAATGAAGAGAAATTAAGATGTTTAGAAGATAAAACCATTTAGGAGGCTCCTGTATATAGGAAAATTAGTAAAACCAAGCTGCCCAGGCCTAGTGGAAGTCAGACTTGGCAAGTTGATTCTAGTCAAGTTGTTCAGGTCAAGTGGACCCTAAAAGTCCCTCTGAGTCTAACTCAGTCCCAGACAAAAGGTCCACCAGGCTTGCGCGGACCGATCTCTGGAGCCTGTTTAATGCATGGCTGGCTTTCAGTTCATACCTTGCCATCATCAGGCAATGCAAGAGCTGTGACAAGAGCTGAGTAACCAGTGAAAACTCCAATCTCCATAGTCTTTTTGGCGTTCATGAGCTTCAGCATCAGACCGAGGAACTGCCCTTCTTCTGGGGGTACGACCATTGTGGCCCTTTATCAAATAACAAATGAAAGGGAAAAAAAAAGATTTGTTAGGTCTTGTAATGTGAGTAAGGGTGCCAACCTAGCAGGGCCGACTGGCCTCTTTTAGATTTGAGGCCTCCCCTAGGGCCTCAAATGAAAAAAAAAAATAACTCTTACATTTCACATGTGAAAAAAAAAAGTATGGAGAAATATGGACCTCCAATGAAATATGCCTAGGGCCTCAACTTATCTATAATAAAAATTACAAAAACCCACCTAACTTTTGGTCTATTTACAAACACACGGCTAACTTTTGAGATATTATGAATACAAGCCTAGGGGTGGGCATCGTGCCAGCTCGGGCCTGTTTAGAGCTCGGCCCGCCGGGCTTTAAGTACGGCCCGGTCTGGAGATGACCCAGTTATTAACAGGTTCAGGTTTAAAGAGCAGCCCATGACCTGGCTTGACCCAAACCCAACTTATTAGTGCAACTAATTAGGTAAATAATAAATAATTAACATGTTCTCATGTACTTAACTGATTATCTTTCTAGTTTTCATAAAATTAATGAAACTAATTAGGTAAATAATAATAGTTATCAAGTTATTATGTAATTAAATATTTTTTTATTTTATTTTTTTATTTTTAATAATTAAGAAATAGCTCAGTCTTGCCGGGCTGGACCAGTAACCCACGGGCCGACCTGGATCCGACAACATATATAAAGGGCTGGGTTTTGGTCCTGTAGCTAAAGGGCTCAGGCCTAAATCCTTGACCCAAACCTGGCCCATGGCGGGCCAGATAGGCTTGGCCCATTAACAAAGCAATATCCAAAAAGGTTAGGTAACTCAAATGCATACCTCCTTAATTTGTTTTTCGGTTAACCGAAAGTATGGCTATGGTTAATACCTGAGTTGTCCTTTCTTATTCTCAGTAATATTCATCATTTTACCTAAGGGTGTCAACAATCAGGTATGACCCAATCTCAACCTGTATATGATCCATTAAGATCCGGTTTGGTAATAAAGACAGAGGTCCAATCAAGAATTTGGTTCAGAATCTTAAAGTCTGATTAGTATATGGAGCTGGTCTGGCTTATAAAATCCCATACCAGACTCAGGCCTGACCCGAGTTTCAATTAAGATCTGCAAATGTTAAATTTAAAAAGCATAAAAGAATATTATTTATCAGGTTTGGACTGGTTTAGTTTATGAAATCCCTATACGACCCAGGCAGGTGTTTCCTATGATAGGTCTGGTCAGACCCCGATCCAGTACCAACACCTCAAAGTTGGACCCAGGTATTGACCCTCTTGGGCCCACTGAGTTTCAACCCATCGACACCGTTTTTACCCTTTAGAAAAAAGTCCATTTTACCACGAAAGAGAGAGAGAGAGAGAGACCCACCATCGATGTGATTCCGTGGCCTCCCTGATCTTCTTTAGGTACTCATTTTCGCGGTGATATACATTAGTCTCCAATATGTACTATACAAACCACACATTAAAAAAAAAAAGGTCAGTACTTTTTTACATTTGGACCAAGGGGGTTTCAACTTTCAGGGTTATATGAATAATATTCATATTATATACATTTTATATATGTAATATACATACATTTTATACATTATCAAGCTTTTAAAAACACTTAAAACATTTTTTTTCAGAAAACGAACTCTGTGATCAGTTCGTAATGAGCTCGGCTCATGACAAGCGCACAATTAACAACCCAAGCCTGAACAGCCCAACTTCGTCTGGTTTGGCTCGTTTACCAGCCCTAGTCTTAAGAATAGGGATGCAAATGGGTCGAATCCAGGAAGGTGGTTTTGCAATTTTGGCAGATCCAAATCCGATTCTAATCTGAATCCCCATGCATTTAGCTATTCCGGATCCGAACTGTTTGCATCCCTACTTAAGAGAAAAAAAAGAATTTCCGATGCCTCGAGAATTCTCTCTTATAACAAACACCTCTATTTCCATCATTCTCTACATTCACCCTAATGGTTTCACGCCATTACGTCAAAGCAATTGTTGTATTGAAAAGATACTACCTGATGGAGGGCATCACTTTGTAAAAGGCTTATCTTCTTCCTTGGCTCAGCCATTGTCCTGAAAATTCACACCCCAAACTTATGAAAGTAAGGCAATGAGAAAAAAGGGGAACGAGACCCATCATGCGCACGTGCGTGCGTGCATGCATGCAGGTTCACACACACACAGATTTTGTAACCCAAGTAAAGCATTTCCAGTTCCATTGATCTTGTAATCCCTCAACCCAATGTTTGGTTGCATCTGAATTCAATTCATATTTGGTTTTTAATTTGCTTGAGATTCCAAATCACATTTGTATGCAATCAAACATACACTAAAAAACTATATATATGAAACTACATGGTGGTGGTGGTTCCGAAGAATCTGCACCGTAGTACCATACCGTGGTACACACACTTGTTTGCATAAATCTAGCCACCAAATAGTAAATCTATCTGCACAGGTGTACTTAACATGATTTATTTAATATATTAAAAGCTTTTATCATGTTCAATACACCATAAGATTTTATTTTTTAGACAGTAAAAATCAGCGACTCACAATTCATGAAAATAAGAGTGGTTTAAAAATGGTATGAATGTATTCGAGTCATTAACACACTCTCAATAAATAAAATATTTGAAACATGATCCAACAATTAGATTTTGCTTTTGGAAATAAGAGTGATTTTGAATTTCCATATATATATATATATATATATATATATATATGATACTGTGCTACCAGAGCACCTACTCCCACCTACTAAAAGCTTTAAATTTTAAAAAATTGTGAACTGTTTTTTATCAAACCATCTACAAGCATTATTTAGTATAAAACAAGTTTTAGATCATGTGATTATGACATAAATGTAGGTTTTTTAAGATCTTCAAAAATTCAACGGATCACAGTGTACTAAAATTTCATGACTAAGAAAACCTATTTTTATGTCCGAAAACATGACCCAATACATTATTTCTACCAAAATAAACAAAATTGCATGACTAAGAAAACCTATTTTTATGTCCAAAAAGCATGACCCAATACATCATTTCTATGAAATAAACTAAGTTGAGTCTAGAAGGTCTCATTGAGTTTATGCAACCTACAACTATGAATTCTACTAAGTTCTATGTATATATATACATATATATATATATATATATATAGAGAGAGAGAGAGAGTAATGGGTCTGTGCTAAACCACATAGGTGCTAAATTGGAGCTAAAGTGCGTTGACCATCCATAGCGCGTGTTGATGGATGATCAGCACAAAAAAAATACAAAATCACATTTTTTTTACCTTTAGTGGCAACTAAAAGCACGGATAAAGGGTCAGATACCTTTACTGGCGCTTTTAGTGTGACACTAAAAGTTGAGCACATTTTTTTGAAAGAGGCCTTTACTGGTGCACTAAAAGCGCTGGTAAAGGGTCTGGAACTTTTACTGGCGGTCAAAAATGCATTTTTTGTGCATTGTTGATGAATGGTCAGCACGCTTTAACTCCGATCTAGCACCAAATGGGTTTAGCATGAATGTGTTTATATGTATTATAAGAGAGTGTGTGAGAGAGAGTCTTTAAAAGGAATGTATCATCTACTGCTTTAAATGGTTGACAAATGGATAGGTAACACACAGTTAAAGCAAATTAAATATAAATTTAATTGAAAAGAAACTTTTGAATGGCTATTCAAGGAAAGACTTAACTGGCAAACTAAATATGAAAATAAAAAGGTTGAAACATGATGAAGGAAAAGTTTGGTTGGCAAATTAAATATGAATTTAATTGAAAAGAAAATTTTGGATGTTTTTATTAAAGGAAAACCTTAACTCTTCATTGCCCAAATTAAATCCAAACAACTGTCTAAAATCTTTGTATTTTTTTGAGGCTCCAAATATCAATTTTTTCATCGAAAACACATGATCCAAGTGTAAATTCCTCATAAATCGACCATGCCCAGCACATTTATGGGGTCAGGAAAAAAAATACCGAAAGAATAGAAAAACCCAATTAACATATTTCATTTAGCACAAACCCATCTCTCTCTCTCTAGAGAGAGAGAGCAGCCTTATAATAAACACAAAGCGGCCCATGAAATCAATGAGGCCAAAACCCCAGTTTGGGAATTAACATTTGCATTGATTTCCAAGAGAAACTCTCTTTCATATACAAGAAACACCTTTCCAGGGTTTTTTTTTTTTTGTCTTTCCACATATGAAAGTGACCTTCTGTCGTAGAAAAATGGACCTCTTTCAAGGGATGAAACAGACTCTCTCCATGATAAGAATATAGTAAGGTTCACATAATAAATGCAAGAAAAATATCCTTCTTTTTCGCACTGTGGACCGAGTCACTTAATGGGCCTGCCTGCCTCCCTGCAAGGTAAACCTCCGGGTTGAGAACACCAGCACATGACGTGCCTAATAAAGCAACGGCAGCCCCAATGCACAAAAAGCATCTGTCCTATCAAGATTGGTTCAACCTCTCCTCATGGGAAATCACTTTCTCTTCCGATTGAAGAGAAAGAGGCTTTCCTTGAGAGGGGGTGTATACCAAACAGATGACAGAACAGTAAGTACGGAAGGCTAAGCCAGCGCGGCGTGGCTAGGTCTCTGCGCCTGAAGCTGGTTTCTCTTCGAGTAAAAAACAATATATATATATATATATATATAATAAAATGCACAATGAAAAAGAAAGGAAAACTTATGTAGCCATTACCAACTGAAAAGGCAAGAGGATCAAGGATTTGAAACGCCTGCGAGAATGACATGCTTATGAGAGGCCGAGGATGCAACATTTATAGCTTCTATCACCGTGCAAGTCAAATTACAAATCTGCACTGAAATCTGTGGTTAGGGACACATTTAGCTTTTGACTTCTAGTTGGCAGCAAAGCCAACAAGCCGTTAAGTTGCACGTGCTTGTAACACCCAGTTTGAGAGGTTACCTGGCAGGATTTAAGAATCTGAATGGCTTCCAGAGGTGGGCCGTGGGGTCCCACCCGGGGTCAGTGAGGGTTTCTTGTCATAAAAAAAAAGGCAAAATCTGAATGGATCAAGTATCTGCTGGAGCCAGCTCATTTACCACATGCGGGATCCGGTACTGTAGAAACTGGGATTTTCGAGACCCAAATACAAGTGAAAATCAGTGCTTATCATATATAAAGAGTGCATCTGATAAGGGTTTGGACCTGATTACCTTGAATTAGGTTCTGAGCTTTGTTGAGTTATTTGGATCTGAAAAAGATTTGATGAGGCTGGATCTAGATAGGCAGGTTTTCTAAGCTTCGAAACACCCTAATTGGACAATTCTCTTTCTTGTGTAACCACATTGCTCGATAGTTACATGACCCGGACGGACCTATACCTGCAAACTAATAGGATCTTGGTGCAAAATTGGATCACACCCAACATTGTGTGGTCGAATATGGATCATGGGCTGAAACCAATTTTGACTCAATTGGGAATTTCCCTTATGTTCTGAAGAGATACATGCACATATGCCAGGCAGGTTTGGACCTGGCCCTTGACAGGATCTGGTTCTAGTTCGGTTTGGGCCCCACAACTGACAGGATATATCCACAACTGACAGGATATATCCAGAGATGCAGGATATATATATATTTCTTGTTTAACAATTTATTTTAATATATATAAATAAAAATGAGTCCACAACTGACAATTATATCAAAATTACATCCAAGTTTTTAAATGTCAAAATCAAATATACAAAAACATCAATGTATACTCCCCAGGGTTGTCCACAACCCAGCTAACTTCTCCTCATCATGCGGCACCTCATCGTCTGACGCCCTCTCTTCATCCACAATTTGTTTACCCTTCTCTTCACCCCCTCATCATTCTCTTCTTCCTCCTCAACCTTCTTTTCTTCCTATTCTTCACCCCCCTCAGCATTCTTTTTCATTATCTCAATCATCTTTTTGGCCCACTGTAAACATACATTATTCTTCTCAAGTTTATAGAATTTTATCATATGCTTTCTATAAATATATATGTCATTATGAAAAATAGGGTTATCAATAAATAAATAATAATAGCTTACATAAAAAAACAACAAAACATGACATATAATATATCGTATATGCATGGAATTTAATTATTCACTTAAGCCCATGTATTGCATATACAATATGACAAATTTTTCATAATCATACATGTAATATTTATATATCAAATGAAGAACATGTACATGTACTAATTGAGTTAACAAACATGTGCAAAATAATTACCTGTTCATTTGTTTAAGAATATCTTGCATAATAGTAGTCATCCATTCAGTGTGAGCGTCGTAGTCACACCACCCTGGAAAAAAATAAACCTACAACACAACCTTGTACTTAAAAAAGTCTATAAGAGAAAAACATGCATATTATTAAATAAATAATATTATCATATTATGGTTTCTATGTCTTGATCAGCCAAATCTGTAGACTCCGTGAAATTGCACAATCTAATTTACTTCACTTTCATATTCATTTCTCAAAAACCTAATGATAATTTTTACAGTTGACATGAATTAAGATTTACAACATAAAACGAGTTTAAGGTCGGTGTGCAGTTAAAATTTTATATTATGTAAATGTAAACGTAAGTATGCACAATTGTTTAACAGATACCTTGTCACATTCATAGAATGAATATAGCAAATTGTTGAGACCCAGGCAAAGGTGAGCCCTATCTTGATATCCTGCATTTTAGAGCATTTGATGTTAACAATTAATGTTTACCAGTTAGTTTCTATTAGACGGTAAAAAGCAATAAAAATATTGCTTTTGAGATTCACAGAGAAATACAGGGTATAATAAATGATCTTTGGCAATCTACGCCTGCTTGCATTTTTTTGACATAAAAATTTTGTAGTCTCAATATGAATTTTTCTAAGTGCTGCATCATCAAAATGTGTGATATATTCATATTAGATTTAAATGAGTCTACATATAAACATAACAAACACAAAACTAAACAACTTGTGATATACTCATGTCACTGGCCAACATTATTTCTTCTCCGAACAAAAACACTTAACTACATTTTGGTTGTTGCATACCTTATTCATTCTCATCACCTTGTTTTCATCGTCAATTAAAATTAAATATCAACATGTACACGTTAGTACCATTGGTTGTATATACATAATTCAAGATATTGATAATTATACCTTAACTACCTCAACTGCGTCTTTGTTTGGGGCTGGGGTTGTGGCTGGTGACCTGGTTTTGATGTTCTTTCTTATACTACAGTTATACATTTTTATTATATCTTAAGATACATAAGATATACATAGCAAACATAAGACATTATAGTACTTTATTAAAAAACATATAATATAACTTTAAAAAATAATTAATTAAAAAACACTAGCATGCATAAGATGTTAAAGTAGTTAATTGAAAAATATAGAATATAAATTATAAAGAAGCAATTTATTAAAAACATTAGTTAAATACTTTTCCAAAGTATAGAATACTCATACATACTTTTATTTGTGTTTCTGCATATTATGGCCAACCTCATCACATTGACTACACTTATATGACACCACATCCTTGTGTTGTGTTGTGTTGTGTTCTGTTCTCCGCCTCTTGACTTAGGCTGATGTGATTTACATCCTATTTTTTAGGGATAGACAAGAATAAGAGTCGAAGGAGCGATGTGTAAGATGTTATCCACCATAAAAAATAATGGATATCTATTATATGTAGCTCGATACGATTCAATTGTAAAAAACTTGTTGTAGTAATCCTCTGGTACCTTATTCTCATATAAAATGCATGTGAGCATGAAATCTCGCTAACTTGTCACTCTTCACAAGAGCATGCTTGCTTTTGAAGATCAACAATGTAGCCATGAGATCAATCATGAGCTTTATATCGATGTCAGAGCAATACACTACTTGCAAATGTTGTATTGATGTCATGAGCTGACAATAATATACTCGTGTTTTTCTTTTAGAAGTATGTCATTTACCATAAGAAATTGAGGATATCCTTTCAAAAACTCATCAATGCATGAAAGAAAGGATAAAGACGTACTTGAATCGATGTTCACGGTTGGTCTCAATGTACCCTAGTGATATTCAGTTAGCCATCATCAAATGATCGCAATAGGTAGGAAGCATCTTGGAAGACTCTTCGAATGAACCATATAACACCTTCCTTGTATATTCTCATTCATGTCATGCTTGTTTATAAATAACCTCAATACCTTTCTCCCAACTTATGTTATTCATGATTTAGCTTGCAGTCATCTTCAGGTAATTGTGCAAGCGTTTGTGAGTAACACATAAAATCTATTTGGAATACACTGCTTTCACTACAAAATTGTCCACTGATCCACCACATATATGCTCTCTTTCATACATCTTCACTAGAAAAAACGTTGTTTCATACACCTTTGTGCAATGGATCTTCCAATGGCAATCAACCATAGTTTATGGGTTCTTTCATGTGCATACGATATTGACTTTGTTACTATAGCTCTTCACAAATTTTGTTTAATAGTTATTCTTGATCACATGATTTCTCAAAAATACACATAACACTCAAGATTATGAAACCTTTTGCCACCAACAATTTCTCCATCGTTTGAGTATGTTGTTGGCCACTAAAACCGTTTACAATCATTAATTTTTTTTTTTGCAACTCGTTATAGAACTGGGATGCCTCCACTTCATTGATTTTTAAATACTCTTCGTTGAATGAGAATCCATTGAACGAGAACTAAGGGTTTGACTTCCCAAATGCCATTTGTGCATCATTCTCATTCGACATTGTTTGTCCCATATCATTATTGTCTTGGTCTTCTCCTATCATTTCTAATTTCGGCTCAACCAACATGATATATTTATCATCATGGCTATCATATGATTCTTCATTGAGGTATTTATCGCCACTACCTCAATTTGACTGATTGGTTGCATAAATTAAATCAAAATTTGTCATATATATTATTCTCTTTGCTTCCTTGCATGCATTTTCAACTCTCAAAATTAACAATAAAAACAACACCTCCAACTCAAGTATAAATTAAAAAGTCCAAGAACCTTTACCTAGATTTATCATCTACATTGGAAAGCTAGGTGTCATTTAACTTATTGCGATAAAGATCACTAACACGGGTTTGCCTATGTGGTTTAATATCATCTGCAGTAATCCTCTCATTATTAATTGTTTGGGACAGTGAGATGTTCTTCAAAGAATTCAGCTCAAAAGATGGTGTGTAACACCCCAAAATCTAACACAAATTTTGAGATTTTTTTTATAACAGCGAAAATATTTAATTTAAACCAGGTTAAGCATCTCGTGCATGTCACAGGGAAACTTGAAGCAAATACCATCCATTTCATTTCTAATAACAATTGATAATAAAGTAAGTGTTATGAACATTCTAGTAACATAATTGAAATAAACTAAACTAGTTTTAAACATCCCAGGATTATCAATAATTCATGTGTCACTGCCCGTACATCATTCTGCTACCGCTCTGATTCTTTTATTCTTCTCCTGAATAATGGTAAAGTAATTTGAATCATACAGCCAGCCTGAGTAGAAGAATACTATGATTATGTAGATGTACTTTGTAACAAGTATACAATGCAATTGAATATTTAATGGAAAGCATAGCTGAGATAAAGCATGACATATTAAAACAAGTAACAGGAAATCTATCAATTGCATATCACATTTCTAATTCATGAACTAACATGAAATAAATATACACATGTTCAAGTACAGAATCTCACAATCTTTCATATGACTGAAATACTTAAAAAGTTTAATTTAAGTTTCTCTTGAATTATCCCGCGGGTACTCGCAGGCCAAGACAATCGTAATAGAAGAGAACATTTGAGGGTTTATTATACTTGGTGTTTTATTAACCTAGACATCTAACTGAAACTGAAATTCTAAGGGATCAGTTAACTAACCGAGAGAACCTCCCAAAGGCCAAAAAAAAAGGATGCATTTCTAACTTCTGCAAAAGAACTTGGAGCTACCACCTAAGACAATTTGGTAGTATGGGTCCCCTAACTCCGATGATTGGGGACCAACGAGCCATTGCCGCTCGAAGCTAAAAAGCACATGTCCCCGGAGTTGTGTATCACCTACCCTATCCAAGGTAAGCCCGAGTCTGAGTAGTTGTTTACCTTATTAATTTTGTTACTCGACCTTTAGGATATCTCAAAGTTGAGCCCAATAGCTCAACTCATAGGTGCTCACAAAAGTTGTGAACCACACTACAGTAGTAGCGTATTCCCAAATATTCCTACCCTAGATAAGTCAATCAGATTATTTATAGAATTTTCACTCAGACTGCCCTAGTACCTTTAAATCAGTCAAACAAATATTATAATATTTAAGATTCTCTTGTGTATGAGCAATATTACTCGAGTAATCCACTCATAAACCTTAAGTATCACACTTGGCATTTTAATTGCCAATATTAAACCATGGCTTGTATTAACATAACAGGTGTAACCCTTGTTCACGCATCACCGTTATAACTCACCCGAATTACAAACTCGATTATTAACTTATATTTGTTTTCCCACAAGTGTCTAATATCACCCATTTTCAGCTACAAGCATAGTGCTCATATGCAGCAAGAAAAAAAGGTTGACTTCTGTTGGTCCAGGGTCGACTCTCTAGTCTTCTCAAGCTGCCATACTGCAATAAGGATCAACCCCCAGAGGAAGGAGTCGGCTCCTATGCCCAGTATGAGTGTGTGTGCATAGTCATAACAACTATGATAAGCACATATTTAATTGTCTCTGTGTGCGTAGAAGTGTGTGCAGAAGACTATATTAAAGACTTGATTTATTCGCAGTTAGGATCACAACAAAAATACATGTACACTTCTGTGGTTGTGCAGTGATATGTGCAACAAAATGTGTCATAAACAGTGTGTATGTGTGTGTGTGTTGCAGAAATTACAAACATGAAAGTGCATATTTATTTGTCACTGTGTGCAAAGAAATGTGTGCAGAAAGATATATCAAAGCACATGGCAAGGTCATAGAACCCTACAATAAATTAAACTATGCTCAAAGAAAAATAACAAGTATATGTAAGAACCCAATGTCTTTCTACCGACTACTTATCAAAGTTGGCTCCAGGTTGAGTATAAATAGAAAATTTAATTTCTTAAATAAAATGACTAAGAACTATTACCTCAAATCAGAGGTATAGACATCCATGTAAACAGACTGAATCTGACTTGATTAAACAAAAAATGAAATTGTAAAGACCTGTAATTACAAGTGGCCAATCAAAGCTCATGTCACAAGTGGACAGGGTAAATGAATATTGGCTATATGGACTACTATCATACCTTATATACAGGAGTAAACATTAACAATGCAAAGTGATTTAAAAATTCTAGCCAAATTTTAATTTAGTGTTGATTTATGTAGTCACTAGCGTATCTAACAAATTAATCATGACAAAAAAAAACAATTCATAGATGACAACTCAAACTCAAGCTAAAATTTGAAAGAGTAACAATTACACGTTTGTGATGGAATTTATCAAGCTCTAGAAATTAGATTACAATAGCGATTTTAAAATCTCAAGTCCAAGCTCATCAAGTAATTTATCGAAAATAATTGACACGATATTTATATTATCCTTAACAGAAGTCAGAAACCAGAAATGACAAAAATACAATTTAAAGTTTAAGCCAAAGATCGACAAATGCTTATTCAAATCAGGTTTTTTACATTCAGATTATTTTCAAATTATGTATATCCGAGATCAAATGTACTTTAAAATATTCCCAACGCACACACACAGATCAGAGGTTTGATCAAATTTTCTCGATACCAAAATGCAGATCAGCGGCTGAAACTATTTCAAAATTTCTTTAAATATCGGTCACGCATATAAATCTTATGTGTACTTCACATATTGCGGAAAAAAAATCTTTAAATCCAAAGCACGTAGGACGTGGATATGTATTCCACAGTTCAGAATCCACAGATCAGAAGTTCTGAATAGCTTAAGTTCACGCCCATGGTCGTGAGGTAACATATTGCATGCCTGTCACAAGGTACAATGCAAAATCGCAAGAACCCTACCTTTTTTAAGCTTTTCCCCATTTTTTTTTTATTTCCCTCTTTCCGCCGCAGTGAATCCAAGAAACCTTCACGCTGGACCGTGTAAAAGAGAGAGAGAGAGAAGGAGGTGGATAACGAGAGAGGTAATGAGAGGGAGAGATGAGGTTTTAAAGAGGAGCGTGGGAGAGAAAAATGGGGGAAGAGGGAGGTTGTGGGGGTCGGTTTCCCTCTCCCCTTATTGCGTGAAAGGGGCGCTTTCATGCCCCCCCACCCCACACACACACACACATATTTCTAAAAAAAAGTAAACCCTACTTTAGGGTTTACGTGAGTTTTTTTTTTAACATGGATTCTTTCTTTTGTTATACGGATTTGGGTCTTTTACACTATGACCCGTGATGTATTATGGTTTGAGTCCCACACAAGGCTATCTGGATCCAAGGATCCAAAAAAATTTATTTTAATCTTAACTTACTAGTATTAAAAAATTTAAATTTGGATCTAGTTAAATCACTATAGATCCAAATATATTATCCTAGATTCCAAGTAATTTATTATGGATCTAATAAAATTTACTTTGACCTTTACATTTTTTATGCACAAAACCACATTAATATTGAAGTTTCGATGTTCAAGATCCAAATAAAGTAATTTAGATCCAGACCTTTGGGGCATAAATTTTTGGGATCCAAATCGGTAAATTAATATAGATCCAAAATAAACTACTATGGATCCTATATAAGGTTTTTCTCATTTAAGATCCGATTATAAATTTATGGATCCACATAATACTTTTTGGATCCAATACCAAATCTAACCATGATATCGAGGATCCTTTATCAAGGCTCTGAACTAAAAATTAAAATCTACTATTAGATATTCATCAGAATCCAATATCAAATATTCGGATAGTATATAGGGGATATGACATTCAAGATCCAAACATAATATCTAAGATCCAAATAAGAATAAAATAAAACAATGAGAATATCCTGGTACCAACTTATGAATATAAAATTCAAGTTTATTTAGCCGATAAAATTCACAAGTGTTACATGGTGCTTGAGATAGAGGCAAATAATCTATTATTCCATTCAATAATTGCTTGTACATCTCTTCTTATTGCTTCTTGTACGTCACTGTAGACTACTTGTGTAACTTTGTAGCCAACAACATCTTGTTTAACTTCGTAAACAATGGTTTCTAGTTCAACTGTAATAGCACCTATAGCTTTACTAACAACTAAGTAAACGTCATCACTATATAACATTGATTCTACATCATCATCGTCAAAGACATGTATCCATATTTGTTGGCCATCTTTGCAGAATTATGTTTATACTGGAGAATCATTGACACTTCTACATATAAATTTTATGAGACTTCAATGCTACAAATTTCTTATAGTTGCTATTTTAGAGACCAATATAGATCCTTAAATAGGTTGATCAGTGCTATAGTAAAATAGCCTTACCATTTTAGAAGCCATCATAATTGCATACACTAACCACACAATATCATTCAGTTAACAACAACGACTATAAAAACCAACAACCCACAATAACCCCTAACCCTTATTCAATGCTTGTGGAGGACATAACACTCTTTAGTGTCATGGCCCACCATCCTGTAAAACCGATAATACTTGGATGGGTCTTTGCCCTTCATTTGCGAAGGGTTTGATATCTCGAATAATTTAATCAGACCATCCTACAACAACAAATTCAAAACCTGTGATCGGGTTGGTTTGAATCTTGTGAACCTCCTGTCCCTGGTCTACTTCAGATTTTTTTTGTACCCACTTTCCTTCTCATTATGTTTGTAGAGGGCACCTATTTGGGTACCTCCCCTCTGCCCCTGTTAGCCCTACCTCTAGTATTGGTGACCTTGCTTTTGACCTGGATGACCTTGTTTGGAGGTTTGAATGATATTCACTTGAGCTTTGGACGGGTCTGGTTTTTTATAGACATTGTTGTCCTTATTATTCTTCAAGAACCTATCATATACCCTCCTTCTAATGCCTACCTTAAAGGTGGTAGCCTTCTTAATGAGTTTGGCATAACTCTCCACTTGAACCATGGTAATCAAGCTCCTCGGGGGCTAGGAGAAATCATCTATGATTATGACCAACACATGCAAGTCTAAGATCGACTCCTTCATTTTGCTAGTCATAGTCCTCCATCGGTTTATAAACTCATGGGTGCCCTCCTTCTTCTTTTTCTTGAGGTCATACAATTGGTTGATTGTGCGCGGAGCATCCGCGTTAAAACAAAACCACTCTATGAACATGTTGATAATTTGCTTGAACTCTCAAATGTTCTGAAGATTTAGGGTGGCAAACCAAACTAATGACTCCCCTTTCATGCTCCTGGGGAACTAGTTGACTAGCCTCCTCTCATTGTTCCAATATTTGACCATAGTCTCCATAAATAATGTTAGGTGAGTTCTCGAGTCACTTTTTCATTTGATTTTTAAAAACGTAGGAGGAACTTTATTGTCTTCATCATCATACCCTTTAGGTAAGAAGTTCTTCGTAGAATACTTGCTTCGACCCATATCCACATATCTCATTCTAGTGCTCAGATTCTGAACCATGCTCTCAAGGGCTTTATTTTCCTATCTAACTCTAAGGATCTAGTGTGGACCAGGCGGCTTACCTGGTGCCTGTGAGCTCTCCTCTCCCAATCGGACACTTGGAATTCACCCCAATATTCTTGTTCTTGAGCATGTCTATCTCTTCTCTCTTCCAACTCCTCTCAGGTTTGTTGGTACTCTTCTCTTTCTTGCAATTTCCTTGTCATTTTCTCCATCTTCCTCATTTGATGTCTCATTTGTGCCAGCTCACCACTCTCCTTGATTGAGGGATTGACATGAGAAGTTATATGAACTCATCTTCTGACTGACTCACCTGTGCTGGAGTTGTCCCTCTCGTAATTCATTAGAGGAACGTTACAAGGAACTCAGAGTATCGACGAGAGATGTATTTCGGTTGTACTGGACCCTTTCCTTTTTTCCGTGGGTCTCTTCATATGGATCCACCTCGTACGCGATATTTGACATCTAATATGACATCTCATGCATGAGTCTAAGCAAATAGGGTGGCATCCCATAAGTGAGTTTTTTTAAGGTGGTTCCTCTGGAATAGATTGGTGGTTGGTCTTCTTAGTCCAAGATCATATATTCATGATACTCCAAACAAGTAAAGAGAGATTTTGCAATCAGACGGGTATCCAAAGTTTTCTTAAAAAGTACTCCATGGATCTGCGATATTTTTTGGGGTTCTAGGATAGGGGTTTCCTTTCAAATTTGATACCTAATATACTCAAGCTAATAACTTAAGAGTACTGGTATGGATGTTTTGGCTCCAAATAATATTGTTACCAATATACCCAAGCTAATAACTTAAAGGTACGGGTGAGCAGATCCGAAGTTCTAAATTGTAAAACAAAGGAGAGTTGAAATCCAAAACAAAAAAGAGAGTTTTAATCCTAAAAGCGAATAGAAAAAAGTTATATGCCCGCAATTGAAAAAATAAGGTTTTCATATAATTTTCTAAATTTGTTGGAGGCTATATTTTCTTAATTTCTAAATGTTATGCAATTTCTCCAGAAAATAATTTAAAAGCCTAAACCTAATATTTATGCATGAAACTAATGCAAAAAGGTCTATATTCGGAATAAAAAAACTAAATAAATTAAAGATTTAGGATAATAGGTGTTGGACGGCCAGACGAGGTTAGACGGCCAGACAGCTAAATAGCCAGGCAACCAAACTAGACCAGACGACTAAAACAGAAAAGTAACCTTGGACGACCAAAGAATTAAGGGTTGTAGGGCCTAGACGGCCAACTCTGCAGGAAACTTGCAGGCCCAGAATAACCAAGTCTGCAATGAGGTCACAGGGCCAAGATGGTCAAGTTTGTGAAAATGATCTGCAGGACCTGAATGACCAATTTGCAGGGCCTGAACGACCAAGTCTGCAATGAGGGCACAGGACGAATACGGTCAAGTTTACAAAAATGATCTGCAGGACCTGGATGACCAATCTGCAGAAATATAAAAGGAGAGAAAGACAGATTCCAGCCGAATGACCAAATATGTCTGAAACAAAGTTTAGCTGGACAGTCAAACCTGTCAAGGACAATAGAGTAGATGACGAGCAGACAATACATAGACATGGCCTCAAACGACCAAGTCTGCAGAAAAAGCAAGATGGACAAGTAAACCTTATTTAGCCATCCAAATAAAACAATGATATTCCGGAGAGCAGTAAAAATGTAGGAATACAAGTAGACCCTCAGACTGAAGTCTATGAGAAAAAATGGGATAGACAACTAAACCTAATTTAGCAGTTCAAACAGAATAACAATATTATCAAGAGCAGTCAAAATGTCAGAATGTAGACAAGCCCTCAGACTACCTAGTCTACGAGAAAAGTAGAATGGATCGCTAAACCAGTTTAGTCGTCTAAACAAAACAATAATATTATCAAGAGCAGTCAAAATGTAGGTGCAGACATGACCTCAGACTGCCCAGTCTGTGAAAAGAATAGGGTGGATGGCTGAACCAGGTTTAGCCATACAACAAAGCAAAAAAAAAAATGGACTAAAATGCAGGTCTAGCTACAAAATGTTAAAAAAAATGGCATCCCATCGTGATCGCCAAAAAATTGTTGATAAAAAACTTTTGAGACTTACCTTTTAAATCACTAAAAACTTCTTTAAAAATATGTGGGGACATCGTTCAAAATTTGAACGTCCTTCACCAAAGGAAAGGTAAAGCTGGAGCATGCCTTTTGATTTTGTAGCGCAACTCATAGAGCAAATGATGCAAATAAACAAAAAAAATATGTAAGTATCTACTCTAAACTAATAAATTTAACTTAATGAATAAAATGAACAAATAAAATAAGGAAAAGGGGAAACAAACACACCTTTTTTGGACCCAAGGTCCTTTTTAGGATTTGAGTTCTTTTCGTCTATTTGGCAACATTTCCACCAGAAAGTGAGGGTTTTCTAAAGTTGTTCCAGCAGAACCTTCGTGCAAGTGAGGAAGATTGAAGAGACGAGTGTTGATGCAACATTCAGACGTTTTCCTTCTCCCCCTTGATCATAGGGGTGAGCTCCTATTTACAAGCACTAAGAGATGAGGTTAATTGGGATGAGTTCTTTCTGAAAGAAAGTTTATCCAGGAAGAATATTATCTCAGAATCGTGTAAAAGTGGTTGAAAATGAGACAAATGTTTCTTATTTACTTAAACTGATTGGACAATCAAACTGTTTTGTCTGTTTGGAGAATGACGACTAAACAGGTTCGACCATCCTCTGGAGACATGATAAGCTAAATGTCAGATAGACCAGACTATTAAACCAGAGTAGTCGTCTGGAAACAAGGTAGATATTGGACCGCTAAATTGAGATAGTTGTCCAGGGTCAGACAACTAAAATGTGATAGACATCTAGGGTCAGATTCTCTAGGTTTTCTCATGTTATTCCCTTTGTGAGCTCCAACCTGTAACTTGATTATTTAAAAAATGTTAGTATTTTTGGAATCTTGAAAAAAAATTGGGTGTCTACACATGCTAAAAAGGAATTTCATACTGAAGTATTTCAACAACATGAGAAAGTCTGTGCAATCCACAACATTTTTATGACTTTCACATCAAAAGGTAGACTTTTGCAATAACAGATGCAAAACTCTTGGCAAAATTCACCAGGGAATCATGTCGCAATTTTTGTACTATATATGCAAAAGTCATGGAGATTATCTAAGATTATCTAACTTTATTTAGGAGAGTAGAAAAGCACCATAAATTTAACTAAAAATAAAAATAATTGAAATAAATGACAATAACAATTTTGAATTCCAACTTAACTCTCTTCCCCTTTCATCTAGATATAAATGGGATATTGCAATCCCATATGACAGGTTTCTTATCTTGATAAACACCTAACAAGGAAAGCAAATTCTAACCCTACCATGGTTTTAAAACTAGGTGACTCGGCACTCGGCTCGTCCTTGAGTGACCCATAACTTTGCCGGGTCAACTCGATGACTTGGCCAGGTCATCTTAACTTTATATTTTATATAAAATATATGAATATATGTATATACTATGTATATTTTATAGTATTTTATCAATATAGTATATAATATGCATTATATGATATTTCTGTAATATATTTAATGTATAATTTTATTAATATTTGTATAACCACATTTTTATGTATAATATATATTTATATTATATTACATATAATATATATAAATATATATATACAATATATTATATATGTATATATGCAAGACTCGCCCATGACTCGGCCGCGTCAACAAAATGAGTTTTTACTCATTTTTGAGGCAGTGACTGAGCGATCCGGGCCTACTCAACTGAGTCATTGGGTTGACCTTATGACTTTTTAAACTATGAGTGAAAATAAGATACATTGCTTGGATCTAATATCCCTTACAACAACCCAAAATAAAAAAATATCCAAACTAAAAACTATAGATCTTAAAAGATCCAGTTAACCACATGGACTTGTATATGCATCTCACTTGCATCACAAGGGCTTGTAAATGTCACTAGGTTGACGAGAGGTCAAAAGTTCGAAAGCACGCCCCTTGTCACAAGGTCAAAGCTGGTGTACTCCCTGGTGGGCAGGGGGACCTCAAGAGGGGTTTTACCAACGGGAGGGCAGCTAATGTGCGGTCTATGGTTGGGGGTGGGGATTCGAACTCAACTTAAAAACCTGGTCCGTATTCGATCTCAGTCCGATTGAACAGATCCGAATGCTCGTTCGGATCTTTCTTAAATAGGAATTGGGGGGAGAGAGCGAGAGATGGCGGGAGCCGGTCTGCATGTGAAGGATCTCCCCTCTTGAGGCCTCTCCTCCTCCTCCGCTCTATGTTATACCATGGTACTCTCTCTCTCTCTCTCACGCTTCTTTCGCTACCTAAGAATAAAAGTTTCCCCTCGTCTTTTCCGTTCTTATTGCAGAATCCATTTCCGAAGTTCTTCCTTTTATTTTCGGGTTGGAATTTACTGGATTGCATGCGATTTACGATTTACGATGACATTCTGGTCTGAAAATTGGTCTATTTTGATTGCCCTAATATGCGATCGTCTGAAAAGTTCCAAGAACTTAGGGTTTCTCTGTGCATGTTTCTGATATTGCTTGCATTTTCCATCCTTTTTTCGAGAGAAAATGGCTGCGGGTGTTTCCATGCAATGTTTACATCACTATTAGTGAAACACGTGGTTGGGCTTGTGCGAAAGCAGTGATTTCTAAAATGGTTTATAGAGGCGATCGTTGCCTTCGCAATGCGGAGATTTTCCTTTGCCCAATTTACGTGAAGTGGATAGGAATATGTGGTTGGGTTGTTACATTTTGAAAATTTGGTTGCAAGTCGGGGGATTGTTCGGCAATCGGAGCATGTATGTGCAGAAACTCCTATTTGCGATGGATTTAATTTTATCCTAGTAGTGTTTATGTGTTGAATGAGATAATGGTGTTTATGTGTGTATGTGTGTGTTTTTTCTTCCCTCTGTTTGTGTTGCATAATGTTGAGTGTTATCTAGATTTGTGTTTATCTTTTGCTTTCCAGTTTAGCAGTTCAGCTAAAATGTGCTTTTTATTGCATCGAAGTAACGTGTTGTAATTGCAACAATTGTGATAGCAATCGCTAGTGCTTGGTAAGTGTTCTGTGCCTTAGATTTTCTGTGCATATTTGAACTGTGGTATAACTATAACTGGAAACACTTGCAAACCACCAATCATGGATGTACAAGTTGAACCTCTTTATCTTTAAGTCGATCTTCCAATCCATCATAAAGATCAAAGTAGCCAAGTGGCAAACATGAGATTAAAACTCTTTTATGTTTATGTTTTTTTTTTATTGCTGTGGTCCTATTTTGGTAAGGAGGGATTCATTTTGCATAGATGTGTTCATGCTAGAATTGCTTCTTTTGTCATCGCGCGTGTGAGATTTTATTTGCATTCTGTGCCTTCAATTGCAGGTTGAATGTTTGTAGTAGGGATGGCAGTGGACCGGGGGAAAGCGGGGCCCCGCCTCGCCCCGTTTGGACCGGGGATGAAGGGTATGAAACGGGGATGGAGGCGGGGACGAAGGTTAAAATCCATCCCCGTCCGGGGGTGGAGGCGGGGATGGACGTGCACTTTTCCCCGCCCCGCCCCGTCCCCGCCTCAACCCCGCCCCGACCACTTTTCCCCGCAATATCCCCGCCCCGCCCCGCCTCATCCCCGTTTGAACCGGGGATGGAGGACATGAAACGGGGATGAAGGCGGGGGTGGAGGATAAAATCCATCCCCGCCAGGGATGCGGGGCGGGTGTGGAGGATAAAATTTTGAGGCAGGGCGGGGGTGGAGACCTTGTCCCCCGCCCCGCCCCGCCCCACTGCCATCCCTAGTTTGTAGTGATGTTAGGGCTAGTTTTGTAATATTTATGAACCAAGAATGAGAAACTTGGATGCATCGAACTGATAAGAATCAGGAGTAGTCAAGCGGGGAACATGACATTGATACTTGGAGATGCAATTAGAATGTAATTATTGGAATAACCTTAATTGTGGTGCGTGGGTTCCAAGTTGAAAGGGAAGGTCTAATGAAAACCAGAAAGAGAGGATTTTGGTGTGTATATACTATATGCAATGTATGAAGGGAAACATGAAGTCTCATAAGTTGATGTTTATCTATTTATATTTGTTAGGTCCTATTAACAATTTATCACTGTATGTCTAAGCTGCTATTACCAAAGTTATCCATGTTTTGCTTTAAAAGGTGTGCTTTTAAATGTAATAAAGGCATTTTTTTTGTAGCTAGATATAGGATATTGTTTACAATTGGTACTTGAAATCAAGGTTGTAAAAAAAATATCTGTAGCTGTATCGACCTGGCCCAAAATAGGATACATATTGTATCATAAAAAAATCATTTGTTTAATTAAAAATGGAAAAATCTAAAAAAAAAATTCTAAAATTTTCTATGTAAGAAACAATTACATTAGTTACAAAATAAAACTATAATGTTACATATCACACAATTATGTACTACATAAAACATTGAACATCCAATAATCAAAATAATATGCTATGAATGGTATGCATATCTCACAAGAAAAAAAGCAAATTACGAAATAATATGCATGTTAAACAACAAAAACTAAGCTAACATGTCACCAGATTCATAATAGTGTGTGTTTGCAACTTTGCATAAACAAAAAACAAAGTCACAAAACGTTTTTCATTACTTAAAATTTTACACGACCATTTTTTTTTCAGAATTCAAACAAAAACAAACTAGATGATCTCAATCATCATCGTCATCTTCTTTTTCTTGCAAGAAGTCACCCCGAAATCACTCTCAAGTTTTCTAGGAATGAGTATGAACCGGCCCTAAGGGGCTTTATACGTTAAAAAAGAAAAAATGGTACAACTTAAATTACGCTGATTGTGTATTATAATTGTGTGATATGTAAGATACACCTAATACAAATACAATACACACCTGTATCGAGTTACGGGTGTGTATTGTGTTGGGTCACCTCATAGATACAATATGTACAATAGTGTATTGTATGTTATACTGTGATAGTTAAAACATAGCTTAAAATCTCAACCTAGTTGTCAAATTTTCAGTCATGCGGCGAAAAATGTAAAGCCCACAATTTTAAAAAAAATGTACCAGACCCTGGTTGGATTCGGATTCAACCCGGATCCGGGTCCAACTCCCCCTCCCGTGCCTTTTTAAACACCCTCGCAGGGGGGGGGGGTTGTTAAACCGAAAACGCAGCCCTCTGCGAAACAACCCCCCCCTCGACAGTCTGCGTTCTCTCTCCCCCCGTGCCTCCCGTCTCTCCCTTTTCGGCCACCCAACGCCGGCGCACCGGCAGGCTCACCGGAGTTGCCCCAACCTTTCTCTCTCCCCGATAACCTCTCGCTCGACCCTGACTCACCCCTCGCCTCTCTCCCTCGTCGGGATCGCTAGGCTCCCCCTTGTTGGAGCTCCCTCAGGTATGCACCACTCTCTCTCTCTCTCCCGTCTCATGTTCTCCCCTCTTCCCTTTTCTTCGATTGACGCCGGCAGGAGGGGCGACCCTCCTGTCCTCTCTCTGTTTTCGGTAAACAGAGGCAGAGGAGGGGCCCCTCCTCTCTCGCCTCCCTGTTAAAGCATGGTAGGAGGGTGTCGCCCTCCCGCCCTCTTTCTTTTTGACATTGCAGGAGGGCTGCACCTTCGTGCCCTCTCTTCTCCCTGATAACCCACGACAGGAGGGTGCTGACCCTCCTGTCCCCTCTCCCTCTCTAGGTTTTCTGATTGGCGGGCAGGGGTGACTGTTATCCCTGCAAAATTTTCCCTTTGAGCGGGATTCTTTCGCATTTCAAACATTTCTCTTTAATTTTGAAAAATTGAAAATTAACTCGCTTCCGTTTTTGAAAAAGATGTGAAATAGGGACTCGCTCGTCGGTACGGGGTTCAACCGTTTCTGGCTCCTTTACCAGGGCTAATCGAACCAAGGATCAAATCAATGCCTTTTGCTTTGCCTAAATTTGACTGAGGAATTATTTCAGAATCTTAAACGCATATTTAATCATGCTTGTGTCATGAATTTTGAAAATGATGACTTAAATATGATGCATGCTTTAAAATCATTTTGATTTTGAAAATATTGAGAAAATACTTCAAAAGTATAATTCCAATTGAATTTTGAAAATACATTTTGAAAAGTGTTTTGAAATGACTTTAGAAATTTATTTGAAATGAAATTTGAGATAGAAATTGAGATTTGAAATTTGAAATGGAAACTGAAAAATGGAAATTGAAATAAAATTGAATTTGGATTTGAAATTGGAATTGATATAAGAATTTGAAATTGAGGGCAAAATGGGAATTTAGAAATGAATTTAGAAATTGAAATTTTGGAATTTAAAAGTAAACTTTGAAATTGGATTTTGAAATTAGAATTTGAAACTGAAATTCAGGATTTTGAAATTGAAAATAAATTTTGAAATTGAAAATAATTGAAATCAACTTGGAAAGCATATTGGAAAATATTAGAAGTAATTTTGAAAATCACTTGGAATTTGACATTTGAAATACTTTGAAAATGAAAATGATGAAATGATGTGATTTTATGATGAATGCATTTAATAAAGAAATTCAAAAAGATTTTATTTTAAAAGATGATTTTTTTGTATTTTTACATAATTTAAAACAAAATTAATCTTTAATACATTCATGACTATGGCCACAAATGCATTTCAAATTAATTTATTTTAAATTCTGATAAAAGAAGAAAATATGATGTTTTTCAAAAGGACCAAAAGTGTAGGTCAAGTTTTATTCCATAAAAGATAAAAATCCTAAGCATTGTTTGCATTCTAACTATGACCATAAATGCGAATCATCTACTTAGGGTTGTTTACCTCGTATTAAAATGATGCATGTGCCGTTCGTGTTACACCATAGTGCTTTTTGAAAGATAAGATAAAAATGAAATGCAAAGTCAATTACGAGAATTTTAAATGCAACTACATGCTCATACATTCTAATCTATACAAGAAACAGAAATTCTCATTAAATGAGATTATTACAATTTTTAAATTTAAAAATAAATAATAAAATTCTTCTAATTCAGGAGCGAGACCAAGATCTTTCACGCTTCCCTGCAAAAGACAAAATACACAAGCAGTACAAGAGAAGGACTAGAACTATATGATGCGAAACACATTGAGTGAATGCTAAAAATTAAATTGAAACAAGAAATAATGATGCTAATGGAATGCAGTTACAAGGATGAATGCAATTTCACTAAATGAAAGTTAAATGCTAATGCAAACAAATGCACAATGCAGAGACTAAACACGTACAAGTAAAATGCTAATAATGCAACAATTTCTAAATAGCACACACATTTGCAAGTAATACACACCAAACAGCTAAATGCCTAAAATTACTGTTGTACATCTCATATCCTAATCTATTTCGCAGAGTAAACTAACACAAGTAAATTGATCTTAGCAAACTCAACAACTTTAACTCACAAATCAACCTCATCAATTGATTTCATACATCAATTCTCACAGTAATTCTAATTCACCCAGTATCCTGATCTCAGCAGATCAATCAAAACTTCACAATGGATTAGATCTGAGAAGGCAGACGCCTATAAAAGACTCAGATGTGGATATACTGCCTTAAAGTGCTAATGCAAGGAATGAATGCCCAGTAATGCTGCTGTAGTATGTTCGATGCAGTGAATTAAAGTGACAGATTTTTCTTTACATTGCTGATAAAATTTGAATGCAGAGGCATCTATGCAAGGCTGATCCGATAAAGAATGATGTCTAAATTTGAAATTGCAGCAAACAATTATGTGTAGATGCTAGAATATATGCTAATGTAAACAACTGCACTACTGACGATAATCCAAATCCTCTGCAATAGAACATGTTGCAGAAGGGCAGCAACAACCATTGCTGTGAAATATGCAGCACCGCGAGAAGTGAAAATACTGTGAGATTCAGCTGAGAACCGATCTCAGTAATCCAGCAAAGCAAAGAGTTTTCACGATAGTTCAAATGATGAATTCCCAGTAGATTCAGAATTATTTTTCACGGCACAGCAGAGGAATTCCTGTTTTGCAGCAGATCCAGCAGGATTTCCGGTGAGTTAAATGAGTCATTCACAGCAGCTCAGATCTGATTTCAGATCAGCTGCTGAGAATGATTTCATAGATGAGTGAGAGGCATTTTCAAGAGTCTATTTCCACTGCAAATATGAAGACGCTTTCACGGCAGATTCAATAGATGAATTCACGGTGAAATCAAATGCAGAGCAGATGAGGATTTAACCGTGAATTAGATCTAAGCAAATGCTGGATCATGCTGCAACTTACTGGATGCTAGATGAGGGATCGATGATGCAGGTGAATGAACAAAGATGTAAATGAATGCTGTCTAAAAAAAATGCAGATGAATGCTGCTATGTTTATTGAAATAAAAGAAAGATGTAGATCTACGATGAATGAATAAAGCAATTAGAAATTGTAAATGGAATAAACCTCAAATGCAAAATGTTATGTTAGATCGATGATGCAACAACTAGAAATTAAACATGCTGTAAAAAACCAAAAGAAAAACTGGAAAAGAGAAATGAGGAAGATCTTTCCGTGGAATAGATTGAAGGAGGGATTGAGAGGAGAGGGAAAATGATGTACAGATTATAAGGTATGCATTATATATTTCAGACGATATCTATTGAATCAAATGCATCAATAATGCAGATGAAAGCAACGAACGATGTGATAATGCTGAAACAAGTGTAGAGATGTATGTGATGCAGAAATTTTCCCTTATGATACGCTTGAGTTACAGAAAAACCAGAGAAATTGTAAGAGATGAGCAGGGAAGAAAAGAGAAGAGAAGGAGAAGAAGAGAAAATGAAGAGGAAAACTTACCAGTTAGTTGGAGATTGGAGAGGTTGTTCTAATGAGATCAATTGAGATCCTCTGTAGATTCAATCCTGGAAGCTCCAGCCAAACCTTCTTGAAATATGCAGATGGAAGCAATTGCCAGCAGCAACAATACAATCTGCCTATCGGCAACCGTTTCACACGATCCAGACTTTGATTGCTTCAATTCTGATCGAGATGATCAGATCCGCCCTTAGTTCCTCGCTAGATTTGAAGATCGATTGAGAGGTTCCTGCACAGTCTCGCCGGATGGATCTCCACTGGTCAAGAAAGGAATCTCAGGAAGAAAGGAAGATGAAGGGGAAGAAGAATGAGGAAGGAAAAGAGGAGGGAAAGAGGAATAAAAGAAGAAAAGAGGAGGGAAAAGGAGAAGAGAGGAGGGAAAGAGGGAAATCATTTTCCTTTTTCTCAAAATTTTAAAAAATCATTGCCCCCTCATTCATGCCTTCCCAAGGAGAGGGTGGTTTTGAAAATTTTCGAAAATACCCTTTTAAGTTTTCAATTTTTTTTAAAAGGGGTTAGTTGCAAAAGATTTTTTGAAAACCTCTAAAATCATTTCATTATTTTTTGAAATTTTGCTTTTCTTTTTCTTTTCTTTTATTTTATTTTTAGAAAAAAGAAATATAAAATGCAAATGCTTTAAAAAATAAGATCCCGATGGAATTTTAAAAGATTTTACAAAATATTGAATTGCAAAAGAGAGTTTTTGAAATAAAAGAACAAATTTTAGATTTGGATTTTAGAAACGGATCTGGATTTGAGCTTTTGAGTAAAAAATTGAGTTTGGATCTTGAACTGAGAAAATGAAAGGAATGGATCCAAATAGAGATTGGATTCGAGTATTTGAGCCACACAGAGAATTGATTTTGAATTTTCAGATTTAGATTGAAAATAGAATGATCAGGCTCAGGATTGAACTGAGATATCTGATTTGGATCCAGGTTTGGGTTTGGTATAGAAAATGGAATTGAACTTTGGATCTCTAACAGATAAATGAATCCGAGAAATTATTAGAAATTGACCCAATTGCCCTTCTGAATGACTCAAAAAGTGGAACTTAAGGTCAGAAAGGATAATTTTTAGAATTTGAAAAATTTGGGGTGTTTACAGTGACGCCCTGCCTCTCCCCCTCTTTTTTTTTTCCAGCCTGTGAGCAAGGGGGCACTGCCCCCTGCCACCCCACTCCTTGCTGCCTATTGCCCCCCCCCCTCGTCTCCCCTTTTTCGATCGGCAGACCAAAGCCACCATTATCGGTGGCTCTGAATTTGCCAGGAAGGGGGGGGGTGTTGAGCACCCCCTTTTTCACAACCCCCTCCCCTTGTGCTTTGATCGGGGGAGGGGTGTTGTCCCCCTCCCTGCTCCCTGTTTCCTCTTCTTCGGTCAGCAGACAGGGACGATGCCCCTGCCCCTCTTCCTTTTTGGCCGGTTGGCTCTCCCTTTCGTCGGGCAAGACAGGGGTTGCGCCCCTGCCCCTTCTCCCTCTTCTCTGTTAGCGGGCAGGGGCAATGCCCCTGCCTCCTTGTTTCAGTTAGCGGGCAGGGGGCGACGCCCCTGCCTCTCCTGCCCCTTCTCATTTTCCCCTTTGTCCTTCAGCTGAGACATGTCACCGAGCTGGGCTCGGCTTGAACCGAACCCAACCAGGTCCTCTGAACCGGTGGACTGAACCTAGGCTTGGTCCTGTCCAGAGTAGGGGCCAGGCCAGGCTCGGCTTGGTAGCCGACCCCACCCCCGCTCCCTCTGTGTTCCGGGTTGGGGTCGGGCCCCTTCTCCTTTCTCTGTCAACCTGTCGGGCAGGGGCGCAACCCTGCCCTATTTGGGGTCTCGACCCCTTTTTATTTCCGAGCATTTTAGTATTTTTTGGATAAGTTCTTATCTTTTACTTTTTACAGCTCGCACAATGGATCTCGCTCGCGTCCCGAGGCCTGATTCCTTCGTCTCTTACACTCGGACGCGTGCGCAATCCCGAGACTCCCCAAGGTAGGGGAAAGTTACGCAAAAAGGACAATGAACGAACTGAATTAGGCAATTAATACTAAAATGAAAAAATGATCAATATATATGCTTTTAACTCAAGGATGCGGTTTCACGATCTTTGTTCTTTTCCTTTGTCATTTACTGCTTTCTGCTTTTACTTGGCCACTGCGCTTCAATGCACATGCATCTGCTTTCTGTCATTTATTGCTTTTGTCATTTATTGATGTTGTCTTTACTTTGCCACTGTACTTCAGTGTACAGGCTTCTGCTTTCTGTCGTTTATTGCTTTTGTTATTTACTGTTGTCTTTACTTTGTCGCCGCGCTTTAGTGCATATGCTTTTGCTTTCTGTCTTTACTTTGCCGTCGCGCTTTAGTGCACAAACTTTTGCTTTCGTATTTACTGCTTTCTGTCTTTGCTTTGCCGTCGCTCTATTACGCGCTCAGGCTATTGTTTATGCAGTTTATTTGGTTGATGTACGGTTTTGTACATTGTGCATTGCTTATGCAATTTATTTGGCTGGTGTACGATTTCATACATCGTGCATTGTTTATGCAGTTTATTTAAGCTCGTTGTGTAGTTTCACACATCGAGTCTCGCTTTATGTCAATTACCTTGCCGCTGTGCTAAAATGTGTACATACTTACACTTACTCTTAAAGACAAACTTTATGTCAATTACCTTGTCTAGCCTTTTGAAAAAGGGGATTTCATATAAGATTTAACTATTTGAAATATCCGTCGTTTCGAAAAGCAAAAATCAAACTTTTGATGTTGCAACCAAGTCTTTCGCTCAACCCCGTATAACCCTGAGAGTTACGTACAGTCGTTTGTTTTGATATTCAATAATGACTCGGATATCTCCGGCTAAAGGTACAGGACTTTGAGATTTTCTAAATAGAGTTTAGGGTTACATTGTAATAGATGTATAAATGCAACCCCGTAGGACACGCAAGAGCGTATCCTATCCTGTTTCTCAATTGCTCATTTTCGAAAGGCACAAGTTTGCATATGAGCGTTAGAGTTTTAAAGAAAAAGAATTCCTTGCGAGAATCCAGTTTTTTCTAATTACGTAGTTTTGCAAAAGCAAGGTCTGCATGCTTATGGTTTGCGAAAATGCAACTAAGCCTTCCCAAGTTGGTGCATTTGGGAGAAGTGTTTTACAATTGCATTTTGAGTTTCTGATCCAATTTGGATAACCCCGATTATGGGTATGAGCATGTGATTGGGTGCGGTTCTGTTGAGAAACTCATACCCCCATTTATCGAAACCAGTATCACGAGGCATGCGCATCATGCAGATACTGCGATAGACAGATGAGAGATCTATGGCAATCTCGTTTCATGCGAGTTGCACAAAATTGTATCCATAGTTTGAAAGACAAATCATGTCAAAATAAGATATTTGGTTACAGCGTATTCTATTTATGCACTTTTTTTCAAAGGTTGCGGGTTTGCCTGTGGGCGCTAAAATTCTTAAGAAAATGATTTCTTTTCGTGAATCCAGCTTCCCAAATGTACAGTTTTGCAAAGTAAAGTTTGAGAGCCTATAGGTTGCGAAATAACAACTAAGTTTTCTCGAGTCAGCGCATTTGAGAGAAGTGTTTTACAATTGCGGTTTGAGATTTCGATACAACTCGGATAACCCCGATTAGGTGTGTGGGCATGAGTTTGGGCGGGGTTTTTGCTGAGAAACCTGTATCATAAATAGTATCGCAAGACATGCGCAACATGCAGATATTGTGATAGATTGGACGAGATATCCGTGGTGATCTCGTATCGTGCAATTTGCACAATGTTGTTCAAGTGGTATAAAAGACTCGATCTTGTCAAACTAAATATTTGTTGCATCGTTTCTTTTTCGAAATAATGGAAATCGTTTTTTTTTTTTGAGAAACTAATACCTCTTTCATCATAGCCGTGCTTTTAGAGAAGGACATCATGTTTATACTATGATGATTGGATGAGAGGTTCGTGTGATCTCGAAGCATGCGAATGGCACTTTGTGGAAATCAGTTAAATAGTGATGTTTCACCTTCACAGGTAAGATGCTCGTGTTGGTTTAAAGGACCAGAGCATGTCAAATAAAATGATTACGTCATTTCTTTCACAACATATTAAAGCTGGGGTTTCTTTATGAGAAACCTATACTCCTCTCATCTTAGTCGTACTTTTAGATAGACACGGCATCTTAACACTACGATGATTTGATGAAAGGTTTGTGGTAACCTCACAACGTGCAAAGACATAATAATGAAATGAAAATCATATAAATGATGATGATTCACCTTTACAGGCACGATGCTCGAGTGGGTTTGAAAGACCAGAGCATGCAGAATAGGTCTTCAGTTAAATAACTCTTGACGCACCCATTTGACTCGCTGTTTTCCGTCAAAAGAGAGGATAAGATGGTACAAAAACTTCGATGAATAGGTTCTTAACAATCACCCCTTGAACAAATGACTTGGTGTCCTCAGTCATCGGAGTTAGGGGACGTGACTACCAAAAATTATCTTAGGTGGTAGATCCCATAGACTTCTGCAGAAGTTGGATGCATCCTTTGCTACGTATGCCTTTGGAAAATTCCCTCTTGGTTATTGGTTGTCCTCTTAGGAGCGGACTCAGCCTGCTACTCGAGGTATCTAAAATACATGGCATAATAAACCCTCAGATTAGTCTCAGTTTTATCTACGTTTCGTGCCTTATGCTTACCTGCAGACCAACTAATATCGAAACAAAGTTATCTTGCTCACATTACCTGTTGAATCTAGATTAGTTCATATTACTTGTCGAATTTAGATTTGTTCACATTATTTGTTGAATTATGCATCATGTATTAATTAACTGCCTATGCTAGCTTTGTTGTATTAATTGTTGAATTGTGTATCATGTGTTAAATAACTGCTTATGCTAAATTTAACGTATTACTTGTTGAACTGAGTATCATGTTTGAATTAAATGCATAATACATGTTCGCATCACCTGTTGAATTGAGTATCATGGTTGAATTAAATGCTTATGCTAGTTTTGTTCTTTATTGTCTTACTTGTGCACCTACCAGTTTTTCATAAAACTGACCCATCTTATGGGTACAAGTGACGTTAGGTTTACGAGACCGGCGATGACACGATGACGTGATGGTATCAAGATGAGTCTCTTTCCCTAATGTTTCGCTCTTGAAGACATTTCTGTAATTTAGCATAAAGGTTTTCTTGAAAATTCTTCTTTTATATAAACTGTATTTTTACTCTATTTGGTTTTGAATGTACGGAGTTTCAAATCAAAAGGTTTCTCAAGTCATGCGCCCAATGTCTGTTGACGTGTTGTTTCAAAAATACCATTTTTCACTGAAATGCCTTTTTAAAACTCTCATAAATGAATGATTATAAGGCTTTCAAGTATGGAATTTTTGGGGCGCTACAAAAAATCTAGTTGCAGATGCATTTGGAATGAATTTTAGATGACAACTAAAAATTTTGTTGCTTATCCTTACTAGTTTATGGCATATTTGTTTAAAATAATAATATTTTTAGCTTAAACAGTTATAAGCTTCATTTGTATAAGAGAGAAGGATATGTGTGGTGAATTTGTGTGAAGCAAATGTGTGGGTTCTGGTGATGTGGCCTTCCTTCCTAGGCATCAGGGAAAAAACAAAGGGCAATGATCCTGTAGAGAAGGGGGAAAGGTAGTCCCTTCTGAACTAGAAGTCACACAGATGGAGGAGAGGATATTGGAAAGAGTGAAGACAGACAAATATATCATTGGATTTATCACGATTATCTGCATTAATGTTGTTCTAGTTGTTGAAATCATTCGTTACAAATTTATCATCACCATCATGAAACTGTTGCTATTGTTGTTGTTACATTTGGATTGATAGATGGTACATGATATTATGGATTTGTTGATGTATGTGTACTGCTGGACCTTTGAGTGACCATACCATTATGATATTTAGTTTCAGAGGGGTGGCATCTTCGATCATGCACCTTTACCAAAGAAAGATCTGTGGATGTATGTTGCTTTTGAAGTTCCTAATACTCTCCTGACCAGATGTGACTGGGTTTGGATTAATAACTTTTGTGGGTCCAAAGCCCCCTTTCGGTGTAATTGGATTTGATCCATATTTTTTAGTGTAGAGATCTAAGTCAAATCTGGATATTGCTGAGTTGGCTGAGTTCTTGAATTTCAGATTGCTTTTTGAGTTTGTACATTGTTTTTCTATTCATTTGCAACTATGCAGTTTCAAGTCGAGCACAGTGGTTTGTGTTTTTGTATGTTGTCTTAATGTTAGCCTTGTGAGCATATGTGAAGTTCTGGTACTTATGTGCTGTATCTTTCTCCAGGTTTTTAGGCTTTGCGCCAAATGATGGGAAGTTATAAGGTCACCTGTTGAACATCTAACACTGCATGAAGGAACTGTCTTCCTTCCTCACAACAGCACCCTCATTTTTGTTCTCATGATTATGGGATTTTGGAAGATCCAACCGGAGATCCTTAAGCTCAACGTAATCGTCCCCCCTCCATTTCTTCTTCTTCTCCTCTTCTTTCTTCTGCTTCCTCTTGAGAAACTCCCTTCTTAACCTCCTCCTCATCCTCCTCTTTTTCTTCTTTTTGTCCTCCTGCCTGTGACATTCTCTTCTCCTTCTTGCTAACCTTCGGCAAACACGGTTCCACTATTTCTATGACATTTTTTTGTTTCCTAAAGTATCCCATATTAACTCTGCAAATTACTAAATTGTCTCTCTCTCTTTCTCTCTCAGTGCTGCAGAAGATGATGCCTAGATTAAGTATTCGATGTAGGCATCTCAATCTCCATCCTCTTAACATCATCGGGCTCACACGACCTCTCTTCACATCCACCCCTTCTTTGTACATCGAAAACCATGGGGCCCCTTCTCCTTCCGACGGTCCATCAACTGTACCACAAGCCTCTCTTCTCCTACCCTTCGAGCCAGAAGATAGAGAGAGCAGATTTGTCGGCCCTAAGAACCCCATCACCCATGTTCTCCACAACTCCTCTCCTCAGATTGTTGAAGATGTCTTCAACTTTGTCTGTCGATCCCATGATGAAGGGGATGACGAGAGGATTCGCAACCTGTGTGTAGTCCCTCCTCTTAGCAATGAACAGGTTGTCACCATCGTGTCCTTGCTTGCCGAGAAGGCAGGATCAAAACCAGCATTCTTCTTCTTCAATTGGTCAATCGGCTTTGGAAATTACCGTGCGTTCCTTCGCTTGTACTTGGCCATGGCAGGCTCGCTCATTCGCTCTCAGAATCTCAAGATGGCCCAAGAAGTCATGAGGCATATGGTTGAGAATCTCGCCAGAGTTGGGAGACTGAAAGAATCAATCGATATGGTTCTCGAGATGCAGAACCAGGGGTTGCCCCTCGACGTCCACACATTGAACTGCATCCTCAGGGTTGCGAGCAATTCGGGTTCGAAGGATTTGGTCGAGTATGCATTCATTGAGATGGTGGGGAGAAATGGGGTCTTTCCAAATTCATGTTCTTTCAAGACGCTGGTGGGCTTCTATTGCAAATTGGGGAGCATTGGGGATGTGGAGAGAGTGTTGAGGATGATGGTAGAGAGGGGAAGTTGCATAGACAATGTTGCTTTAACGGCAATCATCGACACATATTCTGCAAGAGGTTGCATTGGTAGGGTGTTTGGGATAATTGAGAGGGTGGGAAAGATGGGTTTGTTGATGAATTTGATCAATTACACGGCATTGATCAAAGGATTGTGCAGGAGGGGGAGTGTGAAACAGGCTTTTGAGGCATTGGAGGAAATGGTGGGGAAAGGAATGAAACCAAATGTTTATACTCATACCGCGTTGATCGATGGATTGTGCAAGAAAGGATGGACAGAGAAGGCATTCCGATTGTTTCTAAAGCTTGTCCGGAGTGATAATTATAAGCCTAATGTGCATACATATAGCTCAATGATCAGTGGTTACTGTGAAGAGGGGAAGATGAATCGAGCAGAGATGCTGTTGGCTAGAATGCAGGAGCAGGGGTTGATCCCAAATACTGTAACTTACACTACTTTGATTGATGGGTACTGCAAAGATGGAAATTTCGATCGAGCATATGAATTGTTGGATGAGATGATACGAAAAGGTTGCATTCCGAATATCGCTACTTACAATTCGATCATTGATGGTCTGTTCAAGAAGGGAAGAGCTCACGAAGCTCATGGTTTGATCAATTTGGCTCTTGAACAAGGATTGAAACTTGACAAATATGCATATACCATACTTATCACTGAGAATTGCAAGCGAGGAAATATGAAGCAGGCATTGGATCTGTTCGATCAGATGCGTGAGGCAGGTTGCAAGCCTGATATGCATACTTATACCACATTGATCTCTGCATTTTGTAAGCAGCAGAAGGTTAGAGATAGTGAGAGGCTCTTTGATGAAGCTCTGAGAGTTGGTTTAGTCCCCAGCAAGCAAACCTACACCTCTATGATATGTGGTTACTGTAATGAAGGCAATGTCAGTGCTGCTATGGAAATCTTTGAGAGGATGAAGGATAGCAGTTGCATCCCTGATTCCATCACCTATGGGGCCATGATAAGTGGACTCTGCAAAGAGTCCAGATTGAATGAGGCGTGCTCATTGTATGATGAAATGATAAACAGGGGATTGTCCCCTTGCGATGTTACTTCTGTCACTATCACTTATGAATGTTGTATGAAGCAAGAATCTGAAATTGCTTTGTCTTTGGTGGATAAATTGGACAAGAGATTGTGGATTCGTGCAGTTACTATACTGATCAGAAAGCTTTGCAGTCAAAATAAAGTTGATTTAGCGACACTGTTTTTTTGTAAGCTATTGGATAAGAATGTGGCTATGGACCCTATAACTGTAACTGCATTCACGAATGCATGCTACAGTTGCAACAAGTATTCTATTGCTGCTAAAGTTTCTGAAATGTTTGCCAATGGGAATTGTGGTTCTTTTAAAGATGTATTGTAAAAAGATGAGATGATGATGATATGAACTGCTAATTCCTTTAAAGATCTTGGTTGTTGATGGCAGTCTTGTACTGCTTAGCTTGATGATGGCCACTCCAGTCACTCGGTCGCCATTGCATAATTATCTAAGAAACCTCTTCTCGGTCTGTTGTGGTGATCAGATTCCCAGTGTGTGTGAGAAATTGGTATAATTAAATTGCTGACTAATTTTTTTTGTTGAAAATCAATTTAACACTTTAACTAATTATCAACTTGCAGGTTTTGGCTTTTAAGAATGTTCTGCAGAAGACAATGAGTTTGCTGCAAGGCCCTCCTGGCACAGGGAAGACGCTGACTTCTGCAACTATTGTGTATTCTCTATCACACGGTCACTTCATTTTGCCCTCCGTACCCCTGTCACGTGGGTCTCCATGTTGACATACGTCAACACTTGACAAACCATCTTACCCTCCATACATAAAAGTTTGTATCCAATTTATAATTTATAATTTACAATTTATAATTATATTTTTAGTATATAATATATATTTTAGTTATAACATATATATTTAGATTATATTTAGTTTATTATGAATTTATTTTCTCTCTCTCTCTCTCTCTATATATATATATATATATATATATATATATATATATAGAAAAATGGGACCATGCTAAATCCATTTGGTGCTAAACCATGTGCTAAATGGGTTTTTGGGATTCTCAGGTGCTTTTTATGCGGTTTCTGCTCCATAAATGTGTTGGGCATGGTGGATTTACTAAGAATCCACATCTGGATCATGTGTTTTAGATGAAAAAAATGATGTTTGGAGCCTCAAAACTTTGAAAAGATTTTAGACGGTTGATTTTTTGAACTGTAAAAAAATCCACCCATGTGTTGGTATCAAATGCTTCAAGAGCTGATCCCTGTAAAATTAATTGCATAGATCACATCTGTACGGTCAACATTTAACAATAAAATAAAAAAAAGCTCAAAAAATGCATATAGAAGCTGTTTACCACCAAATACGTTTTGCACAGACCCATCTCTCTCTCTCTCTCATACCTTTGTTCTCGTACCCATGTTACATATCATGTATTATATAGCCAAACTAGGTTAGGTAGGCAAATTTTAAAATTTTGTAATATACTTCGATGCCATCCTAAAACTTTGGTTTTCTATATCTTTACACTCTGTTATACATGAATATATATACAGCAACGTAACTGTTACAGATAACGACTTTCCTAAAATAAGATATATGTTATATCTGACCTTTATCTCTTTACATTCTCCCTCGGCGCCTCTATACTTAGCAGGCCCAACTTGCTAACGTTATATCTGAAGTTTTTCTGGCTTAGTACTTTGGTAAATATATTTGCTCTTTGAGCTTTACTTGGAATATATTCGGTGGAGAAGATGCCTGTCATTATTTTTTCTCATCCAACTCTATATGTTTTGTTTGTTCTTGAACCACCGGATTAGCTGTTATATGCATCGCAGCTTGATTGTCACAATATAAAAATGCCAGTTTTTTTTTTTTACAACCAAGGTCTTCAAGGAGATATGTCAACCATACAACTTCACAGGTAGCCGCTACCATGCTTCTAAATTCGGCTTCTGTCGAGGATCTAGATACAACTGCCTATTTTTTTGTTTTTCAAGATATGATATTATCACCTAGAAATGTGCAATATTTTGATGTAGATCTTTTTGATATAGGATAGCTTGCCTAGTATAAATTTACATAGTAACTCAATTCAAGATTGTTATCTGATTTCAACATGATGCCTTGTTCATGTGTTCTTTTTAGATATCTCAATAGCTTGGTAGCAGCTTCTCAATGTTTTTCTTGTGATTCATGCACGAATTGACTAAGTATATGAGCGGTATATGTAATATCTGGACTAGTAATGACAAGATAAATGAGCTGACCAACTAATCTCTTGAAATTTGCTGCATTTGCGACTAGGTTTCCACTATGATCAAACTTCTTTTATAGTTCCATGAGTATTTATGATGGTTTTGCCCCCAAATATCCTGTTTTCTTTAACAAATCAAGAACATATTTCCTTTGATTGAGAAATATGCCCTGTCTTGACCGTGCCACCTCTATGCCAAAAAAATATCTCAACTTTTTTAGATTTTTGATGTGAAAAGTTTTATCAAAAAGTTCTTTCAGCTTCTCAATTGTTATATCATTACTGCCTGTCAAAATGACATCATCTACATAAACCAAAATAAATATTTCATGCCCAACATATTTTCTGAAAAATAATGAATAATCTGCCCGATATTGTATGAAACCAAACTTGATAAGGGTGTTTGAAAATTTTGCAAACCATTGTCTGAATGCTTGTTTGAGCTCATATAGAGATTTATTTAGTCTACATACTCGAGTTTCCCCCTATCGATGATATTTGAGAGGCAAATTCACGTCTAATTGATGGAGATCCCAATGACGTTTGGCAACGATGGATAACAAACATCTCATAGTGATTAGTTTGGCAATGGGGGAAAAGTGTCGTGATAGTCCAATCATTCTTGTTGGGTATAGCCTTGCACCACTAAACGAGCCTTGCAGTGTTCTATGCTTCCATCAAACTTGTATTTAATTTTATACATCCATTTGGACCCAATAGCGTGCTTCCCTGGTGGCAGGGACATAAGAGTCCACATGTTATTTGCTTTCAGAGCCCGCAACTCAGTGTCCATGACAACCTTCCACCTTTCATCCCTCATAGCAGCGAAATAATCCTTAGGTTCTTCATTTGTAGAAATGGAGGCTAACAAAACACGATAAGAGGTGGAGAGTTTTAAAATTTTTAGAAAGGTAGATATGGGATGAACGATAGAATCTTGGGAGTTAGGCAACGAATGGCCATAGAGAAGAGCTTGGTTGCATTCATAATACGATAGATAGGCGGGTCTAGATCGGATCAGTGTAGACTGTCTAGCCTCCAAATTATTGGAAAGACCAGAATGACTATGGTCACTAGAGTTTGGGCATGGACTGGGATCTTGAAACACATTTTCAAGAGGGAATTGAAATGGTGTATGTCCTCAACCGGATTTGGTAATATAGTTTTATCAATTTGTTTGAAAAAAATTTAAAAAAATTATGGATCCTTAAAAGGGAAAATAGTTTCATGAAATACTACATCTCGACTAAGAAATATATTATTTGTTTCTAAATAAAAAACCTTGTACCCTTTTTTACCAAAAGGATACCCTATAAAAATACATTTTATGGCTTGAGTGTCAAATTTTGTTTTAGAACTATGATGTGCAAAACATAAACACCCAAAAACTTTAAGATGATCATATTTTACCTTGGACCCATAAAGAACTTCATGGGAAACATGGGTGTGTGATGAAGTAATGATAAGAATGCGGTTGATTAAGTATATTGTGGTGAGAATACATTCACCCCAAAATTTTCTCAGCATATTAGCTTGAAATTTAATGGCGTGAGCAATTTCTAATAAGTGAATATTTTATTTCTATAATGCCATTCTGTTGGGGGGTTCCAATGCAAGAATGTTGGTGTAAAATTTTATTTTTATGCAAAAAATCTTGAGTTTCATGTGAAATTTTTTTTGTTCCATTATCAGATCGAATTTGTTTCACATGTCTGTTAAACTGAATTTCGATCATTTTAATAAAATTTCTCAAAATTTCTTGTGTTTGAGATATGTATCTCATCAAGTAAACCCATGTAGCCTTGCTAAAATCATCAACTATAGTTAAGAAAAATTGTGAAAGATATCACATTATAAGCTCCCCAAATATCAAAATAAACAAGTTCAAAAATTTCTTGTGAATGGCTTTCACTGGTGGGAAAGGGTAGTCATGTGAATTTGGCAAGAGGACAAATTTCACACATATCTTGTTTATTTTGAATCAAATCACAATCTTTAAATAAAGATTTTAAACGAAAATTGGAAACATGACCCAAACGCATGTGCCACAGGTTTATACGATCTTTACTTATTAAAGTGGTGCCTATCATACTACCACCATCATCAAGAATATAAAGTCCCAAGCATTCTCTACCCGATCCAATCGTCTCCTTCTTCTCCTGGTCCTGTATTTTACATGAAGAAGAAGAAAAAATAGCATTATAATTGTAGGATTGACAACGTTTAGATATGGAAACAAGATTTAACTTGAATGATTGAACAAATAACACGTTATAAAGAATTAAATTTGGGGTCATATTGACTTGACCAATATGAGAAACTGAGGTAAGTGTTCCATTTGAAAGTTTGATGGGTTTGAGGCCAATGTGTTTTTGGATGTGAGTCAGCGGGAATAAAGAACAACACATATGATTGGTGGCTCCAGTATCCAAAATCTAACTAGAAGAATGAAGAGGTGAAAAACAAGAAATGCTATTACCTGCCATGCTCACCATTGGATTATCTTTACCTGCCTCGAGAAGGGATAAAAGTTGGTTGTACTGATCTAAGGTTAACTGAGGAGCAATGGGCATGGATTTTTTTGACCCTGAATCAATATGTGATGCATTGGCAACAACTTGAGAATTAGAGAGTGGCGAAAATCTATGTAAATGATAACATTTGTCATTTACGTGCACTACTTTTCCACAATGAGCACATTTAGGTCTCTCTTTTCTTTTAAACCGATTCTCATGCTGATTTTTTTGAAATCTAATATTTTTTTCAGCATCCGTGGCCATATTTTCTTTCATGAGTGAAGGAATACGAACATCACTTTGTCGTTCTTCTTGAAGAAGAAGATTATAGGCTCTATTGATGATCGATAGGGGATCCATAACAAGGATATTGCTTCTAATTCCCGCATATGATTCATTTAACCCCATGAGAAATTGAATTAATTTTTCATTTTGCCTATAATCCGCTAAAGCCTTAGCCGCTTCACATGAGCAGGTTGGCAATGAAAGTTGAATACTGAGTTCGTCCCAATATATTTTTAACCTTGTATAATAAGCGAAGATGGATAAATTATCTTGACAAAATATCACAATGGACCGTTGTAACTGAAACATATGAGGTCCATTCACTTGAGTGAAACGCTCGTGGAGTTCGCACCATATTTCTGCTGCCACTACAAGAAAACTGTTAATTAGCGACGAAAATTTATGACAGATTAGCTAGAGAAAACTTTCTTCATGAATCCGTCGCTAAGTAGCGACGGATTAGCGATGAAAGTTGTTTTATCGCTAATCCGTCACTAATTAGCGATGGATTAACGACAACAATTTTTTTGTCGCTAATTCTCAATACAAGAAAACATTTTAGCGAGGGAATTTTTTCGTCGCTAATCCCTCGCTAATTTTTTATTTAAACCGAGCGCAAAATTTTCCCTCTCTCCCCGTTCGAAATTTAAATCCACCGCGCTCGATTTAAATCGACTTTGATGATGCAGAGTGATCGCTGTGCAAGTCAGTTCATGGTGGACGACGATGATGCAGAGTGATCGCTGGAGGACGGCGACGCCGGAGAGCACGCCGGTTCACGGAGGACGACGACGCCAGTTCATGGAGGACGGCGATACCGGTTCACGGAGGATGACGACGCCGGTTCACGGAGGACGGTGATGCCGGAGAGCACCGGTTCACGGTGGACAGTTCACGGAGGACGGCGACGCCGCCGGTTCACGGAGGACGACGACGCCGGTTCACGAAGGATGACGACGCCGGTTCACGGAGGATGGTGACGCCAGAGAGCATCGGTTCACGGTGGACAGTTCACGGAGGACGGCGACGCCGGTTCACGGAGGACGACGACGCCGGAGAGCACCAGTTCACGGAGGATGATACAAGTCCGGCGATGAGGCAGAGCGATCGTTCTGTGCAATGCCTGTCGGGTGCGGTATAAGTCCGGCTTATTGCTGCCAGAATACCGCCCGACAGGGATCAATTTTTTTTTATTTTTATTTTTAAATTTAGCGATAGATTAGTGACGAATAATGTCCGTCGCTAAGCTGTCGCAAATTAGCGACGGAATTAACAACAGATAAGTTTTTTCGCTATTTAGCCAGCAAAAATTCGCGATGGCCTCTATCCATCGCTAATCCGTCGCTAAATAGTTTAGCGATGGCTTAGTGATGGATATAGTCCGTCGCTAATCCACGATTTTCTTGTACTGTGCTGATTTGGCATATATGACACTTTGTGCAACTTCTTTAATGAGAGAGTTAAAAAGCCAAGAAAAACTATATTATTTCATCTAATCCATGGCATAGCATTTGGAAAAGAAGCATATGGTTCAGAAAGGCTATCGTCAACAAAAGTCATCTTATTTTTTTGCTGTTAAGGCTACTGTCATGGCCCGAGTCCATAATGCATAATTATCTCCTATGAAAAGATTTGAGACCAAAGCTTGTCTCGGATTGTCTGAATGGTGAAGAAAATAAGGATTATTGGTATTGTTAGTGAACTCAACATTATCGGAGTTCATTTGAGATGACGACGCTGACCCAATGCCCATGATGATGGCAAAAATTTTGTAAACAAATTTACCATTAAATTTGATCTACTATTCCGTTGGTTTAGAAGGCCAAAGAAGAGTAGTTATGCCGCATGCAATGGAGATCAGTGGCAACAAGTCGCCGAATGTAGATGCTCTTCAAATCAAGAGATGTAATCTGCAGATCAAATTCTGTAGAAGATCGATCAACCGGTTGAGTTCTTGAAAACAAAACTTGCAGATTATGTAAAGAGAGACTGTGGACGAAGAACCAGCCAAATGAATGGGTTGTAGATGATGAATCAGGCAAATGAATGGACTGATTCCGAACACTCTGCAAATCGAGCTTGATCTCGGTCTATATAGACGTATGCACTTAAAATAAGTGCAGGTCCGTTCAGAACATCGTCTGCTTTGATACCATGAAAAGTGGGATATGACACACAAAATGAAAGTGAGAAAGATAAATTTCATTGATATCTTTACACTTTACTGTACATGAATATATATAACGTAACTGTTACATATACGATTAGGATAAGCACACAGTAAAAAGGTAGTTAACGACTTTCCTAAGATAAGAGATATGCTATATCTCTTAATTATTGGTAGACCTTTATCTCTTTACAGTTGCATGTGCTCCTCACCGTTCTGTGTTTCTATGTGATTGTTGTTTAGGTCTTGGTCTGTGTTCCAAGTAATGTGGCAGTTGATCATCTTGCTAAGAAGACAAGTGTGACTGCTTTTAGGCCCTGTTTGGAAACTGCCAGTTGGTGGCAGCTAAGGATGAAGTTATGGAATCCCCAAATTTTGTGGTTTTATCAAATTCACATGGTTGTTTGGGACATGTGGAACGGTTCAGCTGGGGATTTACCGCTTGTGCTGCTGAAAAGCTGAAACTAATATTGGAAGAGCATTGGGAAGGACATCAGTATGGGAGCTGTAGTATATGACAACTACCATCTAGGTGGGAAGTGAAATGTGGAACTGGAGGTGTCAAATATCACCCTAGTTCCATCATTTCTTACAACTGCATCCTTCCCAAACAACTTTGGTGCTGGGTCTTCCCCACTTCCCACTCTAGTTACTTCCGATGCCTGGTTTCCAAACAGGTCCTTAATGTAGTTGCATGCATTGAAACATTTTCTTTTTCCCTTGATTTTTTTGGAGTATTTTATGGCATCCATTTACTGTTGCTTAATATACCTTAATTTGGATTTATGTATTCTGTAACTTCTGAATGCTTTTATTGATATTATTGAGTGGAGAAAAGATGAGTTTCTAGAGATTTTGTCTTCTATTGTTATTTTTCGGTGGGGATTTTACCTTCTTTTTTTTCCTTTTATTTGTTGAGTTTCCCATTCCCTTACTGATGGTTTTTGGCTGAGTTGTTAAAGTTGCTAGTTACATGCAAATCTAGTGCCTCCTTTGGGCTTCTGTATTTCTTTGGAAACTTGTTAGTGTTTCGTGCTGTAAGCTTTGTATTTGTAGAGTTGGTTATTGCTGATTGTTCTATCTTTTTTTTTACCTCAATGGGATTTATACATAATTTGCTATGGATCTATGGAATGTTGTTATTAAGCTTTCACCTTTTTTTGATGAAGAAGTTTCACACCAAAGCAGCTAATCTTCGGGTGGGGTCACCGACACTCAAGCCCTTATGGAGCCCACCAGTGAAAGGCACCCGCACACCTGGTGTGAATCAAACCTGGGATGAAGGTGTCAACACTTTCTCGTGAGGCCCATTGCCACTTAGGCGACTCGGGCGGGTGTGAAAAGCTTTCACTTTCGTGGCCTTTTTTAGAAAAAACTCACAGAGAGCAATTTTCTCTCATTTGGAAGGGTAGAAAAAACCTTACGGTTTTTTTACTTTGTATCACTTTTCCTACATCTTTTTAACTTTCAAACCTGCCCTAGGCAGGAGGCCAAGAGAAAGTTGGGCCTAGGGAGTGATAGAAGTTAAAAATGATGACCAAAAGGTTGGAGAGAAAAATATGTTGTATGTCCTTCCTATCCACAACATCAGGAAAAATATGTTGTATGTCATGCCACAGCATGGCTTCATGGAAGAGGCTTAGAACGTTGCAATGGAAAATCACTTCGTTGGGAAGAATCTAGCATGGGCTGTAATTGACTAGCATGGTAGTTTATGCTTGTTACAAGAACGGTCATGGTCAAAACCATAATCAAAATGGTACCAACTAATCTTCTTATATATCAATTTTCAATGGATTGGACCATACTATCTACTGAAGGTGAGTTCAATTTAATGCCCTACAGAAAGTAGGATGCCGTAGGAATACCTAACCGATGGACCAAGAAGCCAGAAATGTGAGCACCTAACCAATGGGCCATGAAAGCCAATTTCAAAAGCAAGAAACTAGTTTAAGAAAGAAACTCATTTATAAATGCATATGAAACTCATCCCCAAGAATATAGGAAACCTGTACCAAGGTTTCATCTATAAATGCATATGAAATTCGTTCATAAGAATATAGGAAACCAGATTCTTAGTAAGTGAAACCAGAACCAAACTTGGTTTCATCTATGATGGTGGCTATAATTGTATCCCTCTCAAACAAGGTAAGAGACAGGGGATAATAGGACCTCCACAACCTTCTCTTACACCTTTCTTATATGTGTGGATCTAGCTTACCTCCATTGAAACCATTAGCAGGTTTCTTTCACTTCCATTAAGACTGCCACCGGAGATTGTTTCTTTTTTGTAATCTAAATATGATTTTTGTACTTATATCAATTTCATGATTGAGTTTTGAGAAGACACGCAAGAGATCATTGTCATACTTGAATTTACTTTTCATAAATTCTTGTAAGAGGCAACCCCTTAAATCGTTTAACTTGAGATTGTTGTATGTTTTTTCTTTATTTAATAATTGCCTTAAAATATTGCTTTCAATATTTTGCTTTTACATATTACTTTGAAACATTGGCTAGGTGATATTTTGATTTTTGTTGCTTTTGCTTTTCTTAGCATTTCTTTTGTCATAATATATATAATATATATGGCGGTATTATTCTTATAATATAAATGGTAAGATGTAATTTTCATAAACTCATACCATCGTCAAGGAAACCACATTACTAAAATATCTTATCAATGTCTATTAGAAACTCATACCAAAATTTTTAGATACATGTTTCAATAAAAACATACCCAAAACTTTTGAAGGCCTTGCTTTCCGGTTCCCGAACCTGTCTCTGGCAACTATAGGTAAAACCCTTGAGGTCCCCCCTGCCCATTGGGGAGGACATCTAGCTTCAACCTTACTGCAATAGATGTCACTCATGGATTTTGAACTTGTGACGTTCTGTCAACTTGGTGAGATTTACTCATCAGATGTCATTTGTGCACAAGTAATGTTGCCTTTCTTAAATTTGGTTTTCAATTTCAACTTGCTAATGATTTGTTTAAGTCAAGGTTTAAACACCCTTCACCCCTCTGCCTGGCCTGATAGCCCTCACCTCCACCCCTCTGCCTGGCCGCCCTCACCTCCACCCCTCTGCCTGGCCTCCCTCACCTCTATCGACCTCGCCTCTGTCTGCCCCTCTGGCAGCTGCGCAAGAGAGAGAGAGAGAGAGAGAGAGAGAGAGAGAGTCTGGCGGTCGATACATTTTTTATTAATTTGTTCCCCTCATCCCTGATCTTTTCGTAACAGGGAGTGAAATGAAATTAACACACTTTTATTAATTTGTTCGCCGCATCCAACGTTTGTTAAAAATGAAGTTCTTTTTGTGATTTTTGTCCTGCACGATGCGCCATAAAGTGTGCTGTTAAGGTGTGTTTGATTCACTAGACAAATTTCACCTGGACACACCAAATGGCTAAGACTTATGAGTTGCACCCCAGTGTGCAACTCTCATACATCCTTTTGAAATATAAAGGGGCTGGAAGCCAATGGACTCTGCTGTAACAGCTTGGTTCCTGCATTACACATATCAAACAGGGGACAACACCCAGGCAGGGACTGGTCTGTCACAACTCGGTTTCAACCCATGATTCAAATGTGCCCTTAGGGTTCATGTGTCAAGCAGAAACTTGTTACTTTTTTTTTTGCAAACACTCACTGCAAACAATGCATTTTCAAGGGCACCATTACAACAACACAAAAAGAAGTAGCCCTTGAAATCAAGGAGTGACCACCCGTTTTCTGTGATAACATTTGTGCTGGGTTCTGAGTGAGAAAACACAGTCTTAGGTGTGCATTTGTTTCATGTTCTTTCCTATGAAAAAGACCTCTTTCATAAAATTACCAGGAAGTGAAATGGATATAGAAAGCTATGCGTGAAGTATGAAGTTGGGAAGCTAATGTTTAAAAGTAATATGAAGCGTGAAGAGGGATTCGTTCTGAAAGCCATTTTGAAAGTGTATGAAAAGCTAAAAAAACAAATGTGAAGGAAGCAAGGGGGGAAACAAAGGAAAAAGCAAGGGGAAGAGAAGGGAAAGTGAAATAATAATAATAACATGAAAAAAGCACAAAAAACAAGGAGGGAGGAAACGTTTTCTATAATCTTGGTCACAATAGGTTCTTATGGGAAGCACAAAAACAAAAGTACCATACTTGGTCACAATAGGTTCTTATGGGAAGCACTTTCTCTCTTGGGCCAATGTTGTTAGTATCGGTATTGGCCCTGAATCGTTTGGCCAACTATTCAAGTGAATCGATTGATACTGATTCTCAAGTGAATTGCTCTGAATCGGCTAAAAAAATAATTCAAAAATAATGTGTCAATCAGAATGTGACAAGTGTTAAAACCATTAGCATAATATTAAAAAATTAATTTTAAATATTTTTTATATTTATTAAAATAAAGCCGATTCATGTTAATGTCATATCGATTTTCTGCTGATACGATACATATGGGCCAATACAGTTGGATTCAGGCCTATACTGACAACATTGCTTGGGGGGGGGGGGGGCGTCCCTTTCAATGAAAAGTTGCTTTTGTTGCAAAGATGAGGAGTGTTCCGAACTGCTATGTTTTTCACCTTTTTGTTCTTCGAAGCCCGCGACACTGCGAATGGGCGAGTCAAATTACAAAACTATACTGGCTTTTCTGCCTTTGGGACACATTTAGCTTTTGGCATTTAAAGACAATTCCTACACAAAACAATCCTAGCGAACTGTGTGTGTGCAATTAATGTTATTTGGTGCAATTAATTATCTTTATCTTAAAATTAGTATAATTAATTAAGTAATTAAAAGTAATTAACAAGTTCCCATTTACCGAAGTTACTATGTGATTTCTAGAATTTTACTTTTTATTTTATTTTTTATAACTTCCTAATGGGCCCGGCGGGCCTAAAATCCTGGCCCAATCCCAACCCATGGCAGGCCTCGTTGCCCACCCCTAGGGGCTTGTAGCACCGAGTTTGGTAAGAATCTCAATGGATCAGATATCTGCTGAAATGAATCCATTTATTATATGCGAGATCTGAAAAGCCACAATAGGATCCGGTACTACAGAATCTTGATTTTTGAGACCCAAATACAAGCAAAAGCAAGTGATTATTATACATATAGGGGTTTGTACGTGATTGACTTGGATTAGGTTGTGACCCTCGTTGAGTTATTTGGATCTGAACCATATTTGATGAGGTTGGATGTGGTTAAGCAGGCTTTCTATGCTTCAAATCACTCTAATTGGACCGTTCACTTTCTTGTGCACCGATAGCGCTGGATAATCACACAATCCGGATGGACCCGTTAGAAGCTAGGACCTGGGCCTGCAAGCTAATTAATAGGAGCTTGGTGCAAAATTGGATCCCATCCAAGACTTTTGTAGTCGGATCTGGATCATGGGCTGAAACCAATTTGACTCAATCGGGAATTTCCCTTATTTTCTGAAGAGAATCAAGCAAATGTCAGGCAGGTTTGCAGCTGGAAACTTGACCGGCCGAGTTGGATTTTGATGCCAACGGGTTCAAGTAAGATTTGGATATAGATAGAAAAGTTTTTATCAAACCCAGATCTCATTAGTTGTTTACGATAATTGAAGCACGTTACGTTTACATGCAAACATGTTTGGATGTGGATCAGATTTGGATTCAAAAAATGAAATCCAAATCCGACGCATTTTAACAAACTGGAACATACTCGTTTTTGGTATTATCTCAGCAAAGGAAATTCCCAGGAGAAACTGTTTTTTTTTCAAGAAAATATCGAGAAAAATCTGGGCACATTAAAAAAAAAAATAATGTTAAAGAACTAGTGAAGTCATGATAAAACCCAATGATAAATTGGGTCTAAGGCATTTCCAATCCATTGCATGAAGAGTTTGAAATAGGGATGAAAATGGGTTGGATTTGGTCTGGATTTGAATCTGAAATATAAACAGTACGTTCTAATCTTCATCCATATCGATGAGGTATGGTTGAATCCAGATAAAAAAAAACATGTGGTAATATTGGACCTAAAAAAAGGGAATAAAAATAAGCTATTTACGTGTAGAAAATGCAATCAAGTTGGATATTTGATTCGGGTCAATTCCATATCTGACTTAAAATGCTGACAGGTAGGCTACCAGAGCTTTTCACGATCAACTAAGCTAGCTAACTGTTGGTTACTATTCACTCAAAATAGCCAAATCTAACCTGAATCCAAAAAGTAATCCGATTGAACAGATCTGAATCTGATTTGAGTGCACATTCAGATTTTACTTAGATGATCCAAATCCGAAAATAACACGTAAGACTCAGATCATTTATCTGACCGTATCTGATCTGTTTGCAGCCCTAGTTTGAAAGTTTGCAGTAAAGTAACATGTAGTCATAGATGCCCAAGAGGGATCCACCTTCCAGTTAGGTGCAATTGTGGTTTGACACGTGACATGGGAGAACTATGGTTTGAAACCCACAAGGGATCTGATGCAACCTCTCAAAACTTGAGATTGCAAAAAATAGCCAGATTATGCCTATACCTACTGACCTGCATAGCTAAGCAAGGAAAGTAAATAATAATGAAAAATAACCATTAAGTTACAGAAAAAATCAAATAAAATAACAATAGTTAATCATCCATCGACCACCTCAGAAAATCCTATGGTGTGCAGTTTTAGAGAACATAAAAATAACCCTAATTCAAAATTGGATCTTAGGTAGTTCCATTACGTAATAAAGATTCAAATTTAAATTAAAACCCAAATGAAAAACTAAACTAGAAACTATATCCAAATGGATCTTTTGTGGACTTGGATTGCACGTTGGTCTACTCTTGCATCATTATCTTTAGATTGAAGAAAACCCACTGATATAATGATCGGGAGGATCTCTTCCGAACCTTGCAACACCCTAGCACAATTACAAAGCTAAGAAACTATGAAAACATAAAAAATAACAGAAAACTGCATGAAAACCATCTAAAATCACTCATAATTATTAATTTAGCTCTCTTTTTCCCTCTCTATAATGAATATATATATAGTGAACCCAGAGGGACCCTAAAAACCCTAATCCTCTTAGGGATCTGAGATGGATTCGAAACTCAAGTAAGATCTAAACAAGATCCAAATAATAATATCCAACTAGCATAATTAAAAAAAAAATGAATAATTAAGATGGATCCAAATGAACCCAATAATGATTCGTCCCCACTCCTGTATATTCTTTTCGTGTTAAAAAAGACTTGCCCTCAAAGTTAAATTTAGTTTGTGTTTTTTTTTCAATTTTGCTATATTGTTCATGCCACATAAATACAATATGTTATATGAACATGCCAAATATGACCCTTACGGAAAAAGACAGACATGCTCTTGCCAAACCAATCATAATCATCCATCATGTCTCTACGTAGAAAAAGATCAAATGAATCATACATATCCAATAAAGAAATAACTCCAATATGAGGTACCCATCACTCCATACTCTATGATGCACCTTGGGATTCGAGAAAATGCTTCATGACGTTTAGGGAAATTGTGTAGGTATTATTGGATCAGGATATTAGGTTTGGTTTGAGATGGTTCATTGTGGCCTAGATTCAATAGGTTTTGGGTATCAATTGTGATAAAGAGAAGCTCTTTGTGATTTGGATCTAAGTAATTTAGGTTCATATCCAAATTGGGTTCATGTATGGATGGATCAATGGATTCTAGTTTGGGTTTTGAGAGATCCAATAAACTGGATTTAATTAGACCAATTATGAGATTTTGGTTTCAAATCTTCTTTCATTGGACATAGGTCTTTATGAAGGTTGTGGGTAACTTCTATTGGATGTTTATCTGGATTTGTCAAAATGGTAACTCTCAAAATGCTATCCTGGACATGATTCTCGGATGGAGCGATTCTGGGAATTGATTTCTGTTAATCTTTTCCTTGATAATCCAAGGATATCGTAGGATTTAAATTAGCAGTTCAAAATTTATTTCATACTTATCTTTTGGTTGTTACCTTATTTGTGAATATATGCCGTACATAAATATACACATGCTGAATGAAAGTAGCATCACATTCTTTTTTCTGTTCCTTATCAAGTCTCTTAACATGGTATCAAAGCCAGATCTCTTTGTCTGGTATTCTCCATTGAAGATCTACGGTTGCCTCAATCAGCTTCTTCTTCTTTCAACCATCGTCTGTGGATCAAAGGAGGGTACATATCGCCCTTGGCGCCCCTCAACACCGACCGTCGGATCCTTCAAATCTGACACAGAGCGTCGCCGTCCACCGGATCCCCTCCTCCAAATCTGGTTTTGCTATTTGGTTCATATTGCTTTTCCCCTTTCTGCTGCTGCTGCTACAGTGTCGCCTCTTCTGCATCTTGCGATATTGCTGGGAAGGAAAAACACCACCAGAACTGTTTCTTGACTGAGAATCTCAAAGTGGGATAGGCACTTAGAGCATGGCGTCTGTAACTCAGACCATTGGCACTGCAAACCCATCCTCTCTATTGGTCGTCATGTAAGCAGCAAAACAACAGTTTTTCTCGCTGCAGATTTGCTGACCATCGTGTGTTCACTGAGCAACATATCAAACCTAACGTTGTTATCATCGTTGCTGTTGACCACCGTTGTCACACTGTCGTATCTCTGCTGCTGCACCATATCTGTCCACTCCAGTGCTGAGCTGTGAGATCAAGCTACTCACAGGCGAAGAACTATTGCATATTCTGTTAGCCGGCTACTAAATTGCATCCAAAAAGGACCATGGCAGGCGAAAATATCGAGTCATACCTTCAATCTCAAAGCAAAGAAACTGAGAATGATAGCCCATACTACATCCATCATTCGGACAACCCAGGTACCATGCTCGTTTCTCATTATTTAACGGAGGATAACTACCCTACATGGCGAATTGCCATGATCACGACATTAAACGCCAAAAACAAAATGGGATTTGTCGATGGATCAATCCCAAAACCAGATTCGCCAGCCCATTTAGTCGCAGCCTAGAATCGGTGCAACAACCTCGTTCAATCTTGGATTTTAAACGCCATACATAAAGATCTTGTTACAACTGTCATCTATGCTCAATTTGCGGCCAAAGTATGGGTCGAATTGAGTGAACGATTCACTCAAGCTGATGCACCACAAGTATACCAGATTCAACATCAAATTTTAAATTGTAGACAAGGGCAACAGTCGATTGCCGTATATTACAACAAGATCAAAGCATTATGGGACGAACTTGCTTCTTACACATCCTTGCTCGTATGTGTTTGCGGTGCTATGAAGAAAGTGTATGAATTGCAACAACGTGATCAACTAATCCAATTCCTAATGGGGTTGAGTGAAAGTTATAATCAAGTTCAAAGCCAAATTCTATTAATGGAGCCATTACCTACTACGGCCAAAGCCTATTCTCTCCTTATACAGGAAGAAAGACATAAAGAACTGAGCATGGTGACACCAGTAATGGAATCTATTGCTGCCAATATTTCTTTGCCAAACAGTTACAGAGAACATCAAGGACAAGGACAAGGACAAGGACGAGAGAAACCTCGAATGAAATGTGAACATTGTGGTAAATTGGGACACATAAAGGCAAAGTGTTATTTTTTGGTGGGGTTCCCAAGTAGGACGATTTTTTCTAATGCTCATTCAAGGCCTAAGGTGAATGCCACTACATCTGCAAACACAAACCAGACCATAAGTGAGCCTAACACAAATCAAGTGAGTCCCGAACTACTCAAGCAAATTGTTGAACTCATGTCCAAGGCCAACCAAGGTAAAATCGAACCACTTGCGAACATATCAGGTATGAACCTAAACTTGTCTTGTTGTCTTGTTTCTTTAAACAAACTTTGGATTTTGGACACCGAAGCCACCGATCACATATGCAATAACTTGACAATGATAGAGTCACCAAAAAAAATCCCTTCATCCATCTGTCGGTCTCCCTAATGGAACCCGTGCCAATGTCACCTACACAGGAACCGTAACTATCACTCCCACTCTCATCCTCAAAGATGTCCTATGTGTACCAGAATTCCAATTCAACCTTATTTCCATACCCAAGTTGTGTGATGACTCCAAATGTGAAGCAATATTTAATAATGTTTCTTGTACCTTGCAGGACCAACACTCGACGACTATGATTGGAACGGGTAAATTGCAAGGTGGCCTATATATCCTTGAGCAAGCCGATCAAATCATCAATTCTTCCATCATTGATAAGTCCAATTTATGGCATTGTCGTCTCGGACACCCATCAAATTCTAGAACCACTTCTCTACTTGGTACTAATTTCATTGAACATTTTAAGCACATAGACAATTGTCATGCTTGCCATCTAGCTAAAGATTCTAGACTTCCTTTTCCCAACAGTGGAGTTTCTACCTCTAAAGTGTTTGATTTAATTCATTGTGACGTATGGGGAGGATATAAGACCGCATCCCTTAATGGTGCCCATTATTTCCTAACAATCGTTGACAATTTTTCAAGAGCCGTTTGGGTTTATTTATTAAAGTACAAAAATGAAACATTTTCCATCATTAAAAATTTTGTGAACCTTATTGAAAATCAATTTGGAGTACAAATCAAGAAAATACGAAGTGACAATGGGACTAAGTTTTTTTCACAAGAAATGCAGTTGTTTTTAAATGAAATGGGGATAGAACGCCAATATAGTTGTGTTGCCACACCCCAACAAAATGGAGTAGTAGAACACATACATCGTGATCTTTTGAACACTACATGTGCTCTTCTTTTTCAAAGCGGCCTATAGACTAAGTTTTGGGGAGAAAGTATCATGACTGCAGCTTTTCTTCTCAACCGTTTACCAACTAACGTGATTTCAAACAAGGTTCCTTATGAAGTTTTATATAATCGTCCTCCAAAATATGAACATCTCCGTGTTTTTGGTTGTCTTTGCTATGCTCACAATATCCATAAAATCAATAAGTTTGATAAAAGAGCCCGAAAATGTATATTCATAGGTTATCCATTTGGCCAAAATGCATACAAATTATATGACTTAGAAAACCACATCGTTTTTACCAGCCGAGATGTTCGTTTTTATGAAAACAATTTTCCATACCAAGAAAATAATGGGTCCCAAATGGATGAATCTCATATTGTTCTCCCCTTAACCTTCGATGAACAAATTGCTTCCAATCCATATCCAAATACAGGCATCAATACCAACCAAAGCCATATATCCATCGAACCTCCAACCCAACTTACAAATTTTGAGCCTGCGACCGACCCTACCCATTCTCCAACCTCACTACAACCCGTTCGTCGATCTACACGACACCATTACCCACCTTCACATCTCAAGGATTATCGTTGCCTTGCTCTTTTACCCGAATCCAACAACAATCACAAGAGTGTTGTTCCCTACAAACAAAAAGGAACATGTTATCCAATTGTTTCACGTTTAGATGATCATAGGTACTCTTCAAAACACTGTTGTTTTCTCACTAACCTAATTAAGGATTTTGAGCCATCCACCTTCCACCAAGCCATGCAAGATGAGAAGTGGCAAAACGCCATGCAAGCTGAGATTCGAGCATTAGAATAAAGCAATACTTGAACCCTCATGAATTTACCTCCCGACAAACATCCCATTGGATGCAAATGGGTCTACAAGATCAAGTATCACTCTGATGGATCTATTGAACGCTATAAGGCACGCCTCGTTGCCAAGGGCTATACACAAACAAAAGGGATTGATTACAACGAAACATTTGCTCCTGTGGCTAAGGTCACCACCATTCGCTGTATTCTAGCACTTGCTTCTATCTTTAATTGGCATCTTTACCAAGTTGATGTCAACAATGCCTTCCTGCATGGAGACCTTCAAGAAGAAGTCGATATGACTCTTCCACCAGGCTATAGTCGACAGGGGGAGAATGTTGTATGTCGACTAAATAAATCCATATATGGGCTCAAGCAATCTTCACGAAACTGGTTTGCCAAGCTTTCAGATTTTCTCGTCAGTGTGGGATTCCTCCAATCCAAAGCCGATTATTCCCTATTCTAAAAAATCACGACCAGTGGAAGGATTTTCCTAGTTATCTACGTCGATGACATCATCATTGCAGGAGATGATTTGCAGGGAATATCACAGCTAAAAGAACTCATCAATGAGCATTTTCGATTAAAGGACCTGAGAAAGCTCAAATATTTTCTAGGAATTAAAGTTACCAAATCCAAGGATGGCATCTTTCTTTCCCAAAGAAAATATACACTCGGCATCTTAGAAAGTGTTGGATATACAGGAGTAAAACCATGTGAGTTTCCCATGGAGCAAAATTTGAAACTCGATAATGAAAGTGGAGAAATTCTCAAAGATCCTACGTCGTACAAAAGAATAGTAGGGAAACTCATTTATTTGACCATTACACGACCAGATATAGTTCACTTAGTCCATATTTTGAGCCAATTTATGAATGAGTCGAGGATTCCCCACCAAGATGCAATGTACAGATTCCTCAAATACTTAAAGGGAACCATATCACACGGAATCATGATGTCATCATAAAGCAAGGTCAATGTAACAGGTTTTTCTGACTCTGATTGGGCTTCTTGCCCAATGACCCGACGATCCACTACGGGTTACTGTGTTATGATTGATAAAAGCCCCATATCATGGAAGACTAAGAAGCAGACCACAATATCAAAATCATCAGCCGAAGCAGAGTATAGAGCAATGGCATCAGCATGTTGCGAATTAACATGGATCTGGTATTTGCTTAAAGACTTGGGCATTGGACATAAAGAACCAATAAATCTATGTTGCGACAATCAAACAGCAATGCACATAGCATCAAATCCAGTCTTTCATGAACGAACCAAATATATTGAGATAGATTGTCATCTCATTAGAGAAAAAATTCAAACAAGAGAGATTTGCACTACCTTCGTATGATCGAAGGATCAAATTGCCGATATTTTTACCAAGTCCCTTGGACGAGAGCAATTTGGTCATCTAACACGCAAGTTGGCCCTCATCGACATAGGAGCACCAACTTGAGGGGGAGTGTCAAAATGGTAACTCTCAAAATGCTATCCTGGACATGATTCTCGGATGGAGCGATTCTGGGAACTGATTTCTGTTACTCTTTTCCTTGATAATCCAAGGATATCGTAGGATTTAAATTAGCAGTTCAAAATTTATTTCATACTTATCTTTTGGTTGTTACCTTATTTGTGAATATATGTTGTACATAAATATACACACGCTGAATGAAAGTAGCATCGCATTATTTTTTCTGTTCCTTATCAAGTCTCTTAACAGGATTGGATCCTAATTAGGCTTCTCTTACATGGGTTTGGGTAACTTTAGGTATATGACTAAAAGTATGTATGATTTCTTGGATATACTGCTTTAAGGCTTTTGGAACATGATTTGAAAGAACGAATATGATGTGCATCAAACTTGCATCTCATTCTATGCTTGAATTTGTCTCAAACCTTAATTCTCTCGATATTTTTGCAACTCATCTCACCACACCTTTGTTGGTCCTCGAAGTCATGTCAATGCCAACAAGACCTTATGATGCTTCAAAACAAATTGACAATTGCGGTAGGACCATACCACATAAGACCAATCAAAGAATATATTTGCATCTAATAGGCCATGAAACTTTGAAAACTCCATTTTCAACTCGTAGGTGTTGGCACACTTGTGGGTATGCTCATCATCTTCAAAATCATGAAATGGACAGCCTCGTGTGAATATAGTTTTACTAGATCCACTCCTTACTTGTGTTGGACCTTGGTGGTATTGGATCTTGGGAACTGTGAGTCAGTTTTGATTCGAGACATGGTTGGACAAGTAGGAGAATGGGTTACAATAGGGTTTGGTTGGTTTGAGTAGAGATTTGGGTTATGTCATGTTTTTTGGGGTATATTGGATATGTGTAGGTGGGTGTTGGGTTGATTGAATCCAAAACAGGGTTTAGGGTAGAATCAAGTGAGTTTTGGTTCAAACCTAGATCTAAATCATAGACAACTTGGGCAAATGAGGCTTGGAACCAGTTTGACACTCATGAACCAGTTTTTAGGGGTTCTATATGAGAGTAATAAGGGTGTATGCGGGATGGGTAAGATGTCAGGAATCAATTCTCAAAAGAACTGGTTTGCTCATCCCTACCCTCATCCATGATGAGTTGTGAAAGAGGGCAGGTGGGGCTAGGGTTTCTACACCCACCCTCACTCATTGTACTTGGCATGCCTTCGATGGGATCATCAGCTCATGGCCATTAACCAGAGAACAGCTGAATATCGCTGATTGGAGAAAACCATCAGAGAACAACTCATGTTTCGATCAATGCAAGCTCCTCAAGTTGAAATCCTTTGTCGAATTTCGAATTTGATGAGTGTTTTCTCAAATCAATCGATTAAACAAATTGAGGAGAACCTTTCGGTTGCCTTGATAGCATCTTTCCAACTTCTGCAATTAGGCAATGATTGAGACAAACAACCAAAACTCTGATACCAATTGATGTAGTAATAATTATGAAACCCTCAAGAATCATTACCCTAATGCAACTATAAAATTAAGAAATTAAGAAAATATGAATAATAAGAAAAAATTATAAGAAAATAAACTAAAATCACTTACAAATATTTATTTAGCTCTCTTTCTCCTCTCTACAATTCTTGCAAGGTTTAGAAGTGATAATTCGAATCACTATATCAAATTGGTATGAGAGCTTTGGTTGTTTTTCTCGATCATCGCCTTATTATGTAAGTCAATAAAAGATTCATTCAATATATCATAGTTTTTTTCTAATTTGAGTATTGATGCGAGGTTTAGTAACGATCCTACTGATCACTGCATCACTCCCCACTCGAATTTGTGCCGCTTTCACTTCTTTCAATTCCACTCCACTTTTGAAAACCACACAAAATGTGCAGTTGATGTGAATTTAGTATACATTAGTTCATAAGAGATGATGAAGATATGACTCATTTTACAAGCCATCCAAGAAGAGAGAATATGAACCCAATTGCTCGTATAAAACAATTCTTAATGAATCCATTTATAATACATAAGCCAAGGTAGGATGTTCCAAATATAAGTGCCATCGGATTCGATTATAATTGATTAGATCTAAGTTTGATATGGGTACGTGACACCCATGTTAACTTGATATGAGTACGTGGAGTGGATACACATGTTCCTTTGAAAATTAGAACATGTCAATTTTTTATTTCTTAATTGATTAAAAATATATATTTAGCCATTTAATATAAAAAGTAGATTTATTGTTAAAGATATTATTAAAATATTAAAATAATATATTTTTTTCATAATGATGAGGAACCGAAGAAAACCCTGGGTGGGGTCCCACGACTACCCAGACTTACGTGGCCCACCTCTAAAAGCGTTAAAAATAATTTCAAAACTGCGTTCAGCGTGCCAAAGTGTGACACGGTGTGTCGGCGTATCTCGTGTCCCGTAGACACAGGACCCCATATAATGCACCTTTGCTCATAGGAGTTACATATTTAAGTTTTTTTACCAATATCAGAGGATTTTATTTGAATATTGACTCGGACTCAGAATCTATTGCATACTATGTCACATGGACACATCATTTTGGCTGCGTGTCCCTAGTGGCATGAGCAGGATACATGTATTCAGACTCTGGCATGTACGGTCTTTATTTTAATATTTTTAGTAATTTTCTTTCAATGAAAAAGTCATTTTAAATGTTAAACTATTAAAAAATAGTTTTTTATTGATTAAAAAGTTAAAAAATTGTGTCCTCGTGGCCCATACTTGAAAAAAAGTTCGAATTATCGAGTCGATCCCGAGTCCCGTGTCCTCAAGTCCATGAATCATTGTGACATTGATTGCATAAAACTTAGATCGTTGGCTATCGGGCGGGGCTGCCCGTAGGGATTCGAGTATCCGGCTTGAATTGGGTCCAGGCCCGAATAAAGTTGGGCCGGGCCCATGTGCAAAATGCATAGGGTCCGACAAGCCCGATCCATTAACTGGGTCGGGCTTAAAGGGCCCAGCCCGATTACAACTGGGTCGGGCCTCAATACGGCCGGCCGGCCCGATGTCCACCCCTAGGCATACTTTGTCCGCTATAAATGGGAGTGGGGAGGCTACAGAGAGAGAGAGAGAGAGAGAGAGAGAGAGGGAGGCGGGAAAACGATGGCGGGAGCCGGTATGCATCTGAAGGATCTCCCCTCTCGAGGCCTCTTCTCTTCGCCCGCTCTCTGTTCTAGCATGGTTCTCTCTCTCTCTCTCTCTCTCTCGATCGTCTTTCTTTCGCGATCTATGACCCTAAAGTTTTCCCGTAGTTTTCTCCCTTCTTATGTCTGAATCCATTACCGATATTCTTTTTCCTTTTTTTGGGCTGGAATTTCTCTGATTGCATGTTACAATTATGATGACATTCTCGTCTGAATTCGATCTAATTTCGGTTGCCCTAATAACACGCGATCGTGTGAAAATTTGCAAGAACTTAGGGTTTCTCTCCGCATGTTTCTGATATTGCTTGCATTCTCATCCTTTTTCCATAGAAAATGGCTGTGGGTGTTTCCATGCAATGTTTACGTCACTGTTAGTAAAACACTTGGTTGGTTTGTGCGTGAGTAATGATTTCTGAAATGGTTTATAGAGAGGATTGTTGCCTTTCCCATGCGAAGATTTTCCTTTTCCCAGTTTATTGTTGTAGTTGTGTGAAGCGGATTGAACATGTGATTGGGTTGTTACATTTTGAAAAGTTAGTTGTGAGTGGTGGGGGAAAGGTGATTGTTTCTATAACGAGCAGCAATGGGACCATGTATGCTCATAAACTCCTATCTGCGATGGACTTATCGAACTAGCATTGAATGAGATATTAGCATTTACGTTTTTTCCTTCCCTCAGTTGTGCTGCATATTGTGGAGTGTTATCTTTTTTTCTTCCAGTTTAATATGACATGCTTTTTTGTTGCATCGAAGAGTTAGTGTTGTAATTGCTATAATTGCGATAGTAAACACTAGTCTTTGGCTAGTGTAATGTGCCTTAGACTTGCTGTGCATATTTAAAGTGTAATATGGCTACAACTAGGAACACTTACAAACCATCTATCACGGATGTAGAAGTTAAATCTCTATGTTTAAGTTTATCAAGTTAAACCTCTATCTTTAAGTCTACCTCACCATCCATGATAAAGATCAAAGTAGCCAAGTGGCAAAGTTGAGATTGAAACTCTTTTATTTTAAGTTTGTCTTTAATTGTTGTGATCCTATTTTGGTAAGGTAGGATTCATTTTGCATAGATAAGTTCACGCTAGAATTGCTTTATTTGTGAATCGTGATAGTACTTTCAAGCTTTTCCCTTAGGATTGGAGGAAAATCTTTAGAAGCAGCCTGCATGACTGGTTGTTGCTTTCCTTTTTTTTGTTTTTCTCCAACTTCTTCACATGCCAAGGTTTGCACCTTACTGTCAATGATTATGCCTTGTCTAAGAAAGACATGTTTTTGGAGATTAGGTGGCTGGGTCTGGAAAGCATAAAGAGTGAAAGAGCTATATAAACAATCATAACTCTTTACCATCCAATTACCATATACTTTTGCATTTCATGCCTTTGTCTTTATGAGTTCTTGATCATAACAATAATAATGTATTGAAGTTGGGTGCTGGTAAAAACCTATAATATGCTACATCTATTACGCTACAGATAGTCCAAAAGATAGATCAGGGCATGCTTTAACTGATAATAAGAAGAAATATGCATCTAATAGCAAAAACCATTTGGTGAATTGTGTTTGCACCAAAATTAGATTATGATTAGAGAGGCATAGAGGGCAGTCCATTGATGAAGAAAGTCTCCTCTTTGGACGTATAACACAAGATTGTAGGTTTATCACCAACAATTTTCCATGGACATGCCTTGTATGAAGGGACATATGAAGCCTCTTAGGTTGATGTTTATCTATTTATATTCTTTAGATCCCTTTGACAATTTCTTGCCATGTGTCAAAGCTGCTACATCAAATTTATCAATGTTTTACTTTAAAACATGAGCTTATAAATGTAATGGTCATTCATTTTGTTTTCTAGCTAGATATAGGATATTGTTTGCAATTGGCACTTGAAATCTTAAACTAGTTGTTGGGTTTTCAATCATGTCGCGATATATCTAGTTGTAGATGCAATTGGAATGAATTTTAGATGGCAACTTAAAATTCCCTTGCTTATCCTTACTAGTTAGGGGTGGAGATCGGGTCGGCCCGATCCCGATCCTACCGGACTGATCTGTACTTATGCTCGAACCCGACCAAACCCAGTTATAATCAGGGTTGGGATGGACTCTGGCCGAGCCCTTTAGGCCGGCCCAATTAAATGGGCCGAGCTTGTTAGACCCTACAGTTTTTGCAAATGGTCCAGGTTTGTTTATCTTATCGGGCTAGGTTGGGACCGACTTTTGTCGGCCTAGGCTGAGAAATGCAGCCCAAGCCCGGCTCATCATGCGTCGGGTATCCAACAACCCATTGGTTAGCTGGCTTGATGTTCATCTCTATTACTAGTTTTCACATATGGCATATTTATTTAAAAATAATACCATGTTTAGCTTTAAAAGGTATAAGTGGGGGAAGAATAAGTGTGAAGCAAATGTGTGAGTTCTAGTAATGCTCCTTTCCTTTCTAAGAAACAAGGAAAATGTTATGCAAACAACAAACAAATACGAAGCAAACCACAAGATAAACATAAGAAGAAAACAAGAGAAGACATGAGATTTACGTCGTTCGACACTCAAACCTATATCCACGGGCAAAGGTGGAACAAAAATCCACTAGCATGATGTGAGGAAATACAATGGCGAGATATAGACAAGGGTGGCCATCGGGCCAGACTGCTCGTCGGGCTTCGTGTACACCGACCAAATCGGATCAGGCTGCACTTTGCATCCCAAGCTCGAATAAAGTTGGGTTCAGCCCGAACCGATTAGATAATCAGGCCCCAATAAAGCTGGGCCCATATGCAAAATTCATAGGGCTCGACAAGCCTGAATCCCTGATCCAATAACTGGGTCGGTCTTAAAGAGCCCGAGCCTGATTGTAACTGGGTTGGGCCGAGCTCGGGCCTCAATATGGGTTGGGTCCTTATCGGGCAGGCCCGGCCTGATGTTCGCCCCCTAGATATAGAGTTCTCAAAACCTTAATCCCTAATACATCTGAAAATTCTCATATTCGACTCCAAAAGGAGGTGGCTATTTATATGAAAAGGGAACAAAACCTGAGTCAATACATAAGGGGAAATTATTAAATAGGATGGCCCATACCGCCACACCTTCGAGGGAGGTTTGTGGTGGGCTCTGGGCTTGAGCCTATTGGCCCAAGCCCTTCGTGACCACTATAAACCTCATTGAAAATCCTCATGTATGATCACCAAAATATTTTTGAATCAGGTCATGGATTCCAGAATTCAAGATACCCACAACAAAACAAAGGGCAATGATCTTGTAGGGAAGAAGGAAAGGTGGTCCCTTCTGCACTAGAAGTCACATAGTGAAGGCGAGGATATTGGAAAGAGTGGACACAGATCCATAATGGATTTATCCTGCTAGCCTTCATTAATGTTGTTCTAATTGTTGAAATCATCTTATCAATTTATCATCATCACTCTCATCCAAACTATTGTTATTGTTGTTGTTACATTTGTATTATGGATCTGTGGATGTATGTGTACTGGTGGACCTTTGAATTACCACTATGATCTATAATTGAAAAGGGGTGGTGCCTTCAATCATGCACCTTTACCAAAAAAAGATCATCTGTGGGTCGATGTAACTGAGCTGAATTATAAATGTGAAACTCTTGTTGGAATGGTGTATCCAGAATTCTGAAATGTTGTACAGTAGCCGTTAGTGCTTGAGAAAACATGATGTTTCATATGTTACAATTTTTGTTCACATTCCTTAGAGTTTGGCAATTTCATTGTATTGTTTTTCCTTGGAGATGTATTATTGGTTTTGATTGTATCTTCCAATTAGTGCATCAGGTCAGGTACCCTATGGGTAGCTCGGCACTGAAGCTGAGATGGGCCAGATTTGGGCTGACATCTGCAGCTCGGAGCCCAATAAGTGTGAGGCGCCACCCAGCCTGTCTAGTAAATGAGCCAGTCCTGGGCAGGGCCAAATGATATCCCAATGGAGCATATCCTGGTCTGGACCATTTATTGGTCCGGCTTAATGGGCCCAAGGGACCCACCTGGGACTCAGCCCGGTAAGGCCCAGGTGCGGCCTTGGGCAGAACACAGGTCGGGCTGCACTGGCCTGATGTCCACCTCTACATCCAATATAGAGCTTGTGATTGGTGATTTTTTTAGTTAATCTTGACTATTTGAAGGAGACAGCAACAAATTTGGTTGGTTTCTCAAATTAGAATTTACAGCCTCATATCCTGGTTTATTTCAAGATATGAATAATGCATGCTTATTGAAACATCGCTTTCTGCTTTATCTGGCACGTTTGAGTTTCATATATAGGTGTGAACTGTGAAGTGCTTGAATGCATGAGTGTTGTGCATGTGAGCCCTAACATTTTGTGGTTATCATCATTAGTATTTTCTTAAGATGTTTGATGTAGCCAAATTATTTTCTCTAACATCCTGGAACTTTGATGTAGGGTGGTTTACGTGCATATGTATGTGACAAGGACACGGCTCCCCCTGGTACACTACATTATATGTTGCATAATTTTGTAATCCTTTTTTTATGTGGACACAGAAATATTTTGTTTATTATGAATTTTATCTTCATTATAATACAACAACATCTACGTGGTAAAAAATATTCAACTATTGTTCCCCCTGATTCCTCCACAGTTTGAGAGTAGATTCAGCAGCCTTTTGCAAACTAGTGGTGAAAGTCCCGGAACACATTATTATTATGTTGAAATTAGACAAATAAATCATGTGGTTGTCAAGTAAATATTACCCTACAAAACCTCTGGCTGAATTTGAGTCCTTAATGAAATTGTAAATCACTAAAAGTTGTTGACCAAAGAAACTGGAAAACAGAACAAGATACATTGATCACAACTCAATGTTGTGATAATTCAGGGCGTACTCTCAAGATGGTGAATGAGCAAGTATGCTTTTGGTTGAAATTTTTGAAAGTTCAAACATGCAACTCGGTAGTTGTGAAAAGCAAAAAAAATTAATTGCTTTCCGAACTTGTACATCCTAACGAAAATTTCCAACTCTATATCTCCTGTTCTGTTATATGGAGTTTGAAAGGTTTGCATGTCATCATGTACTTTAAAAAGTTTCCTTCTTAGCTTCTTGAAGTTCATATGGAAGCTGTATAACCATCATGATAGGCCATGAACTGTTCATGACATCCTTGTTGGGATTTGCCTTGTGATGTGATTTCTTGTGAAATTTTTCAGGTTTAAATCTCAATAGTGTGCACTTGAAAAATGTCATGTTAAAAAGTTTATGTTGGTTTTACCTTTGTTTCCTGCAAACCTTGTATTTTTTTATGTTAGGAAAAAATGTTTGAAAAAAAATTTCGGGATATGCATAAAAAGTTATTTGCCTTAGAAAGCATACTGGTTATTACTCTTGCCCATTGTTATCATTGTCAAAATGAAATAGTCAGGTTGACAGGCCTCCCTGTTTAGGGATAGATTTCTTGTAAACAACAATCTGCAAAAGACATTTTCTTTATGGTAAGCAAAAGAGAAGGTTCAAAATAGTAAAAAATTCTTTGGGTAACTTTCGGTCTGGAACCTTTGGGTCTTTAATTTGGTTTTACATTGACAGGTTGTTTTGATTTGCTGTGCCTAAACCAAGGGTTCTGATATTCTAACATAAGCATCTTGGGTTAAAACCTCTTTATATGTGATCCAGTTGTGCATCTTTTCTTGCAACGACTGTCTGCTTCAAATCTTCTTTACATGGTTCCTTCCACAAATTTCTTGTTCATTGCCTTTCACAAAGATATGGACATGAACTGTGACTCAATACAAGCTTGAGATGTTTGGATTTGCAAAATTTTCAAATATAGGACATGAGGACTGTGTTTTTTTATTGCTTAATTTATTTTTTGATATTTTAATATATCAAAATATATTTATGATTCAGAATATTACAAAAGCCTATTTAAAGTAATAAAATAATCTCTGTACTTGTCATGGGTGTGTCACACATCGTGTCCCTCTACTATTAATATTGTTATTGTTGTTTAGAGACCTGAGGGGATGGGGTCTTTGAGTGAACTATTCATTTGCTGTGCTGGTCCAACCCATGGGCGTCTGGTGGTATGAGCCTAAACCGAGTAGAGAAGTTCAAATGGTTTTCTTTATTTCAGTCCAAAACAGGCATGGGTGGTTGGGAATCAAGCTTTCTTTCAATAGACTCCGGAGTGGTCCTTGAGTTGGAATATTCAAAATGAGCTTTGTGGTTGCAAAATTTGCAGGAGCCATGGAGGAATTATAAATATTGAAGATACATACTGGTTCCCATAGCAGTGCATGATACTTCCACAAAAGGTGCCTTTCATATTAAAGGCATTTCTTATTCTGTCTGGTCTAATAAATGGGCCCTAAGATAGTAGTTGGAATAGTCTGAATCATGGGCTACTTCCTTGGGACTGAATATCGGCAATTACTGTTGGATTCGGTATAAACAGTTCATGCCTCATTGTCTATGCTTTGTAGGTGTCATGCACTTAATTGTAGAAGTTTGAGAATTGAGAAATTCCTTTTTTCTTTTGAAAAATTGATAGGATCTTACAGTTGAATCACTCATGCTTTCCATGGGCTATGTTGTTCGTGTCTCAGAGAACAGTGAGAGGAAGGGGGAGAGGGAGGTCGAAAACATAAAAAAGCAAGGGTCAAGGGTTGATGGATTTTTCTGCGAAATCTTCTCAAATGATTAGTAAAGGAAAGCTACAAATAGTTGGGATATTTTTGGCACAAAAAGATTTTTCCTTTATATATGCATGCAGAATGCTTGAAGGTTAGAGTTGTGGGATAGTCAAGAAAAATACCATTTTACTTTTTATTTTTTCTTTCCTATGGATATGATGTTTGGGAAACTTGATAAACAAAGACACTTTGTGTGCTTGGGATTTATGGATAAATTTTTACCTGGAAAAGGAAGGTCGCATAAACATAAACATGGAGAATGTACTCTTTTTTTTGTTACATTTAAGTTTTCATACTCGTTAATGTGCACATCTGTTTTCACTCTGCAATTTCAGCTACAAAGCATTCTTACCATTTCTGTACCAGAAACCCTGGTTTGAGCTGAAAAAGCATGATTGTTGGTTTGTATGTGTGTGCACAAGCGTGTTCCATGTGTGCACATGTTTGTGATTCCAATTCAATGCTTTAGTGGTAAAATTATTCTGAGGATTATATTTGATAATATAGTATAATTAATTATTTACTTTTTGTTCAGTGGATCAAGTGATAAGGACAGACCAGACAAATATATTGATCAGATCTCTTACACTGAAGAAACAGAAGGGTGATTTAAAGGAAATAAAGACGAGAACTGTAACTGAAGGTACAAAGGGCAAAAGGTACTGACCAGCATCTGTGTGTGCCACCAACAACCCACTCAATATATTGTCTTATTCTAAATGGAGTACAAGTGTTTCATGGGCTTGACTCCACATATTCAAGAATAGGTGACAAAATATAAGATTGAACACGTAAGATGACAATTTCATATAATTGGAACCCTCCCTCTAATTAGCAAACCAACACTCTGCTGTATATCTGCTTCAGTATTTCTCCGGATCAAGCTCAGCCAACTATAGTTGTGAGAATGCTCTGCCTATCAACTGATTGATCCTTTGACTTATGAAGTGTCATCTGATAGAAGGCTCAGATGGTTTAGCAATAAAATACGATAGAAGAAAATGATGGAACTCCACCCACAGGCCTGCAGATGTTAGGAACATTCTCATGCATGTTCTCATATGAATTATTTTCTTTTTCTGTTTTTGATTTGATGAAGAATGATTTTTTTTGTTTGTTTTTGGATGATTTTCAAATCATTCTATATCTGGGTTTTGTCTCCAGATCGGCTGAACGAGGGGCTGATAAGCCATCAGCAAAGAGAGCGAACAAGGCCAATGTTTCAAGCAGTCAATGGAGAGGTAAAATTATGTTTTCTTTGATCAGTTTAAGATTCCTCATGCTGCAAATATATTTACTCATCTTTGTCCTTTTTTGGAGTCAGAGTAAGAGCATTAAATGAATCCATCATTCTGCAATTTGCGATATGCATCTTGCTATCTTGTTAGGTTACGAGTTTTGGGCTAATGCGTTTGTGTTGTTATTTGTTTCTGTTTTTACGGATGCATGTCCTTGTTATTGTGTGTGCTTTTTAACCCCATCATTGACAAGTTACTAGGTGATTGCTTATGATTCACTGAAAATGAGAAAATGGCATTTAGGAAAGGCAAATCTTAAAAGCAAGAAGCTGTAGTGACTCAGTACCAGGAATATGCAATGCACACTAAAAGAAAAAAAGATGGGGCTGGTTGTGGGGCATGGGTCCTCCAACTAATCCACCGTTTAGTGAACTTAATCACTTGTCCATTACACTAATTATGTGTTAGGAGTTGTATACCAAATAGATTAGATACCTGTTGGATACATGGGCATTACAAAATGTACATGGGGAACACTGAGCAGTTAATTCTTGATACCACATATGCTGCAAGTGGTAGTTATTTCCCTCTCAAATGTAAAGATGGAAGCTTGGCCTTGATAAAATGAATAGTGAGATTGAGTGAGATGTTTGATGGATAACTCTGCTACCTGATCCTTGGCTTCATTAAATTTTGCCTGTTAGAAGCAGGAAGCTAGCCACTCTGTGAATCTTTTGTAGAAAGTGAAGACAAACCCAGGAAGCACGATGCTTGGTCATGGGTGATGTGCTCCCTAGGATCAAGTGCCCATTATAAGGAGAGTTCCCTTCAACTATTTAGGATGTTTGAGTCCCTGTTTCAAGTTTTAGTGTTTCTCTTCAAAGGTTAAGGTGGTTCCTCTGTTTAGTTGGGTTTTTAGCATCTGTAAATTTCTTTGCGAAATTTTAGTGTGCAATTTATGAAGGTTAAAATATCTTGCATATAATTCATTGGAAATGTATTTAATACATAGTCACCTGTATCGTTAAAGGTAATTTCTCGGCGATGGTATTTCTCAGATAGATTTTCAAAAGTTGATAAATCTCGGGAATATCTTGGGAGTTTAAAAAATTAAAAAATATAAATAACAACAAAAAGCTAAGAAAATCATAAGTTTTGCATTATTTTTCTTCCAAAAATATAAAGAAACATGTTTTAAATGTTTTAAAATATAGAAGAATAAAAAAAAAGGAAATGCAAACTTAAAATAAAAAGAGTTTTTCCCAAAAATATTGTGATATTATCATGATAATATTGCGATAAAATCATGATATTTTGTCTTTTGGTGATATTTTGAAAATATTGTGAGATATTACCTTTAATATCGGCTAACTTAAAATATTGGTATTTAATATCACCGATATCAGTGACAATGATTTAATATTTTGCTTTACGTGCATGCAGTCTGTTGTTTTTAAATTAAGGAGAAAAATTCATTTAGGGGCCAACCTTTTGTCCCTAATTCCAACTATAGGCCTCATGTTTTTGCAATTCCAACTATGGGCCAAACTTTTCCTGAAAACAGTCAAATAGGGACTTCAGTTCAGCATCCATGATAAGTACTCATTCATCCTAGTAACAAAAAAATTTAACAGTTTGAGCTCTTAAGGTCACTGTTGTAATTTGACTTATGATTTAACCTGAGTTAAAGGACAACAATAAATTCCGGCCCTTGTTTGACAGTTTCCAGGAAAAGTTGGCCCATATTTGGAATTTCAGAAGTGTGACCCATATTTGGAATTAGGGGCAAAAGTTGGCCCCTAAATGGAATTTTTTTCTGGCATTTACTGCTAGTTATTTTCATTCTAGTGAATGATCGTTTTTTATCTAAGGTATGCTTATTGCTTTGTATACTTGTATTCTTGCAATATCATAGTCTATCTGGATAGTTGCTAGTAGGGAATTAAGAAAATCTTTTATAGGTTTTCAGGGCAAGAAGATATAGCTTTTTATATTTGTCTAGATATTATGTTTAAAAAGGATCAATGACTCAGCTTACTTGATCTTGTATATTAGCTATTATCATATACTATGATAATCTTAGGTCTTCTTACGTAAGCATTTGAAACATCTTAAACGCTTGCTACATCACTTCTAGATTCTGCTTTCCTCAATGAACTTGGTCTAAACATGTAATATAAAAACTACAAATATGGACACTTTTAGATATGAATTTTTCAACAAGGTATTGTGATAGAATTGCGATGTGATCACCATATTTTCATTTTGAATTCCTTTTAAATATATTCTGATTTTTAATGCCATGTGTAAACAAGTTATCTAAATCTTTCTTCCTATCAAATTTCAATGGAACATGCCATAATAGTAAGACATTGTTTGTTTTGTTGTGTTTCATAAAGAAAATATTCCTCTCCCTTCTGCTCTAAGCTAGACCTTTATTATCCCTGTTTCTGTGAAACAATTGGTAGACACCCTATTACAATGTGAGGGTTACCACAACATTTTTTCTACTTTCCAGTCAATCATTCTCTATTGAATGATTGGCTGAGCACCGAAATCCTGCTGTGAGTATGGTTTGTGTACAAAGTATCTTCAGCCCCCTCTACAACCTCTAATTGGATTCCTCTGTGGCCAATGTAAAATCTTTGATTACACACACACATCCCACCACCACCATACTATCTAGTAGAAAATCATGAGTGCAATCTGATCCTTTAGGTATGGTTATCATGGTTTATTTATTAGGAAAGACACTTTCCATGTAAGAGCTCAACTTTTGGTGCATTGTTGGTGATTGATTTTGAAGTTCTCACATGATCTAAAACACATATCTGTAGGGTTTGATCTGCAAAATATTCAGGAAAATGTAAAATGGACTGATGGATCTACTAAACAGTATGATACTATTGATGGTAGCAAATGTTTATGCACAGATGCCTGCACACGTGCACACACACACACACACACACACAACGTGTATATCTGTGATGCTGTTCATGTCCATGGCTTTTAGTACACATGGAGTTCGACAAACTATTATTGTGGCCCATGTATTGTAGTGCTTGCTTGTTACTTGCCTGGTAGGAATATGATACCATTATATTGGAATATCTGTTTGAATAGGCTTATGTTTGTATCTTATTCGGTATTCTGATGAGCGGGTTTGGTTTTCATGAAGGGAACGAGTTGGAGGATTTGCAGAGTATGACTGTGGAAAGACTCCGTTCTCTTTTGAAAAATAAGGGTTTGTCAACTAAAGGCAAAAAGGCAAGCGCATATTGACACTATAGTTTTCCATGTTTCTCAATTTGGTGGAGAGAGAGAGAGAGAGAGATGTTGTTTGGGGGTAACAACCTTGGATCTTCATGTACAGGATGAACTTGTTGAACGCCTGATGGACTTTGAAAGGAGAAAATCTTCAGCTTCCAGGAATAAGTCGGGAGAAGAAGCATCAAAAGGCAAACCTTCTGAGTAGCGAGCTTTCTGCTAATTCAAATTTTGAATTCCTCTGATGGTCGAGGGATAGTTCTGTCAGAAGCATTTTGTAGCATTGGTTGCTTATTGCATTCTGTTGTAATTATTTGTTTCTCTTTATCTATAAATCCTGAAGTGCTAATTTTACCGCTGAAAATAGTTTGTGTAGCCCTAGTACCTGCTATCCTGATTTTGTGTCCGGCATTTATTCATAGAACAGTTGGTCGCCGGATGAGTTTCCGGTGTTCCGTGCTCGTATTTTTTTTACTATGATTCTGGCTTTGATTTGATGTTATGATAAAGGGAATCATGATCTCGCTGTGTAAGTTATTTATGACGGGGCTCCACTTGTCTGGCAGGAGCAGTTAGTGCACGTCACCTTGTGTTGGGACATTGCAAGTTCGAACCCCAAATGTTATTGTTGTAAGACTGGTAGGGGTCTGCCTAACCCCATCTTTCTCTGTCGAAAAAAAAAAAAAGTTATTTATGATGGAGTTGTAGAGTAATATTAACATTTCTAGCCCCGAGTGGGGTTTCGTGCAGTGGGGTTAGGCATAGGCCGTCAGACAAATGGATGAAGTTTGATTCCTTGAGGCATCCCTTGTTTGCACAAACCATGTCCAGCGTAGGCCCTTAAGGTGAGGGTCCTAGTCTCAAAAGTTTTATGCTTTCAGATGATGGTTATGGCCATAGGTATGGCAGGCTGAGCCAGCACAACCGGGTCTTCAATCTAGGATGTGGTTTTTTTGAGCAATAAAACAGAAAAAAAACATTTTAATTATTTGGTTGGTGTCTTTTTTTATTTTTTATAGAAAAGATTGGGTTATGCAGGCCCCTACCTGTTCATTGATCAAAAGATTAAAACATCAAAGACTTGAAGAGGGAGACCAATTGGAAGGTATGTTTTTTCATATCGATCATTTGCAACAGCCATCTTATATTCTTTGGGCACAAAATTTTGAAATACTTAAACTGATACAAAGAGTCCTCGTCCAGATCATTTACAACCTCAGCACCTGAATAAATCTGCAAATCGTGATTATTCGGTAAAATAAAAAATCATGATTAATCACATCTTGACAATCATAAATCTAGAATTGAATTTATGATGGTACAGTACCACCGTAGAATCACCCATATTTAATTGTTTGTTAGACGGTAAGGCATGATGAATCAGTCATCATTATCGGCGAGGAGACGTTCACGCAGCGACTTTTACGAAAATCATGAACATCTCTTCGTCTTAATGGGCACTCACGATTCATCGGCAATTTAAACAATGATTCGCCAAGTCCGGCTGCTATGGTTGGTGTATGATTATTCAAACTTACAAGATTTGGAGCTTTTGTCTTCTTTGTGGAAAAGGTTGCAAGTTGTCTTCAGCTTTTCATTTTTTATTCCCTTCTTAGTCTTTTTTTAGTACCCAAAATGATGGCTTCATTATGACAACACAAAGGGCTTACCCTCTTTACAACTTACAAGGGATCTTGGGCACATCTTCGAGGCTCGCCCACCAAAAATAAACAAATGAAAGACAAGATGGCATTCAATGCCCTGTTGCAAAAAAGTGGTGAGAAAGCAACTTGAAGCTTATCTTTAAATAGGATGCTCATTACAACCTTGTCCTGTTGGTAGGTTTAAAATATGAGTGGGGGGCAGAACTTTGCAAAAATTCTGAGATCTGGGTCTAGTTGGATCAGGAGTCATGCCATCTTAACTTCGGATCTGGTTCAAACCCACGAGGGGCTAACCTGAAGCTTGCTTGTAAACTCCTTAGGGGCAAGGGGTAAGCCCACAGAGTTTTTCACTGCCAAGACAGTGATCGCAAGAACAACAGGCAGAGCCAGTGCGTCTAGGTCTCTGATCCTGGGTGCAGTTTCTCCGTGTGAATATAAAAAAAAATCCCGGATCTGGAGTTCAATTAGATAGCGCTATCAGTTGAATCGCACTATCCAAACCACTGGTCTCCAACCAATTCCTAGCAAGAGCAGTTCAAGGTCTGGCTAAATTTATTCCTAGTTAACTGGATTTAGATCTAGAATGGACGTACCTATTCGATTCCAGTTATGAGTCTGGACCTGAGGAAACTTATAAAGGGATTGGGTTCGACCTGTGCCCAGGTTGCCTTTTACTGCAACGATGGACCGATTAGGGATTAACCGGGTCGGTTCTTATCAGACCTAATTTTGTATCACCTATTCAGTTCCAGTTATGAGTCTGGACCTGAGGAAACTTATAAGGGGATTGGGTTCGACCTGTGCCCAGGTTGCCTTTTACTGCAACGATGGACCAATTAGGGTGTAACCGGGTCGGTTCTTATCAGACCCAATTTTGTATCGAGTCTAAAGTTTAGAGGCAAACTGACCCAATCTAATTCGGATCTGGATACGGCTGGAAAATGTGGACCTCTCTTATCGGTAGTCCTAAGATATGGATGCAGGGCTTTGCGGGATCATGGTGCATGGCCAGCCACTGATAGTGTGAGAGACGAAATAGGTTGGGTTATGTAGTTGACAGGTGTTAGGCAATTATTGACAAAGATAAAAACACAGGTTGATACTTGGTGGTAGCACAATCACTTGGTGCTTGTCATTCAACTTTAGAGATGGGGGCCACCATAACTTACTTGATGACATAGTGATGCAGGAGCGAGTCACTACCGGGTCTACAGGGTTTATTTGGATCTATTTTTATTATTTGATTTTTTTTGTAATTATTTAGTTTGGATCTTAGTTTAGGGTCTTGTTTTCAATTGTATTTCATATCGGATCTATTTCAGATTCATGTTGTTCTTAGATCCATATTAGGAAGAGGGGTTTCTAAGGTTGCCTTATTGTTTGCTATAAATACTAGTTGTAGAGAGACATAAAAGAAGCTAAATGAATAATTATGAGTGATTTTAGTTGATTTTCTTGCAACTTTTTATTATTTTTCAGGTTTTATTAGTTTTGTAGCATCACTAAGGTGCCAATTCTTGCAAGGCTCAAGAGCGATTCTCCTCTTCCCTGCATCACATAGAGAAGTTGAGCACTTGGATAACAATAAGTACGCTTTATATTTTATTCAATCCGTTTGGACTTGTACAAACATTATTATTTTTGCCAACTGAGAATAAGATTCTTGCTGTCTCTCTTTTTCCCAATGTTATAAACTCTCTCTCTCTCTCTCTCTCTCTCTCTCTCTCCTGGCAGAATTCAAGAAGGAATAGAGTCCATGAGGAGGATGCCAGGCATTATAGGCCCCTGTGATTACTCTGAAGAGCCAACTCGTCACCCTCGTCTTGTAATCAATGCCAAGGTAGACCTTTTTTTTCCTTCCTTTTCTGTCTCACTGTTTGGTTCTATCATTGGTCACCATGAATATGTTCTCCTTTTGTTTTCTTTGACGTTTCTACATTTTCCCTCAAGCTTCAAACTAAACATAATAATAATAATAACAATAATAAGGTTAATTACCAATGGAGGGGGGTGGGGTAACCTTGTGTTGAGACTTTGCAATTACATGGAGAGACCACCCTTAGGATCGGAGACCTAACCATAGTGGCTTTGCCTGCCCTACTTCCGGTCATTGTTCTGGCAGCATAAAACTCCATATATAGGCTTACGCCTTGCACTCAGGGAGTAGGCACGATTCGTCTTACACAAGGGGTGACCCATGAGATTTGAACCTATACCACCTACCCAGCGGCCTAGTCCCCATCCCACTATGCCAAACCTCTTTTGGGGCAACTGGTGGGGGTCAGCCTAACCCTAGCTTGCCTATAAAAAACATCATAATGGACTTCCTAGGAACCTTTGAGTTGCTTTTTTGTATTGTTCATTTTAGTATTTTTTATTTTCATTTTGGTTAGTTTTTTTTTTTTCTTGATCTATTTATTGGATATTCGCAAGTTGTCTTGACTTGATAATGTTAAGATACTTACTCGTTAAAGTTGGTACCTTTGATGGCCTTTGAAGTTTGAAGCATTTATTTTTCAAGTCCAAAATTCTACCTCAAGTATAATCGATCATGCTAGGTGCCTTTTGGGCTAACTTGGCTCTTGTTTTATTTGATGTTTTGCTTCTTACTAAGCCTATAAATAGACGAATGTTGTCAATATGGATGCTTGATAGGTCTATGTGAAATTTATTCTTGAATCCGCACATTGTTGGAACCCGTTGGATAAAAAAAAAAATTGGGGTTAAAATTGGGCCCTTGAAAATAGTCATGTATGTAGGGCTGATAAACGAACCTAGCAGCTCGTGGATCAGCAAGGTTCAGCTCGCCTGAAGCTCATTTGTGATCGTCAAGTTGGCTTGGAGGGATGAGCCACGAGCGACTCATATAATGTAACCGAGCTGAGCATGAACAATGATGGGTGTTCGTCTGGGCTCGTTTAGATGAGCTTATATAGGATTTATGTGTGATACATGTTAATGGAAGCTCAATTGGTTCAGTTAGGTCAGGGTTTCCATTTTTGCCATGGACCCTATAAAAAAATAGGTGTTTTATTTAACAGGCCAGCTCGTGACTCGGCTAGTCTGGCTTGAGCTTGTACGAACTTGAGCTCGCATGAGCTAGACCAGCTGAGCTGAGCAATGGCTTGCTGTAAACAATCCGAGCCCAAACAACTCTTGTTCAATTTGTTCAAGTCGTTTACCAGCTCAAAATGTATGCATGTCTAGGACAACGTGTCCTCGACTGCTGCGTTCAGATGCACTTGTCGCACCCCTAGGTTTGTGATCCGATTGACAATAGTGTCCTATCAAAGTGGGACGCAAGTTCAACTTGCCACCCACTTTGGCAGGGACGAGTTTATCCTGCATTCTATGTCACAGGGGCACGCCATTTTGGCTGCATGTCCCCTGTGATATGAGGAGACATGCTGGCACGGACACTGACATGTATGGAAATTATTTTAATATTTTTAAATATTTTAATTCTATTTCAATAAAAACCATTTAATATTGAATGATTAAAAATTTAAAAAAATCGATGTCCTCATGTCCCATTTTTTATTTTTTATTTTTCAAACTTTCGAGACAAATCCAAATTTAGCGTCCTCAAGTCCACTAATAACTGTGACATAGCCTGCATTTGATGCAGGACATGAGGCCCACATTAGGTGGGACTCCCTTGTTCCACTTTTCAAATACAACCTTAGGGCTGGAAACTGCAGAGCAGATCTAGTAATTGGGCCGGGTACTTATGAGTTTTATGTGGCCCGAACTTTATAAAGTACTCGTGCTGGAAATTGGTTAGATCAATCAACCCATGGGTTCATGAGAGTATTTTCTTTGTGACAAGCATGAAAACCTCTTTTGTTAAATGTATTTACAGAAAACAAACTTCTAAATGCATAGCATAGGCTCTGAGGGCAGAAGTCTTAGCTTGGGAGTTTTACGCAGTAGGTATGGCAGGCTGAGCCAGTATGACAAGGTCTTCGTGCCGGGTAGAGTCGTACCTGTGTTTTATGGGGCCCTAAAGAGGAGAGAAAAAATGAGCCCCCTATTAATAGTAGGAGTTCGGGGGCAACGCCTCCGAATTTTTTTTAAAGAATCAACAACAACAACAACAACAACAACAACAACTACGCCTTCATCCCAAAACAATTGGGGTCAGCGATATGAACCAAAAAAGAAAATCATGCTGGGTCTTCCACATGAATCCTTCTCCTCCAATCATTTCTATCCAATGCCATGTCCTCGGTGAGGTTCAAAGCATTCATATCCTTTCCTATCACCTCCATCCATGTCTTCCTAGGCCTACCTCGACCTCTTTTAACTAATATATTTTTTCATTTCTCCATCCTTCTAACTGGAGCATCATTAGGCCTTCTCTGAATATGTCCAAACCACCGTAAACGATTCTCTCTCATCTTATTTTCAATGGGTGCAACGCCTACCTTCTTACGTATCCCCTCGTTCCGAATCTTATCTTTTATTGTATTTCCACACATCCATCTCAGCATACACATCTCAGCTACACTCATTTTTTTAATATGTTGTCTCTTGGCAGCCCAACATTCTGTACCATATAGTAAAGCGGGCCTAATAGTCGTCCTATAAATCTTTCCCTTCAACCGCAATGACATTCTACGATCGCACAACACTCCAGTTGCACTCTTCCATTTCATCCACCCAACCTTTATCCTATGATTTACATCTCCATCAATTTCTCCATACTTTTGAATAATAGATCCCAAATATTTGAAACAATCATCCACCGGTATTTCTTGCTCACCAAGCTTCACTACTTCGTTACTTACTAAACCGACATTCCATGTATTCTGTCTTACTCTTACTCAACTTAAAACCTCTTGCTTCCAATGTTTGTCTCCATAATTCTAACTTAGCATTAACCCCAGCTCTAGACTCATCAATCAAAATAATATCATCAGCAAACAACATACACCACGACACATTTTCTTGAATTGATCTCGTAAGCTCATCCATCACTATAACAAATAGGAAAGGGCTTAAAGCAGATCCTTGATGTAACCCAACCGTTATAGAAAAATTGGTTATCACCCCTTCACAAGTGCGGACATTGGTTACTACTCCTTCATACATATCTTTAATTATACTAATGTACTTGAGAGAAACACTTTTTTTCATCATTGTCTAACAGAGAACGTCCTTAGGTACTCTATCGTATGCCTTCTCCAAATCAATAAAAACCATATGCAATTCTTTGTTCCTCCTTCTATTTCTCTCAATAAGTTGTCTAAGAAGATGCATAGCTTCCATAGTTGATCTTCCAAGTATAAAACCAAATTGATTCTCCGATATCATGACAACCTTCCTCAACCTAGACTCAATCACCCTCTCCCAAAGTTTCATAGTATGACTCATGAGTTTTATACCATGATAGTTTGTGCGATCTTGTATATCACCCTTATTCTTATATAGAGGCGCTAAAGAATAAGGGTGATATACAAGATTGCACAAACTTTTTTAAAGAATCAAAATAACAATAAAATTTGCATTTACATTAAAAAGATATAATATTTCAAATATTTATATTATATTAAATAAAAATATATAAAATATTTATATAAACTACCTAAACAATACTCGTATGATTGCTTTAGAGGCAAAAATAGTTATCAAATCAATTTAATCAAGTTTTTCAACATTAATTAATAGAGATTAACTAATACAAATATTTATATTATTTTTAGATTTAACTAGCAATAACATCAATTAACAGAAATTAACTAAACAAATGGGGAGCTCGGGCCTTAAAAATGGGCCCAGGGGCCTGAGGCCCAAGCCTCATTGGCCTCTTTACAGGTCCGACTCTGGTGCCCGGTGCAGTTTCTTCGGGTTATAAATTCAAAAAACAAAACTTGCCTATCCTAAATTCATTGTAGATTATTTGGCATCTTAATAGGGTATTAAATTTATCATAATAATCTTATAAAGCATTGGTTAGCCATTATATAAAACACCAAACCCGCTAAACCGAGAGGAGATAATCTGATTTTTCAGATCACTTTGTGAAAGTGATCCGATATTCCCACCGTTCATTAGTGAAAAATCAGGTGCAATATGATTGCACAAATATTTGTGCATTAAGCATCTGATCACCCTCCATCTTAGGGACAGGGCCTGATGGAGGGCAATCAGATACTTAATGCACAATTTTTTGTGCCATGTGATTGCACCCGATCAGGACTCCGTTCATTATGGTGATCAATGGTATTGGTCACCATTTGGATTGCCAAGGCTGACATCATCAAACACTTTTTTGGTGTGCCCCACACCTTGCACAAGAAACCATGAGATCAGAACAACGAATGTCAGATCACTTCTCCAAAGTGATTTGACAGATCACCTGATCTGTTCTCCTTTAACCCTTCTTATCGAGTATTGGAGTTGTTTGGGGTCGGGTCCAGTTTTGGACTTTCCGGGTTGAGACTACCAAGACCAAATCAACCAAAAACTTAGATTGATCAACACTATAAAAACCTTTCCTAACCCTAAAGCAATATGAGTTGGATTAGGATCAGGTGGGGAGGAATTAACCCATTGGGGTCAGACCAGGAATTTTTGCTGACCCTACTTGGCAATCCATTTGAAAAAAGAGAAATAGCTGGTGGATGTCTACAATACTCCACCCACAACCTATGAATTGTGTCCAACCCTGGCCGGCCTGTACCTCTAGGCCAGGATTTTGGGTCAGGGTTTGGTGGGTCCAGAACCTAGCTGGGGACTTGATGTGGGTAGGAGTCTCAAAGTTATCTGTTAGGATCAGATATACAATTGATCCAAGCCCATTTAACTGGACTATGGGTCTTTTCTAGATCCAATTATACAATTGTTCTGGATTGGCGTGGGGTTTTCTGATGAGAGTCCAATAAGGATTTGAAGCTATCCAAATTCGAAACGAAGTTCTCCGCAGGGTGGGGTCACCCACACTAAAGTCCTTGCACTAGTGAAAGGCACCCACCCATTTAAGACATGATCAGGGGCCGTTTTTTCACTAAAAATATAGGAAAATTTATTTATTTATTTTTTCGACAAGAAAGCTGGGGCTAGGCAGACGCCTACCAATTATACAACCGTTCCATTGGGATTCGAACCTGCAACACCCCAACAGAAGCTAACTTGCACTAACTGCTCCAAACAAGCACAGCCCCGGTTGGTAAAACAAAAGGGGTCTTTTGTATAAAATAAGTAGCTTTCCACTATGAGTGAATGAATGCCCGTTGTGGTGAACGGTACATTTTTTGTACGGAATGGTGTATTTCCTACGAAAATGTCGTCACACCTATGAAAATGGCATAGTTCCTATAAAAATGCCATACTATATTGGATCTAGTTCAGACTCAGCTTAAGATCCAAACTAATTGGTTAAAATTTGGATTCAGATTCTGGTTGTCCATCACCCAGACGACTCCTCTAATGATTGAATTTTCCCACCTCTTTCGTGTGAAAGTTGTTTTTCAGCGGTCCGCATGTAACAATGTGTGAGAAGGGAAGGCCCTTTCCCATGCACCTTGAGATAAAACCCATGCAGTGTGTGAAAACTCTTCCCCAGGGGAGACGTATTAACACATTTCCTAAGGAAACAGGCACGTTTCCTACGAAAACATGGCGTTCTGTCCACAGAACTAGGGGTGGCAATCGGGTCGGGTTGGCGGGTCAGCATACCTCAACCCGAACCTGACCCGTTTATTAAACGGGTCGGCTGTGGCAAACACGAACCCAACCTGTTTATTAAACGGGTAACCCGACATGACCCTCCAACCCGCTTAATAAACTGGTTGGGTCGGGTAAACAGGGTTGGCAGGTTAGCAGGTCAGGTTGGCGGGGCGGGTTGGCGGGTCAGGTTTGCGGGTCGACGGGTTGGCAGGTTGGCGGACGGGTTGGTGGGTTGACCCGCCCGCCTAACCCGTTTATTAAACGGGTTGGCGGGTTGGCATACCCCTAACACGAACCCAACCCGTTTAATAAACGGGTTAGGCGGGTCGACCTGTTTATTAAACGGGTTCGTTTTTGCCCAACCCGAACCCACCTAAGAGGCGGGTTGGCGGGTCGTGTCAGGTTTTGCCACCCCTACACAGAACGAGTGTCTGTACCCATCTGGGAAACGTCTGATTTACATAAGAAAAATAGATTTTTTTCCCCACGATTGGGGTGAAAAAAACGCAGAGAGAGCGAAAACGGCAACATGAATTCAGTGGTGCAAAGTGGAGAATATGAAAAGACTTAAATACCCTTAACAGTTAGATACCGCGTCGCGGTCTTCTTGGGGGAAGATTGGCCACTCACAGACACCTTCCATTATTAAAATGACTATAATTCCACTCAGGAGTTTGCCCAAGCCTTCAGCTTTTTGGGGAGACAAATTGCAATTTTGGTAGGTATTATTGTAGTCATTTGGAGTACTCTCTCTCTCCACCCAACCAAGGAGAGAATGCCGGGAATCAGAGCACCCTCCGATTATTCTCAAGAACCCTCTCGTCACCCTTCGCTTAAGATAAACGCCAAGGTGAAATCTCTCATTCCCTTCTTCTTCTCCTCAATTTTCTCTTTCAAACGATTGTTCATTCATTGGGTTTCTTCTTATGCATCTTTGGAGCTTAAGAGATGTATCTTTTTTTTTTTTTTGGGGGGGGGGGGGGGTTAAACTATGAATATAAGAATTGGGTTTCTCTTTTCTCTTGAATTGGTTCTTAATAGGCGTTTCTTGTGATTATGTTAAATGTTTTTTTAATCTCTCGTTTGTTGGATTTTGACTTGCCCGAGTTCTTGTTCTGTTTGGTTCGTGATCTTTTTCGTTGATCATGAAATTCTGGAGGTTTTAGAGAGAATCCGGACTTTTTTTTTCTCACCTTCTTTGATTTTAATAGATTCTTTCTGGAATGTGTTTTGCTGGCGGAGAATTTATTTGTTTTTGTGGTGGATTATGATTAGTGCTGTAATACTATTCATGTTCAGGTTGGTTTTATTCGAATTCAAAATATTATGATTATATATTGATTAGGAATGGAGTCAGTATGAGATATGTTCCTGCTTATGTGGTTAGTGAAGCTGTCGATTGAACTGGTAGCGCACCGGAATCTTGGTGGAACCAAATTGATCATGGTTGCAATCGGATGCTTATTTCATTGAAAAATCAAATACATGACATTTATTGCATTTGAAAAGTATATTTTTTTTTAGATTTATAACCCGAAGAAACCGCACCCAGCACTAAGACCTGGTCGTGCAGGCTCAGCTTGCCATACCTGCGGTTGTCTGTTTAACACGTGAATTATTTTTTAGGAGACAAAGCAACGTCCTTTGATGCGTGCGTCAGACTATGTGTTATTTATTAGTTTTAAAATTATTTTATCCATTGGATAGATGACCTAAGCATATGATCCACAGACTCTGTTTTCTTTCTGTTTACATAATATAAACAAATACAATCTTTTTATGTTTTTGAATGATTTTTCTAATATTTTCCTTGTACAGGAGCCTTTCAATGCAGAACCACTGCGTTATGATTTAATAGCATCATATATCACTCCTGTGGATATGTTCTACAAGCGAAATCATGGACCAATACCATTGGTCGATGATATTGAAAGGTCGTATTATGCAAAAGCTATCTTCAGTGAAATTCTTGTCCAGTTTATATGATTTATTTATTTTTTCCTCCTTGCAAAACAGATATCGTGTCATAATCAATGGCCTTATAGAAAATCCAAGAGAGTTCTCTTGGGCAGAAATCAGGTGACCAATATTATTGCTGATGCTATTGTTCTTGTTAATCTTTGCTTTGGTTGGGAGCTTATCCTTGTATTGGATTTGCAGAAAACTCCCGAAATACAATGTTACTGCCACTTTACAGGTGCATGGAATTCCAAAGTACCTTACACATACTGTGTGTGTGTGTGTGTGTGTGTGTGTCTTCCCGACAAATTGAGCCTTCATTGTAACTATGGGGTTTGGTTATCTGTCTTAAGGAGTGATTGAGGGGGCAAAGAAATTGATTCTGATTGTTGATGATCCAGTGTGCAGGAAATAGAAGAACAGCAATGAGCAAAAAGAAAACTGTTAAAGGTGTTGGTTGGGATGTTGGTGCAATTGGGAATGGTATGCACATATCATTTATCTCATTATCTGTGGTTTATCTATCTGCCATTTTAGCTTAACCACTGTTGTTGTCATCTCAGTGCTGATTTCTCTTCTAACTTGGCCAATCTACTAAAATTTCTGATTAAGTTTGTGCACCTTATCCAAGTACAGAAGTGCTTTTTCCCTGTTCTTTTCCATTCATGAATATTATTTCCAAGATAATTAATCTAGGATTTGCTTAAGTCTGATGTGTTCCAGGCTTCCCACTTGCAGGCATGTTTGAGCAAGATTCTGTTTCAACTTTTTCTAAGCTCCATAAAATTAGGTTTTACAAATGTCTTTCTTATGTAATTTTTTCATGTTCACCTATGTCACAAGGTGCGGGTGTGGATACGGGTGCGGATGCGGTGATGCGGCACTTTAAAAAAACTTGGGTGCGGGGAGGGTATATATATATATATATATCATTTTTAACAGTTTTAAGTTAACACTACGTGTATGTGTGTGCATTATATATATATATATATATATATATATATATATATATAAGTGGACTTGGTTAGTGTTAACTGAATCTACTTTTGGACAGAAATGGACCTCAGTGTGGTTGACTTCACCTGACACAAAGGAAGCCATGTCCAAGTGTTGCACCTGCATGGGTGCCGGTGCGACACGGGTGTGGGTGTGACGCAGGTGCGGTGCCCTGTTAGAAGAGTCCGTGTTATGTAGGTGTTCACATGATGCAAGTAATGTGCTTGATAGCTAGATTAATTGTTGGCTTTAGAATCAACCTTTCCAAGACCAGAAAAAAATATAATTTTAAAATCTTAGGTTATTTTGACAAGTAGGTACTGGAAACATGAAGTAGCTTTGTAGAAATTTCAATGGTCAATCCAATCTAAAACCCCTATTGTTTAAAATGCAGAACTAGCAATAGTGACATTTAAAGCAAGATCTCTCTCTCTCTCTCTCTCTCTCTCACACACACACACACACACACACACACACACACACATACACACACACACACATTTAATGAACTGTCAAGCTTGGTGGGTAACATTCTTGTTGGAATTAAAACTTGAAGGCTCTGACTTGGAGCAACATAAAAGACAGATTGCAGTTGAATGTAATGTCCCAATCAAGAGCAGATCTGTTCAGGAGCACCCCTGACTGTAATACCATCAGTGTTTCCTTGGATGCTGTTCAGCTCACTGATCAACTTCCATGAACTTGTGTATAGAATGCTCATAACTTGGCCGTGCCAAGAATCAATTTCCACCATTCATGGTCTGGGATGGAGAGCATCAGAAAGGTGTAATATGAACCACTTTAAAATCACCATTCTTCCAGGGGTAGTGGATGTTGTTGTCCTGAAAATGAATGACAGGTAAGTTACCCCTGCTCGTGAGACCACCAAGGTGTCTCTGACCTTATCCTCTTGTGTCCTAGATGGCCTAATTCAACACTTCAGAAGTGTCCAGAATATCCTTAATTTGCTTGTTAAAATGATATGTAATAATGTACAATATCTTGGGTATTGCCCCAATTTTAATCTGATTAAATCAATATATATATATATATATATACCAAAAGAACTGAGCTCTTTCAATTTGATTACATTTATGGTCTACTTCCTGTACTGCTATTCATTTTCTAAAGCTATATAATTATGTTCTCACAAATCCAATTAGTAGCATTATTCATGGTGTTAAAATGTATCTCCTAAAATCATTATTGTAAATATAAATATATATATTTATATACATAGAGATACATTTACATATAATATATTATATGTACATATATATATATATATATATATATATATATATATATATATATATATATATATATATATATATATATATATATATATACCCGAAAGGGTATTTTTGTAATTTCCTGTTTTGTGCATATTCCTTTTGGAATGTGTTGTAATTTTCTTAGTTAATTTTTGTAATTCTTTTTTATCTTTTCTTTTTTATTTTTTGATATTTTTTAAGTGCATTGGGGGTCCCCCAATAGAGTCGTTGGGGCCCCCCAACGGTCACAAATGTGACCGTTGGGGGCTCCCAACGACTCCTTTGGGAGCCCCCCTTTGCACCTTTTGGCACTTCTATAAATAGGGGTGTTCCCCCCTTGTATTTCCCAAGCTTGAGAGTCTCAAGCAATTGTTCTTTTTATTCAATATATGCATTATTGCATGTTTACTACTTTTATGCTTTTTGTGTATTTTGTTCAAGTGTTGTGAGAGTGTTTGTGAACACTTCTTTTATAAAGTATTCATGCTCGTATGCGTATTGTCTTTCCATAGACAACTTTACATGGTATCAAAGCTTGGTTGGTGATAGAGGATTGTGGGACTCTTTTCTTTTCAAGTGCCTCGAAAAGCGTGCCTTCGGATTTTTGGAGATTGAAGTGGTGGATCTTGCCTCTCAAATATTTTAGAAGGATCTTGCGCAAGCTAGCATTTGGGATATTGTGTTGGTACGCCATTTCTCCCTTTCTCTCTACTTCATAATGGGCGAAAAAGAGTTTCACTTTACTCTTGGCTTCAAATTAAATGGGTCCAACTATCATATTTGGGTCGGAAACATGGAGGCTCACATAAAAGGGAAGGGGCTATGGGGTTATGTGCAAGGCACAATTCCGGAACCCAAGATTACCGTGGTAAATGGTAGTGAGATTAAGATTCTTGAAGGAGAAGAAAGAGTTAAAGCTCTTGAAGAATATTCTAAGAAACACGATGAGTGGGAAATGAAGAATTTCAAAATTCTTTCTTGGTTCTTCTCATCCGTTGAAACCAAGATTAATGCCAACATTATTAAATTCAAAAAGGCATCAGAAGCTTGGCATTATCTTGAAAAAATGTATACATCGAGGGACCTATCTCATAAGTATTATCTTCAAAAGAAAGCTCTCTCTCTTACTCAAGGTGAAATGACTATTAGGGAATATTTTGCCGATCTTTCCTCCGTTTGGGATGAGCTTGCCATGCTTGAACCGAAATGGAGTGGAGAAGCAATTGAACTCCGTCACAAGCAACTTGAAAAAGATCGGTTCTTCAATTTTTTGAATGGGCTAAGGCCCGAATTTGAGCAAATAAGATCCTCTCTCCTATCATCTTTTTCTCCTCCCTCTCTTGAAGATGTACTCACCAAATTAAGTGGTGAGGAGACTCGTATGAGTTTATGTAAACAAGGATCAAGTGTTCTTATGGTTCCTTGTAATCAAGAAGAAAGTAATGAGGTCAATGCCGTATCAAGACCCGGGAACAATGTAAGAGCCTATCGTCCCCCTCATTTTAAACCACAAAATCAAGGTGAAAATGGTGGGCTAAGAGGAAAAATGGACTATAGCAAAATTATTTGTCATTTTTGTAAAGAACCCGGACATATCAAACCCATATGTCCCAAATGGAAAATGCTTCTCGCAATGGCTACCACCGGTGTTGCACAGAAGGAGGAGGCATCATCAAGTGGGTCACTTTCTTTAAATCAAATAGTGGAAGCCCTTCAACCCCTTCTCAAGGGAGCTACCTCCGGTGTCGCCGTGTCTACCTCATCTCTTCCAGGTAAAGTCTCTTGGCTTTTGGATTCCGGTGCATCTTTTCATATATCCCCAAACATGTTTTCACTTTCCGATTTCTCAAAAAATGTTTCTCCCTCTTTTGTTTCCACTGCGGATGGAACATCTCTTGAAATTAAAGGTATAGGTAATTTCGAATCTCAAGATTTTTTTATTCCGAAAATTAGATTTATACCTAAACTAAATTTAAATCTTCTCTCTGTTTCTCAACTCTCGGACTATGATTGCGATATTAAGTTCTCTTGTGATAAATGTTTAATACAGGATCGTCAGTCCGGGAAATTGATTGGGGAAGGCTTTAGAAAAGGAGACTTATACTATATGGAATCTTTTCGAGTTCCAAAATCATTTTTGTAATGTGGCCCAAAACAAAGATATAAATATATGGCACAAAAGACTTGGTCATCCTAATATCACCAAGTTGTCTTATTTGCAGTTTGCAAAAGACCTATGTAAAAGTTTATTTTCTTGTAATGATTGTATTCTTGGAAAAATGCAAAGTTTACCTTTTGAGCAAAGAACCATGTTCTCTTCTAAAAATTTCTAAATTGTTCATTCGGATGTTTGGGGACCCGCACCTGTGACTTCAAAAGCAGACTTTTCTTATTGTCATTTTTGTGGATGGTTTTTCCAGATATTCATGGATCTATTTTCTTAAGTTCAAACATGAAGTTTTTTCGTGTTTTAAAACCTTTCATTCAATGATCAAGAATCAATTCAACAGTAATATAAAGATATTTAGGAGTGATTCTGGAGGGAAATATTTCTCTAATCAATTTAAAGTATATCTTGAGGATCATGGAATTATCCATCAAAGGTCTTGTCCTAAAACCCCTCAACAGAATGGGTTGGCCGAAAGAAAACATAGGCACATCATTGAGACCACTAGGACCCTTCTTATTTCTCAAAACATTCCTAAATTTTTTTTGGCAGAAGCAGCTCTTGCTTCTGTTTATCTAATAAATCGCCTGCCATCTAGGATATTAGAAAAAATATCCCCTTTTGAGATTTTATATAAACTTGAACCGGATTATAATAAGTTACGTGTCTTTGGGTGTAAGTGTTTTATACTTACGGATAAGAATGACAAATTATCTCCCAAGGCTATTCCTTGCGCCTTTCTTGGATATTTCGAAACTCAAAAAGGGTTTCGTTGTTATGATCTTCGAGATGATAAGTTATATGTCTCTAGAAATGTAACTTTTTTGGAAAATGAAAGTGGATTTGAAAAAATTGTTTCTCAACAAGAAAATTTTGATTATTCCTTCTTATTTGATCTATTGTCTAGTAATGATGCTATATCAAGTGATGAAGATGTATCATCAAATCACGATGAGGAAAATGATGGTGACATTGGTGAACATAACTCACTCAATGAACAAGAAAGTAGACTTTCAAATGATCCAATAACCTACTCTCGTAGAAACCAAGACATTAGAAGTGCTATTGACCAGTATAGTGAGCTTGTTCCTACTGTCGACCACCGGAGATCTGAAAGGAATAGAAGACCTCCAACTCATTTTGTTTCTTTTGATTCTTTCTCACCTTGATATAGGGCTTGCCTTAGTGCCATTCACTCTTATTTTGAACCAAGGAATTTTGAAGAAGCCAAAAAATGTATAGAATGGCAAGAAGCTATGCAAAATGAACTTAATGCTCTTAAAAGGGCTGAAACTTGGGATTTCCAAACTCTACCCATAGGAAAGAAAACTATAGGTTGTCGATGGGTTTTTAAGGTTAAAACTAAAAGTGATGGATCCTTGGAAAGGTATAAAGCTCGTTTAGTTGCTAAAGGGTATGGGCAAGAGTATGTGATTGATTATGAGGAAACTTTTGCCCCTGTAGCCCGAATGGTTACAATTAGATGTCTTATTACTATTGCATCTATTAAAAATTGGAACATTTTTCAAATGGATGTGAAAAATGTTTTTTTAAATGGTGATCTTAACGAAGAAGTATATATGGATGCTCTACCAGGCATGAAGATTCCTAAAGATAAAGTTTTTCGTCTTCGTAAAGCCCTCTATGGTTTGAAACAGGCCCCCAAGGCATGATATGATAAATTTACTAGTGTAATGTTGAAAAATTGTTTTTTCTCATGTTATACTGACACTGCTCTATTTACTAGAAGATCTAATGCAAGAATTGTGATTCTATTACTCTATGTTGATGACATGTTAATTACAGGTGATGATGTTCAAGGAGTCAAGGGTATTAAGTCTGTCTTGACTTCAGAATTTGAGATGTCAGATTTGGGTTTTCTGACATATTTTCTTGGTATTGAGGTTTCCTATTCGCAACGTGGTTATTTTTTATCTCAGTCTAAGCTTGCTTCTGAGATTATTGACAGATCAGAAATTTTTGATGACAAAGTATGCGAAACTCCTAAAGTCGTGGGATCAAAAATGAAGATTGATGATAGTGTTCCCCTAACCGATCCTACTCCTTACAGGCAGTTGGTAGGCTCTCTAATGTACCTTAGCATTACTCGACCCGACTTGTCGCATGCTATTCACATCGTCAGCCAGTTCCAGCACGCTCCTACAACCGTTTATATGAGTGTTGTCCTTCACATCATCAGATATTTGAAGGGAACCATGAACAAGGGAGTATTTCTATCCTCTTCCTCTGAATTAAAATTGCTTGCTTATACTGACTCAGATTGGGGAGGTGACCCTAGTAACTGTCACTCCACCACTGGTTTTTGTATTTTCTTAGGAGAATCTTTGATCTCATGGCGATGTAAAAAGCAACAGAAGGTCTCTTTGTCATCCACTGAAGCCGAATATAGAGCCATGACATCTACCACCATGGAAATTGTATGGATTTGACGTCTTTTGGAAGATATGGGAGTGGTTGTCAAAGAACCAACAAAGTTATGTTGTGACAATAAAAGTGCAATCTACATCGTCAAGAACCACACCTTTCACGAGCGAACAAAGCATATAGAGATGGATTGTCATTATGTCAGAGAAGAATACTTGAAGAAGGTCATTGATCTACCATATGTGACATCTGAGTATCAACTTGCTGACTTCTTCACAAAAGCTTTATGTTCGCCCAGATTTCATTTCCTTCTTGACAAACTTGCGGTTATCACACCGTAAGTTTGAGGGGGGGTGTTAAAATGTATCTCCTAAAATCATTATTGTAAATATAAATATATATATTTATATATATAAAGATACATTTACATATAATATATTATATGTACATATATCTCTCTATATATAAATATATATATTTATATATATTTACCCGAAAGGGTATTTTTGTAATTTCCTGTTTTGCGCATATTCCTTTTGGAATATGTTGTAATTTTCTTATTTAATTTTTGTAATTCTTTTTTATCTTTTCTTTTTTATTTTTTGATATTTTTAAAGTGCATTGGGGGTCCCCCAATAGAGTCGTTGGGGGCCCCCAACGGTCACAAATGTGACCGTTGGGGGCTCCCAACGACTCCTTTGGGAGCCCCCCCTTTGCACCTTTTGGCACTTGTATAAATAGGGGTGTTCCCCCCTTGTATTTCCCAAGCTTGAGAGTCTCAAGCAATTGTTCTTTTTATTCAATACATGCATTATTGCATGTTTACTACTTTTACGCTTTTTGTGTATTTTGTTCAAGTGTTGTGAGAGTGTTTGTGAACACTTCTTTTATAAAGTATTCATGCTTGTATGGGTATTGTCTTTCCATAGACAATTTTACACATGGATGGTTTCCTCTTCCATCCAAAGGAGCTGGGCCTGTTAGTAAGCTAAATCTCTGTCTGGTGGGAGCAACATCCTCAAAAATCCTGTGATCCTTGAGTGACTTTTCTTCTCTTAGATTTGCTATGTGACCAGTCTGCATTGTTGTGTTGGTGCGAATATCATTTGCATGTTCACATTATTGTCATTGTATTTGTTTTGATGTGGCTTTCCCAAACTGCAGCACCATAACCAATACATAGCTTGTGAGAATTGTGAGTATTTGTGGAACACTGATCTTAGATAAATTTTATGAGTGTAATTTCTATTTTTGTCACACAATATCGTCTGCATTTTGAAAACATGATGATAATTTGACCAATATTTTAAAAAATGGAAAAAAGAAAATTAATTATTCTAAAATCACAAAACATGAATTGATGGTCACATTCACGTGATATTCTCACAATATTATTGCTAAGACTTCTGTGGAATCTACAAGTTCAGAAGTCTTTCTGGTACATTATATCCCTTTAAAAAGGTCTTCAAGATTATTTTCAAGTGATTTCTTGAGGGAGAAAAGACATTTACAACAAAAATTTCATCATACAAATCATTCTCTCAAGAAAATTTGCACCAGCTGGTTACTGAAAAAAATAGTTGATAAAAAAGAATTTGCATCATCCTAATTAAAATTCTTGAAGGCTTCTCCTCAAAAGTAGAGTTCTTTTGGACTTGCTATTCAGGTCTTGCATTTAGTTTTAGTTCTTTCATCGGGCAAAGTTGCACAAGTTTGAGTGATAATATAAAGGACATTTCTATATTAGTAGGAGAGATCTTTACACAGCAATTGTTTTGATATGCTTTTCAGCTGTTTGGGGAGGTGCCAAATTGTCAGATGTTCTGGGACTGATTGGAATACCAAAGCTCACAACAGTCACCCCTTTAGGAGGAAAGCATGTTGAATTTGTCAGTGTTGACAGATGTAAAGTGAGTATCACATCCTAGGGATCCCATGTTTTGTGTAAATATAGCTTCAATTGTTGACGTGCACTGGTAGCTCATTGCCTTGCTATTGTCAAACTGATTTTGTGATTTTTTTCTCTTCTAACTTGTATAACTCTAGGAAGAAAATGGTGGTCCATACAAGGCATCCATTCCTCTCAGTCAGGCAACAAATCCCCAAGATGATGTTTTGCTCGCATATGAAATGAATGGAGAGGTAGCTGTTTCTTTCTTCCTTGGGCATGTTTTTTGTCTGCATTTCTATCATAATATATATATATATATATATATATATATATATATATATATATATATATATATATATATATATATATAAAAGCCTTCTCTTTTCTAGTATTTCCTTATATTTTGAAATGTATGGCATGTTTGGAATTAGTTGCTGCATCATTTTGCATTTACGTGATCCACTAGCTTTAGTTTCTGAGTTATCAACATGGCACCTGTACTTGAAAACTTTCACCCATTTTAGGGCAATTAAGCCTGAAATTTAGTCTGGTCCAACGTGCAAGGATTTTCAACTCAGGAAATCTCTAGTGGGACTCATTCAAGTTTTGCAGAATCTGGTGACTCAACCATCCTGTTGGTCTGGCCAAGTTGCAAAAGTGATATGGAGTCTGACTTGGCCAAGTTACTGAATGATTGGATACTAGTTTTAAACTTTGTATGCCGTGCAGTACATTTTTATGGTGAAATTTTAATTTTTGCGATACATGGTGGTCACTGCTTCAGTCCCCTGTCTCTTGTAATTTTGTCAGCACACATATTTGTATTTGTCAGCTTGTCAAGCAATGCACTTGGGATTCAGTTTTGTGGGTCTTTGTTGACTATCCACTCAAGACTAAGATTACCATTTGTAAGAGGTGGATGTTAGGTGACAGTTGACACTTACCATTTGTGAGGGATGGACTATGTTACATGAACTCTTCACCTAGGCTAAAGTGTCGGTGTCGGACACTTCTCAACACCGACACCAACACTTCTGACACTGCACCGATCCATTTTTGAAATTAGGAGTGTCCAAAAATTTGGACACGCGTGTCGAGTGTTCGACACCTTAAAAGTTGTCTCGACACACTGTGTCCAGCAAGTGTCATACCTGTGTCTAGTGTTGGGTATCATAGACACGGGTGTCCAGCTTTGTGGATACTTCTTTATTAAACAAGTGTTGAGTATTTTAGAGTTGGAAGATACTTACCTGGGAAGTATCCATGATGCCAGCATCGAGCATCCTATGCTCCCATTAGTCTTGATGATTTGTTTTGACCTTTTGTACTTAAAATCTTACATGTTCATATTGCATCATTGACATTTGTGTAAATCATCAAGGATCAGATTACAAATGAGAAAGGAAATGTGCATTTTATGTTTTACAGTTTTGTTTGTGTAATTCTTTAAAACTCTCTCTCTCTCTCTCTCACACACACACACACACACACACACACACATATATATATATATGTCCAAGTGTCTAGATTTTGAAGACCTGCCAAGTCCGAAACCGACACCCGTGTCAGTGTCCAAGTAACATAGGGGGTCCGATATTAGTTATAGTTGATGCTGATTTTGCCAGATAGCATCATATGCCAGGCATGGTGCAGATAAATTCAGGCGCAAGAACAGACACTGGACAGAGCATTATTCTTAAATGAAACAATAAATTGATCAAGACAAACATTAGATTGATATTTCTAGGGCTCTAATCTCATGAAATGGTCAATAAGTGAATAGGAGAGCAATCTGATTCTCGTTCACTCACTTGGAAAAGAGGAGTTACATGCCTATGTGCATAAATATGTTACAGAAAAGTGCTAGAAGAAAAAAAATGAGAAAGAAACAATAAACAAAAGTGAAGGATAAGGGTGCTTTGTTAAAAAATGAATCGCAAATACACAAAAGAAGCTGGACATATATATGCTTTAAATGCCCTTGCCTTTCATGTGCATTTATTCGTTACTTTTTGGCTTCTTTGTTCTTGGGAATTTTGTGAACTGATTTTCTTGTGATCACCTTCTTTTTTCTTAGCTTACAAATTTAATAGTCCTTGTTTTTCCATTCCTATATCAAGATTCTCAATCGTGATCATGGATATCCACTGCGTGTAATTGTTCCGGGTGTTATTGGTGCTCGCTCTGTTAAATGGTTGGATTGCATCAACATAATTGCAGAAGAATCCCAGGTTTAAAAGACTAGAAATCTGTCATGGAGTTTTTCTCTTTTAGCCAATTTGATGCTAGTTTCTAAGCCATTTTTGCTGTGAAACAGGGTTTCTTCATGCAGAAGGATTATAAGATGTTTCCACCTTCAGTTAATTGGGATAATATTGTATGGTCTACCAGAAAGCCCCAGATGGACTTCCCTGTTCAGGTGGTTTGTTTTTTATCTTCAAGGATTTTACAGGTTTTGTACCAAAGTTTATAGAGTTACATGTTAAGAACATGGTTGTGTTACTGGAACTTCTGTAATCACCAATGAAACTGTTTAAATCATATACATAGAGTGGTTTCCCTTCCCAAATTCCTGTCCATAATTATTGCAATCATCTTGAACTTCTGGTCCAGGCTTTCTATGGATCCCTCTACTGAAGAAAATATTCATCTCTTCACAAAAAATGTCCATACCTTCTTCAAAAGACAACAACATGCTTTAGTATCCATAAAGAACACATCAATTGCCTTCTTGCTATTTTCTGCTTACTTTTCTCAGATTATTGCTTCTTGGAAGCATACAAAATCTTTTAACATGGTTATTTACAAGTTGGAATAAAGCAACTTGGCATTTGGAATTTTGTTTCATCAAACCAAACTAGGAGGAATGAAGAAAATTTTGAAGAGAAAAATTATGATGTTAAGAGGATAATCTGGGTAATTTTGAGAAAAAGGGAATTTTGAAAAAGTGTAAACTGTCAACAAACAGAATGAATAATAAGAAAAAAACTTTCTTAGTTACCTGAAATTCTCCTGGATCTCTTTTTTCTCTTTCTTAATATTCTTTTCTCCTCATTCATGTCTTTCTTTTTCAGTCCTATTGGAATCATTGTGTAGCCTGAAAATGAAAGGGTCCTAAAGTTCCATTCGAAAGAACCGTAATGTTTTCTTTTCACTTTCCCTGTTTCATCAAATTTATAGTATAAGGCTCTGTTTGGGAGCCATAGTTGGGAGTGGTGATGGGGGATTCACCAAATCCCAAGCATCCCTGTTGATTGGAGTCACCGTTTTGGGAGTGGGGACGGAGATGTGTGAGCGGTTTTGGGAGGGAAGATGGTGTTATAAATGGGTGCATTTCAAAAACGTCCTTATGAGGATGTTGTTGCCAAATCCACCGATTTCATCACCACTCTCAATAACGGCTCCCAAACAGAGCCTAAATAGAGATGAAAACTGCGGAAAACATCACAGCCAAGATCCGATGATGCATTTTGTGTTATGCCAATATATTGCAACTCATTCTTGTTTTTCTTGTCTCTGGTTCATGTCTGTAAACTTAGTTACTTGATCTTGATAAGATAATTTATGATTCTCAATGAAATTAAGGCTCTGTTGGGGGGCTGGTTATTTGGGCAAAGAGTTGTGAATTGGGAGAGTTGGGTGAAATTCACTTTTGAAGTGGCTGTTTAGAAATGGGTGTTGTGAAGGCATACGAGGAGCTAAGGAAATGGCTAAACATTCAACTCTTTTAAAACAACCAAAAACGTTGTTGGAAAATATCTATTCCAAGAGGAGATATTTGGCAATTCCAGGAACTAGCCTTTTATTTTTCCAACTCAGCTCCTTCTCATGCCAAGCTCCCAAGCATAGCCCAAGGTTAGTTGTTGATGATGAATTTTTCCACAAAACTAAACTATCATTTGTTTGTACCTCAGAGTGCTATTTGTTCCCTTGAGGATGTGGATGTAGTGAAGCAAGGAAAGGTCAGCATCTTTCTTTCAATGTACCTCTGTTTATTTCAAAAACTTATTAACTGATAGTTGTTTTTCTCCATCTGTATATAATGCTGCAATGCTATTGGGGCTGTTGTTAACCGTTCATGAAATCATTCATATGTTGTTTGGCTTGCTCTTCACTTCCAGTGGATTGTCATATTATTGGACATTATGCTTCAAGCAAATGTGAGCCCCATTCCATCTTGGATGTGTAACTGTCATCTCGAACATTTTTTTTTGTAATTAAGCATCCTTCTGCATCGTTTGCTACTTCTGTTTGGACTTATGACTGCATGAAGCAGTAGCAAAAGCAACAAAGGCAAGATTGTGCTCAAGAAATGGCAAAGTCCTACTGAACTTTTAAACTATCAGGGTATGTTTGCACGAAGTGGCTGTCACTTCTCAACTCTCAACCGATCTTCATTGGGTCTTCTCATATGTATGGAACACTATGGTTTTTGGCTTTCTTATGTTTCACATTATCATGTAGCGGATAGACATTTGCTGAGTGAATAATTTAACATGGCAAATTATATGGGCACATGGCTCTATTTAGTTAGTGAAAATTTTTGCATCAAGATACACAATAGTGAAATCTATGTGAGGAACCAAAGCTCTTGATTCAAATAACTGGAGAATGTGAGAATATACCTCTCCCTTCTCTGATAGCACTGGTTGTCTGCAAGTAGATGTATGAAATAACTTGAGACTATTTGGGTCTATTGAGTTGTAAAAAGTCTATTGGAAGCCATTGTATGCTTATCTAGCAGGAGTCAGAGAACGAGGTCCATCATCCAAAAACCAAGATGTTATTTATTCAGCCCGGCTCGGCTTTTTGGATGCCTGACTGGCTAAGCCCTAAATGTCAACAGGATCAGCCATGGGGCTGGTTTTTTTAGGAGGAAAAAGACATGGGTAGAGCCAGGCCAGTCCATTGATGGATGGCCTGTCTATGGGCTGGGCACAATCGTGGTTTGTGCCCAAATGGGCCTGGTGCCTGCTCCTAACTCTCTTGGATGATGTGTTCCTTCTCAGAGCATGTGAGCTGCATTGCTCGTGTATTAGATGTTGGAGATCAGTGTCAAATATGCTGCTAACTATACTGATCATCTTCCAGACGTCTTAGATACAGCTCTGATGGACCTTACAAGGCTGACCTGGACCTTGTTGTTGCATATTCAGCTAATTTAGTGCATAACCAAGAAAAATCTCAAATATTGCTTAGTCCAATTCATCATTTTCCTTCGACTGGCATATGAACATGCTTTGTTTCACTAATAAGGTTTTGATTTTTAGCGTTACAGAAATGCTTGCTTTTATGAAAAGTTTTCTTGATTCATTTGGAGAAAACTATATATGTGATTAGATTACAAAACTTGGTCATCAACTGCTTCAAGTTTCTTAGTTCGGTGGCTGTTGCATCATCAATGTACTTGTTAAAAATCTTGTTAAGAATAGTTTAGAGAATTTCATGCTTACCCTAGCACACACATCTATGTCTTCAACCATATTACTGTATTTATGTTGTATACTTTAGGTAACTATCAGTGGTTATGCTGCGTCTGGAGGAGGGCGTGGTATTGAGAGGGTTGATTTATCAATTGATGGTGGCAAAACATGGATGGAGGCTTCAAGGTACCAGAAAAGAGATGTTCCATACGTCTCAGAAGATATCAGCAGTGACAAGTGGGCGTGGGTGCTTTTTGAGGCCACCGTCGATCTACCATCCCATGCAGAGATCCTGGTCAAAGCGGTATGCATGCATATTGATTCCATGCATAGCCAATTATTTGAAAACAAATTCTTAGCTGTGATGAACGACTAGTTGGCATTCTGAAAAATATAGCATAAAAGAGTATAAGGCCCTGTTTGGAAACTAGTAGCTGGGATGGGAAGTGGCAGCTGCCAAATCCTGGATTTGACAGCTCCCACCTCCTAGAGGTGGTAGCTGTGAGCTGTCAATTCCATGCTAGGAGGTGGTAGCTATCAATTCCATGCTTTAGTGTAAATACAATGCCACTTCCCATCCCAGCTATCAGTTTCCAAACAGCCACCAGGTGATAGTTTGACCAACTTTTTGCCAAATGAATTAACTCCTATCCCAGTTCCTAGATTCCAAACAGGGCCTATATGTAATGGCCATTATATTCAACGCATAGCATGGCCCTGTTTGGAAACTAGTAGCTAGGATAGGAAGTGCCACTTGAGGAAGTGGGAACTGCCAAATTCTGGATTTGGCAGCTACCACCTCTTGGTAGCTGTGGATTCCATTCTTTAGTGTAAATACAAAGGTGAGAGGACCTCACTTTCAATCCCAATTGCATAAACACCCATCCCAGCTACAAGTTTCCAAACGACCACCACAAAGTAGTTTGACAAAGTTTTTGCCAAATGCATCAACTCCTATCCCAGCTACAAGTTTCCAAACGACCACCACAAAGTAGTTTGACAAAGTTTTTGCCAAATGCATTAACTCCTATCCCAGGTCCTAGTTTCCAAACAGGGCCTAAGCTCTTTTGGTTCTGTTGGTAGTGCAGGTTGATGTGGCTTCCAATGTTCAACCACAAACTGTGGAAGAGATATGGAACCTCAGAGGAATACTGAATACTTCATGGCACCAAGTTCGTGTTCGTAATGCATCTTTACCAATTGCAAACTCCAATTTGTAATTCTGAAACAGAGTATCTTGTGCATGGTGATTTTGATAGCTACAAGCTTTTCAGAGTCATCATCACTCTTTCTTGGAGTAGAATATTTTGTGCATGATCCATGGTAAATAGTAGTTTTGTGGGATAATGTTTTCTTGTGGCAAGTGCTTATCTGCATATTTACTTTATTGTTATTGGATATGCATCATCTAACATATGGTCACGAGTAGGTTCAGATGTGAAGCCAATTAACTTTTTTTTTAATTCTAATTTCTCAGTTGAGAAATGGAAGGTGATGGGGATCAAATACACCAACTTTTTACGCCAGATTTTGAAAGGAAGAAACTATCAAGAGGAAAATTACTTTAGTTAATACAGGTAGAGGGAAAATGAAACGAAAGTAATAGAAAAACAAAAAAAAAAAAACTTTCCCACCTGGCCACCCTTTGTTTTGATGTATCTATAAATGGTTGCTTGCTTTTATATTTATTTTAAATCGCAACTTAATCTCTGGAAAGTTCCTTTTACTTTTTTAAACAGGTTTCGATTAATAAAAATAGAAATCACCTTTAAAAAAACATTTTTTCTATTTCTACTTATCTTTTCCCTCACTAACATCAGTACTACCTTTCCTCTTTTTTACTGCCATCACTACCACCACCATCAATAGCAGGAGAACCATCACAACATCACTATCCTTTTTTTCACCACCATCATTACTACCACTACCACCTTTTTTTCACCACCACCATTTCTATCACTACCACCACTGCTCTTCTTTTATCACTATTTCTTCACTACCACTACTGCCCTTTTTTTCATCACTGTTTTCTTCACCAGCACCACTACCACCCTTTTTTTTTATAAGCAAGCTGGGGTTAGGCAGACGCCTACTGGATATCTCTTAATCCCCGTGTGGCAGAGGGATTCAAACCTTGGCTTTCAGCTTGGCAAAGGACCCCGCTTACCACATGAGACCTTTACCAGCATCGCTCTGATCCACCATCTTCAATACCAAAACCACGATCATCCAAAACTACCACTACCATTGTTCTCAATCTTCATCCTCCCCATGCATCTTTTCTCTTCATCTTCTCTCACATACTAGTCTTTCTTTCTTAATTCATCTTTTTTTTTATAATCTCTTTCCTGTTTATTTTACTTAAGTACTTTGAGTTCCCAACATTTACATGATTATAAATAAGAGCAAACTTTTATTTTATAAAACGTGTTTTTATTTATGTTTGTAATCAATTTATAAAAACATGCCCACATGTGTCGCTGGGAAAAGAGATGAGAGCAGCTCACCGTTCGGCTCAGCTTGAAAATTAAACTTGTCGAGCAGAGCTACGAGCCAGCTCGTTTAGTTAAATGAGCCAAGCACTAACATGGGAAGCTTGACATGTATAGGCTCATTTAAAATATTATATACTTTAAATGCATATATATATATATATATATATTATTAAGTTTTAAAAAACACTTAAAAGAACAATTTTTTTAGAAAGCGAGCCAGCTTGTGATAAGCTTATAAAGCTTGGTTCATAACGAGCTCGAGCTCGTGACAAGCTTACAAGCCGAGCCCAAGCAGGGGTGCACCCTTAACGAGCTAAGCCTGCACAACCCAAGCTCGACTTGTTCGATGATGCCTACCCACGAGAGTTTCATGTACCTGGCTAGCTAGGTCGGTCACTTGAGACTTTCAAGTTGGAGGAGGTTAGACGATATTTGGAAGTGCACATCCTTTAATACAAGGCTTAGGCCCAAATGAGAAACTATTCTTGGTAGACAGGAGGAGAGTTTGTGGAGTTTTCCACTGTAGGCACCAACCAACTCAGCCTTCATGGTCAACGTGATACCTCATGGCCTGTCTGTAACAGAATATCCAAAATAATAGTTGTGGTTTCACACACGCACAAATAGAGCTCATGAATAAAAAAAAGTGGTTCATGGAAGGGGCTGAGCCAAGAATCTAAAACTAGAGTGAGTACAAATGTACAATAAAAAATTTATTATTATTATTAAATTATACTAAAATTACATTAATGTACAATACTTCTTTTGAGTCATCCTGCCAAGCTTGGGCTTGCACAAGAGGTGACCAGGGGTGGCTCAAAAGAAGTTGAGGCCCGAGGCATATTTCCTAATTGGAAGCCCTCAGCATGTGAAATATAAGTCTTAGGGGGTGGCCTCAAATCTCAAAGAGGCCATACGGCCTAGAGGAGAGCGCAATGCACAAGCAAATTACAATAATAATTACTAACAAGTATTTAATAAATAAATTAATTCAAATATTCTTAAAATGAAACAATGAATTTTGTAAATGGTCTAAATACTTTCCATAAAATATACATATATCAAATACTAAATTATTGCTATTTGAACAACACAAAGAAACCATCAATCTTAATAAAAATCAATCAGAAAATCATGAATATTAATAATTGAAAGGGGGTGCTCTCTTCTTTACCTGGAATCTCTCTCTCGTCACATCCTGACAGTGACAAGTGGCAGCTTTGTCAGCTGCCAGCCTGCCGCTTTAAATTTTCCAAGCTGTCACTTGTATTTTTAATATAATAATGGCCTGACTCCCGTGGGACCCAAGTCTGAGAGACTTGATTACATATTGGGTTAGGCTCTGTCCGACTTTTGTCAGGCAGGGTCCTCTCCTCATAGTGAGTCCCGAGCCCAACCCAAAGCGGGCCGGGTACCCAAAGCCTGCAGGCTACCTGGCGTGGTGTCCACCCCTAAATTAGCCTGAAAATGAGTATTTTTCAGCTATAAGAACAAAGAACTACTAAAATTTCATCAAAATTGTAAAAAAACTATGAAAAAATATATGTTACAATTACACCCAAAAGTTCCAAAGCTATTGAACAACAGCAGATTTCACTTAAAAATCCTGCAGAACATGTTTTTGCAATAAAAGAATTGAACAAGCAATATTGCAAGAACCTGATCATCACCCAACTTTTTTTAAAGATCAAAACCACAATTTTACTGTGACAGTGGGAGCAAAGTTGAATTTGGAAGGTTGGATGTCCAGCAGCTACTAGTTTTCCAGCATTAATTGCTTAAACTTAACCCCAACCCCTTGGGGAAACAAATTTTCAACCTTGGTTAAATGACCAAGAACTCCAAAAGCACTAGAATAACTAATGAAACTCACTAAGAAAACACTACAAAAGGAACAAGGTTACATTCAAACGAGGAACAATTTATTCTGGAAGTACAAAGAAAATTGAAGCAACACCACCAAAAATGGCAGAATCACCCAATTTTCCCCAAAAGGAAAAAACATAAATCTCACCCCCCTGCGGAAGCCTAAGCTTGGCCACTCCCTGGGGTCGAGGGGTAAGCCCTCGGAGTTTTACGCTGACAGGACAGCGACGGTAAGTATGGCAGCTGAGCCAGCGCGGCTAGGTCTCCTTGCCTGGGGCGGTTTCTCCCAGTAAAAATCCAAAAAAAAAACAACATAAATCTCATTATAAGAGAACTGCAAGAAACCGAACCGATCATAGCCGGAAATGGTCATTCTACACCAGCATTATGTAAAAATTAACTGAATGGCAAGACTAAAATCCCTTTCACAACTTCGATTTTCAGCAAACAAGAATATAACATCCGCACCACAGAAAGCATGAAAGAATACCAAGGAAAATAAAAGGATACCATGGCGACATGAAAGGAGAGCATAGCAATTCTTATATCTAAAGAAACGGTAACCAATATTTCACCACCAATCCACGAAATAGGAAGATTTTGACTAAATCAGATGCTAGAAATTCCATAAACAGGTAGAAATTACGCACCGCCTATCGATGATTTTGGAGTGATCCGGCAAGAAACCAAACGGAATCGAAGAAGAAGCAGAAACCCTCGAAAGAAGAGGGAGGGCAAAGTTTACCTGAGAGAGAGAGAGAGAGAGAGAGACCAATGTAGCTCCACCCTTGTTCAGTGGCTTTAACTGAGTGTCTTTTTACACAAATAGTCTCTTACAAACATGATTTAATACACAAAAAGATGCTTTTGTCATACCACACAACTGTCATGTACGAAAAGGCCGCATTTTGCACGCATGGAACGTGATTTTTGTGGTCTATATATACAGTCCCTGCACTTTGCCCCCAAAGGGGTTTGGCGTAATGGGATTGGGGCTTAGGCTGCTTGGCAGGCTGTCTGGGTTCGAATCTCATGGGCGCCCTTTGTACAAGCAGAATCGTGATGACTCTCTGAGGGCAAGGGTAAGCTCATGATGAAGTTCTATGCTGCCAGTACAGTGATCCTAAGATTGTTGGGTTATGACCCGTTACATTTTGGATTTGGATAATCTCTATCACATCCCATTCAATTACCCATCCATTTTAGATTCCTCTATGATGAGTTGAGGAATATGTATATATATATTTTTATGAGATAGGTCTCTAGAATTCACTATATCTAAAGTGTTCATGCCTGTGGGTGTCCATCTCTCATGCATATCTAGGAGAGATTGGAAGGCCTTTCACTCACGTGTTTGACGTGTTCATCAACATCATCTTCATTCCGCTGTGCTCATGGTGTATCTATTTTCAGTTTCAAACCTATCAATTGGTATCAAAGCCTAGCCTTTCTGCCATCGACGACGTTGGTCGTCGTTTATGGAATCTATACATGATTCATTAAGATATTCGAGATCCGACAAAGTGCTAGATACAGTTTGTTGAATATCAGTCGACTGGGATGGGGCTTTACCCTCCTCTGCGTCACTCGAATGATCCATGGCTGGATATTGACGTCGGTTTGCCGGTGGATATCATCATTGCCGTTGAACGCCCACCAGCCCTTATCGCTAATTAAGGGGCATACCTGTAAGCGAAGGGGTCATTTTTTGCCCTGCATTTGCGATGTCTCTCGGATTATCCCTGCGACAGTTTGCAGCCGGGATTTAAGCGACGATGACATTTTGGCACTTTGGCCTCGATGGTTCATGCCCTGCACCCGACCCTTCGCCATGGCGGCAATGCTACAAACATCTTCATCGCCGTTGGTTTATCGTCGAAGAGGTGTTCTACAGGAGGATGATGCTGGCAGCCTTGACGTCGGTGTGCCTCCGCCACCGGTGGTGGTCGCCTTCGACGTTCTGGTTTTTTTAGCGTTTGGTTGCCCACGACGTGACAAGGATTGTGACCAGCTGGTCCTTTCCAGTGAATATGGTCGGTGACATTCTATTTTTTTCCTTTCCGTGACCGCAAGATTTCATGCTGTGAGGGGTCTTTTTTGCCTCATTACTGGATTCAAGTCATTTGGATCCAACCCAAGTCCATGTGACTCACGTTTTAAACTTGTTGTATTAAGTCACAGCTGGTTGGGTTTTTGGGTCCAGGCCTTATGTGGGTCATTCTATGTCAATTCATTTTTTTTTCTTTGGAGCCAGATTTGTGTCTAAAATTGTTAATGTTGGATTTAATTTAGTTTTGGATCAATTAAGATTCAGTTAAATTTAATTAATTAATTTATTGATTTATGGATACAAATTAAGATTAATTGTCTAGTGTCCATTATTCAATAATGAATTAAATTTGATCCAAATTTAAATCCAATTTAAATCATATGCTTTGGAGTCAAATCGGGTTTATATGTTTGACATGAATATGAATTCATTCAATATGTATTGAATTTTGGTATATTATGATATGATTGTGCATGATAGTTTAAATGAGTATTCTATGTAGTATTTTTGTTTATATCATGTATAATCATGCATTTAGTAAGAAATTCATGTTCGATATGAATACTCATGTTATTGATGGATATTTTTTTTATACCCGTTCTTTATGAATAAATAAATATTTATTATACTAGGAGTAGCCTCAGTATCTTATGTATAAAATATATTTATTTTCGTCATGTTGAAGAGTGGTTATATTATTATTTGAGTATTTTTGATGAATAGCCTCAACATCTCAAAATATGAGAATAATAATATTTTATCACATTAATAAGGTGATATTATAAATTTATTGATTGTTCTATGGAATAGCCACATCATCCGAGGATATGATATAAATTTATTATTATTACATTAAGTTGGCATTTTATGGCATCTCATGTTTGTCCTGTTAATATTATATTAGCATAATTTTGATTTTGTGGTCACAACAAGAATCATAATAATGCTATGTGTTGTTTACCAAAATAATAACGTGTTATATTTTTGATTAAGTGAATTTTCGTATGTGCTTCATATTTAAGCAATTAATGTGAGCATGCAATTTTGATCTATTTTGCAGCTATTACTTCGGTTATGCCTACACAATTTATTAAGGTTCCCATTCTAAGTGGTGATAACTTCAATTTATGGAAAGAGAGGATCAAGTTTGCTTTAGGGTGCATGGATTTAGATCTTGCGTTTCGTGAGGATGAACCATCCAAACCTACAGAAAAGAGTACGCAAGTACAACAAGACGCATATGATAAGTGGGAGCGGTCTAACTGCTTGAGCTTAATGCTTATGCAATCTCATATAGCAGACAACATCAGGGGTTCTATCTCTAAATGTAGGACTGCTCAGGACTTCTTAAGGCCTGTTGAAAAACAGTTTGAAAGTTCTGATAAAGCCCTTGTCAGCACACTAATGACTAAACTTTGTTCCATGAAGTACAACAGTTTCAGTGGACTGTGTAAACACATGGAGATGAAAAATATCGCAGCCCAACTTAAGACACTTGAGATTGAGATGTCAGAATCATTCCTTGTCCATTTCATTTTTAATTCACTGCCTTCAGCATATGGGCCCATTAAGAAGCCGAATGGCAAGTGCTTCTTCTGCAAGAAGACTGGACATGTAAAGAAAGAATGTCCCAAGTTTATGGAATGGACGAAGAAGAAAGATAATCTCTATATGTGTGTGTGTGTGTGTGTTTTGAATCTAATTTAATTGATGTGCCTCATAATACTTGGTGGATTGATTCTGGTACTACAATCCATATTGCCAACCCCTTGCAGGGCTTTCTAAGCCGAAGGAGTCTGATGCTAAGTGAATCATGCATCTATATGGGAAATGGGATGCAATCACATATAGAAGCAGTTGGAACTTTTAGGCTTATTCTTCAGTCTGGTTTTGTTTTGGATTTAGAGAATACATTTTATATTCCTTTATTTTCTAGAAACCTTATTTCAGTTTCCAAACTTGATGTATTTGGATTTTAATTTGAATTTGGGACATCTTTTTTCTTTATATAAAAACTCCCGTATTGTTGGTTCTAGAATTCTTGTGAATGGTTTATATAAATTGCTTCTTGATTTTCATTATAAACAAACCCTTTTAACTCTGCATGTTGGCATGAAACGTAAATGTGACAATGGTAGGTCATCAATGTTATGGCACAAGAGATTGGGACATATCTCTGTTAAGAGAATAAAGAAATTAGTGAATGATGGAGTTATTAAAACTCTTGATTTCACTGACTTTGAGGTATGTATAGATTGCATTAAGGGAAAGCAAACTAATCATAATACCATTAAAGGTGTCACAAGAAGCTCTGAGCTCTTACAAATTATACACACAGATATTTGTGGACCATTTTTATACTTCATGTCTTGATGGTCAAAAATATTTCATTACCTTTATTGATGATTTCTCTAGATATATGTATCTCTTTCTATTGCATGAGAGATCTGAGGCACTAGACGCCTTTAAGGAATATCAATCAGCAGTAGAAAGGCATACATGAAAGAAAATCAAAATAGTGGTGAATATTATGAGAAGCATGATGATGGACAAAAACCTGGTCCATTTGCTAGATTCCTTAAAGAACAAGGTATTGAACCTCAATATTCAATGCCAGGTACACCATCACAAAATGGTGTAGCTGAAAGGCGGAATCGAACATTAATGGACATGGTTAGGAGTATGATTAGTAATTCTACTCTCACTTTATCTCTGTGGAGTGAGGCCTTGAAAACTGCAATGTACATATTAAATAGGGTTCCTACTAAAGCAGTTCAAAAGACGCCTTTTGAATTGTGAGAAGGATGAAAACCTAGTTTGGAACATATACACATTTGGGGTTGTTATGTAGAGGTCAGTATTTGGAATCCACGTGAGAAAAAGTTAGAGATGAAGACAACCAATGATTATTTCATTGGTTATTCTAATGAGTCTAAGGGTTACCGATTTTATTGTATATCTCATACTTTAAAAATAGTTGATGCAAGAAATGCCAGATTTTTTTTAGAATGATGAGATTAGTGGGAGTGTATAACCTCGAGATATAAATTTTGAGAAAATACAGGAATCAGTTTTAGTTTCTGAAAATTCAGGTGATATGGTTGTTGTTCAAATGCCTCACTCTGTTGAACAGAGCAAGGCATTTGAAGGACAATCAATCAATGATGTACAACCCAATAAAGAATCAATCATCTTTGAAGCAGTGGATCCTACTCCTATATTCTTACAGGATACAGAACAAAGGGTAAGATGAACAAGATATGGTAGAGTGATAAGACTTGCAATTGCTTCAGATTATGTCACTTACTTGCAGGAAGTTGACTATGACATTGGAGTTAACGAAGATCCTACATTATTCTCAGAAGCCATGAGTGGGCGTGATTCCATAAAATGGTATGATGCCATAAAGGAAGATATGAAATCTATGGCTAAAAATCAAGTCTGAGATATAGTGGAGTTGCCTAAAGGGGCCAAATCAATTGGCTGCAAATGGGTCTTTAAGACTAAAAGAGACTCATTAGGCAATATAGATCGTTATAAAGCCTGACTTGTAGCCAAAGGATTCACTCAAAATGAGGGCATTGATTACCATAAGACCTTCTATCCAGTTTCTAAGGACTCATTTAGGTGGCTTTAGTTGCTCATTTCGGTTTAGAGCTTCATCAGATGGATGTGAGAACAACTTTTTTGAATGGGGACCTAAATGAATAGGTGTATATGCGACAACCTGAGGGTTTTATCTCAGATAAAGGTTCCAACCTTGTTTGCAAGCTTAAAAAATCCATATATGGGATGAAACAAGCTTCCCGTCAATGGTATATTAAGTTCAATGATGTAGTATCCTCTTTTGGTTTCACTGAGAACATTATGGATAATTATATATACCTTAAGGTAAGTGGGAGCAAGTTTATGTTTTTAGTCCTTTATATGGATGATATTTTACGTGCAACCAATAATTTGGACATGTTGCATGAAACTAAGCAGTTTCTTTTCAAGAAATTTGAAATAAAAGATATGGAAAATGCCTCTTATGTTTTGGGCTTTGAAATTTACAGAGATAGAACTCAAAGAATATTTGGTCTATCTCAAAAAGCCTATATAAAAAAGGTTCTTGAAAGATTCGGTATACAAAACTGCTCACCTACAGCTGCATCTCTTGTTAAAGGAGATAAATTTTGTTTGGCACAATGTCCGGAGAATGAATTAGAGAAAAAGAAATGACAGGCATACCTTATGCATCAGCAATTGGTAGCCTGATGTACACTCAGACTTGTATGAGGCCTGACATTTGCTATATAGTGAATATGCTGGAAAGATTTCAGAGTAATCCTGGATTGGATCATTGAAAAGCTGCAAAGAAGGTTATGCAGTATTTACAGGGCACGAAAGATTATATATGATCACATACAGACAGACTGATCACTTGGAGGTGGTTGGTTATCCAGATGCAGATTATGTCAAATGTCCGGATGATAGGAACTCTACTTCAGGGTCTATCTTCCTCCTTTCTGGGGGTGCTATTTCATGGAGAAGTGGAAAGCAAGGCACTATTGCTTCTTCCACTATGTAGGCAGAATTCATAGCTTGTCATGAAGCACTACCACAAGCTATTTAGTTGAGGAATTTTATTTCTGGTCTTTGAGTTGTTGACACCATCTCAAAGCCTCTTAAGTTACTTTGTGCTAATTCGGTTGTAGTTTTTTTCTCCAAAAATAATATGTTTACGCAAGCCGATATGCGTATTGATATTAAATATCTAACTTTGAAGGAGAAGGTTTTAGATCAGATAGTGTCTATTGAACATATTGGTACAAAGTTCATGATTGCAGACCCTTTGACGAAGGGATTGGCGCCAAAAGTGTTTAATGAACATGTAACCCGTATGGGACTTGGTGTACCTTTGAATATGTAATATCTAACACTTGACTCATGTCATCATTTATGTCGATCTCATTTGTTAATGCTTTCATTTTAGACATGTTATTATGATGAATAAAAAGCAATTCAGTTATATTTTTGTTATTGTTTGAACCTTAAGTGAACTTTTAAGTAGCTTACTAATTAAGTATCAATGTCTCTCTTAAGAACTTATTCAAGGATAAACTAGTGATAATGTGATACATGAAAGAATATATTCAATTGAGAGTATTTACCGCCATGATTCATGTCATTAGGAGTTCTTGTTTAAGACTTTGATTGGGATTGCAAATTTGTGATGAATTGGGCCAAGCGGGAGAATGTTGGGTTATGACCCGTATTCATCACATTAAGAAGGGTTACATTTTGAATCTGAATAATCCCTATCACATCCCATTCAGTTACCCATCCATTTTAGATTTCTCTATGATGGGTTGAGGAATATGTATATATATTTTTATGAGATAGGTCCCAAGAACTCATTAGATCTAAAGTGCACATGCCTGTGGGTGCCCATCTCTCATGCATATCTAAGAGAGATTGGAAGGCCTTTCACTCACGTGTTTGACGTCTTCATCAACATCATCTTCATTTTGCAGAGCTCATGACAAGAGTTATATATCTATTTTCAGTTTCAGACCTTTCAAGTACGGCAAGCAGAGCCAGGACGGCTAGGTCGCTAATCTTGGCGATGGTTTCTTTGTGAAAATATAAAAAAGTTATTGACTGCGCACTTTTTCCTTTTTTTTGTTGTCAACCTATGAAGTTTTCGGCTACCAGAACAGTGATCGTAAGTATGGCAGGCAAAGCCAGCACTGCTAGCTCTCTAACCTTGGAGACGGTTTCTCTGTGTAAATATTAAAAAAAAAATCCTTCTACACACCTTTTTTGCTGCTATCAACCCATATCTCATCATGGTTTGATTATCTTTTTATAATCATAGAGAACCATCGATTTTCTGGTTATCAAACCATCTTTTGGGTAGACCTTGCATATAGCCACAGAGAACAACCTGCACATTGACTATTAGGTGGACCAAGGGAATGCATGCAAATTTAGGGTTGTCAATGGGTCGGGTCAGGATCGACCCAAAGCCACCCATATAATTAATGATGGGGTTGGGTTCAGGTTTTGCCGGGTCATGAAAATGGAATCTTAAAACTAGACCCCCATAATTTCAGTTTTTTTTATTAAAAATACATATTAAATACTCAGGTCATGTCAGATACTCGGCAAAAAAGTTGGGTCAGGTACTTGGAAAAATCATGACTCAAACACGGCCTGCACGTTGCTCATGTTAGGTTAGGGTCGACCCATATATCATTCATGTGGGCATTTTGCATGCCCATAACAGGGAATTCAGGTTCGGTTCGGGTCGGATATCTGATACAAACCTGATCTATTGACAACCCTACATGGAATGGGTTTGACAGTCCGACACTGTGGTAGGCCTAGCTAGGTTTGACTGAGCTGCAGCTTGCTTGCTCGACCAGTTTACTGCTTGGGCTGAACCACTTCATTGGAGAGCAGATCAGGTAAAATGGTGAGCTTTCATGTTAGTGTAAAACGTCTATACAGGGTAAAATGGTGACTTTCGACTTTCTACTTAATAGGCAGTAGTCAGTACTTTGGAGGAAAGCAGATCAGGTTATCACCTGCCAAATCACTTTAAGGAAAATATTTTTCATCCTCACCATCCACAAATTGCATAAAGACTGTGGGGTCCTCGTGAGATGATGCAATAAATGGTGAAGATGTCAAATCACTTTCGGATCACCAGATCTGCTCTCACTTTTGAGCAGATGTCGTGGTCTGGGATTTGGGCCGAGCAGGCTTTTTTGGGTGTGTGGTCCTTTGGTGGGCTAAGTTTGACTGAACTCTGATCATCAAACACTCCCTTGGCTTGCCTGTCTAATTTACAAGCTGGTCAGCTGACCATGCTTAGTTGAAAGCTTTCTAGAATAGGCCCTTGGGGCAGGGGTCCTAGCCTCACTATTTTACACTGATGGCATGACAACCGTAAGTACGGTAGGCTGAGCCAGCGCGAGTAGGTTTTTATGTCTGGTGTTGTTTTTTCATCAAAAGGTGAAAGCTTTCTAGTTATGTGCTACTTTTGATCAAAAAACTAGATATGGGTTTGTCAATTTTGAGGTTAGTCCACATCCATATAAGATTGGTAGATGTGGATATAGTTTCATCATAGGTTGGGTACATCGAGGTCAATCCATATCCACTTTCACACTCAATCTTTTCATATTCAAGAACCATATGCTTGTGTGCACGCAGGCGCGTACACACATTTTTCATAATTGTGTGCATGCGAGCGCATACACACATTTTTTTTTATAAAAGCATGAGCTAAATAAGGTTGGATATCCGAGTTAAATTAAAATATTGACTCATTTTTTTAGAATCATATCAATATTCATATCCATCTTCAATTTTGCATCTGACATCTTACCCACTTTTGAGTAATCACCTTTAAGGTGATCATGCCATTAGAAACAAGTGTTCTTCCTTTCTAATACCATTATTGTTACTAATTTATATAAAACTTGTTAGTTTACCAGGAAACAAAATGTGGTAGGATGCAAGAAGCAAAAGTGGGGAAGACACATGTTAAAAAGCAGTATGAAGCAAGAAGTAGGATACAATTATGAAACAATTTTGCAAATGTATGAGAAACGAAAAAGAAACACATAGATAGCACTACAAAGTGCGAGCGAAAGCAAAATGTGAAATGAAGTGAAACAAGTACTCAATACACAAACTTGTTATAAAAAAAACTATGATTTTTAATATAAAAAACTTATGAAGTAAGAGGGAGGTGAGTGAAAAGAGACAAGAAGTCAGAGGAAAACATTAAAGAAACAAAAGGGAATCCACTTGGGAAACAAAGGAGAAAGGACTTCTTATTAAAGAGAAGCGAGTTTTCTCAAAGCTTTCTCACCTTTTGGATAAACAAAGAGTTTCCTTCTTTCAAAGCATACTTTTGGGGAAGCGAGCTTTGCTTCCTTATGTAGCAAAATGCTTTGGGTAACTAACCAACGGGGGGGGGCTCAGCTTGTCTGGTAGGAACTACTAGTGCACGTCACCTTGTGTTGGGACATTGCAGGTTCAAAACTGAATGGTATAGTTGTACTTTACAATAATTATAACTGATTTAAATCATATCAAAGTTGTACAATGTATTTAAAAGCTCCATAGGCATCTCCCTTCTTGGTCCTTTTCCTTCCAAAACTTGCAACATTTTATAAAAGAGATCGATTTGGGTTGTTTCTATGACTACCCTTCCTTTGACACTAGCATCTCTTAGAATGTTATTCTGTGCAATCCACTCCCTCTCTTCTAACTTGTTCCAAGAAATACAACATACTTCCACAATATGGTCTCTCCATGGCTGCGTGTACCCCATGTGCCACCACCCCTTGGAATGTGCTTTGTATATTGACCTTTATCCAACCCATGGGAGGTGGATCCCGATATCGTAAATACCTCCATCTTACCACCTCTGGGTGATCTGATTGTCCTAAGATTGATCATCACCTGCTCCCTCATCATGTGAACCACATCCTTCGTCATCTGTTACACTGACTTGGTAACATCCTCGATAATTGCTTCATTCCTTTTCCTCTATATCACTACATGAAAAGCTATACCCCAACTTGCCTTGATGGGTTTATTCTTGAACTTCCTTCTTGTCCACATGTTCAAATCATCTTTTACACTAGTGCCTAGTTTTCAATATCGCCCAAATAAGTTGGAAAATGATTTTCATATGTGGATTACCTAAGGACATCTACAAAATCAAACATTTTTAGAATGTCTTATAGAAAAGGCCACCCTATTCTATCATAAGCCTTGGCTTGGTCTGTTTTGAAGATGGCACTCTTTTTCCTCCCAACGGACATTGAGTCTATCATTTCATGAGTTAGAAGTATGTTGTTTGGTAAAGACCTTTCTTTTAGGAACGCTATCTGATAACAATTAATTATTCTTTCTTACACACCTCACATCTTATTCATCATAATTTTTGTTATCATCTTGTAAACAAATTTACAAAAGCTAATCAGTCTGGTTGAACTTGTTGGCTTCTTCCACCTTTGGGATCAAGACTATATTGGTATGGTTAAATTTCTTGAGCATCTTCCTAGTTTGGAAGTAATTCCTCACCACTTTTCACACATCATCTCCTACTAAGCTCCAATATTTTGGAAGAAAATACCTGAAAATCCATCCAGACCCAATGCACTCTCAAGGACAAGTGAGTGAGAGAGTATTTTCCCTCTTGGTTTTTTTTAGAGCATCTCCTTGTTGTAACAAGTTTCATGGCTTCTCTACTTTACATGATTCAGTCACAACTTAGTAGAATGCATTCACCAATCTAGTCTTGATCAAACTAGATCGAGACAATTACTTCTTGCGAAGATTGCAAGTCGAGTCAATCATGCCAAACTAAGACCTATTGAAGTTCATTGATGGTTTGTTGTCTCCTCCATTGCAACATCTACTTACAACCAAAGAAGGTGGGTCCACTGAACTGAAACTTAAGTTTGTGAATTGGAGGAGGTCTAATTAGTTGGCCTTGAGTTAGATCAAGACCATTGTCATTGAATTGGACCTCGGTCAGATTATGAGGGTGAAAATAACTTGTGAAGCTTGAACCATCCTTGAATAGTCCTATGGTTCTCAATCTCCATTGAGACTTATGCACCTTAAGAAAGAGCTTACCTTCATTAAGAAGAAAAGCTTGGATTTGGTCTCTTATTTAAACCATATTAAGTTTTCACCAGACACACTTGAAGTCACTAGTGAGCCTGCAAATGATAAGGATCTGGTGTAAATTATTCTTAATGGCTTACCTATAGAATATGAAAGCTTCGTGACATTCAAAAACTTCATGCAAAATTTTGATGCCTTTGCTCAAGAAGTTTGCCTTTATCTATCATTTCAAAGAATCTTTGTCTATTGAAAAAATTGTCAATTGTCTTCTATGCAACCTTATGATATAATGCACTTGTTTCATCTTTCATATAACCTCACTCGACAAAGACTTTGAACCCATTCATTGTTATCAAGATCAAGAGAAAGCCCTTGTGTGAAACAAAGTACTAGCTTAGACTTTGGTCTAACCTAGTTTGACAAGACCTCTCTGCCTATATAGACATGTATCATAAAAAGACCCTCGTGCATGCCTTTGGCTACAAAATGCACGATCTATCATCATGTCATTGTCTTTCACATGACTTTCTTTTTAAAAATATAGTGTCAGAGTTAATTAGTTCATCTTTCAAAAAATAATATGTCTATTTATTTGTTATCGATTGAGCTTTGCATGCTCAACAATAAAGAGGGGTATCTATAGACACAAATTTTGACTAAGTCATTTTATGTCAAAAGTCACATACCAAAATCCAATATTTTTACACTATTTTACAGTTTTATTAACTTTAACTTCATTTTTTACCTAAAAAATGATATTCTCAAGATTTTTTTTCAAAATAAAAATTAAACAAGAGGATCTTAACTTTTCAACAAACCCAAAATTAGGTCAAATATGACATCAAAGCTTGTTTAGTAAAAAAACTATTTTTCATATATTGTCAATTTTGAGTACATTTTTTACCATCAAAATGATCTAATTTGATTTTGCATTTAAAATATGAATTAAAGTTGAAGATGTCAGATTTTCAAGGCTTCAAAAATGACTTCAAACCGATATTTGAATATGAAGTTATGACAAAAACAACTTAACCTTTTGGTCTAATTTTGGCCACTTTTCTGACAACAATCAGAGTTGTTATCAGCTTCAAGAGTTGTCATTAGCACAAAAAATGTGTCATTGTCAAGAATTGTTGTCATCACATTTTTTTGTCATCAATTGTCATTTCTTCATTTCTTTTGGAGAAAGATCATCATACTCACCTTGTAAGTCGGGAATGAAATATTCCCAAACCCAAATCTCCTTTACAAAAATTAAACCCCTATCCAAAGCAACATGCCTTGAACAAATCTGAACTGTTCATTCAAAAAATGCCCATTAGAATAATGTAAGTCAAACTTGAGCTACTCATTAAGTTTCACCATATGAGCACCAAAGTAGTTGTACTCATCCCCAAAGTCATCCCTATATTCACACCTCTCCTTTGAATTTAATTGGTGCAAGTCAACATTTAAATAGTTTTAATCAAATCAGTCCTTATATATATATATATAATTTACATCATTCATTTAATGATTGATGCAAGTTAACATTTAAATTGTTTTGATCAAATCAGACCTTCAATCATTAAATGAATGATGTAAATTATATATATATATATGATTTACATCATTCATTTAGTGAAGGTCATCATTTAAATAGTTTTGATCAAATCGGCCTAAGGGTGAGTTTGTTGCAGCAAGGATCCTCCTTACATGGAAACAAAGTTGAACCACACCACCTATCTATTAGAAATGTTGCTATAAATATCTGATGTAAAGTGTTGTTGTAAAATTGTTAATCATATGTTGTACATTATATTATATTCTTACTTTTTTACTTTTACTGTGGATTAAGTTTCTTTATCCTTGTAAATCTTCCTTATCGGTTGTTAGCTAGGATTAAGGGAAGATCCTCCATCAATTATGGGATTAGTTACCTACATTCAGAGAAAGCGATCGACCAAGATAAGGTCGATTGTTGTACTTATGTACTTATGAAATTTCCTCTAAGAGAGTTTTTCTAAAAAGTATACTTTTTGATAGAAAATATTCATGTATGCGAGGAGGTGGAGGAATATTTTATTCCAAGAGAAAATGGTGAGGTCAACTCCCCACCTCCCATCTCACCACCACCACCCACCATCTCACCATCACCCACCTCTTAAAAAAACACACTCTCCATGATGATTTTTCACTATCCATCTCACCGCTACCACTATCACCCACCTCTCTAAAAACCATACTCCCCACCCACTACAAGAATTTCGTGGATTAGCGATGGACGTTATCCATCTTTAATCCATCGCTAAAATTGTTAGCGACGGATAGCGTCCGTTGCAATTTTCTGATCGCTAATTAGCGATAGAAAATATCAGTCACTAAATTGTAAGAGATTTGTGAATGCCACAATTCATCGGTAAATAACAACTGATTTTATTTTTGCGACAGATATAAATCCGTCACTAATCCATCGCTAAAATTTATCGATGGATAATATCTGTCGCTAAATTGCGTCGCTATTTTGTGCCTGAATTTTTGCTGAATTTTAGTGACAGATACATATTTGTTGCTAATCCGTCACAAAATTTAAAAACATGAACTCTAGGCTTGAATTTCAGTTGCGATGAAATTCTGAATTTTCATAATCAACCCTCTCAAACTCGCAACACAATGTATATTACACTTCTGGAAGTTGTTTCCCATAAAATTGTTATTTCAATAGCTACTCCCCGAAAATTCAAATTAGCAGAACAATAAACAAGCTAGTTACAAAACTGAACTTGAATTAGCATATCAGAGTGAACTGCAATAGCAGAATCAAACTAGATCTGCTGAAGAGTGGCAGCAATAGGCAGGTCTCCTGCCAATACCACAGGTCAGGAAGTTGAACACCCAATGCATCTTAACACTAGAAAGCATTATAGAACTTGTGGGTGTCCACTGTCTATATAGCCAAAAAATGAGAAATATACATACATATATCCCAAAAAAAATCTTTCACGCCGGGGGGAGCCCCTGGACCCCATTCCTGCAAGGGCAAAAACTCTGAATCAGGCTCCACAACTCATCACTTGCTAATCTTCTGTCATGGAAATGGCCACAAAAACCAGTGCAATATCCATAAACTTTTACAGACTTGATTGCTTCACCATGTAGGTTCCTATGTTTAGTAAACCTTCTGAATTTAAGACCAAGGCCTTTATCCCGTCCAAAACGGAATGAAAGTAGCACCTTCACTTTGTTGTTAAACCTGATAAAGACTCATCATCAACTGTTTCAGTCCCGTGCGAGGGATAAATTCTCTTTCTCTTGCTCTGCTCCATTGGTAACAGGATTCAGGTCAAAGAGAGGTGGGAACTTGGATAGATCCACTGCTTTTCCTGGTGCAGAATTTGATGCAGTGACAAGGCTACCATTCACGCTTGTCTTTGACCTCTTCCAGCTCTTCCTCTTTGGCTAACCAGTGTCCAAGTTTTTTCCAAAATATTCATCATAATCCAATGGAATATCCATCTCTGTGGCTTGGAGATTCTTGGAAACTTTCTGGGAATTGTGTTGCCTTGAAGGTGTTTGCTTGTCAGAATTTGCTTTCCTTTGCAAAGTTTATCACAGAGATAGAAAGGATAAAAAAATTAAGAGTTCTGACATACAAAAAAAATCAAAGATCCAGAAACAAGTATAAGAACATAGCAGATAGATTCACTGCACCTTATTGTTGGGTGCCTTTCCATTCTCTAGGTTCGGTGCTTGGTCACCACCTGCGTCCTCACCACTGAGGTTTGTGAAATCTTCTAACAAGGCATCTCCTTCAGCATCGAGACGAATGCCCTTTTTTACCTGTTTTTTCTTCTGCCTTTCCCTTGCCTGTAAAGAGAAGATAAAATACATTGAGACACCACCCTTCCCACATAGGATTTCCCCTTTGCATCCTTGCTTGCAACAGGAAACCATGGTGTTCTTAGATTCAAATAATGGGATTACAACACTTCCATATCTGGTTACTAGTCCAAATCGAGAATTAGTCATTGTGCCATGGGACATAAATTTACATTAACCTGGTTTGGTATTGATCGATGTTCTGTGGGCCACTCAGCGTGACAACAACTTAACTAACAAGACAATGACAAGCATAGTTACCAAAGCAGAGCGCGGAACCAGCAGCTATCAACCCTTTCTCAAAAATAGCTAAAGCTAAAGCAGCAAGCTTACTGACAGATTTGTCAGTTAGATGGCTCAAACATGGTTACTCTCCTTTCTATATAATTTTTTCTTCAAGCAAAAACATTTGAGGCAACTCTTTTCTATATACTTGACAACATTAATGTGCATCTTATAAAACCAAGTTTAAAAGATGTATGCTCTTAGCTCCACTTAGACTTGGAAACCTTTTCTAACTTTACTAAAGAAAACCTTAAGAAGTAACCTGTTGAGGTATCTCTTTTAATTTTTGCTCTAACTGGGCATCATCAATAAGGAGACAACGTCCTCAGGTGCCAAAAGTTCTCCCTGAACATGACCTTCAGTCATAACAAGTTGTTGTACAGTATTTTTCTGACTTGCTCTTTGCAAAATTTTCTCTTCAACTGTCTCTTTGCAGATCAATTGGTAAACAGTTACCTACATGACACACATATAGGTAGTGTTTAGCCAAAAAAACTATCTTTTATCCTTCCTTCAGCACACATAATTAAAAAGTGCATCTAAAGAGATAAACTTCAGCCAGTGTAGATTCATGTAGAGTACATAATTACCGAAAAAAATACAGAAGTAAGAACATATAATTCAAGCAAACATTAATCACTGACAACTAGCCAAACCTAAGCATCTGTATTGTGAATCATGCCTAATAATACAAGCAGCCAAATCATCAGCCACTTTGATCAGTATCAGCCAAAAAACAGTAGCCTCAAATGCATGAGATAATAAAACACATAAGGAAGCAATCATCTATAACCCAAGATCTATACATAATGAAAGTAAAAGATGGCCATCTTTGACTCAAAATGAGATCAGACTTCTGTATAAATATCATGTTTTTTTGAAGTGTATATTGATATTAAATGATATTAAATTTGCTCCCTAGTAATAGAAGAAAAAGTAAGAAACTGAGGAGATGAATCATTAACTGATGAAAATGGAGAGGACAGGGGGAACAAGCCTACAATTCAGTTTCTAACCATGCCTCTTTTAAGACCAAGGTGGTTTTATGTGTCAGTGGAGCATAAGAAAAGATAAAAGATAAGCACCATATGAAAGCAGAATCAATTCATTCACAACAATACAAAAAAATTAGTTAAAAAGCTATATATTAGATAAACTGACCTCCTTTGTCTAACCTAGCTGATGTTCTCTATCCATTGCCTGTAGATCCAAGGTTGGGTTCCAATCATTTTCATAAAATATGACTGTATCTGCAACAGTCAAATTAATTCCAAGACCTCCAACTCTAGTACTCGATAGAAACACAAATATATCGCTCCTACACACAGAGAAAAAGATACTTTCATGTTCAATAGATCAAGAAAAACACGAGAAAAAAAATTCAATAGGTATAAATGAAATAACTTCACAATAAACAAGGACAGATTTTTTCTACAAGCAGTTTGGGCATCCCAAACATTTAAATACCAATGGGAAGATGGTTTCCAAATTTGAATCGTATCATGGTCATTTTCAACCATCAGAAGTCATTGTCATATCTTAGCACCAAAATAGACAGGAAGTTGCAGCAAAAGATGCTAGATTGAATTCAAATTTTTCATTTTCAATAAATTAGGGCGAGTTTCATGGGATTCATTTTTCCACCAAGGCGAGATGGCAGCAAACTAGTTCTGTGGAGTTTTGCTACCGTGTTGGTGGAATTTAAACAAACAGTTCTACCTCAATTAGAACGGAGGTAGTGTTGACAAAATTTTCTCCCAAGGGAGTTCATTTTCACCACCAAACTTTGCCAAAACGAAAAATTTATAGCGACAATAAACAGAAACAACCCCATCACCTCGTGCTTCCGACCTTCCGGATCAATTGCGAAGATCATCACGATCCAATCGTCCACTTCCCCCGACGGCGACGACAACGACAACAACGAGAAGGATTTGGAAAGGAGAAAGCAGGGGGGAGGAGAGAAGAGAGAGAGATCGTGCCCTAAATGGGCCTTTTTATATCGCAAATTAACGACGGATTTGCGACAGACATTTGTCGTCTTAAATTTCGTCGCTATTTAGCGATAGATTAGAGACAAAAAAAATTTGTCGCGATATCCGCCGCTATTTTGCGACATATTAGTGAAAGAATTTTTTCGTCGCTAATCTGTGCCTAATTTGCGACAGATTTTGAGACAGAATTTTTTCGTCGCGAATCTGTCGCTAAGTAGCGACGAATTTTGAGACAGAATTTATTCATCGCTAATTCCATAACTATTTTCAATTTTATGAACGACTAATTTTCTCTAGCTAATTCGTCGCAAATTTGCGATGAATTATTTTTGTCACAAATTTCTGTTGCTAATTATCGTTTTTCTTATAGTGACCGATGATTTTTTCACTATCCATCACTACCATCCATCTCACCACTATCACTTACCATCACCCACCTCCCAAAAAATGGCGTCAAAGAAGCTCCACCACCACCACCAACCTCCCAAAAGATTGCCCTCACCACCACCATCACCTACCTCCTCAAAAATTGCTCTCCCCACTATCTACCATCACCCACATCCCGAAAAATAGTGTCAGAGAAGCTCCACCACCACTGTCCATCTCACCACCACCACTGCCCACCATCATCCACACCCCAAAAAACCGTGCCAAAGAAGCTCCACCAACCCTCCTCCTCTTTTTCATGTTTTAAATATTTTTCATTTTATTTTTCTCATGCTACCCATACAAGTGATTTTTTTTTGTTTTAAAAAAATTATCATATCAAAACTTCTCTTAGGCAAAATTTTCTTTACTTATAAGAGTTTTTCTTGCTTCCAAACGTGCCCTTAAAAGAGAGAGAGGTGCAAAACTAGTGATGGAGCCACGCATCATTGTTTGATTCAACCACAGTGAAAAAAGGAACTCTTTTTTTAAAAGAAACCATGGTGAAAAACAAACTTATTTTATGAAAATACTTGTTTTTCTAATGACGAGCTACTTTCCTAAGGATGCGGATCTCACTGAGGGCCTGTTTGCATTGCAAGACAAGTGTGACAGACAGGACGTGCGGCATTTGTCCGAGACTCACCAGTGAACTGGCACGTCCCGCGTGGTAGTGTTGAAAACACACTATGCAGATGCAGCACGTCCTGTCTGATGTGTGTTGTCTGTGCATATCAAACGGAGGACAACACAGCGCAAGTAATGCATTGTCTGCCACATTTGTCCTGCAATACAAATACGGCCTTAAGGGGCATTCGTTTGTATGCAGCAAAAGAAGATTCCGCTCAAGAGTTTCTAAAGACTTTTTGCTTTAAAACGGAATCCGATCTCCCTTAACGAGAAAGCTTTTCGAAGAAGGGATGGATCACGTTTCTACAGTGATAAGAAATTGCCTGGAAGTTTATAAACCGCAATTTCTTGTGAGATTTTCAAAATATTGCCAGATTTATGAAGAAACATAAATATCATGATTTAAACACGATGTTTATGTTTTAAACGGCTATTTGATACAACAACAACAACAACAACAACTACGCCTTCATCCCAAAACAATTGGGGTCAGCGATATGAACCAAAAAAGAAATTCATTTTGGGTCTTCCACATGAATCCTTTTCCTCCAATCATTTCTATCCAACGCCATGTCCTCGGTGAGGTTCAAAGCATTCATATCCTTTCCTATCATCTCCATCCAAGTCTTCCTAGGCCTACCCCGACCTCTTTTAACTAATATATTTTCCCATTTCTCCAACCTTCTAACTGGAGCATCATTAGGCCTTCGCCGAATATGTCCAAACCACCGTAAACGATTCTCTCGCATCTTATTTTCAATGGGTGCAACACCTACCTTCTTACGTATCTCTTCGTTCCGAATCTTATCTTTTATTGTATTTCCACACATCCATCTAAGCATCCGCATCTCAGCTACACTCATTTTTTGAATATGATGTCTCTTGGCAGGCCAACATTCCGTACCATATAGTAAAGCGGGTCTAATAGTCGTCCTATAAAACTTTCCCTTCAACCGCAATGGCATTCTACGATCGCACAACACTCCAGTAGCACTTTTCCATTTCATCCACCCAACCTTTATCCTATGATTTACATCTCCATCAATTTCTCCATACTTTTGAATGATGGATCCCAAATATTTGAAATAATCATTCACCGGTATATCTTGCTCACCAAGCTTCACTACACTCCCATCACTACTTCGTTGCTTACTAAACCGACATTCCATATATTCAGTCTTACTCTTACTCAACTTAAAACCTCTAGCTTCCAATGTCTGTCTCCATAATTCTAACTTAGCATTAACCCCAGCTCTAGACTCATCAATCAAAACAATATCATCAGCAAACAACATACACCACGGTACATTTTCTTGAATTGATCTCGTAAGCTCATCCATCACTATTGCAAATAGGAAAGGGCTTAAAGCAGATCCTTGATGTAACCCAACCGTTATCGGAAAATTGGTTGTCACCCCTCCACAAGTGCGGACATTGGTTACTACTCCTTCATACATATCTTTAATTATACTAATGTACTTGAGAGAAACACCTTTCTTCATCATTGTCCACCAGAGAACGTCCCTAGGTACTCTATCGTATGCCTTCTCTAAATCAATAAAAACCATATGCAAATCTTTGTTCCTCTCTCTATATCTTTCAATAAGTTGTCTAAGAAGATGTATAGCTTCCATAGTTGATCTTCCAGGAATAAAACCAAATTGATTCTCCGATATCATGACAACCTTCCTCAACCTAGACTCAATCACCCTCTCCCAAAGTTTCATAGTATGACTCATGAGTTTTATACCACGATAGTTTGTGCAATCTTGTATATCACCCTTATTCTTATATAAAGGCACCAAAGTACTCTTCCTCCACTCATTAGGCATCTTATTTGTTCGCCAAATCAAGTTAAAAAGATTTGTCAACCATTCTAAACCTTTCTCTCCCAAGCATTTCCAAGCCTCGATAGGTATACCATCTGGGCCAACTGCCCTTCTTGATTTCATTTTCTTCAAAGCCTCTGCAATTTCTTTCTTTTGAATCTTGCGCATGAAGTCACGATTTATCTCATGAAAAGGAATGGAGAAGTCTCCAAGATCTTGAGCATGACTATCATTAAATAGCTTATCAAAATAATCTTTCCATCTCTCCTTAATCTCCTCATCTTTGACTAAAACCCTTTGCGTTTCATCTTTGATACATCTAACCATACCCAAATCCTTCGATTTCCTATCTCTCATCTTTGCAAGCCTATAAATATCCTTGTCGCCTTCTTTGGTATCCAACTTGTCATAAACCTCCTTATATACCTTAGCCCTCGCGTTTCGAACAACTTTTTTAGCTTCCTTCTTTGCTATCATATACTTCTCCAAATTCTCATTATCACGACTCTTACTTAGATTTCTATAACACTCTCTTTTAACCTTAATAGCTAATTTGACATCCTCGTTCCACCATGATGTATCCTTACCTAGTGGTGCACCGCCTTTAGACTCACCCAATACCTCCTTAGCTACTTTTCTCATACCACCCGCTATCTTATTCCACATTGATTCTGAATCCTCCTCGAGACACCAATCAACTTCCTTAACTACCTGCTCTACAAACATTCCTTGTTTAGCTCCTTTCAGTGCCCACCACTTAATTCTAGGATCTATCCTATGTCTATCCCTTTTGCGGCATTGTCTAATTCTAAGATCTAAAATTAAGACTCTATGTTGTGTAGCTACACTTTCTCCTGGTATAACCTTACAATCGATGCAACAACCCTTATCTCTCTTTCTAAGTAGGAAAAAATCTATCTGACTCGTATTAACCCCACTTTTAAATGTTACTAGGTGAGACTCCCTCTTCCTAAACCAAGTGTTTGCTAAGATCATATCATAGGACAAACAAAAATCTAAAATCCTTTCTCCACTTTCATTTCTTTCTCCTATACCATAGCCTCCATGGATATTCTCAAATCCATCCCTACTAATGCCTACATGTCCATTAAGGTCACCGCCGATGAAAAGCTTTTCTCCATAAGATGTCTCTTGTACTACTCCATCTAAATCTTCCCAAAATTGATGCTTAATGGAATCATCTAAACCTACTTGAGGTGCATAAACACTAATAATATTAATAATATCCGTACCTAATACTAATTTAATAAGTAAAATTCTATCACCCTTCCTACGGACCTCAACTACATTATCTATAAACTGACGACTCATAACAATCCCTACTCCATTCCTATTCCTATTTATTCCTGTATACCAAATCTTATATCCCCAAGGTTCTATCACTTTAGCTTTCTCACCTACCCATTTGGTCTCTTGAAGACATAAAATATCAATCTTTCTCCTACACATAACATCTACTAACTCTACCAACTTACCAGTTAAAGACCCTATGTTCCAAGTGGCTAACCTAATTTTATGGTCTTGGACTAACTTATTTACCCCCACCCGTCCAACAAAGTGAGGGAACCCTTGCCTATTTGACACCACACCCGGGCGTCGGTGTGACGCGTCGCTTCTGGGCGACGACCTAGCAACCCTTGCACATTTATCACTGCCTCCGGGCCTAGAGAGTACAGCGCGTCGCTCAGTAGGGAACGCCCCAACGAAATTCTCATATTGGTTCATTTTCATAAGATATGACAAAGTTTTTATGCTGGCTGTCACAGGCCTACCGCAACCCTCCTCCTTTATCCGGGCTTGGGACCGGCAGTGTATAAACGGCTATTTGATCATAAAAAAAAACTGTGTATTTTTATTTTTAAATATTTTTTATAAAAATATTTTTATATTTTTTAATTTATTTTTTATTGCCACGATTTTGCCAAAAAATTGCCAGATTTATGATTTTTTTTCAAATTCTCACGAGTTTTTGATAAAAAAGATTTTGCATGTTTGTCACTATGGTCAGGGGGTACTCTAGAAATCTTTTTTTTTTTTTTTGCTTTTTACTAAAACAATGGAGCCTTTTAGGTAATTCCTTTTTTACCACTATCTTTTCTGTTTTTTCCTATTGCACGTGTGCTTGTCTCCCCCACTTTAAAACCAAGGATCTTTGATACCGACTTTGTTTAATTAAGGTTTTATGAATAAAAAAACAATGCTTTTTTCAAAAGAAGCCATGTCCCACCACCGCTATATGGGTGCACTGTGTGGCCAGGGAGGTGGTTGTGAGGGGTGCTGAGAGATGAAGACACCAGATCAGATCAAACCTCACTGGTGCATAGATGAGCCCGAGCTCGAGGTGGGTGACCTAATGTAAGGCGGTCGTGGGGCCCACCCAAAGTTTTTCAAGCCATGTCCCACTCTCCCCTTCTTGAGCCTTCCCTCAATATGCTTAAAAATAGTGATTCCCATGAAGATAATATGCTTAAAAATTAATAGTGAGTCCCATGATGATAATCTAATACTCTCTTTAATTATTTTCTTCTTCCAATTATGCATCTACATATGACATTATGATCCGTCCAATCTTTAATAATTTTTTCAAAAGAAACTAAGAAACAAACAATAGTCTAACAACTAATCAAACTGCCTTTGGCCTTTCCTCAACCAACATTGGGAGCCCACCGGCCATTCGAGCGGTCATGAGTGGCACGAACCGGGTTTTGTGAGTATCGACCGGTTTGAGTGCGAACCGGCGAAGAACGAAGGCTGCAACGTAAGTCATCTCTATGAAGGCGAGGTCCTTTCCGAGACACAGTCTGGGCCCGCCTTGAAAAACCGGGAACTTGTAAACCGAAACCGTTTCTCCTTCTTCACCTCCATTTGACAGCCATCTCTGTGGCTTGAATTCCAGGCAATCCCCACCCCACAAACTTTCCATTCTTCCCATCCCGTAGGGAAAGTAGGTTACCCTACTTCCCTTGGGGACGAACGTCCCATCAGGAAGGGTATCATCATTCTCAGCGTGTTTAGAATCCCAAGGCACAGGAGGGTACAATCTCATGCTTTCGCATAGACAGGCCCTGAGGAATTTCATTGCTTTCAAACCATTAAAATCTAAGTTGTCACCTTTAGCATCAACTTCTTTCACTAACTCTTCTTGCACCTCAGGGTGACGTGATAGAAGCCAAAAGAACCATGTTAGTGCTGCTGAAGTTGTTTCCCTCCCAGCCATTAAGAAGCTTATAACCATATCTCTCACTAGCTCTTCACCTCCATCCTTGCCGTCGGTCATTGATATGAACCTCGATAAGAGATCGTTGCCGCCGGCCATCATCTTCTTCTTGTGAATCATCTCCGAGACGAGGTCATGAACCGTCTCGATCGCTTCCTTGAGCCGCTTCTCCGATCCGATATGCAGCGTGCGCTTCACCTTCCACACCAATGGCAGCGGAGCGGCCGCCCTCCGGGCACTGATTTCTGATGCCACATCAAATGCACGCGCCAAGTGGCATGTCGGCATGGAAGGAAGTAGCGATTGTGGGTCCGTGCCGAACGAGAGCTTGCAAACCGTGTCGAAATTGAACCGGTTCAGTATCTCTTGCAGGTCGATCCACGTCTTGGTAGCACACGCTGATTGCAGGAGAGGTAACAGACGTTGGTTGGCTTCGTCCTCCACGGTTTTGAATGCATAGTCTCGGAGGGACCGAGTCGTGAACTCGTGACTCGCCACCTTCCGCTGCTGGTGCCAGAGCTCGCCGTCGACGTTGAATATCCCCCGGCCGAGTAGATCGCCGAGGATAGCGGTGAAGGGCCTCCCCTTGGGGTAGTTGTGAAACCGGGTCTTGAGAATGTGTTCGATGTTGGCCGGGTTCGCCGTGACTATGATAGGGATGGAGCCGAGTCGGTCTATGAGAATGGTTCGAGTCGGAGACCGAGACAATAGGTCAGTGTACCAATCAAGTAGACGGTGGCGATTGGCATAGAACGAGATCAAGCAACCCAAAAGTGGGTAAGAGGGAGGGTGGTAGACATTCTTCTTAGCACTGAACAGAGAAGAGGAAAAGAAGAAAAGCGATGCAAGGAACACGAAAATCGTAACTAGTACAATAGCAGTCACCATCTTTACAAATTTTATGATAACGAGAGGTGAGCCTAGATCTTCGTGTGTGTGTGTGGTTTAAGGAACGAAGGTGGTGAATGAGAATTACTTCACTGTGTCTATTCCTATGAGATGAAGGTGGCGAAAGATCTCTCTCTCTCTCTCTCTCTAGGGGATGAAGATGGTGGAGGAGATAGAGTGAATCTCTCTGTCTCTGGGATGAAGGTGGAGAGAGGAGAATTGCTTCACAATATCTCCCTCTCTCTATGAGATGAAGGCGAAGAAGGAGAATTGCCTCTCTCTCAAATAACTACTGGAAATACGCAAAAAACAGGCGAAAGAGATAGGGACGAAGCTGGTTAGCAGAGACATTTATAAGGTGTAGAGAGAGAGAGACCGACAACCACGCGGGGTACCCGACGTGGAGCGTATTTCCCACACGTATCCAAAACGGCTCTCCCCCATCGACTGCGACATTTTACAGAACGACTAATAGACAAGGTGAGGTCAGTAGCTTTTTTTTGGCGGTGTTGGTCCACCGCCTAACTAATTATAGAAAGAGTTCAAGGCCAATATAGCACTTCATCATCGACCGCACAGGAATGCTGTCCACGAGTTTCGAAGTCAGTGATGTTCAGCAGTCACTCACACTAATTGAGGGAAGCCCTTATGGGCCTCTCACCATTTCATTTTTTTGTCACGCCAATCTGTCAGATGTCACCTTGATGCCGTTCATTCATGTGATGAATGCAATCCAAAACATCATGACTGGACTCAGCATCTCTTAGGCCTCACGTTTTTTTGCTTCAAGTCATAGATGAGGGTTTTACAAAGGTAGTGAACCTTAAGTGTGCAGTGATAGTAGAAGTGGTTGATAAAGAGTAAGTTATCCTCAATTTGCGTTAAACTCCTTACATTTTTTGAGCTGATGGCAAAGACAAGAAGAAGTGTAATCTATAAGAGCCCAGGGGTCTCTACTAAAGAAATACGTTTATAACATTAGGAGAAAACCCTCATTAAGTAAGCCATCAGCATCTCTTATTCTCTCCATCTCTTTCCCTTAATCTCCATTTATCTTTGTGTGCACTATGAATCTGCTGCAACTGTACTGTACTGAGGCCATCAATCTAAAGTTTTCAAAATGAACGGCTGAAAACATAGGTGCTTTGGATGCGGTTGATCCCATGGATTAAGGGTGACCTCTGATAGGTTACCGCCAGATTTAGCTCTGCTTTTGCATGTGAGTGGTCACATAGAGTGACAAGGACGTAGTGGATGTTTTCTCTTATCTCTACAAAGCAATGAATGAATCTCTGTTTTTTAAAAACAGAAAACAATGTTTGAATTGACCTAGTGAGAAAGATAGTTTTCATGTGTACGTTTGGGTCGGTGCCCTATCTCATAAATTGAATGATTTTGATGTCTCTTCTTCTTCAAAAAAAAAAAGGGGAGTTTCGACTTTGGATGTATCACCCTCTTTTTTATTTTACCTTCAAGAAAATTGGTTTTCATGCCTTGGATGCTGTTGATCTATGTGATGAACGGCAACCTAAACATCATGGTTCGTTTACCTCTTACATGGGTCTCGCAAAAATCTTCAAAGCCATTCATCTTGTGAACTAATGACATCTAAAACACAAAAAATAAAGGCCTGAAAAACAAGAAAAAAGGGTGGTGTTTGGGTTGCCATTCATCTCATAGATGAACGGCATCCAAAGCAGCTCTACCTGATACGGTCTCATCTAAAATAATCCAGTTCGATCCCTCTTGTTCAAGCATGGTTGTAAGATTGTTTTCAAGTCTCGTAATGATCATCAAGAATGGTGTATTCGTTTCGCTCGTATGAACCAGTTCGATCCCTATAGGGTAACTGAAATATGTTTACTCGTATGAACCAAAATTTTCGTAGGTTTATATTCTTTTTTCAAAAATTTTACCATACGGATGTAATTTAGACACTTGGTTTTATAATAATCTAATTACGATCGATGTATGAAAGGATCTTTCAAGGGTTGAAAATCAATGACTTAGAATTTTCATAAATATTATGATGATCCAACAGTCTATGCCTATCGAATGCATTTGCAGGGTTAGATTTGCAAAAAAAAAAACTATGAAAATCTCTATTCATACCAGCAAACATATTTGATTGGTATACATAATTCAGTTTTCCTATATATATATATATATATATATATATATATATATATATATATATATATATATATATATATATATATATATATATCCCTTAAGCGAGTCATACTAATTTTTTTTTTTTTTACTTTCTTAATTATTCTAGTGAGTGGCGAATAATTGATCCCATAAGATCGGAACTCTGTCGTGGACTGTACACACCCATGAGTTTCCACCCAATAAGAATAGGATCACGTGGCATGGAGAGATCTAGATCCACCTGTACCAGATCCGTGTCAGAGGAGTGTCCATGACCAGGGTTGGTGATCAATGGTCAACACGCTACTGACACGTCTACAACCCCAAGGATGACTTTATTGTATGGTTTGGACCTAGTTGAGTATCTATCCAGAGTACGTGGACCAACCCTTTCATGAAAAGAAAATTAAGCAGCATACCGAAATTGGACTCCTTGGGCCGTCTTATCAGCAAAGCATCTCCTTTGACTTGTTCATTATTTTTACTTAATTGTCATTTTGTGGGCTTATGGAGGATGTTCTCTGGTCCCCTTGTTGAATAATGATGCCCTCTGATTGTCACAACTCATTTGAGTCAGTTTATTTCCAACACTATGTATGGTAGATTTGACAGCAGCCTTAGCAAAAAAAGGTTTAACACATCTAGGCTGCCATACATGTTTTTTTTTTTAATTATTCAAATTCATGCCCATAAAAACCCATAATTCAAAATTATACGTAGCTTTATCTTCAATAATCAAAATCATACCTCCGGTAAGTATTTTTCTTTTAACCATATATTTAATAGTCAATAAATTCAAAACTAACCAGTCCCTTCATAAAACATGCTTCTCATTACCCATTTTATCTGTCTTTCTCTCTTTTATTTATATATATACGTGAGAAACTAAAATATGTAAACTGAAAAAAACATGTAATTTATTTTGAACCAAATCTCTAAATCGACGATTCCTGTGTAAACAACTTTCTCCTTTCCTTCTTTCTCCTTTTTCATCCCATCACCTTCACCTCCTCGTCTCTTCTCTGCCGGATGGCCTCCCCGTCTCAGGGGTCCATCCAGGCTGTCTTCCCTTCTTTTCCCTTTTCTCTTTCACCACTTCCACCATCGATGGTGCCACCCAGTCGTTGGTCGGGTTCAACCCTGTCGACGTGGTTCTGGTAGTCGGGAGGCCATCTGCCACCCCTTCCTCAGCTGCGGGTGGCTCACCACAGCTCTTCAACAGTGGACTTCGTCGGGTAGCAGAACTCGTAGAGAGAGAGAACATCGCCAGAATCTTGTCGAAATCATGATCGGTGCTGGGAGGCAAAAGCAAATTTAGTCAATATGGAGATGAAATGGTTCTTATTGGTTCAAACCAACAAACATAGTTTGCTAGTTTACATATTCTAACTATCCAAATATTATATATATATATATATAAAGAGTAGAGCGTAGGTGCTTAATGAAATATGCTCAATAATACATGCTTAATGGGTTTTTTAGGTTTTTTGTTTTATTTTTAAATTCTAACCTTATAGATGTGATCTATGTACTTGATTTTATTGGGATCAGCTCTTGAAGTGTTCAATTCCAACACATGGGTGGGTTTTTATAAGGTTCAAAAAATCAACAGTTCAAAATCTTTGTACATTTTTTAGGCTCTAAATATCATTTTTTTTCATCAAAAACACATGATCCACGTGTGTATTCCCCATAAATCCACCATGCCCAACACATTTATTGGATCGAAACTGCAAAAAAAAACACAGAAAAACCCATTTAACAGGTTTCATTTAGTACCTACCCATTACTCTCTCTCTCTCATAAGATTGAGTGTAAAGGTAAAGTTTTACCTTGAGAATAAATTCATAAGATTAAGTGGAAAAAAAAAAGTCCAACTAAGGAACTAACTGCAAGTACGTTTTAACTATAAAAAAAGACTCATCACATGTGAGGCAATACAACTATATAAGGCCAAGCCCTCTCCATCATCTCTAGCTGTTAATGATAAAAAGTTCCACAGTCCGTGGTCAAAACGTAAGCATGCGTGACACCAGGCTGTTGAATATAGGGACGAAACTTCAGAGCTTTGTTTTTTTGGAATTCCACATCAAAGAAACAAAAAAAATGGAGGTGGAGTCGGTGAGCACACTGTGCCGACCTGCCCGCCTTGTCATATGTGGTTTTAGTCCCAACGTGGTCCTGTAAACGTCCATACATATCCTTTTTACACAAATCTATATCTCTATAGTTCACTCCTAGATTGGCTATATGGTGACCGACTTCACCTTACCCCACCAACTTGCAGAGATCTTAGCTTCCAAAGAGGAGAATTTTGCATTTACAGACCTAAAATTTAAGCATATATTTACAAAAAGAGGCCTCCCTTTTTTAATTTTCTGATGCAGCACTAAGTTTTTCTAACAATCATCAAATAGAGATGCGTATCATTATCCTCAACCATAGGCGGAGCTGGGGGGGCAGGATTGAGCTGTAGCCCAGTCCTGCCTCCAGAAACAGTTAAATTTTTTTTTTTTTTTTGTAAAAGCCCAGTCCTAGCCCAGCCCTGACTGCAGCAAATAGTTTGATTTGTCCATATGAAATAGATTTTTATTAATAATTGTAGCCATTTTTTATTTTATCTCAAAAAAAAATTTCGGGGGCGCCGCCCTTGAACCCCCGACTATCAAACCAGTTTTTTTTTTCCTACACCCTTGTTTGCCCCCGCCCCCCCCCCCATGAATCCTAGCTACGCCACTGTCCTCAACTGCTTGATTCATGTGCTTCATGGCACAATCATGTAAATTAGTAAACATAAAATCAAAATTAAAAATGAGGTTATGAGTTCAATTCTCACTATATGCTTATGAAAGAAAGGGTTTGCCCACAAAAGTTTTTTCTTTTCTTTTTTTGACAGAGAAAGCTGGGGTTAGGCAGACCCCCTGGCAGTTATACAATCATATACCATTGGGATTCAAACTTGCAATGTTCCAACACAAGGTGACTTACACTAACTGCTCCTGCCAGACTAGCCTAGCCCACAAAAGTTGTATTCTTGTCCAGAGGCAACTATGGTTTTGTCACTTATGGGATGATTGCGGTTCGAAACCCAGTGGAGGCATTCCTTTTCCCAAGGACAAAGCCAGGTGTCCTCCCTGGTGGGTTAGGGGGACCTCAAGGGTTTTACCAACTATAAGCATGTCCGGTGGCCTACCTAAAAAATAAGAAACTTTTACAAAACTTTGGTCAATCTAATGTCCTCAGTTGACAGTTTTGGGGGAAAAATTGGGCCTGGATTTGGGATTTAGGAAAAGTTGATGAGTAACATAAACTATCAAGTCAAAGGTGAGTCTGAACTGAGAAATTTTTCTTGAAAAAAAAATCACACATCAAAATCACCAACTTGTGGCCACTAACCTAAACGCATGCATGCTTTGCACATGTATGAAAAGCCTAAAAACCTAAGGAATTAGGCACATGTGCTGCCACAAAGATATCTTATCTTCAAGAGGTTCTTGGCACTTGCAATAAGAGACGTCGGCTGCAAATGACATGCATGATTGTAAAATGAGTGAAGTGGGTTGGTTTCAGTTGAACTGCACAACTGAGTCAGGTCGAAATGTGAATAAACCCTAGCCTGATAACCACAAAGTTGGTCCACATGTGCAGCTATAGTGAAGTTGAAGTATGGCCCAAGTCGCTTAGCATGACAGCACAAGTTGGTAGACGTTTTCAAGTTGATTGCTTGCTTCTCTCTCTCTCTCTCTCTCTCAACTGAAATGCATATATATCTGAACCAAGACTTTGTTTGGTGAATGGGAAAAGTTGAATCTTTAGTGGGCGAGTACAAACTGTATGTTTGAAGTTCGATGCTTCATACAATCTGAACTGAAACGTTTTTTTTGGAATCTGGTGCAGATGACCATATGGTATCAATCAGTTGAAACAAGCAATATCTTGTTGCTCCTGTTTTTTGAAGTGAATATAACCTTACAGATATGATCTACATGGTCTATTTGGTAGGGATCGACTTTTGAATAACCAGAATCTGGTCTGAGCACAAGTTTTTTTTTTTTGTGATTAAAAAATCAACAGCCGTAAATGCACCAAATTTTGGGAGCGTGCGAAAAACTGTTTCAGACATGTATGGCGTGCAAAAGGAATCAACTCAGTACCCACTCACCATCGCTAAAGCTGCTCGCCGTGAATACAATTTAAGTGGCCAGGCACAGCTTTCCTCTTCTTTAGGATCATGCTTCGTATCATCCCTCCAAAACAAACATATGCTGTAATTTTTCCAATCAGTTTTCTAATACAATTCATATGTTTCATTAAAAAAAAATGCACCAATTTTTCACCACTTAATTTTTTTTCTTTTCAGAAAAACTGATTCAAGGATCGATCTCTCACAATTTGACTATGCTGAACACGTCTTCAGGATCAAATTTGAGTCCGAACAACTTTAACATATCATTTTCAATTCATTGTTACTGTATGCATATCCACACCAAAGACTTGTCGAGTATCTATGGCTTGCTTAATAGAAAACCTGTATTAGATTGGGTCTTTTCATGTTGACGTGTATTTAAAGACATTAAAAAGCAATTGCTCATATTGCATTGAAACTTTATAATAAAACATCAAAGTTTGTTTTAGTTAAATTAATTCAATTGAGTGTTTTTCAGTAAATGAGTAATGACAAACCCATCTACAAGTTCATATTAACTAAAAAAATATGCAACTATGATTTTTGAAGTGTTTATGTAGGCAAATATTGGCTACCCTCGTGGGTTCCAATCCCCTTAGTTGAAACTCATTGATGAAAGTCATTTTGACCATCTGACCTCATGGGTACCAGCATGATCAAAATAGCAGGAATCGACCATTAAATCATATTTTTTTATACAAAAACATGTTTTTGGGGGATTAAAACTTTGAAAAATGGTAGGCGGGTTGTTAATTTTTCAACTTTCAGAAAATCTAATATACATGTTTGAAAAATGGTAGGTGGGTCAGTTTCTACTCAACCAAACTCCCACATGATATCTGGAGGCTCATATGTGAAAAAACAAAATGAAAAGAGAGTTTTTCATTAGTGGGTTTGGATTCTTTGGAACCTACAATGGTAGCAAACATTATCCCATATATATGTGTGTATTTTTTTTTTTAGAGAGAGAACAGAAAAAATATTATTAACAAGATTCAGAAATGATGAAGAGAAATCGTCATGAATACAAAGAATTAGTGGCAGTCGCGACCTCCGCTAATTCCTTTTCTTTCACAAATTTAAAAGTGTTGCTGCTGACCCACATAGGATCAGCGGCGGAAAATGGTCGGATAACAGTGGACAATTTTCTCTTCCATTGCTACGCCGGTAGTACCTGTACTCCCACCTCATATAAATCATAGATGTATGTTACACCTTCTAAATCAGGCTTCATAGATGTGTTCAGCATAGATTATTTGATAAGAATCATGCCTTGGATTGTGTTTGTTGGACACAATACGGTTTTTTTTAATCATGAAATTTTGGTACATTGTGGGTCGTTGATTTTTGAAGGTCTTAAAAAAACTTCACAAACATCACAATCACATTATTCAAAACTTGTTTTAACTTAAAAATGCATGTGTAGATCATATCTATATGGTTTGATTAACAAAAGAACTCAAAAATTTTGAAAAATCAAAGCTTTTACTAGGCAGGAGTAGGTGCTCCCGCAGCACCCTATCATTACTAATATATATACATATAGAATCACTAGAATGAGAGAACTGAAATATGAGAACTGGAAATATAGGCATTTCCAACATTTTTTTTGCATGATGAATTTGCTAGGAATCAACCATTGGATCGTGTATTTTTTATGAAAAATATGATTTTTGAATGCTTGAATATTTATGAAGAATATGAGCCATTGATTTTAAAGCCTTAAAAAATCTCATTTATGAATTAAACTAGGATGATTCAAGAGCTTGTTCTTATGAAACCAATCATGTAGATCACATCCATATAGTTAGATTCAAGAGAAAGGAACAAAAAATTCATAAAAATTGTGGTTCACACATTAGTTCTCATATTTCCAGTTCTCTTATTCTAGTGACTAATCAGTCTTAATTTTCAAATATTTTAATTATTATTTTTTAATTGGATCTCTCAGATGTGTTCTACATGGTCTATTTAATAGAAATATGATTTTGTAAGGCTTCAAAAATAGTCACTCAAAATTTTCATAAATTTGAAGACTCATAATTTTTTTTTCATTGAAAGAGCATGATTCATCTACCAATTCCTAGCAAGATCATGTTAAACACATTTCTGGGATGAGATTTACCAAACATGGCTTGAAACATCAAAAACATTTAAGAGGAACCAATCTCTCTCTCTCTCTCTCTCTCTCTCTCTCTCACTCTCTTTATATATATATATATATATATATATATCAATGATACAAACTCTCTTTTAGTAGCCAATGGCTGTAGAGAATCTTAAATATATATGTTCAGCATTTTCATTAAAAGAAAAAATTGAGTATTCAAGAAATAAAAAAAGATTTACTTTCTTAAATGTTACATCTCAATTGGATGATGACATGCCCATGCATGCATCCATGTCCATCCATGTTGGACATGGATTCTTGTAAGGAAGTCATCATGGCATGCTCACACATACATCCATGGAGATGATGGCATGCTCACACATGCATCCATGTTTAAACGTGAATGGGCATGGATGCATGTGTGAGCATGCTATCATCTATATCCATCCACCTATGCATGTGTGAGTGGGAGAGAGCGAGAGAGAGATGCAACATTTAAGAAATACAATTTTTCTTAAATGCTCAACCTTGAAATAAACCCCAACAATTTCTCTTTTAATGAGAATTTGGAAAGCATGTAACTACAGTTTTCATAAGTTGCATACATGTTTAAGATGCATCATACGAATAACATATGAAATCCACTTTGAAGGCACTTTTTTGCAAAACAGTTCCTCACGATCCACTGCATGTATGCTTCTTTTGATACCTCTTTACTTTAAAGAACATTGCTACGTGTATCTTTATACAGTGGATCTTCTAAGGATAAACTACCATAGTCTATGAATTTTTTCTCGTACATAGGAGAGTGACTTTGTTACTGCAGTTTTTCATGAATTTTGTTTTAAGGTATTTCTAACCACATGATCTCTTAAAAACTCGTGACATTGCTCAAGATTAGTAAACCTTTTGCTGCAAGCAATCATGTGATTTTTTTACTTTGTTAATAGATACTAGAACTATTTGCATCCGTTAATTTTTTGTTGTATAACTGTTTTTAGAGATCATTATAGATATTCAAAGGGTTTGCTCAGTGCTACAATAATTTATAAATATCATTTCAGCGGTCATCATAATTGTCTACACCAACCACACAATGTATGACTTAGTTAACAACTTTAAAAATCAACAACCCACAATAAACCATAATACCCCACACAACCAGCTGAGCCTCAATAGAAAAGAGATAAATATTGACAAAACAATGAAATATTGATAAGCAACAAACAAAAATAAGTAATTATATGTTCATTTACATGGATAAAAACAAAAAAAAAACTAAAAAAAAAAATCAAGAAACTAAGAGGCAAACCGATGAGAGATTTTCACAAAGTTGCTACCCACCAGAATATTAGCGGTTGGAGGATTGGGGGGACTACCGGTTGGAGACCACATGAATGCTAAGTATTGCAAAAATAGAACATCCCGATGAAAAAAAAAAGTTGTGAAACCAAACGTCATTTATATGGATGGAATTTTGCAAGAAAAAGTAATTTTGCAATATGAGTGAGAATAGAATAAGAGATTTCTCAATATATGACTTTCACAAATATGTTAGAAATTTACAATACTTCATGCGATACTCGTCAATAATTTTGAAATTATCGAACTTTCACAATTTTTATGATTTTCGTAGGTTTTTCCATAAGTTTCACAAATTGTTTAGAATTTTGCATTCTTTTTTGGAATTTCACAACCTCATATATGATTTTGTTGATGGGTTTGGTGGATGTATTATTTTAGCTTCATGTGAAAATAAAAAATTTGCACTTATATGGGTAAAAGCGATAAGAAATTAAAAATTGAGAACTTGCGATATTGTCGATTCAATGGATTTGATAAATTGTGGGGCATTATCTAAAATGCATAATTTTTGTCATACAATACTATCATTTTTCACACACACACACACATATATATATATATATATATATATATATATATATATATATATATAGAGAGAGAGAGAGAGAGAGAGAGAGAGAAACCATAAGCATAAACACGTGAAATGTCCGGCATGCAATCAGCTTTCAACCGCAACAATTAATGATGGCAACTAATTATAGTTTTTGTTTAAAAAATGTCTACCACTGATCCACATACGATATGCGGTGGACACGTTAGCACGATATATACATATTTCCAGAGAAGCCTTTAGGCAAGCATAATGGAAGCAAAATAAAACTTGACTGAACCACTAAGTATTGAGTCCCTTAAGTAGGCTACAAATCAATGAAAAAAATGGCTAGACCCAACTTAGAGAGAACAAGTTCAAAGGCAATTCCTACCTATATCTGGCCCTACAGCCTAAACTATTTCTTCCACATGCCTTCTGCGACTTCACACATTTAAAAAAACCTCCCTTGACCACATGGTAAGGTTCTCTGATTGTTTAATATTGCCATTCCCAACTTTCATGGCAAAAGGATACTGCACCGCCCTTTTAGGAAGCACAAAATAACAAAAAAAGGGAAACTTTTGTTTAAAGATGCACCTTTTGCCTGATATTCCAACAAAAGTTTTTTAGAAAGACAAATCAGAACCCAACTTTTCACCAGATTGTCATATAGAGACATGAAGTCAAATACATGGTTAAGATCTATGTAAAGGGTATTTAATACAATCGTTTGTACATACAATTTAGTTTTGCAATCTCAGAATCCCACTCAATCTAACCTCTTAGATATGTTAAGCATGATCGATTTAGTAGGAATTGATCCTTGGGACATGCTATTTCAATGGCAATAACATGTCTTTTGAATTGAAAAAGACGATGCATTCATAGCCATCAATTTTTGGATTGCTAAGAAAACCTGTATATAGGTCAGATTCCAACTATACAAAAGTTGGTAATCACTAATAAAAACATATAGATCACATCTATGGTGCTAGATGTGAGGAAAAGAAAAAAGAGAAAAAAAAAGTGTTTGCTAAGTCGATTGTAGCAAACATTAACCCCCATATAAATGATCAATTTTAACTTTTGGTATGTTAAGGCATGTTTTGGTTATTTTACTATGGAACAAGGGTAGTTTAGTAATTTTATTATGCATAACTTATGGTCGACCTGAGTAACTTCAACTGAAGTCACTATTTGACAGTTTCAATGACAAGGTAGGTCTTCAAATGTCGTTCCAAAAATGATGGACCCTTCTTAGGATATGAGGTAAAAGATAGGCTTTAAATGAAATATACCTAATGAAAAGGCTTGTCATCTTGCACATATAACCTCCATTGGTTCTAAAGCGGTGCCTTCTTTACCAACTTGAAGCACGTTGGAATCATTGCTCTTTTGTGGAAGCCCCTCTTTTTTTCCCATAAACATAGAGAAATTGAACAAGAAATCCAGCCATCGCTTACTTGGTCAAGGGGGGCATTGGGTCAGCACATTAAAGGTCCCTACTACTCGGTGTGACATCTTATTCTCCATGTGCTTTTTTTTAGGGTTAGGGTTTTTGGTATTTTTTAATTAACATTTGTTTTAGGTTTTTATTATGATTTTTTTAATTAGCATATGAAATCGTAAATGATCTGCAATGCAATTGATGCAGTGCATCTGTGTGCATCTGCCGATGATTTGATGCTTTTGTTTTCCTCAAGATTGATCAACTGTTGAAGATAATTACATGATTCTTGTTCTTTCAAATTTATGTAACAAATTTGGGTTAAAAGGCTGTAAAATCTCATCAAATTTAAGGAAATAATCGTTAAGGGCTTCATTATCAGGATCATAAAAAGAAGGCTTCATGATTAAAAGTCAGCTCTAAATTTATACTTGAACATGAGAAGATGCTTATTATTTTGTTGGTAATCTGGTGAGTTTAACCCTATTTGTTCAATAGGGTAATCTTCATTTTTATTGTGCATTGGAGCAACAAAGATGATAGCAATTATTTATGAATCATGTTATGTATACCGGATTGTATTTCTTGTTTTGTATCATTAGTATAAGAGTTGGAGTTGTCTCAATGTGATATTTTTTTCTCTTGGTATTGGTTGTACAATGGTAGATGCTTTTATCGATAAAATGAAAGAATAAAATCAATATTTTTATTCTTTTGGTATCAATTTTTTTTTCAGTTAGAATAATGTATAAATTATGATGGTTGTTAGGGTTTAAGTTTTTTATTTAGTTTTTTTAATAGCATGAATATTGTTTAATTCGGGTTTAGTGTTTTTGTGTTTCTTTCAATTAGCTTTAGGTATGAATAATGAATACTTGATTTTGGTTAGAATATTAAGGGGTTTATTTCTTTTTTTCAATAGGATAAATTTGTGTATATTTTTAAGATTTAGGGTATTGATTTGGATTTTTTAAATGAGATGCATGTTCAATTAGGGTTCTAAGGTTTTGTTTTGTCCTATTTTTCTTTTTTATTATAGTTAAACATGATTTTTTTAGGATTTTTATTTTAAATTTTGGTTTTTCAAATAACATAAATATTTAATTAGGGGTGTTTTTTTCAATTAGCATATCACTAAATGATGTTTGTTAAGATTTACAAAAACTATTTGATCTTTTTTAAAAATATATTGTTAGTATATTTTTTATTACTTTTTCCTTTTTATGTATGTTTGTGTTCACCCTAGTTTAAATTTGTTGCTCCGCCCTTGCTTGCCTCCACCCATTTGTAAGGAGCAAGGGAGAGATGAAATCATTGCTCTTTTGAAAGCCTCTTTTTTTCTCATAAACACAAAGAAGTTGGATAAGAAATTCAGCTAGCCATCACATGCTCGGTCCGATCACTAAATGCCATGCTTCCATTTGGAAGGAGGGAGGGAGAGATGGATGCATGGCATGCCATTACTTGATCTGCTCTCTACAAGTCGGTGGTAAGGTATTAAACAAGTACACTCCCTTCTCTATCATGTTTTCATGAGAAGATAAGGTTCTATTATATATTGCTCTTTAAATTCTGGTGAGAATTTATTTCCTCTATACAAGTCATCATTCTTAGGAGAGATTATAACAATGCATATCTCATTCCCTCTCTTATCATGATAGCCTTCTTTATATTTAGGACTAGGATTAGGTTTAGGTTTAACTACGTTATGAAGGTCTTCTTCTTCAAGTTCTTGAAATCTAGAGGACCTTATCTGAATGGTGCCAATTCTAGATTCTTTATTTGAATCTAGACCATATTTGCATGAAAGTTGTTTCTAATGACCTGTATTATCTTCAACAGGCTCCCTAAAGGTCAATGGCATGAACATGATGTTGAGCTTGCTTCTCAAAAGTTTAAATTGTGCTATAGATAATTACTTGGTTAACAAATATGCTATCTTATCCATTATAGAGATGTATCAAAGATGGAGACTTTTTAGGCAATATGGTCTCGAATGAAATGAAGATCAATCTCTATATGCTTTTTTTTGTTGTGAAATACTGGATTGTCTATGATATAGGTGGCACCTATGTTGTCATGCCAAAGTATTGGTGGGAAGCGAGAAGGAACTCCAAGTTCATGAATAAAATAAGTGACTCATAGAATTTTGACGGTAGTAGAATCAAGGGTGTAAGAAAATGAAGTCCACAAGCAAAAACTCAAAATACTCACAAAAATGTCTCTCACAAGAACCATAAAGGTTCACAAATAGTGATCAATCACAAGAACCACTAGGGTTCATACAAAATACCCAAAAAAGGGTATTCACAATGAAAAGGAGAAAAATGTATTTCATTAAGTGAGAGAAATCCCAACTCCAAAGATCATTTTACAAGGGGGAAAGCCCCCATATTTATAGCTGATAAAGAAAGGCCATTGAGGGAGTCGTTGGGCTTCCAACGGCTCTATTTAGAGCCGTTGGGAGTCCAACAACTCTCTCATAAAGTTGCTTTTTGAATTTTAGTCAAAAAGCAATGGCTAAAAAAGTCTAAAAAATTTCTAATCATGAAGTTGCTTTTTGACTTTTGGTCAAAAAGCAAAGTGGCTAAAAAGTCTAAAAAAGTCCTAATCCTAATTAGATTAATTCTATCCTACTAAAATACATAACTAGACTAAAGAAAAGAAAAAATATTACATATGAGATAATTACATATGAGATTACATATTTTAACAAAGGGCCCTGCACTTTAATTTTGTGCAAGACCTGGCCACAATATTCTACTTACGAGCTAACCAAGACATAAGAAAATAACCAACAAACACAATAAAGTTATCAATAGATTTTCTTTCATTTGGGCAACTCACCCAATCAATATCAAAGTGACTTGTATATCAAAGTTGAAAGATTTGACAAATTTGAGACCATATCTAAGAGTGTATTTGAGGTAACATGAAATACGTTTGACTACCACTTAATGAGAATTGGTTAGCTTGTGCATAAATTTGCACACTTTGTTAACTACATAGGAGATGTTAGGTTGAGTCAATGTAACATATTGAAGCACCTCAACAACCTGTCTATGAAGAGTAGGATCAAGAAATGGGTCTCCCTCATTTATAGAGAGCTTAATTGAGGGAGACATAGGGGTGGAGACGAATTTAGCTCCATCCATTGAAACACATTAAAGTAATTCACCAAGTTGTTACAATTATAGTAAAATAATACCTTCAACAACATGAAGGGCCTCTATGCCAAGAAAATAGTTGAGAACACCCAAATCCTTCAACGCAAATTATGATCCTAAATCTTGAATTAATTGCTTAACAAATGCATTAGAGAAAATATCACCCACGTAAATTAAAATATAAACTTTGAGATTGACAGATTCTAAAATAAACAACAAAGAATACGTGTGAGATCCTTTAAAACCAAGCTTTCGTAAAACCACACTAAATTATTGAAACCAGAACTTAGGGCTTGTTTGAGACCAAAGTGCCTTGGTGAGTTTATACACATATATAAGATAATGTGAGAACAAAACTCAGGCAAAACTCATGATTGAGTCATGTAAACTTCCTCAAACAGGTAACCATATAGGAAAGCATTGTGAATGTCTAGTTGACGCACTTTTCGTCCTTGTGATATAGTCATAGTCAAGACAGTGTGAATGATAGGAAGTTTTGCGACAAAACTAAAAGTCTCAAAATAGTCTACCCCCTCTAACTAAGTGTAACCTTTCACTACAGGCCAAGTCTTTTAGCGTTCAAGAGATCCACCAACTCTTCTCTTCATTTTAAATATCCATTTACATCCTACCATATTTTGATTTACTGGTGGGATCAAGACCCAAGTGGAATTTTGGAGAAGGGCATTAAACTTTTTGGACATGTTTCTCCCCACCTCGGATATTTATGGTCTTGGAAAAATGTTTTTGGTTCATGATCCTTTTCAAGTTTTGTTAACAGGGCCATAGGAAAAGGACGTTTCTTGTAAGAGAAAACTTTGGGGTTGAGTGATCCTATTTGGAATAACTGATCATTGGGTGAGTGCATGAAGGATTATGAAATTGGGTTTAGGTGGGTGTATATGAGCAAGATGGAAAGTGTTGGGTAAGTTAGGAGATAGAGAAGCAACATGGGAATGAGAAAGAGAGCCTAGCAGCTGAGTAGGAGAGGTCAGTGGGCTAAGATCAAGATGAAGGCCACTATTAGTTGGTGTGGGAGGGTTTATATTGGGTGTTGGATCAAGAGCAATGGGAATGATAATGAGATAATTAAGGGAAAAGGGTAGGTTTGGTGGGTGCTCCAGCTATACCAAGTTTTTGTATGGGGAAATGGTTTTATCACCTTTCATCCGACTCTTTAAAATAAAAAAATGAGACCTTGATGGTGTTGGGCACCACCAAAGCTTGAGAAAAACATGAAAAACAAGGCAAAATATGAAGAGTTAGATAAATTGATTTAATATAATAAATTTTGATAAAATAAGAAATAAAAGAAATTAGGAAAAGAAGAGACTCATTACGAACTTAGGTAGCCCTCCTAGATGATCTAGTGAGTGTGGGATAAATCAGGCAAAGCTTTCACATGGCTAAGGCTCTATGGGTTTGGGTCTGACAGAGTGGACTCAATGGGCTAGGTCTATGGATCTAACTAGGTCGAATGGGCTAAGTGGGCTCTAGCAAAATATAGACACCTAGGCTAAGGTGGGGCATTAGTGCAGTAGGGTTCCTCCACTTTGGTTCTAGATGTTGAAATATGGGGGTAGGTCCCTATTTATAGAGTTTAAGATGGATTTTAGATCTTTAACCTTGATTAAGGATTCAAGTTATATGGATTTTGATTTTAAATATCATGATCCAACTGCTAAACATTAACTGTGATCAGATTGGCTGAAGGTTTAAGGTGTCAGGCTCTGCTTGGCCCAACTTGGGTAGCTTATCCTAAAGGAATTTTTGGTAAATGAGCAAAACAAGTTTAAGTCAGACTGTATGGGCTTGTTTTGGTTAAGATAAGGATGAATCAGAGACTTTTAATGTTTTGGTAAGTAGGATAGGCCTTATCCTTATTTCCATATGTGTTTCAGGACAAAATGGGTACAAGTCAAAACTATTTGATGATAAGTAGTGTGTGTGATGACAAGTCATGGATTTCAACTTTGATGATAAGATAGGTGGTCTAATGACAAGTCAAAGGTCTTTGATAGTAAGTCAAAGTTAGGGTATAACGACAAGTCAAAATTCTTGACTTGTTATCAGAAAAAATAAATTAAATTTTGTTTTTGTTATAATTCCCTAAATAGATGTTCTTTTAAGGTGATTTTTAATGTGTTGAAAAAATAACAGCATATACTTTAAATTATATTTTAAGTATAAAACCAAAATGATAATTTTGATGGTCAAAATCACACTCAAAGTGGGCCTTACCTGAAAAGACAAGTTTTTCCTAAACAAGTCAACTTGTTTTGACTATAACATTCTACTCCAATGTCATATTGACTTAACTTTTTTCATGTTTGAAAGCTAAAACTCTCTAGTTTTAACTCTGTTTTAAACAAAAATCTTGATGATCTCTTTTTGAAGGCTAAAAATATATTTTAGACCAAGACTTTTCCTATAAAAGACACAAAACACCTTGTTTTCAACAAGAATTCTCTTCAAAAAACTATTTGGTTAAAATTAAGGTGTCTACATTACTATAACCCAAGAACACTCCTTCAAAACTTTGAAACCGCATTTTATGAATGTTAAATTTTTTTATGCAAGAAAAACAAGTGCAACCAAAAAACTCGTAGAAACTTATAATCAGATTCCTTTGGAATGCTTTCGATAATGAGACTTCATTTTTAAAACCATGAAAGGAAGTCTATTATTCAAGCAAACTATCATGACAAAGGCAAAAACCCAATATTTGAGAGGAACACTAAGAGGGTGAGCCTGATTTTGATTATATGCATATGTTTTCGCTTAACTAAATTGTTTTGTTCATGTGTGCGTGGTCATGAAACACGGTGATCAATGCCACAACTTTGAAGAAAATGATAGATTGACCTATATTTGCCTCCCTAGTTACTTTAAAGTGGCTTTATTTTCATGCCAAACATATTAAAAACCAAGTTTTTGAAATCTTTGAACACACTCAACACTTCAAATTTGTGGACCATAGCATAAACCCTTGTAAATCATGTGTGAGCATTAACATAAAAACAGTGGCCATGAGTGAAAGTTATTGGCGCAAGATCCCAAATGTCAAAAAACATGAGATATAATGGAACAATAACCTTGTGAAAAGACTTTTCAAATGGAAGAACATGACTCTTGCTCGGTTGGCAAGCTACACAATCTTTATTAGCAAATTATTGAGTATGGAAAATCAAAATTATTAATAATAGTTCGCATCAAACTAAGGGTTGAATGCCCCAATCTGCTATTTCATTGGTCCACCGAGGTTCTTTCAACCACAAAAGTAGTTCAAGACCCTTTTTTATTGATGTCACTCCTATATAATCTTCCTTCACTTGATCCCTGTAACACGAGCTTTCCCGTCTTATGGCCCTTTACACAACAAAAGGAAGGGTGAAACTCAAAGTATACATCATTATCCTTGTGCATCGATATGAAATTTCCAATTATGTCTAAAACACAAAATATCTTTCATGAGTAAATTAAAATTTGAGGAAGTAAAGGAAGTGATACCAATATAGCTAATTCTCAAACCTTTTCTATTGTCAATCATAACTTGGTCTTGACCATGATACTCAGATTGAAGTGACAGGTTATTGAGGTCAGTTGTCACATGGTGTATAGTACCAGAATCAAGATATCAACTCCCTTTTTCAAACTGCACAGGGGTGATGTGGTTGACTTCATCAGCAGAACCTTCATCTTTATGAAACCTGTAAATTTTATATTACAAGGCAGAGTGCCCCTCGTGTCCACAAGCTTGACATGAAATATAAGACCTAAATTTATCTTGAAAACCATAGTTCGATTGATTAGGATACCCATTATTGCCTCTTCCTCTATGATATCTACCATCCCATGAATTTCGACCTCGACCATTTCTATGTCTACCACCTCTACTATTAGAATAATAAACATGACCCCCTGTTCAACTAACATTGGGTCACATTAGAAGTAGGATTCAAAGGTTCAACAAATTCAGTCTCATTGCATTGAGCCTCTTGAATAAGCAACTTACTAAACAAGTCTTCAATCTCTATGGGCTCTTCTCGAGCATTTAGGGTTGTTTGTAAATATCATACTCTTTCGCATATACAATCATATTTTGCATAAATATACTATTTTTTCGCATATATTGAACGCTCTTGCATGAAGTTATTTGTGAGTCTCCAGATATCACAAATATCGTACTTAAATATTTATAAAATTATGACAAATATGCAAAAAAAAATGTAATTTTTTTGAATCATATATAAACTCGTTGTGGATTTTCACATATAACAACCTAAATAATAGTGAATGTAAGTAAATAGACATTTAAATCATTTAAACGTTTAAATGATTTGAAAACATATAGACATATAAACAATGACATTAAATCACTGACATTAAAATGCAATAGTAGTGGTTTCAGTTTAAACATTCAATAGTGCTTTCAACTTTACATTCAAATCATTTAAACATTAAATCAATGACATTATATACAAATGAATGACAAAGAAATAATTTTATATCAAAATTCATTCATAGAAACATTCAAATGACATTATATATAAATCAATGAGTAATCAATGAGTTACAATATTGATATTCAAATATATACAAAAAAATAAAAAACTATCAAATGAATTTTTACGGTTGAAGATATTGTAATTGTCGCGATCATAGTTTGTGATTGTCGTGATCGTAGTTCCTTGATGACCTTATTTACGTTTTTTAGAAGGTCGGCTTGAGTACATATCATATTCTCTTGAGTATGTACTATATTAATCCTTGTTAACCATTGTTATCCAAGTTTAAATATGAGAGCACATATCCATTGAAAGGCCCCAGATGCGTGATGTTGCCCATGAATTTTCATGTGCCTCAACATGGAGTTGGTCATGCAACAAAAAAATCCATGATCGAAGTTTGATGGGTCCTCGTATGTCACGTGCTGACTGCGGTGCATAGCTTCGCAGACTGACTAGGGCAAATATAAGTATTGTTGTTGATATTTTGTATGTTGTTTTAATAAATGCATGTCTTGTAGGCTTAACTATAAAGAAAATGTAGGTAAATTGGTGACCCAATAAAGGCATGTTAAAGGAGGAGGAGAATGTCAATGTGGTTGTAGGGGTGAAGGACATCACCAAGAAGAACATTGGATGCACAACATGAATGAACTTGAACACCAAATGGCCAGCCGAGTCGTTCAATAGTTTGAGTTTGTTCAGTAACCAACCAATCGCCCTCACACAATTAGTAAATTTCTATTATGTACCATGGAGGATCAGACGATAGATTACCCCACGATATTCTTCTCTAAATTTTAAGACTAACGTAAGTGTGGTGAAGACATCGGCTTGTCATCCATAAAATATGCCACCAATAATGATTTTGTAGCTGCTCAGCAGGTTGCATGTTCTTCAACAACAAAGAGGGCCTTTCAGTAGGAGAAAAAAGTTGGAGAGAAGCACAGAAAGAGTATAAGTGGATTGGAGGGAGAATTGACTCTTGCACTTGAAGAAATCTGTATGCTAAAGAATATGGTACGTACTCAAGAGGATATGATACATACTCAAACTGGCTTTTTAGAGAACACAAATAAGGTCATTGAGGAGCTACGATTGCGATAATCACATCTTCAACCATAGAAATTCATTTGATTATTTTTTATTTTTTTGTATATATTTTGAATATTAATATTGTAACTCATTGATTTGTATATAATGTCATTTGAATGTTTCTATGAATGCATTTTTATATAAAATCAATTCTTTGTCATTCATTTGTATATAATTTCATTGATTTAATGTTTAAATGATTTGAATGTAAAATTGAAAGCACTGTTGAATGTTTAAACTGAAATAACTGCTCTTGCACTTTAAATGATTTGAATGTTCAAACTGAAAGCACTCTTAAATAATTTGTATATAATGTTATTATTTATATGTTTATATGTTTTCAAATCATTTAAATGTTTAAATGATTTGAATGTCTATTTGCTTACATGCACTGTTATTTGGGTTATTATATGCAAAAATTTATAACGGGTTTATGTATTATTCGAAGAATTCACACAAAAAAAATGCATATTTGTCATAGTTTTGTAAATATTTAAGTACGATATTTGTGATATTTGGAGATTCACAAATAACTTCATGTGATAGAGTTCAATATATGCGAAAAAGTAATATATTTGTGAAATTAGTGGTAAGTGTTTTACAAATATATTTATGCGAAATATTAATGTATATGCGAAAGAGTATGATATTTGTGATTTTGGCCGAGATTTCACAAATAAATTTATGTGAATTCGTGAGGTTTAAATTTGCATAAAAAACCTATAATTTTAGATTTAAGTGGATGTTGGACATATTCGACAGGCAATACATTTTAATCACAAAAATGCCAAAATTCATAGTTGTAAAGTGTAAAAGTGTCGTAACAATGTCGAATATTTGCGATTTTGAACATCAGGTGAATATAAAAAATTGTAATGTTTTTAAAGAATTGAGTAAAATTACTCGTACAATATAATCATTTTTCATTACAACAATGCATATCGTATTTCCTCTCTTATTATAATAGCTTTCCTTATCTTTAGAATTGGGCTCAACTATATTAGGAATGTCTTCTTCTTCAAGCTATTGCAATCTAGAGGACCTTATCTGCACTGGGTTGTTTACTAATGGACTGAGTTTTGGCCCGATTCTTAACAGGCTCGAGATTGAAGAGAAGCTCGTGGCCCGACCCATTGACCCAACAAGCCAATGTGAGGCAGGTCGGGTCTGGCCTAGCCTGACCTGGCCCAATCTTAAAATGTATAAATGCTTGCCATGCAACTAATTCTTAATTAGTGCAACTAATTAGGTAAATAATAATAATTAACAAATAGCAAATTTTCATGCAACTAATTAGGCAAATAATAATAGTTATTCAAGTTACTGTATAAAATTTAAATGTTAAAAATTTTATATTATTAAAAAATTAATAAATAACTTAGGCCCATCGATCGAGCCAGCCCGGTAGTGTGTGGATTGCCCTGATCCCGGATCACATATATAACAGGTCGGGTTTCAACCCGGTACCTAACAGGCCCTGGCCTAAAATCATGGCCCAAACCCACCCCATGGCGGGCCGGGTCGGCTTGGCCCATCGGGTTGCCAGGCGCCGGTTGCCCACCCCTAGCACCATTTCCAAATTCTTCATTTGGGTTGGACCACCTTTGCGTGCAGTTGGTTTCTAATGACCCGTGTTATCTTCAACAGGTATCACCCTATTCAGCTTTTTTATATAATGTCACAAAGACACGTGGACACACAGGGATGCATGATGCGGGTTCATCTCATAAGTTCAATTTATTTTTGGCTTGTTTGGTAAGAATTGTGAGTTGGTGGAGAAGAAGTGGAAAAATGAAAATGACGGTGATCTCCATAGAGTGTCGTCGTAGTCATTGTCAAGTGTCAAACATTCCCGGTGTTGCCAGAATCCATTGGATCCTATGTTGCCGAAGAATGGTGGCATACAATGCTCTGAGATAGCTCTGATTGAGGAGGAGGGTTTTGAGAGAGTAAGACCACTCTGCTTCGGGAAATGGAGGGTTTTGAGAGAGAGAGAGAGCTCTGATTTGGGAGAAAGAGGGTTTTGAAGGAGATGCTTTCCGGCAGTTGTTGGAGTGGACGTCGGGCTCCCTGTAGGTCGGTATTTCGACAACAACCGACCGAACTTGTTACTGCACCCCTCCCCCCCACCACCACACCCACCCACCACACACACAAGCGTTGCACAGGGAGAGAACATTTTTTTTTATTTAGAAGAGCAAAATGGAGAGACAATGCCCCCATTTTCCCCACGTTTCCCAGCTGCAAAGGATGGACACATAACCGGACTCAGCCTGTTGGGGCTGCTGATCATGGTGTCACTGGCTCCATTGACGTGGGCCTCAGATTTTGTACAACAGTTTGTGACAATGCCAATGCACGAGAGGGTGTTGGGTGTTCTCCCCCAAACACGCATTGTAGCTACAGTGCATGTTTGGGGTCCCGACTGAGCGTCGCATGGTGCTCAGTCGAGTGTACGGGACCCCTATGTTGTCGTACACTCGACTGCAGGTATACGGGTCTCGTACACTCGACTGAGCACCACGTGACCCTTAGCGAAGACCCCGAACACCCACTGTAGCTACTGCGTGTTGGGGGGGGACATATAACCTGCCCCCCCAATGCACCCCCTATTGGTGATTTTAGATTTGGGCATAACACTTATTTGTTCATTATACCACTTTTTTAGATAAAACCGTTCATCCATGCACCCTCTAAGAGTTTTTTTTTTGGATAATCCAAGAGAAAAACTCTATCATCACCTTTTTCTTTTTGGATAATTTAAGTGAAAAACCCCATCACTCTGGTCCTACATTGGCTGGCCTTAAGCTGATAAAACCCTTGAGGTAAGAGTTGGTAATCAAACTTAGCTCTTGGTCCATTGATGAATGAGGGTTGGATTTTGGCTATCATATTTTTTTCGGATTCATAACCCAAAGAAACTGCACCTGACACGAAGACCTAGTCACGCTGGCTCAGCCTGCCATACCTACAGTCATCATGCCCGCAACATAAAGCTCCATGGCAAGGCCTCCTACCCTTAGTGCCTATGCTACGCGTTGGCTTGCACAAAGGGGTGGCGCATAGGAGAATAGAACCATGATTGCTTGCCTAGCAGCCAAGGCCTCACCCTGTAAACACCCCAAATTTTCCTCATCCATTCTCAAATAACCCTCGTCGTGCAGTGCCAACCCTGTTAGGTCAGTGTAGGAGTCAAACCCCGAGTCAGTTTCAAAAAATCACCATTTTACCCCATTTTATTAGGAAAATTATCAGTTTACCCCTAGGCCATCCTGGACTCCAGTCAGTCGGAGTCAACCAAGCTCATTGATCAGTTCGGAACATTTAGAATATCAGTCATTTCAAATTCATTTGAGCTCACAGTGAGAAGGCCATTTTCATTTATGATCATTCCTGCCAAAATGGGATCATTTCTTCAAAAATGAGTTCATTCTTCACTCAAATCTAAGCCAATTGTCTCTGAGTCAGTCATTCACAGTCAATCATATTCCCCAGAGTCTAGCCTGAGCTCACCAGAAGTTCAAGTACTCCAGTTTCAGTTCAAAATCATTTCCAAGTGTCCATGAGCCCATTTTAGCTCGTTTTAGCTCTTTCAGCTGAAATTAAGCTGAGTTCAGTCAGTTGAGTTAGTGTTTGAGCCTCGATTTTAGTTTATCTCAGTATTACTGACTTTTGTTTTAGCTCAAAGTCAGTTCAGGTTCGTAATTCACTTCACTCCAGTGACCATTCCGTACCATTTCTCTAAAAATGGTAGCTTTTCTTGAAAATTCAGTCGGACAGGTCAGTTGAGTCAGTGTCTGGTCAGTTCATTTGAGTTCTGAAACTCAGCTCAATCCAGCTCATTTCAGTTCAATTCAGCTCAAATCCCGATTTTCAGTGTCACTCTAACTCAGTATAGTCCAAAAACCATTTTTTCAACCATTTTGCAAGTTTTATCAATTTTAATGCTTTTTAAGCTGGTACGACTACCAATCGGGGTTTAAAATCCAAAATTCTCCATTCAGGGTTAGCATTTCGCATGTCATTTCATGTTATTTCTCATCATTTCATATCATTTCTCAGCATTTCATAACATTTAATCACATTTCATTTGATTTTCGAAGTCTAGAACTCCAGTTTTATAAATTTCAATCCAGATCAAGTTTCAAAAGCTTTTAGAAATCAATTTCAAACCCTGGGTTTTTCAAAATTAACATTTTTACCCCCGGGATTCTAAATTTGGAAATATTTTCTCGAGAAAAACAATCTGGATTTCTTTTAAAATTAAATTTTCAAATTCTACACTGGATTTACTTCACAACGAGGTATTGAACTTCAAAATCCGAGCTTGTTTCAAAAACTGCCAAAAATAGCTCATTTCGTTTGGAAATATTTTCTCAAGAAAAATAATCTGGATTTCTTTTAAAATTAAATTTTCAAATTCTACACTGGATTTGCTTCGCAACGAGGTATTGAACTTCAAAATCCGAGCTCGTTTAAAAAACTGCCAAAAATAGCTCGTTTCGTCTAGAAATTTGTTTTGGAAATATTTTCTCGAGAAAAACAATCTGGATTTCTTTTAAAATTAATTTTCAAATTCTACACTGGATTTGCTTTGCAATGAGGTATTGAACTTCAAAATCCGAGCTCATTTCAAGAACTGTAAAAAATAGCTTGTTTCGTTTGAAAATCTTCTAAAAAGACTGTTTTACCCCTCTAATCGTCAAAATGATTTTCAAAAGTGGAATCTAGACCCGCTCTGCGATGGCCCATCTATTTGCATTTTTCGTTTGAATTTATATAAAAAAAAGAAAAAAATTACCTTTTTCTTTATTTTTTCTTGTTTTATTTTATTTTTTATTTTATTTTATTATTATATTTTCCTAAGGTGGGACCCACAAGGGGGTCGACCACCCTAGCCCACCTTCCAACCCACTTCCTTTCCTTTTTTTCTCCATTTTTTTTCTTTTTTTCCTTCTTTCTTCCTTTTCATTCTTTTTTCTTCATTTTTCTTTCTTTCTTTCTTTCCTCCTTTCTTTCCTCTCTCTCCACTCACGTACATCTTTTTCTAGCTTCTCCTTCTTCCTCTTTCCCTTTCTTTCCTTTTCCTTCTTCCCCTCTTCTTTCCTTTTCCTTCCCTTCCTTCTTTCCCCTTTCTTCCTTACCTCCTTTCCATCTTTTTCAAAGGCAATAAGCCTCCAGCCATTTCACGTAGGGTGGTTCACAAGAGTCAGTGGATATTATTAGGAACTTAGATTTTAATGAAAAAAACCTAAGTTATCAAAGGGACACCATACGGCTGGCCCAAGGAGGCATCTCACGCATCTCTCTCTCTCTTTTGAGTTGCAGCCTCCATGGCTGCACTTTGGATCTTTCTTCAAGCAGTCCAGCTACTCCTCTCACCTAGCCGACAGCCATCTCCAACGCATCTCCAGCAGCTTCCCACCATCTTCAGCATATTAACAACCATTTGCTACAACTCCATTGCTCCATCATCTTCAAGTCTTGAAGCACCATCAAAATAACAACCAACCTTACCTCTTCAGCCATCAGCTTCCTTCAAACCTTGAAGCTCTAGCTGATGCCTACCTTGAAGCAGCTCCAGCTTGCTTCCTTGCAACCTCCCTTCAACCTTCAGCTAGCACCATTGGCAACAATGCCACAATCTCCTTCAAACGTGTAGCAACAACCACCTTTTGAAGTTTCCAATAGCCACCTTCATCATCAACAACCTTCAGTTGCACCTTCACTGCTTCAGCAACCACCGATTCATCTCCTCCAGCAAAAGCACAACAACTACCTTATTACAGTCACCAAGGAGCACCTCTATCTTCTCCTCATCAAGGCAACCATCTCCAGCTTCTTTCAGCCACCCCTTTGCCCTTTCTATTGTTGCAGCCAACCGATCAGTTGCAAGCAGCAATCCAGGGTACCTCCTCCTTACTCCAAAAGATCTTCAGCCCTTTTCATTGTTGCAGCCAGTCGATCCACTAAAAGAGGGATTCAAGGAACATTCGAGAAGAAGGCTTAGTCACTTTATTTCTTTATTTTATTCAATTCAATGTAAAAAACAATATAATATTTAGAATAAGAGTTACATTTCTGCTTAGAATAGGGCTGCATTGCATATAGTTTAATTTCTGCAAATTTCAATATGTGATGTATGATTCATGCACATTTATTTCAAATTCACTATAGTTTACACGAATGACACGTGCACAAGCTCTTATAGAGTTTATAAACTCGGTGGGATTCGTATTTATGGCCATAGTCAGAATACGAAGAAAACCAAGATTTATAATCTTCGTATTAGCCACATTCAGCCTACACACTTAGGCTAACTTCAAAATTCACTGCATTTCTCAAAGTTTTAAAAGGATTTCCCAATTTCTCAATTGAAATTCCCTTTCAAATTCATATTCATTCATTCATATTATTCAAATTGCAAATTCATTTTCCAATTTCAATTTCAGAAAATTCAGTTTTCTCAAGAATTTCCTTGTCTTTCTCAGGATCTGATTTTTCTCAAAATTCTAAGTTTTCAAATGAGATTTCCAAGCATTTCCCAAGTTCAAATCAAGATTTTACAATGTTTTAAAATTCTCAAATTTCAAAAATCCCAAGTTTTCAGAAATCGATTTTCTCAAAGTTCTCATTTTCCTGAGAATCCATTTTCCATTTCAAAAATCATTTTTCAATGAATTTCTTAGATTTTCTCAGAATTCTCAAATCCATTTTCTTAGAAAAGCAATTCGAAATTGCAAAATCGATTTTCCCAAGATTCAAGTTTTTCTGAGAATTCATTTTCCAATGCAAATTTCTGATTTTCAATGAAATTCAATGATTTTCCCAGGAATTCCAATTTCAAGCACTTTTCCAATCATTTTTCAAGCATATTTCAATTTTCCAAAGTAAACATCATATTTCTCAAACTTGCATTATTTTCAAAATTTTATAGCACAAGCCCGATTCTTTATGCATTCTAGGAAAAATAGAGCCTAATTTAGATATTTGAGTCGAGTTAAAGCACATAATTGATCCTTGGTTCAATTACCTTTGGTAAAGGCGCCATGAACGGTTGAACCTCGTACCGACAGACGGATCCCATTCAACGGGATTTTCCCGCAAATTTTCAAAACAGAGGCGAGTTAATTTTCAAAACCATTTTCAAAACTTTGGTCGAGTTTGACTCGCGAAATTCGTTTCTCTCTCGCAAGAGAGGGGAAAAATTTTGCGATGATAACACACCCCACTACGCCAACCCCCCTTGGGGCGACTGCCTAGTTTAGTCCCTTGATTCTGAAGTTTATGTCTTAAATTACATTTGACACTGCCTGCCCTGGTGCATGTCAATCATGAACGGTTTGAACATGTGAATGTTAGAAAAGTTTTAAAATATAAAATCCTTTTAAGTTTTGTTTCCCACCAAAAGTGCTTTGAAAATGTTTAGTCCCATATCTAGGAGAGAAAAGTTTTTCAAGAGGTTTAAATAGAGGGTTTGTTATCTATTCTTTACTTTGGTAAGCCTTGAGTCTTTAGGTGGCTTGCGGACGTTGCTGCACATCATGCAGCAACGGACACGCCGTTCGTGTGCATGCACGCGCGCAAGGGCACTGGAGGTGCAATGTGGCGTTTTGATGACGCACTTTGCACTTTGCATGCTCGCAGCGGTGCGATGTGCATATAAGGCACAAATATCCATTTTTTCTTTTCGGTTTTCAGATGTCTGACAGTTTGAAAGGTTTTAATTGCATTTATATTGAGTTTATGGTGCATTGTGGCTGTTGGACGGTTTTAAAGACCTTTAATCTGCAGTCAAAGGTGGGTGACCGTTCAGGGACCTTTTCAAATCTGACGATTTATGGCAATTAATCTCATTTATCGCAAAACGTTTTGGCCTTACTAGAAGTCTATAAATCTCTTCGTTTTCTCATCTTGAAATACACGAATTTCTGACTCGCCAGTTCTCTTCTCTTTTTTTTCTGATTTGGCTTGCATAGTTCAAGTGTGGGGAGAGGTCATTTGTTCTTGCGAAGCAGTGTCTCTCTGAGGTTCAAGCCTAGTTGTATCCTGGAAACTCAATCGCAACAAACCCCTTTTCGCATCTTAGGAATTTCCGGAGTGGGTCTATTGAAGTTCTAAAGATAGCGATCTTAAAAACGTGCCTCTAGGCTTGAGCTCTCCATTTCTTTAAATACTTTTTTGTCACCTGTTTGTACTAACAGTGAATTGGGCACTTACCGAATGAGTTTTCCGTTTAATTTTTTTAGTGTTGTTTTAATTGCATTTATATTGAGTTTATGGTGCATTGTGGTTGTTGGACGGTTTTGAAGGCCTTTAATCTATAGTCAAAGGTGGGTGACCGTTCAGGGACCTTTTCAAATATGACAATTTATGGCAATTAATCTCATTTATCGCAAAACATTCTGGACTTACTAGAAGTCTATAAATCTCTTCGTTTTCTCATCTTGAAATACACGAATTTCTGACTCTCCAGTTCTCTTTTCTTTCTTCCTGATTTGGCTTGCATAGTTCAAGTGCGGGGAGGGGTCATTTGTTCTTGCGAAGCAATGCCTCTTTGAGGTTCAAGCCTAGTTATATCCTGGAAACTCAGTCGCAACAAGCCCCTTTTCGCATCTGAGGAATTCCCGGAGTGGGGCGATTGAAGTTCTAAAGATAGCGATCTTAAGAACGTGCCTCTAGGCTTGAGCTCTCCATTTCTTTAAATCCTTTTTTGTCACCTGTTTGTACTAACAGTGAGTTGGGCACTTATCCAATGAGTTTTCCTTTTAATTTTTTTAGTATTGTTTTAATTGCATTTATATTGAGTTTATGGTGCATTGTGGTTGTTGGACGGTTTTGAAGGCCTTTAGTCTACAGTCAAAGGTGAGTGACCGTTCAAGGACCTTTTCAAATTTGACGATTTATGGCAATTAATCTCATTTATCGCAAAACGTTTTGGCCTTACTAAAAGTCTATAAATCTCTTTGTTTTCTTATCTTGGAATACACAAATTTTTGACTCTCTAGTTCTCTTTTCTTTCTTCCTGATTTGGCTTGCATAGTTCAAGTGTGGGGTGAGGTTATCTGTTCTTGCGAAACAGTGTCTCTCTGAGGTTCAAGCCTAGTTGTATCCTGGAAACTCAGTCGCAACAAACCCTTTTCCGCATCTTAGGAATTTTCGGAGTGGGGCGATTGAAGTTCTAAAGATAGCGATCTTAATAACGTGCCTCTAGGTTTGAGCTTTCCATTTCTTTAAATCCTTTTTTGTCACCTGTTTTTACTAACAGTGAATTGGGCACTTACCCAATGAGTTTTCCTTTTATCCAATGACTATAGTTAAGGATGTAAACTACTCAAATTCATATCCGATGTAGTCAATAACATATTGGAGTAATAAGATGTTGGTTACATGGATTCAAATTCAGATTCATATTCTAATGACACTTATATGGATTCAAATTCAGATTCACCAACGGCGGCTCCGCTTGTTTGGTAGGAGCTGTTAGTACAAGTTACCATGTGTTGGGACGTTGCAAGTTCAAAACCCAATCATAAGTTGTGTAACTGGTAGGGGTCTGCCTAACCCCATCTTTCCTTAAAAAAACATATTTGGATATCCATTAAATATTTGTCGGATTTAGTAACACAAAATCAAAACCTTATACACATCCATTTGCAATCATATATCGTTTTGGCTTACCAAATGCAACTAAATGTAATCTAATATGGTCAGATATCAGTTAAAATCCCATTCGTTGACATCTCAATAATAAGATGGTTTTGGCTGGACAAATGCAATTAAACATGATCGGCATCCCTATCTATAGCCCTTGTAGTCAAACATATGTCATTGACCTCTTTGAGATTCATCTTGACTTCCCTACACTTACAAAAAGAGCACAATCCAACCACCTAAGAGTTAACTTCACCATTTCAAACCAAGTCCTCCCAATTAGGGGTGTCAACAGGTCGGCTTTGGTTCAGATCTAGGTGGCACCAGATTTGGACCTAATTTTTGCATATGGTACCGGGTTCGGATTCAGGTCTAATAGGGTCCATTATAAGAAAAACCATACTCAGACCTGATAAAAAAATACATGAATCAGACCTGAACCATGCCCAGTAAAACCATACTTTTATCATTTTTACATTAAAAATTTGTGGGTCTTAATCGGAACTCGGGTCGTCTGGTATAAAATTTCACAAACTATAGTGGGGCTCATGTATTAATCGGACCTTTTGATCCAGACCCGATCTTATTATTTATCACCATACCCGGACCCTATAGGGCTTGGTTCGAGTCGGGTCCAGGTAAACCCGACCCGTTGACACCCTTACTCCCAATGTCATCCTGAGCCCACTTCGAGTTTCAAAAAATTTCAAAAGAGGAGGCTTCCCTCGTTCACCGACCAGCCCCGTGGTTGCGGGTCCCACCTACCATACTTTTATTGAAACCCAGGGCTGTGGATCGTCGCAAAACGTTTTCCTAATTTCCGAGGCACACACCCTCTCTCTCTCTCTGTGTCGAGGGAAAAATGCTCACACCCACCGAGGGAGGGGCAAAGGGAGTTGTCTCCCTCCGATAACCCTCCCCACCCCCCTCTCTCTCTTTGGTTCTTCCTTTCACTGGCTCTCTTCTCTTTACTTGGGCTTTTTTTGAAAGATTTCACCCAATCGAATCGTTTCTGGCAATTTGAATTTGTGGGTCTCTATCGTTGAGGATTTCTGGTATGGATCATCACCATCACCATCACCATCTGTGTGTATGTGTATTGTGTGTGGTAGCTACTGTTTTCTTCCCCACATAGAGCATATCTGTTTGCTGTGTATGTGTATTGTGTGTGGTAGCTACTGTTTTCTTCCCCACATAGAGCATATCTGTTTGCTGTGTATGTGTATTGTGTGTGGTAGCTACTGTTTTCTTCCCCACATAGAGCATATCTGTTTGCTGGAAGAGTTTCCGAGAATTAAGTTGCAAGCGTTAGACATTTTTATAATAGTGGTGGTTGTTAGGGAAAAGTGTGCGATTTGGGTTTGCGAGAGTTTGGAAGTATAGTATTTTTTAGGTTTTCTTGGGGGTTAAATTTTAGGGTATTGGGGGTTGAGGTTTGCTGGTTAAGTCTATGCATGTTGGGATTGGGCGTCGGTGGCTTCTATTTATGTTAGTGTCACATGTGAAATTTGTGCAATGTATGTTTTCAGTGATTAATAGAGTTTGGGGTTACTTTTTGTGAGACTCATTTGTTTTGTCAAGTCTTATTTCTTTTGAGAGTGTGATTAAAGTTGCCGAATTATCATGAAAATGTGGAACAAGCCTGGGAATTGGATTACAAATCAAAACCCAGAATCTAAACAAATCACATTCCAAGATAAATTTGCAGCACCCAAATAGTCCCATTATTGAAACGAGGAATAGACTAATGTCTATTTTCCTTTTACTGCTGTTTTTTCTTTTTAGCTTATGTAGAAATATATAGTTCGTCTGAGGGGGAAATGATGACGTGTTACTTCACTAAATTGATAGTTTGTTGTAATGGTTGAGCCCTTTGATACTGGTGTTTTTTTTCCGATTTTGTGCTATAAGCCAATGACTAGGGTGATATACTTGGTGATCGCGATGCCCGTTGGTATATGGGTTGTGTATCAGATGTACCATGTAGTTGTTTGTATTCTGGTTTGAAAATATGCATATTAACTAGCTGCTAAGGAGAATCCGAAGCTGGTTGCTAGCAGAAGTCCTGGTTTATCGGCACAACATGTTTTCGGTATACCAAATTAAATAAAGGATAAGCCATGAATCTTGGAGTAACTTTGACAGGCCTATGTTATTGAATTTTTCTGCGTGTGGGAAACATCAGTTGGCTGTGTGGCTTAGACAATGATGTCAACTCTGAAGAATCTTTTCAATTTCACCATTTTTAGATTCACAAAATCTGAAGGAGGGAAGTTCATTGCTGATAGGAGTTACAACCTGAAGGAAGTTTTGGGCAAAATAGTCCCGTGTTGCCCTGATTTTCTTGAAGTGTTTATCCCATAGTTACCAGGGAACAAAATGGATAGGAGAAGCGATGTGCGAAGCGGAAGCAAGTGCTAAAAGGTAGTATGAAGCGGGATACAATTATGAAGCGATTGTGCAAGTGCATGAAAAATGAAAAGGAAACACACAAAAAACGATATGAAGCGCGGGTGGAAGCAAATAAGAAATGACATGAACACAAATACAATACAATACAATATAAAACCAACATGAAAGCTTGTTATAACAAAATATAATTTTCTAATATGAAAACCATAGGAAGTGTGGGAAAGTGAGTGGGAAGTAACAAGAAGCGAGAGGGAAACTTTAAGGAAGCGAAAGGGAATCAATTTGGAAAACGAAAATGAAGCAGGCTTCCCACCACTAAAGGGGAATTGAATTTCCCATATTTTGGAAGTGGATTTCCCAAATCTTTCCATCCTTTCGGGGAAGCGAGGAGTTTCCTGCTTCCGAATCTAGCTTCCTGGGAAGCAAGGAGTTTTCCGCTTCCGAAGCGAGCTTCTGCGGAAGCGAGTTTCCCCATATAGCAAGAAGCTTCCAGTAACTATGGTTTATCCACATATGGGCACACAGAGACTGAGTTAGGTACCAATGCTCAGCAGATCAGAAGTTTAAAGATCCCTAAGAGTACTTCAGTACAATCAGTTGCGATTTTTTTTAATAAAGAGATCACATCTCCTTTACCTTGTACATAGCCCTTCTAGAGAATATGATCTTCTGAGATGAGCCTAAAAATATGGCCCCATCAATTTTGTAGTGATGAAAACATCTTGATGTAAATGGGCAGCAGTTAGTGGCAGGCTAGTTCATACAAGGTTCCCAAATATCTTGGGTTGAACATTGAGCTATATTTTTGAGTGGTTTGACATTCTTTTTGTTTGATGACATTTTATTTGTTTTCTGTAGATGTTATCTTCATGATCTCCAGGTTATTTGGATTGTGTAGGGATTGAACCTGATGCAATGTATCACATTTTCCTTTTCCTATTACAGAGTGGTTTAGTAATTGTGGATTCAGCGTAAAACCTGTGTGCTCTAAAGCTTGCATATCAGTAGCTGGGAAGCGTAAAACCTGTGTGCTCTAAAGCTTGCATATCAGTAGCTGGGACATTGACATGCTGATTTTTGATAGCAGACAACTGGTGGAGCTATTTAGAATGTTATTCCTTTTCAAGATTCTCTGAGTTTGACTCAACTTTTTCGTATTGAAGTGGAATAGTTCTACTTGGTAAAACATATTTTCTTTGCCATAAAAAATGAAAACAAGGAAACATTCTGTAAGAATTGCTGCACGTGCCAATCCTAGATTTTCCAGACAGCGTAAACAGGTTGATGATAATGCACATATACCAGAAAAGAAAGTAACTGAGCTGATTACATCTTCTGCAAGAAAGCAAAGAATTGGTAAATAATCCTGCTCACTGTGCTTTTTTGTTTCCTTTCATGTAGCTGTTCATGTGTTTTTCTCTTTTTTTCTAGGTTGGAGCTTTAAATTTTTTGAGTTTTGCTACCTGTAGACAATCCTTTGAAGGCATTTCATGAGGTGTATATTATTGGAAAATTAGAAATTGAACGTATGCTGTTCAGTTTGTGCTATGATGCTGACACACAACATCCTAGCTTGCTTATTTATGTTAGTTTTGTAAATTCCTGTATCAATTTATGAGAGATTGTTGTTGTTATTGTTGTCGTTGTTGCTTCTGTTTTCATGGTTTACTGGGACTCTCACTTGTCAAATTTGTGGGTTGAGCCGAAGATTTCTTGATTATGGCACATGCAACTAAATTCGACTTGATATAGCTTTCCTTGGTCATACTGTGATGATTGCCTAATTTATACTCAGTAGGACTAAAGGTTTTATATATAAAATTATAAATAACCATCTGAACAGTCAGGGGATGCTAGGGAGGTTTGTCTTGATGTATCTGAGAATGGCCATAACCCTTCCTGAAAGCTTGAACTGCTGGAGAGTAGTTGACACTTGACAGATTTGACTGATTGCAATCTAATGAGATAAATGATTTTTGACAGTCTAGGTTTGCAATTGCAATTTTTTGTAGCATATGAAACCGTAATATTAAAAAAACGGCTGGTGTATGGTCTGCCATATGAGGCAAAATGTGAAGAAATTGGATGGATAACATTAATTACATGGTCTGGTTCTTACTGACCTGTTGTCACTTTTTATCTAATTGAGAAAAGAAGGTTTCTTTTGAGGTCATTTTTTTGTTAAAATCATGTAATCTAAGTCACAGGGATTCGGCCAGCAGGGTGCTGCACCTGCGTCGATGCGACGCGGGTGCGACACCCGGTACGGTCAAACCAACACTGGGTGTGGTCAACACACCCAGGGTGTTAACAGTCCAATTCTGGACTATAAAAAAATCGATGAAATGGGGCTGGGAGGGCGATTAGGGCAAAAAAATTCCCCCCTCCCAACCTCGACGCCTCCTCTTCTCTTGTGCTCTGAGACATCTCCGGTGCGACAATTCTGGCGTGGCGACTCTAGGTATGTCTTCTTCAATCTCTCTCTCTCTCTCTCTCAATCTCTCTCCCTCCGTCTCACTTGCTCTTCTCGACTAAACCCCCGCCCCGCCTCTCTTTGCATACCTCTCTCTCTCCCCTATGCGTACCTCTCTCTCTCTCTTACCCTGCTCGGTAGGTTTTCTTTTTCCGCAAGGGGTCTCTTATTTCTACACTGATGTTGTAGTGCATTGAGCTTTGGCTGTTGTTGCTTCGTTTCTGCCCAGGATATGAGGATCACTACGTTGCCACTTTACCTTTTGGTTGCACAACTGTAAAAAGATCATTTTAGCTTCCCTTGGTCTATTTGCTTGCCAGTCATGAGATTGAGCTTTTGCTTGTGCAAATGTAAAATGTTACAACTTGTAACATTTTGCAATCATTGTGCCATCGAGAGCTTAATCGCCAAGTTTCACCTTATTGTAAAAGAAAAAAAACCTCACACAATGAGCTTCCCTAGAATTTAAAATATTTTGTTATGGCAGCTATTTTCTTGTTTATAGAAGTGGTGCCTATTACAAAATATTAATTTTTCGCTTCTTGGGAAAGTGCCAATCTCCACCGTTGTTGTTGGTGGATTCCTTTGTGTAGGTGCACCTTCTATGATGGTGATCTTTGCATTTCTATTTCTTCTGTTGGGTGAGTGGAGAGTTGGCTCATAGTGAAGCATGTTGCTAGTGGAACATGGTGCCAATTTGAATGTGATTTAAGTGGGAGGAGGTGAAGTGCTTGTTGTGGAAGGAGGCTACACCTTCCTTTTCTCCCTCACGTCCATGTGCCACCTTCTTAGTGCACTCATCGTTTGCTCTGTGAATATGAACTCTTTGAAGTGAGAACCCATCTAAAGGATTCAACAAATTGGTAGAGAGAGCAAAAGTTAGCCCAATTCAAGTGCTGAATATTGCCAAGCAAAATATTCAACTCCAGTTTTGCGACCCTCGCCCCCAGACCCACGCCTCCCATTTTCTTGATTTTGTTATTTATAAGTTATGTATTTTCATCGATGATTATTGTTTCTGTTTTCTTCTATGAATTTTATTCTAATATAATAATTTTTTTGTTTTAAGAACAAAAATGACACATAAAGGAAAATGACTTGCATCATTTTCATCCCCACATGTAAGTTCTCCTTTAAGTTTGTTAGCTGCAACATGTGATTATGGGAGGATACTATGGGCACATGTTGATAAGCTTGAAAAAGCTAAAGGAGGTGGTGAACATAAGAGATTTCGATGCAAGCTTTGTGAGAAAGATTATGTTGGGTTCTAACAAAACTTAAGGCTCATTTGTTGAAGATATCAAAATATAGCATTTTAGGATGCAAAAGAGTTAATGAGGCAATGCGAAGACAATACAAGAAAGTACAAGATGAATATGAGAAGCAAAAGACAATGAGTGATTTTTGTGCAATTAGTATACCCTTTTTAAGCCACTGAGAAGATGCTAAATAGAAAAAAAAAGTGGATGTAGGAGTTAGAGGAAGATGAACGATACAAGCATCATTCAATACATATGGAAGGAAGGAGATTGATAGAAAAGTAGAGAGGTATTTTTATTTTAGTTCACTTCCATTTAATGCAACTAAAAATTCTTATTGGAAGGATTTAGTTACTTCACTAGCAAATTGTAACTTGAGTGGCTATGTACCTCTAAGTTCAGAAAAAACTACGAATGATAATTCTTGCAGAAGAGGGAAAATATTGAGAGATTGCTAGAGATTAAGAAATTTTCATGGAAACAAAATAGAGTTTTTATTGTTTCTGATGGGTGGACAGATATTCAAAGGCGTTCACTAATTAATTTCATTGTTTTTTCGCTTAGTAGCTCAATATTCTTGAAAGCAGTTGATGCATCTAGGCAATATAAAAATGCTGAGTATTTGAAGGGGTTGTTTGTAGAAGTAATAAAAGAAGTGGGTCATAAGAAAGTAGTGCAAATCAGTACAGACAACGCTCAAGTTTGTAAAAGTGCAACATTGAATTTGGAAAGTGAGTATCCTCATATTTTTTGAATTTTCTGTGTACCACACAGCTTGAATCTGACCCTCAAGAGCATCTGTAACTCCAAAGAAGAAAAAAATTCACCAGCATATGCTTTATGTTCATGAATTGAGGAATTAAAAAAAAAATGTCAAAAGCATTAGGAATTTTGTTATCAACCACTATCATGCTAATGCTATGTTTAATAGGCATTCTGATATGAAATTGTTGACGGTTGTTGAAACACGTTTTGCGTCCATCATTGTGATGATGAAAAAATTAAGGAAGTGAAAAATACTTTGGTTAACATGGTGATTGATGAAAATTAAACATTCTATTATGTTGATGATGTTGTCAAGACTAAAGAAATTAAGAAATTCATTGTTGATGATGAGCTTTGGGATAGAGTCGTATACTTCATTCAGTTTATGTGACCTATTTGAGAAATGTTGAGAGAAGTTGATAAGGATGCACCCATGTTTCACAAACTTTATGAAATGTGGGATAATATGATTGAAAAAATACAAGTTGTTTTCAAGCATAAGAAAAAAAATCCTGCATTGAATGATTCATAATTTTTTAGTCATATTAATTCAATTTTAATTAGAAGATGAGATATGAGCAACACTCCTTTGCATTGCCTGACATATTCTCTCAATCTCAATTATTATGCAAAGAAGTGGCAGGAAGGTGGTGTTGGTCGTGTTTCTCTAAATTTAAACTCAGAGCTATCAAGGCATAGAAATGTGTATGGAAAGACATTATCGAGAATCACATATTCTAAATCTAGTTACATAATGTTTGAAAATTTTTCATCTTCGAGATTATATAGACAAACATTAATAGTGAGAGAGGATGAGAGTATAGATCCTATCACATGGTAGTGAATATATGGATCAAAAACACCTATTCTCCAACATCTTACATTGAGATTGCTATCCCAACTTGCTAGTTCATCCAGTTGTGAAAGAAATTGAAGCACATATTCTCAAATCCACAACACGAAGAGAAACAAATTCACCAACAAACGTGCAAATGATTTAATATATGTTTATTCTAATCTTTGACTACTTTCGCGAACCAATGATAAATACATATACTAATTGCTCTCTTAGTTATTTGACTATTTCTTAGTTTTTTAATTTAAATATACTTGTATTTAACATTTTCAAATTGAGTTTGTAATGCAGCCAAAGATCATTCAAATTTTGGGATGTAAACCCAAAAGAGTGTGACTTAGAGGGAGATCATTATTTCAACATTACTAGCATAGAGTTTTCTGAGCTTAGTCTTTCTTCTTTGATGCATTTGATGATGAAGCAGAAAATTATTAGGATCCATTACCTCATCGCCGTATACATTGTGTAGGATATACTTTTGGTATGTAATTATGCATTGTTTGCTTCTTTTATTAATATACTGTATAATATACTTCTTTTCTACTTTACTTGTTTGATTGTTTTCATAATATATTTAGGTTGATTTAATTGTGGTGTTAGTTTTTATGACAAAGAATAAAATTGTAGATTGTTAATTTGATTTATTGCATGCATGATGAATTGATTTGATGATATTATGATAATTGTTTTTTATTTCATTAGTGTTACTGTTAACTGTTATATATATACCCTCCCGCACCCCTGCACCCAAGTTTTTTTAAAGTGCCGCACCCACACCCGCACCCGCACCCGCACCCGCACCCGCACCTATGTGACATAGCATGTAATATATTGATTCTTATTAACCATCATGTCCCTATTTAAGCTTTAGAGATAACATTTTCATGCAGTCTAGGCAAAAGTTACAGTAGTACAAGGCTTCTGCCTAGTTCTTGATTCTTTGAATTGATTATATGTTGAAAAAGTTTAATTTGATGCTTATGTTGATGCATTTGATTTATCTAGTAAGGCAGTTCTCTTTTGATTAAAATTTTTAGGATATGATGAGGTTTAGGTTATTTCCATTTTTGTTGAAACCGTAATTTGACCTTGACAATTTTTTTCTCAGTGCATCTTGCTGCTGAAGTTCGATTGAGGAAAATTGGGTGCACAGAAGTTTCAAGGGATTTAGCCGACCACTATTTGTTGGTAAGAGATCTGGATGAAGATGCTAGGTTGGCAGCAGATTTTGATTATGGAGCATCTATTGAATGTAAGGTGATTGTGCACATATATTTCTCCAGATCTTTGCATCATGTAAATTTGAAAAAGTGAAAGGCAAGCAGACAAGCATTTATTCTCTTGAAAAGATGAACACGACTTAGATTTCAGAATTTGGAAAGGCTCCTTTTGTTCCATTTTTCTTAATGATCCAGTAACATATTTTATCGCTTGATAGACATGTCTATGAATATGAACATTGTTCTGCTATATCGATCTGTTGATTATAATTTACTGGTCTCTTTGAGGGAACTGAAATCTTATATTCTTTCTCCTTCCATTGTATGTCTACTCTTGCTATGTTATTGTGGGTATAGTTTATTTTTAACTTTATTCTATCTTTTTAGCCAAGCTCTTGCCCAACACTTTTCCTCTTTCATTTGTTAATAACTTAGTACTATTTTTCACACAGTTTGTTTTGAGAAATAAATCATAGGGGCTTGACTGAGACTGATGCATCAAACCTTAGACTCCTCTATGTGGTTTCTTCATAATAAGAGTTTGCTCTAACCGTGGGCTTGAGTTTTATTTTAGCTTCCCAGTATCCCACTGTTATCATGTTGGTCTCACAGTCACTGCCTTGTTCAATTTTGACAAGCTTCTTTGCTATGTTCTTACATTTCTTTTAACAATGAATTTGCCTTGCGATTTTACCAATATTTTCTCTAAGAAAAACAAAATTTTCTATTTATTGCGGGATCTTCACTTGCTGAAAAAGTCTCAAGAAACAACATTTGTGACTATGGTGTCTACAAGGCCTAGAAAAAGGACCAGAACACCTATATAAAAGGATATTGCAATGATAACTCATGAAGTCCCGATATAGATGAATAAAAGAATGCTTAAAGATATAAGTGCCACTGAATGCATATATACCTGTCGATTTTTAATGAAATGTGTTCAACATCTGGCTCTTACTGAGGGGTTAAAAAATATATAAAATAGTCTGGAAATATTTAATTCCTGGTTAATGGGTTTCATCCAGCTATATTAATGCCTACTAGTTCAGTCGATTTACTTTACCTGACATCTAGCTGGTGCCCTCTGATAATTTGGCCACTGCAGAAACTTAAGGTTGTTTGGAAATTTTGGGCTTTGCCTTATAACCAAAATCATTGACCAAGCTGATGTTAGCTAAACTTTTGATGCTTTTAGTTCCTATTGCAGCTCTTCTATGGTTCTTAATACCTAATGGATATTTTTTTTCTACTGGTTAAGGAAAATTTGCCATCTTGGGTAGGGATTTTGTGTAATATACGCCCTTCATTCATCTCAACTTTTAAGCATCATACTTTTAAGGTTGAAGGTCAAGTGCTTTTTGTTGTCTAGTTTAAACTGGTATATCTCTTCCTATGATTTTGTGTGCTCACTTCTGATGCAACTTCCAAAGTATCATTGCACGAAGAATTAGATCCTTTGGCATCAAATGGAATTGCTGGATGGTAAGGTTGCACTATCATAACCTCGGGTCTTGGGTTCAAATCCCACAGGGTTATCCCACAGCTTGTCTATCCTCGCCCGCCCCCTCCCCCCCCCCCCCCCCTCCCCCCGCTGAAAAAAAAAGTGATCCTTTCATGAATTGTTTGCCCTCTATTTTTTATCTAACATGGAGAAACCATCACTAAGGTTTGGACGTCCTGGTATGGGCCGAGAGATGCCACGTTGACCATGGACCTGAATCGGTGTCCACGGTTTAAAACTCCATCATTACTCCCCCTCTGCCCACTAGGGACAGTTTCTCATTTGGCTTTGGCCTTGTGGCAAAGGACACTCACCTTGGGTATCGAACTATCAACCTTCTTCAACTTGAAAACCTTAATCCGACCCACCTACTTCCGAGCCCTTGTGGTCGATTGATTGCCCTCTTAGTGTCTTCATCACTTATATTGTCTCATTTGTTTTGTCTCTCACAAATATTTGCTCGGATATGGCATTTCCATGTTCTATGATGGTTCCATCCTGTGATAATCTTTTATTAAATGAACCTGTTTCAGGGATATCCACAAAATGCTTCTCAGTGTGCACTTGAAACAATATTTTCGCCAGGGTTTCACTCTTCTGACAGTGTTGGTGGATCTGATGGAGTAGCTGCAGAACGGGCCAAGGATATTTCTGAGAATGTGAGAACTGATAGTCAAGAAACATGCACTGGTATTTAGTTCCTAAAATTTCAGCAGATGGATGTGTAAAATCTGATGTATGTGATAATTGTATGCAGAGGTCGCTTGAAGATGGAAATGATTCTGTTTGCAGTTCTGAAATGAAGGAACAGGAGGGCAATCTATTATCTGCTAAAGATTCACCTTTATGCCTGGAAATCCAATGTGCAAAGATGGATTGTGATGATGACCTGAATTCAGAGTCATCTCTGCAGGTTTATGCTGAAGTTGATGAGGATGACGAAATGGTTGATTTTGATCCCTATTTGTTTATAAGGAATTTACCTGAACTGTCAACTGTGGTGCCTACTTTTCGGTCACTGCTACTGCCAAAGCAAACGAGAAGCTGCCCATCAACCACTCTTGTTTTGGATTTGGATGGTACTTACCTGTAAAACTTAGGTGCCTTTCTTTTATTCTTGCTCAAGTTATGTCATTGTCTTGCTAGCTTATTCCGACTAGGTAGACTAACTATCTTGCTGACTTTTTATGGATCTTGATTTTGTTTGCAGTTTCTTTTTTTGTTTAAAGAGTGGTACTTGATTTTCCTTAATGTTGTTCGGCTTGTTAGCTATTCTTCAAATTCTCGTTTTACTTTCTGGCTCTATGAATGGATCTATTTAGCTCTGTAGTTGGATATCAACATGTTTTTTTGGCTATTTTATTGTCTTATTGGGGTTTTGCTGGACCTTTTGCCTTTCCTTTTTGTACATGTGTGGCACATGTACTTGATGTTCTAACTTCTAAGCATAGTCACTGATACCGCCAATATCTTGAAAATATAGTGATATTAACATTTTTTTTACCACAATCCAAAATAATATGAAAATATCATTATATTTTCAAATAGTGCCATGACATATATACTGCAATATTATCATGATATTTAAAAAAAAATTCTTATTATATATTTATATATATTCTGTGTGTATTTTTCTGATTATTTGTTTCCTTTATATTTAAAAACTTTTCTGACTGTTCTTTATATTTTTGCGAGAAAAATACTACTAAAATCTGTTATTTCATATCTTTTTTATTATCATTTACATTTGCCTCCCTCAACTTTTAAAACATCCTAGATTCTACTGAGAAAACCCACTTTTTTGAAAAACTCTTCAAAAATACCTTGCCAAGAACAATACTGATGGCTATGATTTTATTTTAGGTGATCACTTTTTCACCCATATGTGGTAAAGTTTTGCAACTGTGAAAAAGTGCCACTTTGCCTGGGCCAGCCTCTTTAAATAGATTAATCCTGCATTTTGAAGGTTAGCTTTGTATGGGTGAAAGTTGAAAGAAATTGGAGAATACTTTTATGATATCCTATGTATGTGCAGACAGGTTTGTTATATTTATTATTGAATGCATGTGTTAAACAGATGAATTTTTTAGTGCTTTAAACCATGATGTAACTGGAACAAATGAAAAACCCAAAGAAAGATTGGAAAAATAGATAATGCTTTGCTGCTTGGATAATGGGGGAATAAAAGCACTGGATTCTCTTGGGGAACCATATACAATGTTGTGGATCATGGTTTTATGCTGCACTTGTTCTTTATATCCACATTATCTACTACATTGGCATAAAAGGCGTATGACTTGTTTGTATAGTTGTGTTCATATATGTGTTGAAATTTAATGTATATGACTTTATCAAAAAAGCTTCCTGCCCGAGCACTGCAAGGGGTCCTTGGACACCTGTGATTGATAATGTATTCCATTAACCCCAAGTATTGTCTGGCATGTTACAAAAGATTGATAAACATTTGGAAGTATCCACAGTCGCTTCCTCCATATCCACTGATGCCTTTTGACAACACCCAACAAGGAGATGTTGTTCCATGTCGTCCTCCCAATCACTGCCGGAAGGCCTACTTTCCACCTTTTATAAGAATTAGGTGGGAATTTGGTGCTTTGTAGAAAGCTCGCACAGCAGTTTTTTGGTGCATGTGCTTGTTCTATTTACATTTAACAATCTCCATTGTTTGGTCTGAGTTGGTGCTAATGCAGCTTGTGTTGGAAATTTTGCTTCAAATCTTTGTTGTTAATAGACTGCTAGGTAACACCTGTCACCTGAATATTTGTCTCTCCAGTTCGTGTTTGGCATGTATCATCTTTCTTGTTGGTGATATAAGCATTGATTTCACTTAATGTTAAAATTTCTGCCATTTGTATGAAGTTTGGCACACTGTTTTTTGTTTTCCTCCCATTTTTTTTTTCTTTTTTACATGTATCCTCCCTCTCTCTCTCTTATGTTATATGTATCTCTTATGCTGTTATTGCCATGACCTTACATGCTTTTTTCCAGAGACCTTGGTGCACTCAACTCTTGAACACTGTGATGATGCTGATTTCACATTTCCTGTGAATATTAATCTCAAGGAGCATACAATTTATGTGCGATGTCGTCCTCATCTCATGGATTTCATGGAGAGGGTAGCAAGCATGTTTGAAATTATTGTCTTCACTGCCAGCCAAAGCATCTATGCTGAACAACTTCTCAACATGTTGGACCCCAAAAGGAGAATATTTCGTCATCGTGTATATCGAGAAGCCTGTGTGTTTGTGGAGGGAAATTACCTCAAGGATCTGACAATTCTAGGCCGCGACTTGGCACGAGTTGCAATAATAGACAACTCTCCACAGGTTAGTGGCTTCAGGTGTATGCTAATGTTGTTTTCTTTTCCCACTTGTTCCCATGCTCTATTTGTAAACCATATTCTTTATTTGGGAACTTGATCTTGTTTTGATATTGCAATGTGGGAATGCTAAAAAATCTTCCATAGGAAATTGTTGTGCACCCTGAGCTTGACTAGGATCATAGCAACAGGCCTAATTGAACAGCTTAGTCATTCACATATACTCTTGTCACAAACATGTTTGGATGCCTTGTTTAAAGGGCATAAAATCATTGGTCTACTCACTGATTTATGCATCAAACCACCAACCTTGTTCTGTTGGGCTCACCATATTCTCAACTCTATTTGGTTCTTACGAAATTGACTTTTTGTTCCAGGCATTTGGATTTCAAGTAGATAACGGGATCCCAATTGAAAGCTGGTTTGATGATCGTTCAGATGATGCACTGCTTTCTCTTCTGCCCTTCTTGGAGAGTTTGGTTGGTGTTGATGATGTGCGCCCCCTAATTGTGAAGAAATTCAACCTTAGACAAAAGGTGGCTGCTGCAGTAGATCCTACTTATTGTATGAATAAGGGGAATCCCTTTGATCAGTGAATCTAAATTTGGGGCTGCAGTGATCATGTAGATGGCTGTATTGACTTTCTGTTTTGCTCTATATCTAGGCTGTTTTGCTCTCTCTCTGCAGGGGGCGCTAACCTGACTAACTGGTGTTAACCGTGTTATAGCTTCATACCCGTGAATGGTCCACGGAAATTTCTGACTGGCATGGTTGGTTGCTGGTTGTGGTTGAACAAGTGCTTTGGGGGGAATGTGTGAGTCTTTATGTTAGGCTGGAGTGGGTGCACTGCAGATCTGGTGCTGTATGCCCTTCAGGTTTTGGCATGGGCTATCACTGCCACATAATGCCAAATGCAGTCTGTTCGAACGCAGTCTTTGTCATTACACCAAACAAACATTGGCTGGTCTTCGGTTGATAAAATCCTTGAAGTCTTTTCTGCTCATGAGAGAGTATACCCAACTTCAGGCTTTGCCTTCATGGGTTTCAAACTCTTGATGTGCCTTCAACTTGTAGTGATGTATGCAAGTCGCCCTTACCAAATGAGCAGAGCCCCTGAGATTAATGTTACATCTGCAGGCCAAGCATGCCAATATTGGGTTTAACACTCAAACATTTAAAGCTGAGCCAATCTGATTGTATATTCTCTTTCTGTAATGGTTTGGCTGGAATATTCTGTTTATCTAGGTTTTTTAAATATTTTTTTTTTTATTTATAACCTGAAGAAACCACACCCCATACCCACACAAAAATTTGCCCTGGCTCAGCAGGCTATAATGCTGGTGGCGTAAAACTCGAGAATATGATCTTTCCCTCCGTGGCTTATCATACTTTATATATGGGTTTGGGTCAGAATCTGGATCCAATCAGGATTTGGATTCAACCCATATTTATAAACCTGTCCAGCCTGTAATATTGAAAACTGTGACATATAAGGGTATTATTGTAAACCCTGTATTAGGGTTACAGGGTTATTGCTTTATATTAAATAGAATCAGATCATGCCCCTATTCATTAAGGGGAATACGTGAAACAGAGTTTCATTCTCTCTCCTCTCTGTGTTTTCTTGTTTATTAACAGGTTTTGGTGATTTCTCACATGGTATCAAAGCAGATCTGACCCTAGGGCTGGATTTTCCTCCGAAAGGTGTGTCACGAAAGAACTTTTCTCTTTTCTAAGTTTTCTTCATCTCCTTTCTTTTCTGAAATCTTCTTCTCCTTTCTTAAAACCGCTCTATTTCTATCTCTGTTATTGTAGATCTGTGTGTAAACAGATCTGGGTATTCTTTCAAGTAAAGGGAACCAGATCTGATATATTCAGATCAACATCTCTTTCTGGTATAACGTCTGGTACTTTTAGATCTGACACATTCAGATCTAACGTCTGATTGATTTTTTCTCTCACGTTGAATTCTATTTCTCACATAGTGTCTGATATACTCAGATCTAATGTCTGATCAATTTATTTTTCTCGAGTGACATCTGATTGGCATCTTATTCGTTCTTTCTTAATCAGAGTTACTACTTGGATAAACTCGTGTTCATCTATGTGTAGACTTGCAAATCTGCCCACACGATTTTATCACATTACTGTCTACAGCGTGCAGTGATTGAATCAGACTCGCAGTCTTCTTTTGATGAAATTAGATCGATCTTATTTCTAAAAAAAAAAGATTTTTTTTGTCCAGTCATGGATTCTACTTCTCAATCTTTTCTATCATCTAACTTTCTTGGTCAACATATTTTTGAAAAACTTACCAATTCAAACTTTTTGACTTGGAAACGATAAATCCTTCCATTTATTAAGAGTCAAGGTCTTTTTGGACACCTGGATGGATCGATTTCAGCTCCTCCCGAATCATACAAAAAACTAAGGATGAAAATAGAGCTGTCTCTATACAGCAACTATCAAATCCTAAATACGAGACTTGGATGAAACGTGATTAAGCCGCAGTTGCTTTTATCACTTCCACTCTCTCGCAAGAGGTGTTGGTAGGAATTCCAGATGAATGTTCAGCGAAAGAACTTTGGGATAAGTTGGTGAAAACCTACTCTCAGATATGAGGCTAGGATTTCATTCCTTCAATGTAAATTTCAACTGCTTATCAAGGGCTCTATGTCTATAATGGAGTACTTGAACCGGGTTAAGAGCATTAATGACCAACTAGCAGTAGATAAAGTTAGACAGACAATGAATGGATTGGGGCCAAAATTTCATGCGCTTTCGATTTCACTGTTGTGTCTACCAGACTTACCATCTTTTGTGGATTTGCAAGCCAAGCTATTATAATATGATATGATTTTGAAGGGCATGTCAAATGAGAGTGGTGGGTAGGGTTCTTGCTACTGGAGTCTTTTTTGGTTAGGGATGTGGAGATGGCAATTTTGGTGGTGGCAGAGGATGTGGGCGTGGTATTCAAGGTGGACGTGGATTGTTGCCCACCCTGAATATTGCATTCAACTTCAATACAAAATGTGCCCACATGTTACTTCTGTAATAAGCGGGGGCATATCAAAGCCAACTGTTGGCACAATTCACAGAATAAAGAAAAGTTTTAAAAGAGAAGAGAGTTCATCTGGACAAAAGGAGAGTTTGTCAAAATTTGGGGGAGATGTGAAGGAGCTTCTATTGGCCACGTTGTCTGAACTTGATTTGAAGTGAGATAAAAGAGGGGTGTGGTACATTGATGGCAACTACCCATGTAATGTTGGTAAGTTTTCTACCTTAACTCTCTATTTTGAAAAAAGGTAACATTGTCATTGGAGATGGATTCCAACATCCTATTACTCATATTGGAAATGTTCCTGTTCCTTTGTCTAATTCTTCCCTTCACCTTTCAAATGTCCTTCATGCCCCCAAACATTAAGAAAAATATTATTTTTTAAAAGAAATTCTCTCTCTCATCACTCTTACTTCCTTTGTAACTTTCTAGAATATTACATCACATCCTCTTCAAGTAATTAATTTGTTGAACTTTTACTTGTGGTCCAGCAAGTTTGTGTTGCCCCGTTACTGGATTTACTAGTGACATCCTTGGTGGGTACGGTCAAGAGCAAAGGTTTTGATGCAATTGGTGTTGGTTTGGACGGGCATGAAGAACAAGAGTTCATGAACTTGGTCAGCTTTGTGGACGGTATTGGGCGTTATTCACTTATTGTACTAGGCCCCACTAGGACCACACTTGTGATGGTCACTCAATGCTGCCTGGGGCCCACTAGTGCCATATGTCACGCAAGTGTTATACAGTGTGACAGCCTGGCCCACAAAGTCATCGAGGCTACCAAGTCCCATTATTGATATATCGAGCCCATGGTCAAGCCCAAACAAGACCTACTTGGACTCACCACTCTCTCTCTCTCTCTAAAGTCCTTGATTTTCACCAAGCACTCTTATCAATTGGCAATAGCAAGACTGGGTCAGCCTCAAAGAACTAGAGAGGAATTTGCTCAATCCCACGGTCGAGCCCACTATGTCCTTGGACTTTCCAATTTATCTCTCTCTCTCTCTAAGCCACATTGACGGTCAAGAATAAATGGTTTTTTTCTTTCTTAATGCCAAAAACCAAAAGCAAGGGTATTTTTGGAGAGAGAGAGAGAGAGAGAGAGAGAGAGAGAGAGAGAGAGAAACGGTGGGTCCCTCGGGGGCTCAATTCCCGTATCGAGGGGGTGACTTACCGTGCGGTCAAAAGTGTTGACTGAGGATCTGACAGAAACGAATCCTCGGCTGCCACGTGTAAAAGATCCGCGGTGCTCCATCCTCAGTGGACATCTCTCCTGTCTTCCAATATTCCAACATCGGTCGTGGGTCCCACCGACTAAAAAACCTGGCCCCAGCCCTGACCCAAGACCCTAACCCTAGGTTTCCTAACCACCATCGGACGCCATCTTCCTCAAGCCTAGCACCTAGGGCCACTAGTCTTCGGTGCTGTTGGTATTTGTCCAAGCCAAATTTTCTGCTACTGTCAATCTGGATCGTTGAAGACCCATGTGAAGATGGTGGAAATTTTTCCTCAAGGACTTGTCGATTGGTGAATCTTTCTGGGCAACTTGCAAAAGTATTGTTTTAATAAGTTAGTGATGGTTAGAATGTAGCATAAATAACACGTATCAACCACCAGGGAATTAAAACCCTAGATTCTATAAATGACGGTTAACATGGTCTTGGTGAGGGATTGAATGATTTTCCATTTAAAGATGAGTTCAATCATTTCTGCTCAAAAGTTAGACAGACGTGTGCTTCTATATCTACCAAACTCTATTTGTCTTGATCTTCCTTTTTCCTGCAACAGATAAACATTGAGACTCTCTCTCTCTCTGTGTGCTGGTTTCTGTGGTTGCATGTAGGTCAGCAGGCAGGGAACTACAATGATGGGTGAACAGAAGAGGCCAACTTTTTCTTCCCCTCCAAGTGATGCAATGGAACCAGCTTATCCCTTCCTATATATCAATTTTAACCATTCCAAGGCATCGTTACCACATGCAATATCTAGTAGATCATATTTTATATCACATTGTTTCACAATCTACATCATATTATAAATTCGAATAGGTATTAATATAATAAACATGATTAACAGTCGATCAAAACGAAAACAGAGAGCAAACATATCGATTTCTATATTATACCAAAATTCAGATAAATACAAAAGACCAAAACAAATGCATAGAACATAATAAAAACAACAGTAACATATTAATACTATGTGACAGGCTAAGGTGTATGAAAATACTTTTCTTAGAGAAGATCCACCTTCACATACAGTGCAAAAAGTGTCCGACGTCTTTTCCCCAATATAAAATAGCCTCGACGATCTACATCGGTGCACTCCAACGGTAGATCGCCCTTCGAGACAACCTCTTGAAACCACTATTACAGAAAACCACTTTCTAAGAAACGCATGAGAGAGAGAGAGAAACCTTTCATGCTCTTTGTATATACGGTAACCCTCTAACCACACCCTTTTATAATCCCTAAACGGTTACAAAACACATGGAAGAGACCCGTTACCATTCAATCCAACGAATGTGACGATCCAATGAATCGATCCGTTATCCATTCACCTTTTCTTCTTATTTTAATCCAAATAAAAACAGTAACGCGGGACAAAAAAAATATTGGACTTACAATGAAAATGGCCCTAAAGGGCCAATAGATCGATCAATTATCTATTCTTTTTCATATTATTTTAATCAAAATAAAAATGGTAATACGGGACAAAAAGAACATTGAACTTCGAATGAAAATGGCCCTAAAGGGCCAATAGCCTGAGCCCGACACGACGCGGTGGACCCACGCGTGTAGTAGTCATCCAACTTTCTTGTTATTTAGAACAAGTGTTAGAATTTTCATGTAGGTTATAAAGCCCACAACTTTCTTGAGATTCTTCAATATGACACTATTCCACGTCATTAAAGTCCAAACACACTCCATAAAGAAGTGGTCCTCACATGTTTTCTTTATTTGAATTCCCTCATCTCCTCTTCCTACATCTAGGGGTGGCAATTTCTGACACGACCCGCCAACCCGCCTCTTAGGCGGGTTCGGGTTGGGCTTAAGCCAACCCGTTTAATAAACGGGTCGACCCGCGTAACCCGTTTATTAAACAAGTCGGGTTCGGGGTATGCCAACCCGGCTGACCCGTTTAATAAACGGGTTAGGCGGGTGGGTCAACCCGCCAACCCGACCCGCCAACCCGTCTGCCCGACTCGTCAACCCGCCAACCCGACCCATCAACCTGCCAACCCGATCCGTCAACCCGCCAACCTGAAAACCCGTTTACCCGACCCAACCCATTTATTAAATGGGTTGGCGGGTCGTGTCGGGTTACCTGTTTATTAAACGGGTCGGGTTCGTGTTTGCCACAGCCGACCCGTTTAATAAACGGGTCGGGTTCGGGTTGAGGTATGCTGACACGCCAACCCGGCCCGATTGCCACCCCTACCTGCATCCAATAATATCTACCCTTCATATTGCACCTGATCCGACCCCCACAAATAGTTAATCGCATATGCCGTCAAAATGCAAGGCGACATCCTTGTTTTTATTAGGAAAAAAGTTGAATTATTGGGTTCTTACGGGTGACATTTGTGTTATAAAATGGCGATTACTGGCCCCACTTGTGTAGAAAAAACAATGTGCTCGTTCTTGACCATCAACTCCATTCTAATCTATTGGCTAGTCGCTGCCTTTCTGGTGGGAATGTTTGGTTATCTAATGTCATTTGAAGTCATATGATTTAAAATCACAGATTCCACCATGTGATTTGGAATCACATGAGAGTCGCATAAAATTAATGCGATTCCAAATCACATTCAGTTTCTTATTTTCATGAGATTTCAAATCACATGTTTGGCTATCTGTTCAAATGAAATTCATTCTCTCATTTAAATCAGATTCCAAATCACATGTTTGGTTAGCTGTGCAAACGAGATTCATTCTATCCAAATCATTTCGAATGCAGCCAAATATACCCGAGTCCAGTGTACAAGTTCAAAGAATGGTCACCGATAATACAAAATTTATCTTAATGTTTAAGACAACAAAATTTAAGATCTTTGCAAGAATTTCTGTGGCTAAAGTTCTGCTTAGAATATGAGAATATGGTTCAAAAGTCTCGGTCCGAATGGTGAGTGGCAATCACCCAAAACACAAACTTTTTGTGTTTTTAAATTACCACCGGGCGTCCATGCCCTTCATCTCTGTGTCATCATGATCACATCAGCATTTTGTTGGGCCCCACATTTTGCACGATGAATGATGGGGGATGAAAGCGATGGACGGTGGTGATTTCAAAACACACATATCACCTGATCTGACCTTTACTAAATCCGAGTTATGCCTATGACATTGCTGTATTAAAGAGAGGAAGTTCACGAGTTTTTGGCAAAATGGGAATGAGAGGAAATAAAGGCTTATTTAGACCAAGGGGTGTGATGTACGTACTGTGGTGATGGGGGGCGGTTTGACGGGCAGTCTATGGGCATCACTTCTGTGTATCGGAAGCTGTCGAGAGGTACGCTCTCTCCGAGTTTTATGCAAAAGACCGTAGTATCTTGGCACCTGGAGCGCTTTCACCGATTAAAAATAAATAAAAAAAGTAGAGGCTTCACTAACGGAAAAAGCAAAAAAGGCCTTGTTGAACTTTGATTTCTTTGACGTGATGCCAAGCTTTTAAAGGACAGCACGTGAAATGTGACCAAGTTCTTTAATAATCTAATAATTATGCTTGCTTTACAAGACAAACTTCATTAACAACCAAAAAGAAGTTGGCCTTCGTGAGTTTGGTTATATATTTTTAACAATAAATCTTATTTGCATACGTATCAAGCATTTAACACCCTAAATTTTAAATCTCAAAATTTATATATTTTTTTAAATATTTTTATAAAATTACGGCAAAAAAAAATCGATCAAAACTAAAACTTGGTGCGTTACTTTTCGTTTACATTTACATTCACATTCACATTCACATTCACATATATATTTGAACTTAAGAATTAAACATTCATATACGAAAGAAATGTTCAGACATGTCCATTATTAATAATAATAAAATCAATAAATAAATCAAATAAAATATTAGAGAGTTTTTGAGCAACTAAAATACTTTTATTTCAGAACTTCGAAGGTTTAGGAAAAGTATGACTCGATTTTCGTCGTAACCACCGGCCATCCCACGTGAGTTTATATACTTTATGAAAAATATTAAAAATTCACAGGATTAAACAAAACTTGTCTCAATAGGGTAGAGATATACTAAACATGTAATCTATAATTCATAAAGGATTTGCTTTACATTTTTATGCATTTAATAAATCAATTACAACAAAGTTAAACAAGTATTGCAAATATCTCAAGTAAGGATGCAAAAGTTAACATTTATCTATCATTCATTCAACTTAAACAAGTAAAAATGCATGGACAGTTAAAAATGCATGTACTTACCAATGCAGAAGGCTTTCATATGCATGAACTGCTTCTTATTTTTAATTATCTTTTCTTTTTTATATGACGCATGCCATGCCTTTCTAATTCACACATACTTAAATTCCTCTTCTTAGCCTCGTGGGTACAAACATGGGCATATACCTAGATCAGGCCTGTAGCGCAAACGATATTTTCATACATAGGTGGCTTTGGCCTGGCCGAACACCTTTCACCAGTACCGGGTGAGGGATGACAAGTATGAGAGAAGCTCCCATCACCACTATCTCGATGCATCAAACTTTCACTCATGAGTTTCTTTCTCCTACGCTGTAGTTTATTGTAAAGGGTTTTCCCTATCTTCATGCTTGGCGATGAGCAACCTTCCATACTCAAAGATATATTTCCACGAAGTCATTTGTACTGCTTGCCCTCTCCTTGCAAGCCCTTACTTTAGCTCCTTGCACGCCCTTACTTTAGTTTTATATGTTTAATTTATTTACATTAAATGTCTTACAAGCAACACCATACCAGAATCCATCAAAGATGATTCAGCCACTTCGGGACCAATTGATACGAGTTTAGAATATTATATCCGATAACATGCTCATATTCTTTACTTTGCAAACATGAGTACATATGCATAAACCATATGATAAACTTTCATAACTTAGCATGCACAACATCAAATACAATTAAACATCCACACATGTCATACTGTGCAAACTCAGATCTCTATTAACCCATTTTTGGAAAATCTATCAAAAATTACAGAAACTAGATTACACTCTTTCAATTTTAATGTGAATGCCCCTATTTCTCAAGAAAACAGTCAAAGAAACCAAACTGAAAATTTTGTTATCATAAAATCAGATTTTTTTTTTGGGACTAAACCCTATTGAAAAAAAATTCAAGACAGATCTTGTGATCTACAGAAATTTATCGCAGTTTAGAAAATTTCTCCAGGCCTATAGGGAAATCTTTTCATAAAACCCTTTTTACAAGATCATTTTATACATGTTAGCTTTCACCCAGATTTTTTATAATTTATTTTGATCTTTATTGGTTGGATCTTTACAAACATAAAAACGTGGGTCGAAACAATCCTGCAGACAAGGTAGAAAACCTGTGATCTGTTGCAATAGACGTTTCGACCTCAATATTGATCCAAACGAAGCAAAACAAGATTATTGGTTTCGTTTTCATAAGGATATTGACTTATTTCTTAATCAGGTTAGAATAAAAAACAAAGATAAGAAAGCCAAGATTCAAACTCATGCAAGATCTATCAAGCAAAAACAAAATTCAAGGTAAAAATTTATACAATCATGATTTTTGATACTCTAAACATTGTTACATAATCATATAATGCATATTTAATCAGATCCATGCTAATCTTGCTAAAACAATTATATCATCAAAGAATCACAAATATGATTTCATCTATGCAAGGATCACAAAAAACCCTAAATAATCATAAAAGCATAGATTCTTTATGCAAAAATGTGTTGTTTAATCGTGTTAAACATGAAATTATCCATCATACTTGCTTAGATCAACTTTTTTTATCAAAAACATCATAACCCTAAAACTATTTTTTACCAAAACCTTCTTTAAAATAATTTTCGCATACAAGAATATGAATTCATGTATAAAATGAATTTCTAAAACTTATATTTCATCAATAAAACCTAATATTAACTTATTAAACATGCTGAAACAAATAAAATCTAACAAATAACAAGAAAGAGCCTTTTCCTAAATTTGCAAAAAGTCCAACTCTATCTGACTGTTATAGAAGCTGTAGAAGCTGTTATAGAAACTAAATTTTTCACAGTTTATAAAAAGTTTTGTCGGCTTTCCGATATCGTAAATCATTCATTAGAATTCATTTGTATGATGGAGTTACGAATGTTTTGGTGTATACCTACACTTTTTTGTTTTGACTGTCATAGATCCATGCTCGGTCCATGAACAAAGCTTTTCAACGCAACGAATCACTTATTAAAACTCCTTCGAACGAGCGAAATACGAGCGATTTACCGGTCGAGTGTCAGACCAAAAATACATAATTACTGAAATTTTTTCTAAGAAACCCGATAATACAAAACATGTATTTTCCTATGAAAATGACCATAAAAAATGTTTTAATTTTTACAGAACATCAGTATAAATATAATATACTAATCCAAATCGAAATATATAGAAAAATACCTAGGTAACATGCATATTTTGTAGGTTTTACGGTTTTATTTTTTGAGAAATCAATTTTGAGAAAAAATAATTTTTAGAAGGGTTTTCTTTCTAAAACCCCTTCCTGTCACATGCATAGACAACCCTAACCAAAACCCACGTGTGGGAGGCATGGTTTAGGGTCTGTACCTATAAAAAAATGAAGGAATTCATATCCATGAATTTTATTTTACGTGTAGAGTATAGAACTCCCTACCTTAATCGGGTTTTCAAACGCATATTGACCTTCGTTTCCCATCTTCAAACCTTAGAGGAGCTTCAATGTTTGCTGAAAGAACAAGAAAATAAAAAATTCTAATGAGAATAGGAGAGGGGGAGAGAACTAAGAGTGTTAATCCTCCTTATGAGGGCCTTTATTTATAAATGGGCTTAGACACAAGTCTCATCTTTAATATAAGAGGTTAATTATTATATTTTATTAATAAAATAATTAAATAAATTATAAGTCATAACTTATTAAATTTCGAAATTAACTAAGATAGAGAAGAAAAATAGAGACTTATTACACTGACTTTGTTCTAGTGATATGGTAACCTTTTAGGAGGTCTACATACCAAAAAACTTATTAAAATTCAACGTTTAAATAGTCGATTCAATAGCCCTCAAAACATAGATCATCGTGGTGGTCTTAGATTTAATCATACGTACACAGATTGATAAGAAAAATTTATTCAACATTGAAGAACGTTAATTTTTAACTTGTAATTAAGCATGAAGTCCAGTCAATGATAAAATGCCTAAATCAACACCAATTTGGGCATATAAATAGTCTTTTTTCATACCCTCGAAATGAGGAACATCAAGGTCAAATTTGATTTAATAGATAATATACTTATCAGCCAAAATTTTTGTCAAAATAATAATAATATTTTTTATAGCATCCGACCCTATGAGTCCAATCCAATGATATATGATTCAAAATATACTTAGTTATATCCAATCTAATCTATCCCTACATTGATCTAAATATTATGAATTATATCCAACTTAATTGGGTTTTATCCAAATATCATTAGTTAAATTCATTACCTAATTTAAGGTCCAAATCTATATAAATTTTTTTATTGATGATTAAATTCTAATTTTATGTATAATTAAATTAAAATTCAATTTTTTATAAAGTCAAATATGAAATTATATAAAATGATATTAAATGACTCTAAATTAGGCTTAAATTTAAATAGATTTCATCTATAAAATTTTGAATTTTTATGTATTTAAATTATTTGTTTTAAATATTCCTTAAGAGGCTAATTCAAATTTTTCAGAAATAATTTTTGAAAAATTAAAACTCAATAGGGTCGATGAGATGCTTGGGTGTGTAGGGGTGTTCTTACACTTAATTTTTTTTGTCTAAGTCCTACATACTCTATACTTAACATAAATTATCATTATATAGACAATTTAATTTATTTTTTAAAAATGATATTTTCTCATAAATGAACTTCAAAAGTGATCGCTACTATGGTCGGGAGGACCCAATATTGTTTTGAATGTTTTATTTTTTTATATTTTTTTTTACAGATTAAATTTTAAACTCATGAAACTAAATTCAAATTTATTGAATTTACATTACATACATATCAGGTTATCCTAAATTCGTCTAAAATTATATTAAACTTTATTTTGGTGAAATTTACCAGTTATTTTATTAAATTTTTATCTTTTTCATAAATTCGTTTCTGAATGCGAATTTCATAAAAATCAACTCGAGTCAACTTTAAGTTTTCATACGATGTTTCTTATAATTTCTCTTAGGCTAATTTATATTTTTACACTTCTTCTTCATAAAAATTATTATTTATTTATTAAAATTACCCTAAAGAATCACATGTATTACTTCTAAACTAAATTTAAAATCGTAGATTCAATTTCAACAAAAATATAATTTATTATATTTTTCAAACTTGAATTAGCATTCAATCAAGTCTTAATTTAGATTTAAATCAAACTCAAATCTAATTATAATATTTGAGAGATATTTATTAAAATTGAATTCAAATCTAAACCCGATTAAAAATTGAAACCCTGATTCAGAATAAATTCTCCATTGAAAATTGATTTTGAATCCTAATAAATGTTTGAATTATAAATTAATTCCCATTTTAATCTCAAATAATATTTGTAACCTTAATTAAATGTTATTTCTCATAAAATATAAAAAATTTGCGAGTTTTACATAGCAAAGGTCAAATTCATGAAGACAACACATTTATTTATATGTAATGTAGTATCATGCTCACCCTTAAAAGGGATTGGTGTAATGGGATTAGGCTAAGCTAATAGAAGGACAATTTAGTTTCAAATCTTACAAGCATCACCCTTAAGTGTGCAATGCCTTCTTGAGGTCGAGGAGGAGGACAGATCAAGTGCAATGTGATTGCACACTTGTGTGCTGCTTCATCCATCTACTGTTGGGCCACACAGTTGGCAGGCTTTGTCTCAAAGATGGCGGTTGATGAGGTGCAGGGGCACACTTAAAGCATGTAATCATAATTGCACCTAATCCTCCCTCACGGGGGTGCACCTACCAAGATACTGGGACGGCTACTGTAAGTATGGAAAGCTAATTACAGTGCGCCAGTGTGACTAGTCATTTTCTTCATGCCATAAATAAAAAAATAATACCATGTTCATGAATTATCTTCAAAATTTTGGATGTAATTTTATATGTTCCCGTGCCAAGTAGATGTATAAAATGAGATATGTCCAATTTGGAGCGGGCCCATGTATTTAAGTTAAGGTGGGCATAAATGTACACTAAAAAAGATAATTTTTATGACAATAAATTATACTAGCAAGTGCAAAATAATTGAAGAACTATAGTGTCATATTCATAATTAAAAACCTTGGTTAAAATTAAACATTTTTTAGTAATAAAAAAATTATTTAGTAATTGTACAATATCATAATAACATGCATGTATACGCCAAATTTTTTAGCTTTCTTTGATATAAAGATTAAATAAAGTATCTTCCATGAATAATTCAGTGCAACTAGCTCAAGCTCCGATCTTGAAATGCATTCAACACGACGTAACAAAGAAATACAATCTTACAAATAAATAGCCAATTAATGAGTTAATTTTTCAAAAGATTTATAAATAATGTCATAAATGTTATGTAAATAATTAAAAAAGTATAAACCACTCAAAACAAAGAGAGACATGAAACATATTTAATAAATTTTATGTATTTCACAAATTTATCTTTATCAGAAGGTCAATAAATGAAAGCATCAACCCAATGAAAAAATAATAATAAAACTAATAGGAAACTGAAATATACTAACATGTTTTAAAAAAAATCAAATAATTACTAATGAATACCTTTTACAATTGGCCTCATCAATTTTTTATATTTTGAAAATCATTCATAATTGATTAATTGCTAACAGTGTCAAATATATCCTTCTTGATGTAGGTAACCAAAGCACCATTTAACCAAAATTTTATTCATTGGGATGATAATTAGAAATGATAACATAAAGTCATGTGTCTACAGGTAATTCTGTTAGATTAATTTTTGTTCGACTTTGTTTTTCACGTGATTTTTTTTCGTTATATCTTATATCTTTTTCAATTGAAAAAGATTGACGAGAAATAGGTTGTTTTATAACGAATTTATCCATCCTTATACATTAACAAACCAAATAATAATAAAAGTAAGAATTATTTATTATTAATTATACACTTGCTTTCTCTTTAAAAAACATTATTGTGCATTTTTATATTAACATAGTTAAATGAAACCTATTTAATTATTTTTCTAATCAAGTCACTATCCAACTAAAGTTTTTCAAATAATTTTTAAAAAATCATACATTAATGATTACTAACAAGTAACAGGTATTCAATATATGAATAAAATTTGAATTAATTAAAACAAATACATAATAATTAAAAAAACCCCTAAAATTATCATCTATGCTAATTGAAAAAAAAACTTAAAATTCTATTATTCTAAGTTCTAACTAAAGTCCAATATTAAAAAGGAAAAATACAAGACTCCCTAAAATCATAATCCAAATTTAAGTCATTTAGCCTCAAGAGGGGTTGGCATAGTGGGGTGGGGCCTTGGCTGCTAGACAAACAATCATAGTTCAATTTCTATGGGCGTCACTCGTCTACACAAGCCAATGCGTAGCATAAGCTTCAGGGGTAGGGGTCATAATCTCAGAATTTTACACTACCGGCATGACAACCGTAGGTATGGCAAGTTGAGCTAACATGACCAAGTCTTCGTGTCAGGCATGGTTTCTTCAGGTTATAAATAAAAAAAATCATCATTTAAACAAATAAAATATTAAAACCTTGATTCTTACATCATTAATCCACAAGGGGCTTATTAACTTCTCGATTTCCCTATAACTTGTGAAAAAGAAAACTAGAATTCATCCTTAGTCTATACTTCTCTGTAAATGATTTTCAATTTTTAGTCTTTTTTTAGAAAATGAAATTATTTTACTTGTTTTATTTGTCAAAACTAGATCAATAGAAAGTCAGAAAATCTTAATTACATGCATTAATAAAGTCCTAAATTGATTGATTATCCAAGAAAAAGGATCTAAGTTCATGAATAAGTAAATTTTGTATGGTCTTTGGCCCAAGAATACAAATACTTCTCATTCAAAATCAACAATTACACTATAAAAACAAAGTAAAAAACAAAAAAATAGATCTTCATAAAAAGAGAACTAAAAAACTCTGCAAAATCTGGCAAAAAGAAAAAAAGAAGTGAGATCATGACTCCACTAAGAATTTCATAATCTTACTAAAAGAATATGATGTAACGAGTGCTTGTATCGACGCCGAGGCATTATTGAGAGAGCGAGAGAGAGAGAGAGAGAGAGAGAGAGAGAGAGAGAGAGAGAGAGAGAGAGAGAGAGAGAGAGAGAGAGAGAGAGAGAGAGAGAGAGAGCACCGATCACAAGTGGGTGGGTCAGACCCTCAAGGGCAAACTGTGGAGCTTCGTGGAGGGCAGAACAACCGAACATGTTGGGTGGGGTCAAAGACAGAGGCAAAACAGTGTGGGTGGGCTTGTGGGGTCAGGCGACTCAGGCCAGAGCGAAGCCTCACAAAAGAATAGGGTGGGATCAGTGAGTGTCTGTGCCCGAGAACACTACAAGAAAAATTGTAATTAGAGACATAAATTTGCGACAGATTTTTTCTGTCACAAATTTGCGACGGATTAGCTAGAGAAAACTGTCCATCGCTAATTCGTTGATAAATAGCGACAGATTAGCGACGACAAAAAAATCGTCTCAGACTCTGTCGCAACTTAGCGACAGATTAGCGACAAAAGGCATCTGCCGCTATGAAAGTCGTTACTTAGCGACAAAATAAGCCTGTCATGAATCTGTCACTATTTTTCGCTATAAGCCCCTCTAAGCTGTGACATTCTCTCTCCTCCCTCTCTGATTTTCCACAAAACCAAACCCTAGTCCGCTGCGTTCAGCTTCGACCAACAAATCCCAACATTGTCGTCTTCCTCTTCGTTAGCCATTGACAGTGTGCTACCAGCGACCACCATCCCCCTTCTCAGTAGGCACCGCCGACCGAAGCTGCAGGTGACCCCGAGTACTCCCCTCTCCTCCCGTTCGACAAACCCTACGAGCAGAGCCACCGCCTCTGTCGTCGACACATCGGCGACCTCTCGTTCACAGTCTTCGTGTTCCCCTCTTTTCGGTGTCATCGCTGCAGTTCCCAGCGTGCCTCATGATCGTTGTTTCCTCTGTTCCCCATCTACGAGCTCCTACAAGCCGGTCCTCTGTGCCAGCCCTGCCGCCGCTGTCTTTACCGGTGTCTCCCAGGTAAACCCTGCGACCCCCTCTCGCCTTTTCCCCCTTTCTTTCGGGATCACTGGAGGACCAACAGAGGACCATTGTTCTTTGTCAGAGCCTCCCCTTTCCCTGGTGTTGTCGGGGTCCGACAGGGGGGTCGGTGGCCTCTGTCGAACCCTCCCCCTTTCTTTTGATAGTTGCTTGAGGGCCGACAGAGGTTCAAATGCCTCTGTGAGGGCCCTCCCCATCCATCGGGGGTCGATGGAGGGGGTATCCATCCCTGCTTTCGTGATTCCGTCGGCCCCTGTTTCCCCCCTATTTTTCGGTCTTTTTTTCTCATCATTTTGGTTTCTTGACCGCATTTGTTTAATTCGAGTTGTTTTGTGTTTCTCTGCTCGGATGATAGTGTTTTTCCTTGTTTGTAGTTGTTTCTGCTTAAAAGAGATCTTTGAGCTGGGTTCTCTAAGTCAATGAGGATGTAAAGAACTGATGCTTGTAATTGCGCCTTTAGAGCATTTTGTGTGGTGCAAGGTCTTGAATAGTTTGTACATTGTTGATTCGTGCAATATTTTCTGCTTTCCTGGATGTTTCGTAGTGAAATTAGTGATGATAGATATAATAGTTGAGATTGCAAATGATTTTGCTTGCATTGCATTAATGAAGTAAAATTACTGCAACGATGATAGAGAGTTGAGCCTTTGTTTCTAATAGCATATTTGCTGGAGTTCTATTACATATATCTTTGTTATAGACTTTCAATTTTGATTTGAAATGCTCTTTTTTTAGCGAACATTGTTCCTTGCTCCTTGAGATGGATGGTTCATTACAAGACTGTTGTGAGTACTGCGTAAGAGATGATCTCTTTACTAAATAATCTGCTGAAGTTGTGTTTAGGACTTGGATAGTTTACAACAAAGTTCACCTCCAAAAGTCTATCAAAGACCTCACTACGTTCAGAGATCCAGTCCATTCATAGATCCTAGTTTCAGTTTCTTATGCTTGCTTGGGCGTTTTATTACAGGAGCTACTTCTTTTAACTTTAATGCTATTTTTTTACTTAATATTTATTTTTAATTTGTTTGGATAGTCTAGCCGAGGGTATGCTTTTGGTAAGTCTTTAGTGATCTTTACCAAGATTTTCCCCTGCTCCAGGGGTATCTTTAGTTTGAAAACTGATATTAGGCTTTTATGTTTTGCATTTTTTCTGTATCATGATCACACAGGCATGTAAAATGTTTTTTGTTCCTGCCTGTGTGACATCTCTACTATTTTCCTCTATTTTTTCTAATATTTGGGTGAATTGTGATTATTTATATATCCATTGAGATTCTTGAGCTAATATTAATTTCAATAGTGCCTTTCTGATATTGATTCCATTTTGTGGTGTTTCAGGAATGAGGCTGGGGAATATGTATTGTGATTCATTGATGGCTGCTGGCCATAAAATCATCACGAGACAGCGTTGGACACCAAGCCAGATGCAACTTCAAGTACTTGAGAATATCTTTGAACAAGGAAATGGAACACCTAGCAAGCAAAAGATAAAAGAGATAGCCTCTGAACTGTTGCAGCATGGACCAATTTTAGAAACCAATGTGTATAATTGGTTCCAGAATAGGAGGGCCCGGTCAAACCAATGTGTCGTTTGTGATTTTCTCTTCATGTTTTTTCTTCTTCCCTCTTGAAAGAAAAGAAATATTAAGAGTTCTATCTTTTGTTTTCTTTTCCAGTTCTGCTAAATATTTTCTTAGCCTCTGCAAATTCCACATTCTTAACCTTGCATTTAACTTTTGGTGTGTGAATGTAGAGATTGAGCATCTTATGGGAAAAATGGAAGGCCCAGACTTCAGTCCATTCCGCAAGAATTTTTTTTTGAGGCGCGCCTTGCCTCGCCTCGGTTTTGATTCAATTTATAGCCTTGACAGCCTATATGTGTTTCAATCATGCATACATGTGTTCTAAGGTTGTCAAAAATTTTTTATAGTGACTCAATCATGCATACATGTGTTCTAACATTGTCAAACAAATTTCAATAGTGATTAAATCATGCATAATGTGTCCTAAGGCTGTCAAAAAAATTTCAATAGTTATTAAATCATGCATAATGTGTTATAACATTGTCAAAAAAATCTCATAGTCATTCAATCATCGATATATATGTTATAAGGCTGTCAATTTTTTTTTTATATAGTGATTCAATCATGCATATATGTGTTCTAAGGCTGTCAAACAAAATTGAAAGTTTCTGAATCATGCATATATATGTTCTATGGCTGTCAATTTTTTTTTTATATAGTGATTCAATCATGCATATATGTGTTCTAAGGCTGTCAAACAAAATTGAAAGTTTCTGAATCATGCATATATATGTTCTATGGCTGTCAAAAAAATTTCATTGTGATTCAATCATGCATATATGTGTTCTAATGTTGTCAAACTTTTTTTGTAGTGATTCAATCATGTATAGAGTTATTCTAAGTCTGTGAAAAAAAAATTATAGTGATTCAATTATGTATATATGTGTTCTAAGGCTATCCAAAAAAATTCATTGTGACTCAATCATGCATATATGTGTTCTAACGTTCTCAAATATATTTCAATGTGATTCAATCATGCATATATGTGTTCTATGGCTGTCAAAAAAATTACATAGTGATTCAATCATGCATATATGTGTTCTAATGCTGTCAAATTTTTTTTTATAGTGATTCAATCAAGCATATTGGTGTTTTAAGATTGTCAAAAAGATTTCATAGTGATTCAATCATGCATATGTGTTCTAAGGCTATCAAGAAAATTTCGTAGTGACTCAATCATGCATATTTGTGTTCTAACATTGTCAAAAAAATATCATTGTGATTCAATCAAGCATATATGTGTCCTAAGGTTGTCAAATTTTTTTTTATAGTGATTCAATCATGCATATATATGTTCTAACATTGTCAAAAAAAGTTCATAATGATTCAATCATGCATATATGTGTTCTAAGGCTGTCAAAAAAATTTCATAGTGATTCAATCATGCATGTATGTGTTCTAAGGTTGTAAAAAAAAAATCATAGTGACTCAATCATGCATTTATGTGTTCTAAGACTGTGAAAAAAAATTCATAGTGACTCAATCATGCATATATGTGTTCTAAGGATGTCATAAAAAAATCATAGTGACTCAATCATGGATATATGTGTTCTAATGTTGTAAAAAAAAATTTATAGTGATTCAATCAGGCAAATATGCGTTTTAAGACTGTCAAGGCGCGCTTAAAAATTTATAGTGATTCATTTTTTTTAATTTTGTTTTAAAATTTGGCGACGGATAATATCTGTCGCTAATATGAATTTTTGATGTTTTGCGACGGATTATATTTCGTCGCATAACCAAATTAGTCTCGGATTAGCGACGGATCATGTCCATCGCTAATTAACGATAGATAAAATCTATCGCAGTTTAGCGACTGGGATTATGCGACGGATGAGATCCGTCGCTAAACACGTTAACGACGGATGTTGCAGCGTATTAGTGATGGATAGCGTCCATCGCTAATATGTGTTTTTGTTGTAGTGGAAGGTAGGGTCAGGAGTGGAGAAAGAATAGGGTGACCTGTTGGTTGGGGTCAGACAACTTTTGCTATCCGGGGCAGAGAGAGAGAGAGAGAGAGAGAGAGAGAGAGCAAAATCGGGGGGAGGGGGATTGGGTCACGGTCATGGTGGGCACAAGACACTGCCGTTGTGATATGATGGGAGTGGGATTGTATCGGGCACCAGTGCCCATCTTGACCCAGGCATGGTGGGCACTGCCCTTGTAATATATGAGCCCTCTTAACGGACTTTTACCGGTCAGGGTGAGCACGTGCCCACCCTCCCGTTAACATGGCTCCATCCTTGAGTCTAATGCTGCAAGATGGATGTCCCATATCATGCTACATCTCTTTCTCTCTCTCCATATGCAATTGTATCGTTGCTCTCTCTCAAGATGGACGTGCTACCCATATTTTTTTCTTCAGAATTTGCTGATAAATGTAAATATCAGAAAAAAATGCTGATATTTTGATTCAAATAGTAACATCACAGAATTTTGATGTGATACATTGGATTAGAACACCAGTTAAACTATTGCATTTTTTTTTTGCGAGTTTCAATATATCGCCTGTATTTGTCTCATATATCTGTATCTGAGATAGACGAGCTACCTTGAACGGGCACCACGAGATGGTGTTGTTTGACCGGGAGAACAGAGCTGGTGATACGCCAAAGCATTGCTCGTTTGTGCTTCCGCAAAAAAAAAAAAAATTGTGTGATAGTCGGGGTTTGGGGCAGCGCCCCCGAATTTTTTTTTTGAGATAAAATAAAAAATGGCTACAATTATTAATAAAAATCTATTTCATATGGACAAATCAAACTATTTGCTGCAGTCAGGGCTGGGCTAAAAAAATGGATAAAAATCTATTTCATATGGAATCAGGGCTGGGCTAGGACTGGGCTTTTAAAAAAAAATAAAAAAATTTAACTCTTTGCACCTGAAATTGAAGCCTGGGTTCCTTAAATTGTGGACTCGAGGTTTACTACACAGAAGGGCGGGCAAGAATTTCATAACAAAAAAAAAAAAAAAGGAAATTGAAGCGAGATACTAAGCCAACTTGTTAACCGTGGTTAATTGACTGACTGCTGGTGTTTTCGGAAAAGATCAGGTGAAATCACATTGTACGTTTTAAATGTGCTGCTGCTGCTGTTACAAAATTCTGATGCCTGCGTTGACATGATGTTACTTGTGCCGTTTGTGGCACGACAAGTACGCAGGGACAAAGATGGTACCAAGTGTAGAGGACATAATACGCGCTTCACCTTCACCCCTGAATCGGCTGTTTTTATAAAATATAAAATAATATTAAAGTTATTTTTAAATAATATTTTACTATTATTTTAATAGCTTTAACACTGTCGATTAACACAAATTTTTTTTTGCCCATTCAGAACGATTCACTTGAGTATCTGTAGAGGTCGATTCACATGAATGCCAAACGATATAGGGCCTATACGGATACTAACAACATTAGCAATTCTTCTCCTGAAAAGAGAAGCAGTCGTGTAGAAGATCCCTCATATATATATATATATATATATAATTTTTTTTTTTTAAATTCATTAGATCTGTAAAATTAGTATCTTTCTTTTCAAATAGTATAGTTCTTCGTATGAGACATGCCAGATGATCAACTTAATGTTCACCACAATAAATTCTCCACTGAGAGGGCATCCCCATTTATTTGGTAATTAATTCATCACCTAATTAATTAATTTTTTACAGTCAGAGGTGCCTTGAGCACTGTTCATCCATGTGATGAGCGAAAGTAGGGATGAAAACAGGATCCGCCCCCGCTTAGCTCTGTTTGGACTAACGATGGAGGACATGAAACAGAAATGAAGGCGAGAATGAATGCTAAAATCTTAACGTGTGGGGGGGAATGGACTTATGCTTTCTTCCTTCCAGTCCCTGATCTTCATTAATAACATAACTAAGGATGGCAGTGAATTGGAGAAAAATGGGACCTCATCCCGCCTTGCCCCGTTTGCACCGATGATGAAAGGATGAGAGTTAAAATCAAAATCCGTGCAGGAATGAAGGCGAAGATGGGATGGCAAAATTTTTGAGTTGGGGGGGGGTGGAGTGGAGACGTTGTCTCTCGCCTCCGTCCCGGTTGACTCCCATCCCCAAGCTAAGCCGGAACTAGAGCTGGTAAACAAACCCAACAATTCATGACTCAATTCGTCTTACATTGCTGGCGAGCCAAGCTATAAGCAGCTCATTTAACTTAAATGAGTCGAGCCAGAAATACAGGGTGTTCTGCTATATATATATATATATATATATATATATAGTAGAGGGTAGGTGCTTAATGGTTTTTTTTTTTTTTTGTAGTTTCAACCTCATAAATGTGTTGGGCATGGTTGATTTAGAAAGAATCCGCACCTGAATCATGTGTGTTCGATGGAAAAAAATGATATTTATAGTCTGAAAAAATTACAAAGATTTTGAACCATGATTTTTCAATCCTTATAAAAACCCACCCATGTTTCAAAATCAAACACTTCAAGAGCTGATCCTGATAAAATCAAGTATATAGATCAAATCTGTATGATTAGAATTTAAAAATAAAACAAAAAAAACCTATTAAGCACATATTATTAGACAATTATCATTAAACACCTTTTCTCTCTCTCTCTCTCTCTCTCTCTATATATATATATATATATATATATATATATATATATATATATATATATAAAGTCACTAGAATATGGGTACTGTATGAGAATTAAAATATGAGCATTTTCAACAATTTTTTTTGCAAATCCAACCATGTGAATGTGCTTAGCATGGTGAATTTGCTAGAAATCAAACATTGGATAATGTATTTTCGATTAAAAAATGTTATTTTTGAATGCTTGAATATTTATCAAGATTATGAGCCCTTGATTTCAAAGCCTTAAAAAAATATCATTTGTGCATCAAAATCGGATGATCATGGTTAGATTCAAGAGGAAAGAACAAAAATTTGATGAAAATCGTGGTTGGCACATTAGTTCTCTCTCTCTCTCTCTCTCTATATATATATATATATATATATATATATATAGAAGATGCATAAAAAATATATACAAAGAATATGAACTACCGTGTAATAGACAAAAAATATATTTTAAATATAAGATATAAAAGCATATATAATTCATGAATAAATAACATATAATAGAGCAGGTTAAACACAAACAAAAGCCGAGTCACGAGCCCAATCCACCAGAAAACGAGCCGAGCTCCAACGTGCCTGCTTAGTTCGTTCAGCTCGTTTACCCTAGGTAGAACACCATCACATTTGCTTTATTTTTCAACCGATCGTTGTAGATGCCACTCATGTAAAACATGAATGGCTCTAAAAAAAAAATTGAGACCCATCTAAAAAACAAACTTATCAATTGATGGTGGTCTGCTTACCATTCATGGTTAGGGATGGCAGTGGACCGGGCGGGGGACAAGGTCTCCACCCCCGCCCCGTCTCTAAAATGTAACCTTCATCCCTGGTCCACCCCCGTGGTGGGGGAGACTTTGGACCTCCACCCCCGCCTTGTCTCAAAATTCTAATCCCCGTCCCCGCCCCATCCCCATCCGCGTCCACCTCCATCTTCACGACCACCACCACCACCATACTCTCCCTAGAAGCTCCTGACATACTCAACGACAAATGGGTCTTAATCAGGTGTCTCCTGGCCTCTCCCCCACTTGGGGTCCCTGAAAATATTGACATTGGTTGCCTGGTAGGTGAGTCCCGCCTGACCCACATTGTACATCACTCTCGCTTCCCCCCCCCCCCAATTGACTTAGCGATCAGATTCCACTCCAGAGGGTTCTGTTGAAGGAGGCCGTGGTGAGGATCACCTGCGGGAAGATGGTGGCGGAAGCGATGGCACCACCGAAATCGCCATCGGGGCCGTCAGTGGCGATCCAGTGGAGGGATTCCGACCACCATTGTAAGGCGGGGATGCCGAGCCTTGGGACGGAAGAGGCGTTGTTGGAGAGCTGCTAGATCTTCTCAGGGAGGGTGAGGAGAGAGATGAGAGACCAAGCTCGAGTTGCAGAAGGGGTAAGAGTGGTGGTGCAGAGGCTGGTTGGGGATGTCGGGAAGTGGGTGTTGATGGGTGAAAACGAAGGGGAGGAAGACGATAATGGTGGTGGTGATGAAGATGAAGACGAAGACAGTGGTGCGAGACAGAGAGATGGCACCACAGACGAGGCTCATGACAACGGCACAGGGCAGCGACAAAGATGAAGTGAGGGAAGAAGAAAAGGAGGGAGAGATGGTGTCGGTCAACGGTGGTCGGCGACGGCCCGTCTCCAGTAATAATGCAGATGGGGAAGGAAAAGAGGCGACGACTCCAAGGTTAGGAACTTAATTAGGGTTAGTAAATAGTAAGAGAAAATATAAAGAGGCGGGGGCGGGGATGGGGCGGGGGAAAGTACCAGTCCATCCCCGCCTCCATCCTCTTACGGGGATGAATTTTAACCTTCATCCCTGCCTCCATCCCCGTTTCATGCCCTCCATCCCTGGGTCCAAACGGGGCAAGGCGGGGCGGGCCCCACTTTCCCCCGGTCCACTGCCATCCCTATTCATGGTCACGTGGATGAATGGCAACTGCCACTGACCTAATCCTCTCTCGCATTTAAAAGCCTTGAATTGAAGGGACAAGCGAAAATTGAATGAAAACCAAGAGGCATTTGACAAGAGTTAATAATTGCGCTTTACTTTTCCAAAACAGTGTCCTTTACAAACTTTCCAAGTTATTGAATATCTCATATAAATCAACATGTGGGCCCTCTGTGAGCAATGTCACTCAACCTCAAGAAGTTTTTACTAGAGTGAGAATGACTAAAGTTCTACATTACTATGGGGATGTCTGTGGACTGGGGAAGTGGGGATCCATCCAAACTCTCTTGTTTGGGGGTGGGGATGGAGTACATAAAAAGGGCGGAGAAGAAGGTAAAAAATAAAAAGCCATGTCAGAATTGGGGTAGGGATGGACTTACACTTTCCTCTACTAAAATATTTTTAATTATTTAATAAAATTACATATAACTCTTATATATATATATATATATATATATATATATATATATATATATATATAATACTAAATTTCTAACCCTGAAGCCCTCTCCTCCTCCTAACAAATGTAGCAGTATAAGCTGGGGATGGTAAATTTGGTGAGATGCATGAATAAGAACGGAAATAGGAATGTGGACGGGGATGGGGGCAGGAATGAAAACGGAGACCGTAAAGTTGAAACGGGATAGAGGTGGAGGTCTAATGTCCCCATCACCGGGGATGAAGGTCACTATTTTGAAACATTTTTCACATGCCCTCCCCGCACTAGTCCACTAGCGTGCAAGGCTGTGCATTGGCAAACCCAGATATACACTCCAATTGAAGTGAATTAATTACCAAAGCAATGGGTCGTGATTAATACATTCCAATGGTTTTTTATAAACCGACTCTACTAAGCTTACTTTTAGTGAATGTTAGCGTCTGCTTGCTTGTGAAAATGACGACCATTGACCTGAAAATAGTGATGTAATCCTAGCCGTCCATCTGAATCCGAAAATGGTTTGAGAAGTAGTAGCTTAAACCTTTTCCCTTAATGCTAAATTCCTCTATATAAAAGGCACATACATCATGCGCACTAAAAAAAGTTTTCTCAATTTTTATAACTTTAGTAGGACTAGAACAGAGTCACAAATCCCTTTCTCTTGGGGTACATTCGGCTGCTTCTTTCCAAAAAACATGATTCAGGATCACTTTCTAATTTTCTTGAGATTCATAATCACATTCTGGTATCATGTGATTTTGAATCTCAAGCAAATTAGAAAGTGACTCGCATTTGCAAAAGCAAATGAATGAGATTTACTTTCTCACAGATTAACTTTTTATGTTCGGCTGCTTATACAAATCAGATGAGAAAGTAAATCAGCATGATTCAACCGAACTTGCCCTTGATTTCCATGAAATCTTTGAATTAGATTAATGGATCTTTAAAACATGAGAAAAATCTTGAAATTTTTGCAACTCACAATATTACAAAAAATAAAAGGCATAAAAATACAAAAAATTTCAAAAAAGACGATAATATTGATTAATATGAAAAATAGATGATAACTTGATTTTTCTTGATATTTCATCGTGAGAATTTCAAAACATCTGTCATTACTGAGCAGCTCTGAAGTAATCATTACACGGGCGAAGACGTGTGCTAAGCAGGAGATCAGATTCCCCTCATATGTTTATATTTCCTTTTTTCGCAATATCCATCGCTTGTGTAGTTAGGGGTGTCAACTGGTCGGGTTTGGTTTGGACTCTGGTAGAACCCGACCTGACCCCAAATTTTGGGTATGATATCGGGTTTGGACTTGGGTCATATTGGACCTACCATAAAAAAAACCATACTCGGACCTGATAGAAACTAAATGAACCGGACCCAGTAAACTACTTGATAGAAACTACATAAGTCTCGTTGTAATTGAGACCTTCAACTTAAGTGTAGTGGTTTGCTACTAACCACACCTTATATCTTTCAATTGAGTCCATCAGATCTGTATTTGAATTTATAGATCCATTTACAACTTACATTTTGTTTATCTCCAGGTAAATCTGTAATCAATCAAGTATGGTTATCTTCAAGTGCTCGTATTTTCACTGTCATGGCATCACACAAATATTGATGTTTTATAAAAGTTCTTGACTCAGAGTTTTTGGTGATAGCATCTAGGAAGACTTAGTGGTCCTGAGAGGATTTGCCATAACCAAGGTAATTGCTAATTAGGTAACGACTGCTTTGGACCAATTCATGCAAATTGTTCGATTGAAGTATGAGCTGCAAAATAGCACATGTAATCTGTAACGCCCCAAAATTTTAACCCAAATTTTGAGATTTTTTTTTCATGATAGCGAAAATAATTTACTTTATTGGGTTAAGCATTCCGGTACATTACAAGAGTAATCAAAGCAATAACATTTATTTTATTTCAAATAGATAATGACATCAGAGTTCTAAATAACATTAAAATTTAATCTAAGATATTCTAAGAACACAATAAATCAATATCTCGATCAGCACCCCATTCCGCAATCGCTCATTGTACCCTACTCTTTACCTAAAAAATAGTAAGATAATTGGAATTAGACTACAACCAAACTAAGTAGGAAAATACTGTGATTTTACAAATATACTAAGTAACAAGTATGCAAGAGATTGGTTTAATTACAGGCAATAAGGCATGACACTAAACATAGCATGAGAATATGAACATGACTAAACTATTGCACATTACCAATTTAAGTTTCTAACCAGTATATATGAACACTAACATGATCAAATCAACAATCTCAGGAATAAAAAATTTATTTTATGCTAAATTAACTAATGACAGGTGATACATAAAGTAAATAACATGAATTGAAGTACTATAACCACAAATTCTAAGAATCTAACTAACATATGTGAACAATAGCAGACTCAAATCAAACTCACATATACTGAATTTATTTTATGCCAATTTAAATAATCACATGCTAAAAGTAACTATTAACATATTAAAGTGCAAACCTGACAATCCCTTATTCAATTGATGTACTCAAGATGTTTTTATTTAATATTTTTCTTGAATTATCTCGTGGGTACACGTGGGCCAAGACAATCATAATAGAAGAGAACATTCAGAGGTTTATTATGCATTGATGTTTTATTAATTCGAACGTTCTAACTGAAACTGTAATCCTAAGGGAGCGGTCAGTAACCGAGAAAACCTCCCAAAGGCCCAAACAAATAGGATGCATTCCTAACTTTTGCAGAAGAACGTGAAGCTACTGCCTAGGATAAAATTTGGTAGTCCGAGTCTCTTTAACTTTGAGAGCTGAAAACCAACGCGCCATTGTCGCTCGAAGTAAGAAACATATGTCCCTGGAGTTTTGTACCACCTACCCTCTCCAAGGTAAGCCCGAATCTGAGTGGGTTGCTTTCTTATTAATTTATATTTCCCGATGTGTCAGAGTTTTCTCTAATTTGAACCCAGTACTCAAAGACACTAGAGTTCTCCAAAATTTTGAATCATACTACATTAGGAGTAAATCTCCAATCATTCATACCTTAAATAGGTATGCAATCAAAACTTTAACCATTAAATTGTGCAAACCCACTCAGAGTGCTCCGGTACCTTTAAACCGTCAAGCACGAATGCCTCAATACCTTTAAACCAGTCAGACAACAATTATTATATTTCAATTTACTTGTGTAGTATCTTTATAAACTCGAGGGCTCCTGTGGAACCCTCTAATTTTTGGCTTAGCAACTCTTGTGCCAACACCAAATCGACCTGTAGGCTCGGTTTCCAGATCATCATTATTATTTTTTCAATAGCAAATTACCACAACATACCATTAGGTTTTGACTTGTGACATCCCAACACATGGTGACGTGCACTAACAGCTCTGCCAAACAAGCATAGACCCCGTTGGTTTCCTTTATTGAGCATGCAGTGTAATCTTAGAGATTTGGTAATACAACTATATACCTTTCTCCCAACACATTCGCATTTGAACATTCTAAAAGATATACACTTAATGGGCATTTTGAACATTTTAAGCAATATGCATTTGATCATCAACCTAATATGCAGCTAAATATCAACTTATTATACAACTTAATATGCAGTCGAATCTCAGCTTTATAAGCAACTTAATTTCCTGAACTGAAAATCACAAATTACCACACGGTAACCGAAAAGGTCGAATTCACCGAATACATACCTATACCAGTCACTATCATGGCTATTCCAAATAAGATACAGACTTTCAGTATATAGCAGTAGATAACTACAGGGTACATTTGCAACAAAATTTCTAACATTTTCAATGTCCTTACAATATAACTAGTGGTTAACCTATCCTATGTATCTATCTGGCAATCCATTGGGTTGCTGGTTTCATCTTTGTTTTAATAAAATTTCCTTGGCCACAACAAACACTTCAATTGAATCAATAAAACCAGAAAGAGAACAAAACTTTCATAGTTGTAATATGGAAAGAAAGTTAGCTAGAAGCCTAGAAAACATATGTTGCATACTTACTAATCCAGTTGAAACTCGATATTTAGAAATAAATTCATAGATGTACACAGTAAACCTGCAACAACTATTCTAAATATAAGGCTGATAAAATCTTTGTCCTGTGATTAAGCTTTATCTCACTGTATCAAAAAACCCTGGTCATATTTAATTGCTCAAATAACTAAAAGGAATAAAACCTATTGACTCCTTAAGACATAACTAAGAATCACAACATATCTAATTAAATTTTATACTGAGAAAGCATTTTAGACATAACTAGAAATCACAACATATCTAATTTAACTTTATACTGAGAAAGGATTTAAGACATCCTTAGGTAATTCATGAAACACCTAGTTGTATTATTATTATTATTTTTCATTAAACTACTTCCCTAAATGAAAATGAACATGAACACCAAGATCCATTTATGTCACAACAGTTTAACACCGAAGTTTAAAACCGTTATTAAGATTAAAACAACAAAATATTGTCATTAAAATTAACCTATATCAATTTCTGTCAACCCATATCATAGACAATCAACGTTATTGTTGTGCTACCTCAACTAAGAGACTTTAATATTAATTCCTACACAAACACAGAATGTCCGACCTCTATTTCTGTAATCCATTTAACATAGCATAATGTGGACAATGTGAATGCACAAACTTTTTATCACATACAACTCCAAAACTCAGGATACCTATATGAGAGTTATGGATCAGTCTAAGTTGTGTATATTGATCATTTAGTTTAACGTATTACATGGCATTACATCCAGTGCCACTACAAAATTTTCAGTTAACTATTTTAGGAAATATCACATGCACCACAGGTTTTGTTCATAAAACAACATATCATTTTTTCAAAATTAAGCAATCATATGCAGAATGGATTGAGTAAAAAGAAAATATACAGATTCATTGTTGCAAAACACATACATTTTTAGGTTTAGGATAAGATACACATGCATATTCATTGATGCAAACATGCAGTCATACATAACAGAAATCCTTCCATGTATGTTACCCTGCTAAAACACGTATCATAACTATAGGCTAGGAATTTGGTCCACAGACCTCACACCCAAATACACAACAATCTCACAACTTGGGGACCCCCCCCCATTTTTTTCCAGCTGGTATCTAATCTTTCCTTGATTTTTCACATCAGATTTAGTATTTTCTGTGAGTACGCACTCGTTGTTTACTGGTATGGTAAGCAGGGGACCAAACGAAGGGTTTCTGCATGTTCAACTCAAACGCATAATCGTGATTATGCGTTTTTGCATGTCTTAAACCCACTCATGGGGGTTGTGATCAACGATTTCACCTGTTCAAGCATGTAGGCTATGAAATTCCCGTAGCTCCTACATTAGAATCGAAAACCCCCAAAAGTAATTTCCAACAACAACCCAAGGCATACTTGAGAACATTACATCTGCAAAAGCACAAAAACCCTACTAATAGAAATCCGAAATCCCCAAATCAAAGATCTAGGAATTTTGGCAAACCAAACCCTAATTTTTTCTTGATTTGGGGCTCACGGCAAGCGCACTGTATGCCCAAAATTTAGGGCAGCACTAAAATCACCATGAAAACCCACATTGCATGCTTAAAATGTAGTACACTTGCAAAAATGCAATAAAATCCTACTTGTTATTGAAGTTTTTTTCCCCTGTCTGTGACGCTCTTGTGCTATTATTTCGTGTGAACCCTATTCATTTCCTTGAATCGTGAGAGATATGACGAGAGGAAGAAGACAAAGGGCATGAGAGGGAGGAAGAGGAAGACAGAGGGAAGAGATCGTGGAGGCTTACCTGCGAGGTAGCCAGTGTCGATGGGTGGCTGACGACGTCGACTCAATTACATGCATGGAGGGCGGAGCTGAGAGAGGAGGAAGAGAGAATGAGAGAAAGAGAGCGTGAGAGGGGACTAAATAGGGAGGGTGGCCCCGAAATGGAAGGAGGTCGATTACCTCCCTCCCTTCCCCTGACGGCTGTGCACCCCCACCCCTTTTCTCCTATCGGCTGCGTTAGGGATCTCTTAGAACCCTAATGCCCATTTTATCGGGTAGGGCCTTTTTTTTTTACTTAACGCACGGTGAGGTGCGAAGCATGGATCGATCGGGTCCGCAACCCGCGATCCACCTATGATTCTTTGGTTGTTTGGGTCCGCGGGTTGGACCCATACAGATCCAAACTATTAGTATCATATATATTATATTATTATTATTATTTTTATAGACCCCTATCGGACACGGGTTTGGGTTTGGCCACGCTCGTGACCCGCGACCCAAATCTTCAGTGGGTTCGTACTTGGCCTATTCGGGTCTGTTCGCGGATCCAGATCTCCTTTAAGTTCTTAAAGTACTAATATTTTAAAACTTTGAATATGGACCTAAGTTAAATTACTATGGATCCAAATACATTATCATGGACCCCAAATGATCTTGTTTTGGATCCAAGTAGCTAGCATTTTAACTAGACCCGAGTATTACCGATGTAAAATTGACATTGAAATTTAAGGATCCGATATCCAAGATCCAAATAGAGTAATGTGGATCCAAACATGGCCTAGGCTATTATGGATCCCAATAAAGTGTTATAGGTATAAAAATCGAAACTTTCTCATTAACATTTAATTTAAACTTCGCAGATCCACTGAATTCTTTCCGAATCCAGTATCCAATATGAACCGGATATTGAGGATCCAATATCAGTGATTCGATCCATTTGCCTAAAATCCCTTATTGGTTATCCAATTAAAATGTTCGTGATCCGTTATTTAAGATTCAAATGGAATATTGAAGATCCGAACAGAATAATAAGAATCCAACATTGAAGATCCAAATAGGATATCCGAGATTCAAGTGCGAATAAACAATTAAAATAATAAAATATCTTTGTACCAGCTTAATGACATAAATTTTAAGTTTATTTATCTGGTAAAATTCATGGGTATTACATAATACATTACATATGATGAGAGTTGGTAAACTCTATTAGATATTCTATCTTGAAGATCTTCTTGGGTATGATATTTGATATTGGTTAATGGAGATTCAACAATGTCATGAGTTGGGGAAATGAGCTACGAATTTGGATCTTGGACTTGGGTGGTATCATGGTTGGCTATCACATGATGATGATATCTTCTTGGATTTGATTTTGCAACTCATTTTCTAGGGGCTCAAAAATTGGTATGGGTAGGGTGTTACAACATTATTGTCAAAAGTGCTTTGACCTTGAAAGAAGAATTTTGTTTCAAAAAATTTAACATCTCGACTAACAAAAACTTTGTGTTTCAAGATCATAGACTCTATAATCAACTTGACCAAATGGATATCTAATAAAAACATATTTTCAAGCAAGATTGTCAAATTTGTGAGTGCAATGAATATTGAAAGCATAGAAAAGACACTCGAAGACTTTGCGATGGTAATATTTGGGCGATTTGTTATGAAAAACTTTACATGACATTTTTCCTATCAATGGTTTTGAGGAGAGATGGTTTATTAGATAATCCGTGGTGAAAATACACTCTTCCCAAAACTTGATGAAAAAAATTGTTTGAAAACAAAAATCTCAAGCCACATTCAATAAGTCTCTATGCTTGCGTTCAACGACCCATTTTTGTTGTGGGGTAATGACACAACTGTGTTGATGATTGATCCCTCTTTCCCTAAGGTACATTTGCTTGTTAAAAATTTTTTTTGCTCCATTGTCCAACATAAGATTTTAGACATTGGTACTAAATTGATTTTGGATCATAGTAATGAAGTATTTGAGAAGACCACATGTTTCTGACTTATATCGCATGAGATATACCTAAGTTAAAATCATCAACTATGGTAAATAAGTATTGCACTCCTGACACCAATGAGGTTTGATATCCACCCCATATGTTACAATGGATTAATTGAAAATGTTTGAAAGGAGATGTCAAACTATTGAGTAATGATAACCTTGTTTTCTTGGCCATATAAAAAATGAAACAATAATCATGTCACGCACTCATTTGAGTGAGGATAAACTTGCTAACATAAATAAGATTAAAACGAAATTGAGAAACATATAATATGTTGGATAAAGTGATCTTTGGGGATAGAACATTTTCAATGTGGGAAACATGGGCAGATGATTCATTTGGTAGGCCAATGAGAGAACATGAAGTGGGTTTAAGGGAAACAATATTGGATAAAGAATTTGCCATATGATTTGTAGCACCTGTATCAATAATCCAAACGTGAGACATTGAAAAAGACAAGTAGAGGGTTTAAAAATATTAAGTGTAAGATTTGCCATAGATGTTGAAGTTTGGTTACCTAATTGGTGATGGCCATGATCTTATGGTATTGTTTTTTGGCTAAGATATATTTCAAGAAGATTAGAGTTTGGTTTTTCTTGATCGAAAGTAGCAACATTGGCATTGGCTTGGTTGTTGGAGAGAGTCTTAAGAGAATTCTTTAGCTGGTTAGGAAAACCATGAAGATATTAGCATTTGGCTTTCACGCAACTCAATCTGCCACAGTGATCATATTTTGGTTACATGCGACCTTGGATGAATTTTCGTTGCTCAGATTTCAAATATGCATTGAACCTATCAACGGTGGCAGCAACTGGTTCATATATTGGGGCAAGGCGAAGGTCACATTGCTTTTCTTCCTGAATCAGCAATGAATATGCCTTGGACACGTTCAGCAGAAGGGTCATAAGGAGTCGAATAGTATTATAGTTGTCATTGAGGCTCATTAAGAACTGCATAAGCCTCTGTTGTTGTTGATCTTGGATGAATTTCATGGCTTCATACGAACATGTGACAATGTTGATGTATGTGAAAAGCTCGTCCCATATTCCTTTTAGCTTGGTGAAATATGTTGTTATTGACATTTGCATTTGCTTGAGATTGATTATCTCATGTTAGATTTGAAAGATTTTAGGTGCATTTGATTGAGAAAAACATTCTTGGAGTTCTATCCAAACTTCGACAATCGAATGCACATATATCACACTTGATGCAAGGTTTTGGAGTGGTGAGTTAATCCACGACACGACCATGATGCATTGTTTCCATGCAATGGCATTTGATGCAGGAGTATTTTTGAGATCGTCCCATTGATGAAGCTTAATTTGTTTTTGGCACTCAATGCTATGCACATTGCTCAACACCAATAGTTATCTTCGGTGAGTGGTTGGGACACAAGCTCTGTAACAAATATCACAAGATTTATGAAAATTAATCTCATGATAATATCGCGAGAAATTTCCTGAAAGTTTAAAACAGTAATTTCTCGCAAGATTTTCAAAATATCTTGAGATTTATGAAAAAAACATAAATACTGTGTTTTAAACAGCTATTTATCATGAAAAAACCGTGTATTTTTATTTTTAAATAGTTTTTTATTAATATTTTCTTATAAAAAATAATTTTATATTTTTTAATTGCAAAGATTTTGCGGAAAAAATGCGAGATTTATGAAAATTCACGAGTTTTTGACAAATGAGATTTTGCCGAAAAAAATGTTTGTAACTATGGACACAAGTGATGCTCCCGAGTTATCTAAGTGGTGGAGGAAATACAGATTCACCATTGACTCAGAATTGGACGTGAAGTCATTAGAAGAGAGATTGTCATAATTGTTGTTATCGTAAACCATGAATGAGGTTCTCTGATATAGCATGTAAAGTTGGTAAATCAGATAAGAGAGGCAATAGAGTTGGGAAGGACGACTAAATTTCATTAATGACACATTACACGTTTTATACAAAACAAGGAAACACGTCTAAGGCTGTGCCCTTCTTGGTAGTTTCCCAATTTATCTCACCTTCTTGGTGGTAGTTTCTCAATCCATCTCACCTTATTTACTTGGAGTTACCCAATTAATCTCATCTTATCAATCTCCTCTTGATTTTAGCTAAATCAATCCTAAAATACGTAGATGAGATCTACCACTATTAATGGAAATCAAGAATCACAAATGGGCTGGATCTACATGCCTAATGTATAACAAGTGACACCAAAAAAAAAAAACTGAAAATGATTTACACGATTTTACAGGCAGTAAATTTCCAATACCCCAACCAAAAGATGGTTCTTGGTGGCTTGCCCTCCATTTATAAGTTGTACAGAGTCCAATAACAAGTCCCGATTGGATCTAACTCGGTGGGACCCCATGGAAAGATGAGACAACCAGGAAGTGAATAGGATTCAGGAATAACCATATCATTATGTGGTGGTTTACCATATTATTCTCATGCCACAAATATGGGTGATATTTTGAAAATATAGTGATTTAACACAATATTTTCAGAAGCCAAATTAATACCTGAAAAATGTGATATCTTCAAGATGTCATGATTTTTTATCATTATCTCCATGTGATATGAAAGCCTTTTATAGCTTCTGCATTGGCTCTTTTTTTATATTTTATTATCCTTTTATATTTTTTAAGAACAATATGGTTCTTCCAAGTAAAAATAAAAAAAAGTACAATATGGTTCGCTGTTTTTTCAAATTAATTAAGGCAAAGTTTTCTAATTTACCACCGGATTTTTGCATTGGATTCTAGTTCTAATGAACTGATGAATAATATAGATGTAAATCAATGTAACAATTGGTAAAACTCTTGACAAGGAGATTTTATGACATTGGCATGTGCCCTGTTGGTCTCTCAGTCACTTTAATTGAGAGAGATACCCGATCCGGATCCCATTTTTATGTCGAAGAATAACTTAATTTGATTCATATCTTCATGAACTCTTTTGGGGGCTTTATTTTCTTTCTTATATATATAACTGAGTGGGGGGCCTCACGACCACCACCTTACTCAAATACTTTTTCGTTTTACACAAAAGAAAGCGTAACCACAAGCAAGAAGTTTCCAAAAGATAGCGACCTCATTTTTTACTCAGTTGTTTCCAAAAATAAAAAAAGTGGACCTTGAAATGAATTTTGTAGAAATTCAGCCTGTGAAACACTTTCTCAACTGAGAGGGGGACCACCTAGCTGTGCTGCCCTACTCAGAATTAGGGATGGCAGTGGGGCGGGGCGGGGGACAAGGTCTCCACCCCCGCCCCGCCTCATGATTTTATCCTCCACCCCTGCCTCCATCCCCGGCGGGGAATGGATTTTATCCTCCATCCCCGTTTCATGTCCTCCATCCCCGGTTCAAATAGGGATGAGGCGAGGCGGGGAGGGGATATTGCGGGGAAAAGTGGTCGGGGCGGGGTTGGGGCGGAGATGAGGTGGGAATCGTGGCGGGGACGGGGCGGGGCGGGGAAAAGTGCACGTCCATCCCCGCCTCCACCCCCGGACGGGGATGGATTTTAACCTTCGTCCCAGCCTCCATCCCCGTTTCATACCCTTCATCCCCGGTCCAAACGGGGCGAGGCGGGGCGGGGCCCGCTTTCCCCCGGTCCACTGCCATCCCTACTCAGAATCACTGTCCCTGGCACCGTGGGATTACCCCTTTGCCCCACAGGGAGTCGCCATGCTTCGGCTTGATCAAGGGTGTCGACGCCCATGAGATTTGAACCTAGATCCTCTCCCACTACGTCAAATCCCCTTGGGGCTCATATCTTTTCAGTTGAGAAAGTGTTTTGTAACTAGGGCAGTCCAATAACAAATTATTGGGTTAGGGTTCAGGTTTTGTCAGCTCACCATAATGAAATCTCAAACTCAAATTTGTATAATTTCAAAAGTTTACTTTTATTAAAAATACATATAAAACACTCAATCGAGTCAGGTAACTAGCAAGAGAAAAAAAGGCCAAGTTGGATCAGATACCCCCCAAAAACATCATAACTCAAACTTGGCCCACATATTGCTCGGATCAAGCTCGGATCGACCTGAATATTATTTCGGGTTGGCACTCTTTATATATGTTCATACCTGAAAATTCCAGTTCGAGTTGGGTCATAATCATTTTCTCATGGCAACCGGATCCAAGTGGACATGTAATTCTCAAAGAGAACAATAACCACATGTAGCATAAAGAGTAACATGAGGTCCACCTCTGAGAACTTGGTGTTGGGCTTTTGGGTTGAGGAATTAGAATTTCAAGTAGAAAATCACAACAAACTCGAATTTAAGGAACTAAAAAAAAAAGAAAAAGAAATTCAGTGGGCTACGGAAAGGCCGTTTTGACTAATGTTGTTGGATCTGATATCCAACCAAATCCGACTCTGATTAGCCGAACTCAGAAATGCAAGTTGGATCTGATTAATAATTCGATTCAGATTCAGTTTGAGATTTTACATCCCAATATGATAGATATCTAAATCTAAAAGCATGTAAAAACCATATTTTTCTCACCACCAACTGGATTCCCCTTGTCTCTAATGGACTCCCAACCAACCTTTGCAGAAAAGTCTTTTCCTTCCAACCACATCAGTAGTTTGTCTGGTTCTAGGGCATTTCTTGGCACTTGCTCCACCAACCATTCACTTCATCCTAGAGAGAGAGAGAGAGAGTAGTAGGTCTGTGAAACATGCTGAGCTGCTCATGGCTCAGCTCATAAAGAGCTTGATCGAACTCGTATAATAAGCCAACAGCTACTCGGCTCAATAGGTACTCAGCTTGGCTCGACTCATATAAGCTCGCTGGGTATTAAAAAATATATTTATTTTAGATATATTTTACATATGTGTTTTTTAGTAATTTATTCCTGCTCTAAACCAATGTATTTTTTCTATAAACAAGTCAGCTCGAACTTGGGATGTTTAAGTCAGGCTCATTATGTGCTCAAACACAGCATGACTCGCCACTAGCTGATAAGCCAAGCTCCAACTCTTGAAGCTCGGCTAGTTTACCAGCCCATAGAGATAAAGAGAGAGATTAGGTTCCACTAGTCCACAGCAATGCTGTCAGTATCGGTATCGGCCCTGAATCGTTGGGCTGCCAATTCAGCTGATACCGATACTCAGCTGAATCGTTCTGTATCAGAATAAAAAATAATAATAAACTATATATTACATGTCATTCATAACGTGACACATGTTAAAACTATTAAAAATAATTACAAAATAATATTAAAAAAAATATTTTTTGGTATTTTTTTTACATTCATTAAACAATTAGCTAAATCGGCCCTCACTCAATATAGTATCGAAATTCTGCTGTATCGGCCGGATACAGGCCGACACTGATACTGATAGAATTGGTCTACAGTCCACGCTTTATTTCGGGGCGGACTCTGCCTGCTGGAATACGGCATTGACCAGACCCTAGCCACTGCTTACCTAGTCGTCCGTACATGAGAGAGAGAGAGAGACTTTCTTATCCCTGTTTGTCCGGAGGACACACTCAAAAAAGTCATAAGAAAGAGTAACCGAGACGTCCTCCTGCTTTTACTGAAAGGAGATTCCCTCTCTCTCTCTCTCTCTCCTTTTTGTTTCTTAAGAAATGATGGGGGTGGCTTTTGCAGGTTTGCTTGAGCCACACTTCTCTTACGGAGACGAGCACTGGCACGTGCGTGGGCTCTCTCCGGACTCGTCCATCGAGTGAAGAGAAGCCAAATGCGTCAAGCAACTTCCTCCTCTTCTACACACACACACACACAAATCCCCATTCATAGAGAGCACATTTGAGGGAATAAGGAATGAGAATGAAGGCTTTCCTATGTTGCTTCTTCCCTCCTTCACTGTTTTTTTATATATATTATGTTATTTAACCGCTTACCCTATAGTTTATATTGGCTACACTGACATCAAGGATCCATCTTTGTCTTTTTTTAAAAGAAATTCTCACTTTCATCACTCTTGTTACTTTCTTTTATAACTTTCTTGCATATTACATCACATCCTCTCCAAGTAATTCGTTTAGCTTTTAATTGGGGTCCAGCTAGCCTTTGAGTTGTACCACTAGTGAAATTACTAGAAATGACCTTGGTGAAGAACAAAGGTTTTCATGTATTTGGTGTTTGTTTGGACAGGCTTGAGAGACACAGGAGTTCATAATTTTGATTTGGTCACCTCTGTCAATGATCTTAGCTTACGCCAACAAGCATTATTGACCTAGGTCCCACTGGGACCGCACTTATGAGTTCACACTATAACTTGGTCATGCAAGAGAATGTTTCGTGTCTTTGGTATCACCTAGTGATGTAATTAAGCCCCACTAAAATCCTTGATTCAAGTGGAGCCAGCCATCCAAACAAAGGTTATGGCACCGGGGCCCCACTAGTGCCATACGTCACGTAAAATGATATATTGTGAGAGCCTGGCCCACAAAGTCTCGACTATGTCTCACTATACCGTCTCATTAACTGTAGTATACCCATAGCTTAGCATGCATCAAAGGACTTGCAAAAGGAATTTGCTCGAGCCCATGGTCGAGCGCACTTAACACCTACTTGGATTCACCACTCTCTCTCTCTCTCTCTCAAGTCCTTGATTCACACTAAGCTCTCCCTTTAATTGGCAGTAGGAAAAGAAGAGGAATTTGCTCGAGCCCATCGTCTATCCCACCAAGTCTTAGACTCTCTCTCTATAAAAGCACCACTTAGGGTCAAGAATAAATGACTTAATGGCAAAAAAAACAGAAACAAAGGGTGTTTTTTGGTAAGAGAGAGAGAGAGAGAGAGAGAGAGGTTGGGCGCTCAATTCCCCGTATCGGGATGGTGACTTACCGTGCGGTCAAAAGTATTGACCACGACCTGACAAAACGAATCTTCGGCTACCACGTGTCAAAAGTGTGAGCGGCTACGTGCCGCACCCTCAGCGGACAGCTCTCCTGTCTTCCTATATTACAACATCCGGCTTCGCCGCCTCCAGTGGGTCCCACCGCCTAAAAAACCTGGCCCCACATCCACCAAAACCTAACCCTAGATAGACCTGACCCTTTTGGGTCAGACGCCAGACCCTAACCCTAGGTTCCCCAACCGCTATCACTCATCATCCCTCCTAAAGTTTAGCCCTAGCCCCACTACCCACGTTTCATGCAGTATTGATGGTACTTCATCCTTTTCTAAAATTCTTGATGCAAATGCATATTAAAGCAAAGCAGGGAAGGCGTTTTTAAGCGTAGAAATGCATGCAAGATTCATTAGGTAGTTTTTATGAGAGAAAATTTGCTAATAAATCTGAATGAATAGTGTCTCCCCCCCTCTTTTGGGTAGCTAGTTCAAGATAAAGGGTTTTTGAATAAAGTGATACTGAAAATCACCATTGTGTTTAGGGATGTCAACAGGTCCGGCTTACCCGGATTCGAACCGAACCAAACTCTATAGGATTTGGGTATAGTGATAAATAAGAAGACCCGGGTTCGGACAATAACAATTAATACATGGACCTGGGTATAGTTTGTGAAATTTTATACCAAGACCATGGCCCAACCCAAGTTCCGATTAAGACCCATAATTTTTTAATATAAAAATGATAAAAAAATTTATTGTTTTAATGGGTGGTTCATGTAGTTCTTATCGAGTCCCAGTATGGTTTCTCTTATCGTGGGTCTGATTAGACTCCCGATACCATACCCAAAAATCAGGGTCAGGTCTGGTTCCATCTAGGTCAGAACCAAACCCTAACCTGTTGACACCCCTAATTGTGTCGGATGTCAAATCCCCCCATAATTTTTTTTTTTTGAAATTATAATATGAACAAAGCCTCTTCTTAGTCTTGTGTTGAATGGGCTCGAGGACTTGGCTCGGGCTCAATTGTCATGAATTGAACATATTCCATTGCACTTGGGTAAGTAAGCTGAAGTTGAGGTGAGATTAAATTGTTGGAGTCTTGCATGGACTCAAACGAGAATGAACAGTCACATTGAAGCACTAAAGGTAGTAAATGGACTAACAATTATTTGACTAAGCCAAATTTTCATCTGATCTGTCAATCAAGGTCCTTAAAGACCCACGTGCACATGTTAGATCTTTATTTTTTCCAAGTCTAAAGGAATCTTTCTAGACATCTTGCAAGAATTCATTATATTAAAACGTTAATGATCTTTAAATGCAGCATAAATAACATGTATCAACCACCATGAAAAATAAAACCCTAGACTGTATATGAAAGGGAGGGAAACGATAAATGAGGGTCAGCATGGTCTTGGTGAGAGCTCGAATGGTTTTCCATTTAAAGACGAGTTCACTCATTTCTGCTCAAAAGTGAGACAGATGTATGTTTCTTTACCTACCAAACTTTATTTGTCTTGACCTTTTTGTCATGCAGTAGATCTCTCTCTGTGGCTATGTGGTTGCACGTAGGCCAGCAGGCAGGAAACTATAATGACGAAAGAATTAGGATCTAGCTGTGCACAGTAAAGGATAAAAGAGAAAGAAATAAGAAATAAATTAATAGCTTGTTTCAAGGGAATCCTCGATATGATTATCGAGTTTTTTGTATGTATCTTATAGAGGCAAGGACTGGGATATTTATCTTTTCCTAGGTAACCATTACTCAGTCATAACCATCACTTTGAATTCCCAAACATGCTGGCAATACAATGTAAAGAGGGTCCACTACTATCCTGATAGTGCATATCTCAATAACCTACTACTCAAGTGGGTCATTGGATTCCATGTGAGACCCATTGACCACATTAGATCCATACCAAGATTCAACATCTCTCACTTGATCATATAGGGCGAACACCCACATTGTATCATAACCAATGCATTATGTATTGCACTCATGACATTATAAGGTTTTACCTACGCTAGTTGGATTTCTCTTTCATGATATATCTCTATCATGAAATTAGTTACAAACTAGGTTATTTTTTCATCATGTTATAAATTTTACCATAACCTTTAATTTGTATATCAGTTTATTTCAAGTATTTACTATTTACTGCATACTAAGTCATGCAGTTTATAGATAAAAAATGAATGCATCATAATGTGGGTCTCACATAGTCATGAGATTCTTGTGTCTCTTCCATAAATATACCATAGGCATGTACACTAATGAAGTACTATGAAATTTATTAATTCACAAATCCATGATTTGCCAAACATAGCAAATACTTTTACTTTTCAAATTTTTACCATAGCTTATACTCTCACTTTTCATGTGCATTATCACATGTTGATCACTACCTGATCATTTTAGATCAGTATATCCAGATTCAAATAGTTATAAATGTGATTGACCAACACCATTTAACATTTTATTCATGAAAACAAAATATTCATTCATGCATTTATACAAACATACTATAGGGAACATTATTTATTTTTATATACAAATAAATATCCTCACATGCATGCGTAAAGTTATAATTTAGCTCTCATTATTCTAATGCATTGCATTTAAACAATATTTGCATTAAGTCATGATATCATAAAGTTTTTACATACGTTAGTTGATTTTCTCTTTTATGATATATCCCTATCATGAGGTCATTCACAAACTAGATTATTTTTCTATTATGAAGTAAAGTATAAATCTCCATATCCAAAATTAATTTTGGATATACATCAGATCCATATCCAATAAAAGTTATCTCATTATCATTTAGATATGCCAAATATGATAAGCCAATTTCAAGGCCTTAATCGAACCATAAGCTTGAACATTTAAGTTTAAATTTATTATCGGATCTATATATATTCAAATTTATTAGATTTGTAGGATTCTATATCCAAATCCGACTTGAGATGTTATCTATCAAGTTCAACACAATCCATATTAAAATGGATCTCCATACAAGCTTAAATAAAACCATGGATCACTCAAGATTTGACCATAATCCAAATCTATATCCAAAATCATATATTTCAAATGTAAATAGATTCATATTATACATCTAGCATTCTACATATCTGGATCTAACTGTGTCAAAACTAGATCCATACAAAATATATTTTTAGATCCAAATATCTGGCTTGATACTATTCAGATTCAACATAAAACTTGGATCAAATCTAGATCCATACAATATATATTTTAAATTTGTCTCTGGATCAATTCTGAATCTATATCCCATATACAGGCATAACACTTATTTGATTCCAATAATAAATCTAGATCCATATTTCATGTATGGTAATTATACTTATTCGAATCCATCAAAAACTTGGGTCAAATCTAGATCCATTTCCCATTTAACCAGACCTAATATCACTTTATTAGATCAAACTAGATTTATTTTACCTTACAAGATCCAAGCATCTAATCCAATACCGATCAGATTCAATCTTGACCCAAACATTATATTTAATAGATCTTATAATTAAACTTGATCTATAAAAAAAAATGGATCAATACAAACCATACTTGATCTAGATATTAACATGAATAGAATATTAAGCATATAAAAAAAATGTTATAACACAAAGAATTTCATAATCCAAAAAAATTTACCAGATCCAACCAGGTCTTTATGAAATTACCTATACCAATTGGATCCAAGTCTGTCTAGATAATGCTCTAGGAGGTATTTCGCAAATCAGAAGTACTTTTTTGTAAAATTAGAAAAGTCAGAAACAGTTTTGGGTAAAATCAACAATTCAAAACATAATATCCATAAATTTCTGAATTAAAGAGAAAACTCTAGGTGGGTTTTCATAATTTCAAAAAAACCTTTAGGATTATTCTGAACAAACCAGAAAATATGACCCTTTCTCGAAAATTAACAAGAGGACATGTCTGTTTATGAAAAAACCAGAAACAAAGCTTCTATTCTAAAAAAAATAACAAAGGCCTCAAAATGTAATATCAAAACATTTTATGAACCCACTGAGTAAAGAATAACTGAACCAGTTCCTTAAACTGAACCGGTTCCTTAAAAGAAAATTAACGCAGATTCATTTTTTATTATTATTACCCTCTTTCGTAAAAGCGACCCTTAGGGTTTTTTCTCTTTTATGAAAAGCAGAAACAGAGAGAGGAACATAAAGGGGAACGAGGGCGATGGTCGTCGCCTTCACCACTGCCTTTGCCATGAATTTTGGCAAGCGCCAGTCGACAAAAAGAAGAAAACACCACCACCTCCCAGTAGTCAGTCAGCCAGAGCCCCACTACGGTCCCCCGACGTCGCCTAGCTCGACTCCCTAGATGAGGCCTACCTCCTCGGCCTCTCCTCCATTGAGAATCTCAAGGACCTCGTGCTCAGGATCGCCAGCATGGGTGGTGCTTCCCCAATAGAGCCTTCGGTCGACGAGAAGCCTCCGACAAGCCAACACCTGCACTCTGATCATGCCCAGGGTTTGACCTCGAACTGATGCAAGGGATCTAATGCTCTCCGATTACCGCCAGGCTGTTCTAAGTCTGTTTTTTGAGCATTGATATGCTGCTGATCCCCATCCTGGAGGCAGGGAAAATGCAAATCGTGCCCCTGATATCTTCCAACTGCCTGCATCTTCTCTGCCTCAGCTCCACTTCTGCCTCTTTGAGTTCTTCTCGGAGCCCAACTCCTCCACCAACGCCGCCTCCTAGCTCTCCATGTCATCATCGAAGGAGCACCAAGACAGGTGGATCCTTCACCGGGTTTTCCAACCCCTATGGCTCGACCACTACCCAAGCAATCTCGTGGAAGTTGAGGGTGCTGGTGAGGTGTCAGAGCATCCTCTTCAATTGTCGGATCTCGTAGATGGCCCCTTGCATAATTAGCTTACACCGAAATAGGGGAATCTCCTTTGCCCTATTCCGCCAGTGTACTTGATGGGAAGTAGTTGCATCTTTAGCGCCATCGACCAACAGGTTGCATGTCACTGGTTGGGGCCCCTTCTAGCCGACGATGCACAAGACTGACACGGTCCCTTTCCATCTTATGATGAAGAAGCACTAATTGTGCCCCTTTTTACTTTTTATTTTTTTATTTTTTGATTTCTCAATCGGTGAGAGAAGAATCTGAACAATCGGCGGCGAAAACCGATCAGGCGGTGATGAAGAACCTGATCAGTTGGTTTGATCGCCTTGCCAGGGTTGTCGTCAGGAAAAAAAAATCTGCAGTGATGAGATCGGCGATCGTATTTCACTCAGACGGTGATGGTCGGAGCGGTGACCTGGTGCTTTGCTTCTAGACCAGCATACTGCACGACATCATCTCCCACTCCACCGAGTCAGTGGCGCTGCCACTGACAGTTCTTCTCTCGTACATCAACGTCGTTTGAGCCACACTCTTCATCCTCATCTACATCATCTTTTTTTTCTTTCTTTTGGAGGATAGAAAAAAACTAGATCGACTCTTCTCGTCCTTCTGATTCGAATACAGAAATGTTGAGTCACCTGGGAACTTCAAACCTTAGGCGAGATGGAAAACAACTACTACCAACCTTGGAAAGCAAAGAAAACCCCGTAAAGATCGTCTCTTTTCCATCGGAGGTGCGGGAGAACTTTGAGCTATAGCTGGAGAACCGGATATCCAGACGAGGCTTTTGATGTTGGGGTCCCTTTCACGGTAGCCTTTTTCTAGTTGTTGCAGTTGTCAGGCACCATTGCACCACTGTGCACATTAGAACCTTACTTTGATACCACTAAAGGAATTAGGATCGATGTGTGCACAATGAAGGATATAAGAGAAGGAAATAAGGAATAGATCAGAGGAGATCTTTGATATGATTATTGAGTTCTCTGTATGTATCCTGCAGAGGTAGGGGCTGAAATATTTATCCTCTCCTAAGTAGCCGTTACCGTCTCTTTGGATTCTCAAACATGTTGAAAATCCAATGTAAAGAGAGCCCATCACTATCTTGGTGGTGCATATCTCAATGGCCCACTACTCGTTGAATTTCGTATGAGACCCATTGGTGATTCCTACCGGAATCCAACAAATGATGAGTGAACAGAAAAAAACCAACTTTTTCTTACCTTCCAAGTGATGCAATAGAGCCAGTAATCTCTCATGCTTATCCCCTTCCTCTATCCATTCCAATGCATTGTTACCACATGCAATTTACCCTTCAAAATTACTTCATAACCACATCACTTCATCTTAAGGGGGGACGTTGGAATGTAAAAAAAAAATGTATATTTTTCGCAAAAAAGCATTGGCGGGCATGCATTTCTATGGTGAAAAAAATTCAAAACAAACATGGTAATGTAGAATCTCCTGGATGGGTGTGCCAAAATGCATGGTGGACCTTCCATTTCTGCGGAAACGGTTCTCGTGGAGAGGGTCCGATTTCCTTTCAAAGACAGTGGATTCCACGGAAGGGAGAGACACGTGACATGCAAACGCCCCCTAAGAGTCCACACTTTTCTAGTACTTACTACTTGATGTAGTAAGACCAATAAATTAATAATATAGAGAAATAAAAAAATATGTTTATGCAGAGTTGGTTCAGAGAGCCCGCAACCCGTGATGATCACGAAGCTGAAGGGATGTCATGAGTTCGAAACCCATAGATGTGCACCCTCATGTTGCGAGCTGAAGTTCGGTGTACTCTCTGATGGACCAGCAGGAGCTTGGATTTTTCTCACAATTCATTGAAGTAGTTTTTCTTGGTGTTGTATTTTTTATATTTTATTTTTAACTTGAAACCTTATAGATGTGATCTACATTGGTAATTTTACAAGGACCAGCTCGAGAGAAGTCCATGACTTAACTTGTAGTGCATTCTTATTGAAACGAGAAGGCCAAGAAATGACTTGTGTCAAGTCTCGAGGAGTAGGGCTGCGGGTTGGATTGTGGTCCATGTGAGATCCATACGTTTGCGTGGTACTCATGAACAACAATGACCCACTCCCCCCTCTCTCTCTCTCTAAACCCTAATTAGTTGTTTGTCTATTCATTCATATTGTGTTCGACATAGGGTGTCAACGGCTTGGCGTTGGTTTGAACCCAGGACTTGGACCCGAATTTTGAGTATGGTATCGGGTTTGGACCTGGGTTGAATCAGATTCATTATAAGAACTACATGAACCAAACCCGAATCATACCCGGTAATTAAAATAATAATTTTCATCATTTTTACATTGAAAAATTGCGAGTCTTAATCCAAAACTCGGGACCAACTCGAGTCTGGTATAAAATTTCACAAATTATACCCAGATCCATGCATTAATCAAACCTTTCCTGGTTAGAACCCAGGTCTTAATAAGGTCTTCTTATTTATCACCGTACCCGTACCCGGACCCGGTTTGGTCCGGGTAAACCCTACCCGTTGACACCCCTACTTCCACATGACTATCTGACCGTTCCACTCAATAAAAAAAGAAAACTTCGAATGTTCCGTTTGTGTCATTCAGTTTTGATAACGTAAGAAATGGTTAATCGATGTGCCAAATGGCGTCATAATGCGACGTGACATCCTTCTTTTTTAAGGGAACAAAAAAAAAGGTTGAAAAAATGGGTTCTTATCGGTAACATTTGCGTTAAAAAATGGCGATTACTGCCCCACTTGTGTACAAAAATAATGCGCATGTTCTTGGCACCAAATCCAAGCTAAAATATCGGTTATCCATTCTGCCACTGGACAAAGGGAGGGGCCAATCTACAATTTTGAAAAATAGTCACAAATATCGCCTATATTTTCGAAGCCAGCAAAGAAGAGATATTTTCAAAATATCAACAAATTTGGAAATAACTTGTTTTTATTGAAAATATAAAAATGACACAAAGGCAGCTTTTGGTACCTTTGCATTATTTTATGTTTTCTTGTGATTTTTTTTTTGTGTGAAAACAACAAATTTTAAGATTTTGCAAGATCTTATTCCCCAGCTGCGATTTTCCTGATAACGAGATATGTGGCTCAAAAGTCTCTATCTGATTAGAGGGTAGCAATCAACCAGGCTGGCTTCGCTTGTCTGGTAGGGGAAACTTGTGCGCGCCACCATGTAATGCGACTTTGCAGGTTCGAAACCCGTGATTATATGGTGTGTTGAATCGACTTGTAGGGGTCTGCCTAATCTCAGCTTGACATTTAAAAAAAAAAAAAAACAAACTACTGTGAAATTAACATGTTTATAACTAATTGGCGGTCTCTCGCCTACCAAATTAATTACCAAGAAATTAATGTCTTTTTTTAGAGAAATAATAAAACCAAGAAATTAGCAGTTAGGTCTCATATCTTGAGAGTGGTTTTTTCATGTAAATATAAAAAAAAAAAAATTAATGTCATGGTCTTGAATCACATAATCATTAAAGCATGAATCCTAATCGAAAGGGCGTTTGAGACTGGCTAAGTGTACTTTACATGCAAGGAAGTCTATGTGAGTCCCACATTGGTCCATGGCTTAAGCTGGTTTGAGTCTAATCATACTCTTTCAAAATTGTGATATACAAAGGAAAATGTTAGCCAAAAAGAACAATGTCAGTCTAGGAAAGATGAAACGAGAAGCAACAACCAGGGACGTGGAGCAACTTGATTCATGAATTTAGATAAGAAATGAATGTGGGAATAGGGCTCACAAATCTCACCCTTTTGTAGATGGATAAAGCATGATGATATATTTAGCTCAATTTGATTGCCATGGAGCATCCATCTGTAGACAACCGATAAGAACAAAGTTGCTATTAAGTTGCTATTAGAGCAACATTTTGAGCACATGGGATAATATTTTTTTTTCTTAAAAGGAAAAAAATTGGATGATATATTCTTGATATCTTTATCTCCATCGAAAATGGACCAATACCAGTGTTGTGAGAGGCGTACGCCTCAGTACCTGAAGCGTACGCCTCAGAGGCGAGGCGCACGCTCAAGGTACTGAGGCGTTGCTGTGATGCGCCCCTCATCAACCTCCGACCAGTTGTGACCACCGACCACCGGAGTTGCTGTGCTGCAGCTGCTGCTCAGTCTTCTCCGACCACCGGACGAGCGGCATATCCCTCGCTTCCGTACCAGCTGGGCGCGTGGTCCTTCTCTTACTGCCACCCCTCCCACCGCTTCACTTCCATACCAGTTGTGAGAGGCGTACGCCTCAGAGGCGAAGCGCAGGCTCAACGCCTCGCTTTGCCTCATCGCATTTAACAACCTTGACCAATACGATGGAAAAAATATTTTAATATATATATATATATATATATATATATATATATATATATATATATAGAGAGAGAGAGAGAGAGAGAGAGAGAGAGAGAGAGAGAGATTGACGTCCATGAGAATGAAAGCCTAGCGGCCAAGCCCTCCTCCCACTAGGCCAAGCCCCTTGAGGCTGCACTCAATTTACTATTGAGCAACAATACTTTGTGTTACAAAGACACGAACCGTGACTTGACACGAGTTGGTGCTGAGAAATCATTATTTTTTTGCAAAACAGGACATGCAGAGATGTTTATTATTTTATTGTTTGAAAGTAGTTTTTTTTATATATATTTTAGCGTATAATAATATTTATTTATTATAGAAAATATTGCTAAAGCTGTTAAAAGTTGTTTAACAAACAACAAAACATTGAGGTTAACATGTCATGTGTCGTGTCCCTAAAGGTGCAACCAAAGAAGGCGCTTACTGGGGACGTAGAAAAATACCAATGAGAAATTGTGGGCCATGGGTCCTACTATATTAGAGAGGTGCCCCTTACTTTATCTCATCTTTTTTTATTTTTTGTTATTTAAACTTAATAATAATACAAGCCACTCGGTAATCAGTGCTAATCCTGCAGTTCCTTGGTGAGTTAATGTGCCCTCCAACAAGTCAATGACCTTAAAAAGTCTCCCTGATCTCCATGGTCCTCTAAAACACAATATCTATTTTTGCATAAAACAAGTAAGCAAATAACACATGCAGCGGGTATATCCCATGGTACATACCAGCTTGCTACGTCTAAAGGCATTGAGTGTGGAGAAAAGTAGGAAGAATGTCCCGTTATTTTTTCTTTCATATTAAAAAAATCAATGTGCTATTCTTGGGAGGAGACTGATGTATGTTGCCGGAATACTGGCCGGGAGCCAACCGGTGGCACACCGGAATACGGGCTGGTTTCTGGCCCGACATCCACACACTCTCTCTCATCCACCCCAGAACAAAAAAAAAATGCATTAATTGGACCTCAATTTTTTTAATAAACATTACCCATTTTTGGGGTTCAAGCTCAAAAAAAAAAAAAAAAGATTTGCATAATGCTAAAGCTGGGTATCGACTATTACAACACTAATTAAAACAATCCAAGAACAAAAAAAAGGCAATGCAAGATTTCAAGCAAAACCCAACGATTCCAAAAAACAGAACATAAACATAAAAGGAAAACCATGAGCACGGTTCTGTATGAACATCATTGTAAAAATAGTAAAAAAATATATATATATTTTTTTCTCTAGAAAGAGAAGAAAACTTTTATTTTGCAACCTGTGTAAGTCAATAACAAATCGGGCTCCCTGCATGCCAGTATTCCAGGACTGGTTCGCTCCTAGCAACCAGCCGGTATAACGATAACTGGTTGGACTGGTTTGCTCCTTGAAACCAGACTCCTCGTAGGGAAAGAACATTTTTTATTTTTTATTTATATAGTTTCTCTTTTAATGTAAAAGGGCAAAATGAGAAGGCATTCTTCCAATTTTCTCCACTCAATAATGCCTTTACACGTGGTGAGCTCGCACCTTTTTCTGGGACTCGTGTGCATAAACCTAAAAGCTGCAAATAATACAATAACTAATCACACACACCTTTGTATTAAATGCTAGCAATCTACCTTATTTTGCTTCCCATTTAATTTTTTATCTTGGGCTCTCGGCCAATTGCGATGGATCGTGCAAAGAACATGTCAATAAAAAAGGGAAAAAAAAACTTTAAAATAATGCTAATGCCCAACTGATCACTTGGGCACTTACACATTCGATACGACCACCATACTCAAAATTTGCTTGCTCTAGTTAATTAACCATGGTTAGGTCTGCTCTTGGATGCTTTCAACCCTTGGTTACGTAACACAACACCACCTCATCTGGGCTCGGTGTGGGTCCAAGCTGGGATCGAGCCCACGTGGGGTCTGACAGGATCGATGGCCACCTAGTGGGTAACATAAGTAGCGCAGCGTGCACCAGAGTTAGGTTTTTTGGATGCAAAGGGAAGACATGAGTGAATGCTTTATGATGTGAGCTTCCTCGGCGATCAAGACCACCTATATGATATATATATATATATATATACACCGATTACTCGGCGATGTTTTGGAGTGGAATGCCCTAGAGGTAGGGGTGGACATCGGGCCAGCCCGATCCAAGGCCCATTAGGACCCGATAGGGACATTAATTGGGTCCGTGCCTGCTGAAAGCCTGGCCCAGCTCTTGTTGGATCGGGTTGGTTTCTTTAAACCCGAGTATCACGTGCACCAGGTTAGGTCTTGGGCTCCACTGAGATGAGCAATGGACTTTTATCCCCACTTGGACCCGGTTTTTGTTTACCGCTAATTAAGGTCGGGTCAAGACCAGGACTTATCGGGATTGGCAGCCCAAACACAACGCTTCTTGGATTACCTTTTGGGTACCAGAGCAGATCCAGTCATCAGCAAAGTGCCTTGTAAAGGTACTCTCCAATGTAAGGATAACTGGATCTCGTCTGGTTAAGTACACGATCCATCTAGAGTTATGAAAAGGCCATTGCTGTTTCAAAGAGGAATTGGGGCGATTTGTAGAGGGGACTGAAGGCTTTGTGCAATGAGGAAAAGCAAAACCTTGTTGAACTTTGGTTTTCTTTCACGTGATGCCAAGCTTTTTTGTGGACAACACGTGAAATGTGACCAAGTTCTTGACAATCTAATAATTTTGCTTGCTCTACAAGATAAAGTTCATTAGCAAGAAGTTGGACTTCATGAACTTGGTCAGTTTTCATATGTTTTAACAAGAAATCCCATCTGGGTACATACGAAACATGGCCAAGATCATGAAGGCCAACGCATTTATATGTAATAAAATATCAAATTCATGGATTACCAGCTAATTATTGGAGCCGATTGGTATGTTCCGTATGACATGCAAAGAAGGTGATGCGTAGTCCATGTTCATCAATTATAAACTCCCAGCTGATCATTATGACTAGGGTTGGTAAATGAACTGAGCAGCTCGTAACTAGGCTCATCACAAACTCGTTCATGATTGGTTCGTATAACTGGCGACCCCAGCCATGAGCAGCTTGTTCAACTTAAACAAGTCAAGCCCGAACACAGGGTGTTCACCTAGCTCATATAAATAAAATATGTATATATTTTATGTGTAATATATATACATATACATTTAGTATAATAAATAAAGAGAACAAGAAAAAATGCACCAATAATATACATATATATTTTAGAATATATATGTATAAAGAGAAAATGCATGAAAAATATCTAAATATGAACTATTATGTATAATTTTAAGTGTAATATACAAACATTATATGTAATAATTAACATAGATTATTTTACACGAGCAAGCTCGTTTCAGCTTGTCTATATATATAGCCGAGTCATGTGCTAGAACAAGTGGTAAACGAGCTGAGACTGTTGTGTTTGTTCGGCTCGTTTACCAGCCCTATAATATGATAAAGTTCATGAACTTGATCAGATTCCAATTGCTGTAAGTTTAACAAATTGTGGTATATATTTAGCGACAGGGGAAGAGTACCAAGTTCATATGCAAACTTGTAATATAGAAAAAAAACATTGAAATTAATGGACTACATTTTACTTCTTGAACTCTACACACACATGATTATGGCAAATACGGTTCACATAAAAGATTACCAAGTTCATGTTTTTTGGATACTTCAAGCAATGTCCAAATGCATCCTAACTAGGACATGCTCTTAGTAATTAAAATGCTATACTAGAACACAGTAATGATGTTTTAGAGGTGAAAGCAGCTAACACAAAATGGCAAATTAAATTCGAATCCCTAGACGATGATTTTCCAAATGGACGGTGCAGATGCTGGATGGTGAGCAATATCCAATTCATGCAATTGAATAAGCACAAACAGGCAATGTATACCTCCACTTGATAGCGTTGCCTTAATCAAAGATTAAAGAATTAACTGAAGCAAACATGATTAATTTTCAATCTGTTATGTCTTAATGACTACTTTATGTGAGGGATACCCACTGTATCATCTAGGCCAGGCAACCCCATCTTGCCGATGGACGGTGCCAAGCTCTCCTACCACCTGCACTTCTGTGAAGCATTGCTCCATAGAAAACCAGATCAATTTCTATTTGACTGCCTGTTTTGTAAAAAGTCATGGTGGTTATGGGCTTCCTACTGTGGAAAATGATGTAGGTTTCTTTATTTTGACACCAATTAAAAAAGGATTAAAAGATGCCTTTTAGTTGCACTGCATTCATGATAGAAGACTAGCAAATGTGTTGATTCAATTATTAAATGCCAAACCGATGCAGCTCATTTTATTTATTGAGTTTGATTTCTTGTGGCAATTCTAACTCTGTATGCATGACAGTAAGGTGGTTTTAATGCTAATGTTTTAGTAAGTAGCTAGGATTTTAACCATTAACAGCATGAAATAAATAGTAAAATCACAAAGGGAAAGCAAAGATAGAGAGCATTCATTGGGCAGTGAAATTTTTGGAAGGGTTGATTGTGTTTAATTGCTTGGTGAATACTGAATACCAAACATATATGATACACCTTCCCTTTGGTGATTTTTAAAATGACCAACGTGTCTCCCAGAGTTAATTAGCCAACTAATGTGTGGTTTGATTGAGAGAAATATTAATGTTTTTGATGTATGAGTCATCTGGAGGAGGTTCTCAGCCTCGATCAGCACCCTCTTCACCGTCCATCTAGCCGGCATCAAGTGCAAGCTTGCAGAGATCAAAAGATCATATTGTAATGCTTGCAATATAGAGTATCTCACAGTGCTTGGGTCATTTTCTGCAGCAAATTAAACTTTTTACAAAGATGATTACCTCACTGACTTGGCATGCAAGTTACGGTGATGCATGGGGGATGCACGAAAGATATCTCCACCGTCTGTTCTAATGACCAACGGTGCAGATGTTAAATGTGGGGCCACACCAACTGCTGCATGCGCGATGGTAGAGCTGCATTTTAACAGCGGCAGCTGTTTTCTTTTTTAAAACAGCGTGAGCGTGTAACTCTTGCATGTTCTCTGCGAGGCCCACCGTCCTGACCCTAAATGCCGAAATCGGACAGCCTAGATCGACGGTGGGACCCACATTCACAAGCAATAACCATACGAACAAACCATGCTACATTCGACATGATGGATCTGGGACGTCGAATGCTTCATGATGGACGTTCCACATCATGAAACACCTTTTTTCTCTCTCTCTCTCTTTATGAATTTTGAAATGACGCTGATGTCCCATCCGCTGTACTTATCACTACGCTAAGTACTTATCACATATCCAAGTTCGATGAGCAAAAAGAGAGAAAAAAAAAGAAATAACTGTTTACTTATATAAGCCAGCTTCAAAATGACAATTTCATCCCTACTATCTTTTGGGGATCTGTTGGTCATTTCCTGCGTTGTTGGGAAGAAACCGCGAAAGGATCGCCGATCTTTTCATCGTCTACGGACGGGCAACGTCCTTCGCGTGACCCCCAACCCAAAGGGAGCCGAGATCGCGAGAGGAACAAACTAATAAATTCCCTCCATGTCCCAGAACCCCATGCTCCGTGAAAAAATCGCCGATTATTCACGACGGCTACGGCTTGCGCACGGCCTCGCGTGAATGCTACGCCTTGGCTCTCAAGCGGAAAATCTCTAAAGCCGGGTCAGAGGTTGACCCCGTTCCGTTCAGTTCCGTTCTTGCTTAACCACATAAGTAACTGAAGTTAGTTGCCTAAACAAAAAAACTTAACCACCCTAACGAATGCGATCTCTAGAGAGAGAAAACAGAGGTTTCTAGAGAGAGAATGAGACATGGAGTCTTTGGAGAGAGAAAGAGTCAGACTTTGAAAAGGGGTTTTTAGAAACAGAATGAGACGGACCTCTAGAGAGAGAAAATTTTAGAGAGAGAGAGAGGGGGAAGGAGGGATTTCTAGTAAAGAAAGTAACCGTGGGGGGGGGGGGGGGGGGGGGGGGGTGGTCAACGCCAATTGACCAGGGTGGGGTGGGGGTTAAAAAAAGTGGGGAGACTAATTAAAAGTTTCGTTTTCCAAATTTTGCTGCAATTTTTAGTTTCGTTATTTATTTTTCTTGTTTTGTTTTTCTTTCCTTTTTTTTTTTTACTGAAGTGGGGAGAAAGAGAGAGAGAGAGAGAGCGAGGGAAGGTGGGGCTTATTTATTCGGGGTGACGGCGAGGTTGTGCAGGGCTGGTGTTGTTGTTGTTGGGGGTGTGAGGAGCCCTTCTCTCTCTGTGGATGTGAAAGAGAGCGATTTGGACTGAGAAATTGGTTGGTGTTTCTCTTTTTGTTGGATATTGATAGTGTTGGGGGGTAGGGATGCGGACGAGAAGGGGGATGTGCTACCCAAGAGTGAGGTTGACAGGGGAAAGGCTGGAGGAGAAGCGGAAGAGGGTGGTTTGGTGTCAGGATTTCCGGCGGAAGCGCCGGAGAACGGAGTCGGAGGGCGGCGGACGGGAGGATTTCTTCGACCAACTTCCCGACGATCTCGTCCTCTGCATCCTCTCCAAGCTCATCTCCCTAGCGTCGTCTCCCGGGGATTTCGTCAACGCTCTCGCAACGTAGGGACTCCATTGCTCTATAAAAATCCGATTTTTATTCAAATCCTCTACAGTTATATTAGTTCTCTTTTATTCGGATTCTTGTTGTGATTGTTGAAGGGTTTGGTGGGTATTAATTCGCTCTTGTTCTTTCTTTGATTGGGTTGTTTCAGGTGTAAGAGATTGAACGGGTTGGGATTGCATCCGCTGGTGATGGCGAAGGCTTCCCCTGGAGTTCTGTCAATCAAGGCGTCGAAATGGTCGGAATCAGCGCACGGGTTCCTGAAGAGGTGCGCCGATGCGGGGAACGTTGAGGCGTGCTTCACTCTCGGCATGGTGAGTTTATTTTTTTAGCCCGTCAGAATTCCGACCCTCCTCAACTTCCTCTCAGTTTCTGCCTGTACCAAGGGCAGTCGTCTCCATTCCTCCATTGAAAAAGAAAAGACTTGGATGGGATTCTTGAAGCATCTCTCTCTCTTTCTCTGTGATTCTAACGATGGTGGTGCATTTGGGATGGACAGATACGGTTCTACTGCTTAAGGAACCGGGGGAGCGGCGCGTCGCTCATGGCGAAGGCGGCGATCGCGTCACACGCGCCGGCGCTCTACTCCCTGGCCGTGATCCAATTCAACGGCAGCGGCGGCACCAAGAACGACAAGGACCTCCGGGCGGGCGTCGCCCTCTGCGCCCGCGCGGCCTCCCTCGGCCACATCGACGCCCTGCGAGAGTTCGGCCACTGTCTCCAGGACGGCTACGGCGTCCGCCAGAACGTCGTCCAGGGCCGCCGCTTCCTCGTCCAGGCCAACGCGCACGAACTCGCCTCCGTCCTCACCGCTTGCTGCGCCGCCGGTGGCACCGGCGCCTCCCTCCCACACCACCACCACCATCAACAACAACCGCCCCGAGCCAGACGGGACCCGTCCAGGTTCCGGCCGTGGCTTGCGAGCCTCATCGAGAGCCGGTGGCAGTCGGCCGGGTGCCCGCTCCTGAGCGACTTCGGGTGCAACGTCCCGCCGCCCGATTCTCACCCCGCGAACCGGTTCCTCGTGGAGTGGTTCGCCTTCCGGCCGCTGGAGAGCGGCCTCCGGCTGTGCTCCCACGCGAGCTGCGGCAAGCCGGAGACCCGGAAGCACGAGTTCCGGCGGTGCTCCGTCTGCGGCAACGTGAACTACTGCTCGCGAGCGTGCCAGGCGCTGGATTGGAAGATACGGCACAAGCACGAGTGCGCCCCCATCGGGCGGTGGGACGAGCAGGAGGAAGATGGCGATGAGGAAGACGACGACGACGAAGAAGAAGAAGAAGAAGAAGACGGCGAGGAGGAAGAGGATGAAGTAGTAGAGAGAGAAGAAGAGGAGGGAGGTGATGCAGGCTTGATGGAGGATGATGGTGCCATCGTAAGGTAGAGAGAGGTGGCCACAAAGGATTGTACAGTTTTTTCTTGTCCTTTTTTTACTTCGCTTTTTCTTTAATTAAGTGTCTGACGGAAGATGAAGTTCTTTTGTACCATAGGATAGAGGGAAAAACTTGCAAAAGGAAAGAAAGTTAATTTGTTTTTTTTTTTTCTTGGCTTTTTCCCTTCTCTTCCTGTTTGCTCTATGTAGTGATGTGTAAGGGTATCGAGTAAATGTGATGCTTTGCTAGGATGAGGTAAGAGCGAATCCGACCCCATTTGGGCACAGAGTTGGTGGGCTCATTTGCTGGTTGTCGTTGCTGCAGTTTCTGCGGTTGCATTAGCTGGTGCCTTGATCCATCAGGGCATTAATGAGATGACCGTTTCGAGAGAGAGAGAGAGAGAGAGGTAATTGTTGAAGATCTATAGGTATTTGGTTGGTGGAGAAGATAGAGAGATTGTGGGTGTTAAAAGAATATGTAAGTTTTTCATGGATTCAAAAGGTTTGTAGTAGCTACCCTCAGAGAGGGAGGACAGAGAGAGAGAGGTGATTCTTAAGGAATCTATAGGTATTTGGTTGGTGGAGAAGATAAAGAGATTGTGGGTGTTCAAAGAATCTGTAAGTTTTTCATGGATTTAAAAGGTTTGTAGTCGCTACCCTCAGAGAGAGAGAGAGAGAGAGAAAGAGCGACCTCTGCAGAATCTGCAGGGTTTTGGTTGATGTGGAAGATAAAGAGATTGTGGGTGTCAGGGAATGTGAAGGTTTCTGGTTTATCTAAAATGTCGAGAGAGAGAGAGAGAGAGAGAGAGAGAGAGAGAGAGAGAGAGAGAGAGAGATTCATGTGCATGTTCATTTGGTTCTTGACGATCAAAGGGAGTCTTTACACGTTTTGAATATTGGTGAAGCTGATTCATCTGTTGTAGGGCAACAAATTGTTGGATTTTTTTTTCCGTGTTTGTTCTTTGCCTTGAGGTTAAGAATTAAGATCAGCAAGGGTTGCTTACGGTTTGAGATGACGAGGCAATTCAAAAGAGAAGCGGCATCCGAGGCTTCCCTTTACTTTACCTTTTGTCAAAAAAGGACAGAAAAGCAAAGCTGAACTTGACTAAAAACTAAAAAAACTGGGAACGCGGGGGACACCGACAAACCCTTCTTCCCGCTCCTTCAAAAGCAGTCTGTCTGTCACGGGCTCACGGTGGCAATGAGTGCAAACAGAGACGTCAGGTGCTCTTTTTTCCATTAGATCTTTTGGGGTGGGAATCTGTGATTTCTAACTAATATGGAGGTGCTTTTGGAATTGCGTTTTACTGAAGTGCACCCTTTTCTATTAGCTAGGGGTCTGAATGAGACCTGCTGTGATAAAGGCAGGTGTAAATGTAGTCTGATAGATTGATATGTTCTGTTTGTGATATCTGTAACGTCCGTTCATGTAATGGACGGTGGGGATGGTGCAGATGGAGTCGTGCTGGGGCACTCCAGATCTTAGTGGGACCTGCAAATCAAGGTGGGGGCCATTGGATCCACATTCTTTGTATAGGCAATGGAGATAAGGTAGGCAAAAGTTGTGGATATCTCTGCCAGTGAGAAGATTTTGGCATGAAGTTGTTTGTGGAACTGGTCCTAGAAAATCAAGGGACAAAGCTTGGTTCACCTCACTTTTGCCATCCATTCTAGTAATGGATGCAAGAGAGTGAGCTACAAGATCAGCACGCGCACACACACAGGCACACGTGTGTACGTGTGGCGCGACAGCCCACATGCATTAAAAAAAATACATGGTAGGTCTTAACCAGTTCATCCACTAGAGCCATTTTGCAGTCTTCAAAAATTGTTTCAGGTGTTTCTTGCTTAAACTGAGCTTTGTAGATGCATTTTCTTTTTGAAAGGCAAGCTGGGGTTAGGCAGACCCCCACCAGTTGCACAACATACCATTGGGTTTTGAACTTGCAACGTCTCAACGCGTGGTGACCTGCACTAACAGCTCCCTACCATACAAGGGGAGCACCCGTTGGTCCTTTGTAAATGCATTTTCTGTATATTATTTAGCGAAAAAAAGTGTTGTATTAGGCATTTTCTCAAGTTAAGATGGGTTCTTAAAGAGACTTAGAAATCAATGGCTCGTATTGCACCAAACTCTTATGATTAAAAGAACGATTTCCTTTTAATATAAAAAAACATTTTTTTCGTAAATAAACAATAATAAGCACATCTAAACCATACAGATGTGATTGACGCACTTAGTCATCGTCTTATAAAGAAACATCTGATTATGATACATAAACAAGATTTTTAATGTTTAAAATCAATGTCACTTAATCTTCGTAAATATAAGTATCCAAAAATTATATTTTTTCAATGAAAATACACGATCCAACATTTGGTTCCTAGCAAATTCGCCATGTGTGCTACATGGTTGGATTTGCAAAAAAAGTGCTGGAAATGCTCAGTTTGCATGGCAGTTTTCATATTCTAGTGTATATATATATATATATATATATATATATATAGAAGAGTGACTAGAATATGAGAACTAAGTGTGAACCACAATTTTCATAATTTTTTTATTCTTTTCTCTTGAATCTAACAGTACGGATGTGATTTACATGCTTAGTTTCACGAGAACACACCCTTGAATCATCCTATTTTGATGCATAAATTTGTTTTTTAAGGCTTTAAAATCAATGGCTCATATTATTCATAAATATTCAAGCATTAAAAAATCATATTTTTTCTTCGAAAATACACAATACAATGGTTCATTCCTAGCAAATTCATCATGCCAAGCACATCCACATGGTTGGATTTGCAAAAAAAGTGTTGAAAATGCCCATATTTTGGTTATCATATTTCAGTTCTCATATTCTAGTGATTCTAGTTAGAATAGCTGCCTACTCCATTTCATGCCTCCGGCCAGCAAATGAGAGGTTTCCGGTTGTTTTTTGCAAATCTAATCTTTCAGATGAGATGTGTTTTGACAGTAGATTTGCTAGGCAACCATAATTGGATCATGTTTTTTTATTTAAAAAGATATGATTTTTAAGCCTTGAATACTTACAACATTTATAAAATTGTATGCATCAAAATAAATCCAATCACATGAGAGCTGTGGGCCCCATACAATGCTCTCATGTGATTGGCTATGGCACTTACCTGCTCCTTTGATCTCAACTCGCTGGCCATGGCCCGTAGTTTCTATCTTTTTTTTTTTGGGATTGGCAAGTTAGGGTTACACTCAATACTTTAGTGTCAGTTTTTGTCACAAGTATTGGCAATATTTTGAAAATATCACTGATACAATCCTAGAAAGTATATATGCTCAAAATAATTTAATTTAAAAAATATATATCATGCTATTAACCCGATTATTTATCAGATCACAACCATTTTTTTAAACTTCAAATTTCTGATATTTTTATTTCATATGATTTATGCATTATTTATGTTTTACTTTTGTTTATAGTTTCTCAAGATTTCACAAAAAAGATTTGATTCCTATGAAATTTTTTCTTCACAAATAAAATCTTGTCAAAGCCAAGGAAAACCCTGGGTGGGGCTCAATGACCACCCTGCCTTACATGGCCCACCACTGAAAGCTAGAAACACACTCGTCCGCCAGCGAGTTTTTTATCCGGTGCCTCAGTCTCAATACCTTCACAACCACATCGCTGACCATGCGGATGACCCTGTGGTGGTCTCAAATAAAATCTCGATGGCGACATTTGTGAGATTGGTTTCAATCCTACCAGGGGCTGTGCCTCATCTTGGGGGTGACCGCCCGCCCCTAGTAGGTCGTTAGCATGTCTCTCTGCAGAAGTTAGAAGAAAAGTAATCAATCTCTAGTATGAAGTTTACAAGTAATCAAGAATAGTCTTTAAAGAAATAACAAAAGTGCAAGAATATTAGGTTAACAATTGTTTTAGGTCGTAAGACGATGCTTAATTATACTGATTTGTACAAATTAATCATAAACGATGTCGATTAAGCCGCTCCTCACTATTGAATTTTAAATATAAGCATAATTCATGATGGATTAGCGAATGTCAGGATCCGTAGTAAATTCGTAGCTGAATAAGGATTGATTTGGTTTTGCGACAGATACATATTCGTCGATAATCCATCACTAAAATTTAATGATGGATACGTTTTTGTTGCTAAATTCCGTTGCCACTTTATTGATGGATTACATTCTATCACAAAACATTGGTTGATTCAGTTTTTAAGACAGATAAATATTTGTCTCTAATCTGTCGCTAAATTCATGATGGATATTAGGGACGGATAATATCCATTGCTAATCCATCATAAAATTAAAAAAAAAATATTTGAAATATAAATATCGAGAAAAAAATTCTCATTATACAATTTATATAACCTGTATATAAAAAGCAAAATACACATAAAAAATAAATATACAAAGCAGGTGAAACAAATTTAACATAAGTTATAAGTGAAACAAATTTAACAACCCACTATAATCCTTGTTAAATTTTAATTAGTTATAAGTGAACATATACAAAGAGTTTTGTTTGAAACAACAAGTACGTGAAACAAATTCAACACATGAATCTAATCATTGCCAAGATTCGAAGCATCATCCTCTTCATTGTCTTGATCTGCCCCTTTATCTATGCCTCCATCAACTCCTCTATGTTGATCATCTTCAGCATCCTACAAGAGAACCAAAATGTTAGTATTGATAAACAAAATATAATGAAATAAATTATATGCAATGCACCTAATCTAATGCAATCAAAATAACATGGCTGAATGACATATAGGCTAGCAATAAAGTTAAGGACATTAACAGAATTCAGATATGTGTTCTAAGGCTGACAAAAAAAAATCATAGTGATTCAATCATGCAGATATGTGTCCCAAGGTTGTCTAAAAAATGTCATAGTGATTCAAGCATGTATATATGGTTTATAAGGTTGTCAAATAAATGTGTTATGTATCACAATCATGCATATATGTGTTATAAGGCAGTCAAAAAACTTTCATAGTGATGAAATCATGCTTATATGTGTTCAAAGGTTGTTAAAAAACTTTCATAGTGATTCAATCATGCATATATGTGTTATAAGGCAGTAAAAAAACTTTCATAGTGATTCAATCATGCATATATGTGTTATAAAACACTCAAAGAACATTCATAGTGATGAAATCATGCTTATATGTGTTCTAAGGTTGTCAAAAAACTTTCATAGTGACTCAATCATGCATATATGTGTTATAAAGCAGTTAAAAAACATTCATAGTGATGAAATCGTGCTTACATGTGTTCTAAGGTTATTAAAAAACTTTCATATTAATTCAATTATACATATATATGTTATAAGGCAGTCAAAAAACTTTTATAGTGATGAAATCATGCTAATATGTGTTCTAATGCTAGCAATAAAAATTCATAGTGATTCAATCATTCATATATGTATTTAATCATGCATATACTAGCTTGAAATCTAACAACATGAAACAAATGACATGAAACTTTATACCTGTTGAATGCAGACGAAGTGTCCATGTCTCAAAAAAAGTTGCACAACTCATTATGGACAAGGTTGAAAATGACTTCACGTAAAAAGTTACGCATTGTATCTTGAAGAAGCTGGCAGACACCATCCCAAGAAACAACAGAGTCAATCAGACGGTGGGAGTTGATGTTGGTAGGAGAACTCTAAGAGCCCTGGCTGCAGGAGGCAACAACTGGTATGGTGTTCATGATACTCCCAAACCCAAACATACGACCCTTTTTGGGTTCACCGATTGCTGCCACCCATACTGCAGGATCAAAAGACGGATGCTGAGTGGAGTCATCGTCATATCGTTCTACCATCTGCTGCTCGTATGACTTCTACAAATTAATGATTACAGTATGAATTAATAATTAAAAATTACAATGTTTATGATAATATAATTCATGACAACTTGTATATTATAATGTTTATTAATACAATAAAGACATACCGTTGTCACTTTTGCCTTCTCTAATACGAACTCTCTCGTGCTCTTACGTTTATGTGTTTCAACAAACATATCCTTGTAAGGCATAATGCCTCCTTTTTCAGCTTCTTACAAGGTTAAATGATGAAAAAATAAATGAGAAAGTATGCAAAAATACTTATAAATTTGACAATATATATATATATTGATGAATTACCATTTTCTTCTGGTGGCACCCAAAAGTCCTAGAACTACCTATATATAGATAGGCATCAGGCATCTTTGTGCGGCTTTCAAAATTCATGGCTCACCTACTTATCACACATTACATCTCAATAATCTATCTTGATAGTAAAAGGGCCATGGCCCTTCCACTGCAGTGGATCATTTATCCTACCAATTGCTTTTATTGTTGCAGTCTTCATATTGTGCAACATGTCAGTAAATCGACTGACAGCCACATTCTGCCATACTAGCTTCGTGTTCTGCTCCTCCTTCGCAGTCGCGGAGCGATTCAAATCCTACAAATAATTTCAAAAAGTTAGTGCACATGACTATAACAAAAAATTAAACATGAAACACATTAGCTATGATAAACGATTGCATATCATGAATGATGACCATAATCTTTCCAACACCTCCTTCGGTTACTTTTTTCATTGAGCGACCGATTTTGGTAGATACTAAACTAGTGACTTTCTAATTTCTCATATTACTTTTTGTGGCTTGAACATCGCGCTGCACATGAATTGGTACACATTAACAATCGACCACTGACACACACTATTTATAAGATAAGTATTGGACAACTGACAATGTAATACTTATGATCGACTATCGATATATACTATTTGAATGGGTCATTGTCTATCAGATTGAAAAGACCCTGCATTCGGCATTGTCTCATGATGCGTATGAGTAGCTGGTGTAAGTGGGTCATGTGCAGGCAAATTATCATCTACAATATAATGAGTCAAAAATTCACATAATGCACATATAAACTAATCATCTATATAATTATTTAAATGATATACCTATTGAAGCAATACGTGAAGATGAAGGCTGAGACTGACTATCACTGAGCTGAGATCCTATAAAGACGATTAACAAGTAACAATTTTTATATCAACATATAAGCAAAAACATAATGAATTCCTATATTTAAATATAACACAAAGACATCTACCTAATGATGTCCCACGACCTTCACTTGGTTCTCGACCACTGGGTGCTCGACCACTGTGACCTCCACGAACCATATTTTAACAAATAAAAATGTTATTTGGATCAGTTACATAACTCTTGATCAGATACATATGCATGAAATGTGAAGATTTAAAGGTCCTACAGAAATCAATTTTATAACTATGTATGAACTATGCATGTGCATGCTAAGTGTGCATGAAATGTAACATGATATACAATTTCATGAACATGAACACATAATCAAATCTAAAATAACTTTATGCAAACATGCATACAGTCACATCAAACATGACAATACATTCAAATCATTCATATCACAACAATGTTAAACATGTACATGCAACAAACATACTCCAATATCCCACTAACTACAACCATGACTAGCATGGTCTCTGAAATACAAACATAAGAGCATATAAGAAAGTGATGTGGTATGTATTACAAGATGTATTTCACTAGCTCGAGTATGTTTTCTCATCACTTGTTTGACTTTCATATTCTTCTTCTTCATCATCCTCCTCTTTGTCTTCTTTTTTATTGGGCGCTCATCCACTTGGTATATCATTTGGATCATATTCTTTCATACGTGCATCATCGGACAATGAATATGTGACATGCAAACCATGTATGACATCATGACCATAAGAGAAGTCATACATATCATCGGATTGATAGTAATCACCCTCTTCAACAATATTGTCTTCCTATAACTGATTATACACGAGGTATAGTTTAGACTTCACCTTGCAAACCGCCCACCATTCATTTCTATCTAATTTCTTTGTATTTAGATATAAAGTATAATAAACTTTTTGAGCTTGCGATGCTAATATGAATAATTCATATATTCCAAACATTGATTTATGATTCACCTCCACAATGCCTGAGGCTTTGTCGACTCTTTTTGTTATGAGATTAAACCAATGACACTTGAATAAAGTTACCGTGTTATTTATACCTAAGTAAGTCAACTCCATTATTTCTTCAATAACACCATAGTAGTTAAGTTCATTTTTACCGTAACTGCTACCCTTGACACATACGCCACTATTTATCGTTGACTTGTTTATACCGTAGTCTTTTATATAGAATTGAAAACCATTTACGATGTACTCATTGTAATATTGCACAACTTTGGTCAGACCATTTTATAAATCACATATTCCTTGATCATTAATATCACCATGGCGGATCTACAAGCATAAATAATGACTGTAATCACGACCAATTAAGTAACATATTGTTGTTTACACAGAAAGAATGCATGTCATCGTCCTTACCAACTCTTTGAACCATGCCCCAAATTTATTTTCACGTTCTTTCTGTATTTCTGAATCAGTGAGATGTGAAAGTTCTCTTCGCAACTCCAAATCAAATTGTCTGCACTTAACAAATATTTATATTACTAAACCATGTACGCAAGTAGAGAACTTAGTGTTACATATTAAGTATACTTACTCAATGTAGGGGTTGATCGCTGAGCAATTAAAAAGGATATAGATTTGTGTTGCGTCTTGCTCTTGATCTTCCAAGAGACTTGACTGGCAACTGTCAAAAGCATGCCCAAGTAGTTTAAATATCCATAGTTTGTTAGCCACAATAACTTGTTCTCCATCATCATTACGAGGTGGGCAAGTGTAACATGTTGGAATATGATGTTCAAAGTACATAGATGAGAAATTTGAAATCTCTTCTAAAGTGTATGTCTTACAAATTGAACCCTCTACTCTTGCTTTATTCTGAACCTTTTTTTGAAGTCAAACATGCATCTGTCAACAATATACATCTCGTAATACAATAAATTCTCAATAGCATCAGAGAGAAAAGTATAAATAAAAATATACATTTCAAATGGGTACATCCACCAATATTGCATAGGACCACCAACCCTAAGTTCATATGGCAAATGTATAATCACATGTTCTACAACATTGAAAAATACTGGCAAAAATATCTTCTTTAGCGGACAAATAGTAGTGACGTCAGAATCCTCAAAATTCTTTACCTCAGTTACTACAACTTTTGATGCACACGATGTTCTAAAAAATCTACTCAACTCAGAAAATACTCCCCATATATGTTTGTCTAACATATCATGGAATGCTAGGGGAATCAATTATTACATAATGATATGACAAGCATGGCTCTTCAACCCATATAATCATCCCTCAAATATCTTCACAATATGAGCAATGTTAGAGACGTATCTATCTGGAAATCTCAACTACTGACATACCTGCTTTACTTGATCTGGTCCAAGCACGTATCTTGACTTTGGTTTCAGTACTTTGTCATTGTACTCTTTGAGTTCTAATTCTGGTCTTTTACATATTACTTTTAAATCCATATGGGCCTTCGGATTATCTTTATTTTTCCTTTGACATTCATTACCGTATTAAACACATTATCAAACACATTTTTTCCACATGCATCACATCCAAATTATATCATATCAATAAGGTCGGCCAATATGGTAGTTTCCAAAAAATAGATTTCTTTGTTCAATTGTGATCCTTCCCAAATCCAAGGAAGGGCATCAGACTACGGGCATCTGTCTGTCCATATAGAAAGTATCACAATTGTCTTAAAATCTCTATGCTAAACAACCATGTAGGTGGACCTTCTATTTCAGTTGTATCTGCTCAAAATGCATTCCTTTGTCGTCGGAACGGATGGCCATCGGGTAGAAATCGATGGTGACAATCAAACCAACACAGCTTTCTTCTGTGCGTTAATCTAAAAGATTTTGTATCCTTCATGCAGTACGGATATGCCAACCTCCCATATATGCTCTAACCAGATAACATACCAAATACAGGAAAGTCACTAATTGTCCATAAGACAATAACCTTCATATTGAAGTTTTGTTTTTTGTAGGCATCGTACGTGAGAATACCGTCATCCCACAATATTTTAAATTTATCAATTAATGACCTTAAATATACACCAAGATTTTGGCTCAGAAAGGTCGGACCAGGGATCAATAGAGACAAGAAAAAATTTTGATGCTTCATACACAAGCTTGAAGGAAGGTTGTATGGGGTAACAAATACTGACCAACACGAGTATGAGGTTGATCTACCCCCAAATGGATTAAATCCATCTGTACATAAACCAAGCCTAACATTTCTCACTTCCATTACTAAGGTCTGATGAGTACGATCAAAGTGTTTTCAAGCTTCCACGTCAACATGATATGTGATCTTGTCTTCATCATGTCAAACTTTATTTGCATGTCATCTCGTGTATTTAGTTGTCCTCAAAGACATATACAATTATTGTAATCTAAGGGTGAGAGGGAAGTAGCAGAGTGACTTGTATGTCACTTCTTTTGACCTTGTGCTAGCATTGTCTCTTGTCTTTGGCTTGAACTGAGGATGCCCACATGATGGACATGATCTGCTATTTTCTTTGTCTTTAAAATACAACATGCAGTGATTTGGACAAGCATCTATCTTTTGATACTCTATACCTAGAGCGTTGACCATAACCTTTGCACGGTAGAAATTTTGTGGCAATTCCTCATCTTTGGGCAATATAGTCTTCACAATAGAGCACAGACGATCAAAACATGATTGACTCAAATTATACTCTGACTTCAAATTCAGTAGTTGAAGAACTACAGACAAGATAGTGTGATTCTCGCAACCATTTCACACTGGCTCATCAACATCTCTAAGTAAGTCATAAAACCTACTAGTTGCATCGTTTGTTGCTTCTTCCTCTACCCCAGTTGGTACATCATTAGGATTCATAGCAGAACCAATTCTGTTCCTACGACTTCAAATATCAAATCCACATATGGATTAGCATGCACAACATCCACCCGTGTGTTAAAATTGTTTCAAATTTTTTTACCATAAAGCTTTCAATTATGATAACCACTCACAAAACTCTTCCTATATAGGTGATGTCTAACGTCATAAGGTTCTACAAATTGATTATTCTTATACATCGTGTAGGGGCACCTGATCCGACCGACGGGATCCACTATACTGACACTTATCGTTGCAAATTCAATAAAACTGTCGACACCATCCATATATTCAAGCGACACCTCATTATCAATTATCCTACAATACATCCATTCACGGTTTGCAGCTATTTTATCCTATAATGTTACAAAAATTATCTTCACTAGTTAAAATAGAATCATAATAATGTGTCAATGTAAACAATATCAAATTTATCATGCATTGTTAGTGGATATAATGATTTGGTATATATATATATATATATATATATATATATATATATATATCACAAGGATATTTAGAAAGATGAAATTACATTCACAAACACGATACATTCAATTTAAGCATATTTTCATGATAAAATTTTACATGAAATGCATAATCAAATCGAAAATAACTTCATGCAAGCATGGATAGTCATGTCAAACATTACAATACATTCAATCATTCATATCACAACAATGTCATGTACCTGCAGCAAACACACTTCAATATCCCTCTAACTACTACAATGACTAGCATGGAAGTTGAACTACAAAAATAAGAGCACTTCTATTCTTATACATTCAAATCATGCTCATCATGATCTTCAAACTCCAGCAAAACAATCCTAGAGATCCACAACTAAGTGAGTGTGTGAGAAGGAAAATATTGCATCCAAGAAAGTAGATAACATGTGATGCACTTGCATCACTTACTCACCACGGGTATTTACCCAATTTGCATGCTTTTGCATTTACATTTTTCTTGTTTATTTTCATATGGCATTTTAAGTCGCATGCAATGCTTAGCATTAAGCATCACATATTTTGCGCTGCTATGCACCTGAAATGCACATTTATAGACGGCAGAGGCAGCAACTCATCAAGAGGCGGCATAAGCTTCACCACCGTCTGGCAGAGAGAGAGGCAATATACCTGCAGACTCATCGACGAAGGAGATCCGACTGCGGGTTAACTGTAGAGCGAGGCTACCGAAATAGGAGGACGACCGGCGATAAAATCACTGACGTGGGTCAAGGAAGAAGAGAGTGATCGAGGCTGCCGGAGAAGGAGGAAGACGAGAGGGGGAGGAAGAAGAGGAGGTCGACGATGGTCGCACGCCGGAGGTCGGACGGGAGAGGATAGAGGGCGGCAGTGAGAGGGGAGGCGCAGTCGGGGAGAGAGAGGAGGAAGGCAGAGAGGGTTTGGCCCTCTGTGCCATTTTAAAGGCATGATGAGGCTGCCAGAGAGGGAGGAAGAAGCGAGGGGGAGGAAGAAGAGAAGGTTGGCGAGAGTCGCAGGTGGGGTGGGTGGGGGTGGGGGTGGGGGGGGGGTGGGGGGGGACTCTGACGGTTGCCGATCGGAGGTCGAACGGAAGAGAAGAGAGGGCAAAAAGGGATGAGGGCGACAATGAGAGGGGAGGCGTAGTCGAGGAGAAAAAGGAGGACGAAGAAGAGGAGGTCAACGAGGGTCGCAGGTGTGTGTGTGTGTGTGGGGGGGGGGTGTGGAGGACTATGACGACTGTCGGTCGGAGGTCGAACGAGAGAGGAGAGAGGGCGAAGAGGGAGGTGAGGTTGCCGGTGAGGTAGAGAGGTTGGGTCGGACACGAAGTGGGGGTCCCCGACGTTGGGTGTCCAGAATACGATGAGCAAGAGAGACAACTCAATCGAGGGAAAGGGTGCGACAGAGGGGGAATAACGAAGGGAGGCTTGAGGGAGGTGGCCGGTGAGGTCTTTGGAGAAAGTTGTCGGAGAGCGGGGGCGGGGATGGAGAGCAGCACGGCAAAGATGGCGAGCAACATGGCGACGGTCGGCGGAAGAGAGAGAGAGAGAGAGAGAATTTTTTTTGCCCTAGCTGCATCATTTTACATAAAAAATTAACAACGAAAATATTCTGTCTCAAAATCCGTCGCTACTTAGCGACAAAAAAATTGTCGCTCATCTATCGCGAAGTTGCGATAGAATATTTTCATCGCTAATTAGCGATGAATTTTGAGACAAAATGTTTTCGTTGCAAATTCTGCAACTAATTTTAATTTTAGGGGCGACTAATTTTCTCTCGCTAATCCATCATAAAATTATGATGAATTATTTTTGTCATAAATTTGTCACTAATTAATGGTTTTCTTGTAATGCATCCTATGTCAAACATGGTATCCTATTTGCATCACACCTGGTTGAGCAGGGATCCAGCTTGGGCTAAGTGCCATGGCTAAGTGTCATAGCCAATCACATGACACGATTTCATGTGGGGCCAGAACTATATAACTGTGGGCCCCATGCATGCTGTTATGTGATTGTCTCTTAGCCCTGTCACTTAACATCTCCTTTGATCTCAACTCCAATCAGAATTGGGAATACTTGTGGAGTTTTGCCTGGCTGACACTGAAATAGATCTATGGTTTATCGTGGAATTCCCTACATTGGTTGCAGAGCAGATTCGGCTTTCGGGGGGCAAAAACACAGTTTACCATACTTTATGTGTTCGCCCCCGAGCACTGAACCACGCCTCCATTTGTTGTGTTGGGGTTAGGTAGAATGAGCTTTATCACTATTTGAGATTAAGAAATGGCGATGACAGCCCAAGCTGCAAAGGCCCACACAAACGTTAATAAAGTGAATAACCCGAAATCATTTTTGTCTCATGCCAGGGAAAGTTAAGGTGAAATCTCATCTTAATTAAATCTAACTTTTTTCTTTTTGACGACCAAGGACCTCTCACTGATAACCGGGTCGCTTAATCTGCCCGCCTCCTTGCAAGGTAAAACTCCAGGTTGAGGACCCAACCACCCATCCTTACCTACTGCACCCCAACCTTGATAAAGCAATGGCAGCCCTCATGCACCAATGGGATTTGATCTTGGGCCTTCAGCTTGACACAAGACTCCGCTGACCACCGGTAACCACCATGGTGGTAATTAAAGCAAATCTTAACTTTTTTTTTTGGACAGAGATAGCAAACTTTAACTTTTGATTAGGTGGGGGAGCATTAATTTATTCTCCTTCTAAACCTAATTAAATGTTAACTCACTTCTAGTAGACTAGTTCAATTTTCAAACAAAGTCATTTCATTTAATGAAAGTAACAGATTTCGTACCATAGTCGTGCTAATGTTTTCTTTCTTTCTTTTTTTTTCCCGTTTTTTTATAACAAAAACAGTACTCCAATTAGAAGAGTGATAAGTATTGCTGACTCGGGTAGCTTTGTTGGAACGGGCTTTGACTGTTAGACGGGTAGTCCTGGTTCGATTCTCACGGACGTCATTCTCTTTGCATAAGCCAAAGCCGTTGAGCTCTCTGGGGTCAAGGGATGTGCCCGGGTTTGTTTACACCACTATGAAAAAAAAAGTATTACTAATAGTGCCATGAAGCACGCTTTTCTTTTACTCCACTTTTTCCTTCAAGTATTTTTGGCATCCACAATAAAAATTAACTAGAAAATGATTAGCCTATGAACTTTTCTCCTGCGTGTATTGTATATACCTTTTTTTTTTTAATTCTTTTGCATGGATGATTAACAGGTTAATATTTGGTACCTTTGAAGGCACCAAATTATATGGAACTATTGAACATAGATCCTACGTTTTAGCTCTTTTTATAATCAAATCTTATGAATGTGATTTACAATGTTTGTTTAGTGGAAAATGAGTTTTGAATCATATGATTGTGACATATAAGCAGGTCTTTTAAAGGCTTAAAAAATGAACGGTTTACAATGCACTAAAATTTTATGACTTAAAAAATCATATTTTTGGATTGAATAACACAATTCAAGGCTTGATCCTTGTCAAACAAACCTTCTTCACTACAAGAAAAATGTGCATTAGCGACGGACGCTCTCCGTCGTTAATCCATCTCAAATCCGTCGCTAAACAGTTTAGAGATGGATTAACGATGGATAGCATTCGTCGCATAATCCTGGTCGCTAATTAGCAATAGAACTTATTCGTCGCTACTTTCGTTGCTAATTTGCGACAGATTAGCAACAGATATGATTCGTTGCGAGTACATCGCTATTTTAAATTAGGGACGGATAATATCTGTCGTGAGTCTATCGCTATTTTAAATTAGCAGCGGATATTATCTGCCGCTAATCTGCCTCTAAATTTAAAAAAAAAATTGCTCCATGCCTGGCGGTATTTTCGGCAGCAATAGGCCGGACTTGTACCGCACCACACATGCGTTGCACCCGAGCAGCCCGACCCGCCACTGTGGGCTCTTTTGCACAGAACCGGCATGCTCTCCAGTGCACTCTCCAGAGCACTCTCCAGCATGCTCTGAACCGCCACGTTCTCCGATTTTGCACAACGCAGTAGGTATTTTTTTTTTTAGGAACGATTTTTTTTTTTAGATATTATCATGACTGATATCTTTTACTATGCTTAGCACCATAAACTTAAAAATGCATCATTGTAAAAGTAAAAGCATGCAATACCTGTATCTAATCAGGCACATGTTTATATCCCTAGAGTGCTACCATTGCGATGATCATTTGACTATAGAACCACTTACAATTGCAATCTTATACAGTTTAGTTTCTTTGCCCTTTTGGGGGAGGCCCAATCTTTTCTGTTTTTTCTTAGTTTTTTTTTTTGCTTCTTGGCCTTCTCGTTTCCATGGTAATAAAATTTTATTGGTTCATATTCTTCTGTGCAGATTGGTGTTCTTGAAGATACAAGAAACCACACTCTTCACGGCATACTTGAGGTGCAGAAGTGTTTTAGAGGTCACCAAGCTCGCCACTATTTCAAAGAGATGAAGAGAGCAATAGTTGTGCTTCAATCCTTGCAGTTTGTGGCTATAGCAATTGTTTTACTGTGAAATGCCTATCCTTGCAGTTGTGAGGGAAGAGAGAGCACAAAGGGAATATGCAATGTTAATTCATAGGCACAAAGCTGTCTATATTATACAATGGCAGATAAAGTGCAAGATTGCTAAAAGAGAGTCTTTGGCTATCTGTGATGCTTCAATAGTGATTCAATCTGGTAGTATCATTTGTGCTGCTTATTGAAATATAAACATTATATGCATTGAGGTATGCTTTGTTGGTTTATTTATTGAATGAAATGGGCATGTGGTTTGAGGTGGAGCTGCATTCTTTTGGTTGGTTGTGTTCTATGCACTGGGAATTGATCAATGCCTTTAAATGGAAGGCCTTTTTTATCCCAATTCATTCTTTTGAGTTGTAATGTGTAAACAAGAATGTGAACCCAAAAAATACACATTACGTACATGTGTGCATGCATGCATGTGTGCGGGTTGGCTGGCTTGGATCCAATTGTTGAAGTCAGAATTAGTTTTCTGGATATGTTCAGCATGACCTGTTGCCATTTTCAAGTGCTAATGTTTAGTCCAATGCAATAATTTCACTGACTTCATGATTATAGAAATCTTAATCTAATAAGAAGCTTGATTTCTCCCCTCCTAGAAATCAAATCTTGAAATTTGTTAGCAATGAATAAACCTTCCATAATAGTAGTCCAATGTAGACATATTTAAAGGGATAACATTGTTTTTGGTGATTGGATATGTTACCAACATAATCTTGTGGTGGTTCAGTAGAATCAGTACCATTATACATGCATATGTATGCACACATGAACACACACACATAAATGCATTAATTGTTCTTGATCATGGCAATGTTAGGCACATGGTGTTGGCTCCATCTGGAAGGGCTACACTCTCTCGAAAGGTATCCAGCCTTGCCATGGTGTTGGTGATTGGATATGTTACCAACATAATCTTGATTGTTGATAGCTTCCTGCGTATTAGAACCCCTGTTAAAGAACAGAGTTGTAAACACCTTCAGGTAAGACATATATCATATTGTTAAACATGCACTGAATGTTGATGTTAAAGAAGCAGTGGTGCTTTTATGTACTGAATGTAAGGTGAAGTAATTTTTGTTTCGCTTTGTGTAATTGTCTTGTAGTGCTTTCGACTATGAAAACTTTATGGAAATAAACTCAAGAAAACCATCGTGGCGTTGTCCTCATTGCAATCAGTCTGTCAGTTGCACTAACCTGCGTATTGATCAAAATATGTTGAAGGCAAGTAATCCTTTTACTCAGATGCTAGCTTTTATTTTGCATACATGTTGCATACTTGACGATTTAGGCCTGCTATTTCGTGTAGGTGTTGAGAGAGGTAGGAAACAATGTATTTTTTATGTGTACTTTATCTTTTATATATAGCTTATATAAATTGTATAACAAGACATTTTTTCTCGATATTTATATTTCAAATATTTTTTTTTTTAAATTTTACGACAGATTAGCGATGGATAATATCCATTGATAATAATTGATTTTACGATGAAATATAATCCATCGCTAAAATTGCGATGAATTAGTGATGTATATGTATCTGTCGCAAAACCAAATCCGTGCTTAATTAGCGACGGAGTAGCGACGGATCATCATCGTCGCTAATTCATCGCAAATTAGCGATAGAAGTAATGACAAATCAGTTTTGTCGTTAATTAGCGACCAAGAATATGCGATGGATGCTATCCATCGCTAACACATTTAACGACAAATTAGCGACGAATAGCATCCATCGCTAATACACATTTTTCTTGTAGTGTGATATGCCAAATCACAAGCTATGTGTGATTTGGCATCCTCACCAGCCATGTGGTGATCAAAGCCACTGGTGGTGCCACTATGCTATCATGACCTCTGGTTCGATGATGAGCCATTCAACATTACCCCATCTCTCTCTCTCTCTCTCTCTCTCTCTCTATATATATATATATATATATATATATATATATATATATAGATATATATATATATAGAGAGAGAGAGAGGCTACTGCCGTGCATGCATGGGTAGTACGCAACTATCCTGAAATGAAGCCATGCACGTTATGGATGTCCATTAGTGGACATAACGCATGACGAGCACACAATACACTTAGGTTCAATTGCATTCAACATGAGCCATCCAAACATGGTCATGCAAATTCATCATGGCAAGGGGAACATTGATGTAATACCATGCAATTAGCATCTCGTGATTGGACGAACATGGTTGTTGTGCTGTCAATTCTTCCCCCTCCACAGCCATGTCTGTGGCAGCATGCAGCACCAGAGTCCATAATCAACCAAAGTCCACAGCAGCATTATTATCTACCGAGCTTGTTACAAACTTATGTTCAAACATCTATGTAAATTGATACTGTCGAACCAACGGGGCTCCGCGTGGTTGGTAGGAGCTGTCAGTGCACGTGTCTATGTGGTGGGAGTTTGCACGTTCAAAACCCCAGTGTTTTTTTTTTTTAATTTTGACCGTACAGATGCAATATATATACTTGATGTTATAAAGATCAGCTTTTGAAGTGTTCGATTCTGACACATGAGCAGGTTTTTATAAGGTTTGAAAAATCAAAAGTCCAAAATCTTTGTAAAATTTTGAGGTGCCAAATATCATTTTTTTCATCTAAAACCCATGATGTGTTCAGCATGATCGATTTGCAAGGAAATGATGCTTGGATCATATTTTTTATTTTAAAAAAACATGATTTTTAAGCCTTGAATATGCATGTAGGTCTTAAACCGTTACATTCCTATAAAATACATTATGTATGATGGAATTTAAGAAAAATATGAAAAACAGGCTTGCGGTAGACTAAAAAACTGGTAGGCAGCTATCACCTATTCTCTCTCTCTCTCTCTCTCTCTCTCTCTCTCTCTCTCTATATATATATATATATATATATATATATATATAGAGAGAGAGAGAGAGAGAGAGAGAGACCATCTAATCAAATGTCTCCCTTCTTCCAATTATTGACATCTAGACATTTTTCAAAACATGAAAACCGATACCTAACAATGCATTTAAAACTTTATAATACAAAATATTGTGGGCCATTGATTTTTTAATGCTTTCAAAAATGCATCTAAATATCAAGAATTCATAATCTAAAACATGTCCAATATCAAAACATGAAAACTGTTAGCTAACAATGCATTTAAAACTTTATAATACAAAGTATTGTGGGCTATTGATTTTTTAATGCTTTAAAAATGCATCTAAATATCGAGAATTCATAATCTAAAACATGTCCAATATGTAAAGCTCGATCGATTGTTAGAGAAGGAATGCCATTAATTTTCATTGGTTGTAGATTTTGAACCTTCTTTTGGTTAGAGAGAGAGAAGGTGGTAGATGTTAACCACTTTTCCAGCTAATCCGTTTTTTTTCATGTTTTCCTTAAACTTGAACATAAAGATGTGTTTAACATAGTCAATTTACTAGGGAATGACACTTTTTTTAATTTGTAACCTTAAAAAACTGCACCCAACACGAAGACCTGGTCGTGTTGGCTCAGCCTGCCATACCCCGGTTGTCGTGCCAGCAGCGTAAAACTCCAAGGCTAGGACCCCTGCTTCCAGAACCTATGCTACGTGTTGGCTTGCGCAGAGGGATGATGCCCCATAAGAATCGAACCTTGACTACCCGTCTAGCAGCCAAGGCCCTGCCCCACTACGCCAACCCCCTTGGGCTAGGGAATGACACTTGGTTCATATTTTTTGATAAAAAAATATTTTTTTAAACCTTCAGTATTTATAAAAATCTTAGACAGTCGATTTTTGAACCTTATAAAAACCTATCTGCATCTCAAAATCAGATGATCAATGTGTTCCATAGGCCCCTTTTTGTTAGGTCTTGTTAGGCCCCTTCAAAACTTGTAGTTTAAAGTATTTTTTCTCGTGTCTAACACCGTAGATGTGATCTATAGGTTTTGTTTAGTAGGAAGCAGCTTTTGGATTTTCAAAATCTGTATAAAAGTTTTTCTGGTGATCCAAAATCAATGGTTATGAATGTACCAGTTTTTCTCTGCTCATAAAAACATGTTTTATCCTAAAACGCTTAAAACCTATAGGGCAGAACAGAGCAGAACGAGAAATGGGGCCTAATATGTTCACTTATTTTATATATATATATATAAGAAAACTAGAATATGTTTGTTGGTTTGAATCAAAAGGAATCATTTTGATAAGGGGATTGAAAGGCTCCTGTTGGTTCTCTTCTTTCCTCTTTTCCAAGCCTTTACGGAGCCCACGAGCCAGTTAAAAGCACCCGCATAAGCACACCAGGTGGGAGTCGAACCTGGGAGGATGAGGATATTATCGTGTGTATCTAATTCATGGTTGAAGTACTGGCGGATTTTGTCCTGTTTGATTCTTCAAAATGGTTATAGAATCTTGTAGTTGTAAAGAGCTTAATTACCCACAGTTTTTTTTCGAACAGTTTTTTTCAATTCAACCTTTTTTGTTTCTAACATGAAACTGGGCTCAGGGGATGCTGGTTGCTGGCGGTCTTGGTTTACCAAACTATATCCCAACCCCCACCCACCATTTGAAGTCTTTGGAAGAGGGCCAGGCCTAACCACTCTGGACCCACCTGCATGTGATGTGGACCACAGGCCACATCAACCTTCTACTGGCAACTCAGCTAGGTCCAAATGCAGACAGTGGAGCAAGTCAAGGCTTTGTACCAAAAAGTGTAACCTGAGCTCATCTTGGACCCAAAACATTAAACAAATCACCAACTACAAATACAAAAATCTTAAGAAATTGACCACTGTGTCAAAGCTAAGCATTTCAATGAATACTAACAAAAGAGACTTGTGAATGTCACCCTTGTGGGATTCGTTCATCTTGTAGGGGCAACTTGTGAATGTCACCAAGTTGACGCCACCTTACAAGCTCGTCACCATGGGTGGCGTCCCTTGCCGCATGAACGAAGCTGGGTGTGCTCTCCTGTGAGCAGGAGAGACCTCAAGGGTTTTACCAACTGGAGGCCCGCCAATGTGCAGTGGGGGAGGGAGGGGTTTTCCTTTGGATTATCCAAAAAAAAAAAATGAACACCAATGATGGATCTGGCATGATGTCATGCATGATTTTTCTTTTCATGTCTGATGATCTAACGAGCAGGGCGGTACCTGTGTTTTATGGGGCCTGAGGCCGAGGGAAAAAATGGGTCCCTTATTAATAGCAAGAGTTCTGGGGCAGGGCCTCGAAATTTTTTGAGCCCCTATTAAAAATAGGCTCCCTAAAAATAGCCTCCCTATTAATAGTAGGAGTTTGGGGGGCAGCGCCTCGGAATTTTTTGAGCCCCCTATTAATAGTAGGAGTTCGAGGGCAGCGCCTCCAATTTTTTGGGGGCTCCTAAATTTTTTTTTTTTTGTTTTTGGTCCCCATTAAAAATGGAATCCCTATTAAAAATGGGCCCCTAAATTTTTTTTTGGCCTGGAGGCCATGAGGCCCAAGTCTCATTGGCCTCTTGACAGGTCCGGCTCTGCTAACGAGAATATGCAGTGGTTCTGTTGGTTTTCTTATGGTTTTCTGGTTTAGAAAAGCGTCTCCTAGGTAGGTGAGAAAGAGGGAAATGGCTGCATAATGATGAAGTTTGGTTAATGGAATCTGGAGATCAGTTTGCACTTGTGGTGAATAAGCTATGAGAATTCATTTTCATTAATTAAATCAATGTGATAGTTAAAACTGTTAATTATGATTTGAATGAAGCGATCTGCTTGCATATCTTTCTAAATCCTTAGGAGATTGCATTTATTGATTACTAAATTGGGTTTCCTTACTCGATTGCTCTCTCATATTATAAATGGCATGTCAAAAGATTTTGCTATTTGGTATGTTTTAATTGTGCCCATAGCATGCCCACTCATCTGGTTTTCCTTTAAAAAAAAGGACTGCTCATCTGGCAGGGGTGACTTGTGAATGTCACAAGTTCGAAATCCACCAGTGGCATCCCTTGCCGCAAGGTTGAATCTGAGTGTACTCCCCGGCGGGCAGCGGGGATCTTCAAGGATTTTACCAACCCGAGGCCGGCCAGCCGATGTGCAATAGGTGATTAGGGGAGGGTTTTCCCTTGGATTATAAAAAAAATTCTCACTGCATAGGGTAGCTCTTTTGTATTAACTAGCCGAATCTGGATCTTTTCAGAACCTGTGTTTTGGGATAGAACTGCAGGACCAATCAAGCAGCCAGGTGCACAACGGAAGTAGGGCTTTAACTCGTGGTATGAAACAATGTAAAGGCACTATTCATGTTCTATTTTTAGCCGCTACTTTTTTATGGCCTCTCTTCCAAATTAACATCAAGAATGCCTTCTTCTATGAAAGTTTTAAAGAGAAAGTTTACATGGAACCACCTGGGTATTCTGAAGATGATCTTCAGTTTATAATTTTAATACCTAAAATGGTTATATATGGTCTTAATATAGCTTCTTGTGCATGGTTTGATACCCTTTAGTGATGTGAGGTCACTTGATTTTGTGAGGAGTCAGTGTGATTATTCTGTTTTTATTCATTATATGATACATCACAATTCTGCTAGTCTCTGTGGACGACATTGTCATTACAAGAAGCAATACGATTTGTAGGGCATGTTACATAAGAAATTTTACATGAAAGATTTAGGGCATTTGAGACTTTTCTTGATTATATAGGTAGATCTTCGAGGTGATTCTCGTGTTAACTCAGTGCAAGTATAACATGGACGTCTTAAATAATATCCAAACATGGTTGTATCCTGATCGAGCTATGACGGGCTCTTTGCTGAACAGCGATAATGGTAGTGTGGCTTTCATATTCGTATTCATGTACTCAGTTTCGTAAGTGTTCAAGCCAAGTATGAGCCGGGTCAGGGTTGACCCGGACTAGCCCATATGACTAACAACGGGATTTGGGTTATAGAATCTCAAACTCGGACCGGTCCGCATAATTTTAGAAATTTATTTTTATTAAATATATATACAATATTTGGGTCAGTCGGTTACCCTGCAAAAATCATGACCCAAACCCGGCCTGCATATTGCTAGGGTGGCACATCTAATGCCCATATCCAGGAAATCGGGTTCGGGTCAGGTCGGGTACCCGATATAAATAGGACCCGTTGACAGCTATGAGTTATGAATTGGCAATGGCTCTTTACGAGAGCCTCAGTCATTTTCACCTGAAAAAGCCTTCGGCAAACTTGAATATCTTAATCTCTAAAGCATTACTAAACCATAAAATAATAAATCTCAGGATCCAGATTCTGTTGGCAACAGAAATTAAACACACCATCGCTGTACATTGTAATCTCTAAAGCATTACTCTTTTGCAAACTTGACATGAACATCTGACATCGGAATTGCTTTTCACTCATGCCTTGTTCTCAACTCTTTCCTTTTCCTCTTTTCTAGTGAAGTTCTTACTATCACTAAATTAAGTTTCCATTTAGGTTGGCCCTGATGATTGGGTTATTTGTTGCTGATTTTTTCCTCTCCTTCATAAGCTTTTGTGGTGATCAAATTCATCTCCTCTAAAAGGTTTTTGAGAACTAACCAGACCTAGAACAACTTGATGCCTCTATTATTGAGAAAATGAAAATCAAAGTAGGCTGTCTGTTGCTCTTGATGTCCTGCACGGTCGTTTGATGCCTAGTATTGAGCACAGTACCAAGAGAGGTCTTGGTGCAGATGGCCTCGTAAGCAAAGTTGAGCTGAACTGTTCCTTTCCCATGTTGATCGAGAACAAACTAAATTTCAAATTGATTGTTGTAAACACTAACCAAATAAACCCTGAAATATTTTCAAAAGACGAGTACTTCCTTGTCCTCTATAGCGGATATTAATATATGCTGAACCTGTACTTTTCTCACGTGGTGCAACAGCCGAAGGGAGTTTCTCCTGCTTCCCTTCCTGGATTGGAACAAATTGTATAGGAGAAAATAGTTTGTAATAGACTTTTGGTGACTACTCATCAGAGTTGTTCTTTTATGTTTAATCTCTTTGATAAAAAAATTCATTCCTTTCCAACAAAAATATAAAAAGAGGGCCATTGATTGGTGCAATGATGAAGTGTTCCAGCTGCCAGTGAGAGATCACGGGTTCCAGTCATCGTGCAGCCACTTCTTGCAAAAGGCAGAAGGTTAGGTCCGTCTCCAGTCTGTGCCTTGGGTATGACCCTGTTTTGAAAAATAAATAAAAGAAGATTTCTTCAAATTGTAGCAGAACATCGGATTATCATATGATGTCTCCATTACAAGTACATCATGATAATACCACAATGAACTTTTCACAGGTGGGTCACCTAAGGCAGGGTGGTCGTGGGGCCCCACCTGAGGTTTTCCTCGCTTTGGCGAGGGTTTCTCGTCATAAAAAAGATAATACCACAGTGAACTCATATATGGTGACATTTTGAATCTATGTAGACATTTTGAGGTTTTGATCTTGAATTTTTTTTTGTTGTAACAATATGGAATATTTGCACCACAGTGAACTCATATACCACAGTGAACTCAAATATTTGCAACATATATACTGGTCATTTGTGATGAATAATTTGGTTTATGCATCTAAAGATTTCACGAAATTGCAGCAAATATTTAGCGCGAACATTTCCTCTTTTTCCCTCCCCTTTTTGAGGGTCAGCACGAAGACAAAGTTAGATGTATGGTTATTCTGTGTTAAAAGTTCAGTCTAGGGCACACAGAGGGTAGCAAAGGAAGAAATGTATTGGGTTGTTCCGTATTAGCCTATAACACTAATTATTTGATTCTATAAAAAAAAAAACCACTAATTATTTGTTAAAGATCAATAATTATAACACTAGTGAAGCAATGTTCTTCACTTGTTGCATATGGAGTTGATGGGCACACCCTTAAACGTGAAGGAGACTGTGCTGCATCTTTTTTTCGACAGAAAAAGCTGGGGTTAGGCAGATCCTTACCAGTTATATAACTATACCATTGAGATTCAAACTTGCAACATCCCAACACAAGGTGACATGCACTAACCGCTGCTGCCAGACAAGCGGAACCCCGTTGGTGACTGTGCTGCATCTTTACCAACGACCATGGTAGCTAGAATTTTGTTTCGGTGCTTGCTTCTATTGAACATCGAAACAATAACTGCAGAATTTTTCAGTTTTTTGGAAAATGATGCATGATTTTCAAATTCCATTACCAACTCCAATGTCGGTGCAATAATTGCCCTTAAAACCATTAAATTAGATTGCTGGAACATATCAAGCTAAGATCACAAAGTAGAAATCTATAGAAACATGTTAGAAAGATAATCTTTTATGTTCTCTTGTTTTTCCTTTCCTTCCCTTTTGTCTTCCTAATATCCCAATGGTGACTCCCCTATTGCTTTTTATTTGAGTGAACTTTAACACATGAAAATAGTGAACTGAACATACTAAACAAGATCCAATTGTTAGATTTTGCACTTGGAGCTTAGATTAATGTAAATCAGGCATGTACCACCTTATGTTATAAATAGGCTTGTGAAGCAAACCGAGTAGCTTATGGCTCGGTTTGGCTCGTCCCAAGCTCGTTCCTGTTAGATTCGTTTAAATGGTGAGCTGAGAGCTCATTCATTATAGACAGGTGAGTCGAGCATGAATAGGGGTTGCTGATCTTGACTCGGCTCGTATTGTTTCATTTATATAGTATTTATATCATACATGTTGAGAAAAACATGATAGCTCAACTGGTTGGATTAAGATATTTATAACCACCAGGTCAGTGGTTCGGATCTCAGTATGGACCCTTTGTATATAAAGCTTGTACAGGTATAGAGGGCTTAGAGTTAGCAGGGTCCAATCTGAAGCTAATTTTGTAGCTAAATTTCTTGCCAAGATGGCAAAGGCCAGATAGGGGCATTTTTTTATGTAAAGTCATTATAATAATAAACTGGTAGGGGTCGACCAAACCCAGCTTGCCTTTCAAAAAAAAAAATAGCACCATCAACAGTAGAGGATCATTTTCATTTTATGTATATTGTGGCAAAATTTTTAAGACCCAATTGAATATTAATTATCAACTGTGTAATGATATTAGTATAGTAAGATAAGCAATAACAAAAGCTCTTCTATAAGATAACTGTACAATGATTTAGTTTCAGTCTCCAGTTTTGCTCCTTTGTCTGAATTATAAAATAAAAAAAAATAACTTCATATCTTTCCATTTGATGATTAGGGGCGCAAATACAGTTTCGGTAAACTCCGACCCTAATCTGACACTTTATTTTCAGAGAAGGGTCTTTAAAATAAGATTCTAACGTACATATAGGTGGGAGTTAATTAGGTTTGTCTCAACATGGATCTAGAACTGGTCCAAGTCCAACACATTTCGTCTTTCAAGTTTGGGAAGAAAAGGAGCAGCAGCTACGCTTTGGCCGTCACTACATATTGGGTCTAGATCAATGTCACAGATCCTATTCTTGGGGGAATTCTCGGCAGGAGAAAATCAATGGCGATATCTTGTAAATTCTGTTTGTTTTTTTTTTAAAAAACTTAGGAAATGTTGGCATATATAAAATATAAAATATATAGTATGTATATAAATATAAATAAATAGGCAAAATGTTGAAAAAACATAAATTTTCAGTATCACATCTAGGAGTGTCAACGGCTCGGGTTTACCCGGACCAAACCCTACCGATTAATACATGGACCTGGGTATAGTTTGTGAAATTTTATACCAGACCCGAGCCCGACCCGAGTTCCGATTAAGACCCTCAATTTTTTTAATGTAAAAATGATAAAAAATTATTCTTTTACCGGGTATGGTCCAGGTCTGGTTCATGTAGTTCTTATCGGGTTCGGGTATGGCTTCTCTTATAGTAGACTAGATTAGACCCGGGTTTGGACCTGATACCATACTAAAAAATCTGGTCCATCTGGTTGGGTCCGAACCAAACCTGACCCGTTGATACCCCTAATCACATCTGACTCTAAAGATGTTACAATAAAACCCAACCGTTGTCTTGCTGGGTGAGAATGTGCTGATTCAAACAACTCGGCTTGAAAACAGTCTAATATGATCATAGGTCTTGGTCCTTGTCACCTAATTAATTAACCTTGTTTTTCTTTTAGGCGGAGGGAAAGCCCTCATTGTCAGACGTCCGGTTGGTAAAACCTTTAAGGTTTCCCTGCCCACCAGGAAGTGCACCCACTTCAATCTTGCAGCAAAAGATGTCTTTCATGAATATGAACTCATGATGCTCTTGTAAAATCGTGAAACCCAAAAATTCACACACTCATGCACAAGAAAACAATGTTTTAAAGCGGTTGGGTCCAAATGTAACCTACGTCCACTATGGGATCTCTCTCTCTCTCTCTCTCTCTCTCTCTCTCTCTCTCTCTCTCTATATATATATATATATATATATATATATATATATATATATATATATATATATATATATATATATATATATATATATATATTCTCACACACCAGGGGAGCACTTCTCCCTTTTTATAGATAGTTCCATAAGTAACACGTTTTTTAGGATTCTTCATGTACAAGAAGTCTCAATTACATTTTGACTCTTTGAGATTGCAATCATGTTTACAACTATTTTCAGTAAGAGTCTTCGTAGGTGAGAGGTTCCCCCTTTCCTTTTTTCCTTCCAGTTGCCTTGTAAGAAAAGAGTCCATATTCAGTACAGTCACCAAGGTGGAAGTCCTTATTAGGATTTTTGTTTTCAACATTAGATCTTAACCTCTTGGTAGAACCTTTTATAATTATGTCATCAATATATATTAAAATATACATATTTATACCATGTTCATGGCAAATAAGAGAGATGAATCGGCATGAGACTCCACAAAATTTAGTTTCTTTATATGCGCATTTAACCTTTGAAATCATACATGTGGGGCCTATTTCAAGCCATATAAAGCCCGACTAAGTTTGCCCACATAATAGGGATGTTGCTTGTCTTCCAAACCTAAAGGTTGACTCATATAAACTTCTTTCTTTAGGAAACCATGTAAGAAGGCATTATTAATATCTAACTGATGAATCTATCAATTATATCTAATGACAATAGAAAAAATGGTTCTAATTGATATCGGTTTGATGACATAACTAAAGCTCTAAAAATACCCCTTGGCCACCAGACGAGCTTTGTATCTGACGATGGTCCCATAAGCATGATGTTTGATTTTATATATCCACTTGCAACTAACTACATTGTGAATATTAGATGATAGAACTAGAGTCTAGGTCGGATTAATTTACGGGGCATTTATTTCATCTTTCATGTCATGATGCCATTTTGTATCCTGGACGACTTGACTAAAATCATGTGGTTCATTTTCTTCTTACAATACTTCAGTCAAGAGTCTTATATGAACAAGATACTTCATGAAAAAGAATGATCTTAGTTTTAACGTATCATCATGGGATTTGGTTATCATGTGGTGAGTTTTATTGAGATCAGTTTGGTTGACTTCAGGGTTTGGTTCAGACAGCTTAGGGTTAGGTACTAGGTTTGACTCATTGGTGGGTGCATTGTTTGACTCATTGATGGCATGGATGAATTTGAGGCAGAGTCCATATTTTCAAGGTTTTGGTTTTGGTTTTGGTGTTCTGGTTTTTATGGAACATAACTAGGGCTGGCTATCACAGAAGCAGACAAGGTGACAGGTGAGAACGTTTTAGGAGAGTTGTTGTAAGGAACATCCAAAGGTGTTTGGGTTTGTGTGGAAGTTTGTGTCCAAGAGAGAGTCGAAGGATTCTTATTACGTATTTCAACATGCTGAAAATTGGATTCATTAAATATAACATGTCTAGAAACCAAAACCCTTCTTATAACAGGATCATAGCAAATATAGCCCTTGTAATTTGTATCATATCTGATAAATACACATGCTTTGGACTTGGGTGATGGTTTTGAGTAAACATAAGGTTTTAGGTACAAGTAACATGTGTAACCAAAAATTTTAAGATGTTCATATCCAGTAACAATATTTAACAATAATTTATATGAAGACTTGTCACCCAAGTTTGGACTTAGAAGCTGATTAATCAAGTACACACCAATACAAAAAGCATCAACCCAGAATTTAACATCTAAAAATACATGAACCAAAAGACTCATCAATGTCTCACGAACATGCTTATGTTTACGCTCAATAATGTCATTTTGTTGAGGCGTGTATGGGCAAGTGAGCTACCTTATTAAAAAAATTAGAGAAAGTACCACTAACAAATTCTTCACCTCCATCACTATGAAAAATTTTATTTTTTCTTTCAAACTAATTTTCAACTATGACTATGAAGTTTTCAAAACATGATAAGGTATATGATTTTCTAATCAAAGAAAAAATCCATGAAAAATGTGAATAGTTGTCAATCAGAAGTAGGTAGTAAGAATATCATTCTCACAAAGGAAAATGTTTGGGCCCCCACAAATCGGCATGCACAATCTCAAGAGGTGAGCTAGCAAAAAAAGCCTTTTCAAAAGAGAGTTTATGAATTTTGTACACAATACAACTAGAGCATAAATAATCATCATTGCTACATGAATTTTTATTATAACATGATATCAAGTTATTTTGTTTGAGTAAATTTAAAGTTCTAAAATTAATATGTCCCAAATGGCAATGTCAAACGACCTTAAAAAACTTATGAGAGACATGAACAAAGTCGGCTTCTTCTATGGCAGATCCATAATTCTCCTTCTTATGTTAGGATTGACTCGATCAGGCGTACAATCCACCCCTACTCAGTCTTCTTAGGAGAATAGTTTCATTCCTTCGATCCTAAATATAAAACCCATCAACATTGAATTAAAAAACATAGTTATTATCTCGAGTGAACTTGATAACTGACATAAAATTCTTCTTTATGATAGGAACACGAAGAACATCTAAGAGAATAAACTGATTCAAAAGAATATTACTTATGTTTGTAATTGGCAGATTCTCTCAAATACCAACCATAACTTCATCATGTCCATGATATCCTAACTTGTATACTATGCTCTTATCGTCTATAGTCATGTGATGTGTGGCTCCTGTATCTGAAAACTGGTGTAAGTTTTATGAAATAGATTTTTAAAATATATTTTTTAATAAAAATGGTTTTGTGAAAGTCAGACACCAAATAATAAAAACCGATTCACACTAGGTTGAGATCCAAGTCGAACTCAGGAAACAAGAGAAAACTTTGTATTCCATAGAAATCTACTCTTTATTGCCTTAAAAATAAAAATAATTAATTAATTAATCAACTAAGACTATGGCCCTCCGCAGAGAGCTTAAACAAATAATAATTAGTTACAGGCTTTTTACAAATTTAAATTAATAAAATAAACAACACTAATCTAAAAGAAAAAAACAGGGTCTTCAGTGCTTGAGTTTCTAGTCCTTTCTATCTTCAGTGCTTCCCTCTTTTGCTTATTTTTCTCAAATTTTATTGGTTGATGACCCTTTTGAGGGCTCGAAGGGCCTTTTGAGGGGACCTCAGAGGGCTCTTCAGGGGTACTTTTGAGGGCCTACTGAACATTCAACCGCTTTCCTGCAAAACAAAAAAAAAACGAGCAGAACAACACCAAGAAACACTAGCTACCAAAATCTAATATTTCAAACAAAAAAAATCAAGAACTACTCTAACAAACTAACTAATAAACTTGTAACAAATAACTAACATGTAACAACTAAATCACTAAAAGACAAAATAACAAACTAACTAAATAAAGAAACTAACTTATAACAAACTAATAACAAATTAACTAAAAGACAAAAACTAGTAACAAACCAAACTAACTAGCAAGAACCATATGATGTACGGATGCAACTTCTTTAACAAATCTAAAACAAACTCATGAAGAATGAACTAAAACTATCTAGCCTAACTACTTAATTTAAGCAAATTAACTCTAAATACAGGAATCGGCTAATGTATGTTAAACTAACTAAACATGCAATATTAAAATCTAAGCTAACATTCAATTAACATGAGGCAATGTAAAACTAAATCTAACTAATATCTAATCATGTTGTACGGAATAGCTAATAAACTAATAACACGGTCTTAAATAAAATCACAACTAACTAAACTATCTAATATAACTACTTAATGAATTAAAAGAATAACACCAAAATCAGCTATTTTTTTTTCTAAACTAACAAAACTATAAACTTGAAATAAGAACTAACCTGACGTGAACTATTCAATTAAACTGACTGAATTAAAAATTAAAGCTACAATAATGATGGGGAAAATGTAAACTATGCTAACAAAAAATGATAATTGATAAAAAGGATAATTCAACTACAATAATTTATTCTAATCTAATGTCTAATTAAATTTAATTGAACTAGTCTAATTTATCTCGTTAAACTAACACTACACTAATCTAATTACTATAAGAATAAAATCTGACATGAATTAAAATTGTAAAAAAACTACAATTATCTATAGCTATTTAATCGACTAATAATTGAATCTATCTAAAAACGATAATCGGTAATTTTAAACAACTAATTCTAATCTAATTAATGGATTAAAAAAATTTTGAATTAAAAGAATAACTATCTAACTGATAAAAGGAAACAAAAATTAAATTTAAGCTATTCGACTGAATTTAAAAAATAAAATAACTAATTATTCTCTATCAGTTTATCTACTTTAATCTAATAATTAAATAAAACTAACTAAAGCAATTAACAAAAATCACAAACAAGAATTAGGAATTGAATAAACTAACCTAATACTAGAAATAATAAAAAAATACTCAGATCTAATTATGAAAATTAAAAAGATTATAAAAACCCTAAATTGGCTATTTTAGAAATATAACTAAATTAAAACTAATTAATATAAAAAATTTAATCTAAACTAACCTAACCTAGATCTAACATGAACTGAATTAAAAATTACTAAAATATTAGAAAACTTTATCCTAAATCTATCAATTTGAATAAAATAATATTATTCTACACGAAATAAAGAAAATTAGCTAAACTAAATTAAGCTTTTTTATTTTTTTTATTTTATAATGAATAAAAACAAGTAATCAAAACTAAATGGAACACGTGAACGAAGATTAACCTACGCTATATGCCATGATGCAATATGATGCATGTATTCTATGAAATAAAAAAATAAAACTAATCTAAATAATAAACTACGGAGAGACGGAGGAGAAGAAACATACCTCATGATCTATTTTCAATGGAGGGGTTGAGAAGAAGACTATGGTCTTTCTCTGGGCTGCACGTAGCTTCAACGATCGGGACAAGAAGAAGCCGGCGAAAGCAAGGATTAGAAGTAAGATGAAACATGAAGAGAAATAAGAACCGAGGGAAGAATCGGCCAAGAGTGGAACGGGAGAAAAAAAGAAGAGAGGGAGAGAGGTAGAGTTATATGAAATCTAAGGGAAAAACACCTCCTATGGCTAGAAAAATACTATTTATAATGCAATTCTAAGTTAAAACTAAAATTTCTAAATAGTCTAACTAAGTTTTAAATTTTTTTAAAACTACACTCTTCTAAAAACATGTTTTATAAAAAGTCACTCCTAATCAAAGTAAAATACTAGTTGGAATTCCTAAACTAATTAAACTATAATTAAAAAAGTCCTAAACTAATCAAAACACTAAAAAATGAAGGGAAAGGTTTAAAAATATGATTTTACCTTTATTTTTTAATTTAAAACAGTTTCTCAAAAACACTGATAAGAATGGGTTTTTAATATGACTTTTGATGGATCATGCGTAGAATAGTATGAATAAAATACATAAATTATGCATGATCAGGTACCAAGAGTTGTGTTGCATGTTGTTTAGTGCCATAGCTACAAAGGCTTTCAAGATATCATAACATGTGTGTGTCATGTGGTTCCTATATCCACAAAATTGACACACAACCTAACTGTCTCAACCATCACATTAAGGGGTTCCCTGTTGGCCTTGATTTGTGTTAGCATTAGTGTTTTGATAGTCTTGGAAGAAGGGTTAAAATGGTCGGCTCCTCTCCCACGGCTATTGTAACCTCAACTATGACCTTTTGGAGAAAATAAGGTGGTCATAAAAGTTTAAACTTATTGGGGAGACTTGAGATTCAATATTTAAGGTCTCTTCTCTTGGTTTAACAAGAGATCAAAAATTTTACTAAAACTTTGGAACTTGTTGAGGGTAGAGGTGGTAATAGTAGTAATGAAACTTTCGTACTTTGGAGTTAAGTCATTTAAATTGTACTAAACTAGATCTTTGTAAAAAAACTGGTTCTTCAATAGCACAAAGGGAGTCTGCAAGAAACTTGACATGATTAAGATATTCTAACATGCTCTTATCCTCTTTTTTGACGTTTTGGAGGTCACATTTTAATTGAAGGATCTTGAAATTAGAGTGAGATGTGCAGGATTGTTCCAATGCAATCCATGTGTCCCAAGTAGAGGGGATCCAAATAATTTATCCCAGTACGACCTCAGTAATGGTGGTTTTGATTCAACTCAATATGAGTTGGTCAGACTGCTTCCAAGTAACAAAATCAAGATTAGTAATGAGTTAATTACCTTCTATTACATAATGACATGGTGTTGGATACGATCCATCAATGTACCAAATGAGATTCTAACTATACTATATTTGAGCGTGCCATAATAAGTAATTGTTCATATCCAATTTGATGGACACCAAGGAAGAAAACACATTTCATTGAATAGCTTGGCTAAGAACCAATGAGGTTGAGATTGACACTATCACCACCAGCAAGGATAGAGATTGAACTAGCACACTAGCTTGTTGGAGCCAATAGGCTCGGATACCATGTAAAATCGTGAAACCTAGAAATTTACACTCATACACAAGAAAAACATCTTAAAGTGTTTTGATCTAGATGTGACTTGCATCCACTATGGGATCTTTCTCTCTCTCTCACACACACACAAAGGAGCTCTTCTCCCTTTTTATAGATAGTTCCAAGAGTTGCACATTTTTAGGATTCTTCATGTACAAGAGTCCCAATTACATTTGGACTCTTTGTGATTACAATCATGTTCAAAACTACTTTCATTAAGAGTCTTCTTAGGTGAGAGGTTATCATTTTCTTTCTTTTTTCCAGTTGCCTTGTAAGGAAGGAGACCTTGTTCTGTACAGTCACCAAGTAGGAGCCTTGATTGAGACTTGTATTTTCAGCATTAGATCTTTCCTTCACATCGTGTAGATTCATTTCAATGTGTTGACCAGGCTGATGATGACCCACTTCAATGTGTTTTGGATCTGAATCTTCTTTTTATAGTTTTGTCAACTTGGTGACTTTCACAAGTTGCTCTTACCAAAAGAGCAGAGCCCTTGTGGGCACTTAATTAACCATTCTTAGTAAAACAAAATAACCAAGGGTGTGCCATGAATCTTTGGATCAAGGCATTCAACCCAAACATTGATCCAACCTCCTTTCAAACAAGTGATAACAAATGCTCATATGTGAGATCCATACTATATAGTAAAACGCCTCCATATCCTCAAATCGTACTCTGATAGGGGAATATCTAGGTAGAGATCTTCATATCTCGGGTCAAGATGCTTTCTCTTTTTTCAGAGCATTGGGTTGAGATCCTTGAGATCTTAGATTTGAGTGCATCAAATGCACCCTAAAGTCTAATGTTTTTTATATTTACACGAAGAAACCACCCTCAGGATCAGAGACCTAATTGTGTTGGCTTTGCCTACTGTACTTACAATCATTGTCCTGGCAACGTAAAACTACGTGGGCTTACCCCTAAACTCCAATGTTTTCTACCCTAAAGTCCTCCAATATTTTTTCTTTAATATCCTCGGTGGGTTGATCACACTTAGCTAGCAAGGGGTGTGTGAAGACACTCGAGATGAAGGATGTCGTATCAAATCCCATTGCTTCTAGGATGTACCCCATCATTTTTTGTGGTTAGTCTTGGTCATAGTTAGCAAGCTCACGGTTTGAATTGGCTTACTCGCCAACTCGGGACTTTTTTTGTAATTTACTCAGAAAATTAACAGCTTGGAAAATGAAGCTTTCCATTTTGAAAACATGATAAAAAGGAAAATTTGCATTTATAAGCCAACCTTTTGCCTTTAATTCCAAAAATAATCCTCACATTTTTTAAATTTCAGTTTTTTAGAGACTGACAAACAAGGGCCTACACTTATTATTGTCCTTTAAGTACATTCATCATTAAGGGTACGTTCGGCTGCTTCTTTCAAAAAAACATGATTCAGAATCACTTTCTAATTTGCTTGAGATTCATAATCACATGGGGTCTCATGTGATTTTGAATCTTGAGCAAATTAGAAAGTGACTCTCATTTGCAAAGGCAAATGAGATTCAGTTTCTCACAACTTAACTTTTTATGTTCGGTTGCTTATACAAATCAGATTCACTTTCTCATTCAAATGAGAAAGTAAAGCAAAATGATCCAACCCAATGTGTCCTAAGAGTTCAAACTGGTTACCTTTTCTTTTCCTTTTGAGGATGAATAAGTATTTTTTAATTTTTAAAGGATAATGCAGAAAACCAAAAAGTAAGAAGATAGATATTTGACATGAGATCCCTATTTGACTATTTTCAGGAAAAGTATGACAAATATCTAAAATTTAAAAAAAGTGGAGCTCATTTTTTAAATTATGTGCAAAAGCTTGGCTTCCCAAAAAAAAAGTTCCACGTTGTTAGAAAAGACTTTTCAAAAACTAACATTTTTTTTAATGATGTGGAACCCTCAAAGTAAAGAAAACCTTGTATGAAGCCCCATGACCACTGTGCCTTACATGCGGCCCACCTTTGAAGCTACAGACACACCAGTGTGCCAATGTGATTTTATTTGGTGCCTTCAATTCAGCACCCACGCAATCACCCTACTGGCCACACAATGAATCCAGATCAAGTGCACAAATATTTGTTTATTAAGCACCTGATTGACCTCCATCAAGCCTTGGGCCCCACAACTAACAAGCCCTGCCCCCAAGATGGAGGGTGATCAGGTGCTTAATCCACAAATATTTGTGCAATCATATTGCATATGGTCTTTTCATCGCGGGCAACTCTCTCAGTGGAATACAATTGTTAAACTGGCCTTATTGTATAATAAACACAAGCAAAAACACTTTTTTGTACCATGAAACTAACTTTTTGGCTAGCAATGTTATTTGTGTGAAGGTGATGGCAGAACATTTGTTCCATCATATTGCACCTGATTTGGTGAATGCACACCCTTCATTCATAACTGACAGGCCTACCCCCAAGATGGAGGGTGATCGGGTGCCTAATGCACAAATATTTATGCAATTATATTGCACCTCATCTTTCACTCCTTTCAAACTCTGTACAAAGATATTAAAATGTTGGTGAATACAAAATTGTGGTTCAAGCAACTGATAATTGGCCCACCATCCGCCAAAATTTTTGGAAAATGAAGAAGGGTCTGGTGTTGCTGGATGATCTAGGTGTGGTGGGGGGTTTGGGAGGGAAAAAAACACTAGATCAATGTTGTCAGTATCGGTATTGGTATCAGCCCTGGATTGTTTGGCTAGTGATTCAGGTGAATCAGCCAATACTGATTCTCAAGTGAATCGTTCTAAGTTGGCTAAAAAATAATTAAAAATATTTCATGCCAATCAGAATGTGAAACATGTTAAAACTATTAAAATAATATTAAAAAAATTAAGCAATTTTTTATATTTATTAAAAAATAGTTGATCCGGGTTAGTATAGTATCAATTTTTTGCCGATATTGACAGCATTCCACTAGAGTGTTTAGATGTCAAAGAAAGTCCATTCAATCAATTATTTTGGCAATACAGTCGGACCTGTTCTATGCAGCTAAATTATAGTGGACCTGAAAAAAATATGAGACTCTTCTTGGAATATCAGCCAAAATGTTAAACTCTGAATGAAATATTTTCATATCCAATTCTTGACTTTCCCACCATCCCCAATGGACACAAAACTAAACCAAAAAGAAGAAGAAGAAATGCGCCTTTTGAGATTGAGACCTTAGTTCCCATAAACGGGGACGGGTATGTGAGGGCTTAAAAAGTTTAAGATATATTTTTATTTGAAACAGGTTTAGAAAAATATTGATATAATACATATTGATATGGTTTCCAAAAAAAAAATGATGCGAGTTTTCTAGGCACTTGAATACTCAAGTGTAGAATTTTTGTAGGGTGAAGCATACGTTGTTATGCTCGAAATCGCTAGGAAGATCCACACTTTCAACTCTCTTACAATTGAATGCCTTTGTTCATTGTATGATCACATACTATTCCACTATATTTATAACCTTGTAAAGAGTTCAAGTTTGTGACAGATCCCTTTAACCCCAAGTGACACATCTCTTTGCAATTCAAGCATAGTAATTGTTGGGATAGCCTCCCAACAGTCACCTTATGATCATATAGCCTTACATCTCCCACTTGGCCATAAGGGATATCCTATATTTCTATGCTTGTTCTTAACTGGAACCTTATATACACATTTTCTGAGTGATCTTTATTCATTCACCACTTAGACATATCTGAGTCTCATTTGACTCACATGTTTAGTGAAAACATCCTCGGTGACTCCCTTGGTTAGCGGATCTGCTACCGTGTCACTTGAAGGAATATAATTCACCGCTATTTCATTTTTCATAAGCATATCATGAATATATTGATATTTAACTTTAATATGCTTACTTTTAGAGCTATTGACTCTTGTTTGTATTAGTCTTATAGCAGCTTTATTGTCACAATAAAATTAAACTGGTTCTTTTGAAATATCTAATTTTAACTCATTTAGGAAGTGATTTATCCACACACCAAATGTGGCTACCATGTTACAGGCAATATGCTCAGCTTCTTGGGTATATTGTACCACACACCCTTGTTTCTTGCATGACTATGCAATTGCCCCACCTCCTAACATAAGTACATAACTAGAAGTGGACTTTGTTTCATCTCTATCACTAATAAAGTTAGCATCTGAATAACCTACAAGCTTTAAACTATCTGACTGATAGCATAGCTTGAGTTTCTTAGTTCTCTTTAGATGTCAAAAAATTCTTTTCACTACTTCTCAGTTGGAGTGCTCACGATTACTTTGATATCTACTTGCTAGACTTACAACAAAACTTAAATCAGATCTAGTGCAAAGCATTGCATATATCGGGCTTCCAATTATCTGAGCATAGGGAACATTCAACTTTTCTTGTTCATCTCATGGACTGTCATTTTTACTAAGTTTTAGACTTTTTACTATTGGAGTTCCCTTTGCCTTGGTACTTTTCATTCTAAATTTCTTTGAAATGTAGTCAAGATATTTTTTTTTGACTTAGACATAGCAATCTCAATTTTCTATTTTTCTATATCTTAATTTCATGAATATATGAAGCTTCACCTATATTCTTCATTTCAAAACAAGAATTTAACTATGATTTAGTCATATTTATCATATCTATGTCATTTTCTGCAATTAATACATTATCAACATAGAGGGATAACACAGTAAACTTACTCTCATTATTTTTTGCATATACACGGTAGTTTAGACTATTTGCCTCGTAACCCAATTTGGTTATAGTATTATAAAAAGTCAAATACCACAGTGTTGGTGACTACTTAAGTTCATACAAGGATTTATTCAACTTGTATCTTTTATCCTCTTGACCTTCAATTTCAAAACCTTCTGGTTGTTGCATAAGAATAATTTTATTTAGTTCACTATTTAAGGTCATTTTCACATCCATTTGATATAGGTCAAGATTAAAATAAGCTACCAATGCCAAAATGATACGAATAGATGCTAGTTTGGCTACAGGGAAATAAGTTTCTTCATAATCAATCATTTCTCATTGAGAAAAGTCTTTTGCTACTAATCTTGCCTTGAATTTATCAATAGATCCACCTGCCTTGAGTTTTTTTTTTAAAACCGACTTACTATCAATTGCCCTATATCCATTAGGCAATGTGGCTAGTTCCCAAACTCTATTCTTTTTTATGGAGTTTGACTCATCTTTCATTGCTTCTTTTCATAGTTCAGATTCTTTTGAAATAATTGCATCCTCAAAACTCAGGTTATCAAAAGTTTCATCTAGATCTATGGAATAGCATAATTCCTTACTCAAGAATGTATAATAATCGTTCAGATAAAATGAAGGAGTTCTTGTTCTTTTCTGTCCAATTATTGATTGTGAAGTTTGCTCATTAGTCACAATTGGATCATTCTGCTCTAACTCTTGAGTAGGTACCCTAGAATCATTTATGATGTCTGGAAAGACACCATCATCTTCATTATCAAAATTACTTTCTTTAGTTTCAAGAAACTCTACTTCTTTATTCTTTATAAATCTTTTTTCAGGATTATATTGACAATATTCCTTTGATCCTTTTGGGTATCCTATGAGGATGTATTTGATAGTCTTACTATCTAACTTGTCTCTCATCTCGCTAGGAATCAACACATGAGCATGTGACCCCCACTTTCATAAATAACTCAAATTTGGCTTCTTGTCAGTCCATAATTCATGGGGTGTAAGATCTACAGCCTTATAAGAAACTTTATTTAGAATATACATAGCGGTGCAAATTGCTTCTCCCCAAAATTTTTTGGAAAGATTTGCATGTACCAACATGGACCTTGTCATATTCATTAAAGTTCTATTCTTTCTTTCTGCTACACCATTTTATTGAGGTGTATAAGCCATAGTTGTATGAGGAGTTATGTTATTATCATTTTAAAATGTCTTAAACTCTTCAGAGTTATATTCACCTCTTCCATCGGATCCAATAACTTAGATTTTTCTTTCTAGTAATCCTTCAACTTAATGTTTATATACCTTAAACTTTTCTAAAACTCCAGATTTTTTAGAGATTAGGTATATGTATTCATACCTTCAGTAGTCATCTATAAATGTGATGAAATATGATTTTCTTTCATCTTCTTTTACTATTAAGGGTCCACAAATATCTATATATACTAAAACTATTAAGTCACATGACCTACTTTATTTAGGAAAAGGTTTTCTAGTCATTTTTTCTGATATGCATGGTTCCTATCTTTCAAATTCTATATTTTTAAGAGAAGGTAATAATCTCATGCTAATTACTTTTTTATTTTATTAACATTTACATATCCTAACCTTAAATATCATAATTATGTATCGACATTAAATGTATAATTAATATAACTAGAAATATTCATTGCATTATTTATAGAAGGAGTTACATTTAAATGAAAGAGACCTTGGTCAGCATCATAGAAACCCTTAAGCTTCACTTTTTCATCTTTTTCAATAGTGACCTTGTCACCCTGGAAGCGGATTTCGAAGCTCTTTTTAGCAAAATCTCCTATTACTAAAATATTCCTTCTCATGAAAGGTATGTAAAGTACATTTGTCAGTAGAAGACTAGTCTCTTCTATTTGGAGCCTGTAGGTCCTTATTCCTACTACATCACTATATGTGTTATTTCTCATATACACCTTGTGATCTTCTGGCTTCAGCTCTTTCAACTATACGAGCTCTTCTTTTGACTTAGACACATGTCATATCGGTCCTAAATCAATCCACCATCCTAGGAGATCACTATTTGCAATCAATGATTTAGACACAATATAAATTATTTTTCATTCTCCATTTACTTTCTTTCCTGAATTTTCTTTTCTAGTTTTATTTGGGCAATTATTCTTAAAATGCCCAATCTTTTCACAAAAAAAATATATGCTCCCTTGATTGCAGTCATGAAGTTCTTGGTTTGCACTGGACGCTTCTTGTTAAATTTATTCTTCTTAAATTTATTGAACAATGTGCCTTTAATTAGGCTTCAACCTATGAGAGGTTGCTGAGAAGGATTCTTGGGTATTCATGATTTTTCCCTTTCTTTCTTTTGACATATGCTCTTGCTCAAAAGCTAATTGCAAAGGAAGCTCAGTTAGAGATAGATTTTTCTGGTTTAACCTCATGGCTATTGACACCATCTTCCAAGTTGAAGGAAGGTTGTTTAGTATGGTGGAGATTTGCATTTACTCAAGAATATTATTTTCAGTTATGGCTAAGACCTTAATCATTACGAGCATTTAATTCACATGATTGATTACATTATCTGATTCTTTTATTCTGCATGTGTTGTATTGCTCCAAAAAAAGTTGAATGTGGGTTTCTGAAGTCATATCATACTTCTTTCTGACTTCTTCCATCATTTTTTTTACGGTGCCAAAGTCTTCAAATACTCGGATGAGGTCATCTTGCATGAATGTTAGAAGAGTGGCTCAAGCAAGTTGATCATCCTCGATAAACTTATTATAAGGTTTCTTCTCTTCTTCACTAGACTTATTAGTTAATAAAGATTTTACATTATTCAATACATGCAAAGTCTTGTCATGTGTTAATAGATATTTCATTTTTCTTCTCCACAATCCAAAATTCATCTCATTTAGTTTTTTAATTTTGGATAACTCAGCTATGACTACTCGATTTGTCATTTTTCTAGTTGTAAACAAATATTATGATTAATAAACTTATTTCAACTAATATTTGTCAATGTTACTAGTAGTGATCCTTTTAAACAAGTTAACATGTAATAAGGCACTTAAATGTGCAAGAAATGCATAAAAAAATTTGTTAAATTCTAAACACTTTTAATAAAAATAAGTACTAGGTAGTTTTTAGAAACTCAGGACCACCTTTTTGCAATTTTAAAAAAATAAAAGAAGAGGCTTTATGTAAGCAAAAATACATAAACCTCTTTCTGTAACTTTTTGAGTTTATCAGGAACCACCTTTTTGCAATTTTCAGAAAAGCAAAAGCCTCTCTAAGCAAAAACAAAACAGAAACTTCAAAATAAAAAATTTCTGAGTTAAACAGAAAGATCCAACCCTCTTTTTGTAAATTTAGAAAATCGAGAGTTTGTTTCTATAAAAAATGATTAGAGGCATATTTTTGAAAAAATCATAAAATAAGCCTCTTTCTGAAATTTTCAGAAAACAAACCCTTTGAGCATAACTTTCAAGGGGGTCCTTAATGAAATTAACTAAAATATATGGACTTAAACATAAAATAAATTTAGTTTTTTTTTAAAGAGAAAAAATTGAAAGAAGAGGGTTCTCGACCCTTTTCTTCCAAAACCCTAACTTTTGCCCCCATTTCTTTTGAGAGAATGGTTGCCTACGGTTTTTCGGAAACGACTCACCGGAGAGGATGAGTCACCTGCACGATGGCAGAGCATCCACCTACACGACAACGATCCATCGGAGCGTCCTGCCCCCTTTTCATTTGGGAGAATGATTGACGTAGTTGTTGCATGCAGTTTTCCGGCAAGGATTCGCCGAAAGTAGAGGAGCCCAGTCAACACATTGCTCTCAGCATTAGGCAGCACCCCCAATGGCCGATAGGCAATCCGACGAGAGGAGATGCAGAGCGAGAGAAGAAAGGATCTGACCCACCAACAGAAAGATATGGTGACAGACCACCACCAGCCATTGACGAGGTGTTTAAGAACAGAGGAGGTCCTTTGTGTTTTTTTTTTTGTCCCCGCTCTTTCGCCGCTTTGATACCAATGTAGGCACTTGAATGCACAAGTGCAAAATTTCTGCAGGGTGAAATATACTTTGTTACGCTCGAAATCTTCAGGGAGATCCACACTCTCAACTTTCTTACAATTGAATGTTTTTGTTCATTGTATGATCTTATACTATTCTAATGTATTTATAACCTTGTAAAGAGTTCAAGTTTGGGACGAATCCCTCGGAAAAATCTCTTCAGCCTCCAAGAGACACGTCTCTTTGCAATTCAAGCGGTTGGGATAGCCTCCCAAGAGTCACCTTATGGCTATATATTTTTATAAAGATAACCATACATTAAAATGGTTAAACATAATATGTAAATCAATTATTATTGTATAATAATTTTTCATAAATTATAATATAGATTACTTTTAACATGAAAACAATGTTTATATGCCAAAATGCTAATAGATTCAAACTTGATGCTGAAAGATGATACACATTTCTCAAGTAATTAAGATGAGTCTCAAATATTTGATACTTGGTCTATGGTTTCATAGACTAGTTTCTTACCAGTATCTAGAATTGGTACGCTTGATACGTGATACCCTAGAGTATATTGATTTCCAATGCATCTATGACTGGAGCATGGTTGGCTACTGCTATACGGGTATAGCCCCTCCCCTCTCGTCCAAATGATGGGTGCCAAGGTTTTGGTGACCCCCAAAAAAACGCCTAAATCTCAGGATCAGATGATCTTCTTGCTCTTTAATTTTTTTATTTTTCTTTTTTTTTTCCTGATCCAAGACAACGCAGAGGATCACTCGCAGAGAAAGTTCCTAGGGTTTCGAGTTCTCTGCTTTGGATCTTGCGTTGTTTTTGGCAGGGAATCGAATCGAGACAGAAAGGGTGGAAGGAAGTCAAATTTTGGGGGCGGCCTTGAGCTCCGATGCCACTTTGGACGCATCTGGTTCGGGTCAAACCCTAAACCCCATTTTATCTTCTTTTTTTTTTCTTTAGTCGTAGGGTTGTAGAAATTTAGGGACAAGGTTTGTGATTGGAGTGGTGGAGGTTGCTTCATAGTGACAAACGATTTTTTCGGCAAAATCTTGTTTTTCAAAAAACTCGCAAGAAATTGAAGAATTTTCATAAATCTCGCATTTTTTTAGCCAAATCTTGGCAATAGAAAATAAATAAAAAATATAAAAAAATATATAAGAAAATATTAATAAAATTTATTTAAAGTTAAAAATAAAAATACACAGTCTTTTTTACGATAAATAGCCATTTAAAACGTAAATATCGTAGTTAAATCATGGTATTTATGTTTTTCATAAATCTCGTGATATTGTTTTAAAATCTCACAAGAATTTGATGTTTTAAACTTTCAGGCAATTTCTGGCGATATTATCATGAAAATCTCGTGATATTTGTCACCGTGGGTTGCTTGGTTGTCTTCTTCTTTCTTTCTTTTTAAGAGATTACTGGTAGTAGTACTGTTCGACTTCTTTAATTAAAGCTTCCATGAGAGTCGCTGGTTTCAAAGACCCTTGAAGCTTTTTTTAGTCTTTCGAGAAGCATTTACTCCCCAATTTAATCTGTTTCCCCCATTAATATCATACCTCTCTCTCTCTCTCTCTCTCTCTGCTCTGCGTTAGTCGTTTCCTCTTTATCTGTTAGGGCCTGTTTGGAATATGTATCTGGAATGGAATGGGGGGGGGGGGGTTATGCATTTGAAGAAGTGGCAGCTGCCAAATCCATAATTTAGTGCAAATACAAAGAAGAAAGGGCCTCACTTCCCATCCCAAATGCATAAACCCCCGTCTCAGCACCCAGATTCCAAACAGGATCACCAACATAGTTTGACCAAGATTTTACCTCGATACCACCAAATGCATAAACCCTCGTCCCAGCGCCGAGATTCCAAACAGGCCCTTAATAATTGTTTTATGTGAGTTGAAAAGAGACTGGTTTTTTGTCTTTCTTGAGGAACGGGAAACCACTCTGAAATTACAGAGCTACTAGTAGCCTTGGTTATGCCTGATCTACATTTTTCAAATATTCGGGGATTGGGGAATTTAAGTGCCAGTTTGATGGTTTTATGTCATGATATGGACATGGACACGGTAAGTAGGGACACGAGATATTTGATACGTAATTTTTTTTGAAATTTTGGACATGAAAATACATACTTTTAAATATTCTTTTGTTAAAAGCCTAATATATATATACATCATCTAAAGATTAAGCTCAAAATTATTTTAAAAAAACACAAAAAAAATTATCATAAAAGGTAATGCAACATAAAAAAAAATACAGTGTTAGTGTTCAACACATGTCATAGCGTGTCATCATGTTGGTGCTAGATATCCTGCCTTTTTACCATGTCCCTGCTAATATGGGTTAGTGCAATTGAATTGTGATTCCGTGGAATCAGGATTCTACATACAAGTTCGATAGAAATTGGGGAAAAGGAGTTCCTAAGCTCTCATTACCTAAGGGCGTATTTTATTTCAACCTCTCTTTTTTTATTCAATATTTCAGTCTCTTTCTCTTCTTTTTTTTGAAAGATACTTCAGCATCTTTCTTATGAAATAGGCCCTCTTTCTCACATGGGGTGAAACAAACACTCTCGAGAAAGAGGTGGCGCTTGTTAAATTCCAAAATCCTTTTTTTCTTACGAAAACAAGGACACCCCGATGGGGAAGCACTTTGTCTCATGGGAAACTGCCTTCCCGTGGGTAGGCATCCCTTTCATGGGAAGCACTTTCTCTTAAGAAAATGATGCTCCTTGTTCTTTTTTCCCCTGCAGAATATTCACAAACGGGATCTTCGATATCCAAGAAAAGTAGCCATCAATTTCGTGAATCGATCGTCACCCCTCACGCAAGCTGAAGCGTGGCGACTCCGACTCCCTGACGGCAAGGGGTAAGCCCATGGAGTTTTACACTCCAGGACAGCGACTGTAAGTATGGCAGCCAAAGCCAGCGCTGCTAGGTCCCTGATCCTGAGGTGGTTTCTCCGTGTAAATATAAAAAAAAATGGTGAATCAATCATGGTAGTATGAATTCCAAATAAAAAAGATGGAAACAAACAGACTTCCAAGAAGAAATGATGATCAACTCCCATCAAGGAATTCAGGATGAGAAGATTTTGTCAACTCCCTCTATTTCAGTGTTCCGAAATAAGGAACAAAGGGAAGTGGGAAAGCTAATTCCCTGAATCCCAATATGTATTGTTTTTTGCCAATAGAGTCAAAAAAGGGACTGTGCAAGTTGTTGGAGGTCTCAAGTTGAGAATGCAAGTGGCTCAGGTTCAATCTGGATATCCATCACCCCCTACTCGTGATCCAAAAGGTTGTCGCCAACTAGCAGTCTAGCACGATACACTGATGTTAAATGGATCCGATTTTATCCAAATATCCAACCAACAAGCTTTTATATGATCAGTTGACATGCAGTTCAACCCAGACAACGTAGTCAAAGCAAACCACACCTAGAGGAACTTGACTTGACTGACTCGGACCTGTGCACAGGTATATGCCCGTAACTGGGCCGGTGCCAGCTTTGTTGGGGACCTCTATTTGGAGTTTCATGGACTCTAACTCCTAAGACTAGCTACTCATCTGTTCTGCACCACGTTGTCATCAGATGCATGCCCGATCCAGTTGGACTGGAGAACTAGCCCAGTTGACTTGACCTTTTTCAATGAGTCCTAGACTGGTTGGCTCGACCGTATTCTGTGTGGAAAATAATTCCCCGAACAAGTACTATCCCAGTTGAGCTGATCGCCTTTGACTCCTTTACTCACCGGAAAAACAAGTCCTGCCAGGTTTAGTTTGATCCCCACTAACAAAATATACCATATCAGTTAATAAATAAAATGGTCATAGACCATAGTCTATAAAGTTGGCAGCACGACAATGGTAAAGCTTGATCTTTAGGTGTTTCTCTGTCACAATATTTTATGAAGAGCTAACGACTACTATTTTAAGTTGTTCATGGTTGGCACATCCCGGGACAACCACAAACAATAAATGTCATATGTTCGGTTGAGCTTGTGAGCAGTTGTGCCTGACCTGGACACTTAAATGTGGAACGAGTACGTATTTATTGAGTTCATTGATAGGCCTGTACATGGTGGTGGTTGATCACCATCTAAAGCTCGTGAATCCGCTTTTCGAAGTGGTGAAAATAATGGTATTGGTTGTGCTTTTTGCTGGGTTCCTGGCCCCTGCTTGTCATGTGTTTCTCTGAAGCTGAAGAAACCAACATTTGTGAGATGGGTTTGCAAGGGATTCCTAGTCTGTTGGTGTTTTTGGTGATGGTGGTGTTGTTGCAGGGGGGTGATTCTGCTGTTTTTATACGTTTCAACAGCACACCACCAGCTAGAACACGCTTCACAAGTGCTGTTTTCCAGTACTCCCTAGTAGACCAGAGAGGTGGCAATCCGTGTGTCAAAGGTGGTTGTTCTGTGTTCTGTGAGGTAATGTGCCTGCATTCTTGTTTGAACTCTGTTTGACTATCGCTGACTGGACTCTTGCTTGAGCTCTGTTTGATTATGGTTCTGAACTAAGTTTCTTTTTAAATCTTGGAGATGCCCAACTATCTTAGAGTTAAATCTGGTGGTCGTCTTATATGATGGTAGAAGTAGTATTTCATACAGTTTTTTTGTTTATGAAAGACGTAGTATTGCATACAGTTATTCACTGATCTCTAGTAAATTGAGTTTTGATTTAGTTTTCTGTTAGTTTTTGTTTTCACTCATTACCTGGCTTTGTGTCGTTTATCCAAAATCTGTTATATGATCTATTAACATTGATCACTGAATTTCTCCCGCCTGGTCGTTCTCTTACATATCTAGCCTTGTTTGTTTTCTAGTATAATATGCGGGTTAGTTGGGTTTTCTTTCGATTAGTGAATAACGCCCTTGAGGGTCGCGAGCACCTTTTTATGGTCTCTAGATACGTACTGCAAGCTCTTTATCAGTTTCAGCAGTTTTTTTTTTTGAAAGGTCAGTTTCAGCAGTTTTTTGCTTTCCTAGTTGACAAATCATGTAATATGTAGCTAGAAATCTTGTTTTAGGTAGAACTTGTGTATGCAGAGATAAACCTCCGCACTGGTTCCTGGGGAATCCAAGTTGTATATGGTAGAGGTCTGCCTAACCCTAGCTTGCCTATCCCAAAAAAACAAGGTTTTCTTTGGATTTAAATTTTACAATGTTGGTGTTACACTGCATATATGGAATGTCGGTTTAGTAAGCAACGAAGTAGTGATGGGAGTGTAGTGAAGCTTGGTGAGCAAGATATACCGGTGAATGATTATTTCAAATATTTGGGATCCATCATTCAAAAGTATGGAGAAATTGATGGAGATGTAAATCATAGGATAAAGGTTGGGTGGATGAAATGGAAAAGTGCTACTGGAGTGTTGTGCGATCGTAGAATGCCATTGCGGTTGAAGGGAAAGTTTTATAGGACGACTATTAGACCCGCTTTACTATATGGTACGGAATGTTGGGCTGCCAAGAGACATCATATTCAAAAAATGAGTGTAGCTGAGATGCGGATGCTTAGATGGATGTGTGGAAATACAATAAAAGATAAGATTCGGAACGAAGAGATACGTAAGAAGGTAGGTGTTGCACCCATTGAAAATAAGATGCGAGAGAATCGTTTACGGTGGTTTGGACATATTCGGCGAAGGCCTAATGATGCTCCAGTTAGAAGGTTGGAGAAATGGGAAAATATATTAGTTAAAAGAGGTCGGGGTAGGCCTAGGAAGACTTGGATGGAGATGATAGGAAAGGATATGAATGCTTTGAACCTCACCGAGGACATGGCGTTGGATAGAAATGATTGGAGGAAAAGGATTCATGTGGAAGACCCAAAATGAATTTCTTTTTTGGTTCATATCGCTGACCCCAATTGTTTTGGGATGAAGGCGTAGTTGTTGTTGTTGTTGTTGTTGTTGTTGGTGTTACACTGCATAGAAGCAGCTGTGTATTGCGCTTAGCAGCATGGTTAGATAGTGTGCGAGTAGAACCATTAAAATATTCCAATAGATGATCACTATCCGACTGCAAGAAAATGTCATTGATTTCAATACTCCTTGGTTGTGATGATTCAAAGTCTTATACATTGGCGCAAGCCTTTTTTATTCTTTGCTTTAGTTAATCAAAGTTCATGGTTGGGAATCAACTAGATATATGAAGTGTTTATAACTTTACTGCTTGCTTGTGGGTTCAAACTCTTATAAAGCTTTCTTGATTCTTTGCTTTAGTTAATCTAAATTCATGGTTAGGTATCAACTAGATATATGAAGTTTATAACTTTATGCTTGATTTAGATGCCATTATGGCCTTCTGAATGCACAAATCCTGACTATACGATTTTAACAGCTCAATGGTCAGCCTCTAAAATCATGTCCGCTTGGACTTCTAATATTGAAGAACTTGACTGCAAATCAATATCATGTATTGCATCTTAAAGCTACAACCTCAGTTGGAGAGAGAATTTTTTCCTACAAATGGTTCATAGGTAAAAGCCTTGTTTATGATCCTGCTACTCTAGTTTTTATTGTTGATTGCATAAATTAACAATTTTCTCACAGTCCAGTTGTTTGTCTTATTCTGTTTTATTTGACATATCTTGGCAGACACTGTAGCACCAACTGCTTCGCTTTTCAGTATAGCTGGTTTTACAAATGCTGAGAATATCTCTATTGAAATTACTTTTAGTGAAGCTTGTACTAGTGGAGGTGGCTTTAGGTGTGTAAATGCTTCAAGCTGTCCTGTAAGTCTCCATTTTGTTTTCCATGTCGACTAATTGATTTTGAACTATTCAAGATATTGTAAAGCATTTATTCAGTGTTGGTACACAGAAGAATTTATGTTAAGACCGAAAATGTCTTCGACTTTAAGTAGAAGCAACTGTGAGCGTGTTTGAGGATGAAGGAAAGACAAGACGAGAAACATGATATAAAACATGCATGCATGACATTCTTGAATTTGTAGGATCAAATTTCACTTCAAGGAGTTGTATTGAGTTTGGTGAATCAGAACAAAAATTTTACAGGCTTCCTGCATATTTTTTGTATATGCGTTAATTACCATGAGCGGTGGAAAACACTACTTTATGAAAAGGTATTAAGACCTTGGGTTGTTGTGGCAGATGGAGAGGTCTCTGGTTATCTCACAAGGCAGGTGCCCCTTTGTTGCCTTAAAAATGTTAAAAAGGGGGGAAATCATGATAATAATAATAATAAGAAGAAGAAGATAGATAGAAAGAAAAGAAATAGTATTTTACAAGTCGGCATTTATATACAACCCTATTTGAGTGCATGGATTCAAATATTATCATTATCATCATCATTATCACCATCAAGATCTATCCAGACTACATGAAGCCAGCTACTTGGATTTAATAATCATCTTTTAATTTTACAGTAAATAACAAATAGATGAAATGTATCATTCTAAATTAAGCATCTAACCATATCCTAATCAATTTAAACATTTGTCTGTTCCACACCAAATTCTCAATTTTTTTTTCTAGGCAATGAAAACATATTATTGGCTTTTGGCTGCCAAAAATAAGAACAGGTGTGGCTTGCTCTGTTGCTTCATTTTTTAAAGTTTCCTTATTGCATAAACAATGTTTGATTCTTTTACTTCTTTTCTTATGTATGTATCTTCTTTTTAGGTCATAGTGAATGGACCTGCCAGAATAGATGCATCAACACTCCAAACAATTAGACCAAATTACAGATATAGATTGGTTATTGATCTCTCCAAAAGCACTCCATATGGACGTGTAGTGGTTGAAATGGCTGATAAGTTCTGTACTGATCAGGCAGGAAACTTTTTCACAAGATCAAAATTTTCTTATCTCATTGTTCGGTTTGGTATGGAACATCTGCTCCTCACTTTTTTATGCTCATCATTTATTATCTGCTGTTATTTTTTCGTGGTAATTTAAGTTTATTCCTTTTTGTGATCTAGATAGAAGACCAGTACTTGCCAGTTTATGGACAATAATTCCAACATACAAACTAGAAATCAATGAGATTCCACGAACTGTTCTAGCAACCAATCAGATAGAGGACTTGAAATTTTTCTTGGACTTCAGTGATCCCATTGTAAATACAACAGATGACATATTGAACTTGTTGCAAGTGAATGCAGGTTTCCCCATACCAATGCACTGTAAAAGCCACGGAAATAGGCGGTTTGGTTTTCAAGTAAGTAACCATTGGTTCTGTTAATTCATGCAGTACTGGTTTCTTTTGAATTCTATAGTCAAAATATAGGAACTATTTTCTAGTAAGAGATTATTGGTGAATAAAGAGATCCAGTGATAGCGTTCTGTAATTAATCTGTTGTGCATGAGAGATGGATATGTGAAAGTATCTCCAACAAGATACTAATATCAAGACCTTAATATTCTTGATATTGAACCCACCACGAAAACACAATAAGAACACTTTAGAGCACTTGTGCACAAAAAGCACAACCCACAAATAACTCACAAATGCACAAAGGCATAAAATAATGGAATCAATTTATTGAGAACTTGGGCTTTGACTCAAAGCCATGGGAAAATACAAAGGGGAGAACCCCTATTTATAACACCACAAGAGGGGCCTTGGAGGGGCTCCACCCATAGTCGTTGGAGCCCCTCCAACGGTCACAAATGTGACCGTTGGAGAGGGCCCAACGACTATGTTGGTGGGCCCCCCAAGGTACCTTTTTGGTACACATACAAAAAGAAATAAAAAAAGTAAAAAGAAAAATAAAAATAATTACAATCACATCCAAAAAATGAATGTGCGCAAAAATAGGGAAAAGACTAAACTACCCTTATGACTAAACAAATAGAAATATATATTTTATATATATATTTGAGTAGATACATATACATATATATTAATATATGTATATGTATTACCATATATATATAAAATATATATATTACATTATATGATTATGTACATAATTTAACACCCCCCCTCAAACTTAGGGCAGGATGACCGAGAGTTTGCTAAGAAGGAAGTTGAAGCGCGGAGCACACAAGGCTTTAGTGAAGAAGTCCGCCAACTGATACTCGGACGTGACATATGGAAGGTCAATGATTCCTTGGAGATACGCCTCCCGAACATAGTGACAGTCCATCTCTATATGTTTGGTCCGCTCATGAAAAGTATGATTTTTAGCAATATAAATCGCACTTTTGTTGTCACAGCAAAGCTTGGTAGGCCCTTCAATTTTGATTCCCATATCTTCCAGCAACTGATGAATCCAAACAATTTCCATGGTAGTAGTCGCCATGGCACGATATTCAGCTTCAGTTGATGATAGAGATACTTTTTGCTGCTTCTTGCATCTCCATGAGATCAATGAGTCTCCTAAGAATACACAAAAACCAGTGGTGGAGTGACGGTTATTTGGGTCACCTCCCCAATCAGAGTCAGTAATAAGCAATTAATTTTAACTCAGAAAAGGAAGACAGAAAAACTCCCTTATTAATAGTGTGCTTTAGGTATCTCACGACACGCAAGATAGCACCCATGTGAACAGAAGTTGGTGCATGCTGAAATTGACTTGCTGTATGCACCGCATGTGAGATATCTGGTCTGGTGATACTTAGATACATCAACGAGCCTACTAGTTGCCTGTAGGGAGTAGGATCGGAGAGAGGAACACCATCATCAATCTTCATTTTTGCTCCTACTATAGCAGGAGTTTTACAAACTTTATCTGTAATACCTGATCTGTCAATAATCTCAGATGCAAGCTTAGTTTCAGACAAAAAATACCCTCTATGAGAGTATGCAACCTCAATACCCAAAAAATAAGTTAAGAAACCCAAATCAGACATTTCAAACTTATCCTTTAATATGGACTTTATGCTTTTAATCCCTTTAGAATCACTTCCAGTAATAAGCATGTCATCCACATATAGCAACAGAATAACAATCCCTGCATTAGACTTTCTAACAAACAAAGCAGTATCAGTAAAGCATGATGAAAAACCATTATCTAACATCACAGAGTTAAACCTATCATACCAAGCTTTGGGAGCTTGTTTTAAACCATACAGTGTTTTCCGAAGACGAAGCACTTTCCCTTTAGGATACTCCATTCCAGGAGGAGCATCCATATATACTTCTTCGTTTAGATCTCCGTTTAAAAAAGCATTCTTAACATCCATCTGATAGATGTTCCATTTATTTATTGAAGCAACAGTTATAAGACATCGGACGGTGACCATCCGAGCAACGGGAGCAAAAGTCTCCTCATAATCAATCCCATATTTTTTACCATACCCTTTTGCAACTAAGCGGGCCTTATATCTCTCAAGAGACCCATCACTCTTAGTTTTGACTTTAAACACCCATCTACACCCTATTGCTTTCTTATCTTTAGGAAGGTCTTGAAACTCCCAGGTTTTTGCTTTCTTTAGGACTTCAAGTTCATTGTTCATAGCAACTATCCATTCTGGGTATTTTCGTGCTTCCTCAAAATCCCTAGGTTCTATGTACGAGTGAATGGCGCTTAGACAGGCTCTATATTTTGGTGAAAAAGACTCATATGAGATGAACCTAGAGGGGGGTTTTCTTGATCTTTCGGTCCTACGAAGATTTCCTTCACTTGAAGGGGTAGACTCACTATCATATCTATCGAGGGCACTTCTAAAAGTACTCCTATCTCTATGAGAGTAGGTTATAGGATCTCTATGTGGTTCTTCATTAATGGGTTGATCAGTATGAGTTTCATCATTTTGATTTGTTTCATCATCGCTAGTATCATCATCTTCAGTTAATGAATCAAACAGAAAAGAATAATCTATATTCTCATCATTAGTTTCAAGTTTTTCGAAACCACTAACATTTTCCAAGAAGCTTACATTTCTGGAAACATAAAGTTTATCACTCTTAACATCATAACATCGAAAACCTTTATGAGTTTCAGAGTAACCAAGAAAGGCACAAGGAATGGCCTTAGGGGAGAGTTTGTCATTTTTATCAGTAAGGACAAAACATTTACATCCAAAAACCCTTAACCTGCTATAATCAGGTTCTTTTTCGTATAATTTTTCAAACGGGGAAATCTTGTTCAAGTTTTTAGATGGAAGTCTATTTATGAGATAGACAGAAGTAAGAGCAGCCTCCGCCCAGAGTTTTTTCGGTATATTTTGAGAAATGAGCAAAGTTCGTGTGGTTTCAATAATATGCCTATGTTTCCGTTCAGCCAACCCATTTTGTTGGGGGGGTTTGGGACAAGACTTTTGATGAAGAATTCCATAGTTTTCAAGATAGCTTTTAAATTCATTGGAAAGGTATTCGCCACCCGAATCGGTTCTAAAAATTTTCAAATTTCCATTGAATTGATTTAAAACCATCATATAAAATGTTTTAAAAGTTGAAAAACTTCATATTTATGTTTAAGAAAATATATCCAACTAAACCTAGTGAAATCATCCACAAAGATAACATAGTAAGAAAAACCTCCCTTGGATATCACCGGAGCTGGACCCCATACATCGGAGTGAATGATTTTAAAAGGTTTTGTTGTAAACATGGATCTTTGAGGAAAAGGAAGACTTCTCATTTTTCCAAGAATACATTCATTACAAACAAAATTTTCATTACAAAGATGCTTAATAAAAGGCAAATAAGAGATTTTAACAATGTTGGGATGACCCAATCTCTTATGCCATATATGAATATCTTTGTTTTGAGCAACATTACAAAATTGATTCTTGGGAATTTTAAGAAAATCAACATAGTAGAGGTCTCCTCTCCTAGAGCCTTCCCCAATCAATTTCCCGGACTGGCGATCCTGTATCCAACATTTATTAGAAGAGAATTTTATATCGCAACCATAGTCCGAGAGTTGAGAAACGGAAAGTAAATTTAAGTTTAGTTTTGGAATAAGACGAATTTTTGGGATAAAAAAATCTTGTTTTTCAAAATTGCCCATTCTTTTAATTTCAAGAGGGGTTCCATCCGCGGTTGAGACAAAAGATGGAAGGCGATTTTCGGAATAATTAGAAAGAAAACAATGACTCGGAGTCATATGAAACGAAGCACCAGAATCAAGTAGCCAAGATGTCTTACCAAGAGAGGAAGAAGATGACATGGCGGCTCCAGAAGTGCCTCCTTTGAGAAGAGGTTGAAGAGCATCCATTATTTGATGAAGCGAAAGAGGTTCACTTGATGTTGAAGGCCGTTCCTCCGATTGGGATGCTAAGGCCGCGGCGAGGAATTTCTTCCATTTAGGACAATTGGGTTTGATATGTCCCGGTTCTTTACAAAAATGGCAAGTTAATTTGCTATAATCTCTCTTGCCATATCGATCATTTTGCCCTTGATTTTTGAAATGGGGCGTTTTGTAGGTCTTCAAATTATTACCGGGTCTTGACACGACATTGACCACTTCATAGTCATTTTGAGAAGGTGTAGCAAGAATGCTTGGGTTATTTTTACTAATCCACATACGTGTTTCCTCACCACTTAGCTTGGTGATGACATCTTCAATAGATGGGGAGGTAAAAGCCGATAGAAGGGAGGACCGAATTTGCTCAAATTCGGGTCTAAGTCCATTTAAGAAGTTGAAGAAACGATCTTCCTCAAGTTGTTTGTGCCTTAACTCAATAGCTTCTCCACTCCATTTTGGTTCGAGCATGGCAAGCTAGTCCCAAATAGATGATAATTCGGCAAAATATTCCCGAATAGATAAATCATTTTGTTGAAGAGTCAAGGCTTTCTTTTGGAGGTAGTATTTGTGAGACAAGTCTCTTGACGTATACATTTTTTCAAGGTATAACCAAGCTTCGGAGGCCCTTTTAAATTTGATGATGTTGGCATTGATCTTGGTTTCAACGAACGAAAAAATCCAAGACAATATTTTGAAGTTCTTCATTTCTCACTCATCATGCCTTTTGGAATATTCTTCTAAGGCCTTTTGTCTATCTTCTCCTTCAAGAATTTTGATTTCCCCTTTCTCTATAATAGAAAGCTTGGGTTCGGGTTCCGATATGGATCCTTGAACATAACCCCAAAGACCTTTCCCTTTGATATGGGCTTCCATGTTGCCGGCCTAAACATGGTAGTTTGAACCACTAAGTTTAAAACCAAGGGAGAAGTGGGAGTCTTTTTCACCCATTATGGAGAGGAGAAGATGAAAAATAAAGCGTACCTTAACGGATTTTCAACCTTTTCTTGACAAAAGTTGCTTCTAAAATATTTCCCGGAGCAAATGCTTTACTCAAAAACTTCACTAGCTTGAGGGCACGATTTTCGAGGTGCTTCACAAGAGGCGAGATACACGATCTTCTTTCTTCCAACGAGGCTCTGATACCATGTGAAAGTATCTCCAACAAGATACTAATATCAAGACCTTAATATTCTTGATATTGAACCCACCACGAAAACACAATAAGAACACTTTAGAGCACTTGTGCACAAAAAGCACAACCCACAAATAACTCACAAATGCACAAAGGCATAAAATAATGGAATCAATTTATTGAGAACTTGGGCTTTGACTCAAAGCCATGGGAAAATACAAAGGGGAGAACCCCTATTTATAACACCACAAGAGGGGCCTTGGAGGGGCTCCACCCATAGTCGTTGGAGCCCCTCCAACGGTCACAAATGTGACCATTGGAGAGGGCCCAACGACTATGTTGGTGGGCCCCCCAAGGTACCTTTTTGGTACACATACAAAAAGAAATAAAAAAAGTAAAAAGAAAAATAAAAATAATTACAATCACATCCAAAAAATGAATGTGCGCAAAAATAGGGAAAAGTCTAAACTACCCTTATGACTAAACAAATAGAAATATATATTTTATATATATATTTGAGTAGATACATATACATATATATTAATATATGTATATGTATTACCATATATATATAAAATATATATATATATTACATTATATGATTATGTACATAATTTAACAGGATATACCAATCCCCACAACCCAAAGCATGCCACATCATATAAATAAAATAAAATAAAAAAGTAGTAAAGTGTTGTAATGGGGGTCATTTTTGTTCATAATAGGGTTGACAGGAGTCAAAGGGTTGGCCATGGATATTTTATTGATGTTGTGTTTTTTATAAGAGTATTTCTGTTTTGAATGTAGTATTATCTTCATTGCACTAATAAAAGAATTGTGATCAGTAGAACTCCCTATTATTCATTCCTTAATACCTTTTATTATTATTCGTCATCTTCTCTTACTCTGAAACCCACACTCATCACCATAATAACTCAGGAGATCATGTTCAACACCTTTAGCTTAGAGTGACAAGGCTGATGAATACAAACATTTACCAACAGTAGTTCACCAGCTGGCACATACCAATTTGAACTACAAAAGAGTAATATCTTCACATTTCATGCTGCTAAATTCATAAATTCTCCAGTTATTATATTTTTTGAGTAGTATTTTGTTTATATGATTCCACTATGGTGATAGTGCTAGTACCATGGTTGCCACTCGAGAAAGCGGGAAGCGATATGGGAAGCGGGAGCGGGAAGCGAGGCACTTTCAAAATTTTAGGAAGCGGGAAGCGTGGGATGACTTAGAAGCGAATCACGAACCGTCACGGAAGTGACCTAGGAAGCGACCTAGGAAGCGATGGGGAAGCGAAAAAAAGAATATATATATATATATATATATATATATATATATATATATATATATATATATATATATATATATATATATATATATATATATATAAATTTAAATGAAAAAAGGGGGAAGTGTAAGGGAAGCACACTTTCCATAAAAGGGAAGTGCACTTCCCCAAAAAAAAGGGACGCTTCCCCATGCATTTTGGAAGCACGACGTTTCGCGCTTCCGAAACGCGTATCGGGGAAGCACGCTTCCCCTACTACATAGGCGCTTCCGGTAACTCTGGCTAGTACACAAGTGAAGAAGACTTTATTGCAGCCAGTGTGACTGCTGAACAATAGATAGAAGGATAGGGAACATACCATGGATGTCAACCGTGGATTCGTAAATAATTGTATGTAGTGTTATAATGTATTGCATCAATTAAAAATGCTGTGGAGTATAAGCTGATCCGACATGGGGAACAAAAATCAGAAGGGATGGCTGATCAAGCCCCATGTAGATTACCGGATTCTATACACAGTAAGTTAATGTATTTCAGCAGTTTCAGGTCAAAAAAATGCTGTAAAGTGTAAACAGATCCAATATTCTATAGTTTGAGAGAATATTGCATGTGCAGCATTTTTTATTACAACCCAGTAATGGTTATTCCTTTTTCACATTCCGTGAAAGGAAATTTATTGGCCTATAGACAGTGGAGGACATCAAGGTGAATTGTTGAATGCGATTTACCTTAGTTGCAATCTGATCAGACTCCACCATGTCATGCAAAATATCTTTTTTGCACAGAAAGAAGTTGGTCTAGACAAGTATATGATAATATAACCTGAAAAAATGGGTGCTAGCAACTGGAACTGGCAATCAAAAGGACAAACTGATTACTGCATAAAAGTAGCTTTATGCATTGTATTGCTTAGGCAGTTTGACCTTCAAGGTTTCATACTGAGATGAAAGCAATGACTAAGCTTAGGACCTACTAAGCTTCAAGTGGAAATCATGAGAAGAAATTCTTGCAGCGGATTGTCAGTATTTGAGAATCACTTGCAGATTAAAAAAGCTGGGGAAAAAAATACATTCCCATATGACTTGGGTGAAATGTATTCTTTCTTTTTATCTCACAAACTATCATCTTGAAACAGGTTGAAAGACTTTCTCACCATATAAGTACATCTCTTACCTAATGATCTAGGTAGCCCTGATTCACCAAGACAAATTTTTCATACCAAAAGAAATCTCAAAGCATCGCCAACATTGCTTAAGATGCAGTGTATTTTTAAACTCTTGAGATACATCTGCATTTTGAGAACTCTGGGTTGTCAGCTTTTTAACGTAAGGAGATTATAGTTCATCACCTCAGCTGAATGTATGCTTTAAAACCGTAAACACTTTGAGAAGAAAATTAATGTTCTTTATATGCTTGTGCAATTTCTCATCCATAAAACAAAAAATATATTTCTTCACAGTGCAGAAAGCTTCAAGATTATTTCTGCGTACTGCTTTACACATTAACATCATCCTGAGTCTTGCCTTTGCCTCTCCTGAATCCAAATGAATCAAGAAGTCCAGCCAATGCCTCAAATAAAACCGGTCTTCTGCAGGCGTCGCCTTCAATATCTTTGGCTGCTACCATGCATGTGATGTTGCACGTCTTAGTTCCTTCACTCTTTGCCATGAAACTCTGAAACCTGAATGCAGTCTCTAAGTTTTCCAGTTTTGGAATCAACTGTCAGGCTGCACTTTGTGCATTTGTTCATTTGCTATCATGAAAATCCATGATATGGGCATGGCTGATCAATCAGAACACATTGCAACCCAATCAGTTGCGTACGTTCATAACTATCTCATGCATATTTTATTTCCTTTGTGTATTCAAGATTCTAGTCAATTAACCGCAATTAGTTTTTGTACATTACAATATACTGAATTGGATCTGAATTTCGATTATTGCAAGTGACATGCTTGAGGAATTGCTTTTGTAGCTTAAAAATCTATCCAGAACTGAGATAGTCACAATCAAGCTCCAGTCTGCTTTTCTTATTGGACGAACAGGCACTGCTGTTTCTCATGTTTTACCTTTAATTTTCCTCTATGGTATGTACACACACTGCATGCTTGCTGAAAATTTTGTATTCTAGTGCTCTGGTTTTTATTCTTGTACTGAAAGGCAATTCCAAGAAGAAGACTGATGTTAATTTTCCATGCACATTATTGATTTTATTTTGTAGATTCTACAAGACCAGGGGTAAAGCTGAGCACAATATCCCTAGGAAGAGCTAGAGAGCCTATCATTGATGTCTTAGTTGAGTTCACAAAGCCTGTGTTTGGATTTCATGCTACTGGGATAGAAGTTGGTGGGGGGAAACTTGCAAGGCAGGTGCATACGAATTATTCTGAATATAAGTAATAATTAGTATTGTTATATTATTGTTTATCACACTGTTGTCATTGTCATTGTTGTTATTACCATTATTATTTTCTTCCATTCTGTTGTTGTTGCTATTGGTATTATTATTTTCTTCTATTGGCAAGTTGGAGAATGCCCCCAAGAGTGACCTATCAGATGAAAGAACATTATAAATCCATAGCCATCTGCTTTATCATCTGATAAGGATATATTTTTCTGTGCATCTGTTTGCCTCCTGCATGTATGTCTCACAGCCATGCATACTGTTTTTGTTTAGGCATTGACATGTACTTGCCATTGCCTCAGTTGGAATTCTTGTGTCATAACCTATGGTGATAAAATCCACCTTATCAATATAGAAACTCAACCCTGCCTATCTCAAACAACCTGCCCTATTCTAGGCACAGATAGCAACATCAAGACTCCTATAAGGTCCTAGGGCATCCCATGCCAAGTAGGGGTGGCAATGGGTTGGTTTACCCGAACCAAACTCTATAGGGTCTGGGTATGGGGATAAATAAGAACACACGATTAAGACCCGGGTCCGGGCCCGAAGGTCCGATTAATACATGGACCCAGGTATAGTTTGTGAAATTTTATACCAGACCTGGACCCAACCCGAGTTTCGATTAAGACCTGCAATTTTTCAATGTAAAAATGATAAAAAAATATGGTTTTACCGGGTGTGGTCCAGGTCCGGTTCATGTAGTTCTTATCAGGTCCGGGTATGATTTTTCTCATAGTGGCCCTGATTAGACTCGGGTCCGGACCCGATACCATACCCGAAAATTGGGTTCAAGTCTGGTTCCACCTGGGTACGAACCAAACCCGACCCATTGACAACCCTAATGCCAAGCAGTGCATCAAACTGGACTAAGGAAAGATAATTTACATATACAGATCAATAATGAACACTAGTTAGTCTGTTCACAATAAAATGTGAATGAAAACTGAAAATAACCAAAGCCAAATAAAGGAGTCTATAAAATGCTGAACAAAACATTATCAGAAGCCAAAATGCACTGCTGATGTGGTGTTTGCTTCACAAGGAACATACTGACAATTAATGATCAATGTATGCTTGCACCAAAAAAGTTAAGTGGCAAGTATCATTGATGCCTTAACATGCAAGCCACCATTTTGATTACTTAGAGTGACGACTTCTTTTTCATTTTGAACTTGGCTAGGCCAGATTAATTCCTGTTCCCTCTGCCATTTTCCTCAACAGAATAGGCATTGACATCACTGCAAAGTAGTTTCAAAGGAATAAGCATGAATTTTTTCCAAACATTCTTCTCTTTATGCTCTGTAGTCTATACATTGTAACCTGTAGTCTATACATTCTTCTCTTTAGTTTCGAAGAAATCAGCATGAATTTTCCAAACATTTTTCTCTTTATGCTCTATAGTTTATATATTGTAAACTGAATCTGTCTGTAGCGTTAGTTATGAAAAATTTTATTTTCCACACATAATTAACTGTTATTTTAGCAACTATTGCCAAGTGACTGTAAAGCCGCAGTAGCAGTGTCACTTCATTTTGTTGGTGTGTACTTGCGGTCAAAATATTATTCCTTTCTGCTATTATTTTCCATTCAAAAGTGAAACCATAGAATAATTATGATACAAGATTACATAATTTCTTGCTGGCTAACTAATCATTATGTATTGCTGCTTAAATGGCACATTCAGAGGAATGGACTTGTACTCTACATTGTAGTTTGTTCTTATTTCATACTGGAGATGCCTAATGAAATTTTGTGCTCTGTATAGCTGATTAAATTCTTATATTTTACCTTGCCACTTGCAGGTTTAAAGAGCTATCAAAAGCTCTCTATTCGTTAAGCATTCTAGCAGAATCACAGAATGTTGTATCTGTACTTATCCCAGAAGGAAAAGCAAATGATATCTCTGGAAATTTGAATCTGGCTTCCAACTACTTGAAAGTGATGTTTCGTAAGAAATAAGTTTTGGATTTAAATTTTAGCTTTTTATCATGCACATACTTTCTTCTGCTTTGTAAAGTTTGCTATTGCTGAAGCTAGAATTCAAATCTCTTACTTTTTGTTAAACTAAAGTCAAAGACATTTTAGGATAGATGCAAACATTTCTATCTTTTGTCATTTCAACCATGTTTTTTTAAGCTCTAATTTTAAAAGTATCTTGTACCAAAAAGTTTGAAGAAAGTTCTATATAATGTTAAGCTTCACTTTTCAGTTTTTCCAATGTACTTTCAGATCGATACTTTACAAAGTGATTTTATATACTAATTATTGCTTGTCAAATCAAGGTGGTTGCCATTGTTAAACTTCATGAACATGAGTCAGAAGTTTGAAATTATCCATTTTTTTGGAGTAGATGAAAAAATTTGGTTCTGATTCACTTGATTCAGTGCACAATAACATAAAAATTTTAGAATTAGAAGTCCCAAAAAGTTGATCACTGATTTTTGAAATGGTAAGATGCCATTCCTTTCAATAAATGTAATTCCATTTTATTGGAGAAGCATCCAGGACCAGGAAATTAAGTTATGTTAGCACTCAAGTTTTCCAAATTAGATATTGATGGACCTAGCAAAAATTCGCAGAACACAAGAATTTGCCTTTTATAAGGTTTTCTAAGGAAACAAGTTTCCATTGTGGACTTTAGTAACGTACTAGATTAGGATATTTTGATGTTCAGACAGGTTTCCCAAATTTCACAAGAAAATCAAGTTTTGCATCAAAATGATTAAATCAAAAGTACTTTTCTTTCTTAGTGCAAAACCATGGCAACCACATCTCTAGGGTCCAATGGAGTAAATAATACCTGTAACCTATGTCATAGGGACATGCCAAAATCCACACGTGTCAACTGAATACAACGTGACATGGTCAGACGACACCAAATATGCCATGACTCACCCTGGACACGGTTTTGACTGTATCTGACACAGTCAGCTACCATTGGATGAGTCAGGTACAGTCAATCCTAAGACACTTAAAATAATGATAAAACCAACATATAACACAAAACTGAATTCCATCTTTGGTGTGAATGTTCTGGTGCAATCATATCTAGATGCAGTCCTATTGCTTACAATATATATCCATGTTGATTTTCTCCCAGTTACTGTCTTGGTGCAGATTCCGTACCTGCTGTATCCATGGGACTGTATTCGTTTGTAACTGTGGGGTTCCTAGTGACGTCTTTGGCAGCTACTGCTCTTGCACTGGCTTCGACAAATCTTGCAGCTACTGGTGCTTTGACTGAGGAGCTAGCAAGTACCATTGCAGACCCATCTAGAAACCTCCTAGTGAGTGTCATATACTCACACTTCAACCTGTTTAATGTCAATGAAATGATCTAGTTATGCATAATATAAATCCAATTAGAAACATATTAAAAGTAATTCTTAGTTCTAAATCCTGATATCTTTTTAATTCTGAAAGATAATTAAGGCTATCAATGTGTAGCCTACTGCTTAAGTTCTTGACTGACATTCAAATGATGAAAACATCTAATAGGGAATGACTGGTCACCTGCAAGTATTTGCCTTCTCTAGTTGGCTTTCAGCAGACCTGCCAGTACAATATTCTCAGACAGTAAAAGGTCTCAGGTGGCTCATTCCTCATGCATGTGTTCCATGGAAGAAGGAAGATACATCTGTACAGTATTACAATCAGTATCCATATGGAGGCCCTGATTCAGTGTCAATAAAATATGGAGATCGTTTCCCAGAGCATCCTCTTAGTGATAGAGAAGTTGACAGCTTTGTTGGAATCAGATCCATAAACAACAGCCTCTCTCTTAACGCCAGTGACTATTTTACGTATTTTCTGGTTGGTAGCTTTGTTAAACCTGACACTGCTTGATATCTTTCAGTATTTATTTGAACCTCATTTGAAACGTTAGTCTCATTTTCTGCACAGAACGGGGAGCCATTATCTGCAGCCAATGTGATAAGCAACATGAACAATTATACAGGGTAACATGACAAGTTTGTTATGCTCTCTCTCTCTCTCTCTGTTTGTGTGTGTGATGATTCACTCAGAACTGATTGCATGATAGATTTTTCCAACAAAGGACAGTGTAAGTTGTACACTTAAAAATCCAAAACACTCCATTCAAAGCAGGTTAGATTTTGGTCTTGTTATGAAATTGCATCTTATGGCTCAATCGACTTTCGAACATCACTTTTGCTAGAGCCTATCCACTTAAGGCACACATTTGATCAATATGTATAGAAACTAAAGATATACTTTAATTCAATCTACAATTATATAAAACTTGAATTACAAAGCCAAAGGATTGAAAGAAATCAAAGGAAAACAATAATGTTTAACAAATTCTCTTCACCCTCCTAAACTATTCCTGAAAAGCCTATTTATAAAGAAAACACTGTGCTCTCATAGAGATATGGGTATGTTTAGGTCTTAGTCCAAAATTAAATATGCTTATTTTGTAAGGTGACCAGATCAGGATCTTATATTTGAGTTGAGCATCTCATATATATATATATATATATATATATATATATATATATATATATATATGTGTGTGTCAAGAGAGGGAGAGAGCAAAGTTTTGGAGGGCATCTTCTTATCAATTACTAGTTTTAAGTTTCCTAGTCATTTTGTACAGATGGCATGATTTTCAGAAGAACATGTTCTGGCTAGGAACAGTGGGTGGCAGTTTAATTCTTCTGCACTTGTTGATACTATGGTTCCTAAAATGGAGAACAAAAACATCAGTCAAAGGAGAACTCTGTATTCCAAGATTTGAAATTTTTCTGATGATTATTTTGCTTCCCTGTTTATGCCAGTCATCTGCTTTTGTGATTAGAGGTATGAGCTCTCCTACTAGAATTTCTTAAAGATTCCATTCATTATTAATGCCCGTGCATAAACTCTTCTAATTCCAAATATTGCACAAAGGGGGTACGACTGGAGGAATCACCATTGGGGCGCTTCTACTGGCTGTTCCTGTTGCACTGGTCTTATCAATTTGCCTATTCTCAACCACTGCAGTGTTCATGGGGAACTTTGTCCAATATAAAGAAATTAGCATTGAAAATGATGAGAGGGGCACATGGTATAGCCGTATATTGGATACAATTGCAGGAAAATGTACAATTGGAAAATGGTGTCAAAGAGATAAGTTGCCATCAACTTTTCTTCCAAGATATGGGATTCTGTTTGAGGATTTTAAAGGTCCTCCAAGATTTATTTTCGTTGAGAATAATGAGCATGGGAATATCCCCAATTGGGTAAGCAGTGACCACAGTGGCATTGGAAGGATGAGGGCCATAAGTTCTGATGATGGCAATGATGATGCTACTGTTCCTGCCATCGAGTGGATCACTGGTTGTGCTAGATCAGGATATATCATTGTTGATCTTATCAGAAGAATAGCTCTAGGCATCATCTTTGGAGCATACAACAACAACAACTACGCCTTCATCATCTTTGGAGCATATCCATTGGAAAAATCACTTCAGCAGAGCATTCTAGCCCTTAACTTCACAATGGTGCAATTCTTGTATCTCTTTTTGCTGAAGCCATACATCAATAGGGGAGTTCAGGTGGTGGAGAGTGTCTCCCTCCTCTGTGAGGCTGCTCTTTTTGGGCTTGTTTTCTTCACTGCACATAGGCACAAAATGAATGATCAGAAGATGGCTGGTATTTGGATGCTTGTTTTGTTGCTAATTAGCACTGTGGGGCAGCTCTTGAATGAATGGTATGCCTTGATCAAGTGTCTGCTTAGACTTACACAATCTGAGAAACCTTCCTTTGGTCTGGGTATGAAAACTGTTGCAAAAGGCATTGTTATTCCTTTCATTCCAAGGAAGCATTGGTCCAAATTCGTTGACCGTGGATTCTCTGAGCCCAAAACAGGTCTGGTTCCGGTTGTTCCACTAAATCCAGAGGCAGAACTAGAGATCAGAGGAGCTGGTCTACCGCATGTTGACACAGCAAGTGCAATGACTGCAACTGTGGTTCCTCTGTGCCTTCCAGATTCGCCTAGTCTCAATGACCAACATGAGCCATCAACTTTCTTGCCAGAAACTGCAACAGTGGCTCGTTTAGGATCATTCCGCAGAAGCGTCTCAGCAAGCACCAAGAGGAACAAAGTGAGAAGTCTGGATGAGAAGCGGCCAGAGGGGCTGAACTTTGCTTCCAAAAATGAGATGAAGAAGCTCAGAGAGTTGGCTAAAGCTAGTTTCCCAGGAGGTAAGAGCAGTGAAGAGGTTGGTCCTAGTTGTGTTGCAGAAGACTGTTCCTTTGGATCAACTGATGGCTCAGAAACCTCCTCTTTAAGAAACAGATGATAAGCTCAACACAACACAACAATTCTCGAGAGAATTCTGTTCCACAAATGGTGTTTATGGTTATCAACATTCATAGCAATGCATGAGAAGGATTCTGAATGCTAGTTGCATGCAAAACTGCAGGCTTCTACAGAAGATTCCCGAGTTACTATCCAATCCTTGTTCTCTCCTCAAACCCCTTCAGTGTGTCTTTTTGGAGAAAAAGGAGCTTGTTTGGTTGTAGGGTATGTCATAGTAGAGACTTTCTGATTATCACACAGCTGGAGGAGAAAAAAAGAGGAGTTTCTTGTTCTAGTAGTGTTGACTTGTAAAAATAAAATAATACAAGGTTTGCTCATCAACAGGAAGGCCTGGAAAACTTGGTGTTTCAGTGCAAGAGTGTTCAGTTTGCACTTGGCAATCAAAAGAGCTGGTATGAGAAAGAAAGCTTTGGTTGTGGGCTTCATAGTTGTATTGATCAAAATTGATTTATTATTTCAGATACTTTTGTGTTCTTATTATCCCCCATTGCTGAGTTAATTTGCATGAAATCTTGCATTTGAGAAGTATGCTTGCCTTAAATGAAAGTTCTTTTCACGCTGGGAACTCTGTAGAGACTATTCCTAGCCCTCAGTTTTAGCCATCAGGATCCTGATGGCGCCTTGATGAACGGCATCCCCAACTCCATGGTTGTATTGCTGACCTTCTAGATAGGTCCCACAGTTTCTTTCAAATCCATATATGCTCTAGATGAGCGGCATCTAAAGAATAAAAAAGATGCACGGTCGACAACAATCTCAAAAGCTTGGCGTTTGAGACAATGAACGGCATCAGAGAGACCCCTGCTGATCCGCACTCCCACTGTCACTACGAGAAAAGTGCAAGTCTGAAGGATGGAATCCATGTGAGTTTTAACATTAGGTTAGGCTCTTATGGACCATCTATATCATAAATTGTTTGGAAGCAATGCAATTACTAGGCTTGTGTGTGCTTAAAGCCTTAAAGTTTAAATAGAGACAAATGAACTACGGATAGTGCCCCGCCATGCATTATTGTAATTGTTATAATTAAGTGTGATAAATATCGGTGATATTTTAAAAAAAATCATGAGAAATTACTTGCCATATTTTTTGGTAAATATTGACAGAAATTAATTTTAGATTTTTTAAATTTAAATTTTAATTTTAATTTTAAATTTATTTATTTTTGTAAAAATTAATGAAAATGGGTTTTTTATTTTTTATTCATTTGTTGCCAAAAATGCGATTTATAAAAAAATTAAAGTCTCACGAGATTTTGGCTGCTCATTTTACCAAAAAAATGGTTTGTCGTTATGGTGCTGCAGGCCGGGTGGTTGTGAGGATACTAAGAGGAAGGCACTGGATCAAACCCCACTGGTGCACGGGTGTGTCCATAGCATTTAGAGGTGAGCCACTTAAATCGGGCCTTTAGCCGGTTCAAAACCCGTCAAACCTTAATTTTGTTTGACTGTTATAACTGTCATAAAAAGGCACACAATTGACGTATAGAATTAAAAATTTTACAAGTTGTAGAAAATTCCATCAGCTTTTCGATGCCACAAACCGTTTATAAAAATTCCTTCAGATAAGGAAGATATTACCGATTTAGTGTATACATATATTGTTTTGTTCTAGCTATCACAATTCAGTGCTCAGTCAGAGAACAGGGCTCAAAATTTCAAGATTGTGTAAAATTTTGTTAGCTTTCCAATGCAACAAATCGTTCATAAAAACTCCATCAGAAGAGAGAGATATGAATAATTTATTGGCCGGGTGTCAGGCCGAAAATATATAATAGTGGGTAATATGCATTCGGGTGAGTAGAAATAAGTCACCTGAATTCATATTTTCATTTTTTTTACATGAGACTATCAAATAAAATCTCAAAATTTTTGAAATATGATATTCACACAATCCATCATAGACAAATTCCATTTTCGCAGCTGTTAGGCTGAAAAATCAATCTGTCTTCCCGAATACTATTTCTTCATAAATAATTTTGGTATTTTCAAAAATTTTAAGCATAGAGATATATATTTTTTCATGACAAAAATAACAAAATCATAACTAACAGCATACCATATGCATGAAAACATTAGATCGAGAGTTCTAACTAGAATTTTTGTAAGAAATCAATATATATTTCCCTACTGTATTTCAAAAATATTTTTTGTTTTTGAAAAACTCATGACACATGACAAACATGAGATTATTCGTTTTTATTTCAAGTAAATCATTCTCTCTAGGGGTTGAACCGATTTTCTCTGAGAAAATCATATTACACCCCTCTTCACTACTCCAAGTCAGATTTTTACGAAAGCTATTTTTTTTGACAACTTAATATTTCGAATCTGGGCTAATCGGCTAAGCTTGATTTGCCCGTATTCAAACCCAATAGTTGTTTTGCACATTATTTTTTTTTGCAGGCCTTACATCATAATTTTCATCACATGTATATATGTGTGTACATCCCTGATTTAGAGTGTATGCACTTATATTACTATGAAAATAAAATTTTGATTTGGTTTCAAGCCAAAACTAATTTTTGAGAGGGGTTTTCTTCAGAAAACCCTCTCTATTCTAATTTTGACAAATTCAACACTGAAGCCTCGCATGTTGGGTTTGGTACAAGGTTTATTTTATTAGAAATCAGAATAAACTCATGCCTATGAGTTTCGATTTACGTGTAGAGAATAGAACCCCTTACCTTTTTGCGAAAACACTCCTCTTGGCCAAAAAATAAAGTCTCCCTAAGTGAACCGATTGTCCTCTTCGTGTAGTGGTTGTGGCTAGATGCTCAACCCACTCCCTCCAACATGTGTAAGTTCACTTCTTGGTTGCACAAGAGGGAAACCACAAGAAGATAGAAGAAAGGTAAGAAGAAAGAAGGGTTTTTTAAAGATAGATAACAAAAAGCTAAAAAAAAGTAAAGAGGGCCAAATAAGGGGGGTGTGAGCCCCTCCTCCCTTTTTATAAGCTATAGGGATTAGATCAAACCCTTGATCTAATCACTCGTAACTTACCTTTCTTCTATTTCACTAAGTTTCCTATTCTTTATTTATTTATTTATTTATTTATTTTCTATATAGTAGACTTAGGTTAATATTATTTCATGTAATATATACAATGTACAACCTAAAATAAGGCTCACATGGGCTGGTCAACACCAACATATGGGGTTCCAACTTTTCATAATACTCAAGGTCAAGCTTGTTTGCTTGGCAAGTAAGTTAGACTTTGTCAAACTATTGTATTTTTTCTTTTCTTTTCTTTTTCCACTTTTTTTCTCTTGTTCTTTTCTTCCTTCCTTCTTATTACTCAGCCCTATCCTAAAGAGGTCTAGGATGGGACGTCTCCCCCCCCCCCCTTGGGAGGCTCCCCTAACGAATATAGAAAGTTTTGACTTGCTTCTTCAAGTGTAATTGTTTATAACTTTTAAAAACTCTTCAATTTAAAGCTTTAACTTGGTTTTTTTTTTCTTAAGTCAACAAGGATGTGCCACATAGGATGTGACGGCCCACCTATGGACCTCAACCATTTAATACAATTTAGTTAAACTAAATTATTCATTCTATTTTAATTATTTTACTAATTAACTTTATTTATTATTTTGAATTTCAATTCTTTCAAAACTATAATTTAAGTTTAAATGGAATGACTCTAAATACAAACCAAATTATTTTTAAAGGCATATGAAATTCTTTTAAACCATGATTTGTCTAGCTTATTTAAATTCTTTTCTAAGAATATTGTTTTCTCAAAAATGTATTTTAGAATTGATTTCCACTAGGGTCAATAGAACTCATTATCGTTTTGAGTGCTTTTAGTTTTTTTTTCAATCTCCTAATCTAAGACCTAGTCTATTCATATTGTATAACATGCACTATCATTATCAAATTATTACTTATAAAAATATTCGTGAAATTTTATGAAAATTTCTTAAAAACTTGTGGGCATTACAGGTGAACTGACTTAGGGTGAACCTGGAATTAGCTCCAATGTTCTCTTTTTTTCCAAGGGCATAAGGAACCCTGAGGTACTCTCCTAGTTTAGTGACAAATAGAGCCCTAATCTCTTAAAAGACCAGATATGGCAGCCCAGTTATCGATTATAGATCCCTATGACTAGTTATCGCTTAATACTGGATAAAATTCAATAAGGAGGGTTGTAGTAAATGCCAAGCTATTTATTTTTAACTCAAGATAATTTTGAAAAAGAAAGGAAGGATAGAATGGTTGAATTTAAATTTTGTGAGATTGGAGACATTTTGAACTAAGACAATCAGAGGCACAAAAAGTGTATACACAATATCACAAGTTTACACAAATGATTTTGTAACGCCCTAAAATTTAACCCAAATTTTTGAGGAATTTTTTTTTTAACAACAGAAAGATTCACAATTAACCGGATTAAACATTTCAGGCACATCACAGGAATCATCAAAGCAACTAACATTCATTTTATTTTCAAAAAAAATGTTTAAAACATAATATCAGAGTTTGGAATAATTGAATGACATAATTACAAAAACCAAATTTGAATTAACATCCCAGGAACACAATAGATCATATATCTCGATTCGCACATCATTCCGCAACCGCTCTTTATCTTTTACTCTTCTCCAAAAAAATTAGTAAAATAATTTGTGTGAGACTACAATCAGTCTGCGTAGGAGAATACTATGATTTTGCAGATATACTATGTAACAAGTATGCAATGTGTTTGCTTAATTATAGACAGTGAAGCATGATACTAAACATGGCATAAAAAAACAAGTAACATGAAAATAATTTATTGCATATCACTAATCTAACTCACAAAAATATAACATGAATTAACATCTAATCAGATAAGTAAACACTGGTTTAAATACTTAATCACATGCTCAATTATCTAATCTCAAGTTAACAAGTTCAAGTACAAAGCTGACAATGTTTGGTTTGATTGATAAGAAGTAAAATTTAATGTTTCTCTTGAATTATCCTGCGAGTACTTGTGTGCCAAGGAAACCGTAATAGAAGAAAACATTAGGGTTTATTATGCATTGGTGTTTTATTAACCCGAATGTCTAACTGAAACTGAAATCCTAAGGGAGCGGTTGAATGACCGAGAGAACCTTTCAAAGGCCCAAGATAATAGGATGCATCTCTAACTTCTAGAGAAGAACGTGGAGCTACCACCTAAGACAAATTTGGTAGTTTGGGTCTCCTAACTCCGAGAACTTAGGACCAATGAGTCATTACAGCTCGAAGCTAAAAGCACATATCCCCGAAGTTGTGTACCACCTACCATCTCCAAGGTAAGCCCGAGTCTGATTGGATTGCTTATCTTATTAAGTTTATTAACCAACTTATCAGGGTTTCCCTTGATTTGAACCCAGCCGCTCAAAGATACTAGAGTTTCTCAAAAATTTGAATCCTACCACCGTAGTAGTAGATTCTCAACCTCGCATGCCTTAACTAGATATGCTACCAATTTATCAATTTTCTTGAGCAAACCTACCCAAAGTGCTTTGGTACCTTTAAACTGTCAAGCACGAATGTCTCAGTACCTTTAAACCAGTCAGACAGAAAATTATTATATTTTAATTTACCTATATATTCACTTTATAAACTCAAGGGGCCCCCTGTGGAACCCTTATGCACTAGGCTTGGCCAATCATGACCTTTGTTTACTTATCAGTGCATAAGTCGTGTTCCCAAGTTATCACAATAGTTAACTTGAATTATAAGTTCGATTAGATTTTATTTTGGTCGAAATCATAATTACTTAGTTTAATAGTTACTAAGCATGAAGAAAATGCCAACAACCTTTAAGATAGATTTCATTGCCAAAATACAGACATTTCTAGACTTGAATGTCAGCAGCTTACATTACATATTTTCAGATATATACAAATTACACATACACCCATTTCTATATCAGGTTGCAATTCATTCTATCAATAAAGCTTAAAACACAGTGTTTCACAAATATGTAGCATCACATATTTCCAACTACAACCAGAATGTCATACCCAGGTTCACAATGAATCAAAAATCATAATGGCAATAAAGATTAAAACGTAGTTTTTTTTTCAAGTATCTAATATCACCCATATTTAGCTACAAGTATAGTGCCCATATACCCGCAAAAGGGTCAACTGTTGTTGGGCTCTCAAAAGTTTGTGCAGAAGACTATATTAAAAACTTGGTTTATTTACAGTTAGGATCACCATAGAAAATACATGTATACTTCTGTGGGTGTGCAGTGATATGTGCAACAAAATATGTCACAAACTAAGTGTGTGCGGGCGGCAGAATACAAACATGGACATATATATAGACTAGACACTGATAAAATGCATCTCACTTCCAATATTAAGTAAATGAATCTTGCTTTCACCGAATGGATATCTAACATGTTCTTCACCATTAAGACAGAGGTGTTCCTACTTACATGAATTAACATTACAAAAACAAAATTTGGCATTTATACACGGATTATATAACATCCATCATGGTGACTCAAATGAGGATTCATATATACAGGGGTGCCTTGTCAATTCAGACCCCTCGACTGAAACAACAAAAAGAAAAACATACCTACCCGACTATTAAACTATTAATCAAACTTATATTGAAATCTGGAACAGGAGTTAATATATGCATCTAACAGAAATTCGTTGCAGAATTATAAAGTAAATTACACTTTCTGCTTACAATCTTCAGCCCAATTTCATCAAAGGCTCAACGCCACTTCTATACAGGTTACATATTTACAGGAGGTGTAGAGCTTAAGTTCAAAGTATATTTTCTGAGGCAACTCTCACAGATACTTGTATCTTTTCAACCTGATGGTTTATGCTTACACACATGAAACAAATCTAAATGTGTGCATACTCTACTGATTAATGCTATCGCATATCCCTTTAAAGAAATTACTAATTAAACAATTTAATCTCAACATAACACATATTGTTAAAGAAAATGAAAATCACATACTACATACTACAAAGAAAAATCGGTAGACAGCAATTCAACGTTCAATATCAATCAACATGGTTATTAAAAATGATTTTTTTTTTGGGAAGTTCATAATAGAATAGAAAATTGTCAAATACAAATCAACTCTTCTCCCATTGTGCCTCTTACAGTATATATATATATATATATATACAATTCAAAAAATCCCAGATCTGGATTTAAAACATGTTCTCCAAAGCCCCTTACGCAGGTCGGCAATTTTTGCTTAATGTTTTACATGAATTACCCAAAACAGAATCGGCAAACCCGTGTTCACTCTGCCTGATTTCATGTTGATTGGTCATACCAGAGGATATTGACCAATTTGCCTTACACGAAAACACCCGTAGTTGTATCCACACGAAAACCCCTCTAAAATTTTGAAATCTTTTCTATTTGGGGCGTGTTACAACCCATTGCAAACTTGAAACAAAATACACCGACAAAAATTATAGTAAAACCCTACCTCGAAAACTCAAAATCCCCAATTTTCTTTTTATTTCCCTGACCTGCTGTCGTGAATCCAATAGATCTCATTGCTACCGTAGGTTTGGTGCAGCAGTCGTGCACACCTTCTGCCCTTGACGTGCAGCAGAGAGAGAGAGAGAGAGAGAATGAAAGAATGGTGAAGGGAGAGGGAGAGAAGAAGGGAGGTAATGAGTGAGAGAGGAAGAGAGAGCGTGGGGGTGTGGAGGGGGGACTTAAGAGATGCGAGGGAGAGAGAGCATGAAATGAGGAGTTGGAGGAAGAAACGGAAAGTAGGAGAGAGGTGGGTTAGTTACTCTACCCCCCTCATCCATTCCCAGCTGCGTGAATGGAATTTCATGCAGCCCTTCCCCTTTTCCACATTAAGAGTAAACCCCGTTTTTAGGGTTTACATTTTTTTTTTTCATTTTAACGCACCAATGGGTGCGGTTTTGGTTCGACCAAACTCGTGACCTGTGACCCACCTATAGTTGGGTTCATGTTTTGGGCCTATTTGGATTGATCCGCAGATTCAGATTTTCTTCTTTTTATTTTTTTTAATACTAATATTTAAAATTTTGAAGACGGATCTAATTATGTTATCCGGAATTTTATGTAACTGTTATTGATCCATGATCCGCTTTATTCATAAATCCATAAAAGAGATCCGGATCTAAGGATCCAAAGTTTTTTTCATACTCTGATTTGGAACCATGGATCCAAGCAAATTGTTCATGGATCCAAATTTCTCCATCGTGGATTCCAAGTGACTTATAATGGATCAAAGTAAAATTTTAATTGGATCCCTACCCTATTTACCTCTTCGGTGTCCAGGATCCAAATAGAGTAATGTGGATCCAACCATCGTATGTGCTATTACGGATCCCTCTAAAGTGTTATAAGTCTAATATATAATTTTTTCTCATTAAAAATCTAATGTAAACTCCATGGATCCACTCAATTCGACATGGATCTAATATCAAATTTAACCATGTTATTGAGGATCCTAAACCAGAGACCCGATCCATTTGACCAAAATCTATTATGAAATATCCAATTTAAGATTCACAATCTGATATCTAAGATCTGAATGGAATATCAAAGTTTCGAACATGATATTAGGGATCCAACATTAAAGATCCGAATAGGATATCTGAGATCCAAATACAAATAAACAAATACTACACTAAAAATACACTTGTACCAGCTTAAGGATATAAATTTCAAGTTTATTTATCTGATAAAATTCGTGAGTATTATAGATTTTCCTAAAAAGTGTGCAAGTGTGTGTTCCCTAGTGTGGAGATGAGTTTGTATGAAAAATGATCATCCGTTTTGTGTCATACGAAAATATCATTCATTATTCCTTGTATATTCTTATGCTCAAAGTCACACACATCGTCACGTCCATCATGCACATCCATTCATACCAAACATTCATCATTCAAGGCAAAAATTCATGTGCATTCATCTAGTTCATCAAATGCATAACATGTTTTATATAAGAGATAAAGCAAAAAAAATGAAACTATAGAGTGGTCTGCCTCAACGGCCTCTAGTTGTCTTTGGCTCCTCCTCTTATCTGCCGATAGCACGAGGGTCTTGACTCATTGTCCTATGAGCTAACACATGTTGAAGTGCCCAGAGTTGAAGACATCACCTCCAGTCAATCCGCTCTTCTCTGCATTGGTACTGGTGGGCTTCTTCGAGAAGTGCTCACTCTGTGTATGGAAACCCGAATCCAGTGGCCATCCATCTTCTCCTAGTAGCACATCATTAGTGCCTTTATAAGAGTCAGCTCTCATTGTGTGGATTGCAACCTCGTGGTATTCCATATGCTTTCCCCTCTACAAAAATTTTCAAAAAAATCAATGTTAGCGTCTTTAAAAATATTTTGTGTTTATCAAAAAAAATCTTTATATAAATAAAAGTGGGTCTATCAGCATAAACAGGGTATGATCTCTATATCACTATCCTAAATGCTAAAGACCTATAAGGAGAGAAAATTTATCTTGAGGAATTAGCTGATAACGACAATTTATGTATCGTTAATGGACCTGATAATGACAAATGTCAATTTGCCTTTCTAAAAATTGTGGCATTATCTAGGCTTCCTTTTTTGTTAAAGACAACTAGAAGTATCATTATTGGACTTTTCGTTTTGCTAATGACACATCTTGATTTTTGAACACCCCTTTGGAAAGTTGCCTTCTGTGCTAATGACAGTTCATAAAGTTGTTGTTTCTCCTTATAACAGTTGATGTCTGATGATGACAAATTAATTTGTTGTCATTTGGTATCTAACAATTTTTTTATGTTTGAGGCCCTTCTTCATTTCAATCAGTGGACCTTTTTTCAATCTATTTTCTTCTTTTTTGAGTGTGTTTTCCCTCTTTTCAACCATGGTGATGATCAAGAATAATAACATTTTTTCTTGATTCAATGTTTTGGGGCTGATTCACGAGTACCACTGAATGGAGGAAAGAGATGTGGTGAGATTGCTTCTCTCTTTCTTTCTTTCTTTCTAATTTTTTTTATTTTTGCTCTCTCTAACTACCTTTTTCTTTCTTTTCGAGCAAAATTTGCAAAGTATTGTCCTGTCTATCACCCTCATTGGTTTCTCGAATGGGTGTCGATGTGCGGACTTTTCCATGAAGAGTACCTAATCAGTTTCACTTGTAAGCTTTGCAATTTCAAGGTTAGTGGCCAGCTCATTTTCATGCTCACGGAAAGGTGGAATCTAAGTACCAACAGATTCATGCCTCCCATGACAGAGCTCATGATCACTTTATATGAGTGCATCACCATCTTGTTGATTACTTCTCTATCTTGAGGTGCAACCATCCATAATTCTTCTTGAACTATCTTCCCTATGATGAGTGGACGACCTTATAGAACCTAATTAGCGGAGTACAATGATCGTACATGGATCACAACAGAGTTTCTTGTTTGGCTTTGCAGTCCTTGTGGAAAGCATATTACAAGTTCACTGACTGTATGCATTCTACATTATTACTTATGATTAACATATCATCCACATAGAAACAAATAATTATAACATGACTATTTTTTACCTTGCTATATATGCATTTATCAAAGTCATGAATTCTAAAATCATATGAAATGATTACTTTATCAAATTTCTTATGCAATTGTTTAGGTAATTGTTTTAAACCATACAATGACATTAACAGTTTGCAAACTTTTTTTCCTTAACCTGATGTGATATAACATTTAGGTTGTTCCATATAAATTTTTTCTTCTAAGACATCATTAAAAAAACAGTTTTAACATTCATTTGATGATTTTCGAAACTGTAAATTGATGTCAAAGCAACCATAGTTCTAATAGATGCAATCCTACTTTCAGGAGCATCTGTGTTAAAATAATCAAGTCTAGGTTTTTGTTTAAAACATTTAGCTACGAGTCTAGCTTTAAATTTTTCAATAAAGCCCTCAATTCAAAGTTTTATTTTTGAAAATCAATTTGCATTCAAAGGGTTTGAAACCAGGGGTTAAATCAACCAAAATTCAAGTTTTATTTTCTATGATAGAGTCTTATCCACTCTCTATAACTTCTTTTCAAGAAAGAGCATCAAAAAAGGTCATACCTTCCAAAAAAGAAACACGATCTTTATCATCATGTAGAGATAAAAATCATGACAAAAATCTTTTGATTTTCTTGATCTTTTATTTTTTAAAATTTTAGGATTTTCAGGCTCATAAATTCTTTTTCTTGGATTATTTTCAATAACTTTTGAAGCTTCAAATGGTTTTAAAGTTAAATCTTTTCTTAATTTGGCTTAGATAGATTCTAAAATCACTTTGGTTTCAATATCCATAAATTTATATGTATAATTAGACCCATTATAAGAGAAACCATACCTAGATCTTATATGGATTACATGAATAAGACTTGGATCATACTTGATAAAATAATATGTTTTTATCTTTTTCACATTGAAAATTTGTAGATTTAATCGGAACTCGGGTCTCGCACGGATCCTTGGGTTTGAATCCCACACGGTTATCTCCCAGTTTGCCTATTAAAAAAAAAATTATTATGTCAGGCCAAGAAAAAGTAAAAGGATTTCCGATGAGAAAATTCATTCAACTCTATCCAAGTGCATCTCAAAGAGCGATATTAATGCATTTCTGAACCATGTAGGGATGTAGACAAAGTGGATTTTGTCTGAATCATGGAGAACAATGCGGCAAAGGTTCATAGAATAATGCATACATGTTTAAAAATGTTTTGCATTTTGAAAAAACGACCGAAGAAGCCATAAAAAATAAGTGAGAAAAAAAAGCACATCAAATTTTTGTTTCAACACAAGTAGACATGCATATATTGAAATTTTAATAGGTGTGCACTAGGTGCAATGCACTTGTAGTTTTCTCATGATCTTCAAAATTCAACGACGCACAATGTTCCAAGATTTTGTGTCATGAAAATTCGTATTTTTACGCCCAAAAAATATGGTCCAAGGCATGATCTCCCATCCTGAGAAAAACAGCCTACTTCACAAAAGGAGAAATAATGGCACCTCATAGACCATGTCAGCCCGAAGTTGTAACAGAGATGCCCATGCCTAGTGAAAGGTGCTTCCTGTAGCGAAACCATTACTTCAGAAGGTAAGTATGTCGAGGATCCATGAGCTATAATGAAAGAGACCAGGCATAGCCTGAAGCTGCTTTTAATCCTAGTACAAGACTGCTCAGACATAACATCCTAAGAAATGCCAGTGTCAAAGGGAAGGTAGTCATAGAATCAGGCTGAATTGATCGCTTTTACAGAATGTTGCAAGTTTTGGAAGGAAGTGGACCAAGAAGGGAGATGCCTATGGAGCTTAAACACATTGTACAACTTTGATAGGATTAAAATCAGTTATAATTATTGTAAAGCACAAATTTTAGTAAAAAACTAGCTAAATTAGCAAGTGAGGGGCTGATCAAAATATGAAAAGATCACCCCCTGGGTTGGCACCCATTGATTGAAGGGTCAATTTTACATACGATTATTACTATACTTGATTGATGAACTGGTAGGGGTCTGCCTAACCCCAGCTTGTTTATAAAAAAAAAACATGTAGAACACATGAAGAGGATCGAATCTCAAAAATAAAAAATAAATGAAATGATAGTGTGTTTCGCTCGTGGATTTGAAAGCCACTAGTTTAACCAATATTTTTGCCTTTTTAGGTGATTTAGAAAGAACAAATGCCAAACAAAACAAAATAACAGCAATGCGCACCTACCCATGTCTCGATTTTAAGGTCATTCTATAGATAGATGGGCAGTAGCTCCATAGGTTGTCCCATGAATTGATGGAGCAATCTGAAGTTCTTGATGAGTGCATAAGTTGTCATAAACCCAATCTTTGTCCTAAAATATGTATTTTTGAAGCAAAACCATTCCATGTTTCTCAAAAGGTCCAAAAATAATGTTTTTGGGTGTCTGTCTTTGTCTTTTCAAAAAAAAAGTCTCATATTTAAGAAGATATTTGCATATTTAAAAGAAAATCACATATTTAAGAGAAAATTTACATATTTGAGAGAAAATTTGCATATTCTCATATTTAGAACATATTTAAAAGGAATTTCATATATTTAGGAAAAAATTTGCATATTCTCATATTTGAGAGAGTTTGTATATTTGGAAAAAATTCACTTTTGCGAAGGGTAAAAGGTCCTTTTAAAGCGAAAAATTGTGAATTTAGACATGGGGCGGATTTCAAAAAATTACAGGACATTTTAGAAAACACATCATTTTTGTCATCCACTACAATAAGGTCATTTTCTGAATTTCAAAGCACCAATCCATCTATGATCAGAATTCAGCCATTTTGCATGTGCACAGCCTTGGATGTCTGATTGAACAAGAAGGTGAAACAAAATAGGTTTGAATATTTACCCGCAATTATTCCGCTCCAGCGACGGGTACCACCATGCCGAGCAGAGCCACCAACAAATGAAGCACCATTTGGGCAGCCCAGGCAAAGAAGGGGGACCAAGGATAAGGAATCTGAAGTATATTTATTACTACTTAACGAGCCTATATGAGAGAAGCTGAGCTGAACACCTCTTTTGCAACTGCTTCACAAACCTATTTTACAAGTTCAAACGAGCTCTTTCACAAGCCGAGCCATGAGCACCTTATGTCGCTTTCCAGTCCTAGCCATAAGGCACATGCATGTAAAGGCCTGCAATTCAGAATTTCATTTTCAATGCCTTGTTGAACATTCTAAGGACAATGGCAGTTGATGGACTAGTGTCAGGGCCACCACTGTTGGCCACCAGCACAAAAGAAGCTGGTCCAATTGTTTGGTGCCATCCTGTGGCTGTTAATGCACAAAAGGATCCACCAACGGCTGGGAAATCACAGAAATCATAAATGTTACTAAGTGCACCCTGACTAGATAAAAGATCTTTTTCTAATGTGCAGAAAACCAAAAAATAGGTTACAATGTAAAATTGATTTTACATGGTTACAATTAAATGGAAGTGCCTATGTGCTTCGTTTGAAAATAAATTGCTAAAGATACTCTTCAAACTATGACTACACGTCCCTGCCGGGTCGCCCAGTTGGTCAGGGTGAACATCAGGATGTTCTTCAGAGGCCCCGAATGCCACGAGTTTGATTCTCTCTGTTATCAAACCTGCGTGATGCAGGAACAAAGCGAGCCTTAATTTCCATTGTTCCTGCTTTCGTGTTTTTTATAGTATAACTTGCATAGGAATAGAGGTAAACTAGATTTTCTCTGAAAATCCAGCCACGGGTTTACATCACTATAGCAGGTATTGAGCAGAGATCGATCAGCCCTCTGAAGTTTCCCACTATAGGGTACGACCAATTAGGGATTGATCTTGGCGGCTTTCTTGTCTGAAAAAAATAGACTGACTTGGAGGGCTGGAACTATGGAAGATGAGCTTGTCTTGAATGGGCTCGGACCTGACCTTGAGTTTGGTGCCATCTCAGCCAAAACAAACTTTGGAACACAATCAGTTTTTGAGTTGGGTTTTGTTATTGGCAGCTGGATGTGTGATCTACACAAATCCTGGTGTGAAACAAAGCAATGACTTATGTGGAAGTTCTAGATGGACACTTTGAAAAAGGAAGAGACGATGGGTCTCATTGTCTTAACCAAACATTGGCTTTTGGTGGGCTGGTGTTGGAACAGAGCAGGATGTGTGGGTGTTAGTGGGAGACCATGATAAAGAGATGATTGTACAACCAAAAGAGACCCATCTTTTTGGGTGTTTCTCTTCCTGAAAAAGGTTCAACCCATCTGGGAACCAAGCATTGCACATGTCCACACCCAGCACGCCACCTTTTCCTTGGAAAAGCAGCCTATAAAATCCCTGATTTGCTAGGGTGAGGCCCACCCTAGTGCAAAATGAAGATTATGGATCCTGCTTATGCAGGACTATAAGACCTCCCACCACCCACCCACAAGCAAAATCCAGCCCACTTGCACCTTTGGCATGTGGCAGTGACAACTCTCTCTCTCTCTCTCTCTCTCTCTCTCTCTCTCTCTCTCTCTCTCTCTCTCTCTCTCTCTCTCTCTCTCTCTCTCTCTCTCAAAGGATTGGTCCAAAAATAATTTCAATTCAACGTCTTTTATTTTGTTGGCCTGGATCCACCATCCTCATGGTCCCATGATGCACTGACCCATCTTACAACTAGTTGCCCAGACATGTATAAATGAAAGATTGATGTGGAGTCCATAAAATAGTGTTGGTTCATTGCTACCAACTCCATCTTTGACACTGTTTCATGGTCCACCTACGTAAACATGGTGTTGCACAGACAGGGCTATGAAGGTCATGTAAGATCTCAAGTGGGGCTCCACGTCTTAGAAGATTTAGATATAAATGCAATAAGTAATAAGGCGCCCATTGCCTAGTTTAAACTCATTTAAGAGACCAAATTCAGTGGTCTGAATTTGTAGCATATCTATCTTCATTTGATCTCAACGTTATTTCTTTCTAAATATGGATGGCCATATGCAAACGCAGACAAGTATCAGAATCCAAACATGTAAGTGCAGGATATAGCACTGTTGGGGGAATTTTTGAAAGAATCACGTAGTAGACATCTTATCTTTGGCAAGTATACATCCACACGCAATTGGTTCTAACAGCAGAAAAACGCCAAAGGAGATGGTGTTGGCTGCTCCCCCAGCCAATTCCCGACTGTGTGAGCTAGCAAGAATTGTAGGGTTTCTACTGGAACTGTATAAAAGTTGACTATGCCAAGCATCACACCACTTTTTCTTTTTCTTTTTATTCACGAACTGGGGGGATTAAGCCCCCTCTCCTTGACTGTACAATTACACGTGAGATAGATCCACCTCCCAATCAGGAGGCTTGTCTTTCCAAATTATACAATCTTGATCCTGATCTAAACAACACAAAAGAATCTGCAGAATCAACAAATCTGGTTGTCTGAAACAAAATTTGCACTTGTGACATAGCTGTGCACAGTTCAAGCAGCTGCTGGCCAAGGGACTTCTGACTTCCACAAAGTTCCCATCCTGTTAATCCACCACCCATTGTTGGATGAAATATACAAGTCTCCAACATAATCCCCAATCTGATTCAGAACTTCCTTTATGATTTCAGTTTCAGGCAGGAGGTGATCATAATGATGCAGAACAGCACTGATGATGAATAGGGTACTTGCCCTAAGCATCACACTACTTGATCAGGCCAACCACAAGTTGATTCAAGGAACTCATGATGAATAGGGAAGATCAGTGATAAGATAGGCCATGATCCGATTGAAAGTCGTGCTCAGCAACCAACTAGACGCAATTAGAGAACTCATACGCAACGAAGATTGGCTAATCATCTCTCACATCGTTGGGATTGCCAAATGTGACACGATTTGCTAAAGAGACGGCTCCCAATCAATGCTAAAGAATGGGATGACAGGCAAACCAGGTGATCAAGAAGCAATTCCTAAACTGTTCATTGCTTTCATGATTCAATTAATTATGACCACAAGATTATTTCAACAATTATCGGAATAACAGTCAGATGACAAATACCCATATAAGCTTATACTCGGACCGCCACCCATACGTTAATCATCTATCAAATTGAGCTCTATATGCATCTTGCCTCACACTAAAAGCCCAAATAATGCATCATTTTTCATCCAACTTTTTCCAAGCCAAACTCAATTTGCATTCTTAATTTTCCTGGGGTGCGAATCCAGCAAAACCAAGATCAAATCAAGGAAGTCAGATACGGATGCTGTGGCATTCTTTTTATTGGCACAAATTTAAATAGTGTCCAGACCCAACTGCCCTCAGCCTGGCAGAAAAAGGTGCAGCTTTAGAAATAAGATCAACTCAAGGCCTACCCAACAGCATTCCAAAAGGCAAAAGAGAGAGGAGCAAACCAACTTACACGTGCAAGGATAATGATTACACATCCATACTTCCCTCACAACACATACAGCAAATCCAAACAAACCCATCTAGCCTGGAAAAGAGAGAACAAACAACGTGATCCATTCTTTATTCCCACCTCACCACCAATATGGCATGCTCAATACAAATAGGTACTCAGACCATCTGCTATCCGTGCTCATACCACCCTTTTCAACTCTGTTCCTGTTCTTCCTTATGGAGCACAGAGAGTTACAACTCCTACCAGATAAATATTCAACCAGTAAGAAATCAAAGTTTCCATTGCCAATGTTATCTTGCATCGCTTTCTCTGGTAGCACCGCCGAATGCACCGACCTACCATCAACCGATCTGCAACTCTCAATTAGTTCACAACCTGGGAACAGTTACAGCTCTTCAGACAGATCAACTAGACAACATGCTTTCCTCCACCGTGGTGGTGACCATGCATTTGAGAATGTTATCAAAGGATATGAAAAAGCGAGGAGCGACATAAGTTGTGCACAAGCAATGAAACGACAAGCAGAGGAACAGCTGCGGCTTGCCACTGTGGAGAAGGCATATGCAGAGAGAGTCAGAGAAATGACGAAGCAGGAGATGGAGTTAGCAGAGTCTGAGTTTGCATGTGCGAGGCACATATGGGAGAAGGCAGCAAAAGAGATGGACAGGGCACAGAGGATGAAGGAGAAGGCAAGTCGGCATGTTGATTCCACTTGCATGGAGATTACTTGCCATGTGTGTCAGCAACAGTTTCGCCTATAGCCTTCAGATCACACAATAAAATTTCAAGATGATAGATGAAGCAGCAAAGACTAAGGAGTAATCTGAAGTTCATGTAATCCTCATGCGCACTTTAAACAATTGTGCAGGAACTAAAGATTAATTTCTAGCCTTCCTGTCTTTTAGCTGTTTCATAATTCACATGATTTTCCTAAAAACTAGAGGGTCCCAAAATGTCCCTGCTCTAATGACCATACTGAATCAGCAAAAAGAGGCAGTTAAGTGTTCGACTGATGACGATCACAGGAGATATGGACTCTTCCTTCTTTTCATTCATTGTTCAAACACTTGCTGCCTCAATGCAAGCAATCAAAAACATGAATAAAGCACCATAGTCAGAGAAGTGTTTCTGCTTTCCCTACAGAGCAAACAAGATGAACACTGGCTTTGATGGCCAAGCCAAAAAAGATCAGTTGGTTCTGAGATCATGAATTTTAAATGTGCAAAATCTTGTATTGTTCTTAAAGATATAATCAGTAAACTTGTCTGATATTGATATTGATCCTTGATGCCTGAATATAATCCTTGTAACAGAGCTCATCTGTGCTAGAAAACTCTGAAGCAAGAGCAGAAATATCTGCATTTTCATCTGTGAAAATCCGCGGTACTCCTGCAAATTTATAGACAAAAAAAGGTTGAAATCATGACAAAGTTAGAAAAACAAAAGCATGCACTAAACTATACTGATGACAGCTTGTAGAAGGCCAACTCATATCAGCTTGAATAAACATGGGTTCGATAATAAGAGTATCAAAAGACATCTCTCCAAAGATAGGCATCACTATCCAGCTTGAGGTTGCTAATCATTTCGGCCACAAGGAACTTGATTTGTAAGACAACTATAAACTGTTTTTATGAGAGTGAATCGAGACTGGGACAATTCAAGACCATCTTTTGCATTGGGTATAGCAAACTGAATATCCCCATATCTTCTTTTTGTTTTAGATGCAATTTCTGTAATAGTATCTATATCACAGGGATACATGCTTTTTTGCATGTGCACTACATAATACGACACGATTCCATGTACCTCATGTCCAACATAGTCACACTGTGTCCAATAAAAAAAATATAGCATTTATTATTTTATAAAATTTATCTATTCAAGGCACCCCTCAAGTTTTGAACCGATAGAGAGGGTTACTATTACTAAACTCACACCCTCTCGTTAATGCATTTCCATTACCGAAAAATCTGAAACTCTCTCTCTCTTTCAAACTGATTAGCCCCCTTCTTCTCTCTTTAAATTAAAAAAAAACAATGAAAAAATATATAGTTGGATTAAGCTTACATGTTACGGAATTTTAAATTATTTTTAAATTATATATTCAAGATTATATGTTATATGTAAATTAAAATTATATCTATATATGTATATATCAACAAATGCATCCTCGGGCCCTAGTTTTTAAAGAATTGAATTTAATTCATTAGTTCATGTTGCATCTGTTTCCGTGCCCATATCCTTGCAAGATAGAAAAGTATTGATGTTTGGAGTTGCTGTCATGTAACAAAACATAGAGTTAGTATAGAAGTCAAGTTCTTATCAAAGTGGATCCCTAATTAGGTGCAAATATTTTCCATGATAGAAACAAGAAAACTAACAGAACTCAACACCTCATCATTAAGAGTCAAATATTTCTCTAAGACTAACCATCAGTAGATAAATTGCTTCAAAGTAATCCCTCAACCAGCATTTGCATGCTTTTTAATGCAAAACTTTGAGCAACATCTAAGGTAATCTTCCAACAATGTGAGTTGGTTGTGAAGCATATGCATTGACAAATAGCATGGGCCAGTTAAAGCTCAGCTCGAGTTTGTTTGCTTATAAAATGAGCTGATCTTGTACTTATTAGACATAAGCTCGATAAGTTAAATGAGCCCAAGCTCAAACAACAGTGTGTGTTCATTTATTATGTATACATAAAGTATTATTGTGGTAACATTGGTACTTCTAACAGGCCCCCCTACCTACGTCACATGGATACAGATGCAAGAGTGGGATGCGATGCGAATAAGCTTTGTACGATATGATAATTTTCAAAAATTAGGACATGGGAACACGGTTGTACACAAACACAGATGTACTAATGTGTGAGTGTGTGTGTGTGTGTGTGTGTGTATAGAACAACAATTCTAAATCACTTTATAATTAGGATTATCAAATAATGAAACTAAAATGAAATGTAATGTAATTGATGACAAATCCTAAAAGAAAAAGACAGCAAGTGAATATGAAATAACTAAACAAGATCATAAAAGAAAAGAGATAAAGTTAATGACAGAATGTTAGACTGTGTGAAACTGGTTTGACTATGTCCATGAAGTATTGTATTGTGTCCATGAAGTATCCGAGTGTTATCATGTCGACACGGCATATGCATGCTAAGTGAAGTGTCCGTGTGACATAGCTCATGTCAACAGGTCAGGTTTGGTTCAGATCCAGGTAGAACCAGAGCCAAACTTGATTTGAGATGTTGGTACTGGGTCTGGACCAATGTCCAATCGGACCCACCATAAGAGAAACCATACCCGGATCGTATAAGGATTACATGGACCAAACTCAGATCAGACCCACTAAAATAATATTTTTTAACATTTTTACATTCAAAATTGTGGATCTTAGTCAGAACTCAGGTCGGGCTCGGGTCTGATATGAAATTTTACAAACCATACCCGGGTGCATATATTAATCGGACCCTTTGGGTGCAACCCGGATTCTAATGGGACCTTCTTATTTATCACCAAACCCTAACCCTATAGGGTTTGGTATGAGTCAGTCCAGGTGAAACCCGACCCATTGACACCCCTACCTATTATTGTCATACTGCATTCTGTACCCGCACTGGTTCCTGGGTACTTCAGTTATGGCCAACTAACTTTCGGACTTGAATCAACTCATTTTATCCATTTTATGATCCAACCAACACATAGTCAACACTCGGGGTCAAAAGCATCCAATGTTAATAACATACATTTTTATTATTAATTGTTTGTTAATTATATATCTGTACTTCAGTAGCATGCTTTAAAACTTTTAGCTAGTATTGTTGACAGTCTATAACTTCATGGGTAGATTATTTTGTAAAATGCTATGTAACATGGACACTTCTAACATGGCACCACACCCGCGTCGCACCCACACCCATGCAGGTGCGACACTTGGACACGGCTTACTTTGTGTCAGGTGAAATCAACTTTCTATCCAAAAGTAGATTAAGTTAACCCTAACCAAGTCCAATTTTATCTATATTATATATATAAATACATAAATGCACATACATACACGTAGTGTTAACTTAAAACTGTTAAAAATTATATATATATATATATAGTAATGTGTTCATTCTGCTCCTTTTTCTCATTTTGCCCTGTTAGGCCCCTTCAAAAATCATAGTTTTTGGTATTTTTTTCTCATATCTAACACCATAGATGTGATATATAGGTTTTGTTTAGTGAGAACTGGCTTTTGGATCACTGGAATTTGACCTGTGTACAGTTTTTTCCAGATCCAAAATCAATGGCTATGAAGGCATCAATTTTTCTCGGCTCATAAAAATACATTTTTTCGTTGAAAAAACATGATCCAAGAGTTGATTCTCACTAAATTGAGCATGCTAAACACACCTAACGGTTCAGATCTATCATAAAACACTTCAAACTATGGGGCCTAACAGGGCAGAACGAGAAAAGAGGGCCTAATATGATCAGTTTTCATATATATATATATATATATATATATATATATATATATATATATAGGAAAATTGGTAGCTGTGAAATGCTTAGGTACTAAATCGGTGGTCACACGTGCTGGTCGTCCATCACGTGTGTTGATAGACAGTCACGCGCAAAAAAAAAATAGCATCAAAATGATGAGTTTTTCTGCCAAAAGGGCATTAGCGGCGACAAAATTGTCGCCACTAATGCTCATTTTTCTGCCGAGAGCATTAGCGGTGATGATTTTGTCGCCGCTAATGCCCCTTTGGCAGAAAAACTCGTCAAAAATGTTTTTTTTTGTTTTACGTTGGCCGTCCATCAACGCACCCGATGGACGGTCAACGTGTTTGACCACGGATTTTGTACCTATGGATTTCGCAGCTACCAATCACTATATATATATATACCCTCCCCGCACCCCTGCACTCAAGTTTTTTTAAAGTGCCGTATCGCCGCATCCACACCCGCACCTATGTGACATAGGTAAAATGTAGTATAGCTGTGCATTTTTGTGTGTGTACCCCATCTCAATTCTTCTAGAAATTCCCATGTCATACCCTTCATACCCATGTCATGCCCCATAAACACATACCTATGTGACAGTATTATTTACATGTTATCACAACCAGTGCCATTGGTGTAGTGGTTTTCTTTTGTCTTCTGAAAGGAGAGGTCACAAGTTAGATTTACTCCTCTCCTTTGCGTGTTTTCAAAAGGAAATTATTTTCTAATATCCAAGCTCGGCCCAAGCTCAGCCAAACCAAGCACAAACAGTCTGACCTTAGGCTTGGCTTGCCTTGACTCCAGCTTGAGCTGAGCTCAAAACTGGGTTTGTAATATCCAAGCCGAGCTCGAACAGCCCACACTCAAGCCCAGCTCGACTCATGTGCAGCCCTAACACCGCATCTTAGTTTAAGATTTTTTGCTACTTCAATCTCAGCAGTAATTGGCTAGCTTTAGGGTGTCAAATAGAATAAACTATAGCACTGTATAAAATAGTTTGCATTGAGAATGAAAATGCTATGGCGGTAAATGATTGTACATTCAAGCTTTTTTGATATCTGATAGTGATACTCTCCAACCTTTCTACATCTATGCGCACTGGAAATGGTCAGGCAAGGACACCAACACTGTCAACATCAAGGATGTGCTAGCTATATCCAAAATGATGTTGGTATCCAGTGTGTTCAAATCTGAGCATTTTCCCAACTTCATGTCAGTAAAAGAGACCCATGAAGACTCCATGACAGCACACAAATAAGTCATGAGACAAACAAAAATTGCACAAATAGTAAGTAATTGATGATATTAAGTAGAGTCACAAAATGAACAAATGGTGAGTAATGGTTAAACTCATTAGAAATCGAATCAAAAGGATCTACTCTCCATTCTTCCAAAGCACAATCACTGCACCATGAAAAGATCGTGAGTTCACGACACATTGACTATCGGAATGTTTTGAAAATGAAAAAAGGAAATCTCACTATTTTACCAATGGCAAGTTGCAATACAGATTAAAAAGACATGCTATTATTAGAAAAACCACAGCCTCAAAAGCTAAGATTACACCACAAACAAGAAAAGGCATATCATCTTTAATTACAAGTAACAATGGCCACAAGATTTAGAATGTTAGTGGTTTCCATGCATAGATCATGAGAATTATGAATAATGTACAATGACTGATTTACATGAACTGACATGACCAACATATGTTAGTATACAATTGCATCGGTTTGATCAGGTATTTCTCAATTACAACTTTCTTATTTGATCTTGTTAGTTTTTGTGTGTGAATGCATGGATCTATCAGCATTCTCTTAGGAAACATGGAAGCTGCTTCATCATTTCAGTACCTTCCTTTGTTGGTGTGTGGTGTTTAGGTTCCAAACCTTATATACAAGGTGAGCCCCTTTAGACTAGGCCAAACAACTCACCTTGGCCACATAATCACCCAGACCTTTGATAAGTTAACAGGTCATTGAAATTAATGGTGGACAATATCTTTAATGATGTACAAACTTACAAATCCCCAACAAATTTTTTTCTTGGAATATATCCAAAGTTCTGCCAAAAAGAATAAAACATGAGCAAAAGGAAAAAATAAATATAAAGGCCATGAAGTTGGTAAATGACATGCATTCGCCTCCATCAAGTGACGCAAAAACCTGAAACTGTTATAACAAGAACCCACAGGTCGAGCAATGACAGGGAAATAGGTCAACTGAGAGTAGCAGAACAACAATTACTTGCACTACAACAGATCAAACAATATCAACAAGTTGGTGGAAAACCATTGAATGTGTCAATAAAACAACACAAGTTGAAGGAAAGCCACTGAATGCATCCTCAATAAGATCAATGGGCTTTATGAGCAACATGGGATACAGAATAAATGGGTTTAAAGGGCTTTTGAAGCACATGGATACTCCATTTTAGCCCCCATATCATGTCCTCTTATATAGTAGTCATATCGAAAACTTCATACAAATGGCTGTATCCGCACCTGTATCCATGTGACACAGGTACATAGTTTATCATAAATTTTACCCTCCAGCTCAATATTAACAAACAAAGATTAGCTAGCTCTACTGTCACTTCTTGCTCGGGCAAAAAGACAGTGGATTGATTCCTAAGCCTATGAGTTCATGTGCCTTCCTCCTAAATATCTTCTCCTCTTTAATATTAACAAGAAAGTTGACAGCCACAAATACAACAACAATAGCATATCTGATGATAAGAAAATGATGGCTAAATTTATTTCATAGTTACGTTATAGTTGACAATAAAATATTCTTAATGAATGCATATAAAAGGTCATTCATGCATAAGAACTATTTGAATAAGATAAAAGAATATAGCAAATATAACCCCCAGAAGTGGGTCCCTAGGTCAACTTTAAATTGTATCAACTGGAGAGAGAGAGAAAAAGAGAGAGAGAGAGAGAACTAAAGACTACAGAACAATGGAAAAGATTGGAGTTCATTTAACCTCATTCTGAACAATGGAAGAGATGGGAGTTCATTTAGCCCCAAGTCTATCAGTGTTTCAGTTATTTCAAATAATAAAGATTCATTGTAAATTGAGACACTTAGTCATACATTTTGATGCAATTTCTGGTGCCAGGATATGCTAAACTAAAATGACTCATGACTTAGGTCACAACTGGAATTTTAATACATGTGACAGTTTATTTATGGGTTTGTTTATTCATAACGCCATGAAGTAGCAAAATGCAATCAAATGTTATCATGCATATGGATGAGCTGTGATGATTTATGACAGTTATTGTCGTCTTGGTGATTATTTCCCTGTTTTTGCTTCATCATGAGGAGTCAAAGAAAACATAATAAGTAAAATGATGCAACATGATGCAAGTGACTAGGTGCATGAGTAAAGGTCTAAAACTTAGAAGCAACCTCAATCATGAAGATGGTGTCACTGGAAGGCAAAGCATAACCAATTTAGATGGCACACATTAAGCTACTATGCAAACGAAGGCAGCTAAATGATAAAATAATAAGTAATATAATTATTACTAGAAAAGCTAATTGGAAATTGTATGGCCAGCTTGGATTTCGAATTTGCATGAGATATCAGAAAATGAAGTCCCTTAAAAGTTACATTGAACAATAGCTTCAGATTATAAGTACATTTCCCACTATTTCTCAGCTGAAAATCACAGCTTGTACTAACAAGGAAACTGCAACTCTATGCAAAAAAGTGCTCTGGATGATGCACATATAGCAGGCTTAGAATAAGGACATATGAGTAGAAAGAAATGAGCAATGGAAAATTACTATACTAACCATGGAAGCATTCTCTTGCTGCTCCAGCCATAAGCACAACATCACCACTCCGAAGAAACATCGCAATTGGAGGGTGATCCCTATGGTTCCCACCCAGTAGAAAAACAGCTTTGCATCCTAGACTGCGGTCACCATAGATATGGTCCTATTTAAATCCCCCCACAATAATTCATCATATGGATCCAGGAAACAATACCTGATGCTTACAATGGGCTTACTCCAATCTGCTTCCATGTCATCAACATGACCTCCAAGTGTATCATCTAATGACACAAGGCAAAAGCTTAGGCAACAAAGTCTACAGGATACTATTTCAGACATAAAGAAAAGAAAATACATTATGGATGAAAATAAGCATATCCAGTGACAGTTCCACATTAAACTGCCAAAGTATCTTTGAACTGCACACATACCAGTACCATAATAATTAATGATTGCAGCTTCTGGACAGAATTGACCCGCTGGCATGGCCGCCCTAGCTAGTTTCTTGGCAATTTCAGACAGCTTGTCAGGGATCATGCCATGCGGAAGAGAAACATCATAGCTCCGCTACATGTCAGAATAGTTAAATAAAGATGATGTAAGAACCAGGCAGTAATAGAAGGAGCTGTTAGCAAAGGATGAGAAGATGTTTTTGAGTAAAAAGAAATAAAAGTAGAAATTCATCAAAGGAAACCAAACATATGTGAAATTAAATTATATATATAGATATAGTGGCAGAAGCCACAGGACATAACCAGACCAAATCTGACTGAACAAATGGACAATGAAGACAACAAACTGACATCCACTTATCATGGTGTTTTTGTTTATTTTCTTCATGAAATAAAGTTCATAAATCTGATAAAAGAAATCTATAAAGGATGCAAATTTACATATTCACAATATTCACATATCAGACAAACAAAAAGCATAGAGTGACAACTGACAACCATGTTCAGTCACCACAAGACATTGTGGTTTTTGACAGTGAAATTATGGCAGATTATCCCTCTATATCCGATATTTGTCTCTATTAACACAAGGAAGAAGACTGAAGACCTATGAGAAGTCTATATGAGTTCTTGGTCCAGCAAAAGGTTGGGGGCACAGCAGGGAATAGAGGAATAGCTGGTTGAGTTATATAGTACATAACCAAGAGCTTTTGGGTTCAATTCTTAACACTGTTAATACAACATTTTGTTTATTAAAATGATCCAGATCTGGCTTGTCTAAAGCCCAGGATAATGAATCCAAGCCCAAGCATGACCGGTGTTTAAGTCTAAACAAGATGAACATGAACAGATAAAGCTCGGTCCATATTATTAACCTGGAGAGCAAGAAATATGATAGGGAAAACAGACATTGTTTGCAGCACAATATCCGGACCCTAAATGATAAATTATTTCTAAAAGCCATTGAATGTGTCTTTGTTGGCTATGGAGAAAATAAAAAAGGGTACAGGTGTTTTGATTTCAAAAACAATAAATTGTATGTTTCTAAAGATGTGACTTTCATAGAAAATGAGAGTGGCTTTGAGAAAAAGGAAGTAGATTACTCTTTTCTTATTTGATCTCTTGCCTAAGGACCCGGTTCTTATGAACCAAGTGATTGCGAAGTTAGTCATGATAATAATTATATTTGTGATAACAATGTAGATAATGATGTTCATGATGTTAATGATTTGTTAGAATCATCTCATAGTGATCATAACACTGTTGAGAATCCTTCTAATAATATAAAAGTTTATACCCGGCGTGAACAAAGAGACCAACCATGTGCATTTGAAAAATACTCACTAGGTCTACCTATAGAAGAGTCAACCCTTAAAAGATTCAATCGTGTCTTCATCCCTCCAAATAGGCTTGCATTCTATGAATCGTTTTCTCTAAATTTTACAACTTGTTTGATAGCTCTACATTCTTTTCATAAGCCATCTCATTAAATAAAACCAAAAACTACTCACATTGGATTGAAGTTATAAACTTAGAATTAGAAGTCCTTCGTAAAGCCAACACTTGGAAAGTTAATTTACCTTCAAGAAAGAAACCAATAGGATGTAGATGAGTTTTTAAAGTTAAAACTAAGAGTGATGGAACTTTAGTAGCATTGATTATAAAGAGACTTTTGCACCCGTAGCTAGAATAACTAGTGTAGGAACCTTGATAGTCGTTGCTTCAATTGAAAATAGTTTATTTACCAATTGGTGTAAAAGATGCATTCCTTAATGGTGAACTTAATGAAGAAGTTTATATGGATCCTCCACCGAGATTTAATATTGAAAATGGCAAAACTCTTAGATTAAAGAAGACTTTGTATGGTCTTAAGCAAGCCCCTAAGGCTTGGTATGATAAATTTAATATTGTTGTGATCAGTTTAAGTTATTAATCTTATTATATTGACAGTGCTCTTTTTGTCAACAATACATGTACTAACAATATTATACTTCTGCTATATGTAGATGACATGATAATCACAGGAAATGACAAAAGGAGAGTTTAAGAAATAAAAATTATCCTTAAAAAGAATTTTGATATGTCTGATATGAGTTTTCTAAGATATTTTTTAGGTATAGATGTTGCATACTCACCTAGAGGATATATTTTGTCTTAAATGAACTTGTTGTAGTTATTTATTCTAAGTCGGGAATATCATATGACAAGTGGATGCCCCAGAAGTTGTCAATGCAACACTGAGGCTTGAGGATAGAACTCTACATGAAGATTCAACACCTTATAGACAACTGATTGAATCTCTCACTTATTTGTCCATAACTATACCGGATATCGCCCTTGCAGTTCACTCAACAAGCCAATTTCAACATGTTCCCACCACAGTGCACATGAGTGCAATGATAAGGATTGTTTGATACATCAAAAACTCCATAACAAAAGGGTTTTTCTTATCCTCATCCCCTTCTTTAGATTTAATCGTTTACATTGATGCAGATTGAAGAGGAAACCATAATGATAGAATCTCAACAACCGATTTTTGTGTATTTTTAGATCCTCTAATATCTTGAAGGTGCAAGAAGCAACAAAAGGTATCGTAGTCTTCAACTAAATCTGAATATCGTGCAAAGACAACAAGAAGCTGGTGTGGCTAAGAAATCTTCACAGAAACATGGGTGTAGTCATCTTCAAACCCTTGAAAATGTGTTGCGACAATAAAGTGTGATCTATATTGCAAGTAACCACACCTTCCACGAGTGAACAAAGCACATAGCGATGGACTGTCATTATGTACGTAATGAATATCTAAGAACTATTAAGTTGTCGTATGTCACTTTAGAGTGTCAGCTTGCGAATTTCTTCACTAAAGCTCTTTTGACACCTTGATTCATATTTTTCCTTAGCAAACCTTTGGTGATTACATTGAAAGTTTGAGGGAGAGAGGGTGATAAAATATGTTATTCTTACATATATATATATATATATACCAACTCCGTCTGTTATACACTGTCGGTCCCAAGCTCGGATAAAGGAGGGTTGCGGTAGGCCAGTGACAGCCAGCATAAAAACTTAGTCACACCCTATGAATATGAACCAATATGAGAATTTCGTTGGGGCGTTCCCTACTGAGCGACGCGTTGTACTCTATAAGCCCGGAGGCAGTGATAAATGGGCAAGGATTGCTAGGTCGTCGCCCAGAAGCGACGCGTCACACCGGCGCTCGGGTGTGGTGTCAAATAGGCAAGGGTTCCCTCACTTTGTTGGACGGGTGGGGGTAAAGAAGATAATTCAAGACCATAAAATTAGGTTAGCCACTTGGAAGTCTTTAACTGGTAAGTTGGTAGAGTTAGTAGATGTTATGTGTAGGAGAAAGATGGATATTTTATGTCTACAAGAGACCAAATGGGTAGGTGAGAAAACAAAAGTGATAGAACCTTGGGGATATAAAATTTGGTATACAGGAATAAATAGGAATAGGAATGGAGTAGGGATTGTTATTAGTCGTGAGTTTATAGATAATGTAGTTGAAGTCCGTAGGAAGGGTGATAGGATTTTACTTATTAAATTAGTATTAGGTACAAATATTATTAATATTATTAGTGTTTATGCACCTCAAGTAGGTTTAGATGATTCCATTAAGCGTCAATTTTGGGAAGATTTAGATGGAGTAGTATAAGGGATATTTTATGGAGAAAAGCTTTTCATCGGCGGCGACCTTAATGGACATGTAGGCATTAGTAGGGATGGATTTGAGAGTATCCATGGAAGCTATGGTATAGGAGAAAGAAACGAAAGTGGAGAAAGGATTTTAGATTTTGGTTTGTCCTATGATATGATCTTAGCAAACACTGGGTTTAGGAAGAGGAGTCTTACCTAGTAACATTTAAAAGTGGGGTTAATACGAGTCAGATAGATTTTTTCCTACTTAGAAAGAGAGATAGGGGTTGTTGCATCGATTGTAAGGTTATACCAGGAGAAAATGTAACTACACAACATAGAATCTTAATTTTAGATCTTAGAATTAGAAAATGCCGCAAAAGGGATAGACATAGGATAGATCCTAGAATTAAGTGGTGGAAACTGAAAGGAGCTAAACAAAGAATGTTTGTAGAGCAGGTAGTTAAGGAAGTTGATTGGTGTCTCGAGGAAGATTCAGAATCAATGTGGAATAAGATAGCGGGTGGCATGAGAAAGGTGGCTAAGAAGGTATGGGGTGAGTCTAAAGGCGATGCACCGCTAGGTAAGGATACGTCATGGTGGAACGAGGATGTCAAATTAGCTATTAAGGTTAAATGAGAGTGTTATAGAAATCTAATTAAGAGTCATGATAATGAGAATTTGGAGAAGTATATGATAACAAAGAAAGAAGCTAAAAAAGTAGTTCGAAACGTGAGGGATAAGGTATATGATTGTAAGAAGGTAGGCGTTGCATCCATTGAAAATAAGATGAGAGAGAATCATTTATGGTGGTTTGGACATATTCGGCAAAGGCCTAACGATGCTCCAATTAGAAGGATGGAGAAATGGGAAAATATATTAGTTAAAAGAGGTCGGGGTAGGCCTAAGAAAACTTGGATGGAGATGATAGGAAAGGATATGAATGCTTTGAACCTCACCGAGGACATGGCATTGGATAGAAATGATTGGAGGAGAAGGATTCATGTGGAAGACCCAAAATGATTTTCTTTTTTGGTTCATATCGCCGACCCCAATTGTTTTGGGATGAAGGCGTAGTTGTTGTTGGTGGTGTTGTTGTTGTTACATATATATACCTATGTATGTATGTGTATTCGTCTATATATCTTTATGTAATAGGTAATACCCTCTAAGAATATTTTTGTCTCTTCACTCATATATTTTTGTCTTGTATTTTATCTTTTTCTTTTTCTTTTTTCCTTTTTTGTGTCTTTACTTTAATATGTAAGGGCATTAAGATCAATGGACCTTAGAACCGTTGAGAGCTCCCCAACGGCTCTATGAGGCCCATTGTTTGCCTATTTAAAGGGTTATTTGGCCCCACTTCATGTATGTTTTTCTTTAGCATTCTCAATATAATTATTTTTATTATTCTTGGACTCTTATTTGGGTGCACACTTTGTTCTTTTGTATCCCATTAGTGGCATTGTCTTTGTGGACCATTTAGTTTTATTATGGAACATACAAGTGTGGTCACATTTCTCATATCTGCAAGGTAAAATTCTGGTGATTTTTGCCACCAAGATTCGATGTAGGAAGAATTTTGGCTTCTCTATTATCAAGATTCCCACGCCCATGTCCTTGCTCACAAGTAGCATTAGCTGCAATCATGACCTCATGTTGGGGCTGTTGAGTCTCCTCTTTCTTGGAAAAATTTAAAACATGGTTTCAAATTCCAGGAGCATAGACCATAGTTGACAAACCCAGTGATCCAACTCAAGAATCGCCTGAGTCAGATCGGATCGCCCATTAACTGGGCCAACGATTCATCCCAAACTTGTTTAAGACAGGTTCGGGAGTGAATCGGTCAGGAATCGCCTGACTCGACACTCGTCGAGTTAGTCCTGAATCTGACAATTCAGGGTCAAGACTGCACAATCCGATTCTGACCCGATTCATCAAGTTGAACAGGTACAAATATCGGTTCGTCCCGAAATGAGCTGGGATTCGTACCTGTTCATTCTGAGACAAACCAGTTTTAAGGTAATAAAATCTTTTTTATAAGGGTCTCAAAAGTCGAGACCCTTCTTCCCCATTGTTTTCCCACTCTTGAGTCCACACGAAGATGAACCCTAGCATCTCTTTGTCGGCGACCACCATCGGCACTAATAGCCAAGCTCTCTCTCTCTCTCTCTCTCTCTCTCTCTCTCTCTCTGCAAGGAGAGCCTCTTCCTCAAGGGTCGCCCGAAGAGGTCGGGCGTTCGAGACTGAATCTTGTGTCCCGCTGGCATCCTTCCTCCTCTTCCTCTGCTTCTTTCTTCTTCTTCTTCTTCTTCCTCCTCCTCTTATGCGGCTGCAATTATAAGTGTGGCCTTTTATTGAAAGAGGGAAAGAAACCCTAAAAAAATTAGGGTTGCATTTGGTGTGGTAGCGATGAGTGAGAATCGGGTTGACCCGATTGTTTTAAACCTTGGTATCTGTAAACACTCCAAATTTTTCAGGTTTATTCCGGACACCCTCATTTCACAGATGCCAACTCCCTGCAGGACGATGTAGAGTCTCATCCCTAGGTTTACCCCAGTCTAGAGGTCAATTTACCCCCATTTTAATAATAAAATTATCATTTTACCCCTGAGTCACCCTTAGATCCTTCGTCAGTCAGACTTAGCCAAACTCACCTTAAGTTCAGAGAAATTAGAATATCGGTCATTACCAGCTCCACTGAGCTCACGATAAGTTGTGTCAGTTTCCTCGATCTAAATTTAGTTCATTTTAGGCGAAATGAGCTCATTTCTAACTCAAATTTTAGCTAAATTGTCTCTGAGTCAGTCAAACCCAGTAGATCCTATCCCCATGAGTCTAATATGAGTTCATCAGGAGTTTGAATGGTCCAGTTCAAAGTCACTCTCCATATCCCAGGACCTTCATTTTAACTCATTTTAGCTCATTTCAGTCAGAATTGAGCTAACCCCAATCAGTTGAGCTAGTGTTTTAGCTCCGAATTTAGTTCACCTGAGTATAACTGACTTCCAATTCAGTTCATTTCAAACATATCCAGTTCAAATTAGTTCAAACCAGTTCAGTACCGTGTTTCTACCCCTGCAGAGCAAAAACAAAAAAATAATAATTTCTTCATAACATCGTTTCTGACAATTTTCAAACTGGGACAATGATAAAACTGTTGTTGTGTTGACGTGTTTTGTTGAAGAAATCAAGAAAGAATAAGAAGGGAGGATAGAGCCTTCTTGGGAATCAACAGCCCCTGTATTTCTTGAATGGATGCAGTAATCTATCATTAAACTTAATAGGGTTACAATGCTTTTTACATGGACGAAAATGCCCTGTATTAGAAATACATATTACGTTAGAATATAAAACATATAAAACACGTGAATGGCTATGGGATATGGATCTTTTATTTGATCCATATTCTAATACCCTCCCTCAAGTTGTATATGGGGTTGAACCATGTGCAACTTGTTCTTCAGATACCAGAAATGGTTACTTGTGAGACCTTTTGTGAACATATCAACAACTTGGTCTTCTGAAGACACATAAACCGGTTCAATCTCTTTGTTTGCTATCTTTTGTCTGATGAAATGTTAGTCAATCTCAATATGCTTAGTCTGACTGTGATGAATAGGATTGAACGCAATTTGTATAGCACTTCTATTATCACACATAAGTGTCGAACTTGAGATATTCTCTCCCATCTCTGTAAGTAGATGCCTGATCCAGGTCACTTCTGTTGTGGCAGCTACCATAGATCTATACTCTGCCTCTATGCTAGATCTTGCCACAACCTTCTGTTTTCGGCTACTCCATGAGACAAGATTTCTCCCAATAAAAACACAGTATCCTGAAACAGACCATCTCTCATCTAGATCCCCTGCCCAGTAGGCATCTGTATAGGCCAATATATCATGTTTTGGTGTTCTCTACGAAGATTGTATATATGTGAGTTCATCGCCCATCGTGCCTTTTAGATAACGGAGAATACGTTTGACGGCATCCATGTGACCAGTCTTTGGTTCATGCATGAACTGAGATACTTGATTAACAAAATATATTATGTTTGGTCTAGTAAAAGTAAGGTACTGTAACATGCCCACTAAACTGCAATATTTGCTTGCATCAGGATATAACTCACCATCACAAATATTGAGCTTTTGATTAACAACACTGAGGGTAGGCGAGGTTTATAATCTGTCATTTCTGCTTTGGCCAGAAGATCAAGAGTGTATTTATGTTGAGTTAATGACATTTTTTTGTCCTGTCTATCCACCTCTACACCAAGAAAATATCTCGATTCCCCAAGATCTTTCATTTTGAACCGCATACTTAATAAAACTTTAATTCGTTGAATGTGGTTTGGAGCATTACCAGTGATCACAATATCATCAACATATATAAGTAAGAAAACCATAGTAGTATCATCCCTGTATATAAACAGAGAATAATCTAGTTGGGAACGAAAGAAATTGTGGTTCTGAATCTCTAAGGAGAAGCTTTCAAACCATGACCTGGAGGCTTGCTTCAAACCATACAAAGCTTTGATTAATTTGCATACATATTCTTTTGGATCTCTCTCTGCATAACCTTGAGGTTGCTCCATGTAGACCTCTTCTTTTAAATCCCCATGAAGAAATGCATTTTTAACATCAAGCTGACTAAGAGTCCACCTATGTTCAATTGCCAGGCCAAGTATAATGCGAATGGTTCTCATTTTCACCACTGGGCTGAATGTGTCATCATAATTTTGACTATATTCTTGAGTGAAACCTTTGGCAACAAGACGTGCCTTGTACTGTTCAATGCTACCATCCGGTTTATATTTAATCTTATATACCCACTTTGAACTAACAACATTTCTATCTGGAGGACGACCAACTATCTCCCATGTTTGACACTCATGAAGTGCCTCGATCTCCTCATTCATCGCTTCAATCCATTTGTTAGATTGAATAGCTTGACAAAAACCAAGTGGTTCCGCGCGTTTTTCAATCTTGGATAGAAAAATCTGAAAATCCATAGAAAAGTTATCATAACTAACCCATTTTTCAATAGGGTGTCTTATCCTGCCTGATCTTCTTGGTGTCTCTCTGTTATTAGACAATGCCACGTGTTCTCCAGCAGATACATTTGTTTGCTCTCTGGGTCTCCTGGTATAGACATTTCTTTTGTATCTCAGACATTCTGTTTGTAATGCCTCATCTGAAACCATCTCACCATGTATGCTTTTAGGAGCCAAAGTAGTATGTTCTTCAGCATGTGAAATAAGTTCAGCACTAAGTCATGGATCATACCAATCAGCAATTGCGTCGGTATCTTCACGATTGTGGTCTACTTTATTTCCCAGAAAACTATTTTCATCAAAAACAACATTTCTAGAGATTCTAATCTTCTTATTGGCAGGATCATAGCACCTGTAACCCTTGTGTTCATCTGCATAACCTACAAATTGGCATATGGAGGCTTTGTCGTGAAATTTAGTTCTCATGGATTTATCGATGTATACAGAACATGTGCATCCAAAAACTCGTAACTCATCATAATCAGGATGTACACCAAAGAAAACATAATAGAGAAACTGATTTTCAAGAATAGGCATAGGAAGACGATTTATCACATGAGTAGCAGTATGAAAAGCTTTGGTCCAAAGATTGATAGGCAAGTTACAATAATGCATCATACTCATTACACTTTCCACAATGTGTCTATGTTTACGTTCGGCAATTTCATTTTGTTGTGGAGTGTACGGGCAAGAAACTCTACAATGCATCCCATTATCTTGGAGGAAATCTAAAAATTCTTTGGAGGAATACTCACCACCTCCATCACATTGGAGACTTTGAATATTTTGGGAGAATTGAGTTTTAACATAGGCATGAAAGTGACGAAAAATAAGATAAACTTCTAATTTATGTTTCATGAAGAATATCCAGGTAAAGCGAGAGAAACTGTCAATAAAAGATACATAGTATTTACTTACAGAAGAGGAAGGATTGGGAGTTGGGCCCCAAACATCAGAACATATTATTTCAAAAAGCATGGAAGCTCTCTTATTTATTTGATGAAAATGAAGTACATGACTTTTGCAGACCTGACAATTGGGACACATTTTGTCCTTCAGTAAGGAAGATGAAACAGACTCTGAAAGAAAACCATTGGACACTAATTTCTACAATGACCAAGACGGGCATGTCAAACACCTGGCTTATTACATTTGGATATACTTAGAACGCTTTTAGAGACATGATCGGACTTTGGCTTCAGGACACTGAAGGCTGGATCTTCATTGAAGATATACATGTTTCCACGTCGCTCTCCTTTAGCGAACGTCTCCGTTTGAAGATCATTGACAAAGACAGAAGTAGGAGTAAATTCCACAGATGAATTGGTAGAGTCAACAAGATTAGAAACAGAGACAATGTTTTTCTTTATATTTGGTGCATGGACAACATTAGATAAAGGAATGGATGAAGACCAGACAAAGAAATGAGGACATTGTCTACGTTTGAAATAGGGTGGTGAGTCTCATCTCCAGTTACAATATTAGATTTACCAAAATATGGGGTCAAAGTAGAGAATTTACCTACATTGTCAGTGACATGAGTTGTTGCCCCAGAGTCTACATACCATATTCCATCATCTGTTTCAAGTTCAAGTTGGTCATTGCAGACAAGAGAAGATCCTTAGCATCATCACTGACCCGAAAGGTACCTGCAGTTCCTGATGTAGCAACGTTTCTATGGTTTTGCATTATGTTACGATTTTGGGGGTTGAACCAGCAGTTAGTTTTGATGTGACTACGTTTGTTGCACTGGTAGCATGTGGGAACACTCTTCGAAAGACCGACAGTGAAATTTGGCGTAGGTAGCAACCCACGTCCACTCTGGATTTGTGCTCCTCTGCCACGCCCCCCTCTAAAGAAGGGATCTCGTCGTGCACGATCAGCAGTCATGCCTGTAGCAAAAACATCATGCGTAGATGATTGCCCTGTTGAAGTATCAGACATGCTTTTCAAAGACATCTCGTACTAGAACAGTTTAGCACGTAAATCCTTGAAATTGGGCAATGTAGGCAAGCACAATAAAGAAGTGACAAGAACATGATACTCTGTTCCTAAGGCACTCACTGTCTGCTGCACTTTTTTTTTATCTGACACTGGGTAACCGACAATAGCTAATTGATCTGTGATGCTTTTGACTTGATTTAAAAAATTCAATAATAGTCATTGCCCCCTTTTTTAAAAGCTGAAATCTACGCTTGAGAAATAACACCTTAGCCTCTGATATCTGAGAGTAGGTCTGAGCTAGAGTCTCCCACAATACTTTAGTTGTGCAATCATCAGGAATAGAAACTAATATTTCTTGTGACAATGTGGAAGTGATGTACGCGACAAGGGCCTGATTGCGCTTCATCCAAGCAATAAATGCAGGGTTGTGAATGATGTTTGGTAATTCGCCTTCCTCTTTTGCTTCTTGTGTGATAAACTCTGGAGGCGTTGGAGTTTAGTCATCCAAGTGACCTGAAAGATCTTGACTTCGAATGAAAGGAGTAATCTGCCTTTTCCAAGTCAGATAGTTATTTGTATTTAGTTTTTCAGAAACTAGCTCCTCCAAGAAATTGGAAGAAAGACCAGAGTTGGCAGAAGTATCCATTTACAGACCTTGGAGTTAAGAAGAATTAAGAATAAGAACAATGACTTTTGAAGGAAAAACTGAAATCGAATCAGTGAAGCAAGATTGGCGTGACTGATTTCAGATTGAGAGTAGAACCAGAATAAAGAAGAAATGTGAGGTAACCTACACGTCACAGTCGGCTAGAGAAGGAGAACAGAAAATCAGTTGTTGACTGTAGGGCTCAGTTCGAAGAAAAGTAAAAATCTATGGAGATGGTGGACGATGGATTTAAAAGATATAAAGTTTATTTTAGGGTTTTAAAAGGAAAAACAGAGGATATCACGACAGGGTTTTAAAAGGGAAAACATAGATTTGTTGAAGACACACAGCAGTTGATCTGAATGCGTTCAGATATGCGATATGAATGGTGAACCTTGAGCAGACGAAGATAGATAAGGAAGGAGAAGGCGTGACCAGATTCATGTGACCTATTGACGACAAGGATAGGTCGAAAAGAAACAGGAAGAAGAGGGAAACTGAAAGACACGAATAAACTCGCCTGCAGATTGACTTGATAGACGACTTTGAACCTTGTCAGCATGAGAATGGAACTGAATCTGGACGAGATGGTCCAGGGAATATGCAGAGGTGTAGTCTGCTCTGCAACATAAGCCGCAAACGCTCTAGAGGAATAGTAGTTGCAGAACAAAGTTTTCTATACTGCAGAAGAGGATGCAGGAAGTCTGGAACATAAGATGAACAACAAGGATCGACCAAGGCTGTTGTTGAGATGAGAGCAGAAGCAATAAGACAGGTTGATGAAGAAGGCCAAGCTAAGCGGCTGGCGAAGATCAAAAAATCCGAGTCTATCAGGGTATCGACTGCTCTGATTGTTAATATATATATATATATATATATATATATATATATATATATATATATATATATACTTATATATATATATACATTCGTATATATATAAGTATATATATACATATATGTATATATATACATATTCTTTTTAGTGAAATACCCGATAGGGGTATTCTTGTAAAACTGCAAAATGTACTTTTTATTTTTTTACTTTTTTATTTTTTGTTTGAACCACAAGGGGCCCCACTCTTGTAGTCGTTGGGGCCCCAATGCCTACAAGGGAGCCCCCTTGTGGTCCCTTCTTAGTGCCCTCCTCCTCTATAAATAGAGGAGGTGTTCCCCTCTTGTAAGCATGGGTTTTTACACCCTTCTCTTCCTTTCTTCAATAAATCCAACTTTTGACTTAAGTCATTTTCTATATTTGAGAGTTTTGTGTGTGCACATTTGGTGTTTGTGTTCTTGGCTCTAGTAGTCACTCTTAAAGAGTGACTTTTTGCTCTATTGGTGCTTCCGCCTCTTTTCATTACATGGTATCAGAGCAAGGTTGGTGATTGGGCTTTTCCTTTGTCATCTTGGAACGCGTGCCTCTCAAAGTTTTGAAGAAAGGAAGAATATTTGGTGCCGATGGAACTTGACTCTAAAGTGGAGCTTTCTTTCAAGCTAAATGGGTCCAACTATCTCATGTGGGCCTCCGCAATGAAAAATCATCTAAGAGGTAAGAAACTTTGGGGCTTTGTTATGGGAACTACTCCCGAACCCTCTCTTGTTCTTACCAAAATTGAAGATGAAGTTGAAAAGGCTTTAGATGGAGATGAGCGCATCAAAGCCATTAATGAACATCAATCCAAAATTGAGGATTGGGAAAGTAACCATGCCAAAATTTTGGCATGGTTTATGAACAATGTAGACCTTAAAAAATGTGCCAATATTGCCAAATTTAGAAGGGCCAATGAGGCTTGGTTTTTCCTTAAGGGTATGTATACCCAAAAGGATCTTGCTCGGCAATTTTTTTGTCAAGAAAAAATTTGTTCCACCAAACAAATGGATATGAGTGTCCGGGACTATTTTAGCTCTCTAACCCCTCTTTGGGATGAGCTTGCCCTTCTTGAACCTAAATGGGTTGCTCCATAAGATATTGAACTAAGAAGGGAACAAATTGAAAAGGAGCACTTTTTTCAATTCCTTCATGGACTTCGCCCGGAATTTGAACAAGTGAGGGCATCTCTTCTCCATAGAAGCAAAGCCCTACCGATTGAAGATGCCCTTGCCGAGATATGTCAAGAAGAAACTCGACTTGGCTTGAGCATTAGGAGTGATGAAGTTTTGGCCGTTAATAGGCCCGAATCGAATGTTAAAGCATATAGACCTCCCCACTTTAACAAAAATAGTAATGGCCCTAGAAAGGGAATTATATGCCACTATTGTAATGAACCGGGGCACATTAGACCGGTTTGTCCAAAGTTTAAAGGAAAGGTTGCCGCGGTTGGGGAAAGTTCTCCAAAGAAGGAAGAAAGTACCAAAGAAGGAGATATCAAAGAAACTCTTAATCATATCTCTGAAGTTCTCCAACACCTTCTCAAGTCTTCTCCTTCAACATCCGGAGCCGCCATCGCCTACTCTTCATCACCTCCAGGTATGTGGATACTAGACTCTGGTGCTTCTTTTCATATGACATCTCATAAAAACTCTCTTTCAAATATTTTTTCCGAACCCATGTCCTCCTATGTTTCAACGGCCGATGGAACATCATTGAAAATTGAAAGTATTGGAACACTTGACTTCAAAAAATCTCAAAACTTTTTTGTTCCTAAAGTAAGAGTCGTCCCAAAAATTAATTTAAATCTCTTTTCCGTTTCTCAAATCACCGACCATGGATGCCAAGTCTCTTTCTCACCTAAAGATTGCACCGTGCAAGATCTCCAGTCAGGGAAGCTGATTGGGCAAGGCCATAGAAGGGGTGATCTCTATTTTATGGACTTTTTGACGCTTCCATCTAAGTCATCTTGCAATCTTGTTAAAGACAAAAGTATTGGAATTTGGCATGAGAGACTTGGTCATCCAAATTTTGTAAAAATGTCTATTTTCCCTTTTTTGAACAATACTTGTAAAGACAATCACATGACTTGTAAAGATTGCATTTTTGGGAAATCTAAAGCTATTCTGTTTCCTCAAAGAAGTTACTTTACCACTCGGCCATTTGAACTTGTTCATTCCGATGTGTGGGGACCCTCCCCAATTTTGTCTAAAGGAGGTTTTTCGTATTATGTGGTCTTTATTGATGACTTCACTAGATTTACGTGGATATACTTCCTAAGTCGCAAATCCGAAGTCTTCTCCTTCTTTAAAGAATTTCATGCAATGGTTAAAAATCAATTTTTGGGAAATCTATCTATTCTTAGGTCTGATTCGGGAGGTGAATATATGTCTAATGATTTTCAAAGTTACTTAAAAGAAAATGGAATTTGTCATCAACGTTCTTGTCCCAACACTCCGCAACAAAATGGTCTTGCGGAAAGAAAGCATAGGCACATAATAGAAACTACAAGAACATTATTGATTTCAAAAAATATCCCAAAATCCTTTTGGGCCGAAGCGGTTCTAACCTCAACATATCTCATCAATAGAATCCCTTCATCCTCTTTGAAAAATCTTTCTCCATTTGAAAAACTTTACAATATGTCTCCCGATTATAAAAGACTAAGAATTTTTGGATGTAAATGTTTTGTTTTAACTCGCAAAAATGATAAACTTTCTCCTAGGGCTATTGAATGTATTTTCTTGGGATATGGCGAAAAACAAAAAGGATATCGATGTTTTGACATTCTTAAGAATAAACTTTATATCTCAAAAGATGTCACATCCCTCGAAGAAGAAAATGGTTTTTCGCATCAACCAAATGAAAATATTGACTATTCCTTTTTATTTGACTTGTTACCTCAAGAAAACATCATAGATGATCATGTTGATCCTAGTGAATCTCTTGATGAAGATCTTGTTGAACATCCAAATAATAATCAAAACTTAGAAGAAAATGCTTCAAGACAAATACAAGTCTACTCTAGAAGGAATGAAAGAAATCCTCTGTGTGCTCTTGAAAGATTTTCTCAAAGTGAGTCGATAGAAGAAACCTCTCAAAGAAGATCAAATCGCATTCCCAAAATACCAAATAGATTTGTTTCTTATGACTCTTTTTCTCCTAATTATCGAGCATGTCTACTTGCTCTTCACTCCTTTCACGAACCATCTCATTACAATGATGCTAAACAATATGCTCATTGGAATGAAGCTATGGAACTTGAACTTAATGCCCTTGAAAGGGCGCAAACTTGGGAAATCATTGATCCTCCCAATGGCAAGAAACCCATTGGATGTAGATGGGTGTTTAAAGTAAAAACTAAGAGTGATGGTTCATTAGAAAGATATAAGGCTAGGTTGGTAGCCAAAGGATATGCCCAAGAGTATAGGGTAGACTATGATGAAACTTTTGCCCCAGTTGCTCGAATGACTAGTGTTCGAGCCCTTATTGCTATAGCTTCTGTTAAAAAATGGCCCATCTTTCAACTTGATGTTAAAAATGCCTTCTTGAATGGCAATTTAAATGAAGAAGTTTATATGGAACCACCTCCAGGTATGAATTTAAATGGAAAAGTTTTAAAATTAAAAAATGCTTTATATGGACTTAAGCAAGCTCCTAAAGCTTGGTATGACAGGTTTAGTAATGTATTAGTCAATTTAGGTTTTTCTTATTGCTATACTGACACTGCTCTTTTTGTTAAAAGAACAGGTGACTCCATTATTATGCTTCTGCTGTATGTTGATGATATGATCATCCCTGGGAATGACAAAAAGGGAGTAAATGATGTTAAGTCTATGCTAAAAGATACTTTTGATATGTCTGACCTTGGTTATTTGAGATAATTTTTAGGAATTGAAGTGGCTTATTCCGCACGATGATACATCTTATCTCAAATGAAGTTAGCTGCAGAAATTTGTACCAAATCAGGAATATCAGATGAAAAGAAAGTTGAGACTCCCGAAGTTATCAATGTGAAACTAAGACTTGAAGATGGTGTTCTTCTTGAAGATCCAACTCCCTACCGTCAATTAATTGGATCCCTCACCTATCTATCCATCACCCGTCCTAACATAACTCATGCGGTTCATGCAGCGAGCCAGTTTCAGCACGCACCTACCACGGTTCACATGACGGCCGTAATGAGAATTGTGCGATATATCAAAAACACCATCTCCAAGGGACTCTTCTTATCCTCTTCCTCATCTCTTGAATTGACTGCTTTTACTGATGCTGACTGGGGAGGAAATCCCAATGATCGTATCTCAATTACGGGTCTTTGTATTTTTTAGGTGAATCTCTCATCTCGTGGAGATGCAAGAAGCAGCAGAAAGTCTCCTTATCATCTACTGAAGCTGAATATCGGGCTATGGTGATGACAACTATGGAAATCGTATGGCTCAGAAGCCTCCTTGCTGACATGAGCGTCCTCATTTCCATTCCTACCAAGCTCTGTTGTGATAACAAAAGTGTGATATACATTGCCAGCAATCACACCTTTCATGAGCAGACAAAGCATATCGAAATGGATTGCCATTATGTTCGAGACGAATACCTCAGAGGGACTATCTCATTACCATATGTTACTTCAGAGTATCAACTAGCTGACTTCTTCACCAAAGCGCTCCCAACTCCACGATTTATGTTTCTCCTTAGCAAACTTTCGGTCTACTCCCCGTAAAGTTTGAGGGGGCGTGTTAAAATATATATATATATACATATACTTATATATATATATATATATACATTCGTATATATATAAGTATATATATACATATATGTATATATATACATATTCTTTTTAGTGAAATACCCGATAGGGGTATTCTTGTAAAACTGCAAAATGTACTTTTTATTTTTTTCCTTTTTTCTTTTTCCTTTTTCCCTTTTTCTTTTTTCTTTTTTATTTTTTGTTTGAACCACAAGGGGCCCCACTCTTGTAGTCGTTGGGGCCCCAACGGACAGATTTCTGACCATTGGGGGCTCCCAACGACTACAAGGGAGCCCCCTTGTGGTCCCTTCTTAGTGCCCTCCTCCTCTATAAATAGAGGAGGTGTTCCCCTCTTGTAAGCATGGGTTTTTACACCCTTCTCTTCCTTTCTTCAATAAATCCAAGTTATGACTTTAAGTCATTTTCTATATTTGAGAGTTTTGTGTGTGCACATTTGGTGTTTGTGTTCTTGGCTCTAGTAGTCACTCTTAAAGAGTGACTTTTTGCTCTATTGGTGCTTCCGCCTCTTTTCATTACACTGATACCATGATAAAATTGTTGTTGTGATGACGTGTTTTGTCGAAGAAATCAAGAAAGAATAAGGAGGGAGGATAGAGCCTTCTTGGGAATTGGCAGCCTTTATATTTCTTGAATGGCTGCAGTAATCCATCATTAAACTTAATAGGGTTACAATGCTTTTTACATGGACAAAAATGCCATGTATTAGAAATACATATTATTTTAGAATATAAAACATATAAAACACGTGAATGGCTATGGGATATGGATCTTCTATTGGATCCATATTTGATCCATATTTTAATAGACAAGTCCCAATTCGGACTCGGATCAACTCCTTTATCTGAGATTTTATCAATGTCCGAGATCCAATTCACTTTGCAAATTGGATACTGGATCTAATGTTGGATCTGATGTCCATCTTCCATCCCGAAGCTGGATTTTTCATCTAATTTCATTCTATAATCCATATCCAGAGTCCAAATTCACTTTCTGAACCTGGAATATCTCATTAGATATCCAAGATCCAATTAACCAGTCCTGGATCTAGATCCATTTCTATCTAGATCCACCTTCTGATCCATTCAGAAGGATATTTAAAATCAATTTCTGATTTCAAACTCAGATTCATCTGATATCTGAGACCCAATTTCATTTCTTGGATTCTAATCCAGATCCAATTCTGTTTTCAGGCTTGATCCAATATCCAAATCCAAATTTCATCACGAGCATGGATCTTTCATTTCATAAAACCCATATCCAGAGTTCGAACATCGTTTCGAACCAATTTCTTTCATTTTTAGCTTCCTTCGAGATCCAGATCCAATCTTTTTCAAAACCTCGGATCTAGATCCTTTTCAAAATTCAATTTCAAAATTAATCATCTTATTTCAAAATAAATCCAGTATTCTCCTTCTTTCAAAAATTGATATTTCAAAGTTGGATCCACTTTTAAACTTTGATTTGGATTTCAAAAACCAAAATGGATCTAGATCTAGATTCAAACCCCAATTTCTATCCAATTTTCAAAACCAATCCTTGCATTTCAAAAATTCAAATCCAATGTTTTGAGAAAAACTTTCAAAATTCAATCCGGAACCAATTTTTAACTCCATTTGGATTTCAAATATCAAAATGGATCCAAATTCAAAATCCAATTTTTATCCCAATTTCGAAAATATTCCTTGAATTTCAAATTCAAATTCCATGTTTTTACAAAATCTTTAAAAATTCAATTTGGATCCAGTTTTAATTCAATTTGGGTTTCGAAAAAAATCCAATTGGATCTTAGATCCAATTGAGATCCATTATCTTTAATTTCCAAATCTCCTTTATTTTCCACCATTTTATTCCCCTTTTATTTTCAAATCTTTCATTTTTAGTTTTGAAAATCAAAAAAGAAAAAAAAATTCTTTTCTTCTAAAGAGGGCGCTACTTGGCATTTTCAATTTAAAATCAATTTTCATTTTAAAAAAAACCTTTTCTTTGTTAAAAACCTTTTTTTTAAAACTCATTTTAACCTCCCCTTTGTTTTAAAAAACCCACATGGGCACCCACTTGCAAAGTGGTGCCATGTGTAAATTTTTTCTCAAACTACCCACCTTGCCCATTTAAACCTTTTAAAAATACCCCATGTGTGCTCCATGGATGGCACATCAACCCTAAGCCTAATAAAATATCCAACTTTTTGTTCCCAAAATGCCCTTCACTCAACCAATAAATAGACCATTTAGGAGGGTCTATTTTCATATCTAAAAATTTAGAGAACTCCCTTTAAAGTTGGAGCTCTCTCTCTCTCTCTCCCCTCTCCTTGGGATTGGCGCCCTTCTTGGAGGATTTCAATCCCTCTCTCCTTCAGCCCTCTTCAGGTCAAGGTAAGTCTCCTTCTTCCCTCTTTTTTATTTTTTATTTTATTCTTCTTTCTTTTTTTTTCTTTTTTTCTTTTTTTTATGATTTTCGGTTAGATTTCTTCTTTCAACAAAAAATTTTATGAATATTTTTAGAAATGAGTAATGATCTAGTGGTTTCTAAAATATGTCTATGTTTTCTTTCCGCTAGACCGTTTTGTTGAGGAGTCCTTGGGCATGATTTTTTATGACAAATGTCATGTTGTTTTAAATATGATTGAAACTCATTTGATAAGTATTCTCCACCCGAATCGAATCTAAGAATGGATATGCGGCTTTGAAATTGATTTTGAACTTTTGCATAAAATTCTTTGAAAAAATTAAAAACTTCTGATTTAAGGTTAAGAAAATAGATCCATACATATCTAGTATAATCATTAATAAAGGTAACATAATATGAATAACCACCTTTAGATAGAACTGGAGATGGTCCTCATACATCAGAATGCACCAATTCAAAAGGTCTTGTTGACACAAAGGTTCTTATAGGAAAAGGAATAGACTTCATTTTTCCAAAAATGCAATCTTTGCAATTGATATCTTTTTCTTTACAAAACTTGTTTCCAAAAGGAAAAAGATACATTTTAGAGTAACTTGGATGTCTAAGCCTTTTATGCCAAGTTTCAATATTTTTATCTGGGACATAAGTACAAAAAGAGGTATTAGGGAGCGTTAACTGATCCATAAAATAAAGATCTCCCTTCCTATGGCCTTGCCCAATCTGCTTCCTAGACCGGAGATCCTGCACAAAGCACCCTTGAGATGAGAAAGATATTTTACATCCATGGTCGGCAATTTAGAAAACGGAAAAAAGGTTAAGATTTAGTTTAGGAACTATTTTTACTTTTGGAACAAGGAAATTTTGAATATTTTTAGAATCAAGAGTTCCAATAGCATTTATTTTGAGAAAAGTTTCATCGACCGTAGACACACAAGATATTTTTGAATTGGTGCTCACGTTGGTTAATGCATTTTCATGAGGAGTCATGTGAAAAGAGGCTCCGGAATCTAAGATCCAAGAGTACGTACCGGGAGGTGATGATGAGGCAACGGCGGCACCGGAGGTGGAAGAAGTGGCATTTAGAATTTGTTAGAGAGCCATGAAAATTTGACCAAGAGTATCCTTGAGATCCCCGTTTTTGCCTTCATCTTCTTTGGTGGAGGATTCCTCAACAGAAGCCACCTTTGGCTTGAATGTCCCATTTAGCTTTGGGGAAACGGGTTTAATATATCCCGGCTCATAACAATGATGACATATAATCATTTTTCTTCCACCACTCCCTTGCTTACCAAAATGAGGTGGCTTGTATGTTTTAACATGATTGTCGGGTTTAGATACGACAAGAACTTCATCTATGTTTTTACTCATGCTATGCCTAGTCTCTTCTTGAGTGATTTCGGCAATAGCCTCCTCTAAAGGAGGAAACATAGATCTATAGAGGAGTGAGGATCTAACTTGTTCAAATTCGGGACGAAGCCCAAATAAAAATTGAAACAATCTATCTTGTTCAATTTGCTTTTGTCTTAGTTTCACATCCTCCGTAGCCACCCATTTAGGCTCTAAAAGAGTCAATTCATCCCACAAAGGATTTAGAGCACTATAGTAGTCTTGTATGCTCATGTCGCCTTGTTTTGTGGTTCTCACTTTTTCTTGCAAAAAGTAAGCTCTTGCAAGATCCTTTTGGGTATACATACCCTTCATAAAAAACCAAACTTCATTTGCCCGGCGGAATTTTGCAATATTTGCACATACCTTAAGTTTAACGTTATTCATAAACCATGCTAGGATTTTTGCATGGTTGCTCTCCCAATCTTCCATTTGGTGATGATAATCTTCAATGGCCTTGAGATGAGCATCACCTTCAAGCGCTTTCTCTTGATTTTCTTCCATCTTTGTGAGCTTAAGTTGGGGTTCTGAAACGGTTCCCATTACATAACCCCAAAGCTTCTTGCCTTTGAGATTATTCTCAATTGCGGATGCCCACATCATGTAATTTTTTCCATTAAGCTTGAATGATAGGTCGATCTTGACTTCCATTGCTACAAAATGAAGATGTGAAATAGAAAGGAAGTAGAGAGAGAGAAGATTTCACCTTAGAGAATCGATTGGCTCTGATACCATGTAATGAAGTATGCGGAAGAATTCAAGAATGCAAATGTATTCACTATGTCCAACACTGGACAAAGGAAACAAGCATAAGAGAAGAAATCCACTAAGGGATATCGAAACGCCTTACAACAAGGCTACACACATAAAATAAATACTCCTTTTATTGGAAAGGAGCTCTCTAAAGCAATGCCAAGATACAAGGGGGTTCCCCTTATTTATAAGCAAAGGGAGACTAAAGGGGGCTCCCAATAGAGTCCTTGGGAGCCCCCAACGGTCACAATTGTGACCGTTGGGGGCCCCAACGACTCCATTGTGGGGCCCCTTTAGTATCTCAAACAAAGATTCAAAAAAAATGAAAAAGAAAAATAAAAAACAGGAAAATAAAAAGAAATAAAACAAATACCCCTATCGGGTACTTGTGAAAAGACCATAATACCCCTATCAAGTATTATGGTGAATATAGATGAATATATATATATATATATGTATTATTACATATGTTTTAACAGTGACGAGTAGGGTTCTTGTTTTTTCTATAATATGCTTATGTTTTCTTTCTGCTAAGTCATTTTGCTGTGGAGTATATGGGCATGATCTTTGATGTGAAATACCATGTAAATTTAACTAATCGTTAAATTCTTTTGACAAAAACTCTCCTCCTGAATCAGTGCGAAAAATGGAGATATCATTCTTAAATTGATTCTTAACCAGTTTATGAAATATTTGAAAATAAAAAAATACTTCTGATTTATGTTTTAGAAAATAAATCCAAGTATGTCTTATAAAATCATCTACAAAAATGACATAATATGAAAAAAAACCTTCGGATATAACAGGTGCAGGACCCCATACATCTGAATACACTAACTCAAAAGGCCAAGAGGAGACAAAATTTCTTTCTTGAAAGGGTAATTTATTCATTTCTCTCATAATACATTTTTCACATTTAAATGTTTCAGAATTACAAAAAAAAATCATATTTGAAAAAAAATGAATCTTGGATATGCTAGGATGACCAAGTCTCTTGTGCCATAGATTAAAGTTTATATTCTGAACATTACAACAAAGTGTATTCTTGGGAATTTCTAAAAAGTCCATGTAGTATAAGTCTACTTCTCTATGGCCTTCCCCAATCAGCTTCCCTGACTGGTGATCCTACACTCGACAACCACGAGAGGAGAAGGAAACGTTATATCCATGGTTAGATAGTTGAAAAACAGACAATAGATTGAGATTTAATTTGGGAATATATCTAATTTGTGGAATATGAAATCCTTTTAAGTTTTGAGAAATTTTTTCAAAATTCTTTATTGCTTTGATTTCTAGTGATGTTCCATCAGCAGTAAAAAACTAAAAACATTAGATTCATTTGAGTTATGACATTCAGATAATATTTCAACATTCAGAGTCATATGAAAAGAAGCACCTGAGTCAAGAAGTCATAGAGTTTTACCTGGATCGGAGGTGCTCACGGAAGAGACAGCAGCTCCTGTAGATGAAGATACTCCCTTGAGTAGTGGTCCGAGTGCTTCCACCAATTGTGCAAGAGACATACTCTCAATAGAAGTTTCGCTTGATTCTTGTGGTGGTCCGACGGAAGCAACATTTTTCTCATAAGGTTTCTTTAATTTTGGACAGTGAGTTTTCACATGTCCAGGTTCACGACAATAGTAGCAAATAATTTTATTTTTCTCAAAATCATCATTTTCTCTTCCATAGTTGGGAGGCTTGTAAGTCCTGACAAAGTTTTCAGGTTTCGAGATGGCTAGAACTGAGTCGTCATCGCTTTTGAAAATTCTACTTTTTAGTTTATTTTCTTTCATACTCAACTCCTTTATTGTATCTTCTATTGACAACATTTTTCCACTATGGAGAAGAATAGACTTAGTGGATTCAAATTCCGATCGTAATCCACTAATAAAATGAAAAAAATGTTCTGCATTGATTTGGTTTTGGCGGAGTTCAATATCTTGTGAACAATGTCACTTTGGTTCAAGAAAAGCTAACTCTTCCCACAATTCAGACAAGCCATTGTAGTATTCTCTAATGCTCTTGTCTCCTTGAACCATATTCTGAACTTTAATTTATAAATTGCACACATGTGCAATATCCTTAAGAGAATACATTCTCTTAAGGGAATCTCATGCATCATTAGCATGCTCGAATTTTGCAAAACTCGAGCATTTCTTTATGTCAACACTTATAATAAGTCAAGACATAATTTTGGCATGACCCATTCGCCATTCCTTGCATTTTCTTTCATAAGTGAAAATGGCCTTGATCCTTTCTACCTCTCTGAGAGGTATTTCTTTCTCTCCTTCATCCTTGGTGAGGATTAATGTAGGTTCCATATCGGTTCCGTCTACTAATCCCAATAATCTTTTTCCCCATACAAGGGGCTTCATAATTTAAGCCCATCTGACATAGTTTGAATCATTAAGCTTAATGGGTTTAATGGTGACGTTATCATTGTCATCCATTTTACAAGGCTTAACAAGGAGAAGAATAAAGAAACTCAACGAGGGTAGAGAAGAAAGATGTACTCTACCACAAATGGTAGATACGAACACACCTCCAAGCTTGTTGATCACTCTTTTATATATACTTGAAGAAGAACGCCTCTTCTCCTTCAAAACTTGAGTGGCATGCTTCCCAATGCACCAAGATAAGTAGCTTGATCACAATCGTCGCTCTGATACCATGTAAGAAAATAGAACCTCAAACGGAACTTCAAAAAGAAACTCACAAAAGATCTTTCTCAATGAACACAAAGGTTCATTCAACACACTCATTAAAATGGGATAAACCCACATAAAAAACTTATTTAAACAAGAAGTAAAACCCCATATTTATAGGGCTGAAAAGGAGCTTAGAGAGGGGGAGTCGTTGGGCTCCCAACGGCTCAAATTAGAGTTGTTGGGAGTCCAACAGCTTTATTGACTTTTCAGTCAATAAAGGCATAAGCTTATTTGAATGTCCTAAAACAAACAATGCTTTATGCTTTATTGACTTTTCAGTCGATAAAGGCATAAGCCTATTTCAATGTCCTAAAACAAAAAATAAAAGTTATTCTAACTAGCCTAATTCTAACTAAACCTAATTCTAACTAAACTAAGAAGCTAAACTAAAAGATAAGATTTCATATGACAGAGTTAATCTCACATATGAGATTAACTATGAGATTACAATTTTAACAGGCCCTACACTAATCTCCGGTCAGCACCCCAAGGGAATGGCCTCCACTGCCTTCAAACATGAGAGGCCTGTTAGAGGACATGTTTGTATATAGGGGTGTGCTGGTCATTTGAATTGGAAGAAATACCCTGCTGTCTTATGTAATTGTGTTTGGGGTATTTTTGTAAAACAGCATGTAATCTTAATATATTATGAGGGACGACCCAAGAGAAAGGGTATCACCCTATTCTTTCTCTTTCCTCTCTATTCTTTATTGTCTTGCAGGGCATGAAATCCAAGGAGACGTCTTCACAGGCCCCTGGTTGAGATAGTGTGGTCCTTACCTCTTATTAATACAACTATCACATTCAACCTCTGTCCAAGTATATATTAAAGAAGAAAGAATTTCTATCTATCACAACATGAAGCTTTTGCACGTAAAAAAAATGGAACATCAAGGTGGCAGAAAAATGCTACACAAATAATAATTAAAAGGAAAGTAGTCCTTACAAACCTTGGACCAATCGAACTGCAATCCCAAAGTACTCCAGCGCAACTTTCTCAAAAGAATAGATGCTGGGATCATTTTCTGTGAACACCCTGTGCTCGTGCCACAACTTTCCTCTGTAAATGCCCACCTAGAACCATTTGATCCCATTGGATCCAAGGACGACCCAGACTTAGACACACCAACATTTGGATTACATAATTCAATCAACACCTTCCCTTTCTTGTATGCGTCTAATAAATCATAAATTGGACCATAGATTGCATTATGATTGGTCCTGTTCGGTGGTTGAGGAAAGCTTGCTAAGCTCTCTTTGACCAAGTGACATTGTTCTTCTATACTCAATGCATCCAGAATAAAATAAAAACCTAGTTCAGATAAAAAATCTTGAGTCATAAACATGATCAATGTTTGAGCGAATTTGTTAGGAAAATAACTGGAATAGTGAAGTGATTCATCATAAAACACAAATCCACATGTAGTGGTGGGCATCGGGCTGGCCCAGCCCGGGCCCGTTTAGAGCTCAGCCCACCGGGCTTTAAGTGTGGCCCGGCCCGGAGATGGCCCAGGCTTTGGCCCGGTTCTTAACAGGCTCAGGTTTTAAGAGCAGCCCATGACCCGGCCCATTGGCCCAATGGGACAATGTGAACCGGGTTGGGTCCAGGTCAGCCTGGCCCAAACCCAACTAATTAGTGCAACTAATTAAGTAAATAATAAATAATTAACAGGTTCTCATGTACCCAACTAATTATCTTTCTAGTTTTCATAAAATTAATGCAATTAATTAGGTAAATAATAATAGTTACCAAATTACTATGCAATTAATTAATTTTATATTTTTATATTATTAAAAATTAATAAATAACTCAAGCCCGTCGGGCCGGCCCGGACGGGCCGATCATGACCCAGCCCACATATATAACGGGCCGGGTTTCGGCCCGGTAGCTAACGAGCCCGGGCCTAAAACCTTGACCCAAATTCGGCCATGGCAGGCCGGGTTGGCTTGGCCCATTGGGCCACCCGTCCCGTTGCCCACCCCTATCCACATATGCTGAGTAGATTAATAATATCAAATAAATAACAGTTTAAACATTAGCTGATCACAAATATTAAAGAGAAAACACTAACTTAATGGGCATCAATAGTAAAAAAAATTATCAGTTAAGAAAAACGAAAAGAGCCCTAACCTCCAAAAAATATGTCGCCAAGTTTAGCTATTTATTTTCATAATATCACACCATTATAAATAGCCATCACTAATTCCATTAGTACCAGGCTACCAGCAACCACTCTCACCATGTGAAGCTTCCATTTTTTAAAACATACTTCACTAATAAGAGCACATTAAAATTCTGTTATTTTGGTATTTATTAGCAAATGTTGCATTCTTTTCTCAAGAATATATACATATAGCAAATGTTGCATTCTTTTCTCAAGAATATATCTATGCCTACTAGTTTGCTACTTTTGCCTGTGCCATATACCTCCAATAGAAACTATCCATTGTCAACATTTTGTTGATATTTTTGTGGATCAAGCACTACTATGTATCTTATCTACATACTTTATTTAGCCAAAGAAACATGCTTTGAGTGTGCTTCAAAATTGGTGGTTCATAATGCATCCAAATTTCATGATTGAGAAAAACATATTATTGTGTACAAGCACTTGGTCCAGCATGTGATTCCTAATCAATTAACCAGGCCGAACACATATCTGGGGTCAGATTGATTGCATAACGCTCACAAGTCACAACCATGACTTTCTACTAGACAGCACAGTACAGTGGAGTGCACCAAATATGTGTTTAGTATAGTGGGGTGCACCAAATATGATCCACACACACACAGAAATGCACACATATCCAAAAAACTGGCATTTTTGGCACATATTAATATATTATGATATTTTTGGAATTTTGACTGTGTGGGTGTGTTCTGCATGCTTGATTTTGTAGGAATCGACTCTTGCATTGTCCAATTATGGCATATGAGCAGATTCTTTTAGGCCTTGAAAATCAACAGTCCAAAATTATTTTAAATATTTAAGCCTCAAAAGATTATATTTATCCGTTGAGAAAACACAATCCAAGTGTCCATTTCTAGCAAATGGACCATGCTAAACACATCTGTGGGGTCAAATTTGCAAAAAAAGTGGCAGGAATTCCCAGTTTGTACGCACTTTATATATATATATATATATATATATATATATATATATATATATATATATATATATATATATATATGGTAAATATTTGCTACTAATGAAGGTAAGGAACTAATGAGTAGAAATTACTTTTTTCTTCAAAAAATTCCAATTTTTTGTAGATCAAATGTTACAGATGTGATCTACATGGTTTGTTTAGTAGGAAACTTGTTTTGAATCATGTGATTATGACAAGTAATTAGGTTTTTAAAGGAGCCAAAAATCAATGGCCCACAATGTGCCAAAATTTCATAACTCAAAAGATCACATTTTTACATCATAAAAGCATGATTCAAGGCTTGATCCTTAGCAAACAAACCATGCTGAGCATGTCTATGCGGTTAGATTGAGTCGATACAAGTTGCACCTATGATTTCAAGCTCATTAGTTCCTTACCTTCATTAGTAGGAAATATTTTCCCATATATATATATATATATATATATATATATATATATATATAATGTATTTATTTATTTATTTATTTATATCTAGGTTAGGTGTGCAACAGATAATGCATGCACTCATTGTGCATTGGAGCCAAAGAATCCCTCGCACTCAATCCAACTCTATGGATGTTATCTACATGGTATATTTAATTAAAAACAAGTTCTGGGTCATTGTTGCAATGTGTAAGGAAGATTTTCAAAGGTGACAAATTTTTCAAAATTTCACAACTTAAAGAGACCATGATTTTATTTCGAAGAAGCATGATCCAAAGTTTGATTCCTACCAAACAGATTATCTTTAACACATCCATAGGGTTGGATTGGGAGAGAGAAACGATTCTTGTGCATGAGAGACGAAATCTTCGTCATTATAAAATGCAAACGACAAGAAATTAAGAACACTAATCCATCATTCACAAGAACAACACCCACGAACACTCTATTTCTACATATTGGGATAGAAGCTACGAAATTCCGCATCAGAACCACGGCCAAACACACTAAAACACAACCCTCAAACCACAATTCTGCACAAAATCCCTTAAAATTTATGCCACGACCAAGAACTACAACTAAAAATGCACAACCCCTAAAATCCAATCATACAATAAAAATACAAGAAGAAAGAAACTCTCACTACCGACACGGAACCGAAGAAAAACGAAACAGAAGCCAAAATGCAGATACGATAAGAGGAAAAAAAAAACTAATATTCCATTTCAGCGCATTTAACGACTGATGAACAGATTAAAAGCCATATCAAACACTAAGCGAACGAAGAAAACAAGTTCGAAACCAGGAACCCTAATTGTTAAACGAAAGAGCAGTCGGATTGGGGAAACGGAATCGTTTAGGCAATTGGGTACCGGGGCGATCATCGAAAGCGAAGACGGAGAGGCCGGAATCGTCCGGGAGCTTGCGAATGCCGAGCGGGAGGGCTCCGTCGAGGGCGAAGGATTGGAGGATGGCCTTGAAGTCTACTACTTGGGAGAAATCGACTGGCGGGTGGTGTGGACGCGAGTGTTTATTCCTACGCGCTCATTCCAAACCAAAACAATTAGAAGAACAAGGAGAGAGAGAGAGAGAGAGAGAGAGAGAGAGAGAGAGAGAGACCTGTGCTTCGGTTGAGGGTGCTTGTAGAGCTTGTACTTTTTCTCTGCGTTTCTGAACGCCGTTCTCTCGGTGTTCGTCCCTTCGGCTTCCTCACCGTAACCCATTTGGCCTCTCGATCGATCGATCGAAACGGCTCGCGCGCATAGATTTTGAGCGGGCGAGTAAAACGACAATCAAGCGGAAGTAAATTTCCCGTGAGGTTTGGAATTTTTTCTTGTTTTAAAGCATATTATGGGAAAAATAATTATATCCAAAAATAACGGTTCGTTTTGTCACGATATTGATGAATTCACGAAATTTATAAAACAAAAATATCTGGTTCAAAATACCACGATATTTATCGCTCGATGAATGATAATGACGATTGATTGAAATGCATGTGAACGTAAGGATGGGAAACAAGCTGAGCCCACTCGTGAGTCGGCTCACGTTCAGTTCCTACAACGCAAAGAGCTTGTTCAAACTCCTGAATATGAACGATAAGTACTCGTGTCGGCTTGGCTCTTATAAGCTCGTTGGTTAGCAAGAAATATATTTTAGACATATTTTACATATATCTTTTGTAATCCTATTGTTTTTCCATAGACTAGCTAACTAACTGGTGCTCAGCTTGTTTAACTAGGGCAATTATGAGCTCGAACTCGGCTTGGCTCACCACAAGAATGAGCTAAGCTTGAATACTTAAAGTTCGTCTGTACGATTACCGTGAAAAGATCAGGTGCAATATGATTGCACTAATATTTATGCATTAAGCACCTGATCGCCCTCCATCTTGGGGACAGGGCCTGTCAGTTGTGAGGCCCAAGGCCTGGTGAAGGGCAATAAAGTGTTTAATGCACAAATTTTTGTGCAATCTGGGACCAGCAGGTCATCTTGGCATGGGAGTGCGAGTGGGTCCCGGTATGATCTGGATCATAGTATACCCAAATCCAAATTTTGACCTGGAATCTGAGTCAGGATCCGAATTAGATTCTTATTCATATGGCAGTACTGGATCCAGTAAAAAAGAAAAAAGTTGGGAACAAGGGTTTTTCAGGCAAAAAAGTGTGAAAATATATGATTTGATATGGGCACCGATGTAGATCTAACAGAAGATATTGATCTGAGTCTAAATTTGGCAAAAGTCTGAACATCTGAATCCAACAAGTTCGGATTTTATGTTAGGATCCATATACAAAATAATGTGTTGGACTGCCCATGAGGGATTTGCTTATTTAGAATGTAGCACCGCGGCATCATGCATCGCCCACACGTCCACCCATCTTTGCATTTCTTGAGTTGTGTGGCTGTCAGCAGCGCTGCATTAAAAATGCCCTCTTAGGATAATGAGCTTGGTGAGCAAGGCAATGAAAAAAAATATTAATGTGTCAAATTCAAGTCAAACATCTAATCAATATGAGCTATGTGGGTTCTCAGTGCAAATTTAGTTACCAATGATCTCATTGACAACTTAACTCAAATTGATGGTCTCTCTCTCTCTCTCTCTCTCTCTCTCTCTCTCTCTCTCTCTCTCTCTCTCTCTATCTATCTATATATATATATATATATATATATATATATATATATATATATATATATATATATATATATATATATATTGGACCTGATCACCAACTGTAACAACACACTTAAAAGTGTGAAATCACACTGCAACATAATCTCAATTCCCAATTGTGAGTGTTGTTTGTTGTGGATTCCAAAATTTTGAAAACCAAAATAAAAGTAAGTTTGAAAAGATTTGAATTTTAAATCTGGATCTGAAATTGAGATTAAAGAGATGTGGTTAATTTTTTAAGTTGCACATGTTTCCTCTTTTGTTGATTAGGGATCAATCATACCAAGAACTTCAAAAATTGGGATGTAACTTACAAGTGACTCACCTCGTACGCAAATCCTAAAAAAAGATAGGCTCGATGCCACCATCAAGGCTAAAAAAAATACAAAACAAAGACGAATATGATATATGTAAATAAAATCATACTTTTAATAATAAATAAAATAAATTTAATAAAAAATATAAGAAAATCAAATATCACATCGGGTTTAGATAGTCCTTTTCTATGATGTTCGCGAGTGCAACGAAAATCTAACTACACATTCACATGGCTTGGGCTCACCGAGGTTCTAGTTTGGTAGGGTGGACCCTGAAATTAGGATAGTTGATAAGTGGGCTCAGTAAAGTTGGGTTGACATAGGCTAGGGCGGACTCTCAATGCAACAAGGTATTCTTACTCTGGTTCTAAATGTTGAACTAGGGAGCTTAGGCCTCTATTTATATATTTTGTGTTAGCTATAGATTTTTAATCTTATTGAGTATGGATTTTAAAGTTTCTTTCCTATTGATTATTGGTTTATATGTTAAATTCTATTTGTTGGAGTTACCTAACTTAGAGACTAAGCAACTTAAGAAGGACTAAGTTTAATGAATCTAAGGTAAAATCAGTCCAAGAAATTAGGAAGACTTATTTCTAAGAGAAAGGAAAAGACTTTTAGGTGGCTTATAAAAATTTATATAAATATAAAATCTAGGGATATAGATAGGGTTTCAAGAATATTTATAGAGACTGAATATAAGAAGTTTGGATATTTGCATTTTAAATCGGATCGTACTTCATGTCCATGATAATAAACTAACTTATTTTGATCATAACTCTCTATCATAGTGTTAGATTGAGAGAGTTTAACGATGAAAAACTAACACCCTAAACTTTAATTCAATTTTTAAATACAAAACTAAATTTGATTGTTTTAGTAGTAAAAATATACTCAAATAAGGTCATAGTTGAAAAACATGAATTTTTATTTAACAAGTCACTTTGTTTTTATTATAACTTTTTACTCAAATATCATATCTACTTGATTTTTGTCTCAATTGAAAGTTGAGATTCTTCAGTTTAATGCAGTTTTTGAAAAAAAAAAATCTTGAGAACGTCATTTTAAAGGACAAAAATGCATTTGAACCTATTTTTGACTTAAAAAAATTTGAAATACCTTGTTTTCAAAGAGAATGTTTTTCTTAAAACAATTTGGTCAAAATTGAGGCATCTACACTTATGAAGATAGACTAGTCCAAACAAGAATTTTGGCGTGTGTCCCCCATGGCATGAGCAGACATGCTAGGGCACGTGGGCATTGACACTGACATGCATGGCTAGTATTTTAATGTTTTTAAGTATTATTATAATATATATATATATATATATATATATATTGAAATATCAAAATAATAGTTTTATTGATTAAAAAATTCAAAAAACTCATTTCCTCGTGTTATGTTTTTCAAAAAAAAAATCCAACTTGTCTTCGAATCTGCGTCAAGCATCCTCGTATCCACGTGCCTTTGTCACATAGCTTGCAATGAACTAAGCCGAGGGAAAAGAGCCTATTTGATTCAAACTTTGTTCATGACCATTACTGATTCCCTTTTTGCTCCAATCTTCCAAAGTCTATGTAATGGTTTGTAATTGACAAAACTCAGAAAAGTACCATCAGTGGTAGGCAGAAGTGCCTGTAAAGGCTACGTCAATTGCCACTATAAGTCTTGTTAAAATCTTTTAAACGGTGCGCTATAGGGACAATTTGAAGTGCTACTAAACATGGTAGCAGTTTTGATGTGCCACCGTTATGCGAATAGAGTCTGTCCACAGTGCACTCTGTGCCAATAGTGACATTGCAATTGACACTGAAGGTCAAAGGTGGCAATAAAAAATGTCATCATTTAATCTTTAGTGGCAATAATAAGTGTCCTAAGCTTCTTTTTTACAAGGAAAACCCTCATTGAGCACCAGGTCACTCAATGGAACTGCTTTCCTGGTACTTCTCACCTACCTGTTTGGGAGCACTATCATAGCTTTGGCCAGCACTTAACAAAACGATTTTCATTACTGTTTGGATGACGTAAGATTTTAGAGTTCCCTCTCTAGCTACCTATTTTCAAACATATATTAGAAATGTTGCAAATGTAATTGTCATTGTGAGATATTAGAAAAGGCTTGGGATTGGTTTGATGTGCCCTTATAGTGGGTGTGACTGGTCCTTGCAAATTTGAGCATAGCTGCACCTAGTGGGTCCAATTAGCTTGGATCCAAGCCCGACCCAGTGACTATTGGGTTTTAGTAAGGTCCACACATGAGCCAAACTCTGACCAAAATGTGAATATTGTTTAAGTTCAGCTTGTTGACTTTGAGTTTGGACTGTAGGTCAGCTCAATTTTGGTTTGATTCAAAAAATAATTTTGTTTTTTGCACAATAATGGAAAAGGTGGTGGCATTAACGTAATGCCCACAGTAACAAAAGGGACAAACGAAAGGTCTCTGCATGATATTTACCTAAGAATCAGCGTTATGTTTTATATTTTTTTTACTTTTTAAAGGGTCTTCGCTCGCACTTCTCTTACTGTAAGTTGGGGCATTGCATTTTCTGACTACCACCTCCGGATGGTGGTAGCTGGTTTGTGGAACTGGGGTCGGCTAATGCCATGCCAATTCCATAATTTTCACCTTTTTTCCTCCATCCCAAACGGAGGTGGGAGTTGTGGATTCCATAATTCCACTCCGGTGTCCTCCCGCACTGAGTTTTCAAACAGGGTCTTATTGTTGGTGATACCAATTTTCACATAATTTTTTTACATGAGCCAGTTCATAGCTCGTGGCTTGGTTTGTCTGACTTGAGATCGACTTGCTTACTTATGAACATGAGCTGACTTAAATGGTAAATGAGCCGAGCTTGAACAGGCTAGGCTCAACTCATTCAACTTGTTTACCAACCAGCAATGGGCATCAGGTTCAGCATCACACTAAACCTGTGCAATAACATTGCACCTGATTCTCCCTCTGTTTAAACACCCAGCATGGCACACTCACCTAAGGGGCGGAGGCATCCCAGGCATTCCATATTTAAACCTTGAGATGGCCACCATTAGCTTTAGTGCTGAAGTGAAGGAAAGGCCTACCACTACAAGAAAACTGTGAATTATCCGTCGCTAAATGTGTTTAGCGACGGATTAACATCCGTCACATATTCTTGGTTGCTAATTAGCGACAGAACTGATATGTCGCTATTTTCATCGCTAATTTGTGATGGATTAGCGACGATCATTATCCATCGCGAGTTCGTCGCTAAATAAGCAAGGATTTGGTATTGCGATAGATACATATCCGCTATTTTAGCGATGGATTACATTTTGTCGCAAAATCAAATATTAGCGACAGATAATATCCATCTCTAATCCATTGCAAAATTTAAAAAAAAATAAAAAATTTTGTTTGAAATATAAATATCGAGAAAAAAAATCCGTTATACAATTTATATAAGCTATGTATAAAAGACAAAGAACACATAAAAAATACATATACAAAGTAGGTGAAACAAATTTAATACAAGTCATAAGTGAAACAAATTTGACAACCCAGTATAATCCTCGCCAAGTTCTAATTAGTTATAAGTGAATATATACAAAGAATTTTGTTTGAAACAACAAGTACGTAAAACAAATTCAACACATGAAGCTACTTCTCGCCAAGATTTGGAGCATCATCCTCTTCATTGTCTCGATCTGCCCCTCCATCCATGCCTCCATCAGCTCCTCTACGCTGATCATCTCCAGCATCCTATAAGAGAACCAAAATATTAGTATTGATAAACAAAATATAATGAAATAAATTATATGCAATGCACCTAATCTAAGATAATCAAAATAACATGGCTGAATGACACATAGACTAACCCAAGAATGATATCGAAAGGACTTACAGGTTATACAAGTCAGCCAACTTCCCAAGTTCAGGTGGTATGTGGCTAGATAGCTGATTATCATGTAACTTCCTGCGGGTGAACAAACAACACATCATGCAACATTCCCACACTAAAAATGAAGAAAACAAAATAAAGACATGCTCCTCACAGATAATGATTACCTATCTATTGGCTACACAAAAAATTACAAAATTTTGAAGAGAAAATGAAAAGAAAATGAATGTAGCTTTGATTACCCTCTAGACAATAACAATCAATCTAAATCTAAAATAGGACGGGAAGTCTGACTCTGATTAGAAACATCAACTTACATTTTTTCTATGTAAGTCAAATTTTCCAATATTGGGGGAATAGGACCAGTCAAAAGATTGCAACTCAAGTCTCTGAAACAAAAAAACAAGTTATTACAAGGCCGTCATCCATCCTATAGTCAAGGCACAAAAATAAATAAAAAAAGAAACCTTTTAACACAACAAGTTTCACTAAAAAAGATTGCATTTGATATATGAGGTAGTACTTTCTTGCACTCAAAATAGCAAACATTTAAAGACTGAATCTATCATGCCATTAATTGCAAACTATGAAGCTTATCCTCTATATGAGTTGCATGCTTACTTATTAAGCAAGTAAAAATTCACAAGTTTTTGATAGAGGTGCTCACAGAACAGCAAGAGCTTGCATCAAGCCAATTACAGATGGGATCTCTCCACTCAATCTGTTATTCAACATCTAAAAATAGCCAACATGAACACCTAAATCCATTCTTGATGTTATGGTCCACCAAAGACTAAATAACATTGGGAATTTTGATGAGACACAAAAGATTTGGTCAAAACCAAGTAACAAGCCATATTTGATACATTCTCAAGGAAACTCATGACACTCTGATTTCAAACCTCTTCACATATGACAATAGAACATTTTGAGTCAGAAGGAGAAAATACACAAACATGAGAGCTAGACCATCATAGAATCCATGTAACACCACACTAACAAAAAAATTAGTCAAACGAGCCACTAACAGATGCCAACAGAAAAATGAAAACAACCCAACCAGAAACATAAGCCAACCAAAGTTGTTGGATCTTTCAAGACATGCAAGGAACATAATGCAAACCACAAATGTTGATGCTACCATTGGTGAAAAATCTCTATTCAAACATGAGAAAATCAAAATTACTGAATCTTTCAACAGATGCACGTAACAATAGAATCCACAAAAACTAACAGATCATTGGTGAAAAATGTGGCTTGACACAACAGAAGCCTCATTATAGATTAAGGAAGAAGGAAAATGGAAAGAAACAGAAAAAACAACAATCTAAACTGTATTAGTAGCATATTCAACAAAACCTAAATGCACAAACAACCCCTATTTCCTACAAGAGAAAAGAAGAGAAAGGTAAAATGATATTCACATACCCTCGATGCGAAAAACTTATTTATAAAAGAAAGAACCAAAAGAAATCAAATTGTAGGCAGGGCTAACTAAACCACAAGAATATTAGATCCTAAAAAGTTGAAACATTACTACACAAAAAAGAAATATAACATAAACAAAAAGGATACACTTCTCCATTTGTACTTCTGTTGCCATTAAGTCACACCCAAGATCCCCACAGAAAAAGCCTTTGTTACCTCCCTCCAGTTCTACACACAAATGCAACCATCAAAGAAAAGCAAAGATTAAAACACCAAGCTCAGAACCTAAACCGCCACCACAAACTTCCATCTGTCAAACAACAGTTCAAACCATCTTCTACAAAGACAATAGAACCTACAAAAAAATCTACAAAGATAAGTGGCACAAAAAACAGTCTTAAATCAACACAGAACTTCTCCACACAGTTCAAACATGGATTGAAAAATGATGGTGATGACAATGAAGACGTCGATGATCACGACGATGAGACAAAAAACTAAAATCAACAAAATCTAAAGCAAACGCTCAGGAAATGTTTTTGAAATAAGAATACTCTCATAAAACAAAACTGCCACAAGCAAAAAGGAGCAGCCTTACAGATCACCAGTGACCCGACTAGAAAAATGAGTAAAAACTGAACACCCAAACCACTGTGAAATAACTCAATCTCTCCACCATGTGGAAGAGTAAAGAGGAAAATGGTGCGCATCCCGGACGACGAGTCATTGTTCATGCGGCGGTCAGTATGGGTGAATGGGCCGATGTTCGAAGGGGCGGGGCCGTCGAGATTGGAGACACGGGCGTGCGTGCTTGAAGCAGCAAGGGGTGCCCTTCATGATGCTGGAGAAAATCGACTGCATTGCCTCGTTGTGGCAGCGCCGCACCTACGACCACCTCAAGCTCCACCTCCCCAAGCGCTTTTGCCCACTCCTTCGCCTCTCCTTCCCTCCTCACTACCCCGAGTATCCCTCCAAGCACTAATTCATCGCCTACCTCGAGTCCTACACCACCCACTTCGCCCTAAACCCAACCTTCAACACTTGCGTCCAATTCTCCATCTACAAAGACATTTGCGGCCTCTGGCGCGTAAGAAGAAACCCCCAAATCCAGAACACAATTACTCCCAAACATGGCGATTATCAATCAGAAGAGGAAAACGAAATTCAAAAAAAAAAAGAGGAAAAGGGGTGCTCACCCTGTCCCATTATCGATGACGACGGTGGGACGAGAGGTAGCGTCCATCCAGATGCAGAAGGGTAGAGGAAGACACTGGATCTACGACGGAAATGCAAAGTTGGGCGATGGTGCTAGATCCAACGGAGGTCGGCGATGACCCGGCTCCAGCGAGACTGCAAATGGGGAAGTGAAAGAGGCGGTGGTGGTTACATCGATAGCACCTGGCTCCTGCCGGCTGCGGACGAGGAAGCCAATTTGGGGGAAAACAACGGTGCCCGACCAAGGTGGAAAACAAGAGGTAGAGAGAGCGAAAAGAGGAAGGGAGAATTTTGCGCATCCTTAAAATTGAAAAGTAGCCACAGAAAATTTTTGTCAGAAACTCCGTCGCTAATTAACGACAGAGTAGAGACTAAAAAATTTTGTCGCTCATCCGCCGTGAAGTTGCGACGGCTTAGCGACACAATTTTTTGTCGCTAATTTTTTATTTTAGGGATGACTAGTTTTCTCTAGCCAATCTGTCACAAATTTGCGATATGGAAATAATCTGTTGTAAATTTTTGTCACTAATTAAGGTTTTTATTGTAGTGTACCTAGTTGTCGAAGGGGGAAGAGGGTTTTGGCATCCAAGGAGGATGAGGTGCAATATGATTCTACACTTTAAGTGTGCTGCTACACCTAATCACCCTCTATTTGTTATTGCGTACTAGAGCTGACAGGCTGTATAAAAAAAATGGAGGTTGTTTAGATGCAGCAGCACACCAAAAATATGCAATCACATTGCACCTCCAAAAAGGTGCAGTAAATTAACATGCATTTCTCACGACGAGATACTTTGTGTAGACCAACATTGTAAAAACTGATTCAAATTGAGCAGAATCGAATGATTCTGATCAAATCGACACATCAAGTCAAATACAAGGGATGATACAAGATTCTTTGAAATTGAGAGATTTATGGACTAAATCACAAAATCAGCCTGAATTGGGCCTATTCTACCTTGAATATCGATTCACTTAAATGTTTCCCGAAATATATATAAAGTAAAATTAAATAAAAAAATCAATAAAAAAATCAATAAAAAATGATTCGATTCGATTACATTCTATTCAGGCATTTCAGTAAACCTAATCAGTTTAGTGAACCGATTTTAACAACATTGGTATGAACATCATCAGTGTTAGAGCAGAAAGCAGTTGAAACAGAAGCACATATCCTGAAATGCCCGAACCTCCCCTTTGCAGAAGCCACATTCTCCTCGCACAGAAACTCTCATGAATACCACCTTTCCACCATCCGATCAGCATTATCCGCCACCATATTTGTAACCTTCTTCAACTTGGTTCCCATTATTGCAATGACTCCAACACTGTAGATGGCTTCCATCCTTCCTGGTGCATCCAGTTGATCGCCACTAGGACCATCAACAATCACCATGTCCCATTCTCCATCATACACCTCTGCTGGGAGCCCTGTCATGGCCAATTCATACTACGAGCCACGAAGCGAGCCATGAAAGTCGCAGACGGTCTGCTCCACTCGCTGGCGCGACGGAGAAGATCATATGCTTCCTCTACCAACTTGTCAAGCTCTACCTTGTAGGTCTGCGATCCATGGAACTATAAACTTGAGCTCTCAATGCTTGTGATCGCTTCTAGGAAGACCATTTGGCCGCCATTGTTGAGAGCCATGAGGAGAGGAGCTTCGGCTCACATTCCGAAGATGAGGAGGTTGATGGGAGCTCTGGTGGAGATGAGATTGATGAGGAAACAAAGCGCTTTCTAAGTTCTGTAGTGGTGGATGATGAAGCATGATAGGTCAGTATTTGTGAGGTGTTGGCTGGGAGGTTGATGCAAGTTAAGGGGTTGAGAGAGAGAGAGAGAGAGAGAGAGAGAGAAAGAGAGAGGGAGGATGAAGAAGATGAGAATGGGGAGTTTATTCTTTGAAGGCATTGTTGGGCGGTCTGGGGATGGATGGTGCAACCTTTGTAAGGTTAATATACTTGATAATTTTTCTGTTTTTTAGTGCAACTGAAGGGAGGTTGATCGAATCACATTAAGATGATGATGTTGGGGTTTTGGTGTTTTGAGTGGTTTTTTGCATTTTCTGGCCTTTGATTGAGAAGAGGGTGAGTTGGTGCGAAGTAGGTTATATGTACGCAAGTGCGTGTTCGGGATCCGAGTGAGCGCCACGTATGTAAGCACGTGAGGCTTGTATTTTCGTGTGAGTCAGAATCAGTTAGCATCAAAGTTCAGTGCGATTGTAAAGACTTAAGTACCCTTTCTCGTCATTTCTATCATGAAATGATAATTCTAGAAAAAGACAAAAATGTCTTTCATACAGAAAAAGGGAGCAATATCTTAATTCTTTAAAGTCTAAATGTTTTGTTTTCGTCCTAACAGTAAATTCATCTATTGTAACAAGAGTTCCTCACAATATTTCGCCCTAAACATTTTGGATCACCCTTTGACAATGCACCATCTGCTGTAACAGGAGCTCTCTTTGACGACACACCCTTTGTCGTCGTCTGCTATCGTCAAAGCACCCTTTGCCGTCGTATTCTGTCGTTGAATCACCCATTGTCGTTGTTTGCTTGTGAGAAATAGTTGAACTAAGAATAAGCATTCTGCCTATTGTTCATCACGATACCAGGGTGCAAGCGTCAAACTAATTAGACAGAGAATAGCAATTTACAGAAGAGATAATGGTGGCAACGTCAAACTGAGTAGATAGAGAGCATCGATTTACAACAAAGATTAGATCAGAGAGTAGCGATTTACAATAGAAATCAGATCAGAGAGTAACGATTTACAGTAGAAATCAAATCAAATAGTAGTGATTTAGAGTAAAAATCAGATCAGAGAGTAGCAATTTATAGTAGAAATCAGATCAGAGAATAGCGATTTATAGTAGAAATCAGACCAGAGAGTAGCATTTTATAGTAGAAATCAGACAAGATAGTAGCGATTTACAGTAAAAATCAAATCAGAGAGCAGCGATTTATAGTAAAAATCAAATAAGAGATTAACGATTTATAATAAAAATTAGATTAGAGAGTAACGGTTTACAATAGAAATCAGATCAGAGAGTAGCAATTTACAGTAAAAATTATATCTGACAGTAGCAATCTACGAGAGAGATCAGAGAGTAGCGATTTACAGGAGAAATCAGATCAGTGAGTAGCGATTTACAATAAAAATAAGATTAGAAAGTAACGATTTACAATAAAAATTAGATCAGAGAGTAGCAATTTAGAGTAAAAATCATATCAGACAGTAGCGATCTACGAGAGAGATAAAATCAAAGAGTAGCGATTTACAGTAGAAATCAGATCAGAGAGTACCGATTTACAGTAGAAATCAGATCAGAGAGTGAATTGTTAAAGGGTGATCCAGAACGTAGTCTCACAGAAATGTAGACTCGCGGGAATGTGGAAAACTATTTATGGGAGGATATTTTCGTTAAACGCATATCTATCTTTTAAAGACTCTCATTTTTACAAAAGAGATCACCAAAACATTCATATCGTTCATCGTCGCGTTTATTTCCTGTTGTAATGTAATTCTATGTGCAACTGAGGATACAACCTTTCCAAGCAAACAAGTTCATTAGTAATGACAGCCCACTACACCATTTTTCTCGGACCGAAGTTGATTCTTAGAGACTCTAGTAATGATGCACTCTTAAAAATATGCTTCACAAACTTCAACTCAGGCATTGTCTTCTTGAAGAAGCCGATGGGCTCCAACTCAAACAATGATAAGAGTCGTAGGAATGTGCAAAGCTATTTACAAGAGAATATTTTCGTCAAACGGATATCTATTTTATGAGAGAACATTTTTGTCAAACGCATAAAATAATCATGGATAACATTGGTATATGAATTATCATGGGTCCCAAGATATTCCTCCTCCGTACACATCGGACTTTGGGCGAGAACACAACACCCTCTAGAGTTGGTGGTTATGGTGTACCAACCATGATGTGAGGATTAGGGGTGGCAATCGGGTCGGGTTGGCGGGTTGGCAGGTTGGCGTGTCAGCATACCTCAACCCGAACCCGACCCGTTTATTAAACGGGTCGGCTGTGGCAAACACGAACCCGACCCGTTTAATAAACGGGTAACCCGACACGACCCACCAACCCATTTAATAAATGGGTTGGGTCGGGTAAACGGGTTTTCAGGTTCGCGAGTCAGGTTGGCGGGTTGACGGATCGGGTTGACGGGTCAGGTTGGCGGGTCGGGTTGGCGGGTTGACGGGTCGAGCAGACGGGTTGGCGGGTCGGGTTGGCGGGTTGGCGGGTTGACCCACCCGCCTAACCCGTTTATTAAACGGGTCAGTCGGGTTGGCGGGTTGGCATACCCCCAACCCGAACCCGCCTAAGAGGCGGGTTGGCGGGTCGGGTTGGCGAGTCATGTAAGAAATTGCCACCCCTAGTGAGGATTGGAGAATAACACACAATTGATGGTCCTCATGAATTAACAAGTCCAGTGATTGGGGAACAGGCATTCTTAGCGCCTACGAATGCTCTCTTTGTTTTACTTAAATATGAATTTATGCACATGGCTCTCCTTGGAAGCTTTGCATTGGGTTGGAAGCAAATGTTTGCAGCGGCTGCCACACTAGTTTCAAATGGCTTCAACTCATGTGTCATCCCTATCTTCGTACTCTTTTTGAGATTTCATTGATGCCAGTGGTTTTGTGCGATCTACATCACTCATTTAGTGAAGATTAACACTTAAATTGTAGAAATCCGACGTGTCTGCCGAATGTTTTGTCGATTCAAAAGTCAACCGTTGACAAAAAACACACAATTTTGTGACTTAAAAATTTCTACTTTTTCATTGAAAAACTACAAAGCGGTACGAATATCCGGGATGACATAGGGGATGAGTGAAACCAATCTCTGATTCAAGTTTTGCCAAAATGTGGTGCTCCCAAAATCTTACCAAGTGGATTCGGATTTGGTCGCGATTCAAAACCTGCTCCGATGTTACTCACATGAAAATGTGCTCTTTTTGAGCTAATGTGAAACTTGAAACATGATATCGGATATGATTGCATACCACCGGGAAGCAAATGGGTCAAACATAGATTGGATCAATTTCGACCCTATCCAAAATTTGCAAAATGGGTATGTTTTTGGATATGAATCCAACTTGGATGAAATATTATATCCTTGGATTTGCATTTAGATTTGGCTGTAATACCATCTACGTCAACCCATTTTTTCTTTCTCAAAGAAAAAATTCATTTGTACCTGAATCGATGTTTTTGGATCTGCTAAAAGGAGAATGAGATTTTACGTGTAGTACAGATCTGATGGACATTGACAGAAATGTCTTCTACACCAGTGTTGTCAGTATCGGTGCGTATCGGCGTGTATTGGCAGAAAATCGATCCACTTTACTACTGAATGGGCTATTTTTTAATAAAATATAAAAATAGTTAAAATTATTTTTTTAATATTATGACTTTAACCCGTATCAAGTTCTGATTGACACATAATATTTTTTAATTGACTCATAACGATTCACTTGAGTATCGGTTCGGCCAATTCACCTGAATCGTTGGCCAAACGATACATGACGTCATTGATCCAAACCCGATAACGAGTACGCCCACACAAGTCCAACTTCAATTCGAAAATGCATTACATTTTTACAATCCTTATCCGAAACCAAAAATATCGTATCGGTTTTGTATCTAAAATTCTAACAAACTCAACGATCTATTTGCTATAATCAGCACGTCTCGCAAACTTCGTCGATATTTGAAATATCTAACGTTATTCTCCCGAGATGCTCAGAAGCCATGAAAATCTGGATATTGTCACGATAACTTCATACGATAATATGGTTTTTCACTATTTTCCATACCGATATTTATCTCATTTTTTTGAGACACACACAAAAAAAAGTTTTTTTTTTCTCTCGGAAATTCTGTACGATGCGATTTTGTGGCTACGTCAACAATGAAAGTGAAAAAGAGTCAAATAGGGCGTGTCCGTAATTTCTTATAATGTTAGTGGCATTTAATTCATTTAAAGGTTTCAAACCGGGTGTCGCGTGTCGACCATCTAAAGAATTGCGACCACGTGTTGCAACGTGTCACCCATGCAGATGCCCTTCACTGACGACGCCCCCCACGTTTTCAGGCGCGAAATGACATAACTCACCATAATATAAACTTTAAATTACCAACACATCCCATCTTGCTGTGAACCAAAACAGCAGAAAAGCCCGCGCCGATTTTCTTTTACTGATTGGCGGAAAATGCCCCAAAGTTTCAATCGAGGGACAAACACCAATCTCGATAACAGACCATACTTATTTTCTTTCAGTAAGGGTATTTATGTCAAAAAACAGCTCTCGTTCACTAGAAACGGTTTGGGAGTTGGGACTCGAGTCCATGTGGTTAGAAAATTTTAACGAAGGGTAAACTCGTGATCATGTTCATAATTATCCATTCCCTCCCGTCGTCTTTCTTTGTCCAAAAGAGAAAGGAAAACATAATAGAAAATAAACAAATCTTTCTCTCTCTCTCTCTGGAACTCAGTTCGAGTACTCTCTCTCTCAATATACAGGAAATTCCTCTCCCTCTCTCAGAAGAGAAAGAAAAAGAATCTCTCTCAATATACAAGAAACTCTCTCTCTCTCTCAGAAGAAAGAAGGAAAGAAAAAGAATCTCCCTCAATATACAAGAAACTCTCTCTCTGTGAGAAGAAAAAAGGAAAGAAAAATAAAAATGTCGGGGGTGTCCCTCGCAGTAGCACCGAGGAGTGACCCGTCGCCGGAGACGGAGCTGGCACAGAGCGTGGGGGGAGTGATGGGGTCGCTCCGCGTGATAGAGCTGCAGCTGGTGGCATTCATTATGGTCTTCTCCGCCAGTGGCCTCGTCCCTCCCCTCGACATCGCCTTCCCCGCCTTCATCACCGTCTACCTCCTCTCCCTCTCCCGCTACGCCTTCCCCACCCTCTCCTCACCTTCTTCCTCCTCCTCTTCCCAGGAGATCTTCCGCGGGTCCATGCTCTTCCAGCTCTACGTGGTGGTGGGCACCACCGTCGGCCTCTTCCTGCCTCTCGCCTACGTCCTTGGCGGCTTCGCCCGCGGCGACGACCACGCCGTCCGGTCAGTGACCCCGCACCTCTTCCTCCTCTCCAGCCAGATCCTCACCGAGAACATCATCTCCGGCTTCTCTCTCTTCTCGCCTCCCGTCAGAGCCATGGTCACCCTCCTCTACACCGTCCGCCGGATCTTCGTCATCATCGACTGGGTCGTCGAAGTTTGGACCCGCAAGCCACTGCCCGCCGACGCCAGCATCAAGGTGAGAGATTTTGGATCCGGGTAGTAATATCAACTCCTAGTCTCCTGCACCACACGTCCTCTTATTTTTTTTTTTTCGATAGGCGCATTGGTTGGTTGTTTACATGGTATTGGTAGCTATTAACAAAGACACGTGGACACGAGGACGCGTGACGTGGGTTCGACTCGCAAGTTCGAAAATTATTTGGGAAAATAGGATCGCAAAGACACGAAGTTTTTTTTTTCAAATTCAATCAATAAAAGTATTTTTTTATATTTTAATATTGAAAAAAAATGCGATTTTATTGAAATGTAACCTTAGAACAATAGAAAATAATAAAATAATAAAATAATACTAATATTGTCTGTCCGGTCAGTGTCTGTGTTCATGTGTCAGCTTGTATCTCATGGATACGACACGGGTACATGGCGGGTCTAATTTGAGGAGAGACCCCGTCGTATCGGAGAACTCGTGATGCCAATTTTGGGCCATTCACGTGTCCGAGTGTGCTCTCCACCAGAAACGCTTTTTTGATAGGTATTCAATATCTCCAGAAATTGGTGATATTCACAATATGAGTCATATGACCGGATCTCCTCTCGTTTCTTTATCATATAAACATGTCAGCTCTCTCATTTTTCGTAAAGGTCCAAAAGTCCTTAGACACAAGTTTTTTATTCAGTAGGATCCGATCCAGCAAATATAGTGGATCCAAAACATATCCCGTGATTCTGTTGATGGGCCTCCAAATCCGGGAATGTAGAATTCCGGTTCATATAATATAAGTCCAAGGGTGCTATTACACATTCAGAACTTGTTTTCAGATCTACATCCAACATGGATAATCAATCACAAGGACACGCACTGTGAATATGATCGTGTCGTTGTTGACACGTGTCGGACACGTCAAACCGTGCCATGTAGGGGTGTCAACGGGTAGGGCTTGGTTCGGACTCAGGTGGAACCACACCTGGCCCCTGTTTTGGGGGTATGGTATCCAGTCTGGGCCCCTTCGCTCGTGGGCCTCGGTTGCTAAAGAGCTAGGCTACTACGCATCTAATCAGATCCACCATAAGAGAAACCATACCCGGACACGATAAGAACTACATGAACCAGACCCAACCATACTCGGTAAAATCATATTTTTTTATCATTTTTACATTGAAAATTTGCGGGTCTTAATCGGAACTCGGGTCAGATATAAAATTTCACAAATTATACCCGGATCCATTTATTAATCAGACCTTCGGGTCCGGACTCGCGTCTTCTTATTTATCACCATAACCGGACCCTGTACGGTTCGTGTCGGGTCCGGGTACACCCGACCCGTTGACACCATGTGTATACTGATTAAAGTGAGGTTTGGGGTTTGATGATGAGTTGCAGGACGTGGGATGGGCGTGGTTCGGGAGGGGCTTGGCGGTGGCGAACTTGGTCTACTTCTCCACCAACCTCTTTGGTTTCTTGATCCCGCGGTTCCTGCCCAGGGCGTTCGAGACGTACTTCAAGGAGAGGGACGAGGTGCACGCGAAGTCCTCCGAGGACAAGCCGAGACCGTCCTCGTCCCCATCCGAGACTGCTGCCCAGAAGAAGGTAGATTGATGTCCACTGCTTCCTTTTATCCTTCCATCTCATCTTCAAACTCGTCATTATTTGTTGTCACGTGGGGCTTGTTGCACCTGCCATGAAGGTTTTGATAAGTTGGTGTTTCCTTTCTTTCTCTTAGCTGGACGTTGTATATGAAGTTTGGAAGGAGTCTGACACTGCGTTTTGTTGTCCAAGAAGTCCTTGTGTTCAGGGCTTTTTCCGTGGATACGGGTCGGATAGATGTTGGAACATTTGACATCAATGGATCTCAACTGATCACTTATGTACCACAGCCAATCACTTGACTGCATTTTGAGTGGGACCGGCCCAGACTCTGTTGCTGTGGGGCCCATGTGATTAAGAAATCCCTGGATCACCTCTAGTAGTTGGAAACTTGGAACCTGGATTGGTAGACCAGGGTTGCACCCGGATCTGGAACATGTAATCAAAGTATCCAAGCCCATTAGTCCAATCTTAACTTGAGGGGGTTAAAGAAACGGCTACGACATGGCCTGGACTAATTACAAGTTTAGAACTTAGAAATGGAAATTTGGTTGAGGATCATGTGCACCAGATCGCAATCTATACCAGAAGAACCGAACTCGTGCACCCAAGCACAATGTTGTCAGTATTGGCAGAAAATCAACACGATTCAACTCTGAATCGGTTATTTTTAATAAATGTAAAAATTACTTAAAATTATTTTTAATATTATTTTAATGGCTTTAACATGTCACGTAATATTTTTTAATTATTTTTTACTGATTCAAAACGATTCACTTGAGTATTGGCATCGTTGGCCAAACGATTCAGGGCTGATACCGATACTTACAACATTGCCCAATCCCCAAGAGTTTGCTGGACGGGCTTAGGCAGCCTGATCCGTAGCTAAGCCCAATTTTTTTGTGAGTAAGGCATGTTTACTTGTTATAGGTAGGATGAGCAATCACAACTAAGTAGAAGCTGTGATTGTTAGTGATGAGGCCAATCTTGTAACCAACAATCACAAGATTCAAGGGATAAGCAGTCTCAAGTGGGAATCAAAATTATGGCTTTCACTTTTTCTCATTTTACTAAACATGAGAAAGTGTTATAATTGTGTTGTGACTCGCAATCTCAAAATCTTGAGAAAATCCAAGAATCATAGGACGCTGCACATATACTTTCAATGTGCACTCAATTCTATCCATAAGGGGTAAGGGGGCATTTCTTTCATGCTCTTTCTCATATACGAATGAGATCTTTTTAATAGAAAATATGTTTTTTTTTTTCTAGAAACAAACATCTTCATGAGAAATGTAACACCCTAGATTTCCAAAACAAAGTTAATTTAAAATTTTCATGATTTTTTTTTCTTTGCAGCGAAACTTAAAAAAGCGTTTAGCAGTGGAACCAGACGATAATGAGTCGTCAGTTTTAGAAAACTCTGGGCAAATCAAAGGTATGTGGCCAAGCACTTTTTGACCACCAAAGTGTTTCATTTATCAAAATCACTTGTTTATTACAAACATCACTGCTTAGAAAAAGTAATATTTGGTTTAATAAAGGAAGCAATATAACATTGTCTAGAGAAACCCTGAAACTCGATGTTGCCTTGTTCCGCATATCATAACACAGTGCATTCGTATCCCACGAACCTAAACGTAAACTTCTCAAGCTTCGCTTAGTCGTGCATATACAATACGTGTCTTTGCTCTATTGGTCCAGTAGTATACCGATTATGACACATTTCTCAAGGTTATGCAGGACTTCACACAACAACGTCCATTCCCTCATACATTCATACATCGCTGAACCTAGAGCTAATGCATTGTTTCGATATTATTCTGTTCACCTCCTGGTATGCGATAGAAGCTTTGTTTATGCATCAACGCGACGTTCTAAGGGTTGATTATTCCATGTATTTTAGATACCTCGGAGGGTTGTTGACCCCATCTATGTTAGGGCGGTAGTTTTCATATCGGGATAACCCTAACAGGCCGGTTGACCCCATCCATGTAAGGGCGATAGTTTTCATACCAGGATAACCCTAACAGGTCGGTTCAGATGCATCATCTACTATAGTAGTCGGGTTCAATCCTTAGATATTTAAGGATAACCACGACCTCGAAACCCCTGAGTGACTGGAGGTCCCATTGAACTCTATCAGGTTCATAATCAAATACATCTCACTCGCGGCTATACCATCACAGTATGCCATGGTGAACAATAGTCCTGAAGGGGTCTGTCGGTTTTACGATTATTTATCGGATATGTGCATGCCATTCAGGCAAGCCAGTGCCTCCCGCACTGAAGACATATATACCTGACCCCATTCAGTAGTCCCCCCTAACATAGTCTTCAACCACGAGATTCGTTCAGACTTTAAGTCTTATTTATATGCATGCTTGACTCTGCTCTCGGCATCTACAGTCATCACGAGCATATCACCTCTTTCAGGTGGACAACGTACTCCGACACAACGACCCTTACGAGTCTAGTTATGTATTAGTATCTCAATCAACCTGCATATGACACGATCTCAATGAATCGACTATTCGGCGTCTGTCACCACAACAAGCAGTTGGCCTAGTCAAGGCACGACAACTACTCTGGCTCTCTGGCCCTTACGAGTAAAGTGCCCTTACAAGCGAACATGAAAATGATCCATTCTGGCAGCGTTTTAACAACAGAGCATCCTCGTGTCATTCAATTGGTTCACACAACTCTTTTGTCAACCATTTCGACAACACTTCTCCTGTTTTGACGACAGAAGTGTGACGAACCTTTCTACGTTGTAAAAAATACTTGACGAAATATGAGCAACACCTCCTCTGTATGATGGAGTAAAACGCTACACTTTTTTTGAGTTTGGTTGAGCTTCTTCAAAAATTTCAGCAACACTCTCTGTCTTTGTCTGAGAAAACGTGTGTTTCTTTTAAGCTCGATGAGCATCTTTTCAGAATTTTCAGCAGCACTTTCCCTCTTTGATGGGAAAATCGCTATGCTTTAACTCGTGAATAGATATGCACTATTGTGCGTACTTCATATCTATCAAGGTTCGATAGAACCTTGGGCCATATTCAGGCCACGTGCAAGTGACTTAGACCTTTACGAAAAAGTAGTTTTGCGCAAAAGCGAAGCCTTTTCAATAGAGGCTTCATTAGTTAAGCAGAATCTTGATCTAGGAGTGGCAATAGAATCACATCGGCAATTTGGAGTTTGATCTCTATTTGAATGTTCATTTACGTGCACTATATGTAATATAAGCAGAAGCTTGTACTTTATATGGCGGTAGTGTAAATGAGTGCATATACTTATTATTCGGTGGGTGAAACTGAATGAAATATCTTACATATATAATTACAAAAAGCAAGAATCTTGGCATAGTTCGACACGATGACAAGACAAAATACGTAATTTAAATTGTAGAAAGCAGGAGCTTTAGCATTATATAACGCGACGACAATCTCAATACAATATACACGGGAATCAACAAACAATGATAGTTACAAGGCGTGCGCATGAACACCGAAGTGTTCTAGAGGGCATCAACCAAGAACTAGGGTGAGGTACAATTTTTAAGAATGCATATACTGTGCACTCAAACATGTATATCTGATGATAGTCAGAAGGCGAGCGCGTGAACACCGAAGTGTCCTAAAGGGCTCAACCAAGGATTAGGGTCAGATACTACTTCAAAAATTATACAGTATACACAAACAAGCAAATACTTGAGAGAGATGGATCAACGAAGCTAAGTTACTTCTGATCAATGAAGAATGACTCCTGAACACTCCGACTGCTTTGAACAGGGTTCAAACCTTCCTTCGAGAGGTCAGACTAGGTCAGATGAGTTTGACCTAGTTGAGAAAGAGTAAGAGCAGGTCAAGCTGCTAAACCCAAATGGTTTGAACCAAACTCAGTTCAGTTCAAGTCAACTGGGTTAGGCAGGTTCAGACTTAGCCCAAGTGGGCTGGATCTAGGTCTAGTGAATCAAACCTAGTTTTGGGACCAAAAGGGACTTTGACTTTGACTAAACCCAACTAGGTTCAAGCCAAGTCAAGTGGGTTCAGACCAGATTAGGTAGGTTCAGACCAGATCAGGAAGGCTCAAACCAGGTCAGGTGGGCTCAGACCAAGTAGGCAAGTTAGGGGAGGTTTAGGAGAGAGAGAGAGAAGGCAAAGGAGGGGGGGGGGTCAATTTTTTTATGAGAGGAGAGAGGGAGATCAAGGCTATTTATAGCCAAAATTACTTGGTCTTCAAGTAATCTTTTTACCTTTTTTCCCTTGCCTTTCCGGATAAAGATAAGAGGTTTTTTTTGTGTGGGGCCTACATGGAATATTCCATAGAATATTCTGTGTGTCCCACAAGATATTTTTCTAAGGCATATTTTTGTGGGTCGCACTACCATTTTCGTGGGTCTCATAAAAATTTTGGGGTTTCGTCAATTTTTTTCTAAAAAATTCTAAGTACACCATTCTCATTGTACTGACATAACTAAGAAAGTTGGCTCGTATAAATCTTTTGATTTTACTTAGGGAGGAAGTTATGACTCCTTGACGGTTTGAGCGTATATTTTCGAAGATACGAATATCCTAAGTATAATTGGTTCGTAGAAATTGATTTGTTTCACATTTCGAGTTTGAATGCTATTTTCACTTGGAAATGTCTCATGAATTTATTTAGACAGTTGTTGAAGAAATATGTGGTAGGACCCATATAATAAATGCAAAAAAATAGCTTTGCGCCTAAAATGGGTTTTTGTCTCGAATGAGGAAGCACTTTCCCTCTAAAGTGGCCTTATCAAAGGAAAGAATCTTCCCTAGGGTGGAAGTATAACTGTTAAGAAAACCAAATTATCAGAACTCTAGTCATATTAGAGTTCCAAAAGATAAGATCGAAAGTTTCGGCTTGTCGATAATCATTATCGTCATCTCAGAATAAAGTCTTGTCTGTAGGCATTTTATGTTTTCTTAATGTTTTTTCTTGTATAAATACATGTACCTACCGTGTGTATGTATATCAATGAAAACTTAGCTTTTTCTTCAGTTCTTTATTTCCTCTGTCAGCTGGTTTTCTCATGGTATCAAAGTCATGATCGTTTCAAGTTATCATATTCAGTCAAGGTGCGGGATCAATTGAAGTTGTTGATTGATTGGCGGTCGATGGCCAGATAGGTACGACCTTAGTCGTACCCTACAAAAATAACTTCAATTGAGAACCATCAAATGGGGTCATACGAGAACTGGCAGCCTGATTTTAGAAATTCAGAAGTAGCCGACAAAACTGACCCATGTGTAGTTATTGCAATGGTGTCAGTCACTTCAAAGAAAAGTGTTTCAAGCTGATAGGCTATCCTCCAGGCCATTGGCTATATGACCCGAATTTTAAACCCAGCACTGTTGCTGCATCTTTTTGCAATGATCTCCAGGTCACTTCAACAGATATGCATAATATTACTGGTAAAGGTGATGGGTTAAGTAATATTGCTCATGTATTCACTATAGACAAGTATCATACAATCCTGTCACTTGTAAAAAATCAACCTGCGTTAGTCAACTTTGCAGGTATGACTTCTCCACTCACGGTTTCCTCTAATCATGTTTGGGTAATCGACTCTGGTGCCAGTCAACATATGGAAACCAAAACTCTTGATTTTCATAATCTGGTTTCATGCAATATACCTGTTTCATTACCCAACGGTAAACATATTTCTGTGTCATATTAAGGTTCAATTTTTCTTCGTCAATTTAACATGGATCACATTCTCTGTATTTCTTCCTTCAAAATGAATTTGTTATCAGTAAGTCAATTGACCAAATCTCTGAATTGCTCAATAACCTTTTATCCCAATTCTTGTGTTATTCAGGATATGAAGTCGAAGATGATGATTGGACAAGGTGAAGAAAAAAATGGGTTGTACTTCCCATGAACAAACGATAATATTCAAGTCTGTCTCACTAAAAAATCGATCATGTAATATGGCATAGGCGATTCAGACATCCTTCATCTTCAAGAATGAAACTAATAAAGTCATAGTTGAATTTAGCCTTTGTTTTTTATTAATCTCATTATTGTGATACCTGTTATAAAGCCAAACAAACTACATTAAAGTTTCCTTTAAGTGAGATTAAAACAAAAAATGCTTTTGATATAATTCATTATGAGATATGGGGACCTATTTGAAGTCCACCTTTTTTGGTGCACATTATTTTTTAAGCATAGTAGATGATTTTACAGAAATAACTTGGGTTTTCTCTGTCAAAATGTAGAACATTTGGATTGTTGTCAGTCCCTGTTCAGTCCAAAATGCCCTGTACAGTGTCTCATATTTTCAGAATTTCTCCTGACTCCCTCAATGAAAATTTGATTGGTTTGATTCTGTGAAAAGCTAAAAGATAACTCTACAACTTTTGTGTTTAGAGTCAGGGTTGAATCTTCGCTTAAACATCTCGAAAATATATATCTTTCTGCTATTATAAGAAGTCATGATTTTCTTTTTACTTATTTTAAATCTCTCCCCTTTTGGGGACGAGTTGGGTGCAGCCCAGCTGAGACACCAAGTTACTGAACTCAAATATTCTAATTAAGCTTGGTTATCATCTAATATGGTCGAATTGGGATTAGCCAACATGCAATATTATGCTCATATTGCTTTGATTTATGTACACTTACACACTACATGAGAACAATGTGACGTAAATGTTATAACACAAATGAGTACTTCTACTTGCACATCATGTTACCAAACTTAGAGTAATTGCATGAATCATGTTGATAATTCAAGTGTCCTATCATTTAATGAATATTTGATTGTGTTTCGTATACGTTTGCATTGATCACACGATTCACCTTTGACACTTGATCTGTCCCGTAAGTATAAAGGGGACTCGAGTCACCTTGTAAGGGCGTATTTGTCTGTGAGACTTTGTGGAATGCTAAAAACTTCATGCCGAGTTAGTGTGGGCAATAGACCCACCTTGTGAGTTGAGCTCACTCATGTCAGAAATGTGCAGTTACCCATACTTTCTTTCTTATGAATATCTCATGCGATATAATTCTAAAGAGGTCTTCCTTTGGTTAGATAATTAATGAAATATTCATTATTGAATGCTAATGTTAATCATGTCAGTCACTCGATCACGATCACACTGCTTATTTTGATCATGATGCAAGAGTTGCACCTTTCTTGCTCACTTGCTTAAATGATTGATGTACCTGCCTAAGTATGTTAGTGCATGACGTTGTCGTTTATTACTTAGCATTGTTCTTTTACTGTCTCTTTACTTGTTGCAATTGCACTTATTTAATCACTTCAATTATGTTAACTGTCTCACCACGATGCACATATATGCCCACTTGTATATATGCATTATTTGCGATATTTTACCTATTCTGTCATGATATATTCTCTTGTGCTGTTGCTCTGGTTAATTATGTTATTGGATGCATATCATGTTATAAATGCTATGATTTGCGCAAATGGATTGTCGTGGATGATATCTCACCAACTTGCAAGAGTACTGACTCCGTTTTATGGGGATGCAAGTGTGTGCTGCTAGGTGTGCGATGGAGCTTGATGTGCGGCGGAGGATTGAACCCACACTTCTAGAACCTCGAGATCTTGGCAGTTGTCTTTTGTAAAGGGAAATGTTGTATCATTTTTGTAAAACTGTGATAATAAAATGTTTCTTCTTATTGCTCACTCTATAACCCGCCCAGAACTTTCACTTGTTTTTCCCTTATGTTTTTCCACCTTGCTTAACGTATTTCAAAAAAAAATTACCCTAAAAATCCAAAGGATTTTCCAAGTTGGGATTCTGAGGCGTTACAGTCTTTGTTGTTCAGACCATAAAAGAATGATAATATTTGTATAATATTGGCCTTTATCTCGAACTGCGGTGCTCCCACAACGGGTCTCGCGATGCAGGAGGCCAAAGTGTAGGCATTGGGAGTGAAGTACTCTTTATGAGGATGGGTTAAATGTTGATCTTGGGTCATGGGGCCGGATCAATGGGCTCTCATAATAAAGGACTCGGGGTCTTCGACAAACTCAACAAGCTCAGAGTATAGCGAGCGTTGCCCTTGCATGCACCAAAGGGTAGACCGGTGCAACAACCGTCCTAGACAATTGTTTTCTTCCTACCTAATGTGCTAATCGGTCAAACTACAACAAACCACAAAGCGAGTATGAGAAAACAACACTAAATAAGCAAGTAAATAAACAAACACCACGCAATTGCACTCAGCAGAAATTTTGCAGCAAATGAAATTTATGAGCACAGTACCAATTGTGCGTAGTCACCTCTAAGGGTATCCTAGTGGGTGGGCTATGCAAGAAAAGTAAGCCGGTCTCTATGGTATGCAAGCACGTGGTTCTAAACCTAAATACAGAAAGCAAACTAGCAGCCCTAAATAATTAGCAGGAATTTAAACTAACCAACCTAAATAAAGAGCTGAACGGAAACTAGCAACCTACAAAACGAGAACAAACACTGGCAATAAAGTGAATACTTGTATTATTCACCGTTTCCTAGCAACGATGCCAAAAATTTAGTGTGAGTTTTAGAAAATGCTTTTTAAAATAATATTTTTTAATGAAAACTAAGTGAAAGTTAGACACCAAATAATAAAAACTAACTTGCACGAGTGGTGGAGTCTGGGTCGATCTCAGGGAACGAGAAATACTTGTATTCAAATACACAAGCTAAACTACTCTTTATTGCCAAAATAAAAAGAATTAATTCAATAATTAACTAACTAAGAGAGTACAACCCTACGCAGAGGGCTTAAACAAAATAAATAAATGGTTTTATTATAGACCCAATAATTAAATTGAATTAAAAATGAAAACCTAATCTAAAAATAAAAGCAAAAGTGTCTTCAATGCTTGAGTCTTTGTTCCGTTCTTTGGCTTTTCTTATTTGCATGACTTTGTGGTCCCTCTGAGGGCTCCCTGAGGGCACTTCTGAGGGTTCGAGGGGACCTTAGAGGGTACTTTAAGGGCACAAAAAGGGCTCTATCACACATTTCAATGCTTTCCTGCAAAAGACAAAAATTTCACGAAGCAGTACGAATAAAAATCTATGAAAAAATCAAAGGTGAAAATGAAGAAAAATCATAAAAACATGAACTAATTAACATAAACTAAACTATGAACATGAACTAACTTGTAACAACCTACACTAAATGGCAAAATAGGAAAACTAACCTAACTAACAAGAATTCAAGAACTAGTTTTAACAAACTAATTTAAGAAATTAACTAATGATCTAACTAATTCAAGAAAGCAAAAATTCAAGAAGCAAAAGAGAACTAAAGCAATCAAGAAAAGAACTCCGTTGAATTAAGAAATTAAACTAATGTTAACAAGATGATAAAGAAAACAATTAACAAGAACTAACTAAAAAAAACTGCTAACAAGAAGTATGCTAATTGGCGAACCCGAATTAATTAATCCTAGTTATGAATTATGTGCAAGATAAAACAAATTGATTAACTTACTAAAAATCAAGAAAACTACAAGGATCTGATAACCTAAGTGTTGTACGAATTTTCAAAAAGAAAATAACTAAATCTGCCTATCTAAATATGGAAATACACTATCTAGACTATTTCTAAGCTAAGCACTCAAGCAATGAATTAAATAACAAGATTCGGTGGTCACTGCTCTAGCAAAACTAATAACTTACCAGACTACTGTTTTGACGTGATTCAACTAAGCTTAAATCAGACTAAACTAAGTATAAACTACTCCTATGCTATATCTAATCATAACTGGATATAGACAGACGTGAATAAAAAAGAATAACTAATAGCTTGACTACCTTATGTCTATTCTAATTAATCAAGAAATAACTAACTAATCAAGACCAGAGGGCATGTAAATGAATTTAATTTCAAAAGATTAAAATATCACAAGATACCAGCTGAATTAACATGCTAACTTGTTGTAAAAAGAAATAAAAAACAAGAACTAAAATGACTCCCCACTACAATCGGTTGATAGTCGATTCAAGAAAAAAAAATGATGAGGGCTAAATCTGGAACACTATTCTTACTTTAATAAATTGGCAAACCATACTAAACTAAAGATAACAAACTATCTGCCAGGAAAAGACTGAACTCAACTGTATGTTAGATGGTTGCTTACAATGGCTGGACTGCTAAAAAAATGCTATTCACAAATCGAGAGATCAATTAATCTATAAAAATGGCACATATTTTTTCCTTTTTTCAGATGTCAAATTTAAAACTAAATATGCAGACCTAAATAACATATGTGAATCATGAAAAAGAAAATCAAATGATGAAAGAGATGGATAAAGAAACAAACCGTGATTTGCTTCCGATGGAGAGATTGGGAAGAAGCGGGTAGTGATTCCAGCTGCATGCACACGATCCCGACAAAGAAGAAGAGACTGCCGATGAAGAGATGATTCAAAGCTTGATGAAAAGGAGGGACAAGAAGAAGAAGAGGAGAAGGGAGAAGGAGAAATCGGCTTTCAGAAGGAGAAGGCAAGGGAGAGAGAGAAGTGGGAGGCAAGATGGAGAGGGCATGTTTCCCTAGGCTGGAAAAACGTCTCCTCCATCTCTAATAAGCCTATTTATAACTAAACTCTAGGTTAAACCACTTTTTAAAACTTAATCCAAGTATTTTTCAAAATTTCCAAAGAAAGTCATTTGAAAAACGTGTTTCATAAAACCTACATTCCTAAACTAATTAAAACTCAACTAGTTATAATGTAATCTAATTAAACTCAAGAATATCCTAAACTGATGAAAAATACTAAAAACGCAGGGAAAGGCTTCGAAATACGCAAATTTCTGATAATCTCAATTCCAATGCGGTTTCACAAAACTAACGATAAAAATGGGATTTTAATGTAATTTTCCACTGGATCATGCATAGAATAAGATGAATAAACATGTAAAATGTATGCATGATTAGAGTAGTTGAACGCAAACATCGTCATCTTCTTGAAGTAGCCCGAGCTCTTCGTTTTCAATCGGATTTACCAATACATTTTTTAGGTGAGTGTATTCTACCCGCAACCTATCTTATTAATAGAACACCAACACCCAAACTTGAGGAAAAAAAGCCTTTTGAAAATTTGTATAATAAAAAACCTAGTTATAAACATTTACGTGCTTTTGGTTCATTGTGTTATGTAACAAACATCGGACAAAATAAAAGCAAATTTGACTCGAGAGCCCGACATTATATTTTTCTTGGCTATTCAGAAGTACAAAAGGCATATAAGGTGTATGATTTAGAAAATCATCAAAGTTTTACCAGTAGAGATGTGATTTTTTATGAAAACATATTTTCTCATAAATCCATTGAAGAAACAAAAGATGTAACCGTGTTGCAGTAACCGTGGTGTATGCAAATTACAAAAATCTCTGTATGGTCTGAAGTAGTAACCGTGGAATTGATACCACAAACTTTCTAATGCTCTTGAAAGTTTTGGATTTAAGCAATCTCACGCAGACCATTCACTCTATACATATAATAAATATCGTGTTTTGTGGTGGTTTTAATTTATGTAGATGACCTTGTCATTGCTGGTAATAGTCCAGGAAAAATTGATAATTTAAAACTATATTTCTCACGGTTATTCTACATGAAAGATTTGGGAGTTCTTAAGTACTTTTTGGGCATTAAAGTTGCTTGTTCAGATAAAGAAATCTATTTATCCCACCCGAAGTATGCCTTGGATATCATAACTGAGATAGGCCTTCTTGGTGCCAAACCCGTCTCCTTTCCTATGAAACAAAAACACAGATTGAGTTCAGAATAAGTGGACCCGGTTCATGATCCTCATCACTATCGTCGGTTAGTTGGATGATTGATATATTTGAGTGTTATACGACCAGACATCCAATTTATAATACATGTCATGAGCCGATTCATGCAGCAACCAAGACTCCTGTATTTATAAGCTGTTGTTCGAGTAGTTTGATATTTGAAGTCACAATCTGGACAAGGAATATTGCTGCATAGCAATAATTTACTTCACCTTACGACGTTCTACGATTCAGATTGGGCAGCATGTCCCCCAGATGTGGCGCTCTGTAACAGGGTATTGCATATTTTTTGGTCCTTCTCCTATCTCTTGAAAAACAAAGAAGCATGGTACCATCTCTCGTTCGTGAGCCCAATCAGAGTATTGTGCCATGGCGAATGTTGTGTGTGAGATTATATGGCTTAAACTATTACTATGTGACTTGTGCGTTGAACACTCACAATCGGTCATGGTATTCTATAATAATCAAGCGGCTATGCATATTGCAGCAAACCCGATGTTTCTTGAGCACACCGAACACATAGACATTGATTGTCACGTTGTGAGAGAAAAACCGGTGCAAGGTGTTATTCGAACATATTATATTCGCAGCTAAGATCAAGTGGAAGATCTCTTTACCAAAGCCTTGGGAATGGAAGCGTTTGTTCATCTTCTTGACAAACTCGATGTGTGCAATCTCCATGCACCGGTTTGAGGGAGAGTGTTAAGAAAATTGAATTATCATAACTCTAGTCATATTAGAGTTCCAGATTAGAGTTTCAGAAGATAAGATTGAAAGTTTCAGAATAGAGTTCTAGAAGATAAGATTGAAAGTTCCAGCTTGTCGATAATCATTATCGTCATCTCGTAATAGAGTCTTGTATGTAGACATTTTATGTTTTCTTAACATTTTCTCTTGTAAAAATACATGTACCTACCGTGTGTATGTATATCAATGGAAACTTAGCTTTTCCTTCAGTTCTTTATTTCCTCTGTCAGCTGGTTTCCTCAATAACAAATGCCCCCTAAGATGTGTTTGTCATATACCCTGCTATAGGAATCCTGTCTCATGTGGAACACCCCTTCCTCTGGAAATTTGAATTCCCGTCTTTCTAACAGAATATGACTTTTCATGAAAATATGGGTTGCAATGTGGAATCCAATGGGGAACCCTATTTCCTACGAAAGTGGGGTTTTTTCCCCACATTTTCGGGTAAAATAAATTGTCCTTGGGGTCGAAAGTCCAAACTGGATGCATATTATTGGACTTGTATTTGAGTATGGAATCTGGCAGATGGTTTTTCTTTCTTATCCAAGAGGGTTTTCTTAAAAGCTTATTAATTTTACAAGTACTTCATTGTAATTTTATCAAATTAGATGTAAGGGGGTGAAGATTAGGTCATGCTTTAAGGATGATTCTACAACTACTGTTTTGTCTGTTTAGAAAAGAAGCCTTTTCCCATTTTTTTTTATAAGCTACGCTTTGTCCGTATTTGGAAAATTATTTTGTTAGTTTTTTGGGTCCTCTTAAAAGCTTATTCTAATCAAATGTTGCCATTTGTATTTTGTACCACTCTCGAGTATTAGCGACAGAGAGTTGAAGTAATTTGTCTAGTGAGAGAATTTACCTACACTGCACTTTGAAAAAAAGGCTTTTATAATAAAAAAAGATTCCGAAGTAGATTGCTAAAATGGATCCATGGAAGAATTATGACATTTCACCCTTAAATCAGGAGCATGATAATTTAGAAAGTGAGGGCTTTAGATTGTGGTTCCACAAAATAATTGCTTTTAAGTGTGCATCTCCAAAGACCAAAAAGGATTGGTATTGGATATGGTTTTGAATGCAAAAGGCAGTTGCAACAACATTTGTGTAAAGGTTGGAGCTGTTGCACCCAAAATCTCGGAGAGCCTTGCAACGTGCCATAGGTATGGGACTTGGTGCGGTGCATGGGGTTGAAGAGACGTGTGCATGCCACTGTTAGTGCCATGTGCCTGAGCTTGGCACTGGGCTGTGCAAAGGGGTGTGGCATGTGCACGGGTTGGTGCAACGCAGGTGCTGAAAAGGTGTGTGCATGTCACTGATTTCGTCATGTGCCTGAGCATGGCACTGGACAGTGAAAGGAGTGTGTGACATGTGCACTGGCAAGGTGCAGTGCACATTCATAAGAGGCGCGTGCATGCCACAGATGGTGTCCTGTGTTGGAGTGGGGCACAGGGCTGTGCAAGGAGTGTGGCATGTGCACAGGTGGGGTGCAGTGCAGATGCGGCAACAAATGCATGGATGTGTGTGAAGTGCGGTGGAAGTGCCCCAAGAGTGATGGATTGGTTGGTGGCGGCGTGCATGAGGCAGTCGGGCCAACCCCGTGGCAAACAGGCCTTGCCCATGTGTGCAAAGTTTGGTGCACATGCATAACAGTGGTGTCGTGTGTTGCACAGACCATTGTCGTGCGTGGTGCATGTGGCGTGCGAAGCACACCATGCGGTGGGCACGTAGTTGCGGTGAGCTTGGTAAGGGCTTAGCATGTGCAGCAATGTGCGCAGTGTGGGCACATTTGCGTTTACAATCTTTGAGGTGATAATCCAACGAGCATTTGAAGTTGTTTGGGGCCAAGATCAAAGATTCACCGTGTAAATGGACTATGGGGAACGCGTGGGTGAAGGCGGATTTGAAGAATTCCGAAGTTGAGAAATTTATGGTTCCCCAAGTGTTATTCGGGTTCCTCTTACTGGCAGGGGTCTGGCTCCTAAAACACCTATATAGGGGACCTCCTGTTTAAGCTGTTTGGCACATGTTGCAGCAGTTTGGCATAGGCACCCCCTATATCGCACGGGCGCACCCCCTATATCGCACGGGCAGCACTGGGAGTGCATGGGGGTGTCCGTGTGTAGTTCAAATCCCCCATGGGGCGTAGGCAGGCGGCTCTTGGTGTGGCGATGCGGTCCCAACCATGCCATGTGGCATGGGGTTGTGCAAGTGAGTGCACAACGCCGGCGAACGAGTTTGGGTGGTGTTGTTCGCTATGGCAGAAAATCATCAACTGGTCTGCGGACTGGGGGTCGAAAGACCTTGTCCCTTCTATGGTGAGGTTATGGTATGGGTGTGCCCATGGGATTGTGATCTGCTCCATGGCACGCGAGGCGAAGCTATCTGTGCGTTGTTGGTGTGGATGGCTGGAATTCATGAAGGTTGGCTCGAAATGATGGTTGGAGGCATGGCATACATCGATAAAGGCTTTGGGGATGTGCCATGGTCCCCATGACCCGTGTTGGATGTTGGGTAAGTTGGTAATGTCGTGAAGACATGTTTCAGCTATTGCCAACACGTGCTTGCTTGTGGGAGTAGTAAGGCATGGTTGGCTTGGCGGTTGAAGGTGCTAGCCGGTATGGGACGGCTGTGCACGAAAGTGGCGATCGGATACGCAATGGACCAGGTTCGAAAGGACTTATTAGAAATTGCTAAGTTGACATTCCGCTGGGTAAGAAGTTTACGTGTGGGAAACACGTGCTGTGAGGCTGACTAGGCCGTGAGGCCGCACGGGCCTTCCTTGGCTTTAAATGCGAAAAATTTGGCCTTGGAAATTTAGCCCGTGACAGGAGCAACTATAAAAAGTAAGGAGCCAACAACTATCTAAAGGGATTAAAAACTATAGAGGTGTGCTGCATCGATTCCAAAAACTTTGTGCAATAAATGAATATGGTGCGTCTTAGTTAGGGGCCTGACTTCTTATTGCAGTTCATGAGCTTTTCTCATCTAATTTGTAACAACCCGATACATTCTATACCCAAGTGACTGTTTCTGCTTTCCCTTTTCTCTCTCTGCTTCAAAAAAGAATCACCTATATGGCTGGGACCAATACGATACATATCGTATGGGCAGAAAAATCAATACGAAACCGATCTGAACCTGCATATTTTCGAATAAATGTAAAATTTGATCTAAATAGTTTTTAATATTTTAATATTTCTGTGGTTGAAATTTGGTCGATTCAACCCCGAATCGGAATCGCCCAATTCCATAAATCGATTTGAATTCAGGGTCCAAGACGATTCTTACAACATTGGTTCGGACATCTCAGATATGGGTGGAGAGGTCTCATGTTGACTATGGCCTTGTTTCAGTGTCGGAAGTGTAAAACCTCTCTCAAAGCACTCCTTGGTTAAGTCTCGACATCACTATAGGCTTATGGCAAGGTACACACCTCAAGTATTGAACTCCTGACATCCTTTAGCTTAAAAACTTTTAAGTCACCTACCTAACCAGGTGCGCAGAGCCCTTGTGCGCTTTCTAGTTTTAGCTTAACCCTTACTATCCTCGCTATATCCATTGTGGATTTGATCTGTTACATTAATGGCCAGTTTGGATGCACCAACCAATATGGATAAATGGGATAGATAAACTGAGAAGCTGTGCCACGCACCAGAAATTTTCTTGATAAACTGGGTGGACACAAACACCCACTTAATGTTTATTGAGAGCCATGGTCCGGTGACTTACAAAAACCACCACTGACCAAAACAAGGAAAAAAAACTCATCGAATAACACGAACTTACCATACATGAATGCTAGAGAAGTACTTGAGCAAGAACTAAAAAAACCATGTCCAACTCTAAGCAGACTACTGTGCAAAAGAATGAATAAAACAATAAGATGAAAGAGGGACCCTAAGGTGGTAAGCGGAGTTCTGTGCCAAGCTGAAGGCCCAGGTTCAAATCCCTCTGCCACATGGGGCTTAAGAGATATCTGGTAGGGGTCTGCCTAACCCCAGCTTGCCTTTCAAAAAAAAAAGAAAAAAGAAAAAAAAGAAAGAGGGACCCTAACTAAGGACATTAAGAAGAGAAATCATCAGCAAAAAAACACTTGGCACCATGTTGGTAAGGGGCCAAACCATCTTAAAAGCCATCAACATTGTGAAGTGCTCCATACCCAATAAGAATATGTTGCTTATTTACTTAGCAATCAACTTCCCAGTACAGGCATAGTAGTGGAGCATTATGATGCACCAGCAATTGTGATGTTATGCCATCTGACATGTGAAGGGTCGGTGGCTCACTCTGTTGGCATTGGTCACCTGCAATCTGATCATCCCACAGTTTATTTTCAGAAAAAACTTGCGTGCTCTTCATATCAATTTTGAACCTTCCAGTTTAGTATGCCAGTATATGCTTCACCTTCTATTTCTTCGCTATCCTATGCAGACTCTCTTCCCCAAGTTCATTCTGCAAAGGGTGCAGTTTCTCTTTATGGTGCTGAGTCTGCTGACTCCTTAAGGATCTCTTGCTTCTATGACTTTGACCAACAAAGATGTCTTTCCTTTCACGCTAGCAACCAAAGTTTGTGCTTTTGGGTTAGGGTTTGCTGAAACCAGAGATACTGCTCTAGGAGTCATATGTGCTTTAGCTTTGAAGAATTTCAAGCAAAGCGTGCCTTTGTGCTAAGAAAGTACCACGCACACAGTTGAACAGTGCCCTTAGGGGCTTTCAAAGAAAAAGACTATACCATGTTTTTGGAACATTAAAATGAGAGAGAGAGAGAGAGATTCAATGTGGGTTTAGTATAGCCTGAACTAACAAGGTGCAGAAAAGTGCAGGAAGAGTTTAAATGTGGGTTTAGTCACAGCTCATGTGCTACATTGCACAATCACTGTCAACCAAATCCATAGTAAACCAACCGTCCCCCAATAGTGAACTTAGCTCAAGTGTCCATTCGAAACAAGTCTCACTTTCCTTCGTTTATTTCGAATCAGGGAGCCAAAGAACAAAGTGAGGTGCAATAATTGGCCACTACCTAAACACACATGGCAGGTCCCATATCTGGACATTACAAGACACCTGAACTCCTTCCATGTGATCTCATGACCATGTCCTACGTGGAAGTCCATTGATGTAGAAATGAAATCTAATATGACATCATAACCCTCCTCTACGTAATCTATGCATATTGATGATCATGTTGGTTGTAGCTTGTGCATTTAGATGGGAATATCATGGCTGTGTTTGGGAGGTTGTTGTCCTTGTAATTGGGAGGGTGTACGTAAGACCTTCAATTTTTGAGAAAAATTCTGAATAAATTTATGAGGTATGTTTATATAATAAATAACATATAAATTCGAAATACGAAACAAGTAAATTTTAACGAACTAATTATATTATAACGTATATATCTTCACAAATATATGCTCAAACAATCTGGGAGCCATAAATTTTTTCCTGAGTAAAATTAGGAGATTTCAACAAGCTAACTCGCTTAATTTCGTCGATACAAAGAAAATGGTGTACTCACAAATTTTGCAAAAAATATCAACAAAACCTCGAAAATACGTGGAACCTACAAAAATATCCGACGGGTCCCACAAAATATCTCACAAAAAATATCTCGTTAACTTCACAAAAATATCTCATGGAATTATTAAGTGGGCTCCATAAGGATAAAGAAGTTATTTTATTACTTAGCCACTAAGTTTGGATCTTGGATCATGGGCCATCTGGATTAGACCCAGACCCTATGTAGATCCAAAATATATATTTTTGCATATAAATAAGAGGAGAGCCCCTCCTTTTAGAAAAAATTTCAACCCTCTCTCTCTCCTCTTTCTCTCTTATCTCTCATGGTTTTAGCCTGTATCAAGCCCACTTGTAGTGAGCTTGAACCTACTTAGCCTAGGCTGAGCCTAGTTGGTCAAGACTTACTTGACCTACGAGGTTAACTTTTCTCTCTTCTCTTTTGTTTTGGTCTTAGCCTAGGTCAAACCCGCTTGACCTAGACTTAGCCTAGTTGAGGTAGTCTTAGACCCACTTGACCTAGTTCGAACCCAGTTGGGATAAGACCCTTTGGTCTTGATGGCTTGACCTCCTCTACCATTTCCTTGCCTAAGTCCAATCCATCCAACCAAACCTATCCTAGTTGAGGTAGGTTCGAACCCAGTTGCACCTAATCTAGGTCCAAACCGGTTCTTGGTCTAGACTTCATCGAATCACCATTTCGTCAGAAGCTGCAAGAGACACGCTTGATTATGACCGTACCAGAAGTAAAGGGTGTGCCAGCCATGACCTAGGAGTACCTCAACCACCTCGTTGGAGCATCATCGCATAAACTAGTAAGTTTGCATACCAAACAGTGTCAAAGTTGTACTCTTCTCAATATATATATATATATATATATATATATATATATATATATATATATATATATATATATATATATTTGCTTATACTTTTAAGATTGTCATCGCATCGAACGATGCCAAGGCTCTTGCTTTTTATAATTTGCTTATGTATTTAAGATTGCCGCCGTGTCGAACAATGCTAAGGCTCCTGCTTTCTGTAAATATATACGTATTTATTTTCTACAAGTTATGTAGTTCGGTTTCTCTCGCCGAACATTAAATATGCTTTCATTTACACCGTCGTGCTATATCACACAGGCTCCTGCTTATATTATATATAGTTGTGCATAAATGAGCGTTCAAATGGAGATCAACTCCTATCTTCAAATATGATTTCATATGTTACTCCTCGAACAAGATTCTGATTCTATTGGAAAGGCTTTGCTCATGCGCAAAACTGTTTTTTCGTAAAAATATAAGTCACTTATGCTTGGCCTAACTAAAGCCTAAAGTTCCAATGAACCATAATAGATACAAAGTACATACAACAATGTGAATCTATACTCAAGTCAAAGAAGAAAAGTGTTGCCGGTTTTTTGAAAAAATGCTCACTGAGCTTAAAAGAACGCAACACTTTCTCCATCAAAAAGAGAAAGTGTTGTTGAATTTTTTGAAAGAAGCTTATCAAGCTTGAAAAGAGCATAGCACCTACTCCATCAAAGAGAGGATGTGTTGCCCAATTTATGACAAGCTACTTTCTACAAGTAGAAAGGGTCGTTACGCTTCCTCTATCAAGTAGAGGAAGTGCTACCAAATTTTTTGGCAAAATGCTTGCCTGAACTAGTTTGAATGGCACGATGATGCTCCTCTTGTCAGAATCTTGCCGAAATAGCTCGTTCCACCTTTGCCTATAAGGGCACCATACTTGTAAGGGCCAATGCGCCATAGTAGTTGTTGTGCTTTGACTAGGCTAGTGCTCATTGCGGCTACATCTGTCGAGTAGTCGATCCGAAGTGATCATGGTGTATGCATGCTCATGTGAAATACTATTATACAACAAGACTAGTAAGAGTCGGCGTGTCAGAGTTGGTTGTCCACCCGAAAGGGATGAAACGCTTGTAAAGGTTGTAGATAGCGAGAGCGAAGCCTTGCATGCATATTAATAAAACTTAATGATAGTTCTTAGACTACGCGGTTGGATCGTACTTTAGAATACTGAATGATGTTGGGGTACATATTTTTCTTAATGCAGAATAAACTAGTTTGTCCGAGTGGCATTCGAATGTCCTATAATGAACGGTTATGCGGTCAAACCCCTTTAAGACTATTGTTTATCATGGAAGACGATGATGGTATAGACCACGAGTGACACGTATTTATTATGAACCAAAGAGTTCAAAGAATCTTCCGTAACTCAGAAGGTTTGGATGTCGGGTTATCCTTAAGATCGAAGGATTGAACCCAATACTACAGTAAAGGATGCATTCAAAATGACCTGGTGGAGTTATCTTGGTATGAGTTCTACCGCCCCATTATGAACATGGTCATCAAGCCTCTGGGGTATCTAAAATACATGAAATAATAAACCCTCATATCACTTCGTTTGACACCGAATATAAGTTCTTGTGCGTACCAAGGGGTGAACGAGTTAATATCGAAACAATGCATTAGTTCTAGGTTCAACGATGTATGAATATATGAATGAATGAATGAACATTGTTTTGATGATTCTTGCATAACCTTGTAGAAGATGTTGAGATTGATATACTACTGGACTGATAAGGCAAAGACTTGTGTTGTATCTGCATAACTAAGCTAAGCTCGTGGAGCTCTTGATTAGATTTGTGGGATATGGATGTGCCAAGTCTTGGAGACTTGAGCTTGATGTTCTACTTGAAACCTGAAGAGGCTTACGTGATATATGCCAAGTTTTGGAGACTTGGGCTCAATGTTCTAAATTGTGGCCCTGAGGAGGCTTTCATGATATATGCCAAGTCGTGGAGACTTGAGCGCCGTTATTGTGAAGTGCGGCCCTAAGTGGATCTGTGTATTTTTACGAGTTTATACTTGATTTGATTTGAATATTTTTCTACTAAACCAACGATGGTTTTAACCCCGTTTAATGGAGAATACATGCACAGAACCTGCGATGCGATATGCGAAGCAAGGTGGCATTGAGTTTCAGGGTTTCTCCAAATATTGTTGCACTGCTTCCTTTATAAAACGAGTTTCATAGAATACTGTTTTTTCAAGCAGTGATGGTTGTAATAAATAACTCATTTTTATAAATGAAACACTTTGGTGGTTAATGAGTGCTTAGCCATATACCTGTGACTTGCTCGGTATTTTTTAAAATTGATGACTCATTATCGTCCATTTGCGTTATTAAAAATCTTTTTTAATTCTACTACAAAAAGAGAAAAAATCCGTAAATTTTTGACCAAATAATATTTTTTAAAAAATCTAGGGCGTTACAGTGTCGGAGACAGTTATGGTCATTTAACATTGTTTGAGAGAAGGAATACGAGAAATTGTGAATTTAGGTTGAGATTTAAGAGGTTCTGAATCCTTGCTTTTACTATCTTTCAACTCCTTTAATGATGAGGAGGTATTTACGACTCATTTTTTAAAGGATTTTGGTGGGTAGTGTTGTGATTTTGAAGCAGGTACTCAAGATCACATTAGGTCATATATGACATTGATGCAATTAAAAAATATAGTCAATCATAATAAAAATCAACAAATAAGCAAATAATTATAAGGTAAGAGAATTTTACCTGGTTAAAAAAATTGCTTACATTCATGAAGAAGTATCAAAAAGTTGTTAATAATATAATCAATCACCGATAAAAAAATAAATAAAATTATAAACAAAAACAACCAAACCTATTATTAGACCCACCAAAAGGATTCTTCCCCTCCATCATTAAGAAGTCAACATACCTTTCGCTTTCTCTCTCTATCATTAACCACCAAAGGTTAAGTGGCAAAAACTAAACGTACCCTACAGGAGTACCAAAAGAAAGAGAGGCCCTTTATTTTCTCTTTCCCTCAAGCCAACAAGTATCTTAGAACTTTTTATAGTTTAGTTTTCTTTTTTTACTCTAAAAAAACATAATATTGTTTCTTATTTTACATCTCAGACTTTTTTACCGTGAGAAGTGAGTCTCAGTCCCACACAAACTCATTCAAGTCACAATCAATAGAATAGACAGTTACCAAAATATGGCCACCTCTCTCTCTCTCTCAGGTTAATCATTTTATATTTAATTTGGATCTAGGTAGCCCATATTGATAAATTGGATTTGCATAAAAAACAATTATTATTGGCTCTATAACATTATCAAATTGGTTCAGATGTAATTTAATTTGATTTAGAGGCATATCATGACCTAGTTTCTCTCTATAAAATCCATATCTAGGTTGAATATCAACCACATAATTTTTTTAACAAATCTAACTAAATGGATTTATATTCAATTGGATATCTAACCCAAATCTAAACTGTTTGGGTTCTTAATAATAGGGTAAAAAATGGATTGGATTTGGTTAAATCGTTCTGATATCGATTTTAGTGTGTTTCAGTTAAAAATCACTGTTTCGGATCAGATATATGGCTGGATTCTGATATACTCTGATTCATTTATAGCTTGTAGATAAGTATACATAATTTTTTGTGCATGAGATTCAATCCAATTGTTACCCATACTATATTACGTGTAAAATTGTTTTCCAAAGAAGACAAAGGAATAGGGTAGACTTGTGAACCAGAATCCTTAAGGGAATTTCTAGTGCTTCCAAATAATCGAGGAGATATATATTTACACATTCCTTGGATTTCAGTGTTTATATTCTTTCCTTTTGCCCTCCTATCATCCTCAAGAGTTTTATCTTTAAAAAATAAAATAAAAAAACAGTATTTTATATTTCTCCCAACTCCCATCAAATCCCATCAAATGCCTCCTCTCAAACGCCGCCTTATTTCCCCAGAAAAAAAATCCATTCGTGTCATAATACCCTTCTTGAGCTCATGCTACCCAGGCCTTTCGAGCAATGTTGTATCGGACCCACGTGAATAGGGCGATACCGATTAGGAGGTGAATCGATCTGAATCAGCTGCCAGTGCACGTCTCCCTGTGGTGGGACGTTGCAAGTTCAAAACCCCAGTGGTATGGTACGTTGGATAATAACCAGTGGGGTATGCCTAACCCCGGCTTGCCTTTAAAAAAAAGACCCATGTTAAAACTATTAAAATAATATTTAAATTGTTAAAAAAATATTTAACCATTTTTTTAAAATTAGCCAGTTCAAGTCATTTTATCTTGATTTCTTTCAATACGATACACTTCGGGTGATTCAGCCCAACTCAGGGCGATACTGAGAACATCGCTTTCAAGTTTATGACAAGCGCCCCAAGGGGGGGTTGGCGTAGTGGGGTGGGGGCCTTGGCTATTATATTTGCAGTCAAGGTTGGATTATCATGGGCATCACTTTGGGTAAGCTAATGTGTAGCAATAGCCCTGGGAGCAGGAGTCTTAGCCTCTAAGTTTTATGCTGCTGGCTAGGGGTGGAAATAGTGTCGGGTTGGCGGGTTGGCATACCTCAATACGAACCCAACCCGTTTATTAAACGAGTCGACTGTGGCAAATATGAACCCGACCCATTTATTAAACGGGTAACCCGGGTAAACGGGTTGGTGGGTTAGCGGATGGGTTGGTGGGTCGTGTTTGGGTAAACGGGTGGGTTGGCGGGTCGGGTACGAGTAAACGGGTTGGCAGGCAGGTTAGGGTTGGGTAAACGGGTTGGTGGGTTGGGTTCCGATAAACGGGTTGACCCACCCGCCTAACCCATTTATTAAACGGGTCAGCCGGGTTGGCATACTCCTAACATGAACCCGACCCCTTTAATAAACGGGTTAGGTGGGTCGACCCATTTAGGACACGAACCCATTTAAGCCAAACCCAAACCCGGCTAAGAAGCGGGTTGGCGGGTCGTGTCAGATTTTGCCACCCCTACTGCTGACGACGGTAGATATAGCAGGCTGAGACCAGGTCTTATGATGCAGTTTTTTTTAGTTATAAATTCAAAAAAAGTCTGACAAGTCCTTGTTGGTTCCAAATCTTCAGGGTGCTTTTGAATGTCCCAATCTCAGCTTTCAAGCTGGGATCTGGTGTGGATCCTATTTTAAATCCTTCCTACGTCATAGACTCATAGGGACATACCGTTTTGTTAGCGTGTCTTCGGTGACACAAGCAAACACATGGACAGAGACACTATCACACTATCACGTACAGCCATTAATTAATATATATTTAGTATTTTAATCATCTTAAAATATTATGTTATTAAAAAAAAATATTTATATTAAAAAATCAAATCCAGTTTTACGTTGGTTAAAAAAAATAATTAAGAATCGTGTGCCCTCATGTCTAATTTTCTAAAAGAAAATTCCAACTTCCGAGTCCCACATCAAAGCGTCCTTTTGTTGGGGGGCATCTTTGCAACATAAAATCCTCTAAATATTCAAACAGGAGATCTCAAACCCGTGGATTTGAGATCCCCATGGGAAGAGGCATTCGGGCTAGAGATCCACGGATCTGATATTCATGGGAATTAAATGCATCCTCAGCTTTCGATCGAAGGGAAGTAATTTGATAAACTTTATATATGATATGAAACTTTTGATGAAGTCAAAACCGATTTCATACATCAACTAATCTCCCATTATAAGTTTTTTCTAACCTCCATTTAATTGAAAAAGAAAAAGAAACGATGTTGATCCCAATTGAATATGAGATTCAGCTAGAATCCAAACAAACAAATTCTCAATACAGCCCAAGTGCATTTTAGATCCAAATGGATGTTACCAACTATCGACTCGTCCTTAACGACGGTATAGTTTTGAATTGGAAATTTTTGGTTTTTAGATGTGGTAAGATTCGAGACGGTTCGAAAGAGGTTCGGTCTAGTCAAAATAAGCTCTAGCGAGACCAGGCTCAGCTGAGGAAGTCTGTGGTGAACGCACCACGAATCTAGCTGGGACCACGTTGTTCACTAGTCGGTCAGAGACACGGGGGCAGCGGTCAGAGAGTGGCGCACCGGTCATTTTCAAAAGAGTGAGACGTACTTTCGTAATTTCGTAGCAGATAAAGATGGGGAAAGAAGAGAGTGCCATGATTAACCTGTCTGGAGCAGTTGAGGAAGTACGGATCGCCGGAGCGATCACACGCATCCCCACCGGCAACAGCCGGTCTCCCGGTTCCGACCGCCATATTATCATTTATCATTTCCCTCTTGGACACGGCAAGGCAAACCCTACTGTCACTCCCCGAAAAAATAAAAAATTATATAAATAAAAAAAGAAAAATAATTCTCTCTCTGTGTGATGCCCTAGCTGCATCATTCTGCGGATAAACCCTTCTCTCTCTCTCTCTCTCTCTCTCTGAGTTGCGCCACCACTTGGCGCTGATTCAGGGGCGGAGTGCCACCAGATATGAAGAATCTTTATCCGAAGACGAAGGGGAAGGTCCACCCTTCTCCTTCACTCACTCACTCTTCTTCGTCGTCGTCGTCTACTGGTGCTGGTTCGGAGGCGTCGTCCGTTCTGAAGGTGTTGCCCGCGGCCATCCTGGCGCTGACGAGCGCGCTGATGATGGAGGACCGAGAGGTGCTGGCCTACCTGATCGCCCGCTCGCTGAGCGCTACGCTAGCCGGGGAGGAGAGGCGAAGGTGCCGCCGGAGCCATGAGCACCGGACGGCCTTCGACTGCGGCTGCTTCGACTGCTACACCAGCTTCTGGATCCGGTGGGACGCGTCGCCCAGCCGGGAGCTCATACACGACGTGATCGACGCGTTCGAGGAGCATCTCGCCACCGCCGAGGGCTCTGGTGCCGCTGGAAAAAGGCCCAGGGGAAAGAGGTTCTCCGGCAGGAACAGGGGGTTCTGGACGTCTTCTTCGGGCTCCGACGTTGCTCCGGCCATCGGGGACTCGCCGCCGGAGCCGCAGGTCGAGGAGACTCCACCCGTGGCGGGGGATCCCGAGGCGGAGGCGCCGATCGAGGAGTTCCGCGTAGAAGAGGAAGAGGAGGAAGTCGCCGGAGACGGCGGTGCGCTGGCGGAGAACGATGACGGAGACAGCCGGAGGATCGCCGCACCGGCGACCGGGCGGAGCTGGGTGAGGAAGCTTGTTTCGGACGTGATGGGGTTCTTCGCTTCGCGTTTGTGGACCGTTTGACGTCCGGGATTCGAAAAGTAGCGTCATTTTCGCGCACACCTTTCTTTCCTGTCTTTTAGTCTCTCTTTTGTTTAATATATATAAATTACGGTTAAAAATATGAATATACTCTTCCGGCGACTTTCTCGCCTTTCCCTGGAAGTTGTCGCCAGAATCACTCCTCTCTCTCTATATATATCTTTTTTTTTGTGCTTTTCCGGCGATTAGGGTTTAGGGTTTCTTAGAAACACCTTTTTTCCCCTAACAAAAATTGTTTTTTTTTTCTACACTTGAAGACTGCTCTGTAAATAAAGCGTCATCGTGAATCGTGATAAAAGGTAAACTAATTATAAAAACATAGTAAGATAATTAATCTCTTGGTTTGAGAGGATGGTCGAGATTTTGGGGTTTGGTTGGGATGATCGAAGGGTTTAGCTCTATTTGCGTTTTTTTTGTAGGAATTAGTGGTGTTTTTGTTAGTAAGTAGTGGTGGAGAATCCTTGTTGGAGAATAATTAAAAGAGTGACGTGGATGGTGGCCTACACCTAAATCTCTCATCTGGTGTTTTATTTTTTTCCATTTTCTTTTTTGTGTCCATGGATCGGGTCCAATCAAGATTCGACCCGTTTTTAACATTTTTACATTGAAATTTGTGGATCTTAGTCTTCACTCAGGTCGGGTATCAAATTTTACAAACCATACCTGGATCCATATATTAATCGATTCTAATCAGACCTTATTTTATTTATCAGCAAACTCTGACCTTATAGGGTTTGGTACGGGTCAAACCCTTAATTTTTAATTAGTGATATCGGGACTATGTAAAGGGATTGAATCAAAATTCCCCCTTTTGCGTTATGCTCCCTTGTAAGAAACACTGCCTAACATGACGCTGATCAGCATTTTCAGAAATTTTTCAGGGACCTGGACCTCAGTTTCATTGAGACTCAAATTTGAAATGGAGCAAAGTGGTTTGTGGCTGTGGTAATCTGGGAACTGAACGAGGTCCAGATCCATACCCTTGGTTGTAAAACAGTGTGGGGTTGGGTTGGATATCTAACAAAACCTGAATTTGTTTAATTGGATTCTTTTAGAAGAATCTGATCGAATTAGTTGATCGGGTCAGATTTGGGTTTTCTGACTTGACATCGGATCTTATTCTGACACTGTATCCAACTGGATCCGATAATGATTACGTACAAGTTTGGGAGTGAGTGGTATCTGCACAACCCTATAGGTGCACAGCTTGAGATGGATGGCAAAAAAAAACGGCTGCCTTTTAAGGCTTTTTTGATGGCCGTTAAAGATCGTAACTGAAACTGGGACTTTTAGCTGCGGTCAAAACAGTCACTAAAGACATCAGTTTTTGCCGCATTTTTTGCGTGGGCAATGGCCGCGATGGAGGGCCCTGGTGTTTGAGCTTTCCAAGTTTAGATCCAGTAGGATACTTTTGGCAATGTCTTCAAATATACTCAACATGTTTTTACTAAAGCAAGATAACCTAAAAATTTAATGAATGCTAAATTGATGAACTGAGCACATTAATTATGAAGGCCTTTAATGTTACGTACAAGTCCGGTTTGGCATGAGAGTTATGGGAGCCTTTAATGTTAATTATTGGAAAAAAGTTGATCAAAAAGTAAAGTGGCAACATTGCAACTGAAATTTAATTTACAACTAAATAGATCATTTACATCAATTTTCTTTTCTAGCAAATGGATCATTGTTGTGGAGTGATAAAAACATCTTAAATAAAATATGCTAAATGAAACATATTAAATGAATTTTTAGGGTATTTTTTATTTTTAAAATTTGACCATATAGACTTGATCTACCTGCTTGATTTAATACGGGTAAATTTGACCATATAAGATTTGAAAAATCAACAACCCAAAGTCTTATAAAATTTTAAAGCTATAAATATTATTTTTTGCATAAAAAAAAGGTGATCCCAGTGTCAGTTCTTAGTAATCAATCACAAGAAGTAGGGATCCACACAAGCAGAGCCGTGCTTGGCCTGGCTCAGCTCGTGAAGAAAAATTGTTTGTGCAAGCTGGGCTCGAGCTCAAGCCGAGCTTGAACAATCATGACTCGGGATCAGCTCAAGCTGAAAATCTTTATTTTAATAATGGTTTTAAATTTTTTGAAAATTGTGTAAAATGGTTTTTTTAAAGGAAAGAAAATGGTGAGATTTGAACACATACCACTTCCAAAGATGACCAATTTTCATTAGGGTAAGACCCTTCTTTGTGTTAGCATTATGAACATATTACATATAAATCTATTTTTTATAACTATGTGAGCCAAGCTTAATCAGGCTTATCGAGCTTATTCAAGCTGGACTGCTTGCTCAAGCTCGACTCATTTATATGTACCGAGCCTGAGCCCTTGCTCAAGCTCAGCTCATTTATTTGTTTGAACGAGTTTGAGCCGAACTTATACAGATCAAGCCCGAGCCAGCCCGGTTCGTTGTGCATCCCTAATAACAAAGACATCTATGGGATTACAGTTAGAAAAAAACACAAGCTCGGCTCATTTATTTTTTCTAACGAGTTCGAGTGGAGCTTATACAGGTCGAGCCCGTTGTGCATCCCTAATAACAAAGACATCTATGGGATTACAGTTAGAAAAAAACACAAGCTCGGCTCATTTATTTTTTCTAACGAGTTCGAGTGGAGCTTATACAGGTCGAGCCCGTTGTGCATCTCTAATAACAAAGACATCTATGGGGTTACAGTTAGAAAAAAGCACCAAAACACATTTTAGCAAATGTTTTCATCGTTCCATTTTTGTGATAGATTGTTGCTAATGAATTCACTAATTTAAGTACTATATGAAAACCCGGGCCAAGACCATGACAGTGTTTTAGTGCCATCAAGGATGAATCATGTTCCCAGAGATCTGGTGCGGTGACTTTCAGTTATCTTAGCCAATGGGTCTCGAATTTCTGTCTAATTGGGGCCCTAATCTAGAGGTTGGGAGGGAAATAGGATATCAACGGATTGGATATATATATATATATATATATATATATATATATATATATATATATATATATATATATATATATATCAAATATCGGACCAGATTTTGAATTTGTTTAGTCAGATTTGATTAAGAAAGCTGAATTCGATTATTAGTCCGATTCACATTCGGTTTAGGATTTCATGATCGAATCCGATGGATATCTGAATCTGATTGCATGTATTTTTGAGATTCGGTATTAGCTTTTTCTCATATGTATCTGAGTCCAATGAGCCAATATCTGATTAGTCTGAATTGGTATTAGCTACATCCAACCTGAATCCGAACTGTTTACATTTTTAGAGAGAAAGGGTTCTATGAAAAGGGTGGCTTGGTAATTTGGTGAACACTACAGGAAGATAATCAAGAGTTAATCAAATGTTTGTTGTTACTCGAGGCCGCATTTGTGTTTTAAATCGTAGATTGCAAAACATTGTTGTATGAGAAACCTGATGTTGATTAGGGATGGCAGTGGACCAGGGAAAACAGGGCCTTACCCCGCCTTGCCCAGTTTGGACCGAGGATGGAGGACATGAAACTAAGATGTAGCTGTGGATGAAGGTTAAAATCAAAACCCGTGCAGGGATGGACTTACGCTTTCCCCGGCCCTGATCTCCGTTAGTAAAACAACTAAAATGCCTTTAGGGATAGCAGTGGACCCAGGAGAAACGAAGCCCGGCCCATTTGGACTGGGGATGAAAGACATGAAATGGGGATGGAGGCAGTGATAAAGGTTAAAATCAAAACTTGTGCGGGGATGATGGCAGGGATGGAGGGCAGAATTTTGAGATGGGGCGGGGGTGGAGACCTTGTCCTCCGCCTCTGCCCCTGTCCATTGGCATCCCTAATGTTGATGCTAATGGCATAGTGAATTTGCTGGAAATCAACAATTGGATGTGTATTTTTTATGAAAAAATGTGATTTTTTGTAATGCTTGAATATTTATGAAGATTATGTGCCTTTGATTTTAAAGCCTTAAAAAATCTCTTTTATGCATAAAAATTGGATGATTCAAGATCAGGTCTTATAAAACCGAGCATGGAGATCACATAAGTATTGTTAGATTCAAGAGAAAAGAGTAAAAAAATTCATGAAAATCACGGTTCTCATATTCTAGTAACTCTCTCTCTCTCTCTCTCTCTCTCTCTCTATATATATATATATATATATATATATATATATGGGTTCTTCTATGGTCATATTGTACCACCATAACGTGCTTGATTTACATAGATCTAAACTCTAAACATAAATTCTAACCTTAAGATGATGTTTAACGTGTCCTGTTTACTATTTTCATGTGTAAAAGACTTAAAGCTGACTTGAATATGAAGTTTTTATCCTATTTCTAAACCACTCATATTTTCATGAATTGTGAAACATTGATTTTTCACTATCTCAAAACTGAATTTGATGGTGTATTAGACATGAAAAAACTTTCTAACGTATTAAATAAACTATACTAATTAAATACATCTGTATAATTATAATGATCATTTGATGGCTAGATCCAAACAAACAAGTGTATGTACCACTATAAGGTATCATGGTACAAAACCACCTTATAAAAAATCACATTTCTTGATTGGTTTATGATGATCCAACAGTCAATCCTAAGTAAATGGTCCATGCCAACAGGATTAGATTTGCAAAAATACCTATGAAAATCTTGGTTCATAATAGTATACATATTTTGTTGATTTAGATATTTCAGATTCCCTATATATATATATATATATATATATATATATATAATGGCTTCACTCTAAAATGTGTAAAAACAATTTATCTTACTCTGCAAAACCCCATTTCCATATTTGTGACATTGATACAGACCTAGGCCCATAGGCCCAGTTCGATGCCTATCCCATTGTCCATTGATCATTGCAAGTCTTTGTTATATGTATGGGTTGATGTTGCCTTCTCTAACAATGTTTTATCATTATCTGACCCATCCATAATGCATTCCAAGCTCATCTACACCAACAAGTTAAATTTACAAAATTGTGGGCCCCATGTTTAGGGATGTTGGCGTCTCTTTATCTTCAATATTATTCATGTTTCCCTATGACCTACTTTGTATAGTTGTGTGTAGAGTTTATTTTGCTTTGGTTGAGTCTTGATGTAAAGTGTTGAGTCACTTGTAACTTTTTTTGGGACACACATGTACTTTGGTTCAGGTTAAAAAAATACCCTAAAGGGTCGGCTAGTAGATCTAAACTGTAACGAGCCTTCGGGCAAAAATATGAATGAATATAAATGTGAAGAGATTTCTTTTGTTCACCCTCGTTGTGATTGCTTTCGAGTGATTGTGATTTCTCTCTCTCTCTATTCTCTCGCTTTCTTGTACTTTCAGTTATCAAAGTTTTCGCTACTACAAGCGAGCGAAAGGTTTGCAAAGGTAAGGAAGGATCGTCGCGCTGCGTTGGCATATTGAAGAAGTAGGCTTGTGATAAGTGGTACCAGATCTCGTTTTCAAGCTGTGAAAAGGACTCAGGAGTCTATGTCGAGAAATGTGCCGACAAGCCATAATTTATGAGCAAGACATTGTGAAGTACCATTACAACTTGTGGAGCACCAAAAAATGGCAATTGTCGAGGCCGAGGAGATGGGTTCACCTTAAGGCCATAAGCAGATGGCCACGACCGTCAACAAACTGGTGGCTGATATGACTTCGCACGATGAAGAGATTTCACGTGCAGTTGAGTCATTCAAAGGACTGAATGATGAGGACGAGCCTGTGAGAGCAGGTAAACATGTTGATGGGATATGCTACTTCACTGACTATGACAGTGACCACCCTACAGACTGAAGTTGAGGAGCTTCAGTTGAATAACCACACTCTGCAGCAGACAGTTACCCTCAATGGTAGAAATGATGATAGGCCATCAAAGATAGATAGACTGAGGCCAGTTAAAATCAATGATTTTAGAGATAACAAGGTCATAGAAAACTTTCTATTCTAGGTAAAAGACTATTTGGGCATTAAGAATGTATTGGCCAAAGACTTAAGAGTGAAGGCTACAACAACTCTACTTGTCGGAGATGCTATAACCCGGTGGAGACAAAAGCGTAGCGATATGGAAAGGGGTCACTGCGTGATTGATACCTTTGAAGCTTTCAAAAGTGAGCTATGAAACTATTTTATGCCAAAGAATATACAATGCCAAGCTTATCGGATGGTGGCAGAACTCAAGCACATTGTAGCTTTGCAAGACTATATCAGGACATTCAATAAGCTCATGCTAGATGTACCCAATATGCCAGATGAAGACAAACTCAACTGGTTTATTTTGAAACTACAATTTGGGGCACAGTTCGAAGTGGAAAGGAGCAATCCTCGGACTTTGAAAGATGCACATGTGATGACCGAGCGATTAGTGGATAAACAATACAAGTCCTTCACTCCATTGTGTAAGGCTGGGAAGAAGTCGAACCACGAAGGCAATAAGGAAGATTAGCGCAATGATAAAGGTGAGTTGTCAATCCAGCACCATTCTGAAAAGAAGCAAAATTATAGAAAGTACAACAATAATGGCAACAAAGAGCAGGTTGTGACTTGGTTTTGTGGTGAGAGACATATTGCCAAGCAATGTCCAAAGCGCCTCATGAAGGATGATGGATAAGCCAATGCAGTGCAGGCGGAGAATAGTGACGCCGAGGTCGTGCAATCAAGGATGAAAACCATGTAGACAATCAACGCAGTTAAGAGCATGCCGATTAGCAAAGAGCTCATGTATCTGGAAGTAATTACGAATATGAACTCTACTACGATAATGGTAGACTTTGTGGCCATGTATAACTTCATCTCGTAGAAAGAAGTGGAGTGGTTGGGCTTGAAGCATGGGCCAAAGTAGAGGACCATCAAGACGGTAAACTCTGAGACCAAGTCAATCCTTGATGAAGCAAGGGATATGGCTATCCAAATTGGGAGTTAGGCCAGCAAAGCCAACTTCTCAGTGGTATCCCTAGACGATTTCAGAATAATTTTGGGCATAGAGTTTATTCGCAACCAAAATGTATCTCTTTGCAGTCAGAATGTGATGCTGCTTCCAAAGTTCAACTCATTAATAATCATGAGACCAAACTTTTTACACACAGTGTAGTGCCTTACTCTTGGAGGTAAGTCTTCAATGCTATCTATTACGCAAATTGAGGAAGGGTGACAAGCGTAAAGATCAGACATTTCAAGTCGTCGTGTGCACCGAAGAAGGGAAGGTGGAAGCGATAGTGCCGCCAACCCTTGCTTCACTATTGGCTGAGTTTCGAAGAGTGATACCCCTAGAACTGTCGAAGCATTTGCCGCTGAGACGTGAGGTCGACCACAAGTTAGAGTTGACCCCTAAAGCAAAGCCCCCTGCCAGGGTCCCTTATCGCATGGGGCCGACTGAATTGAAGGAGTTGTGTAGGCAGCTAGATGAGATGTTGGAGGTAGGATTTATTTGTTATTCTAAAGCACCCTTTGGCGCCCTAGTACTCTTCTAAGTGAAGCATGATGGCTACAAATAATTAAGTGTATCGTGCGTTGAACAAGGTCACCGTAAAAAATAAGCATTTGTTGCCACTGATAGCAGACTTGTTCGACCAACTAAGTAGTGCTTGTGTCTTTTCAAAGCTAGATCTGCGATCGGGTTACTGGTAAATGAGAATTGCTGACAGTGACGAGCCCAAGATGACTTGTGCTACTTGTTATGGTGCCTATGCATTCCTAGTGATTTCATTAGAGTTGACTAATGATCTGATCGCATTCATAACGTTGATGAACAAGATCTTCTACCCTTAGATAAGTTCGTGGTAGTTTATATCAATGACATCATAATTTACAGCAGTAGTATAGAGGAACATGTCGGGTACTTGCAAATAGTGTTTTAGGTGTTGAAGAAGAATGACCTCTATATCAAGCGAGAGAAGTGTTTCTTCAGCCAGAAAGATAGCAGCTTCCTTGGCCACATCGTGGGGCGTGGTTTGTTGCACATGAACGGGCAAAAGATAAGAGCCATCTAGGAATAGAATCCGTCGACTAAAGTGTCAGAGTTGCGATCATTCCTTGGCTTGACCAACTATTATCGGTGATTCATCGAAAGATACTTCATCATTGTTGTGCCCCTCACAGATTTGCTAAAGAAGAATTGGGTATGGCTCTTGACATAAGCCTACCAAGATGCCTTCAATGACTTGAAGAAGGCCCTGGTGAGGGAACCAATGTTGCGACTATCAGACTACTCCAAACCCTTTAAAGTTCACACAGATGCGTCAAACTTCACCATCGACGGGGTTATTATGCAAGAGGTTCATTCAATTGCTTATGAGAGCTAAAAGCTAAAGGATGCAGAGAGGCACTACACAGTGCACAAGTGTGAAATAACAGCCATCATGTACTGCCTCAGGACCTGGCGGCACTATCTTTTGGGTGCCAAGTTCATCGTTAAGACAAACAACGTCGCTACGAGTTATTTTCAGACGCAGAAGCAGCTGACACCCAAGCAATCTCGATGGCAAATATTTCTAGCTGAGTTCAACTTCGCTTTGGAGTATAAGGTGGGGAAGACCAACATTGTTGTTGACGACATGAGCTGCAAGGATGAACTGGTGGTTGTGTGAGCGGAGCTTTCTAAAATTTACTTGGAAGGCGTAATGTTAGACCGCATCTGCAAAGGAATGCAGTAGGACACAACAACGCAATACCTTGTCTCTCTGGCACAGGCAGAAAAGACTCAACGATTCTGACTATGGGACGACCTCTTCGTGACTAAAGGAGGATACATCTTCGTGCCGCGGTGGGAAAGCCTTCACCGCATATTGCTTAAGGAGTACCATGATACTTTATGGGCAGGTCATCCAGGTGAGGAGCGGACCTTAGCACTCCTTGAGCGCAGTTACTATTGGTTGCAAATGAGAGATGATGTGGAGAGATATATGTGAATGTGCCTCATTTGCCAGCAAGATAAGATGACCAACCAGAGAACTACCGACCTCCTTGAGCCTTTACCTATCCCAAAACATTTGAAAAAGCATTTTCATGGACTTCATTGTTAGCTTGTCGAAGGTAGATAGCTTCAGCTCCATCCTGGTGGTGGTAGATCGTTTCTCTAAATATGTCATCTTCATCCTAGATTTCAAAGAGTGCCCTGCAGAGAAGATGGTGGAACTATTCGTTAAGAATGTGGTGAAGCACTGGGGTGTACCAAGAAACATTGAGAGTGATCGTGATGCTCGTTTCACGAGCAAATTCTGGCATGAAGTGTTTCGGTTACTCGGTTTCGATATGTTATTTTCAACAAGTTTTCACCTACAGACTGATGGGCAGACAGTGCGCATCAACAGACTATTGGAGCAATACCTCAAACACTTTGTTAGCGTCAATTAGAAGGACTAGATAAAGCTCCTAGACATGGCTCAATTCTGCTATAATCTTCAAAAGAACAAGTCTTCAGGCTATAGCCCATTCAAGATAGCCACGAGACAACAACCGCTGACCTCGCATACTGTAACCGCGCAGGAGAAGGGAATGCAATCGTTTGCTTATCAGTTTTTTCGAGATTGACACGATTAGACTGAGCTGGCGAAGGCATTTTTGCATAAAGCAATCAAGAGGATGAAGAAGTGGGTGAACAAGCGTCGTCGTCCTACTGAGTTTTGTGTTGGGGACCTAGTGTTGGTGAAACTCTACCCGGATCGCACATGCATCTTTCGTGGACGACACTGAAGACTGATTAGAAAGTATGAGGGACCATTCACCATCACCAAAAAAGTGAGCAACCTAGCATATAAGCTAGACTCACTCCCAAACTTCAAGGTGCACCTGGTGTTTCAGGTGTGCAACCTGAAACTGTTTCATGCGGACGAGTGGGATCTGAAACGTAGCGTGCCACAACATGCTCCTATCCTATAGAGGGCCCCAACAGCACAACGGGCTGAGAAGCGTCTCAGTAAGATTCTTTGCTAGAAGGTCAATTATTTGGGCAAAGCGAAGAAGTATCTAGTGCAGTGGGAGGAAACAACGAAGCCAACGTGGGAGCTAGCATTTCGGATGAAGAGCCGCTATTAGGCCGAAGTCAGGGCCTACCACGAAGCAGATGGCGCCAAGGCGATGCATGACTTGAAGGAGGGAGTCTCTTTCTCTGCGACCTATTTTGTATAATTGTGTCTATAGTCTGTTTAGCTTTGGTTGAGTCTTGATGCAAAGTGTTTAGTCACTTGTAACTTTCTTTGGGCCACCCATGTACTTTGGTTCAGGTTAAAAAAATACCTTGAAGGGTCAGCCCATAGATCTGAACTGTAATGCGCCTTCAGGAAAAAATGTGAATAAATGTAAATGCGAAGAACTTTCTTCTGTTCACCCTCGTTGTGATTGCTTTCAAGTAATTGTGATTTCTCTCCCTTTCTATTATTTCGCTTTCTTGCACTTTAAGTTATCAAAGTTTTTGTTGCTGCAAGTGAAGGATCGAAAGGCTTGCGGCGGTAAAGAAGGATCGTTGCACCGTACTAGCCTATTAAAGAAGTAGACCCGTGACAATGCAATACCATCAACAATCTACTTGAACGGTAAAAGATTTAGGCTGAAAATCCACATAAACAATGTTCTGGACCGCTATAGAATGTTAATCTGAGGCATGTTAGCAAGGATTCTTCTGTTTGCAATGCCACGGGATTCTTGGATTTTCTCAAGATAAATCACAATCATAACAGTTTTTATTGGTTGGTGAAACACTAAAAAATGCATGTGGATCTTGTGACCAACATTCATCACTTTTACTTTCTCAGTTGTGGTTGTTCATTCCAACCAGTGACTGAAGCAAACATGCACGTAAGGTATATTTGAATAACCCAGATCTGAGAATATGAGATCCGTTGTTCAAAAAAGAGAATATGAGACCCGTGGATCTGAGATACCATGGGGAGGTGCCAATGCGGCACAGGCCCCACGTCAAGGTTTGACCCAAGGTATATCAAACAAAGGATAGGATTGGAGATCCTTCAAACATAGAGGAACTACGCAAGGCCTGACCAAAAAGTTAGGCGTTTGAATGCCTTAGGCCTTGGCCTGGGTCCACCAACAGGGGCTCCTCTTGTTTGGTAGGCGGCTCTGCCGAATCCAAACCAAACCAATTTTTCAGTGTATTTTCTGATCTGAAATCTAAGCTGTCTTCAGCCTTAAGGATGGCAGTGGACAGGGAAGGAAGCAGGGGACAAGGTCTCTACCCCTGCCCTGTTTCAAAATTTTGCCCTTCATCTTTGCATGGGTTTTTATTTTAACCTCCATCCACTGTCCATTCTCCGTTTCATGTCCTCCATTCCCGGTCAAAATGAGGCTCCTTCCGCTGCTGCCACCTTTCACTATCAGAGGAAGGAGAAATGAAAACTCGCACAGCTTGTTAGAGGAAGGAGAAGGAAAAAGGAAAGATTCGGTAAAGGATTTTATATTATATATATATATATATATATATAGGATTTTATAACATGTATAAAGGTATAATATTAATTTTCTTAACGAGAATCGATGATGGGGTAGGGCAGGTGGGGGGGGGGGGGGGGGGCAAGAGTAAGTCAATTCCCGACTCCATCCCAAGCATCTTCTGAAAATCAATGGGTCAACTAGTGCCCAACAGTGTTATTCATCTCCATATTACCACAAAATCGAACGAATCATTTTGCTTTCGGTAGGTTCATTCCTTTTCCTATTTCAGGAATTTATATCATAGCCTAAAGGTATCAGGAAGCCTGAAAGGCGAACCCTCCTAAACGCATATGCTTCCAATTCCTTTTACGAAAAGGTCATTCTTTCTTAAAGTAGTGCGCTGTGAGTTCTCATTCTGATGACATGTTTGGATATCATCCTAAATACGGCCAAGTTCATAAAGAAATATTGGAGTTCATGAACTTAATCATGTTTCACAGCAAACATGTGCATGAGCTATATATATAGTCATGTTTGATACAATGTGGCATCAAGTTCACTTTAACTATATTGTTCCGTATTCATTGATATATTAGTCATATTGAAAATTAGTAAAAATGGCCGTATCCCTGTAAGAACAGCCATATTTACGTGACATAGATTCTAAAGGTATCATGCATATTTACCACATTCTTTTCAAACGCTACCCTGAACAACTCACCATGGACTTGATCCTTTTCTTTATCCTTTTGAATCTTTCCTTCTTTTTCCTGACTGGGCCAACAGTGGACACATGATTGTTTTTTTCCTTCCTTTTTGTTATCTTTCCATGTTATGATTTTTGAATGCTTGAATATCTATGAAGATTATGAGCCATTGAATTTAAAGCCTTAAAAAAATCTTGTTTATGCATCAAAATTGGACGATTCAAGAGCGGGTTCTTATAAAACCAAGCATGCAGATCACATCTATTCTGTTAGATTCAGGAGAAAAGAACAAAAAATCCATGACAATTGTGGTTCACACTTTAGTTTTCATATTTCCAGTTACCATATTCTAGTGATTATATATATACATATGGCCACTAGATTATGAGAACTATAGATATAAGAACTACAATATGAACCCAGTTTTTTTTTTTACTTTTCACTTAGTTTCCTAATAAATTCTCCATGTTAAATACATCTGCACGGTCAGATTTGTAAAAAAGATGTTGAAAATGCCTAGTTCACACGTAGTTCTCATATTGAGAGAGAGAGAGGGAGGGAGATCCATGATGAACTGGACTATAGCTTCTGACTCTTTAAGTTTGGCTATAGCCTTATTGTTACATCTATGAAGAAAGGGAACAAAAGAGAGTCCTTAGATGAGAGGCCTCTCTAAAGTTCAAAAATGAGGGGAAATCCAGCAAATGAAGCAAACTGCAAAAACTTCAATACTGGAGGACTGAATTCAGAGTTGTCTTTAACATGGTGCCTCAGTTCCTGCCTTGTTCATCTATCCCCAGGGTGTTCTTCACAGACTCAGCAGCCCCTTGTGCCATATTCTTAATTTTCTCCCCTGTCTGTAAATCACATAAAAGAAAAAGAAGAGGAAAATGCTCAGAAAGATCTCTGCATTTTTTCTCTAATGAAAAAAGAGACCTATAACATGAGTTACTGCCCTTGCTCGTCAGAGTTCTGTGCACTCTGGGCAGTCTCACATGTCTTGTCCTTAGCTGCATTTTGCTGTATCCTGCACTGTTTCTACCCATTGGTCAGCCTTTGCCTGTAACCCCAAAATGAGAGAGAGAGAGAGTAATTACTGTGGAAAAATGTGAGTTTGTAATTTCCATGAAGGACAAGGAAACCGCCAAACGTACTTACGGCTTTCCCGTGTAAACCTGTGGCGCACCCCTTTCCCTGGCTTCAGCTGAGCAAGGACGTATCCCTTGACTTTTATCTCTATCTTTCATTAATGCAAGAGGTTTGATGGGAATGGAACCCTGACCAACCTTATAGTGGCCAAGGCCCGTTCCACTGCACAAAACCCCTTCGGGCTAGAGTCTTGGTTTATGATATTAAAGATCTCAGTATTTCACATGAAAGCTTGCATGGCCCAAAGCTCACGTGACAATGTATGAAGAGGGTTTATACTGTGCACATAGGGATGTAAACCGGTTGGATGTAAGCATTACCGAGTCTGACCTAATTGGGATCGGAGTATGATGAAATCAGATAAAAGCGAATTCGGATCTGACTAGCTTAAAGTTTTATATTTGCACTTAATTGGGTTTGGTTTTGAACTCAATATCAAACCCGAATCTAATTATTAATCGGATCTCAATTTGGCTACCAAATCCGACTAATCAGATTGTGATTTAGGTCGTTGGACAGGTTGGTTACATCCGATCCATTGACATCCCTACACGCATACCAACAATAATGTTTGGATCTTAATAGTTGCAGGACTCAGAATTGGTTGTAGGATCTCACATCAGAGTCCAACTTAAAATCCCCAACAAAATCCACCCAGATTATATGTATAAATCAGATCTAGATCTAGTAGGGTATACACTAATGTGATTCGGGGTTGGTAGAAGCTCTATACATCCAAGTTAGAATCCAATTATTTTAGATCCAATAAGATCCAGCCTGAGTGCAACCCATTTAAATCCCTATGTTTATGTGTGTGTCTGAGTGTGACATTATTTTTTTGATGATGCGGAACCTTCACTGAAGTGAGGAATACCCTGATGACTTCAATTAGGGGCAAAAATTGAAAAGTGAAATCAAATCGACATTGGCAAAGAATCAAACTGCTATCGAGTAATGCAAGTTGCACACACTCACTTATACACTCACTCTTCTCTTGTTTGCAATACTTTTTATGGCAATCATGCAGTCAGACAATAATGTTCATTTTTAAAAAAAAATCAAAAAATTTAGCAAGGGACTATTCTTTTTCCTTGAAAAAATTAAAATAATAAAAATTTTAGAGCATCATTTATATACCTAGGTCATCATGCATATTGCATTTCATCTCACCATGGCACTCAACATTATGTCATGCACCATTGTTATTCATAAATATCATCTTTGTCTTCTACTTTGTTATGAAGTTATTTAACATCATGATTTGATTGTTCACATCCATAGCATTCATATTGCAGTCATTCATTCATGTCATCTCATTTGACCCACAAAGGTTTACAAGTTAATCCTACAACAAGATTATTTTGAAAAAAAAATCTGCAATCTTTATCAATTTTATCCAAATTAGGTTTTTCATATGCGCATATCATTGTCATAGCTTTTGTAAGAAGTATCATTTTGAGTCAATCATTTAAAAATATGTCTTTGTCTAGTTGCATTTTGTCTTGCTTATTTCATCTTGAGATCGATGATTGGTCATTGGCAAGACCTCTCACTTTGCATGGCTACTCATTGCATCGATGAGACTTTTGTGTGAAATAAGGTTTCTGCTTTGTTTTTATATAGATGGTTGGTTGTCGGCAAGACCCTCCTGTAACGGCCTAAAATTTTAACCCATAAATACATGGAATTTTGTTTTAAACACAACAAAAAACAATTATTTGTGTTTGGTTAGAAATTTTGGGTGGGTTACAAATATGATAACTCAACATGGGCCTAGATCTAATTCCCGTATTCGACTTGGGTCCAACTCCAACTCACGATGGGTTTCCACTCAGAAATCTGATATCTAAATAGCCATTAAGCAATAACATTCATGAATTTAATTAAATTAATTAGAAAACATAATCAAATTATATTATTTATCAAATAAATGAATTATTCATAAAACAAGTCTTTAAGAATAATAGGCAGTCATTCAAAAGAAAATTTATGAGATTCAAATAGTTGGTTCACATGGCACCACCGCAGCATCCTGCAATCGCTTCAGTTTGTTCACTCATTATCTACATATGTATAAAATATAAGGATCAGACTTCAATAAGTCTCAATAGGAAACACAATAACCATGCATGCATACATGTATTCAATAATCTTTCAAAATACATACAATGTAATTTGGCAATCATTATGCATTCACATGGATAACTACAATAATTAAACTCATGTAACATGTTACCAAAACATGTCATTAACTAAACTCCAACATCATCAAATTCCTGCTTTCCATACAGACATAATATAAATGCAATTGCATAATTGAAAAGTGAACCTACTCAACTAATTCATTGTTTTTCTTGCTTACCAACTCTATCGGGTACTCGAAGGGTATACCACAAACACAAAGGAGACCACTTGGGAGTTTATTATGCTATGTATTTTAGTTTTTTTGAGTGACTGACTGAGTAAGAGTCCATTGGGAGTGGTCAACAACCAAGCAAAAGTCTCCCAGTGGCATCAGACAGGATCAATCTGAATACTTCTACAAAAGACATAGACACAACGTCTGTGACAAATATTGGTAGTTCGCCTCTAACTTCGAGGATTGGGAACCGACCAAGCCATTGTCACACGAAGCATAATAATATCTCAATGGTCAATGAGAGTTTTATACCACCTACCCTCTCCAAGGTAGGCATGGGATTTTTTATAACATATACCCTTGTGAGGTATATCACTGTCCCAAATTACAACTATCTTTATTAAGGTGAGAGGTTAATGTGTCTTATTCACATGGATAGCCCATTCTGTCTTATTCACATGGATAGCCCATTCTGTTCAATATGTTCTGGTTCTCTTTTTGTAACCAATGCTCAACATGTACTCATGAGCATACATGTGCATACATATAATTTTCCTAGTCTTATGTACAACCAACACACATAACATACTTTTATTTGTCATTGAAATCACATGCCACCCATATATTCATTTGTGGACACATGATACTACTTTCGTTTCTTGAATCACCAATTCATTCATCAAGATATGCGTACATGTATTTTCATGTCTTACATCACAACAATCATAAGCATATGCAATATATCGAATTTGTGTCATCATAATACTAAATTGGTTCCTTGAACCATAAACTCATTCATGAGCATTTATATGTGCAATATACATTTCATGTCTCATAAAACATAACAACATATACCCTCAAGATGCATACCATAACATCATATTGCATATCATAAGCCCATGTTGCATGACATATTATCATGTTTCATATCATGTCATTATATAAGCATATTAATAATGCATGTAATTTATTTTAATATTTTACATAAAATTTTCATCTATGAATCAACACATGTTCAAAATTAAAGGCACAACCTTATACCCCTATTAGACCCATAAGCTATACCCTAACAAGGTGTGTGTCCTTCTAGTCCATCTCTAGAACCCATTCATGTTTAATTGGTCCACTTTCTGAACCATAATATGTATGCAAACAAGAGTATCAAACTCAGAACTATATGGACAGAATTTATTAGTCAACGTAAATTCTGCCATGACCTTGTACCATGAATTTAAATATAGAATTTTTATTGTAGATGCACATATGCATTAGCTGTCTATAGGAGAAAACCTAGCCCAAATTCATTCTTGATCAAGGAATAACAGTCCTCTAACTAAAATCGGTTTTTAGTTTACAGAACAGATCTATCTAGTTTGGCTTTACCAAAGAACCATCCGCCAACAAATTTACAAAATAAAATATATTCTATAAATTTTTACTATAATTAGCTTGGTATGTCTAACACAAGCTCTAAAAGAAATCAGGTCTAAACTCTATACCAGCTAAGAATTAAAATTCATGCACTACAATCTATTTATATTCTTAGACAAACTATGTTTCAGGAAGTTCAAGTTCTTGAACAAATTTTTGTATTTTTTAATTCCTAAACCATAATGAATATGTAAAACCCAAGTTTTTTTATGATAATTAAAGTAAATAAATGATAAATTATTAGTGTATTTATGACTATAATTGTGAATTCTTGATTTTTATGATTTTCTTGGTATTTTTATGAACTCTTAGACATATCTATTCTGGAAGAGATGAAAAATTCAAATACTACCTTGAGAACATTGATGCAGCAGATACAATAGAAGTTTCAAGAGAATGACACTCAATTGAGACGGTTGAAGCAGAGTCACAAGCAGAAAATTCCTAGTGGTCTGGTTCAGAATGTTTAGCCAAGAAGGCTATGTCTATTAGACTTTCAAAAGTTGTTGTCAGGATCTCGAATCCTCAACCCAATGAGTACGAAGAGCGAGTCCAAAATTATTGAACAGATCAGGTTTCTGTTTAGGAAGAGTCGACCCCTAAGTTGACTTTGTCAACTCTTTCATACCATATTTTATGATTTTTGGTGTTTTAAACTCGGATGAAAGTTGTTTTTCTTGGGTAATGTATGGATTAACCCTGAATCAGGTTAACCTATGTGTGATGTGGTTTAGAGTTGTATACATCATTTTGAGTTTTGTAGCCCAAAGAGGGACCCAACTCACCTTGAGATGCATATGTGATGCTTATACCTCAACGTATGATTTTTTTTTCAGCTTAAGCATGTTGTATATTTCTTGTATGGCGGAGTTGATATTCAGTTGTGTTGTGACACTCATTAAAAAAAACTTTAAAAGTCAAAGCACCAATTGACAAGTATGGAGATTGGGATATTCTAATTTCTATGTAATTCGTTGTTATATGTCTCATGTTATAGAAAACTTAGAACCTGATTCATATGAGGAAGCTAAGAGTATTGATGTTTAGGAAGATGCTATATTATAAGAGGTGAAAATAATTAAGAAGAGTAGAGCTTGGGATCTAATACCTTTACCGAATGGAGTTGAATCCATCTCATGCACGTGGGTGTATAAGGTAACACATACTAGTGATGGAACAAATGATCGATACAAGGCAAGATTAGTTGCTAGAGGATTTTTAAAAAAAAATAGTATAGATTTCGATGAGACTTTTAGTCTTGTTGACTTGAATCTGGTTTCTGTTCAGACCCGATGTGAACCTAGGTCAGTTCAGATAAAGTATGAACCAAGGTCAGTTCAAACCATATCTGGACCCAGGTGAGTCCAGATCTGATCTAAAACAGTGTGTAACATCTGCGATTTTGCTTTAGTTTAGCTTTTTAATTCATATTAAATTAGTTTTTAATTCAGGCAAAATTTGAGAGTCTAAGTTGACTAAGTGGTGTTTTGGACACAAACCAGGATCCATGAGAGGCTCAAAGGAGTCACGCCTAGTCCAGTGGGGTGCCAGGTATGGTTAGAGTGACTCATAGGGGTTCAGGGGTGACTCAGGGTTATTTGGATCTTGGATGGGTTAGGTTCAAATCCAAACTTGATTTTAGATCCAGTGTTGTTTTGGATCTTATGCTTGAATATGAATCTTTAATTTGGATTTGGATTTGGATCTTTTTGTTTGGTTCCTATATCCAACACAACTGGGAATTGGATATAGATCATGTTTTGAATCTGGACCAAGTTTTTTGATCTAGATCATTTTTAAATTTGGACCCAAGTGGGATCCACTCCAGGTTCTAGAGACCTTATTAGGAGGGTCTTTAAACCCTAGAAGACTCTAAAGAGGGTAGGATGCTCTCTCTAGTGGACCCCATAACTAATTAGATTAATTAGTGGTTAATTAAGATAAAAATAATAGATAATTAAATTAATTACTTAGTTAATTTAAGATATTAGTTAGAATATCTTTGGAATAGGGCTCTTAGGGATCAACCTAGCTAATATAACATTAGGGTTGGACTCTAAGGAGGGGACTCTCCCCTTTGGTAGGTTTTTTAGTATAAAAAGAAAACAAAAAAGAGGAGTCTCCCTATTATTCTTATTCTTATTTTTATTCTTCATTTTCTTCATCTTCTTTCTTTCTTTCCTCTTGAAGCTTTTTCAGTAGTCATTGAAGTTTCTCTAAGGTTTTAAGATGGGAGGTGAATGTTGATCTACATTTGCGAACCTGATTAAGGTAAGTACATCAATCGCGTGGGCAGAGATTTTTTCAAATGCATGAAATATGCATGGGACGATTTTCAGAACTGAACCAATATTGGATCAGACCTTGAAATAGCTCTCTAAGATTGACTTTTAATCTAGAGAATACGTTTTTATGAAACTTAATTACCATAAAATAAAAAAAATGATTTTCAAAATAGGACAAGTTTCGGGCTTCTTTTGTAAAAAATGATTTGGGGAAAGCTTTTTTATTATTAATTACTCGATCTTATTTGTTCTAGCATGTTTAATATGTCAATCTTAGGTTATATTGATAAAATATAAGTTTTATAAGTTTTGAAAATGCATTATATGCTTGAATCCATGTTCTTGTATGCGAAAGATTGTTTTAAAGAAGGTTTTGGCAAAAAACATTTTTAGGGTTTTGATATTTTTGGATAAAGAAAGTGGATTTGAGCATGTATGATGAATTATTTCATGTTAAGCATGATTAAACACCATGTTATTTCATAAAGAATTCATGTTGCCATGATTTTTTAGGGTTTCTTATGATTTTTACGTAGATGTAATCATATTCAAGATATTTCTTGAAGGTTTTGTGATTCTTGGATGATGTATGTTAGTGTTTAAGCAAATTTAGCATGAATATGAGCAAATATGTGTTATATGATGATGCAAATATGTTCAGAGCATTAAAAAAAGTGATTGTATCGAATTTTACCTTGAATCTTGTTCTTACTTAATGGATCTTGCATGAGTTTGAATCTTGGCTTTTCTGTCATTGTTTTTTATTTTAACCTATTTTAGAAATAAATTAATATCTCTATAAAAATAAAGCCAATAAATTAAAATAAAAATACTGGAGTGTTCTACACATCTAGGGCTTGAATTTAGAATCTTGTTTCGCTTCGTTTGGATCTGTATTGAGACTAAAACGTCTATTGCAATAGAGCACATGTTTTCTCCTTTGTTTGCAAGACTGTTCCGACCAATGCTTTTGATGGTTCTAAAGACCCAACCAAGATTGATCAAAATAAATTGAGAAACATTTGGGTGAATGGTAACATGTATAAGAAGATCTTGTAAAAAGAGTTTTCTCAAAAGACTCTTTTGTAGGTCAGGAGAAATTCTTCAATGCAGAATAAATTTTTGTAATTGACAGAAATTGTTTTATATTTTTCCTGAACAGGGATTAGTTTCAAAATTTCTGTTATTTTACTATAACAAATTTTTCAGTTCAGTTTTTTGGTCTGTGTTCCTGAGATATATGGACAGTCTTAGTAAAATTGGGAAAGTAGAATTCGATCACTGTGATTTTTGGTGGGTTTTCCAAAATTGGGTTAACAGAGATCCAAATTTACACATTATGACATGTATGGATGCTTAAGTGTATTTTACATTATATAGGATGGTTATGAAAGTTTATTTTGAAATTTGAGCTGATATGCTTGCAAACTAAATGTATTTTATGTTATTCTTGATTTATAATCATTCATATGACATGCATGTTAATGAACATTAAATATCATAAGGCATAATCAGTGTAAAGTAAATTATTACCCATGTTGTTGCTTGTTTAAGCATGATCATGAATTGCATATGGTTGCAACATTTATTTATGTATGTGAGCATATAAGATGGTGATAATGATGTGTGATATGAGCATATGTGTTGCTTGGTGCGAGCTTGGGTTCGGTGGAACCTATGGGTATCTGTGGTGCACAAGAGACAAAAAAGATATCCATGCATATAATCACATAATTGCCTCATGAAGCCAAGCTCAATGTGTGAATTGTGGGTATCTAAATGGTTCCAAACATACTTACTTATGAAATCTCCAGTGGGGAGATTGGGCTTGCGAGCCCAGGTGCGTGTACTATGAGCACATGTAATTTAATTTATAAGCCTAATAATTAAATAACACCCATGACCCATTCGAAACAGGTCCTTTGGACTGTGACTCACTTTAGAGAGAGTGGAGGTACACACGATCAGTTGGCCGTTATTTTATTTTAGAGAGCAACGACATCTTCTGGTCTCCTGTCTCCAATCGTAGGGGGTTCGGACTACCAAGTGTCCTAGGTGGTATGTCCAAAATCTTTGCAGAGTAGGAATCGATTTCGCACATGACCACTAAAAGTTTCTCTCGGTTATAGACCGCTCCAGCAGAACCTCAGTGTGAGGTTGTAGATTTTTCAGTTCAATGAGGTTAATAAAGTACATGACATAATATACCTTTCATTGGATTGGTTGAATCAAAGTTAGGAACCCGATAGTATACCTTCGGGCAGGAAAAAAATGGAACATAAGAAATCGAAATGGAATCATTGAAATATTTCAGTTTGTGCATAAATTCTTATTTCATTGGCATGATGCATTGTAGCAAGTTTATCCTGTAATATAAATGCAAGCATGATTAGTTATATAATCAGAAACTATGCTTAATTTTAATATTATGATGTTGCATGATTTAGATGATATCTGAAAATGTGTCAATGTTTATTTATGTGATTAGAATATTTATGTTCACGTGTTTTGGTGATTACCTACTGAGGTTGTGGACTTATGTCTCTACTTATAATATTTCAGGTAATGAGTAGGCTGAAGGGTGATGACAGTAGGCTCGAGGGTGGCGCCAAGAGGGTCACGGTTTTTTAAGGCTTTAAAAAGACTTGATATTTTATTATCTATTTATTTGATTAAGTCCTATAAACTTTGATAATAGTTGAGACTAGCGTTTAATTTATTTTAAATGCAAATAGTGGTTTAATTTAGTTATTCTAGTCTTACTTATGTGTATTATATATGTAACCCCTCAAAGCTTGAACTGTATTTAAAAGAGTTTTTGTTGTGTTTCTTGAAAATTGTGTAAAAGGGTTTTTAAAAAAAAAATATTTTAAAAATAGGTGCATTACAGCTTTGGTATCAAAGCCTTGGTTAAAAAATTTGTGACTCTTGGCTTGTCAAGCATTCAGTCATTACTGTAAGTATGGTCCAATTTGAATTTTTATTGTTTGATTATTGTTGCTTGAAAGTTATAGTTTAATGCAAGAACCTAGACATATGCTAGGGACACTACTTAAGAATTTGGTTTTAAATTTACTCAGTTTTTTTGTTGGTTTAGATAGCGTGGGCTAGCCGATGCAACAATATTATGGACACCCTGAACAACCTCACAGGGGTTGTGGGCCAGCAGGCCATGGGAGCTAACCTGCAGGTAGCTCAGGACATGTTGATCGTCGGGGGTAGCGACATGTATTATAAGCGTTTTATGGACATAGCCCTACCTTTGTTCGCAGGGAGGACAGATCCTGATGCGACAGAGAACTGGATCAGGGAGATTGAGCGTATCTTCCAGGTCTTTGAGGTTCTAGAAGGTCAAAAGGTCAACTTTAGGACTTACAGGGTGACAGATGATGTGGGGAGGTAGTGGACGACCACCCATGTGGTTCAGTTCTAGAACGGGCTTGTGACCTGGGCACGAGTTTATGAAGTCTTTAATACGACATATTTTTTGAAGCATGTGAGGAACAAGAAGATATAGGAGCTCCTTGACTTGAGGCAGACTGGTACTCTGGTAGAGTATATTTCGAGGTTCCACATTTTGGAACGTTATTGCCTCAATCTGTACACAGAGGATCAGGATTGAGCCATGAAGTTTGGCCGAGGTCTGAAGCCAGCCCTGAGGACCAAGGTCTTTACTCGAGGACCGAGGTCACTAAATGCGGCCATTGAAGTGGCCACATTGCTGGAGGACAATTGGGCACATATGCTAAAGTCCTAGGGGAAACAATCTAAGCAACATTCTGGCAGTCAACGAAAGCATTTTGGCGGGAAGAGATTTGCACCATCTGCCAAGAAGGGCATGAAGCAATATCCATGTGGGGAGTAGGGCGTAATATGCCCTAGGTGTCGCTATGATCATCCAGAAAAGTCATGTCCTTTTGACACATATGTGTGCCTATAATGTAAATAGATGGGTCACTTCGCAAAGGAGTGTCCCTAGTGAAGGAACGTCAGCGGGAGGCCAGCCTCAGCTTTAGCAGCAACAGTGACAACAATGACAACATTAGGAGCAGCAGAAGAAGGCTACTAGACGAGTATATGCTACTACAACAGCTGAGTTGAAGCATGATGTCGATGTCATTGAAGGTACTATTCCTATAGTTGGTTTTAGTGCTTGAGTATTATTCAACACTATAGCAACTCACTCTTTTATTGTCATATGTTTTGCTTTATTATTGGATATTTCATTTGTTACGTTGGGTTACATCCTAGCGATAGTTACACCTTCGAGCGGTAAGACTATCGCTCATGAGTACCTATCAGAGGTAGAGGTGTTGATTGCTGGGCAAAACCTATTTGCCAACCTGATCATCCTGGATATGATCGGTTACAACATGATTTTAATGATGGATTGGTTGTACGAGCACTACGCTTGTATGAGGTGTCGCAGAAGGCAGATATATTTTGTTCTCCCAGACCAACTCATCTTCGAGTATAAAGCATATAAATCGATGAAGTAGGCAAAGTTGTTTTCAGCGATGATAGCCCAACATCTGGTTGAATGCGGTTGTGACACTTTTCTTGCCAATGTGTCTTTGGTCGAGCCCACACCTACCATGATAGAAGAGTTGGAGGTCGTGAGGAAGTTTTCAAATATTTTTTTTTGATGAGCTACCTGGGTTACCTATTAGGTGAGAGATGGACTTTGCTATTGAGTTGGTGTCTAGAATGACCCCAATCTCTAAAGCTCCACTCAGGATGGCATCAGCTGAGCTTGAGGAGGTTAAAGAGCAGTTGCAAGAGTTGTCAAATAAGGGCTTCATTCAACTGAGTGTGTCACCGTGGAGAGCACCAATGTTGTTTGTTAAGAAGGATGATTCTTTGCGGTTATGCATCGATTATAGGATGCTAAAACAAGTGACGATCAAGAACAAATACCCTTTGCCGCGGATTGAAGATTTGTTTGATTAGCTTCAGAAGGCTAAGGTAAATCCTGACTTATAATTTGGGGAATTGAAGGAAAGTAATGACAGCTTTTGATATGATTGTTGATGGATTACAGGTATTTTCTAAGATCGACTTAAGATCAGGTTATCACCAGCTCAGAATTATGGACGAGAATATCCCCAAGACAGCGTTCAGGACTCGTTATGGGTATTATGAGTTCCTGGTTATGCCCTTTGGACTCAAATGCCCCAGCAACATTCATGGACCTCATGAATAGAATATTCTAATTGTATTTTGATGTGTTCGTGATTATCTTTATTGATGATATTCTTATCTATCCTGAGAGTAAGGAAGAGCATGAGGAGCACCTGAGGATTGTTTTGAGCACCCTTAGAGAATATCAACTATATGCAAAATTCTTTGAGTGTGAGTTCTTGTAACACCCCAATTTTTAGAACCCAAAAAATGGTGGATTTTTTTAAATACTTTAACAAATACAATAGAAAAATTCAATAGGTTTAAAATTTGGTGTGCTACTTTTCGTGACCATTCATAACCATACGCTTGTGAAAATTTAAAAAAATAATTTCAAACATGCATAATATAAATTAAAATCTACAACCCTTCATAATTAATTATACTTGTTCCTTGAATTAAAACATTAAATAAATAATCAGAGTCCAAAATCTTTGGAGGTATAGGAAAGGTAGGCTGAGTCCTCGTCGCAACCTCCCACCTTCACTTGTAAGCTTACTCAATTCTTGAAAAACATTAAATTAGATAGGGTCAAGCATCGTATGCCTCAGTAGAGTGAATTATACTAAACTCGAAAAACAAAAATATGAAATAGAAATTTCATTAGACCTTTCATAATTTAAATATAGAGAATAACTCATACAATTACACAACCGACAGGAGTATACAATTCACTAAATTAAACAAGTATGCATCAATTAACTCATCTAAAGCAAATAAAATGCATGGCCAGTTAAAATGCATGAACTTACCACGTGCAAAAGCCATTAAATGCATAAAAAAAATTTTATCTTTAGTTACATGTTCTTTCTTAAATATTGCATGCAATGACTAACTAATGCACATACATCTTAAGTTATCACTTTTTAGCCCCATGGGTACAAACACAGGCAGAAACCTAGTTCAGGGTCGTGGCTCAAACAGTGTTTTATATACAGAGGTGGCTTTGGCCTGACCGAACACTTTTTACCAGTCTCGGTTGAGAGACGACAAAGCGAGAGAGAATCTCAACACCTCCAACCCGATGCATCAAACTTTCACTCATGAGTTTCTTACGCACTACATTGCAGTCTATTGTAGAGGTTTTCTCTATCTTCATGGGTGGGGAGGAGTAATTTTTCGTGCTCAAACAGAGTTCCACGAAGCCAGATGTACTGCTTGCCCTCTTTTTGCCAGCACTTACTTTAATGTTGCATGTTTTACTTAATTACTTTAATGGCTTATATGCAATATCATGATTGAATCTGTTATGAGGATTCAACCACTTTTTAAGCAATTGATGCATTCTTTGAAGCATTGCATTCAATTACACTTTCATTCTCATACTTTGGCTAGCGCATACACAAGTACATGAGTAATGCGATAAAAATGACTGACATGCATCCATATAATTACAAAATCAACATCATCATCATCATCATAACATGATTAGACATGCATCAAAACTAACATTTGATAATAAACAACAAACTTTGCATTTTGGACCCTTCGATCCCTTAATGCATAGTCCTTTAAGCAAACATGTCTTATCATTTCAATTTATATTCATGCCTTAGGGTAGGCATGTCATACCCTGCATAAAGTTAGACCTATACATGCATACTAATCATACAAAGAAAATTTATGCAAAGCATATGTAACTACACAAGTATCAAAGTTCAGTCCTTAGACCAGTTTTAATTTGCAAAACTCTCAACTCAGTTCGATTGTTTTAGAGTTAATAAAAAAATTTATTCAGTGAATAGAGTTGATTTTTTACAGATTGAAGGGATTTTTGTCAGCTTTCTATAGCCGCAAACTGTTTATAAAAATTTATCCGTATAAGGAAGTTGTGAATGTTTTACCGTAGACATATTTTTTTTTGTTCTGACTGTCATAGAACCATGCTCAATCTATGAACAGAGCCCAAAATTTCATAATAGGTGTAAAATTTTGTTAGCTTTCCAATGCAACAAATCTCTCATCAAAACCCTCTGGATGAGAGAGTTATGAACATTTTACTAGTCGTATGTCTGACCAAAAAATTATAATACCGAGTCTATGCATTCGGGTGGGGCAAAACCAGGTCACCCAAATCCATACATTCATATTTTTTTGACAAAATTTAACTCAAAAAATTAAATCAAAATACTTCTATCAATTCATCATAATCCACAACGGACAGATCTATTTTTTTCTCAATCGTTTGACCAAAAAAATAGACCATCTTACACATGCCTTACTTTCTCAAAAATTAATTTGGTAACATAAATAAATACTTAAATCATGATTTTTTTATAAATAGCAAATAAAAAAAGTATGCAAAAATCACATAACATACACATGCACATATTCTACCAACTACAATAAAATATTGCATGGACTTAAATTACGAAATTCATTGTTTTTCTTAAATTTACCGATATTTTTTCTAAAAAACTCGATAAGACTAAATTCACAAAATCTAAGGATTCCGTCCATGGAAATCCTTCAATTTTTTACATAATATCTACAATTTCATACACTACTGACCCAAATCAATATTTACAGAAAAATCATAGCTTAATTTACGTATTTTGAAAATTTATGATTTTATTTTTTGAGAGACTGATTTTTGGGGAAAACATATTTTCAAAGGGATTTTCACTCGAAAAGCCATTATTTTTCATATTTTGATAGCCCTAAGCCAAACCCACATATGTGAGGGTTGGTTTAAGGTCTATGCTTATGAAAAATCAATGGAATTCATACTATGAATTTTGTTTTGCAAGAGAAGTATATATCCCCCTACCTTTTGGCAAAAAAACCGTTGTTCCACACAAGCGACGACCCCGAGAACAACCTTCTAACTCCTTCTCTAACCATGTAACACCACTGGAGTTAACGTAGAGGAAGGAGAGAAAGAAGAAGAAGACAAAGAAGGGATTTTTGGGGAGAGAGAAAACTCTAAAAAAACAAGGGGCAAAATGGGAGGGGGGGGCATGAGCCCCTCCTCTCTTTAAATAGAGTGTAAAATTAGGTCAAGGGCTGGGGCTAATCTTAGCCCTTGATCTAATCTTGGTGGAGTTTCCAAATTACAAGGTAAATTTTTTCCTTTCTTCTTTTGAATTTTCTTTCTCTTTTATATATATATAGCATAGGTTGTAATATAATCTATGTATTGTAAGGTATAATATATACAATATACATATTACCTAAATACTTGGGAAAAGGTTGGTCAACCCCCATGGTTGGCCCGCCTTTCTATTTTGAAATTTTGGTCAACTTGCTTGCTTGGCAAGTCTTTTCTTCTTCTTCTTTCTTTCCTTTTTCTTTTACTTTCCGATTCCTTTCATTTTATAGCACAATAAGAAAATTTCCAAAATTCAAGAAAAAACCTCAAAAAAATTTCTGGGTGTTACAGTTCTAGCTTGATCAGGTGATGTTTTTGGGTTATGTCATCTCTAAGGATGGTGTTTTGGTGGACCCCGCTATGGTGAGTGATTTTTTCCATGAGCATCAGTATGAAATTTTTGAAAATTCTTATACCTTAATGGATAAATTGTTGGTATTCTATTAGATGGAGACAATATCGAAGTGGGAGCAACCCAAGAATATTGAAGATATTTGGAGTTTTCTTAGACTGACTGAATATTATAGGCATTTTATATCGGATTACTCACATATTGCTTTACCGATGATGAAGCTTCTTTGTAAAGGAGTGAAGTTTATATAAAACGTCTAGTATGAGGAGAGTTTTCAGATCTTGAAGCAAAAGCTTACTACTGCATCGGTGTTGACATTGGCGTCAGGGCAAGGTGGCTTTGTCATGTACACAGATGCCTCAAGTACAAGTTTGGGGTGTGTTTTGATGCAATACGGAAAAGTTATCGTGTATGCATCTCGTCAGTTAAAGGTTCGTGAGAGAAACTACCCTACTCATGACCTAGAGTTGGCGGTAGTGGTCTTTGCGTTAAAGATTTGGAGGTATTATTTGTATGGTGAGAAGTTTGAGGTTTTTCACAGACCATAAGAGCTTCAAGTACTTATTTGTGCAGAAAGAGTTGAACATGATACAGAGGAGGTGGCTTGACTTCATCAAGGATTATGAGTTCACGATCACGTACCATCCAGGAAAAGCAAACACTATAGCAGATGCTCTTAGTCGCAAAGTAGGAGGAATTTTAGCAGGTTTATAGAGTTTGACTCAGAATCTCATTGAATGAAAACCCTTTAGTGCTGAGTATGGCAAGATTAGTATCGCCAGTATGGCTGTGATGACAAAGATTATGGAGCAGATCATAGAGAAGCAAAAGTATGATCTCAAGTTTTCTCAGAAGGTAGCTGCGTGACAAGAGGACAAGTCAGCTCTGCACCTTTCGAAAGATGAAAGCATCTGGTATGGGAAGAGGTTATGGTACCTAGCGACCCTTTGATCAAAGAAGAAGTGTTTGGTGATGCACATAAGAGTAAGTTTACTATACATCCTAGTAGTACAATGATGTTTAAAGACTTACAGAGGAATTACTGGTGAAGCAAAATGAAGCAGGACATAGTAGAGTATGTCTTGAAGTGCTTGATCTGTTAGCAGGTGAAGATAGAACATCAGAGGCCTGGTGGTTTATTGCAGCAGATTGAAATCCCTCAGTAGAAGTGGAAAGCTATCACGATGAACTTTGTGGTTGGTTTGCCTAGAACCGCAGGGGTAAGGACGTGATTTGGGGAATTGTGGATCGACTTACTAAGTCAGCCCATGTTCTTCTAATCAGGACCAATCAATCTTTGAAGAGTTTGACAGATTTGTATGTGTAGGAGATCGTGCAACTTTACAGAGTACCTCTATCGATCATCTCGAATTGAGACCCACGTTTTACGTCAAAGTTCTGGGAACAGTTGCAGAAGGCTTTAAGGACTCAGTTAAAGTTCAATACGCCCTTTTATCTTCAGACAGATGGTCAGTGAGAGAGGACGATTCAGATATTGGAGGATATGTTGAGAGCTTGTACCTTGGATTGAAGAGATGAGTGGGATAAGTATGTTGTGTTGGCAGAGTTTACCTACAATAATAGTTATCATGTGAGTATTGGCATGGCACCATATGAGGTATTGTATGAGTGGTGGTGCAGGTCACCAATATATTGGGATGAGGTTGGTGCATTTACTCTAGACACACCAGTGGTGATAGAGCACTACACTAAGCAGGTGCTCAAGATGCATGATAGACTTCGAATGACTCAGAGTAGACAAAAGAGTTATGCAGATCATCGACATCGAGAGCTCACATTCGAGGTTGGAGATTTTGTTTTTATGCAGGTTTCTCCTACCAAGAATGTGTTAAGGTTTGAAAAGAAATAAAAGCTCAATTTCAGATTTGTAGGACCATTTAAGGTTTTGGAGAAGGTAGGCTCAACATCATATAGGGTGAAGTTACCACCCTAGTATGAGAAGATTCATGATATATTCCATGTGTTAATGTTAAGGAAGTATATACCAGACCCATCACACGTGATTCAGTATAAGAATGTTGAGGTACAAAAAGATTTGAATATAGAGGAGCACCCAACATAGATTATGGACCATAAAGAGAAAGTATTGAGATCAAAAATTGTTTCCTTAGTAAAGGTGTGTTAGCAATACCACGGTATTGAGGAGTGTACGTGGGAGCCTGAGGCTAGCATGAAGGAGAAATACCTTTACATATTTGAGTAAGTACAAATTTTGTAAATGATATTTCTTTAAGGGAGGTAGAATGTAACATCTGCGATTTTGCATTAGTTTAGCTCCTAAATTCATGTTAAAATTGGTTTTTAATTCAGGAAAAATTCAAGAGTCTAAGTTGACTAAGAGGTGTTTTGGACTCAAACCAGGGTCTATGAGAGGCTTAGAGGGGTCACGCCCATCCCAGTGGGGTGCCAGGTATGGTTAGGGTGGCTCACAGGGGTTCAGTAGTGACTCAGGGCTATTTGGATCTTGGATGAGTTAGGTTCAGATCCAAACCTGAGTTTGGATCTAGTATTCTTTTGGATCTTATGCTTGGATTTGAATATTTAATTTGGTTTTAGATTTGGAACTTTTTGTTTGGTTCCTATATGTAACTCAATTGGTGATTGGATATGGATCGAGTTTTAGATTTAGATCGAGTTTGGATCTGAATCATTTTTTGATTTGGACCCAAGTGGGATCCACTCCAGGTTCTAGAAACCTCATTAGGAGGGTCTTTAAACCCTAGGGGACTCTGAAGAGGGTGGGACACCCCCCCCCCCTAGTGGACCTCATAACTAATTAGTGCTTAATTAGTGGTTAATTAAGATAAAAGCAATAAATAATTAAAGTAATTTAAGAGATTAGTTAGAATATCTTAAGAATAGAGCTCTGAGGGATCATCCTAGCTAGTATAACATTAGGGTTAGACTCTAAGGAGGGGATGCCCTCCCTCAGTGGGTTTTCTAATATAAAAAAAAAGAGGAGTCTCTCTCTTATTCTTATTCTTCTTTCCTATTTTTTTTATTCTTCTTCTTTTTCTTCTTCTTCTTTTTTCTTCCTTATTGGAGTTTTTTCAACAGCCATTGAAGCTCCTCTAAGGTTTTACAATGAGAGACGAAGGCTGATGTACGTTTAAGAACCCAATTAAGGTAGGTACATCAATCGCGTAAGCATAGATTTTTTCAAACACATGAAATATGCATGGAATGATTTTCAGTTCTAGACCAATGTTGAATCAGACCTTGAAACACCTATCTAAAATTGAGTTTCAATCTGGATAATATATTTTTATGGATCTTTATTACCATGGAATAAAAAAAAAAGATTTTTGAAACAGGATGAGTTTCGGGCTTCTTATGTAAAAAATGATTTGGGGAAAGCTTCTTTCTTGTTATTTGTTAGATTTTAATGTTAATCTTAGGTTATATTAATAAAATATAAGTTTTATAAGTTTTAAAATTTTGTTATATGATTGAATCCATGTTCATGTATGCAAAATATAATTTTAAAGAAAGTTTTGCCAAAAAATGTTTTTAGGGTTTTAATTTTTTTTTGATAAAAAAAGTTGATTTGAGCATGTGTGATGAATTATTTCATGTTTAGCATGATTAAACATGTTATTGCTTAAAGAATTCATGTTTTCATGATTGTTTAGGGTTTCTTATAATTTTTGCATAGATGTAATCATATTTGAAATATTTCTTAAAGATTTTGTGATTCTTGGATGATGTATGTCATTGTTTTAGCAAGATTAGCATGAATCTGAGCCAATATATGTTATATGATGATGTAAATATATTTAGAGTATCAAAAATCATGATTGTATGTATTTTTACCTTGAATCTTGTTCTTGCTTAGTAGATTTTGCATGAGTTTGAATCTTGGTCTTTTTTTGTTCTCAATTTTTATTTCAACCTGTTTCATAAATAAATTGATATGTCTATGAAAATAAAGCTAATAAATAAAAATCAAAATAATATAGTATTTACATCTAGACTTGAATTTAGAATCTTGTTTTGCTTCGTTTAGATCAGTATTGAGGCCAAAACGTCCATTACAACAAAGCACAGGTTTCTGCCCTATCAGTAAGATTGTTTTGACCTATAATTTTGATGGTTCTAAAGACCCATCTAAGACTGATCAAAATAAATTGAGAAAACTCTGGGTAAATAGTAATATGTATAAGAAGATCTTGTAAAAAGGGTTTTGTCAAAATATTTTTCTGTAGGTCTGGAGAAATTCTCCAAGCCAGGATAAATTTCTGCAGTTGACAAGATTTGTCTTATATGTTTCCTGAATAGGGTTTAGTTCTAGATTTTTTTTTTATAATAATTTTTTCGGTTATGTTTCTTGGACTGTGTTATTGAGATATGTGGACCGTCGTAGTAAAATTGGGAGAGTGGAATTTGGTCCTTGTAATTTTTGGTGGGTTTTTCAAAACTGGGTTAACAGGGATCCAAATTTACACATTATGACATGTATGGATGCTTAAGTGTATTTTACATAATGTAGGCTGGTTATGGATGTTTATCTTAAAATTTGAGTTGATATGCTTGCAAACTAAATGCATTTTATGTTATTCTTGATTTATAACCATTCATATGACATGCATGTCAATGAACATTGAATATCGTAAGGCATTATCAGTTCAAAGTAAATGATTACACATGTTGCTTGTTTAAGCATGATCAAGAATTGCATGTGGTTGCAACCTTTATTTATACATGTGAGCATATGACATAGTGATAATGATGTGTGATATGAGTATTTGTATGGCTTAGTGTGAACTGGGTTCAGCAGAACCTATGAGTGCCCGTGGTACACCAAAAATTGAAAAAATATCCATGCATATAATCACATAATTGCCTTGTTGAGGCAGGGCTCACAGTGTGAACTGTGAGTATCTAGATGGGTTAAAACAAACTTACTTATAGAATCTTCAGTGGTGAGATAGGGCTTGCAAGCCCGGGTGCATGTGATGTGAGCACATGTAATTTAATTTATGAGCTTAATAATTAAATAGCACTCATGACCCATTCAGAACAGGTCCTTTGGATTGTGGCCCACTTTGAAGAGAGTGGGGGTACGCACGACCGGTTGACCATTATTTTATTTTGGAGAGCAGTGGTGTCTCCTAGTCCCCTGTCTCCGGTCGTAGGGGGTCCGAATTACTAGGTGTCCTAGGTGATATGTCCAAAATCTCTGCAGAGTAGGAATCAATTCCGCACATGACCACTGAGAGTTTCTCTCGGTTATGAACTGCTCCAGTGGAACCTCGGTGTGAGGTTGCAAATTCTTCAGTTCAATGAGGTCAATAAAATACATGGTATAATATACCTTTCATTGGATTATTTGAATCAAAGTTAGAAACCCGAGAGTATACCTTCGGGTAGGAAGAAAAGTGAAACATAAGAAATCAAAATGGAATATGCATAAATTGTTATTTCATTGGCATGATGCTTTGTAATATGTTTATCCTGTAATATGAATGCAAGCATGATTAGTTATATAATTGGAAATTATGCTTAATTTTAATATTGCAATGTTGCATGATTTAGATGATATCTGAAAATGTATCAATGCTTATTTATGTTATTAGAATATTTGTGTTTACATATTTTGGTAATTACCTATTGAGGTTGTAGACTTATGCCTCTACTTATAATATTTCAGGTAATGAGTAGGCTAGAGGGTGATGAAAGTAGGCTCAGGGGTGGCGCCAAGAGGGTCACAGTTCTTTAAGGCTTTGAGAGGACTTGATATTTTATTATTTAATTGATTAAGTCCTATAAACTTTGATAATGGTTGAGACTAGTATTTGATTTATTTTAAATGCAAACAGTGGTTTGATTTAGTTATTCTAGTCTTATGTGTGTTGTATTTGTAACGCACCCAAGTCTTGAACCATATAAAAAAATAGTTTTTGTTGTATTTCTTGAAAATTATGCAAAGGGGGTTAAAAAAAATCCATAGGCGTTACACAATGAGCCTTGTTTGAGCATGCTATTAAAAAAAAATTAGAAAAAATATATATAGTATTTCAAATAAAGTATATGCTATTGAGTGTATACCCGTAGTTATATATGTGTGTGTGTGTGTGTTTGTGTGTGAAAACACTTTTTAAAATACCTATGTATATATATATATATATATATATATATATATATATATATATATATATATATATATATATATATATATATATATATATATATATAACCATGGGTGTGTGTGCACATGTGTCTAGTCCTAATGGGACCATGCATGTGATTATGTGAACGTTCACTGAGTCTTTGGACACACTTATCCGAATGGGAGTATTGATCTACTAAATACATATGTATGATCTAAATGCATGCAACAAAATAATGTATAATGCAAATGCATGACTAAGTATGCAATATGATGTAAATACATGCAACGATAATAAAAACATGTAGATCACATTAGTAAGGTTAGTTTCAGGAAGAACAACCAAAAATTGATACTTTTTTTTGAAAAAATGAGGCATATGTACCTACAAACAACAATAACAAATATGATCATATATATACATAGATATATAAGTATATATATTGTGGTATTGTATTCAAATGAGATGCTTCATAAGACTATTGCAAATGATTAAGATCAGCCACTTGCAACTTGGTGACTCGTGCTACTGTGGCGAGTCAAGGATTTTTATTTATTTATTGAAATTTCATAATAAACATATAAAATATAATTATCTATTATAAAAATTAAATAGCCTAAGGTCCTAAACCAATCATTAAGATTGAGAAAACAAAATTGTGCTAAGAATCATTCTTATTTAGTTAAAAATTGATTAAATAGAGAAACCGAGCAGGGTTGCTAAAGTGACACCAGGTCAACCTAGAGGAAACCAAGTCAGCCTAGAGGGTGAACCAGGCTAGGGCTTAACCTAGTAGGGATTCAGTCAAACCTAAATGAAGCCAAGCTTGGGTGGGCTACACTTGGTCTAGGGAGGAGGGGGACTAGGCTTAGCTAGATGGATCAGTGCAGCTCAAGGGAGGGGCAGGAAGAGGGAAGGGGCAATATGGAAAATTGGGTGGCTAGGGGAGGCAACTACCAAGTTTGGTGGTGCAAGGGGGGCTAAGGGAGAGAGAGAAGGGGCTGGTAGAGTGAGAGGGAGGGAATGATGTGAGAGATAAATGAAGGAAGGGGTTGGAGGTGTTGCCAAGTGGCATAAACGAGAAAACCACTTGGTAAAGGGTGAAGAACAAGTATAAGGAAAAAGGGGGCCATGTTCCCTTTGGAAAACCATGGGCGAAACCCGTGAGCTGGCCCATGGGTGTGATAAAGTGGGTCTGGACATTGGGTAAGGTCCAGATCCAATCTATAAAGACCCATCCAGACCTAGTCTGGTTGGTTTAGTGTGGTTAGGGATTTTGGTTAGGTTTTAAATTTCTAACTAGACCCCTAATGGAATTTTATATTTCATTTAATACCAAATGCAACTTTAATTGAATTAATTAAAAAGATTAGAATTTTTGACAAAAATAATTATATAATTGATCAAGCCTAGTCAACAAGAGTATGGATGACTATGACCCTTAGGTCAAATCTGTCCCTTAGTTTCTCACAATTACGAACATAAACAATACATGAGCACTAACGTCAAACTGAAAGTTACAATGTGCATGTTAACGTAGTTGACTATGCACATTCGCGCTTTCTCACATGCATTTTAATGGCATTTGACTTAATCAAAATCATGACATGAAAGTGTCTAAATTCATTTCAAAACTGAGTTGTAAATACACAAGATTCACTTTTAAAAATTGATTTTGAATCTTGTTCAAAACCACATCCAAAATTTTAAAATTTATATCTCTTAAACATTTGATCAAACACTTAGTGTACATCATAATTCCTATGGTAAAACTAAAATTTTAGAATTACTAACATGCAAAACAGATTTAATTATGTTAAACAATCAATTCTAATTATATGCTCATATTGCTAATTAATCAAGAATCAACATAATTCAAGTGTTAGACATGTCAAAACCAAACTACACTAACATGATATTACACTATATGCTTAGACTAACATAATGCTAAAAACATTCAATTGGTATGCACTAACAGGACATCATTCTACAAGTTTAGTTAAGGGATTCTACCTTTGTAGCTCCAGTAAAAATATGTGGTGAAACCCGTAAATCCAAGGGGTTTCACAAATTTCGCAATGGATCATTCCTTTGGCGATTCACCTAATACTTGTTGTGCACGTGCAACACCAAGGAAAAAACAATAATTACACTTTGGCAGGAGCACTCACTCACTGACGGAGAGTGATACATGTCTACACACATAATGAGTTGGTACCAAAAAGTATCTATGCATAAAAATCAACATGAATCGGAGATTGGGTAGGGTGATTTCCTAAAAAAATGGCCCAAACAACTCCAAAATGACAAGGGCTGAGATGGTTGACTATGTTGGGCTTCCTCTACAATTAGCACACATTCCAAGACACCTTTAATTGTTGTTGCATGCTTCTCAATGCATTATTCCTAAAGAGGAATCAATTTTCTTGGGATAATCAATCTATAAAAGGAGAAATGGAAGAAGAACAAGGTGTCAATGATGGAGATGGCACTAATGGCGGTGACTAAAAAAGCACAAATCTACTGTACACGATTCTCAATGCTGAGAATGAGGCATGAAATCAAAGAAAAGCCTATTTTAAGTGAATCAGCTAGGAGAAACCGACTCAAAAAAATGATTTAGATGAAGAAAAAGATGGAGAAGGAAAAAACCACCTCTAGGCATAAATAGGGGGCTCTGCTAGACATCAATCCCTAAAAGAATATGCATGAATCCCAATGCAAGGGTCAGCTAGGGTGAAGGAAGAATAAGATGGATTTTCTTTCAAAACTCAAAAGAAAGAGTGACAAAAATGACGGTGTCGACCCTTGGGTTTGAGAAAGGAAGAAGGATAAGTGGGGTCGGGTGCCCTATTGGCCCCACTAAACCTATTACTACCCCCCTTGTGAGCCCATTCCAAACTAGGTTCGGTTTGGATCCATTTTGCCTCAAAAACCTAAATGGGGTTATGAAGAAAATCATATTCTGAAGTAAAATTAAAAGTCTTATATCCTATGTATATTATTTCAAGATTACAAATAGAATAAATGTAATTCTCTTTACTTTTAAAAATCTTATATTCTATGTATATTATTTAGTAAAAACTCTAGTTTGGGTCAAACCCATATAGAGTACCCAATATAAAAATCCAATTCTTTTTACTAAATAAAATCCTATCTTTTGCTTAAACAAAATCCATTATTTAATCTTTAAACAAATCATTGTTATAATAACTCATTAATTACTAATTATATTAGGTTAAAATATCTACTCATTATTTCTGACCAAAATACTTTTTTGATAGAAATCACTTTCATATGCTATTTAAATAAGTCCAGTTAAGCTCAAAACATTTTGAAAAATACCTTGATAAGCCATGTATATAGTTTTAATTATAAATTGAATATTTTTAAATATATAAAATACTAATAAATAAAATTTAAAAGCTTGAATCACGTTTATGATTTATATATTTATTTATAATCTTTGACAATTACTAGTTGTAGACCCTGCAGCCAGCCGCGGAAAGGCGAGAACGGTAGGTGCGTCTCCTTTGCCGACCACTGGGTGGGGTGGGGTGGAGGGAACGAAAATAAGATGAAAAAGAAGAATCCAAAGGTTTTACGTGCTTGCTTCGTCCGTCCGTCTGTCTCTGTGGTTTTCACCAACCAACCCTAGTTCCTTAGTCCTCCTCCTCTTCCTCTTCCTCTTCCGGACGATGGGTGTCTGCGAACCCTAACTAACACACACTCCCGATATGGCGAGGGTCGTCGAGTCCGGCGATCGGACGGTTCTAGAAGCTCTCGCTGAGGTCGAGCTCTCCCGGATCCCGGGCTTCTCCTCTCCCTCTTCCCCACTCTCCATCCGTTCGTTGGCGATCTGGACGACCTCCTCCGAAACCATGGTCTACGTGGGCTCCGATTCTGGAATCCTCCTCTCCTTCGCGTTCAATCCCTTGCAGCAGCAACTGACGAGGACTGATGGCGATCCAGATCTAGGCGATTCGTCTACGAAAGTCTCGTCGCCCAAGTGCGTCAGAGTCGGCAATTCTCCGGTGGAATTGGTGATCATTGTCGTGGAGATCGGTCGGATTCTTGTCCTTGCCGATGGTTTCTTGCATTTGGTGGATCGATATTTGTCTTCGCCGGTTCAAAAATTAGCGTTTCTGAAGGGAGTTAGCTCAGTAGCTCGAAAGTTGAGCTTTACCGAAACTGGCGTTGAGGATCCCTCGAAGAGGTCGTGGGGAGGAGTAGGTAGGCTTAACGGCCGCACTGGTGGCTTCCACTTCAGGGTCCATCCGCAATTTGCTGTCTTCGCTAACAGGAAGCTGGTGTTGTGTGAGATGCGGTTGGCTGGAGGGGTGAATGGTCAGGCGGATGCTATCGGTAGGGTTTACGATTATGGTGGGCTTATGGTCTCGGTTTTCAGAGAATTTCAGAGTTTGGATGCCGTTTTGACTATGACATGGATTGGTCATTCGGTGATCATTGGCACGGCTGATGGGTATTCGCTCTTCTCGTGTGTCACGGGGCAGAGTAGTCCCGTTTTTTCTTTTCCGGAGTCATCGGGGCCGCCCTTGTTGAGAGCTATGCATAGACGCAAGGAGGTGCTGCTGATGGTCGATAACGTGGGGATCGCTTCGAATGCTTTAGGCCAGCCAGTTGGTGGGAGTTTGATATTCAGACACGTTCCTGAATCTGTGGGCCAGATATCGATGTATGTGGTTGTTTTTAAGGATGGTAAACTCGACTTGCACCACGGAAGGACAGGTGTTCTCGTTCAATCAATCTCTTTATGCAGGGATAGAACCGGTCGTTCGGTTATTGCAGATGATGACAGTGGGAATGAGGAGTTCCTCGTTTGTGCAATGTCGGATAAGGTACTTCTTTTCCAATAAGAAGGGCGGTTTTCTCCTCTTCCAACCCCATTTTTTAAACAAGAGTCATTATATGCATGATTATGAATTCCTTTTGTTCATTGAGAAATACAAACATGATTAAGATTCGAGATGAGGCACGCTGATTCAAATATTGATTTTAGTAGTTTTGTCTTTTCCGATGATGGTAGTGATGATGTTGATTAGCAGGAAAATGTTACTCACCCCCCCAAAAAAGACCAAAAAGACAAGAGCATGTACATTGGCTTGCATTTTGAGTTTTAATCTGATTTAGGTATTTAAGCATTATTGTTATGGAAACAAAGCTTACTATTCCACTGATATGCCTGCGTTCTACTTCCTTGTTTTAGGTGGATCAAATTCCTTTGTATAGTAACCATCTTGTACTCTCTCTATGGCAGGTATTTTTCTTTCGGCAAGTATCGCTGGAAGAACAGATTAAGGATCTGTTGAGAAAGAAAAATATTAAGGAAGCCATCTGTCTAGCGGAAGAATTGGAAGCTGAAGGTGGTCTGACCAAAAATATGCTCTCTTTGGTGCATGCTCAAGTAGGGTTTCTTTTACTTTTTGATTTGCATTTTGAGGAAGCTGTGAATCATTTCCTGCAGTCAGAAACCATGCAACCATCAGAAATTTTTCCATTTATAATGCGGGATCCAAATCGCTGGTCTTTTCTGGTATTTTCCTCACTTCCTTTTTTTGTTTTACCTCCCTTTTGCTTGTAAATGATGCATAACATGTTTTCTGCTACGGTGAAGCTCCTCTTGCTTGCACATTTATTTCTTTAAATATATGCATCTTTATAGATCACAAGTTCAAATCTGGTTATCTTATCCATCTTCACACTTCTTTGTCGGACTATAACTCTTGGGTGTTTTTCTGTGTGAGCCTTTGAAAAAGAGGAATAAACTACTAGTGTTATATTCTTCCAAAGATTCTGAGTGTTGATGAAAAATAGGAAAACCAATCATATAATTGCTATGAGATGAAAATGTGCGAGAACCAATTAACAATATGTAAAAGTACTTTTTAGAATACTAGTTGTATGCAATTTTGAAGACAGTAATTCCTTAGCTACTAGAATACTCAACTTGGTATTTGGGAAGGAACTCAACTTTGATGTTTATAGACTTGCAAAAAAATCTACCTTGTCAACCATGCATGGACTTCAGGGCCTACACATGATGAAGACTTTGATGAAGAATTTGGACAAGATGATTTGGTCAAGATTTGGATGCCCTAGAAAGACTCAACTGTAATGTTACTTAACCCACAGATGAGCCCATGGGTTGGATCTACTTGTTTGGGATTTGGCATTATTAGTAGAGCTTGGGACGGAATGCGAAGGTCTCTACCTAGCCGGCTAGGCTATTTGTGGTGGGTCCATTGTATTTGGGTTGAGAATTAGAATGGTAATGAGGGTCATTATTGTCTTTTGTTGTAGCTACGAAGCCTATAAATATGGCGTATGCACTCACCCCGACGCACTAGCTGATCCCCCTGTCTCACTCTCTTTCACTATCAACTCTCAAATCTCTCTCATTCTTCTCCATTAGTGCTTCCTTAAAGGTGGAGCTGGTATCAAATTTGATATCAAAGCATTGATCCTACATCAAAATTCAGCCTCTATAAAAAATTCAAAAAAGTCGCCTTAGCCGATTTTCATGTTGAGCTTGAAAATGGGTTTTTGCATCAGTTTTGATGTGAGATTAGCTTGGATCATGCTGTGAACATGATCAAATCATAGAATTGATGGAGATGAGACGAGGATTGAGTAGATTGGGGAAGAATGAAAGTTAATTCCTCAATATTGACCTTCCTTGGCATGAAATTAAAGTGATTTGGTGGGATCCTTCATTTTCACTATTAAATTATTGTGGATTGTGCAAAATTCATGTGGATCAAATGAAATTCATGTGAATCACAATAGTTTGGAGTTGATTTAAAGTAGATCTAAAGTGTAGTGGTGTGAATTAATTGAAAATGAAAGTAGATAAATGCCAAATTCACGTGAGATTCACATGAATAGATCGTAATAGATCGACAATAGTTTTGAGTAAATTTGCTTTGGAACATGTGATCAGCCTCTGGATTCACAATTAGATATGGAAATTCACTTCTTAGATCAAAATTAGAGTGTAAATCAGAAGAATTGTTTTGAGAGTTATTGAATTGAAAATTCTGGCAATATCTTGATTGTTTCTGTGTAGTTGTATTGATTGATCCGAGTAAACCCGAGTGTTCTCTTGCCACTATGAGGTTGGATTGTGCTTTCGTATCATAGATCTATCATAATTCACATTTAGTAGTATGAAGAGACTGAATTTTTGGCTGTTTGTCATAGGAATATGGCGAGAAAGTGCTTAATAGTTCTATTTGTAGCAAAAATTTGCAGAAAAATGCATTTGAAAGATTGGATTGCTGGAAATTGGTCGTGTATGTTCTGTGGATGAAATTTGGAGGACAGATTCTTCAGATATTGGGCTTGAATTTAAAATTTTATTTTGTTCAAATTGCAGTTGTGCTTAGCTCCAAAAGTCTGATAAAATTGGGTGCATATTCAAATTTAGTTTATGTTCCTATTTTGTATAGCAAAATTTGTTTTGAATTGAAAAATCAAGTTTAGATTAAAAGAAATTGTTACAAAATACCAAAATTTGGAGTGAGGATTACTGAAGGAGTCTAGTTGTTGCTAGAATTTTGATTTTTTGAAATTGCATTCTTGTTGCTGATGAAAGATTGGATTTACCAAACCTTGTCCTAAGCCTTCTGTAATGACGCCTAATTGACCCTCGAAAAATGCAATTTTTTTTTAAACATTGCAGAAAACATCTAAGGGATTCGAGGCACATTACAAATTTAATATATACAACCCTAACCAGCATTCAGACAAAGAAATAAGAATTTAATCCATGAACTGAAATTGAATTGATTTAATCAAATAGTCTCAATGAAGGTTCACACAGTTTCCAAAATAAAAACAAACTATCCCATATACGTCAGAACCCGGGCTACCGGATCATAACCCACGGTGCCTCAGTACCTGAAAAAGATTTTTAAAAATTAGGTAAGAACTGAAGTTCTCATACGAGACCCTCTCGAAATCCATACTTAATGCACAAGTTCATGAGGTTCAAGGCAGTTCCCAGTGGTAACTTACCACACAATTTGTATTTTAATTACTGAGTTCTACATTTGTTCCTCAACCGATACCAGGAATCATCACCATCAATCAGAACATTAAAAATCATCACCTAATGTTGGGATGACAAAGAAATCAACATTCATTGGCACCACTTTCTTAGTATACTAATAACTACAGTTGAGTCAACATCTCCAGGCAAAGTTACGAAAGTTCCTTACAACCATGGCCGGGAACACGAACCACACATCGGGTTCTTGGAGACAACAAATGCATATGATATTTAGTATCTTCACGATCCCTCGTGACTGCCATCCAAGGTTCCTAACCTTTCAGAGGGACATGAAAGAATAAAACTATGTCATAGGGACTCGGCCAACTCGGTGCCGCACCCGCATCGACGGGACACAACGCGGGTGCACGTGCGAGTGCGTCACCCGGTGTGGTCAATGCACCCCATGTCATTTATGTCCAACTTTTGAACTTTATATATATATATATATATATATATATATATATATATATATATATATATATATATATATATATATTTCAAAGTGCTGCACCCCGCACTCGCACCCGCACCCGCACCCGCACCCGCACCCATGTGACATAAGAATAAAATTATTACACTGTTTGGTCTCTTTTACCAGTTTGAATTAAATTTAGAGTCATGCAAATCAACATGCATTAACATATTGGTGCCCTTGCCCTATTACATCAACAATGTAATTATTTAAAAAAAAAACAAATTTTCAACAAATCGTTTTGCAATGCAATTTACAATGTAATATTTCATAAGCAACACATGCTCATGGCCTTCAACGACCCAACAATGGTTCATACATTACCACAATAAGATAACATTGCAAAAATTTCAGTGAACATGAAGCACACATAAATATTCAAATTTTCATGTTCATAATACAACTCATGGTACAATCACAGAAATTTGATGGATGCATATTCAACCATGTATAACAGTTTCGAATATCAACCCTGCAGAAAAAATATATGCGTGTATTAAACCCAACCAGAAATTCAAATTTCCAAAACTGGTTTTGCAAAATAAAAACAAATTTTTATCTTAAACCCAAACACAAATTTAAAAGTTTATAAATCCACTGTGTTCCCGGTTCAATTACACAGACATATATCTATTTATATACCTGATGCGTACCCTGTTAAAGATTGCAGACATTATATATATATATATATATATATATATATATATATATATATATATATATATATATATATATATATACTGCGAACTCTGTTCAAGAACACAGACATATATATTTCGTCTGTGAACTCTGTTTAATAACGCAGAAAATGCATACATATATATGTTCTAGAATGCAGAAAACACAGATATATATATGTTCAAGAACACAGAAAATCACAAACATATCTCTCTCTCTCTCTCTCTCTCTATATATATATATATATATATATATATCCCTGCTGCGAACCTTGTTCAAGAACAGAAAAACGCAGACCTATATATATATATATGTATTCCTCGATTTTCTGAAAAACCAATGACCTGCCTATGCAGTCCCAACAAAACGACATGTAGGAACAGATTTAATAAGCATTATGTACATGCAGATCTAATAACCATGAGCAAATCTAATAGCTATCATGCATTGAACAGTTTTAACACTATAATACATGAACAGAACTAACTACATGCATATACTAACACACATCGTCCTGCTGACATACCTAATTCAGTATCAGCATAACCACACACATATGTTCTAAAATTATTCCTGATCAGCACTGACAACAAATAGTGCACACAACAAACAGTCCAGAAAACTTGGTCTAACATATTCCTGATCATTACTGACAATAAACAGTCCAGAAAACTAGGTATACCAGACTGTTTTCCTCAGTCCTAGTACTTAATTTCTGGACCATAAACCAATCAGGATTCCCGTTCTTTGAACTAGAAAAGGAATTGATTCTTTTGAAAACAGTTGTGCTGATTCACAGGTAACGATTTGAAGTACATGATGAAAAAGAAATTCAGAAACAACGAGAAGTTAGTCCAAGCAACACGCAGGCCATCATATACGTATACACAATTTAAATCCTAAACAAATTTAATATCTATAAACCCAACGTGAAACCAGTCCAAAAACACATAGGTTTCACTTCTTTAGGCCCATCAAAACCAAAACAGGGAATCAATATCCAGATCAGCAGAGAAGAATCAAGGTTTGATAAATCCAAAATCTGTGCGTGGAAACACATATTTGGTTTTTCTCAAACCCATGCTTGATTCAATCTGGGCTAAACACCTTACCCATTCAGATTAATGAAGAGAGAATCCCGTACCTTTGCTTGTGGATTCGTAAAAGAAAGAGGAGACGTTGGAGTAGAAGACTTTTTTTTTTTCTCTCTCTCTCTCTCGGTTTTGGCCCCTCTTCCTTTTTCAGTTTAGCCCTCTCTCTCTCTCTAAAATCGATGTTGAGAGAGAGAGAGAGAGGCACAATCCTTTTTATAAAGCAAGAGGGACTCCTCTTAATTAAGATTATGGAAATAGAACTCCTTATTCTATCTTTAAATACATACATACATACATATATATATATATGTATATATATATAGGTATATATATATATATATATATATATATATATATATATATATATATAGGTATATACTTTCGTTATCATAAAGTTTTAAATTTGTTATTTATTTTAAAGACTAAATTATCCTATTATGGATGGACTATGGGTCTTGGCTGGTGGACCCATGACCTATGTTCAGATCCATATTAGTGTCAGCCCCTATATATATATATGCCTCAGCCAATGGATCCTGGACCATGTCCAGATCCATATTGATGTCAGCCCTTATATATATATAGGTCTTGGTCAATGGATCCTGGACCATGTCCAGATCCATTTAAAGTCAGCCCCTATATATGTAGATTGGCATTAATCTAAGTAGCAAAATACATATATGAATAAATTTTTTTTGTTTATTAATATATATCTTGGCAAAAATTTGCGAGATATTACACCTACTCTGTTACAAAACTGCACAAGTCCCTAAAAATCCCTGAACTTTCATATCTGTGAACTTTTTAACTGTAGCAGAGAAAAATCCGATTCGCACGAGTTAGCCCTAAGTGTCTAGTTTCAAACCTTGTTTCAATTATATTTTTCAATCTTGAGATATAGCCATGTTCCTAAACCCTGTTTTTCATGACTGATAAAACTGCACTCTGTCACAAAAACTGAACCCATAAGTATACCTATTTTTACCCCCTTAGAAACCTCCTAAAAATCCTATAAATTTTTTACAGTACCTAGCTGGCAATCTGTTGATAGTGACCAAAGAAAGAATTTCTCAAAACTGTTTTATAACACCTCTGTATTGTTCAGTTCATTACAACAAAAGAGCAGTCATTTGCAGCAGCAGAAAATTTCTTGCGTATTGTGACTTGTGACTGATTGTAAAATGTCAGAAATCCAATACTTTCAAGGTGATTTGTATACAAGGATGGGAGAATTACCGAAGGGGATAGCTAGATTCAATGCAAGATGTGAGCATTTGGAAGGGATAGTAGTAGATTTGAAGGTAACTGTAGCAAAAGAAATTGAGCTTGTCGATTTGCTTGCTCAAGAAGAGGATGAAATAAAAAAAATTAGATCAAAATTTGGAGGATGCCAATTTAGCGACCTTTTTCATGGGTACATGCCTAGTATGTGCTGTAATGAAACAAAAGTGTGCACAAGGAAATGCCTCTTAAGGGTTTACAAGAATACAAAGTGTGCACAAATATAAAGCTTCACAAGCCAAATACAAAAGCCACTAATGGGAAAATACAAAAGAGCCACTAAGGCACACACAAATCACTCCAAAAGAGATCTCATAAGATAAAATAAACAAAATAATATTCATAAAATGCGTAAGAAAAGCTCTAAAGAAAATGGGGACAAGGAGTCCTAAATATACAACTCCCAACTACTCTATGGTCTTTTGACCATAGAGCCCTTGTACAAAAACAAAAAGCCAAAAAAGAAAATAAACAGATAAAAAATAAAAAAGATAAATCTGTCCCTAATGGACAAGGCCTATTACATAGGTACAAAATGACCAAAATGCCCCTAGAGGGCATTGCCTATTACATGAAAACATATACATATATATATATATATATATTATATGTACTCATGTATACATATATCCCCAAAAATAACATATTTTAACATGTTCAACCTTGGACCAGTTACTCATGGACGTGAGCCTTGCAAAATTTTTTGAAGAGCCGGTTACTCCCTATGGGAAGTCTCGCACGAGTGAAGATAATTTGGTGAGGCTCATACTAATACAACTTGTTGAATTCAATGGGCAATCAATCTTCTGCAGTGAAGGTAAGACAAAAAAAGGGTTATCCTTCAAGTCCCATACTACACTCATGGAGGAAGGTTACAAGATGTGTTTGACTATATACCAAGGGTAAAGGCACTTGTATTTTCTCACTAGTTTCATGGTTTCTCACCATAGAAGTGAAGTTGGAGATCACCCTGTTTTTGAGTCATATGCGGCTAGTAGTAGTGTAGGAAAAATAAGAAAAATGTTGTACTTTTCTTGTTTTGGGGATGGGAACTAGTGTACTTTTCTATAGAATTCCTTGTATTGGGATGATGGGCTATATAAAACGGGTGACTCTGTGTAGAGGTTCCAAAAATGAAGGAGGTGCAAGGACACCTAATAGAAGACCATTCCAAAACCACATGAGAAGTGAAGCCGAGCTATACATACAACTTGCCTACATCGCATGTCATGAGGAAAAGACAAATTGGAAGCGTGGTGGGTTGTTACCAACTCTATGGATGAAACCATGGGTTGGATGACTCTGATTTGCTTGTTTGGGAGTTGTCATTAGTAGAGGTTGGGACCAAGTGTAAGTGAGTGTTCACCGAGCTGGGTAGGCTCTTTGGGTTGGGTCCAATGTACTTCGGTTGAGAACTGGAATTGTAATGAGGGACTTTATTGTCTTTTGCTGTAGCCATGAAGCCTATAAATATGACTCGTGCAATCATTTGTAAGAATTCAAGGCCTTTAGTCAAATATAAGGGGGTTTGGTGATAAAGAAGGTTCGGTTAAAATCTGGATCGAATGCAAAGGTTCTAATTAATATATGGAGGCAGGTATAGTTTGCAAAATTTCATACCAAACCCGGGTTCAACCTAAGTTCCTATTAAGACTGTGTTTTTTCAATGTAAAAGAGAACAAATATTATTTTATAGGGTATGGACTGGATCCATGTAATCCATATAGAACTCGACATGATTTTCCTCATGGCGGACCCAAGCAGACCCTAGTCTGGACTCAGTACCCTGACCTCAAATTTATATCCAGTTTTGGATCCACCTGTGTCCAAACCAGATCCAAGCCGTTGACACCCCTAGTCAAATAACTCATTCTTGAGTTGGCCTCTCTAGAGTTCTAGGGTGGATTTGGATCTAGTTAGGGATCCTGCCTAGTTAGAGATTGGTTCATGTACTTAGAACTCTTCTAAGCATATGAGATTTCCCCCCTCCTACCTCAAATTACTCTCATTCCCCTCTCATTTCTCACTCGAACATGCTAGCTGATCCCTCATCTCATTCTCTTTCACTATCAACTCTCAAATCTCTGCCATTCTCCTCTTCTAGTAGTTCCTAAAAGGTGGAGCTGATACCATAGGATTTGCATTTTCTTTGATCAACCTTTTAATTGATCTTCAGAGGCCCACCCAAAGCCCAACCACCGAAGCCAGCTGGGACTCTGAAAAGCTGTAAACACAACCAGAAAATATGTGTTTCATGGTAACTCACCTTTGAATATTTGGGATGGATGTCAATGAACATGATCCAGCAACATGGTGGTGCTAGTGAGCATGGCCTCACAAGGTGAAATGACACATAGTACAGACTAAGGGAGTTTGTCTTTGTATAGATTTATGTAGTTAAAATCCTGACTAAGCTCCTGCCTAAGATGCCTGGGCTACCTAGGCACAAGTCTACCTCCTGGGAGTGCCTAGGCACCTGGGCTGGTACCTAGGTGGTAGGACACCAAGGTTGATAAATTATATTTGTATTTTATAATGTTTAAAATATTATAATCATGTTTTGGATGTATATTTTGAAACATTTAGGTTCTTCATTGTTTTTTTTATGTTTTTATATTTTTATCTTAAGTAGTTATATTATTTTGTGGGTCTCTAGGTGACATAATTAAAGAAATATTTGCTTACATGGATTTGAATGTTAGAAATGTAATTATGTTTTAATTGTTTGGCTTCGTTCATGTTGTTTTTTTCAGTTGCTTAACTTCATAAATTGTGTTGCATATGTTTTCTATTTTCTATTTAGTAGGCTGACTAGTCTCACCTAGCACTTTTGACTAAGGTATAGATTGGTATATTATCTTAGGTATAGCTATTGGTTCATCAAGGGCAACACGTGGCATCTGACTTTTAGGTGGCACAAGCCATTCCATATATGGGTGATCGGTATTTCAGCGACTATTTGTAGGCGCTCTCATTCCATGGTTTCTTAGGTGGAAGTGTGCCTTTACTAGGAACTTGCGTGGAGAGTGATCTTTCTCCAATTTCATTTATACTTAGCTGGCTATGGTTTTCTTAACTAATCAAAGCCCATAGAAGTTAGAGATGAGATTGTTAAAATTGTATATATATATTTATATATATATATTATGTATATATACTTATATAAATATATATTTTTTTCTTTTTTTCTTTTATTTTATTTGTAATTGAACTAGTCAACACATGTTGACTAGTCAAACATAAGAGTCGTTGGGGTCCTAACAACTCTATTTTGATTTGTTGGGACTCCAACAACTCTCTATAGAGTCCTCTTTTGTGTATAAATATGGGGCAAAGCCCCCACGTTATATATGCTTCTTGCATAAAGGTCATTAATAAAATATTATTTATTTTAGCCTCTGGTCCTTGCCCCTTGTGTGGGTTTTGTGAGTGAGTCAATTTGTGGCTTTTGGCTTGTTCACTTTGGCGTTGTGGTGGATCTTGTTGGAGACTTGCATTTCTTTACATGGTATCAAAGCGTGTTCGCTCTTGACTCTTGAGGATTGCATATCGCCTCTTTTTCCTTGCTTGTGGGAGAAATAAAGAATTTCTTGGTGATTCAAGTGCTCGTATCTTCGTGGTTGTGTGCTCGTACTACTACTCTCTCCTTTATCATCTATTATCTTTTTTTTCTCTCTTTCTCTCTACTTTGTAAGGATGGATGATAATGAAAAAGTCACCATCGTATCCTTGAAACTGAATGATACTAATTTTGTAATGTCGTCTTCAATAACGAAGCACCACATATGGGAAAAAAGATTATGGGGATTAATTGATGGTTCCGATCCAGAGCCTATACTAGTCCTCAAAAAGGTAGAGAACGAAAAAGATGTGCCTCTTGCTGATGGTGAGAAGACTAAGGCACTAGCCACTTATGAGAAAAAGTAGAATGAGAAAAAGTAGAAAGAGTGGAGAATGGGGCATGCCAAGATCATGTCTTGGTTAATCAATAGCGTGGATATTAAAAACTGCTCTAGTCTCAAAATTTGAGCATGCCAACAAAGCTTGGGAATACCTTAAAATTATGTATTCTCTTAAGGATATTGCATATGTGTGCAATCTTCAAAATAAAGTTTGGACAATGACTCAAAAAGACAAAAGCATTAGAGAATACTACAATGAATTGTCCGAACTTTAGAAAGAATTATCTATTCTTGAGCCTAAGTTGCATTGCCTAGAAGGTATAGAGCTCCAACAAAAGCAACTTGATGCAGAACATTTCTATCAATTTATAAATGGCTTAAGACCGAAGTTTGAAGCTCTTCTTCATAGAGAAAAAGTACCCTTTATTGTTGACACTATCAAAGAATTGAGTATGAAAGAGAATAGGCTAAAAGGGCACTATTTGAAAAATGATGACGACTCTGTTTTGGCCGTCTCTAGACTAGAAAACTACATGCACCCCTATAAGCCACCTCTTTGAAAACAAGGAAATGAGCATCATAACAAGCCTTATTGGAAGCAAGACAATGATTATGATAGAAAAAAGATTATTTGTTATAACTGTCGTGAACCTGGGCGCACTAAACCTCAATGCCCAAAGTTTAGAAGAAGGGAGGAAAAGAATGTGGTTTCAGTTGGCTCTTCACAAGAGACCAATGAAAACAAACCTCATGGTTCATCCATATCAATATCACAACTTATGGAAATCCTTACCATTTCAAAAGTTAGATATATTCCTAAGTTAAATTTAAATCTCTTATCAGTTTCACAAATATCTGACCATGGATAAAATCCTGTTGTTGGGTACAAGATCACCAGTCAGGGAAGTTGATTGGGTAAGGCCATAGAGAAGGTCTCTATTACATGTATATTTTGGAAATACCCAAGGATACCTTTTGTTATAATGTTAAGAGAGTTGGATTTATGGCACAAACTACTTAGTGTAAACACCCCAAATTTTCCACCTTCACTCACAAACCCTTCCCTCTTGCCACTAGGACCCACTCTCTAAATCCTTCAGGAAACTAGTGGGTCGACATCTGAGCCAGGGATATTCAAAGCTCAAATTTCGCCCTAAATTCAAACATTTCAAAATTCAATCTCCATTTTGGCTTAATTTCAATCATCAATTTTTGTCTTCGAACAGAAATGTTCAATTCTTTGTCTCCGTCATGGGTCCGGGAATTCAAATCCCTCATACAGGGTTTGTCTTTGTGTCTCATTTCATATCATTGCTTGCCATTTCATGTCATTTCATTGCATTGCATGTCATCATCGAGATCCAGTATTCTTATTTTTCCAAAATCTTTAATCCAAATTTGAGTTTTAAAACTTTTCTTTCGAAATCAAATTAAAAAACCTGGGTTTTAAATCGACATTTGCTATTTGTCAACCCCCAGGATCTTATATTTCTTTATTTTAAAATATTTTTTTTAGAAAGCGATCTGGATTTGTTTTTAACTCAATTTTTAATTGATCTCAATTCTCAGATGAGACCCATATAGGTGGTGTCGCTTCTGGATCCCTTCTTTCATCCAAACATCTCAAATTTCAGAGTTTTAGTTGATTCAAGACTCTGTCTTTTTACTTTTTAAATCTTTTTCAAAATTTCATTTTGGTTTTAAGCCAAGGGTAGTCTTATCCCTCGTAAATTTCTTTCATTTTGACCTAAAATTTCAGAGTTTCAGTCGGACTAAGACTCTATTCATAGAGTTTCAGTCGGATTAGGATTCTATCTCTCATTGCTATTTTTACTCATTTTTAAGAAAATCTTTCGAAAGAAGTCAAAATTTTAGAGTTTTAGTCGGACTAGGACTCTGTTCCAGAGTTTCAGTTGGATTAGGACTCTAGCCCTGACTTCATTTTTAGAAAATCTTTCAAGAACTTCTTCATTCATCTTTCAAGAAATCAAATTTCAAAATTTTAGGACTTTATTGTAGAGTTTCAAAATTTTAGGACTCTGCCCCAGAGTTTCAGTCTGTCCAGAACTCTACTCTGATTTTTTCTTTTTACTTTTATTTCACTTGTTTTTCGAAAACAAATTCAATCCTAAGAGTTTCAAAATTCTGGGACTTTATCCTAGAGTCCCAGTTGATTAGGACTCTGACCCTGGTCTCGTCCTTTCGTTCATTTTTACAAATCTCTTAGAAAATATTTCAAAATCTCTTTGTTTGTGTTTCAAAAACCAAAATTTAAGAGTTTCAAAATTTCAGGACTCTGTTTCAGAGTTTCAGTTGGTTTAGGATTCTAATTTTCTCGAATTTTATCCTTTGCTTTTATTCTCATCCTTTTCAAAAACCTTTTTTAACCTTTATTTTAACCTGCTCAAAAACTCAAATGCGGGGCCCACATACCTGGCACCACATTTGAGAGATTTCTAAGTCATCTAGGACTCTAGAGGATTTAAAATTTTGATTTTCACCGTTCGTTTTGAACCTTTTTTTGAAAAACTTGTTTTTAATCCCTTTATTTTCAAGTTTTTAAAATTGTTTTTTGAAAAACAAGTGGGGCCCATACTACGTGGCGCCACATTTGAAAATACTTTGATTAACTTAGGATTAGTCAACGTTCTAGTTAGGTTAGAAGTTTAAAAGAGTCAAAATTGATTTTAAAAATCCATTTTCACTTTAGTGTTTTTAACTTTGTTTTTTAGGGTTTTAAAAATCAAATGTGTGCCCACCTAGGTGGCCCCACATTTGAGATATTTTTAAAAGATTAATTATAACTCAATTAGGTTAATTAGAGTCTAATTAGGAATGTTGAAAAGTAAAACCCAGCTGAAAAAACCGCCCCCCTTAATTAATTCAATTAAAAAGAGTTTAAAAAAAAGAAAACTCTTTAATTAAGAGTTCCAAATTTTTTATAAAAGGGGCATAGGGGGGTCGACCCCCTCATCTTTTCCTCTTCCTCTTCTTGCTCCCTCTCTCTCCTCCAACAACCTCTCCTTCCTCCATTGTTGCAGCTCCCCCAAGGTGAGATTTCTTTTAGTTTTTTTGTTATTTTTATTAGTTTTAATGCTTTATTTGCTATTTTAGCCATTGCCGCCCCACTTGAGATTGAGTTTTAGCTTTGTTTTCGCTCAAGAATCGTGAAGGCAATCCAATAAGATGATCTAAGGCTGCGTGAGGGTGATTTCCACGTTTTTAATCTGTTGAAACAACTTGGAATATTGTTTTTTACGAGTATGCCAAAGAAAAGATGAGATTCGATCCCTCTGTGGATCAAATCCTTCTTTCAAATGGCTAAATCAAATTTCAACTGTGCTTCCTTGATTTTTTTATCATATTAATGTTTGTTTTATGTGTTTAATCTTCAAATCATGATTCGTTACATCATTTGCATTTTTTAATGGTTTTTACATGCTTAAATTAGGTTTATTCATGTGCTTTAGTGATAATATGCGTTCTCGATTTTGGGCATACGAAAACAACGTTATTTCATGTGTGTTTTCCTGTCAATAAATTCTGATTTTTTAGGGTTAAATCGTGCATATGTCAGTGACTTTTCATAAAAAAATTGGATTATTTTGAGTTCTGTAACTCTGCTAAAAAAACCAGAAACCGAAATCTGGTTCCTGTACCATGCAAACGTTGTACAAAAACAAGTATGGTTCGCCGAGGTGATATCTCCCTCATCGGAGATCCGTTTCGTAGAAAGCAGTGGGTCCGTTATGATGTCTAGTATATTTTATGAAATTTTTAAAATTTTCCTATGTCAGAAATTAGAATTTGTTTTACAGTGACCGTTATGTATCATTTAAGCTCTAGTTCAACTTGCGTGATCGTTATGTATCATTTATGTATCATTTCTCTAACCGGAGATCTGATTGACGATCCGTAAAAAGTCACGGATTCAGCAACATGTCTAGTTTTATCAGTGTGATTTCTGTAATTTTTGAACTCTGTCTACTATTTTTAATTGAGCCGAAATCAGAACTGTATTTTTTGGAGCCGTTACGTATTCACCGGAATCAAGCGCATATTGCCGGAACGATATCTTCCTAACCGAAGATGCTTTTTCCGATCTGTAAAAGGGAATATTTTTGTTCAGATGTCTAATTTCTCCATGTGAAATTTTACTGTTTTTCATTACTGTTTGATGCCTGATTCGGGTCTGACACTGTGACAAGTATGTGCCCGCGGGCAAAATCACATATTTTTAGGTTTTTATTTAATTTTCATATCAAAATAATGCCAAAAATATATTTTTTGATTGCACTTTAATTTTAAGGTTATTAGAAGTGTCCATGTCGATTTTCGTGAATTTTGAAATTCATTGGATACATTATTTAGTTAAATCATTTAAAAAGGATGCCCGCAGAGTCCCGATTCAACTGAAACACGGGCAAACATTGATATTTTTATGATATTCCGAATTCTTAATGAAAAGTTTTATATTTTTAGGGTTTGATCATGTTCATAATCATGTTAGGTTGCTCCACACCCGATTTGGTGTTGATTTGAATCCGTTTGATCTTTGAATTAAAAGTTTTACAAAAATCTTTTCTGAAAATCCTGATTTCAAGGCCATAGTCTTGTTTTCAGGGGCATTTTGGTTATTTTTTCAAAATTCTGAATTTTAAAGTTGTTTATTTTTATTATTTATTCAATTTAGCATAATCTTTTATTATGTTTATCTCAGGGAAACATAGAAAAATGCTTATATCCGGATAAATCCCTTAATTTCAGATATTGTTGGATAAATCGAGAAAAGTTGACATTTGTCCATTAACCAGTTTGCTAGCTTTGCAGGGACATTCAAGACTGTATTTTGCTTTATTTTAATTTATTATTGATGTAAATTGTAAAAAAAATGGAATAAGAATTTAATTTTCTACTTAGAATAGGGCTGCATTGCATATAGTTTATTTTTTTAATAATGTTAATGTGTGATGGATGATGATTGATGCATATTCAAACCTGGTCTACACGAATGGCACATGCATCCGCTTCTGAGGAGTTGGTAAACTCGATTGAGTTCGTATTCATTGCCATAGTCAGAATACGAACAATATCCAGATTTATTATCTTCTTTTAAGCCATAAACAACCTACACTCTTAGGCTATTTTCAGAAATCATTGCATATTTCATAACTTTTCTAAGTATTTCCTTCTTTTAGAACTAAATGAAATTTATTCAATATATATTCGTGGCCATAGTGAGGGATATGTAAAGAATTTATTTCATCTAAATTCTATAAGGTATAAAAATCTCTTTTTCAAAGATTTTTCTCAAATTCTTCAGAAAATACTTTTGCAAATTACATTCATTCATTCATCTAAGTTAGACCGCATCATGAAAAGAGTTTCACAGGGCCACACGCCCATACCTTTTGATGTTTTCCAATTCAATCTCAACAAAAATCGATTTTCTTCAAGTCTTTCTCTAGAATTCGATTTTCTCAAAAAGATTTTCTTTTCTTCAAAAATGGATTTTCCTTTCTTCAAAAAGACTTTTCAAATGTGATTCACGATTTTCAATCATCTCTTTTCCAAGTATTTTCCAAATATTCGAAGCATACATCATGTTTTTATCTGCATTTTTTCAAAGTTTATAGCACATGCCTGATTCTTTGTGCATTTAGGAATAGAACATCGATTTAGACAAGTTTAAGCAAAACAAAGCATAAGATTGATCCTTGGTTCGATTACCCCTGGTTATGACGCCAGAAACGGTTGAACCTCGTACCGACAAGCGAGTCTCATTTTACCGAATTTTCCCGTATTTTAAAACAGAGGCGAGTTATTTTCATAAATTTTTTTCAAAGGTCAGTTTGACTTGCAAAAGTAAAATTTTGCAACGATAACACTTGGTCATCCTAATGTATCTAAAATTTAACATTTTCCAAATTTGAATTTTTTTTGTAATTCTCAAAATTTTACGACTGTATTCTAGGTAAAATGAAGAGATTATCATTTTATAAAAGAACTTTATTTTCTTCTAGACCGCTTGAGCTAATACATTTAGATGTTTGGGGGTTCACACCAGTTATATCAAAGGGTGAATATGCATGTGATTTTTGTTGATAATTTTTCTAGTTTTACTTGGATCTACTTCCTCCAACATAAATACAAAGTCTTCTCACATTTTCAAATATTTCACAACTTGGTCAAAAATAAGTTTTAAAATAATATTTCTATTTTCCACACAGATTCAGGGGGAGAATTTTTTATCAAAGGAATTTAAAGATTATCTAAATTTGCATGATATTACACATCAAAGATCTTGTCCTCATACACCACAACAAAATGGTTTGGTTGAACGAAAATACATATTATGGAAACAACCATAACTCTACTTATAACAAATCAAGTGCCAAAAGAATTTTGGGCTGAAGCAGCCCTAATTGCTATGTATCTCATCTATAAAATGCCTTCTTCTTTGCAAAATATAACACTAGTTGAAAAACTCTTTAAAGTATCTCTTGATTATGCTAGACTAAGAAATTTTGGGTGCAATATGTTTGTTTTTACTAACAGAAATGATAAACTCTCCCCTCGAGCTATTCCTTGTTGGGTTACTCAAAAAACCAAAAAGGCTACGGGTGCATTGATCCTAAAAATAAAGAATTATATGATTCACGTAATGTGACCTTAGAAAAAGAAAGTTTATTTGACTTTAAAAAGGCGAAGAAAGTAGATGAATATTTCTTTTTATTTGATTTAAGTTCAAGTCATGAAAAATGTGATTATAAATGTGACCCGGATAGTGGTCTTGATATAATAGATCAATGTGATCTTGATAATGGTCATGATAATATAATTACTGAAGAGCAAACTCATAGGAACAAAAACTATTTACAATATTCTAGGCATAGGGACCTTAACCAACCATATGCACTAGAGAAATATCCTGAAGTTCATACTAGAAGGTCATCTAGGATTTCTAAACCACTTGAAAAGTTTGTGTCTTATGACTATTTTTCTCCAAAATACAAGGCATTCATTGCATTAATTCATTCATATGTGGAACCTTTAACCTATACTCAAGTTAAAGAATATTTTGAATGAGAAGAAGCCATGAGAACCTTTGATGTCCATCAAAGTCTGCATTGTCCATGAAAGTTCATTATTGGATGCACGTCTAATATCTGTATCCGTAATTGGTTTAGGCAATTGCATGCCCTCCGCGTGCATGTTAAGAACATCAATATTGTCCACTGTTTGGGATAATTGGATGCTTGTTAAATGACTGAACTCAATACATGGTGTACCTACTCCTTGATAGAGGGAGAAGATCAGAACATTTGATCACATTCCAATGATCACTACTAATACTTGGACCATTCAAGATGTTCCAAAAGGAAAGAAAGATACAAGATTAAAACAAAGAGTTATTAAATTCTTGAAAGATATAAAGCCAGATTAGTTGCCAAAGGATATTTTCAAGAATATGGTATAGATTACGAGGAAACCTTTGCTCCAATCACTAGAATGACCACTGTTAGAACCCTAGTAGCATTAACGTCTTTTAAAAAATGGTCTATATTTCAAATGGATGTTAAAAATACTTTTCTTAATGAAAATCTAGTTGAAGAAGTTTATATGGAAGCACCATCAGGTATAAGTGTTCCTAAGAGTAAAGCTCTTCGTTTGAAAAAGACTCTTTATGGACTTAAACAAGCACCAAAGGCTTGGTATGATCGGTTTAGTATATTGGGTTTAAAACTTGTTTGTCTGACACTACACTGTTTGTTAAGATTTTTGATGCAGGTATTCTTCTTCTTCTTCTCTATGTGGACGACATGATCATCATTAGATGACCTAAACATGGAGTTGAAAATATTAAAAAATTTCTAAAAAAATATTTTAAAATGACTGATTTAGGTTTTTTAAAATATTATTTAGGAATCAAAGTTGCTTACTCTCCTAGAAGATATTTATTATCTCTGTCTAAATTTGCTTTTGACATTGTTTTCAGGTCTGACATCATAGATGATAAGAGAGTTGATACTCTTGAGATTGCCAACACCAATATGCGAATTGATGATGGAGAACTTCTTGAAGATCCTACTCCTTACAGACAACTTATTGGAGTACTCTCTTATCTTTCAATTACAGGACCTGACATAACATACATTGTACACACAACTAGGCACGCTCCTACTTCTGTTTACATGAAAACAATTTTGCGTATTATTAGATATATTAAGACTTCTCTTTCTCGATGCCTCTTTCTGTCTACTCCATCTTCTTAGATTTAATTGCTTACGCTGATGTTGATTGAGGAGGTGATCCTAATAACAGACACTCAACCAAGGGTTTTTGTGTTTTTTAAAGTGAATCTTTGATTTTGTGGCGATGCAAGAAGAAACAGAAGGTTTCACTTTCATCAACTGAGGCTGAATATCGGGCCTGACAACTACTACGATGGAGGTAGTCTGGCTTAGAAAGTTGTTGGCTGATATGAGAGTTCAAGTGACAGGAGCCTCCCATATGTGTTGTGACAACAAGAGTGCGATTTACATTGCCATCAATCGTACTTTTCATGAACATAGTAAACATATCGAAATGGAGTGTCACTATGTTTGAGAGGAGTATCTATAATGAGAAATGTGAAAATACAAATAACAAGAGCTAACACTAAAGAGTTCAATAAAGAACCAAATATCACAAGTAAATAATGTGCACAATACACAAACCCACTAAGGGGAAATGCCAAAAGGCAAAGGAAGAATCTTATTAAAGAGAGAAATTGAGAAAACACTATGCAATTAATGAGGGGGAAGACCCCTTTATATACAAAAAGAAAAGGCAAAAGAAAGGGAGGGCATTGGGGCCCCCACTTAAATAGACATTGGACGGTCATTAAAAAAAGAAAAAAGAAAAAAAAAGAAAAAAAGAAAAAAAAAGAAAAACCTATTTAAGTTGCATACAACTTAGATTATACAATGAAAAAACCAAAATACCCCTATTGGTTATTTTGGTATATACATGGGACCATCGATCTGCCTTATGTTACATCATAATACTAGTTAGCAGATTTCTTCGCCAAACCTTTCGTTGTTCCCCGTTTCCACTTTCTATTAGACGAACTTTCAGTTATTGTACCGTAAGTTTTAGGGGAGTGTTAAAATTGTAAATATATATTTATATAAATATATAATTTTCTCTTTCTTTATTTTTCTTTTATTTGTAATTGAACTAGTCAACACATGTTGACTAGTCAAACATAAGAGTCGTTGGGGTCACAACGACTCTATTTTGAACCGTTGGGACTCCAACGACTCTCTATGAAGTTCTCCTCTTTTGTGTATAAATATGGGGCAAAGCCTTCACATTATGTATGCTTCTTGCATAAAGGTCATTAATAAAATATTATTTATTTTAGCCTCTTGTTCCCTTGTGTGGGTTTTGTGAGTGAGCTCATTTGTGGCTTTTGGTGTGTTCACTTTGGCATTGTGGTGGATCTTGTTGGAGGCTTCCATTTCTTTACAGAGATTGACTAGTATATGAATGTTATGTTAGTCTATAGGTTCAAAATCTACTATCTTTTTCGTTTGAGGTCTTTTGGAGATATTATATCTACAGCGGTGGGTGGGGGAACTCTTTGTTACTGTTAGATGTCAGAATCCTTATTGCCGGTTGGGTATGTTGAGCACATTAGGAAGGTTGGCCTATTGAGAGGCCTTTTATTTTTTGCTTCTTGGTGGAAATGGCATTTACAAGTGATCTGTTTCCTTCTAAGCATGAGTGTTGTATTCTTCTGTGGATTCTACCATTGGCTTTGTGTATCAATCATAACTATGATTCTTTGTTCCAAAAGAAAAAGAAAAGATTTATCAACTAGGGAGCTGCATTTCATGAATATGATTTTGGTGCCATGTGAGCATTGTGACAAATATTGAGGATTTTTTGAAAATATTGTAAAAAAACACTATATTCTAAATGACAGTTTAAACTTCAAAATAGCGTGATACAAAATTTTATTAAAATGTAAATATCACGTTTTTATCACGGTATTTTACGCTTTAATTTCAAGTTTTAAAAAAAAGCAGACAGTTGCTTCAAATTGATTTAATAACATCATCTTTTTCAAATAAAATCTCATTAAACATTAGCATTTTATTTGAGAGGAACTAACCAATTAAACAAGCACACTTTTTGTATTAAACACCACCATTTAAATTTATTACCTCTCTCTCTCTCTCTCAATTCAATACTAATAAAGTTTCATCTTTTCCACCAAGAATATGAAACCTTTTTCAAAAAATTCAGCTCTAGAAAGTGTTGAGTGTAAAAACGGTTTCCTGAAATCCGTTTTGGAAATTAAGGACTTTGAATGTGCTAAGAATAGGAAATGGTTTCCCAAAATCTGGCTTGGAAATTAAAAGCTTTGAATGATTTTGTTTAAAGGTTTGAATTTCGATCAAGACCTTGAACTATGTCATTTGTAAAATTTATTATTTGGCTCCATATCTTTTAAATTTTAATTTATTTATGTTTAGCCGATATTTTCCCCAAAAAAACATGAGATAAATAAAAAATTTCAAAATCTCAAGAAAAAATCTAACGATAAATTGCTGTTTAAAACTTTTGTCACTATTCATGTAAGTAGTACCTTAGGTGCCACGTCTCAATCGTGGGCCACCACAGTGCCTTTCACCCTTGTGAGGTTGAGAATTAGATTCATACACAGATGCTCGGAAATGGCAATGTGCGCTTTTGACAATTGGCAAGGGCTCCTATCATCACATGACTTGTCTCGGGGAAAATAATTGTGCAATAATCTGAAAAATTGTGATTATGTTATATAGTCTGAGAATTGGTGTTGCATTTGTTGAGTGTGCCAATTCTTGTAACTGTTTTTTGTTCTTTTAGTCGTGGCATGGTATGAATGTGCATATGCTCTCGCCAATTTACATGTAGATCATGTAATTTGTGGTTGTGAATAGGGTGCATGGAAAAATTTGGGCAAAGACGTGGAAATGGTATATCCATATTTCTTGTATCTTTGCAGTCCATGCTCCATACTTATGTTGAGATTTCTGTTATTTTTATAGCTATTCTGATTGTCCTAGGTATTGTTTGTAATATTACTACCAACTTTTCTGGACTGGTGCAGCATTTCGCTGTTCCCTGTTTTGTTATGCAAATTTCTCTTTTTTATGTTTTGCAGACACCGTTACTTCAAAAATACATGAAACCGACGTATATTTTCTAATCACCTTCTGTATACTGCATTGCTAAATTCTTGTTGTGTCCTTGGAAAAATCTGTCACCTTTAGATAACTTTTTCTTTCTGCTTTTTTGTCTACTGATACACAATGGATATGATTGATATGTTGTGCTTGCTAAAAGGGATTGGTTTTTATTTGCTTGATAAAGGTACCTAGAAATCGATATTGGGGGTTGCACCCTCCACCTATTCAACTTGAAGATGTCATTGATAATGGCTTGATGGCCATCCAGAGAGGAATTTTCTTAAGAAAAGCAGGTGTTGATACTGGAGCAGATGAGGGTTTTCTACTAAATCCACCCAGCAGAACGGAACTGTTGGAGTCCGCCATTCATAACATTGTCAGGTTCTTAATTGTATTCCCAGTTAAACAGAAAATGATTCAGGATTTCATTTGAAGGATTTTACTACTCTGGTGGCTTATGTTGACTTTTGTTATCTGCAGTTTTTGTTTGTTACTGTTGATGATATTTGAGATATTCTTTTCCTGGTGGGTTTTAGGTACCTAAAGGTATCACGGGGTAAGGATTTAATGCCTTCAGTGAAGGAGGGCATTGATACCCTTCTCATGTACCTCTTTAGAGCACTTGATCTTACTGATGACATGGAGCAACTAGCGTCCTCCCCAAACAATTGTGCTGTGGTAAGTTTGATGATAGTATTTATCAGTGCATTTGCAGATAATGCCTTGATATTATCTGTCCCTCAATTATCTTTTGTCAAAGTCAGTAGGCCTCAAGACTATGCACTATGTGTGTATGTTGGTAGGCTGTGGAATCTTAGTATTCCTATATATTGCAAAGCAGAATCATCATTGTCAGAAGGCTGCTTGAAGGATGACCCTGCAACTTGCATCGACGGTGCAGGAGGAGTTGGAAAGTCTGTTAGAAGACTCTGGGCATCTAAGAACACTTGCTTTCCTATATGCGAGTAAGGGGATGTATCCAAAATCTCTTGATGTATGGCGAGTGCTAGCACAGAATCATTTGAATGGTTCATGGAAAGATGCAGCTTTGAGATGGGATCTACAATTTAGTTCTACAAACTCTAGTAAAAAAGATGCTGCAACACAGGCATCACATCTTCTTGAGGAGTCTTCTGATGAAAATATTGTTCTGCAACATTTAGAATGGGTGAGTTTGTGCTTACGCTTCTGGTTATGTGCAAAGTAAATTACCTGTACTGAATTGATGGTTATCTTAGTAGTTGTGGCTCATCGGTTCCTTCTTTATGTTTGTGTTAGATTGCTGATGTGGATGAGGAGCTTGCTATTAGGGTTTTAACATCTGAGAAAAGGGCCAAGCAGCTTTCTCCAGGTAGTTTCATAGGTCATTATTCATAACAAGAATTTTTAAGTTTTGGCCTTTAGGATTCTGCTATCGCAATCACAGTCTAAAGTCAATGTCCCGACTTGTATTAGGCTGGGAAACAAGAGAAATGGTTGGTGACTCTGCTTGTTAAATACTCGTGCGAGCTCGTAAATTGGACTTTGGCAAGCCAAGCCACGACCAGCTTCTGGGAGCTGCACGAACAGGGACTGCATGGCTTGGCTCGGCTCATACTTGATACACGCAAACGCCCACATACACGTGTGTATTATGTTGCATGTCACATCTTATAGTGTAGTATAGCTGGAAACAGGTGGTTGGGTGATCAAATCCTGCTGCGAACAAGTGAAAAAAGGAAAAAAAATGTATTGGAAGAGCTACCTCAAGCTGCCTTGTCATAAGCTCGAGTTCGGGGTGAGCCCTAATAAGCTGAGCTTGAACAGGACAAGTTTGGCTCGTCGACCAGCGCCACTTGTATGCAGTAAAAAATATGAATACAACGTCCATACATTCTCCTTAAATAATGGATAAACAATGGTCTTTTCATTCACATCAAACTGATGTGCCTGTGAATCTGGAAATTAAGTATAAATGGCAATATTCTGGTTGATTCTTCATACTTAGAGATCATAGAGGGTCCACGTATTTTGTCACTTTGCAAATAGAGTAGGGTCTATCTGATCATGAAGTGTGCAATCAAATTTTGAAGCCCAATTCGACAGTAGATTTACTGCCGTAGACCACAAACTCAGAACAAATTTCTCCACAAACAGGACAACTAGTAAAACAGATCAGTCACCATGTTTAGTTAGAACACTTTCAGGGTCCAGAAAATACAGCAAACATCCCAGTATTAGCATCTACGGACACAAGGAAAAAGATGAGCAACTTTACAGAAGAAGTATATAAGAGAGGCTGCAAGGACATTGGGAATGTTGTGCCTCCTTTTTTTTAAGGACTGAAGGAGGGACCAGTCTTCCCAAGTGTAACTGATGCTATAACTAATCTAGTTGACCTCAGATGTGTGCCCTTGTTATTTTCTTCCTCCTGTTGCTTTTAATAAATCACCATCTCTAGCTTGGATATCCCAGTTTTGCTGCATTATTTTTCAATATTGTTGCCCCTCTAGTGACTATTACTGTTCCCAGTTTGTCTGCACTGCTTAATGCTTATTTTGTTCTAGTTTGTTTGGTCTTTATTTTTTGTTTTGTCTTATTACTATTTTTTGCATGTTTTAGGAAGCTTTCATGTATCTGTATTATACTTTGGTTCGAAGATGTCATGGATATCGTTGTGGCGTCTTTCCTATCTACATAGTCTGGCAACCAATATTTTTGACAATGAAATTTCTGGCAATGTGTACCTTGGATGAACTCCGCTCCCAAGACCATTTCTGATTTGGGTCAAGTGATGGTTTTCCCATTTTAGTTATGTTGTAAATGGTTCACACACGGACAGCTTACTGTTTCATGTATATGATTATCCAAGCACAAAGCCATCTAGTGGAAGATGGTTTATTTTTGTCCTCTATCTGGCTGTGGCCAGCATCCTAGTCGTACCTTGCTTAAACATGTCTTCTTGAAGGAGTGTTTGAGATATGATGAGTTTCTTCTTTGAGATGTACTTGGGGTTGTAACTAGGGCGGGTATACCTGACCCAACCCGATTTTAGTGGATCCATGAGTTTGGATTGGGTCCAAAATATAGACCCATAATGAAATCAGGTTGTGTCTTGGGTATTGGATGAAGAGCTGAACCTGTTTGGACCCGACCGGCTTTTTATACCTGACCCAAATGGTTCTTCATAATGCAAAACTAAACCAACCCGATTATGTACCTGAACCCGTTTTATTCTTGAACTGACCCGAGCCCAAACCCAATTCGTACCCGAACCAATTATGTACCCAAACCCGTTTTATACGTGAAGTGACCCGATACATTTTGAATATGATATATCATTGATGCCTTTTTATTTCAACTTGAAATGATTGGTTGGTATTGAGATATTCTTTTTATATTTAGATTTTGTCCTTATTTATAGTAGTTAATAAACCAAGGTTGCCAAACTAGGATGCGGAAGCAGGAAACAATACGAGAAGCGAGAAGCGAGCCTTTTTGAAATTTATAGGATGTGGGAATCTAAGTATCAATTTGAAAGCAAAACATAAATAAAAAATAAAGCAATATGGTAACTGAATAGGAATCGAACAAGAAGCAACTAAAACTTAAAATAAAATTGATTATTCTTATATTTCATGAATTTTTAGTATAAGAGTTAAGTTTTTGTTAAAATCTAACAATGATGGTTACCAATTTAGAAAAAGTACATGGGAAGTGAGTGAAAGCGTGAGAGGAAATATATGAAAAATATAAAAAAAATGTGAGAAAAGCATATAGGAAACATATACCATGTGTGTGGAAAGCATAGAAGAAGCGTGGGGGAATCGAGATTCCCATGAAGTTTCGGAAGCAAGGAGTATCGTGCTTCCGAAGCGTGTTTCTGGGAAGAGCGCTTCCCATCTACCTAAGAAGCTTCCAGTAACTTTGTAATAAACTTCTCATTTGTTAGCATATAATCTTCTTAATGAATAGCTAATTCCATTAATTTACATATTTTTTGATTGGCAGGTAATTAGGTCTAAAATACCAATCATATCAAGAACCGAGTTGAAACCCGAACCGATCATACCTGTTAAACCATATGGCTCTACAATTTTCAGTCATACCCACACCCGAACCCAGACCTGAATCAAAATGGGTTGGGTTTGGGTCTAATTCTTAGACCTGATTAAAAAACGGGTCTATTGAAGATGGGGCCAATTATTTCCATCCAGATACCTACCCAAACATGTTAACCTATATGGCCCCACAATTTCCAGCTGTTCTCAAACCCGGACTTGGACTTGAATTATATCAAGTCAGGTTTGTGTCTAACTTTTAGACCTGATTCGGAATCAAGTCTGATAAGACCCGACCCAAACCCAACCCAGTTACACCCTAGATGTAGGGGTGTCAACGGGTCAGGTTTGGTTCGGATTCAGGTGGAACCAGACTCAAGCCTGCTTTGAGAATGATGGTCTTGGGTCCGGATCCAGGTCGAATAGGACCCACCATAAGAGAAACCATACCCATATTCTATAAGGATGACCGAGCCCATAACCGGTAAAATAATATATATATATATATTTATCATTTTTACATTGAAAAATTGTGAATCTTAATCGGAACTCAGGTCGGACCTGGGTCTGATATGAAATTTCACAAACCATACCCAGCTCCATATATTTAGTGGACCCTTCGGGTCCAACCCGGATTCTAATTGGGACTTCTTATTTATCACCAAACCCTGACCCTATAGGGCTTGGTATGGGTTGGGTCCGGGTCAAACCCGGTCCATTGACACCCCTAGCTAGATGTACTGATCAACATAGCAGACAAAATAGTTTGTCATTACACTTGCATGTTTGAATGCAAAATTTTCTATATGAATATATGTTGACAATTATGATGCTTCAAATGTAATTTCTCTTGTTAGTGACTGATATTGCTTGATTTTGAAGGATGCACTAGTAATTTGGTGAGCGTCAAACCACTCTACTTCATTCTCCTTATAATGTTTGTCCTTTCTTGCTAACTGCAGAAGAAGTACTTGCAACTATAGATTCAAAAAAGGTGGAGGTTCTTCAAAGGTATGAATTCAAATGATTAGTTTCCTTTTCTTTTCTTCTCAGTATTGTTACAGCTGAAATTAAGAAGTAATGGATATGAAATGGACCATCTGTATTATGATTGTGTTCATAATATTCAACTTCTACATTTGCCTTGATATTTTGATTGATGTTGCTGTTGCTTGTTCTATATGAGTGCACGATCCTGTGTCATGCATGTGTGCTGTCTGTATTTCCTTGAACATCTGTATCTGAAGACTTGAAGATTTATGTGCACACATGCATGTGCATGTGTGTGCGTACAGGTTGAAATTGGAATGGTTGGAGGATCTGGTTCTACCATTCATGAGAGTGCGTTGACCAAATTTTTTTTGGAAGTGTTTGAGTCATAAATGAATAAAATGATTTCGATAGAAGTGCTAATCCATGGGGTTGAGTATGAGCTATGCTAAAGATATTCTCATTTGATAGTATCTTTTTTGGCTGGGTTTGGGAAATTTCTCATTTGATAGTATCTCCACCATTTTCACCTAAACTTGAAAAGTCCAAGACCAAATGAGCTTCTTCCACTGAATTGAGCATTACCATCTCAAGTGGTGGTACAAATAATTGGTAAAGTTGTGGACCTTGCTATTTTTCTTTTTGCTTTTCTAGTATATTCATTCAAACTCACATTTATCCTCATGTGAATTTACTTTGACCAGAATCAACCCCAAATTCAAACACAATTAATTTTGAAGTCAAATTTAAAAGGGGAAAATAACTCAACTTTCTTAAGTTAGGATCTTTATGTTGCTTTCTTTCACATTCATCTTTAGCCAGGGTTGTCCAGTTGATGACATACTTCTCTTTACTCGATGTTACCACTTAATGATACCAAGTATTTTTGTTTGCTTGCTTACTTACATCCTCCATTTTGCTTAATTTTGTCTTGCTTGTGATTTTACTTGGGTTCTTTGTTTTTCTCTGTTTCACATGCAAATTCAGCCATCTACAGGTGTTCTAGGTTAGCAACTTTTATCTACTCAAGGCTGCCAAGGATTTCTTCTTAACCATGTAAGACATATATGGTGATTTATTTGGTGCAGAAAAATGAGAAAAAAGAAAGAAAAAGGAATGAGAAGAAGAAGAAGAAGGGAGGCACGATAAACGGTTAAAACTTAATGCCCATTTCTTCTCATTCACACACATATAGCACAAGTAAACATGTCCTCATGACAAAATGCCCTTGTATGCTACAAAGATATGTACATACTTAAAAGGATGGAAAGAGAAATGTACCCAGACTACTAAAGTAGATGCCTAGAACTCCTAAAATCTCTCTGACACTCTCAAGTTGGGCACAAGATGTGGACTATGCCTCTTGAGGCCTGGATGAATTCACAACCTTAAAATAATATTGACTAGTTAATTATTTTTCGTACATGAATAATCTACTTCAACTTTCTCCCTTATCAAGTGACAGTCTATGTCACAGGGATTCGGCCAGACAGGTGCTGCACCCCCGTCGACGCGATGTAGGTGCGGTCAACCCGTCCCTGGGTGCGTTGACCGCACCCAGGGTCATTTTGGTCCAATTTTTTGATCTTTTAAAAAAAAAAAATTTTGCCCTATGAAATGGGCTGCGGAATTAAATTTTTTTTTTCTGCTGACAGCTGACCGTGCAGTGGGACCCGCCCCTTGCTGGATTTTAATTTTGATTTTGGCCTTGATAGCTTCTGTCTCTTTAGAGTTGCCTATTCCCTGACGAGTACTTTCATATTCTTCACCTCTCCCACCCCTTGCTGGATCCCTGCAGGTAGTGATGAGAGAATGAAAGGATGGAACAGCCGAAGCGTGGATGCCTGCTTGCTGCTGCTGCTCTTGTTTTATAAAGGGGTACTTGTGTCCACAACATCTGACGAGCTTTCTTGGCATCCCATGCTATTCCTGCCTCCAAACAATGAATTCACAGCGTTGGAAAACATACTGTTAACTTGGAAATGATGATCCATCTTCCTCAAAAATTAAAACCGAAATTCAAGAGCCTTTTGAAGTCTTTATCCTTCAACCATCCAGATCTTTCTTCGTCAAGGATTTTCTCTCTCCATAATAAATGATAATGGTGGTGGTAGCCTTGGTGGCTATTAGTATTCACTTTTCTCCTGACGGGATGGGTGCTCTAGCCGTAGCCTGGTGTAGACCTCTCTTTTCCACATGTCAAATCCAATAAATTTCTTTTAGCTGTCATCCAGAGTCCAGATCGTAGATCTGGGTGCAACTGTATATAAAATGAAATTTGAAGAACCCTAGGCAGTGGCGGTGGAGCCGTAGGCTTCGTGAAGACTCTCTCTCCAACAAACCACATCAAACGTTTCACTTATATTTTTTTTCGTGAAGACCAGGGAGTTTCAGACATGATTGAATCATGACAGTCAGCAGAACGCAACAGGCTGGGTCGATCAGATTGCCAATCCTTTCGGTTCATCAATTTTGTCCCGTTGCGCCAAAGTACACAACATTTTTGTCCCGTTATAAGTCCTAGGAATATATATATATATATATATATATATATATATATATATATATATATATATATATATATATATATATATTTGCCGCACCCTCGCACCTGGGATTTTTGGAAGCACCCACACCCGCACCCGCACCCATGTGACATTCATTTTCTATATGTTTTATCCTCTCATGAAAGAAAAGATTTGATGTTATTAGAATGACTGCTTATTCAGAATATAAGGTAATAAGGGTTTTCACTTCCAATTTCAACTCAATAATTGTAGATTCGATCCATAAAACTTCATATATTCTTTGTACGATGGCTCTATTCTTAGTCTCAGTGCTTGATCAAGCAACAACTCCTTGGTTCTTGCTTTTCTAGATACTATATTTCTATGAGTGATGTAATGAAACAAGGAGTCTTCACACACCTCACTCAAGGGGCACAAATCACACCCACAAATGATCCAAAGCACAAAAACTACTAAGGGCTTATGAAGAACGCAATCACAAAGTGCATATGCACAAGTCCACTATGGGACAATCTTTAAAGCACCAAGGCTTACACAAGCACAAGAGTGCATACAAAAGAGAGACAACACTTAAACATAATGAATTTATTCATCAAGGAGCTTCAAAGAAGCTTGCAAATACAAGGGGCCTTAAGCCCTTATTTATAGGCAAGAAGAGGCCAAGAGGGAGCTTCCAAATAGACGTTGGGAGGCTCTCAACGACTACATGAAGGCATTTTACAAGAATGCCCTTACACAAAGAGATAAAATACAAAAAATTAAAAGAAGAATAAAGAAAAACCTATTTACTAACATGTACAAAATGATCAAAATGCCCCTGGTGGTCATCCTAAATTAGATTATTAATTATAGTTATATATATATAAAAAACTATATATGGAATTGTACATATAACTTAACAAGTGAATGCACAATATCCTGAAGTGGATTTCTTTATATGAAGGAACTTATCTAGTTTGCATCAACATACAATTTATTGTCAAAATACTTATGATTTGGTTATTAAATCCCTTTGCTGCATTTTGTTTCAAGTATCTTCAATTAAAATACTATGCACAACATTCATATGAGAAAGAGTTGGAGCATGCATAAACTGACAAACACTCACAATATAAGCTATATCTGGTCTAGTAATGGTAATATAAATAAGTTTGTCCACTAAAATTTGACGTGTTCTAATGTCTTCACACTTGTCTTCTCTTTGACTAGCTTATGATTTTGTTCAATTATGGTGTCTACACTTACACCCCAATATACTAGTTTCTTCTAGTAAGTACAGCACATATTTTCTTTGGGACAATAGCATTCCTTTCTTTTATATGAGAACTGCAATACCCAAAAAATATTGCGATTGTCTAAGGTCCCTTATATCAAAGGCTTCATGGATACCCTTTCAACATTGATATTGCTTTTCATCATCACTTGTTATCACAATATCATCATATATACAATTAGAATACATATTTTCTTATTTTCCTTTACAAGGAAAGTGTGATCACTAATACTTCTTTTATAACCAAATTGGACAACTGCCTACTAAATCTCTCAAACTAGACTCATGATGATTATTTGTGCCTTATGTAGCCTTCCTCAACTTTCACACTTTGCCTTTCTCACTTGATAACCACAGTCAGAAAGAGTGTTCTATAATCCTCTTTCATTCCAGTCGAGTCTAAATTCCCTCCTGCCAAAATACTTGTTTCACTACCTTATTCAATCATCCTTCTATCTTCTTCCTCTAGAAGGAGGGTATAGGTGGTGCAAATAGAGAGATGACCCTCTCTATAAAGAATATTGGCCTTGATGGCCTCGTACTCTGGAGTCACTCCCCATAGTAAATCAAATACCTTGCTCTTAATTTTTTTTTGTTTCCTTGGAGCATGTTACACAATCTGTTTGGATGAAATAGTTAATTCATCCATAAACCACACAATTGGGCATAGTAGTCACTTGCGGTTGCGGATCTTCTTCCTTGACGGCATTTCCATATTTGATCAAGAGTGTCATATTTCTTAGCAATATTCCTCTTTTTTGAGTAAGCATCAGATGACTTTCCACATCTCGTGGGTCATTTGGAGATACATAAACATCCTTGGAATACTCAGAATCATGGGCTGGAGCAGCCATGACATCATCGATGCATTTATTTTCTCCAATTTATGTAATTTGATTCTTTTTTAGTGGGTTTCTTCACGTCTTTGGTGCTATACTCCTGTTTGCCTCTTGAAAAAGTAGCCGATTCGACGATTTGATCCACTTCCTTGAGACGTTCTTTCAGTGTTGACCATAGATCCCTTTTTTACTTTAATTTTTATTCACATCCTTACTAGTGTTTGTCATTATAGGACTTAAGAACCTTTTCTTCTACCTTCTTAATCTGCTATGCATTTCCCTACACCTAGGCCAAACTCAGCCTGCCATTAGCCCTTTCAAAAACTTTCTTCATTAAGCTTGTGAAAATCTTAAGCAACTACCCAATCCAAACTAGGCTCTTAAAAGTTGTTATAATAGGTACCATGACTTCAGATCTCAGCAAACTTTTCAGGCATGCTAATAAATAAATCTCAAGACAAAGTCATAACTCCATCACTACTGCTCCAAATTGTGAGTATAATGGCTTAAAAAAATCTCCAAATTCACGTTCTGTCATAAGAAAATAGACCAAACTAAAGATCTTACCACTGGCTAGGTGTTGAGAGCCTAGGTCATGTCACCTGGTGGCCCCACTTTCTTCTAAAATCTCCATCCTAGACCTGAATGGAGCTTTGCACCATCTTAACCAGGTAAGACCTATGTGGTGATTGATTTGATGCAGAAAAATGACAAGAAGAAGAAGAAGAAGAAGAAGAAGAAGAAGAAGAAGAAGAAGAAGAGAGACATGATGCAGGGTGAGGGCTCAATGCTCCTTCCTTCTCTTTCAAACACACATATTACAAGTAAACATGTCCTCAGGACAAAAATGTCCTTGTGTGCTTGAAAACGGACATATATGTGCACAATAGGAAAACGCACAAAATTACCCCTGACTAGTAAAAGTAGAGACTTGGAAAATCTTTCTGACATTCTGTCTGTTTTCTCACTTGATTGTTCATCTTGCTTACTCCCATCATGATTGTGATATTTATTTGCTTTTCATTTCTCAAAATTTTGTTGTCTGCTAACATCTATTTTTTACTGGTGCATGTTTTTTCCCCATGTTTATTTTCCTATTTTTTGTCCGCCATCAGTTTTTGCTTTCTTATCAAGTGGGTTCTATCTTCTTCCTCATTTTACAATCAATGTCTGTTTTGTATGAACTAATATCTGCAGATACTTGCAATGGTTGATTGAAGATCAAGGTTTGGAAGATGGTCACTTACACACGCTGTATGCCCTTTCTCTTGCCAAATCAGTGATTGAGACAGTTGGAAGTGACAGCTCTAAGCAGAAGCCAAATGCTGTTATGTCCAAAGTGGCCAATATCTCTGATCCTGGCGATAGGATGGGTTGTGGATTTCTGGTTAGGGAGAGACTGCAGTTTTTTTTGGATTCCTCAGACTTATATGATGCAGAAGCAGTTCTTGATTTGATAGAAGGATCAGAGTTATGGCTGGAAAAGGTATGGAGATTTCTTGAGTTGCTTGTATTTTTCATCTCCTCTTATATATGATAATGATTTAAAGGATGTGTTTGTTACACTTCCACTCAAGGGAAGTCGCTTTTCCTTGAAAGGGATGCCTAGGAGGGAAAGTGCTTCCCCATGGGGGGAGGTGTGAACCCATTTTGACAGGGAAAAAGCCTTTTGCATTTATTATTTGGGTTCCGCCCTATGTAACACAGACTCTTCTAACAGGGCACCGCACCCGCGTCGCACCCAGGCGGGTGCGACACTTGTTAGGTGAAGTCAACCACACTGAGGTCCATTTCTATCCAAAAGTAGATTCAGTTAACCCTAATCAAGTCCATTTATATATATATATATATATATATATATATATATATATATATATAAATGCACACACATACACGTGTGAACTTAAAACTGTTAAAAATTATATATATACCCTCCCCGCACCCCCGCACCCAAGTTTTTTTAAAGTGCCGCATCCGCACCCACACCTATGTGACATAGGTCCCGCCACATATTTTCCAAGTAGATGTTTGTTTCATCCCCTTAGGAAGGAGACCCTCTTTCCTTTGAAAGAGGCTATCTTTCATAGGAAATGGTGTGACACAAATGTCCGCCAAGTATTGGAAGTGTTTGTGGAAAGAACTGATAAACGATGAGTTCTGACAAAGTTATGATCATAAATCATGAGTTTTGTAAAGACATCATAAATCATGTTTGGTGATTTGTGAGTTTGCAGAAACAAGATGTGGGTGACACTTGATCATCTCATTATTGAGATTGGTGAGTATGTCCAAAACTATGTCACATGGATGCGGCTGCAAATATGGAGATATGACCATTTTTCTGAAGTTTTCAATATGACTGGCATCTAAGGGGATACAGAACCGGAGCCAAAATGGATTATCTGTGCGACATAGATCCAAAAAGATAAGGCTCGTAGCTGAAACTGGCATTCTAAGATTATAAGTTTTTTTAGACTGAGGTGGACTAAATCGTTTACAAATGGAAGACATTTAAGATGCTTAACAAAAACTTATGAACAATGTTAAAAACTTTGTGTTGACTTGTTGACTTGCAAGAGCGAAGCCATTCACTGGGTTCAGTGAATGTCCCATCATTCACATCAAATTGGGACAAGTCAGCTGAATATTTCATGACTTGGTATGGTAATGTCATGACATACATACATATATAATACATAGATATATATGTGTTTGCTCATGCTATTGTCTACTGTATGTACAATATAGTTGAAAAAGCATAGGTGCAATTGTATCCACTCGATCTGATGCAAGGTTTGTTTGTTTGCTTGTCATCACACCTTGGATCATATTTCCCAACATAAAAAAATGATACTTTTACCTATGAAATTTTGATACATTATGGGTAGCTGATTTTCAAAGCCCTTGAAAAACCTGCTTACATGTTGCAAACACATGATCCGAAACTGTTTTGTACTAAACAAACTATGCAGATCATATCTGTATGGTGAGATTCATATAAAACTGGAAAAAATACCATTTTCTACTAGATTATATCTGCAAACAACTTTAGCATAAACACACACATGCATGCATACATACATATATGCTGTGTGTGGGTGGGTAGATATCTATGTTACAGAGACATTTCAATTATCATGTGTATCCCCTACCGATACGACATGGTCACATGAGACTCGAACACTTCATGGACATGGCCACTTTCCTCAACATAGTCAAACTAGTTTAACGCACGGTCAACACTTCAACATTGTGTCTTAACTTTATCTATTTTCTTTTATGATCTTGTTTACATATTTCATATTCACGAGTTATTTTTCTTGTAAAATTTGTCATCAATTACATTGCATTTCAATTTCAACTTAGTTTCATTATTTGATGTTCCTAATTGTAATGATTTAAAATTGTTGTTTTATACACACTCAAACACATGCATACATCTACATGTGTGTACGGCCGTGTCCACATGTCCTAATTTTTTAAAATTATCGTATTGTACCAAGTGTATCCGCATCTGTGTATCCATGCGACATAGATAGGGCTGCACAACAAAACGATCTGGCTCAGACTTGGCTCGGTTAAGCCGAATCTGAAGCTCGTTTGGTTCAGTAAATGAGCCAAGTCAGGGCACAAGTTCAAGCTCAACTGAGTACATGAGCCTGGGCTTGATCGACCTAGTGAACTCAGTAAGCTTGACTCGGCTCGATTATGCCCATTTTAAAATTGTGTATTACATACATATATATAGTATTCTAGTGTGAACCGTTGATAAAAAAAACCTATCAACGGTTCAGATCAAGGCTATATAAAGAGGGTTTTAACAAAGGGAAGGGTTAGGGTTTTCATTTCAGTTGGTTTCTCACTTTCACCTCTATCTTCTCCCTTGTGCCGTGCCCATCCTCCTAAACCTCCTTTGTTGTCTTGCGTCTCTGTGTTTGGCTGTCTGCCATCTGTGACTTCAAGGACTCGGGGCCACTAATTTGGGACTCCTCCTTTGTGATTGTGGCTCTTTGGCTTTGCCCCTTTGTTTTGTGTTGTTCATTTTGAATAAAAATCAGGTCTTTCCCTCAACCCTTTTTAAATGGTGAATAGATCTCTCTCTCTCTCTCTCTCTCTCTCTCTCTCTCTCTCTCTCGTGCGCGTGCGCACACATACACAGAGGGAATGAATTTGGATGGTGAGGTCAGTCAATGAAATTTGTGGCAGGAAGCCAACAATTTGTTGGGATGCTGTGTTTTCGCTTGTAAGTTGTTTGTATTGATTGACTCTTCTTGCTTCTATTCTATCAACTGGGCTTGTCATGTTACCTTTCTTACAATGTTTTAGAAATACTTATTTGATGAAATTGGCCTTTGGACACTTTTTTTTGTTGCCATTTTCTGTTTATTTTTAAGAGTGAACTTTCAAAGAAGTGATTTCAAATAATGGACATGCAAGAAGGAAGAAACAACAAAAATATTTGGGTTTTAGGTGAAGTTGCTTCCTGTAAATAAATGTTCTCATGTAAAATAGGCAGAGGATTGAATTCTCTCTAGCTTAAACATATGAGCCAGACTTAAGCTCTGCTTGGTATGCTCTAACGAGTTGAGCTGGGCCAAGCTCGATACCCGACACGAGTCGGGTTCTAGCAGGCTGGCTCAAACTCTGGTCGAGCTGGAGCCGAGCTCGAACACTGTGTGTTTTGGACGAGCTGTGCTCGTACAAAGTAACCTTGGATCGAGCTCGGCTCGTGTGCACCCCTATGGGTGGATGGGTGGGATCATTGGTGCAGATGTGCATATGGTATCAATGAGTTGAGTCTCATAAGTGCAAGTTGTTGACTCAATCTGACCTTATAGGTGTCACATGGAGACTTAGCATGCATATCCCCGTATCAACTGACATGACACTTCAGACACATGAGGATACTTCACGGACACAGTCAAACTAGTGTCCAACACAATCAATGTTGTGTCATTAACTTTTATCTATTTCTGTTTATAATCTTGATTACTTATTTGGTATTCTCCACTCTAAGGCTTTCCATATATATGTACACTTAGTTGAAAATCATTCATTGGAGCCTAGGCGAAAGACCCCTAAAAGGACTAGTTGACCTAGGCAGGACAAAAAATATAAAACATCAAGAAAAGTAAAAATATAACAATAAATAATTAAATTTAGTAACAAATACATGATTGTAACTATGGGTGAAGTGTGTAATTCAGTGTAACAAGTTGCAAAATTCATGAAATTGTATAATATTGAACATATACCAAAACTTGGGGCACACTATCCAATTACTTACATATATATATATATATATATAGATAGATAGATAGATAGATAGATATATATATAGATATCTATCTATCTATCTATCTATCTATCTATCTATATATATATATATATATATATATATATAGAGAGAGAGAGAGAGAGAGAGAGAGAGAGAGAGAGAGTATTATCCTACCCCTGTTTCGTTAGGTCATTATTAGGACCCTCTAAAAATCATAGTTTTTAGATGTTCTATGCTAGATCTGAGCATGTAATTTTAGTAAGCATTTTTATGCTCAGATGTGTATTTTAAAGAGGTAAAAACATCATCGGTTGATATCGTACTAAAATTTCATAATAAAATGTTCACCTTTTACATCAAATCAATTTGACACAAAGCTTGTTTCTCAATAAATAAGTATTGATAAACACATCTATTGGTTCCAATTGAGCATAAAACACCTAAAACTTTGATATTCGGAAGGTCTTAATGGTGACGGAAAGAAAAATGGGACATTATGAACTCTGTTCTCATATATATATATAGATAGATAGATAGATAGATAGATAACTGAAAAAACAAATTTTATAAATGTGCATGTGTGTGTCAAAAACACATGCATACATCTATACAACAAAAATAAAAAAAGAGGAAAAAAGAAAAAAAGGGAGAAAAAGGAAGAAAAAAAAGAAGAGAGTGGAGGGGGGGAGGAAGATGGAAAAAGAAAAAATAAGAAAGAAGAAGAAGAAGAAGAAAAAGGGGTGAAAGGAAGTGGAAGAAGGAAAAGAAAAAAGAAAAAGAAAAAGAAAAAGAAAAAGAAAAAGAAAAAAATAAGAAGGCAAAAGAAGAAGAAGAAAATAAGAGAACAAAAAAAAAAAGCTTTTGGGAGTGAAAAGGAGAAAAAAGAAGAAAAAAAAGAAAGGAAGAAGACAAAAAAATAAAAATTTATAACCATGTTCCTGCAGCCTAGGCGCCTAGGCAGCCTATGTAGAAAAACAATAGTGCCTAGGCATCGCTTTTGACAAGATGAATCCCGTTCTAAAAAATATGTGTATATATATATATATATAAAACTGAAAAACGAGATTTTATATGTGTGTGTCAAAAGCATATGCGTATATTGTAAACAACAAAAATAAAAAAGAAGGAAAAAAGAAAAAAACGGAGAAAAAAGAAGAAAACAAAAGAAGTGAAAAAGAAGAAGAAAGTGGATGGTCGAGAGGAGGAAGAAGAAGAAAAAAGAAGATAAAGAAGGAAAAAAAAGAAAAAGAAGAAAAAAAAGAAAAGGGAAAAAGGAAGAAGAGGAAGGGGAAGAAAAAGAGAAGGTGGAGGGGTAAAACTGAGGAGAAATAAGGAAAAGAGAAGAAAAAAAAAGAAGGTAAAAAAGAAAAGCAAAAAAAGAAGGAAAAGGGAAAACAAAACAAAAAGCTTTTTGGGGCGAGAGAAAGAAGAAAAAGAAAGAAAGAAAGAAAGAAAGAAAGAAAAGAGATAATTTTTTTAAAAATAACAACTATGTCCCTGCCCTTGCAGCCTAGGTGCCACCTAGGCGGAAAAATAGGACCCTACCGCCTAGACCTAGAAGCCTAGGCACCGCTTTTGGCAACTATGGATCTGATTGTATGGATGTGTCCGGCATGGTCCATTTGCTAGGAACTGGCCCTTGGATTGTGTTTTTCAAAATAAAAAATGATCTTTTAATGTTTGAAAATTAAAAATTTGTGGGCCTTTGATTTTTCAAACTATAAAAAAACCTATTTACGTTCGGGATTGGATGGTCTAAAAGCTGATCACCATTAAATTGACCGCATAGAACACATTTGTACGGTACAACAACAACAACAACAACTACGCCTTCATCCCAAAACAATTGGGGTCGGCGATATGAACCAAAAAAGAAAATCATTATGGGTCTTCCACATGAATCCTTCTCCTCCAATCATTTCTATCCAATGCCATGTCCTCGGTGAGGTTCAAAGCATTCATATCCTTTCCTATCACCTCCATCCATGTCTTCCTAGGCCTACCCCGACCTCTTTTAACTAATATATTTTCCCATTTCTCCATCCTTCTAACTGGAGCATCATTAGGCCTTCGCCGAATATGTCCAAACCATCGTAAACGATTCTCTCTCATCTTATTTTCAATGGGTGCAACGCCTACCTTCTTACGTATCTCCTCGTTCCGAATCTTATCTTTTATTGTATTTCCACACATCCATCTCAGCATACGCATCTTAGCTACACTCATTTTTTGAATATGATGTCTCTTGGCAACCCAACATTTTGTACCATATAGTAAAGCGGGCCTAATAGTCGTCCTATAAAACTTTTCCTTCAACCGTAATGGCATTCTACGATCGCAGAATACTCCAGTTGCACTTTTCTATTTCATCCACCCAACCTTTATCCTATGATTTACATCTCCATCAATTTCTCCATATTTTGAATGATAGATCCCAAATATTTGAAACAATCATCCACCGGTATTTCTTGCTCACCAAGCTTCACTACACTCCCATCACTATTTCGTTGCTTACTAAACCGACATTCCATGTATTCTGTCTTACTCTTACTCAGCTTAAAACCTCTTGCTTCCAATGTCTGTCTCCATAATTCTAACTTCGCATTAACCCCAGCTCTAGACTCATCAATCAAAACAATATCATCAGCAAACAACATACACCACGACACATTTTCTTGAATTGATCTCGTAAGCTCATCCATCACTATAGCAAATAGGAAAGGGCTTAAAGCAGATCCTTGATGTAACCCAACCGTTATAGGAAAATTGGTTGTCACCCCTCCACAAGTGCGGACATTGGTTACTACTCCTTCATACACATTTGTACGATCAACTTGTAAAAAAAGATTGTTGAAGGTGGGTTTCACTTTGCACACCATGCACATGTATAAATCCATGCATACCTACCCCTTACTATAAAAAGCTATATATTATCATGGCCCAATTGAGTCACATGTAAGCTGATGTGTAAATTCTTGTATCATTGGGTTTTAAGGCATAGAATAAGACAAGATTGTTTGACAAATTTGTTGACCTTGGTAAATGCATTGAAATGTTGGGGTCTTAATTTATAGTAGTTTTTTTTTGAATTGTACAAGTTGAAATGCAGTTGGCTGAGATGTCAAGGCTTAGACTGAACATCTGGCCTAGGTTTACCTTAGGATTTGATTCTGTGAAATCTGAAGAGAACTTTTCTATCTATCCATGTTGTAGTCCAAATTGGCCAATTAAACTAGATAAAAGAAGTTCACACTAGGAGAAAGCATGTAAATGTTTGTCTTGTGGTAAACCAGTTCTTTAATGTTGTCTGTATCGTACGATATGTATCGTATCGATGCAAGAGATTGATATGATACATACCTGTATCTTGATACGGGTGTATTTCGTAGGTGTATCACATGTATTGTACGATATGGTGTCTACCGACTTAAAAATTGGCAAAACCGGTCTTTTATGTTTTTGATTTTTAAAGAGCTTTTGAGGGCCAAATCCCTCATTTGTATAGAACATACTGGAGAGCTTCCCACACACCCTTGGAGCCGTGAGATCGTTTTGGGGGCCGTTCTTTGCATCAGGGAGAGGGATTTCGTTATTTCATCAAGAGTGCATTTTCACCGTTTTTTCACCTAAAGAAGTTGGTTAAGGTAAAAAAGTTCATTTTCATCGTTTTTTCACTCAAGAAAATGGGTTAAGGTAAAAATTCTTTATTATGAGTAAAATTACAAAGCTACTCTCCAAAAAATTTCTGCCATGTGGGGCGCTGCCCCCCGTACAATCTTCTGCCAACTTACCGTGAAAATTAAAGATTTATATTAAGGTAGAAATCAGGTTCCACACTCCTCCAACAAAGATGACATCAGATGACCCGACATAACAATGGGGCACTCAAGTAATGAGTGAAAAATCGATTGAAAATCGAGTGCAACTATTTTCCTAATATTTTTGTTTATGTAATATGAAAGTATGTGTCATGGGTATAGAATTTTTTTGCAAACCCGCGATGTGCCAGACTGCCCAGTTTGGCCATTCTAACGGCCAAAGGCCGCACATCAACACTTTTTCATGTGCTGAATCATTTCATTGGCCCTACACACCACCTCATGCGTAACAACCTAGCGGAAGCTGATCAAGAGCATCTCCAAATGCGTATTCTACTTTGTCCATGCCACTTCATGCATAGCCATCCCATACTAGCTATCACTTTCGAAAATGGCATAAACTTGCCTTAGCCTCGCATGCCATGAAGTGCATTACGACTCCATGCACACACTACAACAAAACCTCGCCACTGAAGGAACAAGACCTTGCGGCCCACAGTCCGAAGACCAGTTAATGATTGAACACCATAGCGAAGAGTACCACCCAGACTCGTTCGCCGACATCTAGGCGTTCACTCGCCTAGCCTCGAGTCACCATACTCAATTGGAATCACTTAAGGTTATCTCTTGGAGAATGAGCCCTAACCAACACGCACTCCCATGCATCCAAACGCTACACATGAAAAACTCATTTGCTGACACTGCTTAACTAAACAACACTCCACGTCTGTGTCGCCACACAACGATGCACTAACGACGATACCGTTGCCTATCGTGTGCAGTGCTATCATTGTATGTCATCGATTAAGGCAACACATATTGTATGTTAGTATACTCGATGCATTTTCCACTAAGTAGAGCTTCACACTACACATGCCTCATTCCGAAGGCTTGGTTAAGGACATTCCCCCCTCACCCAAACCATTGTCGTCCTCGACAATGTCGGTGCAGGTAAGAACATAACCTTAATTGATATGCCAGTTTTCCTTTACACATATCTTTGGTTTTCTTTTCTTCACTCTACTCAACTTGTTTTGGTTTCCATCTGCCATCACCACAACCTTTAGCATGCTAAGTCCCATTCCTCAATGCGCCTCAAGTCACTTAAAAACGTTCATCTGTTCCAATATCATCGAGCATTTTTTGCTCGTGGGACCCCAATGTAGTCTCATACACAAGCGGGTCATTCCCGCCTGCACGACAAAGTTGCCGTCGTCACGCTCATGGATAGGGCATCTTTCGACCCTAGCAAGGGCAATTCCAATCCCTTTGTGGTACTCACAGAGAAGAGTGACCACCAATGCGTGCTGCGTATCACCACAAAGTTGCCGTCGTCACGCTCAACTCCCTTAAAGCACCAACTTGCGATTTTGTAATGGTCCAACCTAGTCCTCAAGTGGTGGACACCTACTTGCATATCACCCCAAAGCGGTCCTTTAAAGTGTCTTTCTGTGCACTCGTCCACACAAGGGGCAATACGACCCAATGCTACAACTCTCATATGGAGCCAACATATTGCAACTTTCATTCGGAGCCAACAAAACGTCTCCGTAAGAACCAAACCGACAAGTCACAAACAACAACTTTTTTCTCACACACAATCACAAAGAAACTGTCAAATTCAAGTGACCAAAACAACGAGCATTCTGATCAAGATGGGCACTCTTCTAACCCTAAAACTTGGGAGAGAATATAGAAGTTTAATTGAGTCTCTCATACTCAAAGGTGTAAATCCATCTAGCCGAATTCAACGTGCATTCTCTGCATGCACAAGGCAAACGCCGCGCTCCACCTGCGAGCCTAACACGCAACTGGTAGAAATCTTTGTCTTATCTACGTTCCCTTAGCCAACTAAATAACAACTTTACACTTCTATTTACCATTGACAAGATGACCCATACCATCTTGTCAACAACTTGCTTGTGAGCTTGGTCAACAACACTTCAACTGCTTAAATTTGTGTAACCAGGATAAACCATCACTGTCCTCTTCACTGTCACACTCACTGAACAATAAGTTTACCGTGAATCTTTCTGCTATGATGCCAATTTGTCACGGGCATAGATTTTTTTGCAAACCCGCGACACGTCAGACTGCTCAGTCTGGCCAACCTAACGGCCAAAGGTCGCACACCAACAATTTTTCATGTGTTGAATAATTTCATTGGCCCTGCGCACCACCTCGTGCACAACTGCCTAGTAGAAGCTGATCAAGCTCATCTCTAAATGCGTATTCTACTTGGTTCATGCTACTTCGTGCATAGCCGTCCTATACCAGCTATCACTTTCGAAAATGACATCGACTTGCTTTAGCCTCGCGTGCCGTATAGCGTATTGCGACTCCATAAACACTACAACAAAACCTCGCCACTGAAGGAACAAGACCTTGTGGCTCCCAGTCTGAAGACCAATTGATGATTGAACATCATAGCGAAGAGCACCACCCAGACTCGTTCGCCGGCATCTTGACATTCACTCGCATATCCCTGAGTCAACATACTCGGTTGGAATCACCTAAGGTAATCCCGGGGGGAATTAGCCCTAACCCACACGTACCCCCGTACGTCCAAATGCTATGTGTGAGAAACTCATCCAAGTCAAGAGGTCCTTAACCAAATCTCCAAATGCAACATCCTCTGATCTGCTGGCATTGCTTAACTGAACAATGCTCCACGTCTGTGCCGCCACACAACAATGCACTAACGATGATACTGTTGCCTATCGCGTGTCGTGCTATCACTTCATGTCACCGATCAAGCTAACGCACACTGCACATTCCTACACTCGATCCATTTTCCAGTCAGTAGCACTCCACACTGCACATGCCCACTTTCGAAGGCTCGGTCCGAGATAGCACGAGTCTTGTGACATGTTCTTAATTGCCATATATTTAATATTTTGCATTGTTCCTGTGAGATAGTTGATGTTTGATGATGTCTTATGCAGCTCATAGAGACATAAATGCTTCATATGTGATTTTATGGTTGCATTTTTTGCATTTCATTATTGTTTCGTGATTATGATTTTTTAGAATTTTATTTATTTTTTATGATTTTTTTTTTCAAAATTTACCATTTTTTCTATATGATACAGTACATATATTATTTTGGGCCCAATCGATATGGGTTATGATACGATACCTATAACCTTGCTTTATATAGTTCATGCATTTATTTATTGATGTGTATTTATGTTCATGTATAAGACCAGAAACCAATGTTGTAAATAGCATTGAGGCATAGCGAGGTATAAGACCCGCTCATGAAGCGAGGCATAAGCTTCACAAATAATATTAAAAAAATGATTAATTAATTGATTGGTCAATTTTTTAATATAAAAAGTAATATGTTAATTAATTAGGCAGACGAAGAAGAAGAAGAAGATCAGTAGAAGGAGGAGGAGAAGAACGTAAGAAAAATAAGACCGACAAAGGAAGATGGAAGAGGAGAACAAGAACAAAATAAGGAGAGAGAGAGTAATACCAGTAGAGGTGAGAGAGAGAGAGAGCACGAGAGATTCTTATTTTCCTTTTTCTTCTTCTTCTTGCTCTACCGAGAGAGAGGGGGAGTGCCTTATCGGGCCTCCTCCTTTTCTTTTAAAGAGAGGAAAACGAGGCGTGCGCCTCAACCTTGAGGCGTACACCTCAAGGCCCATTAGGCACACACCTCATAGTGACTTGCACTTTATTAGTGCGTCTCGAGGAACAAAAGGCCTCGCCTAGCCTCAAGGTGCGCTTTTCACATCACTGCTAGAAATATATGTGTGCATTTGCTTGATGTTGAAAACAATAATGATCAGATGTAGAATATCTTCTAGCAAAAAATTTAATATGAAAGACTTTCAATAATTGGAAAATGAGTGAAAGCAAAAGCGGTGAGACTTGTTGAAATTGAATATATTGAAGCTTATAGTTAAGCCTGCTCCTATGCGCTATTGAAACATTTGGGGTGTGTTCGACACCTTAACTCACACTCTGATTTGGAATCAGAATGATTTTAAATCATTCTGATTCCAAATCCCGAGGCAACCCGTGAGATTTGAAATCTCATGGGTTTGCCGTGATTTCAAATTATTCGAAATCACGGATGCCTGAAATCTCATGTTCGGAAGAACATGGAGATTTTAGGGCTTTTAGAATTGCTTTCTCAGGTTCCCTTGAGAAAGCAATTCTGTTGGAACGAACTGAACATGCCTTGTAGTCTTTCTAGTGAACGTTGTTAGTACCTGTTAAATATGGAAATTTATGGAAGAAAACAAAAGGTTAAATGCATAATAAAATGTAAGTGTATCCACATTTTACACTTCGTTTAGAACTTTAACATTTTGTCCATGCATGATTTGAGAAGTTTGTTCAAGTGAATGCTTTGAGTGCCTTTATCCTCCTTCACTGTGAGTCGGCAATAAAAATATAGGTTTATCACTCTAAAATTTGCCTTTGGTCCTTGTTGAGGCTTCTCTTTATGTTGCTTGTCTTTAGGAAATTGGGGCATGTGCTTCTTCACTCTTGGTAATAAAATCACTGACTTATTCTTATGAAGTTAGAAAAGTTTCGATTTCTTAAGAGTTACTTACACATGATGTTATTTTCGTATAATGATCTTGTTTTTATGTTATGTGTTGCTTGTTAAGATATATGTAGCGTTTGCCTATGTTATTGTTTTTGTCTTCTATATACCGAAGTACACTTAATTGTACTCTAGGTATTTTCTTTCTTTCCTTCTTTTGATGTGTATTCTTGTACATTTAATTTGAGTTCTATTCAAGCTATACTTTAGGTATACATTTTATGTATTTTAGGATATATATACTCCAGGTATACCTATTAGATTAGTAAGTGTACTTATGGTATACTTTAGGTTAGATTAGGTTTTTTGGTCATTTTTAAAACACCTAAATATTTTATTTTTGTATTTATTTATTTTTTATTTATTTTTGGGGTCATTTTTTGAATGACCAACTAGTCGTTGGGGTTTGTATCAAATTAGCCATTATGTCTTCCTCTATATATTAATCATCCTTTTGTTGTTTAAGTGAGAGAGGATGGATGTACATATGTTGTGTTTGAGTGTTTTGTAGTGAGATTCACTTGTAAATTTTGTTTATTTTGTTATTAATAAAAAATATTTATTTTATTTCTTGGTGTTCTTGTGAATGTATAATTGTTATTTTTTTTGGTTAAATAAATTATGTTTGTGCTTTAGTTTCTTTTTTGGGTCTTTTGGTTGTCTTGGGTTCTGTGCAACTTGGTGACAGTGCTTAGTTTTCTTTCCCATCTTGTAGTGCAATGAAACATATGCAGTATAACATGGTGCCTGCGTATTGATGGTACAAAGTGAGATTTGATTCTCTGTTAATGTTAAAATTTAGGGCATGTTTGGTAAGGTCTCATGAGATTCAGACTCATGTAAATGAGAAAATGAATCTCATTTACACAGCTAACCAAACATCAGAAAATGATCCAGGGGAAACTTGAATGTGTTTTGGGATCAAATTTGGTATGAATTTAGTCACATCTCATGTGATTACAAATCACATATTCCACGTGATTTGGATTTGTATGACTCCAAATCAGGGTTTGGTAAATTAAAAAAATATAATTACATTTCCACTTCCCTTTCGATTCCTATTTGCTTCCCACTCGAATCCTAAGTCGCTTCCTTCTTCGTTCCCCCTTCGAATTCTGGTTCGCTTCATAGGTCGTTTCCGCTTCGCTTCTCTTCTCGCTTTCGACATGATTCTTGGTTCGCTTCTAAGTCGTCTCGCGCTTCCTGCTTCCTAAAATTTTAAAAGTGTCTCGCTTCCACTTCAAGAATCGCTTTCCGCTCCCACTTATTCTATTGGCAACTCTGCTCCAAATCACATGCGCTTCCAAATCACATGAGTTGCTACTGAACAGGTCCTTAATATTCTCAGTTTCTGTCCACTTCCCTTAAGGAATTTGCTGGTTGAACTGCGAATAGTATGGGGAGTATATTTATAGCTTTTGGTTTGCCTAATGCTTCCTGAGGTTGCTGGTACATTCAACTGGCTATCTAATTGCACCACATGTTCCTGTGGACACGTTCCCTAGTTTCCTTACATTGCTTATTTCAAAATTGTCTACTGTACAATTTGTTTGAAATTCTGAGCCTTCTGGATTCTTTCTATGGGTTATCCCCTAAACAAATTCTATTTCTATTTGTCAAGTTTTATTTCGCCTATAATGCATTTAATGAGACATTTATTGTCCATACGAAACAAATAGTTTTCCGTGCTACTAAAATGCTCACTTTTTTCATTGCTTGTTTCAGGCAATTTTATATAGAAAATTGGGACATGAAGCATTCGTACTCCAAATTTTGGCCTTGTGAGTTACATGTGGATATTTATGTAATTAGAATCTCTTATGTTCTTTGATTTTGATTGAGGATAATAACAGTGTAAAGAATCTTATGGAAGCAAGGTCCATAGCATTGTCAGGGCAGTTGTCATTTCTCAAATTTTTTTAATTTTAGGTTGTGCCTGTGCTTTGTACCATCTTATACTACATAACTTGTGTGCTTTGGGAATTCATGTAGAAAACTGGAAGATAGTGAAGCTGCAGAGCGATATTGTGTTGAGATTGGTAGACCGGATGCATATATGCAGTATGTTTTCTTGTTTCATGCTTTGTGAAATAATTTACGTTAAATTTTGTCTAGAATCTGTATTAAGCAACCTCCATGTAGCAGGCTGCTTGACATGTATTTGGATCCACAAAATGGAAAGGAACCCATGTTTAAGGCTGCTGTGCGTCTTCTTCATAATCATGGCGAATCCCTAGATCCCCTGCAAGTGTTAGAGGTAACCTTTGTCATTAAATTGTGTCGATTACTGTTAACCTTTTTCTCATGTCCATTTTACATTGTTCTTTTTATTTCTATTATCTCTGTCTCTCAGATCAATCTTTCTCTTTTCTTCACAAGGCATTCCTTTTCACCACTTTTAATTTATGAGTGCAATGCATTTTTGTCAAAAATAATGAGATTGTATGATAGTAAAACTTTTCAGCTAATGATTTGGGTTTTCTTCCTGTATCTTTCATAAGTGCACATATACAGTATCTGGAAGGACCAACTAGTTATTCCTGGGAGGAACCTTAGGCTAGTAGACACAAAGAAGAAGGTATCTTCTTTTACAATGTGCGGAATGCTTAAAAGATATCCTGAAATGTCGGTTATACTGACCCAGTCTCCCTGCTGCAAATTTCGCCACCCAAATAACCAACTTAAGTGCTGGTGTCGCATATCCATGACTAATGATGACTGTCAAGCTTAAAGGCATGGAGAAGGGGGGGACTTAATCTATGATGATAACCAGAAGAGCTTGCTTTTATAAATATCCCTTCCTGAATAACCAGCCTAAAGAGCTTACAAATCATATATCCATGGCTAACCCAAATTCAAATGCACAAGGGGGCACCTGCACACCTGAACTTGTGGTCTCAAATGTGCTACCATTATTATGGGACTAGGATATAATTTGTGTTGAAAGCTGTACGGTAAACTAGAGAAGAAGTGACTTCTTTCACGCTAATATATGCAGTCAAGGGTGTGAGGTACATCTAGGCATCACCTTGGATTCCAAAATGGAGAAGAGGACAGAATGAACTAATACTGAGAGGATAAAAGATCAAGAAACTTAGCTCTTTGCATCATGACTTTGATGATTATAATAATAATGATGATATTATTGTTGCATGAGTTGACTTGGGGTCTACCTGTCAGAAATATCCACCTGCAAGGGTTAGAGATGAGGTAAAGAGAGAAGAGAGAGAAGAGAGGGGTCGACGTCTATAGGGTTTCCCTCTTTTATTATTTATAAGTGTTGTACATAGTATGACATTACACAAGAAGTAAAAACAAATTACAAACATGCCACCGCCCACACATCCCAAGATGAATCCTTGGAATGTGGTGCGGGTCGGATCCATGATCCAAAACTAACAACCTCCCTCAAGTTGAGTATGGTCTTTGATCATGCTCAACTTGTCTTTGAGTGCCCAAAACTGATGAGTGGATAATCCCTTGGTAAAGATGTCAGCAACTTGCATATCTGACCGAACATATGCAGGTTCAATTTCTTTTTCTTCCACCTTTTTCCTAACAAAATGTTGATCGATCTCGATATGCTTCGTGCGACAATGAAGGATGAGATTGAAGGCAATATTAATAGCACTCTGATTATCGCAAAGAAGCATAGAGGACGAGATCGGTTCTTGTAATTCTTGCAGTAGATGTCTCACCCATGTAACATCGGTTGTTTCTGCTGCCATTGCACGATATTCTGCTTCAGTACTAGATCGCGCCACTGCCTTTTGCTTCTTGCTACTCCATGTTACAATATTATTGCCGATAAGAATGCAATACCCCGAAACTGATCTGCGCTCGTCAGGATCACCCGCCCAGTCCGCGTCTGTGTAGGTGAATAGTCGATGCCCTGACATATAAGTTGTGTCCTTGGTGTACATCAAGCCATCTCCAATCGTACCCTTTAAATACCGAAGGATCCTTTTTACTCCTTCCATATGTACATCTGTAGGAGCATGCATAAACTGTGAAGCCTGATTGACAGAGTATGCTATGTCAGGCCTAGTGAATGTTAAGTATTCTAACATCCCTACAACTCGACGATACAAAGTAGGATCATGATAAGTAGTGCCTTCTTTAGCACTTAGCTTATGATTTAGAAGGCAAGGTGTGCTAATTGGTTTACAATTCTCCATCCCTGTAGCAAGTAAAATATCAATGGTGTACTTATGTTGGCTCAATGTAATAGTCTCATGTCGACTATCAACTTCCACACCCAAAAAATATCGCAAGGGACCCAAGTCTTTCATCTTGAATTTAGCCATCAGCATAGACTTAACCCAAGATATGTGAACCTCATCACTCCCGGTAATAATGATGTCATCAACATATATAAGCATCCAAACAATAGCTGAATCACTTTTGAATATGAACAATGAATGATCTAGAACACTTTTAGTGAACCCATGATGCTGGATCTCCGTGGAAAAACTCTCAAACCAAGATCGAGAGGCTTGTTTCAAGCCATAAAGAGAGCGTCGAAGTTTACATACCCAATTGGATGAATCATGCATACTATAACCAGGTGGTTGCTCCATGTAAACTTCTTCCTTTAGTTCACCATGCAAAAAGGCATTTTTAACATCAAGTTGACTGAGTGACTATCCATGTTGTAATGCCAATGCAATGATAATCTTGATGGTGCCCAATTTTACTATTGGGCTGAACGTTTCATCGTAGTCCTGCCCATACTGCTGTGTGAAGCCTCGTGCGACCAGACGAGCTTTATAGCGCTCAACACTGCCATCCGGTTTGTGCTTGATCTTGTACACCCATTTGGACCCTACAACATTCTTATTATTTGGCCTTGGTACAATTTCCCATGTATTGCATTCATGCAATGCTTCCATTTCCTCATTCATCGCCTCTACCCAGGCACGGGAATGTACAACATCATGAAAGGAGGAAGGTTCTGTTTCTTTGGACACTCTGGTTAGAAATGTTTGAAAATCCAAAGAGAAATTGTTATAACTTACCCAGCGATCTATAGGATGTCTAATCCGAGTGGAATGTCGTAGAGGAGTCTCATCATTGACTGGATGAGCTCTACGAGAATAAACAAGACCAGAAAAACGTGAGGATGTTGTTGTAGGAGGAATGTCTTCCATATGCGGTTCCACATCGAAAGTATAGGGTTCATTGTCTGTCAATAAAGATGAATCCTCATAAGGCAACAAGTCATATAAAAGTGAGTCACTGAGCCAAGGATCATAACTGTCCTGTGTATCTGTGGAAGACGAACCCAGAGTGTCAAAATTTTCATCATCAAAAACAACATTTCTAGATACCCGAATTTTGCCTGTATGAGGATCATAACACCTGTATCCCTTATAGTCATCTGCATACCCAAGAAACTTGCACTGTACAGCTCTGTCTTGAAACTTATTTCTCAATGAATGATCAATGTGAACATAACATACACAACCAAAAGGATGTAGTTCTTCATATGATGAATGACAATTATAAAGAACAAAATATGGAGAATTATCTTTAAGGATGGTCATGGGCAACCTGTTGATAATGTAAACAACTGTATGGAAAGCCTCGGTCCAAAGAGAGAAGGGAATACCCACAGTGTGCATCATGCTCAAGGCTGTCTCAACAATATGCCTGTGTTTTCTCTCAGCTACTCCATTTTGTTGAGGGGTATGAGGGCAAGAAATGTTACGTGTAATGCTATGCTCCTTCAAATATTCACTAAAATCATGGGATATGTATTCTCCCCCCCATCACACTGGAAATATACAACATTGGTATTGAATTGGTTTTGGACTAGTGCATGAAACTGTTTGAACAACTTGAAAACTTCATGTTTGTTTTTAATGAAGTAAATCCAACTAAATCGAGTGTAAGAATCAAGAAAGAGTACATAGTATCGAGATCCAGAAAGAGAGGCAATGGGCGCAGGACCCCAAACATCTGAGCATATAATCTCAAAAGGCTTTGTTGCTCTTTTATTGATATTATGAAAAGGAAGTACATGACTTTTGCATAAATGACAACTTGGACATTTTGACTCTAAACTGACTGCGGGTATTAGACCTTTAGCAAACAACTTGTCAAGAAAAACTTGACTATAATGACCCAAACGAAGATGCCATAAGTCTGACTTATTAAGTTCAAGACTCTAGATGAAGAACTATGATCTGTGGATCGACTCAAAAATGTTGGAAAGGAAGGAGCTGAAGAAGCCACGGCTACGGAAGACGACGTCTTCAAAGGCACATGAGATTCTTTAAAGACGTACATGTTCCCGCGCCGTTCACCTTTAGCGAGCATCTTCTTGGTGTGAAGATCCTTAAGATAAACAGGAGTAAATTCAACGGAAGAATTTGTTTCATCAACTAATTTAGACACAAATAGAATATTCTTTTGAATAACAGCTGTGAGTAAGACATTTGACAAGGGCAATTGAGATTCAGGCAAAGAAAGGGAGACATTTCCAGTGTGAGAGATGAGGTGGTGAGATCCATTTCCTATGACTATAGTGCCATTTCTAGTGTAAGGAGTCAAGTGAGAAAATTTACCTGCATCAGAAGTAACATGTGCTGCTGCCCCTGAATCAATATACCATATACCATCATCATTTTGACGCAAGTTCATCTGATTGAAAGTAGTCATAAGGATATTTTGTACGTCCTGTGGAAGAACCTATTCCTGAGGAGTGCGTGCAAACGTTTGAGTTGCCCTCTGCCCTGACCTCCCTGTTTTGTTCCGGTTCTGAGGATTGTACCAACAATTTGCTTTAACATGTCCCCGCTTGTTGCATAGAAAACAAGTAGGAACACGTCCCCCTCGTGGTACACTGCCTGAGCCAAGGCCTCCTCCAGCTGGTATAGGTAGTAGTCCTCCTTTGTTTATAGTTGGTCCATTTGGACGAGGAGTAAATAAGGCTCCTGTTTGAATAGGCGTATGTGCCATCATCACAGGATGAGTATCATCTGACGCGTGTTCCTGATTTAAACTGACCTCATATTGCAAAAGCTTAGATTGAAGATCATCAAAACATGGAAGAACTGAGACAACCTGGAGTGCTGTGCAAAACATGCGATATGCAGGTCCAAGGCTACTTAATACCTGTTGTACCATGTCCTTATCTGATACAGGACTTCCAATGGCAGCTAACTGATCTGTAATAACCCTGACATCCCCCATGAACTCTGTAATAGATTTGTTTCCTTTTCGCATGGATTGAAAGTGACACTTGAGTTGCAAAGCCCGAGATTCAGAAACCTGAGAAAAGGGATGAGCTAGTCCATTCCACAACTCGGCAGCAGATTGATCATCAGAAATAGTTTATAAAACACGATCAAAAAGTGTGGAAGTTATGTAAGCAACTAATGTCTGATCCCGTTGTACCCATATGTCATAAGCAGGATTGGTGGTTCGAAGTTGACTCACCTTCCCATCTTCACCTGTTATTTCTTGCATGATATGTGTAGGTGGGGCGGGTGATCGCCCATCTAGATGCCCATAAAGACCATGACTACGAATAAAAGGCACAATCTGACGTTTCCAAAGTAAGTAGTTATCATGAGATAACTTGTGAGTCATGAGGTGAGTAAGAAAACTAGGGTTCAACTTGTAATCCATGGATTATATGAAGAATGAGAAGCCAAAACTGTTCTAACAGTGTATTGAAGAGGAGACAACAATGCTGTGTGCTGAAAATAATATCAGCACACACGTTATTCAGAGAAAGAGGAAAACAACAATGCTGCTGTGTGCTGAAAATGATACCAGCACACACGTTACACAGAGAAAAAGAAGCAACAATGCTGTTGTGTGCTGAAAATGATATCAGCACACACGTTACACAGAGAATAGTAATGTGCGAACCATAAAAAGGGAAAGAATCAGAAATATTTTGGGGGAGAAAACAAAAACTCGGTCAGAAAAAGGGAAAGAATCAGAAATATTTTAGGGAGAAAAAAAAACTCGGGATGTTAAGACGTGCGTACCAGAAATATGCGTACCAGAAATATTGAGAATGAGAAGAACCAAAAAGAAAAACTGGAATGACGTGAAAGAGGATTAAGAAAAAGGAGGAAATAAGCAAAACTGATTTAGGAAGAAGAGACAGAAATAAACCTACGTCCTTTAGCAGCACGTGTTGGTCTTTAGAGGCCTTCTAGATGATTGATTTTCGTGCCTGTGCTTTGATACCATGTCAGAAATTTCCACCTGCAAGGGTTAGAGATGAGGTAAAGAGAGAAGAGAGAGAAGAGAGGGGTCGGCGGCAATAAGGTTTCCCTCTTTTACTTATTATTTATAAGTGTTGTACATAGTATGACATTACACAAGAAGTAAAAACAAATTACAAACATGTCACCGTCCACGCATCCCAACATGAATCCTTGGAATGTGGTGCGGGTCGGATCCATGATCCAAAACTAACACTACCAATAAAATAGGGGCAACTACATGGTTTTACTTTCCCAGCTATAATCTGCAAGCTGATTTGGCTTGTCCAAATGCAGCTGGAGTCTAGTACTCGCTCAAATGATCATATGTACTTGGAACTCTTTTTGTTCTTTTATACTAATCGCCATTTTGCTGGAAATTGCCTTCTCTTGAATGTTTTAAGAGATCTTTCATATTGAACAAACCATTTAGCTTGTGCTTCTTGAATGGAGTTACTTCCTAGCATGCCAAATCTAGAGGGCAATGTTTGTAGATTGCACAACGCACTTTATGGTCTCAAACAAGCTCAATTCAAATCTTTGCACATGTACTGGTGGGGCTACATCCCTCTACCATTCACCTTCTATCAATCGACGGTCCATGAAATTTCTTTCTCACGACATAGTTTTAGAAAGGAGTTTTAGGATTGAAAGCTAAACATAAAAAAAAGGTGACCTACCTAAATCGAAAGAACTTTCTCTAACTCATTGTGAACCTAGAAAGAAATAGGCTATAGCATTTATCTAATATGGAATTGTAGGGACATCGACTCTGACAAGGCTTTGATTCACCGGGGTTGGATGCTAAGCCTTAGAGTAGAGAAAGAAGAAGAGCGGAGACTCGGGTTTATAAATCAATCAACAAGACTGACAAGTCAAAGGTGCGGCGTGAGGATTGATCTCTGGCTTAGTTCCTAGAGCTTGGGGCTTTGATAGCTTGAATAAGGAGGTGAATGAAATAAAACAAGATATGCACAATCACAATGCCAACGAAGGGCTACACAAGTGCACAAATACAATATGGTCTCTAATGGACGGATAACAATATCATAAAAGAGATATCTAAACCACATTTCAATAGAACACAATGTAAACATAATAATCTTTGAATTCCCAACAAAATATGCTTAGAAAAGCATACCTTACATGAAGTGGTGTACAAGAAAGGGAGGCAGTCCAACGACTAGTTGGATTGCCTCCCAACAATCAAGTTTGACTTGCATAAAAAAATAGAAAAATAAATAACAAGACACTACAATCCCTATTGGATGTATTTTATTACATGTATGAAATGACCAAAATACCCTTGATACATATATTGTATAAATATATGTATATTAGATAGATACAAAAAATATACACTATATTTTAACACTTCCCCTCAAACTTACGGTGAGATCACCAAAAGTTTGCTAAGAAATAAAAATCTTGGTAGAGGAAGAGCTCTGGTGAAGAAGTCTGCAATTTGAAACTCAGACTGAACATATGGTAAAATAATCGTCCCCTTCAAATATTTTTCTTGAACATAGTGGCAATCCATCTCGATGTGTTTCGTTCATTCATGAAATGTATGATTGCTGGTTATATATATGACACTTTTGTTATCACAACATAACTTCGAAGGTTCTGAAACATCAACACCCATATTTGAAAGTAAGGATCTCATCCACACGACCTTGGTTGTTATTATAGCCGTAACCCTATATTCAGCTTTCGTAGAAGATAAAGACACTTTATGTTATTTTTTGCATCCCTAATAAATGAAGGAATCACCTACAAACATTTAAAAACCTGTAGTTGACTTACGATTATTGAGATCTCCTCCCCAATCAGAATCAGTATAAGAAATAAGATTTAAAGATGATAAAGATGATAAGAATAACCCTTTAGATATAGTTTTCTTGATTTATCGAACTATTCTTAACACGACACTTATGTGAACTGATGTAGGCGCATGCTGAAACTAACTTGCAGTATGTAGCATGTGCAATGTCTGACCTAGTAATAGATAAGTACATTAGTGATCCGATAAGTTGCCTATAAGGTGTTGGATCGTCTAATAAAACTCCGTCTTCAACTCTCATTTTAACATTTATCACTTCAGGAGTGTCAACATATTTTGTGTATGTGATTCTCGAACGTGCAACAATATCAGTTGCAAACTTTATTTGAGACAAAATGTATCCTCTTGGCGAGTATGCTATTTTAATTTTAAAAAATATCTCAAAAAATCAAGGTTAGTCATATCAAAAGATTTCTTAAGCATAATCTTAATTTCTTCAATTTTCTTCTGATCATTCCCGGTAATGATCATATCATCAACATACAAGAGCAGAATGATAAGCGAGGTACCTGCAGATCTTACAAAAAAAGTAGTGTCAGTATAATAAGATTTAAATCCAAAGTTCAACACAGTTCTAGTAAATCAATGATACCATGCTTTAAGAGCTTGTTTAAGTCCATATAAAGCTTTTCGCAGACGAAAAACCATTCCATTTTCAATAGTTTGACTAGAGAGACGATTCATGTAAACTTTTCATTTAAGAAAGCATTCTTAACATCTAATTGATATATAGGCCATTTTCTAATGGATGCTACTACAACTAGAGCCTTAATTGTGGTCATGTGAGCTACTGGGGCAAATGTTTCCTCATAATCTATTTCATATTCTTTGGAATACCCATTTGAACTAATCTTGCTTTATATTTTTCTAGGGACTCGCCACTCTTTGTTTTGACTTTAAATACCCATCTACATCCTATTGTCTTCTTTTCTTTAGGAAAATGCTGGACTTCCCAAGTATGGGCTTTTTATAATGCATCTAATTCTATTTTCATAGCTTCTACCCATTCTTTTATGTCTTTGGCTTCTTTATAATTGGATGACTCATGATATGAATGAATTGCTAGAAGACATGCCCTATAGTTTGGAGCAGTTACCGAAAGCGCCATATAATATGGTGAAGCGCGCTTGCCCGAAGTGTGTTTCGAAAGCGCGAAACATGGTGCTTTTGAAACATGTGAGGAAGCGCTAAAAAAATTTAGGAAGCACGCTTCCCATTTAGGGGTATGGGAAGCTCGCTTCCTCCTATTTTTTATTTTTTTTTACTTTTTTCACTTCCTCCTCACTTTCTATGTCGCTTCCGAGACGATTCCTGGTTCGCTTCTTAGTCGTTCAACATTTTTTGCTTCTTAAAATTTTGAAAGTGCCTCGTTTCCCGTATCGCTTACTTGACTGACAACTCTGGTTTGGAGAGAAGGATTTATAAGAGACAAACCTATTTAGAGGTCTATGTATTCGTTCAAATCTTGTAACACTAGTTTCTTCAATATTTGTTGGTTGACTATACTTCTCAAAAGCACATGGATGCTCCACATTATCTCGTCTAGTGTATTATATAAGGTTATGAGTTGGTTCTCTTTCTTTACTTGGTTCATCATTTGGCCCAACATTATCACTATCGTCATTATCAATATTTTCAATATTAGACTTAGGCAATAAAAGAAATTTTAATGAGTTTTTCAATTAAAGATTTGTTTTCCAAAGTTTGAGAAGACATTCTATTTATTAAATAAACTGCAGTGAAAGTGGCTTCGACCCAAAACCTTTTTGGAACTTCTTTTGAAACGAGTAGAGTCCTAATAGTTTCAATAATATGACGATGTTTTCTTTCAAAAATGCCATTTTGTTGGGGGGTCCTAGGACAAGTTTTTTGATGAAAAATACTATGAGTCTTTATATAGGATTAAAAATCATTTGAAAGAAACTCTCCCCCCGAGTCTGAGCGAAAGATTTTAATATTTATCTTAAATTGATTTTTAACAAGATTATGAAAATTTTAAAACACGAAAAAACTTCATATTTGAGTCTAAGGAAGTAAATCCAAGTGTGTCTACTAAAATCATCTATTAATGTAACATAGTATGAATCAGAGTTACCGAAAGTGCCTAGGTAAAAGGGGAAGCGCGAAACGTCGCGCTTCCGAAGCGTGAGGGGAAGCGTCCCCCTTTTTTGGGAAGCGTGCCTCCCTTTTATGGGAAACACGCTTCCCATAAATGGGAAGCACGCTTCCCCCACGCTTCCCCCTCGCTTCCCCCTCGCTTCCCCATTTTTTCATTTTTTCGCTTCCCCCTCGCTTCCGGTTCGCTTCCTAGGTCGCTTCCGAGACGGTTCAGAATTTTCTTCTAAGTGGTCCCACGCTTCCCCGCTTCCTAAATTTTTGAAAGTGCCTCGCTTCCCGCTCCCGCTTCCCGTATCGCTTCCCGCTCCCGCTTCCTCGACTGGTAACTTTGATATGAATATCCACCTTTTGACGTAACGGGAGTGAGACCCCATACATTCAAATACTCTAATTCAAAGATTTCATTAGTCAAAGAAGTTCTAGATCTAAAAGGCATCATTTGCATTTTTTCAAGTATACAATCTTCACGTACAAATTCTTTTTCCTTACAAAATTTTTCCAAGAACGAAAAAAAAGATAGTTACGATATACTTGGACGTTATAATCTTTTATGCCAAAGATCTAAATTAATTTCTTTGATATGATTACAAAAAGAGTCTTTAGGTAGACATAAGGAATCCATATAGTAAAGATCTCTTCTTCTATAGCCTTGTCAAATCAGCTTTATTGATTAGAGATCCTGCACCCAACAAGCCTTAGATGAGAAGAATACTTTACACCCTTAATCGGATATTTGGGAAACCAAAAAGGGATTTCAATCTAGTTTTGGAATAACCCTAATATTTTGGAACATTTTTTTTTAAACCATTGTTGAGATTTCCTATACTTTAACTTTTAAAGAAGTGTCATCGGCGGTTGATACATATGAAAATATGAATTAGTATAATCCAATAATAGGGACTCATTATGAGTCCTATGAAAAGAGGTTCCCGAATCCAAAATCCAAGAGGACTTATCTGTAGGAGAAGAAAAAGGAGACGATGACACCAGATGTAGTGTAATGCTCCAAAATTTTTAACCTTATTATAGTTCAAATATTAAAATTTTGAAATCAATTTTTTTTTATAAGTATAAGTAAATCAGATCTTATAATGCGGAAACGATTTTTAAAAACGGTTAAGACTTTGGGCGCGGTTACACTAAAAATAACAATCGAATCAAAATGTACGGGATATACACATTTCAAACCACGTACAATATAAGACTGAAATATGAAGAGTTGTAATTTCATTTCAAATCAGAGTATGAAAAAATACTTCAGTCTCTACATGATCAAGTACTTAAAACGAAAAGATCATGAATACCAAGATTGCATGTTAAGAGTGGACCCTTGAAGATGCAACTCGACCAACCCTTCGCTCCAACTACTCATCACACTTTACCTGCATTACCTATTTTCCATAAAACAGGGTCAGACTCGCTAAAGTCTGGTAAAGCAACCCAAACTCAAACTTAAAGAAAACATATCAAGCATTTAAAGGTAAAGATATATTATTCATCCATCGTCAAGTGATGGACAAGGGAATAACGTCCTATGAGTCATTCATTTCAAGCATTCGAACATAAAGCATTTAAAAGCATTTCATCACTTAATATTCTATTCAACCTTAACTCACGTAATAAAGCATAATCTATATGCATTCAAGTCATCGCATATATATATATATATATATATATATATATATATATATATATATATATATATATATATATATATATATAAGACATTCAACATATGCATTCATAATTCTTATAAACAATAAGTCAAATCACATTTGACCATTCCAACGTGAAACACACGCACATACCTTATAAGTAATTTAGTTAGATATTCATGATAGACATCAATCATGATACATAGGTGTGATATATTTACTCAGACAATCATAATGCAATCATTTGCAATAAAACTATGTAGGCGTGATGTATCATTCACCTAATAAGTCAAAACTAGTCATTTGTAGGCGTGATGTGTCATTCACCTATACGCTACATAAGCGTCAGAATCATAACCTTATATCAAGATCTAAAATCAATAAGGATCTGATTATCATATCTGAGTTCAATATATAATCATATTGTAATAGAAAAGCCAAATTTATAGATTCATAACTGGCTATCTCAATCAACTCAGAAGATCATCACAATTCATCGTAACATTTCATTTATTCAAAATAAAGATTTACAAAATCCACGCCGGATCACCTGGTCTGTGAAATGTACACCCTCACAAGGAGTTACCGCTCTAGACGGATGGTCTGCCTGGTCTTGGACAATGCAATTCCTCATAGAAATATACCGTCTTCGCAGGCTACCCGCTCTTGGACAATGCACTTCCTCACAGAGACTTATCGCTCTAGCCGGATTACCTGATCTTGTCATGCACCCCCGCACAAATAATCCTTTGGGAACAGTTCCTCAACGGGTACCATATCCAGTGAAAACTATTGTGATACATGCATCAATACAATTGACCACTCTCAGGGTCGATAGCCATCAACACGGGCATAAGCATGTATACAATTAAAGCATCACAACATACATCACTTCATATGACATTAAAATTATAAAATCACACATTTAACCAATAAGGCTTTATAAACCAAAGTTCACTATTGAACTTAAACAATTATCGCATGTATTCATAATTTCATTTCATGTGGCATTTAAATCATATCATAGATAAGAACATTATCCTACGCATCATATCATCGCCACAAAGAACATTGCACTCCGTAAATTGAACCTCGAAGCTTACGTAAACAAACCATGAGTTCTATGCATGCATACATGAACTTGCATATTTCATAATCCGAAGCAACTAAACCTCAACATATATAACTCCTACGTAGTTCGAGATTTGCACACACGATAAGAGTCACATGCATTTTTCACCACATGAATCGATATATCACCTTAGATATAATTGTGTAAGGGTTGGTCAAAATCTCATTGACCATCCTACTGTACATCATACACATATATTTCTTAAGCAAACAAGACGTACAAGTTCAAAACAATTTATAACATTCGCATGCTTTCTTCTATACAAGAATAAATGAGTCCATCATATGACACGACAATATATATAACATTCACAGTATGCATCGAACACGACTTATACATGTCCATAGTAGTTATATGTGCACCATGCATCAAATTCATACAAACACACAAAACAACATAGTATGCGCAAACCAAAGTATGATGACACACATTGCGTACATATTATACATTCATAAGTGCAGAGACATTCAAACACACATAGGTGTACCTGCAGCAAACACACTCCATATTTCGCTAACTACAATCATGACAAGCATGATCTCCGAACTACAATCACAAGAGTCCTAGATATCCACATCTAAGTGAAGTGTATGAGCATAACTTGTATTTGCAATTCATTTAGATATTCAGTGCAACATCATGTTTACACAATTAATGCCTAAACATGCTCTCTATAAGTTCAGTTAATTTATCTTACCTTAATAATGTGAAGAATAATGAATCGAAACTCAAAAGACCGAGGAATTTTGAAGTCCGCAAAGACCGCTACCCAAGTAATACAACGAACCCTTCGTGTGAGATCACAAATGCCAAAAACTCAAAAAATACCAATTATAACAAGATTAGCCAAAAACAACAAATTACCCTATAAATCATTACCAAGCGCCAAATAACATACAAATATACTCCAATAATTTACAAACTCCATAAAAAATATATTTAAATATAATATATATATATATATATATATAAATATAGTGATTTATAGCCCAAAATAGCTCTATAAATGCAAATTATACATTGATTGACTTGAATGAACAAATGAATATGTAATAAATAAATAAAATTCAAAAGCTAGAAACACATTTCTAATTTGAAGATAAAAAAAATGAGTTCTTTATTTATTAATAATCCTTAAAAATTACGGGTTTTACATGTAGAGGGAGTAACTTTTAGTATTTGTAAAACGGCCTCCGCTATTTGGGCAATTGTCAAATCAAGTTGTGTGATATCACGTATTCTCATACTTAGTCGTTTTGAGATTTTTCGAAAATTTGGCTAAGTATGGGAGAGAAATCGTTTGAACCTCGATATTAGTTTGATACTTTTGAGTCTGGGCATGGCCCAAGTCTCATCAACTAGGTCTAAACGAGCCACTTAAAATGTAAGAAAAAGTTTTATTTTCAACCTTAAAATTCAAGCGAAATTCGAGTGAGATTCAGGTTATTTTTGGGCGAAATTCAAGTTATTTTCAAGTGAAATTCAGGTTATTTTCGGGCAAAATTCAGAATTTATAATCATGTGATATATTGTTGGATGCGTCTCGGAATACTGAGGGCAATGATATGTTACTTTTCAGAATTCGAGTTTCGGTTGGCCCGAAAATCACATTTTTTCGAAAAAGGAGCAGTTTGTTGATCAGAATCTGGATTTGGATCGGACTGGATCCAAAGGATTTAATCCAAATTAATATGGATATGGACTCTATCCAAGACCCATATTAATCTTGATTTGGTCCAGTCCAAAACCCAATTGGATTTTTGGAGATGGATTTGGATCTTGGATCCAGATCCAGATCCATGTCCAACAATTTTCTAGATTTAAATGCATTAAACAACTTTAAATTGGAGTTAATTAAGGTTAAGAAGTCTCTCAAGTTGATTTGGCAACTTTTGGATAATTAATAAATAATTAATTAATTAGTTATTTTTTATTAATTCCGAAATTTAATTTTTATGGTTGTCTAGGACTTCTAAATAGAGTACTTAAACATACCCAAGAAGGCTAAAGAAGGTTTGAGAAGAGACTTTAAAAAAATTGTAAACTTTGAAAAGGCAACTTAAAAGGAATTTTTAAAATTTTGGAAAGGGTGAGAGAGAGTCCTCAAAAGAGGAAACTCCCCATCTAGAAAGCCCTGGAGAAGGGGGGGCGTCACCCCCCCTCTTGGTTTATTTAAGATAAAAAAAGAGGGAAAGAAAAAAAAGAGAGAAGAAAAGAGAGAGGGAGAGAGGAGTGGAAAAGAGAGTTAGAGGAGGAAGGAGGTTCTTTCTTCGATCGTTCGACGTTTTTCACCATCATTCTTGTTCTCTTTTCCATTCACCGTCAAGGTACGGGTTTCTCTTTTGTTTTCGAATGAGAAAATGAGCATGGATTCGTATTCCATGCAATATTTTAGTGAAACCAATGAGAAAAGAGTAAATATTAATATTCATCCTAAGATCCATAGTTGAAGCTAACGTTTTTCCCTTTTTCGAAATCTATTTCAAAAATAAAACTGCATATGAGTGTATTCATATATGCGTTTTTACATATATATGTATAAATATACATATCTAATTACTTTAATGTGCTATTGATCCATGTAGCTGGACTGATCTACCATGTGTTAAACGTGAGCAGATCTGGTCCAGATCTTGTGTTCGTAGTTTTGAAAAGAAACAGAAATCAATTCAATTTGTTTCGTTAAAAAAAATTTGTTTACGTTGATGGTCATGTAAAACAGAAAAATCTGTTTTGATTTTGATTCACTATAGCATGTATTGAGGCATGCGTATGACTGCTTACTTTCTTTATTGAGTTTTGTGAAATTGTGAATCAGCATATGTTTGACGATTAAAAAAAATGTCTATTACATGTATAATGCAGTCTTGCTTGCGTGCACGTTAATGCCTGATTGAAATCTATACGTATAAGTGTACATTTTTTTTCTAAAAATCTGGTTTTCAAAAAGCCCCAGCCCCCCTACTGCTGGCTAGGCAATTGACCCTAGCAGGCCTTGTCAGCTAGGTTGGCTGGGCTGTGTGTTTAAAAAAAAACAAGTCTAGTGGGTCGGGTGTCAGGCCAGCCGAACCTGGCCTAACCTGCCAGGTCCCTTCCTGGTTTCGGCTGGGGTCTGGCCGTACTCAACTGGACGGTACATGTGACACCCCAAACGATTTCAAACAAAAAATACCAGAATTTTTTTTATAAGGTTGAATCTATTCTTTTTTTTTCTTTGTTTTTTTTTAAATGTAATAGTGCAACGGTCTCATCAACGAACTCGTTTCAACCGTATCAAGTACTAGACGGCCCACCTGAGCACAAGCACGAGCGTGTCTTGGCCTTTTAGTACCAGATCCAGTATGGAACCATCCATTAACGAATCCGATTGAACCATTACATAAAAGAATTTATTAATGTATCAAGCTTTTCATCATTGACTTTTGCCTTAATCGAATCAAGCTCTAGGGAGTCAGCCTGGGCATGCACCGACATTTAATAGCTTCGTAGGACAAGGTTCGAAGTTAAGCATCCAACTCATAAAATCCTTATGTTATTATTAGGTGAGTACACACAACGAAAAATATTGATTTTTGAAATCAGTTTTATAAACTGGTTTCTTGGTTAAAATATTTGGACACATTACATTAAGAGACTACTACCATCACATAGCTGAATAGACATTGACTATGCAGAAAGTAACTGAAATTCAGAATTAATTAATAATCAAATGTCCAATTAAATAGTCCTTTAACAATTCAAAAAGTATTAAAAATTCAAATATAATAAGAAGCCCTTGGGATCATCGAAAACACCAATGTGCACAACCGTGACAACCCCCTCCAGCTTCTTGCACTTACTCTAGCCATTACATGTCTCCTGAAAAACATTTTATTTTGAAAGAATGAGACTTTAAAAAGTCCTAGTAAAACTCACACACCTAATGTAATGTAAACACATAAAGCTTCATAATATATGTATTTCAGAATTTTGCATCAACTATCAATAAGGCAAATATGTAATAACAATCTTAAATATGCTAACATCGAACTCCACATGATAACAAGGCATATATCAATGAGCATGAATTCACCAATTTTCAGGAACAAGAATAATTTGTAATAATATAAAATAAAGTAAAGCAAAGTGCAGTAAAGTGCCGTGGTTTTTATTGAGAGAAATAGAGAGAGGAACAAAGATTTGCATATGGTTTTTATTGATTTGGAGAAGGCTTATGATAGAGTACCTAGGGACGTTCTCTGGTGGACAATGATGAAGAAAGGTGTTTCTCTCAAGTACATTAGTATAATTAAAGATATGTATGAAGGAGTAGTAACCAATGTCCGCACTTGTGGAGGGGTGACAACCAATTTTCCTATAACGGTTGGGTTACATCAAGGATCTGCTTTAAGCCCTTTCCTATTTGCTATAGTGATGGATGAGCTTACGAGATCAATTCAAGAAAATGTGCCGTGGTGTATGCTGTTTGCTGATGATATTGTTTTGATTGATGAGTCTAGAGCTGGGATTAATGCTAAGTTAGAATTATGGAGACAGACATTGGAAGCAAGAGGTTTTAAGTTGAGTAAGAGTAAGACAAAATACATGGAATGTCGATTTAGTAAGCAACGAAATAGAGATGGGAGTGTAGTGAAGCTTGGTGAGCAAGAAATACCGGTGGATGATTCTTTCAAATATTTGGGATCTATCATTCAAAAGTATGGAGAAATTGATGGAGATGTAAATCATAGGATAAAGGTTGGGTGGATGAAATGGAAGAGTGCAACTGGAGTGTTGTGCGATCGTAGAATGCCATTGCGGTTGAAGGGAAAGTTTTATAGGACGGCTATTAGGCCCGCTTTACTATATGGTACGGAATGTTGGGCTGCCAAGAGACATCATATTCAAAAAATGAGTGTAGCTGAGATGCGTATGCTGAGATGGATGTGTGGAAATACAATAAAAGATAAGATTCGGAACGAGGAGATACGTAAGAAGGTAGGCGTTGCACCCATTGAAAATAAGATGAGAGAGAATCGTTTACGGTGGTTTGGACATATTCGACGAAGGCCTAATGATGCTCCAGTTAGAAGGATGGAGAAATGGGAAAATATATTAGTTAAAAGAGGTCGGGGTAGGCCTAGGAAGACATGGATGGAGGTGATAGGAAAGGATATGAATGCTTTGAACCTCACCGAGGACATGGCATTGGATAGAAATGAATGGAGGAGAAGGATTCATGTGGAAGACCCAGAATGATTTTCTTTGTTGGTTCATATCGCCGACCCCAATTGTTTTGGGATGAAGGCGTAGTTGTTGTTGTTGTAAAGTGCAGTAAAGTAATGTGATCTAATAATTTATGTTTCATCTTGATTTTCTCAGTCTACTTGGGTATGACGTAGACCAACCCGAAACAGGCTGACTAGTTTGGGTGTTTATTATGCTATGTATTTTATTATGCTCGAGTAGCCCTCTCAATCGTATCTCTCAAGGACGGATCTAAAAAACCGTGAGAGAAAACAACCGCTCCGAGAGAACTCTATTGGGGGTGTGACATCAGCGTCACAACAATGATCATGATCACTTACTTCTGCTCTCATACATTCAAATCATTGCATCATTTTTATATGTATTTATAATTCTTATAAACAGTAAGTCAAATCATATTTGGTCATTTAAGCGTGAAACACATACACATGCAACAACAACAACAACAACTACGCCTTCATCCAAAAAACACACACATACACATACTTTCTAATTAAATCGGTTAGATATTCATGATACACATTAATTATGATACATATGTGTGATATATTTGAATCAGACAATCATAATGCAATCATTTGCAATAAAACTATTTTGGCGTGATGCTTCATTTACCTAATAGTCAACCTAGTCATTTGTAGGCATGATGTGTCATTCACCTATACGCTAACATAAGCGTCACAATCATAACCTCATATCAAGATTTAAAATCAATAAGGATTTGATTATCACATCTGAGTTCAACATATAATCATGCTATAACAGAAAAGTCAAATTTATAGATTCATAACTAGCTATCTCAATCAGCTCAGAATATCATCACTATTTATCACAACATTTCATTTATTCACAATAAAGATGTACAAGATCCACGTCGGATCACCTGGTTTGGAAAATATACGACCTCACAAGGAGTTACTACCTTAGACGGATGGCCTGTCTGGTCTTGGACAATGCACTTCTTCACAGGAATATACCGTCTTCGCGGGCTACCCACTCTTGGACAATGCACTTCCTCATAAGGACTTACCGCTCTAGCGGTATTACCTGATTTTGTCATAGACACCCACACAGAGAATTCTTTAAGAACAGTTCCTCAACGGGTACCATATTCAGTGAAAACTATTGCCGTACATGCGTCAATACAATTGACCACGCTCAGGGTCTATAGCCACCAACATGGGCACAAACATGTATACAGCCAATAAGCATTACATCATACATCACTTCATATGGTTTTGAAATTATAAAATCATACATTTAACCAAATAAGGTTCCATAAACAATAGTTCACTATTGAACTTAAACATTTATTGCATGCATTCATAATTTTACATCACGTGACATTTAAATCATATCATACAAAAGAATATTATCCTACACATCAATCATCGCCACAAAGAACATTATATTTTCGTAAATTGAACCTCGAAGCATACATAAACAAAACATGAGTTCTATGCATGCATACGTGAATATGCACATCTCATAATACGAAGCAACTAAACCTCAACATACGTAACTTTTACGTTGTTCGAGTTATGCACACAAGATAGAACTCATATATACATTTTTCACCACATGAATTGATATATTACCTTAGATATAATTGCGTAAGAAAGGTAAGTCAAAATCTCATTGACTAACATCTGACACAACAATAGTAGTTATATGTGCATCATGTATCAAATTCGTACAAACATACAAAACAACAAAGTATGCGTAAACCAAAGTACGATGACACACATTGCATACATATTACACATTACTTAAATTCAGTTCATGCTATTCAAACTATAAGCAATTCATATATCAATAGAATATGCTTTCAGAGTCAATCAGAATAATATATTTGCAGAATAATGCAAATATATTGTTGCTAATTAAAAAATGTTTATCATAAATGTCATAATTTGATTTCCTCACATGTCTAACTCATTAATCTTGATGTAATATGACATAAAATCACTATTAATATGCAATACATGTCAGAAATATATCAAAATTATAAGTTTCTAATACGTTGCTAATTAAAAACAAGTATAAGTTGTTGAAACAAGTTTGGATCTCTGGTAACCAGGTTTTATAAGATCTACCAAGAATAGCAGAACATTGATAAAATCATGGTATTTTTTCCGTGGTTACATGTACCTGTCAAGAATATAACCCAACAAACCATTCGCAAAACAAATAAATACACAAATAATTAAAAATCTTTTATGAAACCTTGTTCGGACAGAGTTTCGGTCTAAAATCTGTAATCTGCAAGATTTTATTCAGATTAAGGTATTTCTTGATTTTTTTAGAATGTTTTTGACAAAACCCTTTTTACATTGTCTGATATTAGGTATTAAGATTCACCCAAAAGTTTTATAAAATATTTGAAGTAGTTTTTCATAGGCATTTACAATGTTTATCAAAAATGGGTCGAAAACATCTTGTAAACAGAGCTAAAAATTGGGGCTCTGTTAAAACAAGCATATCTGCATCAATACAAAACAAAAAACAAACAAAACAAGATTCTAAATTCAAGATCAAGATGTGTAAATGATTGTAGTGATTTTATTTAGATTTTTTGGACCGGTATTCATAGAGTTATCAATTTGTTTCCAAAACTGGTCGGAAAAAATTTATCAAGCATCATAGCTTTAGGTTTCTCAAAAAACGATTTTGTAAAAACCCTTTTTAAGATTATAAAACTTTTAGAATCTGATTATTTTTTATTTGATCTAACTTAATACAGGTTAATACATGAATAACACCATAGAGAATTATAATATGATTAGATCTAATATGAAATAATAACAAAGCCCTAATTTTGCATGTTTCTCAAAATTATTTTTGGGAAAAACACAATATTTGTATTTCCAATTCAAGAAACAATTCCTTTCACCAAAAAACATGTAGAACAGATCAAGAACATATTAAAAGTTGTTGGAAATCAAAATACTTTAATCATACATGCTTCAAGGGTGTAAAAACATCGGCTATGTAAATCTTACCTGCCTACGATCGTTTTTCACGGTTAGAACGAAGAAACGGACGATCTGATTCATATTCCATCACCACTCAATGACTAAGTGAAAGTCTAATGACTTCACAAGGGTTCTCAAAAGCTCCTACACGTTTTGGAGGAGAGAGAAAATCCAAAACAAAAAGGAAAAAAGAAGAGAGAAAGAAATAGAGATAACTAACCTTGTTAATCCTCCTTATGAGGGCCTTTATTTATAGATGGGCTTAGACAAGAGTCCCATTTCTAATATAAGAAGTTAATATTTATTAATTTCTTTTGTTAATAAAATTAAAAAATAAATTATGGGACCCAATTATTTAAATTTTGAAATTACTTGAGCTATAAAAGAAAAGTAGTGACTTTTTACTTTGGTTTGGGCTCTAGTGACATGATAACCTTCCGGGAGGCCTACAGAGCCAAAAACTCATCAAAATTGGACGTTTAAATAATTGATTTGATAGCTCTCGAAACGTAGATCGTCATAGTGGTCTTAGATTTAATTATACGTATACAGATTGACAAGATAATTCAGTTGATATTGAAAAACTTAGCATGCTTACATGAAAGAAACTCATATTCAAACATGCACCCATTCTTACATGCTTATGTTTATTTTTTTTATGGAAACATGCATGCATACAAGATTATTTAACACAAGTTTACATGCATCTCACCGTCCATAACATGGACCATCCATGGAAAAATGAAAATATCATAATGCAGGCACATAACAACTATTTTTATCATGAAATAAATTCTGTTTTAGCATAAAAAGAAGCATACACAAAAATTTATTTTTGAAAAGGTGAATAAAATAAGAAAAACGTATACATGGAAGAGGATCCATAAATCCTCTTCCATATATTTTAGAGTAAACATATAGATCTACTTTTTTCTCATGGTTTTTCATCAAAATCTTGCATGGAAAACCCATCTACATTCAATTTCTCACTTGATTCAAAAGAGTAAACCCGTACTTTACGCAAAGATTGAAAGAAAATATAGATTTGATGGTGAAAACGTTGGATGGATGGAGATCAATGTATCTCCCTTTTCTAATTCCTCCTTCCTCTCTTTTCCTCTCCTTCTCTCCTTTCTTTTCCCCTTTCTCCTTTTTTTATTTCCTTCTTTTTTTGAGTTTAAATAGACCAAGTGGGGGTGACCCCCCCCCCCCCCCCCCTTCTCCGGCCCCTCCTAGATGGGATGGAGGAGAGTTTCCTCTTTTGAGGAATCTCCCTCCGACCCTTTCCAAATTTTTCAAAATTCCTTTTATGTTGACTTTTCAAAGTTTCTCATTTTTAAAAGTCTTTTCTCAAAACTTTTCAAGTCTTTTTAGGCATGTGTAAGGACTCTATTTAGAAGTTCTAATCAACCATAAAAATTAAATTTCAGAATAAATAAAAATTAATTATTTAATTAAATATTAAATATGAAATATTTAATAATCATCCAAAAGTTGCCAAATCAACTTGGGAGACTTGTTAACCTTAATTAACTCCAATTTAAAGGTTTCTAATGAATTTAAAGTTCAAAATTTGTTGGGCATGGATTTGGATCTGGGTTCGGATCTAAGATTCAAACCCATCTCCAAAAATCCAAATGAATTTTGGATCGGACCTAATCCAGATTAATATGGGTCTTGGATAGAGTCAAGATTCATATTAATTTGGATAAAATCCATCGGATCCAAATCCGAATCGACAAACTGCTCTTTTTTTTTTTGGAAAAACGCGATTTTTGGGCCAACCGGAACTCGAATTTGGAAAAGTAACATATCATTGCGCTCGGCATTTCGAGACACATCCAACGATATATCACATGATTATAAATTTTGCCTGAAAATAACCTGAATCTCGCTTGAATTTAAAGGTCAAAATTAAAACTCTTTCTTACATTTTAAATGACTTGTTTAGACGTAGATGATGAGACCTTGGCGAAGCCCAAACTCGAAAGCATCAGTCTAATATTGAGGTTCAAACGATTTTTTTTCTATACTTAGCCAAATTTTCAACAAAATCATAAAATGACTAAGTGTGAAAATATGCGATATTACATAAAAAAACTGCCGTTTGTTTGTTTATAATGTTTGAAAAATCTTATAAATTTTATTTAGTAAATTTTGTAATATTTTATTTTTTCACATTTTAATTGTTTTTAGATATTTTATTCTAAGATTGATAATTTATATATTTTCTAGGTGAATCTTATCACCTAGGTGCCTAGGGGTGCCAATGCCTAGGCACCCACCTAGCACTTTTGAGTTTTGACTAAGATATCAACCAGAATGTTTGATTTTCATTGATTGCAACGTGATTTATTTCATGTGTCTATTATATACTCAAGTGGAACACTAGGCTAAGTCATCTAGGGTTAAGACATCTTATGGCAAAACTTTGAAAGCCTTTGTAATGGACTAGAGTTTGCTAGTTTAACTGAAATCTGAAGATGATGCAGGTTGTTAGTCCTTTTGAATATATTCAACTTCTTAAGGTTCACTTATGCTACAATATCATTTCATAAGTCTTCACTTCTCTCTTCTTTTGTGGTCAAATTTAATGCAATTTTCCTAGTTTCATGTTGTATATGTTACTTTAAAAAATCATGATGCATTCTGAAACATCGATTTACAGAAGCTCTCCCCAGATATGCCACTCCAGCTTTCTTCAGACACATTATTAAGAATGTTAAGAGCTCGAGTTCATCATTACCACCAGGGGGAGGTAAGGTTTTGTTTGGACTGTTTTCTATTTATCTTTGCATCAGGTTTTTGTTGTTGATATCTGGAATATTTTAAGAGATGTATTTCATGAAAAGATTGTTCTCTTGCTGAATGTTTGTTGAATTTATTTACAAAATTATTTAAAACTCCTCAAATTTTAATCTCGCAATATTATGCCGCATTGTGTATTTATCAGAACTTAAAATATGCTGAACATCATTAAACAAATTTTTTGATACCGTCCAACTTAGCTTGTCCATGGATCTCGCTCCTTACTCTCGAGCGGTTTCAAGGGGTAATTTGGGAATTCTTGTAATGCCTCAAGGGAAATTTGGGCATGGCCTTTGTGCTGTAATATGGGTAGTTAGGCAGGGGTAAAATGGTCTTTTAGGCCCAAGTGAGCCTATAAATAGTCATCTCATTTCAGTTTGTACTCATTGTATTCTCTTAATGCAAATTGATTCTCATTTGAGAAATTGGCTCTAGATTGATCTTCTAACTAGAGATTTGACTCTCAACCACTTGTAGTTGTGAGATTCCCTCTTCATAACCACCCCCCACCAACTCAAACCTCCCTAACCTCTCTCAAACTTCCATTTCTCCTTCTCTCTCCTTTCCATCACTTCAGCTTACCCGACCATCACTAGCCTCTTCTCCTTAGCTGATTTCTATTCTCCCTTTCAATTACCTATTCTCCTTATTCAAGCTTAGCCTATCCCAATTGACATAACTGGTATTAATTTTTGGTTTCAGAGCATTAAGATTTGATTCATCACCTGTAATCATCAAAATTCCAAGAAGTTTGATGAAGAGGAGCTCTACCCACAAGTAGGGGTGGCAATCGGGTCGGGTTGGCGGGTTGGCGTTTCAGCATACCTCAACCCGAACCCGACCCGTTTATTAAACGGGTCGGCTGTGGCAAACACTAACCCAACCCATTTAATAAACGGGTAACCCGACATGACCCGCCAACCCGTTTAATAAATGGGTTGGGTCAAGAAAACGGGTTGGCGGGTAGCGGGCGGGTTGGCGGGTCGGGTTGGTGGGTCGGGTTGGCGGGTCAGGTTGGCGGACAGGTTGGCGGGTCGGGTTAGCGGGTTGACCCGCCCGCCTAACCCGTTTATTAAACGGGTCAACCGGGTTGGCGGGTTGGCATACCCCCAACCCGAACCCGACCCGTTTAATAAACGCGTTAGGCGGGTCGACCCGTTTATTAAACAGGTTGGCTTAAGCCCAACCCGAACCCGCCTAAGAGGCGGGTTGGCGGGTCGTGTCAGGTTTTTCCACCTCTACCCACAAGGAGGAGCTCGACCTTGCCTTATCTTGGATAATCAACCACCCAAGAAGATTTACACATAAAGAAGGACATGCAGATCCATTTCACGTGAGGAATTCACCTTGGATTTGCTGAAATCTGGTGGATTTGCTGAAATCAGGTAAGTTCTACTGAAACATGTGTTGAGAAGGAGATTCCAGTCAAATTTTGGTTGTTGGGTCGGATTTTGCTGAGTTCCACTTGAATAGCTCCTCACGTGTTGAATTCTAGAACCCAAGAGTCCATGAGAAGTTTTTTATTTCGGAGTGAAGATCTGGAAGGAATTGGAATTAAATCATGTTATTCTGCATATTAATGTGTATCTGTTATATTGGTCTGAGCATCGTTCTTGTTGAGTTCATGTGTAGACTTCCACTCCACGTTGAAACTCCAAGAATTGGAAATTCAGGTGGCAATATTTTTGAAGAATTGTGAGAATTGAAATTGCTTTGAGGGTATGCAATATAGTCAGAACTGCTTAGAATTTATCAATTGGAGGTGTTTTATGGTTTAATTCTGAGCTTGTACAAGTTGGGTTTGAATATTGTTGAATTCATGTGAGTGCATGCAAGCTTCACATTGGAGTTATAAGATCTTGACAAAATTCTTATAGTGCAGTTGATTAGTTAAGTGAGTTGTTGCTGATACTGTAATATTCTGCTAAATTCTTGAGATATTGGAGTCTTGGGGAGCCCAGAATTTGTAAGTGTTGCGTTCTGGTTCAGTTTTTGAGGGTGTGGTCATATCTTGTTCTGGGACATGGTGCAATTCCTTGGCAAGACAGCTAGTTCAGAACCAGAATTTTGGTGTCTGTTAAAAAATTTGTATCTCCCAGTATACTGCGAGTTTGGGCCTGAGTTTTTACAGTAATTACTTTGATATGTGTACTGTTAACACTCAAAATTTGGTCCTCAGTGAATTCGTGAACAGTGAGATATTGACATTCTGTTGGAACCTCCTGATATAAACTGAGTTCAGTTTAAGACTGACAGACCTGTCTTGTATACCCATTTCACCCTAGTTCAACTCACTTAATTGACCGGATTTTTTGACTGAGCTCATTTGAGATACCCTACATTGAGACAAAACTAAGGCTCAGCTGAGACCAAACCTAGACTGAACGCGAAACCCGTAAAAATTCAACCCATCCAGTTGAGGATAGGGATGGCAGTGGACCGGGGGAAAGCGGGGCCCCGCCTCGCCTCGTTTGGACCGGGGATGAAGGGTATGAAACGGGGATGGAGGCGGGGACGAAGGTTAAAATCCATCCCCGTTCGGGGATGGAGGCGGGGATGGACGTACACTTTTCCCCGCCCCGCCCCGCCCCGTCCTCGCCACGATCCCCGCCTCATCCCCGCTTCATCTCCGTCCCCGCCACTTTTCCCCGCGATAGCCCCGCCCCGACCCGCCTCATCCCCGTTTGAACCGGGGATGGAGGACATGAAATGGGGATGAAGGCGGGGGTGGAGGTTAAAATCCATCCCCGCCAGGGATGGAGGCGGGGTTGGGGGTTCTAATCTTGAGGCGTGGCGGGGGTGGAGACCTTGTCCCCCGCCCCACTGCCATCCCTAGTTGAGGATAAAACCTATTGAACTTAGTTCTTGTGAAGCTCACCACCTTCGTTTTACGTGCATGTTGCTCCGCCATCTCTATCATTGTGGACCCGCATCACGGCGTAACCTCGCACGTGTTTTTGTACTTTTGACACAGAGTATGAGGTAGAGATTTCTTACACTAACTCTGGTATTTGTGCGATTTTAATGTATGTCTGTTGGCGTAAGTTTATGTTAATTAAAATGTATGCTTTCGTATTTAAGTTACAATGATCATGTACATATATATGTTACGTTTTTAATTCAAGGACGCAGTTTTACGTATTCTTGTCTTCTTTTAATTACATCATTTACTTTGTCGTCGTGCTGTAATGTGCATATGCTCCATCTTTTCTAAAATTTATTTAGCTCGATGTGTGGTTTCACACATTGAGCCTTGCTTTATGTTATTTACTTTGTCGCCACGCTGTAACATGCACAAGCTCCAACTTTATGCAATTTACTTATCCCGATGTACGGTTTCATACACCGGGCCTCGTTTACGCTATTTTCTTTGTCATCGCGTTGTAATGTGCACAAGCTTCAGCTTTATGCAATTTACTTAGCCTAATGTTTGGTTTCGTACACCGGGCCTCATTTATGCTATTTACTTTGCCGCTGTGTTGTAACGTGCATAGGCTCCTGCTTTACGAAATTTACTTAGCCTGATCTACGGTTTCGTACACCAGGCCTTGCTTATGCAATTTACTTAGCTTGATGTGCGGTTTCGTACATCAGACCTTGCTTATGCAATTTATTTAGCCTGATGCGTAGTTTCGCATACCGGGCCCTATTTTCTTTGGCATGAATATGTTTTAAATAAACACAACATGAAATATTTAAAACATATGTAATAAGTATGCAACATTAATGAAGACCATAAATCTTATAATAAAACATATTCTTGAAATTGAATTGAAGAATGAAAAGAGAATAACCATTTTTTATGAGATCATTTTAAAAACTTAATTCAACCGATATTATAAAAATGCCTTCTTAATCAAACATTGCTCGTATGAAAAAGAACTCATTAGGTAGGAAAATAAAACATCATTTTTCAAAGACACATGTTATTATGAAAAAACCTCATATAGGACATTTTAGAGGGTAAACACATACCTTTAATATGAAATACATATGATGAGAGTATGTGAGCAATGCTACATCTCTCACAAACATTTTACTTCTAACATAACTTTCTTTAAAAAACTTATTTTTCAAGAAAAGACATACGAAAGAGAATAATATAAAAAGTTCAATGGAATTGTTAAGAATCCAAACTCATAATGACATGGAGAACACATATGCAAAAAACATATCTAATTCTTTATAATGCTCAATACTTAAAGAAATATAATGCATACCAAACATTTTTAAGAAGCAAAAGAGAGAAACACATATGCAAAAACATATCTAATTCTTCATAATGCATAATACTTAAAGAAATATAATGCATACCAAATAATTTTAAGAAGCAAAAGCGAGAAACGAGAACTTCACCATTCTTCTTTAAAATTTCCTGAATAACACGCTTCCCAATGCAACAAAGAGCAACTCGATCCCAACCTCGCTCTGATACCATGTAAGGAAACGACTTTGAATATATTAGGTTTAATAATGAACCAATACACATGCACATGAAGTGCGAATATACCCACTAAAGGGGAAAACACAAGCACATAATGTGCTAACACATAAACCCACAAAGGGGCAAAAATGCCCATAAGGCATAAGTTAATATTATTGAAGAGAGGAAGGGTGTAACACCCATTACATGGAGCAAAAGCTCCTCCAAAGGAGTGAATAAATTACAAGGGGGAGACCCCTATTTATAACAAGAGAGGAGCCACATAGGGGGCTCCCAAAGGAGTCGTTGGGAGCCCCCCAACGGTCACATTTGTGACCGTTGGGGGCTCCCCAACGACTCTTTGGGGAGCCTCCCTAGGTGGCGCAAACCACAAAAAATAAAAAATAAAAAAATAAAAATAAAAATAAAATTACAAACATATTCCAAATGGAATATGCGTAAAAAGGGGAAATGACTAAACTACCCCTATGCCTAATAATAGAGAAATATATTATATATATATATAATTAGGAAGATACATATGCATATATACCATATATGTATATGTATCATCCTTTATATATATAAAATATATATAAGATTGAATGATACATTTTAACAACCTCGTAGTGTGATGATGCTTTCATGTTAAAGGAAATCACATAGACAAAGATGATCGCTTTCACATGCAAGATGCTCGATTTGGTTTAAAAGACCAAAGCATATTGAATGGGTTGTCAGATAAAATAAGACCTGACATACCTATTCATCCTTTGGTTCTTTCAAGGGAGAGGATAGGATGGGTACAAAAACTTTGATGGATAAGTTGTTAATAACTATGCTCTTCGATTTACAATGACTCTGTATCCTCGATCATAGGAGTTAGGGGGTTGGGCTATCAAATATTATCCTAGGTGGTAGATCTCATTGACTTTTGTAGAAGTTCGGATGCATCTCCTGTTGTTTATGCCTCTGGAGAATTCTCTCTTGGTCAATAAGTCGTCCTCTTTGGAGCAGACTCAACTAGTCGTTCGAGGTATCAAAATACATAGAATAATAAACCCCTGGACAGTCTCAGTTAATTTTACATATTATCATGTGCGTACCCACAGGTCGTTAATTATCAAAACAAGATTATGATGTGATTAATCCATGCGATGTATGTTGAAGCTCGTAATAGAGCTATGGGTCACTGAACCCTGTTGAACATGAGATTATATGAATGAAATATAATTTGACTGTAATTTATATTGTGATGCATGTCGAATATGTTCATGCTTAAGCTCGAACTGGTGGTTATCAACTGTGTGAGTGGTCTGTAGTGATTATGTAGAAATGACAATGAGAATCCACTTGATAAAAATAAGCCTATTGAGGGACTGTTTCCAAGAGGGTGACCTTGTGAGGTTTTACATATTCAAGATTGGCTAGTCTGGCCAGGATGAGTCTCTGTGAAGATATGCGAGTCCAAGACCAGGTAAATTCGGTTAGGACGTTTCCGTTAGGGTGTATTGACCCAATACTATGTACTTTGACAAGGACGATGTGATGAAGTACGTTTTCGAGATCAGGTAATCTGATGGGGAACTTGTTTCCAAAACACGGTAAATCTATGAAAGATTGAATGGTTTAAATATATTGTTTGAGATGGATTGTGATAGCCAGTTGCAAATCTATGGATTTAGCTACATTCCAATTGTTGTACCATTATTAAATGTTGATTTCAGATCAACCATAGAGCGCAATATGGTTGAAATGAATTATAGAGATATTAGGTGAATGACATATCCCTCCTATAAACAAATATATTGATTTATTTGGTAAATGACACATCACTCCTTTTTAGTCTTGTTGCAAATGATTGCATTGTGTTATATCTAATTAAATGCATTGTGTTTTGTATGAATGACATATATCACGTATGCTTATTTGATTGATGTATATCATGAATATCTACTTGAATGGATTGTAATAACTTGGTACAAATTACCATGTGCTTTGATGTAGATCTACCAGGCTTTCAAGAGTCTGACCCATTTTATAGGCATACAGGTGATTACATATTTAGCTACGGAGCATATGCGGGATGTTGCGACGGCGTCGACGAGTCAATCATATATTTTTTTGGGGCATTGAATTCAGATACATTTTACTATTGTTTTTGCTTTTGTACAATGTTATCAAAAACGCGCCTTGAGGCGCAAAAGGCGCCCCTCGCCTTGAGGCGTGACCCTTTGTGCCTCAAGGCGCAAGCCTGAGGCGCAATTATTATTATTTTTTTACAACAAGATTTCAGAGACATAATCAACAAAGTTTTTGTAGGTTAATCTCATATATTTTTCAGTTATGTAATAAGTTTATTAGTATATTACTATATTTTAACTTTTGTTGGTTAATCTCGTATATTTTTCAGTTATTTGAGTCATGTAATTAGTTTCTTAATATATATTAACTTTTGTTGGTTAATCTCATATATTTTTCAGTTATGTAATCAGTTTTTTAGTTAATTTTATATGTTAATCTCATATTTTTTAGAATAATCTCTTATATTTTAACTTTTGTAGGTTAATCTCATATATTTTTCAGTTATTTCAGTTATGTAATCAGTTTCTTAGTATATTTTAACTTTTTTTGGTTAATCTCATATATTTTCCAGTTATGTAATCAGTTTTTAGTTACTTTTATATGTTAATCTCACATTTTTTAGAATAATCTCATATATTTTAACTTTTGTAGGTTAATCTTATATATTTTTCAGTTATTTCAGTTATGTAATCAGTTTCTTAGTATATTTTAACGTTTTTTGGTTTATCTCATATATTTTCCAGTTATGTAATCAGTTTTTTAGTTACTTTTATATGTTAATCTCATATTTTTTAGAATAATCTCATATATTTTAACTTTTTTTGGTTAATCTCATATATTTTCCAGTTATGTAATCAGTTTCTTAGTATATTTTATCTTTTGTTTGTTAATCTCATATATTTTCCATATATGTAATCATTTTTTTAGTTACTTTTATATGTTAATCTCATATTTTTTAGAATAATCTCATATATTTTCCAGTTATTTCAGTTATGTAATTAGTTTCTTAGTAAATTTTAACTTTTTTTGGTTAATCTCATATATTTTCTAGTTATATAATCAGTTTTAGTTACTTTTATATATTAATCTCATATCTTTTAGTACTTATTTGAGATTTTCTATTTCTTATTGGTCGTTATTTCATCAATAAAGCATTTCTTTATTTCTTTATATTTTTAGATATTTTTTTATAATTTTTTTAAAGTTTTCAAAAAAAAATTGAAGCTTACGCTTTACGCCTCGGTTTTGGTGGAGCACCTCGCTACGCCTCAACGCTTTTCACAACACTGCTTTTGTAACACTCTTTGTTTGGAATTGAAATACCTTAAATGAGTCATGTTATCTACATTTGAATTCAGTATAATCGATTTTTGTAAAATGTAACCCGTCTAAGGTCTCAAACCCTGTTTGAAAATGTTTTTGCTGACTATTTTAATAAAGAAATAAAAGTTTTTAAATTTTCGCATATTTTTCCAAAGGTTGAAAATCTCGGGGCGTTACATAGGCTAAAGTACATCAAAAGGCAAGATAGTTCTTTGGTTATTGTTGGCTTCAGTGATGTGGATTGGGGAGAATAGTCAAATAGAAGAAGATCCATATTGGGCTTGCACATTTTTCTTGGGACAAATTTGTTATCTTGGAGCAGTAAGAAGCAAAGAATTGTAGCAAGGTCGAGTACAAAAGCAGATTTCAGGTCTATAGCATCCTTGGTTACAAAAGTAACTTGGATAAGGCCACTACTTTTTGTGCTGAATCAAAGCATTGGTCGATCTATCATTCATTGTGATAAACAGTGTGCCATTAAAATTTCATTGAATCTCGTTTACCATGGAAAGCCGAAGCATATCCAGATAGGTCAACACTTTGTCAGGGAAAAGATAGAAGATCAAGAAATAGAAGCTCAGTTCGTGGGTTCGAAAAATCAAGTTATAGATATCTTTACGAAGGGGCTCAGTAAAGCACGATTTTGGTTCCTCAAAGGCAAGCTGTCCATGATCAGAAAGATATATTAAGAAACCACATTGGACTAGGAGGGGATATGTTTGTATTTTATATATTTCATTTATATTAATTATGAAGGGTATTTTGGTAAAACACCAGAACCCTCTATAACCCCAACACCTATATCTATATATATATTCATTAATATGAGTAACTGCTCTCGAGAGAATCCTAGAGTGGTCGGCTGGCTTGCTTCTTTCATATCTTCTTTCTCTTGTGTGTATCCATGAAGGCAAACTTTCATCCTTCTTATCCTGAGTCGACATAGGGCTATTCTCTCTGTTGTGATTTCAATCCTACTTATTATTACTAATGTTTTTCCCATTCAACCTGTACATTAGGTATTTATCAAATACTTTCTAGTTTTAGTTTTAACCTATAATATTGTCTAATTTCTATGTAAAATACAAAGATTATTTTGAGTATATTTTCGAGAAAAGACAACAACAACTACACCTTCATCCCAAAACAATTGGGGTCGGTTATATGAACCAAAAAAGAAAATCATTCTGGGTCTTCCACATGAATCCTTCTCCTCCAATTATTTCTATCCAATGCTATGTCCTCGGTGAGGTTCAAAGCATTCATATCCTTTCCTATCATCTCCATCCAAGTCTTCTTAAGCTTACCCCAACCTCTTTTAACTAATATATTTTCCCATTTTTCCATCCTTCTAATTGGAGCATCATTAGGCCTTCACCGAATATGTCCAAACCACCGAAAACGATTCTCTCTCATCTTATTTTCAATGGATGCAACGCCTACCTTCTTACGTATCTCCTCGTTTCAAATCTTATCTTTTATTGTATTTCCACACATCCATCTAAGCATACGCATCTCAGCTACACTCATTTTTTGAATATGATGTCTCTTGGCAGCCCAACATTCTGTACCATATAGTAAAGCGGGTCTAATTGTCGTCCTATAAAACTTTCTCTTCAACCGCAATGGCATTCTACGATCGCACAACACTCCAGTCGCGCTTTTCCATTTCATCCACCCAACCTTTATCCTATGATTTACATCTCCATCAATTTCTCCATACTTTTGAATGATAAATCCTAAATAGTTGAAACAACCATCCACCGATATTTCTTGCTCACCAAGCTTCACTACACTCCCATCACTACTTCGTTTTTTACTAAACCGACATTCCATATATTCTGTCTTACTCTTACTCAACTTAAAACCTCTTGCTTCCAATGTCTGTCTCCATAATTCTAACTTAGCATTAACCCCAGCTCTAAACTCATCAATCAAAACAATATCATCAGCAAACAACATACACCACGACACATTTTCTTGAATTGATCTCGTAAGTTCATCCATCACTATAGCAAATAGGAAAGGGCTTAATGCAGATCCTGAGATATTCCCTTGCCGAGAATTTCCTGAGAGCAATATTTGTGGTTGTGTTTTGAGGCTTCAACTAATCAGGTGTTTAGGTATTGATTTGAGATGTGAAATTCAAAAAGTATTGCTCCTTTACAGCCATCAAATGAAAAAAAAAGTAGCTAGCTGTCGAAGCTGGCAGCATAACCTCTCCATCCCCCCTTTTCTTCCCAACAAAGCATAGTGACTCTCTCTCTCTCGCGCGCGCGCCCGCGCCGTAAAAGGGTATAGTTACTCAACAAGTATTGCCTGTCGACGTACCCGAAACGGGATTGTCGGCAGGTTATCAGCCAGCCTTCAGTACCTGAGCCCGAAAAGACTCAGGGAGCCCGAACTTGACAAGAGTCGGCTTGGGTTTTGCTTGGGCCTGTCAGGCCCTAATGGGCTCCGATTCAGGCTTGGCCCAGCCTGACCCAATGTCCACCCCTAGCTAGAGATGGACTTCTTCCTAATTGTTACTTTTTTGCTTTGCCTATCTTTTTTTTGGGGTTAATTTTCATTTGTCTTTCCTTTTTGTGAGTTGGTTTATGGATTGGATGAAGTCACCCTCACTTCCTTCTAGTCGTGATGCTCTGGGAACCAAAAAATTGTTGCAGTTTAGTTACTGCAAGTGATACGAGGTCTGTTCCCCTTTGAAACCTCCATAGGGCAGCACAGGACCAGAATGCTTGGTGGGCCTCCACACAGAATGACTAAAGACTAGAAGCGACTTTGTTGAGTCTATGAAGCTTTGCTTCTGGGTTCGCGATAGTGAATCTTTCTGCCATCACAGGTTGCTTGTTTTTGTTCTTGAGCCCATGCTGCTGATATCTCTGGGATTATTGATCATTGTATTAGTTTGTGTTTCATTTTCTCTCTTTATTTTTTTCTTTTTTGAGAGTTTTCATTCTTGTTGAGCCATGGATTATCTATGTACCAATAACAAAGAGAGTGCTTGCAATTGTTTCTCATCTGTTGTCTTGGTTGAAATTCATTTTTTCCTGTCATCCTTGCAGATTGTATATAATCTGTCCCATGCTATAAATCTTGATACAAGGTTAGCAAAATTTGAGGAAAGATCGAGGCATGTGCAGGTCAATGATGAGAGCCTCTGTGACTGTTGCCATACACGTCTTGGCACAAAACTTTTCGCCATGTATCCAGATGATTCAGTTGTCTGTTACAAGGTCTGTTTTCAATTTGTGTGTATCTTTCTGCCTTTTGATGCACATTTGTTGGAAATCTTTGGAACTCCTTTTGTGCACACGATGCACCAGAGCATGGTATTGCACATATTAGATTGACATATTTTGCTGTCTAAAGTTGCATGCAAAATGAAGCTTGTAATATTACTGATGTTCAATGCATTTTACTTATTTGATTTAACATATTCTTGTGTCTGCTTCAGTGTTTCCGGCGGCAGCCTGAGCACATATGTCCAGTCAGTGGGCGTAATTTTCAGCATGATTTTGTGTTCAAGCCTGGCTGGCTTGTGAAGAAACCTTGAGATCTTATTTCTGCTGAGTGGTCATACATTTGATTCCAAATTTACCCATGTCTAAGCCAAGCATAGTACAGAGTCGCTGTTTGGTTAAGGACAAAGAAGGGTTAGTGACAGTTAAAGAGAATGGGAAATCACACCTAGAAATTGATCACTAACCAAATGCTGAACCTCACCATCGGACTTCACAGGTCATTTTTGGGGATTAGCTGGAAGTCTATGTTTCTTTTGCACTGTTGTTTTCATCATTTTTATAAGAGATGCTTGTCATTTCTTTGTGCAGAACAGTGTAATATTGTAATTGAGCTTGGCATAGATCTATGATGTAATTTATATCATTTTCCGTTGCTTTGACATGCGAGTAGCGGTTTTATGTATGGTGGCTTGCTTTTCATCTGCATTTTATGAGGGCATCGCACTGTCGTGATGCCCATCAATGGGATGCTGCTGTCTTTTGGATGTGGGAACCAATGGATTTGCTTTTTCTTAGCTGCCAAATCTACTCTTTAGTACAAATATAAAGGGGAGAAGGCTTTACTCCTGTCCCAAATGCATAAACTTCCATCCCAGCTGCCAGTTTCCAGACACCCACCACCAAGGTAGTTTGACCATGTATCTAGCAAAAGCATAAACTTTCATCCCAGCTGCCACTTTCCAAACAGAACACTGATGGCAAATCTTTCCTCTATTTATGCATTTGATAGAGTGATAGCTGCCAAAGTATAATTATAAAAGGGAGACAACTTCACTTCTTGTTCCAAATGCATAAACCACTATCCCAGCAACCAGTTTCCAAACACCCACCACCAAGGTAGTTAGACCATGTATCTAGAAAATGCATAAACTCCTATCCCAGTTTGCCACTTTCCAATCTGAGCCTTAATGGCAAATCTTTCCTCTATTTATGCATGCATGATAATCAGTGTTGGCGATTTGTTTTTGTTTGTGGTTTTAGTTTGTTGATTTGGTACCATTATTTGCTGCAGTGTAACCTAGAGTTTCACATATTTAACGATTGGTTGCTTCCATAGATGCGCATTTGGCCCATTTTTTTCTAATATCCAATCAAGTGAGACTATCGGTAGGCACATTGTATATACTGGATTATTTGGTTATTTAATTTGGTGCCAGACCACTAGTGAGTTAAGCATGGTAATAATATTTTTGATTAATCAGGTGCCTTTAGGACACAAGCTGAACGTGCTGAACTTCTTTGTAGTGAGCCAAAGAAATTCTACGGCTAAACGGTCCGAACTGGCTTGTCGACAAATTTTTTTTTTCCAGAGGTGGAAGTAGGATTACAAAAAACATACATTATTGAAAAATTAGAAGCCATAAGATTTTAACTTTGAACCTGTCACCTACAAGCCAAAATTTTCAATCATCTTAAAAATTCTAGGGATGAGTGATTCTCGTAACAGGCATTTTGTCTAAAGTTCAGGACAACGGGTTCTGGAAGAGGAATTAGGATAGTCTCATGCTCTAACCTATTACTGATGGGGGTCTTTGGCAGTCGATTGAGCCGTTTCATAAAAAAAATGAATTAAAAGATAAAAAGGATAATTTGATTAACAATTATGAAACTGGTCAACAAGTTTGATTCAATTTCGAACGAGTGCATTAACTTCATTTGGCGCACAAACCATAAACTGTTGTCAGTTCAAGGGTAAAGTGGTTAACCAAGTTAACCTTCATGTGTTGGAATGCGTGGTGAGGTCATTGGTAAGATACTGGTGGCCCAGTTTTTTTCCATAACGGAGCATGGGGAATTGAGTCCCCCTTCTACCGGTGGCCCAGTTTGCTGTTGACCTACTTAACAAGAGGTATGTTGTCTTTGATTAGCTGCTTAATATCTCTATCAGTAATTATCTAACTTGTCTTATAACAGCTAAAATTTTAGGCCTTGCTTTGAGTGACACCTAAAACCAGGTTTCTGACTAGCTTTTGAGTGAAACCCAGTTAAAACACCAAAACTGGGTTTTATGATGCATTTGTATGCCAAAAATTCAGTTCAAGAAGCCATGTTTTCATTGGAACTTGGTTATATAGCATAATTCAGTTTATCGGGAAGGGGTAGGGCTGCCTTCTCTCCACCCTTTGGTAGGTGTCCACCTTTGGCCCTCACACTGGGTTCCCACATGTTGGTGTTTTTTTCTGTTGTTTTTGTATTTTTTTTACTTTGATGCTCAACCATTTTCTAGCTATCTACTGACTGGGAAATGGCTGAGATGACACCGACCAGTGGCCGGTGCTAGCTGATGCTCTCTAACAATTTTTTGATTGGTAGTGATGCAAATCAAAAGAGGGCTCTAATACCACTTTGATGTAAATCGAGAGGGTTCAATTTACCAGAAATTATGCAACTACAAATAAATTGTGCTACTTGCAAACAAATGAATAGGAAAACAACTTGAAAATCAATAATGTAAATAATTTAAGAAAAATATGACCCTTGCCATCGTCATTACCATTCATTTTGTTCAATAACTCGTGTCCTATTTATTTTCTTCAAAGTCTTTAAAAAATTATGGGCCACTTGAAAATATTTAATATGAATCAATTTGATCCAAGCCTTGGAGTGAGGAGGTTAAAGTGCATCGAATTGAAAAGTCTCAGACTTTTATGTGCTTAAAGCTCAAATTTTTAGGCCTACATGGCCAAGGAGACTTGGTCATTTAGAAGTTTCTAGAGTCTTAATATTTGTTAAATTAGATTGGCATTCATGAAACATGAGCTTATACATGCACTGGTACGATTAGTTGCTTTGAAATTTGAGGGTCAAACAGAAGGGTCACCTCCACTTGGTCTATTTAAACTCAAAAAAAGAAGGAAATAAAAAAAGGAGAAAGGGAAAAAGAAAGGAGAGAGAAGGAGAGGAAAAGAGAGGAAGGAGGAATTAGAAAAGGGAGATCCAATTATCTCCAGCCATCCGATGTTTTCACCATCAAATCTATATTTTCTTTTAATCTTTGCGTAAGGTACGGGTTTCCTCTTTTGAATCAAGTGAGAAATTGAATGTAAATGGGTTTTCCATGCAAGATTTTGATGAAAATCCATGAGAAAAAAGTAGATCTATATGTTTACTCTAAAATATATGGAAGAGGATTTATGGATCTTCTTCCATGTATACGTTTTTCTTATTTTATTCACCTTTTCAAAAATAAAATTTTATGTATGCTTCTTTTTATGCTAAAATAGAATTTATTTCATGATGAAAATAGTTGTTATGTGTCTGCATTATGATATTTTCGTTTTTCCATGGATGGTCCATGTTTTGGACGGTGAGATGCATGTAAACTTGTGTTAAATAATCTTGTATGCATGCATGTTTCCATAAAAAAAATCAACATAAGCATGTAAGAATGGGTGCATGTTTGAATATGAGTTTCTTTCATGTAAGCATGCTAAGTTTTTTCAATATCAACTGAATTATCTTGTCAATCTGTATACATATAATTAAATCTAAGACCACCATGACGATCTACGTTTCGAGGGCTATCAAATCAATTATTTAAACGTCCAATTCTGATGAGTCTTTGGGTCTGTAGGCCTCCCGAAAGGTTATCATGTCACTAGAGCCCAAACCAAAGTAAAAAGTCATTACTTTTCTTTTATAGCTTAAGTAATTTTAAAATTTAAATAATTGGGTCCCATAATTTATTTTTTAATTTTATTAATAAAAGAAATTAATAAATATTAACTTCTTATATTAGAGATGGGACTTTTGTCTAAGCCCATCTATAAATAGAGGCCCTCATGAGGAAGATTAACAAGGTTAGTTATCTCTCTTTCTTTCTCTTTTTTTTTCCCTTTTGTTTTGGATTTTCTCTCTCCTTCAAAACGTGTAAAAGATTTTGAGAACCCTTTTGCAGCCATTAGACCTGCACTTAGTCATTGAGTGGTGATGAAATATGAATCAGATGAGTTAATAGTTGGAAGTTTTCAGTGGCATGCAAAGCAGAAGTTCAGGCATTTACCTGATTTGTTTTTCACATTGCATTGCTTTCAATGCACATTGGCTTATAGTTGTTTTGATACTTAGCGTAAGCATCACATTTTTAGTATATTCTGCACTCAAATCAATTAAACATATAGGCACTAATAGCACTCCTAGATATCCATAACTATGTGCAGTGTGTGCGCATAACTTGTATTTGCAATTCAATGAAGTATTTAGCACAACATCATGCTTACACAATTAATGCCTAAACATGTTCTCTATAAGTTCAGTTAAGAAAACTTACTTTAATAATGTGAAGAACAATAAATTGAAACCCAAAAGAGTGGGGGGTTTCGAAATCTGCAAAGACCGCTCAAGCAATGATGCACCGAAGACTTGGTGCGTGGTCCAAAATGTCAAAAGCTCTAAAAATATGAAATTCTCAAAAATCCAAAAAGATAAAGTAAAACACCAATAAATATTAATTGTTGAGCAGAACATGCTGCATACACCAACATCTCTATCTCACCAAATTTGGTTACCGTAAAAGATAGATCAAATATTTTAAATAGTACTTTTGATTAAAATAACCAAAATGCCCCTTGATTAAAAATTAAGATTTTTAACTTGCTAAATTCATCTAGTAAATTCCAAAATTCAATGATATCATACCAATATTTTATAAAACTCTTAAAAATATAATTTTGATCGGAAGTTATATAATTGATTGTTAAATATCTGAAATAGTTTTAAAAATACCAATTTTATCCTTGTTAGTGACAAATGAGTAATTGAGCATTTAAATACCAATAAATGAGATTTAAATAATAGAAACACATTTCTAACTCGAAGATAAAGATGAATTATTTATTTATTAATAATATCCAAAATTTACAGATTTTGCAACCTTCTAAGTACATCCTTAAATGATGGACAAAAAATGCAAAACGTGGTGTCATACATCAATTTGGTTGTTCATCAGTATCGAACGAATCATCTGCAATTATGAAATAACATATGCTTTTGTTGGAGGCAAATAAATGTATCAATGATGCAATGGAGTGTGAACAAGGTTAATGACTACTTAGATATCTTGGACAAGGCATCAAATGACTTGGCACAAATTAAGATTCGGTCTCATGCTACTAATGAGAATGTTAGTGTTAATGATGACAACATATATGGCAAAGGTAAAAGCATAAAGGTGTTGCGTTCCATTGAAGATTTAGTTGATAATGACATTGTTTTGAGAAATCGTGATCCAGTGCATTCTAAAGAATGTGGTAAAAGAATCCCATCAGAAATCCATCAAAATAAGAATGCTAAGAGATGTTCTACTTATGGTTCACCTAATCACAATTCACAAAGATGCAACCTCAGCATAAAATCAGGGTAAGACATCTGAGTATCAATTGACAGACTTCTTCATTAAGGCTTTCTCCTATTCTAAATTTCACTTTATCCTTAGCAAACTCTTGATTGTGTCACCATGAGTTTGAGGGAAGTGTTAAAATATGTATTTATTATATATAAAAATATAAAGTAATGGGTACATGCTAAACAAGTTATTCGCTAAACAAAACTTAATGTTGTAAGTCGTTGGATCTTGTTTAGATCCAATGACTTACACCATTACTACTTAAACCTTGTAAAAAAGAAAACCACCATTACTACTTAAACCTTGTAAAAAAGAAAACCCTACCCTTTCTCTCCTCTCTCCCTTTCTCCTGCTTCCACTCCTCTCTTAGACGCACATACCTCTTCTCCTCCAGCTCCTCTCTCGGACGCCCATACTACTTAAACCTTGGTTGTGAACAACACCTAACATCCGTTTTCTGGTTGTTTAGTGGAGGACGATAGAAGAGGCAGAGGGAACACAAGAAGGAATTGGAGGGACATGAAGTTTTATGTTATCCTACATATGAGGGACCATTTCCAAATGATAAATTTGAGTATTGTAGCAAACAGAAAAAGCGACCAAAGATTACAAAGCCCAACAAAAGATTACTAATGATAATCTTACAAGTTTTAAAAAATGTCTCAGGTTAACATTTGAAAAACCCTCATCTAGAGGTGAGGAGATGAAACCCATAATATTTTAACAAATTTTAAAATATGCAACAAAAAAACATTGTTCATTGAAGAAGAAGAAGAAAGAGATCCTTACGAAAGGGGGGCATGGGTCATCGATGTTGAGGAGATGACACAAGTGATGGTCGATAGTGGCGAGGAGGCGAGGCAGTCCACTATGGTAGTGGTGGCAAGCACAACGTCAGTGGCAAGAGAGGAGCGGGAGGAGAAGTGTAATGCCTGCTATTTTTCGTGAGTATTCCTATAGATGATAATTGGATAATTATAATGAGTGCTATAAAATTTAAATAGATTACATCTTAGAAAAAAAATCTCAAAATGACTGTGTCTTGCCGACCCTAGTGGAAATCGCTTTCGAATTCATTTTTTTAGTGAAAATAGCATTTTGAGAAAAGAATTTAGATAATTGAAATAAATTAGTGTTTAAAAGAATTTCATATACATTTGAAATAATTTGGATTGTATGTAGAGTCATTTAATTTAAATTTGAAATGTAAATTTGAAAATTTTGAAATTCAAAATATCAAATAAAATCAATTAATAAAATAAAGAAACAATAGAATAAAAATTTGGATTTAACTAAAATCCATAAAATAGTAGAGGTTCATAGGTGGGTTGTCCCCTATGGGGCCATCTTATTTGGCACCTCAATATTTAGTTGAAAATCAAATTTAAAACTTTAAATTAAAGACTTCTTAAAAGTTACAAAAAACTAAATTTTAAAGAGCAAAGTCAAAACTTACTAAAAACTAAAGGGGAGACCTCCCAAGGGGGGGAGCCATCCCATCCTAAAAGATTCTAGGATGGGTTGGTTGACTAAAAAAAAAGAGAAATAAGAAAAGAAAGGAGGAAGGAAAGAAAAAGAAAAAATAAATAAATAATAGACCAAATCAAACTTGCATGCCAAGCAAGCAAGTTTGACAAAATTAAAAAATTGAAAAGAGAAACCCCATAACAGGGTGACATCCAACTTATGGGGGCTATACTTTATATAATGTATATCTTAGTACATTATATGAATTAATAACCTAAGCTAACTAGATAGGGAAAAAAATTGATTAGAAAATTTAGAAAAAAATATATAGAAGAAAGGAAAGAAAAGGGAGATCTAAATCAATGGCTGAGATTTTCTCTAGCCCCTTGATCTAGCTCCATGTATTATAAAAAGAGAGGTGGGGCTCATGCCCCCCCCCCCACCTGCCCCTATTTTGTCACTTTTGGTTTTTGTTCTCTCTTCTCTAACTCTCTAATTCTCCTTCTTTCTTGTTCTTCCTTTTTTCTAGTTTTCCTCTTATACACAACCAAGAGAAGTACACACATACGTTGGAGGGAGCCGATTTGATAGAAAATTTTATTTTTTTAACTAGAAGAGACATTTTTCTCGAAAAAGGTAGGGAGTTTTATTCTCTACACATAGATCGAAACTCGTATGCACGAGTTTATTTCAATTTCTAAATAGATGTATCTTGTACCGAACCTCCCATGTGAGGATTCAATGATACATTCCTCAAATTTAGAGTAGAGGCGATTTTTTGAATAAAAACCCTCTAACAAATCGGTTTGGTTCAATTGATTTTTATAAATCTTAATTAAAATTGAGTTATGACATTAATATGCGTATATACACTCTGAATGAGAGGTGTACACAAGCATATACGTGTGAGAAAGGCTCTGGTTTTAAGCCTTAACAAGAAAAAAAAACAAATATAGGACATACATTGTGTTTGAATACGGGCATAGCCAATTAGCCCGAAATTGAAGTATGAAGGGTTTTCAAATGAAAGCCCTTCGCAAACCTTAAAATATATTAATGAAGAAGGGGTTGATCTACTTTCTTAGAGAAAATTCAGTTCGATGCCTAGAAAAAAATGTTTTGTTTGAATTGAAAACTCAAGATATGATGTCAACCATGTGTGAGGGATTTTTCAAAAATAAGTCATTTTTGAAATACAATAGGATAACATATAATTGATTCTTTGTAAAAAAATTAGTTAGAAGGCTTGATTTAATGCCCATATTCGCATTTTATGCTGTCAATTAAAAATATGTCAATGTTGTTGTGAAAAAAATAAATCTATGAATGAATCTAAGAAAAATACCAAAAATATTTTTAAGAAAATAATTTTCGAGAAAACGAATCGATTTCCCAGCCTAATGGCTATGAAAATGAGATTTGTCTATAGAGAAATATGTAATATCATGATTTTAGATTTTTAAAATAATATTTGAAGTGCTGTTGAATAAATTTTGAAAATTTTAATTCGGTGGGCTATTTCTGCTCACCCGAATGCAAGTTTCTCGTTATTTTGTATTTTTGGCCTGATACTCGACCAGTAAAACGTTCGTATCTTTCTCATCTAGAGAAGTTTTTATGAACAGTTTGCTGAGTTGAAAAATTAACAAAAATTTATAGAATCCGTAAAATTTTGAGCTCCGTTCTCAAAATGAGCACTGAATTGTGATAGTCAGAACAAAAAAGTATAGACGTGCACTAAACTAGTTGTATCTTTTTCATACAGAGAGATTTTTATGAACGGTTTGTGGCATCATAAAGCTGACATAATTTTTTGTAACTTATCAAAATTTTAGCTCTGTCGCATATAGTACACATCTCTGTAATAGTCATAACAGTAAGATAGTTTAAGGGTCTGATTAGCAATACATGTGATATTTTGTAAGGCATTCAAATATGCTTTTATGTGAATTAAGTAATGCTGCATATGTACTGTTAAATTTTTTTTATATGTAGATTGAGTGTCCAATTTGGGGCAATAACTGAATGAAGTGTTTCCACACTACTTGGCTTTTATCGCTATTTGCTATTGAATTGAACGAAATGAGTACGGATTATAATTGAATATAGATGCTTTAATTGTTTATGACTAGTGCATATTGATGAATGGATGTTAAAGTTAAAAATGAATTGATGCATAGTTATTGCTTCGCATTTCAAACATGTGTTTCTCAAATATGGGTTTGTTGGACAATGACTTACGACATTAAGTTCTTTTAGCATAGAACTTGTTTAGCACAAACACATTATATATATATATATATATATATATATATATATATATATATATATATATATATATATATATATATATAATGGGTCTATGCTAAACTCATTTGATGTTAAACTGCATGTTAAATGGGTTTTTGGCCTTTTTCATTTTATTTTTTAATTCTGATCGTACTTGATTTTGTAGGGATCAACTCTTGAAGCGTTTGATTCCAACACAGGTAGATTTTTATAATATTCAAAAAATCAACGATCCAAAATCTTTGTAAAATTTTGAGGCTCCAAACATCATTATTTTCATTGAAAACACATGATCCAGGTGTGGATTCTTAGTAAATCGATCATGCCCAACACATTTACGAGGCCAGACCACATAAAAGGCACTGGAAAAGCCCGAAAAAAACAATTTAGTACGTGGTTTAGCAGCAAATGGGTTTAACGCAGACCCATTACTCGTAATGGGTATGTGCTAAACCCATTTGGTGCTAAACCGCATTCTAAATAAGGTTTTTGGGCTTTTTTATTTTTATTTTTAAACGTTGTTCGTACAAATGTGATCTATGTACTTGATTTTATAGGGATCAAATCTTGAAGCTTTTGATTCCAACACATAGGTTGGTTTTTATAAAGCTCAAAAAATCAACGGTCTAAATCTTCATAAATTTTTTACGCTCCAAACATCATTTTTTTCATCGAAAACACATGATCTAGGTGTGGATCTTAATAAATCGACTATGCCCAACACATTTATGGGGGCTGGAACTGCATAAAAAGCCATGAAGAAGCCCAAAAACCCATTTAGCATGCGGGTTGGCATCAAATGGGTTTAGCACCGACCCATTACTCTCTCTCTCTCTCTCTCTCTCGAGTAATGGGTCGGTGCTAAATGCATTTGGTGCTAAACCACATGCTAAATAGGTTATTTTGTTTTTTTTTTTTCATTTTATTTTTAAATTCTGACCATACAGATGTGATCTGTGTACTTGATTTTATAGGGATCATCAACTCTTGAAGCGTTTGATTCCAACACATGGGTGAGCTTTTATAAAGTTCAGAAAATAAAAAAATCTTCATAAATCAAACATCATTTTTTCATCGAAAACACATGATCCAGGTGTGGATTCTTAATTAATCGACTATGCCCAACACATTTATGGGGGCCGGAACCGCATAAAAAGCAATGGAGAAGCCCGAAAACCCATTTCGCATGCGGTTTGGCATCAAATGGGTTTAGCACAAACCCATTACTATATATATAACACCTTAGACAAAGGGCCCAGCCAGCAGTGTTCAGACAGGATTGTTCTACATGGTCTTGTCTGCGTAATCAAACGGCAATGTCCCCACCCTTGCTGTCGATTGCATCTTGATCCTGCGTGTTAAAACGAGCCCATATAGATCACATTTACGCGTGAGCTTGTCGTTGATGATTAGTTTTGTGGCTCAGATTATACAAATGGGAGCATCCGAGCTGCCGCCCTTCTGTCATAAATAATTGTGACGGTGAGACTAATTTCACAAAATTTGGTCTCGGGATCTTTTCTTGACAAGTGGAAATCGCACCATATATTAGTGGGGTTCTATGTTTCACGCTGCAGAAATGAGAATCAGTGGAAAGTGAAATCCCTCCAAAGCCTCCCCTTGGACGGAAAATGCATACCAGGGGGAGGTATGACACCGCTTTCCATTGGAATCCTTTATTTGGATGAAAAACTTATGGGCCCCACTCGCTCCTTCCTGCTTGACATTAATATGGATGGAAAATATGTCTTTCACATGAAAGTGGAGGGTGAAACAAACGGCCCTTAGAAGTTTTCGTATTTTGTGGGGAAAATTTCGACAAAGAATTAACAAATATAAAAACAAAAAATACAAAACGTATAAAAAGATGAATGTATAAAAATTAAAAACAGTTTTTTCTTGGGTTAATATCGCTATCTTTGCAAAATACACGGCCGTTTTCAAAATAATATTTGAGGTTTTAAATTAGTCCTTGAAAATATTGCGATAAAAACACGATATATTCACAATATTGGCCGTATTTGTTACATAACTTGAGTCAAAGTAGGGGTGTCAATGGGTAGGGTTTACCGGGACCCGACCCGTACCAAACCTCATAGAGTCCGGGTATGATGGTAAATAAGAAGATCCGATTAAAACCTGGATCTGGATCCAAAGGTTCGATTAATACATGGATCTGGGTATATTTTGTGAAATTTTATAACAGACCCGGCCCCACCCGAGTTCCGATTAAGACCCACAAATTTTCAATGTAAAAATGCTAAAAAAATATTACTTTATCGAGTATGGACCGGGTCTGTTTCATGTAGTTCTTATTGGGTCAGGGTACGGTTTCTCTTATGGTGTATCCGATTAGACCTGGGTCCAAACCCGGTATCATACCCAAAAATTGGAGCCAGGTCTAGTTCCACATGGGTCCGAACCAAACCCAACCCATTGACACCCTTACTAAGGAGCGTAAATGGATAGGATATGAACTGTTTCTGATTAACCTGAACATAAATTTTAAGCAAGAGATCTGAATCCGGATTGAGAGCTAACCGATAAAGTAGAGAAACATCCGGATCAAAGTTTTGCCTGATAATACTGGATCCGAGAAGAGAAAGGAACATGTTTTTTTTGCAGGCAAAAACAATAAAAATGATCAGATTTTATCTGGGCCTGAATGTAAGCCCCATATAAAAAATTGTCATCTAAATCCGAATCCAAGAAGGCCTGGCCGGAAGAATCGCAACCCGATTCAATTACTCATTCGGATCTGATTTTGAGATCCATATCCGAGAAACATAACCCAGAAAAAACTGTCGGATACGAATCAAAGATGCGAACCCATCCGATCCATTTGCACGATGAAATTTAGACTGTACCTCCATCTTCCTGCTCTTCAAAAACTCTCTTTCTCTCTCCTCTCTCTTTGATTAGAGGGGCTCTCCCTTAGCTCCCACCGATGGAGTTTTTGCAGGAGAATTCTGGCCGTTGGATCTCTATTGTCAAGTTCCTCCTTCCGTTCATCTGTTGTCTCGTCCTCTCCAACTACCCGAGCTCCGTCATGGGAATCCGGTAAGGTTTCTTTCTTACTTCTGATTTTTGCGCTTCGCGGTTTCCCTTTGCATGAATTATGCTAAAATCGCGAAATCTCTCCCAAAAATGTAAATTTATAAGGTTTTTGTGTTTCATGGGAGAATTCCTTAGGGGTTTTTCCATTAGAAAAGTAAGGCGAATCTGGAATGGTTTCTTTGGATAGAAAATTTGTGCAATCCGTAACTTTTAGGGGTTATGGATTCCACAGACGGTTCTTATAGGGTTTATTGAAGATTATTTTATTTGTTTTAGAATATTGGCAGCCGTCGAAATTCGTCCTTTTGATCTAAAGGATGAATGCTGGATTTTGAATCTTCAAGTCGGTCTGACGGCCAGAAATTTGGGGTCGTTTCTGTCGTCATGGGTGCCGTCTGATGTTTGGGGGATTTCCTTCATCATGTCAAAGCAATGCACGTTGAATTCTGACATTTTCCCTGTTGGTTATAGAAAACTGTTCTTTCATGTCTGAAGTGGGATTTGTGTCAAAATTTTCACACTTATAATCTCTGAAGATGAAGTTCTTGATTGAATATTCTCCATAACGTGCCAGCTTTATTGTTGATTTTCACGAATTTATTTTTCTTTTTTGAGCCATACTTATAATATCATAATTATATTAGACAAGTGTTACAACCCCAACTAACCCTAAAAAAATAGTGTTTTTTTAAAACAATTGTGAAAACTATCCTAAAGATTCGGGACCTCATATTTAATATACCAAACCACAAACAGACCAGACCATGCATTAGATCCAATCAAACTTTATTAATCAATAAATGTCAAATAGGCTCAGAACAAAAGTTGTCTATCACATACGAGTCATCATGTAGTAGAACCAGAAACTACTCTAAGGGCTTGCAGTTTCAAGCCAGCTAGTTAGGACATAAGGGCTCAAAACAATTTTATGAAAATGGGTAAGAACCAAAGTTTTGCATATGGTTTTTATTGATTTAGAGAAGGCATACGATAGAGTACCTAGGGACGTTCTCTGGTGGACAATGATGAAGAAAGGTGTTCTCTCAAGTACATTAGTATAATTAAAGATATGTATGAAGGAGTAGTAACCAATGTCCGCACTTGTGGAGGGGTGACAACCAATTTTCCGATAACGGTTGGGTTACATCAAGGATCTGCTTTAAGCCCTTTCCTATTTGCGATAGTGATGGATGAGCTTATGAGATCAATTCAAGAAAATGTACCGTGGTGTATGTTGTTTTGATTGATGAGTCTAGAGCTGGGGTTAATGCTAAGTTAGAATTATGGAGACAGACATTGGAAGCTAGAGGTTTTAAGTTGAGTAAGAGTAAGACTGAATATATGGAATGTCGGTTTAGTAAGCAACGAAGTAGTGATGGGAGTGTAGTGAAGCTTGGTGAGCAAGATATACCGGTGAATGATTATTTCAAATATTTGGGATCCATCATTCAAAAGTATGGAGAAATTGATGGAGATGTAAATCATAGGATAAAGGTTGGGTGGATGAAATGGAAAAGTGCTACTGGAGTGCTGTGCGATCGTAGAATGCCATTGCGGTTGAAGGGAAAGTTTTATAGGACGACTATTAGACCCGCTTTACTATATGGTACGGAATGTTGGGCTGCCAAGAGACATCATATTCAAAAAATGAGTGTAGCTGAGATGCGGATGCTTAGATGGATGTGTGGAAATACAATAAAAGATAAGATTCGGAACGAAGAGATACGTAAGAAGGTAGGTGTTGCACCCATTGAAAATAAGATGCGAGAGAATCGTTTACGGTGGTTTGGACATATTCGGCGAAGGCCTAATGATGCTCCAGTTAGAAGGTTGGAGAAATGGGAAAATATATTAGTTAAAAGAGGTCGGGGTAGGCCTAGGAAGACTTGGATGGAGATGATAGGAAAGGATATGAATGCTTTGAACCTCACCGAGGACATGGCGTTGGATAGAAATGATTGGAGGAAAAGGATTCATGTGGAAGACCCAAAATGAATTTCTTTTTTGGTTCATATCGCTGACCCAAATTGTTTTGGGATGAAGGCGTAGTTGTTGTTGTTGTTGTTGTTGGGTAAGAACCAAAGTTCTTTATATGAATTCCTCTAAAAATTCAAACAATAATAAAATAGCATAAACCAAATTCATGCATAAATTTTAGAGGAATATCAGAATAACAATTTATCACAATCAACTTATCATTCAAGCATCTACACAAGATATCATGCGAAACAAAATAAGCATGAATGCATGAACTAATGTTAAACAGTAAATATGCATAATTCAATGCACATGCATGAATAACTTATTAAGTTATTTACAAGGGTTATTTTTCATGCATGTCCCTATTAAATGCATACAATTTTAGTTTTCACTTTTTCTTAAACTCGCGGATACTCAAAACGAGCACAACATTCCCAAATTCAAAATTAGGTTCTCAATTGTAGCTTAACAAACAATTTGTATTTTATTACTGAGTTTCACACTTGTTCTTCGACTAATATCAGGAATCAATACTATCCATCAGAACATTAGAAATCAACTTCTAATGCCGGAACATCAGAAAAATCAACATCCACTAACGCTACTTTCTTAGTATACCAATAACTACAGTTGAGTCAACACCACCACCCTCAGGCAAAGTGATTGAATATCCCTAAAACTATGATCGGAAAGTGAACCGACATATCAGGTCCAGGAGAACACTCACATACGGAGTTTTAGTATCCTCACGGTCCTACCAAGACCGCCATCAAGGATTCCCACACTGTGAAAGGGACATCAAGGAAGAGATTAATTATACTTTTTGGTCTCTTTTACCTTTTTAAACAATTTCAAGTTCTTTACACAAGAACCGTTTTGCAAATCAACATGTAAAACCACTTTCGGGCCCTAGCCCCCCACATTTTAATAATGTAATAAATTTTGGAAAACAAAAAATTTTCAAAAATAATTTTGCAATGTATAAACAAAATCAACAAGTAGAGCAACACTTGCTTCCGGCCTACACGACCTGCAGTGGTTCATATCTGGCCACCAAAGTATCTCAAAAGTGATTTATACATCTTTTGCAAAATTTCAGTGAACATGCAACACACACCTTATTTCAAACATGTTCATAATGCACATTCAAACACAAAAAATGAATGTATATAAGGCTAAACACATACACATGAGAATAGATGCTTGTAACACGCATTATCATGATCAATGCTACTTATAAATACCCAAACATGCACATGATCATATTTATGCAAACATCAAAATAAACTTCAGATTCATGCGTATGATATGCAAATTTACAACATGACATTCGACTGCATGAACATGTATAATCAATCAAATATATAATTAATTACATAAGCCTGCAACTCGCGTGAATGTCAGCCTGTACGTAACAAACTTGTTCAATTTATATAGCATGAAACTTAACAAATTCTGGTCAACTTTACATATTTTTTGGACTTAGCAAATCTGATCAGATTGCAAACACATAATACATCTGTCAATCTGATCAGATTGCTCACACACCACATATCAGTGTCTGAACAAATTGCACATGCACACATACATCGGCAGTCTGATCATATTACACATGTACACACATCGGCAGTCTGATCAAATTGCTCATGTACACATATCGACAGTATGATTAGATTGCACATGCATACACATATTGGCAGTCTGATTAGATTGCACATCTATACACAGATCGACAGTCTAATTAGATTGCACAACAAAACACGATGGCAAATTTGATCAATTCGCACACACAACACACAGTGCATTTAACAACCCTAACTCGTACCCATGAAAAAGTGACATTTTTTTTTCAAGTGCGAAAACATTCTCAGAAACCCAGGGCCTTTACAGTTACAACACATTCACAACCACGAGGGATCTTATACTCATACCAAACTTTATTTATTAAAGTGCATAGAGTCTGAGACATAAACAAATAAAATATAAATAAAGTAGAAAGAAGAGCCACGCTGTTCCAAGAAAAGCCTGCCAAATAGTCACATAGCCGTCGTAACTCCTCGCAAAGCAAATCACCTCACTGGGTCTTTGAGGCTGCGAAAAACATAAAAGTAGGGGTGTCAGAATCCAAAGAATTGTGTGTACGAATCCCTTTAATGAAACAAATAAGTAAAAAGAACACCAATAAGATTCATGTAATATTTTAGAATGATGCAATTATGACAAATTCATAACTCAAGTAATCATTTAAACAACCGTGAACATAAATTAAGCATTAAGAACAATTATCATGCAATAGAAAACACATATCATATAATCACCAATATATCTCAAATAAGGAATAAGTAAATATGCATGATCTAATGTATAACAAAAATATGCATGATTTCAGTGCACATGTATGAATACATTATTATCTTTTATCAAAGTTTTCTTTTCATATGCATGTTTCTATTAAATGCACACAATTTAAGTTCATCTTTTTATTACCGTTGCTCGCGGATACTCTAAACGGGTAAAAGTTTTCGAGGTCAAGTTAGGTTCTCAATTGTAGCTAAACACACAATTTGTATTTTATTACTGGGTTCCAAGTTTATCCCTTGTAATGAAATATGTGGAAATAAAAACAATGTCTTACAATGGATATTCACATATAGAAAGCAAAAAACAAGTCCAAAAAGGACATACACAAAAGCCAACAATGGCTTGCAAACATAAATTCTTATAAATGCAAGAAAGGGCTTCAAGAAGCCAATACTTTACAAAGGGGGAGACCCCACTTATTTATAGGCAAGGAGTGAGAGAGAGGGAGAAAAGTAAGAGAGAGAGACCACATTGGGAGTCCCAACAAGGTGTCATTGGGCTCCCAACGGTGACAATTGTGACTGTTGGGGGCCCAACGACTCTTAGTTGGGACCCCCAATGTGAATTTATTAAATGCATTTTAGGAAAAAGAAAAAAAAAAAATAAAAGAAAGAAAAAGGAAAATAAAAGAGAAAAATAAAAAAGACTACAATGCCCCTATTGGGCAAAATTACATGAATACCCTTATCAGATATGATTGAATATATATATATATATATATATATTGATTACATGTATTTTAACACCCTCCCTCAAGCTTTACGAGGATATAACCGAAAGCTTGTTGAGAAGGAACATAAAACAAGGAGCAACAAGGGCTTTAGTGAAGAAGTCTGCCAACTGGTACTCGGATGTGACGTAAGGCAGTGCTATGGTTCCTCTTAGGTATTCATTACGAACGTAGTGGCAGTCCATCTCGATGTGTTTAGTACGCTCATGGAAGGTGTGATTGCTTGCGATATAGATTGCGCTTTTGTTGTCACAACACATCTTCGAAGGAGTAGAGATGACTATGCCCATATCACTGAGGAGACTTCTAAGCCACACAAGCTCCATGGTTGTATTGGCCATTGCACGATACTCCGCTTCTGTTGAGGACAATGATACTTTGTGCTGCTTCTTGCATCTTCATGAAATCATAAAGTCATTTAAGAAAACACAAAAACCAGTAGTTGAGACTCTATTATTGGGATTTCCTCCCCAATCATCATCAGTATAAGCAATTAAATCAAGTGATGACGAAGAGGAAAGAAAGACTCCCTTAGTTATGGTGTTTTTGATGTATCTGACTATCCTTAAGACTGCACTCATGTGCACAGTCGTAGGTGCATGTTGAAACTGACTGAGTGAACTGCATGAGCTATGTCTGGCCGAGTGATGGATAAGTAGGTCAGAGACCCAACAAGTTGGCGGTATGGAGTAGGATTCTCGAGGAGTGTTCTATCTTCCAACCTTAACTTTGCATTGATAACTTCAGGGGTTTCTGTCTTCTTATCATCGGAGATGCCAGACTTGGAACAAATGTCAGCAGCAAGTTTCATCTGAGAGAAAATGTACTCTCAAGGAGAGTACGCTACTTCAATTCCTAAAAAATATCTTAAGAAACCAAGGTCAGACATGTCAAAATTCTCTTTTAAAACTTTCTTAATATCATTGATTCCTTGCTCATTACTTCCAGTGATGATCATATCATCAACATAAAGTAGTAGAATAACTACTGAAGACCCTGCACTTTTCACAAACAAAGCAATGTCAGTATAGCATATAGCATGAGCGAAAATTCAAACTTGTCATTACATTGCTAAATCTATCATTCCAAGCCTTTGGAGCTTGCTTTAAACCATATAATGCCTTTTTAAGTTTGAGAATTTTATTTTCACCAATACATACTCCTGGTGGAGGATCCATGTAAACCTCTTCATTTAATTCACCATTTAGGAATGCATTCTTAACATCTAATTGATAAATAGGTCATTTTTTAACTGACGCAACCGCAATAAGAGTCCTAACACTAGTCATCCTAGATACGGGAGCGAAGGTTCCTTCATAGTTTGTACTGTATTTTTGAGCGTATTTTTTTGCTACCAACCGAGCTTTATAGCGTTCTAATGACCCATCACTTTTTAGTTTTAATTTTGAAGACCCATCTACATCCAATAGATCTCTTTCCAGTGGGTAATGAGGTTATTTCTCAAGTTTTTGCCTTTTCAAGGGCACTAAGTTCTAACTTCATGGCTTCAACCCACTGGGAAATGTTTTTGGCTTCATTATAATGTGAAGGTTCATGAAAAGAGTGTAGCGCAATTAAACACGCTCTATACTGTGGTGTTAGAGACTCATAGGAAACAAACCTATTAGGAGGATTGAAGATTCGGCCGGATCTCCTTAAAGAGATTTCTTCTATGTTGGAACCTTGAGAGTTTTTCTAAGGCACTCATGGGAACTTGTTGACCACGCCTAACATAGGTTTGGATGGGTCTATCACTTTCATTTTCAACATTGTTAAGAGGAATATCCTCTAGATCATTCAACAAATCATTAGAGATTTCCTCTTCTTGAGGAGTCACATCTTCTTGAGAGAGAAGATCAAATAAGAAAGCATATTCACTTTCGTCAATATCTTTAGTTTTCTCAAAGCCATTTTCATTTTCTAAAAAGGTTACATCTTTAGATACATATAGTTTGTTATTTTTAAGGTTGAAGCATCTAAAACCCTTTTGATTTTCTCCGTACCCTAAGAAAACACATTCAATAGCTTTAGGGGATAATTTATCTCTTTTATGTGTAAGGACAAAATATTTTCACCCAAAAATTCTTAATCTATTGGAATCGGGTGTTCTTTCAAATAATTTTTCATGTGGAGATGTATTTTGTAAGGATGAAGATATCATTCTATTTATCAAGTAAGTTGAAGTTAAAGCGGCTTCGGCCCAAAAACTTTTTGGAATTTCTTTGGAAATAAGAAGTGCCCTAGTGGTTTCCAAAATGTGTCTATGCTTTCTTTCGGCTAGGCCATTTTGTTAAAGAGTCCTAGGACATGATCTTTGATGACAAATTCCATTTGTTTTTAAATAATTTTGAAATTCATTTGATAGATACTCTCCATTCGAATCAGATCTAAGAGTAGAGATATTACTTGAAAATTGATTTTTGACTATCATATGAAATTTCTTGAAGAAGTCAAAGACTTCGGATTTTAAATTGAGAAAATAGATCCACACATATCTAGTGTAGTCATCAATGAAAGTAACATAATAGGAGTATCCTCCTTTCGATATGACCGGAGAAGGGCCTCAAACGTCCGAATGGACTAACTCAAAAGGTCTTTTGGACACAAAAGTTCTATTTGGAAAAGGATTGGATTTCGTTTTTCCAAAAATACAATTCTTGCAAACAAAATGTTTCTCATTACAAAATTTTTTTCCAAAAGGAAAAGAGTACATTTTTGAGAAACTTGGATGTCCAAGTCTTTGGTGCCAAGTTTCAATATTTTTATCTTGGACATGATTACAAAAAGAGTTAGTGAGAAGTTTCAAGTTGCTCATGTAATAGAGATCTCCCCTCCTATGGCCTTGCCCAATCTACTTCCCGGATCAGAGATCCTGTATAGAGCAATCCTTAGTTGAGAAGGAGATTTCACATCCATGATCACATATTTGAGAAACGGAAAGGAGATTTAAATTAAGTTGATGTACCACTCTTACGTTTGGCACAAAGAAATCTTTGGAAAAATTTAAAGTTCCAAAACTTTTTACTTGTAAAGATGTACCATCGGTGGTTGAAACATAAGAGTTTTCAGAGTTATTACACAAATCGGAAAGCGCATTTTCAAGAGGGGTCATATGAAAGGAAGCTCCAGAATCAAGAATCCAAGAAAACATACCTGGAGGAGAATAAGAAACTTTGGCGGCACCCGAAGTTGATGGCGATTTGAGTATATTTTGAAGTGCTTCAGATAGTTGAGCAAGAGAGAATGACTCTTTCCCTTTGATAGTCTCCTCCTTCTTTTGAGTAATTTCTTTAACGAAGGCAACCTTACTTTTTGGTGCTTCATTTAGCTTAGGGCAATTAGGTCTTATATGACCCGGTTCTTGGCAATGATGGCAAATGACTTTTCTATAATTGCTATTATAGTTATTTTGCCTCCCAAAGTGTGAAGGCTTATAGGCTTTCACATGATTGCCAGGTTTAGACATGGCCAAAACTTCATCTCCTCCTTTAATCTTGGCAAGACGAGTTTCTTCTTGGCATATTTCGGCAATGACATCTTCCAAAGGAAGAGGCTTAGATCTATGAAGTAGGAAAGATCTAACTTGTTCATATTCGGGCCTAAGCCCATGTAGAAATTGGAAAAAGTGTTCTTTTTCCATTTATTCTCTTCTTAGTTCCACATCTATACTAGAAACCCACTTTGGTTCTAGTAGAGATAGCTCATCCCATAAGGGTTCAAGGGTGCTAAAGTAATCTCTTACACTCATTTCCTCTTGCTTAATAGGTCGTATTTTTTCTTGGAGAAAGAATTGACGAGCAAAGTCTTTTTGAGTATACATACCTTTTTATAAAGAATCATGCTTCATTTGCCATCCGAAATTTAGCAATGTTGGCGCAAATTTTAAGCTCCACATTGTTCATGAACCAAGCAAGAATTTTTGCATGCTTGCTTTCCCAATCTTTCACTTTAGATTGGTGATCTTCAATGGCCTTCATGCGGGCATTTCCTTCAAGAGCTTTTTCTTGATCACCATCCATCTTGGTGAGTTGGAGTTGCGGTTCCGGAATAGTGACCATGACGTATCCCCAAAGCTTTTTACCCTTGAGGTTGTTCTCCATGGCGACGGCCCACATCATGTAGTTGAAACCATTAAGTTTCAAGGAGAGATCAATCTTTTGTTCTCCTTCCATTTTAAACTCAAGAAGACAAACCAAGAAAGAGAAATACAAAATGAAAAATATAACTAGTCAACTAGCTATATCAAGAATCAAGAGCATACACTTGGCTCTGATATCATGTAATGAAATATGTGAAAATAAAAACAATGTCCTACAATGGACATTCACATATAGAAAGCAAAGAACAAGTCCAAAAAGGACATACACAAAAGCCAACAATGGCTTGCAAACATAAATTCTTATAAATGCTGGAAAGGGCTTCAAGAAGCCAATACTTTACAAAGTGGGAAACCCCACTTATTTATAGGCAAGGAGGAGTGAGAGAGAGGGAGAAAAGTAAGAGAGAGAGATCACGTTGGGAGGCCCAACAAGGTGTCGTTGGGCTCCCAACCGTCACAATTATGACCGATGGGGGCCCAACGACTCTTAGTTGGGACCCCCAATGTGAATGCATTAAATGCATTTTAGGAAAAAGAAAACAAAAAAATAAAAGAAAGAAAAAGGAAAATACAAAAGAACAAAAAAAAAAGATTACAATGCCCCTATTGGGCAGAATTACAGGAATACCCTTATCGGGTATCTATATATATATATATATTGATTACATGTATTTTAACAACCCTCGACCGAAACAGCCTTCGAAACATTAGAAATCAACATCTAATGTCGTGACACTATGAAAATCAACAACCTGTTAAAATGTAAAACTATACATATATGTATATATAATAATATGATATATATATATATATATAAATACATTTTTCATTTCTTTATTTTCTGTAATTTTTTTCCTTTATTTTTTGTCTTTATGTCATCTAGTTTAGTTTGAACTAGAATGACTGTTGCTAGTCAAGTCCTGTCCAGACTTGACTAGCAATAGAGCTGTTGGACTGACACATTCCAACAGCTCTTAATAGAGCTGTTGGACTGTGCCCAACAGCTCTATTGAGTCCTCTTTCAGCTGTGTATATAAAGGGGTGCAGCCCCTCTTGTATTTTATTCCAATGCTTCTTAAGCAATTGGTTTTTCATATCAATAAAGAATACATTTTTATTTTTATTTTGTTTCCAGTTATACCCTTTTTAAGGGTTATGCTTTAGTGTCATTCTTGACACTTGCCCTTGTTAATCTAAGCTCGTGTTTCGAAGATCCCTATTTCATTTCATGGTATCAGAGCCGCGGAAGTACTAAATCTTGAGGAAAAGCTGCCTCGGTTTTCATGCCCGTTTGCAAAAGTGTTCGCCACTTGAAGAGAAGTGTTTTATCACTTCATTGGAGAAGATTTCACATCTTGTTGTATTGTTTTTTTTTCTCTTTCTTTTTCATTTTCCTTCTTGTTTCTCTTCTATCCCTATTCTTTCTCTCCTTGTAATCGATGGATGACAATGATAAAGTCACCATCATGCCTATGAAACTAAGCGATACGAACTATGTAACATGGGCTTCAATCATGAAGCACCATATATGGGGAAAAGGCTTATGGGGGATTGTGGATGGTTCCGATTCGGAACCTAAGCTATCTCTTACTAAAAAGGAGAGAGATAAAGAGGTCCCTCTATCGGAAGAAGAGAAAATCAAGGCTATTGCCTCATACGAGAAGAAATGGAAAGAATGAAGAATATCTCATGCGAAGATAATGTGGCTTATCAATAGCGTTGACATTAAAAAATGCTCAAGTCTTGCCAAATTTGATCATGCCGATAAGGCATGGGAATACCTTAAGAATATGTATTCCCTTAAAGATATTGCACACGTGTGCAACCTCCAAGAAAAAGTTCGAATGATGACACAAGGAGACAAAACTATTCGTGAATATTACAATGGGTTGTCCGAACTTTGGGAAGAACTTTCCCTTTTAGAACCAAAGTGGCATTGTGCCGAAGACATCAAGCTTCGTTAGAAACAACTCGATGCTGAACATTTTTACCAGTTTATCACTGGATTAAGGCCGGAATTTGAAACCACTAAATCGGCCCTACTTCACCGGGGAAAAATTCCTTCTATTGTTGAAACTATTGAAGAGTTAACAATGGAAGAAAATCGTCTCCGGAAAGGTTCTTTAAAAATTGAAGATGATTCCGTTTTAGCCGTGTCTAGACCAGGGAATCATGTTCGATCATATAGGCCTCCTTACTTTAACCGACAAAATGGTGACTATGATAAGAAGAAAGTTATTTGTCATCACTGTCATGAACCGGGACACTACAGGCCACAATGTCCCAAACTTAAGGAGCTGAGAGAAAAAAAAGCTGCAATTGCTGGATCGGAGCATAAAGATCAGGATGCACTAGTTTCCCTGGCCCAACTAATGGAGATTCTTCAGCCTCTCATCAAAGGTGCCTCTTCCTCATCTGAAGCTTCAATCGGAGCAGCAACCTCATCTTTTTCTGATCTAGGTAAAATTTCTTGGCTTCTTGACTCTGGTGCATCTTTTCATATGACCCCAAATAATCAAAGTCTATCCAAATGTGTTAAAAATAAAACAAGTGTGTCAAAGGTCTTTACTGCTGATGAGACTTCTCTTGAAATAGAAGGAATAGGAAATTTTGAAAAAATTTATAAAACAAATTTTTTTTTATTCCAGAAATTAGACATGTTCCCAATATAAATTTAAATCTTTTATCTGTATCTCAAATTTCTGATTATGGGTGTAATATTTCTTTTTCTTATCATGGTTGTTGGGTACAGGATCGCCAGTCAGGCAAGCTGATTGTGGAAGGCCATAGAGAAGGAGGACTCTATTACATGGATTTTTTGGAAATGCCGAAGAAAGCTTTTTGTTATAATATTCAAAAAATAGAGTTCGAACTGTGGCATAAGAGACTTGGTCACCCATATATAGCCAAAATCCAACATTTTCCAAATCTAGGGAAATTTTGTAACTCTGAATCATTTGATTGTAAAGATTGTATTCTCGGCAAAATGAAAAGATTACCATTTCAGAACAGAACCTTTTTCTCTTCAAGACCACTTGAATTAATACACTCGGATGTTTGGGGTCCTGCACCAGTAATTTCTAAAGGAGGATTTGTTTACTATGTTATTTTTGTCGATGATTTCTCCCGACATACGTGGATGTACTTTCTCAAACATAAGTCTGAAGTATTTTCATACTTTCAAACTTTTCATAATATGGTTAAAAACAAGTTTCAAAATGATATTACTATTTTTCGCACAGATTCAGGGGGAGAGTTTTTATCCACAGATTTTCAAAATTATCTTAAATTGCATGGCATCACACATCAAAGATCTTGTCCTTATACACCTCAACAAAATGGACTGGCAGAACGAAAACATCGCCATATTATAGAAACCACTAGGACTTTATTAATAGCAAATCAAGTCCCGAAAGACTTTTGGGCAGAAGCTGCCTTAACTGCCACCTATCTCATTAATAAGATGCCATCTTCTTCGTTACAAAATATCACTCCCATTGAAAAACTTATGAACATTTCTCCAGACTACTCTAGACTAAGAATATTTGGGTGCAAATGTTTCATATTTACTGACAAAAATGATAAACTTTCCCCTCGTGCGATTCCCTGTGCCTTTTTAGGATATGCTGAAAACCAGAAAGGTTATAGATGTTTTGACTTCAAAAATAATAAACTATATGTGTCTAGAAATGTTTCCTTTCTTGAAAAAGAGAGCTTCTTTGATTTTAGAAAATTAAAAGTCGTCACTGAGTACTCCTTTTTGCTAGATCTAACATCAACATCTGATGAATATGACCTTGACTGTAACTTTGATGATGATAAAAGAATTATTGATCTTAATGTTGAAAATGAAGAAGTTCATAGAGATACTAGTATTCAATATTCCAGGCGACAAGAGTCTAATCCTCCATGTGCACTTGAGAAACATTCTAACATTCCAACTAGACAATCATCCCGAATCTCGAGGCCTCCAGGAAAGTTTGTATCATATGAGTCTTTTTCACCCACATATAGGGCAATTATTGCATTAATTCACTCATATGAAGAACCATCCACATATTTTCAAGCAAAAAATGATATCAAATGGATAGAAGCCATGAAAGCTGAATTAGATGCACTTGAAAAGGCTTCTACATGGAATATTCATGATTTTCCTCCAGGGAAGAAAACTATAGGATGTCGATGGGTTTATAAAATTAAAACCAAGAGTGATGGTACTCTTGAAAGATATAAAGCCCGTTTAGTAGCCAAAGGTTATGCCCAAGAATATGGGATTGATTATGAAGAAACCTTTGCTCCGGTGGCTCGTATGACTACTGTCCGAACCTTAATTGCCTTAGCTTCTATCAAAAAATGGTTTATTTTTCAAATGGATGTCAAAAATGCTTTTTTAAATGGAAAGCTAGTTGAAGAAGTACATATGGAACCCCCTTCTGGTCTAAGTATTCCTAAGGGTAAAGTCCTTCGCTTAGAAAAAGCTCTTTATGGACTTAAACAAGCACCAAAAGCTTGGTATGATAGGTTTAGTCGTGTTATGATTGATATTGGTTTTCAATTCTGTTTAACTGACACTGCTTTGTTTATTAAGAATTCTGATGCAGGGATCATTGTGCTTCTTCTCTATGTGGATGATATGATCATCACCGGAAGCGATAAACAGGGAGTTGAAACAATCAAAACACTTCTTAAATCTCATTTTGAAATGACTGATTTGGGCTTGTTGAAATATTTTTTAGGCATTGAAGTTGCTTATTCTCCTAGAGGATATTTATTATCTCAGACTAAATTTGCTTTTGATATTGTTTTCAGGTCTGGTATTACTGATGATAAGAAAGTTGACACTCCAGAAGTTGTTAATGTTAAAATGAAGATTGATGATGGAGAACTTCTTGTAGACCCTACTCCTTACAGACAACTTGTCGGAGCACTTTCCTATCTATCAATTACCAGACCAGATATAGCACATGCTGTTCATACAGCAAGTCAATTTCAACATGCTCCTACTTCTGTTCATATGGGAGCAGTCATGCGTATTATCAGATACATCAAGTCCTCTCTTTCACGAGGACTTTTCTTATCTTCCTCCTTTTCTCTTGATTTAATTGCATATACTGATGCTGATTGGGGAGGTGATCCCAATAACAGACACTCAACCACTGGCTTTTGTGTCTTTTTAGGGGAATCATTAATCTCGTGGAGGTGTAAAAAGCAGCAGAAGGTATCTCTCTCATCCACCGAAGCTGAATATAGAGCCATGGCAACCACGACCATGGAAGTAGTTTGGCTCCGACGACTGCTTGCTGACATGGGAGCTGAAGCAACAAAGACTTCACAAATGTGTTGTGACAACAAAAGTGCGATCTACATTGCCAGTAATAGAGCATTCCACGAACGCACCAAACACATCGAAATGGATTGTCACTACGTCAGAGAGGAATATCTACACGGGATAATTGATCTGCCATATGTCACTTCAGAATATCAGTTAACAGACTTCTTTACAAAGCCTCTCGCTGCTCCCCGATTTCACTTTCTTTTAGACAAACTTTCGCTCATTGTACCGTAAGTTTGAGGGGGAGTGTTAAAATGTAAAACTGTACATATATGTATATATAATAATATTATATTATTATATATATATAAATACATTTTTCATTTCTGTAATTTTTTTCCTTTATTTTTTGTCTTTATGTCATCTAGTTCAGTTTGAACTAGAATGACTGTTGCTAGTCAAGTCCTGTCCAGACTTGACTAGCAATAGAGCTGTTGGACTGACACAGTCCACATTCCAACAGCTCTAAATAGAGCTGTTGGACTGTGCCCAACAACTCTATTGAGTCCTCTTTCAGCTGTGTATATAAAGGGGTGCAACCCCTCTTGTATTTTATTCCAATGCTTCTTAAGCAATTGGTTTTTCATATCAATAAAGAATACATTTTTATTTTTATTTTGTTTCCAGTTATACCCTTTTTAAGGGTTATGCTTTAGTGTCATTCTTGACACTTGCCCTTGTTAATCTAAGCTCGTGTTTTGAAGATCCCCATTTCATTTCACAACCATAATGACACTTTCTTGGTATACCAAAACAACAAATGTGTCTACACACCACTCCCAAGTAAAGTGACAGATTCTCTCTAAAACCGTGGTCAGGAGAATAACTTTAATATCGGGTTCAGGGGCACAACAACGCACGCAGAGTTTTAGTATCCTCACGGTTCTCCAAAACCGCAATGTTCAAAATTTTCATACTGTAGAAGAGACATCAAGAAAACGTAAATTACACTGTTTTTTTAATTTCTTTTATCTTGTTTTTAATTCATCTCTTTTAATTTGCAATTCAACATGCAAAATTAATAACACAAGCTCGCAAATCAACATGCAAAGCTATTCACGGGAGTACAGCCCGTGGCAACATAGAACAATGCAATTAAAACAACAATATCACATTTGATTTTTGCAATGCATAGAACAACTAAAACAAAGAGCAACACATGCTCAAGGCTCACACGACCTACGATGATTCATTTTGACCATCAATGCATTCTTATGCAAAAACCATGAATAACATGCCACTATGCATTTATTTCACATGCTCTATCAATGCACAATCATATATGACAATATAGAAATGTGCATGAAACAACAATATTCATATGCATATGCATGAGTTCACAAATTCATGTTAAGTGCATGCTTTCATTAATGAATCATTTCAATTAAACATGTGAACACTCATGCAATTATTTAAATGCAAAATCATATCAATTACACATATACATGAAAACAACCGTGCATTAACACTTGGATTAAGCATGACGGACTAAGTGGAAGCATGTGGAATCTTATTCTTTTGCATGCATCAGAAATCAAATTTCGAATAGCAAATCTGAAATTTTATGCACACAATATCGACTATGCCCATTGTCTGGACACTACATCCTCATAAACTGATGAGCATTTCACATTGAAACTTTTAAAACATACCGGTTCATAAGTATGCAAATCACAAAAACATGAGAAAAGTTTCCATATTTCGAATCCATTACAAAAAAAAACTCCGTTTCAACCATTTGCACCCAGCCAACTGGGTCGGCTGGGGTTCAGCTCAAACCCAGCTGAGCTCAACCGGCCAGGTCTGACCCGAGTAGATCCTGGCGAAGCCGGGCAGGCCAGCCAAACTCAGTTCGGCTGGGCTACCAGCCAACCCAGCTATAAAAAAACAATTTTTTTTTTTTTTTTTTATAAAGGGGCTGCCCAGCTAGCATAAGGCCAGGTCTGGCCTGGCCCGACCAACCAAACTGAGTTCGGCTGGTCTGCCGACCAGACCCCAACCGAGCCACCCATAGGGCCTGGCAAGTTAGGCAAGCCTGACAGGATTTGGCTGGTCTGACAGCCAGCCCACCCAAAAATATTAAAACATTTTTTTTAAACGTTTGTCGGCCCATTGGCTGGCCTGGCAGGGTCTGCCTTGCCTGCACCAGCCTACTGGGCCTGGCAGGGCCTAGATTTGCCTCTATCGAGCCAGTCAAAACTCAGAAAATTTTGTTTCTATAAAAGAAAATTTTACATCGGATATGCATGCGTATGCGTGTTCAGATTTAGGCTGCAATGTATATGAAATTTTCACCTCTTAAGTAAACATGGTTCTATTCAGTTTACATACACATACAAACCCATACCACATGTATACATTTAGATACTTATTCAAAATCAAGAATACGTGCACATTCAGATTTGCATAAATTCATAAACTAATAAACCACCATTATACAGACTTTTAATGAAGAATGCATGCGCAGAAAATATTCTATCACATGCTTACATTGCATCTAACGATCCATATCATAGACTATCCATGAAAAATCGATATTCATCAAAGGACAAGCTCTAAATAAGCACTTCTATCATGAATCAAAATTCTGTTTTACCATAGAAATAAGTATATACAGTATTTTGTTTTTGAAAAGATGAATATAATAAAATAAAGAGAATACATCCATGAAAGAGGATCCGTATTTTAGAGTAAACATCTAGATTTACTTTTTTTTCATGGATTTCCACCAAAATATTGTATGGAAATCCAATCTATATTCAATTTCTCACTTGAATCAAGAGAAAAAACCCGTACTATACTTGTAGATCGAAAAAGAATATGAATTTGATGGTGGAAACGTTGGATGATTAAAGAAGAAAGACCCTTCTTCCTCTTTCTCTCTTCTCCTTTATTTTTCTCTCTCCCTCTTTTTCTCTCTTTCTTTCTCTCTACTGAGTTGACATTTTTTTTGTACTATATATAGAGAAGTAGGGGGTGATGCCGCCCCCCCTTTTCCAGCCCCTTCTAGATGAGTCAGAGAAGATAGTGCAGCCCCATATGGGACTCTCTCACCCACTGAAATTCCGAAACTTTTAAAACTCTAAAGTGTTGACTTTTCAAAGTTTCATTTTAAATGGACTTTCTAAAACCCTCTTAGATCTTCAGAAGTGTTTAAGGACTCTACTAAGAGTCTTAAACAAATATCAAAATAAAATTTCAGAATTAAATAAAATTAATTAATTATTAAACATTAAATAATAAATAAATATCCAAAAGCTTTCAAAAGTTGACATATTAACTTGGAAGACTTCTTGACATTAATTAACTTCAATTTAAAGGTATCCAATGAATTTAAAGTTGGAAAAATGGTTGGGCATGAATTTGGATCTGGATCCAAGATCTAAATCCATCTCCAAAAATCCAAATGGGTCTTGAGATGGATCAATACCAGATTAATATGGGTCTTTGATAGAGTCTAGATCCATATTAATTTGGATCAAATCCATCAGATCCGGTCTGATCCAAATCCGAATCAGAACCGACAAACTACTCATTTTCCAAATAAACACGATTTTCGGGTCAGCCGTAACTCGAATCAAGGAAAATAAAATATTGTTACATTCAGAATTTCGAGACGCATCCAACGATATATAACTTGAATTTCGCCTCTGAAATTCATCCGAAAATAACCCGAATTTCGCTTAAATTTAAAAGTAAAAAATAAAACTTTTTCTCACGTTTTAAGTGGCTCGTTTAGGCCTTGACAATGAGACCTGGGCCAAGCCCAGACTCAAAAGCATCGGCCAAAAATTGAGAAACTACCGATTTTTCTTCTATACTTGGCCAAATTTTAAAAAATCTCAAATTTAACTAAGTGTGAAAATATGCGATATTACAGTGCAGATCTGATCAAATTACACACACGCAACCCAGTGCCAGATTTGATCAGATTGTACACACGCAATATAGTGCAAATCTGATAAGATTGCATATACTCAATATAGTGGCAAATCTGATCAGATTGCACACACGCCACCCAGTGGCAGATCTGTTAAGACTGCTCACAAAAATATATCGGCAGATCTGTTAAGACTGCTCACAAAAACATATCGGCAGATTTGATCAGACTGCATCAAACACATATCGGCAGATTCGATCAGACTGCACAAACACAGTATATTGGCAGATCCAATCAGGTTTGCTTATATGCTAAAATCGGCAAATCTGATCCAAACAATAAATTTTTTTCAGAACATAAAAAAAAATCATCATATATCAAGGTCGACTAGGGCAATATATATATATATATATATATATATATATATATATTCAGCATGCAAGGCTATAAAAAAAAATCAATAGTATGTATCTCACACTATATGCATATCCAAAATCAACAAAAGTTGAACACATGCTTAAGCAAAAAATAATAACACATTAAACAATGATGAATCACACAAAATCCAGTCATAAAATCACATATAAAACATTTATGGCTCTGTGAGCTGCATAAGACATCATCAAATATCAACTTTCTTATAAGAACAATGTAAAATATTAAATATCTTGCAACTAAGAACATGCCACAAGGCCAGAGTTACCGGAAGCGCCTAGGCAAAAGGGGAAGCGCGCTTCCCCGAAGCGCGAAACGTCGCGCTTCCGAAGCGTGAGGGGAAGCGTCCCCCTTTTTTGGGAAGCACGCTTCCCTTTTATGGGAAGCGCGCTTCCCCCACGCTTCCCCCACGTTTCCCCCACGCTTCCCCCTCGCTTCCCCATTTTTTTCATTTTTTTTCGCTTCCCCTCGCTTCCGGTTCGCTTCCTAGGTCGTTTCCGAGACGGTTCGGAATTTTCTTCTAAGCGGTCCCACGCTTCCCCGCTTCCTAAATTTTTTAAAGTGCCTCGCTTCCCGCTCCCACTTCCCGTATCGCTTCCCGCTCCCGCTTCCTTGACTGGTAACTCTGCACAAGGCTCATTCTTTCATATTATATAAACAAAAATATTATGACAATAGTTGCACTTGATTTTCAATCGGTTTCCGCCCATTACTTGAGTGCCCCATTGCCATGCTGGATCATCTGATGCTATTTTTGTTGGAGGAGCGTGAAGCCTGATTTCTACCTTTATATAAATCTCTAATTTTTGCGGGTCCAACTTCGCGGTAAGTTGGCGGGGGGTTGCAGGGGGCAGTGCCAGGCAAAATTCTTTTAGAGGGTTGCTTTGTAATTTTATTTATAATAAAGATTTTTTACCTTAACTCACTTCAGTGTTGTGAAAAGCGTTGAGGCGTAGCGATGCGCTCCACCAAAAACTGAGGCGAGGCGTAAAGCGTAAGCCTCAATTTTTTTTTTAAAACTTTAAAAAAATTATAAAAAATTATCTAAAAATATAAATAAAAAATGCTTTATTGATGAAGTAACAACCAATAAGAAATAGAAAATCCCAAATAAGTACTAAAAAATATGAGATTAACATATAAAAGTAACTAAAAAACTGATTACATAACTGGAAAACTAATTATATAATTGAAAAATATAATATCCTATAAAGCAACAACCGATAAGCAATAAAAATTCTCAAACAAGTAGTAAAAAATATGAGATTAAGGTATAAAAGTTAGAATATATGAGATTTAAAAACTAATTAAATATAACATATAAATGTTTCTTCTTTTTCTTCTTCTTCTTTTTTCACGCCTCAGGCTGGCGCCTTGAGGCGTAGAGGGCCTCGCCTCAAGGCGAGGCATACCTTTTGCGCCTCAAGGCGCGTTTTTAATAACACTGACCCACTTGAGTGAAAAAATGGTGAAAATGCACTTTTACTTTAGCAAACCACAAATGCCCTCTCCCTTGCGTACGAATCGTTCCCCAAATCACTCTCACGAGTTATAAGGTGCGTGAATACCTCTCTAATGGCTTCTATACAAACGAGGGATTCGGCCCTCAAGATGTCTTTAAAGCCCAAAACTATAAAATTATGATTCAACCCCTTTTTAAGTGCATCAACTCTCTATCGTACGATACGGTACTGTACGGTACAAATATGATACATATAAATATGATACATATGATACATGTTGAGATTAAGAGGTTTTAAGTTTAAGTTTTCTTAAACTGTAGGTTATTTGATATTTCTTGTTTAATGAGGGACTTGTATGTAAATTTTTTACATTGGCCTCTCTCTATTTAACATAGAGATTAGCCCTAATCAAAATTAACGAGTTCTCTCTCAGCCAATCTCTCTCTCTCTCTCTCTCATCTCCTCTCGTCTGCCTCGGCTCTGGTGCTCCTTATTCAAGTCGCCAAATGGTATCAGAGCAGTGGATCTTGGGAGCCTGAAAACGTGATCGTTCTACACCAAATCGTAAACAGGTGTGGTTATTTTTTTTTATCTAATTGCATAGATCTGATCACAGATCTGATGTCTGACTAATGTCATGACACATATCTGTAATCAAATCTACAGATCGATTGCAGTTGGGAGTTACGGAACAACAGACGTGATTTTCTGTTTCGTGGAAGGTTTTTTTTTCAGGTGTGATTTCTGTGCCATGGAAGCAACCTGTTAATCAGTTTTTTGTTAATTTCTGTGTTGTGGAAACAACAGTCGTGATTCCTGTTTTCGTGGAAGTTTTTTTTTTAGCAGGCGTAACCTGTGTGCCGTGGAAGCAGCATGCTAATATTATTTTTTTGTCGTGGAAGCAGCAGGCGTGATTCCCTGTTTTGTGGAATTTTTTTTGGCTGTCGTGGGATTTATGTGTTGAGTGCAGGTGCTAAAATCAGACCATGAACAAGTTGTCATGTTGGACGCTGTTCTAGCTTTCTCAGATCTATATTTCTGAGTTGTTTTTCCCATTGTGTCTGACGTGGGTTGAATAGTCAGGTGCGGTTGTGGTATTGGCTGATGCGTGATTGTGAAACACGCTGCTTTCTGTGTCAATTGTAGCCTGTCGTGAATTTATTTATGGTGTGGCAACCTTTGTGTAGTCGTGGACTTGGCTGACGTGTGATTATAAAACACACTGTTCAAGTTTGGATTTTGTTTTGGCAGCTGCAATAGCATCAAATATTCAGTATGGGTGAAACTTCGAAATGTGATTCCAAAAATGAATATATTGGGGAGTATAAGGCTTTTGCAAATCCCTTCTCGTATGGTTCTTCTGTGAGATTAAATGAAACTAACTATGCCAGGTGGTCCAGAACTTTTATGATGTCGGTATCTGGACATCGTAGAAAACATATTGTGTTGGAAAATGAACCTAATGAAAAGGTGAGAAAATACGTTACTTGGGATGAAGATAATGACATCGTTATGTCATGGATCATGAATAGTGTCGAACCCCATATTGCAGATGATCTAATTTATTATAATACAGCCAAACAGATGTGGGACAATCTTCGAGATACGTACTCACAAGAGACTAATGTGAGTCGTATCCTGCAAGTTGAACAGGAGATATATAATTTGCAGCAGGGAGATCAGACCTTGGCCCAGTACTATGCCTCCGTCCAAGCTGCGTTTGAAAGACTCAATGCTAACAGACCTCTTTGTTGTTCGAAGCAAAAGGATCATCAAGAACAAACTATGGTTGCTCGGTTTCTTATAGGTTTATCTTCAGAATTCTCTGTTGCAAAAGTCCAAATGTTGACTGGATCAAATGTACCTACTCTTGCTGATGCATACAATCATCTGAGTAGACTTGCGATCTCTCTTCCATAATCTCACCCTGTGTCCCAGTCATCTGCTCTAGCTGTCTCATCTAGTTATGGGCGTGGAAATATTCAGAATATCAGAGGACGAGGTCGTGGCAGAGGTATGGGAGGCAGAGGAAAACTTCAATGTACATTTTGTGGAAAATCTGGACATTTAGAAGATCGTTGTTGGGATAAGCATGGTCGGCCAACCTCTTCTTCATCAAAGTCAAATGCTCCAAAAGCAAATGTTACTACACTAGAGGCAACAAATGCACATGATAATACCTCTGCAAGTGACAGTATTACCCTCAGTCGAGCAGAATATGATGAGCTGATAGCTCTTCGCCCTTCGAGCTCCTCCTCTCCTGTAGCCGGTGTTGCCTGCTCAACAGGGAATCATCTTCATCTGAATAATAGTAAGTGGATTATTGACTCTGGTGCATCCAAACATTTGTGTGGAAATTCGCTTGTCTTTTCAGATCTAAAGGATATTATTGTTCATCGAGGAGTCTCATTAGCCGATGAGAGTTTCTCACCAGTTGTTGGTCAAGGAAATATTTCTATATCCTCCACCTTATAGTTGAAAAATGTTCTTCATGCTCCCAACTTTCCTCAAAGTTTACTCTCTGTTAGTTGCCTTACAAAAGAACTAAACTGTAGAGTGATATTTGATCCGATGGGTTGTCATTTTCAGGATTTGCTGACGGGGAAGAAGATTGGTGGAGGCTATGAAGAAAATGGAGTCTACTACCTACATCATCCAGTGGGTAATGTTTATGCTGCAATAGAACACTCATCCAGTCCTGTTCAGTGGCATCGTCGTCTTGGTCATCCTTTATTGTCAAAGCTTCGTTATGTCTTTCCTCAAATTCCTTCTACTACATCATTTCAATGTGAAGCATGTCAGTTGGGCAAGCATCATCGAAGTTCGTTCCCTTCTAGTCAGAGTCAGTCCAGTCATAAAGTTTTTGAACTTCTTTATGCAGATGTATGGGGTCCTAGTAAGATTCCTACTAGGACTCAGTGTCGATATTACCTTGTTATTGTTGATGATTTTTTTAAGTTGTCGTGGGTGTTTTTAATAAAAGAACGATCTGAAGTTCCAATTATTATCAAATCTTTAATTCTTGAAATAAAAACTCAGTTTGAATATGTTGTCAAGATTGTTCGCATTGATAATGCTCTTGAGTTTAAATCAAAAGTCCAGATCATGGCATTCAACCCCAAACTACCTGTGCCTATTCATCTCAACAAAATGGGGTGGCTGAGCGAAAACACAGGCACCTGCTTGATGTCGCACGAACCCTTATGATACAATCCAACGTTCCTGTGTTATATTGGGGTGATGCGATTATCACTGCTTGTTATCTGATCAACCACATGCCTTCATCTTCTGTGGGTGATCAAATTCCATTACATATCCTAAAACCTAATGCCCTACTCCTCTTTCTCACCAAAAAATATTTGGATGTGTTTGTTTTGTACACAAACTTGGCCTTGATCGTGATAAATTAGCTGCTCAAGCTACAAAATGCATATTTATAGGTTATCCAAAAAATCAAAAGGGATATCGATGTTATGATCCAATTTCTCGCCGAGAGTATGTCAGTGCGGATGTATCTTTCTTGGAATCCATTCCATATTACTCTAGTACCAGTTCCCCGATGCAAGTTGATCCAGCTGAGTCTTTTCCATTACCTATACCTCATTTTCCTTTAGAGTCTGTGCCCTCATTACCGAACGAAACTTTATCCTCTTCACGATTTAATGATCCTCCATTGGTATATGTGCGTAGAGCTCCACCTCCTCCAGTGCCTTCATCTTCTTCTTCTCCTGAGGTAAGTACTACTGACAATAGTGATCTTCATGATGATGATAATAGGCCAATCCCTCTACGAAAGGGGACACGACAATGTACCTTATATCCCATATCTCATTTTGTCTCCGATGTCAGAATTGAAAATCAGAAGAAAACTTTTATTTTAGCCTTACCTGCTGAAACTATTTCTCTGAACTATCAACAGGCAGAGCTAGATAACAGGTGGAAGTTGGCTATGCAAGAAGAAATGGATGCTTTATTGTCTCAGCATACATGGGATTTAGTTGATTCCCCAGTGGATGCTGACATTGTTGGATGCAAATGGGTATATACAATAAAGTACAAATCGGATGGTTCTATTGAAATGTACAAGGCCAGATTAGTAGCAAAAGGGTATACTCAGACTTATGGTATTGATTTCTTTGAAACTTTTTCTCCTGTTGCACGGATGGGCACCATTCGTCTTGTTCTCTCAGTAGCTGTTCATCATGGTTGGAGCTTGTCTCAATTAGATGTGAAAAATGCATTTCTATATGGGGATCTATCTGAAATAGTTTACATGCAACAACCTCCAGGATTCGAGGTTAAGGGGGCGTGTCAGAAGGTGTGTAAATTGAGAAAGGCGATTTATGGCTTGAAACAAAGTCCGCGTGCATGGTTTCAAAAGTTGTTTGAAGTGATGTCACACTTTGGTTTTAATAGGTCAGCGGCAGATTATACACTATTTATCAAGAAAACTAACTTAGGCATAGTTGTTATGGTGGTATATGTGGATGACATCATTCTTACAGGAGATGATGTGAAAGATATTAAAGCCACAAAGGCTCATCTTCAAAAACACTTTGTTACAAAAGACCTTGGTTCACTAAGATATTTTCTGGGTATAGAAGTTGCAAGGAGCCGTGAAGGGATGGTTTTGTCTCAACGGAAGTATGTTCTTGACTTATTAAAGGAAACTGGAATGTTGGGAGCTTAACCAGCTAATATTCCCGTGGATCATAAAGTTCACTTGTTTGAAGAAGGGTCGAAACCAGTTGATAGCAAAAGCTATCGCTCACTAGTAGGAAAGCTACTATATGTAACTGTGACCAGGCCTGATATTACTTTAGTAGTAAGCAAAGTTAGCCAATTTATGGACAAACCAACTGAGGTACACTGAAATGCAGCTATAATGATTCTCAGGTATTTAAAATCTTCTCCTGGAAAAGGGTTATTATTCAAGAAATGTGGAACTCTGGAGATAGTGGCTTACTCTGATGCTGACTATGCAGGATCTGTAGTGGATAGAAAATCTACTACAGGATTTTGTGTGTTTTTGGGAGATAACTTAATTTTATGGAGAAGTAAGAAGCAAAATGTGGTTTCTAGGTCGAGTGCAGAATCAGAATATAGGGCTATGGCCCAAACAACTGCTGAATTAATGTGGGTTCGTACTGTTCTACATGATCTTCAAGTGAAGGTTTTCTCTCCTATGACCATGATGTGTGATAATAAGGCTGCCACATATATAGCGAACAATCCTGTCTTTCATGAGAGGACAAAGATATTGAGGTTGATTGCCACTATGTAAGAGATATGGTTCAAGCTGGTCATATCACTACCAAATATCTAAAGTCGGAGGACCAAGTTGCAGATATGTTTACAAAGCCTCTTGCTAGACCAAATTTCTCAAAATGCTGTGACAAGCTGAGCATGATTGATATCTATGCTTCAGCTTGAAGGGGAGTGTTGTGATTAAGAGGTTTTAAGTTTAAGTTTTCTTAAACTGTAGGTTATTTGATATTTCTTGTTTAATAAGGGACTTGTATGTAAATTTTTTACATTGGCCTCTCTCTATTTAACATAGAGATTAGCCCTAATCAAAATTAACGAGTTCTCTCTCCGCCGACCTCTCTCTCTCTCGTCTGCCTCGGCTCTGGTGCTCCTTATTCAAGTCGCCACAATACAAATACGATACACACTCGTATCACTTTACGAGTGTGTATTGTATCGATATTCCTCATAGTAACAATACGTATCGTAAATACAGTATGAAACATATAACATTGCTCTCAACCATCAATAAACCTTTTTCAAAAAAGAAGAGCCCTTTCTTTTTGGCCTTTCTCCCTTGGTTCATGCCTCCCCAAAAAATTCTTTCTTTTTTCCCTTTTTTAGGATCTATCTCAAAGACCCCCTCATCATTGCCTTCACGCCCAAAGCAACCGCCCATTCTCCCCCAATCAGTCCTCACCTCGTGGTTAACGGCCATGAGTGGGAAATGATGGGACTCATCCTCCCCCTTCGGTCAGAAAACGCTGGCCTCGTTGGAATCCTGGTTTTCCCAGCGGTTCAGTATTTCAGCTTCCTGGACGTGTTTTTTCCTCCACGTCCTCTTTTCAGACTTATTTCGAGGTTTCCGGTGGAGGCAAATTCCTTCTGATCGAACCTTCTCCCACTGGCAGGATCCTTCTGCTGCTGTCATTGCACACCACCCGCCCTGTTGCATGGCTTTTCCCTTCATGGTACAACCCTTCGTCTCTGGCCGTCAAGCTTTGTCAACTCAATTTGACCACATAGATGTGTTCAACATGGTTTTTTGCTAAGGATCAAACCTCGTGTCATTTTGATCTAAAAATATGATTTTTTTTTCATAACAGAATTGGCAGAATTAGGGCCCCCCCCTTTTACAAACGACCTTTAAGCCAACCAAAACCGGCCTGTTTAAACTACCAGGCAGTTATTCAACCACCTGTATACCAGTGGGTTCGAACTTGCAACGTCCCATTACATGGTGACTTGTACAAACTGCTCCTACCAGATGGTCGGAGCCCCTGTTGGTATCTAAAAATATGATTTTTGAGTCGTGAAATTTTAATGCATTTTGGGTTGTTTTTAAGCCCTTAAACAACCTGTTTTCATGTCACAATGGCATGTTTCAAAACCCATTTTCTACTAAACAAACCTTCTAGATCACATCCATAAGGTCCAATATACAAAAAAATCTAAAACATATGAAAGTAAGGTGATTTATACTTGATAATTCCATGCCTTTAGTAGCACCAAATATTAACCTTATATATATGTATGTATATATTATCATAGTCACCTATATCGTTTAAGGTAATTTTCTGGTGAGGTTTTTTCTTAGAGATATTTTAAAAAAACTGACAAATCTCATAAGCTTAAAGAATTGAAAAAATATAAATAATAGTAAGAAAAAATAAGTTGTCTATTGTTTTTCTTACAAAAATATAAAAGAAACAAGTTTTAAAAGTTTTTAAAATACAAAAGAAGCAAAAAAAAATCTGTTTAAAATATATAAAATAAGTTTTTTTAGATTTTTTTTGTAAAAATATCGTGATAATGTCACAATATTTTAAAAATATAGTGAGATTTTTCTGATATTATTGGCTATCTTAAAATTTCAGAATTTCTCATATTTTCAAAATATCATCGATATCGGTGTCAATGATGTGTATGTGTGTATATATATATATATATATGTATTCTTATTTTCTTAACCAAAATCTATAAAACATATCATCTCAAGTGAAAACTCTTAAACAACAATTCTAAATCACTATAATTAAAAACATCAAATAATAAAACTAAGTTGAAATTGAAATGTAATGCAATTAATGACAAATTTTAAAAGAAAAAAAATTCAAGTGTAACAAAAGTAATCAAGATCATAAGAAGAGATAGATAAAGTTAATGACACAATGTTAGACTGTGTCCAACACTCGTTTGATTGTTACCATGAAGTGTCTTGGTGTGTTTGAGTGTTGTTTTGTGTTGACATGGGATACACATGTAAGTTTATTGTCCATGTGACATGGGTGGGTTTATATATGTATATAGAGCAAGGTTGTAAGTAGAGTATTGTTATCCGTATCGGTCCGGCTAATAGTAACATTGTATCGTTTTGTATGGTAAACATATCAATTTTTTTAATAAAAAACTTTAAAAAATCTAAAAAAATAAGAAAAAATTAGTAAAAATTCTAAAAAATCATCACATCGAATGATGATGAATTACACAAAATACAACCATAAAAACACATATGAAGCATTTACGTTTCTATGAGTTGCATAAGACATCATCAAACATCAACTATCTCACAAGAACAATGCAAAATATTAAATATCTTGTAATTAAAAACATGCACAAGACTCATACTTTCATACTACATAAACAAAAATATTATGACAATAGTTGCACTCAATTTTCAATCAGTTTTCACTCATTACTTAAGTCCCCCATTGCTATGCCAGATCATCCGATGCCATCTTTGTTGGAGTGTGGAGCCTGATTTCTACCTTGATATAAATCCTTAATTTTTGCGGATCCAATTTTGTGGTAAGTTGCCAGGGGGTTGTATGGGGGCAGCGCCCCTTGCGACAAAATTTTTTTGGATTAGCTTTGTAATTTTACTCATAATAAAGATTTTTTTACCTTAACCCATTTTCTTGAGTGAAAAAAATGGTAGAAATGCATTTTTTTTATCTTAACCCACTTTTTTGGGTGAAAAAACAGTGAACATGCACTTCTAATGGCCTCTAGACAAATGGAGAAGTTGGCCCTCAAAAGGCATTTAAAACCTAAAATGAAAAAAAAAATGATTTTTTGCCTTTTAAAAGTACACTGAAGGTGTATGTAAAGATACGCTTTGTATCATATGATACAACACGATACAAGAGTGTATCGTACGATACACCCGATACGGGTATGTACACACTCGTATCGCGATATGAGTGTGTATCGTATTGTACCATATCGTACGATACGGCACGATACAAACAACCTTGATATAGCATACTTGGTTTGTCCTACCAAATTTGAGTATAGACAGGATGTAAATGGGTTGGATTTTGGTCATATACAGGTATTATCAAATGCAACTAATCGGTTATGTCACAATTAGAGTGGATTTCAGATTTGGATTCTAATATAAAAAACTCAAACTGAATTCAAGTCCAAATGCTTAAATAGGGACTAGTTTTGAACTGAAATCAGATAAGCAGGCAATCCATTTCAAGTTTACCAACAAAAGCTTTCTGCATTGTTGTCACAAGCATATTCCGTCCGTTTCAAAAGTCATTATCAGTCTTGACTCTCACTGGCACCTTACCTTTTTGAAGCTGTATAAGAACCTGACCAGATTGTGTAAAAAATCTGAATCCCACTCTGATTGAGCAAACAGACCTGATTGGAACTTTGCAGTGAAAAGTTTTTCTATTGAAACAATTCGACCCAAAACCTGTTTTGTAGTGAACAGGTAATAACAATGACATCTACCAAATCAGATCAAGGAAAAAACACCTGCAGCTATCACTTTTTGAAGCGGTCCATACTGGTTGATAATCAAATTGGAACTGGTTGTGGAAGGACATGGCCCATATTGGTTTGTTATATGCTTTATAAATGAAACCATATAAATGTGATTTCTAGAGTTTATTTAGTAGAAAACACATGCAAATTTGGGGATTTTATTTTTAGATAGGATCTAAAGAATCTAAAAATCAACAGCCGGCCCATATTGCACCAAAACTTCGCGATAAATGATCAACTTTTTTTTTTCAATGAAATAATTAGTCTCAAACCATGTTTTTCTGTAAACAAGAGATGATAAACTCATATCCATGCTTCATGTTTTTCAATGAAATATGCCTGTAGTTGGGACTTTTTGAAATGGTCCATGCTTGGTCTGTACTGAAGTTGATGAGACCTGACCAACTCATAAATGTTGTAATGGCATTAGTGCTTGATTTATCTATTGAGGATTGTACGGTGGAGTTCATAAAGCACTGATTCTCTTTGGTGTTGATTACTTGATTTCTTTTTTCATGCCGATCTGCTTATTCTGTTCCTTGGCATATTTTGCCAAGGAATTGGCTGCATAAATTTTGTATTATTCTTGTAACAATTTGTATCATTTTTATGTAGGAAAGATATTGGGTTTCAGCTGAAAGAAAGGTGCAAAGCAACTGTTCAAGGAAGATACCTGCTTACAGATGATAATGGTTGGTGAAAGACTGTTCCTTTACTGTAGCAGTTGTGCTCTAGGTGCATCTAGTCATTGGTAGTTAGTGAATTCAAAGTTTCAAGGCAAGACAGTTGTAGCACTACCATGGCTACAGATGGTTGACAGCTATAGAGGCTCCAGGAAATGCATGCAGATTTTCTAGTCTAGTTTAACTATATCGTGATGATGACAGAAGTCTCGTAGAAAGCTTTTCTTTCTGCATATATTCAAATTTCAAAGTTGGAACCTTCACTATCTTGAATATGGAGCCAAAAAACAACTTGCAGTTCATGAAAAGAACCGTTTAAATTTTAAGTATCTCGATCAACCCTTTATGAATTGAACTCGCACCAACTTCTTTACCAGATTGTCTTCTTTAAATATTGAAGAAATTAAGTAAGAAAGTAATAGTAATTCTCTCAATAATATTACAGATTTTTTTTATTCTGATATATTATTTTATTTTGCATACTGAAAATTCTGTAGCATGATCTTAGGAGTACTATCCTGTTGTCATTGGGAAACCATGACATGCAGAGAATATTCTTTTCATAATTGTGGTTTTGAACTTTCAGTAGTTGAGTTTGAAAATTGATACAGGTATTTATGAACATGTAATACATTAAAGGGGTTGTCAACATATTTGGTTGTTTTGCCATTTACTGAGAAGCCGTGGTCTAGTATAAAGCTGTTCAACTATATATATATATATATATATATATATATATATATATATATATATATATATATATATATATATATATATATATATATATATATATATATATATATATATATATATCTTTTGATGTAATAAGTAAATACCATTAGGGGTATTTTTGTCATTTTCTTAATTGTAATTGGATGTGCCCATTAAGGACACATCAGTCTTTTGTTTTTTATATTTTTTATCTTTTTTGTTAGCTAATGTCCTTAGCAAAAGATAAGGGCATTAGTGTCTTTTGCCATTAGAGTTGTTGGGACCTCCCCCAACGACTCTATTTCTAGACGTTGGGGAGAGTCCCAATGACTCTATGGCCTCCTCTGTTGTATAAATAGGGGGCTTTTCCCTCTTGTTTGTTTATGCTTGTTCTCAAGCATTCTCAATAAATTCTTTATATTTTTTATGTTGTCGGTTAGAACCCGAATTCCCACGGACGGTTCTAAGGATTTCAGCGAGCTGGACATGAGGCACGACTGTAGAAAGAGATGCACACCACGAGCAAGAGGGGCGTGCAGCGTTGGGAGAGATAGAGAGTCGTCTCTCCTGGTCAGCTACACAGAGAAGCATGAGGTAGATGAGGGGTCGACAACAAGCGAGGGAGAAAAAACATTCCCTCTGAGTCGATAACGAGCGTGAAAGAGAGATGAGGGACAAATACATTCCCTCATAAAACAATAACAAGAACCAAGAATGAAGCTTAGAGAAATCTCTAAATAAACTTAATTAAGTATAAACTAAGCAGGATACAACTATTTATAGAATTACAAGAGGACAAAAAAGTAAAAATCATAAGGGGCGTTTCAGCCGAGATGGGACTCTAGGCTAGTTGACCTGTACAGTTATAGCTTGGGTAGGACTCTAAGCTGATTGATCTACGCAGTCCTAGTGGGGTTGGACTCTTGCACAGTCTCAGCTTGGGTGGGACTCTAAGCTGGGAGGCTCTTCTGGTCTCTACACACAGTCCCAACCTAAGTAGGATTCCAAGCTGGGCGGCTTCTCTGGATCGGATCCAAGGCGGTTTGTAACAAACCACCCCTCTCAAACTCGCCTTGCCCTCAAGCCGAGAACTCTTGATACTGAGCTGCCAGCCGGTCTTCCTCTTCTTTTTTCAATCTCGTTCTACCTTGTGGATTATCAGTCCGCAATATGGAACCAGATCTCGGTGCTGCTCTATAAACTGAATGAACCAAGCAAGATCTACCCCAACATGCGACTGAAGCCAAGAATAATCTTTCCGAACCAACCAAAATCATCTAACGGGCCTCTAAAGTGGAACAAGTTAAACGGATTTAGAGTGGCTGGTTGAGACAAAATATGGATCCATTTTGAAGGAATTTGATTGGGTTCAAATAAGTTGAAGGTCTAGAGTACACTTGGGTTATATAATATGGGTTTGAGACGGGTTTGGATTTGATTAGGAAATTGGATATGGGAAGGTTTTGAGATTGGATTTAAGAAGCTCAGGTTTAGATTCATTTTAAGGTTTGAGGGTCCACAGTGGGTTTAGGAGGGCCCAACATAGCAGATTTGGATTCACGACAAGAGTTTGGATCCAAATCTTCTTGAATTGGATTTGGGTCTTGAGAAAGGTCTTGGATGGGTTCTAAGGGAGGGATGTCTGGATTAGGTCTCGATTGAGTTTCATCTACTGGGGTTTGAGTAGGCTGAGGGGTGTCAAAAAGCTTTTCCTTTTCCCTATTGAGTTCTTTTTCAATATCTAAAGCATGCTGAATAGCTTGCTCAAGAGAAGTGGTTGTCATGCTTTTCATTTTCTCGGATATACAAAAATCAAATCCTTCAATATACCTGATAATCCACTTCTATGTGGTTTCCTGAATCTGGGTTCCCCATGTGGCGCAATGAAACATCTTTGTGTATTCTTGTATGGACATAAAGCCTTGAAAAAGGAAGAGGCATCAAATCTCCATCATCAAATCTTCATCCATTGTCTGCTTGTGTCCTGTTGTTTGCCTGCAGGACAGATTATTGCTGGTCCAAAGTTCAGGTGGTGCAGAGGGATAGGCTAGGGTTTCAGGGGGGTTCTAGGTTTGGTCGTCTGGTCTAGGGTATTAGGTATATAAAAATATTTTTTTGGGTTTTTAAAAGGTCAGAACTAATTTATTTCTGGGATAGGATAGGCCATTATAGGTTCAGTTCAGTTTTCTAGGTTTTGACAGGTTCTAAAGATCGGACCAGATCTCAGCGATCCGGATGAATTTTTGGGATCTATAAATTGGGTTTGAAAGCTAATAAATGGAAGTTCCTAGGGTAAAAATTTCAGGATTTATGGATCTAAGATCAAGCCTAGGTTATTTTTTGAAGTTTAGAAAACATCAGGTCGTCAGGATCCAGTCGCTGGATCTGACAGGTTTCGGTAAAACAACGATATCTAAAGATCAAGATCTGATTTTTTTCAATCTATAAATTGGGTTTGGTTTAGGACAGATAACTCTATTTAGGGTGATTTTTTTAGGATTTTTAAGGTTGTCAAAATGAATTTTAGAAAACTGGACTTGGATGCATGCCTGTACCGATCCTTCTCAAGAACATGCAAAAATTTGGCCTGACTTTCGAAAGTTGGATCAAGGTCACAAGAGGTCGGATTCTAACGATTCCAAATTCAAATTTGAAGTACAAGAATCAAAGAACTTGATGCCAATGAGATCTTCTTGGAACAATCAAGGGAGAGATCTTTTGATGCAGATCACTACGGTCGATGTAGATCACTGTTGGTCACAACTATATTTGTTGTGTGGAGTTGTGAATGGCTTGGGCCCTTTCTGCATTGACCATGATAGTCTGGTTGGTCGACACGATTTCCCATAAGCGATGCTCTGATATCACTGCTAGAACCTGAACTCCCACAGAGGACGGTTATACAGATTTTGGCGAACTGGACATGTGGCACAACTCTAGAGAGAGATGTACACCACGAGCAGGAGGGGCGCACAACATTGGGGGAAAAAGCGTTCTCTCCAAGTCGATGACGGGTGTGAAAGAGAGGCGAGGGAGAAATACGTTCCGTTAGAGAACAAAAACAAGAACTAAGAACGAAACATATACAAATCCTTGAATAAGCTTCGTTAATTATAAACTAAGCAAGATACAACTATTTATAAAATTACAAGAGGAAAAAAGAGTAAAAATCATAAGGGGCATCTCAGCCTAGATGGGACTCTAGGCTGGTCGACCTGCACAGTTCCAGGATGGTTGAGCTACACAGTCCCAGCGGGGCTGGACTCTCGCACAGTCCCAGCCTGGGTGGGACTCCAGGTTGGGCGACTCTTCTGGTCTCTACACACACAGTCCCAACCTGAGTAGGATTCCAGGCTGTGCGGCTTCTCTGGATTGGATCTTGGGGCGACCTCTTTGGATTAGATCTAGGGTAATCTGTAACATTGTCTCTCTTGCTCATTAGTGACATTGTATTTGTGATTGTATATTTACCCATAAGTGGTCTCCATTGGTATATGTTGTACTTTGACCATAAGAGGCATTTTATTTGTGATATTTCATTATATGGTATTAGAGCTTTGGTGCTCTTGGGTTGCAACTTGTACGTGACGATCAAGAGGAGAATCATGAGATTGGTGGAACATTGGTTTGTTGGTTCGTTGCCTTGGGAAGCACACCATCCAACTTCTTTAACATTTTTTTTCTTGCAATATTCTTTTTTCCCTCTCCTTGTCTCTATCTCTTTTTATTCTCCGTTATGGTTGATAAAGAAATTGTAACAGTTTTTTTCATCAAATTTGATGGAACAACTATAATATTAGGGCCGCGGCGATGAAAAGAATTTTCATGAGTAAAGATATGTGGCAATTTGTTGATGGTTCAATTGTGATATTAATGTTCTTATTGCACGGTTCTATGTTGCCATGGGTTGTGGTCCCGTGAAGAGCTGCGCATGTTGATTTGCGAGTTTGTGTTATTAATTCTGTATGTTGAATTGCAATTTGAAGCAGATGGATTAATAACAAGACAAAAGAAATTAAAAGATCAGTGCAATGTACATTTTCTTGATGTCCCTTCTATAGTATGAGAATCTTGGACATTGCGGTTTTGGGAAACCGTTAGAATACTAAAACTCTGTGTGCGTTGTTGTTGCTCCTGAACTCGATATTGAGGTTCTTCTCCTGACCACAGTTTTAGGGAGAGTCCACCACTTTGCTTGGGGGTGGTGTGTAGACACAACTGCTGTTTTGGTATACCAAGAAAGTGACATTATGGTTGTTGATTTCCATAGTGTCCCAACATTGGTTATTGATTTTCAATGTTTCGATGAATGATGTTGATTCCTGATATCGGTCGAGGGCTAAGTTGGGAACCCAGTAATAAAATACAATTTATTTGCTAAGTTATCCTGAGAACCCTACTTGACCTCGAGAACTTTTACCCGTTTAGAGTATCCACGGGCAACGGTAATTAAAAAAAAGAATTGAAATTGTGTGCATTTAATAGAGACATGCATATGAAAAGAAAACTCTGATAAAAGATAATAATTTATTCATGCATATGCACTGAAATCATGCATGTTCCTGCTATATATTAGATCATGCATATTTATTTGTTCCCTTAGTTGTTTTATATTGATGAATGCATGATGTTTGTTCCTTAATGCATGTTAAATGTCTTTACTGCATAATTGATGTTCTCTATTGATAATAAATGTTTCTTCTTATTTAACACTGGTTGTATGTTGCTTAAATGATTACTTGAATTATGTATTGGTCATAATTGTATTCCTCTAAAATATCGCATGAATCTTATTTATGTTCTTTTTACTTGTTTTATTAGAGAGATTCATACAAAGAATTCTTTTGATTCTGACACCCCTACTTTTGTGTTTTTTTTGCAGCTTCAGGGGCCTAGTGAGGTGACTTGCTTTGAGAGGAGCTACGAGAATTGCGCCACTACTTGACAGACTTTTCTTGGGACAACGTGACTCTTCTTTTTGCTTTATTTATATTTACTTGCACATGTCTTTTAGAGTTCATGAATTTAATAAATAAAGTTGTGTTTGGTTTGGATGATGGGTATAAGATCCCTTGTAGTGGGGGTGGTTGTGTTTGAACTGTAAATGCCCCGAGTTTCTGAGAATGTTTCCGCACTTGAAAAAAAAATTGCTACTTTTTCACGGGTACGAGTTGGGGTCGTTACATAGGCCACCATTGTCATAAACCGGGGCACTACATGTCTCAATGTCTTAAGTTGAAGAGAAAAGAAGAAAAGAAAAGAAAAGAAAGTTACATCAGTTGGTTCAGAATCAAAAGATCAAACCAATCAAGATGTACATATATCTATGGCATAATTAATGGAAATCCTTTAACCTTTTCTCAAAGGAGCATCCTCCTCAATTGAAGCCTCAACCAGAGCCGTTATCTTATCCTTCTCTGATCCCGATAACTTTCTTTGGCTCCTTGACTTTGGTGCTTCTTTTCATATGACCTCAAATATCAATAGTTTGCCTGAATATCTTAACAATAACTAAGTGTGTCAAAAGTTTTCACAGCAGATGGTACATCTCTTGAAATAAATGGAATAGAAAAATTTGAAAACCTTAAAAAATCCAAAAAATTCTTTATTAAAGAAGTTAGATATATTTTCAAACTAAATCTAAACCTTTTATCTGTCTAAAATATTTGATTATGGTGTACAATTTCCTTCTCTTCTCATGATTGTTGGGTACAAGATCACTGGTTACAGAAGCTGATTGGGGAAGGCCATAGAGGAGGAATCTACTATATGGATTTTTTGAAATTACCTAAGAATGCCTTTTGTTATAATGTTCAGAAATTAGATTTGGATCTATGACATAAAAGACTTTGCCATCCTCATATATCTAAAGTCCAACACTTTTCAAGTTTAGGAAAATTTTGTAATTCTGAAAGTTTTGCTTGTAAAGATTGTATTCTTGGTAAAATGAAAAGATTATCATTTCATGATAGAACTTTTGTTTCATCTAGACCACTTGAGTTAATATATTCAAACGTTTGGGGTCACGCACTGATCATATCAAAAGGCGAATATGCATATTATATAATTTTTGTTGATGACTTCTCTAAGCATACTTAGACCTACTTCCTTAAACATAAATTAGAGGTCTTTTCTCATTTTCGCACATTTCACAAAATGGCTAAAAATAAAATTTAAAATGATATTTTCATTTTTCGCACTGATTCATGCAATGCAGAGCTCTACTGAGTGAAAAATGCATCGAGTGTAGGAACGCGGTATGCGTTCGCTTGATCAGTGACGTGCGATGGTAGCACGACATGCGATAGGCATCAATATCGTCGTTAATGCATCGCTGTGTGGCAGCACAAACGTGGAGCATTGTTTGGTTAAGCAGTGTCAGCGAATCAGATGATGTTGCCTTTGGAGATTTGGTTAAGGACCTCTCGGCTTGCAAGATTGTTCCATGCGTAGCGGTTGGACGCACGGGGGTGCATGTGGGTTAGAGTTAATTCTCCCAGGAATCACATTAGGTGATTCCAACCGAGTATGGTGACTTTGGGCTAGGCGAGTGAATGCCTAGGCGCCGGCGAATGAGTCTGGATGGTGCTCTTCTCTATGGTGTTCAATCATCAACTGGTCTTTGGACTGGGTGCCGCAAGGTCTTGTTCTTTCGGTGGCGAGGTTTTGCTATGTCGTGCGCATGGAGCTGCAATATGCTTCATGGCACGCAATGCTAAGGCAAAGTTTGTGCCTCTTTCGGAAGTGATAGCTGGTATGAGACGGCTATGCACTAAGTGACATGGACTATATGGAATGCGCATTTAGAAATGCGCTTGATCAGCTTCCGCTAGGCAGCTGCGCACGGGGTGGTGCGCAGGGCTAATGAAAATGATTCAACACATGGAAAGGTGTTGGTACGTGGCCTTTGGCCGTTAGACTAGCCAACTTGGGCAGCTTAGCGCATCACGGGTTTGCGAAGCATTCTATGCCCGTAACAAAGCGATAGAAAGGCTTGCGGTGGTAAGGAAGGACCGTCGCACCACATTGGCTTATTGGAAAAAATAAGCCCTTGAGAGTCTAGGCATAAAACAAAAAATTCCTTTCTAATATTTTTATTTTACAGACCTTGGAAAAACCATTTCAAGCAAACTTAGATTGAGATAATAAATAACCTCGAGGAGAATAAGCAACTTCAATTTCTAAAATATATCTCAATAAACCTAAATCAGTTATTTCAAAATGATTTTTAATAATTTTTTAATGTTTTCAACTCCCTGTTTGTCGCCTCCGGTGATGATCATGTCATCCACATAAATGATAAGAATAATAATCCCATCATAAAAAATCTTAATAAACAAAGCAGTGTCAGTCACACAAGTTCTGAATGTAATATCAAGCATAACATGACTAAACCTGTCATACCAGGCTTTTGGTGACGGATGATGATCCCACCTCTTACAAACAACTTATTGACACACTTTCCTATCTCTCTATTACTAGACCTAATATAGCACACGCTATACACACAACCAATCAGTTTCAGCACGCTCCCACTTCTGTTCACATGTGAGCAGTTTTGCGTATTGTTAGATACATCAAGTCTTCACTTTCACGAGACCTCTTTTTGTCTGCTTCATCCTCATTAAATTTAATTGCTTATACTAATGCTGACTGGGAGGTGATCCCAATAACAGATACTTAACCACTGTTTTTTGTGTGTGAATCCTTGATTTCATGGTGGTGCGAAAAATAGTAGAAGGTCTCTCTTTCGTCCATCAAAGCTGAATACCAAGCCATAGCCACCACAACAATAGAGATAGTTTGGCTAAGAAGACTGCTGGGTGATGTGGGAGTTGAAGTGACACAAGTTTCACGCATGTGCTGTGACACCAAGAGTGCAATTTATATTGCCAGCAACTGAACATTCCATGAACGCACCAAACATATTGAAATAGATTGACACTATGTCAAAGAGTGGTATATACATGAAACCATTGATTTGTCATATGTTACATCATAATACCAATTAGCAGATTTCTTCAACTAACATCTCGCTGCTCTTAGATATCATTTCCTCTTAAATAAACTTTCACTCATTGTATAGTAAGTTTGAGGGGAAGTGTTGAAAAGTGTACTCATCCATGTAACTATATATAATATAATATATAGTTTTTTATATTTATTTATTATATTTTTATTTTTGTTTATTTTCTTTTTTTTTTCTTCCTTTTTTGTATTTTTATTGTTGTCTAGCTCAAATTGAACTAGACCTTAAACTAGTCAAGATCCAACTAGATCTTGACTAGTCAAGGTAGCCATTGGAGCTAATCCAACGACTACAATTAGAGCCGTTGGACTAGCTCCAACGACTTTACGGAGCTCTTTAGAGCTCCTCTCTCTCCCTCTCATTTTGTGTATAACTAAGGGGTGATCCCCATCTCCATTGTAATAATGCTTTTATGCATTTCATATAAATGAAATAAAGTTTATTTTATCTTTTGTGTTCTTCCATTTATGCCTTTTTGTAGGTTATGATTGTAGTGTCTTCAATAGACAACTATTACAAGCATTTGTGCTTTCGTGGAAGATCCTCATTTCCTTACAGGGACCTCCCCAACAGCTCTATTTCTAGCCGTTGGAGAGAGTCCCAATGGCTCTATGGCCTCCTCTCTTGTATAAATAAGGGGCTTTTCCCTCTTGTTTGTTTATGCTTGTTCTCAAGTACTCTCAATAAATTCTTTATATTTTTTATGTTGCCTCTCTTGCTTATTAGTGGCATTATGTTTGTGATTGTATCTTGACCCATAAGTGGTCTCTATTGGTGTATATTGTACTTGCCCATAAGTGATATTTCATTACAAAAGCTTCAACAGGAATTTTCTTATTTTGTACGGATTAATTTTGCTGCACCATCTGATTCCAAGTTAACTGAATATATCTTTATGAATCTATTCCCCTACCATATTTTGTAGGCCGTGTATGTAATGCTTTCAGCATCAATCCTTGGACACGGTGTTGTCCTGAAGCAGGAAAGCAGTTCCTTTGTCAGTGAGTCTCTTCCAGCTTCTGTTTATTTTTGTGAGCACTTGTCCAAATTGCATCTGTTGCAAGAGAAATCAATTAAATATTATGGCTTGGTTTTTACCTTATCTATTTGCAGAGGGTGCAATCTTGTCTCACAATGCTGTAACTCGTATGAATATTGTGTATCTTGCTGTCTTGATCCAGCTAGGGTAGGTTCATAGACTATTTATCGAGTTATATGTAAATGAGAATATATATATATATATATTAATAGTTTGAGATATTCTTTGCAGACTAAGCCGGAGCTTGCTTTGAAGATGAGGATAGCCAAGCCAATAACTGCAGGTTTCTGCTGCTCATTGAAGCTTCGTGCATGAAGGATGTGAAATGCTTGAACTTTCAACATATTTTGACAGACATTCTGAAACTATGTGCTGATCCTGTCCTTTTCCATATGTGCAGGCACTTATCAAAGTGTTTTTAATTTCTGTGCTGGAAGGTGCCGCCATAATTCTGCTAGTGTGGTAAATAGTTTTTCACAGTAATCTTTTTCTTCTCTATATTTGTCTTGTTTTGATGCTCAAAGAGCAGTCCACCTTATCATAGGAACATCCACCATTCTATGTTCTGTAAAATCATCTTGATCCTTATTTTTGTTTTCTTGTATAATTAGTAAAATCTCTTGCGTATGCTTTGAATTCAACAGAACCTCTTTTCTTCTTGCAGAATAGTTCTTTACCATATAAATAAAATATTCTCTTTTTTTTTCTTTTCGTTTCCACTGATATGAATCTTCCCAATCAAGAATAATAATATCATTTACTATGCTTTGGTATACACAATAATCTGGATTGATTCATAAAATAAACTTTTTTTTTACTATCAAACAAACTTAAAAGAATGAACAAATAATAACAATATATTCATTCTCTCAGAGAGAGAGAGAGAGAGAGAGAGAGAGAGAGAGAGAGAGAGAGAGAGAGAGAGAGAGAGTATATTCTGAACTCACATAATAGAATGAAAGGGGAGCTAAGGGAACCCTGTTGATTCATTCATGGGTCCAATTGATATGCGACTGAATCCTGTGTCAGAGTCTAATGCAAGGTATGCATTTATTTGCATGACTTCATGCACCAGGGATGTGATATAGAGGGAAGCTGGCAGTAGCATCATCAGATTCCAAATTGCTGATACATATGGATCCTTGGCATATTGAAATGACTCCATTATTAGTATCGATCTAATAGCAGTAGGTTCATACCTGCTAAATCTTCTATGGATGTGTGGGCCAAAGCAACACTTTCCATTTTAGGGAGGTGTTTGTATCTACAAATGCTTATCTCTAACTACAAAACTGGTGGCCCCTTTGGCAAGCTACAGTGGCAAAATGTAACAACCCCAATTCATACCCGTTGAAAAGAGGCAATTTAAAAAAAAAAAAATACTTGTGGAAACATTCCCAGAGGCCCGGGGCCTTTATAATTATAACACATCCACAACCATAAGAGATAGACATGTACACAATAATATAAATAAAGCAAAAGTGTGGAGCTATGCTGTTCCAGAAAGAGCTCCTCGCAAAAGCAAGTCCTATTACCAGAGTTACCGGAAGCGCCTAGGTAAAAGGGGAAGCGCGAAACGTCGCGCTTCGGAAGCGCGAAACGTCGTGCTTCGGAAGCGCGAAACGTCGCGCTTTCGAAGCGTGAGGGGAAGCATCCCCCTTTTTTGGGAAGCACGCTTCCTTTTTATGGGAAGCACGTTTTCCTTTTATGGGAAACACGCTTCCCCCTCGCTTCCCCATTTTTTTCATTTTTTTCGCTTCCCTCTCGCTTCTGGTTCGCTTCCTAGGTCGCTTCCAAGACGGTTCAAAATTTTCTTGTAAGTGGTCCCACGCTTCCCCATTTCCTAAATTTTTGAAAGTGCCTCGCTTCCCGCTCCTGCTTCCCGTATCGCTTCCCGCTCCCGCTTCCTCGACTGGTAACTTTGCCTATTACTAGGCCTCAGAGATTGTAAAAAGACAAAAGTAAAGGTGTCAAAATAAAAAATCCTGCGTACATGTCCCTCTAATAAAACAAACAAGTAAAAAGAGCACAAACGAGAATCATGCAACATTTTAGAGGAATGCAATTATGATAAATTCATAATTCAAATAATCATTCAAGCAATATGGAACAATTACTAAGCAAGAGAAAACAATTATTATCAATAGGGAACATCAATTAAGCAATAAAGACATTTATCATGCAATAGGGAGCAATATCATGCAATCACCAATATATCATAAATAAGAAAACAAGTAAATATGCATGATCTAATGCATAACAGGAATATGCATGATTTCAGTGCACATGCATAAATAAATTATTATCTTTTATCAGAGTTTTTTTATATGCATATCACTATTAAATGCACACAAACTTTAGTTCTTCTTTTTATTACTGCTGCCTGCAGATATTCAAAACGGGTAAAAATTTTAGAGGTCAAGTTAGGTCTCCAGTTGTAGCTTAACAAACAATTTGAATTTTATTACTGGGTTTCATACTCAGCCCTCGACCGATATTAAGAATCAATACCATCCATCAAAATATTAGAAATCAACATCTAATGTTAGGACATTATGGAAATCAACATCCACTAATGTCACTTCTTTTGGTATATCAAAACAACAATTGTGTCTACATACAACCCCCAGACAAAGTGACAGAATCTCTCTAAAACTGTGGCAAGAAGAAAAACCTCCATATCGGATTCAAGGGCACAACAATGCACACAGAGTCTTAGTATTCTCACGGTTCTTCAAACCACAATGTCCAGGATTCTCATACTATAGAAGGGACATCGAGGAAGCATAAATTACACTGTTATTTTTTTTTATTTTTTTATTAATTCAACTTCTTTAATTTGCAATTCAACATGCAAAATTAATAACACAGGTTTGCAAATCAATATGCGAAGCTCTTCACGGGACCACAGCCTGTAGCAACATAGGACAGTGCAACTAGAACAATAATATCAAGTGTGATTTTTGTCATGCATAAACAAGTAAATAAGAAGCAACATATGCTCGAGGCTCTCACGGCCTACGATGATCCATTTTGATCATCAATGCATTCATATGCAAAAACCATGAATAACATGCCACTATGCATTCATTTCACATGCTTTTCAATGCACTATCACATATACTAATTTAGAGGTGTGCATGTTTAATATTCATATGCATATGTTTAATATTCATATGCATGAGTTCACATATTTATGCCAAATGCATGCTTTCATTCATGAATCATCTCAATTAAAACATGTGAACACTCGTGTAATTATGTTCATGCAATAACATATCAATTTCATGTATTCATATGCACATTAAAGTAAATTCGCATTTACAACTTAATTAAGCAAGATATATCAAGACTAAGCATGTGAAAAAGTTTCCTCCTTAGCATGCATAAGCCAAAACTAATACATTAAGAAATCTGGAAAACTTTGTTCATCTAGCTGAATTTCTGCATGCCCAGATCAATGTATTTCATGTGAGAAATATGAACATTCGTCATGCTTGAAACCGAACTTCAACTACGCATAAATCTATACATAAAAAAAGGTATTCGAAGCATGAACGGTCTTATTTTCTTGCATTCATACATAATCACATGATTATACATTCATATAGTCCATTAATATGGCACATTCTGGTCAAAATACACTGCCCAGAAAATTACTTTATAATTTTTTTTTTAAAGCACCCGCCCCAGCCAACCCACTTGACTGGGCCCTGCTAGGGCCAGTTGCCCAGCCAACAGTAGGTCGGCTGGGTTTTCTTTTCTTTTTTTCATTAAAATCTGACCAGACTGAGCCCAGCCGATCCAGTTGGCTGGGGCTCAGACCCTGCCCAGCCGACCAGTTGGCTGGGCCCGATCTGGGCCAACTGCCCAATAAGAAAATGTTTTTGTTTATATATATATATATACACGTTTTGCTTTCTTTTCTTTGATAAAGCAATTTAGATTCCTCTGCTAGATAAAAAAAAACAGTTAACTCCTATTTGGATCTATCATCCATATAGTTTCTTTGTTCTTTTCCTACTATAGAAATTAAAAGTTTTAAGAGTACTTGCAGAAGGGGCCACTGAGTCATGTAATCTATATGCAATATGCCATCGTGTCCACAATGGTTGGGCTGCCTATTGTCTATGCAGTCATTGGGGTCAGATATCATATCACTGGTTCCAGTAAGTGATTAATGATAGTAGTTTACAGGAAGTTGAGCATTCCATTGATGAATCTCTCGTAACTACGGTTCATTAGTTGTGCTGCCACACGTCTGAAGGTTTTATGGAGCTAACTGCAGTATAGGAAGAGGAGGTGGGAACCATATATCCTTAACAAGGAATTTATATACGGATAATAGAATGAAAAGCAATTACATATGGATCCAAGAGTCAATCAAAGTGTGAAGTATAACATCCAGGAGGTGAATTGTTGGGAAAGCAGGTCTCCTCTTGGAGAGCAAGCTCTCAAGCTATTGCAGAAGCTTCAGATAACTATGTCAAGCATCAACAAAATTCCACTTTGATGGACATGTACAAACAAGTAACTGAATTAGCATATTCTATTCAGTTCTACCCTATTTTGATAAATATCTTTCCTTTCTATCGACTGGAAGCTGTATTTTTTTTTTATTTAAGACTATTCAGACCGAGCCCAGCCGACCCAGCCGGCTTGGGCTCGGAACCAGCCCAGCCGAGCCCAGTCGACTGGGCTTGTCAGCCCAGTGGCAGCCCCAACACTAAAACACCTATCCATTTTTTTTCATGTTCTTTACTTTCCGTTTTCTTTTTTTTTATCTGTTTGACAGCGTGCCAGCCCCAGCCGGCCAGTCGACTGGGACTAGTCTACTCTAGATTCAATCCAGCCGACTGAATTGGCTGGAGCCATCATATATATATATATATATATATATATATATATGTGTGTGTGTGTGTGTGTGTGTGTGTGCACATGTGTATTATAATATTTTGCACATTAACAGCAGTCCAGCACCAATCTGGACAGTTGTTTGGGACTGGACAGCAGACTGTCCTGTCCCAGCCAACTGTCCAGGCTGAGACTGGACAGCTGTTCGTCCTGTCATGGACCAAAAACCTCCAAAAATCCAAATTTTCTACATTAACTGAATGTGCACATATATTTATTTTCATAGATCTGGTTTAGTTTTAAGAATCATAGCCCCATGTCCACCTGTTCATAAATATATACCAGTCTCGGGGACAGATCTGTCCAGAACAGACAGCATGAACAAGAGCTCAAATCTGGCTAGATCTGCCCATCATCACGATGTCCAGATCTGCTCGATAAAAGCATGGAACAAAACTGTCCAGACCTGTCCAAAGTGTCCATGCAAGGCAAAAACATATATATGCATATGTATACATGCTTCTCTCTCTCTCTCTCTCTCTATATATATATATATATATATTGGAAAAAATATAAAAACATGCAGAAAATCTTAGGAAAACAAATACCAGATGATCTAAGCCTTCCTACATCAATTACCATGGATTAAATCATGAAAAATCAAGATAGAATCCATGGTTCCTTATAAAAACATTGCCTAAAGCTTATTTAGGCTCTTTTTCTCTTCCGAGACAAAAGAAAGACCCGTACCTTTTCTTGAAGCTTTCGAAAGACCGAAAAACAACGGATGGTTGGAGAGGAAGAGGATCTCCTCCTCTTCTTTCTTCTTCTTTTCCTCCTTCCCTTCTCTCTTTCTCTCTCTTTATTTTCTTTCTTATTTATTTATTTATTTATTTTTAATCATTTCATAGAGGAATAAGCCCTTATCCTTCCAACCCCTTCTAATGTGGGCTGGAGAGAGAACTGAAAAGAAGTCGTCATTATGTATATGTCTGACCCGATCCATTTATATAATGGAAATGGATCGGGTCCAGACCCAATTAGTGTATAATGTAAATTAGCATGTTATTAAGGGGTATTTCTGTACCCTAGTTTTATACACTTAACATATTAATAGAATGAAAGGTGCAACCATGACAGACTGACGCCCTTTCTCTGGAATCTCTCTCTCTTTCTCTCTTTCTCTCTCTCTCTCTCTCTCTCTCTCTCTCTCTCTCTCTCTCGGTGACAGGTCTGTGTAGAAATCAAGGGCTCCTTTCTTACATGGTATCAGAGCCAACGTGACGTCTGGGAGTGAAGGGCTGCCTCGTTTTCACCCTATCAACGTGATAGTCAACAACCGCATGGATCTGCGTGGATCTAACCAAGTCTGGGTGTGAAAAGGTTGATCTCGGTTTCACGATGACAGGTTCCCCTCTCTTTCTGTGAGAAACTCGACCACGTGAATCTGGAAACGTAAAGTGCAGGTTCCTCTTTCTTTCTGTGAAAAACTCGACCTCTGTGATTCTCTTTCTGACTGCCTGTGATCCTCTTTCTTTTTGTGAGAAACTCGACCTCTGTGGAAACGTAAATCTGTTTTTATTTCAGATCACTGTGATTCTCTTTGATTTTCTACAATCTACACTTCTGAAATTTTTGTTAATCTGTGATTCTTCTATTAATCTATGTTGTTTTCGTGGGTTCTGAAATTATTTTTTATTGTATTTTCTGGAAACGCGTTATTCCTTTTTTGTTTTTTTCTCTTTCTGTCTGCCGAGTATCACCTGGTGCATCAGCCTGCCGAGTATCACCTGGAAACCACGTGAACTTTTTTTCTATCATCTGTCAGCCGAGTGTCCTGTTAGCTGAGCCCTCTATTTTGTTTCTCATACCTAAGTGTCAGTTCAGGTTTTCTCTGAAATGGATTTTACTCATGCACAGTCATGTCTGTCCTCAAGTTTTCTCGGTCAACTAGTCTCTGAAAAACTGAATAACTTCAATTTCTTAACCTGGAAAAGACAGATCATCCCATTTATAAAGAGTCAGTGTCTCTCTGGTCATCTGGATGGATCGATTCCACCGCCTCCAGAATTCTTTTCGCAGGAAAAAACGGACGATAAAGGAGAACAATCTGTTGTTCTTCACAAGAATCCAGAATATGTTGCTTGGATGAAGAGGGATCAATCGCTAGTGGCATACATCACTTCAACTCTCTCACAGGAGGTCCTTATTGCTCTTTCTGATGATTGTTCGGCAAAGGAACTGTGGGATAAGTTAATTCAAACATATTCACAAATTTCTCAGGCAAGAATTATGTTTCTTAAGCGAGAGTTTCAAATGCTGAAGAAAGATTCCATGTCTATTATGGAATACCTGAACAAAATAAAAGACATCACAGACCAGCTGGCTGTTGTTGGGTGTCTTGTCAGTGAAAAAGATAAAGTACAACAAACCTTGAGTGGATTGGGGCTAAACTATCATGTTATGACGACAACCTTACTATGTTTACCAGAACTTCCAAAGTTTGAAGATCTTCGTGCGAAATTATTGCAATATGAGATGACTCTGAAAGGATCTTCTGAAGATTCTCATGGGCATTCAGGAACACAAGATGTGCTGGCTATGAGAATGAGTTATGGTCGAGGACGAGAAAGTTCTTTTCGAGGAAAAGGAGGCCAAGGGAGAAACACCTATGAAGGTCGTGGCATACTTCCAACACCCAATATACAAGGACAAAGACCCATTCCCACCTGTTTCCTATGCAACAAGAAAGGGTACATTAAAGCAAATTGTTGGTTTAATCCTCAAAACAAAGGGAAAGCTCCACAAGCAGAGGCTAGGAAGGATGGAGAAGTAAAGGAGTTGATGTTGGCAGCCTTGGCAGGATTGAATATGAAGCAAAATGACAAAGGAATTAGGTATGTCGACTCTAGAGCAGCTACTCATGTCACGGGTGATGTAGGTAAACTCTTGACTCTTACTCCTTATGTTGGTAAGAATAGCATAGTCACAGGAGATGGATCTCATCACTCAATCTCACATACTGGAAATGCCATTATACCCATGTCAAAGTCCTCTCTTAAACTTTCAAGTGTCATCCATGCACCTAATATTCAAAAGAACATTGTTTTTGTCTCAAAACTCGCTGATGATGCTAATGCTTCAGTTGAATTTACTCCCTCTTCTGTTTATGTCAAGGATATTCGCACGAGCAAGACATGCGCTGAAGGAAAACGATGGGGCAACATGTACATCTTTCAAGAAGATCCTTCCTCCATTCATTTCGACTATTCATCCTTGAAGCCTCACCAACGTCAATTTTTTTATCCTGATTTTATATTTACTATTTCTGAATGTAATAAGCCAAGACTTTGGCATAGTCGTCTTGGCCATTGTGGTCGCCATTTTATTGGAAAACTTGTCTTGAATAATCTTATTCTTAAGTCCAGTCTGAGTTCAGAGGTCGTTGATACAAAGTGTTCTAGTTATTTATGTAAGAGTCATGTTTTACCATTTGCTTCCATTAATAAAAGAGCTTCAAGGCCATTTGAGGTCATTTGTTCAGATGTCTGGGGTCCTGCCCCAATTACTTCTCTTTCTGACAGTAAATACTATCTTATTTTTATTGATAGTTACTCACGTTATACTTGGATATTTTTTATGAAGCACAAATAAGAAGTCTTTGGATTGTTCCAGAGATTTCATTCTTTTGTTCAAAATCATTTCTCTACTAACATTCTCAATTTTCAGTGTGATGGAGGAGGTGAATTCTCCTCGAGTGACTTTGTTAGTTTCCTTCAACATAATGGGATAAAGAGAAGAGTGTCTTGCCCGCATATACTTCAACAAAATGGGATTGCTGAGAGGAAGCATCGACATATTGTTGAGACTGCAATGAGCATGATGCACGAGAGCAATCTCTCTGTATCATTATGGACTGAGGCTTTTCACTCCACAGTTCATGTGATAAATCGATTGCCCATGAGTATCTTAGAAAATAAGTCACCATATTTCTCTCTTTTTGGCATACAACTTGATTATCATGAATTACGTGTGTTTGGGTCTGTTTGCTATGTTCACATTGACAGCTCACTCAGGCACAAGTTCCAAGATAAAGCCTTAAAATGCAGGGTTATAGGATATGTAGAAGACTACAAAGGGTACAGGTGCCATGATCCCCTGAGTAAGTGTGTCAAAATATCAAGGAATGTAATTTTTGATGAAATGAACTTTGATGATCAGGATGCTAATTCAACCCTTCATGCTGATAACTCAAGCCCCAACATTGAGGTATACTACCCATGGTTAAATTCAAAACTCTTTTTCAATCGTAAAGTAGATTGTTCAGAAAATTGCAGTCAGAAGGAGACACATGGGGAATCAGCCAATGAAACTCAAACGGAAGAGACTGTTACACATGACTTGGAGCCAGCAACGTATAAGGGTATTGTGTACACCCGGCGAGAGAAAAAGCCCTCATTCATTTCTTGTACGAGTAAGGATCCATCTGGATCACCCGCTTCACAGACAATGGATATCAGAAGATCCTCACGGATTCGACATCCGCTTGACAGGTGGGTAAGTTATAAAAAAATTTCATTGGATTTTCAGTTGTTCTTGACATCCATAAGTAAAGAGGATGAGCCCCTCATGTTCTATCAAGCTGCGAGCTCTAGAAGATGGGTAAAACAATGAATGAAGAAATGAAGGCCTTACATGAATGTGGGACATAGGAGATTGTACCTAGACCACTAAACAAAAATGTTGTTGGGTCAAAATGGGTGTACAAAATAAAGTATAAACCAGACGGGAGCATTAAAAGGTACAAGGCTAGACTTGTAGCCAAGGGATTCACACAAGAGGAAGGCCAAGACTTTGATGAAACATTCAGTCCTGTAGTTAAAATGGGGACCATTCTCATTGTGTTGAGTCTAGCCATTAAACATGGATGGACATTGAGCCAGCTGGATGTAAAAAATGCATTTCTGCATGGGGATTTAAAAGAGGAGGTCTACATGGAACAACCCACTGGATATGCAGAACGAGACGCCAAAAAATATGTATGCAAGTTAAAGAGAGCACTCTATGGTTTGAAACAAGCTTCTTGTTCCTGGTTCGACAGTTTTTCTCTAGAGATACAACAGCATGACTTCTCTCGATCCCTTCTGGATCACTCATTATTTATTCACAATGAACAAGGAGTCGCTACTGTTCTATTAATATATGTAGATGACATCATCATCACAGGGAACTGTAAAAGTCACATTGAGCAGGTGAAGAAGTTATTAAATCAGAGATTTAAGATGAAAGATTTGGGAGAGCTACGATATTTTCTTGGGATAGAAGTTGATAAAAGAAATGATACACTCACCCTCACTCAACACAAATACACGTTGGACATTCTCAGCAGAGCAGGCATGACAGATTGTAAGCCGTTAACAACTCCAAGTGTCATTCATCAGAAACTGAGTTCAAAGGAAGGAGATATATATGAAGATCCCACTAAGTATCGCAGCTTAGTTGGCATGTTGCAATACCTGACTTTTACTAGACCTGATATAGTATATTCGGTTAATCAGCTATCCCAGTTTATGCATGAACCTCGTATGTCACATATGGAGGCAGTCAAACATATACTTCGTTACCTGAAGGGTACAGTTGGTGATGGGCTGATATGCAAGAAAAAAGAATTAGATCCAGGCGGGGGCCATGAGGGCCATGAGATCGTCACTTATGCTGATGCTGATTGGGCGGGTGATCCAGACGAACGACGATCAATATCTGGTTATTGCAGCTTCATTGGGCCAAACTTGGTATCCTGGAGCAGTAGAAAACAAAAGGCGGTTGCTAGATCAAGCACTGAGGCTGAATACAAATCGATGGCCACTGCCACGGCCGAGGCTACATGGATAAGACATCTCCTGACAGAAATGGGAGAACTGATTGCTCGGTCACTGTTGTTGTGTGACAATCAAAGTGCCATCAACATGTCCTTCAATCCCATCCACCATAGTCGAGCAAATCACATTGAAATAGATCAACATTTTATTAGAAAAAAGGTTGAAGATAAAGAGATTGAGCCCATGTATGTGCCAACTGAAGAACAAGTTGCTGACATCCTCACTAAAGGGTTGACAATGGACAGATTTTGGTTTCTGAAAAGCAAGTTGTTCATGGTTCAGCACCATTCACAACTTGAGGGAGGCTGAAAAGAAGTCGTCATTATGTATATGTCTGACCCAATCCATTTATATAATAGATCGAGTCCCGACCCAATTAGTGTATAATGTAAATTAGCATGTTATTAAGGGGTATTTCTGTACCCTAGTTTTATACACTTAACATATTAATAGAATGAAAGGTGCAGCCACGACAGACTGACGCCCTTTCTCTGGAATCTCTCTCCCTTTCTCTCTCTCTGCATCCCCTCTCTCTCTCTCTCTCTCGGTGACAGGTCTGTGTAGAAATCAAGGGCTCCTTTCTTACAAGAACTTCCCCTTTTGGGACTCTCACTTTACTAACTTTTCAATTTTTCTAAAACTCTAAAGTTGACTTTTCAAAACTTCTTCCTAATTTCATTAAACTTTCTCAAACCTTCTTAAGCCTAATACACCTATATAAGGACTCTCCTAAAGACTCCCAACTAATAACCAAAAAGTGAAATTCAGAATTAATTAAAATTAATTAATTAATTAATTAATAATAATTAAATATCTAGAAACTTCCAGAGGGTACCTTATCCCTCTGGGAGTCTTTTTATCTCTAAATTAACTTTAATTTAAATATAAAAGTGAATTTAAAGCTGAATTTTCATTGGGCATGGGTTTTAGATCTGAATCCGGATCCAAGATCCAAATCCATATCCAAAATTCAATTGGGTCCTGGGCTGGACCAATTCCAAATTAATATGGGTCTTGGATAGAGTCTAGATCCATATTAATTTATATCAAATACATTAGATCCAGTCCGATCCAAATCCGGACCCGACCCGTCGAGGATGTCCTTTTGCGAAAAAATGTGATTTTTGGGTCAACCGTAACCCGAATTCAGAAAAGTAAAAGATTGTTACGCTCAGAATTTTGAGACGCATCCAACTATATATAACTTGAATTTCGCCTCTGAAATTCATTCGAGAATAATCCGAATTTCGCTTGAATTTAAAGGTTGAAAATAAAACTTTTTATTACCTTTCAGTGGGCTCATTTAGACCTTATCGATGAGACCTGGGCCAAGCCCAGACTCAAAAGCCTCGGCCTAAAATCGAGAATCTACCGATTTTTCTTCTATACTTAGCCAAATTTTCGAAAAACTCAAAATGACTAAGTGTGAAAATACGCGATATTACACAGAATACCTTTATATTTGTTAAAATTGAAACAAAGTTGCATAGAGTCTTTGAATGTTGATTTGACTTTCTAGAGTTTATTTTAAAGATTGATAGCTTTATGACATGACATTTCAATCATTCAAATCTAGTTCCACATTTTAGATAATCAATAACTTGCATTCTCGTTGTTCTTTTGTCCCAAATGCTATGAATCTGTAAATATTAGCAAGCTTATGACTTAATAGGAGATTGGTTGGAGGATTGCATCAGTCAATTCTAGATCATGGTAATAAAGCTTTTGTCAGTTACATACGGATCATTCTGCTGAATTTGGTTAATAACCAACTTCATCCAGTAAGGATGAACCGAGTGCAATATCTCCATTAGTTTTGGGATGGTACATGTTACTACTAGTTTTTCACTATAGAAAGTTTATCACTTCGAATGTGGAAGTATTATTTATGATTTAGCCTCCAGTCAGTCTAAACCATTGGTTGATTAGTTCACGGCACTTGTGGAATTTTTACTACTGGACTGAATGCTATTCCCTCCCTTCTCAATCTCCCAGTATTTTCGTTTCCAAAAATAAGTGAAAACACTAAAATAGAACAAATCTCCCACCAAGCTCAAATAGAGAGAGATGTTTGTGTTGATGCATCTTTCTTCCCACTTTCTACTAATAAGTGAATAGAGAATGCAATAGCCTCTCTTGCCTTTACAGTTGGCATTATTTACCAAAAGTATGGAAAATCCATTAAAATAAAAAGAAAAAAGATGGAGGTGCTAAAAGATGGAACCGAAGTGCTTCGTGGATAACAGAGAATTCAGTTGAAATAGATTGGGGCAAGTATTTGTAAATCGTTTCTTCCATTCAAGATGATTGAAAAGATGTTCTATTAAACTTCTTCAGCTTTTGGAATAGTCAATTGCACCATCATATTACTAGCTTTGCATGGTCGAGCAACCAAACTCTTTGCATAACAATACAACCCATTTTATTTTTAGATGCCTATAATGTTCTTTATTTAAAGTGCTGCTAAGATGTATAACTATCTAATATTTTATCATTCAAATGAAGTATTCTGTCTTTTTGCTTTCCAATTGGTTGTTGAAGATGGTATGGGATTGAATAAGATAGACTAGGCACTGAGAAGCTATGTAACATTGGTACTTCAGGCCATGCTCGTGGTAGGTGCTTAAAATGCTAGGCCTACCTGTGTCAACATTGGTACTTCAGGGCATGCTCGTGGTAGGTGCTTCCACATGTGCGTGTATTATATACTGTACATATGTGCGTATTACATTTATATACTTTTATATTATTCTATTTTTTGCTTCATTTTTAGCATCATATCCCTGGATACGGAGTCAATATCATAACTGTGGGGTCTTGGGTTCAAATCATGATTGCAAATATTGGCAATCTATTTAGTTTAGTATCTGAGCATGGTTCGTCACTGATGGCTACACAACTTGAAACATTAGAACAACATAGGAAAAAGCCTAAAAGTCGCATTTTCTTGATCCATGCTTACTGAGCTGTAAAGGTGACCTTTCAAAGTACTCTTTATAGGGGAAGGAGTGGGTCATGCCTCTTCATCCCCCTAGATATGGAACTAAAAGCTTGAGGCATGAGTACACAACCATACATATAACATTGTAAAATACTTGAAAATACTGAAAGTTTAAAACATGAAGTAGTCAAATATTTAAAGCCTACATTAAATTTTGAACATAAGCACTATAAAGTAAAAGGAAAAGTCTAGAACTAATATGAATCGAATTTGGGTTAAAGACAACCCATATCTAAATTAGGCATGGGTCTGTTTTGATCCGAGTCAGACCTGGGTCAAAGCAGATCCAGGTCTGAATTAGACCTGGTGTCTGAATCAGACCTGGGTCAAAGTGAACCCAGTTTTACCAGGTAAATATATATATATATATATATATATATATATATATATATATATCCACACCCCTTACCTAAGTTTTTTGAAAGTGCTGTGTTGCTGCACCGGCACTTGCACCTGCATCTGGACCCACACCTATGTAAAAGTTGAAAAATTTTAGAGCTCAATGCGCTTCTAAATTGTTTGCAAAAATATTCTGAATTAATTTACACAAAAATTTTGCTGTGGTTGATATCTCATATGCCCAGATAATCCGTATCTTATTTCAGGTTCATGAGAATGCTTATGCAAGCGAGTTTCATCACTGCTTTTCTTTGCAGATAAACTTTTCTGGTAAGCTTGTCTACTTGCTCTGGCGATCACATGATAATGCAGTAATGCATGTATTAGCCAGTAGCTTCTTTTACTAGTAAAACATCCATGCCATCACACCCAGAAACTGATTAGTTATATGCTATGTAACATGGACACTTCTAAAAGGGAAATGCACCCGTGTCACAGCTGCGTTGGTGCGGGTGCGACACTGGGAGTACCAGCTGTCCGAAACAGGACTCGGTTAACCCTAACCAAGTCTAGCTTCATCTATATTATATACATGACACACACACACACACACACACACACACATATATATATATATATATATATATATATATATATATATATATATATATATATATTATCTTCACCTCACACCCTCTGCACCCGCATCTGCATCCGCACTTATGTGATATAGGTTGTGGTGTTTTTTCTCTGACTTTTGTTATCTTCCAACCATGCTCAAATTTCATTCTCAGGAAAAGTGTCAGAGAAAAAAAAACACCACACCACCTATATGATATATCCTATGTCACAGGGATTCGGCCAGACAGGTGCCGCACCAGCGTTGATGCGACACGGGTGCGGCACCCGGTGCGGTCAACGCACCCAGGGTCATTTTGGTCTATTTTTGGATATTTAAAAAAAATTGCCCTATGAAATGGGCTGCAGAATTAAAAAAAAAAAGTCTTGGGTGGGGGGGGGGGGCGCTGCCCCCCTATAATCCCCTGCCAAGGGTGGCCCCCCCTGACCCCCCCCCGCTGACTGCGCAGCGAGACCCGTGCCGGGGGGACCCTGGGACCTCCTTCTATATATATATATATATTGCCACACCCCCGCACCCAAGGTTTTTGAAAGTGCCGCACCCCCGCACCCGCACCCATGTGACATAGGATATATCACATTGACTTGTCCATGATGTTTTATTGGCTTACTTAAATTTATGTTCCAACAAAACCTGTATATAAAGGATTATTTACGGAAATTTCTCCATATTATGAATTTGAATTTTCTTGCTTTTAATTTGATGAGCAATCTTTGGTAATTCAGGGTCTGCAGATGCCAATCTAGAATCTAGGTTGACAGGCATTAATGTGATTGTGGGAAGGTGAGGTTATTCTCAAGTGTGTCATCGATGATGTAGAAGGCATGAATTGCTCATTGGTGTTAAACTAATTTTTATTTCTCTTTTTATGATGTGGAGAAAAGGCAAGGGGAGCCATGCAACTCAGTCTGCAAGTCTAAGGGTCAATCATGTGTACCAACCAAACTACTGGTACTTAACAAATGTGACATGTAAGTTATCTGATTCTTTTCCTGTTGGTTTTCTGTGGGAAGAGTTTCAAATTTTTCATCTTAAATTAATTCATCAATGAATACTCATAAAACTAATTTGTTGTAGTTGCTTTTCCTTGTCCATTTAGGAGAGCCATTTTGCCTATATGATCAATTCTTTGTTGAGGCATGCTCAAGGCGCTATATTAGCTACAACTTTACATTGCCTGAATATTTTTTTCCTTTCAGAACTGGTATATTTCTGTATGGAGCAATTAACTAGGCCATGACATGAAAAATTGTTGCTTGACCAGTTTAGGCATGGTCTGCAGTTATTATTGTCCGGATGACCTTTCTAGCTAGGTGCATGTTGATACTGTCAAATGGATTTATGACCTGCTTCTGGGAGACTGAAATCCTCACCAGCCTTACTTTTTTCTTCTTCTCAAGGATTTTCATTAAGCAAGCTAAAGTGAATTATACTTCCGAATACAAGAACGGCCAAGGGAACTATAGAAAAAGAAAATTAATGTATTGCCTTTCGATCACTAAAGACAAAAAATGCATGAAGGTGCATCAGTCCTTTTATTTTTGGCATGTTTTTGCAAGTATGTTCATGTCAACAGTGAGGATGTACACTCTTTTACAAATACTTGATAAGGACATATTTAGAGGTATGTATTATTAGTTCGTCACTTCCTGTCTAGTTACTTGTGTATCCAGTCTCCTATAGTTGAATATCCTTTAAATTCTGTCTGTGCAGGTGTCATCAAGAACTACTGATTTTAGTTGTAAAAAAGATAAAGAAAGATATATGCACATATAAAATTTTACTGCATATGGTTCATGTTATAAACTTGGTGGTTATATTTGGTAAAATTGTGGTTGCATTTGGCTTCTGTATGTTTCAAAACAGTATGCAAAAGTACATGAACTGCAAGTGTGGATGTATAGCCAGCATTGGAGCTGACCAACCTGCAGAAGTTGTTGATGATGCCCCGAAGGATCTGGTGTGTATGACCATTTAGCCTTCATTTTTCACCATCTAATGTTTATGTTCTGAATGGTTCCTATTTGTATAACTTGGAAGCTCTGTCACAGACATTTCCAGTATTTTGAAAATGTCATGATTTTAATGTGATATTTCAGTGAATGATATTTTACTGAAAATGAATGATTTTAACACAAAGCCTATGTCGAAGATATCACATTTATAATGTTATTTTAACCCATTATTAACACGATAAAAAGTTTTTTGTATAGAATTTTATACTATCAATATGTTTACTATATTTAATTATTTATTCATATATATTTTGTATATATCAATATTTTCTTGAGGTTTTCCTAAGAAATCTAGATTTTCAAAATATCATATGATTTTGAACATGGTTGGAAGATAACAAGTCAACCGAGGCAATCCTCATCCAGTCAAATAACCACATAAAGACCAATCTTTCAATTCTTTTTTTAACGATTCTGTGCCATTCCAATCTTTAAATTTAATTATCAATGACAAATTTGTCTGCATCATGATCTCTCTTTATCAAATTGCAATATGCTTAAGTTTGTTCATAGGACCCAGAATGGTGGAATTGTTAAAACCGAGCAAATAACTCAAGATATTGTCACTGATTTTTTTCAAGAAGTTTAGGGTAATTACCTTGTTTTTTTTTTTGCTTTTGTTGTTTCAAGTAGTTATGGTTTCTAAATGCTGGGTTGTCTTATTGGTTTTCACAAGCTTTCCATTTATAAGAAATGATCCCACTGTGCGTCCATCTTTGTCTTTATGACTAAAAATATATCCTCGATTCCCATTTGTCAGTAGATCCTGCATTCAAGTTTCTGACTTTCCATCTTTTGCATACTTTTAAATGTCCCATTGTAAACTGTTTGCTGATGATAATGTGTTTGGGTCTCAGAATCCTGGAGCATGCTTGTACACAGACAAGCAATCAGTCTTGTCTTGTGATGGCTCACATCCTCATACAAAAAGACTCTGCCCCTGTGCTTAACATAACTCAAGGTGTGAGTTGTTAATACTGAGGTATCTCTTGTAATACGTTTAGGGTTTGTACTGGAGAAAGCTATCCATTCTGATGCTCGCTTCATACAAGTTGTTTGTTAATTCTGTTATTCTCTTGATATGTATGTACAACTCGTACTTATGCTTTTCGTGTACTTCATCCTCTTTCAGGATGCTGTCATTGTGAGCAGCTGCAAATGGGTAGTTAACAAGGTAGAGTTGAATATTCAGAATGCTCGAATTCTAGATTTCCTTCAACATTACATATCATAATCTAAGGTCAATGAAAATAACACATTTTTAGCACATGATTTCTGAATGTCATCTATAATGCGAACAACCCCTTGCATGGTTAGAGCTTCTAGTTTTTTCTAAATGCAATAGGGATCTATTAGGAGCCTTGAATCAGAGGTGTGTTGCGGTTTCCCCATTATGCCCTCATGCTCTCTGCTGTTTGGGAGCAGCGGTGTTGCCAAAAAAATGCTTTGGGAATGGTGTTGGCTGCCCCAACACCACATTTCAATGCCATTCACAAGAGGATGTTTTTGGGAACTCCATTCTCAGCATAACATTTTGGCAACACATGGAAATGATGTTTCCATCCCATTGCAAGGCTCCCAAATAGAACCTAAATGTTTCTTATGCTTTGGTGAGATCATTTCACATTGGAAACGACATTTGGAGACTGGCATGTTAAAAATGCATTACTTTCAACAATTTATTTCTTACGAACAGGAAATATTACTGTTCAAGTAAATGTGAAGGGTCTGTATGGTGAACATTTGATTCTAGCAGATTGATTTTTCACACGCACAAATAATACACTCTGCAGAGCTCTCCATATGGTCCTACATATGGATCTGATATCGAAGATAAAGGTGTCTTATTTGGTATCTTTTGGCACCTTCTGTTATCCTGAAAGGGTTCAAGACTGCACATTCTTTCTCTAATGTGTAAAGTGGATTCTGATGCCTGAATCGGCCGATTCAAATCAATGTGGCACCTCACCGCTGCAATATGCCCCAAGTGGGCCAATACTGCCTGAATCAGTTTTTTTTTTTAAATTCATTTTCTTGTGATCATTATGGTTTTTTGTCATTATTATGTTTAAGCATTGAATGTGTGTTTTAGAATTTGATTGATCCCTATGTCATCATTTTATTCAGTTGTATATTTTATTTTAGATATTTTTCATGATTTTTTTTATTTGTTTTTTTTCTATTTTCATAATTTTTGAATTTAAAATCTTTTTTGGAACAAACCAACCCAAAATTGATTCCATTCAGTCTGATTCGGACCGATTTTCTGGATCTTTTTGAAAATCAACTCTGTTCAGAAACCTAGTTTGGCAACATTGTGTTGGTTTCTTTTTGTGTAAGAGACTGCATTCTCTTCCGCACAAATGTCTTCAGCAACATGTAAAAGCTCTGCTGGGTAGGGATGCGAGCCTTTATGCTCGGTTCGAGCTCGTCCGTGAACATAAATGAGCCAAGCTTCTCAATTAGGCTTGCATAATATATATATATATATATATATATATATATATATATATGTATATATATATCCGAGCTTGCCACTTCTGATCCGAATCCGAACCTTTTACATCCCTAAGGGGGCATTTGCATGTCATGGAAGGGGGCACCTACCACGAGCATGCCCTGAAGTACCAATGTTACATAGCTTCCCAGTGCCTAGTCTATCTTATTCAATCCCATACCATCTTTAACAACCAATTGGAAAGTAAAAAGACAGAATACTTCATTTGAATGATAAAATATTAGATAGTTATACATCTTAGCAGCACTTTAAATAAAGAACATTGTAGGCATCTAAAAATAAAATGGGTTGTATTGTTATGCAAAGAGTTTGGGTGCTCAACCATGCAAAGCTAGTAATATGATGGTGCAATTGACTATTCCAAAAGCTGAAGAAGTTTAATAGAACATCTTTTCAATCATTTTGAATGGAAGAAACGATTTACAAATACTTGCCCCAATCTATTTCAACTGAATTCTCTGTTATCCACTAAGCACTTCGGTTCCATCTTGTAGCACCTCCATCTTTTTTCTTTTTATTTTAATGGATTTTCCATACTTTTGGTAAATAATGCCAACTGTAAAGGCAAGCCAGGCTATTGCATTCTCTATTCACTTATTAGTAGAAAGTGGGAAGAAAGATGCATCAACACAAACATCTCTCTCTATTTGAGCTTGGTGGGAGATTTGTTCTATTTTAGTGTTTTCACTTATTTTTGGAAACGAAAATACTGGGAGATTGAGAAGGGAGGGAATAGCATTCAGTCCAGTAGTAAAAATTCCACAAGTGCCGTGAACTAATCAACCAATGGTTTAGACTGACTGGAGGCTAAATCATAAATAATATTTTCACATTCGAAGTGATAAACTTTCTATAGTGAAAAACTAGTAGTAACATGTACCATCCCAAAACTAATGGTAGATATTGCACTCGGTTCATCCTTACTGGATGAAGTTGGTTATTAACCAAATTCAGCAGAATGATCCGTATGTAACTGACAAAAGCTTTATTACCATGATCTAGAATTGACTGATGCAATCCTCCAACCAATCTCCTATTAAGTCATAAGCTTGCTAATATTTACAGATTCATAGCATTTGGGACAAAAGAACAACGAGAATGCAAGTTATTGATTATCTAAAATGTGGAACTAGATTTGAATGATTGAAATGTCATGTCAAAGCTATCAATCTTTAAAATAAACTCTAGAAAGTCAAATCAACATTCAAAGACTCTATGCAACTTTGTTTCAATTTTAACAAATATAGAGGTATTGTGCCACTCTGGCTTGCCAAAGAGGCCACCAGTTTTGTAGTTAGAGATAAGCATTTGTAGATACAAACACCACCCTAAAATGGAAAGCGTTCCTTTGGCCCACACATCCATAGAAGATTTAGCAGGTATGAACCTACCGCTATTAGATCGATACTAATAATGGAGTCATTTCAATATGCCAAGGATCCATATGTATCAATAATTTGGAATCTGCTGATGCTACAGCCAGCTTCCCTCTATATCACATCTCTGGTGCATGAAGTCATGCAAATAAATACATACCTTGCATTAGACTCTGACACAGGATTCAGTCGCATATCAATTGGACCCATGAAATCAACAGGGTTCCCTTAGCTCCCCTTTCATTCTATTATGTGAGTTCAGAATACACTCTCTCTCTGTTGCAGAAGGAATATATTGTTATTATTTGTTCATTCTTTTAAGTTTGTTTGATAATAAAAAAAAGTTTATTTTATGAATCAATCCAGATTATTGTGTATACCAAAGCATAGTAAATGATATTATTATTCTTGAATGGGAAGATTCATATCAGTGGGAATGAAAAGAAAAAAGAGAGATTATTTTATTTATATGGTAAAGAACTATTCTGCAAGAAGAAAACAGGTTATGTTGAATTCCAAGCATATACAAGAGATTTTACTAATTATTACAAGAAAACACAAATAAGGATCAAGATGATTTTAAAGAACATAGAATGGTGGATGTTCCTCTGATAAGGTGGACTGCTCTTTGAGCATCAAAACAAGACAAATATAGAGAATAAAAAGTGGATAGTTCTGCTCGTGAACCTTTAATTGTCGTGATGCATAAGCTATAACTTTATCATTTTGCATCATCACACAACCCAAGCCGATTCTAGAGGCATTTGTATATACAACAAATCCACCTCAACCAAAAGGCAAAGTTAAGACTGGAGTAGTCGTAAGATTTGTCTTCAAAATTTGAAAACTTTCTTCACACTTATCCATCCATTCGAATTTGATTCTTTTTCGTAGGAGTTTGGTCATAGGCAAGGCAATTCTAGAGAAGTTTTGAATGAATCATCGATAGTAACCTACTAACTCAAGGAAATTCCTAATGTCACTGATGCTTTTCAGATGCTTTTAATCCAGTACAACCTCTACCTTTGTAGGATCTATGGATATTCCATTCTTAGATATCATGTGACGAAAAAATATCACTTTTTTGAGCCAAAATTCATACTTGAAAAATTTAGCAAACAATTGGTGTTCTCTAAGGACTCCTAGTATGATCCTCAAGTGTTCTTGATGTTGCTCTATACTTTCTGAGTAGATTAAGATGTCATCTATGAATACAATTATGAATGTATCTACATAAGGTTGGAATGCTCGGTTCATAAGACCCATGAAGGTTGCTAGCGCATTAGTGAGTTTGAATGGCATTGCTACGAACTTATAATATTCATACCTTGTTCGAAAGGCAGTCTTTGGTCTATCTTCGTTCTTAATCCTAAGTTGATGATACCCGGTTCTAAGGTCAATCTTAGAAAACACTTTTGCTTTTTGTAGTTGATCGAACAAATCTTTGATATGGGGTAACGAATACTTATTTTTTATGGTAGCATGATTGATCATCCTGTAGTCAATGCACAATCTCATCGTTTCATTTTTCTTCTTCACAAATAATACTGGTGCACCCCAACGTGATACACTCGGTCGAATGAATCCTCGATCCATAAGCTCCTGTAATTGCTTCTTTAACTCCTCGAGTTCTACTGGTGACATTCGATGTGGTGCTTTGAAAATCGGTGTTGTTCTTGACAGTAACTCGATGTTGAATTTCACTTCTCGTTGTAGTTGAAGTTCAGGTAGCTCTTTCGAGAATACATCAGAGAATTCTCTTACTACGTCTAACTCTTCTATCGACGCAGTTTTAGGCTCGACTTGGTTGATAGTAACAAGAAAAGCAGTACATCCCTTCTTAATGTACCTTTAAGTTTTCAATGATGATATAACTTTGCCCTTCAATGTGGGCCTAGACAGTTTAAATTCTACAGTCGAACAATTTGGTCTTGTCAAAACGACCTTTCCTTCCTGACATATAACTTGTGCATGGTACTCAAACAACCACTCTATGCTCAATATGACATCGAAGTCAGTCATATCGAGTAAGATTACGTCAGCAAGTAAGTTCTTTCCTGCTATTAGTACCTCTATATTTGGTACATAGGTGATGCATAAAGAATGTTCACCAGTTAGAGTATGTACCTCTAATGGGTAATTCAGGGTTTTGATGAGTATATCTAATTGTTTTATGAATTTCTCCGAGATAAAAGAATGAGTGGCACCACAATCGAATAAAGTAAGGGTTGCTCGCTCAGCGATTAGTACTGTACCTTGCACCAATTCGCCCTTGGTCAGTTGTTCTATAGTGGTGGTATACACTTGCCCTGCCACTGCTTTCTGACCAGCTGGCTTTTGTTGTTGTTGATGCTGCAGTAGTCCTTGTGTTGGTTGTTGCGATGTTTTCGCTCCGCTTCTCCATTCGTTGAATAACTTTGTTTGACATTCCTTCACATAGTGTCCTGGCTTGCCACAATATAAACATCCTCCAGTTTTATGGGGACATGGTTGCTCTGGATGGTAATTCTTACAATTAGGGCAAGGTTATGTTTGCCCTTGTTGTTGTTGTTAAGGCCTCGTGCCCCCTTGTTGTTTTGATCTCTTGTTTGGTGGTACAAACCTTTTGTCACCTGATTGTTTGTTAAAGAACCTTTTCCTAGGCCAGCTCTTCTGACTTAATGATTGTTGAACCCCTCGATTATTCAGGGTTCTCTAAGAATCGTTCAAATCTTGTTCCAGGAGAGTAGCCACTTTTATGGCTTCATCCAAAGTTTTAGGTCCACGTGTATAGACCTTTGTCCTTAAGCTTTGCTTAAGCCCTCATGCAAACTTCATGGCATGTTCTTCTTTGGCGTTGTAGACGTTTGGACAGTATCGTTCCAATCCTCGAAATCTGGTGGTGTACTCTGCTAGGGTAGCTCCTCCTTACTGAAGATCCAAGAATTCTTGCATTTTTTTGCTTCTTTCATGTTGTGGAAAATAAGTTGAATAGAATATTTCGACGAATTGTTCCCATAGCATGGATCCATTGTGGAACTTAACTTCCAGAATGGTATCCCACCATCTTTTCACATTCTCTCTTAATTGATAGGTTCTTAAATCTACCTTAATGTCCTCAGGGACTTGTAGGACTTTAAAAATTTGTTCAATCTCTCGTACCCAGTTTTCTATCACTTCCGGGGTTAGATTTTCTAGTAAAAGAGGGAAGATTCATATCCATGAACCTCTCATATGGAATTTCATTCGAAAAAAAGGGTACAATTGCAGAACGCTCATATGCAACTTGTTGGAGGTTATCACCCATAGTCCTCATTGCTTTCACTTGTTCCACAACCCCAGTGAGATTGGTTAGTGTGTCCATAATCGTGTTAGACCTTTCTTGCCACAGTATCTATGCAAGAAAGTTCTATGTTAAGTGAGGTTTAGTCTTTTCGTCTTGGTACCGTATTGTTGGGGTAAAGTTGCGTGTATCAATGTTAGTTATCCATGCCAAAGATACGTAGAGGTAGTCATATATATATATATATATATATATATATATATATATATATATATATATATATATATATATATATATATATATATATTGACTTTAGCCTCACTATCACAGAAGCAAAGGAAAGAAAAACACAAACATAATTGTCGATACTTGGCCATATAGTGCCTACAAAAACTTAGGAGTTGCTAACTCCTAACAGGTTGGACGCTACTATATCTAGGGACGACCTATATAGTTCTTGCGGTATTCCACTCGATTTTCAGTACGCCTTTTCTTGGGCATGGGTGCTTGAGTAAGTGATGCTGGTATGTACTATGGAGACTCGGGGGTGTGTTGATTGCCCCAGGGGTGTACTCAGGGGATGTCAGTGTGTAGATCGGCGAATCTGGCCCTGGTTCCCAAAACATTGGATTTGGGTCCTCCACTATCAGTGGGAATGACATAGGGTCATTTTGCGAGAGTATGCCCACTTGCATTTCAGCATTACCCTGTCACTTTTCATGTTCTTGTTTATGTTGGCATTCGTCTATGATATGCTCTTTCATCCCGCAATAGATGCATTAACTAAGTTCGTGCAGACATATCTGTCTGGTGTGATCCATATTGCATTGTTTACATATTTGGGCTTCTTGTAACAGTAGTTGCATGCTATATGTCAGAGTGGTGATGGCTTGATTTAGTTGATTGGCTCCTTGAGCCAGGTCATGCATAGCCCCTATCATAATTTGACATCTGTTTTCCCACGACATCTAAACATAACATGCTACTGAGTTTTTACTAGTTATAATAATGCAAGTGATACAATGCAATTGCTGATGTCGGTGAACCTTGAACCAATTTTTTCTAACTTTTTCTTTGATACCAATGTTGTAACACCCCAAAATTTCTAACTTAAAAACTTAGAATTTTAACCTTATTTTTTTTAAATAACACATCAAAAATAGTATAGGTTTTGAAAGAGTCAGACAATATCGACATGTTACAGAAATGAGAAATATGTTTAAAACAGAGTTTCATTGCATAATCATAAGAAGTTAAACCCATTCCATGCATTGTAAATAAAGTTTATACATCATCAAAAGTTTAATGAAATATCCCATTAGAGTGAGAATAGTAACAGTTGGTTCCAAGATCAGAACGTACTTAGAGGTATTTGGATCAAGGTCCCGCCACGTATCAAGCTCTTGCACTGCATTATTCTTTATTACCTGCGCCCCATAACAACGAGGTGAAACTCTTACAAGCAGGTAAGCAAACTTAAGCATCATGCATTATGATAAGAAATCAAAATATCTATCATATTTTTCAATATGCAATTATCAATGTAACTAACATGCTAAAATTATGAAATGACGTATTCATAAGCTTAACAACATCAATAGCATAATCACAATACTGAGATATCAATACAAACAACATAATTTCAAATAAATTGCATTTAACTATGCCAATAAGTTAGTAGTGTTAGCATTAAGTTTTGATAGTCTTACTCCTTCGGGTATGCAGAGGTGGTTATCGCGACAACGAGAGATACTACAATATTTATTATGCAAGGGGTAAATTTGTCATAGTCTTTGTTGTCCGGATCCCCAACCCAAACCGCGGTCTCCTCAGGACCGAGAGATGATTGGTGTATGGGTAAATTTGGATTGCAATCCCTACTGCTGCAGCATCTAAGGTCTACCATCTGTCTGGTGACATGGACCTCCCTAACTTTGAGTGACGGATGTCTAAGGACACCTTGCTCCTCATTTTTTAAGTCGGTACGATATATAGTTATAAAATTCTACATGAGACATTTGTCACTCGAGGTTGTACCATTCACCCTCTCCTAGTGAACCAGTGTGAATGGGTGACATAGGCAACTCCATCTTCATTATGGGTATGTTAGTAGTCATGCTCCCATGTCATATGAGGTTTCAAAGCTCAATAGCCTCATACTTCTCGCAAAGTAGTATGTCATGACAAGGTCTCTGCCCAGCTCAAATCACATGCTCCTTCGAAAAGCACTTTGCCAGTAACGACGTAAATATTATATTTAAATATGTGGGAGTTAGTACAAGTAGTGAGACTTCATCTCACGGGGTGCAGCCACCCAGCTCTCAACAGAGCACTTATTGCCTTTTTGCAATTTAATTCATTCCACAAACATATGAGATGCCCATCATGCCTTAATGCATTAATAATTAGCATGTTAAGTTGAGTGCACTAATATTTCATTTTACAAAGGCATTATGTATGAAACTATGAACATCAATATCACTGGCCTATATGCAACATGTGCTACTTATGCATTTCATTTGGCATATGCGCCTACTTTGCCTAACTTTTCATTTTGTAGGCAATACACACACTAGCACATGAGTGTTGTATATATCCATATGATATTTGGCCTATGTATAGACAAGTATTTAATGTACTTCAAGCATAAGTTGTTAGTCTAAGTCAATGCACATTCATCACATTTACAAGCACATGTATGTATTTTTCATATATAATTTTATCGTATTGTTGCCTAGCCTTTGGCATGAGTTCATAGAGTTTTGATTGCTTCTTGCATGCATGAACTCTTTTCAATATTTGGCTATGGTCTAAATATAGACATATCTAGCCCATTTCTAAGGCGACAATATTTGTGACTCATATGATGGTTGAAATCGTCAATTTCAAATATTGGATGCGAACTTCTTGGTAGCCTCTTTCCTTTGAGCATAACACCCTTACATGTGTGGGTTTCGTATCAAATTATTTCTAAAGATTTGCATACGACTCATATTTGAAAAGAATTTCTTTGGTAGAATATTTTTGACATTTTCCCAAGGTCTAGTTGGTGAATACAGATTCCAAAAAATCCATTTAAGTAAATCCAATTTACACAACTCTATTAAATGAATCAAAAAATCCATTTAAGATGGTCAAATTCATTTGGGTAGATCCAAATCCAAAAATCCATTTGAAAGAATCTAAATCCATTTGGGTAAATCAAAATTCATTTGAGAAAATCAAAATCCAAAAATTCATTTGAGAGGATCCAAATCCATTTGGGTAGATCCAAGTTTATTTGAGAAAATCCAAATCCAAAAATTTATTTGAGATGATCCAAATTCAAAAATCCATTTGAGTGAATCCAAATCCATTTGAGTTGATCTAAATTCAAAATTCATTTGGGTAAATCCAAATCCAAATTCATTTGAGAAGATCCAAATCTATTTGGGTAGATTCAAATCCAAAATCCATTTGAGTAAATCCAAATCTAATTGAGTTGATCCAAATCCAAAATTCATTTGGGTAAATCCAAATCTAAAAATCCATTTGCCATTTTTTTTCAAAAACCTATAGTTATTCAAAAATCTGATTTTTATTTAAAAAAAATACAAATTTTCAAAAGAATCTATTTTCTTTGGTTAGATGGACCACAACTATCTAAATTTCTTCAATTTTATCTTTAATTCATCTATTTTACTTTGAACATCATTCTAATGATCATTGTTGCACGATTTTTCAAAAATTTATTTTTTTTCAATCATATCATGCAAACTTTTGAGCATACACTTTTCCATATCCACGTGAATAAGATTCAAAAATGCAATTATAATCACGACATATCCTTTCACACGAATTTTTAAAAGTACAATTCCAATTTGTCATTAGCACATAAATTTCTAAAAAGTATGATTTGAATACTTCTAAAATGCATGAATGCACATATCTTAAAACAAAATCCCTCTTAATGCCAACTAAACCTTTCTATGGTAATAAACTATGAAAAATCAATTTTCTTTTCATATGAACATAATAAAGAAAATCATATAACTTGAGAAGGGATAAATATAGAAAGAGTAGCAACATGCTCAATTCTTATATCTACATGTGCTATGAAAGCACATGTTTATATGGTTGAGAATAGAGATTAGGAGATAGAAGAGAAATTGAATATTATCAAGATGCATAAATATTAAATTTACTTACCTTGACTTGAGATTTAGGCTTGAGCTTCTTCTTGCTTTGGATCTTTCAAAACACTAAGGGAGTAGAGAAGAGTTCTTAGAGAGGCACCCTTCACTACTCTCAAGTGAAGAAAGAAGAAACAAAAAAAAAATAAAAAAGAGAGAGAAAAACAAGAAAGAGAAGGAAAAGAGAAACTCTTGGATGCTTGAACCTCTCCAAGGGATGGGTATTTATAAGGGAAATGTAATGATTACTTTCTAAATGGATGGTTAAGACTAATTACAAGGAATAAAGGGTTAAGATAGATCATCTCAATTCTCCAACAATTTCCTCCCAAGCATAACCCTTGACCCTATTTTGAAGACCTATTTAAGCTATATATTTTAGCCTGTAGAAGATATTTTGGAGATTCACATGAGATTTACTTAGATTTAAGAAATATTTAGAGATTTTATTAGATTTAGAAAATCTAATCTAATCATGAGAAAAAATCGCCCCTCTCTAGTGTACTTGCATTTGGTTTGATTCAAATTGGTAATTTCTACCTAATTGTACTTTCTAGTTACTTTAACTTTTTATTATTTTATTTAATTAGATTTCAACTATAATTATTATTTAGTTGTCTTTTCTACTTACTTTAACTATGTACCTTTTTATTCCTTTTGAATATTCTTACTTACTTTATGATAACTTCATATTGAGTCTCGCATTATCCAAAATTCAATTACAATGCTACACTTTCAAAATTCCATTTACAAGGTTATACTTTTCAAAATTCATATACAAGGTTATATTTTTTCAAAATTCATATACAAGGCTATATTTTTCTAAAATTCATATACAAGGCTATATTTTTTCAAAATTCATTTACAAGGTTATTTTTTTCAAAAATTTGTTTACAAGGTTATATTTTTCCAAAATTCATTTACAAGAATATATTTTTTTAAAATTCATTTGCAAAGCTATATTTTCCAAAAATTCATTTCTGACAAATTATTCTAAGTTTGATTGATCCTATCAATTTATTCTAGATCTTGGAGATAGGAACCATAAGTAAGATTGACATAAGAAAAATACTTGGACATTCGTGGGTCTTACAATTATGCTTTCATGGCCAAAATAAGTCGTTATTTGCTCTCCTTTTTGCTAGCCTTGTACTCAAGTATAGACTGATCGGGGTGAGTAAATTGGATGCATCGCTCACGATAAATCATATAAGCGTAGTGCTCGTACATCTAATTTATATCGAGTATGACATCGTAACCTACCATATCCAATAGGATAAGGTTGGTAGGGAGGTTTTGCCTAGAAATCATAACTTCTACCTTCGGTAGATAAGTGCGTGTGATAGAGCTATCGCTCGATAGTGTGATAACTTTCAAAATGTATCCCAACAGAATCAGTGTAACATCAATCAAGTTTGCAAATCATGTAGATACAAAAGAATATGTAGTGCTAGTGTCAAAAAGAACTTTAGCATCGAACTTTGCAATAGGGATTGTACCTTTGATGACATTTTCATCATCTTGCAACTCCTCTGCAAAAGTCGCGTAGACGCGGCTTGTGGCTCTCCTTTGTCTTTGTGCCTGGGACTGCTGGAGCTACTGCCCTCACGGTATAGAGGTCGCTCCTTCCTAAGTCAGCTTCTTAGGGCAGTCCTTGATGAAATGCCCCATCTCACCGCATCTGATACATGAATGAGTGGCTTTGTAGCAAACTTTAGGGTGTCTCTTCTTACAGTGCTGACATACTGCATATGATTGTGGTGGTTGAATACCACCTTGTTGCACCCTGGCTTTCTTCGAAGGTGACGCTCTACTGGTCTCAGTGACAGGTCAAGGGGCCTTGTTCCCACTGCCCTTCGACTTGTCGAATCGTCTAGGTTGAGTCTTCTTGGAAGACTCTCAGTCATCCTACGACACAAAAATTAGCGTTACTATCTATTTAGGTTTGTCTTTGGAAAATAAAAGATAAAGTTTTAAATTTTCCCACCTGAAGTATCATGTCCATCTCAATGGTCTGGTTGAGGTTTTGAGGACGACTAGTCAGCACACGTGTCCTCAGTCCATCGTGCAGCTCGTGCACATACTTCTTGGCTCGTGCCTCATCAGTAGTGTAAGTGTGCGGGCAACACTTTTCTAGGTGTTGGAATCGTGTGGTGTATTTCATCACCTTCATCGAGTCCTGATGGAGATCCAGGAACTCCTGTATCTTACAATCCTAGGTATACTGTGGAAAGTATGTATCTGAAAACACCTCTAAAAACTCCTTCCAAGAGAGTGTGCATCGCTCGTCCGGTGTATAGCGCACCTCACGTGTGGTCTCCCACCAACTCTTGGCGTCGCCCTGGAGTCGGTAGGTGGCGTATGAGACCCGCCTCTTAGTGGAAACTTCAAGAATCTCAAAGATCTCATCGATGGCGCAGACCCACTCCTCTGCAGCGTCTGGGTCCTCCTTCCTAGTGAAAGCAGGAGGACTCAACTCCATAAAGCATTTGTAAGATGCTCATTGGGTTGCAGCAACAGGTGGTACTGTAGGACCTTCTCACTGATGGCCAGCACCATTGTCGTTACCCCCATTACCAGCGAGGTTCTAGCAAATGGCGGTCAAGGTCACGAAGGCTACGAAAATAAAGTCCCTCTGGGCAGTCCAACCAGCGGACTGTCGACAGGCCATCTACAATCTCATACATGGATTTGAATTGCTTTTAAGTTTAGCATAAATAAAATGATTGTTAATGTGACCCTACACGACATCTACGTTCTGATTTTTTTGCACAACTATAAAATAAAAGCATACTATTTTTATCTCATACATCAAACTTAACAAAATTGAAATATACTTACAGCGATGGTGGTCGGCTAGACGAACTTTGAGCCATATTTTTCTTACGCTTTAATACCAATTTGTAACACCTCAATTTTTAAAACCCGAAAAATGGTAGAAATTTTTTTTTTTTGAAATACTTTAACGAATACAGTGAAAAAACTCAACATGTTAAAATTTGGCATACTACTTTTCGTGACCATCCATAAACATATAATTATGGAATTTAAATGAAATCAATTCAAACATCCATAAAATAAATCAAAATTCACAATCGTTCATAATTAATTATATTTGTCCTTTGAATTAAAAATTAAATAAATAATCAGAGTCCAAAATTTATGGAGACATAGGAAAGGTAGGCTCGGTTTTCGTCGCAACCTCTCACCTTCGCTTGTGAGCTTATTCACTTCCTTAAAAACATTAAATCATATAGGGCCAAACATAAAATGTTCCAGTAGGGTAGATTATACTAAACTTGAAAAACAAGAATACGAAACAAGAATTGCATCCAACTTTTCATAATTTAAATCTAAAGAACAACTCACACATTTGCATAGTTGACATGAGTATACAATTCATTAATTTAAACAAGTATGTATCAATCATTTCAAACAAAGCAGATGAAATGCATGAACAGTTAAAATGTATGAACTTACCAAATGCAAAAGTTATTAAATGCATGAACTAATTTTTATCTTTAATTATATTTTCTTTCTTAAATGATGCATGCAATGCTTAACTAATGTACATACATCTTAAGTTATCACTTCTTAGCCTCGTGGGTACAACACAGGCATGAACTTGGATCAAAGTCATGGTGCACGGGTATTTTCATACAAGGGTGACTTTGACCTGGCCAGGCACTTTTCACTAGTCTTGGGTGAGGGACGACAATTCGAAAGAGACTCTCAACACCTCCATCCTGATGCATCAGAATTTCACTCATAAGTATTTTTCATCCTACACTACAGTATAATGGAAAGGGTTTCCCCTATCTTCGTGTGTGGGGGGGGGAGCAACTTTTCATGCTCGAACATGACTTGCCCCATGAAGTCAGATGTACTGCTTGCCACTCTTCTAGCAAGCATCTTTTACTTGTGATGTGACATTGTTTTGCTTACATTAATTAACGCCTTTCATGCAATCATGGTAATTTGAATCTAACAGAAGGATTTGTTTCCTTGTTGGGCAATTGATGCATTTATAAACCTTGGCATTAATTCACTCATTCATGCTTATAAACGTATGTGTAAATGAAATAGAACATCCATGTGAATTGCATACATACCTTGGCATACATTCATGCATTCATGTCATCAACCATATCATTAACATCACATAAATTTGCATAATTTAGCAGCATGTAAAACATTAAACTTTCGCAATCACACTACGCAAATCGAACCTCTTGGTTCCTTAATTCGTAGCACCCTTCTAGGCATCATATCTTAATATTGCAACACAAATTCATGCCTTAGGATAGGCATGTCATACCTTGCATAAAATCAAACATCTATATGCATACACATTCTACATACTGATCATAAAAAGAAATTACGCAAAGTATAAGTAAACTATGCAAGTATCGGGGTTTGGTCCTTAGATCGGTTCTAATTTATAAAACTCCTAACTCTTTCCAACTGTTACAGAGTTAATAAAAAAAAATTCAGTCGGTGAATAGAACTTAGTTTTTCACAAATTAAAGAAAATTTTGTCAGCTTTCCATAACCGCGAACCGTTCATAAAAATTTATCCATATGAGAAATTTACGAACGTTTTACTACTATAGACATGCACTTTTTTGTTTCGACTATCACAGAATCATGCTCAGTCCATGAACAGAGCCCAAAATTTTACAATAGGTGTGAACTTTGGTTGGTTTTTCAACACAACAAATCACTCATCAAAACTTCTCTAGTCGAGGGAGTTATGAGTGTTTTAATGGTTAGATGTCTAGTTGAAAAACTGTAATACCGGGTCTATGCATTCGGGTGAGGCCAAACCGGGTCACTCGAATCCATACACCCATAATTTTTTAACATAATTTAACTCAAAAAATTGACTCAAATCACACATTTCAATTCAATATAATTCATAGTAGACAAATCTATTTTTTCTCAGCCGTTTGGCCAAAAAAATAGACCCGTCTTATACATGACTTACTTTTCTCATAAATAAATTTGATAAAAACATGATTTAATAATTAACACGCAAAATTTCTCTACAAATAAAAATCAGAAAAAATAAAATAAATACAGAATATTAGCATGTACCTATTCTACCAACTACAATTAAAATTTACAGGGAATCCATTAACTATTTCAAAATTTTACTAAATTTACCAAAAATTTTTCTGAAAAAACCTGATAAGATTAAATTCACAATATCCAAGGATTTCGACCATGAAAATCCTTCAAATTTTTACAGAATGTCAATAGTATCACACACTACTGACCCAAATTATTTTTTGCAGAAAAATCATAGCCTAACTTACGTATTTTGAAAATCTATGGTTTTATTTTCTGAGAAATCAATTTTTGGGGAAAACGTGTTTTCAATAGGTGTTTTCTCTAGGAAAACCATTCTCTTTCTATATTTTGATAGCCCTAAGCCAAACCCACGTAATTGAGGCTTGGTTTAGGGTCTATGCTTATGAAAAATCAATGAAATTCATGCTACAAATTTTGTTTCGCAAGAGAAGTATAGATCACCCTACCTTTTGGCGAAAAATCTGCTCCTACGCAAGTCGGTTGGCCTTGTCGCACGATCCCACCGTACCACACGAGCCACGAACCCGAAAATAGCTTTATAAGCCTCCTCTTACGTACGTAGCACTCTTCCCTTGCTGAACCAAGGGTGAAACACCAATGGTTTGGTATTGGGAAAAGAGGGAGAGAAGAGATTTGGGAGAAGGAAAAAGATCTAAAAGCAAAAGTATCAAATAGGGGGGTCCATGAGCCCCTCCTCTACTTTTATAACCTCTTTAATTAGCTCAAGGTCTGGGGCTAACCTCAGCCCTTGATCTAATCTTGAATAAGTTTCTAAATCTCACTAACTTTCTTGCCTTTTTCTCTTTTATTTTATTTTTTTTCTTGTTTTTTTCTCTATTCTTTTCTAGCATAATGTATGATATAATTGTATATATAATATATACTATATACATCATATAGGGGCTTCCATAGGATTGGTCGACCCCCCTATGGGAGCCAAACCTTTCCATTTTGCAAAATTTAGCAACTTGCTTGCTTAGCAAGCGAGATGACTAATTTAACTCTATTTTTTTTTCTTTTTTCTTCCTTTATTTCCTTTTTCGTTCTTCCTTCTCATAATTTTTTTTCTTGACTTGATCCAGCCCCCTTCTAGAGAGCTCTAGGGTTGGTGCCACCCTTATGGGCTCCTCTTTGAAAATAGAAAATGTTGACTTTTTTTTTTCTCCTCTTTAGTTTAGGTTTTTGGTAAGTTTTATATTAACTCTATTTTAAAATTTATTTTTGTTTTTATCATTTTAAACTTTAATTTAGGATGCTACATAGGATGGGATGGCCCACCTATGGACTCTGACCCAATTATATAATACACTTAATATTTGAATTTTATTCCACTAAATGAAATCCTAATTTAATTTAAATTAAATTCAAATGAAACCTTTCATAAATGAAAATGCAAATTCACCTGCAATGTAAATACATGGAATCTAAATTAAATCTACATCTAATTAAGTTTTAGTAATACATTTTCAAAATCTTAAGTATTTAAATTACTTAAATTAATTAGTTTCTCTAAGAGTCAATTCAAAATTTTCAAAAACTATTTAGGAAAATATATTTCAAAATTCTAGAAAATCCTAGGCGTGTAAGGGTTATTTTTCTCTATATTTAAAATTTTCAACTAAACCCTACAAACCCTCTAGTGCACTTCTTACTAAAGTTTAGAATTATAATTTATCATATAATAACTCAAACACCAAGAAATCAAGAAAAAACCTCAAAAAAAATTGGGTATTATAGGGACGACCCACCTATAGACTCCTACAAAATCATTAAATTTAATTAATTTATAAGTTTCATTTCACTAAATAAATTTCAATTTAATTCACTTGAAATTCAAATTTAATTAAAATATGGAATTAATGAAATGACTCTAAATAAAATTAAATTAGGCTCAAATGTAAATACATTTCATCTATTAAAATTTGAATATCCATGTATTTTTAATTCTTCAAAAATAATTTCTGAAGAAAGGAATTTAATAGGGTCAATGACAACCCTAGGGTGTGTGGGTGTGTTTCGTACACTTAATATAATTTTCTAAGTTTCACATAACATATAGCATAACACTCAGTTCGTATTATCATTATCAATTTATTTAGACTATTTAATTCATTTTTTTCTAGAAATGTTGTTTCCACATAAATGAACTTCGAAAGGGTTTTCTACCAGGGTCCGCAGGACCTAGTGTCGATTTGAGTGGTTTATTTTATTTTTTTGTAAATTGATTTACAACTCAAGAACTAAATTCAAAGTTATTGAATTTACATTAAATACATATCAATTTACCCTAAATTTGTTTGAAATCCTATCAGACTTTATTTCGATGAAATTTACTAGTTATTTTATTAAATTCACTATTTTTCTTAAACTCGATTCTGAATGTGAATTTTGCTAAAATCAACTCGAATCAACTTTAATTTTTCATAAGATACTTCTTATAATTCATCTTAGGCTAATTTATAATTTTATATTTCTTTCTAGTAAAGTTCATTATTAATATTGTTTTATTCATTAAAAATACACTAAAGAATTGCAGGTATTACATCCGAATTCAATTTAAATTCTAAAATCATTTTTGACAAATATTCACAATATTGTATAACTCAAACTTTAATTGACATTCAGTTAAATCTTAATTTAGATTTGAATCAAAGTCGAATCCAATTATAATATTTGAGACATATTTATTAAATCCGTGTTCAAATCCAAATCTGATCCGGATTCAAATTCTCAAATCGAAATCCAAATTCGATAAACTCTAGAAATTGAAATCAAAATTCAATAAGATTCTAAATTGAAATATACACTCAATTTGAATCCTGATTAATATTAAAACTCAAATTAAATCACATTTTAAATTCAGCTTAAATCCAGGTTAAATTTGATTAAAAAACCAAACCTTGATTCAAAATAAATTCTCAACTTGAATTTTTTTTTGAATCCTAATTAATGCTCGAATTATAATTTAAATTTTTATCTTAATTTCAAATAATATTTTAGCCTTAAGCTCACTATTATTTCTCATAAAATATAAAAAAAATTATGGGTTTTACATCTTTCCCTCCTTAAAGAAATTTTGTCCTCGAAATTTAACTAGGGTTACTTATCGACAAAATTCTGGATGTTTTATTTTTATCATTTATTAGTTTAATAACTATAAAAAATTTATGGGTATTATATTATTTTTCCCAAAAAAAGAATTTTGTCCTCAAAATTCAATATCAATTAACTGAACCTGATAAATTTAAAAATATAATTCATCATACGTATTTGATTCATTAAATCAATTATCTCAAAAATTAAAACATGTATATTTCAAATCATGAAACATCTAAAGATCGATTTCTGCAACAAAAGTTTTTCTATGTTTGCATAACCAAATTTATCTACTGATGTCCCTAGTAGGCATCTAAGTTCTGCACTTACAACACTTAAAAAAATGTAAGCAATTAAGGACAATATTTTCATAACGAGGCATAAAACATAAAAAGAAGAATATACTCAGCGATATTAGTCGATTGGACAAGACTTGAGCCAAACTATTTCTCCGCTCTGATACCAAGTTGTCTTTACATAAAGACATATTAGTATCTCCAGAGAATCTAATCCCTGCTTTGATACTAAGTTATAACACTCCAACTTTTGTATCTCGAAAATCATGATTTTTTTTTAAAATACTTTTTAATTCTTTTATAAAATTACAGCAAAAAAATCAAACAGGACAAAACTTGGCGCATTATATTTTTGTTTACAATCACATTCATACATGCATCAAGTTTAAAATAAATTAATAAATATAAATAGATAAAAGTCAAATTACATCTCAATATTAATAATAAAGTCTATTTAACAAATTAAATTAAATATCAAAGTTTTGAACTATTAAAATTGCTCTCAGTCCAAAACACTTAAAGGTTTGGGAAAGACATGGCTCAGTGTCCGTCGCAACCTCCCGTCATCGTATATGAGTTCATTCACTTCCTAAAAATATTAAAATTCATAGGGTCATACAACACTTGTCTCAGTAGGGTAGAATTATACATAACACATAAATTGAAACCAGTAAGCAGAACTTACTTCAAATTTTCATGCATTTAACAAAAGTAAATATAATAAAATTAAACATGCATTTTTTATATTTCATGTAAGCATATATTTACGAAACTAACTTCAATAAATCATTCATTCAAACATAAATAATAATAAAATGCATGAACAGTTACAAATACAGATGTCGATCTTATGCATGAATCAATTCTTATCTTTAATTAACTTTTCTTTTTTAGATGATTCATGCTATGACTATCTAATGCACATTCATTTAGGTTTCACTTCTTAGCCTTGTGAGTACTAACACAGGCTTGTACCTAGATCATGATCGTGGCTCAGACAGTATTTTCATACATTAGTGGCTTTGACCTGGCTGGACACCTTTCACTAGTCCTACGGGTTAGGGACAAGAGTATCGAGATAGCGCTCCCAACACCATCATCCTGATACATCAGATTTTCACTCATGAGTTTCTTCCCTCTATACTGCAGTCTATTGCTGAGGGTTTTTCCTATCTTCATGTTTGGAGAAGTGCAACCTTCCATAATCAAAACTTATTCTCACGAAGCCATAAGTATCACTTGCGCTCTCCTTGCAAACCCTTGCATTAGTTTTACATGTTTCACTTCTTAAATTAAGGCATTTTACATGCAACACCGTATATAAATCCACAAAAGAGGATTCAACCACTTTAGGGTCAATGGATGCATAATTTACACATTAATTTCGATAACATGTTCATACTTCCTTCTTTGCAAATGTACGAGCATATGCATAAATAAAACAATAGCTTTTCTTAATCGTTGCATGCATCCACTACATTCATATCAACATCATTATCAACGTGATCACCATGACAGTCATATAAAGATAAAATGTAGCAGTCCATTCATATTTTTCATTAATTCGCAATACAGACACCTTGGTCCCTTAAGTATTGAAAGGCCATATAGACAAGCACATTCATTCGCATAGCATTAAGTTCAAGCCCCATAAATGGGTACATTATTTCCTGCATTTTTTTTTAACAGTGCATATACAGTCTAACATCCATTCGTAAAGCACGCATTTCAAAACATAATTTACGCAAGTATTCGGTAGCCGATTCCATCTTGCAAAAACTCAACTCTATCCGACTGTTACAGAAGTTAAATAACATTTTTCATTTGACGGTCAGAGCTGAATTTTCACAATTTGTAAAGAATTTTGTTAGCTTTCCAATGTCGCAAACCATTCATAAAAATTCATCCATACGAGGGAGTTGCAAACATGTAAGTGCAAAAATGTACTTTTTTGTTTCGACTGTCATATAATAGTGCTCAGCTCATGAACATAGCTCAAAATTTTACAATAGCTGTAAAATTTTGTTAGCTTGGCTGTCCAACACAAGCAACGGCCACGCCAACGGACTCCTTTCGCTTCTTAGATGAACATAGAGGTACCTCTTGTTGGTATAAGAGGAGAAAACCCAAAGGGAGTGCATGGAAAAAGAGGGGAATCAAGAGGAAATAAAAGAAAACAAGGAAAAAGGGGGAGCATAACTCAAAAGGCCAAATAGGATGGAGCGTGAATTGCTCCTCTATTTTTATAGGGCTTAAGGGAGGTCAAGGGCAGGAATAAATCCTAGCCCTTAATCTAAGATCATGGTTTGTTTTCTAATCCTTACTTTTCTTCTTTTTTTTGTTTTTTCTTTATTTCTTTTCCCTTTTTTTTCTTTCCATTTGGTTAACTTCGGTTTTATATTATATCATATTATATATATCATATAATATGATCTACATGGGCTGGATGACCCACATGGGGTTGGCCCCCTTTCCTAATTTCAAATTGTCAACTTGCTGCTTGGCAAACAAGTTGACTAGTTAAGTCTTTATTTTTATTTTTTTTTCTTCTTCTTTCCTTTCTTTATTTCTTTTTTCCATGTTTTCTTCTTCTCTTTTTTTTTTGTCCAGCCTTTTCTCCTTCTAGAACTCTCTAGGAGGGGACACCCCTCTCATAGAGAGCCAAAACTTGCAAAAAGGCAAGTTTTGACTTTAATGCTTTCTTAAGAAATTTGGTAAGTTTGTTTTTAAAACTTGATTTTTAAACTTTGAGTTTTGTTTTAGTATTTTAAACTTTAAAATGGAGTGCCACATAGGATGGGATAACCTACCTATGGACTCCTACAAAATCATTTAATTTAATTAATTTACAAGTTTCATTCCACTAAATAAATTCTAATTTAATTCACTTGAAATTTAAATTTAATTAAAATATGGAATTAATGAAATGACTAAATAAAATTAAATTAGGCTCAAATGTAAATGCATTTCATCTATTAAAATTCGAATATCCATGTATTTTTAATTCTTCATTAAATACATTCATTCTAAGGATAATTTGTATTCTTCAAAAATAATTTCTGAAGAAAGGAATTCAATAGGGTTGATGAAAACCTTGGGGCGTGTGGGTGTGTTTTGTATGCTTAATACAATTTTCTAAGTTCCACATAACATATTTGTATTATCACTATCAATTTATCTAGACTATTTAATTCATTTTTTCCTAGAAATGTTGTTCTCTCAGAAATGAACTTCGAAAGCATTCTCTACCAGGGTCAGAAGGACCGAGTGTCGATTTGAGTGGTTTATTTTATTTTTTTGTAAATTGATTTCCAACTCAAGAACTAAATTTAAATTTATTGAATTTATATTACATATATATATCAATTTACCCTAAATTCGTCTGAAATCCTATCTGACTTTATTTCGGTGAAATTTATTAGTTATTTTATTAAATTCTATCTTTTTCATAAACTCGATTCTGAATGCGAATTTTACTAAAATCAACTCAAATCAGCTTTAATTTTTCATAAGATATTTCCTATAATTCATCTTAGGCTAATTTATATTTGTACACTTCTTTCTCGTAAAGTTCATTATCAATATTATTTTATTCATTAAAAATATACTAAAGAATCTCATGTATTACATCCAAATTCAATTTAAATTCTAAACTCTATTTCAACGAATATTCACATTATTGTATAATTCAAACTTGAATTAACATTCAGTTAAATCTTAATTTAGATTCGAATCAAGCTCGAATCTAATTATAATATTCGAGACATATTTATTAAATTTGAGTTCAAATCTAAATCTAATCCGAATTCAAATTCCAAAATCGAAATTCAAATTCGATGATCTCTAGAAATTGAAATCAAAATTCAATAAGATTCTAAATTGAAATATACACTCAATTCGAATCCTAACTAATATTAAAACTTAAATTAAATAACATTTTAAGTTCAGCTTAAATCCAAGTTAAATCTGATTAAAAATCAAAACCCTGATTAAGAATAAATTCTCAACTTGAAATTTATTCTAAATCCTAATTAATGATTGAATTATAATTTTAATTTTTATCTTAATTTTAAATAATATTTTAGCCTTAAGTTCACTATTATTTCTTGTAAAATATTAAAAATTTATGAGTTTTACATACAGAGCATGAATTAAATGCTAAGTGAAGAAATAAGCTTGCGTATATGGCTTTTCGCTAATTAAGGGACCATAGTCTCTATTTTGCGAACTTAATAAAAAATGTTAAAAAGATTGTACCTGATGTAATTTATGTTCATATGACTGTCATGATGATGATGATGTGAATGTATGGATGCATGCAATGTTTAAGAAAAACTTTACTTTTGTTTATGCATATGCGCATATGCTTAAAAAGAATGAAGTATGAGCATGTTATCGAATGCAATGTCTTAAAATATGCATCCATTGGTCGTAAAGTAACCGAATTCCTTTGTAGAATTTCTATAAAGTATTAGATGTAAAATATTTAATTTAAAAAAGTTAAACATGTAACACTAAAAAAAAGTGCTCGTAAGGAGAAGGCAAGCGGTACTTACGGCTTCATGGGAATATGTCTTGAGCAGAAAAGATTGCTCCTCCTCAACCACTAAGATAGGAAAAACCTCTGTAATAGACTGCAGCGTAGAGAAAGAAACTCATGAGTGAAAATTTGATGCATCGGGATGATGGTGTTGAGAGCGCTCTCTCGAAACGCTTGTCCCTCACACGTAAGACTGGTGAAAGGTGCTCAGCCAAAACAAAGCTACCTATGTTTGAAAACACTATCTGCACCATGACCCTAATCTAAGTATAAGCTTGTGTTAATATTCACAGGGCTTAGAAGTAAAACTTAAATAGTTGTGTATTAGATAGGCATGACATGCATGTAAGAAAGAAAATTTAATTAAAAATAAAAAATAACTCATGTATAAAATCAGCTTATGTAAAGGTAAGTACATACATTTTTAACTATTCATGCATTTTTAATTGTTCATGTCTAAATGAATGCTTGACTGAATGTATTTTCACAGATGTATGCTTGAATGAAATAATTAAAAATCTATGTTTTATTTGTGTTATATTTAATCTTGTTGATGGCACGAAAAATTAGAGTGATTTCTATTTACTTATTTTAAATTTTCATGTTCTATATAGTTCTACCCTACTGAGACAAGTTTTGTCTGACCCTTTTAATTTATAATGTTTTCAGGTAGCAAGTAAGGTCACATGCAATGGCGAGAGGTTGCAACGAGAATCGAGTCATGCCTTTCCCAATCTCCGAGTGTTTTGGACTGAGAGCAATCTTAATTGCTCTCAACTCTAATATTTAATAATCTTAATTGCTCAAGACTAATAATTAATTTGTTAAATAAACTTTTATTATTAATTTGGACACACATGGACGTTTATTCAATTTAAGAATGTTTAAATTTCTATATTTAAATGCATGTATGAATGTGAATGTAAACAATAATGTAACACGCCAAAGTTTTTGCCTTGACTAGGTTTTCGCTACAATTTTGTAAAAATATTTCAAAAGCATTTTAAAAAAAATCACAATTTTCAAGATACAAAATTTAGAGTGTGACATTATAGGTGCATAGATGTTTTCTAAACTTATATTTGGTGAATTTATGATTTATTCTTTCTTGTTGGATAATGTAAAATTTCATAAAGAACTGCAAGTTCTTAGCCATCCTTTGACATTTTGTCAAATGGTGAAGCTCAAGCTTAATTGAACGGTGTGATAACAAAACTGCCTTACTAAAGATGACAAAATTTATTATCGATTGCTTGAGTTCTAAACGTTTAACATTAATTTAAACTTTATGAACTTAAAGTTAGAGTTTATTAAGTTAAATTATGGCTTGAATTATTTTATTTTAAATTATAATTTGAAATTGATGGTTGGTGCGGTGGATGTAAATTAGTGATGTATCTCAGATCCGTTAGATATTTTTCGCATTAAAAAAATTATATTTTGTTTTCGTTTTGACAAAGAGATCTTGTCTTTAGTCTCTTTCACAAACTCAATTCTAGTGAGCTATTAAACACTAACGCTTGCCCACAAACTGACTCCCTAAAGCTTAGTCCTTTGAAGTAAAACCATAGATCCTGTATCACTTTCCTTTAAAAATATATATATTTTTTATAAAGTGAATTTGGGGTCATTACACTGATTCTCAATATTGAACAGCCATAAGTACAAATAAATATCTTCAGCTTATATACATAAAATTGTTTTCTTCTTTAGGAATAACACATACAAAGATTGAACCTGCCTCATCTCCTTTCAGAATGAAGAACAAAAAACTGCTACCACCGTCCCCAAAAGGTACAGAAGAATCAGAAGTTCTTCCTATAACCCACAACCTCCCAACTATTACAGAAGTAAACTTGATTAGAATGTAATCAAATAATGAAGCAAATAGAAGGAAAATGGTTACTACAAACCAAATGCAGTCTCCAATTACAGGGCCACTGCACTGCAAGCCTCCCATCCTGTTGAACTGTTACATGGTGCAACTCGTAATTGTCAAGGCAAAGGAGTCCAACCAAAGAGTTTGTTTATCCACGAAAAAATGCACACGCTCAAGGCTGCATCGGGGGTAGGATGGAGTTGGCCAGCTCTTCATTCACCTTAACTGGAAGTGGTGGCATCTGCTTCATTACATCCGGCATATCGTTCAAGCTGTGCAAAAAGCTACCCATCAACATTTATACATGTTATGGTGAACATACAACTACAAATGTGCATGATCACGGTGCATGGGTGCTTTTATGTGTGTGCATGTGCGTGAGTGTGCGTGAGAGAGAGAGAGAGAGAGACTCATTCAAGATTGTGAGTATATTGTCCCGAGTTTGACAGAAGAGACTCGTGTTCTCCTGTATCTGCAAGCACATAAACTTGGTCAGTATGACATTTATGTGTGCATAAAAGCTGCTAATGACCAGTGCATGATCAGTGACAGCAATTATGTGCTCCTATGCGTATGTTTCACATCGAAGCAACAGGGCTTCCTGGTGAACTTTTTCAGCAGAAGTAATGACGTATTAAGTAAACAAGCAATTTTAGTGGAGGAAAATGGTAGATGTACCTTGAAAGATGCAAGGTTACTTGTGATCTGGTTGAAAACCTGTGCATTTTGTTCAAGAAGTTGGCCGGTTGCACCACCAATCGCTGCAACAGGAAATTATATTGTCAGGATATTGAATGCACTAAAATATACAATTGAAAACCCCTAGGTGCATAACTTATTATGTCACATGGGTACGGGTACGAAAGGTACAACACGGCAATTTAAAAAACCGTAGATATGGGACACACACACACACACACACACATATATATATATATATATATATATATAATCTGATACTTTGAATGTAAGAGGGAGCAAAATGAAATTTTCTAAAAAAAGCAGAAAAGGGAAGGGGGTAGTAAGATATTTTTCCTTTTTTATTATTATTATAAAAGGAAGGGAAGGTTTTTTCCTTTATTATAAAACATATATGGCTATATATATAAATACAGAGAGAGAGTCTTTTTCTTAAAAAATAATAACATAATTAAATATACATTATTCATACCCTCGTACCCAAAATTTTAAAAATTTACATGTCATACCTTATGTACCCGCACCTGAACCCATACCTGCAACCGTACCTATGTGACATAAAATGCTTATCAATGTTATAATTATCGCACCGGAAGGGCTGGCAAAATGGTTGTATTGTATCATATCATAAGATATGGAAAAACCTCATTTTAAAAATCACAAGAAATAAAAAATACAAAAAAACAGAAAAGTTCTCAGAAAATCAAAAACATAGAAAAGATTGTAGAATGAAATATCAAAAAAATAAAATTTAAGCATTATGAACAATTAAACATGCCCTTACTACTATAACATGTGAAACAATATTGTACCAAACTAACTAACAAAACAAAAGGTTTACTATTAAACAATAGCATTAGATAACAAACAAAAGAAAAAAGTTTTGAATAAACAAACTACAACAATAACATACTTCAAAAATAAAATAAATTTTAAAATAACTATAAAAAATTAAAAATATAACCACAAAGAGAAATAAAACACATAAGTAGCCAAACTACAATATTAAGTAAACTTAATTATGAAATAAATTGAGCATGTTACATTATCAAATATAAAAGCTATAATTATGATGTTATAACAATGTATCCATTACATATATCAAAGGAGTCCAAAATTAAACATTAAAAAGTAAAAATAAAAAAAAGTGATACATTATTTCATAAGTAGTAAGCATTAAAACAAAAAAGAAGTTTCATAATGTCTTTCATTAATTACAATAAGCACAAAAGTTGAATAATTTGTGCTCTTCCATAATAGTACTTCTTTATTGTCTTCACTAATCACAATAAATTAAGAAGACATTTTTAATTTTTTGTTCCCATAGCTTATGAAATAAGTGAATAAGACTACTAAGACCTATTCATATAAAAAATTGCCACTAAAGTGAAAAAGGATCCAAAATAAATTACCTAACAAAATTCAACAAAAATATGTGAAAAAATACGATCCAATACACTGTTTTTTTATTAGGGGCATGTCGAATCACATGGGCTAACAATACTATGATACTCTGTATCATATCATACATGTTAAGATGGATATATTTTTGTATATATATATAAATATGTATGTATATTTTGTTTAATATAATATATATTTATATATGTAATGCCCTAATTTTTTAAACCAATATTTTAAGAAAATTATTTTTTTTTAAATCTCTACACGATTTTCAAGAACACAATGGAAACTCTTTTTAAGTATGGTTCAAGCCTTGTGCGAGTTACAATTACAACACACACTTATAGAATCAAACCATAGTTTGAATTAAACGAATCAAATACCAGTCTAAAAAAGTATCAGAGTTTAGAGGACTTAAAATAACTAAATAATAAATATCAAGTCCTCTCAATAGCCTAAAGAACTGTGACCCTCTTGGTGCCACAATGAGACTTCCTGTCATCACCCTCAAACCTACTCATTACCAGAAATATTAAAAGTAGAGGCATTAGACCAAAGCCTCAGTAGGTAACACAAAAACATGTGAACACAAATATATTTCAATCGCAGAAATAAGCATTGGCCCACTTTCAAATAACATTCAAATCATACAACATAACATATCAGAATTAAGCACAATTTACATTTACACAATCAATCATGCTTGCATTCATATTTTCAGAATAAATATGTTACAATGCATCATGCCAATGAATTAACAATTCATGCACAAATTGAATGATTCCATTCTTGATTCTTTTATTCTTCTTTTCCTTACTCTAAAGGTACACTTTCAGGTTCTTAACTCTGATTCAACCAATCCAAATGAGGGATTTATTATGACATGTATTTTATTAACTGCGTTGAATTAAAGAATCTGCGACCTCCCACGGAGGTTCCACTGGAGAGGTCCATGATCGAGAGAAATTCGCAATGGTTCAGCACGAAATTGATTCTTACTCTGGAGAGGATACCAGGTAGTCTGAGCTCCCTACGAACGAAGACTGAGGACCAAGGGAGACGTCATTGCCTTCCAAAAATCAATAACAGTCAACAAGTCAAATGTACCACCACTCTCTCTAAAGTGGTCCCAGGTTTAGTGGACCAAGTCTGAATGGGTCACAGGTGTTATTTAATTATTAAGCTCATCAATTAAATTTCATGTGCCCACAGCATACACACTCGGGCTCACAAGCCCAATCTCCACACCGGAGATTCCATAATTCAAGTTTGTTCGAACTCATTCAAACAGTGCACAGTTCACACCATAAGCACGACCTCCACGAGGAAATTATACGATTATGTGCATACAACAACTACGCTTTCATCCCAAAACAATTGGGGTCGGCGTTATGAATATGACTATGTGCATGAATATCTTTTTTTTCCTTAGTGCTCTACAGGCACCCATAGGTTCCACCGAACCCAGTCTCACACCCGAGCCATACACATACTCATATCACACATCTTTATCACCATATCATATGCCCACATGCATACATAACTATGTCACACGGACTCGGCTCCAAGGTTGACGCACCCGCGTCGACACGCACCGACACAGGTGCAGCTCAAACTCGGTCAATCCGACCTTGGGTGCGGTCAACGCAACCAGGGTCATTTTGGTCCATTTTTTGGAAAAAAAAATTTAAAAAAAAAAATTCTGAGCTACAGAATTTAAAAAAAAAAAAACCTGAATTAGGCTTCACAACTCATCACTTGTCCCCTAATGGGCACAACTTTGACCGAGTCTTATATATATATATATATATATATATATATATATATATATATATATATATATATATATATATATAAAGCCGAGTCCCCGTGTCCAAAAATTTTGAAATTGTTCCGCACCCGTGTCGCATCCGCACCCATGTGACATAGATACATAAAGGTTGCACACACATGCAATCATGATCATGCTTTAAATAGCAAACAACATGTGTAACCAATTATTTTATACTAATCATGCCTTACGATGCATCATGCTTGTCATATGAATGGTTATCAATCAAGAATAATATGAAATACATTCAGTTTATATGCATATCATACCAAATTTCAATATAAGTATCCATAAACATACTGCACAAAGTAAACCACAACTAGGCACCAATACATGCAATACTGTGCAGTTCAGATCCTTGTTAACTTGATTTCGGAAAACCCACCAAAAAACACAGGAACTGAATTTCACTCTCACAATTTTACAGGGACTGTCCCAACATCTTAGGAACACAATCTAAGAAACAGAACTGCAAAATCAATCGTAATGAAACCAGAAAAATTCTGAGACTGAACCCTGTTAAAAAAAAATATAAGATTGATCCTGTCAACTGAAGAAATTCATCCCGGATTGGAGAATTTCCCACGACTTATAGAGAAATCTTTTCAGAAAAACCTTTTTACAGGATCTTCTGATACATGCTAGCTTTCACCCATATTTCTCACAATTTATTTTGATCGATTTTGATTGGGTTTTTAGAACTTTCAAAATCTCTAGTCGGAAGAATCCTGCTGAGAGGGCAGAAAACATGTGCTATATTGCAATGGACGTTTCGGCCTCAAAACTGACCCAAACAGAACAAAACAAGATTTTAAATTCAAACTCTGCATTTGTAGAACACTCCAATATTTTTTTTATTTATTGACTTCATTTTCATAAAGATATCAATTTTTTTCTGAAACTGGTCGGAACTAAAAACAAAGACAGAATAACCAAGATTTCAAACTCATGCAAGATAAATTAAACAAGAACAAGAATCATGTTATAATCCATTCAATCACGATTTTCAATGCTCTAATCATATTTATAGCATCATAGAACATATCTTTGATCATATTTATGCTAAACTTGCTAAAATTTTAACATCCATCATCCAAAAATCACAAAATCTTCATGCAATATCTCAAATACAATTTTATCTATGCAAGGATCACAAGAAACCTTAAACAACATGAAACCATGCTACACATGAACTAAACTACTATATATGCTCAGATCAACTTTCTTTAACATAAAACATTGAAACTCTAAAACGTTTTTGCTAAAACCTTCTTCAAAAACGATTTTGCATACAAGAACATGGATTCAAGCATATATCGAATTTTCAGAACTTTTAGAACTTATATTTCATTAATATAATATAATCTTAGCATCTTAATCATTCTGGAACAAATAAGATCTAACAAATAACAAGAAAACAAGTTTTCCCAAATCGTTTTTCATATTGAAAGCCCAAAAATAGTCCCATTTTGAAAACCATTTTTCTTTTTTATTCGATGGTGACATGGATCCACCAAAAATGTGTTCTCTAAATTGAAAAGAAATATTAAAGAGGTATTGCAAGGTCTGGTCCCCATTTGTTCAGATTTGAAAATCGTTCCTACACATATCTCATGCGTTTGGATAGATCTGTCTACACGATTGATGCACCTACCTTAATCGGGTTCTCAAATTTAAAATGACCTTCGTCTCCCGTCTTCAAACCTTGGAGGAGCTTCAATGACGGCTGGAAAAACTCCAAGAAGAAGGAAGAAGAAGATGAAACAAGAAAGAAGAAGCGTGAGAGATAGGTTTAAAAAGGCCACCATAGGGGCCGTCCCCCCCCCCCCCTAACAACCCATAAGAGATAGAACTCTATCTCTTCAACCTCTAGGTGGGTTGACCCACCTAAAAGTCTCTCCTAAGACTTCTAACTCAAAATGAATTCATATTCAAGACTTCCAACCAACTATGGACTCTTTTAGAGTCATACTAAATTAAATCTCTAACTAACATGGAGTCCACTAGAGGGGGACGTCCCACCCTCTCTATAACCCTCCAATTTAGTTTTAATTAATTAATTTATTAATTAAATGTTCTCTAGAAAAAGAAAAGTGGGCCCCACCTAGGTGGCGTCCCACTTGGGGTCTAGATCCAAGTGATCTGATCCACAAACTCCCGATCCGAATCCAACCCAAATTGGGTTGGATTCAAGAACCAAATAAGAATCCAAATCCAAAGTTTAAATTAAAGATTCATATCTAAACATGAGATCCAAAACAACATTTGATCCAAAACTTAGGTTTGGATCTGAACCTAACTCATCCAGGATCCATAAAACCTTAATTCACCCCTAAAACTCGTGAGCCACCCTAGCAGCACCTAGCACCCCACTGGGCTAGGCGTGAGCCCCTATGCCTCTCTTGGAACCTAGTTTGAGTCCAAAACACAGCCCGGTCAACTTAGAACAAAAACCAAAACCGCAGGTGTTACAATATATATTTTATATATGTATATATTTATATACATATATATACATATAGTTGTATATAATATATATATATATTATAGTCAACTTAGGTTGACTGTTTCTAGCTGTTGAAAAGGGTCCAATGGCTAGATTTCTAGTTGTTGGAAAGAGTCCAACGGCTAGATTTCTAGTTGTTGGACCCTCTCCAACAGCTAGAAAAGGTACTCCCATTTTCTCTCTTCTCTACCTTATTCTCTATAAATAAGTGGGTGTGTGCATGAGTGAGTTTTAAAAGAGTGATCGGTAGTTCTAGATACTTTTTAGTGTTCTTGAGTACATTTTGTAGTGTGAAGTTTTTATGTATTTTATTGTTCATTATGAATGAAATCATTTATTCACAAAACTTATATTAGTTTGTATCTTGTTAGTATTCAAATGTATTTCGATTTGGCATTTGGATTACAATTTGGAATATCTTGGGTTTCATCATAATTTTGATTCTTTGGTAATATCATGGATATTTTGTATGCTCTTATGTCCCATATTTTTATGTGGCTTCAATGATTGACTTTAAGATATTATTGTCATTGTGCAAAATTAATTCTTTGAAAAACATCGGTTATGCTTGAGAATACAACAACAACAACTACGCCTTTATCCCTAAACAATTGGGGTCGGCGATATGAACCAAAAAAGAAAATCATTCTGGGTCTTCCACATGAATCCTTCTCCTCCAATCATTTCTATCCAATGCCATGTCCTCGGTGAGGTTCAAAGCATTCATATCCTTTCCTATCACCTCCATCCATGTCTTCCTAGGTCTACCCCGACCTCTTTTAACTAATAGATTTTCCTATTTCTCCATCCTTCTAACTGGAGCATCATTAGGCCTTCGCCGAATATGTCCAAACCACCGTAAACGATTCTCTCTCATCTTATTTTCAATGGGTGCAACGCCTACCTTCTTACGTATCTCCTCGTTCCGAATCTTAGCTTTTATTGTATTTCCACACGTCCATCTCAGCATACGCATCTCATCTACACTCATTTTTTGAATATGATATCTCTTGGCAGCCCAACATTCCTTCAACCGCAATGGCATTCTACGATCGCACAACACTCCAGTTGCACTTTTCCATTTCATCCACCCAACCTTTATCCTATGATTTACATCTCCATCAATTTCTCCATACTTTTGAATGATAGATCCCAAATATTTGAAACAATTATCCATCGGTATTTCTTGCTCACCAAGCTTCACTACACTCCCATCACTACTTCGTTGCTTACTAAACCGACATTCCATGTATTATGTCTTACTCTTACTCAACTTAAAACCTCTTGTTTCCAATGTCCGACTCCATAATTCTAACTTCGCATTAACCACAGCTCTAGACTCATCAATCAAAACAATATCATCAGCAAACAACATACACCACGGCATATTTTCTTGAATTGATCTCGTAAGCTCATCCATCACTATAGCAAATAGGAAAGGGCTTAAAGCAGATCCTTGATGTAACCCAACCATTATAGGAAAATTGGTTGTCACCCCTCCACAAGTGCAGACATTGGTTACTACTCCTTCATACATATCTTTAATTATACTAGTTGTAACGCCCCAAAATTTCAAACTTGTAAACCTTTCAGAAAAACAGACAAGAGACTAAAAAGAAATCTCTTTATATCAGAGATGGTTTATGAAATCAGCGGAAGACTATTCTTTTGTTAATTTCAGAAAGGCAAGCTGACAACCTTGGGCGCATTAGCTAAAAGAACCAAAGCTCACAACCCATGCTACTTGCAAACACTTGAAAAAGCCACTTTCATTTAAGTTCTCCAAATAGTACAAAATTCGGATATCCCAAGGAAAATTCGTTACAAAAACCCAAACAATCAAGACGCGAGTTAAGGGCAGGAAGAAGCACGTCTTGGAGCCATCTTGCTATCGCGCCATCGCCCGTGGTGTACCTAATCATCACTTGTACCCATAGAATAGGTTAGTTTTACAAAAAACTAGTAGGTGCACAAGAGAGACTACAGAAAACTGAATTATGTACATTTAATTCAGTAGGTTACGCAGTTAAAGCAGATATGCAGTTAAACAGGTAAGCAATGCACGCAAATAAATAGTGCAAATGCGTAAGTAGTACAAGCGAGTAAGTAGTGCAAGCGAGTCAGTAGGGAAAGCGAGTCAGTAGTGCAAGCGAATTTCACGACCCAACAACCAATGTGAACAGACTTTATGTTCTGATATTACTGGCCTGCGGGTACGCGCAGGCAAAATGTAGAAATAACTGAGACTAGTTCGGGCGTCTGTTATTCTATGTATTTTCAATAACCTGAATAGCCAGTTGAGTCTGCTCCAAAGGGAACGACTTTAGCCGAGAGAGGATTCCATAGAGGCTGAAAAGCAGTGCCACGAATGCATCCAACTTCTGTAGAAGTGTTGAGCTAACTATTGTAGCCCCTTTCCCCTTAACTCCAATGACTGGGGAGGCCGGATCATTGCCCGTGAGGTGGTTGTTAACAACCTGTCCATTGGAGTTCTGTACTGCTCTGTCCTCTCCCTTGACAGAACAACCAGAAGCGAATGGGTGTGTTAGGGGTTGCTTAACTAACGACCCATCCTATGTTGTGATCTTTAAACCACTCGAGCATCTTTCCTGTGAAGGCGAATGTAAGGTCATTTATGTGATTACAGCATTGTGCATTTAGCATTGTTCGAGGTCGCACGACCGTCTCATCCGATCATCACAGTACTAGACGTGTCGTGCACGACTACAAGTACTCTAGGATGAAGGGGGTATAGCTCCTCAATAGAAGCCTCAACAGGAGTGTTTCACAAAGACATAATGTTTATCTTTTGAAACAGCAGTACCTTGTGCCAACATTATGCATGCGATTTTATAAAATCTCATCCGCAATCGAGGTATCTACATGGCACGCATGACTCGATACCGGCCTCGATAGACGGGATACAGGTTTCTCAACAGAACCCCTGCTAAGTAGTTCGCTCGAACCCCAACTCGTCTGCAGGACTGCATACTTGAAGAGTCAGGATTCTTGCAAGGTATCCCTCTCCTTAGACGAGGATGTAGCGCTAGCTCCCAACTCAACTCTCATCGCAAGAGAGAGAGTGGTAGATGTTCCTTGCATCCTCTACGAGGATGCCTTCAAGGCATACGCAAAGAGCAAGAACTTGCGTGTCATCTGCAATAGCAAGGCAATACCAACACATGCAAAAGCAAGAACCCAGGCACAGAGCAAGACGACAAGGTAAAGGCGGTAAGCAGAAGTGCAATGCTAAATCTCGAAGCGATGCATGACGGCAAGTAAAAATTGCAAGCAGGAGTGCAATGCAAGATCTCGACGCGATGCGCGACGATAAGTAAAAACTATAAGAAGGTAAAGGGCAAGGACCGCGAAACTGCGTCCTTGAGTGAAGTTCATACTCGTATAAATATATATATATATATATATATGTATATATATATATATATATATATATTCATTTAATGGTCGTTTTTAGTTTAATTAAACTTAATTCAATTATCCAAGTCTTCTGTGCAATCTTCCCCTACCTTGGAGAGTTACGAGCTTGCTGGCGTCTGCGGATGTACACGATTGACGGCTCGAGTCGCGGAACGCGAGTGGGATCCGTCGTAGCTGCAAATATGCGATATTAACATGTAACCCAGACAAAAGAAAAAGCAAGGAGAAGACTCGACTTCTTCGATACATAGGGCTGGGGCCAACTGTCCCAATTGACTCGAAAAAAGGATGGGGCATGGCCAAATGACCCTTGCTGCCAAAAGAGGGATGTAGCCAAAGCGAGCTGATGACCTACGCTTACTAGGAATTCTTCGTTGAAGACCAACAATTACAATGATCTATCCCTATCACGATGTAGTTTCTGAAGATTACCCAGGCCTGTCTGCCAAGGGTATAGGCTCATGCACAAAGGGCAGGGGGCCATCGGCCCCTGCTGGCAAGCAAAAAGGGCAGGGGCCGATGGCCCCTGCTAGAACAATAAAAAAGAGGCAAGGGCCTGCAGCCCCTGCTGAAATAAACAGGGCAAGGGCCGATAGCCCCTGCTGGAACAGCAAAGAGGGGCAGGGAGGAGGGGCTCGGCCCCTCCCCTGCCGTGACAGAAGCAAAGAGGGGGCTTAACCCCTTCCCTGCAGTAACGGAAGCAGGGAGGGGGCTTAACCCCTCCCCTGCAGTAACGGAAGCAGGGAGGGGGCTCAGCCCCTCCCCTGCAGCCAGAAGGGCACTGGGAGGGAAATCGGCCCCTCCCGTACCCTTCACGACACAAGGAGGGGCTCCGCCCCTCCCTCGCTAAAAGGGCTCGCAGGGAGGGGGCTTTACCCCTCCCCTGCAACCTAGGGCAACAGGGAGGTGGCTTAGCCCTCCCCTCCCTGCGTAACCGAGAAACGAGGGGGAAAGAGAGGGAGAGAGACGAAAGAGGAGAAGAAAAGGAAAAGAGGGGAGAAGAGGAGGCGGTGGCGTACCAGGGGGGGTTTCGAAGGAAGCTCGTCGGAGAGGAGCTCGCTGAACGGAAGGGGGGTCGCCGATGTCGATGGTGGCGGCTGTCGGGGGTCGTCGGCGTCGGTGATAGTGGATGAGCAAGAGAGAGAAACTGAGAGATAGAGGGAGACGAGAGGGTCGGTGAGGGAGAGAGTCGAGGACGAGAGAGTGAGAGAGAGATTGCAGGGAGCGAGAGGGTAAGGGAGAGAGACGAGAGGGCGAGAGGCGGTGAGGGGGGGTTCGTAACCCTCCTCCTGCCTGCCTCGCTGTCTTTTAATGACAACGAGGGGCGGTGGCCTCGGGTTGGGTCCGGATCCGGCCCATATCAATTAATTTTTTTTTTTAAGTTCTCACGCTAATGTACTTGATAGAAACACCTTTCTTCATCATTGTCCACCAGAGAACGTCCCTAGATACTCTATCGTATGCCTTCTCCAAATCAATAAAAACCATATACAAATCTTTGTTCCTCTCTCTATTTCTCTCAATAAGTTGTCTAAGAAGATGTATAGCTTCCATAGTTGATCTCCAAGGCATAAAACCAAATTGATTCTCCGATATCATGACAACCTTCCTCAACCTAGACTCAATCACCCTCTCCCAAAGTTTCATAGTATGACTCATGAGTTTTATACCACGATAGTTTGTGCAATCTTGTATATCACCCTTATTCTTATATAGAGGCACCAAAGTACTCTTCCTCCACTCATTAGGCTTGAGAATGATCTTGGATATTTTTATATGACTTGTGTTCATTTCTCTTTGTCATTCGTGTTACAAATGACTCGTGCATTGGATGCTTTGTTCACATATATTTGAATGCATTTTGTATGTCATAATACTAACTTGTTTTCTCCTTATGGAATGTATTTGCCCCGTAGTGGGTTCTTGTGCTTGTGCCCCTTAGAAGGTTTATATTTGATGCATTTTGAGTGATATTTAATAATGTAGTATTAAAATTCACAGCTTTTGTATAGCCTATGTAGCTATAAGTTATTACATTATCTTATTGTTTTGAGTATTCATGATTGGTGATAATTATGTAAGCTTTTGGGTTTATAATGGTTCTTTAAGAATCTCTATAGGTGTTATTTTCTTAATGTTACATGTCATTGTTGTCTCATAGTGGACTTATGATTTAAATCTAAAAGGCTTCTTTTTAAGATCATATATATTGTTCTTGTCTTCTCTTTGAGAGTTATTGGATCATTTATGTGTGATGTGTCTTAGTGCACTTATTCCTTGATTGGTGGATTTATGAATTCATTTTTGAAGAATTGCTTATATTAAGCATGATTCTTATTTGCTTATTAAAGATTGTAAAAATTAACATGAGACATAATGTTTGGCATATGATTGAACTACATTCATTCTAAGATTTCATCTTCTTCATTGGATTTTTTATTTGAAACTTTGTCTTTTCAAATTAGTTCCTTTTATGAACTCACCTATTTGGAAATTTATTTATGTATGTATTACCTTTTTATGGCATTTGAATTGTCCATCATTGAATTTTATATAATGCATTTGTTTTTGGCCTTATTCTTATTGGGTCAGGGTTAGCCGTTGAGGTGAGTTATGTGTGCACCTCGTATCATCCTATCAATCTAGATACTCAAGTTTATGAGTGGCGTGTTGTCATTTGCCTTGGGTCTTGATGATAGATGATTAGCCTCTTAACTTATTGTTATTGAAAATCCAAGTTAGTCGTTGGGGTGAGTTTTGTGTACACCTCAGGTATGTGTCTAATTGGTACGTGATTGACCTCGGTTTCTATAAATGTATTTTAACATTCTTTTGCTTATATGGTCATTTGATGCTTGATATCTTGTGATGATAGTTATGAAACCATGGAGTTTTGAAAGATTGTTAAAATCTTTATTCTTATTGATGTCATTAATTTGTTTTTCATTACAAGTTTTCTTACCTCAAGTGTCTTCTCCTTTTTATGCCTCTTATCTAAGTGTCATTATATGTAAACAAGAGATGTCTTTTCACACCTTCATGTGTGTTTTTAGTCCGTTGTTGGCAGTGAGATTATACTCTTGATCTACTCGTTGATACACTTGCTTTTTTTAGTGTCAATATATGTAGACAAGAGATGTTTAATCACACCTTCGTGTGTGATTTTAGCCCATCATTGGCTTTATGATTATACTCTTGTTTTGAGTGTCATTATATGTAGACAAGAGATGTTTATACACACTTTCGTGTGTGTTTTTTACCCTTTAGTGTCATTATGTTTGTACTCTTGTTCTAGTCTTTAATACATTTTATTTTTTAGGATTGGAGATCTAGTGAGGTGATTGCTTGTGATGGTCAAACTAGTGTTTTAATTTGAAAAATTCATTCATTATGATGTATGAGATTTTTAAAATCTCTTAGTAATTTTTCTAAACTCATTTGCTCTTTTACGAGAAATGGTTATTAAAATATTTTCATGCAATTTGCATTATATATGCTTTAGTTGCAAGAGTTATTCCATAATTAATTGTCTTGCATAATTTGCATAAGGTTATGTTTTTTCAAGCATATATTCAATAAAAAATATATACTTTTTTTTTTGCTTGTGTTGCCCTTTGTTGGCTCTTTATATTGTCTCATAGTGGACTTGTGTTTATAAACTTTTTTGCTTGTATTGTGTCTTTGTGTTGTTCATACTTGGACTTCTATGTGTTTTTGCACTTTGTTTTTGTAATTCTACATATTTCATTACATGTTTTTCTAAGCATTTCATTAGTGAAATCTCTTATGTGTATGCCCATAGTGGCTATTGTGTGTATTTGACCTTGGTATTATTTTATGAAAAATTAATGTTTTTTTAACACCGTTGTCTTTTATGTATTCCGTTGTGTAAAATTGTCTTGTGATTTTAAATCTTTTGTAAATTCTTTCTTTAATAATCAGGTCTTTCTCGTGATAGATATATATGTGCATGATTTTCATAAAATAACTTTATAATTGTTTGCATCTCTCTTAATATTATTTTATTATAGTCGGTTTTGTCAATGACTATCATGTTTAAAGTTAATGGTTCAAAATCAATTCTTACTTTAAATGATTTTGAAAATGTTAAATTGACTTATCAAATATTTTGTACATATTTTATGTTTGTGTGCTTGGCCATCATCTTATATATATATATATATATATATATATATATATATATATATATATATATATATACATATTTCTTGTTAGATTGCACTTATTTTACTCTCTTTAAAAGTTCTCCAAATATTGGCGGTATGGATGATTCTAAAGACATTTCGAGAATATCAAAAATTGATGATATTGAAGATCCTTTATGTAATGGAGCATGTGATTGAGTATCCCTTGAAGAGGCACCAAATGGAAAAACTTGATGAAGTCTATGAAGACATTTTATATACTGGGTTTCTTCTTTTGTAATTTCAAACTTGCAGTAAGTCATTGTAAGTTTGAGGAGGGTGTTAAAGATGGATGTATATATATACGCTATGTCACATGGGTGCGGGTGCGGGTGCGGGTGCGGGTGCGGGCGCGGGTGCGGGTGCGGGGATTCGGCACTTCAACAAAACCCGGGTGCAGGGGTGCGGCAGGGGCAAAAATGTAAAGATATATATATATATATAAAAAGGGGGTCAGCTGCTGTCAGCAGCTGACAGACAGCTTCTGCAACTGACAGCTGTTGTCAGCAGCTGACAGACAGCTGCTGTCAGCATTACTTTTTTTTAAAAAAAAAATTTGCAGCCCATTTGGGCAATTTTTAAAAAAAAAAAATCCAAAACAAGAATGGACCTAAATGATCCTGGGTGCGGTCAACGCACCCAGGATAGGGTTGACCGCACCCGGTGCCGCACACGCACCCGCGTCGAGTCGCGTCGACGCGGGTGCGGCACCCTGCTAGCCGAATCCCTGTGACATAGTATATACGTATGTGTATATATTGTTTAATATAATATATATTTATATACATATATATAATATAATATATATACATATAGTTGTATAATATATATATACTATAGTCAACTTAGGTTGACTGTTTCTAACTGTTGGAAAGGGTCCAACGGCTAGATTTCTAGTCGTTGGACCCTCTCCAACAGCTAGAAAAGGTACTCACATTTTCTCTCTTCTCTACCTTCTTCTCTATAAATAAGTGGGTGTGAGTTTTGAGAGAGTGATGGGTAATTCTAGATATTTTTGAGTGTTTGAGTGCATTTTGTAGTGAGGTTTTTATATATTTATTTTTTATGTATTTTATTGTTCATTATGAATGAAATCATTTATTCACAAAACTTGTATTAGTTTGTATCTTGTTAATATTCAAATGTATTTCGATTTGGCATTTGGATTGCGATTTAGAATGTCTTGGGTTCTGTGTCATTTTGTAACAATACATGGGCTAACGATACTACAATATCATACAATATGGTATGATATTTACAACCCAGATTTAAGATATAAACTCCACTGGAAGTGCACGTGATGGGGGAATTCAAATCATGAGCCACACAAATGCAATGCCTAGATGAGGCAGTGACTAATGTCACCATCATTGAACTTTATCCCAACTGCATGAGGTTGGCTTTTCAATTTCTGTTTCTCCATTCCTCCGTATCTAGAGCTCCTATCTGCTCCTACAGCATCCTTCCAAGTTTTCAATTATTTTCCTATATTCTGTTATTTGCATTGCTCTAATGATTTTTACTAGTGCTGTGACAGTAGACATCTACAGCAAGATAATTTTTATTTAGGGTAATTTCCTGATACAGAGCCACCTTTTACTTGATATTCCACGTCAGATACCATCTTTTCCGAAATTACTGATACAGGCAAAACGTTTCCTGATAATGGTCAAATAGAGACCTGTTGTAACCTATGGTTAAACTCAACCAGTTAACTTGACTTAGATATATTAAAACATGGAAAACACCCTTTACTGATTCTCTTTCTCCATTCCCTACCACTCCTGTTTTCTTGTTGTGCTCAGCCCTACTTCCTTTTACCATGAATCCCGCACTTCTCTTTCTCCATTGTTTTTAGCTTCTTCACCTTACCCGATGGTCCCACATCTCGTTGTTTTCCTAGGGTCTCCACTACTCCCCCATCCTCTTTCTAGCGTCTCCACTGCCTCACCTTTTCCTTCTCCAGTCTTTAGACAACCCACATTACTAGCACGATTGTGGTTGAAAGAGGCCCCACCGTTGCTATGATGCTCCTACTAGCATCTCCACCATGACCGGAAGAGGCCCACATCCAGATCTATTGGAGCAAGTACTTGAGGAAGCCTCTATTAACCTGAATATATGATATCAAGAATTGAAAATATGGATTAGATCTGGCTGCAGATCTGATTTATGAATATTAGTCCTCGTTTCCTATCTTGATACAATTTAGATTGCACCATACAGTTTCGAATCGTGTTAGTAAATGAGACCATGCAATCTGGACCACTGAAAATGAATTAAACACTTGATTATCAAGTAAAAAGAAATAAGTTGGGTTACACCTAATTCTGGCCCAAACTTGACTACACTGAATACCCATATCTGGCTTAGATCTCGTTATAAAGTTCCAAAGTCATTTGCACAATGCAACCTTGTGATATTGAATCTGCCCAAAACAAGTTAAACCCATTGATTTTCAAGAAAAATGAGTCGAGCTAGACCCAAATTTGACCCAAACCCAACAATAAGACTTCCCAGTTCCAACCTAGATTCAAATAAACCCAAATATATTTGTTATGGATCTGATGCAAATTCATATATATGCTATCCAATATAAAATTGTGCCAGATCTGATTTTGGATCTGGTTTTTGAGGAAATGTTCTCTTTTTATCCCTGGATCCTACTCATATCTTACAATAAAGTTCTGAATCTGGTTAAAGAAATGAGAACCTGTGATCTGGTGAAAACGAGTTAAACCTACTGATTTTCAAGTAAAAAATGGGCCAGATAGCCCATTATAACCCAAACCCCACTGTAATGCTTATTCCGTTTCAATCTGTGATCAAGTAAACCTAAATGGCTAAATATATTTGTTTTGGATCTGACCTATTTGGATCTATGCTACCCATAAACCAAATATGGACCTGATCTGTTTTAGATGTGCGCAGGAGCTCCATAAACCTGCAATGCCAAAGGGTGGTTCAGTACTCAGTAGGGGTAGTTAAGCCATTTCATGTTTCAAAGGGTGATAAAATGCTTTTAGTGGCCATATAAGGGAAACATAGAAAGAACTTACACCTTCATAGGTTTCCCACCATTTGCTTTGAGGAAGCCTAGACCATTGACAGGAAAAGTCGTGTCCGTATCAGAAATTTCAGAAAAGGTGGCACCTGACCTGGAATATCACGTAAAAGGTGGGTTCACGTCAAGAAATTACCCTTTTATTTATTGGTAGTACTGTCATACAATGCTAATATATTTAAATTTATTCTTCTCTATTACTTCATACATTCATTTTAAATACACATCAACACACACTCTCGGTTTGTATTATTTTTTAGTTGCCTTACACTTTGTAAAAACACTCTTTTAACAGTGATGCTCATGTGATGCAACGTAGGATACATTTTCCTTTTTAACATTTTCTTTGTTAGCATGATCTTCCCCTTTTTTTTACAGAATTTTTAGTCAAAAAATTGTGTTTAAATCAGAAAACAAAAGAAAGGATTTCATAAATCTTCTGCACATCAGAGATTGAAATTACTAGTCCATTTTCTATAAATCAAACAATCTGCTTCTACACCAAAACATAAAAGGTTTTAGGTGTAATAAATGCAAATATTTAGAAGACTAACCTTTGTATGAAATACCATCATCACTATCCATAGGAAGCATTGGTATGGCGTATGAAGGAACATTCTGCCTCGTGCCCAAGTGACTTGGCTTTGCTGGATCATTACCTTTTTCCTTTGAAATAATACAAAAGATCATTCAACATGCCATCAGTATACATGGATTGTTGTATTTAGACAAGTTACACTTAAATAAAAGGATGAAGACTGATACAAGTACATAACCAACGAACTTTGTACAATAAACATGGACAAGGAGAAAAAAACATAAATCATGACTGGACTGTATTGGAGAAGAACGAATCACAAATGATGCTCTGGCATTTAAATTACAGTCACATAACAAGCCCTTCATGCTAATAATGTAAGTATTAAAACGATTAATAAAGTTTCAACAATTAGCTCCTAGAAATTACATGACACACTTCTATGAAATGCACATAGCAATGAACTTTGTATAATAAATATGGACAAGAGAAAAAACCCATAAATCATGACTGCACTGTATTGGAGAATATGAACGAATCATAAAATTATGCTATGACATTTAAATTATAGTCACATAACCAGCTCTTGATGCTAATAGTGCAAGTCTTAAAACAGTTAACAAAGTTTCAACAATTAACTCCTAGAAATTACACGCAATAGCTTTTACAGAACTCTGGAATGCACATAGCAAATCCATGTTGCCTTGCTCACGAGGACTCTGATCATCTGATAGGGGCAATTTTGCAAACGTTACCAAGTTGATGGGGTGACACAAGTTCAAAACCCATGGGTGTGCATCCTTTGTGGCACGGCTGAAGCTGCATGTACTCCCTAGCAGGCAAGGAAGACCTAGGGTTTGGTGCCAATGAACTCAGTGAGCAGGGATGTTTTTCCCCGGTTATCCAAGAAAAAGAGTTCCATGTCAACTAGACATGTCTATGGTAGATTAATTGTTGCAGATCCTGGTGAATGGAAGTTTAGTTATTTACCAATACTCACAACCATGTTAAATTTAGGTTTTCAGAGGTTCCTGCAGAGAGAAAGAAGACGAGAAAGGTTTGAGTTGAACTCTCACGATTCCCAATATGGGAAAATCGTGCTTCATTGTGACTATTTATATTCACTTTACACTAAAATACATCTTTACTAAAACAACTTTATTAACACAAAATACAAGGAGACTAATAAAGGGTATTTTAAAAACACAATATATAATAAAATACAATAGAAAACTAGGAGACGTGAATAGTAACATCGTGAACAGTGACATGAGTGATATGGATCTAGATCACCTCAAACCTCACGCTTTAATAGCCTCAAGTTGTACATGGTTAGCAACCATGGACAACTTGCTTCTTAAATACCAAAACTTGTTCTTTGTGAGGCCTTTAGTGAACAAATCAGCCACTTGGTCTTCAGTTCGGACATAGTTGGTCTCAATCTCTTGATCCTCCACTTTTTGATGAATAAAATGTTGATCAATTTCGATATGTTTTGTCTTTCCATATTGAATGGGATTTACTGAAATCTTGATAGTTCCTTGATTATCACACAGCAAGAGTGTCAAATCATACATGTGTCTAATCCATGACATCTCAGTTGTAACTGCAGCCATAGAACGATATTCAGCCTTTGTATTGAACCTCGCAACAGCTTATTGTTTCTTACTACTCCATGAGACCAAATTTCTTCTAAGAAAAACACAGTATTCAGAAATGGACCTTCTCTCATTAGGATCTCCTACCCAGTGTAACCATTAACATATCTTCATGCGGTGCCATATTTCTATAGAGCAAGTCATCTCCAATAGCGCCCTTTAAATATCAGAAAATCCTTTTCACACCCTCCATATGTGATGTTCTAGGCTGATGCATGAATTGTGACACCTGATTAACAGCAAAAACAATATTTGGACGAGTGAAAGTGAGATATTGCAGTATTCCAACTATGCTTCTGAACTGTGTTGGGTCATGAAACAATTTTCCACCATTCGCGCCCAATCTCTGATGAATGAGAACTGGGGTTGCAGCAGGTTTACAATTTTTCATATCCGTTTTATTTAGGAGATTCATCGTGTATTTGTACTAAGTTAAAATAAGAGAATCAACTTGTCGATCTACCTCTATCCCAAGAAAATATTGTAACAGACCAAGATCTTTCATCTTAAAATTTTTGTGCAAGTCTTCAATATGTTCACTACAATTGCCAGTAACAATTATATCATCAACATAAATTAGTAACACAGTGACAAAATTGTTACCGTTGTAAATGAAAATTAAATGATCTAATGAGGACTGAGTAAAACCATTGCCTTGAATTGCAACCGAAAAACTCTTGAACCAAGACCTTGTGTAACGCCCCAAAATTTCGAACTTGGAACCTTTCAAAATAATTGAAAGAGACTAAAAAATCTTTTATTTTTCAGAGTTTTTGGTTTAGTAAATCAGCGGAAATGATTTTTCGAGAGGAAAAGAGAAAAGTCGACAACCTTGGACTCGTTAGCATAAAAACCTTTATTTCACAATAGATTGAATCCCCGCAAAGCATCTAGAAAACCATATGCATTAAAAGGAAATAACAAATTTATACAAAATAGGATTTTCTGAGGAAACCCTTATACAAAATGCAAAACTTCAAAATGTATCCTAAACGCAGAATGTCAGCAGAAACAGTGGGATCTTGAAACCATCTTGCAATCGTGTCATCGCCCGTTTCGTAAATTTAATCATCACTTGTACCCATAAAATGGGTCAATTTCATAAAAAACGGGTAGGTGCATAAGTAAGACAATAAAGAACAAATCCAGCAAAAATATTTAATTCATACATGATCAGCAATTCAGCAAGTAATGTGAACAAATCTAACATATGCATCAAATTCATACATGATACAAAACTCAGCAAGTAATACGATAAATCTAGCATAAGCAGTTAATTAATACATGATGCACAATTCAACAAGTAATGTGAGCAGGGTAACTTTTATTTCAATATTAGCTGACCTACGGGTACGCACATGCACGAAACGTAGAAACTGATCCGAGGGTTTATTATGCCATGTATTTTCGATACCACGGATAGCGAACAGAGTCCGCTCCTAAGGGCACGGCCAATGACCGAGAGAGAATTCTCCAAAGGCCACTCATTCAAGGGATGCATCCAGCTTCTGCAGAAGCCCATGGGATCTACCACTTAGGATAATTTTTTGTAGTCTCATCCCCTAACTCCGATGACTGGGAACACCGCGTCATTTGCCCGAGGGGTGGTTGTTAACAACTTGTCCATCGAAGTTTTTGTATCATCCCATCCTCTCCCTTGACGAAAAAAGTGGGTGAATGGGTGCGTCAAGTTTTATTTAACAGAAGACTCATTCTGCATGCTCTGGTCTTTCAAACACACTCGAGCATCTTGCCTGTGAAGGCGAATCATCACCATTTATGTGATTTTCATTTCATCATTGTGCCTTTGTACATTGCGAGGTTACCATAAACCTCTCATCCAATCATCGTAGTACTAACATATCATATATGTCTAAAAGTACGGCTACGATGAGAGGAGTATAGGTTTCTTATAAAGAAACCCCAGCTTTAATGTGTTGTGAAAAAAATGATGCAACAAATATTTAGTTTGACTTGACATACTCTGGTCTTTCAAACCAACTCGAGCATCTTGCCTATGAAGGCGAAACATCACTATGTAAATGATTTCCACAATGTGCCATTCGCATGCTTTGAGGTTACACGAACCTCTCATCCAATCATAGCAGTAAAAACATATTGTACCTGTCTAAAAGTACGACTACGATGAGAGGGGTATGGGTTTCTCCAAAGAAAACCCAACTCAATGTTTCGCAAAGACATGATGTAATCAAATAACTCATTTTGACATGTTTTGTAACGACCCCAACTCATCCCCTTTGAAAATGCGAATTTTTTTTTTCTAAAACAGTGCGGAAAACTTCCCAGAGACCCGGGGTCCTCACAGTTCCAATTCCAACTGGATAGCCACAAACCACAAAGGAACTTGCAACTAACATCTATAACTAACAATTACCTTTATTCATGAAATAAAAACTAATCTCAACAATAAAGTGTCTGACTCAAGTAACTACTGATGACAATAAGCAAATAACAAGAACACTAGACTGAAAAACCAAAACAAAGAGCCACTCTATCCACAAAGAAGACTGTCAAAACTCGTTGTGACTCTCGCGCCCTCGCAGTAGCTGTCGACTTTACTGATCACCTGTTCCTGCGAAAAACCAATGAAGTAGGGTGTCAGAATCAAAATCCTGAGCACAGCTACTTCTTAATGAAACAAGTGAGATAAAGAGTCAAGATGAGATATCATGCAACAATTAATGGAAATACATACAAGACAGTTTATAGCAATTGAGAATTTATTCATGCAACAATCCTAATTGCTAAGCATGCACAGACAGTAAAGCAGCAGCATCTACTAAAATTTCAGCATGCAACAAGAATTAAACATTCAACACTTACCCTCATGTACTGAGTAAGGAAACCATTAAAGTATGCATGATCTAATGCATAACAGGAAAAATGCATGTCTTTTATGCAATGCATGAATCATTTTATTATCTTCCATTTAAGTCTTTTGTTTCCTTATGCATGCCCTATTAAATGCATACAACTTTAAGTTTCTCTTTTTAATTACCGTTGCCCGCGGATACACCAAACGGGTACAAACCCCGAGATTAAGTTAAGTTCCCAGGGTAGCTTAGCACACAATTTATATTTTATTACTGGGTTCCAACTTAGCCCTCGACCGAATCACCTTCGGAACATTAGACCTCCACATCTAATGTCGGGGACACAAGGGACACCCCACGCCCACAAGTGTCACTTCCTCGGTACCAAAAACAACAGCTGTGTCAAACACACCACTCCCGGGTAAAGTGGCGGACTCTTCCTAAAACCGTGGCCAGGAGAAGGAACCTCAATATCGGGTTCAGGGAACCAAAATTAAGCACACGGAGTTTTGTATCCTCACAGTCTCCCCAAGACCGGATTTCTAAGATCCTCATTCTCCAGATGGGTGATCCCAGAAGGTATATTACACTGTGCATTATAATTCTTTTATTTAAATTTAATTTCTTAAGTTTTGCAACATCATATGCAAAAAGAAAGATAAAAGCTCGCATCTACCTCGCGAGAGCCATCACAGGACTCCGGCCTGTGGAAACATATAGAACAGCGCAATAAAACTGAAATATTAATAAGGCATGATCTTTGCAATGCATTGAAATGAGTAAGGGAAACATTTCCACAACTCGGGTTTACCAAACCCGCGATGATTCATCATGATCACCGAAGCACTGATGCAAGAATCATAATCATAAGTATGCAGTGGTATTAACATGCCTGCAAGGGATAGGCATATACGTACCAAATTAACCCATTGACAATAAACATGAAATATGACATTCCCATATGCAATTTACACAACCCATGTTATACCCCATTTTTCTGTGCATATGCATGGTATGCGCATGCATGCCTCTTTATGCAATTATCACCACATATGGTTCTAATCATGAATTGTAATGAGATGAATAAAAGAGCATTCATGCGTTTATGTATATGCAACCACACCTGTTAAGTCCATAAATAAGTAAGCACTCAAACAACTTTGTCATGGAATAAAGTGTAAGCATGCTCAAACACACATATGAACCACATCAACGCCTAACATGTGAAAAATTAAAATTTCAGGTACATGACTTATTCCCAAGGTTTAACATGCCGTAAGAGATTTAAAAGCCTAACTTTACTAATTTCAGCCAGCCCTGTTTTTATAATTTAACACACTTATATCATTAGCATGCTACAATACCCACATGAGAAAAATTTTGTATCTAACAGCGCAGCCCAGCCCAGCCGACCCGGTCGGCTGGGTCTGACAAGGTATTCACAGGCCCCTTTTGGGCCTGTGTAAGCTGCCAGGAAGTCCCTCCTATACAGAAAAATTTTCTGTATAAAGTATACCCAAAAGTTTTCTCAAGGCCAGGGCCCAGGCCAGCACCCACTGACTGGGTCGACTGGGCCTGCCCCAGCCCCGCCAAAACCATCCACACCCACCCAGCCAAGCACTTGGCTGGGCCTGTCGGTTCGGCCAGCAGCTGACAGTCAGCCGAGAGCTACTCTGCTGGCTGCCAGCCAGCCAAACCAACAGCCGAAACCTCACTAAAAACAGATTTCACGGTTTTTTTTTTTTTAAGAACAATGCCCAGCCCAGCCCAGCCCAGCCGACCCTGTCGGCTGGGTCCACCAGCATGTGCACAGGCCCAGTTTGGGCCTGTGTATGCTGTCAAAAAGAACAGCCTACCTGCCACAAGAAAACTGATATTTTTTTTTTAATGTTTTTGTTGCAAGCCTGCCCAGCCGACCTTGTTGGCTGGGCTTAACAGCATATACACAGGCCCAGTGTGGGCCTGTGTATGCTGTCTACAAGAACAGCATAAAAGAAATTTTATTTACGCAGGCTTAACAGCATATACACAGGCCCAGTGTGGGCCTGTGTATGCTGTCTACAAGAACAGCATAAAAGAAATTTTATTTACGCACACTACCTGTTAAAAATATCATGTATATATTTTATTTTTATTTTTGAAAAGGGAAGAACACCCAACCCAGCCGACCCTGTCGGCTGGGTCCAGAAGCATACACACAGGTCCAGTTTGGACCTGTGTAGGCTGTCAAAGGTGACAGCAAAACCCACCCCACAAAACTGGATATATTTTTTTTTTGTGAGAACACATGCCTGCCCCAGCCGACCCTGTCGGCTGGGTCCAACAGCATGTACACAGGTCCAGTTTGGACCTGTGTATGCTGTCAACAACAGCAGCACCACTTACTTTGCAAAACTGAAATCTTCCCTTTTTATTATTTTTTTTTTTTTTGAAAAGGATACCCAGCCCAGCCGACCCTGTCGGCTGGGTCCAAAATATGTACACAGGTCCAGATTGGACCTGTGCATGCTGTCAAAAACAGCAGCAAAACACCTCTTTTGAGAAATCTGCCCCCTAGTATATCATATATATGTATCTATATATATATTTCTCTAAAACAGCAAAAATACAGCCTATACGAAACGGGATAATGGTGGAAATCGAGGTTCATTGTTCCTCTATGGATTTCCATCAAAAGAAGCATGGAAAATCCAATCTTTACCCTATTTCTCATTTGTTTCAAGAAGAAGTAATACCTTTTTGGAAAAAGAAAAGAATAGAGGCTATGGGGGCGTGTGGCTGAGCTCCAATGCTTCCAACCTCCTCTTCTACCTCCTTCACTCCTCTTTGCTTTCTCCTCTTTCTTTCTCTCTCTCTCTCTCTCTCTCTCTCTCTCTCTCTCTCTCTCTCTCTCTCTCTCTCTCTCTCTCTCTCTCTCCTATTTTTTTTCTCTCCAGCCAAAAGAAAGGAAAAGGGCTGCCGCCCCCCCCCCCTTCCTTCTCCTATTTAATGCTGGAAACTCATTAGTGAGTTTCCAGATTTGGGTCTCCCACATTAGGGAGTTTCCAAATTCTAGACTCCTTCCCTAATGTACATTTGGTTGACTATTTGACCTCCTAATCCTAAAAGGTATGGAATCCTCAATACCCTTTTTTAATTAGGGAAGAGGGCTAACCCTAAACCCTATTAACTCTATTCCCGAAATTAATAAAAATCATTAATTTAATAAATACAATTTTTTGAATTTACTTATTAATGGGTACTCAAAAGTTCCCAAAATTGGTCATGTTGACCCTGGAGACTTTTTATATAATAATAACCCCAATTTAAAACTCCCAGCTGAATTTAAAGTCATAAAAATGTTAAGCTTGGATTTTGGATCGGATCCGGATCCAAGATCCAAACCCATACTCATACAAGATTTGGATTAAGACTTATATCCATTCCAGATTTTTGTAGGACCTAACTAGGACCCAAATCCATAAAAATTTGGATCCTATACCTTGGATTCAATCAGATCCAATTTCGGATCCGTGCCAACAAACTGCTAAAATTTTAGAAAAACGTGATTTCTGGGCCAACCGGAACTCGGATTTGAAAAAGTAAAATACCATTGCACTCAGAATTTCGAGACGCATCCAACGATATATTACATAAATATCAAATTCCGAATTTCGCCCGAAAATAACCCGAACTTCGCTTGAATTTAAAGGTTGAATTTAAAACTCTTTGCCACACATCGATTGGCTTGTCTAGACCCTGATGATGAGACTTGGGTCAAACCCAAACTCTAAGACCTTGGTCTAAACTCAAGCCTCAAACGATTTTCTTACCAGACTTAGCCAAATTTCAAAGTTTTTCATGAAGCGACTAAGGTCTGAAAACACGAGATCTTACATGTTTAATCTTTTGAAATAGAAGTACAACTTGCATGATATAAGATCGCCACGTATCTGAAACACTTCTCCCAAATGCGCTGACTTGGGGAAACTTAGTTGCTATTTCGCAACTTACAAGGCTTTCAACTTTGCTTTGCAAGACTGCGTGTTTGAGAAGTTGGATCCATGCAAGGAATCTCACTCTTAAGAACATACGCAAACTTGCGTCTTTTCAAAAAGAGCGAAAACAATATATGCTCTTATGCGTCCTACGAGGTTGCATTTATGTAATCATATCTATCAACATGCAAGCATGTGCACATAGCGCGGCGGCAAAGAAAAGACAGAAAGTAGTAAATGCAAAAGCAAAAAGCTTGTGGACTAAAGCGCGACGGCAAAGAAAAGACAGAAAGCAGTAAATGTGAAAGCAAAAAGCTTGTGCATTAAAGCGCAGCGGCAAAGTAAAGACAGAAAGCAGTAAATGCGAAAGCAAAAGCCTGTGCACTAAAGCGCGACAGCAAAGTAAAGACAGAAAACAGTGAATGTGAAACCAAAAGCCTGTGCACTAAAGCACGGTGGCAAAGTAAAGACAGAAAGAAGTAAATGACAGAAAGGAAAGGACAAGGATCGCAAAACTGCATCCTTGAGTTAAAAGGATACATATGTATATATATTTGTCCCTTTTTCCATTTTAGTGTTAATTGCTTAATTTAGTTCGTCCAATATCCTTTGTGCAACTTTTCCCTACCTCGGGGAGTGTCGGGGTTGCTGACGTCTCTAGGTATAAGTGACAAAAGGCTCGAGCCTCGGGGCGCAAGCAGGATCCGTTGCGCGAGCTGCAAAAAATAAAAAGTCAAAGAGTGATTTCTTAATCGAAAATAAATATCGACCAACGCGAGGGAGGGACAGGGTTCGAGCCCTGCCCTATCAGTCGGATAATAGAGGGAGGGGGCAGGGGTCGTTCCCTTGCATGTTGACTTGACAGAGAAAGGAGAAGGGGGCAGGGGCACAGCCCCTACCCGTTGTACTATCAGGAAGAGAGGAAGGGGCAAGGGCGCAACCCCTGCCCGCCGTCCAGACAAAAGGGGCAAGGGCACAGTCTCTGCCCGCAGAAGAGGGAGGGGATAGGGGGCACAGCCCTTGCCCGCTGTCTGGTTCGAAAAAGACGCAGGGGCAGGGGGCACTCCCCTGCCCGCCGGCCTGCTGAAGGGGAAAGAAGGGGCAAGGGGCAGGGGCCCACCGACCACCAGCTTGACAAAAAAAAAGGGGAGGGGTGGTCGCACCCCTCGGTTAAAAGGAGAAAAAGGGAAGAGGGGGCAGGGGCTTCGCCCCTGCCTGCCGACCAAAAACCCAGGAAGGCAGGGACGTCGCCCCTGCCTACCGGCCGGAAAAACAAGAAGAAAAAGAAAAGGAAGAGGACAGCGAGGAGGGGGCGGCACCCCCTCCACGATCCAACGCGCAAGGGGAGGGAGTTGCGCCCCTCCCCGTCCTCTAAGAGAGGAAACAGAGAGCGGGGAGGAGGACGGCGCCCCTCCCCCGACTTAGAGCGCAGGGGGAGGGGGTTGCACCCCTCCCCGTCCTTTGAGAGGGAAAGAAAGAGAGCGAGAGAGACGGAGGGACTGAGAGAGAGAGAGAGGGAGCAGGGAAGAGGGCAGCGCCCCTCCCTTGCGAACCCTTAACAGAGAGAAAAAAAAGGGCGACAGAAAGCGGCGTCACCCCTCCTCTGTAAAAAGGAGAACCAGGGAGGGGGTGACGCCCCTCCTGTAAACGCCCCAAATTTTCCAAGTTCATCTCTGGACACCCCCTTTTCATAGATACCAACCCCTTTAGCACAGTATAGGAGTCTAACCCCTAGGACCATTCCAATTTAGGTGTCATTTCATCCCATTTTTACCAGAAAACTATCATTTTACCCATAGGTAACCCTAGATCCTTATCAGTTAGGCCCAACCAAACTCATTTTAAGCTTAGAAGAGCTAGAATATCAATCATTTCTAGCTCTCCTGAACTCACAATGAGTAGACCCTGTTCATTTCAGCAAAATTTGGTTCATTTCATATGAAATGAGCTCATTTCTAGCTCAAATTCAACCCAATTGTCCCAGAATTAGTTAATTTCAGTAGATCCTATTCCCCTGTGTTTAACTTAAGCTCATCAGGAGTTCAAGTGGTCCAATTTCAGTTCAAACTTGTTTTCCCACATTGTTGGAGTTCATTTCCACTCAACTCAGCTTATTTCAGCTAGAATTGAACTAACCTTAGTCAGTCTAGCTAAGATTTAGTTTGTTTAAGCTCTGAATTAGTTTATCTTAGTTCAGTTGATTGTGATTTTAGCTCAAACCTAATGTTTTGTTCACTACACCTAGAATACTCTTGTTACTTACTTCACTCTATAGTGAATTTCTCACCATTTTACTTAGAATTGTGTCTGTTTTCAATCATCTGGTTTGGGAGTCTAGTTGAGATAGTGTCTTCTTAGTTCATTTGAGCTCAGAAACCTTAAAACCCTGTTTAAGCCAGTTCAAACCTTGTTTTCCAAGTGTCACTCTTCACTCCACTTCACGTCCCTGCCCAGGAGGGCAAAATCGTCTATAATTGTGTTCGTGTCTCAATCAAGGGTAGTTTGGTCAATTTCTAAGGCAGGGGTAATTTCTAGTCTGGACTCGGATCAATTCTTTTATCTGATATTATATCCATATCCGAGATCCAACCCATATTTCAATGTGGATATTGGATACCTGATCTAATCCAATGTTGGATCTGATGTCCAGTATCCATTTTCTATTCCGGACCTGGACCTTTTTGTTTAACTCACTTTGTTATCTATTTCCAAGGTTCATTTTGTCTTCAGAACTGGATCTCTACATTAGATATCCAGGATCCACCCACCGATCATTTACTATTCAAGATCCATCCTTTAATTCTTATTTAATATCCAGGATCCATCTCCACCATCTTATCTTTGATTCGGGATCCATTTTCCAATCTTATCAAGATCCAGGATCTGCCCACCAATTTCAAGCATGGATCATACTCATTGTCTGAGATCCAGATCCATTTATCATTTGAAACTTCGGATCCATATCCAAATTCAAAATTTTCTTCTCATCCAGTTTCAAACTTGTGTTCAAAGATTGATCTTTACATTTTAATGTGAACCTAGTACTTTTATATTTCAACATTTGATATTTCGAAATATCCTTTTTCAAAACAATGTGCACCAGACCTAGATCCAAATTGGATTTTAATCTGGATTTTTTTTAGGTTTGAATCTCAAAATGGATCTTAGATCCAATCCAAACTAGATGAGGCCCACCTAGGTGGCGTCACCTCTAGATTATTCTTCTCATTTTGTTTTCTTATTTTTGTTATTTTAGATAATTAGTTGATTTAGGATTGTGTTTTTGCTTTTATCTCTTAATTTTACTCTTTTGTTTTTACTCTTTTTATTATTGGATGTTAGGAATTTTTAATCATTTTATTAAACTAGATGGGACCCGCTTAGGTGGCGCCACATCTATAGTCTTCTAGTTCATCGTCATTTCTTTTTTTCTTAATTCTACTTTCTAGTGTTTTAATTCATATTGAATTTTACTTAGGCTGAAAAGGAAAAAAATCAAAATTGATCCAAATGTGGACCCCACTAAGGAGGTCGACTCCTCTAATGTCTTCTATTTTGCTAATTATTTGCTAATTAGTTTTAGGAAATGTGGGACCCCCTAGAGTTTCCATCTTCTAATTCTCTCTTTGTAAAAAGGGACTCAAGGGAAAGGGACGTCCAAGCCAAGAGGCAAGAAAGCAAGCAAAACCTCTCTCTCTCTCTTCTTGATTTCTTTTCTTCTTCTTCTTCTTCTTCTTCCATAGGTGTCGCCCCCTCCCCTCTAGCCCTTCTTCTTTCTTCTTCATTTTCTTTTCTTCTTTGGTTGCAGCAAAGAAAGGTCATCCAGATCAGGTAATCCCTCTTCTTTTCTCTTTATTTTCTCTTTATTCCATTATTATTGATCATAGTTGCTGCATTTTTTTTTACAGCCACAAGAAGGCTGGGATTCGGCTACTCATAGGCTGAATCCCTCTTTTCAACCGACTACAGCAAAACACCTTTCATGCGTTAGTTTTCTTTTTAATTTGCATGCATTATAGATCTAGATTTGCATCACTTTTGCATCCATATATAGAATCAAGAATATTTAATCTTTTCTTTTTCTTTTTATGCATGGGTAGATTAGGTTTTGTAATAACCCAAAATTTTGAGTAATTTTATGCATTTTGGGTCCAAGATCCATTACCGGATCCAAAAGAATATATATAATAAAAGATTTGGGTAATTGGGGTTTGGACCCACATTGGAGCCAAATGGACCCAGCCAATGGATCCTACAGTTCAGTGCCGACCCGGATCCATTTGGATCCCTCCTTTTAGGTTGACCCAGATCCATGTTAGGATGGATCCAACACCATAAAGCTGACCCGGATCCACGTTAGAGTGGATCCGGCATTGCGGGTCACAGTTCGGACCCGGGCCTGGCTGCGTTATAATCAAAGGCAGGATTCAAGAATCGTGCCTAGGGCACGATTCTTGCAACACAAGAGTTTCAAGAGAGGGTATAACTGTCGGTCGCCTCTCGTTAAAAGGGGATGAAGGGGGGGTCTCGCTCCCTTCATTCTGAAGAATCTTTTCCCTCTGCTGCTTGTGATTTTCCCTCTATTTCAGTTTCTTGCATGTCGGCACGGGCACCGTCATCGGCAAGCCTCCTGACCACCTGCTGCCACCGTCGCCAGCAACCAATATCGTTGGCGACCTCCTTCTCACAGCGAGGAACCGACGCCGGAAAACCTCCTCTCGCTGCAGCAACCTCCTCCCGTCGTCGGAAAAAGGTAGGATCCTATGCTTTTCCTGTAGGTATCGACTGACATCGGTCTATGATTGGGTTTGTCAAGGGAAGGGAACCGGGTTTTCGCATGTCTTAAGCACCGATGGGGTTCTTGTACCTATGGTTGTATCGGATCACCCAAAAATTTGGGGGTTCCGATTTCTTGTAATCGGACAAGCCCAAAATTTGGGGGTTTCCGATTCTTGGGTCTGATAATCTCCGATTTGAGGATTTTCGATTCTTGACCCCAGAAATTGTGGGTTTCCAATGGGAGTATCGGGTAAGTTCATATTTGGATTCTGATTCTTTTGGTTGAACAATCGTTGAGCATGTTCTTTTCAGGTTATGTAAATATTTTTTTTTAAATATTGATTTCAATTGCTGTTGAACAGCGGTGAAGGACTAGTTCATTCACCAAGGGAGGGTTATTTCAGATTTGGATCCTTTAGGGTTTATATTTATTTTATTGTCTAATTAGCTTTCTGTTTGTGGAAATATAATGGACTCGCATTTGGAATGCTCATGTACCGACATGTTTGGGGTATGCTTCCATGGTTACATTACCACGTATTTCTGAATGGATTGTTTGGGCTTTAGTTATCCATGCTTGTGTAAGGTTGTCACTAATTAAGGTACATTTGTCTTGACAGCCCAAGGTGGTTGTTACACTCTGACCACACATCCTTATATTCGTTCTTTTTGGACAGCCGAATGTGTTTGTTTGAATTTTTGATGAACCGAGCATCTTTGGTTAATATACTGTGTTGTATATGATTGTGGCTGATTGATGGTTTCCAGTTGTTTTAAGTCTAGGTTAAATTCAGGAAAATTAGATTAAATCATTGAGTTGGAAATGAAATTGCAGTAACTATTGTTTTATCAAGTGTTACGAATCTGGGTTATGCAGCGTTGCTTATTCACATGCATGTTATTGGAAACATTTTATTCCATCTATGTATAACATGATGTATTGAGTTGTTTATAGTTTACCCGGGCTTTGAAATCCTAAACTTGACTTTCTTAAACAGGAAAACTTCTCAGTGTTCTTAAATAGGAAAGATTGTTTCTAAAGCTCACATGTAATGCAAGTTGATCTTATACAGAGAGTATCCCATACATAATGCCCAAACATAAAAACAATGTAAACATATGGTTTATATGATGATCTGTTGACAGTTAAATACGGGAGTAATATGTTATTTTATGGATGGTATTAAATCTGAATTCCTATCATTTTGTTGACGATGATTAAATTTGATTATATGATATCTTGTCTTCTGTCATCAAACTGATTTGTTTTAGGTTGATTAATATCCAAGATAACTATATGTCATCTTATTGACTATATCAAATTTGTTTCAAGGTTGAATTAATCATGGTTATTATATTTGAATACATATCTTTTTGTTACCTATTATCATGCATGATTTCAACTTATTCTATTACCTATGGTTAGACTTGAGTTCTAAGTTAATTTATTTTCCATCATCAGTATCGACTTCAAGTAGTTATGTTGACTGTGACTGGTTTACATGAAATACCACGTGCTTAAACTACTTTTTGTAAGAAAATGTATTAATTGAACTGCTAGAATGCAGTATGTTAGTTGTGTTGAGGAATGGGGTTGTTATTGTTAAAATGTAAACTGTAATATATATATATATATATATATTATTTAATATTATTATATTTTCTTTTATTATTTTCTTTTTCTAATTTTCTTTATTTTCTTTTTTAGCATCTAGTTCAATAGAAACTAGATATTTGATCCAGTCAAGTTCCTGCTGGAACTTGACTGTGCAAATAGTTGTTGGACTGTAGTCCAACAGCTATAATAAATGTTGTTGGACTATAGTCCAACAGCTATAATAATAAATGCTGTTGGACTGTAGTCCAACAACTATATTAAGAGACGTTGGAATCCAACGTCTCCTTTTGGAGAGCTCAAAATGAGCTCTCCTCTCTCTTTCACTTTTTTGTATATATAGGGGTGAACCCCTTCAATGTAAATTACAATGCTTCTTAAGCATTTTGTTCATGAATAAAGTATTATTTATTTTTCAAGTGTTCTTCCTTTTATACCCTTTCAAGGGTCATGCTTGTAGTGTCTCCAATAGACACTTGTTGGTGAGTTATTTGTGCATTTGTTGAAGACCACCATTTCATTACATGGTATCAGAGCTACGAAATCCTTAGATCTTGAAGTGCTTTTGCCTCGATTTCCGTGCCACATTTACAAAAGGTGTTTCATCACCTTGTTCTTGGCTCAAGAAGATTTGTTTGAAGAAAGGCGAACTTGTGCTACAAAAAATTTTGGTTTTGTATCCTCTCTTATTCCTTTGTCTACTCTTTTTCTTTTCTTTTTATTTTTCTCTCTCTCTCCTCCTATTTATTCCTCTCTTACCGTTGTAAAAGATGGATGACAATGATAAGATCACCATCATTCCAATGAAGCTAAATGATACTAACTATGTAATGTGGGCTTCGATTATGAAACACCACATTTGGGGAAAAGGTTTATGGGGTATAGTGGATGGTTCCGATTTGGAACCTAAATTATCTCTTACCAAGAAAGAGGGTGATAAAGAGGTTCCTCTAACGGAAGAAGAGAAGAGTAAGGCATTAGCCACTTATGAAAAGAAATGGAAAGAATGGAGGATAGGGCATGCAAAAATTATGTCATGGCTCATCAATAGCATAGACATTAAAAAATGCTCTAGTCTAGCTAAGTTTGAGCATGCTGATAATGTAATAACCTCAAATTTTGTAATTTATTTATTTAAATTTATTTGAAAACAACGAGTATTTTTCTAAATTTGGGCCTCGGATCCGTTACCGGATCCATAAAAGAACGTGTAAATAACCCACAATGGGATATTAAAACTATACTTATAATAGTTAAATAAATAATTAATAGTATAAAAGAAAAGAAAAACCGAGTATTTAAGGTTGGATCCGTGTTTGGATCCAAATGGATCCAACATATGGATCTAAGATCCATAAAATGGTCTTTATATCCATATTCATAATAAAACTAATAATATAATATATAAATAAAATTTAAATTTTTATTTTTTTTTTAATTATCCGAGGATCCACAGTTGGATCCATTCGGATCCAACTGATGGATCCATATGGTTGGGGGTCGGGTTACGGGCCTCGGGTCCGGACCCGAGCCGCACCCCCTATGCAACCCTTTTAAAGAAAGGGGCAACCCGATAAGGGTTGCCCGATAGGGTTGTAGCAGAACAAAAAAGGGGAAAGAGGGGGGGTTACGCAGGCGTAACCGAAACCCCCACCCATCTCGGCAAGAAAAGGGGGGGGGGGGGGGGGGGGGTCGGCGATAAATGGGAAGTGGAAGAGGGGGTCTCACCCTCTTCCCTCGTCTCCCTCGTTTCTCCCTTCCCTCATCTCTCTCTCTTTCGCTGTGTGTGCGCACGTCGGAGGAAGGAGCCCATTACCGGCCATCCGCAGGCGTCAAGGGCCCCTCGAGCATCTCCTTTCACAGCAGTTGGAAGGAGCGTCACCAGTCGGCACCCCTCTGCGACAGCCGTCTCCGGCCACCGGAAAACCACCGTAAGAGGTACGGGTTTTATTTTGGCTCGAATGGGGAAAAAGAACCTAAATTCGATTTAGGTATTGTTTTAGGGAATCCAAAAATATATATATATATACATATCTGAATACTTGTTTTCTAGGTTTGAACTATGGGAAAACTGTATCTTCTATAGTGTGGGTGTAGTTGGTTTTTCCTGTTGTTTTTCAGTTATAAATCTTTTCTTAAATCGTGGGAAGGTTCCGTTTATTAATGTATGTGCATTTCATATCTAGATCGACGGTGGCATTGTGGTATGTTAGAATGCTACATTTGTTATTTACTGAACCTCATTTATGTGACCCATCCATTTCCCATAATGACCCCCTCCTGTTTGTATTTCAATTTTTGGTGTCTACTATGAGTACGTGATGAAATTGGCAGAAGCTGGTACGCAGGTTGTTCTTTTGTTTTTCCTTTATTGATAAACATTAACAGGCATAGTGTGTCTCAATCGTTGCCAAGCCAGAGTTTGGTGTCACGAATTTCCACATTTCCTTCAGTTTCTTTATTGGCATATAAGCTATCTATTAATTTGCCATTGAAATTCCTTTGAGTTTGGAATATTGTGTTTGAATGTCCCCTGATACATGGATGCTGAAGGGGGGTGCTTGGCAGCCCAACCAAGCTGGGCTTGGTTGGGGTAGCTGTCGGGCACGCCGGAGGAAGGAGCCCATTACCGGCCATCCGCAGGCGTCAAGGGCCCCTCGAGCATCTCCTTTCACAGCAGTTGGAAGGAGCGTCACCAGTCGGCACCCCTCTGCGACAGCCGTCTCCGGCCACTGGAAAACCACCGTAAGAGGTACGGGTTTTATTTTGGCTCGAATGGGGAAAAAAAACCTAAATTCGATTTAGGTATTGTTTTAGGGAATCCAAAAAAAATATATATATACATATCTGAATACTTGTTTTCTAGGTTTGAACTATGGGAAAACTGTATCTTCTATAGTGTGGGTGTAGTTGGTTTTTCCTGTTGTTTTTCAGTTATAAATCTTTTCTTAAATCGTGGGAAGGTTCCGTTTATTAATGTATGTGCATTTCATATCTAGATCGACGGTGGCATTGTGGTATGTTAGAATGCTACATTTGTTATTTACTGAACCTCATTTATGTGACCCATCCATTTCCCATAATGACCCCCTCCTGTTTGTATTTCAATTTTTGGTGTCTACTATGAGTACGTGATGAAATTGGCAGAAGCTGGTACGCAGGTTGTTCTTTTGTTTTTCCTTTATTGATAAACATTAACAGGCATAGTGTGTCTCAATCGTTGCCAAGCCAGAGTTTGGTGTCACGAATTTCCACATTTCCTTCAGTTTCTTTATTGGCATATAAGCTATCTATTAATTTGCCATTGAAATTCCTTTGAGTTTGGAATATTGTGTTTGAATGTCCCCTGATACATGGATGCTGAAGGGGGTGCTTGGCAGCCCAACCAAGCTGGGCTTGGTTGGGGTAGCTGTCGGGCACGCCGGAGGAAGGAGCCCATTACCGGCCATCCGCAGGCGTCAAGGGCCCCTCGAGCATCTCCTTTCACAGCAGTTGGAAGGAGCGTCACCAGTCGGCACCCCTCTGCGACAGCCGTCTCCGGCCACCGGAAAACCACCGTAAGAGGTACGGGTTTTATTTTGGCTCGAATGGGGAAAAAAAACCTAAATTCGATTTAGGTATTGTTTTAGGGAATCCAAAAATATATATATATATACATATCTGAATACTTGTTTTCTAGGTTTGAACTATGGGAAAACTGTATCTTCTATAGTGTGGGTGTAGTTGGTTTTTCCTGTTGTTTTTCAGTTATAAATCTTTTCTTAAATCGTGGGAAGGTTCCGTTTATTAATGTATGTGCATTTCATATCTAGATCGACGGTGGCATTGTGGTATGTTAGAATGCTACATTTGTTATTTACTGAACCTCATTTATGTGACCCATCCATTTCCCATAATGACCCCCTCCTGTTTGTATTTCAATTTTTGGTGTCTACTATGAGTACGTGATGAAATTGGCAGAAGCTGGTACGCAGGTTGTTCTTTTGTTTTTCCTTTATTGATAAACATTAACAGGCATAGTGTGTCTCAATCGTTGCCAAGCCAGAGTTTGGTGTCACGAATTTCCACATTTCCTTCAGTTTCTTTATTGGCATATAAGCTATCTATTAATTTGCCATTGAAATTCCTTTGAGTTTGGAATATTGTGTTTGAATGTCCCCTGATACATGGATGCTGAAGGGGGGTGCTTGGCAGCCCAACCAAGCTGGGCTTGGTTGGGGTAGCTGTCGGGCCAGCCCGTTGGCAGACTTGGTGCAGGCCTGACAGGCCGAGCCCACTGGCAGCCCATTCGAGTTGGGCTTGGCTGAGCAATACCCTGTCTTTTTTCTTTGTGGGTCTCGCTGCACCTGCCAAGTGCTAGCAGATTCCACCTGAAACAAAAAGAAAAGTTATGTTAGTTCAAAAAAAAAAAAAATGGGTGTGTGCTGAGCTGTGTGCATCAGCAGGTCCAGCCTACCGGGTTGGCTGGGTGGGGTTGTTTGGGTGCCAAACCCAGCTGATCGGGTTGGCTGGGTCATTACTTCTCAAATAAGACTACATTATACTTGTGTTAGTCCAGCTTTGCATGGTTATATGGTTCTTTTTATATATATTCATGTGTAAGTGGTCATTTGCTTCATAATTGTTAAATTTCTTAGTAGCATAACGGATTTATGTCATGCATCCTGTCATACCTATTTACACGGTAATTAAGAGGCATATGGACGTGTAAAGATTGTTAGGCATACACCCATGTAATCTGTATGACACAAACATTATGGGTGATTCTCATAATTTAGCTAAACATGTAATCGTACATGCTGTTTTCCACGGCTTAAACTAAATATTATAGGCTGAGTTAAATTAGCTTGTGTAAGGTTCAGTTCTTCTTGAAATTTTCATATTTATGTTTACCTAATATTCAGACCTATGGGTGTAAGAGCATGATATGTTTTGTTTTTCTGCATTGCACACATTAAGATAAAATCAAAGTATTTGTTGCAAAGCTACATCTTATGCATATTGTACACTAACTTGATGTATTGACACGTGCACCACCACTTGAAGGTTCACATGTTGATTTAAGTATGTAATTTCATCAAAGTGTGTATGTAACATGAACATGTATGTTAAAGCATACATTGACAGGCTAAATAAAATCATACATGGGATATGAGCATATGTATGGAATGAAAGCATGAAATTTAAATTGAAATTGTGAACTCATGCATATTTATATGTATGTTATTGTTTCATGTACACCTTTAAATTGTCCTAAATGAATGCGCATTGAAAAACATGTGAAAAGAATGCATAAGTGACATACTCTTTATGATTTTTGCTTATGCATGTGGTAATGATCAAATTGGATCATTTGTGGCTGGATGAGCCGCGAGGACTAGTTGTTCTCCGTTTTAATTGTTTTTGGATGCATTGCAACAAATCAAATGTGATATTGTTGTTTTACCACACTGTTCTATGTTGTCACGGGCTGTGGTCCCGTGAAAAGCTTAGCATGCTGATGTGCAAGCTTATGTTATTAGTTCTGCAGGTAAATTTGCAAATGTAAAAGAAATGGATTAATAACCAAATAAAATTAAATAAAGAACAGTGTAATTCACTTTCTCCTTGACGTCCCTGCTTTAGCGTGAGAATCTTGGATATGCGGTTTAGGGGAAACCGTGAGGATACAAAAACTCCGTGTGCGTTTTGTTGCCCCTGAACCCGATATTGAGGTTTTTCTCCTATTCACGGTTTTAGGGAGAATCCGCCACTTTACCCGGGAGTGGTGTGTTAGTCACAGCTGTGAGTTTGTTTTGGTATACCAAGAAAGTGACGCCGGTGGATGCTGTTTTCTCTGGTGTCCCCGACTTTGGATGTTGTTTTCCAAGGTTCCGATAGATGGTGTTGTTTCCTGATATCGGTCGAGGGCTAAGTTTGGAACCCGGTAATAAAATACAAATTGTGTGTGAAGCTATCCCGAGAACCCTACTTGACCTCGGGGATTGTACCCGTTTGGTGTATCCGCGGGCCACTGTAATTAAAAAGAGAAACTTAAGGATTACGTGCATTTAATAGAACATGCATATGGAAAGAGGAAAACTTAAATGGAAAATAATAACTGGTTCATGCATTGCACATAAATCATGCATATTCTTGCTATGCATTAGTTCATGCATGTTTACCTGTTCACTTGGTTGTTTATGTTGATCATTGTATGATGTTGAGCTCTTTTGCATTTAATTGCCTTATTGATTAAGTTGTGATCAATGTTACATATTTCGTGTTCCCTCCTGTTAAATGTTACATGTTTAATTATGCATGAATGGTTAATTGACTTAGGAACTGAGTATAATCGTATTCCTCAAAATATTACATGGATCTTATTTATGCTCTTTTTCTTATTTGATTCATTAGAGAAACCTGTACGCAGAATTCTTCGGATTTCTGACCCTCTTATTTTATTGGTTTTTCTCAGGCACAGGTGAATCAAGGAAGTCGACTCGCTTCTGAGGGATACGAGGTCACATTTGTTTCAGACGGCTTCACTTACGGACAGAGTGGCTCTACTGTTATTTTCTTTTAGTTCTTCTGATTTCCTGCAATTTGATATTTCACTTTTGACATGGAACATATTACTCTTATTGATTCATTAATAAAAGAGTTCAGTGGATTAGTTATGATTGATAAATGTAAGTTGCTTTGTGGTGTGTGGTTATCCAACTGAAATTGGAACTGTACGGACCCCAGGTCTCTTGGAAGTGTTCCGCAACTCTTAGAAAAAAAAATATTCCGCATTTTTCAAAGGTAGGAGTTGGGGTCGTTACAGATAAGGCTTGGGAATACCTCAAAAACATGTATTCCCTTAAAGATATTGCACATGTATGTAATTTACAAGATAAAATTCGGACAATGACTCAAAAAGATAAAACTATTCGAGAATATTATAATGAGTTGTCCGAACTTTGGGAAGAGTTGGCTCTTCTTGAGCCCAAATGGCATTGTGCCGAAGATATCGAGCTTCGCCAAAAGAAACTCGATATGGAACATTTCTATCAAGTTGTGAATGGTCTAAGGCCGGAGTTTGAATCCACCAAATCGGCCCTTTTACATCGTGGAAAAATTCCTTCTATTGTTGATACTATAGAAGAACTCACTATGGAGGAAAATAGACTTAGAAAAAGTACTCCAAAAGTTGATGATGACTCCGTTTTAGCTGTATCGAGACCGGGGAATCATACTCGTACTTACAAGCCACCTCATTTTGGAAGGCAAAACGGCGACTTTGATAAAAGAAAGGTTATTTGTCATCATTGTTATGAACCGGGGCACTATAGGCCTCAATGTCCAAAGTTAAAAAGAAGAGAAGAAAAAAGAGTTGCATCTGCTGAATCTGAGTCAAAAGATCAAGATGCACCTGTGTCTATGGCTCAACTGATAGAAATCCTTCAACCTCTTCTCAAAGGGGTATCCTCCTCAACCGAAGCCTCAACTGGAGCGGCAGTTGCATCTTTCTCCGGTCTAGGTAACTTTCCTTGGCTTTTAGATTCTGGTGGTTCTTTTCATATGACCCCAAATGTTAATAGTCTATCCGAATGTCTTAAAAATAACTCAAGTGTGTCAAAAGTTTTTACAGCCGATGGCATATCTCTTGAAGTAAAAGGAATAGGATGTTTTGAAAATCTTCAAAAATCCAAAAGATTTTTTATCCCAGAAGTTAGATATATCCCTAAACTTAATTTGAATCTCTTATCTGTCTCACAAATATCTGATTATGGATGTAATATCTCCTTCTCTTCTCATGGTTGTTGGGTACAGGATCGCCAGTCAGGGAAGCTGATTGGAGAAGGCCATAGAGAAGGAGGACTTTATTACATGGACTTTTTGGAATTACCCAAGAATGCATTTTGTTATAATATTCAGAAATTAGAATTGGATTTATGGCACAAAAGGCTTGGCCATCCTCATATGTCTAAAATTCAATATTTTCCAAGTTTGGAAAAATTTTGTAATTCTGAAAATTTTTCTTGTAAAGACTGCATTCTTGGCAAAATGAAAAGGTTACCATTTCTTAGTAGAACTTTTGTTTCCTCACGACCACTTGAGTTAATACATTCGGATGTTTGGGGCCCCGCACCAGTTATTTCCAAAGGTGGTTATACATATTATGTCATTTTTGTTGATGACTTTTCTAGACATACTTGGATTTATTTTCTTAAACATAAATCTAATGTTTTTGCTAACTTCCAAATATTTCATAAAATGGTTAAAAATAAGTTTCAAAATGATATTTCTGTTTTTCGCACTGATTCAGGGGGAGAATTTATGTCCAACGAATTCAAAGACTATCTCAATTTACATGGTATTACACATCAAAGATCATGTGCACACACTCCACAACAGAATGGCCTAGCCGAACGCAAACATCGGCACATTATGGAAACTACTAGGACATTGCTAATTGCAGATGATAAGAAAGTAGACACTCCAGAAGTTGTCAATGTTAAAATGAAAATTGATGATGGAGAACTTCTTGATGATTCTACTCCTTATAGACAGCTTGTTGGAGCTCTTTCTTATCTTTCCATTACTAGGCCAGATATAACTCATGTGGTTCATACAATCAGTCAGTTTCAGCATGCTCCCACCTCCGTGCACATGGGAGGGATTTTGCGTATTATTAGATACTTAAAATCCTCTCTTTCACGAGGACTCTTCTTGTCTGCTTCATCTTCATTAAATTTAATTGCATATATTGATGCTGACTGGGGAGGTGATCCCAATAGTAGACACTCAACTACTGGTTTTTGTGTGTTCCTAGGTGGAACCTTAATTTCGTGGAGGTGCAAGAAGCAGCAGAAAGTCTCTCTTTCCTCCACCGAAGCTGAATACAGAGCCATGGCAACCACCACTATGGAGGTTGTTTGGCTCAGACGATTGCTAGCGGATATAGGAGCTAAAGCAACGCAAGCTTCAAAGATGTGCTGTGACAACAAAAGTACTATCTACATTGCAAGCAACCGGACATTCCATGAGCGCACTAAACACATTGAGATGGACTGTCACTATGTCAGAGAGGAATACTTACATGGAACCATTGATCTGCCATATGTTACATCAGAATATCAATTAGCAGACTTCTTCACCAAGCCTCTCGCTGCTCCTAGATTTCACTTCCTTTTAAACAAACTTTCGCTCATTGTACCGTAAGTTTGAGGGGGAGTGTTAAAATGTAAATATTAATATATATATATATATATATATATATATATATTATTTAATATTATTATATTTTCTTTTATTATTTTCTTTTTCTAATTTTCTTTATTTTCTTTTTTAGCATCTAGTTCAATAGAAACTAGATATTTGATCCAGTCAAGTTCCTGCTGGAACTTGACTGTGCAAATAGTTGTTGGACTGTAGTCCAACAGCTATAATAAATGTTGTTGGACTATAGTCCAACAGCTATAATAATAAATGTTGTTGGACTGTAGTCCAACAACTATATTAAGAGACGTTGGAATCCAACGTCTCTTTTTGGAGAGCTCAAAATGAGCTCTCCTCTCTCTTTCACTTTTTTGTATATATAGGGGTGAACCCCTTTAATGTAAATTACAATGCTTCTTAAGCATTTTGTTCATGAATAAAGTATTATTTATTTTTCAAGTGTTCTTCCTTTTATACCCTTTCAAGGGTCATGCTTGTAGTGTCTCCAATAGACACTTGTTGGTGAGTTATTTGTGCATTTGTTGAAGACCACCATTTCATTACAGTTATATTGGTTTCACACATATGATGGAGTATATAGTGATATATGGATACGAGCTTTGCCTAAGAGGGCAATATATGAATGGGTTACCCGACATGGGTACTTGAGTTATCGGCTTGCGTGCTATGTTAATAAAAGTGATGAAAACCTAATTGTAATTATTGTGTGCTTGACTGGTTTAAAAGCACCGGAGCACTCTGAGTGGGATTAAGAAATCAATATGGAAAAAAGTATATGGATGGTTTATACACCTTGGTAAAATGACTAAGGTTAGGATCTACTGCTGCGGCAGTAGAAGGAAGTTGGGAAATGTCCTGAACTTCGGGAAAATGATTAACTAATGAAACCAGTTTTGAGGCTTACCTTAGAGAGGGTAGGTGGTACAAAACTTCGAGGACTTGTGTTGTATTTCGAGCGTGAAGCGGCTCGTTGGTCCTCGTCCTCGGAGTTAGGGACCAGGACTACCTATGTGTCCTAGGTGGTAGTTTCATGTCTTCTGCAGAAGTTAGGGATGCATCATGTCTTAAGTTGAGCCCTTGGGAGATTCTATCGGCTATTAGTCGCTCCCTTGGGGATTCAGTCTCAGTTAAAATGTTCGGGTTAATAAAATACTCTTGAATAATATACCCCCGAACGTTCTCTTCTGAGATGGTCGCCTGTGTCCGTGCGTACCCGCGGGGTAAGATAATTTAAACACAATTTAATGCAGTTAGGTATCACAGTGAGTGAAAATACTGGAGAGATATGTTTATGTTCTTTAACATGCTTTATATTTTGAGCTTGTTACGATATAAAATTGTGAAATGTGTAGATATGAGGTAGTTAAAGAATTATCTGAGAGTTGTACAGGTTATTGTTATAACTGTTGCAATACACATTCACTTGCTTATTAATGTTGCACACGATGCTTTATCTGCTCAGTTATGGTTGTTGGATAACTATTTACATGCTCATGTATATGAATGTTGGTTTTTGTGGCATAAACTGCTTACTTGTGTAAACATATGTCGAGAATCACCTTTAACACCCACATCACATGCTAGATTCATGGTATACCTGCATTAAAAGTTACAGTTGTCCTACTTAGACGTGGTAGTCTAATTCATATAATTTTTATCATTTTCAGGTAAACGAGTAGACTTATGAGCGGTTGCGAGATGAGGCATTGGATCGAGATTGTTGATTTATTGTTCCATTGATTCCTAGGGTTTATGGTAATTTAAATGTTCATATCATAATGAAATGAAATACCTGTGTTGAGTTTTCTCTCAAATGTAATGTTCTGAAATGCTTAACCGTATATTGGTTATTCTTTCCGCTGTTATATAAAAAAAAATCACATAAAATTTGGGTTAAAAATTTCAGAGCGTTATAGGTTTAATCTTGTTTAACAGTTATGCTCTAAAATATTGATTTTGACCTTCACGCTAGCAGCGTTATTTCATGTATTTATTTTTTTCTTTTCAAGCTAAATTTTTTATGAGATATACATGCATATGTCTAAGTGAATATGGCCAAGTTTCACCATTTTTCAACATCTTTTGACGTGTTTTCAAAAATAAAAACTGAAACCTGTTTTCTGCACCGTCAGGGCATTGTTCGTAATCAGGGTCATCATGTCGGAGTCATATCTCCCTAACCAGAGATGATTTTTCAGATCCGTAAAAAGGGACTTCTTTGTCATCATGTCTAGTTTATTCTTGATAAATTTGGTAATTTTTCATATCCGTTTGCTATTTTATTTTAGCCCAAAACCGAGATTGGTTACAAAACAGTCTTGTTCTGCAACGTGCTTTTTACACTGTAACCTACTTTCACTTTTTAATTCAATACCTTTTTCTGCGTACTTATTAAAAAATTTCTTTTGATTGTACATTGTTTCTAGAGTTGTTAGGAGTCTTCATGCCAATTTTTAGGATTTTAGGACGTCATTTGGTATTTTATTTGGCCACGTTTCTCAAACTAGTTTTCTGTAGAATCCTGTTCTGCAGAAATAAGGGCAGACATGACCTTTTGTTTATATTATCATTTTCATAAATAATTTTATAGTTTTAAAATCTGATTATTTTCTTGATTATGTCAGGGTGCTTTCCACTCAATTTGGTGTAAATCTGAGCTTGTTTAGCTTTCGGATTAGGCATATTTCAAAACCCGTTTTTAAAAACCTAGTATTTAAGACTAATTTGACAATTAGTCTAAGTTCCTAGGGGTATTTTAGTACTTTTATCATCAGTTCTAAAATTTCATTTTCTGAAATATGATTAGTTTAATAATCTATCAAATCGTGCATGGTCATTTAGATTATTTAAGAATTTTGTTTTATGAATGCATGAAAAGGACTTATTTCGGGATAACATCCCTCAATTTCTAGATATTGTTGGATAAATCCCCAAAAGCCTACATATTTTTACTAACATGTGTTGATTTTGCAGAAAAGTTCAAGATTTTGTTTTTCTTTTTTCTTTCATTTTTTATTATGCAATTCCTCAATGTAAATTGTAATCAAAGAGCCAAAAATAGTGAAAATTTCTTTTATTTATGCATAGCTTAGGATTGCATATGCATATAGTTTATTTATTAATATTATTATTGTTTATCATGCATATGCACTTTTCAAATTCCACAATGGTGAAACACGAATGACACGTGCACCTTTTTTTAAGAAGTTAATAAACTTATTGGAATTCGTATTCGTGGCCATAGTCAAAATACGAATGACATTTAAGTTTTATTAACCTCTTTTAAGTTACAAAAGCCTAAACACTTAGGTTATTTTTCAAAGTCATTGCATGCTACTTAAAGTGTTTTTCCAAAACCCTCTTAGGATTTAAATGAAGTATATTTAAAACATATTTGTAGCCATAGATACGTGGCGAATTTATTTCATTTGAATCCTACAAGGCACAAAAACCCCCCTTTTATCAAAAAAAGTTTTCTAAAACACGGGGATTTATCAATGATTTTTCTCAAATCTTTCAAAAGGCATTTTGGTAAATCGCATCCATGCATCATTTAGACTTAGGTTGCATCATGCATGGGCCTACAAGGCCATACGCTCAATCATTTGATCCTTTTAGAAATTCAATTTCAAAATATCCCAAAATATTTTCCTTTCAAAGTATTTTCAAGAATTTTAGGCATGCATCATGTTTTCAATAAACTTTTTCAAAGGACATATCATATGTGTGTGTTTGATTCTTTCTGCATTCTAGGACTTAGAATAATTTCTTAGGCATTTGAATAAACAAGGCATATTGTTCAATCTTTGGTTCGATTATCCTTGATTAAGGCGCTAAGAACGGTTGAACCTCGTACCGACAGGCGGATTACATCTCTCAAGTTTTTCCCACATTTTTCAAAATAAAGGCGAGTTTTCTAAAAACTTTTTCGTAAAATTTTGCATGTAAACACCTCCCTGGCGAAACAGGGAGCAAGGAGAGGGACGTCGCCCCTCCCCTGACTCAGAGCGCTGGGGGAGGGGGTTGCGCCCCTCCACCGACCTCAGAGAGAACAGGGAGGGGGTGGTGCCCCTCCCTGCAAACCGAGGAAGCAGAGGGAGACGAAGAGAAGAGGGAAAGAGAGACGGGGAGAGGAGGGGGAAGGGGTACATACCTGCGAGGGGTGGCAGGAAGGAGGGGGGTAGAGGTTATAACGCCCCAAAATTTCAAACTTGTAAACTTTTGAAAATACTTAGAAAACCTTTCATTTTTCAAAGTTTTTATCAGTGGAAACGATTTTTTTTAAAAGCAAAACAAGTTGACAACTTTAGAAATGTTACCGTAAAAATCCCTCATCAAAACATTTTAACAAGAAAATTAGTGAGCCGAATATTCATTATAAAAACTATCAATAGTATAAAAGTTCGGGTTTCCCCTTATACAAAACTCAAAACCAAAACAGATAACCAGGGCTCAAAACTGCGAGCAGGAGAGTGAAGTCTCAGGCCATCTCGCATCCTACCATCGACTGTCTGGTAGACCTACTCGTCACCTGCGCCTATAAAATGGGTCAGTTTCACGAAAAACTGGTAGGTACACAAGACAATATGGAACTAAAATCTAAAGCAAGACATATTATGCTAGCATGATAAGTAGTTCAAAGCAATATTTAAGCTACGCTTAGCATGAGCAATTAACTACGCAGGAAATAATCTATCTCCAGCGTGAGCATTTGATTCACACAAGCAAATTAGCAGCTAACTATCACAAGATAAGCAATTCATAGTCACAAGCTATAAGCAGTTAATTAACACAGATAAGCAGTTAATTAACATAAGAGGCCCAATCACAAGTATTGTGAATAAAGCTAAGATATGCATCAAATGCATTCACGATACGCAATTCAACAAGTTAACATGAACAAATCTAGATTCGACAAGTAATATGAATTGATCTAGATTCAACAGTAATGTGAGCAGGATAACTTTTGTTTCGATATTATCTGACCTTGCGGGTACGCACAAGGCACGATACGTAGAAACAGCTGAGACTAATATGAGGGTTTATTATGCCACGTATCTTAGATACCCCGGGTAGCTAGCTGAGTCCGCTCCTAAGAAGACGGCTAATGACCGAGAGAAAATTCTCCAAAGGCCACTCATTCAAAGGATGCATCCAACTTCTGCAGAAGTCCATGGAAGCAACCACCTGGGATAATTTTTGGTAGTCCCTTTTCCCTAACTCTGATGACTGGGGACGCCGAGTCATTTGCCAGAGGGGTGGTTGTTAACAACATTTCCATCGAAGTTTTGTACCAATTCATCCTTTCTCTTAATGAAGTCAACGGGTCGAATGGGTACATAAAGTATTACTTAATTGAAGACTCATTCTATATGCTCTAGCCTTTCCACTCGAGCATCTTGCCTGTGAATGCAAAAACATCACCATTAGGTGATTTTAACGCGTCATTGCACGTTCGAGATAACAACACACCTCTCATCCTACTCACTGCATTACGTAGCGTACCTGTCTAAAAGTACAACCACGATGAGAGGGGTCAACTTGTGAGGGTGAAAACATCACCATTATGTGATTTCAATCACGTGCCATTGCATGTTTGAGGTAATCATAGACCTCTCATGCTACTCATTGTAGTACGCAACGTACCTATCTAAAAGTACAACCACGATGAGAGGGGTCAACTTGTGAGGGTGAAAACATCACCATTATGTGATTTCAATCACGTGCCATTACACGTTCGAGGTAATCATAGACCTCTCATCTTACTCATTGTAGTACGCAACGTACCTGTCTAAAAGTACAACCACGATGAGAGGGGTCAACTTATTTGTGAGGGTGAAAACATCACAATTATGTGATTTCAATCACGTGTCATTGCACGTTCGAGGTAATCATAGACTTCTCATCATAGTACGCAATGTACCTGTCTAAAAGTACAACCACGATGAGAGAGGTCAACTTATTTGTGAGGGTGAAAACATCACCATTATGTGATTTCAATCATGTGCCATTGCACGTTCGAGGTAATCATAGACCTCTCATCCTACTCATCGTAGTACGTAACGTACCTGTCTAAAAGTACAACTACGATGAGAGGGGTCAACTTACTTGTGAGGGTGAAAACATCACCATTATGTGATTTCAATCACGTGCCATTGCACATTCGAAGTAATCATAGACCTCTCATCCTACCCATCGTAGTACGCAACGTACCTGTCTAAAAGTACAACCACGATGAGAGTGGATTTTTCGAGGACAACCCAACACAGAGTTTTGCAACATAATGTATAACAGATAAGTCTGATATGATAAAACTTTGTGAAACAGATAACATCATACATGTTCTAGGATCGCCACGGATCCGACATATCTCTCCCAAGTGCATCAACACGGGGTGGGGCTAGATGCTAGAATGCTTCAACATGGCCCTGCACAACTGCGCTTGAGAAGTCGAAGTCTCGTACGGGGAACTCTCTTCTCGAGACTAAAGCACCTGTACGCAACTTCGCATCTTCCTTGAAAAGAGCGAAGTTGGTAGGTGTCCCTACGGTGCTTGCATTGGACGAGTCAAAAGAAGCAAGCCTACGCCCAAGGTAGGGCGGCAAGAAAAGAGGCAGAAAATAAAAGTACAAAAGCAAAGCCAGCAACAAGAAAGTAAAGACAAGTAAAACAAGAATGTAAAAACAGGAACTAAATGTGAAAAGAGCCTGTGCACATCAAGCGCGACGGCAAAGTAAATACAAGCACAGTAAGGACGGAAAGCAGTAAATATGAGAAAGTAAATGTGAAAAGAAAATCCTGGAAACATAAAGCGCGACGGTGACAGAAAGTAAAAGCAGAAACGTAAAGACAGAAAGTACATGCAGAAAAAGTACATACAGAAAGTAAGCCTGGGCATATAAAGCGCGGCGGCAACAGAAAACAGTAAAAACAAAAAAGTAAATAGGACAAGGATCGTGAAACCGCATCCTTGAATTAAAGGCATACGTATATAGATATACGTATATATATATATATTGTCCTTTGCGCAACTTTTCCCTACCTTGGGGAGTCACAGTACTGAGTTCATCTTCGAGCGTAAGTGATGACGGTCTCAAGCCACGGGGCACGAGAAGGCTCCGTTGCGCAAGCTGCAAAGGTACAACACATTAGTACGTAAGAAGAAGAAATACAAATGAAAGGAGGGGCAGGGGCGTAGCCCCTGCCTGTTGATTCAAAAAGGAAGGGAAGGGGCAGGGGATGTGTCCCTGCCCGTTGCATGTGCCGACTAAAGGAGCAGGGGCAGGGGACACGCCCCTGCCTGATTGCTGCAGAAAAGAGGCAAGGGGCAAGGGCAGAGCCCCTGTCCGCAGGCTGCCTGCCAGGAAGCGCAGAGGCAGGGGCCCGAAATGAGGAGGTGGAGGCAAGGAATTCGCCCCTGCCTGCCAAGAAGGCAAGGAGGCAGACGAAGGTAAAAAGGGAGGGAGGGGCTTCGCCCCTACCTACTGGACAAGCAAAGAGACAGTGGCGAAGCCCCTGCCTGACGACAGTGAAGAGGTAGGCTCACAGAGGCAGGAGCGAAGCCCCTGCCTGACAACAGTGGAGAGGGAAAAGGGCAAGGGGCTTCGCCCCTACCTGACAAGATCTGAGAGGCAGGGCGACAGCCCTACCTGTCATGAACAGAGAGGCAGGACGTCTGCCCTGCCAGCCAGATGGATAAAACGGCAGGGGCCTCACCCCTGCCCGATCAAACTTCAAAACGGCAAAGGCTGAGCCCCTGCCTGACGAGGTTCGAAGGGGGGAAACAGCGACTGAGACAGGGGTGAACCCATGTCTGTCGCGAAGGAGGGGCCGGGTAAAACCCCTGCCTGCCGACGACCAAGGAGGCTGCAAGGGCGCTGCCCCTGCTCGGTTGCCAAAAAAATGAGTTGCAGGGGGCGAAGCCCCTGCCTGACAGAGTGAGGGTAGGCAGGGCTTCGCCCTACCTACCTATCGTAGAGGGAAAAAGGCAAGGACAAGGGACAAAATGCAGGGGCATCGCCCCTGCCGAAAAGAGACGGGCAGCAAGGGCGTCGCTCCTACCAGAAAGTGACAGAAGGAAAGAACGAAGAGGGAGAAGACAACGAGGGGGAGGGGTTAGGGTTTACCTGCGAGGGGAGTCGTCGGCGTCAGGTGGCCTCCGGTGAGGCGAGGTGGATGCCGACAGGGCGCTACCGGTGTCGAGAAGGGAGAGACGAAAAAGAGGGGTTGGGTGCGACATATAAGGAACGAGCGAGGGGGGAGAAAGGGAGGTCGTCGGCGAGGCCTCCGGCAGGGGGAACTCGGTGCGGTGTTAGGGGGCGTCAAACGAGGTCGCCAGAGTGCGAGGGCGGAGAGGGGGGAGCAGGGAGGCTGCAGCGAGAAGAGAAGGGGGGAAGGTCGGGGGGTGTGGGGTTTCCTGGTGGCGGGTGGTCGGACACAGAAAACAGGAGAGAGAGGGAGATGATCGGTCGGGGTTGGGTACCCGATCGGCGTCGCCGGTGGTCGGAAAAAGGTGAGTGGCGGTCGTACGAGAGAAGAGGGTGGATGCGGCAAGGGAGGGGGAAGGGTTTCTCGTATGAGAAACCCTAACCCTTCGAGTTTCTTAAATAGACTCACTGGGGGGTATTAAAGGTACCCAGATCGGGTCTGGGTCGGACCCAGATCCGGTAACTACTTTTTTTTTTAAACCATGGGTTTTACAGAGATCGCCTCCGGCGAGGCGCGAGACGCAGGGGGAGAGAGAGAAGTCGGTGGGGGGTCTCCTGAGCGTAATAGGAGACCCCCTCCCCCTTTCGTGCTTATATAGAGCACAGGGGGGGGGGGGGAACGAGTCCGGATCCGGATCTAACCCGGGTCTAAACTTTTTTTTTTGAATTTTGCGGGTTTTACACCCTGAAGCTTGCTTCAGTCCATAAATAGCTTTTTCTAACCTGCAAACATGAGTTTTGGGATCCTTTTCATCATACCCTAGTGGTTGCTCCATATAAACTTCCTCCTTAAGATGCCCATGTAAGAACACATTCTTTACATCCAATTGACTTAGTTGTCACCCATGATCAACTGCTAGAAAAACGATGATCCGTATAGTGTCTGTTTTGACAACAAGACTGAAGGTCTCATTATGATCAGGGCCATACTCATAAGTGAATCCTATTGCTACTAGGTGAGCTTTATATCTCTCGATAGTTTCATCGGGTTTATATTTTATTTTATACACCCATTTTTAATGAACTACATTTTGATCAGGCGGTTTTTTCACTATCTCATATGTCTAGCATTCATGCAAGGCCTGCATTTCTTTATTCATAGCTTCTATCTACCTATTTGACTGCACTGCATGCTGAAATGTTTTGGATTCTTGCTGTTATCCGATTTGAGCAAGGAAGCACTGAAAATCTATGCTGAAATTTTCATAACTTACTCATCTTTCAATCGGATATCTCACCCTACTTGATCTTCTTATTGAATGAAGTTGTCTCTCTTGATCTGACAATTGTTGTTGTTCTTGCGGAATCGACTGGCTTTGATTACACCTTGTATAAACGCATCCCTCTTTAATTTTCATGATGTGCTTTCTACGTTGCCTGAATCGGTTTTTGTGTCACAATCCAATTCGGTTGGTGGATCTTCTAAGACATCTTGGTTTTAATCAAGAAAAAGATTTGACTGATATATACTTCAATATTATTCTTGTCCTGCAAAACATAATGATTGCATTGATTATTAGAAAAGTTTCACTCATCAAACACAACATTTCCTGATATTTTAATTATGCCTAACCTGGAATCATAGCACATATAACCATTGTAATCATCAGCATATCTAACAAAACGACAAACATGGGCTTTATCCTGAAATTTGTTTCTTAGATAGTTGTCCACATGAGCATAACACACACATCCAAATGTCTTTAACTCATTATAATTTGGGTGCTTCTCGTATAGCATAAAATAGGGAGAATTGTTCTACAAAAGTTTCATGGGCAATTTATTTATGACATATACAGTTATATAAAATGCCTCGGTCCATAACTTTATGGGAACTTTACTCATGAATCATGGACATCACACTCTCTACAATATGATGATGTTTTCTTTTAGCAATGTCATTTTGTTGAGGTGTGCAGGCATGAAACTCTTCGACCAATTCCATTAATTTGTAAAAAATCAACAAATTCCTGTGACGAGTATTCACCACCACCACACTGGAGATTTAGAATATTTGATGAAAATTGAGAATGAACATAAGCCCAAAAGGTTTTAAACACACCAAAAACATTTGACTTATGCTTTAAGAAAAATAACCAAGAGTAATGAGAATAATCATCAATAAATGATACATAATATTTGCTACCAAAAGAGGAAGGAAGTGGAGATGATCCCCAGACATCAGAATGAATAATATCAAAAGGTCTCTAAGCTCTTTTATTATATGAATTAAATGGCAAAACATGACTTACAAACTTGACAATTAGGGCATAGACTATCACAAGACTTCACCCAAGATAGATTTGGTTAAAAATTTATTTGAAACTAGTCTTTTAAGAAAAACTCCACCACAATAACCTAACCTACTATGCCAAACATTTGACTGACTGGACTTTAAAATACTGAAAACACATGAAGAGGACTCAGGCTTCGAGTGACGAGCAGTCAAGGGATCTTCTTTGAAGACGTACATGTCACATCTTTCTCCCTCAACGAACGTCTTCCTCGTTTGAAGATCCTTGACATACACAGAAGATGGAGTAAATTCAACATACGAATTGGTATCATCAACAAGCTTAGAAGCAGAGACTATATTCTTTTTTATTATATTAGGAGAACACAATACATCAGACAACAGGACATAATATGATTTAGACAAAGGAAGGACAATATCTCTAGAGTGTGTAATGGGGTGGCGTCTACCATCTCCAGTAACAATATTATTTTTACCAGAATAAAGAATCAGTTTAGAGAATTTACCTGCGTCACTTGTGACATGGCTAGCCTGAATCAACGTACCAAACACCCCAATCATTTTGCTTGAAACTGAGTCTGAAAAGAGCAGCCAACAAAAGCTCCTTGTCAAGGCCAGTTTGCCCCTTGTTTTACCCTTGATCCTTAGGTAAATATTTGCCTTTAGCTTCAGGATTGTACCTCAGATCATCTTTGAACCAACATTTTGCTTTTACATATCCTTTCTTCTTGAAAATATAGCATGTAGGAATATTATTATTGAATGCACATCTTCATCCTGAAAGGATGTTGGGAGTAGGAAGAATTCCTCGACCTCCCTGATTGTAGCCTCTACCACGTCCACAACCTAAAAAGGATCTTGTAAACAACACATCATGGGAATCTGCTTCAGTCTTTTCTGTATCTGACATCCCCTTCAACGACATCTCATAACTGAGGAGTTTGAGTTTAAGGTCATCAAAAGTACAAACGGTCCCAATATATTATAAAGTAATGGACAACACATGGAATTCGGGTCCCAAGCCAACTAGATCTTGATGAAATTTGTCCTTCTCTGACACTTGACATCCAATTAACGCTAGTTGATCTATAATGGACTTGATCTTGTTGAAATATTCCATAATAGACATGGATGCCTCCTTCAACATCTAAAATTCTCTTTTCAAATAAATGATCTTGGCCTCTAATGTATTTCATAACGTCATCGCAGTACAATCATCTGGAATTCCCACCAATACCTCCTAAAATAAGGTCAAAGTGATGTAGGCCACTAAGGCTTGATCTATCTTCATCCAGTTGACAAAATCGGGATTCCTAACGGTCCTCGTTGCAGTTACAGGCCCTTTGTCATCTTTATCTTTCTACATAAGAAACTCAGATGGAGCAGCAACTGATCCATCGAAGTGACCAGCGAGATCCTGACTCCTAATAAAAGGAATAATTTGTCTTTTCTAGGTAAGGTAGTTGGAGTTATTCAATTTTTCATAAATTAATTAGCCAAGAAAGTTAGCAGAGATGGATCCTTAAGAGGAACTTGAATCCATGAGAGGTGAATAAAGAATCAATGCAAAAAGAACAAAATGGGACAGCAAATAATTAAAGAAAATAAGATAATCAATAACCAAGATATAGAAAAATAGTGATAGTAATTGGCAGCAATAACAGTCATGTCCTCTCTTTTTTTTGGAAAAAGGAACGTGCACAATAATCAGATATAGTGCTACAAATAGAATATCTTAATGAAATCATGCGTCAAGGTCAACTTAGAATCCCTTTTTTTGTTGAATGACAAAAAACAGGAATTGTTGGCTTTAGGTGACATCAATTTGTTTTTCAGATCTGATATATTTTTCAGATTTTAAGCCAGAAAAATGCAAACTGAAAACACAAACGAGCCAAAATTTATAAAAGAGCTTTCAAATCAAAGGAGAAAATAAAGAGTCAAGAAATATGCAAATCTGATTTGAAGGGGAAGAAATAACAAGAAAATGAAGATAAAGAGAGATTAGGGAATCAAGAAATATACAAATATGATTTAAGAACCATGAACCAAGAGAAGAGACAAGGATTTGAAAGAAAAGGAAAGAAAAGAGAGGAAGAGAAAAAAATAGAAGACTCAACTGTTACTACCTGGAGAAAGAAAAAATGAATCTTGAAGATCACCAAGATTTTTTAGCCTCACTCTGGATCATAGCTCTGATACCATGTTAGATTTAGGTTTTCTGAGGTTCCAGCAGAGAGAAAGAAGACAAGAGAAAGGTTTGGGCTGAACTCTCATGATTCGCAATATGGGAAAATTGTGCCTCATTGTGACCATTTATATTCACTTTACACTAAAATATATCTTTACTAAAACACCCTTATTAACACAAAATACAAGAAGACTAATAAAGAGTATTTTAGGAACACAATATATAATAAAATACAATAGGAAACTAAGAGACGTGAACAGTAACATCGTGAACAGTGACATGAGTGTTATGGATCTGGATCAAGATCTAGATCCGACCACCCTCAAACCTCATGCTCTAATAAACCAGGTGCCCACATTGTGAGTCTTTAAGAAGATTTTATCCCTTTTGTTACATAGGTGCCTACCATATCGTGATGGATGATGCAATTCTCACTTCTATTTACATATATGAGATGGTTACCATTGGTATCTCTCATAGGGAGACAAACTGACGGATGGCTATCCAATTCAATTTGACAGCAAGTTTCAAGTTCAGACAAAATAAGCATAAAGATTTGTAATACTGCAACATAATCATGATAGCTTTCAAAACATAATTTTTTATTTTCATTAGAAAACCAATCTTGAGAAGAATCATGATAGTTTTCTAAACATAATGTTTTCCTTTCCATTAGAAAATCAATCTTGAGAAAATCACTTATTTTTAAACCTTTCCAAGAAAAACCCTTTCTAATATTATTGTGAGACCAATATTGGTCATTTTACAAATACATGGACAAGCACAGAAGCACAACTGCACATGCACACACACGCACACACACACCATTCCAATTGTGCAAACCAACTGCAGTAGAAAACAAGGCAATGTTGTTGGAACAGGCAATATGCATCTAAAAGGAAACATATATAGATGCAATTTCCAATAGAAAGATCTCACTGTACTCGGATGCTACAATGTATTTCTTAATAGACTACTCAGCAGCTATAATATATTTCTTAACAGCCATGAAGTCACATCACCCATCATCAAAAAAAGGGTTTTTTGAGATCTTTTTCTATGATATCATTAGGAACAAATAATTAGATAAAATGGCAAACAAATCTTAACTCTCAACAACATGAACAGATTTAGGACTCCACATCCAGGACTCTAATGATATATGATACCTTCTTATCTTTACTCTTCCGGGACCAGTTATGGTCTTCAGTCTTTCTTCTCTTACCACTTTCCTTTCTCTGAGAAAATTAACAAGATGTCAAATTAGCACACAGCTAACAGAGTAAAAAATTACAAACCATTTTCTGGCAGCAAAATACCTATAAGTGTTTCCACATTACAACTATGCCACAAAGGTGCGGGTGCAGATGCAGGTGCGGATGCGGCGATGTGGCACTTCAAAAAAACTTTGGTGCAAGGGTGCGGGGAGGATATATATATATATAATTTTTAACCCTGTTAGAAGAATTCGTGTTACATAGATTACAAGCTTATGAGACTTTAAACCTTTAAGTAGGGAATAAGTGATGCATATCAAAGAAGAGAAGCCGTTTGTGCACAAATAGGACACTTTTCGTTTCTTGGAGCAAGCTTCAAAATTGGATAACTTGCTTGATTCATGAATCTTTAAAACCTTTTAACACCACTACCGCATCTTCACCTAACGAACTGTTCTCAAAAGCTATTACAGTGGAAATCTATGTATATTTTCTTTGCCATTGAAATAGAACCAGTTAGTTGGTAAAGAATTTGTTTGTTCGAGTGGTTGGCAAGGTACAAAACCTTGTACCTAAACAAAAGCTAAACTGGCGATAAATTGAAGCAGTAGAACCAAGGTAAATCACCAGCTCAGATGAAATTTTGTAAAATAAAGAAATTCTATAAAGCTTGGTTGAAGAAGAAAAGGAAACAACCATAAAGAAAGGAATATATGCTGAAATATAACTAAAAATAATAAAAAGAAAACATTTACAACTAAGAACCAAAAAATGATTTGGCTTTATTAGATCATGTCAGTAGAGGATTACCAAAAACTACAAAAATACTCCATAACAGGAAATAAAAAGGAAGGAAACTCCACAATTGGAAATCAAGGCCAATTTAGACACAGAAAAATCTGAAAAACAAAAATTATTTATATCTGAGTAACATATATAGAGCAGCAAGAACTAAACCACTGCTTAATCTTTTTATTTTTTCACATATTGTTCCTTTTCCATGAAAATTTTATCTCAAAAAAAAAATCTACTTTTTAAATCAAATATCCATAAAAAATCAGATAGAATTAGTCAATAAGGTTAAGAATTTATTTCCTTGTTTGTAACGGGTAGCATTTTGAAAGAAATGATGACCTAAGGATGTTCATAAACGTTTACACCAGAATTCCATAAATCATTTAAAAGGCATTAGTACTAGAAGGTAGGAGCCATACATCAGAGTTAGAGGAATATTTACACATTAAATACAGGAAGAAGATTATGTTAATGACTATGCATGTGGGTCACCAACCAAAAGCCGTTGAAGAAAATGGTGCAACTGAGGGCCTCAAAACTCAACCTTATTAGGAAAAATTGGATATGAACCAGGTGCAGGAACATGTTGGAGAGGATATCAACAGAATAGATAGTCACAGACTAGTACATCATGTGTGGCTAGAACTGTAATATCTGCAAATTTCCTAGGATTTTTAAATAAACAAAAATAGAATTTCAAGAATAAAGTAGCCATTGTTATTTTACCATCAACTGGCATTTAAGTGTAAATTATTGTTAAATTTTCATTTTTCTTGCTAATTATGGTTTAATTAGCATTTATTAGTTGATTAGCAATTATTTGGTAATTTTATTTAATTACCATTTGATTTATTATATTTAATTGGCATTAATTGTTAACTGGATTTAATTAGCATTAATTGTTAATTAGATTTTGTTATCATCTAATTATTAGGCATATTTAATTGACATGTGTGGTACCTTTATTTAAATTGGCATTTAAGGGCGTAATTGATGTTTTAAAATTTGAAGGGGGAATTAAGAATTTTAAATTGGTGATTAATTGCCCAATTGGGGTTTTTGGACCGACTTGGACTTGGCCACTTGAAATGGGGTCTAAGTGGGGGTTGATTTTTGGAGAGCTCTCTAGAAGGCCCAAGAGCCTAGAGAGAATCAAGGGATGGTGGGGGACATGGTGGTGGCCAAGTGGGCTAAGTGGGCCAAGTAGTGGAAGGAATATGCCTTGCATATTCCCTCCACTACCCCACTCCCCTTGGTCGATCTCCCATCTCTCCCTCCATTGAGTGGAATCTTCTAGAAGGTTCTAAATGATTTCCTCCCCCACTCGCATGGGCTATAAATAGCCCCTCACTCTCATCTCACTCTTTGCACTCTCTCCTCCACGAGTTCTGGAGAGAGTGGCTCTCCCTCTTTCTCCCAAATTCTCTCTCTCTTGCTCTCAATCCCTCTTGCATTCACAGTTTTGGAAAGTGGAGCTTGGAGGAAGGATCTCTCTCCCTCTCTCATCTCAATCTCTCTCACCCTACACAGTTTAAAGGAAGATGAACTCATCTCACTCCCTCCTACGGGATTTGAAGAAGCCATCGAAGATTTTGAAGGACCTCTCTCCCTCTTGGTCTCTTCATCGCGGTCTTAGAGGGGGAGGTGCTGCCCGATTTTTCGGAGGAACTGAATTCCTCAATTTATACATTCACACGGTTTTGGAGGCTCTCTCAAGAGGGATCTCTTATTTCATATTTTGGGATTTCTATCTACTTGATTGAAGGTAAGGGACACTTTAACTCCATGATTATTGTAGAGACCTAGAACATGCTTGTTAGATGTTTATTGTAAAGTAGAATTCCTACTAGAATTGCAGAATTGCCCAAAAATGTATGTGTATTTGTTTACATGTAATATATATGCATTCTTGTTGATTTTAGAAATGGATAAGCATTTATGTGGATTTTAGAAATATACATGCATTCTTATTGATTTTATAAATATGGGAATGCATGTGGATGCATGTATAATTTTAGAAATATGGTCATGTACATGCATTTTTGTTGATTTTATAAATCTGGAAATGCATGTGTAATTTTAGAAATATGATTATGTAGATACATTCTTGTTGATTTTATAAAACTGGAAATGCATGTGAATGCATGCATAATTTTAAAAATATGATCATGTAGATGTATTCTTGTTGATTTTATAAATCTGGAAATGCATGTGAATGCATGTGTAATTTTTGAATTATGATCATGTACATGCATTCTTGACAATTTTATAAATCTAAAAAAGCATGTGAATGCATGTGCAATTTAAAAATATGATCATCTACATGCATTCTTGTTGATTTTATAAATCTACAAAGGCATGTGAATGCATGTGTAATTTTTGAAATATGATTATGTACATGCATTCTTCACAATTTTAAAAATCTGAAAATGCATGTGTCCATTTGAAATTTCGAAAATACATATATGTATATGCATTTTTGAGGAATTGAGAAATCTAAAAATGCATATATGTTCATTTGGAATTTAGAAATACATATATGTATATGCATTCATGTTGATGATAGAAATCTGAAAATATGCATGAGTAACTGATGTTCCTATACAAATCTGGAATTTCAATGCAAGAATAGAATGTGTATTTAAAAATCAGATTTGGTATAGAAAACCTGTGTCATGTACAAGGACACATTAATTTCAGATTTATGAATATAGTTGTCATGTACATAGACACTTGAAATTCAGATTTTTGAGAATGTATTGGTGTCATGTACATGTACACTTTAAATTTATGAACATAATTGTGTCGAATACATGAACACTTTAAATTCAAATTTATGAATATGTTTGTATCATGTACCTGAACACTTTAAATTCAGAATTGATGAGCATGATTGTATCATGTACATGAACACTTTAAATTCAGATTTATGAATACGTTTGTATCGTGTACATGAACACTTTAAATTCAAAGTTGATGAACATGATTGTGTCATGTACATGAATACTTTAAATTCAGATTTTTTAGAATGTATTGGTGTCATGTACATGTACACTTTAAATTGAGATTTGATGAACTTGATTGTCACGTACATGATCACTTTAAATTCATATTTATGAATATGTTTGTGTCATGTACATGCACACTTTAAATTCAGATTTATGAATATGTTTGTATCATGTAGATGGACACTATTCAGATTTGTGAATGTGCATCTTGTACGCAGGCACTTTAAATTCAAAATTGGTAAGTGATTATGCTATGCATATGTAATACCCATGCTTTTTATCAGATAGATAAACTTGAGATTTAGATCCTTAAGTAGGTACAAGGATATTTTTAGCATCGTATTGGTTTATTTGTATTTGGATCTCGGGTATCTTGTTTGGATCTTCAATGTCGGATCACAAATATCTGGTTCAGAACTTCGATATTCCATTTGGATCTTAGATATCGATTCGCGAATATCAAAATGGATATTTAATAATTGTTAGGTCAAATGGATCGGATCTCTGGTATTGGATCCTCAATATCATGATCAAATTGATATTGGATCCAGAATGAATGGAGTGGACCCACGAATTTTAAAACGGGTCTTAAGAAAAACCTTAATTAAAATTCATAATAGTTTATTTTGGAACCATACCCATCTACTGAAGGTTTGGATCCAAATTACATTATTTGGATCAATAGTTTCAAATCCTAGTAATAAGGAGAAATTTTTTCGGATCCAGGATCCATGTGTAAATAATATCATATATTTATATATTGTAATATATATTAAAAAAAATTGTGTAGGGATCCACAGTTGGATCCATTTGGATCCAACCTGTGGATCCGCATTTCAAGCTAGACCCAGGTCCAACACACGGTTGGAACCCGAGTCGCGGGTCACGGTTTTTGGACCCGGGCCGCGACTCGTGTAGCGATAAAGAATCAAAACCCGTGGTTAGGGTTCTGAAGGAACCCTAACACGAGTCTGGCAAAGGGGAGGGGGTTGCCTCTCTTCAAAAGGGGGGTCTCGCCCCTCTTCCTCTCACGGTACCTCTCTCACTGTCTCCATGTTCCCCTCCCGGTCTCGACTTCTCGCAATGGCAACCACCCTCACCGGAGCCGGCGACCTTCTGCCCGCAACAACAACCTCTGATCATCATAAAAAGGTAGGATTCTGTAAATTTTTTGGGGGGTATCGAGTGTGTCGGGTGTGTGTGTGGGAAACCAAAAGAAATCTACGATTTGGGGGTTCTGGCAACCCTAAACCTAAAACCCCAAATCTACGATTTGGGGGTTTCGGATTTTTTCTTATGAGGGGTGTTTTTGTTTTTGTTGGATTTCTGGAAAAGGGGAAGGGTTTCGATTTTTGTTGTGGTTTCGACTGCCATGAAAAAAAAAGGGTGTTTATTTTCAGTTAAGGATTTACTTTTGATCTTTGCTAAGGGAGTTCGATTTCTGCTAAGGAGGTTAAGGGTTCAGATATCGTGAACTCAGCATAAAAAAAAGAAAGGTTGCCTTCGTATAATTCCTATGTTAATTAAAGGTTTAAGATGCCGATCATAGTTCAAGATGCTAAAGCTCATTTCATGCTTCGTATGCTTACCCAACGGCTAGCCCATCTAGGCAATCTACACGTGTTTCATCCAGCGTTTCTATTTTTATTAATTGATTAGTTACTGTTTCTGATAAGAGTTTACATTTCATGTTTTGTGGAAAAAAAATGCCAGGAGAAAAATAATTGGTAGTGCTTGTTTGGAAATGGCATTTAGAGCACATTTGTTAATAAATTTGCATTCAGAGTGCCTAAAATTAAATAATGTGCCATGCATTTTTCGAGTACCATGCTATTATATTGGCTTTTAATTGCCTGGTTGTTGTGTGGTGCTCGAATGCTACTTCATTGTTCAAGCAAGACAAGGATGCTTGTATACTATGGACACTTGGATCTATGTCAATGCTTCTGCCCATTGGTATTGCATGTTTGTTGTAGTGCAGATATACTTTATACTTTCCCATGAGTATGCACATGATTGCTGGATTAGGGCCGGTAAATGAGTGTAACTAACCAAACACAGGTTATTCAGCCTAAACACCTTTACAGTTTGATATTGTTTGGGCATTCTATTTGTAGTGGGAAATAGGTGATGCTACACATTTGGAAAACATTGGGTTTTAGGCCTTATTAATAGAATGATGGGAGTATGTGTAAATTGCCTATATCTGAAAGCCATGTTCATAAACATTACCTAGAAATCATCTGCCAACATCAACTATTAACTTATTTTGATTCTAGTGACAAATGAAAATGGTCGGGGTACTGTTGGTGATAACTTAAGGACCACTAAGTATAATTCACAAGTATGACACAGGGGGGCTGTATGCTCTTGTTAAATGACATGATTCTGGTTTCCTTTTCTTTTGTTTGATGTTTGAGTATAAGGTCGGATCATGCAGTCATTGGTATTAAATGAGTTATGTTTTCAATTGTATCATGCCTACTCTAGCTGTTGTGTTATGATTGAGATAAGTTGTTGTGGCATAGGAAGTTTGTTAAGGGTTCTGACAAAAGCCCAACACACACACGATTGGATATATATATATATATATATAGTTGCTACAACACGGGTTGGGACATCTTGCCCAATGGGCAATATGAGTTGATTAACTGAGATTCTTGGGGCTGTTAACTTGGGTACAAGTTTCTTTAGGAAAAAAAACATGCATATATCATTTGCATTGTGTGCTGCCCGTTGTAGATTCCAGATTTTTACCTGCTTATGATTAACACGTTTTGTGTGATCGATATTCAAAGGCAATGTTAACTACATGGGTATTTTGTGAATATGTATCAATCTGAAATGTTGGGTCATGTTGCAATTGCACAAGGGGGCATATGTTTAAAGAAACCAGAGTTACCAGTCAAGGAAGCGGGAGCGGGAAGCGATACGGGAAGCGGGAGCGGGAAGCGAGGCACTTTCAAAAATTTAGGAAGCGGGGAAGCGTGGGACCACTTAGAAGAAAATTACGAACCGGAAGCGACCTAGGAAGCGAACCGGAAGCGAGAGGGAAGCGAAAAAAATGAAAAAAATGGGGCTTAGAAAATGGTTTTGATTAACCTTTCTGCTATTGATGCTTAGAAAATTCTAGAGGGATGAATGAAGAAGATGGGTTTTGGTAAACGTGGTTTAAAAAAAGACTTGGTCCCAAGTTTGAACTATAGACAACTTAACCAAGGCCCATCAACTTGTAACACTATTAAGTATGAATTACATAAATAGGTATTATCTTTGACACTTTCAACCATTTAAATTATGAAATCAAATTCTTGTTGACAGGCCTTTACATTTAAAACCAAATAAGTTACCCCGTGGCATGTGTTTCAAAATTTAAATAGCTCCTGTTTCCAAAAACTGCTGAGACAATGAGATTACATTTATCTCAATGTCACATGGATATGGCCATATATAGGGGATATAAACATTTTATGCATTTGGTCAAAATTAATATTCACAATGCTGTACAATATTATTGTCAGGCTGCCACACCGAGTTTCACTTGGCCAAAATTTGAGTCAAGATTAACTATATAATTTCCACTACAAAATGTAAAACTACATTAAATATTCTTGTTATCAGTTACATGAAATAAAAAGGACAAGAGAGAGAGGGGGGAATATTCTGAGAATGTCAGCAATAAAAATTAACTAAAATAGCATGATTTTCTTGTCCAATATGAGCAATATAAATCATGTCTGTGTGTCTTGTTACCTATTCCAACAAAAAAATGACCATTAAAAGGTCATGAGCAAAAAATATGAAGCACGACATGGACCTAGGAAGTATAATAAAAAAACTTTGCTAATGGAATATTTAATTCTGTGGAATTCTGTGGTGAAAATAGGAATAGGAGAAGAGAACTATCTGTCTTAGCAGGGTCATAAGATCTCCACCAACACAATACTCTAATAACAGACATAAATGTGTTGAAGTTTCATTATTGCTGGCAGGCCAGCAGGGCCATTAGCAAGGTGGGAACTCAATCCCACCTAACCGATTACTGTTGGCAGGCCAGCAGAGCAAGGTGGGAACTCAATCCCACCTGACTGATTAGCTGTTGGCATACCAGCATGGCCATTAGCAAGGTGGGAATGAGCTTCCCAAAAAGCCAGACTGGTGTCAGCATGGATGAAGGGGAACACATCGGCAAGTCTGATAGAAAACCCATGCCGACCCCTTTTCACCGAGGACCCAGCAGAGAGAGTGAGAGAGCGTGAGAGAGAGGAGAAAGAAGAAATAGAGTGAGAGAAGAGAAGTGAGCGTACCTGAATGGATTCATCGCCAGAAGTAGGGAGGAGGTCGCCGGAGGTCGCTGGAACTCGAAACTCGCCGAAAACTCGAGAGAGAGAGGGGGGGGGGGAGGGGGACTCGGATGCGTGAAAAAATAAAACCCTAAGCCCTCAGGGTTTTGTTTTTTCACGGGTTTTGTAAAATGCCGATTTTACCCTTAGTTAAAGGGCATATTCACGTGTTGGTTTTTAAAGCACACGTGTAAAAAAAAATATTTAAGGGCAAACTAGTCATAACCTTGAAAGCGTCCCCTTTTAAAGGGGTACGCGTCCCCCATTAAAGGGATACGCGTACCCCTTTAAAGGGAAGTGCGTCTCCCTTTAAAGGGGGACGTGTACCCCTTTAAAGGGGGACACGCTTCCCTTTAAAGGGGGACGCGTACCCCTTTAAAGGGGGACGCGCTTCCCTTTAAAGTGGTATGCGCTTCTCATTTGAAATGTGTGGTTCCCCACGCGTTTCGGAAGCGCGACGTTTCGCGCTTCCGAAGCGCGTATCGGGGAAGCATGCTTCCCCTTCTATAGGGGCGATTCCGATAACTGAAAGAAACCCATAAATGTAAACTTTCGTATGACATAAGTATGGTGGACTTAATCTGATGAATGGAGTTCTTCTCATGTTTTAGTTTGATTTTAGCATGTTGGATATGAATTCATGCTTGTTATCATGTTATTGCAAAGATTGTTTTGGGAAGTGCATACATGATATGAATGTGTGCAGCCCTGAAAATTCAATTTTTAGATCCGGGTTATGTTCATGTTGATAGAAGTTGAGTTTGCGTCAGATCTGGTCTTCAACAAAGAAAGAAAGAGAAGAAGAAAGGTAGAAGAAAAAGAAGAGGGAAAACACAAAGTCGTGTGGTTGCACAGGTGCATGATTTTTCTTAAACATAATCGTGACCTGTTTTGTGTATATAAACATTAGGTTACAAGACAATACATTTGTGGACATGATTGTCCAACAACAAAAGGCAATATTACATCCATGCCCCAGTAAGCACGTCAATGAGATGCACAATACGAGTTTGGGTCTGGGTCAGACCCAAACTGGGTCCAACTACACGACACTTAATACCCTCCCTCAAGTTGTGCATGGTCTTGAACCATGGACAACTTGTTCTTTAGGAACCAAAATCTCTTTTATGTCAAACCCTTTGTAAACAAATCTGATGATGATCTATCTCAATATGTTTTGTCTTACTGTGGAAAATGGGATTAAAAGATATTTTAATGGCACTTTGATTATCACACAATAAGATAGATTTGGAGTTTTGTTCCTCCAATTCATTCAACAAATGCCTTGTCCAAGTAGCTTCAGCAGTTGCAGCCGCCATTGATCGATATTCAGCCTCAGTACTTGATCTAGCTACTGCTTCTTTTTTTCTACTGCTCCAGGATACTAGGTTTTCCCCAAGAAAGATGCAATATCCGAAAACCGATCTTCTTTCATCAGGATCTCCTGCCCAGTCTGCATCACTATAGATCGTAACATCATGCATGTTTCCTCTTTCCAAACTTTTCTTATATACCAACCCATCTCCAATGGTACCTTTTAAATACCTCAACACTCTCTTGACTGCATCCATATGCCCTGTTTGCGGCTCATGCATGAACTGCGACACTTGATAGACAGAATAAACAATGTCAGGGCGAGTAAAGGTAAGATATTGAAGCATACCGACTACACTTCGATATCTTGTAGGATCAGGGTACAAATCTCCATCCTGTGAATTGAGCTTTTGATGTAAGACATTCGGTGTAGACAAAGGCTTGCAATCTTGCATGCCAAATTTATTCAATAAATCGAGTGTGTATTTATGTTGTGTCAAGGTCAAGTAACCATCCTTCCTGTCTACCTCGACGCCAAGGAAATAACACAAATCTCCTAAATCTTTCATCTTACACCTCTGACTTAATAGTCCTTTTATTTCTTCAATGTGATTGATTGAATTCCCTGTAACTATAATATCATCAACGTATATTAACAACATGGTGATTATGCCTTTACCCTTGAATATAAACAATGAGTGGTCTAAGAAAGATCTACAGAACCCATGCCTTTGTATTTCTAAGGAGAAACTCTCAAACCACGAGCGTGAGGCCTACTTCAAACCATATGTGGCTCTTTTTAGTCTGCATAAATATGGGCTTGGGTATCCCTCAACATATCTTGGAGGTTGTTCCATGTAAACTTCTCCCTTCAAGTCTCTATGAAGAAATGCATTTTTTACATCTAACTGACTTAATGTTCATCCATGTTTGACAGCTAAAGACAGTATAATTCTTATTGTCCCCATTTTGACCACGGAACTGAAAGTCTCATCATAATCCTGACCATATTCCTGTGCAAACCCCTTTGCAACAAGTCTTGCTTTGTATCGTTCTATGATACCATCGGGTTTGTACTTGATTTTATAAACCCACTTGGAATCAACAACATTTTTGTTAAGAGGTCAGGCCACAATTTCCCATGTCTGACACTCATGAAGCGCTTCCACTTCTTCATTCATTGCCTCAATCCATTTGTTTGATTTCACAGCTTGATGAAACCCTACGGGTTCATCATGCTTATCAACCTGAGACAGAAAAAGTTGAAGATCCATAGAAAAATTATTGTAGCTGACCCACCTGTCAATAGGATGTCTGATTCTATTCGAACTCCTCAGGTTTCTAGCTGGCACACAAGTATCTGATCCAATGTGAGGAGTAGAAGGGGCACATTTTTCTCTCCAAACATACACATACCCTTTAAATTTATCAATAAGGTGAGATTGTGAGTCTACCCCTTCTTCAGTGTGTGAAGTTCCACTGACCTGATCACCAGATTGAGGTAAGCATGCTTGACCTGAGTCAATATCATTTCGGTCTGCTGGATGTGTTTCTTGAGTACACTGAGGTGAGCAATCACCATAAGCATCTGCAAATAATTTTGTATTCATCCACGGATGATAAACCTCTTCTCTGGGAATCCTCTGACAGGTATTAAACGCTACATCTCCAAGATCATTCTCATCAAACACAACATTCCTGGAAATCTTGACACGCTTAGTAATAGAGTCATAACACCAATAACCTTTATAATCATTTGCATATCCCACAAATTTGCACCTGGTAGCATTTGGTTGGAATTTATTCCTGAGAGAGTCATCAATATGAACATAACAAATGCATCCAAACACACGCAGAGCATCATAATCGGGTTGGATGCCGAAAAGAGACAAGAACGGTGAACTATTTTGCAAAACTGTCATAGGCAGACGATTTATAATATGGACAGCTGAATGGAATGCTTCTGTCCACAGACTAATGGGAAGATTACTGTCGTGCATCATGCTCATGGTCGTTTCAACAATATGTCTATGCTTTCTCTCAGCAACCTCATTTTGTTGTGGCGTATGTGGGCAAGACACTCTACGCTTTATTCCATTACTCTTGAGAAAATCAATAAATTCCTTCGATGTATACTTACCACCTCCATCACAATGAAAATGCAAAATATTGGAAGAAAAATGGTTTCGAACAAAGGCATGAAAGTTGCAAAATATGGGAAAGGTTTCAGACTTATGCTTCATAAAGAATATCCAAGTACAACGAGAGTAGTTGTCAATAAAGATGAGATAGTATTTGCTACCAGAAGAGGAGCATACGGGCGCAGGACCCCAAACATCTAAATAGACAATTTCAAAGGGTCTTGAAGCTCTTTTATTTATAGAATCAAAAGGGAGTACATAACTCTTACGCATCTGACAATTGGGACACTTTTTATTACTGTCCTCAAGAGTTAAACTTGATTTAGGAATTAATTTGCTTGATACAAGTTTCTCAAGAAAAGAATAACTGCAATGACCAAGACGATCGTGCCAAAGACTTGGGTTATTACATTTAGAAAGACTAAAAACGGACTCAGGATCTGACTTAGATGACTCAAACTGAAAGGACTTAGACTTCAATAAGGGCTTCAAGACGGAACTGGTACGCGCAAATGGATCTTCCTTGAAGATGTACATATTTTCTTTTCGCTCCCCTTCAACGAATGTCACCCTCATTTGAAGATCCTTGACATACACAGAAGAAGGAGTGAATTCAACATAAGAATGTGTATCATCAACAAGTTTGGACAGAGACAATTTTTTTTTTATGTTAGGAGCATGAACAACATTTGACAAATCGAGAGATGAATTTGACAGAGGAATGATTGCATTACCAATGTGAGAAATGTGATGGTAAGATCCATCTCCAATAACAATACTATTTTTACCAAACTAAGAAACCGAGTTCGAGAGCTTACCAACATCGCTGGTAACATGGGTCGTTGCTCCTGAATCAACATACCATGATCCTTGATCATTCTGCTTCAAGTGCAAACCAGACAATGCTGCTAACAAAAGTTGTTTCACCTCCCCATCAGACTTGATGGCATTATCTTCCTTCTTACTCTTAGTGTTTTGCAATTTGCCTTTATTTTGAGGATTAAACCAGCAATTTGCCTTAATATGCCCCTTTTATTGCACAAGTAACATGTTGGGATAACTCTTTGATTTTGATTCGTCGCATTAGAGATAAACGACATATTGGGTGTGGGAAACAAACCTGGACCTGCAAATCTGCCACGACCTCTTCCTCCTCTGAAGCTATTTCCTCCACGACCACGACCGAAGGAGAACCCAGTGGCTAAAACATCTTGGGAGTCAGATTGAGTACCAGAATCTTCAGCAATGCCTTTCAGCGACATTTCATATTTTAGAAGTTTTGCCCGGAGGTCCTCAAATGTGGGAAGCGTGGGCAAGCATAACAGTGATGTCACTAATACATGATAATCCGGGCCTAAGCCATTCAGTGTTTGTTGCACTTTATCTTTGTCTGACACTTCACTTCCAACAATGGCTAGTTGATCTGTAATAATTTTCATTTTATTCAAGTAATCCATGATAGATAGAACGCCTTTCTTGAGAAGCTGGAATTCACGCTTAAGAAATAAAACTCTTGCTTCAGATATTTGAGAGTACGTATGTGTCAACTTGTTACACAATTCCATCGTTGTGCAATCGTCGGGAATAGCAACAAGTACTTCCTGAGACAGGGTAGATGTTATGTAGGCAATTAATGCCTGATCCTTTATCGTCCAAGAGACATAATCCGATTTGTGAACAAGCTTGGTAGATGTAGCTTCTTGTGCGTTTGTTTCCTCCTTTGTGATGAATTCTAGTGGGGCAGGTATTGATCCATCCAGATGACCAAAGAGGCCTTGGCTCCTAATAAAATGAACTATCTGTCTCTTTCAAGTCAGGAAATTGGAATTATTTAATTTTTCATAGACGAGTTGGCTAAGTTTGATGACAAACCAAATTGGGTTGAAGAGGAATCCATGACTATGAGACACGGGAATATAAAATGGAAAATACTCTAAGTGGAATTCAATGATTGTGGGACACTGTGAGAATTCAGTCCAGAAGAAAACTGATTCTGACAGAATTCGGATCTGCTTTTTTTTATTATCTGCCTTTTTTTTACAGAGACAGACATTGGAAGCTAGAGGTTTTAAGTTGAGTAAGAGTAAGACTGAATATATGGAATGTCGGTTTAGTAAGCAACGAAGTAGTGATGGGAGTGTAGTGAAGTTTGGTGATCAAGAAATACCGGTGAATGATTATTTCAAATATTTGGGATCCATCATTCAAAAGTATGGAGAAATTGATGGAGATGTAAATCATAGGATAAAGGTTGGGTGGATGAAATGGAAAAGTGCAACTGGAGTGTTGTGCGATCGTAGAATGCCATTGCGGTTGAAGGGAAAGTTTTATAGGACGACTATTAGACCCGCTTTACTATATGGTACGGAATGTTGGGCTGCCAAGAGACATCATATTCAAAAAATGAGTGTAGCTGAGATGCGGATGCTTAGATGGATGTGTGGAAATACAATAAAAGATAAGATTCGGAACGAGGAGATACGTAAGAAGGTAGGTGTTGCACCCATTGAAAATAAGATGCGAGAGAATCGTTTACGGTGGTTTGGACATATTCGGCGAAGGCCTAATGATGCTCCAGGTAGAAGGTTGGAGAAATGGGAAAATATATTAGTTAAAAGAGGTCGAGGTAGGCCTAGGAAGACTTGGATGGAGATGATAGGAAAGGATATGAATGCTTTGAACCTCACCGAGGACATGGCATTGGATAGAAATGATTGGAGGAAAAGGATTCATGTGGAAGACCCAAAATGATTTTCTTTTTTGGTTCATATCGCTGACCCCAATTGTTTTGGGATGAAGGCGTAGTTGTTGTTGTTGTTGTTGTTGTTGTTGTTGTTGCCTTTTTTTTTACAGATATCAAATCACGTAAAAGTTCAAAAAATATCAATCCGATATTACTGAATCAAGTCACCAGATCATGCCGTGTTCGATTAGCATTAATGGGCTAAGAAATTTGGTCGTGTTCGAATAGTGTGGACCAAGATCACGATGAATCGTGATTTCAGATGAATCAACGATGAGTTTTGAGATGAGCTGACAGGAAACACGAGTTTTAGTTGGAACGAATTCTAAGATGGGTTACGTAGGGTTTCAAAGGAGAACCAAAAACTTACAAGCTTCAAAATGAGTCACGAATAGGGTTTCAATCAGCCTAAGGCAAAACACGTGTTTCAGATGAAAACACGAGAAAGAGTTTTAAGAAGGCTGCGTTCTTTAGAAGAAAACATGATAGGAGAATCGGGGATTGTCCTTTGGAAGAAAACATGATAGAATAGGTTGCGGAAGAGAGAAGAAATCAAACAGAGAGAGAAATAAGAACACTTTCCTGACCGGAATCAGATTACCTCTATGGTCGTACCTTTTTTGAAGCAACACCGAGCCCTAGAACTAGCCTCGCTCTGATACCATGATAGAAGTTGAGTTTGCGTCAGATCTGGTCTTCAACAAAGAAAGAAAGAGAAGAAAGGTAGAAGAAGAAGAAGAGGGAAAACACAAAGTCGTGTGGCTGCACAGGTGCACGATTTTTCTTAAACATAATTGTGACATGTTTTGTGTATATAAACATTAGGTTACAAGACAATACATTTGTGGACATGATTGTGCTACAACAAAAGGCAATATTACATTTGTGCCCCAGTAAGCACGTCAATGAGATGCGCAATCCCAGTTTGGGTCTGGGTCAGACCCAAACTAGGTCCCGCTACACGGCACTTAATACATGTGTGTGGATGTTAACACATGAAAAGTTTCATGTGCCTACATTGATGGGACATATTTATTTAGCGTGCGTTTATGAATTGGTTTCAAGTACATATGCATACATAAAATCGATGTGTGTTTGGCATGTACAATCATTTATAAATGTTCTCATGTACTTATGAATTTTGGATGAATGCATGTGTGTTAAGTGATTACATGAAAGCACTTGCACATGGATGGTGAACACGTGTATATGGCTGTGGTAGCTCATGCACATTGTTAAATTGATATGAATAAATGTGCATTTAGAAGCATGTTGACATCATTGCATACATTGCAAGTTGTTATGGTTTTTACGTATGATGCATTGATGGTCTAAATGAATCAGCACAAGCCTGGAGAGCCTTGAGCTTTGGTTTGCTCTTTCTTTAATTGTTTAAATGTATCACAAAAATCACATTTATACTATGGTTTTAATTGTGTTGTTCTATTGTTGCTACGGGTGGTAGACCGTGAAGAGTTGTGCATGCTGATTTGCGAGCTTATGGTTGCATGTTGATTTGCAAGCCTATGTTATTAATTTTGCATGTTGATTTGCAAATGTAATTTTATTGCTCTATGTTGCACTGTTCTATGTGGTACCACGGGCGAGAGTCCCGTGATGGTTCTCGCAGGGGTAGATGTGAGCTTTTGCCTTGTTTTTGCATGCTGAATTGCAAAACTCAATAATTGGCTTTTAATAAAAAGATAATGAATAAGAACAGTGTAATATACGTTCTGGGATCTCTCATCTGGAGTATGAGAATCTTAGAGGTCCGGTCTTGGGGAGACTGTGAGGATACAAAAACTTCGTGTGCTTAAATTTGGTCCCCCTAACCCGATATTGAGGTTTCTTATCCTAGCCATGGTTTTAAGGAGAGTCTGCCATTTTACCTGGGGGTGGTGCGTTTGACACAGTTGTTATTGTTTTGGTACGAAGGAAGTGGCACTCGTGGGCGTGGGGTGTCCCTTGTGTCTCTGACATTAGATGTGGAGGTCTAGTGTTCTGATAGATGGTGTTGTTTTCTGATATCGGTCGAGTGCTAAGTTTGAAACCCAGTAATAAAATACAAATTGTGTGTTAAGCTACCCTAGAAACCTAACTTGACCTCGGAGATTTTACCCGTTTGGTGTATCCGCGGGCAACGGTAATTAAAAAGAGGAAACTTAAAGTTGTATGCATTTAATAGGACATGCATATGGAAAAGGAAAACCTTAAGGAAAGATAATAAAGTGTTCATGCATTGCACATAAATCATGCATATTCCTGTTATATGGTATATGTTCACATAATTGTTACATGTTGATGGGTGCATGATGTTTAATTTATAATGCATGATAAAAGTTTTGTTTACTAAAATTGTGCATCATGGTATTGATTAATGTTATTTTATGCCTAATAGATGCACCATGTTGCATGAATGCTTACCTGAATTATATAATTATCATAATTGCATTCCTCTGAATTATTGCATGAACTCGTATTTGTGGTTATGAGATATTTAAATGTTGTTATTGATGTTACCTCCCGTTAGCTTCTGATAAATTGTTGACTGTCGTAGCGTAGACCTTTGCTTATTTTTGTATATGCTGAAAAACACCTTCGGCACCCGCATCACATACTTGACACATGATATACCTGCAAGAAAAATTGTATTTATTCCTACTTAGACAGTTGTAATCTAATTCCTATAAATATATCATTTTTCAGGTGAAGAGTAGAGCTTATGAGCGGCTGCGGGATGAGGCATCGGATCGAGATTTTTTATTTACTATTTTAGGGATAGTTTGAGAAACTTTGATGTTATTATTCATTGATAATGAAATAAAATAAATGTTTTGGTCTTGCTCACACTGTAATGTTCTGGAATGCTTAACCTTATAGTATGACTTGTTTCCGCTGTTATAAAAAAATTTATTTTCTCAAAATTTTGGGTTAAGATTTTGAGGCATTACAGCATATGAGCACATACATAATCTATGGTGAATGATTATAATATGTGTAAGAGCACATAAAAAGCAGAATTTTGGTAATTGTTGGTGGTAGGTATTCAACACATAAAAGTCAGAATTTTTGGTAAGTGTTAGTGCTAGGTATTAAGCACATACAAATCAGAATTTTAGTAAGTGTTTTTAATATCGTGTATTTTTTCATGATTTTTAATTTCAAAAATTATAAATTTTTGACTATGTATTTAATGAAATTGATAGAAATCATGAAAAATAACCTTAAATATAGGTGACATCAGCTGGGTCTGGGCATGGACCAAGGCCCACTTACAAGACCAAAATGAGCCAATTGATTAATAAAGATGATGATTCTCCTTTAATTCAATGCACTATCTGTTGTGGTTTCGTATATATTAAATATTTGAGACCCCAGGTCCTTGGGTTTTGTTTTTGCAACTGTTTTAAAAAAAATACTTTTTTACGAGGATTAGTTGGGGTCGTTAGTGTGTTGATGTTAAGTATTGAGCAAACCAAAATCAGATTTATGGTAAGTAATGGGTGCTGGGTATATGAACACTTAGAATCATAATTTTTATGAATATAGTGACTTAGGTAAATGCATTGAATTTAATACATGATGGCATTTTTTTTGCCATGTGTATGTATGACAAATATGATTTAAAAATAATGTTTGGAATGAATACATATGAGGCATGATGATTATACGCAGTTATATTATTGAATCATGACTATGAGGACAAGCATGCTCTTATATGCTATCATGATATGCTAAAATATCGCATGATGATATTACTTGTTGATTCATAGAGCTAGAAGGCATAAATGCACTATTTGATTGCTCATAGTGGAGGTTATATTGTGTCTTAATGTTTATATAAATGTGTGGCATGTGATTTAATTGTACATGTTGTTGTTGAGTGAGCTGGGGTTTTTGAGAACTCAAGGATTGTGAAAAATGCATCATGTTACGAATGATACATGCACAAATAAATTATTTGATTCACCTTCATGGGTGAAATGCTCGAATGGCTAAAGGCACCAAAGCATACTGAATGAGTTAGGAACATGTCAAAATAATGAATAATGCATCTACTTGGAATGCGTAGTGTGGGTGTAGCCTATTGAGATTAGGTACACTTGTGAAAAATAAACCCGGTAATAAAGAGGTCTTAATAACCTATTCATATCTACGGTCTACCCTGGAGAGGGTAGGTCGTATAACCCCGAGCGACCACGTTGTTAATATGTTGAGTGATAGTATTGCTGAATCGCGGCTCACTTGGTATCTTTTCTTCAGGAACTAGGATACCTGGGACTACCGAAAATTGTCCTAGGTGGTAGAACCCCACAACAACTGCATTTAGTATATAATGCATCATTATTGTACGATACCTATGCGAGGATTCTCCTCGGTCACTAATCGCCCCACATTGGTTTTTGATTCAGCCAAACACTCAGGAAAGATAAAATAGATAGCATAATAAACACCCAATGTTTGTTTCTTCTATCGCGAGTAGTTCCACGAGTACCCGATAGAATGAGTAATAAAGAGAAACAAAGACCTTATACATTGATCGGTTTCTTGTCTGCTAAATTGAAAACAGGACCTAATAATGCAAACACTTAAGATTTGATAATTGCATATTTTGGGAATGTTGCATGTCATTTGATATCCTTACAAGTTGGTTTATGAATTTATCTCATAATTGGATATTATGTTTTTTATGATTACAATTGTATACGATTGAATGGATGTATACTTGGTACGTATATTTTAGTTATATACAATGTATGGGGTTATTGTTAACCTACCACACTTGATAAGTCTGACCCCTTATATTTTACCATTTTTAGATGATGAATAGATGTTGCAGGCGATGGTTGGATGGGGTGGCAGAGTCGAAGAATCACATTTCTATCATTTCATTTTCTTGGACTTGATGAATGTTGAAACTCTTTTAATATATTGTGAATGACAACTTTATACGTTTGAGAATTTCAATGCAATTATGGTTCAAAACTGAATGGTATTTGGATATTGACTTCATTATTGGAGTCGATCTGTGTGGACTTGAACCCAAGTCTAATAGGAATTGGATTCAGTCCTTATGATTATGTATTTACCTGTAACCCGCCCAGGTTTTGTTAAGCATAAACTAAAAGGAATATGTTTTGTTGTTTACTCCAAAGGTTATAAGTACCGTATCGTTACCCATATCGGTTGGGCCAATAGTAGCATCATGTCGTATCATAAATTTTTAATAAAAATTTTCAAAAAATCTAAAAAAAATAGTAAAAATTCTAAAAAATCCATATCATATCTGTAATAACCGTAAAATTTGAGTGATTTTTTCATATTGGGTCCAGGATCCGTTACCCGGATCCAAAAGGAAATATATATATATATATATATATATATATATATATATATGGGTATTAAGGGTATATACGTAATAATAAGGTTTAATAAAAGAATAATTTAAAAAGTGTTATAATTAAAAAGATTTGGGTAATTGGGGTTTGGACCCAAATAGATCCAACAAGTGGATCCACCATCCACTTCAGACCCGGATCCACGTTCCTTGTGGATCCAGCATACGAGAATCGACCCGGATCCACGATAGAACGAATCTGGCATTTCGGGTCACGGTTCGGACCCGGACCCAGTGCGATAATTATAAAACATTGTATATAAGAATCGTGCCTGGCATGATTCTTGTAAAGAAAAACAAACAGCCAAAAACGAAACAGGGAGGAGAGGACCTCGCCTAACCCACCTCGCTCGCCTCCCTCTCGGCTCTTCCCTCCCACCTCGCTGGAGCCCTTCTCCTCGCCGTTGATGATTCTGTTTCCCTGCTGAAAGCCATCAACGTCGACAGCGTCGGCCAACCTATGTTGTTAACGCCTGCGGATTCTATTGTCGGCGACCATCTTTGCGCATCTTCAGGCGTCAACCATCTCCTTCTTCAATCATCGGAAAAAAAAAACAGGTAGGATTCTTGTATCTCTTCTTGAAGGGTATTGAATTAGTCTGGGTGTGATTGGGTTGGTCAAGGAGAAACCCTGTTGTTGGCATGCACCGAGTGTCAGACGAGATTCTTGGCTGCCGAAAAAGCCTAAGTCTCGAATTTGGGTGGGTTCTTGCCAAACCCTAACTCGGCAAATCCGATCCCATCGATTTGTGGGTTCTTGCATAACCCTAACCTGGAAAACCTCAAATCCGATTGATTTGGGGTTTTGGCTGAAGCACTGGATAGCCCCAGCCGTGGGGTTTCCAATTTCTTGTATTTGATAACCTCATATTTGGGGGTTCGATTCTTGGGGTTAGATGACATAATTTAGGGGTGTCCATTCCAGTTTTTGGGTGGAGGAAACGTTGAAATTTTAGTATGCTTTATTATATAACGCATATCATGCTGATGAAATTCCTGTTGATTGATCATGTCAGTCTTATCACATAACACATACCCTGTCGATGTGAGTTCGGTGGGTCGATCATGTTAGTTTTATTCTGTAACACATTTCATCCCTAGGTTAATTCTTGGTTAGCCGAATGTGTCCATTTCATTCTGAACGTATAGCTTACTTATAGTAAATTATGTTAACCGATTCTTGCGTCTGTTCATTTTGAGAATATGTTTAAATTAATTTCTGCTAACCGATCATGATCGTTTCACTTGTAAAATATGGCATCCTTATGCTCAATTCAGGTCAATAGAATGGTGTACAATTCGACCAGCCTCGCGAACTGACTTTATTGATAGTTTCTGATTAAAAATGATCTGCATATCCTTGACAAAAGTATATATTATGACTTGAGTTTGAAATGCCTCATAGGTTGGTTAAATTGATTTGAGGATTATAAACTAAACACTTATAGATATTTATAAATACATATGAGGTTAAAACTCTGTATCGGATTTTGGAATTGACTTAGGCTCTTATGCATTTAAATAACTATACATTGAGATAGTGGTTCTGTGATTATACCACATGGCTTTCAAGAAAACTAGAATCTGGTTCGCATGTTTTCAAGGTTGAAACAGCAGATCAGACTTTGTAATATGTTTAAACAGTGAATTGCATTCACCAGGCTTCTCTAGTGTCGTGACAGATCTACATGAAATACCATATGCTTAAACTGTTTTTTTTGTTTTTGTCAGAAAATGTATTATTTGAACTGCTGGAATGTTGTATGTTAGTTGTGTTGAGGAATGGGGTTGTTAAATTGGTTTCACACATACGATGGAGTATATAGTGATATATGGATATGTGTTTTGCCTAAGAGGGCAATATATGAATGAGTTACCCGACATGGGTACTTGAGTTATTGGCGTGCGTGCTATGTTAATAAGAGTGATGAAAACCTATTTGTAATTATGGTGTGCTTGACTGGTTTAAAAGCACCGGAGCACTGTGAGTGAGATTAAGAAATCAATGTGGAAAAAAATATATGGATGGTTTATAAACCTTGGTAAAATTACTAAGGTAGTAAGAGGAAGTGGGGAAATGCCCTGAACTTCGGAACAATAACTAAACAATGAAACAAGTTTTTGAGGCTTACCTTGGAGAGGGTAGGTGGTACAAAACTTCGAGGACTTGTGTTGTGTTACGAGCATGAAGCGGCTCGTGGGTCCCCGTCCTCGGAGTTAGGGACCAGGACTACCTATGTGTCTTAGGTGGTAGTTTCATGTCTTCTGCAAAAGTTAGGGATGCATCTTGTCTTGAGTTGAGCCCTTGGGAGATTCTCTCGGCTATTAGTCGCTCCCTTGGAGATTCTGTCTCAGTTAGAATGTTCGGGTTAATAAAATACTCTTGAATAATATACCCCCGAACATTCTCTTCTGAGATGGTCACCTGTGTTCGTGCGTACCCACGGGGTAAGATAATTTAAACACAATTTAGAGCAGTTAAGTATCACAGTGAGTGGAAATACTTGACATATATGTTTATGTTCTTTTCCATGTTTTATATTTTGAGCTTGTGATAATATAAAGTTGTGAAATGTGTAGATATGAGGTAGTTGAAAGACTATCTGCGAGTTGTACATGTTAATGCTATGATTGTTGCAATACACATCTCACTTACTGATTAATGTTACACTTTGTTCTTATTATGACTGTTGCATATCATACCTCTCTTGCTTATTAATGTTGCACACTATGTTTTACCTACTCAATTATGATTGTTGGATAACTTTTTACATGCTCAAGTATATGAATGTTGGTTTCTGTGGCATAAACTGCTTACTTGCTTAATTATATGTTGAGAATCACATTTGACACCCACATCACTTGTTAGATTCATGATATACCTGCATTAAAAGTTACAGTTGTCCTACTTAGACGTGGTAGTCTAATTTCTATAATTTTTACCATTTTTCAGGTAAACGAGTAGACTTGTGAGCGGTTGCGGGATGAGGCATTGGATCGAGATTGTTGATTTACTGTTCCAGTGATTCCTTGGGTTTATGGTAATTTTAAATGTTCATATCATAATTGTAGAAGGAAGAAGCCACCTATGTAGAGAGAGAAAAAAAAAAAAGAGAGACGGTTGCACAGAAACTTACTTTTGTTATATCTCGAGTAGGGCTTCTCTCTATTATTAAATAGAGAGAGGCTAAAAGACAAAATTACAACTAAGTCCTTATGAAAACAAAAATTCAAAACACCTCTAATATAAAAGAACTTTAACCTAAAAACCACCTATTCTCAACACTCCCCCTCAAGCTGGAGCATAGATATCAATCATGCTCAGCTTGTCACAACATTTTGAGAAATTTGGCCTAGCAAGAGGCTTTGTAAACATATCTGCAACTTGGTCTTCCGACTTTAGGTATTTGGTAGTGATATGACCAGCTTTAATCATATCTCTTACATAGTGGCAATCAACCTCAATGTGCTTTGTTCTCTCATGAAAGACAGGATTGTTTGCTATATATGTCGTCGCTTTGTTATCGCACATCATGGACATTGGAGAGGAAAACTTCACCTGGAGATCATGAAGAACAGTGCGAACCCACATCAATTCAACAGTTGTTTGGGCCATAGCCCGATATTCTGATTCTGCACTCGACCTGGAAACCACATTTTGTTTCTTACTACTCCACGAAATCAAGTTGTCACCCAAAAACACGCAGAATCCTGTGGTAGATTTTCTATCTACTACAGATCCAGCATAGTCAGCATCAGAATAGGCTACTATCTCCAGAGTTCCACCTTTTCTGAACCATAACCCCTTTCCAGGAGAGGATTTTAGATATCTAAGAATCATTATGGCTGCATTCTAGTGTACCTCAGTTGGTTTGTCCAAAAACTGGCTAACTTTGCTTACTGCTAAAGCAATATCTGGCCTGGTCACCGTTACATATAATAGCTTCCCTACTAGGGAGCGATAGCTTTTGCTATCAACTGGTTTTGACCCTTCTTCAAACAACTGAACTTTATGGTCCATGGGAATATTTGCTGGTTTAGCTCCCAACATGCCCGTTTCCTTTAATAAGTCAAGAACATACTTGCGTTGAGACAAAACCATCCCTTCACAGCTCCTAGCAACTTCTATACCCAGAAAATGCTTCAGCGAACCAAGGTCTTTTGTAACAAAGTGTTTTTGAAGAAGAGCCCTTGTGGCTTCAATAGCTTTCACATCATCTCCTGTAAGAATGATGCCATCCACATATACCACCATAACAACTATGTCAGAGTTAGTTTTCTTTATAAATAGTGTATGATCTGTTGTTGATCTATTAAAGCCAAAGCTTGACATCACTTCAAACAACTTTTGAAACCATGCACGAGGACTTTGTTTCAAGCCATAAATCGCCCTTCTCAATCTACACACTTTCTGACACTCCCCCTCAACCTCGACTCCTGGAGGTTGTTGCATGTAGACGGTCTCAGATAGATCAACAACAACAACAACTACGCCTTCATCCCAAAACAATTGGGGTCGGCGATATGAACCAACAAAGAAAATCATTATGGGTCTTCCACATGAATCCTTCTCCTCCATTCATTTCTATCCAATGCCATGTCCTCGGTGACGTTCAAAGCATTCATATCCTTTCTTATCACCTCCATCCATGTCTTCCTAGCCTACCCCGACCTCTTTTAACTAATATATTTTCTCATTTCTCCATCCTTTTAACTGGAGCATCATTAGGCCTTCGTCGAATATGTCTTAACCACCGTAAACGATTCTCTCTCATCTTATTTTCAATGGGTGCAACGCCTACCTTCTTACGTATCTCCTCGTTCCGAATCTTATCTTTTATTGTATTTCCACACATTCATCTCAGCATTCGCATCTCAGCTACACTCATTTTTTGAATATGATGTCTCTTGGCAGCCCAACATTCCGTACTATATAGTAAAGCGGGCTTAATAGTCGTCCTATAAAACTTTCCCTTCAACCGCAATGGCATTCTACGATCGCACAACACTCCAGTTGCACTCTTCCATTTCATCCACCCAACCTTTATCCTATGATTACATCTCCATCAATTTCTCCATACTTTTGAATGATAGATCCCAAATATTTGAAAGAATCATCCACCGGTATTTCGTGCTCACCAAGCTTCACTACACTCTCATAACTACTTCGTTGCTTACTAAATCGACATTCCATGTATTCTGTCTTACTCTTACTCAACTTAAAACCTCTTGCTTCCAATGTCTGTCTCCATAATTCTAACTTCGCATTAACCCCAGCTCTAGACTCATCAATCAAAACAATATCATCAGCAAACAACAAACACCACGGCACATTTTCTTGAATTGATCTCGTAAGCTCATCCATCACTATAGCAAATAGGAAAGGGCTTAACGCAGATCCTTGATGTAACCCAACCGTTATAGGAAAATTGGTTGTCACCCCTCCACAAATGCGGACATTAGTTAATACTCCTTCATACATATCTTTAATTATACTAATATACTTGAGAGAAACACCTTTCTTCATCATTGTCCACCAGAGAACGTCCCTAGGTACTCTATCGTAAGCCTTCTCCAAATCAATAAAAACCATATGCAAATCTTTGTTCCTCTCTCTATTTCTCTCAATAAGTTGTCTAAGAAGAAGATGTATAGCTTCCATAGTTGATCTTTCAGGCATAAAACCAAATTGATTCTCCGATATCATGACAATCTTCCTCAACCTAGACTCAATCACCCTCTCCCAAAGTTTTATACCACGATAGTTTGTGCAATCTTGTATATCACCCTTATTCTTATATAAAGGCACCAAAGTACTCTTCCTCCACTCATTAGGCATCTTATTTGTTCGCCAAATCTTGTTAAAAAGATTTGTCAACCATTCTAAACTTTTCTCTCCCAAGCATTTCCAAGCCTCGATAGGTATACCATCTGGGCCAACTACCCTTCTTGATTTCATTTTCTTCAAAGCCTCTGCAATTTCTTTCTTTTGAATCTTGCGCATGAAGTCACAATTCATCTCATGAAAAGGAATTGAAAAGTCTCCAAGATCCTGAACATGACTTTCATTAAATAGCTTATCAAAATAATCTTTCCATCTCTCCTTAATCTCCTCATCTTTGACTAAAACCCTTTGTGTTTCATCTTTGATACATCTAACCATACCCAGATCCCTCGATTTCCTATCTCTCATCTTTGCAAGCCTATAAATATCCTTCTCACCCTCTTTGGTATCCAACTTGTCATAAACCTCCTTATATACCTTATCCCTCGCATTCCGAACTACTTTTTTAGCTTCCTTCTTTGCTATCATATACTTCTCCAAATTCTCATTATCACGATTTTTACTTAGATTTCTATAACTCTCTTTTAACCTTAATAGCTAATTTGACATCCTCGTTCCACCACAATGTATCCTTACCTAGCGGTGCACCGCCTTTAGACTCACCCAATACCTCCTTAGCCACCTTTCTCATGCCACCCGCTATCTTATTCCACATAGATTATGAATCCTCCTCGAGACACCAATCAACTTCCTTAACTACCCGCTCTACAAACATTCCTTGTTTAGCTTCTTTCAGTGCCCACCACTTAATTCTAGGATCTATCATATGTCTATCTCTTTTGAGGTATTGTCTAATTCTAAGATCTAAAATTAAGACTCTATGTTGTGTAGCTACACTTTCTCCCGGTATAACCTTACAATCGATGCAACAACCCCTATCTCTCTTTCTAAGTAGGAAAAAATTTATCTGACTCGTATTAACCCCACTTTTAAATTTTACTAGGTGAGACTCCCTCTTCCTAAACCAAGTGTTTGCTAAGATCATATCATAGGACAAACCAAAATCTAAAATCCTTTCTCCATTTTCGTTTCTTTCTCCTATACCATAGCCTCCATGGATACTCTCAAATCCATCCCTACTAATGCCTACATGCCCATTAAGGTCACCGACGATGAAAAGCCTTTCTCCATAAGATATCTCTTGTACTACTCCATCTAAATCTTCCCAAAATTGACGCTTAATGGAATCATCTAAACCTACTTGAGGTGCACAAACACTAATAATATTCGTACCTAATACTAATTTAATAAGTAAAATCCTATCACCCTTCCTACGGACCTCAATTATATTATCTATAAACTCATGACTCATAACAATCCCTACTCCATTCCTATTCCTATTTATTCTTGTATACCAAATCTTATATCCCTAAGGTTCTATCACTTTTGCTTTCTCACCTACCCATTTGGTCTCTTGTAGACATAAAATATCAATCTTTCTCCTACACTAACATCTACTAACTCTACCAACTTACCAGTTAAAGATCCTATGTTCCAAGTGGCTAACCTAATTTTATGGTCTTGGACTAACTTCTTTACCCCCACCTGTCCAACAAAGTGAGGGAACCCTTGCCTATTTGACACCACACCCGGGCGCCGGTGTGACGCGTCGCTTCCGGGCGATGACCTAGCAACCCTTTCCCATTTTTCACATCTAATTGGCACAGGCTCCAACCATGCTGAACAGCAATTGAGAGAACAAGACGGATGGTACCCATCCGTGCAACCGGAGAAAAAGTTTCAAAGAAGTCAATACCATATGTCTGAGTATATCCTTTCGCTATTAATCTGGCCTTGTACCTTTCAATAGAACCATCAGATTTGTACTTTATTGTATACACCCATTTACATCCAACAATGTCAGCATGTGCTGGGGAATCAACTAGATCCCATGTATGCTGAGATACTAAAGCATTCATTTCTTCTTGCATAGCCAGCTTCCAACGATTATCAAGTTCTGCCTGTTGATAGTTCAGAGGAATGGTTTCAGCGGATAAGACTGAAATAAAAGACTTCATCTGATTTCCAATTCTAGCATCGGAGACAAAATGAGATATGGGATATACGGTACATTGTCGTGTCCCCTTTCGTAGAGCAATAGGCATGTTATCATCATCCTGAAGATCACTATTGTCAGTAGAACTTACCTCAGGAGAAGAAGAAGATGAAGGCTCTTGCGGAAGTGGAGCTCTACGCACATATACCAATGGAGGATTATTAAATCTAGAAGAGGATGGAGTTTGGTTCGGTAATGATGGCACAGATTCCAAAGGAAAAGGAGGTATAGGTAATGGAAAGGACTCAGCTGGATCAACCTGCAGTGGGGAACCGGAACTAGCGTAATATGGAGAGGATTCCAAGAAAGATACATCCGCACTGACATACTCTCGGCAAGAAATAGGATCATAACATCGATAGCCCTTTTGATTTTTTTGGATAACCTATAAATATGCATTTTGTAGCTTGAGCGGCTAATTTATCACTGTCAGGGCCAAGTTTGTGTACAAAACAAACACATGCAAATATTTTTGGTGAGAAAGAAAAAAGTGGGGCATTAGGTTTTAGGATATGTAATGGAATTTGATCACCCACAGAAGACGAAGGCATGCGGTTGATCAGATAGCAAGCAGTGGTAATCGCATCACCCCAGTATAACGCAGGAACATTGGATTGAATCATAATGGTCCTGGCAACATCAAGCAGGTGCCGATGTTTTCGCTCAGCCACCCCATTTTGTTGAGATGAATAGGCACAGGAAGTTTGGGGTTGGATGCCATGATCTTGGTAAAATTGTAACAAACTTTTTTATTTAAACTCGAGAGCATTATCAGTGCGAACAATCTTGACAATAGATTCAAACTGAGTTTTTATTTCAAGAATTAGGGATTTTATAATACTTGGAACTTCAGATCGTTCATTTATTAAAAATACCCATGACAATTTAGAGAAATCATCAACAATAACAAGATAATAACGACACTGAGTCCTAGTAGGAATCTTACTAGGATCCCATACATCTGCATGAAGAAGTTCAAAAACTTTATTACTAGACTGACTCTGACTTGAAGGGAACTGTAAACACCCCAAATTTTCACTCACCTTCCTGATATATCCATCAATCATCACATTTCGGTTCTCCGAAACCAATGAAGAGCAAAATGGTCATTTTCTGATATTGAACCTTGCAGAAAGTCCTAAATTTCATTCTCGAGTCTCAAAACTTCTCTATTTAAACTCAGAGACATCTTCAAACTGCAAATTTTCAAAATCTCATGCTTAACCAAAAGTCAGAATTTTCAAATTCAAATTCAGAGTGGCAACTTTGTAGGACATGTCTTTTGCATAGCATTTCATATCATTTCACTGCACAGCATTCATTTTGAGATCCAGAACTCCTGATTTTCAAAATTGTCAATCCAGATTTGATTTCTAAACTTTTCAAAATTGATTTTAAAACCCTGGGTTTCCAAAATTATCAATTCTTCCCATTTTACCCCCAGAACCCCGAATTACGAAAAGTTTTCTCAAGAAAACAATATGGATGGTTTTGATATTTCAAAATTTCGCCAGTTGAAAAGAGGGGAACACAACTTCAAAATTCATAAGACCTTATTTCAAACTTTTACAAAAAGGCCCTGAATTTCTCCACATCTTCCAAGTTTTGAAATCAAGCCAAATTTTGCTTCGTGTTTTTTTTTAAAACTAACCTACTATTATGAAAATTCCAAAAAATCCACTTGGCTCTTATTTCAAATAAGTGACGTGGGACCCGCCTCGATGTGGTGTCACACTAGAATTTTCAAATATTTCTTTTATTTTCAAAACAGTGCCCATCCGGAAGTGGAATTCTTTTATTTGATTTAATTTTTAATGAAATAATTAGTGGGCCCACGTAGGTGGCGCCCCACTAAGGCTCCTTGCCAAGAAAAGCAAATTTTTTTTGTTTTCTCAAAAAGTTTTCAAATCTAGCTGAGATGGCACCACTTTAAAAAAAAACGTTTTTTTTTTTGCATTTTCCTTTTGTCTTACTTTTTCAGCCCCAAAGGGCACCACCGTAAAACCCCCATTTTACCTAAGTTTCAAATATCATCTTAAGAATAGGAGTCGTCCCCTCTCAAAACGGTGAGTTCCCTTTCTCAAAAAAAATTCAAAAAAAATTAAAAGTTTGTTTTAAGAGTTATCAAGATCGGCTAAAGGGGAGGAAAAGGGGGGTTTAAGTGGCGGCTATTAAAGAAAGGAGAGGGGGTCCAGCAAGGCCATGGGCGATTTCCCTAAACCCCAATTCTCCCCTGTTCATGAGCTCCTGCTCTCATCTCTTTCAGCTCACCAACAGGAGACCAGTCGTGTCTTCAGCTCAGCAGCAAAGGCGTCGGCTATTCTAGCTCTCCCTTTTTCACAAGGCCTGCCTTCCTTCCCTTTCGACAGAAGAGACCAAGAGGAGTTCCCCTTTTCTCATTGGTCTCCCACTTTACGAAGATTCAATTCCCCCTGAAGGAAGCATCCTCCTCAGCCTCTGTAAAGCTCAGCTTACACCGATCCTGTGGAAGGACATCCAGCAGAAGACGCAGGCTTCCCTCTTCTTCAGCCCACCCCGATAGGAAGCGTTCCTTCAACCTCTACCGAATCCAGGTAAAGATCCTCTTCATCTCTGCATTTGTGTGAATTAGGCTTCACGTTTGTGCCATTCGCAATGCAAGTCCGTTGCAGCAATTGATGTGGCTTGCACCTTGTTTTTTTTTATGCGTCTGGAATCGATGATGCCCCTTTAATGGCATTCTCGATTCAGCATAGTCCTCTAATCGTCATTTTCCTTAAAAAGTTTTTTTTTTATTTCAGCATCTAAAATGTCTTCTCTTCATTTCAATTCGGGACCTTCACACCTGGATTACCCTGTTGCACACCCATGATTTATACTCATTTCAAAAAAAAATTGTTTTTTCATGAACTTCAGTTTTTCGGTCTTCTGTAAGGGCAGCAATTCAGGTTGCAGGCATTAGTAGTGGTAACCTTCTCGTTGTCTTACAACCTTTTGCTTAAAGTTGGTTTAAAACATTCAGTATGTCATTTTTTTTTTTTAGATCTATATGGTTTTTCATCGAGTTGCCTGCACATCATGGTGTAAAGCGATAACCAATAAGGTTTATCCTACAGTGAACGGTGCTTTTAACCAGGGCACTATAGTTAATTTCGGTGTTAATCTTGAACTCATGTTTCCCATAATATCATGTCAGTGTCGACCCCTTGTGTGCACATTGGATGAACTTCATGATCTGGGTTCATTAAACCGTCTAACGATATACCATTTAATATGGACTTATGATCAGCTTAGGCAGCACTTCGGCACCCTTACAATTTTTTTTTTTACACAGCACATGTTTTACACCTATTTATCATAGTTTTTTTATTTCTTTTTTTTTTTACCTGTGTTAAGTCCCATTTGCCTCCTGGTGGACTACCCTGTCAATATACCTAACGTCACTTCTTACCATTTGTGCAACTCCTGTTCTTGCTGTGCCCATAGGGGTCTCTAAAGGGGTATCGTTTCCCGTTTTCATTAGTGGGTAGTGTAGTGCAGGGCACACCGCTACCAGTTAGAGGAAGAACCAAAAAAAAAATTCTTTGTTTTGTTGGCAATTTCCATAGCCATTTGTTTTATTATCAGACCCATTGCAGCGTTAGATACAATTTTTTTTTCTGCAAAACTTTGGATAAAAGGGATTGTCATGATTCGAACCTCTGCTGTATGAGATCATGTTGCTGTGAGATTTGCTGTGGAAGTTTGACCCAGCAAAGAGGATTATTCAGGCTAAATGGCATCTATGTTTGCCCAGATGGGTGGAACTTCCAGTTGTGATATAACTTCAACCTTCCTGTGTGAGCATTTAAACAATGTACTAAGATATAGATGCTAAGCATTTACAACAACCTATTCAAGGTAGTTGGGGGTCATTTTCCTAACTGTCTTTCACTTGTATAACATCTGCGTGTTGTATGCTCCATCACAATATCTGTTTTATCTGTAACATGCTCACCATCATATCGGTATGCTATCAATCTGTTACAATAGCAGTCAAGTAGCCCCTCCTTATTACTGCATCAGCCATATAGTGCGTTCTGCAAAAGCTCTTTATAAAAGTTTGTTGATAAACTTAGCAGGTTCGATGGTGTATAATGTGATTTAGTTAAGTAAGACTGATTTGCAGGTTTATGTGATAGTTTTTTTTACTGCACTGTGGCAGGCCATTTAATATATATATGTCATTAGTTTAATCCTTGTACATCCCATATTTTTTTATCATTTCAGTTTTCAATATAACAGGGCACTCCATTTACTGAATATATGTTCTGATTCCTCTTATCTCCTTCTATTTACTATAGGCATTTGTTTTATAATCATTTTCTTTTATGTCACAGATAGTATATACCATATATCGATATCATTTGTACCTTAGGTGTTTCAAAATTTTCTTTTTTTTCTTTGTTCTGTCACCATGTATATGTTTTACTGCTAGGCGTTTATTGGCTTTTGGGCTCTTCCCCATCATTCCCATTCACAAGGGTGTCATCCATGTGTTTTTATATCCCCTGTCATCACCCAAGTCACAAACATTTTCAACTTATATGTATTACATACATTTTCCAATCAAACATATTCTGGGCATTTCCTACTCCATTCCATCATATCCGTTTCTCATTTAGTAATACACTTAAGCCTAATTTTAGACATCCTTCACTTAGCATAGGTATGAACTTTAGGTATTAGCATGAGTCCAATCACGTAGTTAGTTCAAAATGTAATTTTTTTTTTTCGTTTTCTTATGTACTTCTTGTATTTCCATTCCTTGTACTAATCCACCTTTGCAGGAAAATCTGGAGGATGCTGACTATTTTAATTTTGTATTTCTTTTATTCATTTTGCTTTATGTCAGAGATGTAATAATTCAAGTTTGGAATAATATTTACTTTTACTGCTTGCTTAGATTAGGTTGCATCTCATATAGTTTGATTTCAGCAATATCCTGATTCTATGATGCATATATCTCAATTTTCAAAATTCAACGTGGATGAACATGAATGGAACGTGCACCAACTCTTAGAGAGTTGATGAACTCGGTGGAGTCCATATTTACGACCCTGGTCGGAATATGGACGAGACCCAGATCCATCATATTTATACTAGTCACACTGAGCCTACGAGACCCAGATCCATCATATTTTTACTAGTCACACAGAGCCTACACTCTTAGGCTATCTTAAAAATGCACATCAAGTTTCCAATTCTTCAAAACATTGTGAATTAACTCAAATAAAACCCTGAACATATTCATGGCCACATTCAGAATATGTGAAGGATTTCCTTTGGCTTGATACACATTTTCCAATAAAATCTCTCAGAAAATCTTCTCAAAGTGCATTCATTCACTCATATCATTTGCATCATTAAATCATTGGTCTTCTCATGACTTTCTTGAGAAAATTTCATTCTCAAATCGATTTCTCAAGAAATTTTGAAAATTTTTCGAAATCGGTTTTTCCAAGGCAAGTTTTTCACTGTTTTCCATGGAAATCAGTTTCTCAAAGGAACTTCTAAAATTTTCAAAGTCGGATTTTCCAAGTCAAGTTTTCCCGTGATTTTCCCTTAAAAAATGTAATTTTCTTAAGATTCTTTTCAAAGGGAATTTCTCATCTTTTTCAAAATCAAAATCGATTTACAAGTGTTTCAAAGTTCAGATTCTCAGGATTTCAATTTCCTCAGTTTCAATTTTCCTTCTCTAAAGAGTTGTCCAATGAATTTTGCCCATTTTCCTGAGAAACTTTTCGAAGCTAGAATTTCCCTGATCAGCATTTTCCCTTCAAATGTTCATCCTTTTCCTAAGAATTACTTACATTTTCTCAGGATTTTCAAACTATTCATGATTTTCCCACATCTTCATGAACTTTCTCGAGATTTCCAATCCTTTCCATTTGAGTTTTCTTGAGAAATTGATTTCCATCATTTGCCTTAGAGCTATTTCCAACTCTCAAGCATTTTTCAAGCATACATTATAGTTTTCCAACTTATATTTTACAAAATCTCATAGCACATGCCTGAATTCTTTGTGCATTTATGATAGAACACAATTTCGATAATTTCACTAAGTCAAGCACAATTTTGGTCCTCGGTTCGATTACCCCTGTTAAAGGCGGCAGGAACGGTCGAACCTCGTACCGATAGGTCGAGCTCCATCCCATGAATTTTCCCGCAATTTTCAAAACGGAGGCGAGTATTTCAAAACAAATTCCAAAATCCGGTCAAGTTTGAATCGCGAAAGCATTTTTCCTCTCTCTCCCGCAAGGAAGGGAAGACGAAAAAAAATTTGCGACGATAACAGGAACGAACTTCGATGATGCTTGCCCAACTGACATGCTTCACACTGAAATGATGTGGTGGAAGGAATCTGAGGAAAGACCGACCGAAGCTTTGACAATGAAGGATGACCAAGACGACGATGCCACTGAACAGGACTGAATGAATGTTCCACTGAAGCATGAACAGTACCCATTGGATGATGTAGGTAGTAAATTCCATTTTCTTCATAGCCTCCACCAATCTTCTTCCCCGTCAGCAAATCCTGAAAATGACAACCCATTGGATCAAATATTACTCTACAGTTTTGTTCTTTTATAAGGCAACTAACAGAGAGTAAACTTTGAGGAAAGTTTGGAGCATGAAGAGCATTTTTCAACTGTAATGAGGAAGATATAGAAATATTTCCCTGACCAACAACCGGGGAGGAGCTCCCATCGGCTAATGAGACTCCAAGCTGAGCCATTTTCTTCATAGCCTCCACCAATCTTCTTCCCCGTCAGCAAATCCTGAAAATGACAACCCATTGGATCAAATATTACTCTACAGTTTTGTTCTTTTATAAGGCAACTAACAGAGAGTAAACTTTGAGGAAAGTTTGGAGCATGAAGAGCATTTTTCAACTGTAATGAGGAAGATATAGAAATATTTCCCTGACCAACAACCGGGGAGGAGCTCCCATCGGCTAATGAGACTCCAAGCTGAGCCTTAATATCCTTTAGATCTGAAAAAACATATGAATTTCCACACAAATGTCTGGATGCACTAGAGTCAATAACCCACTTACTATCAGTCGGATGAAGATGATTTTTGGTTGAATACGCAACACCAGCTACAGGAGGGGTGGAACTCAAAGGTCGAAGAGCTATCAGCTCATCATATTCTGCACGACTAAGGGTGATACTACTTTCATTTGCAGAGATATTCTCTTGTACATTTGTTGCCTCGATAGTAGTAACATTTGTTTTAGGAGTATATGACTTTGATGAAGAGGTTGGCCGACCATGCTTATCCCAACAATGATCTTCTAAATGTCCAGATTTTCCACAGAATGTACATTGAATCTTTCCTCTGCCTCCCATACCACGTCCACGTCCACGTCCACGTCCACGTCCTCGTCCTCTGATATTCTGAATATTTCCACGCTCATAACCAGATGAGACAACAAGAGCAGATGACTGAGTCACAGGCTGAGATTGTGGCAGAGATATCGCAAGTCTACTCAGACGATTGTAAGCATCAGCAAGAGTGGGAACATCTGATCCAGTCAACATTTGAACTTTTGCAACAGAAAAATCTGAAGAAAGACCTGTAAGAAAACGAGCAACCATGGTTTGTTCTTGATGGTCCTTTTGCTTCGAGCAACAAAGAGGCCTGTGAGCATTAAGTCTTTCAAACGCAGCTTTGACAGGGGCATAGTACTGGGCCAAGGTTTGATCTCCCTGTTGCAAATTATATATTTCTTGTTCGACTTGCAGGATACGACTCACATTCGTTTCTTGTGAGTATGTATCACGAAGATTGTCCCACGTCAGTTTGGCAGTATTATAGTAGATCAATCCATCTGCAATATGGGGTTCGACACTATTCATGATCCATGACATAACTATGTCATTATCTTCATCCCAAGTAACATATTTTCCCAATTTCTCAGTGGGTTCGCCTTCCAAGAGAATATGTTTTCGACGATGTCCAGATACCGACATCATAAAAGTTCTGGACCATCTGGCATAGTTGGTTTCATTCAACCTTACGGAAGAACCATACGAGAATGGGTTGGCAAACGCCGTATACTCCCCAATATGTTCCATTTTAGAATCACATTTCGAATTTTCAGCCATACTGCTTCATTTTAACAGCAAGTATTCAAGTGGAATTTTTCAACACTGTAAGAAATTAGTCCTGCTGAAAAAAAACCACAACCAGCAGGGAATCACTCCTGCTGCTTTCACGACAGAGGGATAGCTTGAACTAACACAGCATGAAACAAAAACTCGACACAGCAGGGAGTCACTACCAGTGTTGTACCCAAACACACCACGATAATATTCAGTTGCAACGCAGATGATCACGCCAACTGTTGTTCCCAAAACATATAAGGCATAACAGCCAATAAGACTTCAGAGGACAATAAAAGAGATCATACATATCTCGATCACACGCAACAACTATAGAAAATAAAATTCAGAATTACGGCAGGCACTTAATCAGCACAGATTCATAATCACGACAGGCACTCAATCAGCACAGAAAAACATGAAACTCACGGCTGGCACGCAGCAACACATAGACTTGCTGCGTGACCCAAACAGCCAACAGCACAATCAACACAGCAGGAACAACCAGCAACATAAACAGCACAGCAGTCACGGTAGGCACGCAACAGCAGGAACGCAACTCGTCAATGTCCAGGAAATCACGACAGGAGAAAAAAACTCCAGATTCCAAAATAAAAAGGAGGTTACGGCTCCAGGAAAATCCTCGCTGGGAGTTCCATCCTTAGATTTGACGACAGATCTGGGTAACATCCCAGATCTGTTATCGGATCTTCCACAAACGCTGAACAGCAAACCTGATTTTACGCCGTCGAGGTTTTTCTTTCTTCGTTGGTGATGATGAGCCTCTCGTGGGTGATGATGATCCTCTCGTGATCACGCTCCTGAGATCAAGTGCTTTGATACCATGTAGAAGGAAGCAGCCACCCGTGTAGAGAGAGAAAAAAAAAAAAGAGAGACGGCTGCACAGAAACTTACTTTCGTTATATCTCGAGTAGGGCTTCTCTCTATTATTAAATAGAGAGAGGCTAAAAGACAAAATTACAACTAAGTCCTTATGAAAACAAAAATTCAAAACACCAATAATATAAAAGAACTTTAACCTAAAAACCACCTATTCTCAACAATAATGAAATGAAATACATGTGTTGTGTTGAGTTTACTCTCAAATGTAATGTTCCGAAATGCTTAACCCTATATTGGTTATTCTTTCCGCTGTAATAAAAACAAAAACAAAAAAATCACATAAATCTGGGTTAAAATTTCGGGGAATTACAATATCAAATAATGATGAATTGCACAACCATAAAATCACATATAAAGCATTTATGTCTCTATAAGCTGCATAAGACATCATCAAACATCAACTATCTCATAAGAACAATGTAAAATATTAAATATCTTGCAAATAAGAACATGCCAGAAGACTTATACTTTCATACTACATAAACAAAAATATTATGGCAATAGTTGTACTCGATTTTCAATCATTTTTCACTCATTACTTGAGTGCACCATTGCCATGTCGGATGATCTTATGTCATCTTTGTTGGAGGAGTGTGGAGCCTGGTTTCTACCTTTATATAAATCTTTAATTTTCGTGGATTTTTTTTTAGAGTAGCTTTGTAATTTTACTCATAATAAAGATTTTTTTACCTTAACCCATTTTCTTGAGTTAAAAAATGGTGAAAATGCATTTTTTATCTTAACCTACTTATTTTGGTAAAAAAACAATAGAAATGCACTTCTAATGGCCTATAGACAAATGGAGAAGTTGACCCTCAAAAAGTACTTAAGACTCAAAATAAAAAATTTAATTTTTGGCCTTTTTAAAGTGCGTTGAAGGTGTATCGTAGGATACGCCCTATAACGTATGATATAACACGATACAGGGGTGTATCGTATGATACACCCAATACGGGTAAGATTGTAAACCCCAAAAGTAACGATACATATTGTACCATACTGTACGATACGGACAACCTTGATTTACTCTATTAAAAAAAAATTACACGTATTTTCGAGTTAAGGATTTTGGGTCATTACAAGAACTCATGGAAAATTAATTGGAGTTCCAGATTATGAAAGAATACATGGCATAAATGTTTACGAAAAACTAAATTTCTTGGAAATCCTAATAGAGATGAACGAAAGGGAGGAAAAACAGATTGCAATTATTGATGTTTGTTATAATAACATGATTATTAGCTTTCTAGAGGTTCTCTTCAACCAATTTTGTTATTTTTCTTTCCTCCTTGTCCTTCGGGTTCAGTCAATTTCATTGTTGATCATCAAACATCTTTCTAGTAGGAAAATCATAGTTTAAAAGCTGATCTTGTAACGAGACCTCAACTGACCCTCAAAAAATAGTGAAAAAAATTTATTTATTTTTTTTAAACAATTGCGGAAAACCTCCTAAAGGCCCGGGTATATCGCAGATTTAATATAACCAAACCACAAATCGTTCCATGCATTGAATCAATTGGAAGTAATAAATTGAACTTCATATAATTAATCAATAAGTTGAAAAGTCCAAAAAACAAAATTGACTCTACAAAAAATCTTGCACTCTAGTCAGAACCCAAGCACCAAGTCACAAGTCTCGCGTCCTCCAGCTAGTCAGTCCTACACATCAATGAGCATCTGTGCCTATAAAACAGTCTTAGAAAACAGGTAAGAACCGTAGTTCTCATATGAATTCCTCTAAAAATCCAACAATAAAGGAAACAACATAAATTAACTCACCCACAAATTTAAGAGAAAATCGCAAGCAATAACTTACCACAATTAACTTATCATTCAAGCATTCAATAAATATCATGCCAAATCAAATATGCAGAAATGCATGCAACTAATGTTGAATAGTAAAAGATGCAAATTCAATGCACATACATGAATAACTTCTTAAGTTATTTATTAGAGTTGCTTTTGCATGCATAGCTCTATTAAATGCACACAAATTTAATTTTCACTTTTCTTTAAACCCGCAGATACTCAAACAGGCACAATTCTTGAGGTTCAAGTTAGTTCTCAAATATAGTTTAACACAATTTGTATTTTATTTACTGAGTTTCACACTTGTTTCTTAACCGATATCAAGAATCAATATCATCAATCGGAACATTAAGAATTAACACCTAATGTCGAGACATCAAAAAAATCAACATCCATTGACACTACTTTCTTGGTATATCAATAACTAGAGTTGAGTCAACAACAACACCCCCAAGCAAAGTGGCTAAAAGTTTCCTAAAACTGTGGCCGAAAAGTAAACTTCACATCGAATTCTGAGGCAAAATTGTACACGGAGTTTTAGTATCATCACGGTCCCCCATAACCGTCATCAAAGATTCCCACATTGTAAGAGGGACATCAAGAAAGAGTATAATTACACTATTTTACCATTTAAATCAATTTCAAGTCCTTTACACAAGAATCATTTTGAAAATCAACATGCAATAACAAATCGGCCCTGGCCTCACAATTTTACAGTATAATTAATTTTTTTGAAAAACCAATAATTTTCATAAATCATTTTGCAATGCATAAATAATTCAGTAACGCATGAACAACACATGCTCCTGGCCTACATAGGCTCACAGTGGTTCATACATAACCGCTAACATATCCCAAAAAGTGATTTATGTAAATTGCAAAATTTCAGTGAACATAAAACACAGTTTCACAATTTATATTCACAATGCACATTCATAACACAAAAAGAATGCACATTTAGCCAAGCACATACACATACAAATAGAAAGCTTGCCAACCACACTATTCATGATCAAATTTATGCATATGATCACAGTCATCCAAACATCTAGTTATATTCAGATTCATGTGTATGCTAAGAAAACTATGAACTCATCTGTTTAGGATCAGATTTTTGTACCTAATCAGAAAGTACATATTAAGATCGGATTCATATACATGACCAGCTAACTGCAAACATGCACACGATCAGCTTCATGTGCATGAATCGGCTAACAGTAGTAAATACGTAATTCCTTATCAGATTCATGTACATGATCAACTAATTACAAACTGTACATGATCAGATTCATGTACATGATCAGCTGACTACAAATTGCACATGATTAGCTTCATGTACATGAATCGGCTAACATAATGTGTATGCAATCTCATCAGATCCATGTCCATAAATCAGATAGCAGGAATATATACAAGTGCTGATCAGATTCATATACATGATTAGCCTCATGTACATGAACCGGCTAACACTGTAACGACCCCGATTTATAAGTTGATTTTTCTCGTAAAATTCTTTTTTTTTAAACAGCAGAATATACAAATCGGGATTGTCACAGTTACCGTATCAAACCACACATTTAACTAAATTACAGAAATCAGAGTACAGCTATATCAATTAAAATAAAGTTCATATTGTTCAATTAAATAAAAAAGTGCAACTGGAGTGTTGTGCGATCGTAGAATGCCATTGCGGTTGAAGGAAAAGTTTTATAGGACGACAATTACGCTCGTTTTACTATATGGTACGGAATGTTGGGCTACCAAGAGACATCATATTCAAAAAATGAGTGTAGCTGAGATGTGTATGCTTATATAGATGTGTGGAAATACAATAAAAGATAAGATTTGAAACGAGAAGATACGTAAGAAGGTAGGCGTTGCATCCATTGAAAATAAGATAAGAGAGAATCGTTTACGGTGGTTTGGACATATTCGGCGAAGGCCTAATGATGCTCCAGTTAGAAGGATGGAGAAATGGGAAAATATACTAGTTAGAAGAGGTCAGGGTAGGCCTAAGAAGACTTGGATGGTGTTGAGACTAAGATGTTTTTAGTAAATAAGTTTTTTCTAAACTAGAGGTTATTTGAAACTTATTCTTTAATGAGGGACCTGGGTGTAATTTTGCTCTTTGGACTATCTCTATTTAATATAGAGATTAGCCCTAATTGAATGTACGGGTTCTCCTTTTCCTTTGTGCAGCCATCTCTCTCTCTCTCTCTCTCTCTCTCTCTCTCTCTCTCTCTCTCTCTCTCTCTCTCTCTCTCTCTCTCTCTCTCTCTCTCGATCTGAGTGGTAGGTACATCTTCAACATGGTATCAGAGCCATAGCTGATCGTGGGAGCGTGATCGAGTGTGATCAAAGCACAGTCGATCGTGGAGGCTTTCGTGATCGTGAAAAAAAAAACGTTGATTCAATGAATATTTTTCAATCAGGTCAGTGATTAAATTTTTTTTTAAGATCTGATGACAGATCTGGTCGTGGATGCTAGTTGTGGGTTTCGTAGCCCCTTGGTGCTGTTTTTTTTTGTGATTACCTACTGCCGAGTTGGTAGTTCCTGCCGTGATCCTTAAAAAGTTTGGTTGCTGTTGGTGATTCTGAAAATGATTGTCCTGCCGTGATCCTTCAAAAGTGTGGTTGTTGTTGGTGATTCTGAAAATGATTGGTTGTCATTTCGCTGTGAGTTTTCGTGACTACCTACGCTGGAAGTGGATTGCTGTTGGTGATTCTGTACTCTGTGTGCTCTATTTAAAAGTCGTGAATCTGATTGCTTTTTGCTGTCATGATGTATATGGCTGGCAGATGGTCGGGAGTTAAAAAAATTTTATGTTATCACTGGTTGTGCTCAGATTCTATTTAGTGAGCAGCTATCGTGATTCTTTTGACTCAGCAAGCAGCTGGGTGCTGTGTCGTGATCCATTTAACTCAGCTGTTTTCTTTTAAACAGCATGTTAATAAATTTTTTTTAATCAGCAGGCGTGATTCCCTGCGGTGTTGAAGAAAAAAATATTTATTCTATTTGTGGGAACCTTGTCTTTTGGAGTGGGATTCTGTGTTGGGTATTGCTACTGGTTGTCGTAGAGGCTGATGTGTGATGGTAAAACACACTAGGTTGTGTTGGATGTGTGATCTTGATTTGCAACCTGGTGCCATCCTTGGTTGAGATTTCATTGGTGAAGTCAAAATTTGATATAGTCGGGCTTACAGTTGATTGTGGGTATGCGCGGTCGTGGTTGCTCCTGCATTTTGTGAATCAAGCACATCAGTTTATATTATGGCTCAAATGGTTAAATCAGATGTAGATTCCTCCAATGATTGTGTAACTCTTAGCAGGGCTGAATATGACGAACTCCTTTCTTTACGATCATCCAATTCGAAGTCTTCTGTTGCGGAGGTTGTGTGCTCGGCAGGTAATGGCCAATCGGCTCAAGGTGGTAGGTGGGTCATTGATTCTGGAGCCTCTGGTCACTTGTGCGGAAACTCGAGCAATTTTTTGAGTTTAAAACCTGTGGCAGGTCAAAAAGGGGTATGTCTTGCTGATGGTAGTTCTTCCCCAATTGTAGGGCAGGGAAACATGTCTATTACCCCTACTCTTCAATTGTCACATGTTCTTCATGCTCCTTCGTTTCCACAGAATTTATTATCAGTCAGTCGAATGACAAAAGAGTTGAATTGTAGAGTGATTTTTGATCCTATGGGATGCACCTTTCAGGACTTGTTGACGGGGAGAAGGATTGGTGGTGGCTATGAGGAAGGTGGTCTGTATTACCTACACCAACCAGAAGTTTCGGCCTATTCTGCTGTTACATCATCCTCAAGTCCTCTATTGTGGCATCATCGTTTGGGTCAACTTCCAGTGACAAAACTTTGTCGTGTCATCCCTCATGTACCTTCTTCAGTTTCTTTTCAGTGTGAAACATGTCAATTAGGAAAACATTGCCGAAGCTCTTTTCCTTCCAGTCAGAGTCCATCAAGTCAAGGATTGTTTGATCTTCTTCATGTAGATGTGTGGGGTCCGAGTAGGATTCCGAATAGGTCTCAGTGTCGTTATTATCTAGTTATTGTTGATGACTTCTCGAGACTATCGTGGGTGTTCGTGTTAAAAGATCGGTCTCAAGGTCCTATCATTCTTAAATCTTTAATTGCAGAGATAAAAACTCAATTTGACATATGTGTTAAAACTGTTCGCACTGATAATGCTCTTGAGTTCAAATCCAAAGACTTACTTCAATTCTATTCTGTTAATGGGATTCAACCTCAATTTACATGTCCCCATACCTCCCAGCAAAATGGGGTGGCTGAGAGGAAACATAGACAAATCCTTAATGTTGCTCGGTGCCTTATGATTCAATCCAATATGCCTGCTACATACTAGGGCGATGCGGTTTTGACAGTCGGGTTTCTTATAAATCGCATGCCGTCAAGTTCTGTAGAAGACCAGATCCCAATTCAAATTCTCCGTCCAGAGACTCCTCTCTTTCCTATTCCCCCTAAAGTTTTTGGATGTATGTGTTTTGTGCATAAGCTGGGTCCTGATCGAGATAAACTTGCTGCGCAGTCTATTAAATGTGTTTTCTTTGGGTATCCTAAGAATCAAAAAGGATATCGTTGCTATGATCCTATATCTCATAAAGAGTATGTCAGTGCGAACGTTACCTTCTTTGAGTCTATTCCTTATTTTTCGAGTACTACTCCAAGGTTACAAGAGAGTCAGGGTGATGTTTTTCCTCTGTCAATTCCCCCTTTTCCTTTAGAGTCGTTCACTCAAAAGCCTGTGGCTCCATCCTCTGGGGAGTCTCGATACAGAAACCCTCCTATAGTGTATACTCACAGGTTACCACCTACCTCCATGCCCCCATTATCTCCTTCTCCTGAGGCAAGTAACTCTGAGGATCCTGAAATTTCTGCTATTGATGAGGATCGTCCTATTGCTCTGCGAAAAGGGAAAAGACAGTGCACCCTTCATCCCATTTCTCAGTTTGTTTCTGAAGTTAATCTTGGGGCTTCTATGAAGAAGTTTATCTCGGCTTTGTCTGCCTCCTCTGTTCCGCTTCATCACAGTCAGGCTCTATTCGACCCCAAATGGATGCAGGCTATGAAGGATGAGATGGATGCCCTATGTTCTAGGGGCACTTGGGATTTGGTGGCTCCTCCAACTGATGCATATATTGTTGGCTGCAAATGGGTATATACCATTAAATATAATTCGGATGGGTCAATTGAACGGTACAAAGCCCGGTTGGTTGCAAAAGGTTATACTCAGACTTATGGTGTTGACTTTTTTGAAACTTTCTCCCCAGTTGCTCGTCTTGGCACTATTCGTCTTGTTCTTTCTGTTGTTGTGCACCATGGATGGCCCTTGTTTCAGTTGGATGTCAAGAACGCCTTTTTGTATGGGGATTTGCAGGAAACGGTCTACATGCAACAACCCCCAAGCTTTGAGGTTCAGGGGGAGTGTAAGAAGGTGTGCAAGTTGAAGAAGGCTATTTATGGCCTGAAGCAGAGTCCAAGGGCATGGTTTCACAAATTATTTGAGGTAATGTCGAGTTTTGGCTTTGTCAGGTCAGCCTCAGATCACTCCTTGTTTATCAAGAAAAACAATGTTGGAATAGTGGTTATGGTGGTATATGTCGATGACATCATATTAACAGGGAGCAATGCCCAAGATATTTCTGCCACAAAAGATCATCTTCAGAAACACTTTGTTACTAAAGATCTTGGTCACCTTCGATATTTTCTGGGTATCGAAGTTGCAAGAAACAAAGAGGGCTTAGTGTTGTCTCAAAGAAAGTATGTGTTGGACTTATTAAAAGAGACTGGAATGCTAGGAGCCAAGCCAGCTAATATTCCAATGGATCCCAAAACTCACATGTTCGATGAGAAGTCTGAGTATGTGGACAGTGCCAGCTTTAGATCCTTGGTGGGTAAGTTGCTATATGTGACTGTTACTAGACCTGACATTTCATTAGCTGTGAGTAAAATCAGTCAGTTCATGGACAAACCTACAAAAGTTCACTGGGATGCAGCTATGATGGTTCTCCGGTACTTAAAGGCATCTCCTGTTAAAGGTCTGTTGTTTAAACGAAATCCATCTTTGGACGTTGTTGCTTACACTGACGCAGATTATGCAGGATCTGTTGAAGATAGGAAGTCAACATCTGGATTTTGTGTGTTTGTGGGAGGAAATCTTGTTACCTGGAGGAGTAAGAAACAAACCGTTGTAGCCAGGTCAAGTGCTGAATCTGAATACCGAGCAATGGCCCAGACTGCAGCTGAGATTATGTGGGTAAAATCAATCTTGACCGAGCTTCAGGAGAAAGTATCCCTGCCTATGTTGATGATGTGTGACAATAGAGCGGCTACATATATTGCCAACAATCCAGTGTTTCATGAAAGAACTAAACATATTGAAGTTGACTGTCACTATGTTCGCGACTTGGTTCAGGCTGGGTATATCTGCACCGATCATGTATCTTTCGAAGATCAAGTAGCTGATGTTTTTACCAAAGCCCTGGCAAGACCAAATTTCTCAAAGTGTTGTGACAAGCTAAGCATGATTGATATCTATGCTCCAGCTTGAGGGGGAGTGTTGAGACTAAGATGTTTTTAGTAAATAAGTTTTTCTAAACTAGAGGTTATTTGAAACTTATTCTTTAATGAGGGACCTGGGTGTAATTTTGCTCTTTGGACTATCTCTATTTAATATAGAGATTAGCCCTAATTGAATGTACGGGTTCTCCTTTTCCTTTGTGCAGCCATCTCTCTCTCTCTCTCTCTCTCTCTCTCTCTCTCTCTCTCTCTCTCTCTCTCGATCTGAGTGGTAGGTACATCTTCAACAGATGGAGATGATAGGAAAGGATATGAATGCTTTGAACCTCACCGAGGACATGGCATTGGATAGAAATGATTGGAGGAGAAGGATTCACGTGGAAGACCCAGAATGATTTTCTTTTTTTGTTCATATCGCCGACCCCAATTGTTTTGGGATGAAGGCGTAGTTGTTGTTGTTGCATTGTTCATTTATCCAGTTACGGAACCATTCCTAAAATCTAATGTCCAAGCCAACCAAACCCTCAAAACACAAGAAACCAAAACCACCACCTCGACAAGCAGTGTGCAAAGTTCGTGAACAACTAAACAGTGTAGGATCACTCAGCCTCCTTAGAACCTAAAAATTATTCAAGTAAAGGGATCAGACAACCCGAGTGTGAGCAAGCAATAACATACTTGCATAATATACGATATCAAAACACATTCAAACACAACCTCATATATCAATCATGTAACACATATCTTAGCATGCATTAACATAAAAAATCATGCTAACAATTAAAATAACAAATCAGTTATATGCACATACATTCATGCTAAGTTTTTCATCAACACAATAAATTATACATATGCATGAACATGTCCAATATGCATGAACTTACCATTTCAGTGAAATGAATCTTCCATGCAAAAATAATTTCTTATCTTTACTTATTATTTTCTTGCTTAAATGATGCATCATGTTGTATCTATATGCAATTCAAAATCTTGTTTCTCTTGCCAATATCTGTCTGTGGGTACAGCACAGACTCTCTCAGATGGAGGTACGGCCCAGGTTTTTATTTTCAAACAATTGTGTCTTATCAACCTGTGTGACCCCCCAACTGTGCATACTCCGGAGACGGAATATAATTTTATTGAGAGAGTTTTCAACTCCTGCAGTCCCGATATATCAGATTTTCCTCATGAGTCTTACATACCACATTGCGGACAAATCATGGTAGTTCCCCCGGTTACTGGTCCTCGAAATGGGAGATAAAAGCAACCTTCCATGCTAAGCCAAATATCCCACAAAAACATCTACTATACTTACTCTCTCAATAAGCCTTAAGAGAATTAATTTTATTTTGATTTTTTAATTAACTCTCTTGTTAATCGTGCCAATGAAAACATGAAACCATATTCAGGGTTCAAATACAACAATATTCATGGCACTCAATCCATGCTTTTGATTAGTCGCTACCACAAAATCAATACAATAATGATATCACTATGCATTTACACAGTCAAGGTAGACTAATCATTGATATTTATGCATACTCAATTCAATCAATAATGACATGCATTCATTTAACATGCATATCAGTCGAATATCTCATTCAAGCATCAACAAATATGATGCGAAAAGTAAAATACAACCTTGCATCAACACATGCCATAATGTGGAGTTCGGATCCATGTTAACCCAATTTTGGAAAACCCATAAAAAATCACAAGAACCGAATTTGACTCTCAAAATTTTACTGGAATTGTCTCATCATCTTAAGAATACAATGCAAAAAACAGAATTGCAAAATTTGTTGTAATAAAATCAAGAAAATTTTGGGACTGAACCCTGTTCAGAAAAAATATTAGACAGATTATGTTAACTGTAGAAATTTAATCCAGCTTGAAGAATTTTTCAAGATTTACAAAAAAATCTTTTAACAAAATTTTTTTTTACAGAATCTTGTTATACATGTTACCTTTTACCCAGATTTTTCATAATTTATTTTGATTAAGGTTTTAGAACTTTCAAAATCTTTGGTCGGAACAGTCCTGCTGACAGGGCAGAAAAATTGTACTATGTTGCAATGGACGTTTCGGCCTCAAAACTGAACCAAATGGGACGAAACAAGATTCTAAATTCAAGTCTCGGATGTGTAGAACACTCCAGTATTTTTATTTTTCTTTATTGACCTCATTTTCATAGAAATATCGATCTTTTTCTTAAACTGGTGAGAACAAAAAACGAGAACAGAATAACCAAGATCCAAACTCATACAAGATCTATTAAGCAAGAACAAGAATCATGGTAAAACTCATGCCATCAAGATTTTTAGATGCTCTAAACACATTTACAATATCATGCAACACATCTTTGATCATATTTATGCTAATCTTGTTAAAACATTAACATCCATAATCCAAAAAAATCAGAAAACCTTCATAGAATATCTCAAATACAATTTTATCTATGCAAGAATCACAAAGAACATAAAAACGATATAGAATCATGGATTATTTATAAAATAACATGTTTAATCATGTTATACATGTCCTAATCTACCATATATGATCAAATTAATTTCTTTATCATAAAACATCAAAACCCTAAAACGTTTTTGGCAAAAACCTTCTTCAAAATGATTTTCGCATATTTTTGGCCAAGATCTATGCAAGAGACATATTTACAACATCAAGATCTATGAAAAAACACTCAAAAACATGCTTATAGATTCATTATTCATGTTAAATAATCAAATAAAATACAGATCTATCTATTCACACGATTTTTGCTTTTTAGGGTTTCGAAACTAGTCTTTTCCAAATCGTTTTCTCAAAACCAATCTTCCAAAACACTGTTTTGGGTTTTCGAAAATCCTTTTCACGTAGATCTAATAGCCATAGATGTTCTAGGCATAGATTACATGAAGATCCAAGCCCTGGATCAAAAAAAAGGTATGCTAATGCATCCCGAAATCGAACATCATAAAAGTAGAGATTCCCAACCGAAAACGTGCTTCCTGCAACGACACCGTCACTTTTTCTCCACTCGTACCTTGTTTCGGACTGGATTAGACCTTCACCAGGGTGGTTGCAGAAATGGAGATCTGGACTTTTCTAATAGTTTGGAGGAAGGAGATGTGAGGAAGAAGGGAAAAGGTAACTCTCTCTTCGCTCTTTTTTTTCTCACCTTTTTTTTTATTTATTTAATTAGGTCTAGAAGCGGTTGACGCGCCTCTAGAGTCCTTAGGTGGATAGGTCTCTCAAAAAGTCCAAATCATTTGGACTTGCACCCTCCTTTATCTTCTATTAACTAAAAACACTAATTTCATACTTTCTTTCTTTCTTTATCTCTTTGTTTGTTTGTTTTTGTTATATATATTTTTTTGTATTTATCCTCCTTCCAAGTGGCGTGACCTTATGTGGGGTCCATATTGGATGTCCATCTCATGAGACTCCAAATCCATAATTATATTAATTTTATTTTTTATTAAAATTCATTATTTATCCATAATTGGATATTTATTTGATTTTCTTACTGGATTTTAAATCCAATTAAGATTCGATCCAATAAGAGTAAACCATATCATATCCAATATCCATTTATTTTAATTAGTAAAACCCACATCCTAATGAGGGTCCAAATCCATCTTAAATTTTTATCAAATAAATTTAAATTCCTACATATTATTAAATTCTCATTTCATGCCTAATTAAATTCAATATTAAATTTCATTTCAACTATTGACTCAATTCAATTTGTAATTTCAATCTCAAGTTGGAAATTAGATAAATTCTTAATTTCATCAATATAATATATAAATAATGATTTAATAGTTCTCAAAAAATTGCAAGTGTTACAAACACAAATACACATTTGTGCTAATCAGATTCATGTACATGATCAGCTTCATGTACAAGAATCAACTAAGCAGAATTATCAAAGTATGCTGATCAGATTCATGTACATGATCAGCTTCATGTACATGAATCGGCAAATCAGAAACACACAAGTGCTGATCAGATTCATGTACATGATCAGTTTCATGTACACGATCAACTTATACACGAGTCAGCCAACAAAAATATATATATATATGCTAGTCAGATTCATGTACATGATCAGCTTCATGTACATGAATCGGCTGATAGAAAAAAAAAACATGTAGAAGCATCAGGTTTAAACACATGGTCAACTAGCTGGAATATGCATATCAGATTTGAATAAAGGAATTGGTAACTGACCTATACATGTATGATTCACAACATAAACATAAGTCAGCTGTCATATATGTTAGATTCATAACATGAATCTTCTAACATATATATCAGATTCAAACATGAATCAACTGATATATATATACCAAATTCACTAGCATGAATCAGCTGGTATATATATATATATATAAAGGTTCAAGACATGAAATTATATGTATATCCAACTCATTCATAACAGACAGACAAGAAAAATAAACATATCTAATCCATGCTCACAAAAATCAGCAAATAGGGAAAATTCATCAATGAGATTCAAAAACATAAAATCAGCAACTGTATGTGATCAGATTCATGCTCATGGATCGACAAGCAGAAAATTAATTGCATATTTATATGATGCATGCTAATGAAATCGACAAATCAGATGTGATTAGATTCATGCTCATAAAATCGACCACCGAAAAGAAACACCTATTTCAGATGCATGAACTTAAAATCAGTAAGACTGAAATACATATATATTTTCTAATGCATGAGCATGAAATCAGCAAATTTGAAATATATATATATATATATATTTATATATATATATATATATATATATTTTATGCATGAGCATGAAAATCGGCAAAACTGAAATATATATATATATATATTGGATGCATGAGCATGAAATCGGCAAATCTGAAATATATGTATATATATTTATTTATTTATAACAAATTTCCACCCTTTTTTTCCTCTATAAACCCATACTTGAATCGATTTATACAATTCCTTTCCAATGTGGATTCAGAGATAAACTTGTACCTTGATTCGAAGTTACGAAAAAGACTAAAGGATGAAAAATCGCTGGATGTTTTTTTTCTTCTTTTCTCTCTCTCTCTCTCTCTCTCTCTCTCTCTCTCTCTCTCTCTCTCTCTCTCTCTCTCTATATATATATATATATATATATATATATATAGAAGTCGAATTCTAGAGAGAAAGGGTTTTATGCCCTTTTTATCCCTTCTAGATTTTTATTTTATTTTATTATTAGTTTTTTTATCCTTGGAATATTCTAGGGGGGGACACCCCTTTCTAGGTGGTACTTATGGGGTAGAGTTCTATCCAAGGTAGAACTCTGCCTCATCCTTAGTCTTAATTTTAAAGCGGTTGTTTTTAAAATTTAAAATTTATTTTTGTTTTAAAATTGACACGGATGGATTATAGATCAAGATTGGATCAATGATCCAAATTCATATTTAATCCAATTGGATCTCAACCTGAATCGAATCTTAGTCAATATGGATCCTCGACTCGGTCCAGATCCAAATTAACATGGGCTCAACAGCGCTGGTCTAGTCTGATCCAAACCAGAAAAGACTAAAAATAGAGATCGATCATTTTTTTAAAACGCATTTTTCAGGCCAACCGTTATCCAATTTCGAGAAAACAGATCTCCTACAAGATCTACATTCCAAGGCGGATCTAATGATGGTCTTAGCTTAATTTTGCTTGAATTTAACTTGAATTTCGCTCGAATTTTAAAAACAATAAATTTCACAGATTTTACTTAACACAATTAGATCTTATTTGTGGGCTCTGGACCAAGTCCAGACCCAGCTGTCGTCACCTCATATATAATTATTTTCTACGATTTTGATTAAATTAAATATGAATATTTATTTTAAAATTTTCATTTTTAGGCTTAAAAATCATGAAAAATTATGAGATATTACAGATCTAGGAGGGAACCATACTGCATTATTAATAAAAAAAATGAGTAAGTTATCATAAGTAGAGGATACAGATGATGTTCCTGCAAGTAATCTTTAGCTACCTATTTTAACTAAATAACAAACTAGACAAACATCAATCATCCAATAATGATGTTGATGCATTTGTGGGCCTTGGGTTCGGACATGGGACGAGTCAAAAACTTCAATGGGCTAACTAGGGTAGACAGGGTGGTTGGGTTCTGACAGGTTTCGTGAGAAAATCCAGTTCTCCCAAATGGTGCAACAAAAAAATCCAAAATTTTGGAAGTTGGTTCCCGACACCCTAAGGTAAGCTCAATACAAATTTCAGGTTCAGAGGACATGGGAACAGGGAGTTACAGATTTTTTAAGTGGCAGAAATTTCCAGGCCTGTGTAGGAACAAGCTGGTTTTGGTTCAGGCAATCTCCACTAAAAAAATTAGTTCTCTGCATTGGAGACTCAAATAACCATGAACATTAGAGGGTTGATTAAAGACACTATGAAGTACCTTAGATCCAAAATTCAGGTCCACTCTTCACGGATTGGTCTAGGGAATTTTTTGAAGTCTGACAGGTTTTTTGGGACTGCAGAATTTAGGTAAAGCTTAATTAGGTTTCGGTGGGTTCAATCTCAGATGGGTGATAAGGGAAAGTGATGTGGACATATTCAGACCTCCGGGACTAAGTGGGGGACTTCCAAAAGGGGTTGAACATGTTGAATGAGGTCTACTTCACCAGGGGAGGCTTGGGACAGTAGGAAGTTAGGAACACATTGGTTCTTCGAACTGGGTAGTGTGTAAACCCGACTAAACCTTAGGCAGCACCCGTAGACCCAATGGAGGTTCTCACGTCCTATGGGGAGGTCTGGTAACCAAAGAGAAAGAGAGGTATAGAGGGAGAAGGAGAGAGAGAGACGTGAGCTACGAGACAGAAAGAAAGAGAGAGCGGGGTGAGAATTAGATAGAGAAAGATGTGAAATAGAGAGAGAGAGAGAGCAATGGCCAAATTTTATATCCTTCAAGAAGGAGGTACAAGGCCTTTATATAGGCATAGAGGGCCGTCATTAAACCCTTACATAAGTCACAAGAACCCTTTTACTCTCCTAATTTTGGTTAAACCTCCTCGGACTTCAAATTGACTTTGCTATTTCTGGAATCCTGACCTCCAGAAATAGCCAAGCCCCTTCTTCCATTCTTAGCACCCTCATAACCCACCCTTTAAGAGGGGTTCATGCTCCTCTAGCATGGTCCAAAAATAGGGGTGTCCCTTGAGTGGGCCCAACCAAGCCCAATTGACCTAGCTTACTAGGTCCCTAGACTTGGGTCTACCCGATTCGTATCAGATGTACTTGAATATTTCTAAACAAGAATGAAGCTTTCAACTGAGTAGAAAGCAAATGCTTCAAGCAATACATGAAAACATATGATCATGAGACAAAATAAACAAGTTGGAAACAAATGCACAACTGCTTCTACTCACCAACATCCACTTGCATCGCAAAGCTACATCTCTAACTGTCTTATCTTTCAAATAAATAGCAATTTTGGCATAACGGACAATACTTGATTCAAAGGCATACCTGTATACCAAAACATGCATATCAGCAAAGTACAGTTGAACATTACAAGAGATGCAAATGGCTAACTTAAAAGGATAAAGAGATGGTGAACATTGATTATGATTAAGGCATTAAAGTAAACAAATTGCCACCTCTAGTCCATACTATATGCATGATGTCATCAGACAGTCAGAGAAATAAATTAATCTGCTAGATGAAATCAAACATTTTCTAGCCAAAGAATTTGTGTGAAATTTATCAGTTACAAAGTTTGGCTCCTTTTGCAGAAATGTGTAGTAAAAATGCCATCATGCTGACCCACTACCATTTCTAATCACCAAAAAAAAATGAATGGAATGACATAGAAGAGATTTCATTAATGAATGTGATACCACTGCAATCGCGCACAAGTGATATCTTCTACTGTAATAAATATATACTTTAAAAAGGGTAGAATAAGGTGGCTGGAGAACAGTTAGCCTCAAACTATCTTAACCAAGGAATCTCTGGTATGAATTCCATTGTGGGCAACGCCTAGCTTGACTTAGGTGACACTATTCCAAGCTAATCAACAGAATAAATTTCACAATTTTCAAATCTTTATAATGCATTTCCTGATAAATGATAAAAATTAAAATCATATGAAATCAATTAGACTAGGAACATAATGGGGGAACCCATAACATGAACTATATGAGGAAAAAAATATCCAACCACGGCATGAAGAAAGAAAATGCAGCCATAAATTGCTCTCTTGAGCACTCCAAATCTTGCAGTAAAGAATAACAATAGGTAAACAGAATTATACATGAATATCGTTGCTGCCAACATGAAAATTCTATACAACCAGATAAGAATATTTAATTGACAGTACACCTAAGATTGCTGTTGTCTTTCTGAAATAAATCCATCAAAAATTCTCCATGAAAATTCATAAGGGGAAGGTGATCATATATGGAAACTCCATTATACTTGACATCTAATTACTCACTCATTGTATAATTTTGCCAATATTCCTATGAAGCGAACAAAAAGGACAAAACTACAATTGAAGATATGTCATCCAAATCTTCACAATTGCCTGCTATGGAGCTTTTGAAAAAAACCAGTGCCTAGAAGTTACGACTCAAGGAAGTGCTACAGATTGTCCTCCAATTAATGAACAAAGGAACCATTCAACCAAAATCAGAGAAACATAACCTAAAGGCCTGTTTGGTTGTAAATCTTGAAAATTAAATCAGGTTTTGTACTTTTCAGATTTTTAAAATTTCAGGTTTTTTATAAGTGTAATGTTTGGATACACTTGAAAATTTGGAAAAAATATCCAGATTTCAATACTCTCTCTCTCTCTCTCTCTCTCTCTCTCTCTCTCTCTCTCTCTCTCTCTCTCTCTCTCTCTCTCTCTCTCTCTCACACACACACACACACACCTGGTTCCAAACCTATTTATTTAGCGGATTGCAATCCGGGTCTGGCTGACCCTGACACTGTTTGCTCTAAATCAGATGTGTCTATAAACGGACATTATATACACTATTTCTGTCAATCATGTTTGCCCTGATTATCTTTGGTAAGACTGGATTTGGAGTCTGGGCAAAGACCCAACCCGCTTGCACCCCTGCCCAACCCAGCTTTGACTTGACACATGCATCACAGTTAGGGATGGCAGTGGACCGGGGGAAAGCGGGCCCCCGCCCCGCCTCGCCCCGTTTGGACCGGGGATGAAGGGTATGAAACGGGGATGGAGGCGGGGACGAAGGTTAAAATCCATCCATGTCCGAGGGTGGAGGCGGGGATGGACGTGCACTTTTCCCCGCCCCGCCCCCTCCCCACCACGATCCCCGCCCCGACCACTTTTCCCCGCAATATCCCCGCCCCGCCCCGCCTCATCCCCGTTTGAACCGGGGATGGAGGACATGAGGCGGGGATGGAGGATAAAATCCATTCCCCGCCGGGGATGGGGGCGGGGGTGGAGACCTTGTCCCCCGCCCCGCCCCACTGCCATCCCTAATCACAGCAAGGCGCATGTGAGGGGAGCTACTAAACTTAAAAAAGAGGGAGAGAGAGAGAGAGAATGGCTCCAAACATTGGTGGGATATGCGAAGAAGAGGGCACATTCTCGGGCCTTCTTCTTTATGGTGATGTGGTGGGTTTCTTTGGAAGAAGAGAAGCACGAGGAGGGAGGACATCATCGCGCTCTACGTGTTTGTTTTCAGGTCTCTAAGTGAAAAACACCGATGGACATTGTGGGGAAGGAGTCTGAGTGGGGCAGAATCGACAGCGAAGATCTCTGCCGTGAACGACGAGGAGGAGGAGCAGGTGGAGAACGAGGGAAAGGGTCTGATGAAGGAATCAACAATGTTGATAGTCCCGATGAAAAGCGGATGGGCTTGCCTCCCTCTTTTCGCCCCCTTCTATAGTCTGAGAGAGAGAGAGAGGCATAAGGAAGGGGGGAGCGTATGGGTGCCTTGCCCATGTTTTTGGATAAAACATAACCCAAGTTTTTTTCCCAGTTTCAATTAATCCAAGTATTCACTGGATTAAAAGATTTCTATTTTTTTAAATTTGATTTTCAAATATCTTATTTTGCTAACCAAACAATAAACAATTACATCCGACTTTTTTTTCTAGCATCTTATATATCCGGATAAATGGTGCAACCCAAACAGGGTCTAAGGTAAAAGAAAATAAGAAAGTTGACATCAAGATTCTCTAAATACTTAAATAACAAAAAATACTGGCAGAGCCAAAATTTACATAACCTTTAATTGCAAAGTAATCCTAAAAAACCATCATTGTAATTGGTAAAGGTGTATACAGGCCCATGGTGTCATGATCCATGAATAGGACATATTTGCACAAAAAGTGGAAATTTTCTACATTAGAGTTAAGGGCTTGACTAATTAATGGTTTATGATTTCTCTTTGGATTCATTAAAATTTAAGTGTTTACTTGATGCAAATCCTTCTCCTTTTTGTCCTTACACTCCTGTTTCAACTTCTAAAAATGCATATCCATTCCTATTATGAAGTGTACTGCTTTGTGTCAGAGCTGTCAAAATTCATTGGCAAGCTACAATTGCAGGCGAATCTGAGAAACAATCTTCTAGAGAGAAGAGAATAACATTTCATCTTGATCTTGTTTTCTTGAAGTTCTGTTACAATTAGAGGTATACAACTTTGAAGACATATTTAGAAGGTGAGAAACAAATTCATTTTCATATGAAACTAAACACTTTCTCATGTAACACCACTCCAGACATTAGATCAATTTTCCAAAGCCAATGGGAAAATAATATCGGCCAAAAAGGATTTCCATAGAGTTTGAAGTCTCTCCTCTTCAACCACTTCCCCACTGAACCAGTTTTAGGAATGAAAACAAGTTGGATATAGATATTACCATCAAATCTATATCATAGTCACAAATATCGGTATTGGCTATATCTTGGCGGGGCTATTTCTCGCGATATTATAAGTTTGGTGATAAATCTCGGAAAAATCTTGGGGCTTAAAAAAATAAAAAATATATAAAAATAACAAAAATAAGTAAGAACATATCATGTTTAGATAATTAAATACATATATAATGAAAGAAATAAGTAAAAAATGCAAAATAAAGAAGAAAAACACATTTAAGATATAGAAAATAAATAAAAACAGTAACAATAGTCGATAATATTGTTATATTATCACGATGTTATTAAAATATCGCAATATTTTACCTATAATATTGTTTGTTGAAAATACAGCGATAATATTGCGATATTTTGAAATATCGCCGATATCTATGACTATGATCTATATGAATTGGAATTCTGACTTTGTATCAGACTGAATGTAGTTCATCAATATCCATTTGGGATTGATTATTTATTTGGATTTAGATTTAATCCTAGACTGTCACCAAAAAATCATATAACAAACACACAAATTTGGATCCAGGTCAAATCTGACTTTCCATAAACACAAAAACTCAGATCATGCATCTTTTATAAAATGCCAAAACATAGTCACCAATATGGGACTTGGTCATTTCTTAGAAATCCTTTAGGAGATTTTAAGATGTGGTCTTTCTCGGAAAATCCCAGCATTTAAAAATAAAAACATATAAAAATAATACAAAAGAAAATAATAGGCTTTAGCAGTGCCATTCTTACAAATATATAAAGAAAAGTTTAAAGTTTTTCATAACATAAAATATAAAAAAAATTAAATTTAAGGAATTTTAGAATTTATATCTTGATATTATTGCCATATGGACACGATATTTAGGTTATGGTGATATTTTCACATTTTTATCAGCTGTTACAAAAGAAAAAGAAAATATCATGATACTTTCAGAATATAGATGAAATCGGTGACTATCTGCAAAGCACGCTATGATCACTCTCATATGTTGAAATGAATGCCTTTTCCAACTTTAGTCTAATTGTAATTCCACAATCAAACTCCATGCCCTTTGTTTCAATTTTCACTTGAAACTAACAAATAGGAATGCCATTGATCATGTCTTTCCTGTTGGGGTCAGACTCATCCAGGATCACTAGGGTCTCGAGTTGAGCAGACCTATTCTGGATCCACACCCACTGAAAAGGGTCTAGATCGGCTTCAGCAGGATTCTGATCCATTGAAGGACAGAGTTTGGGCAGGGTCGTCAGGTGGTGATAGGTCACAGGTTAGGTTTCTAATAGAGCAGGTTCGGGTAGTAGATATGAAGCCTAATGGTATCTGGCCACAATTAGGGTCAGGTGATGAGTCTGGGATCCACACCTTAGTGGAATCGTCAATGGATTGGATTGGAAGGAATTAAAAATTGTCGGTGGAGAGGCTTGGGTCTCATGATAGTTGGCCAAAGGTCAGGTATGGATCAGATTAAAGAGAAATCAGTTTGGGTCTCAGTTGGAGATCAAAATCATGGGTGTGGGTCATAGATTGGGATTTGGGCTGATAAGGGAATAGCGACGGACAGGTCCAGATTTAGACTAAGCCGTTAAGGTCATGTAGGAATACAGAGGTGATTGTTTGAGGTTTATGGACTTGGTGATCAGGTTAGGATCAAGCTAGTGTAGACAGGTCAGTACAGGTTCCAAGTTGGGAAAGTGATTAAGTGTTGCATTGGACAGGAATGCTAAGGTTGGCGGGATCTGCTGGGTATGAAAAACGGGAATGGGTCACCAGTAGGAAAGTTGGGAGACTCAGGAAAATTCAGGTTTTGACAGCGATCCTAGTCCTGATGGTTGTTTTGGTGAAGACAATAGCAGACTTGAATTGAGGTGGGCTGCTAGGCAGTTGGCTAGGTTTATGATACTGTGGGTTTGGGTTAGATAACTAAGGCTGAGTCTGCTAATGAATTTGGGTGCATAGGACTATAAAATGGCTTGGGTGAGGCAGGGAAGAGAGGGATGAGTATAAGAGAGATCGAGTGGCTGGTAGTCGGTCGAAGATCCTAACGAGCACACCGCCATACAATCAGATTCTCATGCACACGCTCACACTTGGGTCTTGAATGTGCACCCACTTGAGAGAGCACTAGGCCTTATAGATCCACCAAGCACCTTCATGACAGCACACACACAACCACACACAGCCGATTTGAGGTGACTTGACCTCCTCAAGGAAAAACATTAATAGATTAAGAAACTCAGGATAACTACAAATGGCCCCATGAGGAGTTTATGTAGTGATGTCTCCCTCTAATTCTAGCCCCTCTCATAGACATTCACAATTCCCCAAGAGACATTACCTTCCCCAAGCACACCAACTTCCATTTTAAGCTTATTCCTTATCCAAGGGAAACCGACCTTATCCTCCATGCAACATGCATGATACAACCCTTATTTTCAATGCGTACCGGTGCTATAACCTACACAGCCAATCATAATGACCGATTATGAGGTCACTTGGGTATGGATTTTCAGGTCATTTGATCTGGCCCAACTTCCTTGCCAACACATAGTAGTCTGAGCTGGAATTGGACATTGACCAGGTTTGTTATACCATTGTTGGTGTCTGTTAATGTACATGCAGTATATACTATGTATTTTGAATGTGTGTGTGTGTATATATATATATATATATATATATATATATATATATATATATATATATATATATATATATATATATATATATATATATATATATATATATAATTTGGTAACACATGTAATAAGTAAATTCCCATCAAGGGCAGTTTTGTCTCTTTACATTTTGTAATAGGGTCTGCCCATAAAGGGCAGATTTGTAAAATATCTTCTTTTACTTTTTAGTTTTTTTATTGTTTTCAAAATATAGCTGTTGGGCTAGCCCAACGACTAGTTGGACTAACTGTCACCTCTCTTGTATGCTCTAAAATTGAGGATCTCCCCTATTGTATAGCTAATGCTTTCTCAAGCATTTTACCATTTAATAATATTTATATTTTTTATGTTGTGGCCTTATAGTGGCTTGTGTTTCTGAGATTCCTTGTGGACTTGTATTTTGCCCATAAGTAGCACTTTGTATTTGTGTACTTTTGTGCTCTTGTAGCCCTTAGAGGCACTCTTTTATATTCAATCTTGTTTTGTTACATGGTATCAAAGCCCTTAAAGGCACTCTTGGCGCATTAATTTGACTATTACCTGACCTCATATTGCTCATGCAGTTCATACTGCAAACCAGTTTCAACATTTTTCTACCACAGTTCACATGAGTATTGTGACAAGAATAGTTAGATAATTACGGAATTCTACTTTTAGGGGTCTTTTATTGTCTTATTCTTCCTTTTTTTGAGTTAATTGTTTATTCTTACTCAGATTAGAAAGGAAATCCAAATAATAGATGCTCTCAACTACTGGTTTTTGTGTCTTTTTAGGTTACTCAAATGTTTTGGAAGTGCACAATACAACAGGTGTCGTTATCATCTATTGAAGTCGAGTACCGTGCAATGGCTACTACAACATTAGAGATCGTTTGGCTGCAAAGATTGCTGATGTAATATCTCGTAAATTTTTCCTATATTTTTAAGTTCGAAAATGCAATTTTTAATAATTATATTTAATGTCTAAAATTGAAAATAATAAATTATTATATATGGGCTGACGTCAATATGGGTCTGGACATGGTCCAGGGCCCATTGACAAGATCCATATATGAAATGTAACACCTGCGAATTTTATTCATTTTAACTTTTAAATTCGAGCAAAATTCAAGAGTTTAAGTTGAACTAGGACTCTAGTTAGATCCGTCATGAGCCATATATCTCGTACGAGATCCGATTTGGCGATTTTGGATATGGATTGGTTCAAAAAATGTGTTTTTCAAATTAGACCGGCCTCTATTTTGGGTTTTTTTTACTTGAATCGGAGTCGATCGGCCTATATATATATATATAGTTTGGCGTCAATATGGATTTGGACATGGTCCAAGAGCCGTATATCTGGTAAGAGATCCAATTTGGCGATTTTGGAAATGTATTGGTTCAGAAAATGTGTTTTTCAAATTAGACCGGCCTCTATTTTGGGTTTTTTTTCACTTGGATCGGAGTCGATCGGCCTATATATATATATATATATATATATATATATATATATATATATAGGTTGATGTCAATATAGATTAGGACATGGTCCAGGAGGTTTAGGAGGTTTTAGTAGTATTTTAATTCGTTTAGGAATTCTAATTTTTAAAAACACATTTTTAGAAGAGTGGTTTTTAGAATTTTGAAAAATTAAATGGAGTTTTCAGGAAAAAAATGTGTTTGACCTAGATTTAGAAGTATAAAAAGTATTTTTTAGAGAGAGGTTGGCATCATCCCATTGGGAGAAACGCCAGCCTCTTCTCTCCCTCCCCTCTTCTTTTATTCTCCCTCTCTTTTCATTCGATCACCAGTTCTTCCCCGTCTCTTCCCTTCGGCGATCTTGGTTTCATTGTTCTTCTGATCTTTACTATCGCTGGTACTTCTTGTTAAAATATGTAATCTCATATGTAATTATCTCATATGTAATCTTTTTTTTCTTTTCTTTAGTCTAGTTATGTATTTTAGTTAGGATAGAATTAATCTAATTAGGATAACGACTTTTTTAGACTTTTTAGCCACTTTGCTTTTTGACCAAAAGTCAAAAAGCAACTTCATGATTAGGATTTTTTTAGACTTTTTTAACCACTGCTTTTTGACCAAAAGTCAAAAAGCAACTTTATGAGAGAGTTGTTGGACTCCCAACGAGAGAGTTGTTGGACTCCCAACGGCTCTAAATAGAGTTGTTGGAAGCCCAACGACTCCCTCAATGGCCTTTCTTTATCAGCTATAAATATGGGGGCTTTCCCCCTTGTAAGATCATCTTTGGAGTTGGGATTTCTCCCACTTAATGAAATACATTTTTCTTCATTGTGCATACCCTTTTTTTGGGTATTTTGTATGAACCCTAGTGGTTCTTGTGATTGAGCACTATTTGTGAACCTTTATGGTTCTTGTGAGAGACATTTTTGTGAGTATGTTGAGAGTTTTTGCTTGTGGACTTCATCTTCTTACATGGTATGAGAGCCATTGGTGGAAGCGATCAAACTAAGTTCTTTTGGTGTATTGGGAAGCATGTCACTCAAGTTTTTAAAAAGGAAGTAAAGTTTTTTTGAAGTTGTGATCGTGTGAAGGCTTGAAAGCTTGGAAGGATACTTGTATTCACCGTTTGTGGTAGAGTATCATCTTCATTATCCTTTTATTTTCTCGTTCTTCTTCTTATTTTGTTTCTCCCAAAATTGTAAAATGGATGACAATGATAATGTCACCATTAAGCCCATCAAACTCAATGATTTCAATTACGTCACATGGGCTTCAATGATGAAGCATCTTATATGGAAAAAGGAATTATGGGGATTAGTTGATGAAACTGATATGGAACCTACACTAATCCTCACCAAGGATGAATGAGAGAAAGAAATACCTCTCACAAAAGTAGAAAGGGTCAAAGCCATCTCCACTTACGGAAAAAAGTGAAAGGAATGGAGAATGGGACATGCCAAGATTACGTCTTGGCTCATAACAAGTGTTGACATAAAGAAATGTTCAAGCCTTGCAAAGTTTGAACATGCTAACGATGCTTGTGATTACCTTAAGAGAATGTACTCTCTTAAAGATATTGCACACATATGCAATCTTCAAGAGAAAGTTCATAATATGGTGCAAGGGGACAAGAGTATTAGAGAATATTACAATAGCTTTTCCGAGTTATGAGAAGAATTGGCCCTCCTTGAACCAAAGTGGCATTGTCCACAAGACATAGAGCTCCGTCAAAATCAAGTGAATGTGGAGCACTTCTTTCAATTCATTAATGGATTGAGATCGGAGTTTGAATCAACCAAATCCGTTCTTCTTCATCGAGGAAAAGTTTCTTCCATAGAAGATATAATAGAAGAGTTAAGTATAAAAGAAAATAGGCTCAAGAAAAGAATTTCCAAAAGTGATGATGATTCGGTTCTAGCGGTATCTAGACCGAAAAATCATGTTCGTTCATACAAACCTCCACACTTTGGGAGGACAAATGATGAAAAACAAGAAAATGATTTTGAAAGAAGAAAAGTCATTTGCTACTATTGTCGTGAACCGGGACATGTCAAGACTTAGTGTCCAAAATTAAAGAGGCCTTATGAAAAGAAGGTCGTTACAATTGAATCTCCGCAAGAATCAAGTGAGACATCTATTCGGAGCATGTCTCTAACACAATTGGTGGAGGCACTTCAACCACTTCTCAAAGGAGCTTCTTCATCTACCAGGGTCGTTGTCTCTTCCGTCGGCATCTCCGATCCCGGTAAATCTCTTTGGCTTCTTGACTCAGGTGTTTCTTTTCACATGACACCCAACATAAAAATGTTATATCAATGTCATAACTCAAGTGGATCAAGTGTTTTTACTGCAAATGGAACATCTCTTGAGATTAAAGGAATAAAAAATTTTGAAAATACTTCTTAAAACTCAAAAGGTTTTTTTATTCCAAAAATTAGATATATTTCTAAACTTAATCTAAACCTTTTATCTGTTTTTCAATTAACTAACCATGGGTATAATGTTTTTTTCTCCTCTCGTGATTGTCGAGTGCAGTATCACCAGTCAGGGAAGCTGATTAGGGAAGGCCACAGAGAACGAAGCTTATACTACATGGATTTTTTGGAAATACCCAAGAATACACTATATTGTAATGTTCAAAAATTAGACTTGGATCTATGGCACAAAAGATTTGGCCATCCTTATATATCCAAGATTCAGTTTTTTCCAAACATGAAAAAATTTTGTAATTTTAAAACTTTTACATGTGAAAAATGTATTCTTGAAAAATGAGAAGACTACCTTTTCAAGAAAGAACCTTTGTTTCTTCACGACCACTTGAGCTAACACATTTAAATGTTTGGAGACCCGCACCTGTTACATCAAAAGGTAGTTTTATGTATTATATAATTTTTGTAGATGACTTTACACGTCATACTTGGATTTATTTTCTTTAACATAAATCCGAAGTTTTGTCATATTTTCACATATTTCATAATCTGGTCAAAAATCAATTAAAACATATGCACATTATAGAAACAACAAAAACGTTACTCATTATGCATCAGGTACCAAAGATTTTTTGGGCCGAAGCAACATTAATTGTTGTTTATCTTATTAACAGGATGCGCTCTTCCTCTATAAACAACATTTCTCCTACTGAAAAACTTGATAAGAAAACTCCAGATTATTCTAGGTTGAGGGCCTTTGGGTGCAAATGTTTTGTGTTTATAGATAAAAATGATAAACTTTCCCCACGTGCTATTCCCTGTGCCTTTCTAGGATATGCAAGTCATCAAAAAGGTTACAGGTGTTTTGATCCTAAAAATAACAAATTATATGTCTCGAGAAATATATCGTTCGTAGAAAACGAAAGTTTTTTTGAAAATAAAAATCCTACGAAAATAGATGAGTATTCCTTTTTATTGGATTTGGTTTCAAGGATTAATGAAAGCGATATTGATGAAAATCAAGATGATCAAAATGATATGACAGATGCAGAACCAGTTAATAACAATCAAGATTATATTCAATATTCTAGGCGAGGAAATTTAGAAAAATCATGTGCTTTTGAAAAATATACTAAGGAACAAGACCAAATATCAACTAGAAAGTCGTCCAGAGTCTCTAAAGTTCCTGGAAAATTTGTGTCTTATGAATCCTTTTCACCAAAATATCAAGCTTACATTGCCTTGATACACTCTTATGAAGAACCTTCTAGTTATACTACAGCCAAAGAACAACCCGAATGGGTTAAAGCTATGACAATAGAATTAGAAGCCTTAGAAAAGGCAAATACCTAGACCATTCAAGACATTTCACCTAACAAAAAACCTATTGGTTGTCGATGGGTATAGAAAGTTAAAACCAAGAATGACGACACTCTTAAGAGATTTAAAACTCGGTTAGTTGTCAAATGCTATTCCCAAGAATATGGAATAGACTATGAAGAAACCTTTGCCCCAATAGCTAGAATAATCACGGTTAGGATCTTAATAGTTCTTGCTTCTATAAAGAAATGGCATATTTTTCAAATGGATGTTAAAAATGCATTTCTCAATGGAAACCTAGCTGAAGAAGTGTACATGGACCTACCACCTGGTATCAATATTCCTCAAGAGAAAACTTTTCGCTTAAATAAGGCTTTGTACGGACTTAAACAAGCTCCGAAAGCTTGGTATGATAAGTTTGGTCAGGTTATCCTTGATTTTGGTTTTCAATTTTGTCTCACTGGCACAACTTTGTTTGTTAAGAACTCTGATGCAGGTAACATCATCCTCCTTCTCTATGTTGACGACATGATCATCACTGGAAGTGATAAACAAGGAGTTTATAATATTAAAAAAATTCTCAAAACGCACTTTGAAATGAGTGATTTAGGTTTTTTAAAATTTATTCTTGACATAAAAGTTGCATATTCCTCTAGAGGATATTTACTGACTCAATCTAAATTTGCTTTAGATATTGTTGTCAGGTCAGGTATCTCAGATGAAAGACGCGTTGACACTCCCGAAGTTGTAAATGTCAAAATGAAGATTGATGATGGAGAACCGCTTGAAAATCTAACACCTTATAGACAACTTGTCGGGGCGCTATCATATATTTCTATTACAAGACCTGATATTGCACATGTCGTTCACACAGCAAGTCAATTTCAGCATGCTCCAACTTCTGTCCATATGAGAGTTGTTTTACACATTATTAGATATATTAAAAATTCTATCTTTCGATGACTGATTTTGTCTGCTTCTTTCACCTTAGAACTAACTGCTTATACTGATGCAGATTGGAGAGGGGATCCTAATGATCATCACTCAACTACTGGTTTTTGTGCATTTTTAGGTGAATCATTTATTTCATGGAGATGCAATAAGCAACAAAAAGTCTCTCTCTCGTCAACAAAAGCCGAATACAGGGCAATGGCTACAACTACTATGAAAATAGTCTGGTTACGACGCTTGCTTTCTGATATGGGTGTTGAAAGTACAGGAGCTTCAAATCTATGATGTGGCAACAAAAGCTCTATCTATATTGTCAACAATCGGACATTCCACAAACGAACCAAGCATATTGAGATGGATTGTCACCACGTACGAGAGGAATTTTTACATGACACCATTAATCTTTCCTATGTCTCCTCAGAATATCAATTGGCAGATTTCTTCACCAAACCTCTCGCTGCTCCTAGATTTCACTTTCTCTTAAACAAACTTTCGGTTCTCCAACCGTAAGTTTGAGGGAGAGTGTTAAAATATGTAATCTCATATGTAATTATCTCATATGTAATCTTTTTTTTCTTTCCTTTAGTCTAGTTATGTATTTTAGTTAGGATAGAACTAATCTAATTAGGATTAGGATTTTTTTAGACTTTTTAGCCACTTTGCTTTTTGACCAAAAATCAAAAAACAACTTCATCATTAAGATTTTTTTAGACTTTTTTAGCCACTGCTTTTTGACCAAAAGTCAAAAAGCAACTTTATGAGAGAGTTGTTGGACTCCCAACTGCTCTAAATAGAGTCGTTGGAAGCCCAACGACTCCCTCAATGGCCTTTCTTTATTAGCTATAAATATGGGGGCTTTCCCCCTTGTAAGATCATCTTTAGAGTTGGGATTTCTCCCACTTAATGAAATACATTTTTCTCCTCTTTATTGTGCATACCCTTTTTTGGGTATTTTGTATGAATCCTAGTGGTTCTTGTGATTGAGCACTATTTGTGAACCTTTATGGTTCTTGTGAGAGACATTTTTGTGAGTATTTTGAGAGTTTTTGCTTGTGGACTTCATCTTCTTACACTTCTTACCCTGTCGTCGGAGCATGCGTTCAACCACGGGAACGACAACTTCTTTTCTCAACCCCTCCATCGGAAGCGACTGCAAGGTACGTTTCTTCTCCCCCGTTTCTTTATTTATTTCGCATCTAGTTTAAATTGATTTCACATTGCATATAGCATAGGTTATGTTCTCCAGTTTTATTGCAGGTAGAATAGCGTAAAAGTTAATTCAACATCATATAGTTAGCTTTTATTTCGTAGGTCATGCTGTCTTCTTTTATATATATTGTTTGTGCACGTTGTTGCAATATAACTTGCGTAAAAGCCGTCGTTGATAGATCTGATCGTTCTTTGGTATTGACGCTAAACCAAGTCTGACCGGATCCTGATCACGCCTGAACAGGCACAGCAGTTTTCTGTTCGTCTTAAGCGAGTTCTGTGAATCTGTGCATACAAGAAGGAATAATTTTTCTAGCCAGATCCATCACCAAAGCTAATCTGATCTAGCCATTGAAAAATCCAGATTAACGTGATTTTCAGATCACGTTTTTCTTTATATTTTTTCTCAGATCCAGTGTTAATTCGACATGATTAGATTCCTTCAATGACGCTGATTTGCGTGATTCTTAAATCAGCGTAAAGTGTTGATCACACGGATATTTTTTTAGCAGATCAACACTGGAATCCATCTCTACTGTATCACATTCTAGCGTGATCTTAAGATCACGATCTTGGATCAACCCGATCGGCCGGCGCGTCAGCAGTCGTGCGAATCACGTGGTCCAGCGTGATCAACGCTGACCACATTATTCTCAGATCTGCATGTGTTGCTGCAGCGTGTAGTAGATTAGATCTTATTGTTTTCATAGACAATTAGTTAATCAAGTAATTTAACGTCTTTATTAGTACTTTAATATTGCAGCGTTAGTAGTTAAAGTTGTTTCGCTTTTAATTATTTTCAGTCAGTAGCTTAGATCTGATTTTTACATTGCTTCATGTCATTAATTAGGTAGAGTGATCTACGCTTTCTTATAGTTAATTTGTTAAGTTTAGTATTGCATAGTTAATTTGTTAGAGTTTGTTTCAATCTGTTTTGTAGTTAGTTAGAATCTTTTAGTTTGTAACATTGTAGTTAGTTTGTTAAAATTAGTTGAGTTTGTTTCTTGTTATAACTGACATTGGTTTTTAGAAATAGTTTCCTGCTTTTGGTTTGTGTTTTTTTTTTGGATTTTGCATGTTTTGTAGGGTAGTTTTCGTGTGTGAAGGGCCCTCCAAAGATCCCCTTAGGGACGTGCGCCTCAAGAAAGGGACCCTTAAGCCTGAAGATTTAACTGTAGCATCCAAGCGAATAAGAGAGGCTAGATCGCAAGTGAAGGAGACCTTGTCGATTTTACTTTTCTTTATTTTCTATTTTTTTTAGGGCCAGAGGCCCATTTACTTTAAGTTGGGTTGTAATAAGTCCTTTTTATTTATGAGCCCTCCGTAGAGGGTAGAACATTTTATTTTACTTTTCATTTAAGGGCAATAAAGATTGCATTTGTGTGGGGTACAAAAGTTTTTTTTTCGCGTTCCCTCTATTCGACCCGGACCTCACCACTAGTGTGAACCGAAATTTAAAATTTGATACACGGTTTACGCAAGCAAATTTTATTAAAAAATATCTTTTAAAATACTTTCACGAAAAGTTGCATCGAATTTTTGACGTCGTTGCCAAGGAACGACGATTTAAAAACTGAGTACCCACTTTATTGCATTTCTCGCGTTTATTTAGGATTGCTAGTTTGCTTTCGTTCATTATTTAGGATTGTTTAGTTTAATTCCCGCTGATATTTAGGGCTGCTTAGTTTGCTTTTATTAATTTATTAGGACTGATAGAATTGTTAAAATATAAACATGTAATATATATTTTATATATAATAATAATAAAATAAATATAATATATATATATATATATTATTTTTTCTTTTTCTTTTTGTAGTTCAATTTGAACTACATAGTCAAGATCTATTTAGATCTTGACTAAATCACTAATCGTTGGACCTAGTTCAACGACTATAAATAGAGTGGTTGGACTAGGTCCAACGACTCTATTGGAAGAGCTCTCCATGCCCACTTTCTTCTTGTATAAATAGGGGTGATACCCTCCTTTGTAAGCATAAATGCTTCTTAAGCATTTTGTGCATCAATAAAATATTATTTATTTTTTTCAAGCGTTCTTCCATTTATACCCTTTCAAGGGTCATGCTTGTAGTGTCTCCAATAAACACATATTTGTAAGTTGTTCGTGCATTTATGGAAGACCACCATTCATTACATGGTATCAGAGCCACAGAGACCTTATATCTTGAATTGCTTCTACCTTGATTTTCGTGCCTCATTTGCAAAAGGTGTTTCATCACCTTGTTCTTGGCTCAAGAAGATTTGTTTGAAGAAAGGACTTGCACTACAAAAAATTATATTTTATCATCTCTCTTATTCTCTTCTCTCTCTCTTCTCCCGGTAAAAGATGATGACAATGATAAGATCACCATCGTACCCATGAAGCTAAATGATACTAACTATATAATGCGGCCTTCGATTATGAAGCACCACATTTGGAGAAAATAATTATGGGGTATAGTGGATGGTTTCAATTCGGAACCTAAACTATCTCTTACTAAAAAAGAGGGTGATAAAGAGGTTCCTCTAACGGAAGATGAGAAGAGCAAGGCGTTAGCTACTTATGAAAAGAAATGGAAAGAGTGGAGGATAGGGTATGCAAAAATTATGTCATGGCTAATTAATAGCGTAGGCATTAAAAAATGCTCTAGTCTTGCTAAGATTGAGCATGCCGATAAGGCTTGATAATACCTTAAAAACATGTCTTCCCTTAAAGATATTGCACATGTGTGCAATTTATAAGACAAAGTTCGGACAATGCTTCAAAAAGACAAAACTAGCCAAGAATATTACAATGAGTTGTCCGAACTTTTGGGAATAGTTGGCTCTTCTTGAGCCCAAATGGCATTGTGCCGAAGATATCGAGCTTCGCCAAAAGCAACTCGATATGGAACATTTCTATCAATTTGTCAATGGTCTAAGGACGGAGTTTGAATCCACCAAATCGGCCATTTTACATCGTGAAAAAAAATCTTTTATTGTTGATACTATCGAAGAGCTCACTATGGAGGAAAACAGACTTAGAAAAAGTACTCCAAAAGTTGATGATGACTCGCCTCATTTTGGAAGGCAAAATGGTGACTTTGACAAAAGAAAAGTCATTCGTCATCATTGTCATGAATCAGGGCACTATAGACCTCAATGTCCAAAGTTAAAAAGAAGAGAAGAAAAAAGAGTTGCATATGTTGAATCTGAGTCAAAAGATAAAGATGTACATGTATCTATAGCTCAATTAATGAAAATTCTCCAACCTCTTCTCGAAGGGGTATCTTCCTCAACTGAAGCCTCAACTAGAATGGTTGTTGCATCTTTCTCCGGTCCAAGTAATTTTCCTTGGCTTTTAGATTCTGGTGTTTCTTTTAACATGACCCCAAATGTCAATAGCCTATCTGAATGTCTTAAAAATAACTCAATAGTGTCAAAGGTTTATACAGTCGATGGCACATCTCTTGAAATAAAAGGAGTTGGACGTTTTGAAAATTTTCAAAAATCCAAAAAAAATATTTATTTAAGAAGTTAGATATATCCCTAAACTAAATTTGAATCTCTTATCTATTTCGCAAATATTTGACTATGGGTATATTTGACTATGGGTGTAATATCTCCTTCTCTTCTCACGGTTGTTGGGTACAAGACAGAGTTACCAGTCGAGGAACCGGGAGCAGGAAGCGAGGCACTTTCAAAAATTTAGGAAGCAGGGAAGCGTGGGACCACTTAGAAGAAAATTCTGAACCGTATCGAAAGCGACCTAGGAAGCGAGGGGGAAGCGAAAAAAATTGGAAAAAAAAAAATGGGGAAGCGTAGGGGAAGCGCGCTTCCCAAAAAAAGGAGGACGCTTCCCCCTCACGCTTCGGAAGCACGGCGTTTCGCGCTTTTGAAGCGCGCTTCCCCTTTTACCTTGGCACTTCCGGCAACTATGGTACAGGATCACCAGTCAGGGAAGCTGATTGGAGAAGGCCATAGAGAAGGAGGACTCTATTACATGGATTTTTTGGAATTGCCCAAGAATGCATTTTGTTATAATGTTTAGAAATTAGAATTGTATTTATGGCACAAAAGACTTGGCCATCCTCACATGTCTAAAATTCAATATTTTTCAAGTTTGGAAAAATTTTGTAATTATGAAAGTTTTTCTTGTAAAAAATGCATTCTTGGCAAAATGAAAAGATTATCATTTCTTAGTAGAACTTTTGTTTCTTCACGATCACTTGAGTTAATACATTTGGATGTTTGGGGCCCCGCACCAATTATTTTCAAAGGTGGTTATGCATATTATGTCATTTTTGTTGACAACTTTTCTAGACATACTTGGATTTATTTTCTTAAACATAAATCTAAAGTTTTTGCTAACTTACAAATATTTCATAAAATGGTTAAAAATAAGTTTAAGAATGATATTTAAATTTTTTGCACTGATTCCAGAGGAAGTTTATGTCCAAAAAATTCAAAAACTAGCTCAATTTACATGGTATTACACATCAAAAATCATGTCCACACACTCCACAACAAAATGGCTTAGCCGACCATAAACATCAGCACATTATGGAAACTACTAGGACCTTGCTAATTACAAATCAGGTTCCAAAAAGTTTTTTTGCTGAGGCGGTCCTAACTGCCACCTACCTCATCAATAGGATGTCATCTTCCTCATCAAAAAATATAACTCCAATAGAAAAACTTGTCAATTTAGCTCCAGATTATTCTAGGTTAAGAGTTTTTGGAAGCAAATGTTTTGTTTTCACCAACAAAAATGGCAAACTCTCTCCTCATGCGATAAAAATCTTCATCGAACATTCCATCTTCAAAATCCAGAATGATGTCTAGCAGTCATTGTGACATTCTCCTATCCATTTCTCTTAAATTAGCAACAATATCAACAGAAACACTAGCGAAAATATGAGTCACATAGTCATGCAGAGTTTCCCTCAACTGCAATATGACATTTTCACATTTGAATCTATAAAGCTCGTCACGAATTACAACTCCCACAAAAACAACACTTCAGCAACCTCTTTTTACACAGCCGTTACAATATTGTCACACTATACCTTTTGCTCCCTCCAACACATGTAACTAAAAAACTTCGAAACAATGAATAATTTATATAAGCATGCAAAAATAGCATATGAGAGAGAGAGAGAAGCAGTAGGCAGAAGATGAAGAAGAGAGATAGGAAGAGGAAGAAGAAAAAGAAGATCAAGGGAAGAGGAGGAAGAAGAAGCAAAATGAGAGAGGAATAGAAAAACCCCTAACATTACTAGAGGTTGGACCTCTTACCTCAGAGTTTTCTCTTTTTATGGCCCTCTTCTACCTTTAAAAATGAAGACCCCGCCTCCAATTGGCATGAATCTAAACTTTTTTGAAGTAAATAAAGCACCCAAAGATCGGTTGAGGGATGTCCTGCACAAACACACCTCTCTAGAGGGTGGATATGGATATATCTTTCAAAAAATAGACTTGTATGACTTGGATTTTGACAAAATTATGAGAATGCGTAAATTTTTAAGGTAATTTCACGCAAAAATCAGTAGAGGAATTATTTTTCTTTCTTTCTTTTTTGGATGTGAAAATAAGGTTAAAATGCCCACTTGTGGCTTAAGAAAGCCAGCCAAAATAGGCCAAACAAGAGTTTCCAGACACAGCTGACCTGTCAGATATGGTTTGTATCGTATGAAATAGAACGATATAGACTCCTACCATGTGATGCAGGTTGATACAACTTTATAATCGTTTCTAAATGATACAGGACCCTGTATCACGTCAGTTCTTCTTCTTCTTCTTCTTCTTCTTCTTCTTCTTCTTCTTCTTCTTCTTCTTATTATTATTATTATTATTATTATTATTATTACTAGTAGTAGTAGTAGTGCTACTATTACCATCATTATACTAGTAGAACCAACTGAAGAGACTGTGGAATTGAAAATCAAACGAAACACCAATTCAAGAAGGCCAAAGAAGGAAGAGATTAAAAAAATCACAGAATTCTCCAAAAATCATCAGGAAATCCATAGGTTTGCAAGAACCGGTCGAGAATCGAATCGAGAGAACCCCTTACTTGGCGAGGCCGTCTTCGAGGATGGATTGCTCATCGGCCGTCCAATCAACGGCGATTCCAGGGTTGTGTTTGAGCGTTTGGGCGGGGCCTGAATTCTCCGTGGCGGTGGCAGCAGCTGGCGCTTGTGAGTTTGGGTTGCTGTGGCCGTTGAGAGCGACGGGGCCCTGGCCCACATCCTGCGAGGGGTTGGCGCTCGCAGCCATCTCAGAGAAGCAACCAAAACCCTCCCTCGCTAACTAAATCAAACGGAGGAAAAGGAAAACAAGGAAACAGCAAACCTTTAAGAACCCCCTCCCTCCCCAGATGCAGAGGGTGAGGTTAGGGGATTCTCGCTCTTGCCCCCTTTTTCACTTTGATTTTTGGGGGGTTTCTTCGCTGAGGAATTTGGTTTCCGTGGGAATTTTATGGAGGGGATTTCCGAGTGAGACTGAAGGGAGTCGCCGATGACATCGTCGGTTAGCGGTCCGCCCGTACTGGAGGGAGGTTCATAAAGTATCGGATATATAGAGAAAAGTTGAAGGTGTTTTTTTTTTTTTTTTTTTTTTTTTGGGGGGGGGGGGGGGGGGGGGGGGGGGGCGGGCTTCGGATCTGTACTGTCGGAAAATGACTGAATCCACACCCGCATCCATTTTGGGATAGACGGATATGGTTATGTCACAAATCCAATCCAATTAGACAAAACTATACTCTCTCTCAGTCTCATAGCCATTTGTGTTCGCTCACGCACTGTTAGCATCTAGACTAAAAGCGAATCTAGTTAGGAGATGTCCCAAATCCCAATGTGTGTTATGTGTAAGAGTCAAGGTATGGATTCAATAAAATAAACGGTTATTAGATTCACGGTCCAAGGTTGTGTTAGTTTGAGTAATTAGATTAAGTTACCAGTGTTTGAATCTAGATCCATCTAGATTCCGCTGGCGTTCACCACTAATTATATTCCATTGTTGCAAGGAGAGTTACAGCTTTTGATGAATGCAATTAAGCTTTTAGAGGGGTTTTTTTTTGTGCAACCACGGTACCCAATATCACGAAGAGAACTATGTCAGATGCCAAGCCACAAAAGGCAAGGAAAGATTGAAAATAAAAATAAACTTGATTCCTACATGAAAGAAAAACAACAAGATTTTAAATCAATCAATAATAACAAGTCCCTATAATGAGTATTTATAAGAGAAAAACAAAAGCTTAAATTCTTCTAGGGATCTTAGATGGATCCAATATTAAATAAAATCTAAATAAATAAATAAGATATCTAAAAAAAAAATGAATCTACAAACTCATCATTTGCTTCACTCTTGCATCGTTTTTCCTAGCTTTAAAAAGGCTCATCATCTAGTTGGGTCTAACTTGCACTTCTTATTATGCTTCATTATTAAGAAATAATGAACTGCTATAGTTGTTGACAAGTTTAAATATGCTTAGCAAATGTAACACTTGCGATTTTGATTTAGTTTACTCTTTAAATTTAAGTTAAAATCAATTTTAAATTTAGGCGAATTACGAGAGTTTAAGTTGATCGGGTTGTGTTTTGAACTCAAACTAGGTTCCAAGAGAGACACAGGGGGTCACGCCTAGCCCAGTGGGGTACCAGGTGCTGCTAGGGTGGCCCACATGGGTTCAAGGGTGACTCAAGATTTTATGTATCCTAGATGAGCTAGGTTAAGATCTGAATCTAAGTTTTGGATCCAATGTTGATTTGGATCATATGTTTGGATATGGATCTTTAAATTGAGTTTTGGCTTTGGATTCTTGGATCCAACCCAACTTAGTTTGGATTCGAATATGGTGTTGTGGATCTGAATCACTTGGATCTAGACCCAAGTAGAGTGCCACCTAGGTGGGACCCACTTTGCTCTTTCTAAAAAATATTTAATTAATAAATTAATCAATTTAAATTATATTACAAAGTTATAGAGAGGGTGGGACGTCTCCCTCTAGTGGACCCCACATTAGTTAGCTAAGATAGAGTTTTATTCGAGTAGGACTCTAAAGAATCCTTAGTTGGTTATAGAAGAGGAGTTTCAAAATTGTTAGAAGACCTATTGAAAAAGGCTTTTAGGTGGGTTGACCCACCTAGTGGAGCCCACCTAGTAGTTACTAGAGATAAATATTATTTCTAATAGAGGGGAGAGAGAGACTCATAAGGGGAGAATGGCCCCCCTATGGAGGGCTTTTTTAGCCCTCTAACCCTAGTCAACTATCCTTCTTCATCATCTTCTTCTTCCTTCTTCTTTCGTAAAACTTTTTCAGCAGCCATTGAAGCTTCTCCACGGTTTGAAGATGAGAGACTAAGGTCATTCTATGTTTAAAAATCCGATTAAGGTAGATACATTAATTACATAGACATAGATCTATCCAAACGTATGGAATATGCATAAGGACGGTTTTCATATCTGAACCAATGAGGATCAGACTTTGAAACATCTCTCTAATACTGGTTTTCAATTTAGAGAACATATTTTTTGTAGATTCATGTCGCCATAAAATAAAAATGAAAAACGCTTTCAAAATGGGGCTATTTTTGGGCTTCCAATGTAAAAAATGATTTGTAAAAAAACTTGTTTTCCTGATATTTATTAAAATCTTATTCATTATACTATGTTTAAAATATTAATATTAGATTATATTGATGAAATATAAGTTCTAAAAAATCGATATATGCTTCAATCAATATTCTTGAATAAAAAAATAATTTTAAAAATATTTTAGAAAAAACGTTTTGTGGTTTTGATATTTTATGATAAAAAAAGTTGATCTGAGCATGTATAGTAGTTTAGTTCATGTATATCATGATTAAACAACATGTTAATGCATAAATAAACCATGATTTTATGTTGTTTAAGGATTTTTGTGATTCTTGCATAGATGAAATTGTATTTGATATATTTTATGATTCTTGGATGATGGATGTTAATGTTTTAGCAAGATCAACATGAATATGATCAAAGATGTGTTGTATGATGTTGTAAATATGCTTAGAGTATAACAAATGGTGATTCTATAGATTATACCATAAATCTTGTTCTTGCTTAATGGGTCTTGAATGAGTTTGAATCTTTGATATTTTGTCTTCATTTTTTTTAACCTGTTTAAAATATATGTATATATATATATATATATCTTTATGAAAATGAAGGCAATAAATTAAAATAAAAATGCTACATCTAGAGCTTAAATTTAGAATCATGTTTTTTTGTGTTTGGGTCATTTTTTAAGTTGAATTGTCTATTGCAACAAAATACAGGTTTTCTATCCTGTCAGCAGAACTGTTTCGACCAGAGATTTTAATAGTTCTAAAATCCCAATCAAAATTGATCAAAATAAATTTTGAAAAATCTAAGTGAAAGTTAATATGTATAAGAAGATCCTATAAAAAGTTTTTTGTCAAGAGATTTTTCTGTAAGTCTTGAGAAATTACCCAACTAGGGATCAATTTCTTCAGTTAACAAAATCTATCTTATATTTTTCCTGAATAGGGTTGAGTCCTAGAATTTGCCTGATTTTATTATGACTGATTTTGTAGTTATGTTTTTTAGACTGTGATTCTGAGATGCTGAGGCAATCCTGGTAAAATTATGAGACTGAAATTCTGTTCTTGTGATTTTTTTTATTTTTTTTTTTGGGGGGGGGGAGGGGGGTCAAATTGGGTTAATAGGGATATGAACTGCACTGTATGACATGTATTGGTGCTTAGATGTGTTTCGCTTTATACAACATGGTTATGGATGCTTACATAGAAATTTGATCTGATGTGCATGCAAACTGAATGCAGTATATGTTATTCTAGATTTATAATCATTCTTATGACAAGCTTGTCAAGGAATATTGTGCATCATAAGGCATAATCAGTGTAAAGTAATTTGTTATGCATATTTGTTTGTTGAAGCATAATCATGATTACATGTGTGTACAACCTTTATATATGTATATGGGCATATGTTATGGTGATAATGATATGTGATATGAGTATGTGTATGGCTTGGGTATGAGCCTGGGTTCGATGAAACCTATGGGTGCTAATAGTGTACCAAAAAAAGAAAAGATACCCATGCACATAATCACATAATAGCCTCATAAAGTCCATGCTCACGGTATGAACTGTGAGTTGTTTAAATGAGTCAAAATCGACTTCTGTTATGGAATCTCAGGTAGAAAGATTTGGCATGTGAGCTCGAGACCAATGAGAGTTTCTCTTAGTTACGGATCGCTCCAATGGAACCTCCGTGGGAGGTCACAGATTCTTCAATTCAACGAGGTTAATAAAATGTATAGCATAATAAATCCCTCAATTGGGTTGCTTAAATTAGAGTTAGGAACCCAGGAGTTTACCTTTGAGAGGGTGGAAAAGGGAAATATAAAAAAATAAAAATAGAATCATTGCATTGTTTTAGTTTGTGCATGAATTGTAATTTCATTGGCATGATGCATTGTAGCATGTTTAGTATGAAATTATGAATGCAAGCATGATTAATTGTATATATATAAATTATGCTTAATTCTGATATGTTGTATTGTATAATTTAGATGATATCTGAAAATGTATCAATGCATATTTCAGAGATTGAAATATAATTATGTCCACGTATTTTGGTGTTACCTACTAAGACTGGGGTCTAATGTCTCTACTTATAATATTTCAAGTAATTAGTAGGAATGTAACATTTGCGATTTTGCTTTAATTTATCTTTTAAATTCTTGTTAAAAACAGTTTTTAATTACGGCAAAATTCGAGAGTCTAAGTTGACTAAACAATGTTTTGAACTCAAACCAGGGTCCATGAGAGGCTTAGAGGGGTCACATTCAACCTAGTGGGGTGCCAAGTATGATTAGGGTGGCTCACAGGGGTTCAGGGGTGACTCAAGGTTATTTGGATTTGGATAAGGTTTTTAGATCTGAATTATTTTCATATTTGAACCCACGTGGGATCCACTCCAGGTTCTAGAAACCTCATTAGGAGGGTTTTTAAACCCTATAGGACTCTAGAGAGGTTGGGACACCCCCTTAGTGGACCCGATAACTAATTAGATTAATTAATAATTAACTAAGATAAAAATAATAGTAAATTAAATTAATTACTTAATTAATTAAGGGGTTAGTCAGTGTATTTTTGGAATAGGACTCCTAGGGATCACATTAGCTGGAGTCCATTTTGATTTGGACTCTAAAGAGTGGACGACCACCCCTTGGTGGGCTTTTATAAAATAAAAAGAAAAAAAAAGAGACATGTCAGTTTCATATTCTTCTTATTCCTATTTCACTTCTTTCTGTCTTCCTTCATTGAGCTTTTTCATTAGTAATTGAAGTTTCTCTAAGGTTCTAAAATGGGAGACGAAGTCCGATCTATGTTAAAGAATCCTATTAAAGTAGGTACATCAATCACATAGTCATAGATTTTTCCAAATGCATGAAATATGCGTGAGACAAATTTCAGATCTAAATCAATGATGAATCAGACCATGAAACATCTCTCTATGATTGTTTTTCAATCTAAAAAATATATTTTTATGGATCTTTGTTACCATAGAATAAAAAAAAAAGGAATTTTTAAACAAGAATATTATCGGGCTTCTTTTATAAAAAATGATTTCGGAAAAGTTTGTTTTTTGTTATTTGCTAAATCTTATCTGTTTCAACATGTTTAATGTATTAATCTTAGGTTATATTGATGAAATATAAGTTTTATAAGTTCTGAAAAATCGTTATATGCTTGAATCAATGTTTTTGTATGTAAAAAATTATTTTAAAGAAGGTTTTGGCAAAAACACTTTTAGGGTTTTGATGTTTTTGATAAATAAAGTTGACCTGAGCATATATAATGGATTATTTCATGTTTAACATGATTAAACAACATGTTATTGCATAATGAATTCATGTTTTCATGATTGTTTAAGGTTTCCTATGATTCTTGCATAGATGTAATCATATTTAAGGTATTTCTTGAAGGTTTTATAATTTTTAAATGACGTATGTTATTGTTTTTGGCAAGATTAACACGAATCTAAGCAAATATGTGTTGTATGATGATGTAAATATGTTTAGAGCATAAAAAATCGTGATTATATGAATTTTTACCTTGAATCTTATTCTTGCTTTATGTATCTTGCATGAGTTTGAATCTTGGTTTTTTTATCTTCATTTTTTTATTTCAGCCTATTTTAGAAAAATCAATATCGCTATGAAAATAAAGTCAACAAATTAAAATACAAATACTGGAGTGTTCTACACATCCAGGGTTTGAATTTAGAATATTGTTTTGCTTCGTTTGGATCAGTATTAAGGTCAAAACGACCATTGCAACATAGCACAAGTTTTTTACCCTGTTTGCAGGACTGTTCTGACCAACAATTTTGATAGTTCTAAAGATCAAACCAAGACTGATCAAAATAAATTGAGAAAAAATCTGGGTAATAGGTAAGATATATAAGATGATCCTTTAAAATGGTTTTTGTTAAAAGATTTTTCTATACATTTGGAGAAATTCTCCAAACCGAGATGAATTTCTACAATTGAAAAAATCTATCTTATATTTTTCCTGAATAGAGTTTAGTCCCAAATTTTTTCTGATTTTATTACAACAAAATTTTAGTTTTGTTTCTTAGACAGTGTTCTTGAGACATGGGGCCAGTCCTAGTAAAATTAGAAATGTATAATTCATTTTTTGTGATTTTCGATGGGTTTTCCAAAACTGGGTTAACAAGGATCCAAATTTATACATTATAACTTGTATGGATGTTTAAGTGTATTTTACATTATGCAGCATGGTTATTAATGTTTATCTTAAAATTTGAGCCGGTATGTATACAAACTGGATGTATTTCATGTTATTCTTAATTTATAATCATTCATATGACATGCATGCTAATAAACATTGAATATCATAAGGCATGATTAGTGTAAAGTAATTTGTTACACATATTGTTGTTTGTTTAAGCATGACCTTGAATTTCATGTGCTTGCAAACTTTACTTATGCATGTGAGCATATGATATGGTGATAATGATGTGTGACACGAGCATGTGTATAGCTTGGTGTAAGATAGGGTTTAGTATAATCTATGGGTGCTTGTGGTCCACTAGAGACAGAAAAAATATTCATGCACATAATCACATAATTGCCTAGTGGAGGCCAGGCTCACTGTGTGAACTATGGGATGTGGATGGATCAAAACAAACTTGCTTATGGAATCTCTAGTGGGAAGATTATGCTTGTGAGCTCGGGTGCGTGTGTTATGAGCATATATAATTTAATTTATAAGCCTAATAATTAAATAACACTTATGACCCGTTCGAAACAGGTCCTTTGGACTAGGGCCTACTTTGGAGAGAGTGGGGGTACACACGACCGGTTGACCAATGTTTTGTTTTAGAGGGCAGAAACGTTTCCTGGTCCTCTATCTCTGATCGTAGGGGGGATGGACTGCCATATGTCCTAGGTGGTAAGTCTAAAGTCTCTGCAGACTATGAATCAGTTTTGTTCCGGACCACTGGGAGTTTCTCTCGGTTATGGACCACTCCAGTGAAATCTCGGTGTGAGCTTGCAGTTTCTTCAGTTTAATGAGGTTAATAAAATACATGACATAATATACCTCTTATTGGATTTGTTGAATCAAAGTTAGAAACCCGAGAGTGTACCTTCGAGTAGGAGGAAAAGTGAAATATAAGAAATCAGAATGGAATCATTTAAATATTTTATTTTATGGATAAATTGTTATTTCATTAGCATGATGCATTATAGCATGTTTATCTTGTAAAATGAATGCAAGCATGATTAGTTATGTAGATGTAAATTCTGTTTAATTATGATATTGTGATGTTGCTTGATTTAGATGATATATGAAATTATGCCAATACCTATTTATGTGATCAAAATATTTTGTGTTCACATGTTTGGTGATTACCTACTGAGGTTGTGAACTTATGCCTCTACTTATAATAATTTAAGTAATAAGTAGGCTTGAGAGTGATAACAGTAGGCTCGGGGTGGCGTCAAGAGAGTCATAGTTCTTTACGGTATTTTGAGAACTTGATATTTTATTATTTATTTATTTGATTAAGTCATGTTAGCTCTGATAATGTTTGATATTAGTATTGGATTTATTTTAATTGCAAATTATAGTTTTATTGAATTATTCTAGTCTTACATGTGGTGCGTGTTGTATCTATTACTCACCCAAGGCTTGAACCGTATTTAAATAGAGTTTTCATTGTGTTTCTTAAAAATCATGTAAATGGGTTTAAAAAAAATCTCTAAATTTTCTGATTCAAAGATTGGGGCGTTACACTAGAGGGTGATGATAGTAGGCTCGGGGTTGCGCCAAGAGGGTCGCAGTTCTTTAAGGTTGTTGAGAGGACTTGATATTTTACTATATGGTTATTTTATATTGTCTTGTGAATTCTTATAATGTTTGATACTAGTATTTGATTTTTTAATACTATGATGGTTTGATTTAGTATTCTAGTCTTACTTGTGTGTGTTTATCTGTAACCCGCTCAAGACTTGAATCGAACTTAAAAAGAGTTTCAGTTGTGTTCTTGAAAATCGTGTAAAGAGGTTAAATTTTTTTCTAAAATTGGGGCATTACAACAAATATCTAGAGGATTTTGTACTATTGGGATCCAACCTAAAGAATGAAGAATGATCGTCCATGGAATGATGCGGGCGTAGCATAGAAGCTGACAGGTTTTTATATGAGATATGGATCAAACTAGAATGATCAAATTTAAGATGCACTTGGATCCAATTAGAATCAATCAGTTATAAGTTTGTCTTAATTGGATGTAAATGGATTACAATAGGTATAAGGTCAAATAGGTAGGATATGCTAGGAATATAGCTTGGGTTTAAGGCTGGTTTTATTTGGGTCAATACAAGAGGATGTACTAGAGTATGGGTTCACGTGGATAGGATTTAAGGGATTTTGGTTCAGTGACTTTCAAGCCAACATGTGATTGGGCGATCCTTTCACTCCAATGAGATGATGTAGATGAGATCAGGATGTTCTTAACATTCTCTACATTTTCTGACATGTGAGTATCAATCATGATCCATGGTTAACCAGTAGTATTTTGCCCTTAAGATTTTCTTGACCATCATTTAGATGCCAATGTATCCTCTGAAAGGGCCACCATGAAATTCTTCTAGAACTTTCCTGGCTACCTCTTCATCCAATTACCTAAGGAGCTCACTATTGTAACTCCTTTAGTAGAGGACACCACTAAGAAGGTAGAAGGTCTAGGTCAATCTTCTAATGGCTTTCTTATCTCTAGGATGGGTGTGCTTGAGAAAAGTTTGATTATCTAGAAAAAAATTGATATTATAGAACCTGAGTTTTTCATCTTTTGGAACTTGATAATTGACTTCTTATGATGCTTTTTTTTAAATCACATGTTAGCTTTTCTAGTCTTTTGATAGAAAATGATGTTTGCTCTTTCCCCAATTCCATTTTGGCTATGTAGGCAAGGTTAACCAAATTCTTAGCAAATTGGTTATTGTCTCTTCTAATGTGAGAGAATTCACAAGATTCAAAATCTTTTACCAACTCCGAGACTATATCATCATAGGGGGGTAATTTCTCATTCTTGGTTTGTCACACTCCCATGACTAATTGGATCACCAACATTGAGTCACCTCAGATATGAACCATTTTAGCTCCCCAATCGAATATTTCAATCCTTGGATCAAAGCTTTATACTTTGTTATGTTGTTGGTGCACGTGAAATCCAATTTGAATGTATATGGGATCTTTTCATCTTCGAGAGTGATGGTAATGAATCTAATTCTTGATCCATTGATATTTTGAGATCCATCGAAATATAATTGTCACATTTATTCATTTTTTTCAACAACTAAGATATTTTCATCAAGAAAATTGTCATTTACTCTAGTTTTCTCATCTATGGGTAAATCTACTAGGTGATCAACTATTGCTTGCCCCCTAATAACTATCTAAGAAATATATTTGAGATCAAACTCCATCAGTAGAACTTGTCATCTTACAAAATTTTCAATCAAGGGTGACTTTTTAAAGACATTTGATTGAATCATCAAGCCTAGGCATGATTCAAACCTCGCATGCTAGCGTATAATGTCTCAATATTTGAGTTGTCTAAATATGATCTAGGCATGTTTTCTCTAACATGTATTTTTACATACTCCAAAAAGGTTTTGCTGATGTAATAGATGACATATTTTGTTTTTTTATCATCTTTATATCGGGCAAGTAAGCATCCCAGTGCTATATTATTGACGAACAGGTACAAGAGTAAGGGTTTAAGGTGGGTTGAGAAGGTATTGTTTCAGTTTATCAAAAGATTTTTGGCATTCTTCATCCCAAACAAACTCAATGCTTTCACACCTAGTGGCTAGGTTGAATACGAATCTTCTAATAGCCTAGATTTTTTTTTGGAGTCCCCTCAATTGCTTGAGGTTGGTGGGTGGAGGCATGTTCACATTGACTTTGATCTTGGTAGTATCTATCTCGATACCGCGTTTGCTCATAATGAAACCAAGAAGTTTACTTTATTCAACACCAAATATGCATTTCTCAGGATTCATCTTGAGTTTTTGTTTTTTTATGCTATCAAGGACTCTTGTCAATGAATCAAGGTGGTCACTTCTAGTTCTAGACTTCACCAAGATATCATCTACGTAAACCTCCATTGAATAATAAATTTGGTCATGAAAGATAACAAGCATGACTCTTTGGCAGGTTGTCCCAATGTTTTTAGACCGAAGGGTATGACATTGTAGCATAAGGCACCCCAAGGTGTGTTGAACGAGGTTTTGGGCTGGTCAGTTACAACTAACTTTATATGGTTGTATTCTAAGAAACCATGCTTGAATGAGAACATTTTTTGCAATGCTATCTACTATGAGGTCCATGTTAGGCAGAAGGAAACCATCCTTGGTTATAGCCATATTGAGGTCCTTAAAATCTATGTAAACTCTGACTTTGCCATGGAGTTTAAGAATCACAGTAATGTTGGCTAACCATTCAGGGTAATCTATGTCTCTAATAAATTCTATTTTTAGCATGTCTTCTAAGCTATCTTTGACTTAAAGTTCTATCCTCTCGTCAATTTTTCTAAGTTTTTGCTTGACTGACTTACAATTAGGATGCAAGATAAGGCAATGCTAGGCAAATTTAGAATCCAAACCCAACATGTCTTGGTATGACTATGCGAACACGTCCTTATAATGGGTTAGGAACTTGACTAATGTTTTGTTTTTCTTCTAGGCTCAATGAGCTTCCTATCCGAACGACTTGAGGGTTCTTTGAGGTGCCTTGATTGTCTTCTATGCTTTATTTCCTAACATTGAAGAAGGGTTCTACTGCCTTTCAAAGATTCTTTTAAACTAATGAAGTTTCGAGATGTCTTTCCTAGACTCTTCATCTTACTTGTTATGCTCCTTGTCTAAACTATCCCTCATGCTCCAAATACTTAGAATGCTTAGTGAAAATTTAAGTGTCAGATTTTTTTTATTTTTATTTTTTGGGTTTCTGAAATATCCATATATTTATGGATTTTTTAATAAGGAACATAAACATTGACAAAAGGGTGAGGTTTGACATAGTCTTCTTGGTTCTCATCCGCAGACACAGGAAAATTATAGAATAAGGAGAGTAATGCCACCTTGTAAACACCCCAGATTTTCCTAGTTTATTTTCAAACACCTTATTTTAATGGATACCAATCCCCTATATATATTATATATTTTCAGATGTTGAATCTAAACTAATCTAATCTAAATATGATGAATATGCAGTGATTAAATAAAACCACATGCAATGCTATGATTCATGACATGCATAAACTAAAACTATGATGAAATGGGGGAGAAGAAGCAAACCGTTGAATTTACCTCCGATGGAAGGGTTGAGAAGAAGAAGTGTTTTTTCTCTCTGAGCTGCATGTATCTCTGTCGACCGAGGCAAGAAGAATCGGTGATAGAAAAGCGTTAAGAGCAAGATGAATCAAATGGAGAAAGGAAGAGAATGGGGGTTGAATTAGTTGAGAACAAAGAAGATGAGGAAGAAAAGAGAAGAGGGAGAAGAGGCCAATGTTTTCTCAGAAGGGAAAAACATGGGTTCCTGCTGGAAAAGACAATTTATAATACAAATATTAGGTTTACATAATTTCTATGAAAGTCCATTTTTTTCCAGAAATTCAAAAACAAGTCTTCCTGAAAAACATGTTTTACAGAAGTGATTTTTCCTAAACTAATTAAAATTAGTAACTACTATTCTAATCTAATTAAACTACAAATTTAGAACTCCTAAATGAAATAAAATATTGAAAATTGCAGGTCAAGCTTTGAAATTGATGATTTTTTAATATTTCCAATTTGATGTAGTTTCTCGAAACTAACAATAAAAAATGAGTTTTTAATGCGATTTTTCTATGCAGCATGCAAAGAACAAGTTGAATAAAATGTAAAATATATGCATGATCAGTTTTACACGTTGAAGCATGGATTTTCTTTATATGAAGCATATTTTGATTTTTGTTACACTTTCTGACATGATTTTTCTAACCGATCAGTTTAGGTGAAAAAATCGTAACTCTCAAACCAGACAACTTGTGGCTAAATCCTTTTATGAAGACCTAAACATTTAGGAGGTGTTTTAGAAAAGGATTAAGTAAGAGTTGTGGTACAAAATTGAAAGTTATGGCTACTATAACATAAGGCATAAATTTTGTCTTGTGTATATAGTTAAATTCGATAGTCGGTTATGAAGAAAATGTAATAAATCAAGGATTTGATATTTCAGGATGATTTTTGGATATGTTATGGTTGTCATATGGAAGAATCTAAGAAAAAAAATTATATTCAATATTTATGAATCCCAAAATCTCACACAAATTAGGTAAAATTTAAGGTTCTACAAAAAAACTGGATTTGGAACTGTCTCATATAGGGTTTAGTCTAGAAAATTCAAAAAAATCATATGTAGTTTTTTAATAAATCTGATTTTTTTAAAAGTTAACAAGTATATCTATCATCAAAATTTTTGAGAGGCTGAGATTCCTCTCAAATTTAGGATGGTGACTGTTGCTTTGCAAAGCAAATTTTTGTCTTGTTCTGATAAAACTAAAAATTTGTTTTTGGTCCTCGAATTACTATAGACAAATGTAAATAGGTCTTAAATTTATCACTTGGAATTGAATGTTAACATTCTTAGGTATAATTAAATTTTGTAGGGCTGAGATGTACTTTGTATTATGGTATAAAAGAGCTTTAAAAAGTCCCAATTTTTTTGCTGTGTACAGTCCCCTGTTTGAGACATGTCATGTCTTGTGAACTTGCTTTGTTTTGAATCATATGCTTGCTTATGATATATAATGTTAGTCATGCATTTTCTAACATGTGATGTTATATGTTTATGCTTTTGCATGATGACATATGAGACTATATGTTATCTTACGAGTTTTGAGCATGATAGATAGACTATGTAATATAAATTGACATACATGTATTATTTATGTTATTTATGGTCACATAGGGCATGCATACACTAGGCTCATGGGTGAGCCTGAGTGCTAGTGTGCACAAAGATAAGTAAATAATTGACATGCTCATAACCAGTTAAGCCTTAAGGAGGCACTATTGGCTCAAGGGTACTTATATGGGGTATAATGGCGAACTCGATCTTGAATGACTATAAATGACCTATGTTGTGTTGTAGTTCTTGTAAGCTTTAACGCTAAGAGCAATTAAACAACTCTAAGTAAAGAATACCTAGTAGCTTAGAGAGGGTAGTGGTAAAAAGTGTTGTAAATGCTTTCAAAGAGCAAAGACGTCTCCATAGGTTTTCCATCCTCGGACGTAAGGACCCAGAGCTACCAAAAAGCCTAGGTAGGTAGTCCATTGCTTTCTAGAATAGGAATCGAGATTCTGCACAGTTCACCGTGGGTTCTCATGGTCATAGACTGCCTTAGTAAAAGTTTACACACTCTTAGAATGTTTGAAAAAATTAAAATACACAAAATAATAAACACCTCATGTGATTACTGAGTGAGAGTTAAGTCCTGAGAGTGTACCTCTAGGCAAGGAAATATGAACAATATAATAATGTATCGAATCCACCAGTACATGTTATGTGTGTTTATACATTCCATGCATGTTTTTGTGTTTTCATACATAAGTTGTAAATATTGGCATACTTGGTCCTGTGTTTGTCTATGATTTTGGATTACTAACTTGTATCGTTACAGGTGCTCCCATGAAATCATGTTACAAATGTTTTAAGTCATGAAAATATGTATGAGATATGTACTCTTTCTATGTCTATGTTGTGAGGTGTTTTTACGGGGTGGCTCGGGTTGACCCCTTACTTTTATAAGTTTTCAGGTAGAGAGTTATGTTGGCTGATGATGATCGGGAGGCTTGAAGCGACGCTAAGAGGGTCACATATTTTTTCTAAGATTCTTTTTTGGGATACTAGCTCAGGACATTTATTATTTGTTTATTTGTTTAATTAAACATTTTTGTCAATTGTAAACTCTGATTATGGAGACTACTTGACATTTGGTTTTGATTTAATTACGTTAAATACATGGTTGGTTTAAGTAACTCGTCTTACGTGTGTGTTTGTGAACTTTATCCCGCTCGATGCTTAAATTAGTTTTCAAATAAGTCTTTCATTGTATCTTTTGAAAAATATCATGTTTAGGGGTTTCAAAAAAAATAAATCCTAAAATTACACTTTAAAATTTAGGGCGTTACAATAAAATAGATGACTAAGTTTTTTATATTAAGTTGCTGTTGATTGTGTGCAATAATTTATAAACCTAGATGTATTTTTTATTATCACCAAAACTTTAGGCATGTCTTTTGAATTTTTTTTTTTAAAACAGATATTTTTTGTGGGTAAATTACTAACTTTATTCTATTAACTCAACATAGGTTAGTGATAACTCATAACAAAAATGTGTCTTTGTAATAGAGAATAAATTTAGGCGTGTTGTTAACAATATTAAAAGTGCAAGGGTGTTTTTCATTATCGCCCAAAGTTTAGATGTGTTTCTGAAGATCTCCTTAAAAAACAAACTAGCGGTGGACATCTGGGTGATTGATCGTTGCCAACTTGACGAACTCATAACACAATCAGGGATGTAAAAGGGCCAGACTCCAGTTGGGTCTAGGCATAATCAAGTCCGACCTACTGAGTTTTGACTTAATCGTATTCAAATTTTGAGTAGGATAAAATGAAATCCAGATCCAACTTGCTTAAAACCTGATATTTACACTTAATCAGGTTCGGTTTTTAATAGGATTCAGGTTTGGGTTTGAATGTAAAACACAATACCAAACTTGAATCCGATTATTAATTGGATCTGAATTTGGCTACCGAATCAGACTCATCGGATTCTGATTTGGGTCAGATGTTGGCTTACATCTGACCCGTTGACATCCCTAAACACAATAGGCAGGGGTCCAACTTGTCTTACTCAACATGGCTCAACCATTACTAGGTCCGGTCAAGTTTGGGTCTCATTAGGTTCAGGTCAGATTGGGCATATTGAACCTCAGCCGAACCCGGGTCGACTCTCATTCAAAAATTTTCTCACCCAAGCCCAGTCTGTTTTATTGTTGGGGCCTGGTCAGGTAGAAACTTTATCAGGTACTTGGTCCAATCTTCAGTCAAAACCCATTGAGAATGCTGGTGCCAAATGCTACGTAAGGGATTTTGACGATATATTGGAAATCTTACACCAAATACTATGTTTTTTTATCAAGATATTAATTATTGTATTTTTTGTATGTTTTAAAATTTTCATATATGTCGAGATTTTTTCCAGGTTATTTTATAAAACAAAAGTTTTAATTTAGCGTCATATTTCGCTGAGATTTTACAAAGAGCGAGGTTTGTGATTTGTGACATCAACTTTTCTCCGGATGAAAAAATGATAGCATTAAGACGGATCTTAACGTTATCATTTCTTCGTTATATTTTGCTGGAGTTCCGCCTGAGAGAGAGAGAGAGAGAGAGAGAGAGAGAGAGATGACGGTCGCAGCGGGAGTTGGGTACTCGTTGATCGCGTTGGGTCCATCCCTCTCCCTCTTCATCAGTGTCATTTCTTCCAAACCCTTCCTAGTTCTCACCGTCCTGTCGAGGTAACGCTTCATTGTCTCTCTATCTCTCTCTCTCTCATTCTTCTTTCTGACGAATTATACCGAAAATATCAAATTTCTATATTTTGTGAAATATGGTATTCTGTTTGAGTCGTTAGCATTTTGTGCCAAGAGTAAATATTTGTGAAAACAAAAAGAAATTCAACGGCAATGAATTTTTGTTGGGTTTATTCTCTTTCCAAATGTTGGGATCGTTTCCATAAAACCCTAACGCCGCCGAATTCGATGTGGGCATTCTGAATTTTTTTATACGGGTGAGAATTTTAGAAGTTATGTTATCTAAACCAAGAGAAAATTGAGGATTTGATCGATTTTCTTTCTAGATGCAGGATCATTAACTTAAGGTTGTGACACTTTAATTTGGTTATGAATATTCTGAAATTGATGAATTGGGGTTCTTTGAGCAATTGGGTAGCTGTTTGTTGGGTTGGAGGAAATGGAGCATCTTTGTCAAAGAAGAGTTTGAACATGGCATGGAGTCTAGTCAGGAAAGTCAACCAGCTCAGAGTCCTAATCTCAACCTGGATAGGACTTCCAAGGAAGGAGAGTTTGCTCAAGTTGGGAACGTGCGTAAGAGATTGAGTCCTAATATTGCTAATTTTCTTAAAGTGGCTGGCCTTTGTTATGTTAATCAGAGAGAGGACTCTTCTTCTCGAAGTTATGTACATTCATAACAATATAAATATTATCTCTCTGAAGAACGTTGAAAGAGTGAGAGAGAGATTTTCCGTGGACGTAGATCCCAACGGACCGAACCACATAACTCGTGTGTGCCGTGTGATTTGCCTACTCGATTCTACCGTGATACCTTCACATGGTATCAGAGTCAGCATCATCACCATCCTTCGTGCTATAAGTTTTCTGGTTTCGGTCTCCCATGGCATCCAATGAAGACAAGAATGTCTCCTCTGAGATAAGTGCTCTTTCTAAGTCTCTCCTTGCAGCTTTTTTCCAGCTCCAAACAACTTCTAATATTTCCTTGGAACTAAATTAACTGTTCAGAACTATGCTTTGTGGGCCTCTCAATTTAGATCCTTGTTAATTTCATATGATTTTGATGGTACATAGATGACTAAGCCTAAACCGAATGACGTGAAAAGAGAAAGATGAAAAATCTGTTCCCAATCTTTGATTATATCGTGTGGAGGAGGCATGATTAACTTCTTCTAAGTTGGATCATCTCCTCATTATTCGAATCTATCCAAACTCAGGTCGTTGGTCTTGAGACTTCTTACAAAGTCTGGAAAACTCTCAAAGACTCCTATGCTGCCCATTTGAGAATCAAGGTCATGCAACTTAAGGAACAAATGCAGCGCATTAAGAAGGTTGGAAAAAACATAGATGATTATGATAAAAAAGCCAAGTTGATGTCCCATACCAAAGGCTGATCTAGTTCTCTTTGTTTAGAGGGTTGCCCCAAGAATATGACTCTCTCAGGGTGTCTCTATTTACTAGAGATCGCTCCATATCGAGCTTCTGTAACGACCCCAACTTCTCCTCATGAAAAGTGGATTTTTTTTTAAAACAATTGCGGAAACCAAACCCAAGGATTTAGGGTCTCACCGATTTAATAATTACCAAACCACAAGAGATAATACATTGAATCAACGAAGGAAAATAACCAACTTTATTAACCAAATTTAGTGAATGTCATAAAAATAGAAATATATAAATAGTCTGTAACATAGAGCCACTTTGTCAAAAACCTCAGAACATGTCACGGAAACTCGTAGGCTTCATGTAGCAGTCAGCCCTATCACTGAGCTCCCGGTCCTGAAAAACATTTTAAAATACAGGGTAAGAACAATAGTTCTTTATGCAAATTCTTCTAGAAATTCAAACAAAAAAGGAAAGAGTATAAACCAAATTCATGCATAAATTCAGAGAAATATAACAACAACAATTTTATAATCAATTTACCATTCAAGCATTTAAAAAAGTACCATGCAATAACATTTTTCATACGAAATAGAATAAGTATGAATGCATGAACTAATGCAGAATAATAAAGATGCATGATTCAATACATATGCATGAATAACTTATTAAGTTATTATCAGAGTTTTTTTTGTATGCATGTCTTTATCAAATGCGTACAATTTTAGTTCAACTTTTCATTAAACCCGTAGATACTCAAAACATGCACAATAATTCTCGAAGTCCAAGTTAGGTTCTTAGTTGTAGCTTAACACATAATTTTTATTTTATTACTGAGTTTCACATTTGTTCTTCGACCAATATTAGAAATCAACACCATCCATCAGAACATTATAAATCAACATCTAATGTCGGGACATCAGGGAAATTAGCATCCACTGATGCCAATGACACTTTATTGGTATACCAATACACATGCGAACAAATGCTTTCAACATACATTATCATGATCCATTTCATGCATAAACATCCAAACATGCACATGATCATATTTATGCAAACATCAAAATAACTTCAGAATTTTCATGCGTATGATATACACATTTATGCAAACATGATCAAATCATAATCAATTTTACGTATCATCTCAAATGGATACGTACATGACTAAACTCATGCACTTAGACAACCATGCATATTTTTTTTTCGGGCATTGTGGAAAAACATTCATTTCCAGCATGCTGGCTGTTATGTACATAATCATAATCATGTACATGGGTCGGCCAAACCACATGAAACTATATTTATAACATATACAACATGCTCGCTGCACAACAATATAAAGCTGAAACATATAGTTATTTACAAATGCATTAACATGTATTTCGATTAGCATAAAGCGAAATAATGCGTCAGATGCATGAGCATGTAATTTAGAACATGACATTCCAATCCATGGGCATAAACAACCAAGTTTGAATCAATACCAAGGATATTCAGTTGTTGGACAGCATGTAACAAAACATGTTTGAAAAGAAAGATTGATAGAACATGTGTTCGGTGAAACCTGGACCAGAATTGCATATATGTAGAACTCAACAAGTCTAATCAGATTTGCGTGCATATCAAGCTAAGGAAGTCTGATCAGATTTGCATACAATCAAATCTGAAAAAAAGTGTATATATATACATAGGCATGAACAAAAATAAATTCTGAATCATATGATCTAATATCAGAACATGCTGAAAATATAGTCATCAACGAAGGATCGTATATATATATATATATATATATATATATATATATATATATATATATATATATATATATATATATATATATATATATATATATATATATATATATATAAATTGGAAAGTCTGATCAGATTGCACGTCAAAACAATAGGCAGATCTGATCATATTTGTACATTATAACCTCTGGGCATATTTGATCAGATTTACACACCAAAACAGTGGATCAGATTTGCACATCATAACAACTCTGCAGATCTGATCAGATTTGCACATCGAAACAGTGGGCATATCTGATCAGATTTACACACCAAAACAGTGGGCAAAACTGATCAGATTTGCACATCATAACAATTGAGTAGATCTGATTAGATTTGCACATCGAAACAGTGGGCATATCTGATCAGATTTGCACGCTAAAATAGTGGGCAGATCTAATCAAATTTGCACATATGCCACGCAGTACAAAGCTAGACATGAATAGAGAAATCGGTAAATTGATATATTTTATATAAGATTTACAATATGAATCGGCAGACATATATGTACTTATTTTATGATCTAAAATACATATATATATATATATATATATATATATATATATATATATATATATATGTATGTATCAGATTCAATGCATGAATCAGCTGAAATCGATATGCATTTTTCAGATTAAAAAAAATGTGAACTAAAATACATATGTATCAGATTCGAAGCAGAAATCAACTGGTAAAGACATATATACATGCATCAGATTCAAACACGAACCAATTGATATATATATATATATATATATACATATATCCTCTGACTTGCAAATAAGCATATAAATTCAAGTTACAAACATGATCAACATTCTGATCGTATATACATGCACATATATGAATCAACTCATAAAATCAACAAACGGAAATTTAAACACTTATTTTTATATAGTTCATGCTCATGGGCTCGATAACTGTAAATACTCTAAGCAGTTTTATGAATCAAGAAATTGGTACATAAAAATAGATAAGTCTAAATCACTGTCCATGAAATGAGCAACTAAACAAATACATGATCAAATTTTCTGAAATCGGTAACTAAACAAATACATGATCAGATTTCCTAAAATCGGTAACTAAACAAATACATGAAAACGTCATTTAATGCATGTACACTTACACATTTTTAATTCAGATATCCCTTTTTCATCTAAACTTACATATGAACCCGATTTAAACATATTTCTTCCTGTAAGAACCTAAAGAGAAACCCGCACCTTAGTTGAACGTGGTAAAAAATCGAAAAACAACGGATATTGAAGGAAAAATCTGAATTTCTTCCTCTCTTTCCTCCTCTTCTTCTGCCTTCCTTGCTTTTTCCTTCTCTCTTTTTTCTTTCTTTCTTTTCTTCTCTCTCTCTCTCTCCTCCTTTTCTTCTCTCTTTAGAAAATGAGTTCTAGAGAGAGAGAGGAGTTAGACCTATATGTATATATTTTTTGGTCTTCTAGAGAGAGGGTGATGTCCCCTCTAGAGTCCTATCTATAAAGGATAGAGTTCTACAAATCTAACTACTATTTATCCTCTTATTATCTCTTATATTTTATTTTGTTTTTTAATTAATTAGAGATCTATCTAGAATACCTATCTAGGTAGAGTTCTACACCATGTACATCTCCACCTTATCCAATAAATACAATTTCAAAATTTAATTAATTGATATTTTTATTAATTATTTAATATTTAATTATTAAATAATTAAATTTTAAAATATTCGAGAGAGTGTCGCCCCCCTCTGAAAGCCCTCTCAACGTGGAATTCTTGCTCAATTTAACCTTTAGATTGAATTTCAAGTTTTAAATTGGTTGAACTTGGATTTCGGATCTGGATCCAGATTCAAGATCCAAATCCATATGAATCCCAACCTGGATCAGATCTTAGTTAATATGAGTCTTGGACTGGGTCCAGATCCATATCAACTTGGATCAAATGGATCGGATCCGATCTGATCAAATCCAAAAAATATAAAAATAGAGGCAGGTCATTTTTAAAAATGCAATTTTTGCGCCAATTGTAACCCGATTTCAAACAAATGAAAGTCAAAGTTCTCAGAATTACGAGACGCATCTAACGATATACTTGATTTTTGCCTTTGAATTTCGTTTTAATTTAACCTGAATTTTGCTCATTTTTTGCTCAAATTTAAAGGTTAAAAACAAAAAGTTTCTCAAATATTATTCGTCTCAACTAGGTCTTGTAAGTGGGCCCTGGGCCACGCCCAGATCCGGCTGATGTCACCTACAATTGAGAATATTTTCTATGATTTTTATCAACTTTATAAAATACTTAGCCAAAATTTCAGAAATTCAGAATTTAAAACTATGGAAAAACACACGATATTACAACTTCACAGTTTGCTTCTTGCCCACGAAGCACACCTTGTTAATAATAATTCTGATGTGACCCATGAAGCTAATGTTGCATAGCGTAACAACCAAAGTTATACTCAAAAACTTTAGAGGAGATCAAGGCTATCAACAGGGTCAGGGTTGTGGCCGGTACAATTGACAGCCTGCCTATTTCAATCAGTCAGGTCGATCAGGAAACTCCAACCAGCCGTCCAGTTCAAGTCAGCCAGTCACTTGCCAGTTTTGTGATAAAGTTGGCCATACCGCTATGATATGCAGGGCCATCCTTGGAGACAGCCAGGATTTAGCACCACCTCACGCTTACCTTGTTGTACCTGTTGTCATAGGAGAGGACACCTGGTATCCTGATTCTGGAGCATCCCATCATATTTCTCCATATTTAAAATCTCTGTCACTTCATTATTCAGAATATCAAGGGAATGAATGTGCGTATTGGAAACAATACAAGTTTAAAAAAAATTTCATATTGGTAATTATGTTCTTGATTTTGGAAAGTCTTGTTTTTTGATGAAATATATATTGCGTGCCTAATATGACTAAAAAGCTTATTTCTGTGCGAAGATTCTCCAAAGACAATTAAGTACTGTTTGAGTTCCCACCTGAAGATTGCAGGATCAAGGATATGAAGTCCGGGAATGAGCTGGTTCATGGGCGTGCTAAGGATGGTCTTTACTTTATTGACTCTTTTAGCATTAAGAATAAGTATGCTCATGTTAGTGAAAAAGTTGATATCGAAAGGTGGCATAATAGACTTGGCCATGCAAATTTGAAAATTGTTCAGTTTATTATGTTTTTTCTGCTTGTCAAGTGGGAATGAGAAAACGCCACAAACAATCTTTCTCAATAGTGTCTTACAGCAAGCTCGACCCTCTTACGATTTTGTTCAGTGATGTGTGGGGATCGACCCCTGTTACTTGTTGTGATGGGTCTAGATATTATGTTATTTTTGTTGATGCATGTACACGATATACTTGGTTTTATCTTTTGAAAAATAAATCGGTGTTAAGTGTTTTTCAAAGGTTCAAGGCTCTTGTTGAAAATGTTGTTGATAAGAAAATCAAGTTCTTGCACACGAATGCTGGTGGTGAGTTCAAGACTCTTTGTAACGCCCCAAAATTTCGACTTGTGATTTCGAAAACCTTATCGAAAAACCTTTCAAAGATTTAAAGTTTAATATTTAAAAACAACAGCGGAAGACATTTAGAAAGGAACACAAGTCAACAATCCTGGGTACGTTAGCTGAAAAACCATCATTTACATGTACAACATCTTAAAGGAATTTAAGAAATAAGGCAATCGATTAAAATCTGCAGTTTATTACAAAATGAGCCTTTTATTCCAAAGTTCAATAAATCTAAGAAAAACTCCAAAAAGTCCCAGAGCCAAGCCGCCAGCAGAAAGAAAATGAATCTTGATCCACGTTGCACCACGCCATCGGCCGCCAGTGAAGTCCTACTCCTCACCTGCCCATGAAATGGGTCAGTTTCATAACAAACTAGTAGGTGCACGAACAGATAAGTAGAATGAAAATAAAACAGGACATTCATGAGATAAGCAATTATGATATTTAAGCAATTAAAACAGTTGTAGTCTATTCTAGCAAATGTAATAAGTGCAAAGAGAAGCAGTGTAAGTCTCAGTCATCTATATCTATTCCTGAATATATTCTTTAAGTTCTGATATTAACTGGCCTGTGGGTACGCACAGACGCGAAACGTAGAAACAGCCGAGACCGATCCGGGGGTTTATTATGTCAGGTGTTTTCATTAACCCGGATGGCTGACTGAGTCCGCTCCTAAGGGGACGGTCAGTGACCAAGAGAGTAAATCTCCAAAGGCATTCGTGGCCCATGGATGCATCCAACTTCTGCAGAAGTGCCTGGGAGTTACCACCTAGGATAATTTATGGTAATCCCAATTCCCCTAACTCCGATGACTGGGGAAAACCGAGTCTTTTGCTCGTGGGGTGGTTAACAACCTGTCCATCGAAGTCTTTGTACCATCCATCCTCTCCCTTGATGAACCGTGAAGATCGGATGGGTACGATGGGGGTTTCTTAACCGCCGCCCCATCCTACATGCTCTGGTCTATTAGACCCACTCGAGCATCTTGCCTGTGAAGGCGAATGGTCACCTTTTTATGTGATCTCAGCCTTTTGCTAATTGCACTCATCGAGGTTGCCACAACCTCATCATCCCACCATCGTAACCCACATGAGACGTACTTGTCCAAAAGTATGATCGTACCTCCCCAGAGGTACAACTACGATGAGAGGGCAGCATAATGGTTTATGATTCTTTGGTTCATACATAACATGAATTGCTCTCTGAGCAGAGGGGCCTGGGGAGGCCGGTATCATCTCATGGATATCAATAAGGAATTTCTTAATCACTTTGAGGTACTGAATGACCTCCCGTACTATTGTATCATACTTTTCTTCAGGTCTAATTACCAAAGTAAATTTGTGGGTTCTCGATAGATAGCCTATCACGAGGTTTTATAAATGTCTGTATTATGCTTGGCATGCTCGAATACTAAGAATCAAGAAGTCACCTCCAAGATTCATCAGGCAATAATCAATAAGGCATTTATAGTAACTTATAATAGTGAGCCAGGCGAACATACAGGAATAAGGTCTTTCTAGCAATGAGTCTACTCATAGAGCTTCAACAATAAGTATGAAATTTCAAAAGAATACAGATACAGAAACACAACACAGACAATCACCAGTTAGGAAATTCTACGAGTGAGAATGCATGCCAAATAAACTATTCTATCACAAAATCCTTATAATTTTATTTCATTCTTACAAACCCATCGTGCGACTTTCCCCTACCTCGGGATGTCGTGCAGCTGCGTGCGTCTACGCGTGTAGATGATACGAGGCTCGGGCCGCGGAGCCAGAGCGAGGGGGGTTCCGATGCGAGGTCTGCAACAGGGTGAGTATTCAATAATGATAATTTAATTAAATGGTGCGACGGGAGCAAGGGTAGGATTAAGTGACCGGGGATACCGGCCCCTTCTAGACAGAACAATAAAAGGCAGGGCCCTCGGCCCTTGCCTGACGAAATAGGGAATGGCAGGGGCCTCGGCCCCTGACTGACAATAATAGCGAATGGCAAGGGCCTCGGCCCCTGCATGACAAAACGCGAAGGGCAGGGCCCTTGCCCCAGCCACACAGGTCACGCATGGCAGGGGTCTCGGCCCCTACCTCAAGAACAGGGAAAGGCAGGGCCTCGGCCCCTGCCTGGTACAAACCGAATGGCAAGGGCCCTGGCCCTTGCCTGACAAAAATGAAGAAATGGCAAGGGCCCCAGCCCCTGCCAGTCGAAAATGAGGAATGGCAGGGGCCCCAGCCCCTGCCTGACGAATCAAGAGACGGCAGGGGCCTCGACCCCTGCCAGTCAAAAATGAGGGATGGCTGGGGCCCCAGCCCCTGCCTGACGAATCAAGAGACGGCAGGGGCCTCGACCCCTGCCAGTCAAAAATCGCGGAGCCGCAGGGTCAAGAGCGGCAGGGGGGTATTCCCTGCCCTCTCAGAAGCCAGGGGCCAGCAGGGGGGTGAGCCCCTGCCAGCCCAACAAAATAAAGGGCGACAGGGGCATTGCCCCTGCCAGCCTAAACAGGAAGGCGGCAGGGGCACTACCCCTGCGCGCCAGAACACAAGAGGCAGCGGGGCGAGCCCCTGCCTGCCGAAAAAAACAAGAAGCGACAGGGGCATTGCCCCTGCCTAAAGGTGGTCGAAAGGTGGCAGGGGAACTGACCCTTGCCGAAAGAGAGACCGGGGTGGGGGTGACAGGGAGGGAAACCGACCTCCCGTCAGTTTCCCTGTCACCCACAGAGGTGAGGGAGTGTCGCAGGGGCCATTGGTCCCCTGCCGGCACTCCGGCGCACCCCCAGAGGGAAGAGGGGACGACAGGGGCCTTGCAGGCCACCTGTCGGCCCTCCGGTGATTACCGGAGAGGCAGGAGGGCACGGCAGGGGCTGTGCGCAGCCTGCCGGCCTCCCGACGAGGTGACAGAGAGGGGGGGTGAGGAAAAGAAGAGGGAGGAGAAGAGAAGAACGACGTACCTGGAGGGGTGGTTCCCGGCGTCGGCGGCGGGCGCAGCAGGGAAGAAGACCGGCGCGGGGGGGGGGGGGGAAGGAAGCTCGAGAGGGGAGGCGTGCCTCCCCTCGCCCTCCAGCAATGCTCATAAAGAGCTCTGGGGGTGATGAAAGGGGAAACCTCGGTGGGTTTCCCCAATCAACCCGAAAACGAAGGGGAAGAAGAGGGGGGTTGCGGCGCTCGGGACCCTGCGTCGGGTTTTTTTAAAACCCTAAATAAAAAGGGGCCCGGGTCGGGTCCGGACCCGACCCGGCCTGGGTCCAAACAGATTTTTTTTTAAATGGGGTTTTACACTCTTGATCCTTTCTTGAGCTACCGTGGTATAGGACATCATGTTTCATTCTCATACTCGGGAACAAAACGGCATATTTGAACGAAAGCATAGGAGTGTTGTTGATATAGGGCTCACCCTTATGGCACAAGCTAGGAACTGAGCATGGTACAACCACAGAAGTTTTGAAGATCCTCGTTTTCAAGGCTATGTTTGTAAACTCCACAAGGATTTATATGGCTTGAAATAGGCCCCTCGAGCCTGGTACCAGGAACTGAGCAATGCTCTTATTAAATGTGGATTTGAGGGCTCTAAAATTGACCCATCATTGTTTGTTTTCTGCAAAAATGGTTTGCATGTTCGTATTCTTGTTTGTGTTGATGATATTCTGATTATTGGGAACTCAAATTCTTTTGTTCAAACTCTTATTAAATCCATTGGAGAGCAGTTTGCTTTAAAGGATTTGGGTCTGCTGCCCTACTTCTTGGGAATAGAAGTTGTGCATACATCTCAAAGCTTGTTTTTGTCTTAGAGGAAGTACATCATGGATATGCTCATAAGGTCCAGTATGGTTGATGCAACACCCATATCGACTTCTATGATGTCATCCACTAAATTGCCAGCTTTAGGTGTAATATCGCGTATTTTCACACTTAGTTAAATTTGAGATTTTTGAAAATTTGGCCGGGTATAGAAGAAAAATCAGTAGATTCTCGATTTAGGCCGATGCTTTGGAGTCTGGGCTTGGCCCAGGTCTCATTGTCAATGCCTAAACAAGCTACTCAAAACGTGAGAAAAAGTTTTATTTTCGACCTTTAAATTCAAGCGAAATTCGTGTTATTTTTGAGCGAATTTCGAAAGCGAAATTTGAGTTATATATCGTTGGATGCATCTCAAAATTCTGCGTAATGATATTTTATTTTCCTTGATAAAGGCTACGGTTGGCCAGAAAATTGCATTTTTTCGAAAAAGAAGCAGTTTGTCGTTTTAGATCCCTATTTGGATCAGACTGGATTTGATAGATTTAATCCAAATTAATATGGATCTGGACTCTATTCAAGACCCATATTAATCTGGATTTGATCCAGCCCAAGACTCATTTGGATTTTTGAGATGGATTTGGATCTTGAATCCGGATCTAAATCCAAATCCATGCCCAACGATTTTTTCAACTTTAAATTCATTAGAAACCTTTAAATTTGAGTTAATTAATGTTAAGAAGTCTCCCAAGTTAATTTGGCAACTTTTGGAAGCTTCTGAAATTTTATTTATTATTTAATAATAAATAAATACATAAATAATTAATTAATTTAATTCTAAAATTTTATTTTTGATACTTGTTTAGGACTCTTACTAGAGCCCTTAAACATACCTAGAAGCCTCTAAGAAGGTTTTAGAAAACCTATTAAAATAAAACTTTGAAAAAGTCAACTTGGAGAGTTTCGAAGTTTTCAGAACTCTAAGAGAGAAGAGAGTTCCATATGGGACTACACTCTCTTCTCCAGCCCATCTAGAAGGGGCTGGAGAAGGGAGGGGGGCGTCCCCCCCTAGAGTTCTATAAATAGATAAAAAAAAGAAAGAGAAAGAGAAGGAAAAAGAGAGAAAGAAGGAGAGAAAGATAGAGAAAGAGAGAAAAGGAAAGGAAAGAAGAGGAAGAAGAAGAAGGCTACCTTCTTCAATCATCCATCATTTTCAACCATCCATTAGTGTTCTTCTTTCAATCTTTGCGTAAGGTACGGGTCTTTCTCTTGTTTCGAACGAGAAAAAGAGCATGATTTTGTATTCCATGCAATATTTTAGTGAAAACCATGGGAAAAGAGTAAATTTGGATAGTTACTCTAACATGGGTTTTATGTTTCTCTTCTTTGAGGTTTGTTTTGGGAAAAATGATATATATTAATGCATATATTCATATATGTATTTGATTTTTGCAATGCATTCTTTTCGTTGATTCTTGTTTCGAGAGGCTCAATAGGGGCTAACCTGGGCCCTGCCAGGCCAACCACTCGGCCCAGGCAACCTTCTTTTTGTTAAAAAAAAGGGGTTTAAATTTTTGCTGGGTCGGCTGGCAGCCCAGTTGAGTGGTACCTGGCTAGCTGCCAGACCCTGGCAGGAAGCCCACAAGCCGATCTGGGCCTGTGTGGTGACTGCCAGGCCCAGTCGACTGAGTCGGCTGGGTAGGAGTCGAGCCCCAGCTGACCCAGTCGGTTGGGTGGTGACAAAGAAAAAAAAACTTGTTTTAAAAACAAAAGATTTTTTTTAAGGAAAGGATTTTATGTATGCTCTGTTTTGTCTGGAAAATTTCCCATACTTTATACGTGCTTGGTATGGTCGAGTATGTATTGGTGAAGTTCAGATGGATATATGTAAATCCCTTGTGTATGGTCATATGAACCTGAAAAATAAAATAAATGCAGTTTGGCGGGAATATTTCCAGATTCTTGCTCATGAAAATAAACCGGTTATGTTATGTATGTTCAGGGTATTATTACAAAATTGTTTCATGAATATATGCATACCGTTGGTACCTACTTGTGCTGGTATAGAGAGTCAGTCATGCATGTAAATATTTAGAATATGCTAAGTGTATTAGACTTAATCCTATGCATTCAAAAGGGTGATATTTCTCTCATGCTTAGAATTGCTATGTGACACATGTTCGAGATATTGTTGTAAGGATGTTTACTTGTGCATGTACATACATGAAATTGAGATGTTTTTGCATGATCAAAATGGCATGATTGTTTGCATGTTTTAATTGGAATGATTCATGAATAAAAGCATGCAAGCATGCGTTTAACATGAATGTGTGAACTCATGCGCATGCATATGAATATTATTGTTTCGTGCACATCTCTGAAACTTGCATATATGAATGTGCATTGAGAAACATTCAAAAGTAATGCATAGTGGCATGTTGTTCATGATTTTTGCATATGAATGCATCGATGATCAAAATGGATCATCATGGGCTGTGTGAGCCTTGAGCTTGAGTTGTTTTTTGTTTTAGTTGTTCTATGCATTGCAAAAATCAATTGTGATATTATTGTTCTTATTGCACTGTTCTATGTTGCCATAGGTTGTGTTCCCGTGAAGTGTTTTCCATAAATGTAATCTACGTTTCCTGGTTGTCCCTTCTGTAGTATGAGAATCTTGGATATTGCGGTTTTGGGGAACCGTGAGGATATTAAAATTTCGTGAGCATTGTTGTTGCCCCTGAACCCGATATTGAGGTTATTCTCCTAGCCACGGTTTTAGGGAAAATCCGCCACTTTGCCTAGGGGTGGTATGTAAACACAGTTGTTGTTTTGATATACCAAGAAAGTGACACTTGTGGATTTAGATGTCCCTGGTGTTTCGACATTAGATTTGGATGTCTAATGTTCCGAAAGCTATTTCGGTCGAAGGTTAAGTTTGAAACTCAGTAATAAAATACAACTTATGTGCTAAGTTACCCTAGAAACTCTACTTGACCTCGAGAATTTTTACCCGTTTGGAGTATCCGCGGGCAACAATAATTAAAAAGAGGAACTTAAATTGTAAGCATTTAATAGAGACATACATATTAAAAGAAAACTCTGATAAAAGATAATAATTTATTCATGCATGTGCACTGAAATCATGCATATTCTTGCTATGCATTAGATCATGCATATTTACTTGTTTCCTTAATTGTGATATATTGGTGAATGCATGTGCACTGAAATCATGCATATTATTGCATGCTAAATGTCTTTATTGCTTAATTTGTGGTCCCTGTTTTTGTTAATTGTTCTCTATTGCATAAATAGTTAATTGAGTTATGAATTTGTCATAATTGCATCTCTCTAAAATATTGTATGAATCTTATTATGTTCTTTTTTCTTATTGGTTTCATTAGAGGGATTCATACACAGAATTCTTTGGATTCTGACACCCTTACTTTTGTATTTTTCACAGTCTCAGATGTCAAGTGAGGTGACTTGCTTTGAGAGGAGCTACGAGGGAACTACACGATTGCTTGACAGATACCTTTGGATAACGTGACTCTTCTTTTTGCTTTATTTATATTTTATTTGCTTATGTCTTAGACTTTATACAATTTAATAAATAAAGTTTGTGATTGATTTGGATGGTGGGTATAAGATCCCTTGTGGCGGCGGTTGTGTTTAACTGTAAGGGCTTCGGGTTTCTGGGAGTGTTTCCGCACTTGTTTAAAAAAAAATGTCATTTTTTCACGAGTATGAGTTGGGGTCGTTACAGGTTTGGTATCAGAGCCCACCATAAAATCTTATATTTTACCATATTGTTGTACCAAAATTTCTATCTTTTGCTAATTGAGCCCTGTTCAAGAATGTCAGCAAGTCGTGCCTTGTGCTCTAAAGCAGTCTCCTTCATTAGTAAGGCTATGAGGTACTTTTATGAAAGTATGTGAATTCATGGTTTAATTCTTAATTTTTGCAATATGAATTAAGAAATTGTGATGTGCTTGTATATTGTATTTATTGTAAATGTACGGGATCAATCCTAAGAGGGTAAGGTTGATCAAGGTATAACCTTGCAAAATTTATATGTTTTAGATGTATCGACGCAAGGACGCTTCGACTTTTGTTGGTGCTCTCGCGGATTGGCAGGAGCAAAGAGATTTCATGATGAATGCCCTCCACACACTGACAAAGACCATGATGGCGCAAGCGATACAAGCAACTTGTAACACCCTAAAAATTTTAACCTTAATTATAATTCAAATATTGAAATTTCGAGACCATTTTTTTTTAATAAGTATAAGTAAATCAGATTTTATAATCCAGAAACGATTTTTAAAAACTGTTAAGACTTTGGGCGCGGTTACACTAAAGATAACAATCAAATCAAAATGTACGGGATATACACGTTTCAAATCACGTACAATATAAGACTGAAATATGAAGAGTTTTAATTTCATTTCAAATCAGAGTATGAAAACAATACTTCAGTCTCTACATGATCAAATACTTAAAATAAAAAGATCATAAATACCAATATCGCAAGGTAAGAGTGGACCCTCGAAGATGCAGCTCGACCAGCCCTTTGCTCCAACTACTCATCATACTTTACCTGCATTACCTGTCCCCCATAAAACGGGGTCAGACTCGCTAAAGTCTAGTAAAGCAACCCAAACTCAAACTTAAAGAAACATATCAAACATTTAAAGGTAAAGATATATTATTCATCCATCGTCAAGTGATAGACAAGGGAACAACGTCCTATGAGTCATTCATTTCAAGCATTCAAACATAAAACATTTAAAAGCATTTCATCACTTAATATTCTATTCAACCTTAACTCACGTAATACAACATAATCTATATGCATTCAAATCATCGCATAAAAATAATATATATATATATAAGACATTCAGATCATTGCATCATTTTCATATGCATTCATAATTCTTATAAACAATAAGTCAAATCACATTTGACCATTCCAACGCAAAACACACTCACATACCTTATAAGTAATTTAGTTAGATATTCATGATACACATCAATCATGATACATAGGTGTGAGACAATCGTAATGCAATCATTTGCAATGAAACTATGTAGGCGTGATGTATCATTCACCTAATAAGTCAAAACTAGTCATTTATAGGCGTGATGTGTCATTCACCTATACGCTAACATAAGCGTCAAAATCATAACCTCATGTCAAGATCTAAAATCAATAAGGATTTGATTATCATATCTGAGTTCAATATATAATCATGCTATAATAGAAAAGCCAAATCTATATATTCATAACTGGCTATCTCAATCAACTCAGAAGATCATCACAATTCATCATAATATTTCATTTATTCATAATAAAGATTTATAAAATCCATGTCGGATCACCTGGTATGGGAAATGTACAATCTCACAAGGAGTTACCTCCCTAGATGAATAGTCTGCCTAGTTTTGGACAATGCACTTCCTCACAGGAATATACCGTCTTCGTGGGCTACCCGCTCTTGGACAATGCACTTCCTCACAAAGACTTACCGCTCTAGTCGGATTACCTGATCTGGTCATGCACACCCTCACAGAGAATCCTTTGGGAACAGTTCCTCAATGGGTAACTTATCCAGTGAAAACTATTGTGATACATGCATCAATACAATTGACCACTCTCAGGGTCGATAGCCATCAATACGGGCATAAACATGTATACAATCAAAGCATCACATCATACATCACTTCATATGACATTAAAATTATAAAACCATACATTTAACTAATAAGGCTTCGTGAACCAAAGTTCACTATTGAACTTAAACATTTATCGCATGCATTCATAATTTCATTTCACGTGGCATTTAAATCATATCATACAAAAGCATATTATCCTACGCATCATATCATCGTCACAAAGAACATTGCACTTCGTAAATTGAACCTCGAAGCATGCGTAAACAAAACATGAGTTCTATGCATGCATACGTGAACATGCACATTTCATAATACGAAGCAACTAAACCTCAACATATATAACTCCTACGTAGTTCAAGATTTGTATACACGATAAAAGTCATATGCATTTTTCACCACATGAATCAATATATCACCTTAGATATAATTGTGTAAGGGTTGGTCAAAATCTCATTGACCATCCTACTGTACATTATACGCATATATTTTTCAAGCAAACAAGACATACAAGATCAAAACAATTTATAACATTCACATGCATTCTTTCATACAAGAATAAATGAGTCCATCATATGACAAGACAATATATATAACATTCACATTATGCATCGAACAAGACTTATACATATCTATAGTAGTTATATGTGCACCATGTATCAAATTCATACAAACACATAAAGCAACATAGTATGTGCAAACCAAAGTATGATGGCACACATTGCGTATATATTATACATTCATAAGTGCACGGGCATTCAAACCCACACACAAGTGTACCTGCAGCAAACACACTTCATATTCCGTTAACTACAATCATGACAAGCATGATCTCCGAATTACAATCACAAGAGTCTTATATATCCATAACTAAGTGAAGTGTGTGAGCATAACTTATATTTGCAGTTCATTTAAATATTCAGTGCAACGACATCATGCTTATACAATTAGTGCCTAAACATGCTCTCTACAAGTTCAGTTAAGGTATCTTACCTTAATAATGTGAAGAACAATGAATCAAAACTCAAAAGTTCAAGGAGTTTCGAAGTTCGCATAGACCGCTACCCAAGTAATACAATGAACCATTCGTCTGCGATCGCAAATGCCAAAAAATAAAAAAAATGCCAATTATAACATGATTAGCCAAAAATAACAAATTACCCTATAAATCATTACCAAGAGCCAAATAACACACAAATACACTCAAATAATTTACAAACTCTATCAAAAATATATTTAAATATTATATATATATATAAATAGTGAGTTATAGCCCAAAATAGTTCTATAAATGCAAATTATACCCTGATTGACTTGAATGAACAAATGAATATGTAATAAATAAATAAATGAAATTCAAAAGCTAGAAACACATTTCTAATTTGGAGATAAAAAAATGAGTTCTTTATTTATTAATAATCCTTAAAAATTATGGGTTTTACACAACTACTTGTGTCCATCCCGCTAAGGTTGTTCTGAACCCCGATGGCGTTACTGTTAAATTGTAATCCATAAGACAATGTATTTTCTAATATATATTTTATATGTATAAAAGAAGATATATATATATATATATATATGTACATGTATCCATCTACTTATATATATAAAATATATATTTCTTTCTTGTATTAGCTATAAGGGTATTTTAGTTATTTTATGCATATTCATGTCGTTGAATATGATTGTAATTCCTCATTTTATTTTTTTCTTATTTTTGTAACTTTTCTTTTATCTTTTTTATGTACTATTTCTGTATATAATCAGTAGTCGGCTGTGTACAATGTACAACAGTCAACCACAGACTGTTGTACACAGTTAAGAATAAGAGTCGTTGGGCTGACTCCCAACGACTCTTTTTAGAGCCGTTGGGAATCAGCCCAACAACTCTTATGTGTTGCTAAGCTTATAAATAAGGGCTGTGAGCCCATTGTAAAGTTGTGTAATATAGAAAGGAATTTTGTCTCCTTACGTTTATAAAAACAGTGCATTTGTCGTACTTCTCTTCTTTTGTCGTATAAAGCATTTAAATGCTAGTTTATGCTATCATATGTCTTGAAGTATTTGAAGTATGAAGTTATTTGAAAACTTATTGTTTACAAGGATCTTTCACATGGTATCAAAGCAAGGTTATTATTGAAGAAGAAAGGTGATTATTGAAGATCACGTGCCTCGAAAGGCGTGCACCTGCCTTTCTCTTGATTTTCGGCGTGGAGGCTTCTTGCAATATATATCGAAATAATCAAACCACATCAAATAAGCTCTAAAGACTCGCTTGTGGTAAGATCTTCTTCACTCTATATTCCTTTCTTCTCAAAATGGAAGGAAAAGACTCACTTCTGTAATACCCATAATTTTTAGGCATTTATTTAAACATATTATACTATATATTTCATAAGAGAGGAATTTGGGCCTAGGATCCAAATTGCAGATCCAGGACCCATAAAGGGTTTTCCGAATAAATTTACCTCGTAAATTTGATATGTACGTATAAGTATAATAATTTTTAATTAATTAAATAATTCAGGGAATAATTATTTAAAAGAGGTGCGTAGATGGGTCTGGGATCCACGTACCGGATCCATGTACCTATATATATTTTAATATATATATATATACATGTATAATCTTAAATAAATAAAATTTTTAATTTTTTTTAAAAGTTAATCCGAGGATCCACAGTTGGATCCATTTGGATCCAACTTGTGGATCCATCTCGTTGGGGTCGGGTTACGGGTCTCGGGTCCGGACCCGAGCCGCACCCTGTACAACCTTTTAAAGAAATAAAGGGCAACCCGATAAGGGTTGCCCGATAATGCTGTAACAGAAAAAGAAAGGGGGGCAAGGGGGGGGGGGGTTACGCAGGGCGTAACCGACCCCGCACCTCTTGGAAGAGGAGGGGTTCGGTGGGCCGATAAAGGGGGAGTGGAGAGGGGGTTCTTGCCCTCTTCACTCGATCTCTCTCTCTCTCTCACGGTGTGAGTTACGCCGGGTAACGGGGGGGGGGGGGCTACCGGCTGCCATTGAAGGCCACAACAAGCAGCCTGTCGCGGCAGCAGCAAGGAGCATCAGCCGCTACCCTACCTTCGCGTCCCCAGCCTCCGATCGCCGGAAAAGCTTAAAAAAGGTACGGGTCTTCATTGAATCTTGGTGAGGGATCGAACAAGGGTTCGTATTCGAGTAAGGGTTTGAGATGAGAAGCCATGGAAGTCCGTTAGATGGTTACCCTCTGGGTTTTCACGAATTGATGGGGGTTATTTTGATCTAACCCTAACCCGTAAAATCCCCAAATCAGGCCGATAGGGGGAGGGGAAAAGAGGGGTCGGCTGAGGTAGTGGATGTCCCAGCTATGGAGGTTCCGAGTTCCTTAGGGATTTCTCAGATTTGGGGGTTTCTTAGTTAGGAAACGAGAAACCCCATGTTGCCTATTGAATTCATGCGAAAAAGGGGAAAAACTATTGTGCTTGCATTGCATTTTTGGCTTCCTGAATATGTATCTTTTTCACAACAGATTAAATGGTTGTAAAATATTCTCCTGGAACTTACTTGGAAGCACACCTCTTAGCATACTAAAGTAAATTTTTTTCAGAAATATTTGTTTATATTCTCTTAAGCTTCATTTGAACTTGCTGAAAAAGCTTTCCATCAGTTGAAAAGGGAGAGGAAAGAAACTCAACTGATTTAGGAGTACTAGCTGTGAAGTTTTTTTGAACTGTGGATGTTTTCTTTTTAACTGTTGATGATGCAAAAATTTGATTGCTGATCTTTTAATGACAAAGGAATTGCTAGCTGAAATGTCTATTTTTGACTAGCGTTAGAACCAGTTATTATGAACATTGTGCAGTTTTTGACAATTTTAGTCTTTTTGTTTTGTCATAAGTATTGAGTGGAAGAAGTGCATAAGATCATGAGAGATCTGTATAATGAGAAGTGTTTCATCTATCTATTGTAGCCTGTCTGAACTTTTAGTTACTTGGCAAAATACCCTTTCGTTTCTCTTTCTGATTATTCAAAAAAAAAAAGAGAGCAAACAAACAGTGTTAACCCTTTTGTTGTTGAATGGCTCAGGTCGGCTAGTAGCCAGGCGAGAGGCACTCGACTGATTGCCAGGCCGTGGCAGTGATGCTTAGGCCCATCATGGGTTGTGTGGTACCCTGCTAAGCCCAGCCGACTGGTGCTGGACTATATTTTTACAAAGGAAAATATGATAAATGCCATTTCCTTAACTGTCAATGCTTGTGGACAAATGACAGGTCAATTGAATCTTTGTTCATGTATAGTATGGCTCATATGGAAGCTTAGCTTAGCACTTTAATTTTTCAGAATACTAGCTAATCGTGTTAGACCTGGCTCTTTGCATACAGGTGAATGAAAATGCTAATATGCTTAGGCTTGATTTGTTATGCTTGATTTGGATATCGTTGTCTAGTTGTTTTCATGGGCATGAGCAATCATGAAACTAATGCTTTATTGCTTGAATCTACATGCATGGGTGTTCACATGTTATAATAAAACTAATCAATGAATGACAACATACATTTTGGTATAAATATGTGAATCCCTGCACATGAATCTTTGAAACCATGCTTGTGAGGTATGCATTGAAGATGCATATCTGATACATTCTTAAAACATTTAACACAACACATCGGAGGAACCCTACAAACCCAAATTTAGGTTAATCAGGTGATTCCAGGCCGATTTTCCTAAATTCAACATAGGCCAAAACAATAATCTGTGTATATGCTTGCGGAACCACATTTACACAGGTTAAGCCCACGTAAATGGGCTGAGCAACACTAACTAGCATGCTTGAGACATGCATACTGCAGAAACCACTGTAAAACCTACCTCTTTGAAGTTTTCTCCCCCTTTTTTTTGCAGAGTTTTGCTACAGCCGTGTGCCTCCTCCTTTAAATTGAGCATGAATGGAAGAGATAAGGAGAGGGAGAGAGGGTATTAACGAGAGGAAGGGGATGGGGGTCTTAAGGTGAGCGCGAGGGTCGGTTAGAGAGAGAATGGGGGAGGTTGAGGGGTCGTGGATGAGGAGTGGGAGGTCAGTTTCCCCCTCCTCTCCACGTTCTGCGTGACAAGGGTTTAACACCCCTCCTGTAACGACCCCAATCCATACCCTTTAAAAATGCGGAATTTTTTTTTTCTAAGAGTTGCGGAAACCTTCCCAGAGATCTGGGGTCCTCACAGTTCCACTTTCCATTGGATAGCCCATCCACCACAAACGAAGTTGCAATTATCATCCATATCAACCAACTAAAACTCTTTTATTAATGAGTAATAAAATTTTAAAGACAAGGTTTTCTTCAACTGAAAGTAAAGTAACAATTGCAGAAATTAAAAGAACTGAAAGACAAACGAAAGAGCCACTATATCCTCTACTGAAGCTGACAAGCCCAAGTATAACTCATCCATCCCCAGATGCATGTCCAACTTCACTGTTCACCATATCCTGTGAAAAACCAACAAAGTAGGGTGTCAGAACCGAAATTCTGAGCACAACTACTTCTAAAGAAAACAGGTGAGAGAAAGAACATGGATAAAATTTCATGCAGTGATTTGAGTGAGTACAAATATAAAATTTGCAACATTTAAATATCCATGACTACCAATAATTGCATATACTCACCAGTCAAGAACAGTAAAGCAGTGTCATATATCAATAACTAAAGAATCAAACATTTCAGCATGATTTCACAAAGTAAATCATATGCTACCACCAAATGATGTCATGATATCAAGAATGATTCAAACATGCATGATCTAATGCATAACAGAAAAATGCATGATTTCTTCTGTTATCTTTCATTTAAGTTCCATCTTTCCATATGCATGCCCTATTAGATGCACACATCCTTAAGTTCCTCTTTTTAATTACCGTGGCCCGCGGATACACCAAACGGGTACAAACCCCGAGGTCAAGTAAGTTCACAGGGTAGCTTAACACACAATTTGTATTTTATTACTGGGTTCCCACTTAGCCCTCGACCGATATCAGGAAACAACACCATCCATCGGAACATTAGACCTCCATATCTAATGTCGAGGACACAAGGGACACCCCACGCCCACAATTGCCACTTCCTTGGTACCATAAACTCACAGCTGTGACTAACACACCACTCCCGGGTAAAGTGGCGGGCTCTCCCTAAAACCGTGGTCACGAGAAGAACCTCAATATCGGGTTCAGGGGCAACAACGCACACAGAGTTTTTGTATCCTCACAGTCTCCCCAAGACCGGATATCTAAGATTCTCATACTCCAGATGAGATATCTCAGAATGTATATTACACTGTTCTTATTCTTTTTTATTTTTATTTAAAGTTCATTCTTTAAGTTTGCAACACTATATGCAAAAGTAAAGTGAAAACCCGCATCCTCCCTTGCGGGGACCCATTCGAGACTCCAGCCCGTGTAAACACATAGAACAGTGTAGTAAAGTGCCAAACCATTTTATGTGGTTTAAGTGATGCTTTTAAAAACATAAATAAAAGAAAACCAAACCCACGGCTCTCCAGGCCGATGATGGTCCAATTTGGCCATCGGTGAATCACATAATAAAACCAAATTAGTGTTTCATTTATAACACTAGGCCCAAAATGCCAAAAGCATATATATTCATGCAAATATAAACCTAAACATGTATGCATGTCATAATTCATTCATATGCATTTTCAATATGTGTGTGTTACCTACATCACATATGGGTCTTAACCAATCCGTGGTTTCTTTAAGTGTGTGAGTGTACATGTACCATTTCACATATAAATCAAGTGTACATGTTCAAGAAGACTTACTAATAATTGAATCATGCTCACACTCATGCGTACCATAGTCATAACAGTCCAGTGAAAGCATAAATCTCCACGACAAGTGTTTCCAAGTGCACATCCATATATGCCAATATAACCATGGACGTAAAACAACAACATTCACAAGCACGGTTTCAAAGATTCATGCGCAAGGATTCACGTATTTATACCAAATGTACGTTGTCATTCCTTAATTAATTTTATTATATCATGTGAATACCCATGCATGTAGATTCAAGCAATAAAACATTAGTTTCATGATTGCTCATGCCCATGAAAACAACTAGACAATGATATCCAAATCAAGCACAACAAATCAAGTCTAAGCATATTAGCATTTTCATTCACCTGTATGCAAATAGCCAGGTCTAACACGATTAGCTAGTATTATGCAAAAACTAAAGTGCTAAGCTAAGCTTCCATATGAGCCATACTATACATGAACAAGGATTCAATCGACCTGTCATTTGTCCACAAGCATGGACAGTTTAGGAAATGTCATTTACCATATTTTCCTTTGTAAAAATATAGTCCAACACCGTTCGGCTGGGCTTGGCAGGGTTCCACACAACCCATGATCTTATGCTACCCTTCCACTCAATACTTATAACAAAACAACAAGACTAAAATTGTCAAAAACTGCACAATGGTCATGATAACTGGTTCTAATGCTAGTCAAAATAGACATTTCAGCTAGCCATTTCTTTGTCATTAAAAGATCAACAATCAAATTTCTGCATCATCAACAGTTAAAAAGGAAACATCCACAGTTCAAACAAAACTTCACAGCTAGTACTCCTAAATCAGCTGAGTTTCTTTCCTTTCCATTTTCAACTAATGGAAAGCTTTTTCAGCAAGTTCAAATGAAGCTTAAGAGAATATAAACAATATTTCTGAAAACTTTGACTTTAGTATGCTAAGAGGTATGCTTCCAAGTGAGTTCCAAGAGAGTATTTCACAACTACTTAATTTGTTGTGAAAGAGATGCATGGTTGGAAACAGTACTGCAAGAAGCCAAAAATGCAATGCAAGCATAATAGTTTTTCTTTAATATTGACACTGAGTATAAAGCCCTTGATTAAGACTACTGTAGTCAAATGAACACTTATAAAAGAATTTCTCTACATAAAATGACTTATAGTTTATTTACAAAAATATACCCAGCAACACTATGGATTTGATTGGTATTCTTCTTCACAACAGTGACATTGCCATTTAGATGCACCATTTTGCATCTCATAAGTAATGTGCTTATTCATCATCAATTTCAGATAAAAGGATGCTACCCCTCCAAAGTCACTCTTCAATGTTGCGGTTAATTCATGTGATTGTCCTTTAGTTCTGGGCTCACCACAAATATGCCATAGACACATCCTGTTAATAGATGTTTTGATCACAAACCAGCTGCTAGCACTGTCGCAACCTTGTAGTTGTAGCCTTACCTCTATAGTGTATGATCCATTTCCTCGACTTAAGGAATATTACAGCATTGCTAGTTCCCAAATAGGACCAGCCACATAAATACCTCATACCTAGAACTGGAACATTCCTGTGCATGTCCAATAAGACCAAACATCAAATACAACCGCTCATTGTAGCATGATTTAACTTCAAATTTACCAATGAATTCTCATCTTATAATAACCCTAATTAATGATATTGTAAATGCATAAGTCGGCAACCAACATCTTTGCTGCATCCAAGTTAGAGAGGTTTCCTTGTAACTAAATTTGGATTTCCAAATCCTGAAGATGTCAACTGGTGATTGATTGATTTAATCAAACCACCAGTTTTTCAACAAGAAAATTGAATTTTTAGATTTTTATGCCATTTTTATTAAAAAGAAAAGAAAATTAGGTTCTTGAGACCCCTTTATTCTTTCTCAGGCGATGACCTGCTCGAAAATAACACTATCAAGTCAATCCAGATCTCAGTCTCCACCATCTATAACAAAAATCAGTTTAACTTTCAGTAAGCCTTATAACTTCAATATTTTAAATATTTAATCCAAAAATCCATCTCTTTCACTCTAAAATGTATGCACCCACTTGCTCCTAAAGGAAAAATCCTTCATACAATTAATAAATAGAAATTCTAAAATAAATATAACAGTTAATTATTCTGTGTCTCAAGTTTTTACAAGCTCTAAAAGAACTCACATAAAATGCTAAACATCGAGAATCAATCATTAAAGAAGTTAGCATCATGAACTTAACAAGAAATTTAAATACAATCCAAAAAGTAAGGAGGGTTAGGCAGACCCCACCAGTTATTATTCATCGAACCACTGGGGTTTGAACCTGCAACGTCCCCTCACAAGGAGACGTGCACTGACAGCTCCTACTAACTACATGGAGTCCCCAGTTTTATTACCCTTTCCTTACAAACAATATTGGCACCATATAATCCTAGAGTCCTCCAATGGCCTTTAGTATGCGACTTCTAAAGTAGGTTTTCTGAATACTATATATGTTTGTTGACATAGGCATTCGTAGTATTCTTTTGTGTTACTATAATATGAAATTTATGGATTGGACAATGTTCAAGGTACTAGAAAAAGCAAATGTTGATTTATCCAATGCAATCTTTTAGCAAGCTAATGATACTGATAAAAATTAAATATTTCAACTAAAACTAAAACAAGCAGACAGTTGTTGGCAAGACCAATTTCGACTGAACTGGGGTTTTTGTCAATCATCCCCAAATCTACAAGAAACTGAAAACCCCATGATTCTTGAGAAAAAGAATAGCCCCAGGAAGGGTTTTCCAAGAACTCATCTCAAACCATCGCACGGAATCGAACCCTTGTTCGATTCCTCACCCAAAATCCAAGAAGCACCGTACCTTATTGAAGATTTCTCCTGCGATCAACGGCGGCAATCGCGAAAGCAGGGCCGCGGCTAACGCTCCTCACTGTTGCAGTGGCCTTCGGTGGTGGCTGGTGGCCAAAACTCCACTCACGACTGTTGTCGTGGTTGTTGGTGGCCGAGATCTCGCCGGCGACCTCCTCTCCTCCGGCGCACGCACACAGACAGAGAGAGCGAGAGAGACGAGGGAGAGAGATGAGGGACTGAGTGGAGAGAGAGAGACGAGTGAAGAGAGTCCCCTCTCCACTCCCTCTTATCGGGCAAGACCCCTCCCCCCTTCACGCCGAGATGGGGGAGGTCGGTTACGCCCTGCGTAACCCCCCCTTCCCCCCTTTCCTTTTTCCTGTTAGGCTTTATCGGGCAACCCTTATCGGGTTGCCCCTTTTAAAAAGAATTCGGGTCCGGGTCTGAGCCCGTGACCCGCGATGCTGGGTCCATTTTAATAATGGACCCAGTTCGCCTATGAGTGCCGGATCCTCAGTTGGATTCGTGGATCCAATTGTGGGTCCGACCCTCTATACTTAACTTTATTTATTTTTCTTCTTATAAATACTATTAATTATTTATTTAATTAAAAATTACTATTATAAGTATAACTTGACGCCCCTTTGTGGGTTATTTATGGATTCTTTTATGGATCCGATAACGGATCCGAGGCCCAAAATTAGAAAAACACCTGTTATTTTCAAATAAAAATTATAAAAATTGAGGTTATTACACCTCCCCCCTTAAAAGTGTTGATTAGGGTTCCCTATTGAACACCCCCCTTTCTCACGGTTTTTTTTTTACCTTTCATTTAACGCACATGTACGTGCGAATTTGGATCAACCGTGACCCGCGACCCACTTATCTTTTTGGGTTCCAAAATTTCGGGCTTATCTGGATCCATCCGTGGATCCGGATCTTCTTCTCTTTTTTTTTTTAAATCTCGAATATAATCCCAATTTAATTTACTATGGATCCATTTACGCTATCATGAATTTTTAGTAGCTTATTATGGATCCGAGATCTGCTTTGTTCATAAATCCCTATAAGAAATCCGGACCTAAGGATCCGAAGTTTTCTTTTATACTGTCATGATTTGAAACCCTGGATCCAATTAAATATTCATGGATCCAAGCAAAATATTATGGATCCTCACATAAAATTTTAATTGAACCCTCGCCATGTTTAAATCCCTGATGTTCAGGATCCAAATGCAATATTGTGGATCCGAACATCGCATAAGCTATACCAATCCCACTAAAGTGTTGTAGGCCCAATATAGAAATTTTCTCATTAAAAATTTGATTTAAACTTCGCGGATCCACTCCATTCGTCTTGGATCCAATATCAAATTTGACTATGATATTGAGGATCCAATATCAGAGATTTGATCTATTAACTGACATCTATATTAAATTAAGATGTCCAGGGTTCAATATTGAAGAATCAAACCAGACAATAAGGATCCGACATTGAAGATCTAAACAGGATATCCGAGATCCAAATACGATTTAACAAATAAAACAATAGAATTATCCTTATACTAGCTTTAGTACATGAATTTCAAGTTTATTTAAATCGGTAAAATTCACGGGTATTACAACAACAGGCCTTGGGTACAAAACTAAAGCTGAGTACCGCTTTTCATCTCCAAACCGACGAACAATCAGAAAGAACCATCTAGACTCTGGAGGATATGTTGCGAGCCTGTATGTTGGATTGGAAAGGTGAGTGGGACAAGCATGTGGTTCTGGCCGAGTTCACTTACCATAACAGTTACCATGCGAGCATAGGTATGACTCCTTTTGAGGCTATGTACGGATGACCCTGCAGATCGCCCGTGTATTGGGATGAAGTAGGCGAACAATCCATTGAATTACCAATCGTGCTATAACATTATGCTCAACATGTTCAGATGATAAGGGAAAGATTGCGAACAACTCAAAGCTGACAAAATAACTATGCGGACCAAAGACGCAGAGAACTCACTTTCGAAGTAGGAGATTAAGTCTTTGTAAAAGTATCACCAACCAAAAGTGTCTTTCGATTTGGCAAAAAAGGAAAATTGAGTCCCCGATATGTGGGTCCATTTGATATTTTAGAGCGAGTTGGTGAAACGGCATATTGGGTAGCTCTACCCTCTTAGTACGCACAGATTCATAATGTATTCCACGTGTCTATGCTGAAGAAGTATATTGACGATCCGTCCCATGTGATTCAATACGAGGATGTGAATATATATGAAGATCTGACTGTTGAATATCAATATCATTCTAACACTATTCTTACATTAATATTGCTAATTTTCTTAGAGTGGCTGGCCTTTGTTATGTTAACCAGAGAGAGGACCCTTCCTCTCCAAGTAATGTACATTCATAGCATTATAAATATTATCTCTCTCTGAAGAATGTTGAGAGATAAATTTCCCATGGACGTAGATCCTATCGGTTCAAGCCACGTAACTCATGTGCACCGTGTGATTTGCTTGTGTGGTTTACCTACTCAATTCTACAGTGATGCCTTCACAATCTTTAGGATAATCACTGAAATTAGGCTGAGTTCCCATTTGAGAAAATTTGGCACTATTAGATCTTATAAAAGGGAAGAAAGGACATTTTTATGTGGTTTTGTTTTGTTTAGTTTTGCACTTTGCAGAATACAACAACAGCAACTACGCCTTCATCCCAAAACAATTGGGGTCAGCGATATGAACCAAAAAAGATTCATTTTGGGTCTTCCACATGAATCCTTTTCCTCCAATCATTTCTATCCAATGCCATGTCCTCGGTGAGGTTCAAAGCATTCATATCCTTTCCTATCATCTCCATCCAAGTCTTCCTAGGCCTACCCCGACCTCTTTTAACTAATATATTTTCCCATTTCTCCAACCTTCTAACTGGAGCATCATTAGGCCTTCGCCGAATATGTCCAAACCACCGTAAACGATTCTCTCGCATCTTATTTTCAATGGGTGCAACACCTACCTTCTTACGTATCTCCTCGTTCCGAATCTTATCTTTTATTGTATTTCCACACATCCATCTAAGCATCCGCATCTCAGCTACACTCATTTTTTGAATATGATGTCTCTTGGCAGCCCAACATTTCGTACCATATAGTAAAGCGGGTCTAATAGTCGTCCTATAAAACTTTCCCTTCAACCGCAATGGCATTCTACGATCGCATAGCACTCCAGTTGCACTTTTCCATTTCATCCACCCAACCTTTATCCTATGATTTACATCTCCATCAATTTCTCCATACTTTTGAATGATGGATTCCAAATATTTGAAATAATCATTAACCGATATTTCTTGCTCACCAAGCTTCACTACACTCCCATCACTACTTCGTTGCTTACTAAACCGACATTCCATATATTCAGTCTTACTCTTACTCAACTTAAAACCTCTAGCTTCCAATGTCTGTCTCCATAATTCTAACTTAGCATTAACCTCAGCTCTAGACTCATCAATCAAAACAATATCACCAGCAAACAACACCACGGTACATTGCAGAATGCCTGTACTTATTCTTGGAGATATAATATATTATCTTTGAGAATGTGAAAGAACATAATTATTTTCAAAATTTCAGTAAACTTAGTGCTCTTTCTCTCGCGCACAAATATGCGATTAGTGGCTTCATACATAATCCAAAGCTGGCATGGAACACACACATAGAAAGTAGGCATAGCAGTAGATGCCACCAGTGGGCTGTAAATAAGTGGTTCCCGCTGTACCATTTTATCCTTGCATTTGTTTCTCAATTTTGTTAGGAAGCCTGGCATGAGTTTTATGTAATTGCGTCGAGTAATGAAATCCTGTGACAAGTTGGAAGATTTAATAGCACAGTCTACTGCTCCAAAATCTCAACTATTCGAAAGAAACACTTTATTGCTGCTGGCATTGGAGGAAGTCGATTATTTTTTGAGGAAGCTGTCGGTGCTCATATTACTTCTTAACTCTGCTTCACTGCATTTTGCAAACTTTATTCTACTATTTTACCTGAGGCACATATATCTGTTTTTCCTTTGATTGATTATTTCATTTTTAATTTATTGGCATTGATGGTTGCAGTGCACTTTTATGGCTTGTAAGCCTGATCATACTATCTGCAGTGTGGAGAGGTTTTCTTCCTCTGCGATCTTCAGTGTGGCTATATGTGCCTCTCCTTATTTCGTCAGTTGGCCTTCAGGAAGGACTCAGGATCCTTTTCTGGAAGATCTACAAGTATGCTAGATTTTGTCACTGCTTCTATTGAACATCTGTTGCAGCATATTCTTATAAGTTTCATCTTTGATTTTTCTTAGTTTTTTTTCTTTATTGTTTTTCCTGTTGTATACAGCTGAGGCATTTTTTATGTTACTTTGCATGAAAGTTAGAACTTTCTTATATTAGTATTAATTTCATTTTGTAGAGTTTATGCACTAATGAAAAAGCAAAATTCATGTGTCTTGGTTCATTTTACTGAAAATATTTTCTCTTATCCTAACCTTCTTCATTTTAGGAATAATTCATATTTTCATTCTTTGCTTAGTGACCTTCTCGACTATACTGCAGAAAGCTTGAAGATATCTTGGATGCTTTTGCTGATAGAGTATCAAAACCTCGCCTTTTCTTAAGTGATAAAATGCAAATTGCACTTGGTAAGTTTTAAGTGTTTAACTATTTGTTCTTGCTCTTTTTGGTAGTAACATAATTAAATTTTGCCCTCCATAACAAATTGGACTTGCATATTCTATATTCAATCCCATTTTTTTCTTTTCTAGACATGGTGTCACAAAAACCAAAGCCATAAGTACCTAAACTAACTTCCATAAAATGTTAGAAAAACATGAGGGAACAAGGATAAATGTAATGTCGTGTGTTTTTCTTCATATAAAAATCAATATCAATGTAATTGTTGCGATGCATGAAAAACAAGTAAAGAAGGAGCAACCTAAGCGCACAGCTCACCAGGCCCACAATGATTCATTTTGATCATCGATGCATCATATGCAAAAACCATAACATGCCAAATATGTAATGATGTCAACATGCTTTACAATGTACATTCATATGTGTCAATTAAACAATATGCATGAGCTACCACATTCATATGCATGTGTTTACTATTCATGTGCATGTACTTTTATCAAATCATTCCACATACATGCATTTACTCATGAATCATCTCAATTTGGACAGGTGAACAATTCATGCATTTATGTACATGCGAGAGACACATCAATTCATGTATGCACATGCACTTAAAACAAACTTCATATAGCATAATACTTAAGCATGTCACATCAATTCAAAGCATGTGAAAGTTTTTCATTCACAACACGTATTCAAACCCACATACATGTACATAACCAAAATCTGGAAATTTATCATGCATATTAAATGTCTAATTCCAGAGTTAAATACATCAAGTGTTAAATATAATTTTTTTTCTTGAAGTTGGCTTATCAAGCCTAGCCAAGGCCGTCGACTAGGGTTCAACTCCGAGCCGACTGAACTCAAACAGGCCACCCGCCTGTCCAAAACAAAGTCTCTTTTATTTATAAAAACTTTGTTTTTGAAATTATATTTCATACATCACTTTTTTTTTTTATAAAAGCAGGCCAACTCGACCCAGCCGGCTCAGTTGGCTGGGTCTGGGCTGAACAACTACCCAACCGATCCAGAGAATTGGCTACGCCCAGAATACTAAAAAAAACTTTAAAATATATCATTATTCTGTTTTTTTATTATTTTTTTAAAACTGATCAGATTGAGCCTAGCCGACCCAGTGAGCTGGGACTCAGACCCTGCCCAGCCAACTGGGGCCCGATCTGGACTTACTTCCTCCTTTGGGAAAAAATGTATGGCTGGTGGTTCCTTTTAGACTTACTTTTGTTTGGCATAATACAAGTGTTGAAATGGTTCTGCTCCTTTGTTAAGCATTTTTGTTGGTGAATGAAAACAGAAGATGCTAGCATGTAGGATACAATGTTTATATATGGAGTTTTCACATATATGTATTATGCATCTTCTGTAGTTCTAAAGCATGTTAAGCTAAAATTATGAGTCTTATCTGCAAAAGGTATGTGTGTAACATAAATTAAATTGTTGCACTACGTACTAGGAAGTGACAACTTAAATTAGGTGGACCAAATTTCAGTAGGTTGTGCTTTCCGCTGGTTGTAATATTTTATGAGACAAATAGTTATGTTCCGTTGTGGCCTAAACCGCCAAGTCACCTATAACATGCAACTGTTGATGCCATTGGGTTAGACAATTCAAGAGTCTTAGTAGGATTTTTGGATGCATTGACTCATCCAGAAATTTAGGCAATCAGCTCAGATTATTGGCCATGGGCAGAGGCTCACCTTGCCTTTTGTTTTACTTCAGTTTTCTATAATTTCCCTTGGTTTCATATATCAATTGTTATCGCTCTTCCAAAATTACTTCATGATCCTCAAAATTGATTTGTGAAACCAGATTCTATTTTCTTTTTTTGACTGCTGTAATCTCCAAAGTGTGCCCAACCAACTAACAGTCGGCTGGGGTTAAAACCACCTGTACCCAGCCGACAGTCAGTCAGTTGGGGGCTAAAATATCTTTTTATAGGTATATATTTTTATTTTTCTTTTCTTTGTAAAACATAGCCAGTACTTGGCAGGGTGACACACGACCCATACTGGGCTTGTGCACCGCCTGTCACAGGCTGCCAAGGTCTGGCAATCAGCCAAGCTCCACTCGGCAGGCTGCCAGCCAACCCAAGGAACTTTTTTTTTTGAAAGGTACCACTCGACCGGGTCGGTTGGTGTGATAATTGCAAATTTTTTTCGCTTGTTCCTCTTTTCCTTCTCTTTTCTCTTCTAGTCTCTATTCCTTTTTTGAAGGGAAATAAAAGATAGAAAAGAGGAGAGAAGAGAAAAGAAAAGAAAAGCAAGAGGAAGAACTCTTTTGCAAATGTCTCACTTGATCTTAATTTTGAAAATGTTTTGAAATTACTCGCCTCCGTTCTTAAAATATTTGCGGGAAAAATGGAGAGACGAGATTCGCTCGTCGGTACGAGGTTCAACCGTTCCTGGCGCCTTTACCAGGGGTAATCGAACCAAGGATCGAACTTATGCCTTTTGCTTTGCCTAAATATTATCTATGAATTTATTCTAAGTCTAAGAATGCTCAGAGAATCATGCTTGTGCGAATGCAAAGATGTATGCTCTTTTGAGAAGAATAATTTAGAAGTTTTGGGGATTTTCCAAGTGATTTTGAAATAAATTTGAGAATATGGTGAAGAAATGGTTTTTGAAAGTTGAAGATTGAATTAGAAAAGTTAGATTTTGAATCTAACTTTAAGAATTGAAAGAGATCTGAAAGAGGAAACTTGAAATCCCAAGCCTTGGAATAATCAGAGGTTTGACAATAAATCTTTGAATTTGAAGAAATGAAGAGAAACAGAGAATTTGAAGTAAGAATGAGTTTTCAAAGTTTAAAATGAACTTTGAATTTGAATCGATTTTAAGAATCAATTTTGGTTTTGAATTCAGAACCTAAAATAGAAATTTTGATTTGGGAATTGAATTTAGACTTGGAAAAAAATGGTTTTGGAAAATAGAAATTGAAATTTGGAATCTTGAAATCCAGATGAGATTTGAGAATGGAAATGAGTTTGGAATTGAAAATCAATTTGGAAAATGGGGTTGGATTTGAAAATCTGAATCCTAGATGGAATTGGATCTGAAATCTGGAATCCTAGATGGAATTGGATTTGAAATCTTGAATCCTAGATGGGATTGGATCCGAAATATGGAATCCAAGATGGAATTGGGTTTTGCAATCTAGAATCTAAGATGGAATTGGATTTGAAATCTGAATCTAAGGTGGAATCAGATTTGGATATCTGTGATCCAAGATGAGATTGGATTTGAAAATCTGAATCCAAGGTGGAATTGGATTTTAAGTCTGAAATCCTAGATGGAACATGATTTGAAATCTGAAATCCTAGATGGAATTGGATTTGAAATCTGGAATCCTATATGGAATTAGAAGGTGAATCTGGGAACCTAGATAGAATTTGGATTTTGATTCAAGAAATCAAGATAAAACTTGAAGATGGATTTGAATTTAGGGAAAATCGAATTTTGAGATTCAGAATCAATCTCAAAACCTTAATTTTAGATAAATGATTTGAATTGAGAATCAAGACTCAATCTTTAGATAGAACTTTGGAGATTTTGAAGAATAAACTCGATTTTAAACTTGAATTTTGAAATCAGGAGATAAATCTGGAAATTTCAAAGTTTAACTTGAACTTTGAAATACGATCTGGGATATTGAATTGAATTTAAAATCAAATCCTGAAAATGAAAATGAATTTGAATTTTCAAAGTTGAATTGAACTTTAAAATTGGATTTGAATTGGAAATTGAATTTTAAATATAGAGGTGAATTCAAAGTCAAATTGGACTTTGAAATTGAAGTTTGAATTTTGAAATGAGATAGAATTTAAAATAGAAAGATGAATTTGAATTTATAAATAAGAATTGAAGATTGATTTGAGAGATGAAGAAGATATTTGAAGAATCATCTAAAAATCACTTGGATTTTTAAAGAAAATTTGAAATAATTTGAAAAATATGATGTAATTCTATCTTAAATGATGAATGAATTAAAGAATTTTGAAAATTGGATATTGAAAAGCATATTTCATTCTTTAAATGAATTGAAATAAGATTGAAGATATAATACATTTCTGACTATGGTCATAAAATATATTATAAGATAATCATATTTAAATTCAGATAAAAAATAAAATATATTTTGTGCCTTTATAGAGTTTGAAATGAAATTAACTCTCAATATATCCTGACTATGGCCATTGATATATATTTTGAATTAATTTCAAGTTAAACTCTGATAAAGGAAGAAAAATTTAGAAAATATGATGATTTTTGAAAGAGATTCAGTGTGAATCCAATGTTATTCCATAAAAGATAAGAATCCTAAGCATTGCCCACATTTTGACTATGACCATCAATGTGAGTCAGTTGCTTAGGATTAATTACCTCTCATTAGAATGGTGCACATGCCTTTCGTGTTTCACCATGGTGGATTTTCAGAAATAAAAGAGAAAATAAAATGAAACAAGTAATTCTTTAAAATATATATGTTCATACATTCTAACCTATGCTAGAAATGTAAAATTCTTATTATAATCTAGCTATTACAATTATGAAATTGAAATTTACAATTTCTAAGCTAAAAAATGATGCTTTCTATACATTTCCTGCAAAACGACAGAGTTAGCATGAAACAAAAGACGAAATGGGGAAAGAAACCAAGAAATTGCATTGGATTTATCGTGTATATGATGATGCATAGGTAATGCATGAAATGCCATGCCAATGTCATTAAAAATCCATTTATGAGAATGCATGTAAGATGAAAATATAAGAAAACATGGATCTACTGTGAACATGAAATGCATGAATTGATTTAGCATGTATACACACTAGACTTATAGTGGAAATTCAATGAGAAGGCTAAATGTAAAACCCAGTTTTTTAAAAAAAAATAAAAAAATATCGGACCCGGGTCGGGTCCAGACCCGACCCGGATCCAATCCGTGCCCAACCCCTCGAAAACCCCTTTTCAGAGGGACTGGCAGCCCACGGCAGGGGGGGGGGGGATCTCCGGCGACACAGGGGGCGGGCCCTGTGTGCGCCCCCTCCTTATAAAAAGGCGAGAGGGGAGAGGGGAGGGCTTACGAGCCTCCCCCGACCCCCCGACTCTCTCTCTCATCTCTCGTCTCTCCCCTCTGTCTCTGCTCTCTCCCCTCCCCGACTCCATCTCTCCTTCGTTCCCTCACTCTCCTCCCCAGCGAGCCCCGCCGGCGGTCACCTCTCCGGCGAGCCCCCCCCTTCACGACGATCACCTCCCCGGTGACCTCCCACTCCCTCCGGCAGCCCAGGTAACCTCCCTCCCTCTCACTGTCTCCCTCCCGATAGCGGCAGGCAGGGGCCAAAGGCCCCTGCGACTCTCCCTCCCTCTGTTTACCTTTCGGCAGGGGGCCATCGGCCCTTGCCCCTTTTCTTTTCAAAATTCCAGCAGGGGCCGATTGCCCCTGCCTTTTTTTTTATGAACGACAGGGGCCATTGGCCCCTGCCCCTTTCTTTTAAAACCTGGGCTCCTGCCCCTTCTTTCTTTAAAACCCAGCAAGGGCCTCCTAAGGCCCTTGCCCCTTTCTTTTTGGAGACCCAGCAGGGGCCGATGACCCCTGCCCCTCTCTAACCGACAGGGGCCTCTGGCCCCTGTCCCATTTCCTGTCGAGCAAAGCTCGGCAGGGGGCATTTGGCCCCTGCCTCATCTTTCGAGGGCCGCAGGTGTGCATTTGGCCCCTGCGACCCCGTCTCTTTCTCGTTTTGCCTCCCGACAGACCAACGGAAGGGGGTGGGAAGCCTCCCTTCCATTCGAGGTAGGAGAAGCCGAGTCTCCTCTCTACCTTTGCTCGTTTTTATGCCTTCTAAAAAGTCATACTTTTGCAGTGTTGCGCAACGGAGCCCGTTCGCGCCCCGTGAACTAAACCGACGATCACCTACGCTCATAGATGACTTCTTCCTCGCAATGCCCCAAGGTAGGAGAAGTTGCACAAGGACTTAAATAATTAAATCGAGCTTAAATAATTAAAGATTGAAAGGATTTAATTATATATTTATATACATATACGTATATAAGTACGCTTTTAATTCAAGGACGCGGTTTCGCGATCCTTGTCCTTTGCTTTCGCATTTCCTGTTTCTATTTGCCATCGCGCTTTGCGCCCAAGCTTTTGTTTTCGCATTTACTGTCTTTTAATTCAAGGACGCAGTTTCGCGATCCTTGTCCTTTGCTTGGATTTCCTGTTTCTGTTGCCGTCGCGCTTTGCGCCCAGGCTTTTGCTTTCGTATTTACTACTTACTGTCTTTTAATTCAAGGACGCGGTTTCGCGATCCTTGTCCTTTGCTTTCGCATTTCCTGTTTCTGTTTGCCGTCGCGCTTTGCGCCCAGGCTCTTGCTTATCGCATTATTGTTTTTCATTTTTTGCCTTGCCATCGACTCAGCGTATTCGGGAGGAATACGTATTCCACTATTTTACCCGATATATTTTGGGAAAACCCTTGATCTGGGGCAAGATCAAGTTGTTGGGTGATGGGTTCTTTTACGAAACCCATTTACCAAAACCAGTGTTGTGACTTGCATAGCATCCAGACACTGCGTCATCGGATGTCAGATTCGAGAAAATCACATGCCATATGTTGGCAAGTTGTGGGTCGTTTCGAAAGATTTAAAATGTTAAAATAGCTTTCTAAAACATTATATCTTTGCGAAACACACTCCCGAGGCTCCTATTAAGGACCTATATCCCTTTCCTCGTAGTGTACTCTTGAACATGTGAGGCATGTTAGTACTACGACGATTGGATGAGATGGTCTTTTGACCTCGATCAATGCTTTGTGCACGTTGATGAAAACACATATAAAAAAAATGGGATCGCCTTCATAGGCAAGATGCTCGTTTTGGTCTAATGGACCAGAGCATGAAGAATGAGGCAATGGCTAAGAAACCCCGTCGCGCTCAATTCAACCTGGCTTCGTCAAGAGAGAGGACGAAAGGTACTAACTTCGATGGACAGACCATTTATGACTTTTTTCGGGCAAAAGACCCATCTTCCTCAGTCATCGGAGGTTAGGGGGGATAGGGGCTACATAAGTTAGCCTAACACTTCTGCAGAAGTTTGGATGCATCCCTATCAGGCCTTGGGGACTTACTCTCTCGGCCATCGGTCGTTTCCATAGGAATAAGATTCAATCAACCAACCGAAGTATCTTAAAATACTTAACATAATGAACACTCCTGGTACAAACTTCAGTTAGCAGTGGGAGTTCTCCAGACACAACGTATGGTGATGGATCGATGCATGTGAATGACATGGATGGTAAAACAACTGAGATCAATGCTGAGCAGAGGAGAATGAAACTGATAAACATTGGAAATACCATGTAATGGATGCTCATACGATACTGATATGACAATGATTATGATGAAAATGAGCAATGGAATTATAACGGAGGCTTTACAAATTCATAGGGAGATTGATGCTGTACTGTAAAGAAAATATGAACATACCCATAATGTATAGACAGACTAAAAGAAAACAACATTGATTCCCAGATGAACATATATAATTGATAAACCATGTGAGATTGATGAAATTGAATCAAACTAACCATGATGAAGAGTATTGAACCTACGTTACCTGTGGGCATGTGGATGCCTCTTATCGATGACATGTATTGAATCAACACTCTTAGTAAAAAAAAGTGATGTATAATGCACTCGTTAGATCTTTTGTAACTCCTATCACAACAGATAAATTTTGTGTCTCAATCCCCATATGATCTTCCAGTCGGATCATACCGACTTGCTGTAATACCATTGCCCCTCCCCCCCCCCCCCCTCCTTTTACAACTTCTGAAGAATGGATAATCGACTTCCATGAACATAACAAAAGCTGAGTGATATTTGAAACGAATATACCCAAATCAGCTTATATCGATGGAATACAAAACACGTTGATGCAATGCAAAATGCAAAAGATAATTAGAGGGGATGCCTTGATAATGAAATTAGACTATGATATATAGCTAAACCTGAAAGGGAAAATTGATATGTAAGACACAGTAGGCACAAATGCATCACAGACGCAATACTTGGACCAACTGTAATGCTATGAGCTTGATTGCGAGAGGGTCTACAAATGGAGGGCATTATAGAACTGAAAAGGAAGATGACGGTGGGCTATTAGGTCTGATGTAAACAAATGATTAAAATCAGAATGAAAAAAAAGGGGAATCGAACACCACACGATATATCAAAACATAATCAAGAGATCAAAACCTGAAGGGAATTTAAAATATGAACATGGGATTAAAAAAAAAAGAAAAAAGAGAGAAAGGGAACCAAAATGAAAAAGGGAAACAAAAGTAAACCCGAAAGCAGATCGGAATGCAATATCTGGGTGAATTGGTGATGCCATTGTGAGGCCTTGCCGATTACCCGTATGTAAGGAAATGTATAAAGCGAAACCGAAAATCCAATGTAAATTTGAAACCGAAGTAAGCATGAAAAAAATAAAAATATCGATGAGAAATTATATATAAACATATAATGAAAGCGAAAACAGAAACTCGAACTATGAACAAACGTTAAAACCTATGAAAATTAAAGAAATAAATGGTGGAAGGGAAATGTCAGAACAAATGTTTCGTTGCTGTTGCACATGGGTGGGTTAATGTTGCACAGGCAACTCAACACCACCAGAGGTGCGTTAATGGAAGCCCAAAACCGAAAACCAAGAGAAAAGTAAATCAAAGAAGTAGAAGAGAGAGGATGGTTGCTTACCTGTAGCCGCAACTTCAGAGTGGTCGACTTCCTTGGTTTTGCAGGGATTCTTCAGCTGGTGCCCATAGTACTCAGGGAGAGAGGGATGAAGAGGCGATCAGAGAAGAAGAAGGGGAAGAAGCATCGAATATGGGGAGGTGAAACGCGATTTGGATGAAGCGTGAAGGGGAAATGGTGAAGACGAATTAAGGCAGAAGACCCCTGCGCCTCTTGTTTTATAACAGGAGGCCGTTAGGCTTTCTTTCAATTGGGTCCTTCTTGGTTTTGAGATTTTCCAAAAGGTGTCTCCCTAGTTTTTTTCGAAATTTTCAAAAAGGGGGCTCTTTTACAATTTCTTTTCAAAAGGGGTGTTTAAAAGCCATTTTTTCGATTTTCTATTCTTTTCTATTTTTTTGTTCTTTTTGTATTTTTTATTTTTTTGGTGTTTTTGAAGTAAAAACTCTGAAAACTAAAGGATTTTAAACTAATTTTGCAAATTTCAAAAATATTTACAAAAGAAGGATTTTTCTGAGAATTCGTGTTTGATCTTTGGAAATTTCTTCAGAAAACAGGTTTGGATCCGGGTTTTGAGGAAATATTCGAGTTTTGGATCTCGAATTGAGAAATACAGAGCAGTGGATCCAAATGGATACCGGATGGATTGTTGGCTCAGATTTGGGTTTTGACACTGAATCCGGATCCAAAATCTAGTCAGATATAGAGAACGGATTCTGATTCCGGTGAATTAGAGAAATAACTGGATTTTTAGCTCAAGATCGACTCAATTACTCAGAAAAATGGGGGCCAGGGGCAAAATGGAAATATTTACAAAATTTTGAAAAATTTGGGGTGTTCACAGCTGGGTTTGGCTCCAACCCAGTCGAGCTCAGTCGGTTGGGCCTGACAGTCAATACATAGGCCCAGATCGAGCCTGTGCACACTGCCAAGGCCTGGCAGCCAGCCGAGTGTGTTACGCCCCAAAATTTTAACCCAAATTTTGAGAATTTTTTTTCATAACAGCGAAAACAATCATTTCATTGATTTAAGCATCAGGCGCATTACATGAGTGATCAAGCAACAACATTTATTTTATTCTAGATAAATAATGACATCGGAGTTTCAAATAACATGAATACCAATATATTGAAATTTAATCTGAGATGTTTCGGGAGCACAATAAATCAAATATCTCGATCAGCACCCCATCCCACATCGGCGATCCGCATTCCGTCCGACGAGCTTCCTCCGAACCCCCCCTGGTACGCCACCGCCTCCTCTTCTCCTTTTCTTCTCCTCTTTCGTCTCTCTCCCTCTCTTTCCCCCTCGTTTCCCGGTTACGCAGGGAGGGGAGGGCTGAGCCACCTCCCTGCGAGCCCTTTTAGCGAGGGAGGGGCAGAGCCCCTCCCTGTTTCGTGAAGGGTACGGGAGGGACCGATTCCCCTCCCGGTGCCCTTCTGGCTGCAGGGGAGGGGCTGAGCCTCCTCTCTGCTTCCTTTACTGCAGGGGAGGGGCTAAGCCCCTTCCCTGCTTCTGTCACGGCAGGGGAGGGGCCGAGCCCCTCCTCCCTGCCCCTCTTTCTGTTCCAGCAGGGGCCATCGACCCCTGCCCTGTTTATTTCAGCAGGGGCTGCAGGCCCCTACCTCTTTTTGATTGTTCTAGCAGGGGCCATCAACCCTTGCCCTTTTAGTTGTTCTAGCAGGGGCCATCGGCCCCTGCCCTTTTTGCTTGCCAACAGGGGCCGATGCCCCCCTGCCCTTTATGCAGAAGCCTATACCCTTGGCAGACAGGCTCGTGTAATCTTCGAAAACTATATGGTGATGGTGTAAAACCCACAAATAAAAAAATGTATTGGACTCGGGCCGGGTCGGGTTAGATCCGTACCCGATCCGACTCGGGCCCCTTTTCATTAGGGTTTTAATAACCTAACACATGAGAAAGGGTTTTGGAGAAAACCCTTTCCCCTGTGCGCCGCAACCTGTCCCGCGCCTGCGACCCGATAAGGGAAGCCAATCGAGGCTTCCCCGATTTTTCGCCCTCGAGCTCTTTAAGAGCACTGTAGGGAGGGCGAGGGGAGGCACGCCTCCCTCTCGAAGCCTTCGATCCCCTCGCGATGACCCCCTTCCTCCGTTGCTGCGCTCGCCACCAGCGCCGCCGCTGCGACCCACGCCGGCCACCGCCTCCCAGGTACGACTCTTCTCCTCCTCACCACACCTCTCTGTCACCTCGCCGGGAGGCCGACAGGCGGCGCACGGCCCCTGCCGCGCCCTCCCGACTCTCTTGTGCTCATCAGAGGCTCGACAGGTGGCCTACGAGGCCCCTGTCGTCCCCTCTTCCCTTTGGGGGTGCGCCGGAGTGCCGGCTGTTAAAATGTAAAACTGTACATATATGTATATATAATAATATTATATTATATATATATATATACATTTTTCATTTCTTTCTTTTCTGTAATTTTTTTCCTTTATTTTTTATTTTTTGTCTTTATGTCATCTAGTTCAGTTTGAACTAGAATGACTGTTGCTAGTCAAGTCCAGACTTGACTAGCAATAGAGCTGTTGGACTGACACAGTCCAACAGCTCTAATTGGACTGTGCCCAACAACTCTATTGAGTCCTCTTTCAGCTGTGTATATAAAGGGGTGCAGCCCCTCTTGTATTTTATTCCAATGCTTCTTAAGCAATTGGTTTTTCATATCAATAAAGAATACATTTTTATTTTTATTTTGTTTCCAGTTATACCCTTTTTAAGGGTTATGCTTTAGTGTCATTCTTGACACTTGCTCTTGTTAATCTAAGCTCGTGTTTCGAAGATCCCCATTTCATTTCATGGTATCAGAGCCGCGGAAGTACTAAATCTTGAGGAAAAGCTGCCTCGGTTTCCGTGCCCGTTTGCAAAAGTGTTCGCCACTTGAAGAGAAGTGTTTTATCACTTCATTGGAGAAGATTTCACATCTTGTTGTATTGTTTTTTTTTCTTTCTTTTTCATTTTCCTTGTTTCTCTTCTATCCCTATTCTTTCTCTCCTTGTAATCGATGGATGACAATGATAAAGTCACCATCATGCCTATGAAACTAAGCGATACGAACTATGTAACATGGGCTTCAATCATGAAGAACCATATATGGGGAAAAGGCTTATGGGGGATTGTGGATGGTTCCGATTCGGAACCTAAGCTATCTCTTACTAAAAAGGAGGGAGATAAAGAGGTCCCTCTATCGGAAGAAGAGAAAATCAAGGTTATTGCCTCATACGAGAAGAAATGGAAAGAATGGAGAATATCTCATGCGAAGATAATGTCATGGCTTATCAATAGCGTTGACATTAAAAAATGCTCAAGTCTTGCCAAATTTGATCATGCCGATAAGGCATGGGAATACCTTAAGAATATGTATTCCCTTAAAGATATTGCACACGTGTGCAACCTCCAAGAAAAAGTTCGAATGATGACACAAGGAGACAAAACTATTCGTGAATATTACAATGGGTTGTCCGAACTTTGGGAAGAACTTTCCCTTTTAGAACCAAAGTGGCATTGTGCCGAAGACATCGAGCTTCGTCAGAAACAACTTGATGCCGAACATTTTTACCAGTTTATCACTGGATTAAGGCCGGAATTTGAAACCACTAAATCGGCCCTACTTCACCGGGGAAAAATTTCTTCTATTGTTGAAACTATTGAAGAGTTAACAATGGAAGAAAATCGTCTCCGGAAAGGTTCTTTAAAAATTGAAGATGATTCCGTTTTAGCCGTGTCTAGACCAGAGAATCATGTTCGATCATATAGGCCTCCTCACTTTAACCGACAAAATAGTGACTATGATAAGAAGAAAGTTATTTGTCATCACTGTCATGAACCGGGACACTACAGGCCACAATGTCCCAAACTTAAGGAGCTGAGAGAAAAAAGAGCTGCAATTGCTGGATCGGAGCCTAAAGATCAGGATGCACCAGTTTCCCTGGCCCAACTAATGGAGATTCTTCAGCCTCTCATCAAAGGTGCCTCTTCCTCATCTGAAGCTTCAACCGGCGCAACAGCCTCATCTTTTTCTGATCTAGGTAAAATTTCTTGGCTTCTTGACTCTGGTGCATCTTTTCATATGACCCCAAATAATCAAAGTCTATCCAAATGTGTTAAAAATAAAACAAGTGTGTCAAAGGTCTTTACTGCTGATGGGACTTCTCTTGAAATAGAAGGAATAGGAAATTTTGAAAAAATTTATAAAACAATTTTTTTTTTATTCCAGAAATTAGACATGTTCCCCAATTAAATTTAAATCTTTTATCTGTATCTCAAATTTCTGATTATGGGTGTAATATTTCTTTTTCTTCTCATGGTTGTTGGGTACAGGATCGCCAGTCAGGCAAGCTGATTGGGGAAGGCATAGAGAAGGAGGACTCTATTACATGGATTTTTTGGAAATGCCAAAGAAAGCTTTTTGTTATAATATTCAAAAAATAGAGTTGGAACTGTGGCATAAGAGACTTGGTCACCCACATATAGCCAAAATCCAACATTTTCCAAATCTAGGGAAATTTTGTAATTCTGAATCATTTGATTGTAAAGATTGTATTCTCGGCAAAATGAAAAGATTACCATTTCAGAACAGAACCTTTTTCTCTTCAAGACCACTTGAATTAATACACTCGGATGTTTGGGGTCCTGCACCAGTAATTTCTAAAGGAGGATTTGTTTACTATGTTATTTTTGTCGATGATTTCTCCCGACATACATGGATGTACTTTCTCAAACATAAGTCTGAAGTATTTTCATACTTTCAAACTTTTCATAATATGGTTAAAAACAAGTTTCAAAATGATATTACTATTTTTCGCACAGATTCAGGGGGAGAGTTCTTATCCACAGATTTTCAAAATTATCTTAAATTGCATGGCATCACACATCAAAGATCTTGTCCTTATACACCTCAACAAAATGGACTGGCAGAACGAAAACATCGCCATATTATAGAAACCACTAGGACTTTATTAATAGCAAATCAAGTCCCGAAAGACTTTTGGGCAGAAGCTGCCTTAACTGCCACATATCTCATTAATAGGATGCCATCTTCTTCGTTACAAAATATCACTCCCATTGAAAAACTTATGAACATTTCTCCAGACTACTCTAGACTAAGAATATTTGGGTGCAAATGTTTCATATTTACTGACAAAAATGATAAACTTTCCCCTCGTGCGATTCCCTATGCCTTTTTAGGATATGCTGAAAACCAGAAAGGTTATAGATGTTTTGACTTCAAAAATAATAAACTATATGTGTCTAGAAATGTTTCCTTTCTTGAAAAGGTGAGCTTCTTTGATTTTAGAAAATTAAAAGACGTCACTGAGTACTCCTTTTTGCTAGATCTAACATCAACATCTAATGAATATGACCTTGACTGTAACTTTGATGATGATCAAAGAATTATTGATCTTAATGTTGAAAATGAAGAAGTTCATAGAGATACTAGTATTCAATATTCCAGGCGACAAGAGTCTAATCCTCCATGTGCACTTGAGAAATATTCTAACATTCCAACTAAACAATCAACCCGAATCTCGAGGCCTCCAGGAAAGTTTGTATCATACGAGTCTTTCTCACCCACATATAGGGCAGTTATTGCATTAATTCACTCATATGAAGAACCATCCACATATTTTCAAGCAAAAAATGATATCAAATAGATAGAAGCCATGAAAGCTGAATTAGATGCACTTGAAAAGGCTTCTACATGGAATATTCAAGATCTTCCTCCAGGGAAGAAAACTATAGGATGTCGATGGGTTTATAAAATTAAAACCAAGAGTGATGGTACTCTTGAAAGATATAAAGCCCGTTTAGTAGCCAAAGGTTATGCCCAAGAATATGGGATTGATTATGAAGAAACCTTTGCTCCGGTGGCTCGTATGACTACTGTCCGAACCTTAATTGCCTTAGCTTCTATCAAAAAATGGTCTATTTTTCAAATGGATGTCAAAAATGCTTTTTTAAATGGAAAGCTAGTTGAAGAAGTATATATGGAACCCCCTTCTGGTCTAAGTATTCCTAAGGGTAAAGTCCTCCGCTTAGAAAAAGCTCTTTATGGACTTAAACAAGCACCAAAAGCTTGGTATGATAGGTTTAGTCGTGTTATGATTGATATTGGTTTTCAATTCTGTTTAACTGACACTGCTTTGTTTATTAAGAATTCTGATGCAGGGATCATTGTGCTTCTTCTCTATGTGGATGATATGATCATCACCGGAAGCGATAAACAGGGAGTTGAAACAATCAAAACACTTCTTAAATCTCATTTTGAAATGACTGATTTGGGCTTGTTGAGATATTTTTTAGGCATTGAAGTTGCTTATTCTCCTAGAGGATATTTATTATCTCAGACTAAATTTGCTTTTGATATTGTTTTCAGGTCTGGTATTACTGATGATAAGAAAGTTGACACTCCAGAAGTTGTTAATGTTAAAATGAAGATTGATGATGGAGAACTTCTTGCAGACCCTACTCCTTACAGACAGCTTGTCGGGGCACTTTCCTATCTATCCATTACCAGACCAGATATAGCACATGCTGTTCATACAGCAAGTCAATTTCAACATGCTCCTACTTCTGTTCATATGGGAGCAGTCATGCGTATTATCAGATACATCAAGTCCTCTCTTTCACGAGGACTTTTCTTATCTTCCTCCTCTTCTCTTGATTTAATTGCATATACTGATGCTGATTGGGGAGGTGATCCCAATAACAGACACTCAACCACTGGCTTTTGTGTCTTTTTAGGGGAATCATTAATCTCGTGGAGGTGTAAAAAGCAGCATAAGGTATCTCTCTCATCCACCGAAGCTGAATACAGAGCCATGGCAACCACGACCATGGAAGTAGTTTGGCTCCGACGACTGCTTGCTGACATGGGAGTTGAAGCAACAAAGGCTTCACAAATGTGTTGTGACAACAAAAGTGCGATCTATATTGCCAGTAACAGAACATTCCACGAACGCACCAAACACATCGAAATGGATTGTCACTACGTCAGAGAGGAATATCTACACGGGATAATTGATCTGCCATATGTCACTTCAGAATATCAGTTAGCAGACTTCTTTACAAAGCCTCTCGCTGCTCCCCGATTTCACTTTCTCTTAGACAAACTTTCGCTCATTGTACCGTAAGTTTGAGGGGGAGTGTTAAAATGTAAAACTGTACATATATGTATATATAATAATATTATATTATATATATATACATTTTTCATTTCTTTCTTTTCTGTAATTTTTTTCCTTTATTTTTTATTTTTTGTCTTTATGTCATCTAGTTCAGTTTTAACTAGAATGACTGTTGCTAGTCAAGTCCTGTCTAGACTTGACTAGCAATAGAGCTGTTGGACTGACACAGTCCAACAACTCTTAATAGAGCTGTTGGACTGTGCCCAACAGCTCTATTGAGTCCTCTTTCAGCTGTGTATATAAAGGGGTGCAGCCCCTCTTGTATTTTACTCCAATGCTTCTTAAGCAATTGGTTTTTCATATCAATAAAGAATACATTTTTATTTTTATTTTGTTTCCAGTTATACCCTTTTTAAGGGTTATGCTTTAGTGTCATTCTTGACACTTGCTCTTGTTAATCTAAGCTCGTGTTTCGAAGATCCCCATTTCATTTCACCGGCAGGGGACCAATGGCCCCTGCGACACCCCCTCACCCCTGTTTGTGATAGGGAAACCAACGGGAGTTCGGTCGCCCCCTGTCACCCCTTTTCCGAGCTCTCTCCCTCTCTGTCGGCAGGGGTTGGCCCCCTGCCGCCTCTCGATTGTCGGCAGGGGCTGGCCCTTGCCTCCTTGTTGCTGTCGGCAGGGGCTCAGCCCCTGCCGCTTCAATGTTATCGGCAGGGGCTGGCCCCCCTGCCGCATCGATGCTGCCGTCTCGTGCTGTCGGCAGGGTCTGGCCCCCCTGCCGCTTCGGTGCAGTCGGCAGTGTAACGCCCCGAACTTTAACCTTGTTCCCCATGGTGACACGCTTGGTCTAATGAAACCTTGTTCCATCAACTCTTGGAGTTGTTTCTTCAGCTCCTCCAACTCTACTGGAGCCATACGATAAGGTGCTTTCGAGATCGGTGCCGTCCCAGGCACCAACTCGATATGAAAATCCACCTCACGCTGTGGAGGTAATCCAAGCAACTCATCCGGAAACACTTCTGGGAATTCACGAACCACTTCAAGTTCTTCTAATGGTGTGACCTTCGACTCGCAGGATAATACATTTACTAGGAATGCCCGGCACCCCTGTCGCATATACTTCTGAGCCTTTAATATAGATACAATTTGACCCTTCACTGTAGGTCTAGAGAGCCGAAACTCAACCTTTGGCAATCCTGGTCGTGACAAAACCACTTTTCTTTGGCGGCAGAGAACATTGGCATAATGTTCATATAACCAATCCATCCCCAATATGACATCATATTCAGTCATATCAAGCAAGATTAGGTCAGCAGGTAAGTTCTGCCCTTCCAGTACAATTACGACATCAGGGATATAGTTTACACATATCAAATTATATCCTATCGGATTATACACATATAATTCATGTTTCGGAGATTCAGTATGTGCACCAAGTAATTTTGCAAACTCTACGGATATGAACGAATGTGTAGCACCACAGTCAAATAGAACAAGTGCAGCACAACCATTGACAAATACCGTACCTTGTACCAGATTTCCTTTCTCCAACTCCTCCGCAGTGGTGGCATATACTCGTCCAGGCACCCTCTTCTGTGCATTTTGCTGTGGTGTTTGCTGCGGCTGAGATGGTTGATGCTGCTGCCCTCCTCCGGCATTATGTTTCTGCATATCCGCCATCTTCTTGTGGCACTGACGGGCATAATGGCCCATCTTTCCACATTAGAGACATGCTCCAGTGTCTCTGGGGCAAGGTTGTCCGTAGTGGGACCGATTGCACTTCTGGCACACCCGATTTTGTCCTTGTTGTTGCGGAGGACGATTTCCACCATTGTACTTTTGCTTCTTGTAAGGTGGCTGGTACTTCTTGCCCCCGTTGTGCTGCGGCGGACCGGCTCCCCGTTTTCCCGGTGTGTCCTTTTGACTCTTCCTTGATCGCTCCCATTCTTCATTCAGCATAGTAGCCACTTCAATGGCTTGTGCGAGAGTGGACGGCAGATTTATCATCACTCGTGGTCGTAATCCGTCATTGAGTCCGCGCACATACCTAGTTGCTCTGGCTTTATCATTCGCGAACAAATTTGGGCAATAACGCTCCAAGGTCCGAAATTTGGTAGTGTATTCCACCAAATTCATATTTCCTTGAGTAAGCTCCAAGAACTCCTGATGCTTCTGATCACGAGCGTACTGGGGGAAATATGTCTCTAAAAATGTCCGCTTGAAATCTTCCCATGGAATAGTATCCTCCCCGGCAAAGTGGATGGTTCGGGTTGTGTCCCACCATTTCTGTGCATCTTCCGTCAAGCGGTAAGTGCCGAAGTCCGTTTGCTTATCCTCGGGAAGAGACAGAACCCGAAAAGCTCGTTCTGTCTCTGCAATCTAACTCTCGGCTAGTTCAGGATCGGCCTTGCCTGAGAAGGTAGGCGGGTTCAACTTCAAGAACTTCTCATACGTGATTGTGCTCGTGTTATGCCTTTCACTTATGGCTGCGGCTAACTCCGCCTGGTGGCGCATTTGGGTGTCCATTGTCTGAGCCAGATTACCGAGAGTTTCCATCACGAAACCCCTTTGGTCCTGCCATTCGTTCGCCGTGCTCGAACTAGCCTGGGATCGACGATACATCTAATAACCATTTCAATACACACAGTTTTACTATCTTTGAATTGTAGCGTTCCTAAAATCATTACAGATATATATTTATACTTATATAAGAGAAACAATGTAATTATCATGACTACTAAAGTAAAATAAATAAAATATACTCACAGAGCGATCTCAGGATGTGGCATGACCGTGAACTTTGATTTATTGTTCCCAGGCTCTGATACCATAACTGTAACGCTCCGAAATTTAACCCAAATTTTTAAAGATTTTTTTTTTAAGCGGAAACAACTAATAATTCCCGGGTTAAGCATTTCAGAACGATACAGGAAGGTAAAAGCAAACCACACCATTTATTTTTATTTCAATAATAATAAAATCCAACATCAGAGTTTTCACATTATGAATCTCAAACTAAAATTTCCAATCTGAAAGAAAGTAGGATCGCCAGGGAACAAATAGATCAAGTCTTGGTCAGCGCCTCATCCCGCATTGCTCATAGAACTACTCTTCTCCTGAAAATGATAAAAAGTTATAGGAATTAGACTACCACGTCTAAGTAGAGAAACTGTATTCTTAATGCAGGTAAACCATGGACCTAGTATGTGATGTGGAATTTCAGCTTATTAAGAAGTACACAAAAAGACTATGTAAAAGCAGTAACAGACATATATTTAAGCAGGCAAACAGATGAGGCAGCAGTTATAATTAAGCAATTAAAGCATATTCTACAACAATAACAACAGTGATGCATAACATTCATGTAGCAAATTATCCTATGAATCTAAGTATCTCATCTCTACACATTTCAGGACTTCATTTTATTACAAGCTCATAACATGCTGGAAAAATATAAACATGTCTCTCTAGAACTCCACTCACTGTGATACCTAACATGTTCTAATTGATGTTTATCTTTTCTTATCCCGCGGGTACACACGGCCCGAGGCAACCATCACAGAAGAGAATGTTCGGGGGTATATTATTCAATGGTGTTTTATTAACCTGAACATTCTAACTGTGACTGAAATCCCAAGGGAGCGGCCAGTGACGGAGAGAACCTCCCAAAGGCCAAAACCAAACAGGATGCATCCCTAACTTCTGCAGAAGAACAAAGAGCTACCACCTAGGACAATATTGGTAGTCCGGGTCCCCCCAACTCCGAGGACTGGGGACCAACGAGTCGCTTTACGCTCGAACAAATAAACACGTCCCCAGAGTCTTGTACCACCTACCCTCTCCAAGGTAAGCCCGAATCTGAGTGGGTTAATCTTTTCATTTAGTTATTTTCCCGAAGTATGGGGCATTTCCCCAACTTCCTTCTGCTATCATAGCAGTAGAATTCCCAACCTTAGTCATTTTACCAAGGTGTATAAACCATCCAAATCTTTTTTCCATATTGATTGCTTAAACCCACTCAAAGTGCTCCGGTGCCTTTAAACCAGTCAAGCACAAATTACATTAAGTTTCTTATCAGTATTATGATCATTATTCTAAATGCCTTGGTACTTTTAAACCAATCGGACACAAATGCCCCGGAATCTTTCACCCAGTCAGGCCCTCAGAAATTAACCTTTAATTTTTCTCACCAATGTTGTTAACATTAAGTATATGCTCATTACCCAAAGTACCTACATCAGGTACCCAATCCATATTGCCCAATTAAGCAAGGTTTTCCAAGCAACCCCCTTGCGGGAAGGCACATATCCATATGTCACTAAGTGCACCATCATATATTTGAACTGAATGTAACAACCGTAAACATATCCAGACTTCTGTATACGTTCAACAAGGGTGTATGTGGTCAGTTATCACAATTCATCTTGCAATTTTGCCATAAAGCAGAAAATTGGGAAAAAGTAAAACGATGCATAGATATCAATTTCATAGGCAGCTGGATAGTAACCCGAACATCCTCATAATAGAAAAAAAAACATTAAGTATCAGTTGATGTGTAGCTTTCTATGAAACCGAATGTCATCGTAATGGGCAGCTAACTATGTAGTGAGCATCAGATTAGTGTGAATTGAATGAAGTAGAGTATCCTAATAACAGGCACCATTTTGCTAACATAATCTAAAGTACGCATGCCATATTTCACAGACTTGGTTAAAATACACAGACAATAATAATAACATAATTAGGTACCCTATGCCTAAAAGAAATACATGAATTTCCATTTCAGTTCGGCCGCCACACAACCTACATTAAGCATGCTCTGTTCACAAAAATAACAGGCACTATTCAGCAACCATAATCTCAAATAAGTATGCTGTATTTCTCAGACTCATGCCAAAATACACAGTAAAAAATAAAACATGATCAGATACACCATGCCTAAAAGAATTAAATGTATTTCAATTGCAGTTTGGCTACCACACAACCTACATTAAGCAGGCTCTGTTTCACAAATTACACATACGCAGGCAAGAATAGCTCACAAGAAAGGGACTACTGAACAAATGCAATCAAGGAATGGGACCCTTCCCCAGCTTATTCAGCTAAATAAAAGAAAACAAAAACTAAATGCAATCACAGAATTAAAAACTGGATCTGCTGGCAATTTAAATTTTCATTGAACCCGACTCAAAGCAATGCATCATGAATCGTGCAAAAAAAATGATACAGATTCTCCCATCCCTTTTATCCTAATTTTGTCCCTAAGCACACACTGAACCAACCTAATTTTCTTTCGATTTGGCCAGTGGCATCGAACCCGATCACATCAGTGAGGCAGTGATCAAAGATTCTTATAAATAATCAAACTGTTCTTTAAAAACCTATAGTGTTTCCCATGCTTCCTTCTTTCTTCTGTTCTAACCTAATCTTCCAATTGAATGAACCTAACTATTAAGAACCCATATCCTTAATCAGCACAACCAATCCACGGTCTACTAATCTCGTTAAGAGCCACTGTCCTTACTCTGCAAAATGGAAATTGAGGTACTAAATGTGAAGGGTCATACTGTACACCCTCCCCTAACGAGACTAAGCAAGAATTCTGTCACATTCAAAGTCCCCTCATTTTATTTCACGACCCCCCCCCCCCCTTTTTTTGAGGTAGGTGTTCCTGTGTGATTTCGGGGCTGCATATCAGCCGACATCACCCCCACATTGCAGAGCTCGAAGGGGAAAACCCCTTTGCCAATCGACCGATTTGGGTTTTTGGAAACCCCACACCCCACCAAGCCCATGACTGACCTGAAAAAAAATTACAGACCCTACCATTTTCCGGCAAAGGAGTTGCGGCAGCCACGCAAGGAGGTCGGTTGGAGTCACCCGGCAAAGCTTCGAGCAGCAGTCCTAAAACTCGGAGGGCGATCCGAAAGTTAGAGAGAGATAGAGAGAGAGAGAGAAAGAAGGGGATAGCGAGAGAAAGGAGAAAGGGGTTCGGGGGTCCCTCTTTGTAGGAGGGAGGCCACCCGAAAAGGAAGGAAAACCTACCTTCCCGGCGGCTGCGTGTGCTCCCCCACCTCCCCATCTCCTTATGTGTTAGGGTTCGGCTGAACCCTAACACCCGATGTCTCGAGGGAGAAGGTTTCCCCCCTTTCAAAAATCTTTTTTTTTATCGGGCAACCCATATCGGGTTGCCCTTTTTAACCCCTCTTTTCATTTAACAGGGTGTGGGTCGGGTCCGGGTCCGAACCACGACCCGCGATGCCGGATCCGATTGCGGTTTGGATCCGGGTTGCGTGGATAGCAGTGGATCTAGGGGTTGGATCCACTTGGGTCCAACAGTGGGTTTGAAAAAAAATATTATTATTATTTATTTATTTATATAGTATTACTAAAATACCCAAATATGCACATTTTTCTTTTGGATCCGCTAACGGATCCCAGGCCCAATTCACGTTAATTAACTAAATATATATATATATATATATATATATATATATATATATATATATATATATATAAATATAATTTCTTTATGCTGCATAAAGTTTGCGGTTATTACAGGTAGGGGCTGGCCCCTTGCCGTCTCTTGCTGTCGGCGGGGGCTGGCAGTAATAACCGCAAATTTTATGCAGTATAAAGAAATTATAAATATATATATTTATTTTATTAACGTGAATTGGGCCTGGGATCCGTTACCGGATCCAAAAGAAAAATATGTGCATATTAAAGTATTTTAGTAATACTATATAAATAAATAACTAATAATAAACTTTTCAAATCCCCTGTTGGACCCAAGTGGATCCAACCCCTGGATCCACTGCTATGCACGCGACCCAGATCCAAATCGCTACCGGATCCAGCGTCGCGGGTCGCGGTTCGGACCCGGCCCACACCCTGTAAAACGAAAGAAAGGATTTAAAAGGGGGCAACCCGATATGGGTTGCCCGATAAATATAAGGGGGGGGGGAGAAAACCCTCTCCCCCGATAACTTGCCTGTTAGGGTTCATTGGAACCCTAACACGCTGAGTGTGAGGGAGATGAGTTAGGGGGGGGGGGGGGGGAAACCGCAGCCGCCGGAGTTGGGTGGGGGCTTCCTTCCTTTTCGGGTGGCCACCCTTCTACAAATGGGGACCCCCAAACCTCTCTCTCTCCATCCCATTCTCTCTCTCTCTTCTTCATCTCGTCTCACCCTCTTTCGGTCTTCATCCTCGATTTGCGTGAGCGGCAATAGTGCACCGACGTCGACGACCTCTTTCCCGCAACTATAGCTACCCAACCGCTGGTCAAGGTAGGGTCTCTGTGAATTGTTTTTCAGGTTGAACATGGGCTTGGTGGGGTGTGGGTTGTCTAAAACCCAAATCGGTTGATTTGAAGGGGGGGGGGGAGTTCCTGATTTCTGATAAGGGGATGAATTTCTGATTTGGGTTTTTTATGAATATTCGAATAGGGGCAGATGCCTGCGTTCGTGAAAACCGTGAAGTCCCGGTTTTATTTTTCCTGAGTTGTTGTCGTCTATGCCCAACGGATTACTTGCCTCTAAAATATCCAGTCCTGGCTCGATTCTTTTCCTTCCCGTATCTTAACTTTGAGACAGGTACATCAAGCTGTGGCTTCATCTAACTAGATTCATGTTGTCATATGTGGAACCGACCCAACTCTGGGTGGATGGATCCGATAAGTGAAAGTCTATATTCGTTCATTGAAAAAAAAAACAATAAGAGAGAGAACTAAAAGGAAAAGAAAAGAAAATATACATAAATAGGTTAGCCACGCCCATGGTATGATAATTTTGAATGTCCATTTGTATTCTATTAAATTGTTACAAATTCTTTTGGTTATGTGTAACTGAAGTAATAGGTAAAAAGTTTTAAGTTTTACATCAGTATATGACATGTAATATGCAACCTGTCTAAGTTGTCTATGTTAGATGAATGGGGATCAAGAGGGTTGGTGTATTATGTTTCTGGAAAATTTCCTGTAACAGAATTGATGCATTCTAGTAGACTGACACAGAGTCTGTGCATGTATGACCATGCTTGAGTGCTGTAAGGGTCTGGACATTTGTTTTTCATATGATTAATCAATGTAAATGCATGTTTAAATTCTGTGTTTTTAGTTTGAATTACTTATGATAAACCAAGGTGCTGCCCATGTTTGAGTCTTGTATATGTCTAGTGATAATGATTGTTATCTGATTAATCAAAGTTAGTTATATGTATTCCAGATGGTGCAATGACTAGTTAGCTGTCTGTTATAATGGTCTTCTATGTTATATGAAGCTGCATGTTATTCAACTGCTAGATGCCTAGTTAGCTGCATGCTATGATAATATTCGGTTCATATGAAATAACATATTAAACTGTTGCTCAATGTCGATTTAGTTGCATATTAGGTTGAGATTCAATCTAGTATTTAATTTCGTATTCACTTTATGTTTAAATGCTTAGTCAGTTGCATATTAGGACCAGGTTCAATTGCTCATTTAACGACTTAGTGGGAAGACCAGAGAGTCGATCCAAGCACACGAAAGATAGTCCTTTGCTGTCTACGTATGGGCAGTATGCTTATAGTTGGAAATGGGTGATGCTACACATTTGTGAAAAACTGTTTTTAAAATTTATTGCCATTAAGAACGGTGATTCCCTATGAAATTTTGTATGGGCATTGTACATGTAGTGGGAAATATGTGATGCTGCACATTTGTGAAACATGGTGTTTTAAACTTTAGGGATAGAATGACTTGCATTCTGATACAGAAATGGACGTATGTGTAATTTGCCCATATTTGAAAATCATGTCATGAAAGTTACGAATGTATGCACCGTGTGTGGGTCACACACTAACCTAAATCATAAGAGGAATACATGTGAAAATTCAAAATGAACAGATATAAAGAATTTTGTCTGACTAGTTTAAAGGTACCGAAGCATTATGAATAACAACCATAACACTAATGAGAAACTTAAATTTAATTTCTATGGCCTGACTGGTTTAAAGGTACTGAGGCTTGTGTGCTTGACGGGTTTAAAGGCACCAGAGCACTCTGAGTGAAATTAAGCAATCAATATGGAAAAAAGGATTTGGATGGTTTATTCACCTTCGCAAAATGACTAAGGTTGGGATCTACTGCTAAGGCAGTAGAAGGAAGTTGGGGAAATGCCTTGTACTTCGGGAAGAAAGACAAATAATGAAACCAACTCACTCAGTTTCGGGCTTACCTTAGAGAGGGTAGGTGGTACAAAACTCTGAGGACATGTGTTTTGGTTTCGCGCGTAAAGCGACTCGTTGGTCCCAGTCCTCAGAGTTGGGGGACCCAGACTACCAATATGTCCTAGGTGGTAGCTCTTTGTTCTTCTGCAGAAGTTAGGGATGCATCCTGTTTTGGTCTCGACCTTTGGGAGTTTCTCTCGGTCACTGGTCGCTCCCTTGGGATTTCAGTCTCAGTTAGAATGTTCGGGTTAATAAAATACCCTTGAATAATATACTCCCGAACGTTTTCTTCTGAGATGGTTGCCTTGGCCCGTGTGTACCCGCGGGATAAGAAAAGATAAACATCAATTAGAACAATTAGGTATCACTGTGATGGAGTCATTAAAGAGACATTTACATATTTTTCAGCATGCTTTATATTCAGTGCTTGTGATGAAACGACATCTTAAAATGTGCATATATGAGATAATTGAATACATACTGTGGATATTATATAGATGTTATGCATGTTCCTGTTAGTGCTGTTACAGAATATGCTTTAATTTCTTAATACCTGACTTGATTAATTGTAGTAGTTGCATAAAATGTTTTTCTTGCTTATTTATAATTGTTGCATAATCCACTTCTCTACTTAGTTATATGTCTGTTATTGCTATTGCATCGACTTCTTTATGTGCTTTTGTATATGCTGAAGATCACACACGACACCCACATCACATACTTGACACATGATCTACTTCCAAGAAAAATTACAGTTTTCCTACTTAGACGTGGTAGTCTAATTCCTATAATTTTTATCATTTTCAGGCACAGAGTAGTTCTATGAGCAATGCGGGATGAGACGCTGACCAAGACTTGATCTATTTGTTCCCTGGCGGTCCTAATTTCTTTCAGATTGAAATTTTGTCTTGAGACTCATAATGTGATAAACTTTGATGTGGGATTCTATTATTATTGAAATAAAAATAAATGGTGTGGTTTGCTTTTACCTTCCTGTATCGTTCTGAAATGCTTAACCCTGGAATCATTTGTTGTTCCCGCTTCAAAAAAAAAATCCTCAAAAATCTGGGTTAAAATTTTGGGGCATTACACTGGCCCCCCCTGCCACTTCGATGTTGTCGGCAGGGGCTGGCCCCCTACCGTCTCTTGGTTGTCGGCAGGGGCTCAGCCCCTGTCGCTTCATGGCTATCGGCAGGGGCTCAATCCTTGTTGCTTGATTGTTGTCGGCAGGGGCTCGACCCCTGCTGCTTGGCTGCAGTTGGCAAGGGCAGGCCCCCTGCCGCCTCGTTGCTGTCGGCAGGGGCTGGCCCCCTGCCGCCTCGCTGTTTTCGACAGGGGATCATCCCTTGTCGCTTCGCTGTTGTCGGTAGGCAGGGGCTCGCCCCCTGTCGCTTTTCTGTTTTCGGCCAATAGGGGCACACCCCTGCTGTCTCTCTCTTTTTCGATCGACAGGCCTGACTTTCTATTTCTCCGCATGATAAATAATGTAGCATTGAATATTCATACTTTTGCAGACATCGCATCGAACCTCGCTCTGGCTCCGTGGTCTGAGCCTCGTATCATCTACACTCGTAGACGCACACAGCTGCACGACATCCCGAGGTAGGGGAAAGTCACACGAGGATTTTGGACGAATAAAATAAAATAAGACTCCTGAGATAGAATAGTTATTTTACATACCTGATTATCAAAGAAGTATTTAATTTATGAATTGCTAGTCAGTGTTTTACTCGTTCTGATTCTTTTGAAACTACATGCTTAGAGTAAACTCTATGGTTAGACTCATTCTAGAGAGAATCAAGTAGTTTAATTGGTATACCTGTTTACCTGTAGGACTTCTTTACTTATGATTGTCTATCCTGCATGCTTATTCTTTTAAAATTGCATACTTAATGTAAACTTTGTGAATAAACTCATTTCTAGAGAGAAACCCACTGCAATTACTATTATAACCGAACTTTAAGGCAGGTATGGTATAAATTTGACCAGAGGTCATGGAGTACCTTGAAGTGGGAACTCAACACTTTATTAATATAGATGAGATAATGTCGGCTTCCACAGGCCAATTGCTCAAAGAGCAATACATGTCATGTATGATCCAAAAGAATCATAAACATTATATGATGCTCTCTCATCGTAGTTGTACCTCTAGGAAGGTACGATCGTACTTTTGGACAAGTACGTCCCATGTGGATTACGATGGTTGGATGATGAGGTTGTAGCAACCTCGATGCGTGCATTTAGTACAATGCTGAGATCACATAAATGGTGACCATTCGCCTTCGGCAAGATGCTCGAGTGGGTCTAATAGACCAGAGCATGTAGGATGGGGCGACGGTTAAGAAACCCCCGTCGTACCCATTCGACCTTCACGATTCATCAAGGTAGATGATGGATGATACAAAAACTCCGATGGACAAGTTGTTAACAACCACCCCACGGGCAAAAGACTCGGCTTCCTCAGTCATCGGAGTTAGGGGAATTGAGATTACCATAAATTATCCTAGGTGGTAACTCCCAGGTACTTCTGCAGAAGTTGGATGCATCCATGGGCCACGAATGCCTTTGGGGATTTACTCTCTTGGTCACTTACCGTTCCCTTAGGAGCGGACTCAGTCAGCCATCCGGGTTAATGAAAACACCTGACATAATAAACCCTCGGATCGGTCTCGGCTGTTTCTACGTTTCGCGTCTGTGCGTATCCACAGGCCAGTTAATATCAGAACGTAAAGAATATCTTCTTGAATAGTTGTAGATGATTAAGACTTACACTGCTTGAAATTTGAATATATTATAATTGTATTGATTGTTTTAATATAATAACTGCTTATCTCATGAATGTCCTGCTTTATTTTCATTCTACTTATCTGTTCGTGCACCTACTGGTTTGTTATGAAACTGACCCATTTCATGGGTAGGTGAGGAGTAGGACTTCACAGACGGCCGATGGCGTGGTGCAATATGACTCAAGATTTATCTTCTTTCTGCTGGCGGCTTGGTTCTGAGTCTTTTTGAGTTTTTTTTTTAGATTATTGAACTTTGGAAAGATGCTCATTTTGTAATAAACTGCAGATTTTTAATCTATTGCCTTATTTCCTCAATTCCTTTAAGTTGTGGTTTATGTGAATGATGGTTTTTCAACTAATGTACCCAGAATTTGTTGATTTGTGCTCCTTTCTAAATGTCTTCCGCTGTCGATTTTAAAAGTAAAAACTTTAAATGTTTGAAAGGTTTTTCGATAATGTTTTCGAAATCACAAGTCGAAATTTTGGGGTGTTATAGATGGGGATAGATCATTGTAATTGTTGGTCTTCAACGAAGAATTCCTAGTAAGTGTAAGTCATCAGCTCGCTTTGGCTACATCCCTCTTTTGGCAGCAAGGGTCATTTGGCCCTGCCCCATCCTTTTTTCGAGTCATTTGGGACGCTTGGCCCCAGCCCTATGTATCAGAGAAGTTGAGTCTCCACCTTGCTTTTGCTTTTGTCTGGGTTGTATGTTAATATCGCATATTTGCAGCTACGACGGATCCCACTCGCGCTCCATGACCCGAGCCGTCAATCGTGTACATCCGGAAACGCCAGCAAGCTCGTAACTCTCCAAGGTAGGGGAAGATTGCACAAAAGACTTAGATAATTGAATTAAGTTCAATTAAACTAAAAACGATCATTAAATGAAAATATATATATTTATACGGGTATGGACTTCACTCAAGGACGCGGTTTCGCGATACTTGCCCTTTACCTTATAGTTTTTACTTGTCGCGTATCACGTCGAGATCTTGCGTTGCACTCTTGCTTGCAGTTTTTACTTGCCGTCACGCATCGCGTCGAGATTTAGCGTTGCACTTCTGCTTACCGCCTTTACCTTGCCGTCGCGCTCTGCGCCTAGGCTCTTGCTTTTGCATATGTGTTGGTATTGCCTTGCTATTGCAGATGACGCGCAGGTTCTTGCTCTTTGCGTATGCCTTGAAGGCATCCTCGTGGAGGATGCAAGGAACATCTACCACTTTCTCTCTTGTGATAAGAGTTGAGTTGGGAGCTAGCGTTACATCCTCGTCTAAGGAGAGAGATACCTTGCAAGGATCCTGACTCTTCGAGTATGCAGTCCTGCAGACGAGTTGGGGTTCGAGCGAACTACTTAGCAGGGGTTCTGTTGAGAAACCTGTATCCCGTCTATCGAGGCTGGTATCGAGTCATGCGAGGCATGTAGATACCTCGATAGCAGATGAGATTCTAGAAAATCGCATGCATAATGTTGGCACAAGGTACTGCTATTTCAAAAGATAAACATTACGTCTTTGTGAAACACTCTTGTTGAGGCTTCTATTGAGGAGCTATACCCCCTTCATCCTAGAGTACTTGTAGTCGTGCACGACACGTCTAGTACTGCGATGATCGGATGAGACGATCGTGCGACCTCGAACAGTGCTAAATGCACAATGCTGTAATCACATAAATGACCTTACATTCGCCTTCACAGGCAAGATGCTCGAGTGGTTTAAAGACCACAGCACAGAATGGGTCGTTAGTTAAGCAACTCCTAACGCACCCATTCACTTCTGGTTGTTCTGTCAAGGGAGAGGACAAAGCGGTACGAAAACTTCAATGGACAAGTTGTTAACAACCACCCCACAGGCAATGATCCAGCCTCCCCAGTCATTGGAGTTAAGGGGAAATGGGCTAAAATAATTAGCTCAATACTTCTGCAGAAGTTGAATGCATCCGTGGCACTGCTTTTCAGCCTTTGGAAAATCCTCTCTCGGCTAAAGCCGTCCCCTTTGGAGCGGACTCAACTAGCTATTCGGGTTATTGAAAATATATAGAATAACAGACGCCCGAACTAGTCTCAGTTGTTTCTACGTTTTGCCTGCGCGTACCCGCAGGCCAGTAATATCGGAACATAAAGTCTGCTCACATTGGTTGTTGGGTCGTGAGATTCTCTTGCACTACTGACTCGCTTGCACTACTGATTTGCTTGCATTAATTACTCGCTTGCACTACTTACGCGTTTGCACTATTTATCAGCGTGCATTGCTTACATGTTTAACTGCATATCTGCGTAACCTACTGAATTAAATGTACATAATTCAGTTTCCTGTAGTCTCTCTTGTGTACCTAATAGTTTTTCGCGAAACTAACCCATTCTATGGATACAAGTGATGATTAGGTACACCACGGGCTATGACTTGATAGCAAGATGACTTCAAGACGTTCTTCTTCCTACTCTTAGCTCGCGTCTTGATTGTTTGGGTTTTTGTAACGGATTTTCCTTGGGATATCCGAATTTTGTACTATTTGGAGAACTTAAATGAAAGTGACTTTTCCAAGTGTTTGCAAGTAGCTAACGCCCCTAAGGTTGTCAGCTTGCCTTTCTGAAATTAACAAAAGAATAGTCTTCCATTGATTTCATAAACCATCTCTAAGATAAAGAGATTTCTTTTTAGTCTCTTGTCTGTTTTTTCTGAAAGGTTTACAAGTTTGAAATTTTGGGGCGTTACAGAGAGGGAGGCGAGTGGGGAGGAGCGCAGGGTCGAGAGGAGAGGAGGACCAGATAAATAAAGGGAGATGGGGAGAGGGGATGGTTACGAAAACCGTGAGAGGAGGGGGATAAGCCTGATCGGCTGCGATGTGAAGGAGGGCTTCACGCAGCCGCCCCGCTTCTCATAAGGGCAAACGAAAACCCTATTTAGGGTTTTCTTTTTTTTTTTAACGTGATTTTCTTTTACACATACGGGTGTGGGTCGATCGGACTCGTGACCCGCGACCTTCTTATTTGTTTGAGTCCACTCTTAGCCTATCTGGATCCATCGGATCTTCTTTTAGTTTTTTAAGGTGTTAATCCTTAAAATTTTGAATAGGGATCCAAATTACACTATCGTGGATTCCAACAAATTATTATGGATTCAAACATATTAATTTTAATTGGATCCACACTATATTTAAATCTTCGATGTCCAGGATCCAAATACAATATTGAGGATCCGAACGGTGCATAGATTATTACGAATCCCCATAAGGTGTTATAAGTTCGATATATAATTTTTCTTATTAAAAATCCGATGTAAACACCACCGATCCACTCAATTTGTCCTCGATCCAATATCAAATTTGATCATGATATTTAGGATCCAATACCAGAGATCTGATCTATTTGACCGCAATCTATTATTAAATATCAAATTTAGTGATCCGATATCTAAGATTCAAACAAAATATCCGATATCCGAATAAGAATAACACATAAAATAATAAAAACTATCCTTGCCCCAAGGACATAAATTTCAAGTTTATTTAGCCGATAAAATTCACGGGTATTATAGAGTGTCACTCGGCTGGGCTGCCAGTCAGCCCAGATTCAAAGAAACCCCCCCTTTTTTTACAGAACATACTGGCAGCAACCCTGCACAGGCTGCACCTGTGCTGGTCTGCCAAGCTATGACAGGCCAGCCGAGCCTGCTCGGCTGGGCTATCATCGAGCCCGGTAACGGCTATAAAAAAAAGAAAAGAACATGGCCAGCATTAACAGGAATTTTTCTGGGGCCTCTAAATGCATGCATATTCCAATGCATATTCTCACTCAAATACATTAGCATGTGGAAATCTATACTTAGGTATGCTTGCATATACATATTTACACAAATATGCATGTATGATCAAACTTACATTTAGGCATGACAGATTCATACATGGAATATGCTTCCATATGCATGCTTTCATACAGACATGTGAGGTATACATTCTTGGGCGTGATCGGAATCTAGTATACATTAACTTTTCACATGCCTATGCAACTGTTATTGAAATATACATGTTTACATATATATATTTTTTTCTTTTAATACATGCATTCAACCGCTCATGCGTTGGAATATCCATGGAAATCAATATTCATCAAAATTTTTTTTGTTGTATCATGTACAAAATTTTATTTCATTGAAAAGATGAAAAGAATCTAGAATACAACCATGGAGGAAGATTCATGGATCATCCTCCATGTATTTTTGAGAAAACATCCATATAAACACTTTTTCCATGGATTTTCATCAAAATATTGCATGAAAATCCAATCTATAATCAATTTCTCACTTGATTCAAGAGAGGAAACCCATACCTTTGATGCAAATCACCCAAAAACAGTGGTGAAAGCTCAAAAACGTGGATGGAGAAAAATTGATCTTCTTCTCCTCTCTTTCTCTCTCCTCTTTATTTTTTTCGCTTTCTCTTTCTTTCCCTATTTTTTTTTGATGTTTAAATAGGCCAAGAGGGGGTGATGCCCTCTCCCTTCTTCAGGCCTTTCTAGATGGGCTGGAGATGGGGAGTTTCCTCTTTTGAGGATTCTCTCACCCTCCCTTTCCAAAATTTTCTACCTCCTTTAAGAAGTTCAAATCATTCATATAATTAAAATTTGAAATTGAATAAAATTAATTAATTATTTAGTATTAAATAATTAATAATTATCTAAAAGTTTTCAAAAATAGCCAAATTAATTTGGGAGACTTCCTAACCTTAATTATTTCTAATTTAAAGCTTTTAAATGAATTTAAAGCTTTTAAATGAATTTAAATCTTGAAAAATCATTGGGCATGGATTTGGATTTGGATCCAGATCCAAAATCTAAATCTAAATCCAAAACGAAATTGGATTATGATCTGGATCAAATCCAGATTAATATGGGTCTTGGATAAGGTCCAAATCCATATTAATTCGGATCATAAGCATTGGATCCAATCCGATCCAACTCCGAATCCAGTTTGACAAACTGCTTTTTTTTTTTAAAAAAAATACGATTTTGGGCCAATCAGAACTCGAATTCAAAAAAGTAACATACCGTTGCGCTCGGCATTTCGAGACGCATCCAATGACATATTACACGAATATCAAATTTTGAATTTTGAATTTTGCTCTAATTTTACTTGAATTTAAAAGTCAAAAATTAATTTTTTTTCTCACGTTTTAAGTGGCTCGTTTAGACCTAGTTGAGGAGACCTGGGCCAAGCCCAGATTCAAAAGCATCGGTCTAATATCGAGGTTCAAACGATTTTTCTCTCAAACTTAGCCAAATTTTTAAAAATCTCAAATTTAACTAACTGTGAAAAATACACGATATTACACTCTTCATGGATGTCCCTTCTACAGTATGAGGATCTTGGATGGCAGTTTTGGGAAAACTATGAAGATACTAAAACTTCGTGTGCGATTAGACCCCTGAAGCCGATATGGTAGTTCACCTTTTGACCACGGTTTTAGGGGGTTTTCGACCACTTTGCCTGTGGGTGGTGTTGTAGATACAACTGCTGTTATTGGTATACCAAGAAAGTGACATAAGTGGATGTTGATTTCCTTGGTGTCCCGACATTAGATGTTGATTTCTAATGTTTCGATGAATGATGTTGATTCCTGATATCGGTCGAGGTACAAGTGTGAAACCCAGTAATAAAATACAAATTGTATGTTAAGCTACAACTGAAAACCTATCTTGAACTTCGAGAACTGTGGTGGCCATTTTGAGTATCCGCGGGTTTAATGAAAAGTGAAACTAAAATTGTGTGCATTTAATAATGTCATGCATGCGAAAGAGAACTCTGATAATAACTTAATAATTTGTTTTATGCATCTTTACTGTTCTGCATTAGTTCATGCATTCTTACTTGTTTTGTTTCGTGTGAGAAATTGTTATTGCATGATACTTACTTTTAAATGCTTGAATGATAAATGAATTATGAGATTGTTATTCTTATATTCCTTTGAATATCTTGCATGAATTTGATTTATGCTCTTTCTTTCCTATTTAGATTTGTAGAGTAATTTCTACAAAGAATCTTTGATTCTTACCCAGTATTTTTAATGATTTTCTCAGGACGTGGAGCTCAGTGATGGAGATGACTGTTATAGGGAGCCTGCGAGATCGCGTTACTAGTTTTGATATTTTCTTAACAGTGTAGCTCTGGATTATATTCATTATTTTAATTTCGTTCTTAGACATTGATTTATTGATTAATAAATTGGTTATTTGATTGGTTTGTTCAATGTAAAGATCACTTGTGGTTTGAAAGTTAAGTTGTTTTTGGGTACTGATCAGACCGAAAATACATGCAGTATTGGGTACTGATCAGACCCAAAACACATGCAGTTTTTGGGTGACTGATCAGACCCGAATACATGCTCTATTGGGTGCTGATCAGACTCGAATACATGCTGATCAGACTGGTTTACACGATGATGTTGATTTTAATAACTATGTTTGCAAGACTGTCATCGAACTGTGTTTATATATGTGCAGAAAATCAATGACGGTTGAAAATGATTTCGAAAATAACTATGTTTGAATAACTGTATGTGTTTATGTTATTTCTCTGCATAAATATGCATCAGTAATTTATTTTCCAGCATGTTGTTGTTCCCAATAATGTAGCCATGACATGCTGATGACAGCATGTTGATGTACATGGTTTTACAATTGTTTAAGGACCAGATTTATTACTGATTACATATGCGTGCAATCTGGACCAGATTTGCTATTGGTTATATATGCGCAATCTGGACTAGATTTGCCACTTGTTACACGTGAAATCAGAACCAGATTTGCCAACCTTTGTTTGTGTGCAAACCGATTATATTTGACATGGTACAAGGTGATGCATGTATTGAATATTGATTGGGCATGGCATACATTTCATTGGTAGGTTGCGAATGTTAGGTCATACATATTGAAAATTATGAAATGTAATTCGATGTATGCATGAAGATGTTCATGTGCATATTTGAGAGTTTATGCATAAAATGAATCATGAAATAATGCATGTTGTAAGCATTTGTTCGTATGCATATGCAATTTGTCTTATATGTACATTCTTGTTATGTGAATGGAAGCGCATTGTGGACATGTTTAAGTAACTGTGTGGGTGTGCATGTTCACTGAGGGTTTTGCATAAGATGCATCAGTGGTCATATGTGAACCACTGTAGGCCACGTGGGCCAAGAGCATGTGTTGCTCTAAGATTAGTGTTTATGCATTGCAAAATTCATTCTTGAAATTATTGCTTTCTAAGTTAATTGCATTGTTAAAATCATAACATGCCAGGTCCCGTGTTGGGTTTTGCATGTTGATTTGCAAAACAGTTCTTGTGTAAAAAACTTGATTTTGTTAATATGATAAAAGAGATAAATGGTGTAATTAATTTTCTTTCTGGATATTTCTTCTACAGTGTGGGAATCCTGGATGACGGTTTTGGAAAAACTGTGAGGATACTAAAACTCTGTGTGCGTTTGTGCCACTAAACTCGATATAGTGGTTCGCCTCCCGTCCACGGTTTAGGGAGTTTTCAGTCACTTTGCCTGAGGGTGGTATTGTAGGCACAACTGTTGTTATTGATATACCAAGAAAGTGATATCAGTGGATGTTGATTTCTTTGGTGTCCCAACGTCAGATGTTGATTTCTAATGTTCTGATGGATGATGTTGATTCCTGATATCGGTCGAGGGACAAGTCTGAAACCCAGTAATAAAATAGAAATTGTGTTAAGCTACAACTGAGTACCTATCTTGCATTTCGAGAATTGTAGTGCCCGTTTTGAGTATCCGCAAGTTTAATGAAAAGTGAAACTAAAATTGTGTATATTTAATAGGGACATGCACACAAAAGAGAACTTTGATAATAATTTAATAATTTGTTTATGCATATTTACTGTTCTGCATTAGTTCATGTATTCTTACTTGTTTTGTTTCACGTGAGAAATTGTTATTGCATGGTATTTACATTTAAATGCTTGAATGGTAAATAAATTATGAGATTGCTATTTTTATATTCCTTTGAATGTCTTGCATGAATTTGATTTATGCTCTTTCTTGCCTATTTGAATTTTTAGAGGAATTCGTATAAAAAATCTTTGATTCTTACCTAGTATTTCTAATGATTTTCTCAGGACCTGGACCTCAGTGATGGGAATGACTGCCACGGGGAGCCTGCGAGATCGCGTGACTAGTTTTGATATTTTCTTAATAGTGTGGCTCTAGATTATATTCATTATATTAATTCTGTTATCAGACATTGATTTATTGATTAATAAAGTTGGTTATTTGATTGGTTTGTTCAATGTAAAAATCACTTGTGGTTTGAAAGTTGTTAAGTCCGTGAGTCCTCGGATCCTTGTGTTTTGGTTTCCGCAATTGTTTAAAAAAAAAGTTTCCACTTTTCACGGGGTTGAATTGGGGTCGTTACAATAAAGGTCCTTGTAAACCTATATGCATGTGCCCATATGGCCCAAAGCTCCAAGACCTGCTTTCACAGATTTAGACTTCAAGGAAGCTTTAGAGGTTTGTCCTATTCAGGATAGATACAAGTTCTACTCACCATGTGGGTGTTGTCATTGGAGACATGGTAGAAGAGAATTGACTAAGAATGGCTATACTATAGGTAGGCTTGCTCATTATTTCTTTTGTTACTAAGCAGGAGAAAACTGTGATTCACATGTTACAACAAAATTAATGGCGGAAGTTGCTTGTAGTTCTGAAAATGAAGTGATTGGTTGAAAAACAAGAATCACCTTTCATATTGCATAAGTGCATGTTTCTATTTCTTCTGAAGATTTTCTAATGGTAATGTTTTTGTGTAATTTTCTTAATGACCTTGACTGTGGGCTTTGCTGTATTTTGTGATGCAGCTGGTGGTTTAGGTCATGGAGTGGCTCATGCTGTCTTTTTCTGTCTGAGCCTTTTGACACCTGCTTTTGGTCCTGCAACTTTTTATGTTCATAGTTGTCCTCAAATGCCATTTTTTCTTGTTTCTGGTAAGATATTATTGTGCCTTATTCCACATTTACTTGCTTATTATTTTTATTTGCTTAATATTAGTCCTCTAAATAATCTTGTTATTTGATTCAATTAAGAATACACATTAATGTTTTCTTAATAAGAAATTATCAGATTTCTGTTTATGCTAGCCTTTCTACTGATTATAGCTAGCTGTCAGTAATCTTTGCTTTTATCCTGTTCCTGTATGATTTTTCTTTTCTGCTATCAATGTGCAGTGGATATTTCATCAATTGTCACATTTACTCTTCATGAGTATGTTGACTTTAGATGATCAAATTGAAGCAACCCTGCATGGTAGGAGTGAGACTATTGTAGTATGGGTATGTTTTAGAATTTAGATACATCACAAGTTTGAAAATATTAACCTTGGTCTGCTGAAATGTGCATGTTCACAGTGCTTTTTTACAAATTTATTATAAGAACATTGAAATGTTTGAAATTGATGGAGGTGTCCCAAATTCCCTTGTGCACATTCAGAGTCAACTTTTTTATTAGTTGTTCCAGTTTAGGTTCAAGTTCCTTGACTCCAACAACCATTTGAGATAGTATTAATCCGAACATTAAAAAAGAAAAGATTTGATTGAGTCCTATTGTTCATTTTGAAGTCGAGGCTGTTTGCTCCGTCATAACAGAGTCTCTTCTTTGTTAGGAGCTGGAGTTTCTTCTAGTTGACTGATTTATTAGTTGGGTTTCCAAGTTTTGAAACATTATAATTTCAAACCATGAGATCATTCTTCACTGAGCTTACATGAACTAGTGCTTGGTGATAACCTGTATTTTTACACCCACAGCCATCTGAGCTAGCTTTAAGTAGAGGATTGAAAAATAAACTTCTTGTCTGTTCATTTTGTAATTGAGGCTGTTTTCTTTGTCATAAAGAGTCTCTTCTCAGTTAGGAGCTGGAATTTCTTCTAGGTTGACTGATTTATTAGTTATGTTTGCAAGTATTAGGGAAGTATGATATCAAACCATGAGAGCATTTCTTGGCTGAACTTGCATGAAACAATATTTGCTGATGACTGGTATTTTTGCACCATAATTTCAAGTTTTATGCATTTGGTTTATAATTTATTTAGCTCAACCTAAACAATGTTGAGCTTGAGCAATAAGCCCATGGACTATTCACCTAGACTATCATGATTGAGACTTATTTGAGATAGAAATTTGCATATGGTTTTCATAGATTTGGAGAAAGCTTATGACAGAGTCTAAGGAACTTAATTTAGTCTATGTTAAGGAAGAAACATATCCCTTATAGATATATCAAAATAACTCAAGATATGTATGTCGGTGCAGTTACGACCGTTAGAACCAATGTTGTAAGTATTGTACCATAGCATACAATACATGTCATTACTATTATGTTTTTCAATACGATACACACTCTTATCGTGATACGAGTGTATTTTTTACGCATCAGATGTATTGTACAGTACAACCCTGTATCGTACGATACAACTTCGGTGCACTTTAAAAAGGGCGGAATCATATTTTTTATTTTTTGAATTTTAAAGACCTCGTGAGGGCCAATTTCCTCATTTGTATAGAGGCCATTAAAGGGCTCTTAAGATGTATGTATGCAATATATATATATATATATATATATATATATATATATATATATATATATATATATATATATATATATATATATTTCTTTATCACTGTAATAGGTAAATATCCTTTAGGGGTATTTTTGTCTTTTTTTCTTGTAATAGGTTCTGTCCTCTAGGGGCAAATTTTTCTTTTTTATTTATTTTTATTTTGTGATTGTCTTTATCTCAAAGACCAAGGGTATTAAGGTCTTTTGCCCTTAGAGTCGTTGGAAGCATCCCAACGACTATATTTATAGCCATTGGGAGCTCCCAATGACTCTATGGGAGCCCCCTTTTGGATCTTCCTTTTTGTATATAAGGGACCTCTTGTCATCATTTTATGTAATGCTTCTCTTAAGCATTTATGCTCAATAAGATGAATAGTTTTTATGTTTTGTGTTCTTCTATTTAGTTCTTTGATGTCTTGTATGTACTTAGTACTTGTGTTGTGCCTTTGTGCTTTTGTGTTGTCCCTAGTGGACTTGTGGTTGTGCACATTGCATTGTGCTTTTGTATGCCCTTGGCTTGTATTTATCTTTCGCTCATTTCATTACATGATATCAGAGCCAAGAAATTCTTATTGGCATTTTGCCTCGTTTAGGTGTTGGGATTTTTTGTTCGAGTCCATGCTTCGTTAAGGATTCATGATCATCGTGTGACTTGGATTCAAGGAAAATCTTGACCTGGTATGTATCTTATATCTTTGAGTGTTTCTTGTGTTATCTATTTCATGCATTATACATGTGGAAACACTCATTTTTCTTATCTTTGAAAAAAAAATTATTTGTTATTTTTGTTAAAAACTAAAAACATTAAATGTTTTAATTGGACTTGTTTTTATTAAATATCTTATAAGGTTTATTTGTTTGATCTTGTGAAATTATATATATGTTTTTATGAAATCATGTTTGAATCTTAGTTTTCAAAACTTGCTTTATTTGATATATATGTATGTGATCTTGTATGCTTGAGCATGTATTGTTGGCATTTAGATGCTTTATTTAAACAAGTCATGATTACAAATGTCAAATCATGTTCGTATTTATTATTGAACTATATTTTGTTTTATTTTGAAAAATTATCATATATTTTAAAATAATTTGAGATATTTTAAAATAATGGTGTTGTGTGTCTTTTACAAGTATGATCTTATGAAATTTTGCTTAAACTTGTGTTTAATTTTTCTCTTTACTCTTGGTTTATTCTTATATAAAAGTAGCTTATGAAGTGTTAAAAATTATGATCTAGCTTATGAATAAATAATTTTTATATTGATATTTGATCCTTGTGCACTTATGATTGCCTTACATGATGAATAAGATTGTCTATTCGTGCATAAAGTATTGAGCCTAATTTCTTATGTGAGTCATTCACTTTAATAAATGCCTTTTATGGTCCTTTTGTGAGACAATAGTTATGATATTGGATGTTTCTCTTGTTGATTCTTTTTTGTGGTACTTATGGTTATGTTATTTTCTTAGTCTCATGGATCTTTAATGAACATTATCTTACATGTTTTGCATGGGATTTGAATCAAATCTTTGGTGGACCTGTGTATTCTTGATTAAAGACTCTTGATTTATTGCATACTTGTTATTTATAAAATATAAATTTTTATATTATGCCCTTGGTGCATTAATTTATCACTTGCATATATGCTTAAATATGTTCCTATGCATTTCTTTTGTATAAGATATATGACTTTAAGTTATTTAGATTATTGCATGAGTTTTTGATCTCTTTGTGAGTATCCATGATTAGTTGTACTTGTATATGCACTTGGTTTTCTATATGGTTCTTTGAGAATCTCTATATATGTTTTGCCCCTCTTTAATGTTAATCTAGATTGAGCTATCTCTCTATATAGTTTGCTTATATTGACATTGCATATGATTGCATCAATTGACATCTCGTTGTGCATATGGTTGCATTATATTCAGTCTAAATTTTTCATACACCATTATTAGATTTAATTTTAAATTTTGTTTTTTTTCAAATCAGTTCTTATATTTGAACCCACTTATTTGGAAAATAATTTTCGTGAGTATTTATTGCCTTATTATGGCATTTGTTGTGTCCATCATAAAATTTTATATGATGCATCATTTCTCTTGGCCTTATTATTGTTGAACCAGAGTTTTTTTGTGGGGGTGAGTTGTGTGCACCTCGGTTATGTCAATTTAGATTGTCAACTTATAGTTTGGCTCTAACTGACGATTGTTTGATATCTGGTTTTATGAGTGTGTTGTATCACTCATTTGTTTATTTGGCCATTATTATGTTAGATGCTCATAATTATGTTCATCTATGATGGTTATCTATTTTTGAAACCATGGTATTTGAAAAGATTGTTCAAATTGATATCCTTATTCTTCTCGGTGGCATTAATTTGTTTTCATTACAAGCTCTCTTATCTTTTGTGTTTTCTCCTATTATGCCTCTTATTTAAGTGTCATTTTATTTAGACAAGACATGTTTATTCACACTTTTGTGTGTTTGTTTTGCCCATTAGTGACATTATGATTATGCTCTTGTTCTAGTCGCTGATACACTTATTTTGATTGTCATTATATGTAAACAAGAGTGTTAGAATTTCATGTCATTTCTTGTACATACGTATATGCTTGACAATATATATATATATATATATATATATATATATGTATATATATATATATTCTCAAATATATTTCGTATATAGGTGGTTGTAATCTTATCTTTTTTTGTAATTTTATTTGTTATTTATCTTCCTTTTTATTTTTTTATTTTCCTCCTTTTCGACCAGGTTGACTAGCCGTTGGGCAGCTCCCTGGCCCAACAGCTAGCCAGCCATCTCTAGTGTATAAATAATGGGTTGATGCCCCTTTGTATTTTATGCTTTTTGAGAACATTCTTCCTAATAAAAAGCTGATATTTTTATGTGTGTGCCTTAGTGCATTTTGTGATATTTATGTGCCTTAGTGCACTTTGTGAGTGATTACTCTTATCAAGTCCTTAGTAGACTTGATTATTACCAATATTCGAGTGCTTCTTTACATGGTATCAGAGTCGTTGGGCGATTTGCTTGTATTCACTCATGGAGGCTGCCTCGTAAAGCGCATTGATCTTTTTGTCATTCGTTGGATCGTGGTTTCTTCCTCTTCAACATGGCTAAATTCTCATCTCACAATTCAAGCAACTCCAACTTTGTTCCACCATTCAAAATTGACGGAAGTATTACAACCATTGCTCAAAGGATATACATCGGGGGCGACCATTGCATCTTCATCAACTCCCGGTATGTGTTCTTGGCTTCTAGATTCTGGAGCTTCATTTCATATGACCCCACATAAGTCTATTTTATCTGAATGTCAGCCTAACTCAAATTCATCTTTTGTTTCTATTGTTGATAGAACTTCTTTGAAAATAAAAGGTGTTGGAAATTTTAAAAACAATTTGACAAAACATAACAAGTTTTATATTTCAAAAGTTAGATTCATGCCAAAATTACATCTTAACTTTCTGTCTTTCAAATTTTGGATCACGGATGTAATATCGTATTCTCATCAAACAAATGTTGGGTGCAGGATCGCTAGTCCGGAAAATTGATTGGGGAAGGTTCTAGGGAAGGAGATCTTTACTACATGAACTCTCTTTGTATTTAGGGATGGCAGTGGACCGGGGGAAAGCAGGGCCCCGCCCCGCCTCGCCCCGTTTGGACCGGGGATGAAGGGTATGAAACGGGGATGGAGGCGGGGACGAAGGTTAAAATCCATCCCCGTCCGGGGGTGGAGGCGGGGATGGATGTGCACTTTTCCCCGCCCCGCCTCATCCCCGTTTGAACCGGGGATGGAGGACATGAAACGGGGATGAAGGTGGGGATGGAGGATAAAATCCATTCCCCGCCGGGGATGGAGGCGGGGGTGGAGGATAAAATCTTGAGGCGGGGCGGGGGTGGAGACCTTGTCCCCCGCCCCACTGCCATCCCTATTTGTATTCCAAAAGAATCTTTTTGTAATATTGCCCAAACAAAAGATATCAAAGTTTGGCATCATAGACTTGGTCATCCAAATGTAAGGAAATTAAATTTTGTACCTATTACTAAGGACCTTTGCAAAGACAATTTTGAATGCAATGAATGTATACTTGGAAAAATGATATCTTTACTTTTTGGACACAGGACATTTTACTCCTCTATGCCTTTGGAGTTGGTTTATTCGGATGTGTGAGGTACTCCTATTTTTTTTCAAAGTAGGCTTCTCCTACTATGTTGTGTTCATTGATGATTATACTAGATACTGTTGGATTTATTTTCTTAAATTTAAATCCGATGTATTTGCATCCTTCAAAAACTATCATAACATGATCAAAACTCAATTTGAAAGCAAGATTAAAATCTTAAGAATGGACTCTTGGGGAGACTATTTATCAAATGATTTCAAACAATTCTTAGAACATGAATGGATTTTGCACCAGAGATTGTGTCCTAGAACACCATAACAAAACGGAATTTTAGAAAGGAAACATAGACATCATAGAGACTACAAGGACACTACTTATTTCTAGGATTGTTCCCAAAAACTTTTGGGCCAAAGCTGCCCTAACTTCAGTGTATCTTATAAATAGGATGTTTTCAAAATCTCTATCAAATGAAATTCCCTTTGAAAAACTGTTTAAATATGAACCTGATTATCAAAGACTTAGAATTTTTGGTTGTAAGTGTTATGTTTTGAATGATAAAGGAGACAAACTATCTTCAAAGGCTATTCCTTGTGCTTTTATTGGTTATTCTGAATCACAAAAAGGGTATAAATGTTATGATGTCAAAAATGATAAACTCTTTGTTTCAAGGAATGTTAACTTTGTTTCAAAATGAAAGTGGATTTAAAGGATGTATGTCACAAGATGCAAATGTTGATTATTCTTTTTTGTTTAAATTACTTTCTAATTATGGGTGTGATGATCATTATGATAATCAGGAAACTTCTATAGTCTTCTATTTAGGGTGGAACAAAGGTTGAACCAATAGTATACACTAGAAGAAATAGGAACATATCCACTGAAAATCTAAATCAAGATGTTCACGAATCATTAGAAGCTCCCTCTGAACAAACTGTCATTCATAGATCTGAGTGAACTCCAAGGATTCTCAATAGATTTGTTTCTTATGACTCCTCTCCTAAACATAGAGCCTATCTTTTAGCCATCCATTTATACTTTGAACCCTCCTGTTACAATGAAGCCAAAGATCTTCTTGAATGGGAAAAAGCCATGCGTATGGAACTAAATGCACTTGAAGGTGCCAACACTTGAAAAATCCTAAATTTACCACCTGGGAAGAAAACCATAGGTTGTAGATGGATCTTCAAAGTCAAGACCAATAGTGATGGGTCCTTAGAAAGACATAAAGTCAAGTTAGTTGCTAAAGGATATTCTTAGGAGTACGGAGTAGATTATGAAGACACTTTTGCTCTTGTTGCTAGGATGTCCACTATTAGAACCCTTATTGCTATTGCCATTGTTAAAAATTAGAATATATTTCAAATGGATGTTAAGAATGCTTTTTTAAATGACAAACTCAATGAAGAAGTATATATGGATGTTCCACCCGGGTTGATGGTTTCTAAAGGCAAGGTGCTTAGATTAAGAAAAGCCCTGTATGGGCTCAAACAAGAACCAAAAGCCTGGTTTGACATATTTAACAATGTTATTACTGAATATGGTTTCGAACCATGTTAGTAATTCTTATTCTATATGTTGATGATATTCTGATTACATGAAGTGACAAAGAAGGAATTAAAAAAGTAAAACAGTTTTTGAAAAACACTTTTGAAATGGCTGATCTTGGTTTTCTTACTTTCTTGGAATAAAAGTGTCATATTCTACCAGAGGATATATATTGTCACAAACAAAGTTTGCTTTAGACATCATTGACAGGTCTGGATTATTAGATAACAAAGTTGTTGATACTCCAAATATTGTTGGGACGAAGATGCGAGCTGATGATGGGGTTCCTTTGGACAATCCAACTCCCTTCAGACAACTGGTTGGATTTCTTATGTATCTAAGTATTACAAGACCTGATATAGCTCATGCTGTCCACGTGGCCAGTTAGTTTCAACATTCTCCTACATCAGCTCATATGGGTGCAATCATGAGAATCATCAAATACATTAAATGCACCATCAATAAGGGAGTTTTTTTTATCCTCATTAGATCTCATTGCTTACTCATATGCTATGTCACATGGGTGCGGGTGCGGGTGCGACACGGGTGCGGCGCAATTTCAAAAATTTTGGACACGGGGACTCGGCTATATATATATTAATATATATATATATATATATAAAGACTCGGTCAAAGTTGTGCCCATTAGGGGACAGGTGATGAGTTGTGAAGGCATTCTGTACACTTTCTTCATACAGGAATAATTCACTTTTGGGCACTTTCTTCATACACTGTAATAATTCACTTTCTTCGTACAGGAAAAAACCATAAAAACTTGAGTTGTGCCCATTCTGTACTTAAAACTTGAAAGTGTACAGGTTTTTTAGTTGTGATGGGTTGTAATGAAAAGAGGCGGAAGCACTAATAGAGCAAATGTCACTCTTAAAGAGTGACCACTAAAGCCAAGAACACAAACACCAAATGTGCACACACAAAAACTCTCAAATATGGAAATGACTTAAAGTCATAAGTTGGATATTATTGAAGAAGAGAAGAGAGAGGGGTATAAACCCATACATTTAAGAGGGGAAGACCTCCTCTATTTATAGAGGAGGGAAGCACTAAAGGAACCACAAGGGCGGGGGGCTCCCTTGTAGTCGTTGGGAGCCCCAACGGTCAGAAATCTGACCGTTGGGGCCCCAACGACTACAAGTGTGGGGCCCCCTTGTGGTCATTTCAAAAAAGGAAAAATAAAGGAAAAAAGAAAAGGAAAAAGGGAAAAAGAGAAAAAATAAAAAAGAGAAAAATACATAAGTGGTTTTACAAGAATACCCCTATCAGGTATTTATCTAAATGAGAAATAATATATATATACATATATGTATATACATATACTTATATATATACGGATGTATATATATATATATATATATATATATATATATATATATATATATATATATATATATATATATATATATTTTAACACGCCCCCTCAAACTTTACGGGGAGAAGACCGAAAGTTTGCTAAGGAGGAACATAAATCGTGGAGTTGGAAGCGCTTTGGTGAAGAAGTCAGCCAGCTGATATTCTGAAGTAACATATGGTAACGAAATAGTCCCTCTGAGATATTCGTCTCGAACATAATGGCAATCCATCTCGATATGCTTTGTCCGTTCATGAAAGGTGTGATTGCTGGCAATGTATATCGCACTTTTGTTGTCACAGCAGAGCTTGGTAGGAGTGGAAATGAGAACGCCCATGTCGGCAAGGAGACTTCTGAGCCATACGATTTCCATAATTGTCATCGCCATAGCCCGATACTCAGCTTCAGTAGATGATAAGGAGACTTTCTGCTGCTTCTTACATCTCCACGAGATGAGAGATTCTCCTAAAAAAATACAAAGACCCGTAATTGAGATACGATCATTGGGATTACCTCCCCAGTCAGCATCAGTAAAAGCAGTCAATTCAAGAGATGAGGAAGAGGATAAGAAGAGTCCCTTTGAGATGGTATTTTTTATATATCGCACAATTCTCATTACGGCCGCCATATGAACTGTGGTAGGTGCGTGCTGAAACTGGCTTGCTGCATGAACCACATGAGCTATGTCAGGACGGGTGATGGATAGAAAAGTGAGGGATCCAATTAATTGACGGTAGGGAGTTGGATCTTCAAGAAGAACACCATCTTCAAGTCTAAGTTTTGCATTGATAACTTCTGGAGTCTCAACTTTCTTTTCGTCAGATATTCCTGATTTGGTACAAATTTCAGCAGCTAACTTCATCTGAGATAAGATGTATCCACGTTCGGAATAAGCCACTTCAATACCTAAGAAATATCGTAAATAACCAAGGTCAGACATATCAAAGGTATCTTTTAGCATAAACTTAACATCATTTACTCCCTTTTTGTCATTCCCAGTGATGATCATATCATCAACATACAACAGAAGCATAATAATGGAGTCACCTGTTCTCTTCACAAAAAGAGCAGTGTCAGTATAACAAGAAGAAAAGCCTAAATTTATTAATACGTTACTAAACCTATCATACCAAGCTTTAGGTGCTTGCTTAAGACCATATAAAGCCTTTTTTAATTTCAAAATTTTTCCATTTAAATCCATACCTGGAGGTGGTTCCATATACACTTCTTCATTTAAATTACCATTCAAAAAGGCATTTTTAACATCAAGTTGAAAAATTGGCCATTTTTTAACTGCGGCTATAGCAATAAGAGCTCGAACACTAGTCATTCGAGCAACGGGGGCAAAGGTTTCATCATAATCTACCCCATACTCTTGGGCATATCCTTTGGCTACCAACCTAGCCTTATATCTTTCCAATGAACCATCACTCTTAGTTTTCACTTTAAAAACCCATCTACATCCAATGGGTTTCTTGCCATTGGGAGGATCAATGATTTCCCAAGTTTGTGCCTTTTTGAGGGCATTAAGTTCAAGTTGCATAGCATCATTCCAATGAGCATATTGCTTAGCATCATTGTAATGAGATGGTTCATGAAAAGAGTGAAGGGCAAGAAGACATGCTCGAAAATTAGGCGAAAAAGAATCATAAGAAACAAACCTATTTGGTATTTTAGAAATTCGATTTGACCTTCTTTGAGAAGTCTCTTCGATGGACTCATTTTGGGAAAATCTTTCAAGGGCACAAGGAGGATTCCTTTCATTCCTTCTAGAGTAGACTTGTATTTGTCTTGAACCATTTTCTTCTAAGTTTTGATCATCGCTTGGATGTTCAACAAGATCTTCACCAAGGAATTCATTAGGATCAATATGATCATCTTTAGGCAATAAGTCAAATAAGAATGAATAATCGATATTTTCATTTGGTTGGGGCGAAAAACCACTTTCCTCTTCAAGGAATGTGACATCTTTAGAAATATAAAGCTTGTTTTTAAGTATGTCAAAACATCGATATCCTTTTTGTTTTTCGCCATATCCCAAAAAAATGCATTCAATAGCCCTAGGGGAGAGTTTATCATTCTTGTGGGTTAAAACAAAGCATTTGCATCCAAAAATTCTTAGTCTTTTATAATCGGGAGACTTGTTGTAAAGTTTTTCAAAAGGAGAAAGATTTTTCAAGGAGGACGAAGGAGTTCTATTGATAAGATACGCAGAGGTTAGAACCGCCTCGGCCCAGAAAGATTTTGGAATGTTTCTTGAGATCAATAACGTTCTTGTAGTCTCTATTATGTGCCTATGCTTTCTTTCCGCAAGGCCATTTTGTTGTGGAGTGTTGGGGGCAAGAACGTTGGTGAAGAATTCCATTTTCTTTCAAATAGGTTTGAAAATCATTGGACATATATTCGCCTCCCGAATCGGATCTAAGAATAGATAGATTTCCCAAAATTTGGTTTTTGACCATTGCATGAAATTCTTTAAAGAAGGAAAAAACTTCGGATTTACGACTTAGGAAGTAAATCCATGTGAATCGAGTAAAATCATCAATAAATACCACGTAATACGAAAAACCACCTTTAGACAAAATAGGGGAAGGTCCCCACACATCGAAATGAATAAGTTCAAATGGCCGAGTGGTAAAGTAACTTCTTTGAGGAAATGGAATAGCTTTAGATTTCCCAAAAATGCAATCTTTACAAGTCATGTGATTGTCTTTACAAGTATTGTTCAAAAACGGAAAAAGAGACATTTTTACAAAATTTGGATGGCCAAGTCTCTCATGCCATATTCCAATACTTTTGTCCTTTACAAGATTACATGATGGCTTAGATGGAAGAGTCAAAAAATCCATAAAATAGAGGTCACCCCTTCTATGGCCTTGCCCAATCAGCTTCCCTGACTGGAGATCCTGCACGGTGCAATCCTTGGGTGAGAAAGAGACTTGGCATCCATGATCGGTAATTTGAGATACGGAAAAAGGTTTAAATTTATTTTAGGAACGATTCTTACTTTAGGAACAAAAAAGTTTTTAAAATTAAGAGATCCAATACTTTCAATTTTTAATGATGTACCATCGGCGGTTGAAACACAAGAAGATATAAGTTCGGAAAAAACGTTTGAAAGAGAATTTTTATGAGATGTCATATGAAAAGAAGCACCAGAATCTAGAATCCACATACCTGGAGGAGATGAAGAGTAGGCAATGGCGGCCCCGGATGTTGAAGGAGAAGCCTTGAGTAGATGTTGGAGAGCTTCGGAGATGTGATTTAGAGTTTCTTTGATATCTCCTTCTTTTGTGCAATCTTCCTTCTTTGGAGAATCTTCTCCAACGGCGGCAACTTTTCCTTTAAGCTTTGGGCAAACCGGTCTTATGTGCCCCGGTTCATTACAATAATGGCATATAATCCCCTTTCTAGGTCCATAGTTATTTTTGTTAAAGTGGGGAGGTCTATATGCTTTAACATTAGATCCGGGCTTAGTAACGGCCAAAACATCATCACTCTTAATGCTCAAACCAAGCCGAGTTTCTTCTTGACATATCTCGGCAAGGGCGTCTTCGATAGGTAGGGCTTTGCTTCTATGGAGAAGAGATGCCCTTACTTGTTCAAATTCCGGGCGAAGACCATGAAGGAATTGAAAAAAGTGCTCCTTTTCAATTTGTTCCCTTCTTAGCTCAATATCTTGAGGAGCAACCCACTTAGGCTCAAGAAGAGCAAGCTCATCCCAAAGGGGGGTTAGAGAGCTAAAATAGTCCCGGACACTCATGTCCATTTGTTTGGTAGAACGGATTTTTTCTTGACAAAAAAATTGCCGAGCAAGATCCTTTTGGGTATACATACCCTTAAGGAAAAACCAAGCCTCATTGGCCCTTCTAAATTTGGCAATATTAGCACAATTTTTAAGATCTACATTGTTCATGAACCATGCCAAAATTTTGGCATGGTTACTTTCCCAATCCTCAATTTTGGATTGATGTTCATTAATGGCTTTGATGCGCTCATCGCCATCTAAAGCCTTCTCAATCTCGTTTTCCATTTTGGTGAGAACAAGAGAGGGTTCGGGAGTAGTTCCCATAACAAAACCCCAAAGTTTCTTACCTCTTAGGTGATTTTCTTACCCATTTAGCTTAAAAGAAAGCTCCACTTTAGAGTCACGTTCCATCGGCACCAACTATTCTTCTCTTCTTCAAAAAACTTTGAGAGGCACGCGTTCCAAGATGATAAAAGAGAAGCCTAATCACCAACCGAGCTCTGATACCATGTAATGAAAAGAGGCGGAAGCACTAATAGAGCAAATGTCACTCTTAAAGAGTGACCACTAAAGCCAAGAACACAAACACCAAATGTGCACACACAAAAACTCTCAAATATGGAAATGACTTAAAGTCATAAGTTGGATATTATTGAAGAAGAGAAGAGAGAGGGGTATAAACCCATACATTTAAGAGGGGAAGACCTCCTCTATTTATAGAGGAGGGAAGCACTAAAGGAACCACAAGGGGGGGGGGCTCCCTTGTAGTCGTTGGGAGCCCCAACGGTCAGAAATCTGACCGTTGGGGCCCCAACGACTACAAGTGTGGGCCCCCCTTGTGGTCATTTCAAAAAAGGAAAAATAAAGGAAAAAAGAAAAGGAAAAAGGGAAAAAGAGAAAAAATAAAAAAGAGAAAAATACATAAGTGGTTTTACAAGAATACCCCTATCGGGTATTTATCTAAATGAGAAATAATATATATATACATATATGTATATACATATACTTATATATATACGGATGTATATATATATAAGTATATATATATATATATATATATATATATATATATATATATATATATATATATTTTAACAGAAAAAACCACAAAAACTTGAGTTGTGCCCATTCTGTACTTAAAACTTGAAAGTGTAGAGGTTTTTTAGTTGTGATGGGTTTTTTTCCTTACAGCTGTAGCCCAGAAAATAAAAAAAAATTCAATTTTTTTTTCCAAAAAATGGACCAAAATGACCCTGAGTGCGTTGACCACACCCAGGGTCGGGTTGACCGAGTCCGAGCCGCACCCGTGTCCGCACCCGTGTCGGTGCGTGTCGACGCGGGTGCAGCGACCTTGGAGCCGAGTCCGTGTGACATAGCTCATATGTTGATTGGGGAGGGGATCCAAATAACATGCGCTCAACAACTGGTTTTTATGTATTTCTAGGGGAATCCTTGATTTCATGGAAGTGCAAAAAGCAACAAAAAGTGTCTCTGTCATCCACATAAGCCGAGTATAGAGCAATGACCACCACTACCATGGAGATCGTGTGGCTCAAACAATTTATTTCAGATATGGGAGTTCATTTTCAGAATCCTACAAGATTATGTTGTGATAACAAGAGTTCCATATACATAGCTCAGAATCACACATTTCATGAACGAACTAAGCATATAGAAATGAACTACCACTTTATCCATGAAGAGTACTTAAAGAAGACTATTGATCTCCCCTATGTGACATCAGAATATCAACTTGCTGATTTCATTACCAAGGCTCTTTGTTCGCCAATGTTCAACTTTCTTCTTGACAAACCTTCAGTGATTGCACTATAAGTTTGAGGGGGAGTGTTAGAATTTCATGTCATTTCTTGTATATATATATACTCTCCATACTTTATTTATGTAAGAGTATGTCTATATATATATACATATATTCTCAAATATATTTCGTATATAGGTGGTTGTAATCTTATTTTTTTTTTTGTAATTTTATTTTTTATTTCTCTTTTTATTTTTCCTCCTTTTTGACCAGGTTGACTAGCCGTTGGGCAGCTCCCAACGGCTCTATTTAGAGCCATTGGAAGCTGGCCCAACGGCTAGCCAACCATCTCTAGTGTATAAATAATGGACTGGTGTCCCTTTGTATTTTATGCTTTTTGAGAGCATTCTTCGTAATAAAAAGATGATATGTGTGCCTTGGTGCATTTTGTGATATTTATGTGCCTTTGTGCACTTTGTGAGTGATTACTCTTATCAAGTCTTTAGTAGACTTGATTATTACCAATATTCAAGTGCTTCTTTACAAAGAGATGTTTATTTACACTTTTGCGTGTTTGTTTAGCCCATTAGTGACATTATGCTTGTGCTCTTATTCTAGTCGCTGATATACTTATTTTGAGTGTCATTATGTAGACGAAATGTTTATTCACACTTTTGTGTGTTTGTTTAGCCCGTTAGTGACATTGTGATTATGCTCTTGTTCTAGTCATTGATACACTTATTTTGAGTATCATTATATGTAGACATGATATGTTTTCAATATGGTGAGTTATGTGCACTCATTGGTTATGTTCTCGTTCTAGTCGTTGATACACTTAAATTTTGAGGTTTGAAGGATTTGTGAGGTGATTGCTTGTGGTGGTCAAACTATTGTTGAGGTTTGTAAAATATCACTTAATATTTGTGGGAATTTAAATCTCTTTATATTTTTCGCAAATTGGTGTTGATTTGCAAATATCATTATCTTTATTATGTGGGATTTTTAAAATCTCTCCATGAAATTTCTAAACTTTTACTAGTTTTTCCTTGTATGCAACATGTTTATTGATAAAAATTTCATGCATTTTTGCATACTTATGTTTATTAAAAATCCTATTCTTTATATTGTGACCCTTTGTGGGTTTTGAGAGTGTGTTGCTTAAGTGAATACTTGTATGTTGTTCACTTGATATTGGTAGACAATTTGGTTTGTAACTGAAGGCTACTTGATTCTTTACATTAAATTCATGCATTTTATTGTTAAAATAGTTATTTTTTATTGTCGTCTCATGTGTATTAAATATGCTTTAATTTCATATTAGATATATGAGTGTGTTTCATATTAATTATCTTGTTCACATTATTGTATGCATGAATTTAATTAGCTTCTCTTTTCTTGAGGTCTCTTTTTGACTTGTTATATTTTATATGCATGTTGTTTGAAATGCTTAGGATATTATTTATGCGTAATTGTTTATCTCTTCTTGATGCTTTATATGTCCTATAGTGATCAATTTTTCTTATGATCAATATTTATGTTTTCTTGAAAAATATGTTGATTTTGAGTTCATGGTTTGATTTCATAAAAAATTATCCTTGAGGAATACTCCTCTTATCTTTCTTACTAGTGTTTCTAAACATTATTACTACTTTGTTTGAAAATTTTACTTTAGTGTTATTCTTGTTTTAAAAACATATTGGTTTTAAAACTTTATAACTATTGGGTTAGGATATTTTTCTTATGTAGTTGGAACCTTTTGATTTGTTCTCTCTACAGGTTCTTAAAAATCCGATGGATTGAGAAAGAAATATCTTTGATGCATTATATCATGAAGATGGAGATAGCCGATGAAGGCGTTTGAGGATGATCACCAATAAAGACATTTGAAGACTTGTATTTGCAAAATTCTTCGAGATATCATGAAAATGCAGATCTCCCAATGAAGACTCTTGAAAACTTGGATTCTCCCTATTGGTTCTCTTTGTATTTCCAAACTTTCGATATAACTCACCATAAGTTTGAGGGAGGGTGTTAAGATGTATGTATGTAATATATATATATATAATGTATACATACATTATATTATATGCTTTTATCATTGTAAGATATATATGTATATAATGTATATATACATTATATATATATTTATTAGTGTAATAGCTAAATACCCTCTAGGGGTATTTTTGTCTTTTCCTCTTGTAATAGGTTTTGTCTTCTAGGGACAAATTTTTTTCTTTATTTTTATTTTGTGATTGTCTTTATCTCAAAGACCAAGGGTATTAAGGTCTTTTGCCCTTAGAGTTGTTGGAAGCATCCCAACGACTATATTTATAGCCATTGGGAGCTCCCAATGACTCTATGGGAGCTCCCTTTTGGCTCTTCCTTTTTGTATATAAGGGATCTCTTGTCATCATTTTATGTAATGCTTCGCTTAAGCATTTATGCTCAAATAAAATGAATATTTTTTATGTTTTGTGTTCTTCTATTTAGTTCTTTGATGTCTTGTATGTACTTAGTATTTGTATTGTGCCTTTGTGTTGTCCCTAGTGGACTTGTGGTTGTGCATATTGCATTGTGCTTTTGTATGCCCTTAGTTGGCTTGTATTTATCTTTCGCTCATTTCATTATGCTGGCACACATTACACGGGGTATCACTTTCGATCGTGTCAGATCGAGATCCTCGCTTTACGTCACGTTTCTGACGCCAATTGCAGAAAGCGTTAGGTACCAAACTGAAGTTTAATACAACTTTTCATACGCAGACCAATGAACAGACCGAGCGTACGATTCAGACTCTTGAGGACATGCTCAGAGCTTGCGCGTTGGATTGGGATAAACATGTGAAGCTTGCAGAGTTTTCATATAACAATAGTTATCACGCTAGTATTGGTATGACCCCTTATGAATCTCTAGATGGTAGACCTTGCAGATCCTCGGTGTGTTGGGATGAAGTTGGCGTTAGAGCAGTTGAGTCTCTAGAGATGATCCAACACTATCAGATCAGGTGCAGATTATTCGCCATCGATTGATTGCTGCATTTAGCTGACAGAAGAGCTACGCTGATCAACGACGTAGGCAGTTCAATTTTGCGGTGGGTGAGCATGTGTTTGTTCAGATATCGCCGACGAAGAGCGTTTTCAGGTTCGTGAAAAAGGGGAAGCTTAGTCCTCGATACGTGAGACCTATTGAGATCCTTGAGCTGGTTGGTGAGTCGGTGTATCAGATGACTTTTTCACTTCAGTTTTTTCAGATCCATAACATTTTTCATGTCTCGATGTTGAGGAAATATATACCAAACCCCTTACATGTTATCTAGTATGAGGCAGTCAAAGTACAATCGGACTTGACGACGTAAGAGAGATGTAAACACCCCAAATTTTCCTCATCCATTTTCAAACACACCCCTCGTGCAGTGTCAACCCTGTTAGATCTGTGTAAGAGTCAAACCCCAAGTTTGTGTCAGAAAATCACCATTTTACCAACTTTCATTAGGAATATTACCATTTTACCCCTAGGTCATCCCAGACCCCAGTCAGTCGGAGTCAACCAAGCTCGTTGGTCAGTTCAGAACATTTAGAATATCAGTCATTTCAAACTCATTTGAGCTCACAGTGAGAAGACTATTTTCATTCCTGACCATTCCTGCCAAAATGAGATCATTTCTTCAGAAATGAACTCATTTATTCAGAAATGAGCTAATTTCTCACTCAAATCCAAGCCAATTGTCTCCGAGTCAGTTATTCACAGTCAATCATATTCTCCAGAGTCTAACTTGAGCTCACCAGGAGTTCAAGTGCTCCAGTTTCAGTTCAAACCCATTTCCAAGTGTCCAGGCGCTCATTTTAGCCCGTTTCAGCTTTTTCAGCTGAAATTGAGCTGAGTCTGGTCGATTGAGCTAGTGTTCGAGCTTCGATTTCAGTTCATGTCAGTATTACTGACCTTTGTTCTAGCTCAAACCCATCTCAAATTTGTAATTCACTTCACTCTAGTGACCGTTCCGTACCATTTCTCTAAAAATGACAGCTTTTCTTGATAATTCAGTCGAGGAGTTCAGTTGACTCAATGTCTTGTCAGTTCACTTGAGTTCTGAAACTCTAAAACTTAGCTCAATCCAGTTCATTTCAGTTCAATCAGCTCAAACCCTAATTTTCAGTGTCACTCTGGCCCGGTAGAACCCGAAAGCCATTTTTTGAATCATTTTGCAAATTTTATCAATTTTAACAGTTTTTGAACTGATATAAATGCCAATCGGGGTCTAAAATCCAAATTTTTTCATTCAGGGTTAGCATTTCGCATAGCATTTCATGTCATTTCTCAGCATTTTATAATATTTCATTTCATTTTCGAGGTCCAGAACTCAAATTTCATAAATTTTAATCCAGATTGAGTTTTAAAGGTTTTCATAAATCAATTTCAAACTCTGGGTTTCCAAAATTGAAATATTTTCCCGAGAAAAATAATTTGGATTTATTTCAAACTCAAAATTTTAAATTCTACACCGGATTTGTTTCGCAACGGGGTATTGAACTTCAAATTCTGAGTTCATTTCAAAAACTGTCAAAAATAGCTCGTTTCGTCCAGAAATTCTTCTAAAAAGACTATTCTACCCCTATAATTATCAAAATGAATTTCAAATTTGGAAAAAGAGTTCACTCTGAGATGGCTTCTTCATTCTCATTTTAATAAAAAAAAAAGATTTTATCTTCTCCTTTTCTTTTTGATTTCTTTCATTTTTTTTATTTTTATTTTTATTTTATTTTATGAGAGGAGGTGGGACCCACAAGGGGGTCGACCAGCCCCCTCTCTCTTCCTCTTTCTTTCCTTTTTCCTTTCCCATTTTCTTTCTTCTTCTTATTGGTTCATATTCATAGGGTATGACTAAGTTTTTATGCTGGCTGTCACTGGCCTACCGCAACCCTCCTCTTTTATCCGGGCTTGGGACCGACAGTGTATAACTAAACAGTTATACACAGGCGGAGTTAAATTCAAGAAAATATGTCGTGGTGTATGTTGTTTGCTGATGATATTGTTTTGATTGATGAATCTAGAGCTGGGGTTAATGCTAAGTTAGAATTATGGAGACATACATTGGAAGCAAGCGGTTTTAAGTTGAGTAAGAGTAAGACAAAATATATGGAATGTCAGTTTAGTAAGCAACGAAGTAGTGATGGGAGTGTAGTGAAGCTTGGTGAGCAAGAAATACCAGTGAATGATTGTTTCAAATATTTGGGATATATCATTCAAAAGTATGGAGAAATTGATGGAGATGTAAATCATAGGATAAAGGTTGGGTGGATGAAATGGAAAAGTGCAACTGGAGTGTTGTGCAATCGTAGAATGCCATTGCGGTTGAAGGGAAAGTTTTATAGAACGACTATTAGGCCCACTTTACTATATGGTACGGAATGTTGGGCTGCTAAGAGACATCATATTCAAAAAATGAGTGTAGCTGAGATGTATATGCTTAGATGGATGTGTGGAAATACAATAAAAGATAAGATTCAGAATGAGGAGATACGTAAGAAGGTAGGCGTTGCACCCATTGAAAATAAGATGAGAAAGAATCATTTACGGTGGTTTGGACATATTCTACGAAGGCCTAGTGATACTCCAGTTAGAAGGATGGAGAAATGGGAAAATATATTAGTTAAAAGAGGTTGGGGTAGGCCTAGGAAGACTTGGATGGAGATGATAGGAAAGGATATGAATGCTTTGAACCTCACCGAGGACATGACATTGGATAGAAATGATTGGAGGAGAAGGATTAATGTGGAAGACCCAGAATGATTTTCTTTGTTGGTTCATATCGCCGACCCCAATTGTTTTGGGATGAAGGCGTAGTTGTTGTTTTTGTTGTATTTTCTTTCTTCTTCTTTTTTTCTTTTTTCTTTTCCTTTTCTTCTTCTTCCCTTTCTTCTTCTTCTTTCTTTCCTTTTCTTTTTCTTTCTTCTTTTTCTTCTTCTTATCTTCCTTCTCCTTTCCCATTCACATAGACCCCTCCAGCTCCTCCTTCCTCTCTTCCTTTCCCTCTTCTTTCTTCCCTCTTTTCTTTCCTTTCCTCTTTCCTTTCTTTTCTTCCCCTTCTTTCCTTCCCTCCCTTCCTTTCCCTATTGCCAAGTCCATCCACCTAAACCTTTTCTTTCCCTTTCATCAAGTCTACTTCCATTAAAAACTTAGGGAAATATATTATTTTCCCTAAGTCCAAGACAAGAAAAAAGGGAGGTCATACGGTGGGCTTTTGTCAAGAGGCACTCATGCTCAGCCCCCCCCCTCTCTCTCTCTCTCTCTCTCTCTCTCTCTCTCTCTTGGTTCCCCCTTTGGCTCCAGCAGCAGCTACCCCATCTACAAGTAGCAGCTACCCCATCGGAAAGTCTTAATAAATCTATTAGTAATCATATTTTATAACTTTATACTTTTATAACCGCTAATGAGATGATGTTTTTATTATTTTATGTTGTTAGAATTAGTAATTCTTAAATTTTTTTATTTCATGGATAGTGTGATTTTTTGTATTAAGTTGGCCATTACATGAAAATTTGATGTATGTTATTAGTTGATGTATTTGATATAAGATGCATCTTGTTAAGTGGTTGCGTATGTGATTCAATATTAAGATTATAATGTTTTCTATTTTTCATACTTTAATTTCTCAATGATGACATGAATTATATAATTTGTATAAGAAAAAAATGATTACATATTAGCCTCTCGTTTCATTCCATCTTACTTCCCATTCACTTCTTGTTTAAATCTTACTTCGTTTTCCCTTTGATTTCCTTTTCACTTCCAATTTGATTCCCATGCTGCTTCCGGTACATTTCCGGTGTTCTCTTCCCTCTTCCTAAAATTTTAAAAGTGCCTGCTTCTGCTTCCTGTATCTTTTCACTCCCACTTCTTAAATTGGAAACCGTGGTTTTTTCTCACACTGCTAGATGCTAGTTGTCCTGAGTTGCTAAGTTTATCTTGAGTTACTTTGATCCTAGATTTCACTTGAATCAAAACTAGGATGAATTGCTTCTGGCCAAATTCAGGTTATTGGCCTTTCAAAGACTGTGGAGCTTGAATATAAGGAGTTTAAATTTGAGCCACTTAGTGAGAAAGAAAAATGAAGATCTGTACAAATTCTGTTTATTGGCATATTTTCTTCATGAAGCTTTCCTTTAGCTGATGATTACTTTCTTTGCAGCAACTTTGACTCTTGGATTTGTGACGATTCACACCTTCTCAATGGTAATTGCTTTCAATGGATATGCAGAGGGGAAGAGGATAGATCAGATATTTGTTCCCATCATTCATCTTGTTGTATCATTGTTGGTTAGTACTGATATACTAATTTCATCTTTGACTCTATTTCTTCTTAGGAATATTGCACATTTCTTCTTGGTTCTCAGTACCCTGATACTTTTTTTTGGAGAGAAAGTAACGTGGGGCAATTTTTCAAGGATGGTTAACGGAACATGGTTTCTTGACTTCTATCTCTATCTCTCTTTATGTTTTAATTCATTTAAGCATTTATAACTTCCCTCTGCTTGTAAACTAGCAAGTTTTACTAGTGAAATTGAAACTTGATAATGAGCAAGTACAGCACCTTTCTCTAGGACGTCCTTTTTATCCAATTAAGTGGAGTTTCTTGTCCCCCCCTCTATCTCTCTCCCCCACCACCAACCCCACTGAAAAAGAAACCATGCTGTCTTCACAATGATGGTGGAAAGGTACAATGCTGAAAATGGGCAACCCGCCATGCAGAAGGGTTGGCTTCAGGGTGGGTATGCCAATGGGCTTTGGTAGCTGTCCATGAATGGGAGTCATGGGCCCTCGTCCCATGATTTGTTTTAAGGCACATTAATACAACCATCACTGATGCTCTTAAAAACACTTTCAAGTTGAGAGAAAAAAAGGTACCATATCGTGTGTAAAATAACATTAGTATTGTGCTGATTGTATTTGTTACCTTCTTTGATATGGCTTACATCCTGTTGCAGACTCTTGTGAACCTCATACCGGGTGGTTGCTTGGTGGGAATTCCACTTGTTTACTTCGTTGCTTGTTTGACTTTGATGCACTGCGGAAAAATGGTGTGGAGAAGATTCCATGAGAACTACAGCAGGATAGAGGCCACTCGGTGATCAACATCCAATTTGGCTAGCATTTGTACTATAAAATACAGACTGATTGGTTGGTTTTGCTGATGGCTTTTAAGAGCATATGTAGCAACTACTAGCTAGGCAGAGTGAAAAAATCTGCAGCCATTGTGGATAGAGGTGATGGTTTCATGTGGAGTTTTTGAGCTTTGATAATATAGATAGACGACTGTTTTTATCTTCGCCTGATAGACTCACTTTGATGGTACATACACAAACATGCATGTTGGAACTTGCATACACGTGCACGTGCATCTACAGGACTGGATTCAGATAACATTTATGCCTACTTGATTACTTGTGGATAAAACAACATCAATGGTGGCAGGTGAAATCCCTCGAGTTTCTTAATATTGCCAATGTTCCGTCTATATAAGGCATGAACAATAGAACTATGTATCCTGTTCTTCCACAAGGACAACAAGCTCATGACCTCGTAGTTCTGTCGTTCACAAGGAGAACAAGCTGATAACCAGGAAATTCTTGGATTGTACCATGCTTCGCTGAATTCTACAATGCCTGTAAGGTTTTGTAATGTCTCATGATTTGTTGAAAATAGCATTAGTCACTCTTGAGACTGCAATTGTGTAAAAAATGATAGGGTAATGGATGACAACCGCTGTCGATGAATTGAAGGAAGGTTACAGAAAAAAAGTTGATTGATGGCGCGAGGATGATGCTTGAACAGACATATTTCAAAATACCTTTGGGATTTCTTTGGATGATTGGAGGAAGGTAAGAGGCCCAAAGCTTGAAATTGGTTGGTGGGAACATCTGCTGTTGTACGTAATGGAGATGCAGAACTTATATCATCCTGTTCATATTCGCCCACTCATGGTGGTGCTTTACACAACCTAAATGGGTATTACAAATCGTGGAATCTCGTACCAGTCAGATGAGGATCACGACTAACTCACATTAATATTTAGGGAAATTTTTAAATACCCTCCAAACTTTTCAGTTTAATTCATGCGTACACCAAAAGTTTGAAAGTTTGCAAATTTACACCAAAGTTTTTACTTGGGTTAATGAAATTGCCTCAATCATAAATTAACGTTGGGTTCTTGGTTAACACTAACTCATGTTTTAAAATGATCATTTTACCCCTATATGTGAGATAATTTATCCTTATTTTACAAGTTTGTCAAATGACTAAGCACTATACCAAATACACAAATGTTGACAATTCAAAAAAATATATATATAACTGTGTAAATTCCAGCAAACTAATCAACCTACTAATGACCCAACCCACTAATAGTACAACCGGGTCCGTGCTTAGTATGCATAAAGTTTCAAGTTTCCAAACATAAAATTGGTTGTGCTATTAGTGGGTTCAGTCATTGTTACGATAATAGGTTTTAGGGCTGTTAAAGTGTCCAGTACCCGACCCATCAAAATCTATCCAAACCCAATAAAATAATAAATTATTGGGTTCAGATTTTGCCAAATTATGATCATGCATAGCAAACACGGACCTGAATGTGCTATCAGTGGTTTGAGTCATTGTTATTGGATTGGCTTGCTGATTTATACATGGTTATATAATTTTTTTTTCTAAAAATTGTCAACTGTAGTGGCTATCAGCATGTTTTATGTTATAGAGGTTACGAGTTCAAATATTATTGCAAACATTAGTTTTTTTTACATTAAATACATTCTACTCAAACTTCTAAAATAAGGGTAAATTAGTAATCTCATGAGTTGTAGGGATAAAGTGGTAACTTTAAAACATGAGTTAGTGTTAACCCAAGAAGAACTCAATATTAATTCGTGATTGAGGCAATTTGATTAACCCCAGTAAAAACTTTGGTGTAAATTTGCAAATTTTCTAACTTTTGGTGTGCACGCAAATTAGACTGATTGAAAATTTCCTTAATATTTAAGAGGTTGGTTACAGTTCTTTGGTTGAAGTTCATGAAATTTGGGTCATGTTTCTACTAGCAGCAATAGAAACTAAGGACACAACCAACTCACATTAATATTTAAGAGCTCGGTTACAGTTCTTTGGTATGTCTGAAACACTGAAGTTCATGAAATTTGGGTCATGTTTCTACTAGCAGCAATAGAAACCAAGGGCATGCTGATGTTTCTATTTGCAGTTTGGAACATTTGAGTTCATGAATTTGGTCGGCTGAAAATGTGAACCAGAAATACTTTAATTGGTAGCAAACTGTTGGATTTCCTGTATTCATGTATCCATGATAGGATTGTAGGAATTCCATATGCAACGTAATCATGAGCCAACCTCTAATCTTTTACTGAATCTCGAGAATCAATACATCTGGGTTACTAATGGCTTCCTCAAGATGTAGCACTGGTATACTGATCACCATTCCTTACAGTGATAAACCCGGGTGAAAAAACATACTCAATGAAAGCTACGCTGCTTCTTTGACCAACCTTTTGTGTTCCGTGCACGCATAATACACACACACACAGAGAGAGAGAGAGAGAGAGAGAGAGTAACAACCTCTGTCCACGCTATGTTAAGCAAAGAAGCAAGTCCATACAAAAAGGCTTAAATTTACAAGAAAAAATTTTGTAGGAAAATTTACAATTGGTAGCTTGGCAACATTGTAGCAAGCTCACCTATGGACACTATTTTACCTTATTCTATAACAAATTGGAAAGAAATTCTGGTATGCATATATAAAATCCTTTTTTTCAGACAGGCGGTTCAGGAACAAACTTCATTCGCTCTTATTGTCTCCTCTTCACTTGATAAAGAACTTCCAAATCTCTCTATCAGCCGACTCTGTAAGCAAGTGAGCTCCAAACGTCCCTTCCTCATCCACCATTGCCCTCATCTGCTTAGCACCACCATGGAAACCAACGTAGCTCTTCTTTGCAGCTATGAACATCACCCCATATGGTGGCCGTAGGCACTGTTGATCAAGGAAAAAACAAGGGAAACAAAATATAAATAAGACCACATAATATGCAATATCGGCTGCATGGTTGGTATGCAGCGACCTGCTTGAAAGCCACCCATCTTGGCATTTCTCAAGATGGGTGTGGTGTCCATCTTGAGAAATGTTGAGATGGTCATCAGCAGCTGAGCTGCATGCTAAGACCTTCATCGTTTGAGGGAGGCACTCACTAAGACCTTATGCTATTTCACAGGACTTCTATAAGATAAACCACCAAAGATGGATATCCGATGAAACAAAGTCCATAACCTCGTTCAATAAATGAACGTACCCAACCACATACAACAATTCTTAAGCAATTCTGCCTAATAGGTATCTTCCAATCTTAAGAGGCAGAGAGTGGTTTCTCAATGTTAATTGTACATAGAAGGGTTGAACAAGACCATATTTCTAATTTTAATATTAGAAAACTAGCAACCAACCTTTTTTATGAGAGCATGGAGTTTTCTTAATGATGTCATCGAGTATGGAATGTCCTTCATCAGAATTATATCATATCCTCCCTCAGATGGATCTGTGTCACTGGCACGCTCCCACACACGACTTCCTGAGAGCTTCCGAGATCTCCTGGCTGTGGAAGAGTCTGGAACGAGGGCACTGCCATCCTGACTACTACAGCCATCAAGAAAATCCTCCTCTGAAAAGCTGAGATTCATATTTGTTGGAATATCATAACCATCTTTCTTTAAAACTGATACGACAGTGGGGAGCTCATCCCAGTCGCCTGCATAGAAATGCACATCTGGGGTCAAGGAGAACCGCGTTGGAGTCACCGGGATCTCAGGTTGGCGGCTTTGCCGATCACGTGCTTGCTCAAGGTTGGCAAGGACATTGGGTATAGTGATGCAGCGTATGGTCTCTGCATTTAGGTCCTGGAAATGTACTGTAGAAGCACCCTGTTCACATGGTTGTGTAAGCACATGAGAGAGAGAGAGAGAGAGCACATTATCAGTATCTAAAAAATCATTGATTCTGGGAAGAGGACGCAAGCCTGGTTGATCGCAGCCTCAATAGCTGAACCAATGCGCCACTTTACAATTACTTGAAACACAAAAAAAAGTCTTACAGGAACCCAAGAAACTAATTTATCCAAAAAGAAGGAAAAAAAACTACTATGACAGTTTTTGCTGGCTTGTCAAGCCAGTGGTTAGCAAACTTCATAGGGACTGTTGGTAAGTTCTTAATAATCCCCAAACCAAAATGGAAAAGAATAAGACCCCAAAAAAACCATGGGCAGATAATTCAACAAGAGTTTTGCATTTAATTTTCTAGGCAAAATATGAGGTGCTTCTCTAAGCAAGTGAAAAATGGCAGATATAAAGACCATAACAATGAGAATTTGGCAATAGCTAACAAATATGGCTAGCGTTCATGCTCAACTTCAAGGATCAGGTTAATCAGTGGAACACAAAGGCGCACAAGGATGTAAATTTCCATAAGATCCATGAACAGGTCACCAAAAAAAATACCCGTATAAAAGTTTGATGGGATTTTGTGGTTGCTAGGCTGCAAAGTTTCAGTTGTCATAGAAAAGTAACATGTACAAAAATAGTAATAAATTTTTAGATGGTTTGCTTCCATCTAACGTACCTTAAGGCAAGCGAAAATCCCAGGCAACCCATGTCCACAACCAAGCTGCAACCAATGGCAAAGAAGCATTATGCATTTTATCAAATCACATAACAGAACTAATGCCTAGGAAATTGAAGAATAATTAGTGGAAAATTATTTACTATTCACAAAGGTCCCTTGAATGTGAATTTACAGTGGTAGAATAACAAGCTCAAATATTTAAGTAAAAGAAAAACAAACAAGATTTTGCAATTGAAGGACAAATACGAGTTTTGCTAGGAGGAAAACATGCTATAAGAAAACAGGCAGACCAAGGAAAACCATGCACATCATTGAGGCTGTAAGTGTTTCAGTGATCAAAATTTTGAATCGAGCATGCATACAAACAAGCAATGCAGTGGCATGCATGGCACAGAATTGAGCATAATAGACAAAAGCAAAATTTAATAAGACAAAAATTTTGAATTAATTTATAGATAATAACAAGGATAAACATCCACTGAAACCTAATTTCGAAAATATCTATTGTTCAATGCCCTAAGAAACAGCACATCAGCAATCTTATCTTTTGAAACTCTTAGTATAGAAAAATTACCTCCAAAACATGCTTGCCCCTAAAGCTCAACTGTCCATCACGAATTTCATGTTTGAGGACATTGACAAGATCAATAGAACCTTCCCAAGATTTAAGGGATCCTGAAAAAACAGGAGGAATCATGATCATCATGGAGGCCAACCAAACAAGAATAACCAGACGACCTGGAGTTTATCATCGACTTGAGTCAAACTGTAATACAAGCACATGGAAGTCACAGGTTATTTAACTAGATTAGTGAGCAAACAAATAGGTAGTGCATGGACCTGAGTGGTTCAGGCTATTATTTCTCATATGGCCTCCAAGTCAAATGTATTTTTCTCCAAGTGACAGGATCCAGTTTTTCTGGTGCCCACACAAGTCCCATGCCATATAAGATTGCAAAGTCAATTGAGCTTTTTGTTCCTATCTTCTATACCCAAATTTCAAACAGAACGCCCAAGAGTCACTCAAAGGTAACTTCCATGACTAAATGGATTTTCCATCATATCTTAACAAAGTTTGTGCTCACCCTCAGATTTTGAATGAAAAGATTCAGAACTAGTGAACCCAATTATATCAGCAACACTAATCCTTCCCTGCAATAAAAAAACAACAAGTTATCATACTTTGACTAAAAAGGAAAGCTCAAAATAGATCTCTGAAAGAAATTCAAGAGCACATGAAGACTATCATTTTCATATTTAGAAAAAGCCCAAATGCCAGCTAATTTCATCGCTGGGAAAATGATTAACATTCAATTCTGTGATTACCTTGAAGAGGTTCAGACCCTGTAAATCAACATTTTCTCCAGCATATTTGTATGGGTGAGCAGTCTGCATAGAAAAAAATATAAAAACCAATTTAGGCTAAATGATATTGAAAGTACTCTAAAATAACACATCATTTCTTGACCATAGTAGCTCTCCTTGTCATCAGCAATCAATCAGGAGCAATCCTCAGCAAATAATGATTAATGAGAAAGAAAATCACTCAACATCAGTAGGGAATCTCCTTGGCTAATAATGATTAATTTGCAATTCAACAAATGATGATTAATTGATTTCTTCATGTCAAAATTACTATAAAGCTAATATTAAAATAGATAAAGCATTATTCAAAACAAAACATAAGAATGAAAAATATGGACCTGAAAACTTATGAATCATGATATGCACTACTTAATCTTAAATGAAATATGAAGAGATTTTCATTATATTAGCAAATGCTTATATATCATCACCTTATAAAAGGTAAGACATACAAGGAAAAAACTGGAAAAACTTTATGACTCAAAATTTTATTTGATATTAATCTTTATATTCTCCATTGCTATATTCATACTCATCTCTCACAGTTTGCTCAATAAGGCCTCTCTCTCTCTCTCTCTCTCTCTCTCTCTCTCCTACGATAAAGTCACCCTTACAGCAATTTGGTGGAGACCCAACAAATTTTCAGGAAATTTGTGGTCGCCTCTTCACCTGTGGTGAAGCAGATCGTGATTCATCAACAATTTGGATGATGAATTGATGATTGTGGCTACACTGATGTTGGCTTGATACCATATATGATTCATTTACCAATTATAAAGGATAGTCTGAGATAATTACGACATCAATAACTGACCCAATGATTTAAAGGAAAATCATGGTTCCCTCATCACCTATGGTGAAGCAGATCATGGTTCATTGGCATTCGGCTGATGAATCAACAATTGTGGCTTTACTGTGCTGTTGACTTGATATCATGCATAATTTGTGTACCCATTATAAAGGGTCATCCAAAATAATTATGATAACATCAATATAATTTTAAATGAGAGAAACAGAATCACGTAGTATTGGCATCTACAATTACAAAAATGTTCTTGTCATTCTATCAGTTATAATCTAGGAGTCAAAGATGTAGGTAACCTTGCAAGCAGACAAACAAACAAACAAACTACATGCCCATCATTCTTCCTTCAAAGTTAGGTATCTACGATAATAATTAATTAAGTCTATTGATATCCAGTTTTTTGCCAAGCAAAATTGTGTCTTAAAATTAGCATGTAGGCAGTGTATTAATTACTAAAAAAGCATCACGGTAAAAAAATGCAAATACTGATCTATGAAAGAACACATAAAAAAATAAAAAATAGAGCTTGAACTGTAACAAAAATACACTCTAATTGACAAACACAACTGGGAAAAAACAAACACTGAACATAAAGAAATCCAATAAATCAGTTAGTCAAGCAAACGACTCCACGCCCAAACTCAGAATTAGATAACTAAAAAAAATTGTGACCTAGGCATGGAAGAAAATTATGCACCTTTGAGGGGAGAACCTCGACAGCAGGCGAAGGAACTGGAAGATCTCTCTCCGAAACCTCCGAAATGCTTTGACTACCTCGGTCGTTCGGGATCAAACCGGGCAAGCACTGAGCGAGAATCGACGGTGCGCGCATTTGTTACCGATCAGGACACCGCAAAATTCTCCCCCAAATAACAAACAATTCCCAAATCCTCTGAATTCGCCGATCAAACAGAACCGAAGAAAACCTTAATTCCCACCAGAAACCCCAAAAGCACGAACTGGAAGGCTTCAAAGGTAAAAACACGTCGATCTCCGATCAACACAAAGGCATAAACGAAAAACCCCTAGATTTCAGAACCCAAATTCCAGAGTGAACCCCTAGATTTCTGGCAGACTGTTGCGCGAATGTAGAGAAAACCAACACCCGAAAATCGGGGGAATTTGTAACAGAATTAGGGAAAGAGACAAAGATGGAGGAGACAGAGACACTGGATGCAGAGCATAAATAGAAACCCTAACCCTCTACTTTGGAAGTTTCGAAGAAGCGATGGGACAGCTATTCCATGAGAGAGAGAGAGAGAGAGAGAGAGAGAGAGAGAGAGAGATCCTGTATTTACTGGATTCGGTCACGGATCCGTTTTCTAATAAAGAGACCCGTCCAACTGTTTGGATAGCATCTTACCGGATATTGGTCTAAACCCGATTTAGTTGTTGGATTTTGGTGAGCCCCTCTGGATCCGATCAGACACATGGTCAAGTTCGCTATTCGTTTCTCGATACCCTACAAAATCAGATTATGGATCTGATAAAGGTCCAATGAAGGTATTAGGCTATTCTGGTTTCAAGTAGGGGTGCAAACGGATCGGTTCAGACAGGATCCTGACAAATCAGAATCCAATTCTGAAATACAAATAGTAGATCCGAATTCAGATCCATATCTGAATAAGATCTGATGAGGTATGGTTGATTCCGAATTCGAAAATGCAAGTGATACTACTGCCTCTGGACGCCAGAAAAATAGAAGAAAAACAAGCCGTTTATGTGAAAAAATCGGAATCAGATCGGATTTTGATTAGGATCAATTTTAGATCCCACTTAAAATACTGCTCTGAATCCAACCGGAATGTGAAAGTACTCCGATTGAACAGATCCATATCCGATCAGAATGGATATTCGGGTCTTACTTAAAGGATTCAAATCCGGATGTAATATGTTGGAACTCGGATCAGATATCTGATCCATTTGCAGCCATAGTTTCAGTTAAAGGTCAGGTCACCTGAGTTCCAAGACCAAACCCAAATTCATTAAATCAGATCCGAATAAAAGCATATACGAACAAAATCGGACCCTTATGTCCCCACTATCTGAACTGGATTGCTCGATCTTAATTAAAATCCAAAATGGTGTTCTGATTGGATTGAGATTTGGAGACCTCTTAACCGGAGCCAATCATTTACTATCTGGATCCAAAAGGAGCAGAGTAAGCGGATCCAGGTCAGTTGGAAGTTGGAAGCTGTCCAAAGGAGAAGGAGGTCAAAAGGGGGAAAGGAATTTGGAGACCGGCCTTTCTACCGAACGCCATTATCGATCTTTTCGGGTGAAGCAACTGGACTTGGGAGAATCGCCTTTTTCTGTAGTGAATATTATTACGATGATGCCACTGGGTGGGCCTGGTATGACGGCCTTGGTCACCTTCCACCAAATCCGTGTGTTGACCGGATTCCTCTGAATTTTGGATCCGGCGGTCCGAATATTCGCTCAGGAAGCGTTGACCAAAAAGGGCCAATGAATGAAAAACATGAAGCGTTCTGTTCGTGGTTTAGTCTAGGAATCAAAAGGATCCATCAAGCAGGATATGGTCCGGGTCAGACTTTAAGATCCAGTCCACGTGTATATAAAAGAATTCCGTCTGAATATGTATGTAAATGCTGGATGGACCTATTTAATCCGATCAGACGTAGGCTTGAAAATAGGATGGATCAAGTGAAGACTTAGGTGTGCTTAGTCCCGTACGCAGATCTCAATGGAGTCATTCGGGGTCCAAATGATACAGCAGCTGATCCACATTACTTTTCAATGCATATTATAGACTCCGGCTAAGTCGAGAAGGGGACTCATTTTATTCGGTCAAAGTCAACCCCAGTGTCAGAGTCCAAACCGCTGAGGGAACTCCATCTTTCTTGAACCAAATTGGACTCAATGGCTCTGCTTTTGTATCTTGAGTATTTGGTCAATGATTCGCCACAAAATGTGGACTCATGCTGATCTCGACTTTGGCAAGATTTTCAGGAGCAGAGACCTAGCCCTTACACAGCCACTAGTTAATGACACTCATTCATCCGGTGGGAATTGAACTTGGGACTAAAAGACGGCACCTTCTCCCTATGCCCGCTGCCACTAGGATCACCTGGCCGGATGTAAACCAAAGCAACTAACTAAAAAAGAATGAAAAAAAGTTTATATCATATGGACATCTAGGTGACTTGGAGAAAGTAGCAACGTCAACATTTGGTGCAGAATGGGTTATTTTCCCCAATCCCCCGTCAAAACAGGCATGCGGTCCAAGCCTTGAAAAGGCAGCAAAAAGGAAGGAACGAGAAAGGCTAAGTAGGTAAGGCTGTTTGGAAGAAGGGAAGAGGATTACGTCAACAGGCACACCGTAACACTTCGTCAAATCAATGAACATGCTCTCTCTCTCTCTCTCTCTCTCTCTCTCTCTCTCTGATTTTATCTGATATCCCACTGAATCTAACTCCATTTAGTCAGATTTGGTAAGCCAAAACCATATCCAAATATAATCGGATATAGATAAGGTTTTGATTTTTTGCTACCATTCGATCCGATGAATATCTGAATCCGTTCACATCTCAAAAACTGAATTTAGTATGAACTTTTTAATGTTGCAATTCAAATCCGTTTAACCAACATCGGATCAGTCAGATATGGTACTTGGATGCATCCGACCCAAATACAAACCATATCACGTCTCTACTTTGAAATGGATCCGTCTCTAATCAGAAATGGATCTTTTGGTAACCTGGGTGGGATGCCGACAGAGTCATATACGAAATTGAGAGACTAATATGTGATTCATATGAAAAAGTAGGGCCCGACGTAAGGTACTTTTAGTTTGTAACATATGAACAATATGTTTTAAATACTTATCATATAAAAAAGTAATTAATGACAAAATAAATTATTGTCAAAGATATTAAATACGTTAAGAACGTGACAACGTGTCACATGTGTTCGCGTATCCTGTCCTATTCCCTTCGATTTACTTGTTCGTCTTGGACCTCATCTACTAAAAGACAAGAAGTTTGATTGGTACGGGGCTGTGACTTTCTTTTTCTGTTTTTTTTTTGCCCGTTGGGGGGGGAGGGGAGGGGAGGGGGAGGACAATTCTTAAGCAATATGACATTACAGTATGGGTAATTTGATTCAATTTCCTAAAAAACTTAAATTTTTTAATATTCTTTCGATGTCCAAAATCACAAATATTCGATATTGTTAAGGCACTTTTACCTTTAGCAACTGTGAATTTAAGCATTTTTGTGATAAAATTGTATCACCCATCGAATATGTTCAACACAGACTTAAATCCGGAATCACAAGTTTTTTTATGTGAATTTAGACCTCATAAACTCACATAAATTTATTTGCAAAATCTTGATGAAATTGAAACCACTAAAATCACAAATATCACTCTTTGGCATATACATTAATATTTCACAAAAATATATTTGTAAAACACTTACCACTAATTTCGCAAATATCTTACTTTTCACATATATTGAACGCTTTCACATGAAGTTATTAGATATCACAAATATCATACTTAAATATTTATGAAATTATAATAAATATGCAAAATTTCTTATTTTTTGCAAATTTCTTGAATCGTATATAAACTCATGGATTTTTTCATATAACAATCCAAACAACAGTGAATGTAAGCAAATAGACATTTAAACATTCAAACATTCAAATAATTTGAAAAGATATAAACATATAAACAATGACATTATATACAAATCATTCAACAATACTTTCAATTTGAACATTTAAATCATTTAAAGTGCAAGAGCAATAGTTTTAGTTTAAACATTCAACAGTGGTTTCAGTTTTATATTCAAATCATTTAAACATTCAATCAATGACATTATATACAAATAAATGATAAATAAATGACTCTATATAAAAATTCATTCATAGAAACATTCAAATGACATTATATACAAATCAATAAGTAAGTCAACGAGTTACAATGTTGATATTTAAATATATATAAAAAATAAAAAATAATCAAATGAATTTCTACGATTAGGGATGTTGTGATTACCATGATCGTAGCCCCTCAATGACCTTATCTGCATTCTCCAAAAGGTCAGCTTGAGTATGTATCATATCTCTATCGTCCCAATTTTTGAAACAAAAAATTTAGGAACTTTTTTCTTCTTTACACAATTTCAAGAAAAATAGTGAAAACTTTTTTAAAATGTGGTTCAAGCCTTGGGTGAGTTACGGTTCTCAACTCACACGTGTAACACTAGAAATAACTGAATCAAACCATGAATTGAATTGAAATAAATCAAAGTGCTAATCTCACTTAATCAGACTTTACAAGTTGAATGAATTCAAATAATAACTAATAAATAATTAAAATCCTCCCCAAAGCCTTAAAAGAAATGTGACTTTGTTGACACCATCTCGAGCCCCTCGCTATCATCAGTCATCTTATTCATTACTTGAAAATGTTAAAAGTAGAGGCATTAACAACAGTCCCATAGAAAACACTCTACAACATAAGCATGGAAAGAATACAAACACATAAAACATGCATCTTTCCCCAAATAGATAATTCATATCATGTTATTAACATAATAGATAAGCACAACGAAGATCATGATTACAACAATGATAAATATAAGCATACAAAAATTCATAATTAATTATTCATACCCTCAAGTAATGAATCTGCATTTACATTATTAGTAATCAAGATCACAACAAGACAAAGCCATATATGCCAACATATACATGAACTCGAAACCACACATGACATGCATAGAAATTTATGCCAACATTTAATGAAACACTTAAATATTTGTGAACATCATCTAATGCATTAATACATTGTTACTCTTTTATTGTCCTGTAAGGGTACACTTTCAGGAACTTAACTCCAACTCAACAATCAGATGGGGTGTTTATTATGCTATGTATTTTGATTTTTTCATTGATTCGAAGAGTCTGAAAAATATTCACTGGAGCGGTCCGTGATCGAGAGAAACTCACATTAGTTCAAAAAATCAATTTCTACTTTGCAGAGCTACGAGACTTTCCTACCTAGGCCTCTTTGGCATTAGAGGCCTCCTACAACTGACAACTAGAGACCAAAAATGTGCCTTTGCCCTTTGAAAAACATAATTGTTAGTTGCGCGTGTGTACCTCCTACCCTCTCCAAGGTAGGTCAGGGATCAAATGGACTACTAGGTGTTATAACACTGAGCTCGACTAAAACACCGGGTGTACTGAACACCAGGCTCCTTAGCCCCAACTTCCACTCTAGGTAGCTTATCACATTACCTCATAAGGCTTGAACCCAGACCTCTGAACTTCCTTGAGGCGCAACTAGATATAACTCATTTGATTCATCTCAAGGTACGTACTCCCCTTTAAGGAACACCCATGAGTCATGCCTCTTTAAGGCTTAAGTGTCGATGAGTAGGTTTAGTATAACTTAACTTGGCCTGGTTTCATTGAACCTAACTCACCTGCAAGCTCCATGTATGCATGCCTTACATGACTTAGAACACATCACATGCTACATATCATACTACACGATGCATGAAACTCATTTCAATATAGCATGAATCATGAATTACATAAAATAATACATATATGCATATGCACACTACATGACCCAATTATCATGCTTAAAACTCATATGTTAATATGTAGTCTCATATGTCACCATGCATAAATAATCAACATGCTTGCATACAACATACAACATAAACATGAAACATTACATATTAGAAAATACATGTTTAACATCCCATATCATAAGCAAGCATATGATTTTAAACAGAATAGGTTCACAAGACATGACATTGTCCCAAACCAGGGACTGCATATATCAAAAATTTTATGCTATTCACGGGTCTGTTAGACCACCATACTGAATATATATATATGAACCCATAAAAATTCACATTCATATTAGAGGGTATTAGCTCTCATATCCAAGTGATAGCTCAAAGAAAAGCAACTTCATTTGCCCTTAGAAATTCATGGACAAAAAACTGTTTTTCTGTTATGCAAGAACCTAACAGAAATCCGCTTCATAAAGAAGCAGTCAGCAAACCCAATATGAGAAGGATCTCTATCTCCCAAATTTTCTGATGTTAGCTATACTTGTTAGCTTTTAAAAGCACGTAAGTTTACATAAAAACTACATCATATGAAGTTTCTAAATTATCTAGACCAGACCCTGTCTAAGACAGTTTCAGATCTAGATCTTCTCCAAATTTTGAATTTCACATGACTTGTGTGAGACTCTGAGATTTAAAGAAAACAAAACTTGTTTTTCTATAATTTATTCATATAATTACCATAACACATCCAAAAATTAGCTATAAACACTAAACCATTGATTTATTGGATTTTCTGTAAAACTGACTATTGAAAACTACTCTGCACACAGGATAAAATTTATGTCTTATGTTGCAGCAGCTATACCCCTCAATTTTGTACCACCACTGAGGCCCAATTTTTTTTCTGAGATACCTCCCAGATATCTAGAAGGTCTTCATAAAAGGATTTGGCCAGAGGTGATTTGGTTTGAGAGCTATAATTATTTTACCATAATGAATCGATTAAGAAAATTATGAGAACATATGCATCACAATATAAAACATGATAAATATAAAAAAAATACAAATATCAATGCATAATATTAATATGCAATCATTCATCAACTATATATACAGTATCTAAACGCCATATAGATTCATAAAAATAACATATGATCATAAAACATGCTTCAGATCCTAATTTTATCAATATAACTCATGATTTATACACATAATAACTAGTTTAAGGTGCTAGCATGCATAATCATCATAAAATACATGAAATAAATTTGCCGTAAACACATGAAATAAAATACATATTCATTCAATCATGCTAGAAATAACAACCTACTAATTTTAAATCATATAGGAACGCAAAACTATGTATTTCATACTACTCGATGTCCCGATTTGGTAGTTCGGGCATAGTTTTATAGAAAATATATTTTTAAATCTCTTTTAAAGCATGATATTGATTTAAAAACAATTTTAAAACCCTTTGTTAACTTATCCCATATATGATCCACCATGAACCAACTTGTAGAATCGACTAGACGCACGATCTATGCGCTTGCATTCGATCTATGCTATGAGTAAGATGAATCCTACCTTAAGTGTGTTCTCGAATGAACTAATGCCTTCGTCTCTCGTCTTACCACCTTAGAGCAACGTTAATGGTTAATGAAAAAACTTCAAGATAGAAGAAAGAAGAAGATGATAGAAAGAAAGATTAGAGAATTTTAATGAGAATGAGAGAGAGAGAGAGAGAATTAACAGTGTTAATCCTACTCATGAGAACTTCTATTTATAGATGGTCTTAGGCAAAAATCTCATCACTAATATAAGAAGTTAATATCTATTAATCTCATTTATTAATAAAACAAAAAAATAAATTATGGGTCATAGCTTACTAGATTTCAAAATTAATTAAGCTAGAGAAGAAAGGTAAGGACCTCTTACCTTGTCTTGGGTTCCAGTGACATGGTAACCTTTTGAAAGACATACAAACTCAAAGACTAAAGAGAATTTGATGTTTAAATAGACAATTCAATTGCTCGCGAAACATAAATTGTCGTAGTGGTCTTAGATTTAATAGTACACACATATCGACAAAAAAAGTTAGTTGATGTTAAAAAATGTTGATTTTCAACCTAAAATTAGGTATGAACTTCGGTCAATGATAAAATGCTCAAATCAATATCAATTTGGGTGTGCAGTCAATTTTGATGCCCTAAAAAAGAGGAACGTCAAGGTCGACTTCTATTTAATAGGTGAGTCATTGATCGGCCAGAATTTCTTTCAAAATAGTAATGACGTTGTTCAGAGCATCCCATCCTATAAGTCCAATTTATTTGAGATTGGATCAAATGACCAAATCAAGTCCCATCCAAACTCCTTAATTAAGAGTCCATACCCAAAATCTAATCTAAATTCACATTGAATCTAGCTAATATAGTTTAGATCCATATCCAATATATCTAAAATCTATTAATTAATCCAAATACATATTGGATACAAATACTAATGGTTGGATTGGTATATGACCTACCCCGAATCTATTATTTTAAAAAAAAATTACTAAATGACCTAGGATCCAACTGAAGGATCTCTACACATTCTAAAATCGCCACTTGGCATAGAGATGGTGCAAATGTCCATTATACTCCTGCCCACCTCCATGCTCCCTGTGGGCCCTCACATTGACACATGGCACTCCACTGGGTTGGGTGTGACCCTATGGGCACTATATGACACTATAGCATCCTATTAGTACTATAGGTTGGGTCCAAAATACAATTTGATCAATTTTGAAAAATGAAATTCTAAATCTTATCCTAGTTGGAAAACCAAAATAGAAGCCAGTTCATTTTAAAAATTGCATTTTATAAACCAACCCATATTCAAAATTGCCAAATTGGATCTACGGCTCATAATGGATCTAACAAGTCCTAGTTCAACTTAAACTCTTAAATTTTACCAAAATTTAATTTGATTTTAACCTGAATTTAACTTGAATTTGGATTAAATTTAAAAGTTAAGATAAAAAAAATCGTTGGTCTTACAATATCCTCTTGAATACGTACCATATTATTCAGCATGAATATTTTTTCAAGTGCAAGAGTCAACTCTCTCTAATTCACTTATGCACTTTCTGTGCTTCTCTCCAACTTTCTTATCCCTCTGAAAGACCCTATTTGTCGTTGAAAAACATATAACCTGTTGGGCGGCTACAAAATCGTCATTAGTGGTACGTTCTATGAACGACAAGCTGATGTCTTTGTCACCCTCATGCCAGTCTTGAAGTTTGAAGAGGAATACCATGGGGTAATCCTTTGTTCGATCCTTCATGACATGTAATAGAAATTTGCTAATTGTGCGAGGATGACTAGTTGATTACTGAACAAACCCAAAATACTAAATGACACAGCTGACTATTTGGCATTCAACTTCATTCATGGTGTGCATCCAAATTTCCTTCTTGGCAATGTCCTTTGCCTCCCACAACCACATAGACATTCTCTTTCTCTTCCAACACGCCTTCACAAGGGTATCAGTTTACCTACATTTCCTTTTTAGTTAGGCCTATGGACATGCATTTATTAAAAAAATATACAAAATATCAATAACAATATTTTTGTTTGCCATAGTCAGCCTGCGAAGTGATGCAGTGTAGTCGGCACATGACATGTGAGGATCCACCATTCTTCGATCATGACCCTCTTTGTTGCATGACCGACTTCACATTGAGGCACATGAAAATTCATAAGTAACGTCATACATCTGAGACCTCTCAATAGATATGTGCTCTCATATCCAAACTTACATAACAATGATTTACATGGATTAATACATAGTATGTATCAAAACACAGTATATAAGTATAAGAATAACTATAAATAAAAAAGTTTAGGTATAATGAAAGAATAAATACCTCAAACAACACCAATATCTCAACAAGGTTTTTTCTTTTGTTCCTCTTGTGTAAGACCCATAAATTTTTAGGTATTTTTAATATAATTCTTAATATGAAAATATCAACTTTACCTGTTGCTTATTTCTCTAGATTATAGAATGCTAAGTTGGTAGGACTAATTAAATTTGATTAGTCATTTTAGAAATTTGAAAAAATATAACCTTGAAATAAAATTTTGAAAAAATATAACCTTGAAATAGAATTTTGGAAAAATATAACATTGAAATAGAATTTTAGAAAAATATAACCTTGAAATAGAATTTTAGAAAAATATAACCTTGAAATAGAATTTTAGAAAAATATAACCTTGAAATAGAATTTTAGAGAAATATAACCTTGAAATAGAATTTTGGAAAAAATATAACCTTGAAATAGATTTTTAGAAAAATATAGCCTTGAAATAAAATTTTGGAAAAATAGAACCTTGAAATAGAATTTTGAAAAAATGTAGCCTTGAAATAAAATTTTGGAAAAAATGTAGCCTTGAGATAGAATTTTGAAAAATTAAAGACTTAATATGAAATTTTGAGAAAAATAATATCCAATATGGAATTAGCATTAATTGAGGTTGTTAAATAGAATATCTAAGAAATGATAAAATAACAATTAGTTAAAGTAAAGAGGAAAGGACAAACTAAGTAGTAATGCTAGTTTGAATTTAATCAAATGGAATAATAAAATAATAATTAGTTAAAGTAAATAGAAAAGATAATTAAGTAGTAATGACAAGTTTGAATCCAACCAAATGAAAGTACACTAGAGGGGGGAGATTTTTCATAATGATTAGATATTGGATTTTTTTAATCCAAGTGAGATGCACTAAATCCCATGTGAATCTCCAAATATTTCACAGGTGAAACAAATAAAGTATAAAAGCTAGAATATCTGGCTTGAATAGGTTTCCATATTAGGAAAATTCAACATGATATGTGAGGGTCAAGGGTTATGGTTATGAGAATTTTTTTGAGAAGCGAGATGATTTAATCTCAACCCATTATTCCTTGTAATTGATCTAAGCCGTCCATTTTGAAAGTAATCATTACCTTTTCCCTATAAATACCCCATCAATTGGAAAGGAAGAGGCATCAAAGAGTTCATCTCTTCCTTCTCTCTCTTGTCCTCCTCTTCATTTACATTTTTTAGAGTTTTCCTCTTTCTTTACTTGAGAGTAGTGAAGGGTGCCTAATAGGAACTCTTCTCTACCCTCTTAGTGCTTTAAAAGATCCAAAAGAAGGAGAAGCTCAAAACTTAAGCTTACAAGTCAAGGTAAGTAAATTTATTATTTATATATCTTAATATTTATTATCGTCAGTTTCTTTTCCTTTAGGATGACCTTTCCATCAAGATTTTGAGCTTCCATAATTTCCTTCTCATATCATTTTTCAAAAGACAAAGAGAGTATATGTACATGCTTTTTTCAAAATTTAAATCCAATCTAATAGTAGATTTTTTTAAAAATACATTGCATTGATTGGATCGGCTAACTCAACCCTATCGAAATTGATCAATCGGTATGAGTTCCCAAGTAGGACTTGATTGACAATGTGAGGTTCTTCCCAATTTCGGTGCCACTTTCCCAAGGGGTGCGATCCTGCATGGTGAATGAATTTCAAGACCATTTCGTTGACTTGGAAACACTGTTCAATCACATGCTTAACATAGTATCACTCTATCCTTCTGATATTTCTAATTGTGCTCCGTGGCCAAGAATCTCTTATCATCTAAGAGATCTAGTTCTGGTAGTCTAAGCTCATGGTGAGCTTCTAAAGGCATTTATAGAGCAACAATTATCCTGAGTGAGGATAACTACACTTGCAGAGGCAACAAAGCATGAGTTTCATATACCAACTCGAAAGGAGTGACATTGGTAAGGGGTACGGATGGTGTGTGATATGTGAGCAATGCATCATGCAATTTTTTATGTCAATCCCAACCAGTTTTTATGGTTCTCTTAATGATACAACTGATAATTTTATTGGTGGTGATGTTCATTTGGCAGTTAAAAACTTTATAAAGACCTTTTTAATGAAAACTTGTGAAAATCAGACACCAAATAATAAAAATTGACTTCCACTATAGTAGTGAGTCGGGTCGATCCACAAAAAATGAAATATATCCAAGATCTAATATCTAAATGAAATTCACTTTATTAATGAACTAAAACAAAGTTTATACACTATCCAATTAATACAAGCACTCAAAACACAAGAAAATACTCAAAGTAACAAAGAAAACTCTTATCTAAGGTGCTTGAGTCGTCAACGCTCCAAGGGAAATTTCATCTTTTTCCACTTTCACAAATATCTTCAATTAACCTCCAAAGTGTTGTCCTCACCTGCAGACAGCTCAAATGCCCAGTAAACACTCAAAGAAAACATGTTAGAACACAAAAAAAAAACTATCTAACATAATGATTTATCTAGTGGTGCGTCTAACACAAGACTGACTAGGTGCTCCCTATGTTCTATCTAAAAGAAACTAATTATCTATTAAAAGAACACAGTAGATAACAAAATACTTTTAGCAAACATGATCCCAACCTGCTGGACTATAAACAGCCCCAATAAAATGGTAGAAATAGAAAAGAATGCCATAAAAATAAACTATCCAATAAACGGCTATCCTACCCCAACTAGTTAACAAATCAAGTACACCACTAAAGAAAACTAAGAACATTTAGTTGTACCTAAAACAACTAAAACTCATACAATTTAACATGATGCACTACCAACCATACATGCAGCCATGCTAAAAAAATATTAAAAACACTTAAGTAAGCTATGTCAATTTACAATTAGCTTGAATCTGCATGAAATTTGAACTAAAATGAAATGACTAAGTAAATAACCCCTAAGCTATGACACGTCCTACGTGGGGTCCAAACTAGCTAGGTGGCATCTAAGAGTGGATGACACGTGGCTGGGGTGGAGCCCTCAAAGAAAGATCAATCTTATACTAATCAAATCCCTAATTATCAAAAGATTAAGGGAAATAAAAAAATTGAAAGAAATTTTAAAAGCCTCCTTAATTAGCTTAGGTAAAATTTGGAAGTAATAAAAAGTTACTAGGGTCAGCCACACGTGGATCCTAGCAAGATGACACCTAAGAGAGAGAAAATGGAAGAGATTAGAGATAAAGAGGATAGATACAAGTTGACTTGAGAAAGAGAAGAAGGAAAGGAAGGTCAACCTCTCTTGGGTCCCACACGATTGCCCAACTTTAATTCTAATGCTAATACTAATTTAATCCACCTAAATGCAATTCAAATCTAATTAACTGCATAAAAGTTACTAAAAAAAATTACTCTAAATAAAACACTAGTCTATCTTTAAGGAAATCAATAACTCAAACAAATCTTTTATTTTAAGCAGACAACTAATACACCCTACAATTTAGGAAACCACTTTTTTGTTTGTTTTCTTTTCCAAACTTTGACTCTAAATAAACCAACTATTGAGTAACGTCCTTATAGGAGATCGACCTCCTAGAAGGCTTCTTACTAAAATCAAGGATTTGATTCTTAAAAGCTAATATGTAGTTCCTAAAAATAAGCTTATGCTTCTTTGACCGAAATACCCCTGAATGACTGCTCTAATGGCTAAGACACCCTTACACACATGACCATGTCTGAAATTCAATTAGACACACTGGAATCAAATGCTAATACACCAAAAAATTTCATAAGGCACGTCGGATTTTCAACAAGATCGATTAATTTTTTGACAACATTTACAAACCCTAATCATGCGCCAATTTGCTTTGATCACTTAATGTAAAGTAAGAATCAACGACTACCCTATCATCCACGTCCTAGACTAACCAAGATCGAAAAAAACCTATGTAGTGAATTAACAAAAACAAGGAAAACAAACTAGATACACAATTTTTGCTCTATGATTCTAAACTACGATAGGGGATGCAAGAAGGCATACCTTTCGGAAGCCCGATGACTAGAGGTGCAAGAAGAGTGGACCACGGCCTTGAGAAGGTTCTCTGCATGTCCTCCAATGGTTTTTCACAAGTCTATAAAACTCAGCCAAGCTTCAAGGTGAAATGATAGGAAGAAGGGCATAAAAAAATCGAGAAGAAGGAATCCGACCACTAGATGCAAGGGAGATCGACCATCCTCAAGAATGCGTGATTTCTCAAGCACGACCCATGCCTCTAACTCGTATGAATCTGCAAAAACCAGCAAATCACCATGGAGAATAATAACATGGATATATGAAAAAGAATCGAAATGAAGCGGTGAAGGTAGAAGAAATGTTGGGGAAGAATATCCAAGTCGGATATGACGAAGAGAAATTATAGATGCAAGCACACCAATAGAACTCTTTCCTTCAACCATGGACAAAAGTTCTCCAATGGAAAACACGTCCAAATATGAGGGAGCGCCAGAAAACTAATTTCCAAAATTTTCAACACACTTCATTTATATTCAAAAATTTAGACCCGCACTCGAAACTTATCTAAAAATGCACCAAGCCTAACTTGCCCCCCATTTTGAGCTATTTTGCAATTTTAAAACTTAAAAGCTAGATGGATTTGGGTCTTGGAGTGGATATGAGGGTCTTATCTGATCCAAAAATTCAATAATACATAGCATGAACCAGGTTTGGATTCAGTTTGTTGTCGAAATCGCTCTAAGACATTGAAATACCTTTAACTTCTTCATTTTAGCTCCATTTTTGCTCAAATTCAAAATATGGTTCTTTGAAACATACAATGACATAAACATAGAGTTTAAACCATGAAAACGCATCTAAATGCATATAATTAATGATTCAAACATGCTGCATTTCATGCATCATCAGGTGGCTTCGGCCTGACCATTACCCTGGTGATAATAGAGAGCCGAGAAATACCGAGAAATACTGAACTTCTTACACATCTTTCTCACTTTCTTATTCTTGAAATGGGAACCATTATTGCTCACAAGATCTTGGGGTACGCTGAAACGGGATATAATGTTCTTGTAGATGAATGATGTTATATGTTAACCTTCTACTCGGGACAAAAACATGGCTTCAACCCCACTTGGTGAAGTACTCAGTGGTGGCTAGGATGTAGTGATGACCATTAGATGCATGTGGATGAATGATTCCTATGACATTGAATGGCCATGGAGATGAGACACATGAGAGTAACGATCGCGGTCATTGATCGACCAATAGTATCTTGCCCTTGGGATCTTTTTAACCATCATTTGGACACCAACATGCCCTCCATAAAGACCATCATGGCATTCTTTTAGGACCTTTTAGGCCTCCTCTTTATCCAGGCACCTAAGGAGTTCACTGTTATAACCTTTCTTGTATATCACACCACCGAGGAGATAGAGTCTCTAGACTAATCTTCCAATGACTTTCTTATCTCTAGAATGAGCATTCTAAGGAAAGGCTCTACCCTCTAGAAAGTTTTTGATATCATGGAACTAAGGTTTTCCATTTTTTAGAGCTTGGTAATTGGCCTCTTCCGAAGTTACTTTCTCCCTTTCATCATAGGATGGCTTTTTTAGTTTCTTGATGAAGAATGATGTTTGGTCATGTCTCTATTCTATTTTTTACAATAAAGGAAAGGTTTGTCAGACCATCAGCAAATTGGTTGTTGTCTCTTCCAATATAAAAAAACTCATGTGGTTCAAAATTTTTATCAAATATGAGACAATATCGACATAGGGAGTCAACTTTTTATGCTTGGTTTTTCATACTCCTGTGACTTGTCAGATCACCAACATTGAATCACCTCGAATGTGGATCCTATTTTCCTGTAATTCAATTAGACATTTCAATCCTTGGATGAGGGCTTCGTATTCAGCTATGTTGGTGCACACAAAATCCAATTTAAAAGAACAGAGAATCCTTTCACCATTGGGGGTGATGATAACAAATTTGGTTCCTAATCTGTTAACATTTCGAGATCCATCAAAGAACAATTGCCAAATTTGCTCATTTTCTTCTTCTAATGCCAGAAGATCCTCATCGAGAAAATCATCATTTATGACTTGCCCCTTGATCGATTTCTAGGAGACATACCTCAAATCAAATTCAATCAACAATACTTATCATCTTATATTCCTTTCAATTAAGGTTGGTTTTTCAAAGACATACTTTATCGGATCAAGCCTAGACATAATTCTAACCTCGCATGCTAGCATATAGTGTCTCAACTTTTGAGTCACCCAAACAAGAGCTAAGCATGTTTTCTCCAACCTAATATATTTCTTTTCATACTCCACAAAGGTCTTGATGATGTAATAGATGGCATGCTTTGTTCTTCCATCATCCTCATATTGAGCAAGTATTTAACATTGCGGTCTTCATTTTGCACATATTTGTTGCAGACTTCATTTTTTAAAATCAAAACATGCTCTATTTATATAAAACATATCATTTACATAATCAAAACCTGCTCATTTAAAAATTATAGAATTGTTTACAAACATAGAATGAATCTCAATCACACTCCTAAATTTTAATAGAATTAGAATAAAAGAACATTGAACAAATTTACAAAATATTTAACAAATTTATGTTTTACAACCCTAAAACATACAATAAATCTCAATGTTGTTTGTATAAAAACATACAATTTACACTCAAAAAATACAAAACAATTGAACGTTTTGTACTCACTATTATGGTAGATGCCTTATATGAGCTTGTAGCTCCTCGATGACCTGATTTGCATTTTCGAAAATGATAGCTTGAGTTTGTAATATCTCCTTTAGTATACATATTTCATCTAGTACACGAGCTAACTGAGTATCCATTATGGAATCAATTTTTCTCTGCTTTACCCCAACTTTCTCCTCCTCCTTAATGACCCTCTTCATTGAGGGACTGGCTGCAACATGCTGGGATACAACAGTTACATCCTCGTAGTTGATGACATATACTATAGATGACAAGTAGATGTCAACGTCGTCATTGTGTCACTCTTCAACTTTGGATAAAAATAAAGTGGGGTAATCTTTCATTCAGTCCTTTATTTGCAGTGAGACAAATTTGGATATGATGCAAGGGAGATAGGGTTGTTGAACAAACCCAAACTGTTGAACGACTCGGCTAGTGATTTGGCGCTCAACTTCATTTATGTTATGCAACCAAATGTTTGTCTTCGCGATGTCTTTCAGCCCCTCAACCACATCGACATTCTCCTCCTCCATCGCCGCATTTTCATAGGGGCACCACTTTACCTATAGAAGCTCAAATAATTCATGGCTAGTCATATATCACATTATGTTTTAGAACATAAGATAAATCATCAACAAAACTTATATCTGTCATGCTCGTTTTGTACAACAATTTTGTAAATTGGGCATGTCCCATTTGAAGACCCATCAATCTTTTACCAGTCATATCTTCACTGTGTGAGCGATAAAATATTGGAAAACGTGGAAATCCATATAGATAGTCATGCATTGAAGGCCTTGCAGTGGATATATGCTCTCATATCCAAACTTGTAAGGATTAACAATGATTAATACACAATATATTACATCAATAATGTTTGAGTATAAATCATAAGTCCTACTATACAATGAAGAAATAAATACCTCCAACAACACCAACATCTGGACCATGTTTTTTCTTTCACTCCTCATGCTACTCAAACTTGCATACATGTGCGCAAGTGAAGCTGCTCCCCGTGCATATTAATCAATGTGATCAAGGACTTGCGAAAACTAAATGTATGATGCACATATTGACTTTTCATCAGTGTTGATAAATAAGTATGTCCCAAAAAAGTAGAGTAAGAACGCTCTCACTTCTTTCTCCACACTACTACTAGTCTTCCCTCTAACACATGATAGCTTCTCCTTCTTAGTCCCCCTTATTGGGGTCGCAAAGATCTTTCAACCATGACAGTTTAATTCCTTCTGTATCGAACGCATTCTCTGTAAAACCCAGAAATTTTTAATATTTTGCTAGAAATAATAGTGAATTTAAGGCTAAAACACTATTTGAAATAAAGATTAAAATTAAATTATAATTTGAGCATTTATCAGGATTTAGAATAAATCTTAAGTTGAGAATTTGTTCTGAATCAAGGTTTTGATTTTAATCGGATTTAATTTGAATTTCAATATTAGTCAGGATTCAAATTGAATGTATATTTCAATTTAGAATCTTATTGAATATCGATTTCAATTTTTGGAGTTTATTGAATTTGGATTTTGATTTGGGAATTTGAATTCGGATCAGATTTGGATTTGAATTCAGATATGCCTTGAATATTATAATTATATTTGAGTTTGATTTGAATCTAAACCAAGACTTAATTGAATGTCAATTCGAGTTTGAAATGTAAGATAATTTGTATTTTTGTTGAAATTAAATTTGGAATTCTAAATTAAATTCAAATGTAATACATGCGATTCTTCAGGGTATTTTTAATAAATAAAATATTAATAATAATAAATTTTATGAGAGAAAAGTGTAAAAATATAAGTTATCCTAAAATAAATTATAAGAAACATCCTATGAAAAATTAAAGTTGATTCGAGTTGATTTTAGTGAAATTCGCATTCAGAATTGAATTTATAAAAAAAAATAATTGGTAAATTTCATCAAAATAAAGTTGAATAGGATTTCAAATGAATTTAGGGTAAATTGATATGTACGTAATGTAAATTTAATAAATTTAAATTTAGTTTCATGAGTTTAAAATCCAATTTGCAAAAAAATAAATAAAATAAAACACCCAAATCGACATTGGGTCCTGCCAACCCTGTTAGAGATCGCTTTCGAAGTTCATTTTTGAGGAAACAACAATTAGTCTAGATAAACTGATAATGATGATATGAACTAAGTGTTATGTTATATATTATATGAAACTTAGAAAAAATATTTTAAGTGTACAAAATACACTCACATGCCCTAAGGGTTTCATCAACCCTATTGGATTCCTTTTCTTTAGAAATTTTTTTTAAAGAATTCAAATTATCTTTAGAAAGAAAATATATATATAAATAATTAAAATACTTATATATTCAAAAATTCCAATAGAAGACACACACCTACCTTTGAACCTAATTTAATTTCATTTAGTGTCATTTCACTTAATTCCATATTTTAGTTTTAAAAGAATTGAATTTTAATTTTAAGTGAATTAATTAAGAATTTATTTAGTGAAAAAATGGACTTAACCAAATTTAATAAGTGTGTAGGAGTCCATAGGTGGTCCATCCTAACCTATGTGGCACTCAATCTAACTTTAAAAAAATATATAAAATAAAAATCAAACTTTAAAACCCAAGTTATATTGAAACTTACAAAAAAAACAAAACATGAAAATAAGTCAAGAGTTTCCTTTTATCACAATTAGAGGCCTCCCAAGGGGGGGCGTCCATTTCAAATTGGAGATGGCTGGACCAAAAAGAAGATATTAGAAACATGATGGAAAAAGGAAAGAAAGAAAGGAAGAACAAAAATAAAATAAAAATTGACTAAGTCAACTTGCTTGCCAAGCAAGCAAGTTGACCTTTTCAAAGTAGAAAGAGGCTAACCCCATGGGGGTCGACCAGCCCTTATTGCCCCACATTAGGCATATATATATATATATATATATATATATATATATATATATATATATATATATATATATATATATATATATATATATATATATATATATATATATATATATATATATATATATATATATATATATATATAACTTCCCTAAGCTAGCTAAAATCAAATATAAAGAAGGAAAAAGAAATACAAAAAAAAGAAAGTAGGGAATAGAAGAATGGAAACCAACCCATGATTTAGATCAAGGGCGTGGAGGGGCTCACGTCTCCCTCTATTTGTTCCCTTTGAATTGCTTTCCTTTTTATTCCCTTGTTTTCCTTTGCTTCCTTGTATTTCCCCTTCTTTCTCCCCTTCCTCCATACATTTTCATGGTGTACTCTTCCTTAGCCCAACAAGGGAGACTCTTATGTACGTGTGAGGAGCGAAAAGAGGTCATTGGTGAGGTCGTTGCACGTGTTGGATGGCCGGTTTGTGCTAAAATATTATTTTACACGCGTAGGAGCCGATTTTTGCAAAAAAAAGTAGGGGGTCCTATACTGTACACGTAAATCAGAATTCATAGGCATGAATTCCTCTAAATTTTTATATGAACAGGCCCTAAACCATGCCTCACACATGTGGGTTTGGCTTAGGATTGTAAAAATATGAAGTAAAAAGGGATTTTTGAAAGAAAACCACTCTAAAAACAGATTTTTCCCAAAATCAAGTATAAGGACTTGAATTGAATTTTTGATAAAAAGAATAAAAACAAATTTGTGATAAAAATCCATATTGGATTTAAAGATAGGGGGTTGATTTTGATTTTTCCTAGAAGAAATTGATTCCTCCCCAAAGTTAGCCGAATTTTGAATTAAAAATAAAAAAGAAAGGATATATGCATGCTCTAAGTTTTGTCAAAAATAGAATTCATAAAATTTGTAAAATACGTGTATTACTTAGTTATTTTTCTACAAATTTTTGTTAGAAATAGTAGACCATGTTCATATGAATATACTATAAAAATTAGAATAATTTATGTGGATTTTAAGTACATATAAACGAGAATATAATGCGCCAAGTTTTTGTTCTGTTTGATTTTTCTGCTATAATTTTATAAAAGAATTCAAAAGTATTTCAAAAAAATCATGATTTTCGATATTTAAAATTTTGGAGCATTACATTCTCCTTCACTCTGAAATAAAAATCGCAAAACTGCTTGAAATCTTCCCACTAATGTCCACTTCTTCCCACTAATGTCCACTTACTGGCTCCTTATAGCACTTGAATCTGGTGATTCTGTCTTGGCCTCTAATGTGATGGTCAACTCAAAATCTCTGAAATAAAATATGTTGGTTGTCAGGTTCCAAAAATATATAACAGGCTATAAGAGAGGGTGACCGATGTTCAATGGTGTGATCTTGAAGAATTGTCGAAAATGCATCCCATGCAGCAATTCATTCGCTTTCTCTATTAGTCTTACGAACCACTAGTGTGGAACTAGTAGAACCACTGTGTGTGGGATGTTGTATCTTCTAAATCATTTTGTTGTAGATCTTACAACCATAATTAATTTTGTTGGAATCAATCTAATGAATCATTCAATTATATTGAACTGCAAGACTCAAACTAGTATATATAGGATATCCTAACAATATACTTCACACACATACACATTATATATATATATATATATATATATATATATATATATATATATATATATATATATATATATATATATACAAAAATTGATAGTTGCTCACTCGTTAGGTGGTAATAACTAAATCACTCACGTTGAGCATCCATCGCGCAACATGATAGACGTTCAACGTCATTTTGTGCAAAAACCTTTTAGTGGACACTTTTAGACTTTTAGAGGCACTAAAATAGTGCTAGTAAAAGCTTTTTGCGCAAAAAGGATGTTGAGCATCCATCACGCCGTGTGATAGACACTGAGCATGGGCAGCTACACATCTCTCTCTCTCTCTCTCTCTCTCTCTCTCTCTCTCTATATATATATATATATATATATATATATATATATATATAACATTTTACACATTGTACTGTAAGAATCAAACTACTTATCCTAACAACCTGTTTCACAGATACATGAATCAATGAGAAAATGATCTCATATATATATATATATATATATATATATATATATATATATATATATATATATATATATATATATATATATATCACTGAACAAATTAGGCCCCATTTCTCATTTTGCCCCATTCTACCCCATAGGTTTTAAGTGTTTTATGATAGATCTGAACCGTTAGATGTGTTTAGCATGCTCGATTTAGTGAGAATCGATTCTTGGATCATGTTTTTCAATGAAAAAATATATTTTTCTGAGCTCAAAAAATTGGTACCTTCATAGCCATTGATTTTGGATCATTGGAAAAACATGTATACAAGTCAAAATTTGGCGATCCAAAAGCTGGTTTCCGCTAAACAAAATCTGAAGATCACATCTACGATGTCAGAGGTGAGAAAAATACATGAACCTATGATTTGTAAAGGAGACTAATGAGACCTATTGAAAAAGGGTGCCTAAAGAATGCGTAACTATATATATATATATATATATATATATATATATATATATATATAGAGAGAGAGAGAGAGAAAGAGAGAAAGAGAGAGAGAGAGAACTAAACATATTAGGCCTCATTTATCATTTTACCATGTTCTGCCCTATAGGTTCTAAGTGTTTTATGATAGATCTGAACTGTTAGATGTGTTCAGCATGCTCGATTGAGTGGCAATCAACTCTTGGATCATGTTTTTTTGACAAAAAAACACATTTTTATCAGCCAAAAAAATTGGCACCTTCATAACCATTGATTTTGGATCATCGGAAAACTTGTATATAGGTCAGATTTCAGCGACTCAAAAGCCGATTCCCACTAAACAAAATATATAGATCACATCTACGGTGTTGGACGTGAGAAAAAACACTTAAAACTACAATTTTTTAATGGGCCTAATGAGGCCTAAAGAAAAAGGGGGCCAAAGGAACACATTACTCTATATATATATATATATATATATATATATATATATATATATATATATATATATATATATATATATATATATATATATATTATTTTACACATTGAACTGCAAGAATCAAACTAGTCATCTTAACATGTTTCACGTACATAAATTAACGAGAAAATAATAGTTCATACTTCTCACACACACACATATATATAGTATTTTACACATTGAACTAAAAGAATCAAACTAGTTATCCTAAGAACATCTTTCACACAAACATGAATCAATGAAAAAATAATAGTTCATGCTTCACACATACATATATATAACATTTTACATATATATTACAAGAATCAAATTACTTATCCTAACAATATGTTTCATACAAACATGAATCAACGAGAAAATAATAATTCATGCTTCACACATAGACACACATATATAGCATTTTATAACTATTAATGATTGCCTAGAAGATAAATATATAATTGATATTTGACCACGAGTATCAAACCGTTCCTTACTGCAACATCTTCTTCGGCGCTTGCACTTTCTCCTCCAGGATCGGATGCTCGAACTCATGAGGATGATCCGCCTTACGATCGTTTAGTGCACTCTCCAACTCAGCTTGAAAATCGCCCTCAGCATCCGATCTAGCCACAGGACCCTGGGATACATCCACTTCCTGAGGATGTTCTACATTAACTTCAGCCTTAGGATTCTCATCCTCCCCTTTGTGAGATACCTTCATCTTCATCTTGCCCTTATCACTGCAGCTGACCGCATCTCCAGCCTTATCCATCCGGGTATTTAGGTCTGCAACAACAACAAAGTGAGTCAATGGATCACTCTTCTTTACCACTTAAGTCACCCTCCCTCTCTTTAGATCCTTTCGTGATGGGAGACAAGATTACGACCACAAACCCTTCAACTTTTTCTACATGTTCTTTTTTAAATATATGGGCTATTGTGAAACGACTAGCTACTGTTTGGCCAACTTTCTTTGCATTTTTTGTTGAGTATTTGAGCACATATTTTTAAGTTAACGAAATGTGTTTTTGTCATAAAAAATATGAGATACCCAAACTCTTGGCATTGAATGTGGGTCTCTCTTTATTCACATGTGATGTAGCTCTTTGTTTCATAATACAAAGGATGACCCAATTCATAATTTTTTTCTTTGGATTTTTCTGTTGTGCACTAACAGTAGAAGATGATCCGGGTGTGGACTCCTCCAACATAGTTTTCTCAATTGCATATTGTATTAAACCAATTAAGAATTTTCTACAATACCAAGATAGAATATAGGTAAACAAGCGGGAAATAGAGACATAGGACAAAACCTAAATCATTAAGAAAAAAAAAAACATTATTCCCGACATACCATGTTTATTATCAAGATCTGCAATATATAAACAACAAAACTAGATGATAGAAGCATACAAATCATCGAAACAGATGAAAAAAATGTGGTTCAAAAGTAATAATTGGTTAATCGTTAAATATGTGTTTACCGAAAAAAATTACTGTCAATGATCCCAAAATACTCGAGGATGAAATCTCGCCAGAATATTTGCCGAAAGTACTATAAAAAAAGTCATCATTAGAAAGCAGGTTGGGGACCACAAAAAAACCCTCAAAATTTATGTGAAAAGAGCATGGGGCGTAGTGTTCCGACTTTTATACTAAATTGTTTCAAACATAATTTTATGCGAACTTCGTGACATATGTGTGATGTTTTGAAGTTTAAGAGTAACATAAGTTTCGCACATAATTTTATAAAAACTTCGCCCGGTATGTGCAATGTTCCAAAGTTCGAGATTAACATGAAGCTCACATGATTTTAAGCAACCTTCATGATGTCAACAAAAAAAACACGTGTAAAACTCCTTTTAAGTGGGAGTTTGCGTTACCTGAGAAACGGAGCGATATATTACACGAGCTTCGCCTCACACATGCAAGGATATTTATGATTTTGAACATGAGGAGAATAGCAAAATTTTCAAGGCATTTCACATCATATTTGTAGTACAGTACGGTCATCTTTTATAATTAATTTTGGTCTTTTATATATATATATATATATATATATATATATATATATATATTGCTGGCCCCTCCCACAAAATTTCTGGTTATGCCCTTGTTGGCTGGTGTGCAAGGCCGCCTAACAGATTTCATATTGCCGAAGATGGTACTTAGTTTTGTCGAACAGAATGCCACCTCTATTTCTCTATCTTCTAACAACCGGAGTGGGATTCATGGTTACATCGCTTTCTTCCGTGCTGTGCTGTTATTTTACGAATTATGTCCCCAGCCTTTCGGTTTGCCTTCTCTTCTCCAAAGTGCCAGAGGATGAAGATGGTGTAAAGTTGGAACGGGATGCCTCCTTTTTGGACTGGATGATTTGTGTTCCTCTTCCATCAACTTAAGAAGGGGGGCATGATCCCCAAACTATTTTCATCGAAAAGAAGAAAAAAAAACAGTTTCCATTAATCAGGAGGCATGACACCAACAAATCCAACAAAAATTAAACAGGCGTGTCTTTTAAGAGAAGATTCTAGTAATTAGGATCAAATCCAACACAAAATAAACATATAATGGAACGACAGGTTTTCAACTATGTCGCTCTCTCACTACAAAGATACAAGTCCAAACATGAAACCAGGGTTTTCGCAGTAAAGAGACATACTTTTGCAAAAGAAACATGAATGTGTCAGATGAGAATGGCTTATTTTACATTCATATTTACATTGTGCAAGTTTAACGCAAATACAGCAGTGACCTCCTGGCACAATGTGTTGGCACAGAAATCAGAAAGAAAAGGGCAACATGTATATAATGGGAAAAATCAAAGTTACATTCGTGGAACAAATCACAGGATGTTACAGTGCAGTGAGGTTAGATGATTCAGAACTCAGACTTCATTAGCTTCAGTTTGGGCCCAACATCGATGCTATCAAACGGATGCTCCTGTTCCACATGAATATAGCCTCTGGTCTTCAAAACCTGCAGGAAGAGGAAACCATGGCTCATTACAGACCCACTTCAAAACCGCTCAAACGGATCTAATGCCTAAACCATGGTATAACAGGCCTAACATTAGACCAATTTCCATGAATAAATAAACATGCAAATGCTTGAAGGACAGAAATGGATTGGAGAGCTCACACAATGAGCTGAACAAAAATTTCTTGCATTTTTTTACACCTGTGTAACTATGCCAAGCCACGATTATCAACATCAAACTCCTTTCTCAGGTTTAAATTAAAGCATTAGGTGAAAGAAATATCAGATCAGCAGCTTTTGACATACTCCAGCGAAGTGACCCCAAAGTATGTAAACACCTTCAGTCCAACTACCCAATTATAGCCACTCACGAATGAGAAAGGAAAATTTTGGGGAACACCACCGAGGTTAGAATCCTCAGTAAGCTCCTTAAACACTTAAAATCCTCAGTTAGCTCATTTTTGAGGAAACCTCCGAACTCGCATGTCAAACTCATGAATAAATGACATTATAAACAACCCTGAAAGGAACCACATAAGTACTTTTTTGAAAAATGGGAAAGCACGTAAGTTATGTCACATAGGTATGATGTGGGTATGCAGGAGAGGGTACACAGCCATTTCTAAAAGGATATATATATATATATATATATATAGGAAAATGCATAGCTACTTTATGAATAGGTGCTTAACCCGTGCTTAATCACATTGACCATCCATCGCACGCGTGCGATGAACAGTCAGCGCGAAAAAGGGGTAAAAATTGCTAAAAACAGACTTTTTGTGCCAAATAAAGCTTTAGCAGCACATAAAAATACCGCTAAATGGTCCACAGGGATGCGCATTATTTCGAAATTGTTTTCTAGTGGAGTTTTTTTGAGCCGCTAAAGGTCCCAGCAGAACTGGGACCTTTAGTGGTGCTTTAAAAGCGCTGATAATGCCCTTCTCACCAATTTTTTTGTGTTTTTGAGCGTTTTTTGCATAAAAAAAAAGCTGAGCGCCCATCGTGCACACGTGATGGATGCTCAACAACATCAAGTAGGTGTTCAAGCACCTACATATCACTTTATATATATATATATATATATATATATATATATATATATATATATACACACACTACTAATGAGGCATGGAATATTAAGTAGAATTCGCCTTTCTCCAAGGAAATGGGTTTTTGCGCTTTTGCGTAAAAAAAGCTGAGCGCAGCAGCATCAAATAGGTGTTCAAGCACCTACGCATCACTATATATATATATATATATAGAGAGAGAGAGAGTAGATGCTTAATGATCCATGCTTAATGGGTTTCAGGTTTTTTGTTTTATTTTTAAATTCTGACCGTAGGGTCTTTAAAATTAGGTTAGCCACTTGGAACATAGGGTCTTTAACTGGAAAGATTGATATTTTATGTCTTCAAGAGACCAAATGGGTAGGTGAGAAAGCTAAAGTGATAGAACCTTGGGGATATAAGATTTGGTATACAGGAATAAATAGGAATAGGAATGGTGTAGGGATTGTTATGAGTCGTCAGTTTATAGATAATGTAGTTGAGGTCCGTAGGAAGGGTGATAAAATTTACTTATTAAATTAGTATTAGGTACGGATATTATTAATATTATTAGTGTTTATGCACCTCAAGTAGGTTTAGATGATTCCATTAAGCATCAATTTTGGGAAGATTTAGATGGAGTAGTACAAGGGATATCTTATGGAGAAAAATTTTTCATCGGCGGTGACCTTAATGGACATGTAGGCATTAGTAGGGATGGATTTGAGAGTATTCATGGAGGCTATGGTATAGCAGAAAGAAATGAAAGTGGAGAAAGGATTTTAGATTTTTGTTTGTCCTATGATATGATCTTAGCAAACACTTGGTTTAAGAATAGGGAGTCTCACCTAGTAACATTTAAAAGTGGGGTTAATACGAGTCAGATAGATTTTTTCCTACTTAGAAAGAGAGATAGGGGTTGTTGCATCGATTGTAAGGTTATACCGGGAGAAAGTGTAGCTACACAACATAGAGTCTTAATTTTAGATCTTAGAATTAGACAATGCCGCAAAAGGGATAGACATAAGATAGATCCTAGAATTAAGTGGTGGGCACTGAAATGAGCTAAACAAGAAATGTTTGTAGAGCAGGTAGTTAAGGAAGCTGATTGGTGTCTCGAGGAGGATTCAGAATCAATGTGGAATAAGATAGCGGGTGATATGAGAAAAGTGGCTAAGGAGGTATTGGGTGAGTCTAAAGGCGGTGCACCACTAGGTATAGGTAAGGATACATCATGGTGGAACGAGGATGTCAAATTAGCTATTAAGGTTAAAAGAGAGTGCTATAGAAATCTAAGTAAGAGTCGTGATAATGAGAATTTGGAGAAGTATATAATAGCAAAGAAGGAAGCTAAAAAAGTTGCTCGAAACGCGAGGGCTAAGGTATATAAGGAGGTTTATGACAAGTTGGATACCAAAGAAGGCGAGAAGGATATTTATAGAGTTGCAAAGATGAGAGATAGGAAATCGAAGGATTTGGGTATTGTTAGATGTATCAAAGATGAAACGCAAAGGGTTTTATTAAAAAATGAGGAGATTAAGGAGAGATGGAAAGATTATTTTGATAAGCTATTTAATGATAGTCATGCTCAAGATCTTGGAGACTTCTCCATTCCTTTTCATGAGATTAATCGTGACTTCATGCGCAAGATTCAAAAGAAAGAAATTGCAGAGGCTTTGAAGAAAATGAAATCAAGAAGGGCAGTTGGCCCAGATGGTATACCTATCGAGGCTTGGAAATGCTTGGGAGAGAAATGTTTAGAATGGTTGACAAATCTTTTTAACTTGATTTGGCGAACAAATAAGATAACTAATGAGTGGAGGAAGAATACTTTGGTGCCTTTATATAAGAATAAGGGTGATATACAAGATTGCACAAACTATCGTGGTATAAAACTCATGAGTCATACTATGAAACTTTGGGAGAGGGTGATTGAGTCTAGGTTGAGGAAGGTTGTCATGATATCGGAGAATCAATTTGGTTTTATGCCTGGAAGATCAACTATGGAAGCTATACATCTTCTTAGACAACTTATTGAAAGATATAGAAAGAAGAACAAAGATTTGCATATGGTTTTTATTGATTTAGAGAAGGCATACGATAGAGTACCTAGGGACGTTCTCTGGTGGACAATGATGAAGAAAGGTGTTTCTCTCAAGTACATTAGTATAATTAAAGATATGTATGAAGGAGTAGTAACCAATGTCCGCACTTGTGGAGGGGTGACAACCAATTTTCCGATAACGGTTGGGTTACATCAAGGATCTGCTTTAAGCCCTTTCCTATTTGCGATAGTGATGGATGAGCTTACAAGATCAATTCAAGAAAATGTACCGTGGTGTATGTTGTTTGTTGATGATATTGTTTTGATTGATGAGTCTAGAGCTGGGGTTAATGCTAAGTTAGAATTATGGAGACAGACATTGGAAGCTAGAGGTTTTAAGTTGAGTAAGAGTAAGACTGAATATATGGAATGTCGGTTTAGTAAGCAACGAAGTAGTGATGGGAGTGTAGTGAAGCTTGGTGAGCAAGAAATACCGGTGAATGATTATTTCAAATATTTGGGATCCATCATTCAAAAGTATGGAGAAATTGATCGAGATGTAAATCATAGGATAAAGGTTGGGTGGATGAAATGGAAAAGTGCAACTGGAGTGTTGTGCGATCGTAGAATGCCATTGTGGTTGAAGGGAAAGTTTTATAGGACGACTATTAGACCCGCTTTACTATATGGTACGGAATGTTGGGCTGCCAAGAGACATCATATTCAAAAAATGAGTGTAGCTGAGATGCGGATGCTTAGATGGATGTGTGGAAATACAATAAAAGACAAGATTCGGAACGAGGAGATACGTAAGAAGGTAGGTGTTGCACCCATTGAAAATAAGATGCGAGAGAATCGTTTACGGTGGTTTGGACATATTCGGCGAAGGCATAATGATGCTCCAGTTAGAAGGTTGGAGAAATGGGAAAATATATTAGTTAAAAGAGGTCGGGGTAGGCCTAGGAAGACTTGGATGGAGATGATAGGAAAGGATATGAATGCTTTGAACCTCACCGAGGACATGGCATTGGATAGAAATGATTGGAGGAAAAGGATTCATGTGGAAGACCCAAAATGAATTTCTTTTTTGGTTCATATATCGCTGACCCCAATTGTTTTGGGATGAAGGCGTAGTTGTTGTTGTTGTTGTTGTTTTAAATTCTGACCGTACAGATGTGATCTATGTACTTGATTTTATAGGGATCAGCTCTTGAAGTGCTTGATTCTGACAGGTGGGTGGCTTTTTATAAGGTTCGAAAAATCAACAGTCCAAAATCTTTGTAAATTTTCGAGGCTCCAAATATCACTTTTTCATCGAAAACACATGATCCAAGTGTGGACTCCTTGTAAATCGACCATGCCCAACATATTTATGGGGTTGGAACTGCGAAAAAAACAATGAAAGAGCAGAAAACCCATCAAGCACTTATCATTAAGCACCTCTCTCTCTCTCTCTCTCTCTCTCTCTCTCTCTATATATATATATATATATATATACACTACTAATGAAGGCATGGAACTATTGAGTAGAATTCGCCTTTCTCCTATATATTCTAAATCCCTTTGTAGATCGGACCCCATACATCTGATCTACAATGTTAGTTTAGTGGGAAATGGTTTTTTAATCATGTGATTGTGACATACAAGCAGGTTTCAAGGTTTTTTTTGGCACTTGGTGGGCTGTTGATTTTTGAAGTCCCTAAAAAACTTGCTTATCTGTTGCAAAAAGATTATTTGGGACCTATTTTCTATTAAACAAACTAATATAAACTACATTTGTAAGGTTAGATCCACACAAAAAATGCAAAAAGTTGAAAAAATGGCACTTTCTACTAGATTGTATATAAAAACGACTGTAGCAGATATATATATATATATATATATATATATATATATATATATATATATATATATATATATATATATATATATATAAACCCTCCCAAACCTCCCCAATGGACGTTTTATTGGATTTTTGGTGTTTTTTTTTTTTAACTCCGACCCTACAGGTGTGATTTATATGCTTGTTTTTATAGGAATCAGTTCTTGGAGCATTTGATTTCCATGCATGGATAGGTTTTTATAAGCTTCAAAATCAACGGTATACAATTTTCATGAACTTTTGAGGCTCCAAATACCGTTTTTTCTATCCAAAATTCATGATCCAAGTGTCGATTTATAATAAATCAATCATACTAAACACATCCGGACGGTCAGAATTTTGAAAAAAAACATTATATATATATATATATATATATATATATATATATATATATATATATATATATATATATATATATATATATATATATATATATAGGAATGAAAAGTTTGAAAACCTACCCATTAAAAAAAATGCCAAACCTACACACCACATATTTTATTGGATTTTTTTTTGTTTTTTTCAAAATTCCGACCATATATTTCTTTTTGGTTCATATCGCTGACCCCAATTGTTTTGGGATGAAGGCGTAGTTGTTGTTGTTGTTGTTGTTGTTGTTCAAAATTCCGACCATACAGATGTGATCTATATGCTTGTTTTTATAGGAATCAGTTCTTGGAGCATTTGATACCGATGCATGGATAGATTTTTATAAGTTTCAAAAATCAATGGCATACAATTTTCATAAATTTTTGAGGCTCCAAATACCATTTTTTCTATCCAAAATCCATGATCCAAGTGTCAGTTTCTAGTAAGTCAATCATGCTGAACACATCTGCACATCCGGAATTTTGAAAAAAACACCAAAAAAATTTCATTGGGAAAGTTTAGCATGAAACTTTGATGCAAGAGTCTAATCAGAGGCGAAGCCAGGAATTTAAACAAGGGTGGTCACAAACATATAGCAAAAAATACTAATAAATTATAATAATAATAATATGTTTCCTAAAAATCAAACAATTATTCTAAAATGTACTTTTTACAATTGACATCATCAATTTTTTATATTTGGAGAATAATTCATAATTGATTCATTGCTAATTGTAAAAAAAAATAGCAATTGACAAAAATCGTGAATCTCTCGTCTATGCTAATTGATATACAAATAAAAAAACAAAATCCTTAACATTCTAACCAAAATCAAGCATTCATTATTCATGGATTCATGCTTAATGTTAATTGAGAAAGAAAAACACATAAAAACCTTAAAACCATAATTAAACGTTCAAACAAAATTAGAAAAAAGCAAAACCCTAATTCATATAAACATCATAAATTATGGATTTATGGCGATTGATAAAACAATCCTTAACATTCTACTAAACACAAGCATTTGCGATTCATAGATTCATGCCTAGTGGTTGTTTTGAAAAACTCTAAAACTATAATCAAACATTTATGTTACTATGAAAAAAAACTAAATCAAAACCCTAAATCATAACAAAAATCATTCACATATATGCTAATTGAAAAAAAATAAAATCCCTAAAATTATAACCAAAATCAAGCATGCATTCACGGAATCATGTTTAATGTTGATTGAAAAAGAAACACGAAAATACCTAATTAAATAAACATTTCATTTCAAATACCAAAATGAAAAACTTAAATCCTAACAAAAATCATAGATTTAAGGGTTTGATAAGTGATAACTAAAATCAATCATTCCACTAATGGAATAATACTTAATGGTAATTGAAAAAAAAACACAAAAAAAACTAAACCCTAATAAAACTTTGACGTCATTTGAAAAAAAATCCAAAATCAATACCATAAGTCCTAAAACATTCATAGATTTATGCTAATTGAAAAAGAAAAGCAAAACCCTTGATATTTTAATCAAAATAAAGCATTCATTGCATGCCTAATCTTAATTAGAAAACACAAAAACCTTAAAATCCTAATTAAACATTCATGTTATATAAAAATAAAAACTAAAAAAAGACCTAAGCCCTAACAAACGTCATGAATTATGATTATTGAAAAAATAAATAAACACCTAAAATCAAAACCATGTAAAGCATTCATTCATGATTTATGGAATAATTTAAAAAAATACAAAAGGAAAGAAGAAGAAGATGACCCAATGGTCAGACACCAGGGGCATGCACCGGAAAGGCCCGCTGAATAGCAAACTCCGGCAAAGTTGAGAGAGAGAGAGAGGAATCGGGGTCAAGCAGGGGACACAAAAAAGAGGTTGGGGTGGGTGGTGCCCACCCTGAACCGATCTCTCATCAGAGTGGGCATTGACCCGACTTTCACTAGGTTAGGGTGGGTCCACCCTAACCTTAACCCCTTATTGGTGGGGTTTTCTAGTCTATGTGGGCAAGTGGTGGAAACTTACCCACCCCGGCCTCAATGTGGCTCCGCCACTAAGTCTAATCATATGCTTTCAACCATGAAGATCACATCTATATGGTCAAATTTGCCAAAAAAACATCTTACATACATATTTTGAAAGGGAGTCTCTCTCTCTCTCTCTCTCTCTCTCTCTCTCTCTCTCTCTCTCTCTCTCTCTCTCTCTATATATATATATATATATATATATATATATATATATATATATATATAAGAGGCACGAAACTATCGAGTATAAATCACCTTCTTTCAATAATTTTTAGATTTTTTCCGTAGATATGTGATCTACAAGGTTCGTTTAGTAGAAAATGAAGTTAATACTACTATCATTGATCTTTCGAAAATATCACAATAATATTGGCAAAATAGTACAATCAGTGTTGTGAAAAGCGTTGAGGCGTAGCGAGGCGCTCCACCAAAAATCTGAGGCGAGGCGTAAGCCTAAAAAAAAATTAACTTAAAAAAACTATAAAAATTATCTAAAATTATAAATAAATAAGAAATGCATTATTGATGAAGCACCAACCAACATAAAATAAAAAATCTCAAATAAATACGGAAAAAATATGAGATTAACATGTAAAAGTAACATTAATGCAACAATAGAGTACCTAGGGACGTTCTCTGGTGGACAATGATGAAGAAAGGTGTTTCCCTAAAGTACATTAGTATAATTAAAGATATGTATGAAGGAGTAGTAACCAATGTCCGCACTTGTGGAAGGGTGACAACCAATTTTCCGATAACGGTTGGGTTACATCAAGGATCTGCTTTAAGCCCTTTCCTATTTGCGATAGTGATGGATGAGCTTACGAGATCAATTCAAGAAAATGTACTGTGATGTATGTTGTTTGCTGATGATATTGTTTTGATTGATGAGTCTAGAGTTGGGGTTAATGCTAAGTTAGAATTATGGAGACAGACATTGGAAGCTAGAGGTTTTAAGTTGAGTAAGAGTAAGACTGAATATATGGAATGTCGGTTTAGTAAGCAACGAAATAGTGATGGGAGTGTAGTGAAGCTTGGTGAGCAAGAAATACCGGTGAATGATTATTTCAAATATTTGGGATCCATCATTCAAAAGTATGGAGAAATTGATGGAGATGTAAATCATAGGATAAAAGTTGGGTGGATGAAATGGAAAAGTGCAACTGGAGTGTTGTGCGATCGTAGAATGCCATTGCGGTTGAAGGGAAAGTTTTATAGGACGACTATTAGACCCGCTTTACTATATGGTACGGAATGTTGGGCTGCCAAGAGACATCATATTCAAAAAATGAGTGTAGCTGAGATGCGGATGCTTAGATGGATGTGTGGAAATACAATAAAAGACAAGATTCGGAACGAGGAGATACGTAAGAAGGTAGGTGTTGCACCCATTGAAAATAAGATGCGAGAGAATCGTTTACGGTGGTTTGGACATATTCGGCGAAGGCCTAATGATGCTCCAGTTAGAAGGTTGGAGAAATGGGAAAATATATTAGTTAAAAGAGGTCGGGGTAGGCCTAGGAAGACTTGGATGGAGATGATAGGAAAGGATATGAATGCTTTGAACCTCACCGAGGACATGGCATTGGATAGAAATGATTGGAGGAAAAGGATTCATGTGGAAGACCCAAAATGAATTTCTTTTTTGGTTCATATATCGCTGACCCCAATTGTTTTGGGATGAAGGCGTAGTTGTTGTTGTTGTTGTTGTTTGTATGTAAAAAACCATACTAGTTGGAGCATTGACATGGTAACTGACTTGGATTCTGGACTGAAAAATGGAGTGGATGCCCTGAGACACTTGTTGCGTAGATTGGGTAAGACTAAACGCAACCCTAGTTTGAGTGATGTTCAGTAAAGGTTTGAAATACTTAGATGTCACTATTTTCTTAACCAAGTGCTACTTGGAGAACGATGTGCACAGTCGTGCTTAGTGAAGGTGTGTGTGTACTGTTTGCAATATAGGTAACAAACGCAGGTATGTATGAAGGTCCTATGAAATGCTAAGAAATGCATATGGCGAATGCATTGTGTAAATAACCATATTAATCGGAGCATTGATAACAGTACTCTGGACTGAACAACGGAGTGGATGCACTTTGTTACTTGTTGCATAAAAACGAACCAGAACGCGCTACGCACCTTGCCGAGGACGATATCGAAGGTTTTGAGGGAGCGAATGCGACCGTGAGCGGCGTGAAGAATGGTGCTGCCCTTGAGGACGGTCTTGGCGAGATAGTGGACGCGCTTCGCAGGCTGAGGTTGAGTTCCCAATTCTTCCTCAGACACTGCCATATCTCTTCACTCAATGGAATTCATAAACGACCCAAAAGAAACAAAGGATACTGATTCTGTTTGTGGGAGCGATGAATCTGACGGGAAGATTAGAGAAAAGAAGATGGTGGTGGCTGGCGGGTCGCCGACGCCTTCTCAGCAGAGGAAAGAAGAGGTGGAAGAGGCAATGACCACCGGCGGGTGGTGGCCGGCAATGGCGGAGGACGAGAGGGGACGGAGAGGAGAGAGAAGGTTCGAGAGAGGGGACGGAGAGGAGAGAGAAGGTTCGAGAGAGGAGACAGAGTGGAGAGAGAAGGTTCGAGAGAGGCGCTTGTGTCTTTTTTAAAGACACAGGTTCTCTCGAACCTTCGAGCATACGGGTCCGGGTCCGAGCCGGACTCGGGTCCGAGCCCATCCGATTTTCAATTGTGCGCCTCACGGTGAGGCGCGCCTCGCCTCAAGGCGCATGAGGCGTACGCCTTGAGGGTTTTACGCCTTTTAAGTGCGCCTCAAGGCGAAAAGTCCCTCGCCTCGAGGCGAGGCGAGCCTTTTGAGCCTTGAAGCGCGTTTTAATAACACTGAGTACAATAGTTTCAAAATATCCCCATAAACGAAAATACCATAATAATATTGTGATTTTATCATGATATCTTCAAGATATTTTTGAAAAAAAAATATTTTATATATTTTAAGCCGAGATTTTGTATTTTTTGTTTCTTTGTACTATAAAAATTCTCAAACTTATTTCCTTATATTTTTGCAAGAAATATGATACAAAACCTATTATTTTCTTATTATTTTTTTATTTTTATTTTTAAAACTCCAAAGATTTTCCCAAGAAAACCCATTGATTGAAAATCTCTGAGAAAAAACCCCAGTTAGAAATTAGCTTGAATGATACAGGTGACTATGATTAGTACCAAATATAGGGCAAATAGCTTTGTATGTGTGCATGCATATGATAGCTCAATTTGAGCTTAGCAAAGCTGAATACAAGTTTGTTCAACCCCTCGATTCAAGCTCGAACAAGCCAAGATTGACCTGAGCTACCTATATAAGATCCATCTTCTAGGTTTCATTAATATGCTTCGTTACAAGTGCAATATTTTCGTTATGCTCTAATGTTTTTGAATAGGTCATTTCATCAAGATTTTTCAACATGCCATCAAACATGACAATCAGCACTTTATGTTCACCATGAATGAAATATAACCCCATGCTTTGGTACATCTGAGGTGTTCATACATCGCTCCTGATGTCCATGTATTCTGTTTATTTTCCTCCATAGTGCTGTTTCTATTTTCTTCTTAGCAACATTTGGTTACTCAAGACTTTTTATATCCTATGATTTTAAAAGTCAAGCAATAACTTTAGGATCTATGTCACATGGGTGCGGGTGCGGGTGCGACACGGGTGCGGCACAATTTTAAAAATTTTGGACACGGGGACTCGGCTATATATATATATATATATATATATATATATATATATATATATATATATATATATATTTAAAAATATATATATTTAAAAATATATATATATATATATCCAGTGTGTGCATATGTCTATATAAATTTTGGACTCGGCTCGTGACTCTTCCAAGTTGTCTCAGATCCTGAACTAACTGAGTTAAAATAGTAGTATAACTGTGTTAGAACCAAACTAGGCTGAGTTTATCATTGACTCAGCCGAGTCTTAGCTACCATGGGAATAAAACATCATCAAGGTATTAATTAAAAGCATTAACTAAAAGCATGTTCTGGTAAATGCATTAAATATCTTTTGCTAAAATTCATAACATTAATTAAAAGCATTAAAAGCTTTTAATTTTTCAAAGCTAGATTTGAAAAAGAGAGAGAGAGAGAGAGAGATCTCGGTGGATGAGAAAGTGTTGCTACTCGTGGATGAGAATTTATTAGCTTTTATAAGAGAGAGAACTTGGTGGATGAAAAGTGTTGGCACTCGTGGATGAGAATTTATTAGCTTTTAAGATTGAGAGAGAGAATTAAATGATAATATTTAAGAATAATTTTTTTTCTGGGCCTAATGTTTAAGACTCATGTTATATATATATATATATATATATATATATATATATATATATTTTTTTTTTTTTTTTAAATATATAAAAAGATCTTTTTTTTTATTTTTTTGTACTAAAAATGGACATTTTTGGACTCGGTCAACGTTGACCGAGTCCAAAATTAAGACGGACTCGGCCTGGACTCGTTGACCGAGTCCGACTCGGCGTTGACCGAGTCCAGGCCGTGTCCGAGGCCGCACCCGTGTCCGCACCCGTGTCGGGGCGTGTCGACTCGGGTGCGGCACCTCCCTAGCCGAGTCCGTGTGACATAGTTTAGGATCCTTTCCACTCAGCATTTGTTTCTATGTTTGACACAAGTGGGAAAGTGGTTGTGATTTCTGTTCGGTTACCATTGAAAAACTAAGCTAAGGACATGGCACCTCCTACCAATACTATAAAATATAAGGTGGATATTCCTCTATATACATATATATATATATATTGGTTTTATTCTCCAAGTAGAGACTGTATGTTGGTGGCAGAGTAGACAGAAAAAGCAGCAATTTGACGGAGAGAAAGGCAAAGTGTTTGGCATATCTTAATGGTAGATGGTCCCTCAAGCAGGTTAAAGAGAGGGATAAAGAGAGAAGCAAGAGTAACAGATTAGGGAGGACTGATGGTGACGGTGGAGTTAAAAAGCTGCCAAGATTGGTGGTTGAGATTATGGTGGAGGTTAGAATAACGATAGAGAAGATCAAAGCAGAAGAAAACGGTGATGATGGTCTTTTATTCAAGGTTAAAAGGAACAAAATGAACATTAGAAGGATTTGGATGGCCCAGCCAAAATTGCGGAGAAGAAAATAAATCTGAGTAAACAAAAGACCACTATAAGTTATATGGATCGCACCTATCTTGATCCTTGGTAGGCATATTCTACAATCCAGTAACTTGGAAGTCATAAAAGATGTTGATTATGTGTATGTGCATGCACTTACAAATCTAATAAGTGCTGATTTATAGTATCCAATTTCATATATGCTGGGGGAGAAAGAAACATAAGCTTTCCCTTCTATACACTTTTAAATATAAAAGCTTTATTTTATTGTCATCACCATCATCAACATTTCTGTTATGCTTATTACTTTCCTCTTAAGGGCAAGAAACTTCAGTTTTTTTTCATTAGATTGGTTGATATTCTAAGTTTCTAACCTTTATCCACAATTATAATCATAAGACACCCAATTCACATCAAGCAGATAGAGAAACTTGTTGATAAATTTTGTTGGATTCAGTGGAATATGAAGAGAAATTAACATGTTAAAGAGACAGCTTGTTTCTATTTAAGATAATGAACTGGTGAACAAAATCAAAAGCAAGAGGAGCACACAATGATATGACAGTGATTTTATTATAATCATGCATTAAGAAAGTTTTCATTTCTTATAAAAATGATTGCATCTCTTAAAATTGGATACTATGAAAAATGCTAAGTAAGATCCAAAGACAAGCCAAACTCTTCAAGACTATGACACAGATGCTTCATGAAGTACCACATATCTATCCAACTATGTAGTCAAAAGCCCCGATTAGTCTACCTAGTCGGTCACACGTAAGTAAAACGCCTAAGCTTTGCAATTCCTAGGTGGGTACTATAAAAGGTAACAATTTTGCCGACTAAGGCACCTAGTCGGCGACTAAGCTGCCACCGCCTGAGCACGAGGGAAGTTTAGCCAATTATTATTCTTATATATATTGCTATTTTTTTGTATATATGTGTGTGTTTGTGTGATTTGTTCTGTGAAATCATGAAAACATGCTTAGTTATTATATTTATATATGTGTGTGTGTGTGCTACTTTGCTTTTGGGATTTTTTCTGTGAAACATTGAATGCATGCACAATTAATTTTAATTGATTATGTTTTTTATATACGTGTGTGTTTGTTTCTGATAAATTTTTCTATAAAATCCTGAAAGCATGTTTAGTATTATGAATCATGTAATATGTTATTTATATATGTATGTGTTATTGTGCTTTTGTGAAAGGTTGAAAGCATATTTTGTTGATTATAATGAATATATTATGAATAATTGAAATATATATATTTTTGTGTGTATAATTATATATATGTGTATATTTTGGTTATGTATATTAATATATTTTGTGAAAGTATGTGTAATTTTGTACTTGTGCAATGAAAACATCTTATTAGTAAAAAAATTAAACATATTTTTATGTATATTTTGTGTAATTTTTAATATTTTAATTGAGGTACCGACCAGAGTTACCGGAAGCGCCTATATAGTTAAGGAAGTGTGCTTCCCCGATACGCATTTCGGAAGCGCGAAACGTCGCACTTCCGAAATGCGCGGGGAAGCGTCCCTTTTTTTGAAAAGCATGCTTCCCTTTTATGGGAAGTGCGCTTCCCTCTTTTTTCATTTTTTTTTCATTTTTTTTAATTTTTTTTTCTTCTTTTTTCGCTTCCCCCTCGCTTCCTAGGTCGCTTCCGGTTCGCTTCCTAGACCGCTTCCAGTTCGCTTCCTAGGTCGCTTTCGAGACAGTTCGTGATTCGCTTCTAAGTCGTCCCATGCTTCCCGCTTCCTAAAATTTTGAAAGTGCCTCGCTTCCCGCTTCCCGTATCGCTTCCCGCTCCCGCTTCCTCGACTGGCAACCATGGTACCGACTAGTCCTTGACTAATCTTTTTAGTGGTCTACCGACTAGGCACCGCCTAGCGCTTTTAGCTACAAAGCTATCCAATGACTGAAAGACACCGAGAAGCAATGCCCCTAGAATATCATAGTCGTCAATGATCAATGGCATTCTTGGAAAGTAGACACAAGACCAACCCAACAATATAAAGAAGCAGCAAGGAAATTTTGTTTAAGCCTCTTTCCTCTCTCCCATGGGGTGAAACAAATGTTCCTAAGAAAGCGGTGGTGGGGACCACTCATTAAATGCAAAAAATCCTCCTTTTCTTACGAAATTCTATCACCATGGGGAAGCACTTTCTTCCATAGGTATCACTTTTTTTGACGAGTAAGTGCCTTGGGTGGATGTGTAATAAATGCCCCCTTAAGAGTATTAAAATTGAGTTGTGAAACACAAAAATACCACCACCCACCCACACATGCACGCATGCACACACCACGCTAATATCTATTTTCTATGTAAAGAGGATGAATGAGCCCAAATTCCAGTTGGAAGTTGATCAAACTGATCCAACCAGCCAGGTAACACCCAAAGAGTCAGATTCGATTGTGCAACTAGACCCAACATAAATCACCCTCATCCCTAGCCAAACCTAACTCACGTAAACCAACTCACCAACCATGTTGAGAGTGTAAAATGAATAAACCATCTGCTATACCAAAGCTTGGCAATGTCTTGCTTTAGCATGCAAGATCCACACACTTGCACAATGCATTGCTCAATACTTCACCATTACTGTAATGCTTATATTATTGAAAACGTGCAAACTACAATCCAAGGTACTACCTACTGAAGTAGGTCAATTAGTATCTAGGCAATAATGCCACATAAAACACAAACGAAGCTGATAGTTCACCTTGTCAGTCTGTAAATCCAAGCAGAAAGACATAATAGTTGGAATACACAGGTCACTGACCAGATTAAGATATATACTGGATTGGATATAAAAGCAGGGGGTACAAGTTACAACCCTTTCTGACACACTGGTGGCATCTTGACAAAATCACTGTTTCATATGGTTGATGGTGACTGCTCATCACAATGGCCATTTCCTATTCTTTGCTTATGTTGATAGAATTATTGATACTTGGCTTTAAAATACCAAAGCCATTTCAAGTTTTATGATGTTATTATGCATTATATTGTTGGTTGTGTTCCTTTTCTCGAATACTTCAAAGTTGTATTTTCACAGTAGAAGAAAACAGCAAAAGAGGTGGAACCTTTCTGAGTCAACACGCACACCACGGAACTTCAGTCACCTATACCACATCTACCACTTTTCAGAATATAGATTCACCAACATTGTGTAGTGGAAAGAAATGTTTGGTTATTTAATTTGTTTCTAGAATATTCAATAGTTCCCTTCTCATATTGATATCCAGTTCTTTTTTTTTCTTCCTAGTTTGACAAGCCCACCTTGGTAATTTCAGAGCCTCAGTACACAAAATCTATTTCTGTTGTCAAAACCATAGTCACCTGTATCGTTAAAGGTAATTTCTTGGCGAGGGTATTTCTCGGAGAGATTTTGAAAAGTTGATAGATCTCAGAAATATCTCAGAAAAATCTCGGGAGTTTAAAAAATTGAAAAAAATAAATAACAAAAAAAATAAGAAAATAATAAGTTTTGTATTATTTTTCTTTCAAAAATATAAAGAAACATGTTTTAAAGGTTTTAAAATATAAAAGAAACAGAAAAACAGGAAATGCAAACTTAAAATTAAAAAAAACTCAGAAAATATCGTGAAATATTCTCAATAATATTGGAAACCTTGAAATTACCGACAATATCGCGATATTTTCAAAATATCGGCAGTATCGGTGACTATGGTCAAAACCTAATGCCACCTTTCATTTGGAAGCCCAATCAGTAGCAACCTCAAGGTAGTAGGAAAAAACAGACCTTCTAAAAAGGTATTGAAAGATGACAAGAATATACTAATGTGTGCACTCGTATATGTTTGGAAAAGCATCTAATGAAAACCCTGAAATGAAATGGGGATCTTCGAAACACGAGCTTTGATTAACAAGAGCAAGTGTCAAGAATGACACTAAAGCATAACCCTTAAAAAGGGTATAACTGGAAACAAAATAAAAATAAAAATGTATTCTTTATTGATATGAAAAACCAATTGCTTAAGAAGCATTGGAGTGAAATACAAGAGGGGCTGCACCCCTTTATATACACAGCTGAAAGAGGACTCAATAGAGCTGTTGGGCACAGTCCAACAGCTCTATTTAGAGCTGTTGGAATGTGTCAGTCCAACAGCTCTATTAAGAGCTGTTGGACTGTGTCAGTCTAACAGCTCTATTGCTAGTCAAGTCTGGACAGGACTTGACTAGCAACAGTCATTCTAGTTCAAACTGAACTAGATGACATAAAGACAAAAAATAAAAATAAAGGAAAAAAAATACAGAAAAGAAAGAAATTAAAAATGTATTTATATATATAATAATATAATATTATTATATATACATATATGTACAGTTTTACATTTTAACACTCCCCCTCAAACTTACGGTACAATGAGCGAAAGTTTGTCTAAGAGAAAGTGAAATCGGGGAGCAGCGAGAGGCTTTGTAAAGAGGTTTGCTAACTGATATTCTGAAGTGACATATGGCAGATCAATTATCCCGTGTAGATATTCCTCTCTGACGTAGTGACAATCCATTTCGATGTGTTTGGTGCGTTCGTGGAATGTTCTGTTACTGGCAATGTAGATCGCACTTTTGTTGTCACAACACATTTGTGAAGCCTTTGTTGCTTCAACTCCCATGTCAGCAAGCAGTCGTCGGAGCCAAACTACTTCCATGGTCGTGGTTGCCATGGCTCTGTATTCAGCTTCGGTGGATGAGAGAGATACCTTCTGTTGCTTTTTACACCTCCACGAGATTAATGATTCCCCTAAAAAGACACAAAAGCCAGTGGTTGAGTGTCTGTTATTGGGATCACCTCCCCAATCAGCATCAGTATATGCAATTAAATCAAGAGAAGAGGAGGAAGATAAGAAAAGTCCTCGTGAAAGAGAGGACTTGATGTATCTGATAATACGCATGACTGCTCCCATATGAACAGAAGTAGGAGCATGTTGAAATTGACTTGCTGTATGAACAGCATGTGCTATATCTGGTCTGGTAATGGATAGATAGGAAAGTACCCCGACAATCTGTCTGTAAGGAGTAGGGTCTGCAAGAAGTTCTCCATCATCAATCTTCATTTTAATATTAACAACTTCTGGAGTGTCAACTTTCTTATCATCAGTAATACCAGACCTGAAAACAATATCAAAAGCAAATTTAGTCTGAGATAATAAATATCCTCTAGGAGAATAAGCAACTTCAATGCCTAAAAAATATCTCAACAAGCCCAAATCAGTCATTTCAAAATGAGATTTAAGAAGTGTTTTGATTGTTTCAACTCCCTGTTTATCGCTTCTGGTGATGATCATATCATCCACATAAAGAAGAAGCACAATGATTCCTGCATCAGAATTCTTAATAAACAAAGCAGTGTCAGTTAAACAGAATTGAAAACCAATATCAATCATAACACGACTAAACCTATCATACCAAGCTTTTGGTGCTTGTTTAAGTCCATAAAGAGCTTTTTCTAAGCGAAGGACTTTACCCTTAGGAATACTTAGACCAGGAGGGGGTTCCATATATACTTCTTCAATTAGCTTTCCATTTAAAAAAGCATTTTTGACATCCATTTGAAAAATAGACCATTTTTTGATAGAAGCTAAGGCAATTAAGGTTCGGACAGTAGTCATACGAGCCACCGGAGCAAAGGTTTCTTCATAATCAATCCCATATTCTTGGGCATAACCTTTGGCTACTAAACGGGCTTTATATCTTTCAAGAGTACCATCACTCTTGGTTTTAATTTTATAAACCCATCGACATCCTATAGTTTTCTTCCCTGGAGGAAGATCTTGAATATTCCATGTAGAAGCCTTTTCAAGTGCATCTAATTCAACTTTCATGGCTTCTATCCATTTGATATCATTTTTTGCTTGAAAATATGTGGATGGTTCTTCATATGAGTGAATTAATGCAATAACTGCCCTATATGTGGGTGAGAAAGACTCGTATGATACAAACTTTTCTGGAGGCCTCGAGATTCGGGATGATTGTCTAGTTGGAATGTTAGAATATTTCTCAAGTGCACATGGAGTATTAGACTCTTGTCGCCTGGAATATTGAATATTGGTATCTCTATGAACTTCTTCATTTTCAACATTAAGATCAATAATTCTTGGATCATCATCAAAGTTACAATCAAGGTCATATTCATCAGATGTTGATGTTAGATCTAGCAAAAAGGAGTACTCAGTGACGTCTTTTAATTTTCTAAAATCAAAGAAGCTCTCCTTTTCAAGAAAGGAAACATTTCTAGACACATATAGTTTATTATTTTTGAAGTCAAAACATCTATAACCTTTCTGGTTTTCAGCATATCCTAAAAAGGCACAGGGAATCGCACGAGGGGAAAGTTTATCATTTTTGTCAGTAAATATGAAACATTTGCACCCAAATATTCTTAATCTAGAGTAGTCTCGAGAAATGTTCATAAGTTTTTCAATGGGAGTGATATTTTGTAACGAAGAAGATGGCATCCTATTAATGAGATAGGTGGCAGTTAAGGCAGCTTCTGCCCAAAAGTCTTTAGGGACTTGATTTGCTATTAATAAAGTTCTAGTGGTTTCTATAATATGACGATGTTTTCGTTCTGCCAGTCCATTTTGTTGAGGTGTATAAGGACAAGATCTTTGATGTGTGATGCCATGCAATTTAAGATAATTTTGAAAATCTGTGGATAAAAACTCTCCCCCTGAATCTGTGCGAAAAATAGTAATATCATTTTGAAATTTGTTTTTAACCATATTATGAAAAGTTTGAAAGTATGAAAATACTTCAGACTTATGTTTGAGAAAGTACATCCACGTATGTCGGGAGAAATCATCGACAAAAATAACATAGTAAACAAATCCTCCTTTAGAAATTACTGGTGCAGGATCCCAAACATCCGAGTGTATTAATTCAAGTGGTCTTGAAGAGAAAAAGGTTCTGTTCTGAAATGGTAATCTTTTCATTTTGCCGAGAATACAATCTTTACAATCAAATGATTCAGAGTTACAAAATTTCCCTAGATTTGGAAAATGTTGGATTTTGGCTATATGTGGGTGACCAAGTCTCTTATGCCACAGTTCCAACTCTATTTTTTGAATATTATAACAAAAAGCTTTCTTCGGCATTTCCAAAAAATCCATGTAATAGAGTCCTCCTTCTCTATGGCCTTCCCCAATCAGCTTGCCTGACTAGAGAAGGAGGACTCTATTACATGGATTTTTTGGAAATGCCGAAGAAAGCTTTTTGTTATAATATTCAAAAAATAGAGTTGGAACTGTGGCATAAGAGACTTGGTCATTTTTTAATGTCAACGCTATTGATAAGCCATGACATTATCTTCGCATGAGATATTCTCCATTCTTTCCATTTCTTCTCGTATGAGGCAATAGCCTTGATTTTCTCTTCTTCCGATAGAGGGACGTCTTTATCTCCCTCCTTTTTAGTAAGAGATAGCTTAGGTTCCGAATCGGAACCATCCACAATCCCCCATAAGCCTTTTCCCCATATATGGTGCTTCATGATTGAAGCCCATGTTACATAGTTCGTATCGCTTAGTTTCATAGGCATGATGGTGACTTTATCATTGTCATCCATCGATTACAAGGAGAGAAAGAATAAGGATAGAAGAGAAACAAGAAGGAAAATGAGAAAGAAAGAAAAAAAAAAACAATACAACAAGATGTGAAATCTTCTCCAATGAAGTGATAAAACACTTCTCTTAAGTGGCGAACACTTTTGCAAACGGGCACGGAAACCGAGGCAGCTTTCCTCAAGATTTAGTACTTCCGCGGCTCTGATACCATGAAATGAAATGGGGATCTTCGAAACACGAGCTTTGATTAACAAGAGCAAGTGTCAAGAATGACACTAAAGCATAACCCTTAAAAAGGGTATAACTGGAAACAAAATAAAAATAAAAATGTATTCTTTATTGATATGAAAAACCAATTGCTTAAGAAGCATTGGAGTGAAATACAAGAGGGGCTGCACCCCTTTATATACACAGCTGAAAGAGGACTCAATAGAGCTGTTGGGCACAGTCCAACAGCTCTATTTAGAGCTGTTGGAATGTGTCAGTCCAACAGCTCTATTAAGAGCTGTTGGACTGTGTCAGTCCAACAGCTCTATTGCTAGTCAAGTCTGGACAGGACTTGACTAGCAACAGTCATTCTAGTTCAAACTGAACTAGATGACATAAAGACAAAAAATAAAAATAAAGGAAAAAAAATACAGAAAAGAAAGAAATTAAAAATGTATTTATATATATAATAATATAATATTATTATATATACATATATGTACAGTTTTACATTTTAACAAACCCTACTTTCCAGTTAAAAAAAAAGATAAAGCATGAAAACACTACATAAGGATTCTGAAAGTTTTAGCATAATACAAATCCACCTTCACAGAAGAATCATTAACCTGCATAAAACAATCTCACGACATAGGCAAGGCAAGATTTACATACCAGTGTCTCAAAGAACATCCTGGATGCTTCTTTCCGAGTTTTACCAACTAGAAGGCGATCAAGAGGTACTGTTTTCTGAGTTGGCACTCCAAGCTTGTTGGAGTTTGACTCTATTGACTCAAACAAAGATTTGAGGTACTTAGCAACACCCCTAGCAGAACATCAATAATGCTTATTAAGATTAGACTTTTCAAACTAAAATATGCACGAAGAAAAGTATACCATAATTAAATTGTAAACTGCAACAAGCAATGAAGTAGCACTGCAAGTAAGCAATCGATTGCAAAGAAATAATAGAAAATCTACCTTGTTCTTATTGACCATCCACTGTTATCCTCAATTTGGTTCGGTTCAGCAGTTGAAGCATTCACTCCTCCTTCAAACTCTGTTTCATCATCTACATTCAGAAACTCTGAAAAGGAAAAACAATGTAAGTATTTTTACATGAAACAAGAACCTACAACTAGATTATATTTTATACCAACGAAACTAATACATTCTGAATTTGCATATTTGCATATGATTACCATACAACCAACAAAATTATAGCATTCTGAACTTGCATATGATTAGCATATATCTTACAAGTGATGGAGGCACCCACCTACATGTCAATGACCAGACCTCCCCTTACCAGGCTGAATTTATCAGTATCTGGCCAAGGCCAGACCTTATTAATTTCAGTCCAAAAATTGTACCGAATTATATGTTGCATTGAGCTGGACTTGGGTCAGGCTAATGCAGGCCCCACTTTGACGCAATGTTTACCTGACAGGGTCTAGACCTAGGTTAATAGGTCTCCAAGGCCAACCCAAGCTCATTCCAGGCCATTTACTGAAGGGTCATTGGGTACCCAATCTGACTGTTAAAATGTGTATATATATATATATATATATATATATATATATATATATATGTTAAAATTCATATACATATAATATGTATATATACAATATATATACATGTATTGTATACATACTTGAATATGTATAGGGGTGTCAACGGGTTGGGTTTGGTTCAGACCCAGGTGGAACCAGACTTGGACCCGATTTTCGGGTATAGTATTGGGTCCAGACCCAGATCTAATCGGGTCCACTATAAGAAAAACCATACCTGGACCGGATAAGAACTACATGAACCAGACCTGGTAAAACCATATTTTTTATCATTTTACATTGAAAAATTGCGGGTCTTAATCGGAACTTGAGTCGGGTCCGGGTCTGGTATAAAATTTCACAAACTATACCCGAGTCCACGTATTTATCGGACCTTTGGGGCCGGACCCGGGTTTTATTATTTATCACCATACCCAGACCCTGTAGGGTTTGGTTCAGGTCAGGTCCGGGTAAAGCCGACCCGTTGACACCCCTAAGTATGTATACATATTTGTATACGTATATATGTATGTGTGTACATATATATTATATATGTAAATATGTTGTAACTATTTGTAATTATTTTTCTCCTTTTTTCTTCTTTTTTTTAGTTAGGTTCTTTTTGGACTAGTCAACATGAAGTTGACTGGTCAATACAGTTGTTATAAAACAGTCCAACAGCTCTATTTGAGACTACCTCTTGTGTATAAATAGGGGTGAACCCCCCTCTTGTTCCTTTGATGATCTTCTAAGCATTCTAACTCCTTTGTGAGTTTTATTATGAATAAAATAATATTATATTATGATTGTTGTTCTTGCTCTTGTGACTTAGTGCTTTGATTTTCCCACAGTGGCTGTTTGTATTGCCTATGTTGGATTTTTGTATTTCTCTTGTTTTCATGACATGGGTCATATAGTGGTTGTTTGTAATTGCCTATGTTGGCTTTTTGTATTTCTCTTGCTTTCATGACATGGTATCAGAGCAAGGATACAACCATCTTGGCTTTTAATGATCATTTTGGGATTCTTTAATCATGGAAATAAGAGAATATTTATCTGGTAAGTATTTTTAAAAAAATTGTTTATTTTTCCTTTTGTTGCTTGTCTCATGCATTTTGTATGAGAAAGCATTTGTTTTTTAAAAAGGAAAACTATTAAAAGTTGGTTGTTACTGCTTCGAAATCTTTTTGAGACAAACTTTGTTTCTTGGTTGATCCTATGCACATGATTGAGAGCTCTTTTGAATGTCCTTATGTTTTCTTGCCTTTTCAAAAATTATTGTGTTTAGTTGAGCTCATATTATTGTTGTTTTTCAATTTCGATTAAGTAAGTTTGAAATGATTTCAAATTTTTTGTTTTAAAATTTTGCATAATAATCTTGTGTAATATTCACTTGCGTGATTTTACAAGATCTTGCTTAACTTGTGTTTAAAATTTCTTTGACATGCTCTTATGTGAAAATTAAATATTTTATGTAATTGAGAAGTATTAAGGTTATATGTGGTTATATATATCTTGTTATTTTTTGCAAATTTGAATTTGTACTCATAATTTTTTTCTATTGATATATAATCGTTGTACTTGAGATTGTCTTGTATTTTACATAAAGTTTGTTTATTCATGCATAAATTGTTTTTAGCATGTTTTTTTCATGCATGATTTGTCTCTTATGGGATTTTTACATCCATCCTTGTAAGATTTATGCTCTCTTTGATAAGGTTTATGAATGCATTTTAATGTATTTTTTAAAAGATTATTTAAAATAATTATTGAGTGCTTGCTTGTTGGCTTTCTAGTGGCCTTTGGGAATGAGGCATTTGTACCTTGTGGTTATGGTATTTCTCGACTTATGATCCTTAAGTGAACATTATCTTACGTGTTTTAACATCATGTTGACTTACATGGGGATCTATGTATTATGCTTCTTGCATACTTTTTCATTTATAAACATCATAGTTTTATGATTGTATTTTATGTGTGCCCTTGTATGGGTTTTGTAAGTATGGCCCCTTGTGGGTCCCGTGGGTGAACTCCTTTAAGAGTTCTTTTTTTGTGAATGTCCATTGTGTATTTTTTGGTGGACATTGTTGGGGATATTTGTAGACTATCACTCCTTTGCATACTTTGTTGAGTATGCTCCTAAGTGGCCCTTTGTGCTTACCTATTTGCTTGTATCATGTCATATGATTGTATTTATTGCATAGCGTTACTAAACTTGTTTCAGGATTCAAATTCTTGTTATTTGACTTGATTTGAAGACTTTTATTCTTATAGCCTCTTTGTTTTGGCTTAGTCTATTTTTTATCCGATGCATCCATTTTTTATATTTTCAAGGTGAGTTATGTGTGCCTCGATGTTGTGGAGCCAAAGATAGTTATTGGGGTGAGTTATGTGTGCATCTCTATATTTTTTCAATTTAGATTACTGATTTATGAGTGCAATATTGGCACTTGTTTTGGCTTTGACTGACCGCTATTTGACCTCTGGTTCTATGAGTGAGTTGTATCATTCAGTTGCTTATTTAGCCCTTGTTGTTTATTAGATGCTTGCATTGATCTTTATCAATGATGACTCAATCATTATTTGCTTGTGACCATATTGGTATTAATATATATATATATATGTATAGTTTTGCAGTATTGTAAATTTCCATGCCCACCAGAGGCATTTTTTGTCTTTTTACGGCATGTAATAGTCACTGCTCACTAGGAACAGTTTTTTGGTTTTTTATTATTTATTTATTTTTTATTCTTTTCGTATTTAGTGTAATAGAGCATGGGCTCTATGGTCAAAAGACCATAGATTCGTTGAGGGATAGCCAACGATCATATTTATGACCGTTGGGAAGCTCCCAATGAATCTATTGGGAGCTCCCACTTTTGTAGGTATTGCTTTTCTAAACATTTTCTCAATACAAAATTATATATTTATATGGGTTCTTGTTCCTCTTGCGAGCATTGTGCCTAGCCCTTTGTGGCATTTTGTATCTTGCCCATTAGTGGCTTTCTACTTGTGTGGTTGTGCATGCTTCTTTTGTGCACTTGTGTTTTATTACATGGTATCAGAGCCCTTCGGATTCTTTTGAAGCTTTGTTCGTAGTGATGGTAAATCGTGTGTTCGTGATTAAAGCTTTTGGCTCTCTTTCTTCTTCTTTCTTCTTTCTTATTCATTTCTCTTGTTCGTCATGGAGCATGAATCAAGAGTCGAGCTCTCCTTCAAACTCAGTGGATCCAACTACATGATGTGGTCTTCTGCAATGGAAAATCACTTCAAAGGGAAGAAAAAAATCCAGTAAGGCTTGGTTCCTTCTTAAGGGTATGTATACCAAAAAAGATCTTGCTAGGCAATATTTTTTACAATACAATATTAGAACCGCTAAACAATGAGACATTAATGTTCGTGGTTATTTTAGTACTTTGTCACCTATTTGGCACGAATTAGCACTTCTTGAGTCAAAATGAGTGACCACTAAAGATATTGAACTTAGAAAAGAGCAAGTTGAGAGAGAATACTTCTTTCAATTCCTTCACAGTGTAAGACCGAAATTTGAACAAGTTAGGTCCTCTCTCCTTCATAGGTCTTCGGCAATGCCTCTTGAAGTTGCTTTTGCTGAGATATGCCAAGAGGAGACTCACCTTTGTATGACTACTAAGAGTGAAGATGTTTTGGCAGTTACTAGGTCGGGTAACAATGTAAGGGCTTATAAGTCTCCTCACTTTGTAAGGCAAAATAACTATAATAGTGGATATAGGTGTAAATCAAGTACGCATCACCTGAAATCGAGAGAAGGAAGATGAGAGGTAGGAGAAAATAGGGCTGCTGCACAAAACTCCATGCACATCCCATTGTGGGTCGCGGGTTCCTTTAAGTATTGACATGTTTACAATAATACCGCTAAGGCTAATATACAAGGGTCTTTACATAAGAGGGGCAATGCTGAAAACATTAAACAAAATACATATTAAACCAAAATACATAAGGATGTCAGTCTAGATTCAGATTTGGATCTGGATCCAGACTCAAACATTACGTCTAAATAGCCCCCTCAAGTTGTGCATGGTAAGGACCATGGACAACTTGCTTTTCATGCACCAAAATCTTTGCTTTCTTAATCCCTTCGTGAATAGATCGAACACTTGATCATGAGTTCCAATAAACTGAGACGTGATCTCACCACTTTCTATCTTGCTTCTGACAAAGTGTTGGTCTATTTCAATATGCTTGGTCCTTCCATGTTGAACTAGATTGAGGGAGATCTTAATTGTGGTTTGATTATCACAAAACAATATAGAGGATGGTGTCTGCTGATTTAAATTAGCTAATAAATACCTAATCCAGGTTACCTCCGACGAAGATGCAGCCATTGATCGATATGCAGCTTCAATGCTGGATCAGGCTACGGCCTTTTGTTTCTTGCTGCTCCATGAAACCAGATTTTTGCCAAGAAAAACACAATGCCTGGAGATTGATCTCCTTTCATCGGGATCCCCTGCCCAATCTGCATTGAAAAGGCCATCAACGGTTATCATGTCCTCACCACCATTACTTCTTTGATAACGAAGGCCACCTCCAAGCGTACCCTTAAGGTATTTAAGTATTCTTTTAACGGCTTCCACATGAGTGGTTCGTGGACAATGCATGAATTGTGAAAATTGATTCACGGCATAGACAACATCGGGACGAAAAAAGGTGAGATACTGAAGCATACCCACAATGCTCTTGTATCATGTAGGATCATCATAAATGTCCCCTTCATCACGTCCAAGCTTTTGTTGGCTTACAATCTTTTATCTCAGCCTTATTAAGTAAATCAATGGTGTATTTGGGTTAAGTCGGTAACAATGCATCTAATTTCCTATCAACTTCCACTCCCACGAAGTATTTGAGATCTCCTAGATCTTTCATTTTGAATCTTCGACTTAGCACTTTCTTGATTTGTTAACATGCTCTTTGGAGTTCTTAAGGGAGATCTTAATCGCGTTTTGATTATAACAAAACAATATAGAGGATGGTGTCTGATGATTTAAATCAGCTAACAAATACCCAATCCAAGTCAGAGCTATATCTAACTATGCTATAAAGAGAACTTGTGCTCAGAATCTCTCAAATATAAGAATACTCTAGTATGCAGGCTTTCTTCTTTTCTTTTCAATCCATATCAGATAGGTGAAGGAACCCCAACATAAAACCAGGTGGCTCTTAAAACAAAGCAAAATTTGTTATTGGAAAAGAAACTGAAAATGTGTTTTCATGAAACAAGTCAGTAAAATTTCGAAACATTATAAATAAACAACAAAAAATGACCAACCATTCTTGTCTTTCATCTAGTTATACCATACATAAATTGACCACCTTACAATTATAACATTCATACATTTATTATTTCTGCATAAATTAAGAATAGTTTATGCACTTAAAAATAACAAATTGGTATGTTAGAAGAAACATATATTACAAACAAAACTAACACTGGCTACTCTTTATGTATATAAAGCCACTTTTCACTGCAAAATCCAAGCATGGAGTGCCAATTAATTCAATAAATCATCTCCCAAAAAGTTCAAGCCATTAGCCAAATTACCAAAACAATAACTGTAGTATAACTAGATCAAACTGACCAATTTATCACCAATCAAGTTATCAAAAAATTATGGATACCTATGTTATTTCCATCATCCCCATAGCCAAATCCCTGTACCAACAGAAAAACAACAGATATAAAGAATCAAAAAAAATCTAATTAGACTAAACAAAAAATCTCAATAAGAAATTAAATCAACCAATTTTACTTAAGTCTGGCAACCATCTAAAAAACAAAAATCAAGAAGATGCACACAAGCACAATTCATTATGTCCAACAGCATCATATATTAGAATTAGTTTTTGTGCTTAGAAGATGAAGCATGGACCTGAGTTCTAATACATGAATAATCATGTTATGCTCATATTATAAATGGCATCATCAACAGAGAAACATAACTTAGTAGCAACAACAACATGAGGAGATGCAACAGAAGCGATCAAAACCATGACAAAATGGTGGAAACATTTCATGCAATTTTTTCTCATACAATACCATACATGACAGGGATTTGTCACCTGCTTCTACCACCGAACCATCACAAATCATTCTCTTGCTTGAAATCAAGAAAAGGACCAGATCTGCATGTGCAAAATCCCTGGCAGATCTACATCAGATCTGCATGTGCAAAAGCACAGCAGATCTGACTGGGACAGCGAGCTTAAACTCGGCAAATCGGCACCAGATCTGCCTGCTAGAGTCTTGGCAAATCTGGGCCAGATCTGCACACACACACACACACACACACACACACACACACACACACACACACACACACATATGTGTGTGTGTGTGTGTGTTGCACATCTGCACACATGTATATATAGATGCTCCAGATCTGCATACTCATATGCCTGGCAGATCTGATAGCAACAAAAAAATTATTTTTCAGCTGCACATATGTAACACTTAACAGATCCTACTAAAAAAATACATGTACGATTGCAATCATGAACTATTCAATCCATTGACAAAAAAGCAGGCTGCCACTTGCACATAACTAAGATTTTTTTTTTAACAATAAAAGTAGCAAAGTTGTGACATGTGAATATGTTGGATACGTAAGCACTTAAATCGATTGGTTTGAATAACGCAGCATTTACAAGGACAGCATGCTGGAATTTGCAACAAGTCTGATCTGGTCCAAACCAGACCTCGCATGATCAATCCCACGCACACCCATATATATATATATATATATATATATATATATATATATATATATATATATATATATATATTTTAGAGCCTGCAGCAGGCCTGGTTTGGGGTCACATCTGCCCCAAACCAGAACTACATTGGCTGGTCCGAACATGGTCGATTCCAAGACACATATAAAGTTATATAAATATCAGCATATGTATATAAACATATATACATATAGACAACATGTTGCGAAGAAAAATCAATATTTAAAACATGAAAAACAGGAGAAATAAGCCATGTGTTTGTAAAAATTAAGTTTCATGCCCACGTACATCAAGGCATGTGATCGAACATGTAAAGAAAAATCAGATTTATTATTTTTCTATCTAGAATCCCCACACAAATCTGATTTAAACTATTTCTCCATGTTCGAATCAAGAAAGAAACCCGCACCTTCGTTTGAAAACAAAAAGAGAGACCGAAAATAATGTTGGACGATCGGAACGGAAGGAAGTCCTCTTCCTTCTTCTTCTTCTTCCTTTTTTCCTTCATCTTTTCCCTTTCTCTCTCTCCCTCTTTCTCTTTTTCTCTCTTCTTTTTTTTTTGAGTTTTTATAGAGGATGGGCTCCTCTAGAGGGTGACGTCCCTCTGGTGTAATATCGTATATTTTTATAAATCTCAAATTTAACTAAGTATAGAAGAAAAATCGGTAGATTCTTGATATTAGGCCGATGCTTTTGAGTTTGGGCTTGGCCCAGGTCTCATCGACAAGGCCTAAACGAGCCACTTAAAACGTGAGAAAAAGTTTTATTTTCAACCTTTATATTCAAGCGAAATTTAGGTTATTTTCGGGTGAAATTCGAGTTATATATCTTTGGATGCGTCTCAAAATTCTGAGCATAAAGATATTTTACTTTTCTGAATTCGGGTTATGGTTGACCCGGAAATAGCATTTTTTTCAAAACAAGACTGTCTCGACCGGCCAGGTCCGGATTTGAATCGAACTGGATCCAATGTATTTGATCCAAATTAATATGGATCTGGACTCTGTACAAGACCCATATTAATTAAGAATTGACCCAGCCCATAATCCAATTGGAATTTGGATATGGACTTAGATCTTGGATCTGAAACCAGATCCAAATTCATACCAACGAAAATACAACTTTAAATTCAATATTTAAGTTTAATTTGAGGTTAATTAGAGTTAAAAAGACTCCCAAAGGGATAAGGCATCCTCTAGAAGTTTCTAGATATTTAATTATTAATAATTAATTAATTATTAAATTAAAATTAATTTCGAATTTCAATTTTGGTTAACTAAATGGACTCCCTAAAAGAGTCCTTAAATTGTTAAGAGATAAGAGTTATAAGAGTATTAAAAAAAAAGACTTCTTTAGGAAAGAAATTTAGAAAAGTCAAAATTTAGAATTTTGATAAAATTGAAAAGTGGGTTAGAGAGACTCCCAAAAAGGGGAAGTCCTCTCTCCAGCCCACATTAGAAGGGGCGGGAAGGATAAGGGCATATTTTTCTATAAAAAGGTCAAAAAAAATAAGAAAGAGAGAAAGGAAGAAGGAAAAGAAGGAGAAAGAAGAAGAGGAGATCCTCTTCCTCTCCAACCATCCGACGTTTCATCCATATCCCTTTCTGAACGTCAACAAGGTATGGGTGTTCTCTTTTGTCTCGAATGAGAAAAAGAGCTTAAATAAGCTTTAGGCAAGATTTTTGAAGGAAAACCAAGGATTTTATTTTAGTTTCACCGTTCTGATCCAGGGATATTGATGTATGAATGCTTAGAATATGTAATTTTGATTCCTACTTTGATTTACATGCATATAATCTTGGATATATATATATATATATATATATATATATATATATATTGTACAGATCTGGACAGATTTGTCCCATGAAATGAGCAGACAGATCTGATCATCGTGATAATGGGCAGATCTGGCCAGATCTGAACCCCTGTCCGTTCTGAACAGTTTTGTCCGCAGGATTAGGGGACGGATCCGGACAGGTTAAAAAGGGTCTGCGATATTTGAAATGTGAATATGAATATGAGAAGAAAATTTTTTATATATATTCAGTTAAGAGAAAAAGGAAATTTTTTATTTTTAGGTATTTTTGTCCAGACTGGGACTGGACCCTGTTCAAAAAAAAGATGTTTATATATATATATATATATATATATATATATATATATAACAGGGGGTCAAAAAAAAGTATGGCAGTAGGACAGACCAGGCCCAGCCGACTAGTTCGGCTGGGCTCTGTCAGGGTGGGGTCTGAGCAGCCGACTGGGTCGGCTGCCGATTGGGTTGGCTGGGCCCAGATCTAAACCTAGTTTTAAAAAAGGAAAAAATAAAAAAACAAAAGAGTTTTTATGCTTAAGTCTATAGCCGACTCAGGGACAATTCAGTCCCAGCCAACTGGGTTTGGCTGGGCTGGACCATGTTCAGCAGAACATAGACCCAGCCGACCTGGTTCGGCTGGGCGATGTGCCTGGTTACCTAGAAAGGAAATAAAAAAGAAGACAGTTCAAATATATATATTGTAAACTGTGTTTTTTATTGCTGCCAGGCCCAGCCGAGCCCTGGTTCAGCTGGGTAGTTGCCCGGTTTGGCCCGGGTGAGTGCACAAACCCAGCCGAATGGATTGGCTGGGCCAGGTGCCAGCAGGCTTCAAAAAAAAAAGTATACACAATAAAAGTTTTGGGCTGGCAGGCAGTCCAGCCGAACTGGGTTCGGCTGGACAGGTAGGCAGTCTATTTCAAAAAAAAAAAGGGGCCTTGAGTTGAGTGAGAATATGCTTGTATATTTAATACAAGACTGATTTTATTGTGATCATGTATATTCAGATTTTCTCATTTATGAATGTTCAGATGCACGTTAAAAAAAATACCTGTGTGATCGGATTTACAAGTACATGTGTATGATTGTAAATACTCATGATTTAGTTCAGAATTTAATATGTTTAATGCTCGTAGATATGTCCAGTTTTACTTATTCCAAATGCTCATATTCATTAACAGAATCACATGTGCTAAGATTATAAATTTTATACATGTTAAAGGGTGGATTAGTACATGTGTAAAAATACAGATTTTCATGCCAGTACATGTGCAGTTTTTTGTATGGTTGTTATTGGACTGTCAGGCATGATTGGATGTACAAAATGTTGTTTACATACATATACCTGAAATGAACATGTAAATCCTGAGATTTGGGTTTTTGTTGTGCACTCGCATGCTCATAATGAATGTTTGGATTTCATGCATGTCAAAAGTCTAGTTTTTGCATGCTTATGGCCGGTTGATTATGCATGATCAATATCTTTAATGAAATGTTACTCCCATATGCATCTATTGGGTACCTGCAAATCATGAAATTGATGTTGTTCTGCATATGTATATTTACATGAATGAGCATGAGTATTTTGCATAATCATGTGAACACATGCATATGGAAATTGTTATTCATGCACACCCTTGTTTAGCATGTGTGAATGTGCACTTAAAAGCATGTGAAATGAATGCATTAGTGGCATATTCATTATGATTTTTGCATGGGATGCATCGGTGGTCAAAAGTGGATCATCATAAGCCGTGTGGGCCTTGATCAGGTGTTGCTCCTGTTAAAATATATGTATTCATGTATATATATATATACTAATTGATATCTCATCATATCCGATAAAGGGTCTTTCTGTAATTCTGCCCAATAGGGGCATTTTAGTCTTTTTTCTTTTCTTTTCTTCCTTTACTTTTTCCTATTTTTTATTTTTCTCTTTTTATTTTATTGTAAATGCATTAAATGCATGTTGCATTGGGGGTCCCAACGACTCCTTGTTGGGCCTCCCAATGCCCACTCTCCCTCCTCTTTTCCCACTCTCTCTCTCACTCTATTGCTTATAAATAGAGGGGTAAACCCCTTTGTATGGTATGGCTTTTACAAGCCCTTTTCTTGCTTTATAGAATATCCCCTTTTAAGCAAGCCGTTGTTGGCTTTGTGTTAGTCCATTGTGAGCTTGTTCTTTGCATTTTGCTTGTGAATAGACATTCTAGGACATTGTGTTTATTTCTGCTTATTTCATTACATGGTATCAGAGCAAGGTTACGCTCTTGTTGTCAAATCCCTTGTTCACTCGAGTTTCCTTGTAAGTTAGCATATCTTTTCTTGCTTCTCTTTTCTCTATTTCACCATGGAAGGTGAACACAAGATTGACATCACCTTCAAGCTAAATGGTACCAACTACTTGGTATGGGCATCCGCTATGGAGAACTGTAAAGCCTGTAAAAAAAACTTGTGTCAGACACGTGTCGAGGTTTGGTTCGCCGTGTCGGGCCCGGGCTCTGGAATGTTCGAGAGCCCGAAGGGCAAAACCGTCGCCCCTTCTCTCTCCTCTACTCTGCCTCCCGTCTCACATCCCCTTCCTCAGCGGCCACTGACGACTGGAGCCACCGACGAACGAAGCCGTCGGCGACCCTCCACCTTCGTCGACGCCTTCTCGGCCGACACCCTCTGGTCCCGACCTCGTTGACTGCCTCCTCTCCTTCCTTCGCCGCCTTTCTTGCAGACGTCAGCAACCCACGATCGGGCTCCCCTGTCGGCAGACGTCCCTTTCTCCGACACCCTCGTCGGCAACCCCGGTTCGTGTCACCTCTCCTTCATCCTCTTCTTTTGTTTGCCGAGACCGACCCAGACAACCGCAGGTCTCCCCTGGCAAACCCTCGAAACCCCTCGGTCACCCTCTAACTCCCTGTGTCCGGCAGACACCCCCTTGCGAGCGACCCCCGACCATCGCAACCCTTGCTCGGGCAGCTCGGGCGACGTCCCCGACGCCGCTGTTGCTCTCCTCCTTCGTGCTCGCGTTCCGGCATCGCTCACCAGCGACATCTCCCGTCGTCGCGTTCTTCCCAGGTAAACCCCCTTTTTCCCCTTTTTTCGGTTGTTGGCGGTGGACCAGAGCCACCAACGTGGGTGGCTCTGGGTCTACCAAGAGGGAGGTGCCGAGCACCTCTCCTCGTTGTCTTCTTTTCTTCTTTTGCGCCTTCTCTATTTCGTAAGGGAGGGGTTGAGCCCCCTCCTTGTTCTCTTAGGTTGCAAGGGAGGGGTTCGGCCCCTCCCTCGTTCTTGTTTCGTCGAGGGGTCGAGCCCCCTCCCTACCTCCTTGTTCCCTCAGTACGCATGGGAGGGGCTGAGCCCTTCTCTGTGTCCTCTGGTGCAGGGGAGGGGTTAAGCCCCTCCCTACCTCTGTTTTTCTGGTAGGGGCTTTACCTCTACCGCTTGGGTTTCCTGGTAGGCAGGGCGAAACCCTGCCTCGCCTTGGTCAGGCAGAGGCTTTGCCCCTACCGATTTCCTTTCCAGCAGGGGCAGAGCCCCTGCCGCTTGTCTTCAGGTAGGTCAGCAGGAGCAGAGCCCCTGTCACCTTTTGGTTCTCCTGACAGGCCGGCAGGGGTATAGCCCTACCGCCTCTGTCCTGTTTCGGCAGGCCGGCAGGGGTTGGCCCCTGTCGCCTGGATCTCGGCAGTCAGAGAGCAGAGCTCCCTGCCCTTGCTGCCTTGCCTCTGCCCCCTACCTGTCGCCTTCTGCCAACAAGGCCTTGGAAGGAGGGCCCTTGTTGTTTTGGCAGAGAGGTAGCTAAGGGCTCCCTACCTTTGCTGCTCTTTTGACCTGCCTAATCGTGTATCGGGGACCGATTTGGCGACCATTATGGGTCTCACTGAACCCGCAAGTTGTTTTTTATCATGTTCATGCTAACGTTTTTATGCCTGCAGGTTGAATGATGGAACCGGCTCGCTCTCCGTAGCTTGAGCTCATGCTTATCTACGTCACAGGCATACGAGGACCGCAACCCCTCAAGGTAGGGGATTCTTGCATAAAAGAACAATGAACGGATAAATGCTAAAATAAGGAAAGATAATTAAAAATGAAAGAGAACGATGATATACGCATACGTATAAAATATATATGTATGTCTTTTAACTCAAGGACGTGGTTTCGCGATCCTTGTCCTCTTTACTTTCCTTGCACTTTACTTTTCTGTTGCCCTGCACTTTATGCGTCATGTCATTTACGTTTTGTCTCTTTTAATTTCTGCACTTTCCTTTTTTGGTGCCCCGTGCTTTATGCGCCAAGGCTTTCCTTTCTGTATGCTCTCCTACCTTGCATATTACTTGCTTACATGTCTAGTTAAGCGAGGTATGGTTTTGTACCTTGGGTATGTCACTTGCTTGTGTGTTTGGTTGGCTGAAGTACGGTTTCGAACCTCGTGCATTGCTTTCAGTAATCACGTAGTTGCTTGGCTGTTTAGTGAGGTACCTTTTCGTACTTTGTGCATTGCTTTTGAGGTTTCGTGCTCGATACACAGTTTTGCACTTTGGGAATCGATCATACTTTATCATCGCACTATAACGTGCACGTGCTTACTCTTTTGTTAGCTTGCACTCATTGAGTGCAGCTTCAAGCGTATTTCAACTTATTCTTTTGTCTTAAAAAGCATGATGCACACTTATGCACTTGGTTCTCCAAAAAGGATAACTTTTAGGCACCAACCTATTTTCGAAACGTATTGTTTCATAAAGCAGATTTCGAAAGCCTTTTGTAAGATAGCGGCTGAATCTCCCAAATTGATCTGTTTGGGAGAAGTATTTACAACTGCAGTTCGCGTACCCGATACAATTCGGATAACCCTGTTTAAGGGCATGTGCATAAGATGGGCAAAGGTTCTACTGAGGAACATGCGCCATCGCTAGACCAGTGCGAGACCTAGTTATTGGGTTTTTCGGCCAACTAAGATAGTTGGCATTTTTCCTTCCTTCGTGAGACGATTGGTGATGGATTTCTTCTGAGAAATCCATGCCCTTCTCCTCATAGTTGTACCGAACTACGAGGAGCAGGATGAGAGGTCTGTAGTAACCTCGAGGCGGGTTTTGACACTTTCTATTAATCATGTAATATCGATGTTCGCCTAACAGGCAAGAGGCTCGTAACAGTCTAAAGGACCTGAGCATGACAAATTTGAACTTGAATGATTACACCATATCTTATCGGCAAAGCATTGTTGTGGGGATTTCCTTTTGAGAAATCCATGCCCCTTTTATCGTAGTTGTACTTTTGAACAGGTACTTTGCGTACTACGATGAGTAGGATGAGAGGTCTATGTTTACCTCGAACATGCAATGGTGCGTGTTTGAGATCACAAAATGGTGATGTTACTCTCACTATGAGTTGACCCCTCTCATCGCGGTTGTACTTTTGAACAGGTACATTGCGTACTGCGGTGAGTAGGATGAGAGGTGTGTGGTTGCCTCGAACGTGCATTGGCACGTATAATTCACTAAATGGTGACTATGCGCCTTCACAGGCAAGATGCTCGAGTGGGTCAAAAGACCAGAGCATGTAAAATGTGACGACGGTTAAGAAACCTCTGTCGTGCTCATTCGGCACGGTTCATTAAGAGAGAGGATGGGTGGTACAAAACTCCGATGGACAGGTCCTTTAATGGCAGTTATGGGCAAAAGACTCAGATTCCCCAGTCATCGGAGTTAGGGGAAATGCTACAAAGATAGCCGCCTTCAGGCCACTTCTGCAGAAGTTTGGATGAATCCACGGGCCACTTATGCCTTTGGGAATTTACTTTCTTGGTCATTGGTCGTCCCCTTAGGAGCGGACTCAGTCAGTCATTCGGGGTATCATAAAATATATAGCATAATAAACCCCCGGATTGATCTCGGTTGCTTCTACGTTTTATGCCTTGTGTGTACCCACAACGGCCAGCTAATAATCAGAACAAAAATGTAAACTATTCACCTTATTATGAGATGCGCGTACTATGATGTGAATTGCTTGTTTGCTCTGTAATTCAGCTTTCTACTTGTTGAGCTATGCATGCTCATTGTGGCGCTACTCTTATTGGTTGAAATGATTACGCAATCCTTTGTTAATAATTAGTTGCTCGTGCTAGTCAAATGCTTATGATGATAGCATTATGCTAGTTGCGATATATTAGCATGTGACTTGCTACTTGGTTGAATTATTTCATACTTGTCGTAATATAATACTTGTTGGCTTGCGTCTCTTATGACGAATGTGACTGCTTACAGCTCGTAATCTATGAACTGTTTATATGACGAATGTAATTGCTCACAGCTCGTAATCTACGAATTGTTTACAACTAGAACCAATGTAGTTGTTTGTCTTATAAGTTGCTTACCCCTTGTGATTAATATATATAACTGTTGTCGTGTGATTGCTTAATCACGGATAGCTTATGCTTGTGCAATAACTTGCACTTTATGATTCATATAGTTACCTATCGATGAACTGAAGAGTTAAGTGGTAATTTCATGTATTGTGAGCTTCGTTATAAATGCTTATTCAGTTTCTATGCTTACCATGCTTGACTGCTTGGTGGAGTTAGTTACTCCTTGCCTATAAAATCAGTTGGATTGCTATAAATGCATATTTTACCTGTTCAACACTTTGTTCTGTACTGCTCTTGTATTTAGCTATTTGCTTTACTGGAGTTTTGCTTACCATACTCGACAGATATATGGTTAGCTCTGTTTTGTTTTTCCTGTTTAGTTGAGCAATTATCTTGCTTATTGCAGTCTTTGTTCCTTCTTGTCTTTTGCACTCCTACTAGGTTTTCGCGAAACTGACTCATTTCATGGGCAGGTTGAGGCAGCTTGCGATGACACGATGACGTTATGAGTTCAAGATGAGACCCTTTCCTTGACGTTTTGCTCCTAGGTAAATTTACATAAAAGTTTTCCTGAAAATCTCTTCTTTGCACAAGTCTTAAACTATTAAATAAAAATTGCATTTGCATAATCTATTTGATTTCTTAAATGTGCGGAGTTGCAAATTCGTTGTGCAAGAGAAAGTTTGTGCTGTAATGCGCTCAAGGTCCCTTGACTTACTATTTCAAACAAGATTTTTCCGCTGAACTTCTATTTCAAACTCTGATAAATGATTGATTTCGAAGTTTCCAAACTTTTCATAAAAAGTTACCAAGTCCTGGATTTTGGGGCGTTACAAGAACAACATCAAGGGCAAAAAACTTTGGAGTTATGTGATGGGCACCATTCTGGATGTAATATCCGGAAGAATTAGGGTATATTTAGTCGATTTGGATATAGGACCCGATATCCGGACCCATAAAGGAATCGATAAATGGGTGTTAAATTCGGATTTCTATAATGAATTTAATTAGGAGAATACTCAGGCATTAAGGTCGGATCCACAGTTGGACCCGCAAGGATCCACTGAGGATCCATTAGCCCTGAGAGACCCGGATCCATGCTCATGTTGGATCGGGTGTTGCGGGTCGCAGGGTTTGGACCCGGACCCGAGTGCGAGCATTTTTAAATAAAAATCAAGAATCGTGCCTCAAGCACGATTCTTGCAGTTTCAAAAAGGCGAGAAGGGAGAAAGGGGGAGGTTACGCCGAACGTAACCAACCCCTCTTTTCCCGGAAGGAGGAGGGAAGGGGGAGGAGCTCGGCGTTAAAAAGGAGGGGAAACCCCCACATCCAGGATTTTGTTTCCCCCACTCGACCTCCCTCCCTCTCCCGACCGGTGCGCACGCAGTGAAGGAAGGAGCCCTTCACGGCAGTAAGGGGGGGGAAACACGATCGGCCTGCACCTCTTCACGCCGGAAGCCACCAGCCGCCGGAAATCACCGTAATCAGGTACGGCTATCCTCGGAAATGGGTGAGAGATCGAACGTGGGTTCGATCTTGTATGAGGGTTTGAGGGTAGGGTTTGGGGGTTTACCTTAGCCCTAAACCTAAAACCCAAATCGGTAAGATTGGGGTTTCAAATCTTCCATGAGAGGGATTTGGGGGATTTTGTAACCTGGAAATCGATGAACACAGGCTGGGGGTGTGTGAGTGAGTTAAGCTAGGGGTTTTTGCTATATCTCGTGTGCTCAACTGTGTAGTAGATCATGCTATACATAACCTGTTATTTTCTTTGATATTTTGAAAATATTTGCTTTGAATACAACATGGAAATGATAAGTTAGAAGCTGAAACATTAGATGAAATTGAGGGCGTGTTTAGACCATGATTCTTACCCTTAACTCGGTGAAGTAAAATATGTTATTGCTGCATGCATGAGGATTTTGCTACGTCTGAATTTACACCTTTGTACTCTTGAAAATTGAGGGAGAAATGGAAAAATTTTGGTTGCTGTGTCAAATCTGTTATCATATAATAGAAAAGATGGGGTACAAGGGTTGCACAGGTGATGTAACAGGCATGACAGCAGCCTACCTCGTTGGATACCTTCAATGGGTACCGATGGCTGCCAATACTAGTATCTTTATGCCATTACTGTCTCTCCATGGTCGGCTGCTAAGAGGGATTTCTTTGTATAAAGACCACCAGCCGTAGGGGACTGGCATGTTGTGTTCTTCTCTGTTTTTGTTGTGTGTATGCAGTAATATTAGCAGGGGATGTGCTGGATGCTCTCATCTAGCTAGTATAGCCAGCAGTCGTGGCAAGCCTAACTATTTCTTCTAGTAGGTGCTGGGATTTTTACATCATCCTGATGGATGGATGAACGATAGTATTCCATTTTATGATATTTAAATGGGAGTTTGGTTAGTATACTGCGGGTTGTCTTAATCATGAATGCTTGTTGAAATATGTGGCATGATTACATGGAAGTATGTATTGTTTAAAGCCTTATGTGCATATATGGATCAATGTGGGTTTTAAAATGTGATATCATGCATAGATTGTTGTCATGAATTTATGAACGATGGATGAATGCATAAGAGGTAGGGGGTGACATAGAGACACTTGTACATGGATAGTACATGCATATGGTGTGGTAATTTGTGCACTTTATTAAGAAAGTTGGTTTTGTTTCCACATTGGCTGCATCACCTACACAACGTAAGATGGTGGCATACCACTACACTGTTCACATGGTATTCGTGGGCGGAAGTCCCATATGATCTCTCGCAGAGGCGTATGCGAGTTTTACACTTCACTTTTGCATAGGGTGTTGCAGAATTTAGAACTGAATTAAATAAAAATATAATAAAGAACAGTGTAACTTTTGATCTGAGGTCTTCCATCTGGAGAATGGAGATCTTAGAGTTTCCAGTCCTGGGGAGACTGTGAGGATACAAAAAACTCCGTGTGCGTAAATTTTTGGTCCCCAGAACCCGATATGGAGGTTTTTTCTCCTGGCCACGGTTTTAGGGAGAACCCGCCACTTTACCCGGGAGTGGTGGTGATGGTCACAGCTGTGAATTTGTTGGTACCAAAGGAAGTGGCACTTGTGGGCGTGGGGTGTCCCTTGTGTCCCCGACATTAGATGGGGAGGTCTAATGTTCCGAGGGTGACTCGGTCGAGGGCTAGGTTGGGACCCAGTAATAAAATACCAAATTGTGTGTGAATCTACCTTGGGAACCTACTTGACCTCGGGGTTCTTACCCGTTTGGTGTATCCGCGGGCGATGGAAATTTAAAAAGGAGAAACCTAAAGTTGTATGCAATTAAATAAGGTTATGCATATGGAAAGAAAACTCAAACTTAAATATAAGATAATGAGGAAGCTATGCATTTTCTTCTTTGCACTAAGTCATGCATCGATTGAAATGGTCTCTAATTCATGATATGGTAAATGTATGCAATTCATTTCTTAAAAGCATGTTGAAATGTTTTATTTTTGCTATGTATTACTGACTTACTGTCCTTTAGCCGTGAGTATGAAAAATCTAGTACACTTATGCATGATTGGATGTTGCATGTTGGTGGTATCGGCACTCACTCAAACTCACATATGAAATCGCACTCATGATCTTTGTCTCACCTAATTTCCTTGAATTAGTAGTGCTCAGAATTTTGTTCTGACCCTTCTACTTCGTTGGTTTTACAGGAAATGGAGGGCAGTGAGAGATGAGCTGTTCACTATGGATGGACGAGGTTCACAATTTGGAGTGGATAGTTCGGCAGTGGCATAGGGATTTTATGTTTGTGTTTTTGGCTTCATAATTCTTTTCAATTCCTGAACTCTTTGATTGTATGAAGAATGGTAATAACAATTTACTTCGGTTCATAAATAATAGGTTGGTGTTGCTACTCATTGATGATGATTGTCAGTGCTTTGTGATGATGGAATACCCAATGGAAAGTGGAACTGTGAGGACCCCAGATCCTTGGGAAAGTTTCTATAAAAAAAAAAAAAGGGTTTCTTGCATTTTTGCAAGGGAAGAAGTTGGGGTCGTTACACTGGAACCTCAACTTCAACTTACCAAAATGGAAGGAGAAGGAGGAGCACGAATTAAAGCCACTGAAGAACATCAATTGTTGATTGAAGATTGGGAAAGTAAGCATGCCAAAATACTTGCAACGTGGAGCTAAAAATTTGTGCAAACATTGCCAAATTTCGCAAAGCTAACGAGGCATGGTTCTTCATGAAAGGTATGTACACTCGAAAAAGACCTCGCTAAGCAATTTTTCTCCCAAGAAAAGATTCGCACCATTAAACAAAGAGACATGAGTGCCCGTGATTACTTTAGCTCTCTTAGTCCCTTATGGGATGAGCTATCCCTCCCAGAACCCAAATGGGTAGATAGTGAGGATGTTGAACTTAGAAGGCAACAAATGAAAAAAGAACATTTTTTAAAATTTTTGCATGGGCTTAGAGCGGAGTATGAGCAAGTTAGATCTTCTCTCCCCCATAGATCTAAGCCTCTTCCCCTAGAAGATGTCCTTGCCGAAATATGCCAAAAAAGAAACCTGTCTTGGCATGGTAAAATGAGGAGATGAAGTCTTAGCCATTTCCAAACCCGAAAATCATGTTAAGACTTATAAGCCTCCTCATTTTGGAAGACAAAATAACTATAATGGCAACTATAAGAAAGCCATATGTTATCATTGTCAAGAACCGGGACACATAAGGCCAAATTGTTCAAAGATAAATGAAGTTCTGAAGCCAAGAGTTGCTTCCGTTGAAGAAAGCACACCGAGGAAGGAAGATTCAACAAAAGGAAGGGATTCCTTTTCTCTTGCTCAACTATCTGAGGCACCCCAATTGCTACTCAAATCTTCATCTCCATCTACATTGGGTGCCGCCATTGCCACCTCCTCTCTTCCAGGTATGTCCTCTTTGATCCTTGACTCTGAAGCATCCTTTCATACGACACCTCATGAGAATGGGTTATCAGACTTATGTCCAAATTCAAAAACCTCTTATATTTCAACTGTCGATGGCACGCCTTACAAATCAAAAGTTTTGGAACTTTAAGTTTTTCCAAAAAATTCTTTGTGCCAAATGTGAGGGTGATACCTCAACTAAATTTAAACCTTTTTTCTGTTTCTCAAATATGTGATCATGGATGTGAAATCTCCTTCTCAACTAAGAGTTGCTTTATACAGGATCTCCGGTCCGGGAAGCAGATGTTCAAGAATTCAAGGTATACTCCCAATGTAACAACGAGAAACACTCATGTGCACTTGATAAGTTCATGCAAAACCAACCCATAGATGAGACCAATATTAAGAGATCGGATCATATATCTAAGGCCCCTAGTAGATTTGTGTCATATGAGTCTTTTTCACCAAAATATAGAGTTTGTCTATTAGCTATTCACGTCTTTCATGAACCTTCCACATACAAAGAAGTCAAAGACTATCACCATCGGGTAGATGCAATAAAGGTTGAGTTAGATGCCCTACATAGAGCTAAAACCTGGAAAATTATGAATCTTCTTTTAGGAAAAAAACTATAATATGTCGATGGGTATCCAAAGTTAAAACCAAGAGTGATGGAACTTTAGAAAGAAATAAGACCAGGTTAGTGGTCAAATGTCATGCTCAGGAATATGGAATTGATTATGAAGAAACCTATGCACCGATAGCTAGAATGACAAGTGTTAGGACTCCCATAGTCGTAGCCTTTGTTAAAAAATAGTTGATTTACCAATTAGATGTCAAGAATGCATTTCTTAATGAGAAAGTGAATAAGTGTATATGGACCTTCCATCTGGGCTTAATGTTAAGGAAGGTATAATTCTTCGACTTAAGAAAGCCTTATATGGTTTTAAACAAGCCAGTCTGGTATTACCGTTTTAGCAAAGTCATGATTGATCTTGGTTTTATATCTTGTTATACTGACACTGCTCTCTTTGTCAAGAATGCAGGAACATTCATCATTATCTTTTATATATAGATGATATGATTATTACTAGTAGTGATAAAAAAGAGCTAAATTTATTTAAAAAAAATGTTAAAGAAATTTTTGATATGTTCAATCTTATTTTCCAAGGTATTTTTTAGGTATTGAGATTGCCACCCTCGAGGGTATGTTTTGTCTCAAATGAAATTGGCATTTGAGATTGTTGTTAGGTTTGGGTTGACAGATAAAAAGGTTTTGAGTACTCTAGAAATCATCAATGCAAAAATGAGGACAAATGATGACTCCCTTAGAGGATCTCACGCTTATAAACAGCTGATTGGATCTCTTACATATTTGTCTCACTCGACCTGACATTGCACATGCATTCCACAGTACGAGCCAATTCCAACATGCCCCTACCTCGATTCATATGGTTGTTGTTATGAGAATCATCAAATATTTGAAGGACACCATAACTAAAGAGATTTTCTTATCTTCGTCATCATCTTTAAATTTAATTGTCTATACCAGTGTTTTAAAACTCACCGAGTAAACTCGTTGACTCGGCTGACTCGACCCTCCAGCGAGTCAACCCGGCAAGGCAAACTCGGTTTGCCAAAACTCGGGCTTGACTCGGCCTGACTCGGCTTGACTCAGCTTGACTCGGCCTGACTCGGGCGAGTTCTGGGATGTTTGAAATTTGTTTTTTGAGTTTCAAATGGTAATGATATATATACATATATGCAGTCTACTGTTTACTGTCTGTACAATCTAGTTGAAAAATCACAGGTGCAAGTTGTATCTAAGCAATCTGACCTCATATATGTGTTCAACATGGTTTATTTGCTAGGAATCACACCTTTATCATATTTTTTTATGTAAAAATATGTTTTTTTGAGTCATGAAATTTTGGCATATTGTAGGCCATTGATTTGTGAAGCCCTTGAGAAACTTGCTTACATGTTGACAAACTATTTGAAAAAAAAAATTGTGTTCTAATAGATTGTATGTACAATTGACTGTGTAAAAACATACATTGAAAAACTTACTCTATTGGCAAAACCAGGAGAGATTTTTGTATGCATTTGCTTTTGTCAAATAAAAAATGGTCTATTTTGCAGTTTCAGACCTTGTTTACCTCAAAATTGGGATTGATATGAAAAATCAGATAAACTGTTGAAATGAAGAACCAGGTCTTGAGTAAGGCTAAAAGAGTCTAGTACTTTCTGCAAGCTGATGAAATGGTTTGGGAGTCTGGACTTAAACTAGCAAAATTAATGAATTTTTGCTTGTCGTGACCAACTGTTCTACATCTAATAAACTTTTAATCTTTAAACTCCCAGATTTCTGTGGCACATGACAAATTGACTGTCAAAGTGCTTGTATAGATATCAAATTCAATTATTCAAGCAAACCTCTATAGCTCTTTGCAGTTGTTTTTATATTCTTACAGACATTTGGAGACTATGTTTACTCAAAAACATGGTTTCAGACAAATTATATATTGTTTTTCTTTTAAAATCAAAAGTTAAGAAAACCCGGTCCGAGTCACCGAGTTGACCCGCCGAGTCACGAGTCAATAAAGAACGAGTCGAGTTCCGAGTCACGGGTTTTAAAACCTTGGTCTATACCGATTCATATTAGGGAGGCAATCCTAATGATCATATTTCTACTAGAGGTTATTATATTTTTTTTTATGATTTTTTTATCTCTTGGAGGTATAAAAGGCAACAAAAGGTATCGCTCACTTCCACAAAAGCATAGTATTGAGATATGGCAACCACTACCACGGTTATTGTTTGGCTAAGAAGTCTATTGAAGGATATGGGTATCAACACTACTCTGTCAAAGATGTGTTGTGACAACAAAATTGTGATTTACATTGTTAGTAATCACACCTTTCACGAGTGCATAAAAAATATAGAGATAGATTGTCATTACTTTTGTGAGAAATTCCTTAAACGAACTAGATCTCCCATATGTGACATCAAAATTCCAACTTGCCAACTTCTTTACTAAAGCATTGCATTTGTCGCGTTTCTCTTTTATCCTTGGCAAACTTTTGGTCATTTCACCAAAAGTTTCAGGGGGGGTTGTTAAATACATGTTATTTATTTACTCTTCCTTTTCATATGTATTTTTATCGTATATATATAGATAGATTTTTTCTTTTTAGAATGTATTTCAGGATTATATATGCATTTTTTTCTTTCTTATTTTTTTATTTTATGTTTTATGTATTTTAGGATAAAAATGCCATCAAGGGCATTTTTGTCCTTCTGTTTCTAGTCGTTAGGCTTGTAATATCGTGTATCTTCACACTTAGAAAAAATCGGTAGATTCACGATTTTAGGTCGATGCTTTTGAGTTTGGGCTTGGCCCAGGTCTCATCGACAAGGCCTAAACGAGCCGCTTAAAACGTGAGAAAAATTTTATTTTCGACCTTTAAATTCAAGCGAAATTCAGGTTATTTTCAGACATAATTCAAAAGCGAAATCTGAGTTACATATCATTGGATGCGTCTCGAAATTCTGAGAGTAACAATATTTTACTTTTCTGAATTTGGGTTACGGTTGGCCCAAAAATCGCATTTTTTCAAAAAATGACTGCCTCTATGGGTCGAGTCCGAATTTGGGTCGGTCCGGATTTGGATCAAACTGGATTCAATGTATTTGATCCAAATTAATATAGATTTGGACTCTATCCAAGACTCATATTAATCTGGAATTGATTCAGCCCAGGACCCAATTGGATTTTGGATGTGGATTTGGATCTTGGATCCGAATCCAGATCAAAAACCCATGCTTAACGAAAATCCAACTTTAAATTCACTTTTATATTTAAATTGAAGTTAATTTAGAGTTAAAAAGACTCCCAGAGAGATAAGGCACCCTATGAAAGTTTTTAGGTATTTAATTATTAATAAATAGTTATTAATTAATTAATTTTATTTAATTTCAAATTTTAATTGTGATGGTTGTTTATAACTCCTTGATAGAGTCCTTATATATGTCCAAGTAGGCTAAAGAAGGTTTGAGAAAGTCTATTTAAAAATAGAAACTTTGAAAAGTGTTAAAGAGATTTAAAAATTTCATAAAACAAGAGAGAGGAAGACTCCCAAATGGGAGTGAACTCTCTCCAGCACTCTCTAGAAGGGCTAGAGAGATAAGGGGGGCATCACCCCCTATCCTCCTATATAATGGTCAAAAATAAAGTAGAGAGAAAGAGGGAAAAAAAGGAAGGAGGAGGAGGAAGAAGGAGGTTATTCTCCAATCCATCCGTCCATCTTTAGTTTCTTTTCGATCTACGGTTAATGTACGAGTTTTTCTCTTGAATCGAATGAGAAAATGAGCATGAATTTGTATTCCTTGCAAGATTTTGGCTGAAAAACATGGAAAAAGAGTAAATCTGAATATTTACTCTAAATTCATGGTTGAGATTAATGTTGTTTCTCCTTTTTTGAAATATATATATATATATATATATATATATATGTATATATATATTTTTAATGTTCTGCAAATCTATGGAGCTGGACCGATCTGCCATGTATTTAACATGCGCAGATGCGCAGATCTGGTCCAGATCTAGTGTCTAAGGTTTGAAAAAGAAAACAAACATGATGCGATCTATATGCAATTAAAAAAAAATTGGTGCATGCTTATTGTTTGATAAAACAGAAATCCTGTACTTGATTTATGCTATGTTTGAACAACATATATTAATGCATGTTCCATGTTAAGTTTGCTCTTTTAGATCTATGTGAACTCTTGAATGTGAAAAGCAACATACATATGTTTATTGACGATAAATCTATTTAGTACATGCAATGCATAATTGAGTTTGACTGTACATGCATATGAGTACCTGAATTTTATTTTTAAAGTTGTTCATGCATGTACATTTGACAAAGATTTAAAAATATATATATATGGGTGTGCTGCAGAGGCTTGGCTCTGCCAGGCCCGGTCTAGCCACTCGGCTGGATTGGTGCAGGCCTGGCAAAACCAGTCTACACAGTTTCAAAATAATAATAATAATAATATTTTGAGAAAAAAAAATATTAAAAGGTTTGGTATGGTTTGGTTAGCATACCTGGCCACCCGCTGACAGGCCTGTTAGGCCCAGCTGAACCGAGTTCAGCTGGCTTGGTCTTCCAGGCCTGTCGAGCCTGCTAGGCTCAGCCGAGTGGGCTCGGCTGGGTAGGTTTTGAACAAAAAAAACAGATTTATAAAAGTTTTTTTTATGGTTGTTGGGCTGAGGCCCTGGCAGCGTACACAGGTCCGATTTGGGCATGTGTAGGGGCTGCCAGACCAGCCGAAAGCCGAGCCCCAGCCGACCGAGTCGGCTGGGTGCAGGCTAAATGCAAAAAGTTTGTATGTGGCAAATCAGACTGTACTTGGACAAAGGCCAAAACAGTACATTAAGAATTTCAATTTTTGCACATTCTTGTGTTTGATTTAATCTGGAACAAAAGAGTAATTTGGCATGTTAATTTCCAGAATTTTTTTATTCGTGTTAGACTTGGCTTTTCGCATGCAAAAGAATAAAATGTTCACATGATTAAACTTGTTATACTATGTTGAATCAAAATATTAATGCAAGGTTGCCTTCTTGTGCATGTGTATACGTGAAATAGGTATCTCTTTGCCTACACATAACTGCATGAGTGTTCACATGTTTTAATTGAAATGATTCATTAATGAAAGCATATATTTGGCATGATTATGTGAACACATGCATATGAATATTGTTGTTTCATGCACATCTCTAAATTAGCATACATGATTGTGTATTGAAAAGCATGGGAAATAAATGCATAGTGGCATGTTATTTATAATTTTTGCATATGAATGCATCGATAATCAAAATAGATCATTGTGGGCCGTAAGAGCCTTGAGCATGTGTTGTTCCTTGTTTAATTGTTTATGCACGGCAAAAATCATACTTGATATTATTATTCTAATTGCATTGTTCTATGTTGCCATGAGCTGTGGTTCCGTGATAAGCTTCGCATGTTGATTTGCGAACCTGTGTTATTAATTTTGTATATTGAATTGCAAATTTAAGAAGTTGAATTAATAACAAGATAAAAGCAAAGAAAAGAAAAGAACAGTGTAAACTACGATTCATCGATGTCCCTTCTATAGTATGGGAATCCTGAACATTGCGGTTTTGAGGAACCGTGAGGATACTAAGACTCTGTGTTCGTTGTTATGCTCCTGAACCCGATATGGAGGTTCTTCTCCCGACCACGATTTTAGAGAGATTCAACCACTTTGGTTGGGGGTCGTGTATAGACACAGATGTTGTTTTGATATACCAAGAAAAGTGGCATTAGTGAATGTTGATTTTCATAATGTCCCGACATTAGATGTTGATTTCTAATGTTCGAATGGATGTTGATTTCTGATATCAGTCGAGAGCTGAGTGTGGAACCCAGTAATAAAATACAAATTTTGTGTTAAGCTACAACTAGGGACCTAACTTGACCTCGAAAATTGTTTACCTATTTTGAGTATCCGTGGGCAACAGCAATAAAAAGAGGAACTAAAGTTTGTGTGCATTTAATAGAGACATGCATATAAAAGAAAACTCTGATAAAATATAATAATTTATTCATGCATGTGCATTGAAAGCATGCATATTCCTGTTATGCATTAGATCATGCATATTTACTTGTGATGTATTGGTGATTGCATGATATTTGCTCTTTATTGCATGATAAATGTCTTTATTGCTTAATTGATGTTCCCTATTGATAATAATTGTTCCCTCTTTCTTAAGCAAATGTTCATTATTGCTTGAATGGTTATTTGAATTATAAATTTGTCATAATTGTATCCCTCTAAAATATTGCATGATTCTTATTTATGTTCTTTTTGCTTATTTGAGTCATTAGAGTACGCAGGATCTTTGATTCTGACACCCTTACTTTTGTGTTTTTACAGTCTTTGAGGCCCATTAAAGGGATTTGCTTTTGCGAGGACCTACAAAAACTACGCGACTACTTGACAGACTTTTGCTTTATTGACATTCTTTTGCACATGTCTTCAGACTATATGATTCAATTAATAAAGTTGGTTTGGTTTGGATGATGGGTATAAGATCACTTATGGTTGTGAATGTGTTATAACTGTAAAGGCCCCGGTCTCTCGGAATGTTTCCGTAATTGTTTAAAAAAAAAATTTATCACTTTTTAACGGGTATGAGTTGGGGTCGTTACATAGCTCGTCCAACCGCTAGCTCAACTAACTGTTGGGCTAGCCCAATAGCTAGTTGAGCTCCCTCATTCCCTCTTTTTGTGTATATATAGGGGATCTTCCCCTTCACGTAAGATATGTTTTTCTTAAGCATTTTGTGTGTTAATAAAATTATATTTTTTTATATTGTGTTCAGCCCTTAGTGACTTGTGCTTGTGAACTCTATTGAGCTCTTGTGTTTGCCCGTAGTGGAAGTTGTGCTCAGCCCATTAGTGGCCTTGTAAGTGTGCTCTCTCTCTCTCTCTCTCTCTCTCTCTCTCTCTCTCTCTCTTTTGATTTAATTACAATGCAGCCATACTTTTCGCTTACCAAAATTCGAAAGGGATGTTGTACTCTCCACCTTTTGAAATATTTTGGCCAATTTGATTTTTTTTTAACCAAATTAAATGATGCATCAAGCTATAGTTTCTTTTTGTCTTTGACTCAACCGAGTCATAAATATTATAATTATTTATTTATGTATGTGTATGAGTATATAATGCACATATTTTACATAACATATGTGTATGTACACATACAATCGTATATCATGTGTATATATAATTTTCTATATAACTACAGATTTTATACATATCGTAACCGAGTTGAGTGAGTGAGTTGATCAGGCTGAGTCACAGGTCAAGCACCGCTGGGCCTATTCACAAGTCACTTGGTTTTAAAACACACACACACACACTAGCCTTTCATCTTTTCACTCCTCTTTAAAGGTGCATTTGGTTTCAACTTCTAAATGCTGACCCATGATGCGGATTGTTTACCAGAAATGGCATTGCTGTTAAAACCTGTTGAGTTTCACATACCAGCAGTGTGCAATGAAGATGCTGATATCAACTACAATTGCAAGACAATAATTGTGATCAGCACCTGGATATTACATGTATTAAGATTCAAGAGTTTTTCACAATGCAGTGGCCAACTTGTGATATCAGCAATGACAACAATAAGACAACAATAAAAACAACATAATTGAAGCAGCCTAAAGTAAATATTGCTTAAAGCAAGACAGATCTAAGGAGACTGACCTCAACTAAATTCTCATCCAAGTCATTTCTGGCAGAGACATCCTCAATAGCATCTTGATTATCCTGTAGAGGCTCCCTATTGTTTCCATGACCAGTAGCATCTTCAATATGCATGGAAACAATCTGTGTTTCTGACTGCAGTGAAGCTGGACAAAGTGCACCATTGTGTAGATCCTTATGCTCAGTTGAAATATTGCTATCAAGACCAACCATTTCGGTCATAACTGTATCCTCAGCTGAAACCACTGACTCTCTTCTGATTCCCTCTGATGCATATTCATCAGCAGTTGCTTCTGAATTTAAAGTTTCATTTTCATGGGGCACAGAAGGTCCTAATTGAGAACTAGGAAGCATGGGAGATGATACATCACCATTATCAAACCTTTGTAGTTGAAGATCACTTTGCAGTGGACACTTCAGTACATCAACCATATTGACATCCCTGTCATTAGTTTTCTCACCCAAGATGTCATGCTTCTCAATGACTATAGTTTTGCTACTATCTTCCAGAACATGCTTGTCATCTGTTGATTTCATCATTGAGATATCTCCTTCAATAGGTGCACCCTCGACCAAACTAAATGTATCCAAAGATTCACCATCCACCTCCAATATTTTGTCAACAGGTTGAATAACTAAATCTTGATCATGTACGTGCAAATGAGAATCAGAATGATTTTCCACAGTATTTACCTCGACTCTACCATCAGCAGAATCCTTATCAGAGTGAGAAGGATCAATTCCACCAACTCCATCTAGAGTAGCAGCAGGAGGAAGCTTTCTCAAATCATTGGACACATTATTCTCTATATGCTCTTTACTTACAGGAGGTCCCACCAACATGTCATCTTCCACTGACCCATGAAAAGGTGTCTCAGTCGCTACACAGTCATTCTCTCTACCATCATGCACAGGTGCTACTAATGCACCATTATCTGCCGATATGTTACACATTCCCTGTTCATGTGTTACAGTTTGAGTTGGACCCTGCAGACCTCCTCCATGTGAATGAGATAGACAGTTCTCAGTCTCCACAAGTGTATCTGTAGATTCCTGAACTTGAAGGCAGTTATTTTCAAGGGAATTTCTCAAGAGCTTATCTACATTTTGAACACTAGGTTCCTTGATAAGGTCTGAGCTTCCAATAGGTTCTGTATCTTTTGATATTACACACAAAGCCCCATCCTCAGTCATACTAAGGGTTTTACTATATAGACAAGCAAGCTGTGGGCATATTCCTGAAAGCCAAAAGAAACGCATTCAACACCTCGTGATCAAACATAAATGAACTCATATACAGGTACATCGATCATATCTATTGAGGACTCCAAGCAGATAATGACCTATGCTCCCTAGACGTCTACAATCATGGTGAAATTAGTCCGGAAACATCAAGTACACAAAACACTAGAGTCTTACCCTATATATATACGTAGGAAAGAGTGGGGGTGGACTAGCAATATTTTTTGGGAAAAAAGAGAAACATAAGAAGAATAGTGAAAGTACAAGCAGATCAAAAACACGAAAATGCAATGAAGCAATATACTGCTTAATAATCTTACCAGTTAATAATGACTCGCTAAAAATCTCATCAGCTGATGCAAGCTTCTGGGTTCTCCATATCTCAGGAGTGGTACATGGTGCCTTCCTTCGCACCCGACGTATATCTTCTGTACTTGTCAGATGTTGCCGTATTGTACTGGTAGCATCAAAGTAGCAGATAAGGACTAACAAATTAATAAATGATCAAGTATGTCACTGGAAGACAAAGTGACAAAAGATACTGTAACAAATAAATGCATAACTTCAATAGAGAAATGGACGTACTCGCCATGCAAGACCATTGTGTCATCTAACAGCACCTTCCGCTTCTGAGTACTTGCCTTAACTGTTGCTCGATTACGTCTGGAAGGTACAATTTCAGCTGGAGGTGGAGTAGGCTTAATTTTGAATATAGGAGTTCGCCTTCGAACTAAAGTGAAAAGAATAATTAATGGAGGAATAAGATAAATGAATCCTGGAGAAAAGATGGTAATCAAAAGTCCCTACTAGATAAAACAGCATAGCAAACCAAAAAAGCCATAAGCATTGAAATCAAGAACTTGGTTTCTTACCTAAGATAGAAGCCAATACATCATCATCATCAGGAACAAAATTCACACTTCTTGCAGATTGGGATGGCTTAGATATCTTAGATGGATTCGCATCTTGTAAGACAGGTGTGCTATCCATTAACCTGCGCTTTTTCCCTGAAATAGTCTCTCCAACATCAATAGTAATACTACTTTTACCAGCCACAAGGGAAGAATCATGTGCAGAGGAATCCTTATCAACTAAATCTTCCTGAAGATCTGACACCTCTGGAGGGGCTGAACATAATGTTTCAAGTTGTGGATAATCAGATGTCTCTGCATGTACATCCTCGGGTAGGGCAACGCCTAAGCATCCACTATCTGCATTGTTTAGCACCAGCTCTTCTACAGATCGGGAGGAATCTAATTTCTGCTGTGAAGACATATTTGCCTGAGTGACGTCCGTTGATGGACAGACTTCACCTTAAAAAGTAATGAGAAGATTTGCAGTCAGAAGAGGATTATCAAAGACTTTCACAAGATAACTTGAAAGAGCATACAACTATAAGACAAAAAACTGGAAGCAAAATTACCATCCAATTGCTCCATCTCTGAGGTCTTCTCTGGGTTTTTCTCAATTTCTCGACCTGGAACAAGGCAAACATAGAAGTAACACATGTTCAAATATTTTAGAAAAAATAAACAACCTTTTAAATCAGAAGAGAGGATTTCATCATCACAAAATGATGATACCAAAGCCCCTACACCAACAATTGGGCAGATTCCACCCTCTGCTGCAACCACTTATACATGAAAATCAAAGTCCAATATATGGACATGCAAATACCTTTAAGGCTAGTTTAAACAGTCACCAATATTGGTAAATGTCATGCATAAAAAGAGTTTTTGAAACAAATCGGAAAATAGCATGATATTTCTGACATATTGTTATAACTGAAAATAACACGATACTACACAATAATTTTGTGATATTATTACTTTTCTAAAAAAAACCTTCTTTTTCTTACATATTTTAAATATTATTTTTATTCTTTATTTTATTTAAAAACTTTTTTATTAATTTTAAAAAAATAACAATAAAACTGATCCTTTTGTTATGTTTTGCATTCATTTTACATGCTTTAATGTTTTTTAAAATCCCAAGATTTTTCAAAAGAAAAACCAATTTCTTTAAATCCCATGAGCAAAACCCTCCAGGAAATAGCTGAGACCAATATTGGAGAGTGGAGAGTATGGTTTGAACTTTCCATTAAAAGGGACAACTAGAGAATACTGCAAAAAACAAAACTAAGAGCTACCAAAGAAGTAGGTGTATGAAATACCAACCGTGCAATTCCACAGATGTTGAAGCAAGACAGTCAAACGTCCCATCCTCCACTGGTGTGTTTTCCAATGCAGTCTCTGTAACAAATAATGCATGAAAAATCCAAGAAAACAATAAAGGGGAAGAGGGGGAGAGAGAGATGATGATGATGATGTGTTGTGGAAAAAGGTCTGAAAAATAAAAATCTCAGATTGGAAGCTATGGTACCCGGACACTCCATTTTGCCCTTCGTACCCGTGCTAACACACATATCCCCGTGTTGACTCGCGTCGACACCCGAACATGCCATTTTACCCTCCTTACATACAAGTTCCTCTTCAATTTAAATTTTATAATTATATTTTCAGTTTATAACTTCATAGTTTCAGTATATAATATATATTTTAGATATAGCATATATATTTAGATTATATTCAGTTTATTTTGAATTTATTTTGTATTTATGTGATATTTAATATATATATATATAGTTGTGTCCCTGTACCCACATTTTTTGGAAATACCATGTCGTACCCTCCGTACCCGTACTCGTAACCACACCTGTACCCAGGTGACATAGATTGGAAGTGATGCAGAAAGTTTCAAAAGAAAATAACCATGACAATCAACTGATGTAGAAGCACCACTACCATGCAATGGTTTCTCGTTTCCCGATGCATCATGCTCACCAATTTCCACTTCCACCACTTTGTCTGATGAAGTTGCCCGTTCTTCCGAAGATCGATCTTGCAAATTCTCAGTGTCAGCCATTTGGTGACTTTTGCTGCATGCATGCAGTACATGATTGCAAGCATATGTGCTATCATCAGCTTCAGCAGAAGCTAAGGTGATGATATGCTGAGGGAGAGAACCATCCTTAAACCTAACATGGGCAAGCACTGTTGAATCTGTCGATATTTCTTGGCAGGTAATATCTGATAATTTTGAATCTTTGGAATCACTAGACTCAGCTAAAATTATGGCATTATTCAGACTATTAGGGCTCTGATGTCCGCAGGCGTCATGGTTATTAGTAGGCATGGCTTGCATGACATCTGTGACACGATCCATTTGTATGAAACCTTCATCGTGGTTCACATCATTCAACACAGACGAATGTAATGATTCAGCTGCTGGCAAAGTCCCCATGCTCTTCCCCATAACAGGACTTCCAGTGTTCTCTTCCGATTCTGGAACCACAAGAAAAGTTTAGACAGCAGCACTAACCAAGTTGCCAAAGAAAGTTCCTTCAATCATGCAAAGCAATACCTTCAGAGTAAGGTTTAGAATTGTCGGACCCATCCAAAATAGGGTCCCCAGCATATGAAATGGAGTTCTTTCTCAGGGTGCCCAAGCTAGTGAGTTCCTGAACATTGACAGGAATTGCTTCTTCTGTTAACCCAGGTGTGGAAGGTCCCTGTGCAGTAGCAGAAGGATAATCTGCTTCACTATGAAAAGCAGATGCACTTTGAATAGTAGGATAAGCAACCTCCTTTTCCTCGGTATCTGGAAGTTGTTCTTGAACAAGTGCAGATGGGAAGTTCTTTTTTATCAGCTCTGGAGTTCGAATTTCAATGCCTACTATATCAGCAGAACGATTTCCTCCATCAGGATCTAAAGAATTCAAGTCAGCCTGCTGATCACAACTAACAGAAGGAAATTGATGTGCATCTTCTGAAATTCCAGAGCTTCTTCCAACAGTAAGATGTTCATCCAACTCCATAGGGCTAATGGATGCGTTCATTTGATCATGTACCTGCTCAACCACACTGAAGACAGGGAATCATAAAGAGAAGAATAGCATAATTCTCTGATTCGCTAAAGCAAAAGAAAGATTAACAAAGAACAAGACTATCTGAGTTCAGTCCAACATCACAAACCAGCCTACAAATATACAAAAATTAAACAAGAAACATCAAGAGTTGACATAGGCAAAGAAAGCTTACTCATTTGGCGAGCCCAATAAAACAGAAGTATGAACAGGTGAATGAACTCTATCAAAAAAAAAGTCCTACAAGAGACAGATCAATCATTAATACATTAGCTATGGTTCATAAGACAAAGATCCTTTTAACAAATTTAGTCATGCAAAAGGCAAACAAGCAGAATATGTAGAATGGCTAACTGATGAGAAAACCATGTAAGGAAAACAATATTGTCTTTAGTAAACTATGCTATCATTCCTTTTAAGAAAAAGAATAGACTACAAAGAAAGTGAGCGCTGAAACTTATATATGATTAATAAACAGAAAGGCACCAACTAGTTACTGATTCATCACCAAATTTCCTTCAAACTAGTCAACCAATCAAAAGGGTAATTCTTAGTCATATAACACCCCATGTTTTGAAAATGTTGTAATTATTTCCATGCAAACTTGCACCATTTTCATTCTTGAGTTCCATAAATGACAGTTCATTTTATAAAAATGTTTAGACTTAAGACCAACTTGATGAAGCAAGGCTCCATAATAAAGCAGTATGTTAAACAATGAACTCAAAGTAGTTACACTATCCCTCATTTGCATCAAAATTTACAGGTTCAAATAAGTAGCTAAAAATATCCAACTAAGGTAAATACAGATTCTCTTTCTGTACATGTCGCAATTCTGTACTATAAACTGAACATCCAGAGATACAAGACATATAGATAGAATCACAAGCAGTACAATTTTTGTTGAGTCCACCAAATGTTGGTTAACCTTGACCTGAAAGCTAATAATGAGAAGCTATAGCTACTTCAATTTTTGTATGCTCTATCCAACATGTATAAAACTTATTGCCAGATTGTTTGATTGATTGAGAGAGAAAGAGAGAGTGAACCACTGTAAGCAGGAAGAAGTAACAGATGGCAACGGCACAAAAATACAACTCTTAAACACATGAGTGGTCAAAAGATGCCCAATAAAACTTTAAACATGTTTATACAGGTGCCAGATATTATGTTTAATTCAACTTATAGTGGAATGACAATAAAGGTTACCTCATCAAAGTCAAGAGCAAGCTGAGAAGCATCTCCATCACCAAACCTCTCTGAACAAAAAGGATATAATGAACACATAAGTTGCAGCCATAACAGATGCGACAATTTGCAAAATCATTAGTGGCATAGAAAGCAAAAGACCATAACTAACCATCTAATCCAAACTGTGATGTTGAGTACACAATGTCATCCATGGTATCCTGAAGGGTAATCTGTTCTCTTGTACTAATATGGTGATCAACATAGCTACTGCATGCACGAAGAACATAAGAACAGATGATAACTGTAAATTTTATATCCTCCAATCAAAAGCAATACAAGAGATTAGAGAAGCAGCCAAGTTATCAGGGAACAAAAAGAAGCCAGGAAGGTTAGCAAAACCAACCCAAGTGAGAACCCAAAATCCGGCAGCTCAAAATCATCCAGATCAAATGTCTCCGGAAGAGTAATGGAATGATATGGTGCAGTGGATTCTTCAGGAGGAAGATCAACTGCAGTGGAGCGGAAAGCTTGCTTTATCTTAAGCAAAGCCTCACTGCAATCATGGAATAGATAATTTACTTTTCGAGAGTATATTCTTACTACCCCAAGCAGCAGATGGCTGGACAATCGCAATGCAATAGGCACTTCAGGAAAAAGGATTGAATCTGCAAAAATAAGAAATTAAGTAAAATTTGCTGATACAAGCAGCTTTTGGAGGATAAAGATGAATAATAGCACAAAAGTTCAATATCAAACGAACTCCAGGTTATATGGCATGAACAACCATTCAACCAACTAAATAAGTTATATTTCTTAAATGTGTGAAGTGAATGATCAATGGTTGGTAGTTCAACTGTTTATTGCAAAGTCTAGCATTATTTTTCTGCCAATCATCTACTGATTCTCTTACCATGTATAATATGGATTAGTAGCAACCTGCCTGTTTTCAGAACAGAATCCTCGTTGTCAAAGGCGGTAGGTGGTGCCTAGGCAGTGAGCCCTTAAAAAGACTAGTCGGGGACCTATGTCAGATAGGTGCGGGTGCTGCACTTTAAAAAAACATGGGTGCGGAGAGGGTATATATATATATTAACAGTTTTAAGTTAACACTACATGTATGTGTGTGCATTTATGTATTTATATATATATATAGTATAAAAAAACTGGACTTGGTTAGGGTTAACTAAATCTACTGTTAGACAGAAATGGTCCTCAGTGTGGTTGACTTCACCTTACACAAAGGAAGTCGTGTCCAAGTGTCACACCCGCATGGGTAAGGGTGCGACACGGGTGCGATGCCTGTTAGAAAAGTTCGTGTTACATAGTCGGGTAATAGGCAGGACTAGGCGGGGTACTCCGTACCCCAATCAAAAAATTTTAAAAAATGCACAAAAATATATAAACAAACTGCTAAAATTAATAACAAACATGTATACATGATAAAATTAATTAACAATAAGCAATAGACAAAACACATGTCATCGAACACTATAAAGCAATTATATTAAATAACTTGCTCAAAAAAATTAAGAATAAATGAACAACTAAATAAACAAACCATACAACTAACAATGTGAATAAACAATATACAAAAAATAAAAACATATATATAAAAAATTAACAACATCAGACATATAATAAGCAATGGACAAATAAAAAGAATAAATAAATAACTGAATAAACCAACCACGCAACTCACAATGTAAATAAAAGACAACTAAATAATTAAAACACAATTAAAGTCTTAACAATATTAAATTCACATCCAAGTCATACTAAAATGTGAAAAGTCATAATTGAACTATTGATAGTTCATGATAACTAAAAACATCACATTTAACTAATATCCCATATGTTAATCTTCATCTCTTAACTATAAAGATCCTAAAACTAAACTATATAGGCCAAGGATTAGGACCGAAAATCCTCATTGTTGCAACATGTTAATATATATATATATATATATATATTTACATACAAAAAACAGATATATATATATATATGTGTGTGTGTGTGTGAAGTAGGGTTATCGGAAACGCTATAAGACTCAGGGAAACATGATTCTCCGAAACATATTTCGAAAGCGCAAAACGTGATACTTTCGATATGAGGGGGGAAGCGACCCTTTTAAATAAGAAGTGTGCTTCACACTTCGCTTACCCCTCACTTCCCGCTTGTAATGCCCCAAAATTTTAACTCTAAAATTTCAGAAAATACTTTTTTTCTTTTTAAAACACCGGAAACAACTTTTTCCTTTACGTTAAACATTCAGGGTGGGTTACAGTACAATCAATCATCATAGCTGAATTAAAATGTGAACATTAAGATTTAATTAAGTTTCAATAATTTAAAATACATATCAGAGTATTTTGATAATAATTATTATTTTTTCAAAACTATCTCCGAGAATGAAAAATAGTAGCTCTCGACGTCGTCCAAGCATTCTGCATCCGCTTTGCAGTTGCACATCATAATTTACCAGAAACCCCATAAAACGGGTCAAATTCGTGAAAGCTTTGTAAGAAATAACATACTTGCAAGAAATGCACGATATCAAAATGCATTCAAACACAGCCTCATACATCAATCATGTAACATGTATCTTAGCAAACAATAAACATAAAATCATGCTAACAACAAAATAGCAAGTCACTTTAATGCACATTCATTCATGTTAAGATTTGCAACAATACAATAAATTATGCACATACATGAACATTTACAAAATGCATGAACATATACCAGATGCATGAACTTACTATTTCCTAATGTGAGTCCTTCATGTATGAATAAGTTCTTATCTTCAATTATTGTTTTCTTGATTAAATGATGTATGTCATATTCTATCTATATGCATTTCACATTCTTTTTTCACTTGTCAATATCTGTCGGTGGATACAACACGGACTCTCCCAATACAGAGGTAGAGTCAGGTTTGTAATTTCAAGCAATTGTGTCTTATTAACCTGCGTGACGCTCCAACTGTGACTACTCTGAAGAGGAAATATAATTTTATAAAGAGAGTTTCAAACTCCTGCAACCCGATATATCATATTTTTCTCATGAGTCTTACCTACCACATCGCAGACAAATCATGCTAGTTCTCCCGATTACGGGTCCTGCGGATAGGGGACAAAAGCAACCTTCCATGCTAAAACAATATCCCACAGAACCGTCAGTACCAAGCTTATTTTCTCAATAAACTACAAGAGAATTAATTTTATTTTAATTTTTAATTAACTCTCTTGTTAATCGTGTCAATGCAAACATGCAACCACATTCAGGGTTCATATCCAATAATATTCATGGCACTCAATGCATGCTTTTGACTAATCTCTATAATAAAATCAATACAATAATGCAATCATTATAAATTTACACAGTCAAGGTAGGCTAATCATTCATATTTATGTATGCTAAATTCAATCATTAATGAAATGTATCCAGTTAACATACATATCAATCCATTACCTTATTTAAGCATCAATAAACATGTTACACAAGATAAAATACAACCAGGCATCAACACATGTCATACTATGCATTTTAGATCCTTGTTAACCCGGTTTTGAAAAACTCACCAAAAATTACAAGAACTGAATTTCACTCTCAATATTTTACTAAGATTGCCTCAATATCTTAGGACCAGAGTCCGAGAAACAAAACTGTAAAATTCATTGTAATAAAATCAAGAAAATTCCGAGGCTGAACTCTGTTTAGGAAAATATCAGACAGATCTTGTCCACTGCAGAAATTTATTCCGGTTTGAGGAATTTCTCAAGACTTACAAAAATTCTTTTGACAAAATCCTTTTTACAGAATCTTATTATACATGTTACCTTTCACCCAGATTTTTCACAATTTATTTTGATCAGTTTTGATTAAAATTTTAGAGCTTTCAAAATCTTTGGTCAGAACAGTCCGACTGACAGGACAGAAAACTTGTGTTTTATTGCAATGGACGCTTCAGCCTCAAAACTAAACCAAACAGAACGAAACAAGATTCTAAATTCAAGCCCTAGATGTGTAGAACACTCCAATATTTTTCTTTTAATTTATTGACTTTGTTTTCATAGAGATATTGATTTTTTTTTAAACTGGTTGGAATAAAAAATGAGGACAGAATAACCAAGATTCAAACTCATGCAAAATCCATTAAACAAAAATAAGAATCATGGTATAATCCATACAATCATTATTTTTTATGCTCTAAACACATTTGCAACATCGTACAATACATATTTGATCATATTTATGCTAGTCTTGCTAAAACATTAACATCAATCATTCAAGAATCACAAAGCCTTTATAGAATATCTCAAATACAATCTCATCTATGCAAAAATCACAAAAAACATTAAACAACATGGAATTAAGCTTTATTTATGCAATAACATGTTTTAATCATGCTACACATGTACTAATCTACCATATATGCTCAGATTAACTTTTTTTGACATAAAACATCAAAACCCTAAAACGTTTTTGCCAAAACCATTTTTAAAAATAATTTTTGTATATCTTTAACCAAGATCTACGCAAGATACAAATTTACAGCATCAATATCTATGGAGAAACACTCAAAAACATCCTTCTATATTTATTATACATGTATATTTATTATACATGTTAAACAATCCAATAAAATATAGATCTAACTATTCCCATGATTTTTGTTTTTTAAGGTTTCAAAACTAGTCTTTTCCAAATTTTTTTCTCAAAACCGATCTTCCAAAACGTCGTTTTGGGTTTTCGAAAATCTTTTTCATGTAAATCTAATGCTAGGCATAGATTACATGTATATCTAAGCCTTGGATAAAAAAGAAGGAATAATAATGCATCCCGAAATCGAACACCATGAAAGTATAGATTCCCTACCGAAAATGCGCTTTCTGCAACGATACAGTCGCTTTTTCCTCTACACGCACCTCATTTCAGGCTGGTTTTGACTTTCACCAAGGTAGTTGCAAGTCTCTCATGGAGATCTAGACCAGAGTTACCGAAAGCGCCATACAATATGGGAAAGTGTGCTTTCCCGAAGCGCGTTTCATAAGTGCAAAGCGTAAAAAAAATTAAGAAGTGAGCTTCCCAATTTAGGGGAAGCAAGAAAAAAAAATTCTTACGTTTTCTCTTTTTTTGCTTCTCCCTCGCTTCGTATGTCGCTTCCTGTTCGCTTCTTAGGTCGCTTCTGGTTTGCTTCCTAGGTTGCTTCTGAGACGATTCCTGGTTCGTTTCTAAGTCTTTCTGCGCTTTCCGTTTCATAAAATTTTGAAAGTGTCTCGCTTCCCTGATTAGCAACTCTAGTTTGGACCACCTCTAAGGTTGGGAGGAAGAAGGAGATGTGAAGAAGAAGAGAGAAAGAGATACACTTCAATTAGGATAGAGAACTAACCATGTTATCCCTTCTCAGTAGGACCTCTATTTATAGATGGGCTTAGGCAAGAGTCTTATCCCTATTATAAGATGTTAATATATATTAATTTCTTTTATTAATAAAACAAGTAAATAAATTATAGGTCCTAACTTATTAAATTTTGAAATTAACTAAGCTAGAGAAAAAAGGTGGGGGGGTTTTACCCTGGCTTGAGCTCCAGTGACATGGTAACCTTCCCGAAGACCTACAGACCCAAAGACTCAGCAGAATTCGATGTTTAAATAGTCGATTTGATAGCCCTCAAAATGTAGATCATCGTAGTAGTCTTAGGTTTAATCGTACGCACACGTATCGGCAAAAAAATAGTCGATGTCGAAAAACATTAATTTTCGACCTACAATTAGGCATGGACTTCGATCGATGATAAAATGCTCAAATCAACACCAATTTGGGCGTGTAGATAGTCAATTTTAATGCCCTCGAAATGAGGAACGGCGAGGTCGACTCTGATTTAATAGGTGAGTCACAGATCAACCAAATTTTTTGTCGAAACAATAATGATGTTGTTCGGAGCAGCCAACCCTATAGGTCCAATCCAATGAGATTGGATTCAAATATCCTGAGTTATATCTAACCCAGTTCATCCTTAATTAGATTCAGATGTCATGGATTATATGCAACCTAATTGGGTTGAATCCAAAATACAGTCCGATCAATTTTAAACAACCAAATTCTAAACCTTATCCAAGTTTAGAAACCCAAAATAGAGGACCGTCAATTTTAAATTTTATATTTTTTTAACCAATTTATAACCAAAATCACCAAATCTGATCTAATACGAGATCTACGGCTGGTAACGGACCTAACTAGAGTCCTAGTTCAATTTAGACTCTTGAATTTCGTCTGAATTTAACCAAATTTTAACTTGAATTTCACTTTAATTTTGCTCGAATTTAAAAGTTAAAATAAACAAAATTCGCAGGTGCTACACCCCCTCGCTTCTTTTTTGGGGAGACTTTGAGCCTTTAACAACTTTTTTTTTGCCCAATATCGAGAAAACTCAATTACTATTCGCTTCTCACTCAAATCCTAGGTCGCTTCCCTCTTTGTTTCCTCTTCGCTTCCAGTTTGCTTCCCTTCTCGCTTCCGAGACGATTCCTGGTCTGCTTTTAAGTCATCTCGAGCTTCCCGCTTCCTAAAATTTTAGAAGTGCCTCGCTTCCAGCTCTCAATTCCTCAATTGGAAACTCTGATATGAAGTGCGAAAAAGATAAGAAAACAAATAATAATTGAGACAACCAAAAATATAAAGTAGAAACAATACACACACAAAAATTATACAATATATACATATACATAATTACATATAGTCATATATAATATATGATTATAGTATGTCAATAACTTAATATATATAATTATATATAAATATATATAATTACATAGAAAACCGATATATATGTGTGCATCCACATATGTGTGTGAGTGTGTGCATGTGTGAGAAAAGATACAAAGAACAAATAGTCAAATATACATACATGATATATATATAACTCAAAACAGTCAAACAGATTATATATAAACTACACACACACATATATATATATATAACACAAACATGGAATATATAATATACATATTATAATAACTGAAATACATGATATATAATATAACTGAAACACAAGATTATCAGTTATATATATATATATAACTAAAAAACATAAACTATAGAAAAAAGGAAAAACAGGAAGAAGAAAAAAAAGGAAAAATGAAAAGGGAAGAAGAAAAAAAAAAGGAGGGGGAAGAGAAGATGAAGAAAAAAAAATGAGGGATAGAGAGAGTGAACCGAGAGAGTCTTCTTCTTCTTCTTCCTCTTTCTTCTTCTCCTCGCTGCAACCAATGTAGTCAAAAGCCCTGACTAGTCGGTCTAGGCATTAGTAAAATGCCTAGGCATTGCAATTCCTAGGTGGGTACCTTAAAAGGTACCAATTTTGCCAACTAGGCACCGACTAAGGTGCCTAGTCAGCGACTAAAGATGGCTCCACCTAGGTATGAGTACAGTTTAGTCATTTATTATTCTTATATATATAATTATATATGTGTGTGTTTATGTGATTTGTTCTATGAAATCATGAAAACATGAATAGTTATTATATATATATATATATGTGTGTGTGTGTGTGTGCGCGCGCGCGCGCGTGCGTGTGGTGGTGGTGGTGGGGGGGGGCGGTTTACTTTGCTTTTAGGATCTTTTATGTGAAACATTGAAAGCATGCTCACTAAATTTTAATTGATTGTTTGATGAATTTTGCTATAAAAGCTTGAAAGCACGTTTAGTATTATGAATTATGTAATATGTTATTTATATATGTATTTGTTATTGTGGTTATGTGAAATGTTGAAAGCATATTTTGTTGATTATACTGAATATGTTATGAAAAAATGAATATATATACATATATTTGTGTGCACAATTATATATAAGTATATTCTAGCTGTATATTTATATATATTCTGTGAAAGCATGTGTAATTTTGTACTTGTGTAATGAAAACATCTTATTAGTAAAAGAATTAAACATATTTGTATGCATATTTTGTGTACTTTTTTATATTTTAATTGGAGTACCGACTAACTAGTCTTGCCTAGTCCTCGACTAGTCTTTTTAGGGGTCTACCGACTAGGCACCGCCTAGCGCTTTTGACTACATAGGCTGCAACAAGCCGAGAGAGAGAGAGAGAGAGAGAGAGAAGGGGGGAAGACTACGTCCTTCACTTTTTATACTTTTCCTTGGTAAAGTAAAAATAAAATAAAATAAAATTGTCCTTAAGCCTAGTCGGTAACAGCCTAGGTGGTGCTTATGCGAGCTAGGCGGAGCCTAGCCGGTAAAAAAGTGCACCACTGCCTGAACCCAAAAGCCCAGAGCGCGAGCGAGAGTGAGAGAGAGAGAGAAGGGGGAAAGACTACGCCCTTCACCCTTTATAGTTTTCCTTGGTCAAGTAAAAAAAAAAAGACAAAATTGTCCTTAAGCCTAGACGCCAGCGCCTATGCAAGCTAGGCGAAGCCTAGCCGGTAAAAAAGAGCCCCAACCGCCCAAACCCAAAAGCCCAGGCGATGGGGCTGTGCCTAGGCACCGCCTTTGACAACTAAGAACAGAATTAATGTTCTTCGAAAATAATCCCTAGAATGGTACTTTAATGTTGCATACCCTCTACTTCCATATTTTTCTCTTAAGGTTTCACATGAACGCACTTGACCAAAATAGAAAACTAAGTATCAAGCCTTCAAAGAGTTTCATGGGTGGCATTGCTGCAACAGCTAGTAGTGTGTTTTGATGTTTAATGGTCTTCCACACTTATCAAGCAAGAAATGAATTTACCAAAATTAAATGATCAAAAGCATATGAAAGTCAACTATATCCACTCATATGCTTAGCTGTTTACTGATGCATCAATTTTTGAGTTGAGGTGAAGTATTTCACTAATTGTGTACTGAAGGCAATAACTTTCTTCCCGCACCCATATTCTACAAGATGATTTTTAAGTTGTATGGTAGCTAGAAATATTTCAATATAGTACCAGTCTAGTTTACCATATACCCTGCATACAAGGACAACTTACCTTGACACCAGTTCAAAAGAAAACCACTCCCATTCCTGTGATAGGAATAGACCTTTAAGGATTAAAAAAATATGTGAACATTAATCATTAAGTATTTCCTCAAGCTCAAAGGAGAAAATGATCATGCTTATCATGAACCAACCAAAGTAATAAAAAAATCATGAAGCAACCAAAAAAACATAAGAAGAATGCATTCATTTGCAAATTATCAAATCAGTAGTCCCAACAAAGCCACTCTGAAAATTTAAAAAAAAAACTGTCACCCTGGTTTAGCAATGTATATGTAACTTTCATTTCAGAAGACTTAAAATAGTACAGGAAGCACTTGATGTTTGCACCTCATATTGTTAAAAATACCCTACGCCACATGGATACTGCTGCAGATACAGGAATACAGCCACTTTTATAAAACTTTGAATATAACTAGCACATAAGGGGACACGATAGGTGGGGCAAAATGGGGCAGCCATGTGACGTAGAATACAAGCACCAATCGTCTAAAAAATACCATTTTCTACTTGGGATCAAAAAATGAAATTCCAACATATTGTACAGAGCAATTAAGAACTTACTGCACCATCTATGTTAAAGATTATCCAGAAAGTATGCAGTCTAAGATATACTATTTTTCATTGTAAAGTGGACAAATAACACTTCATAAGTTTGAACAATTGACTTTTGAGATACCTTCCCTTCAACTTTGGTATGAACAAAAGAAACCAGGAGAACTTCATCTGCATGTCATGACGAACTAAGTAGCCAGTATCATTGAAATTTGTCATCATTTATGTGCCAGCTAATATAGTTATAGGTGTAACAATGTAAGAAAGATGCAGGCATAACCACAATGGGAAAGCCATATAAGTCAGAGTAACGGATGAGTTCCATTATTATAATTTCAATCTTTTATTTGAACAACTTCTTCACCAGACCCATATAATGCATGGCCTTAAAAATAGTCCACTGGCACTGAAAGGGCTCCCAACATAACTACAATATGAAGCACCTAAGTCCTTACCGCCTGAATCAGATCCCAGGCAAAGGTAGCATAACACTGGAATAAGCACATTTGGCTTTGATTTTATTTTCTGAGAACAGGATAGAAGTTTATACAACTTGAAAATGCATTCATGATATGGAATGAAAGATTGAGAGAGCAAAGTAGGGTCTATAAATACAGGTTGTTATCTCAGCAAATAGGTCACTTAACCATAGACTTAGGTACTTTGGATGGATGCAATGTTCCAAGGTATAAATTCTATGTGAAATAAGTCCCACAATATTTTGACAATTTTATTTATCCCCACAAAGAGAGTTTTTGAAGTCCATAAATAGATGAAATGTTCCTACCTATAAATTCTAAGACTCTCAAAAAATAGTCTCAAACTACCAGTAATGGAGATTCCACGAATTTCCAAAACAGTTACAACAATCATCAACGGAAAAGAAGAAAAAGAAGAAAGAAACCAACACAATATCATAGGTAATCGTATAAAATAACCGAACTGTATTGCACCATCAGCTTCTTAACATTTTAGGGCATCAAAATAACATAATACGTCAACATATGGAAAGGGAGAAAGGAGGAAAGCAAAAGGGGGGGGGGGGGGGGAGAATAATTGCAATGACAGTACCAACATATTTTCTTCTTGAAAAATGCAAAAGGGTGTTATCCTAAATGCATATAATTTCGTTATTTCGATTCCAATGTGACTGGTGGTTATGATGATAGCTCAATTAAGAAATATAACCAACGCAGAAAACAGAAATTTAGCTCCGAAAAGCCAGAAAACAGAAGGGAAGAAAATGACCAACCTACAGAGACGCCGATGTCCGTATCCGCGACCTGATTCTTCCTCAGCTTCCTCTCCAAATGAGCGGCGATCCATATCGTCCCAAGCGGGCCCTTCTTCGCCAAGATGAACTGAGAATAGAACATTTTCCCACAACCCTAAAAACCCAAACCCTCACTCCACCAAAACCGAAGTGACAATTTCCAAACCTCCCCGCCAAAACAACAAAATCCTAGCTCGTCCAGTCCGAAGAAACGACCGCATCTCCATTTCTCCTCCCAAAACCCCCAAACCCTACCAACCCTAGCTTCAAACTCTCAGCAACCACGCGGCAGCTCCCGAAACTAAGCAATTCAGAGCTGAAACAACACTTTCGTCTCCTAACCCACTTCAAAAACCAAGCGAATTGCCCGAAATCCGAAAAGCCCTCAAATAGAGCGAGAAGACGAAATTCCGAAATTTTCCGGGAAATTGGAAACCCTAAGGCAGAAAAGAAGATGACGTCGTCTACCTTCGAAAATTTGGAGCTATGATGATTGCCGAAATTCCCTCGCTCGCCGTGAATGGAGATCTGAAACTCGAAACCCTAGAATTTTCGAAAACCAGAGAGAGAGTTTGAATTACGAAATATTTAATGAGAGTGTTAAGCCCCGCGCCACGGCATCGCTGATTATTTAGACCCTTCCGTCGGAGGGAGAAAACAGTAATTTACTCAAACATCCTTGACCTAATGACCGGCTGCTTCTACTCCCTGTTCATTCGAATTTCGAACTGTTTATTAATTAGTTGACAAAGATACCCTTTCAAACAATCGGTAGGATAACAGCTGAGAACCTAACAGTCAAGCTAACAACTTAAATCCAAACCAAGTGGTGAACTTTTTTGGAATTTTCAAGTCGGTGCAAGTAGGGATGCACATCGAACAGAGCCCGCTCGACTCCATTAAGCTCGCCCCCCGAGCTAGTCCGTGCTTTAAATGAGCCTAGCTTACTCGATAATGCTAGAATACAAGTATATATATAATATGTGACAAAATATTTAGCAAGTTATTCTTATTGTAATGGGTAGTCATGTGGTTTTTTATCAAAGGTGTTGGGTTCTAATTTTTTTGTGAAGTACTTTTATTATGTATATATTATTTTCATTTTTAATAAATACAATATAAGCTTTGGCTTAGTGGTGGGTCGCTTGTGAAACCATGAGAGAGGTTAGGGTTTGAATCCTGCCAAAATGATTTTTTGGGGGGGAATGCTCTAAAGCTCGGGTCGAGCTGGAAACCAAGTAGAGTATGAACAATGCACTCAAGCTCGGTTTGGAGCTCGAGACTAGCTTGAACATAAACATTTTGAACTGAACTGAGTTTGAACAGCCCAAACTCTCATGTGCATCCCTAGGTGCAAGTGCCACTAGATCCCTCAATGCACCGGGTGTCGTGCACTAGAACCTAACCTGAATGACAGGCAGTGAGAGAAACCCGAACCTAACACCCATATGCACCATCGCACCTATGGATATAAACAGTTCTAATTCTGGTCTGATGTAGCCAATACCAAATCCGACTAAGATTTAAAAAAAAAAAAAGAATAAAAAAAAACTAATACTGAATTTGAAACAATACATGTAACTGGATTTGAATTTGTCAAAATCAGATATTTCAAATTCGGTTATAAAATCTTAAGCGGAATCCGAATCCAATTACTAATCAGATTCAGTTTTCTTAACCAAATCCAACTAATGAGATTCACAATTGGGGTATTAGATATATTTGATATCTTGACATGGCTAATCGTACCATATGCCATAACTTAGTGCGGATGGGGCATTTCAGTGAGTTGCAAATCTGACTCGGCACGCTTTATTTGATATGAACTAGAAGTTGGATTGTATCACTTAGTAAAAAAGTACTTTTTCAAGCGTTGAAACATAATAAAAAATTATGAGTGGTTATTATGTCTTAAAAGTACTGCTAACATGTCATAGTTGGTTCGATCCAAGAGTTTGTCCCACAAAAAACCATGTAATTCTTAACCGTGCATGTGATTGGATTCAAGAAAAAAATGCAAACATGAAAATAAAAAGTGTTCAGACGATATGGATATTTGAATTTGTAACACCTTAAAATTTTAACCCAAATTTTTTAGATATTTTTTTTAAATGTGTCATTTAAGGCAAGGTTTTGTCTAAGGCATTGTCTTAATCGAATTAAGTTCAAAGGAATCATCTTGTACAAGCATCGGTATTTAATAGCACCTTTGAATCAAATTCAATATACGAGTATCAAAGACAAATCTGAAAGGCATTGTTCTACGAGACTAAGTTTTAGGGAGTCGGCTTGCGCACAAGTGCTCCTTCTAGACACGAAGAGTCTCATAGAACCTAGTTCAAGTGATAAACTACTGTAGCCAAATAAATTGGCAGAAAACAACGAAAGATTCTTTCTTTCAAAAATGGATTACCAATCTTGGGCAGGTTACAGGTAATATAACCATACATGGGTATGGATTTTCGTCCCTTGAACTTAGATCCACATCACACTTCAGGATCTGGTTTCAACTCGAGAAACCCAAATTCGAAACATAGTAACTACGTTGGAATCTTGCCATATGCTAAACCATTCAACATTTAAGTAAACTAAGTAATTAAATAAAAAGTTTACATCCATTAAATCTTTAGTGTTTTTAAAGTCTTAAATTTAAAACTAACTTTAACATGAGCCTTGCTGAGAGCTATATTCAACAACCTCCCGTCCTCGCACTCAACCACTGCAACTACTCCTCATATGTTGAGTTGTTAAATAGGGGGGGGGGGGAGGGGTCAAATTCATCGAGTATGGTAGGAGTGCAATCACCTCACATGTTTACAAAGGATTAAAACATATAGCAACACATAAGCATATTAAACGAACATGATATATACACTTGCAACGTTAAATCTCCTAAGTCATGCTTTGTATCACATACTTACTAACATCTAAAATCATGCTTTATGTTACAATATAAAGCTCACAAGATGAACATGATATCATATTTCATACATAAGCAATTGCATAATGCTAATCAAAACATTCTCATGCCCATACTGAAGTATTTGAATAATTAGGGCATATATGAATCACAATTATGTCAAATAAGGTCTTTATTTCTCTTGTTACTATGCTCACAAGTATACATGGACATTAGTGACACAGAAGAGAGCACTACAAGTATTTATTATATTATGTATTTAGATTTTTTGTATGTTTAACTGCTCGTGACAACCAAAGCGATCGGTGCTTGACCGAGAAGAAACCTTACAATGGCGTTCATAACTAGGATGCATCTGCTAACTACTGTTGTAGGCATGAAATCTACTACCTAGAATACATTTATAGTCTTGGTCCCCTATCTCGCGAGGACTGATAACCAAGTGAGATCCCTTGATCTTATAAATAATCAACGACAGGTATACAAATAACATCCGTATATATTACGGTCACTCGAGGTTGTATCAACTACCATCTCCAAGGTAGATTAGGTGAATGGATGAGTTCTTAGGTCTCTTTAATTAAAGTACTTAGTATGCTCCATAACTCATTCACTAGTGTTTTGTTGCCTTTAAACCAACTTATTAAGCACCTTGTCTATTAAGACAAATCAATATATCATGTGTGTATGTATATATATCATTATGCATTTTTTGCACCCCATGTGTTCATTAACCTCCAAAACTTATTTTCAAGCTATCACACATACATGCATACCCTGCACGCCTTATAGTACTAACATACATCACAAGTTCGTAAGCATTTAGGCAAAATATGGTTTCATGAATCCCAAGTTCAAATGTGAATACTACCATGTTCATGCATGCCTTACATGTCTTATAGAACAACAACATCTAATATCATAATATTATGTTCATGCATTCTTGTAGACACCCCAATTTTGTCGCATTTGGATCCTAAACAAATTAATCTTGGATTGGATTTCTCATCATTTCGGGTTTAAAACAGGAAAAAAATGTCTTGCAATATAATTTTAACACACAAGAGGACATTTTTAATAAAATAAAAAAATATTCTACAATGATTTACTGTAAAACCCATAATTTTTTTATACTTTACAAAAATAATAGTAAATTAAGGCTAAAATATTATTCAAAATCAAGCTATAAATTTAATTATAATTCAAGTATTAATGGGGATTCAGAATAAATTTCAAATTGAGAATTTATTCTGAATTAGGGTTTTCATTTTAATCGGATTTAATATGGATGCTTTCCTACCAGACCAGCGATGGTTCTCACCCTGTTTAATGAAAAATATAGGTACTAAACCTATGATGCAATATGTGGAGCAAGGCAACATCGAGTTCCAGGATTTCTCCAGACAGTGTTGCACCACTTTCTTTATAAAACCAGTTTCATAGATGTGAACACCCCAAATTTTTCAAAATTTTATAAAAATTCTCTTTTCCCCTGGCCTCCATTTTCTAAGTAATTGAGTCAATTTTTAGCTAAAATTCCAGTTATTTTTTCTGATTCACTGGAATCAGAATCCATTTTCTATATCTGTCTAGATTTTGGATCTGGATCTAGTGTCAAAACTCAAACTTGAGTCTCGTTATCCAATTTTCAAATTAAAATTACAAAAATATCAAAAATAGTTTTTGAATGGCTCAGACAGTCCATCAGGTATTCGTTTGGATCCACTGTTCTATATTCCTTGATTCGAGGTCCAATACTTAAATATTTTCTCAAAATCTGGATCTAAAACCATTTTCTGAAGAAATTTCCAAAAATCAAACCCAATTTCTCAGAAAACCCTTCTTTTGTAATTACTTTTAAATTTCACAAAATTATTTTAAAATCCTTTAGTTTTCAAAGTTTTTATTTCAAAAAACCAAAAAAATAGAAAATACAAAAAGAACAAAAAAATTAAAAAAAAAAAGAAAATTAAAAAAATGGCTTTTAAACACCCCTTTTGAAAAGAAATTATAAAAGAGCCCTCTTTTTGAAAAATTTCAAAAAAAACTAGGGAACTACCTTTTGGAAAATCTCAAAACCAAGAACGACCCAATTGAAAGAAAGCCTAACGGCCTCCTGTTATAAAACAGGAGGCGCAGAGGTCTTCTTCCTTCATCGTGTTTCACCCCTCCACCCAGTTTCTTCCTCCTGATTCGCCATTCACCACTCCACGCTTCTCCCTCTTTCACGATCACATTTCTCCTCCCCTCCTCTTCCTCTGCAGTAGCAGAGGATTTTTCACGATAGCAAAAGGAGAGCTCTTTCCTTTGGAATCCCTGCAACAAAAGGTAAGTGACTCATTCCCTTCCTTTTCCTATTGCTTATCGTATTCATCTTTGATTTTTCATGAGTTTCCTTCCTTTTCTTTTATTTTGATTTTCCATATAGATCTCGTATTATCAAGTTTTTTTGGTTTTAAATTTCATTTTTCCTTCATGGCATTACGGTTGGGATCGACCTGCATATAGCAGGATCAAACCCCCCATTGCTACAACAAATGGAATCCCCGATTTCAACACCTTACCTCTTTTCTTTCATCCTTTATTCATGATTTGTTCTGATTTTCATAGATTCTTTGACAAATGTTTATAATTCAATTTTTTGTGTTTTCACTTTTGTTACTTTCTTATGTTCATTTTGGTCTCAATATTTACATCGGGCCCTCGATTCTACTTTGTACATTTTCTGGCATGATGGGAACCGATGATGCTTCACAATAGCATCACCGATTCATCTGGGTTTAAATCTCAATTTATGTCTGAGCTTAATTTATTTTTCATTCGGGTTTCGATTTCCCCCTTTTATTTCCTTTTGCATTTTTGTATAAGCGGCCATAAGGTCTATTCCCTGTCTTTTAACCTCATCAGTGTTAGCTTAGCTTTCATCCTTCTTTCCTTCTGTGTATTGAGGCATTCAAGGATGGGTTCATGGCCTACACATCGGCCCGGTGTCCTGCAAAGGGATTTGAATCCGACTCAAACAAAAAAAAAAGTCGCTGCATATTTCCATTTCTTGGTTCTTGTTTGATATCCAACTTACGGTTGGTTCTTTATTACCATCTGATTTCCTGTCTTCCCCTTTGTTTTTCTTTTTATTACTGTCTTTTGCATTTGATTTCTCGTTTTAACAATATCGATTTGCAAATTTTGTTAATTCTAATTCACTGTGTTTTGTTCATCTTTGTACTAGATTTCATTATGTTTGATTGCTCATTCCATTTTTGAATGTTCATGCTTATTTCATGGATTGCCTCTTTGTTTCAAATTTTGTTCATTCTAATTCACTGTGTTCTGTTCATCTTTGCACTAGATTTCATTATGTTTGATTGCTCATTCCATTTTTGAATGTTCATGTTTATTTCATGGATTACCTCTTTGTTTCAATATATCATTTCAGTTCATCTATGGTATCATTTTCAAGCTCATTGGAGATATGTTTTCACCGCAATCTCCCATCTACATCATCCCCATGCTTGTATCTCTTGGCAATCCAATTGCTGTATACATTTGGCACCAATGAGTTCTCTGGAACCATCCCAAAGAAATTGAGAGGTCTTCAATACCCGGTAGCATTGAATTTTTGCTAAAACCTCTCTCAAATCTTTTGTTTGGATAACCTGGGATAATCAGGCATGAGCAGAGTTGGACTAAAGAGTAAAAACTCTTCAGACATTCAGAAACCCACAGAAGCTACATATATTGTGAGTCGATTTGAGCTGCTCTAATTTGCCATGGAAACAAATGCGAATAACATATTTAACTTGCTGGGAAAATAAGCTTGAATAGCACATTTGATCTGCTGGTTTTCTAAAAAAAAAAGAAAGGGGGGGGGGAGGTCTCTCTCTCTCTACTCCGTCATCTTCGGAGGCTGTCTCTCAGAATTACCAGAAAGTTTGCTTGTTTGATGATGCTCTGAATTGGTGTTATCGTTGTGAATGATGCCACTTCAATAATGTTTTTTTTTTAATGCTATCCAGAACTTCGACCTTAGTCATGTCAACTCTACCACTGCTTGAGAGTTGGTTCTCAACTTCCTTTATTTATTTTTGATGAGCATTTTTCTTGAGTAGTTGTTGGACTTCTAAGTGCATATATAATAAAGTTATACTTCAAAAGGCATTCTACAGACCGTGAAGCTGCATTAATGATACTCATGACCTACCTGTCATATGTATTGTCTGAAATTTTCAATCTCAGCATCATTCTGATTTTTTTTCTTTCTTTTTACTTTTTTTTTTTTTGAATTGTGATGTCTCACTATACCTGGCATAATGTGACAGACAGTTCACGAGTTACCACCAAGCATGCATTTGCTATAATGTCATTCATCGTTGAGATGTTTATCTTCCTGTATGTTGGTATGGATGCATTGGATATTGAGAAGTGGAGATTTGTAGAGAGCAGCCCAGGAAAATCGATTGGCTTGGGTTCAATGTTGATAGGATTAGTTACGCTGGGAAGGGCAGCTTTTGTGTTTCCACTTTCTCTCATGACCAACTTGAAAAAAAAAAGAAAATAAGAGAATCACCAAATGGGAAGATTGACTTTAAGAGGCAGGTTACCGCTTGGTAGGCTGGTCTGGTGCGTGGAGTAGTCTCAATGGCACTTGCATATGATCAGTTCACTCGATCTGGGTATATTTAGTTGTAAAGCAATGCAATCATGATTACCTATACCATGACAGTCGTTCTCCTCAACACAGTGGTTTTGGCCTATTGACAAAGCCATTGGTTAGGCTTTCATTGCCCCATAGTGAAAAGACAATAAACGATTTGTCTTCGAAGCCATCAAGTCCAAAATCCTTCCTTATGCCTTTCTTTGATGACACGCAGAATTCAGAAGAAGGTCCTCTAAGTATTCAGAAGTCAACCAGTAACACCCTTTGCTACTTGCTCACTTACATTACTCATTTCATCTCCTGTGTGCAGTGTTACACTTATCACCCTCTACACTCTCACTTAATCCCTTCACAGCAACGTCACCCACTCATTTACACCACTTACTGCCCTCATACACTTCACCATCTGCAAAACACATTGTTCATACCACTACACCCCTTGACAACACTCTGCTGCATTCTAACCTCGTAGCCACCTATGGCTCTTACCATCTCCAGCACCCATTCTACCTTTCCCATGCATTTTTCATCCTGCAACAACATTTCAACCATTCTTCTTCATTCACCCATTACACAACCCATCTGTTGTAGCAAATATCACCTCCTCCAGCACCCCCACTGCTATCACTCATATGTCACATAACATTCACTTCCCATCTCACTTCACACAACACACTCCCATAATAGCCAACAACTTCATCCACTTCCACTATACCTTCATCCATCTGCTATAACATTGCCAGTTCCATCTATATTTTTTACAATCACAGCGACCCTCGCCATAGCTCCTGCTATATCATCTTTTGCAGGTATCAAATCCCAGCATTTTCTTGTGTACCATTGTTACATTCCCCCTACGACTATGCACCTATCATTTACACCTTCCCCTACCAATACCTTACCATCATTCACGCCACTACATCTATATTACCTTATATTGTGCATAGTTGCACTGTGCACCTCACCCACACTTTGCCCTTCATTCCAGTCTCAACCATCTCAAGAGGGTCCAACAACAACCATCCTCATACCACCCAACCCATACCACCTGCTGCAAAGACCATGAATCCAGTAATCCCTGGAAATGTTGTTGCTCAGCCGCAGACCTAGACATCAGTTGAGATGGCTGCCCCCATTAATTTCAATTTGCTTGCTTGATCCCTTTGATTTCATCATTGTTTCTTTTTTTTTCTCTTTTTCTTTTAGTCGATTAAGGATTACTGTGGTTGTACTTCCTCTCATAAGAGTTGTTGGATCAACAATATGGAATCTTTCTATTACAGACTAGTCATATCATTCAATATGTTTTTTATCTGACAAGGCATTTTCATTAGTAATTTTATGTATCTAATTCATTTGTCATTCTCTCTCTCTCTCTATATATATATATATCCTATCATTTAGGCATCACATAAGCTTGGTAATAAGTATTTTTCTCATTAATTCGATGCATCTCATATGCATTTTAAGCCCATTTCATCATTTGTGTTTCAAATACAGTCTGATATTTGCCATCTCTCTCAGTATTTATGCTAACCCTTTTTGCAGGAAATATGTAAAGAGTGTTATTTTCCTTTTGAGATTAGAAATTCTGTAATTTTAACTCCATTTAAAGTTGTAATAGCTAGATGTCAATGAGAATATTTACTTTCCAGCTTAGATTAAAATGTATGAGCATGCATATTTTCTAGAATCACTTGTTTTATCTTATTTTATCTTTTATTTCAAAAATCCACCATGATGAAACACAAATGACACATACACCATTCTAATGGGAGATAATTAATCCTAAGCAAATGACCCACATTGATGGCCATAGTCAAAATGTGGACAATGCTTAAGGTTTTTATCTTTTATGGAATAACATTGGATCCACACTGAATCTCTTTCAAAAATCATCATATTTTCTGAAATTTTCTTTCTTTATCAAAGTTTAACTTGAAACTAACTTAAAATATATATCAATGGCCATAGTCACGATATATTGAGAGTTAATTTGATTTCAAACTCTATAAAGGCACAAAAATGTAATTTATTCTTCATCTGAATTTAAATATAATTATTATATAATATATTTTATGACCATAGTCAGAAATGTATTATATTTTCAATCTTATTTCAATTCATTTCAAGAATGAAATATGTTTTTTAAATTCAATTTTCAAATTCTTTAACTCATTTTGTCATGTAGGATAGAATTACATTATATTTTCAAAATTCTTTTCATATTATTTCAAAATCCAAGTGATTTTGAGACAATCCTTCAAATATCTTCTTCATTTCTCAAATCAATCTTCAATTCTTATTTCAAATTCATCTTTTTATCCTCAATTATATATCTTTTCAAAATTCAGACTTCAATTTTGAAGTCCAATTTGACTTTGAAATTTCAAATTCACTTCTATATTCAAAATTCAATTTCCAATTCAAATCCAATTTTAAAGTTCAATTCAACTTTTAAAATTCAAATTTATTTCCATTTTTAGGCTTCAATTTTAAATTCAATTCAATATCCCAAATCATATTTCAAAGTTCAATTTAAAGTTTGAAATTTCTAGATTCATCTCCTGATTTCAAAATTCAAGTTTAAAATCAAGTTTATTCTTTATTTTTCAAAATCTCCAAAGTTCTATCTAAAGATTGAGTCTTGATTCTGAATTCAATTCATTTATCCAAAATCAAGGTTTTGAGATTGATTCTAAATCTCAAAATTTGATTTTCCCTAAATTCAAGTCCATCTTCAAAGTCCCATTTGGATTTTCAAAATCCAATTCCATATTGGATTCTAGATTTAGAACCCCATTCCACATTGGATTCAGATTTTCAAATTCAATCTCATCTTGGATTCTAGATTGCAAGATCCAATTTCATCTTTGGATTCCAGACTTCAAATCCAATTTCATCTAGGATTCCAGATTTCAAATCTCATTTCATCTAGGATTACAAACTTCAAATCCAATTTCATATTGGATTCCAAATTTCAAATCCAACTCCATCTAGGATTCCAGATTTCAAATCCGATTCCATTTGTGATTCATATTTTCGAATCCAATCCCATTTTCCAATTTGATTTTCAATTCCAAACTCAATTCCATTTCCAAATCTCACATTGATTTTTCAAATCCGGATTCCAATTCTATTTTTCAAAATTCACTTTTTTCCAAGTCTAAATTTAACTTCCAAATTTAGTTCTTGTTTCAGCTTCTGAATCTAAACTCAAGATCAAAGATCCCTTCTCAAAATCGATTTTTGAAAATCAAATTCAAATTCAAAGTTTTTTTTTAAACTTTGAAATCTCATTCTTACTTCAAATTTTATCTCAGTTTCAAATCTCATTTTCTCTTCATTTCTTCAAACTCAAGATTTATTTTCAAGATCTTTGATTATTCCAAGACTTAGAACTTCAAAGTTTCTTTCAGATCTATTTCAAAGTTCTAAGTTAGATTCCAAATCTTCAAACTTTCAAAATCATTTCTTCACTATATTCTCAAATTTATTTCAAAATCACTTGGAAAATCCCAAAATTTCTAAATTATTCTTCTCAAAAGCATACATTTCTGCATTTGCATTGCACAAACATGACTCTTTGTGCATTTTAGACTTAAAATAAATTCATAGACAATATTTAGGCAAAGGAAAATGCATAAGTTCGATCCTTGGTTTGATTACCCCTGGTAAAGGTGCCAGAAACGGTCGAACCTCGTACCGACGAGTGAATCCTATCTCTCTATTTTTCTGCAATTTTTCAAAAATGGAGGCGAGTAATTTCAAAATATTCTCAAAATTAAGGTCAAGTGAGACATTTGCAAAAGAGTATCTCTCTCTTTTTTTCTATCTTTTATTCCCCTTAAAAAAGGGAATAGAGGCACAAAGAGTCAGGAAGAGATGGAACACAAGAGGAAAATTTTTGCAATGATCACAATAGAATATTATTTTTTCAAGAAGTGATGTTTGTAATAAACAACTTGTTTTGATAGATCAAATACTTTGGTGGGCAATGAGTGTTTGGCCACATACCTGTGACTTGCCTGGTGTTTTCTAAAATTGACAACTCATTATCGTCAATTTTCACTGCTAAAACCCTTTTCTAAGTTCAGCTGCAAAGAAAAAAAAAGAAATATTTTGGAAGTCTGATGTGTTACAATTTTATTATTTTATGATAAACTATTTAACTTTTATTTAATTCAATTTAATTTATGGCTGAATGTGATGTATTTAAATACCTGTAACCTACCCAAAATGTTTAACTGATTTTAAATTTATAATTTATGTTGTACTTTTTAAGTTATTTAATAAGAAGGTTTTGTCAATTGGTTGTCTTTTCTCAAACTCTATTATAAGGAGCTATTAAACGTCGCTGCTTGCGCAAGTTGACTTCTTAGAGCTTAATTCAGCTAAGGCAATGTCATTGCTGAGACATTGCATTTAATTGCGTATTTAAAAAAAACTCTATTTTGGGTGAAAATTTTGGGGCGTTATAGTGTGCCACTGTCTTGGGATCCTACTTGCTATCTAAATTAATTAACTAATAATTTTAAATCTAATTAAATTATTATTTTGAATTCTAAATCTAATTTAAATACAATTATTTAAATTAAGTCCACATTCTATTATGTTCTGAGTGGGCTCTAGATGAAACTGGGTTTGGGTTAGGTCAGTTAAGTCAAAACATGATCTATGTCAAAAAATTGGTTCTGAAATTTCTTACAGACTTTAGGAAAAATATGATTTCTCTTAATTATCTGAACAAAAATGGATCAAATTTGAAGGGTAGGTAGGGGATACGTGGGAGAAGATACTGCAACATACCGCATGTCAAACTCCACTCGGTTGGTGATTTATGAGTCTGTGATCAGACCATAAAAAATTTGCTCGGGTATGACTTTCTGTTTTGACAGGTTTTGGTAAACATAATGCTTCTCCTAATTGGTTTGGATTTGTGGATGGTAGGTTGGAGACATGTGGATTGAGTTAGGGTTCAAATTTGATAACCAAACTTGTTTTGGTTAGGAAGATATGATCTAAGGAAGTCAGGCTAAATTCTTAAAATCTCAGCATATAGAATGTATTATGTTAACTATATCCGGTTTAGGTCAAGAAGGTTCAGAAGTGGGTTTGAGCCTAGGTGAGGGTATGTTCAACTTACCGGGGCCTAGGGGAGATGACTTAGAATAGTGAGTAAGGTCTGGTCTTTATGGTTGGGGCCGAGGATGACTTAGAACACCAGCATGAGCACAAATCGCTTGTGTGGGCCTTGGTAGCACCTTGGTCCACTAAGTGATCTTGACCACAAGGATCAGACACTCAAAAATTGAGCCAAGAGAGAGCTTGGCTAGAAGAAAAAGATGTGTAGGAGGTCAAGGTTACGAGGACCTAGGGGGCAAGAGAGAGAGAAAATAGACAAAAGCCTAGGGGCTCAACTAGAGAGAAGGGAACACTTTTTTTAGAATAGAATCCTTCTATTTTATTTCATATTCCATATCATTTTCAGCACAAAGGAACCCCTTTTATAGACCAAATGGAGCTCCACAATTGCCAAATACAAATAATAAAAAATATCAAAGCAATATTAAAACTAACTTGAAATTCCTAAGAGCCTTGTGAAACTCAAAGAGGCTTCTTGGAGTCTCAACTGTATTCTAAAATAAAACCTTCTTAGTGTTAGGATAATACCTAGGGTCTTCTTAAATACCTTTGCATGCTCATCTAGGCCACATTCAAAATGGTTGTACACCCTTCAAGGTTGACCTATGAATTTTTATTATTACCAAAATGTCCCTACATGGATTGGGCTTGAGAGAATGCACCTTGGCTTGAAGGATCCGATCCACTTGGTTCACTTCATGAAATGGATATTGTTTTGAATGGATGAATCTTGGTCTAGTGGATGTGATCCGTTGGGGTGTGTTGGTGGATACGGGTCCGTCATTGTTTATATGCTTCTCTCCTTACTTTGCTCCAACCAATGTTGAACTGGATCTGATTCTTCTAGATATATTGCATTCAATGGATCCTCTTCTAACGATTGGGGCATTGAACTTGGATATGAGCTTGCAACACTTAGATCCATATTAAGATCTTGGGACAACGAATACAGATTGGATGCTAAGTTCACAAAATTTAGAACCGTATCATCCTTTCCTTCTTGAGAATTGCCTAGTCCCTTAGAAAATATTTTGAGATTCAACTTTTGGGGGAGGTATTCAAACACAAAGGCGGAAGCATGTCTCTGCCTTATTAGGTAGATTGTCTTCTAGTCTTGAGCACCACGCAACACCTGTACGTCCGTCCATCATGCGAGCCATATGCAATAGTGAGTTCTAAAGGAGGGAGCTCACTTCGACGATGGTGGATCTGATATTGGCTGCTACCCAGATAAAAAACTAGTGATTGGGTCTGATCCAAACACTATGAGTAGCATTTTCTTTTTTAGAGTGCTTTCATTGAGATTCGAGCTTAAGTCATGAGGAACAACACCCACACCAATGTTCTATTTTCTCTGCATCACTCTAATTCTGTAACACTCCAATTTTTAAATCGAAAAAAATTAGTTTTTTTTTTCAAATATCTTACACAGCGGAATACACCTTTAACAAAAAATATTTTGTCTTCCTAAATCTATAAAAACTCTTCATTCTCGACTTGTTCAACAAAATTTTCTTATTCTCAACCTTTTCCTATTTTCGATCACTTTGGATCTTATTTGGCTTGCAAGTTTATGTGTGAGAGGTCACATGATCTTGGGAAGCAGCGACTCTCTTGAAGTCAGCCTAGTTGTATTCTAGGGACTTAGTCATATTAATTCCCAGTTTAAATCTTTGAAAATCCTGAATTGGGGCGATTGGAGGTCTAAAACTAGCAATGTTAAGAATGTCTCTAGGTTTGGGATCTCAATTTTCTAAAATCTGTTTTTTTGGCCACTTTGTTCCAACAAAAGAGAGGGTGGTATTTGTTGTCCAGAGTCACACAGACCTCAAGCCAGATCTGGCTGACTTCAAGAACTGAACCCACCCACTCGGATACGGCCCATAAAATCCCTTTACAGCTATGACCTCACTAGCATCCATTATGTGATACCGGATAGCTAGTAGAACATTGATTGGCGCACACCATGGTGGATGAATCACTACGATATTTCATGTGGCATGTTCAGCTTCATCATCACTTCATGATGACACCAATAAAACCGAGGCTGTCAAAAAGTGGGTTGTGTCATCGATCGAGTGAGGACTCGGAAGGGATCCATACTAGTTGGATCAGATCGGACCGGTGTCCAAGTCTGCATATATAACCCATTTGTTGACCACCATATAAATGTCAATCGAACGTAGGGATGGGGGCCCCACCCCACCTCGACCCGTTTGGATCGGAGATAAAGGACATGAAACAGCGTTAAAATCAAAACCCATGCGGGGATGGAGGTGAAGATGAACTTACGCATTCCTCCATCCCACCCCACCCTATCCCTGATCCACATTAGTAAAATAATTAAAATATCCTTCGACGATTCGATCTCTTTCTTTAGGGATGAGAGTGAACCGAAGAGAAACGGAGCCTCGCCCCGTTTTGCCCCATTTGGACCGGGGATGGAGGCGGGGATGAAAGTTAAAATCAAAACCCATGCGAGAATGAAGGCAGGGATGGATGGCAGAATGGCGGGGGTGAAGACCTTGTCCCTCGTATCCACCCCGGTCCACTGCCACCTCTAATCCAACGTAGTTTTTATGCACAACCTAATTTTGTATGTGAATATGAGACTGAAAAATGGAGTACACGAGGTCTAGTTGGACGCAGGCCAGGATTCAAATGGTTTAGATATGGATCACCGACACTGGTTCTAATTTTTGAAACGTGTGACTGGTTTCTGATCTGGATCTACTTGGATCTTTTCATGAAGTTCTGGATCAGAATCTGATCCCATGCAGTACTGAATCCACTTAAAGCAGGTAAAACCTGTTGTTTTTTTTATTTAAAAGAAAAGCTAAAACTGATTGGGTTAAACTTGGTTCAGACTCCAAATCTAAATATATTTGTTTACATATATAATTCCCAACTGAATCCAAGTAAACCCATCCATATTTGTTCCAAATCTGACTCGGATCAAATTACATACTATCTAGATCCAACAATATGGATTGACAGTAGGGCTGGGCAACTATCTGAGCTGTCATGTCCCTTTTCTCCTAATGAGTTTTCATCGTTTACATGTACAAGTGAAGCCTGCACTTTAATAATTCCATTGTATTTTTACCCATTGAAAATTTGGTAGGTGTCGTAATACCGTTGCTTTCACTCCCCTCACCTCGTGATGTTTTCACTCAATGTTATCAGTATCGGTCGGCAGAAATTCGATACGGTGCAGGCCTGAATCGGCTATTTTTTAATAAATATAAAAAATACTTTTTAAAATTCATTTTAATAGTTTGATCACGTGTAATACTTTTTTATTATTTTTGGACCGATACAAAACGATTCACTCTCCATGGAAAAACAAACCTTCAACCAAACTGTTTCTATGTACCTGACAAACCAATATAGGGGCATACACGAGTCAGATCTGATCTGACATGGTGGATCCAGTTCTGGTGGGAACAGAACCGGACAAAATAGAACATACTTAGTAGTACATTTTTCTGGTCAGAATGGGCTCCGACGGATTAGTAGTATGAGAGCTCACTCCAAAATGCCAATGATGGGTCACATGTTTTGGAGAGAAGTTGATGCCTTAAATGAATGACATCGCAAAAAATGAACAGCGAAAAACATAGGTTCATCCATGGGATGAATTGAAGGGATCACGCACACTGACCAAGGGAATAATATCATAGAGGTAAGATCATAACAAGCTTTTTTCAAGGAGTCTGCTTTCTCAGTTTCAATATATATTTTTCTGAATAAGCCCTCTCTCTTATAAGGGAGAGACACAGGCTGGTGGTTTTCAACCCCTTGGATAACCATTACTTACGAGACTTACCAATTTTCTCTCTAAGAAGAGAAAATTCAGTGAATAGTTTCACACTTAAGCTTATCCAAATGAAACACATTCAAATATGTTTTATGAAACACATTCAAATATGTTTTATTTGGATAAGACCCTCTATCGGGTGGTTTCAAGCATTGAAAAGAGAGTGAGCCCACCTCTCTTCTCAATTTAGGAAATCATGCGTGAAACATTACCACTACGGTCATACATGATCAACATCTCTCACTTGACCATGTAAAAATAATAAGGATGCAGGATTTTACCTTCCACTGTTGGAGTATTTCACTTGCATCAATATTCTTGGAATGAGTTATATACTTTAGTTACTCATCTAGTCATATGTCTTACCAAACATATCTTAATCCCATACATGATACATGTTTCGAGAACATTTTCTCTGATATGCCCTTTGTTAAGGGATCAACAATCATATCAGATGTAGGTAAGTAACTGACTTCGATTTCATTCATTTCAATCATATCATGAATATAATGATATTTTACCATTATATGTGTACGTTTTGAATTGTTCACTCTACTCTTCATAAGAGAGATAACAGCCTGATTATCACAATAAATTTGAACTTGCTTGTTGGTTATATCCTGCTTCAAATAATCAATGAAGTGACTTATTCAAACGATAAATGTGGCAGCTGCATTGCATGCAATATATTTCATTTTCTGAGTATGCTGAGCTATGTGACCTTGTTTCTTATAAGACCAAAAAATTGATACTCCTTCGAGGAGACAAATATATCCATAAGTGAATTTACTATCATCTCTACTCCCTGTAAAGTCAGCATCAGAATATCCAATTAATTCTAAAGCAATATCTTAAAAACATAATTTCAAGTTCATAATCTTTTTTAAATATCAAAATATTCTTTTTATTGCTTGCCAGTGAGGCCAACTATGATTACTTTGGTAGCGACTAACGAGGCCAACAAAAAAACTGATATCAAGCCCTATGCATAGCATAACATATATCAAGCTTCCAATAGCTTGTATATAAGGGATATTCAATCTTTCTTGTCCATCGCTAGGACTATCATTTTTACTCAATTTGACACCTTTTACCACAGATGACCTAACAGATTTGCAATCACTCATTTTAAATTTCTTGAGTATATGATTTATATATATTTCTTGACTCAAGCTTAAAAGTTTAAAATTTCTATCTCGAGTGATTTTAGTTCTAAGAACATAAGATGTCTCTCTTATGTCTTTTATCTCGAACTAAAAATTTAACCATGACTTGGTTTTGACATTCATATCATTGTCATTTTTAGCTAAAAGAATGCCATCCACATATGATGAGATATTGACAAATTTACTTTAACTTTTTTAGATATAAACACAAAGGTCAAATTTATTTAACACAAACCCTAATGACGTAATTGCCTTATGAAACTTTAAGTACCACTGACGTGATGATTGCTTGAGGTCATATAGGGATTTTTTCAACCTATATACTTTATCTTCTTTGCTTTTTATTATATAGCCTTTAGGTTGTTACATGAAAATGATTTCCTTGAGCTCACTATTAAGAAAAGCAGTTTTAACATCCATTTGATGTAAACTTAGGTCGTAGTGAGCTACAATAGCAAGAATTATCCTTATCAAGGCAAATTTTGCAACAGATAAATATGTGTCAACATAGTTTATCCATTCTTTTTGAGAAAATCCTTTAGCTACTAACTTCACTTTAAATTTATCAATACTACCACCGGACTGAAATTTCTTCTTTAAATTTTATTTACATCCAATGACTTTCCTTTACTTAGGTAAATCAATCAAGTTTTAAACCTGATTTTTTTATGGGCTCAATTTTCTCATCCATGGCTTTTACCCAGTCTGTTGACTCACGTGATTTTATTACCTCATCATATGATAGGTTATCTTCCATGTCTAAAGCATAACACAGTTCCTTCGACAGATAGCCATAATAATCATCCAAGTAAGACGTGAGAGCTCGAGACATTTTGTGGCCAACCTGAGACTGATGAGAATAAGATGGAGAACTTACAAATGGTTCATCATTACTTAAATATTCTTATGAGTCATCCGAGTCATAATATAAATCAAGAGGATCATCTCTATTTATTTTAGAAATAATTTATTCTATGTTTTGTTCTTTCAAGAATATAACATCTATACTTTCGGTTAAACCCTTATTAGGGTGGTAAAATCTATAACCTTTGGATCCTTTAGGATATCTAATAAAGATACACCGTATAGATTTTGTATCCAGTTTATCTCTTGATCGCTCTATAACCTTTATATGAGCTACTGAACCCCATCTACGAAGGTGACTTAGGTTGGGTTTTCTTCTTGTCCATGATTCATAAGGTGTGGAGACAATAGCTTTACAAAAAATCCTATTCAAAACATATATTGTTGTATGTATTACTTCTCCCTAAAATACTTTGGGTAATAAAGCATTAAATAACATCCATCTAACCATATCAAGAAGGATCACATTCAATCTTTTAGCCACACCATTTTGTTGAGAAGTGTCTGGAGTCGTAGTTTGAGGTCTAATCTCATTTGCCTTACAATATTCAGAAAATTTATTTAAGATATATTTTTCTCCTCAATCAGATTGTAAAACTTTAATCTTTCTACCAAGTTGGTTTTCGACTTCTTGACGATATTCTGCTTCATACTTATAAGTTATAAGGTATATATAACTATATCTTGAAAAGATATAAAATATTGCATTTCATTATGAGTTTCAGTCTTAAAGGGACCACAAATATCAGTGTGAATGGTTTTCAATAATTCATATGCTCTAATTACATTATGTGAAAAAAGTTTTCTTATCATTTTTTCATAAATACAGGGTTCACATCTGTGAAATGAAGATTCATTAAAGTCAGGTATTAGATTTAATTCAATATGTTTCTTTATTTTTTTTTAAATTAATATGTACAAGTCTTTGGTGCCAAACATTAAATCTATATTAAAGACATTGTCAATATAAGCAAAATTTGAAAGAATTTTATTCATGTCAGAATCATAAATTTTGAACAGACCATGTTGTTTATCAAAAACCCATCAAACAGGACTCAACCATGTTTTTCTATAGTAACCTTCACTAGTAAAAATCTAACTTCAAAACCCTTTATGACTCAGGTCAGAACAGACACTAGATTATGTTTCATGGATGATACAAACAAGACATTTGACAACAGAACATTGTTTCTAGAAGTTTCAATACGATAAGTCCCAACACCTATAGCATCAGAGTAGGTGTTGTTTCCCATATAGATGTTCACTGGGTTTATACTTGATCATGTCCACCATTTCTTGCTTTCTTATGACTATATAATGTGTCGCCCTAGAGTCCACCTTCTATCCAGAAAGAGCCTGGTCTATATATGAGCATTCCGATATCACATAGATTATATCACGCCTCTCCTTTTGTTGGTTATTTTCTGTTGTTCTTTCTATTGTTGTTTTTCATCTGACTCCAACAATCTTTCTTGAAGTGTTCAAGTTTTCCACACTTGAAGCACTTTACATGGGAGGTGGCTTCCTGCGGTTTGTGGAATGTTGGACTTTTTTTTTTTATCAAAATTTTTATTACCTTTAGAAAAATTTCTCTTAAAATGTGGGCATCTAAAAGGGATATGGCTGTGGTTTGGAGCATCTTTTGCGAGGTGTAATTCTCTTTTCTTGTCCTACTGTATATGTTGTTGCCTAATTTTAAGTTGAGCAGAAAGCTTTTCCAAAGTTAGATTTTTTGAGTTCAGTCTAAGAACAGTTTGCACCATCTTCCATGAAGATGAGAGACTATCCAAAATGATGGATATCTACGTACGATCAAAAATCACATTCCCAACAATCGCCAAATCTTTTGCCATTACAAATATTTTTTTACGTGGTCAACTACATTGTCATTTTCTTGCATTCTACACAAATTATATTGCTCCAAGAACAATTGAATGTGAGTTTCAAAGGTAGTATCATATTTCTATAAGATAGTATCAAACATAGATATTGTTGTAGGGTAATTTTCGAACACCCTAATAAGATTGTCATCCATATAGATAAGCATAATGGTTCTAGCCAACATGTTATCTCTTTTATATTTAAGAAAAATAATTTTGTCTGCTTCGGTAGCTTTGTCACAAGGGTCTCTCATTTTAGTAGTGAGGGCATTCTTGATTTTCTCTAAGATCAAAATGAGAGGAATCCTCCTTTTCCAAATATGAAAATTGATTCCATTTAATTTATCAGTTTTGGCCAATTTGGTTGCACAAACCCTATTAGTCATTTTTCTAAATTTAAGTATTTTATAATGACAATGCCTGATAAAGATATGTCCAACATTCAATAAGTAGATAAATAAAATAATATTAACCATGAACTTATAAAATATCACGTTGATAATCAATAAATTATTGATATCAAACTTGTTTTGTCATGCAAATACAAAAAAAATTGGAAGACAAACAAATTTTTTTATTTCAACTAAAACAAAGATTAATGAGGCAAACTGCAAACTCTGAGCACTTTTCTGTAATTTTAGAAAAGTTATAGGTGAGTATTGTAGGAAAAAATAGAACTCCCAAAACAGGACTTTTAAAAAAAATTAGGGGTTTTTCTACAAAATATCAAAAATATAAGTCTGTTTTTGATATATTTCAGAGTTCAGGTTTCTTTTTAAAAATTACTAGAAATCAAGGACCTGTTCTGTAAAGTCGGGATACAAACATCAAATATAAAAATTAATAAGGGCAAAACAGTAACTTCATTATAGCAGGATATATCAGAAAATAATGTAATGAACAAGGGCTAAAATATAAATTGACCGGGCAAGGACTTCACCGTTATGAATGGAAAAGACTAGGAGCATAATGTTACTTGCTAACCCGTATAAACCATCTAATCCTTCGAGAAACAGTTTCGAAAAAAAATTAAGTTAGTGAAGCTCTGCAAAAAAATTTGTTCTTCCTCCAAATGGCGATGAGGGTTTTATTTAACCAGCCCGTTCGGCTTGCTAGAAAAACAAAAAAGATGACAACGAAAAAAAATGCTCTGCTAAAGCCTTTTCTTGTCGGTTGGGTCACCAAAAAAACACAAATAACATAAACGGTGGTGACATGCCGATGATGAAAAAAGGAAAAAAATTACAAGTAATCTGCCTTTTGCCCTTTTTTTCTTCTTTGTTTTTTTTTTTTAGAAAAGAGAGGTCGTCAGATAGCGACGACCCTTTGTAAAAATTGTTTCTTGTTAATAAAAAAGTAAAGAGAAATAAAAAAACCCTTTCTTTTTCGGTTTTGTGTTTTTTTTTCAGTGAAGAGAGAGGTCGCCAGATACAGGCGACCCTCTGCAAAAAAAAAAATCTTGTTAATCGAAGAGAAAAGCGAAAAACCCTTTTTCCTTTTTTTTTGGTTTTGTTTTTTGCTTTCTTTTTTTAAAAGACGATCGCTGTTGACGACCCAATGTAGTGACCGGAAAAGTCCAGTGCCGACGATCGAAGACCCTCTGTTTAAAAAAAAAATTATATTTTTGTTTCTTTTTTTTAGGGGACAAAAAAAAAACAATGGGTTTTAACTTAAGGGGTCATCGATTTTTCTTTTCCAGTGACCCTTTAGCGTCTGACGCAGACCTCGATCCAGGGTCTGTGTTCTTTTTTGTTAAAACAATGTAACAAAAAAAAACTTTCACAGGGTTTTTGTTGCAGGGGCCTTTTTTTTATTTTAGTGGGGTAGGTCGCCATAATCTGGCAACCTATCAAACTTAAAAAAAATTATACGGTTAATGGAAAAGCGCCCTTTATTTTTATGTGTTGTCCAATTGCCTGATTTCCACCATTTGAGGTTGGAAATTTGATTGGATTCTGTTAGGTGCAGAGAAAAAAAAAACAACCCTTTTGAAATAACAGAGAAGCACTGACCTTTCTCGTGTTTGTTTTTCAGTGATTGTTGTTGCTCTGAGCATCAAATGGTGATCGATGATCTGAACATTGAGGTGGAAGCGAAATTTACACATAACAAGAACCTGACTCTGATACCACTGAAGGGATCTCGCAACCTGATGTGCACGAATTAAGAGAAGAATATCAGAGAGGTAAGATCATTACATGCCATCTTTAGGAGGGGGTCTGCTTTCTTAGTTTTCATATACGGTTTTCACTCCCTGGGTAGCCATTACCAGTTATTATGGGACTTTACAGATTTTCTCTCTAAATTCGGTGAACGGTTTTCACTCCCTGGGTAGCCATTACCAGCTATTATGGGACTTTACAGATTTTCTCTCTAAGGAGAGAAATTCGGTGAACAGTTTTACACTTAAGCTTATCCAAATGAAGTACGTTTAAATGTGCTTCATTTGGATAATGCCCTCAAACAGGTGGTTTCAAGCGTTCAAGAGAGACTGGAGCCACCTCTTGGTCATGTATGACCAACATGAATGGCTTCAGGATGAGCTCTGACGGTAATCTGCCAGAGCCCATACTTGCCTGATGTACACTCATTTTTCTTGGGGTTAAATGCAAGAATATGGATGAGAACCAGGAAATAGGGAAGAGTACCGGGGAATATGGACTCATTTACTCGTCCCAGCTTCAAACCGAGGTACAAGCTTGACTCATTTATAACACGGATGAGCCCAAGCTGGCTCGGTTCATTGTGCATTCCTAAGGGCAAGCAAAGCCTGCACGATTAGGTCTCTAATCCTGGGAGTGGTTTCTCTCTGTGAATATAAAAAAACAGAGAACGTTAGATTACATTTACGAAGTCCAATTCAAACAAAAAAAGGTTTTGTTATGCTGGTTGTAAGTGCAATCGAATGTAGCAAATATTAAGCTGACATAGATCTAGATAAAGCTAGCTAAAAAGTCTCCAAAAGGTGCAAATCAGTAAGAGTTCCTGGATTCGGTTGTAACATACACGAGGGAAAATTCTATTTAGAGGTCAACCATTTGCCCTTAATCTCAAAAAATAGACTTCACCTTTCTAAAATTCCTTGTATGGGCCACAGATTTCCTATAAATTGTCAAATAAGGACCTAAATTAATATTCATCATCTTGGAAAACATGTTTTTTCCCCGTACCGTCCTTTGAAATTGCATAATACTCGTTCATCCTTTTTTTATCATAAAGGTAAAATGCTCATTCATCTTCGTAAAAAAGAAAAACATAAATTGTTTGAACATTTGGTTATTAAGGTTATTATTGTAATTTGACTTATGATTTAACCTGACTTTAGCAAATAATAAAGTTAGGTCTTTGTTTGACTGTTTCTAACCTGAGAAAACAGTGACCTATATCAGGAAATTCAAAAGATGAGTCAAATTTTGGAATTATGGGCAAAGGTTGGGCCCTAAATAAAATTTTCCCTTAATATGAAGGCGTGCCCGGATTTAGAACAAAGTCGGAATCAAGTAAACGCATATGGTCAGATCTGGGTCGAATCAGGCTTAACCGGACCCACTTTACTTTGAAAAAATCTATAGATCTTTACTCATTTTTAGTGGATCCAATACCAGAACGTCTGAAATCAGCTGTGAGCTTTGAAACAGGGTTAACCCGAAAATAGACTTATTGCTTTAAACCAGGATTTAGTGATGGGTCAAGTATGACCCAACCCTTATCCAAAACATTTTTCATCCATATGTTTATACTGTTTTTAGACCCGAACCCATGTGGGCCACTCACCCCGATTATATCCATTAGGGATGCAAATGGTTGGGATCCGGAACAGCTAAATACATTGGGAATCAGATACGGAACAGCTAAAAATTGCGAAAGCTTCATCCCGGATCCGACCCATTTGCATCCCTAACAGCCATGGAAGGAGGTAAAGGGAAGAAAGTGACGTGGCAGGTCAGTGTGAGAACTTAAGTCTGCCCGTGTTGACGTGGCTGGTCGGATTTGAAGTTGGACGCAAAATGGCAGTACGAAACCTGAATTTTGATGAGCTTGTCGGATATGTTTTTAGATGGAATCGGGTTGGATTATGGGTCGGGTTAAGGTTCGGTTTGGAGCCAGATTTAGACTGGGATGCGGCATGCTGAATCCAAATCTAATTACTAATAGGATGTTACTTTGTTTATTGAACTCTGACTGGATATTTGGATCTGATATCAGATCCAAACCCAATCAATTGACATTTTTCGGTGCCACCACGAGCGACATCAAACGATCTCTTTATTAACTCATTTGGTATGTGGTCATAACCAATCACAAGGCAGTATTTACGAATCCAGCTTACAAAGGGCTCCGGACACTTGGGTAGGCGATTTGGCCAAGTTAAGGACATCACGAGTGAGTTCGATGCAAGAATTGCAAGGCTGCTTAGACCCGACTCATCTTGGGTCGGATATCTGAATTTGCAAGTTGGGCCTACTAAGAGCAGGCTTTTCGCCACGTGGCACGTCTAGGGCTGACGTCGCTATCCGAGCGACCGTAGGCATATAAACAAGCCCTCCATGATCCATCTCCGTCCCCCCATTCGTCATTTGAAAACAAACCCTTCTTTCTTTTTCCTCTTCCTTTTTTTCCCTTCTTTTCTTCCCCTTATCTTCCGTTTCGACACCGTCTTGGCGGGAAAACTTTTCGGCGAGAATCTCGCCTTAAAATACCAGCCGAAGAGCGGGGGAGTAGGGGTTTGATGAGGAAGAGCGGCCACAATCTGCCGGAAATGGAGGAGATCTCTGTGGTGGATGGTCCGAGCGTTTGGGGATCTATGGCGGGCCGGGAAGGGGTCGAGTGAGGGTTAGGTTTTCCGGTGGCGTGAAAACGACCTATTTCAGAGCGGCGGAGGAAGTCAAACGGTAAGCTTAAAGCCAGCATTTTCGCTTGTTTCCTTTGTTTCTTTTCGAGGGTTGTACAGAAACCGAACGTGTTGACTTTCCGGATACATCACGCGGGATAGGATTTCCCAAGCCATTTAACATCCAAACGTGGCTACCAAACTCCGGGTGTTTGCTGTTATGAACTCCAGGATTTTGAACTCGATACGTCCGGTTTAAAACCAGTAGCTTGGCATTTGGGAAATATCGGAATCCAAATATGCGAATTCGAGTTCTGAGTTGGCTCGGATTTCCAATTCCAGAACCGGAATTCCTGGAAATCCAAACTCCTAAATCTCTCATTTGTTTTTGTCCTTACCATTTTTTTGGTCGTTTATGTTCAACACGATCACTGGCGTGGTGTGATGTGTACGTCAACCGCAAGGAATTGTAAACAAATTAATACGAACTAATTATTTTATTCGAAAGAGTACTGGGCTGTGGATAAATTCGGGGAATACTTCCTTCTCATTGGGCTGCTGGTTGGACAATGCTGCTTTTGTATCGTCGACTCTTGAAATACCTAAAATACCCCCAGAAGGTTTATGTAATCAAAGGTCTATTAACCCAAAATGTTATCGCACGGCCCTTTTGGCTTTATCTCGCCGACAGAATATCCGGAACACCGACACCTGTGGATGTGGGGGGGGGGGGTATTACTGTCATTTCATACGGCTATTTTGTCTTTGAGAGCGCCCTGGAGATCGCCGTATGGCATCTCGTTTGTCGTCGCCATCCTTAACAAAATGTACCGATAATTTTAAAAATATCGTGATTTTTATCTCTTTTTAAAAGCTGTTACGTTTTCCCCCAAAAGAAGAATATTTCCGAAGTATCTCCGATTTCTTTGCAGTTTTATTGAAGTTGTTCGTAATGCATCTGTTATTATTTTTATTTTTTAAATTTTGCTCGCCCGATATTTTCCTTGCGATATCGTTTGGATGTGTACAGTGTACACATCCTTGGATCAATACGACGATAATAATAATAATAATAATAATAATAATAATAATAATAATAATAATAATAATAATAATAATAATAATAATAATAGTCATTTTAAAACCACAGAGGGCATTTTTGTCATTATGTTATTATCTGCCCACCTTTACAGAAGTCAGGCACTGTTGGGGCTGAGTACAGCAGTCAGGAAGTGCTGCGCTCAGCGAAGCAAAAAGAAAAAGTTGCGTACTTGAAAAATGTTTACTGGGTTGAACTGAAGAACCAAGCCCACGCGACTTTGCTGCCACGTTTGTTACCTGGCTTACATTATCATGGAGTTGTCAACGCTTTTTTGAGTTTTGACATATGATGTCATTCAAAGCAAAGGTTAGCTTATTTCTCGGTGGTGATAGAATGACCCGGATTAACAACTACAAATCAAGCACGGTATCACATGATCCAATGAGTGAGGTTATTCAGACAAATCCAGCTCCCTCATTAAATATTTTGAAACGAAATTAATGATAAGCACGGTAACTTTGAAGGACATTTTAGGTACTTTAATTAAAGGAGTCCTTGGTCATTAATGAAATAGGGGATCTAATCATCAAACCACCTTCCATTATGGCATCATATATGTTTGATACATTTTATTTTGATATATAACTATTTAATAATGGTCTATTTTTAACGTTAGCATTGCTTTCTTTCTTGGCCAACTAGATAACAGGCAGCGAAACAGATGAGAGTCAGCATTCTTTTTTTTTGGGTTAGGGTGTAAATAATTGATGGGGATGTTATTTAAAGATTTGCACATGCTGCACGTCACTATGTGTGCAATGAGGAAATTGTCTTTTTTTTGTGTGCTTTCTTTTATGAACAGAGACCGATTATAGAGCATTATTCTCTTGAGTTGGTGTACTTTGTGCTATTCTATAGTTTTGATGAATACGGTGACTTTGGAATTTATTCTGATGCTCGTCGGTTTGTTAGCCACATCGAAAAAGAGGTTAAAAACTCGTTATTCTCTTGTTGGTGAATGCTAAAACCAAGACTATCTATCAGAGAAAACTTAAAAGGATGTAAAGCCAAACTATGGTGACAATAAGAAAATTTAAGTTGGACATTAGGACGGTAGCCTTGAAAATTAGCTCGATAGCTCCTAAAGTCGAACCCCCTTTCTATCTTATCCAAGAAGCCCATGATCAGTAATCTCAGAGGTGTGAGGAAGAAAATTAAAAGAGAGAGTAGCAGTGAAAAATCTTGCATTTTCTGACAAGAAAAATATGAAGCAATTTTGAGTTGGGTTGAAAATGAGCCACTTAGGCTCTTAGCTCGTCAATGAGTTTTTTTCAGCCTCTTCTCTAGTCCTCTACAGACAACAGTCTGAAAAAATCAGAAAAAAGGCAAAAAGAAGGATGGGACTTAGACTAGGCAGGTGGTCTAGGTTTAATTCTCGTGGGTGTCGCTCCTTCCCAAGCCGAAGCATAGTGACTCCTCGGGGTTAAGGGTAATCCCACGGAGTTTTATGCTCTTAGGACAGTGACCCTTAGTACGACAGGCAAAGCCATCGGGGTTAGGTTTATGATCCTGTGGTGGTTTCTCCCTGTAAATATAAAAAAAATGACCAGAGAAATTCACGACTTTTTCTAAGAAAAGAAAAGTATATAAAACATGGAATTTTGGCTTGACCGAAACAGCTCCTTACGTCACTTTCTCTTTGGACAACACCATAAAAACAATGGGAGAACCGATACGTGCTAGATTTGGATCTCAGAAAATGACCAAAGTGTCCGTGAATGTGGCGTTTTTTGTTACCTAGCTTTCACATGGCAAAATATAGGAGACGCACAGTTGAAAACGGGCGGCAGCAGTCGCGAGCAGGTTGCCCATGTGCAGATTGAGGGTCATGGTCACTCAACCACTGCTCTCTTTGATTGTCTGCCGATAACAATTTCCCTTTCTTGATAATTCAGTTTTGTGGGTCATGTTCCTTGCCTCTCCATTGAATTGGTTCGTTAGGCTGGAGTTTGTTCATGGCAAAAGAGACAGAGGGGAGTAACTCAATCATGCAAGTTACCTTTCCTTCTGCAACACCCATCATCCAGCTCCACCACCAAAGCTTCAGGCCTTGGTGATGAAGCAGAAAAAGGCATTTAGTGTTAACCTTTCTCATTCAATCACCAAAGCCAACGTTTCAAAACATGAAACTTCTTAGTTTTGGTGTTCAAAGTCCGGGGCTTATTGGTTGCCTTGGTTTTTGAAGATAACCAAAAGAATATCCAGAAAAAAAGGGAACAATCTGGCCTTTCTTTTGTCGATCAAGGACACCCAAGTAGTGATTTGGAAGGAAATCAAAACTTGTGCTTTTTGGTTCTCAAATCTTCCCTTGATTCTTGGTGGGCAAGCATAAGAGAAGGTACAGAAAGAAAAGTCTATGAAAAGTATGTTGCTTGGATTCTGATGATATGATCTTGCTTTCAGAGTGTTGCTCTCTAGTATCCAAACGGTCTAATGGCTACCTTGGTTCCTGGAGTTCTTTTGAAGCTGCTTCAGCATATGAAAACAGATGTGAAGATTGCAGGTGAGCACAGATCGGTTCTATTGCAAATTATAAGCATTGTTCCTGCACTAGCCGGGGGAGACCTGTGGCCCAATCAAGGTTTCTATTTGAAGGTTTCTGATTCTTCTCATGCCACCTATGTTACTTTGCCTGATGAGCATGATGATCTCATCCTTAGTGATAAACTCCAACTGGGTCAGTTCATTCACGTCGAAAGATTGGAATTTGCATCCCCTGTGCCCATTTTAAGAGGTGTGAAACCTGTTCCTGGTAGGCATCCATGCGTAGGAAACCCCGAGGATCTTGTTGCCACTCATTCTCTTTGTTTTCTCAATCAATCTGGTTCTGATGGGAAGGACTCAAGCTATGCGTTGAGTCGAAAAAATGGCGAAAATGGAGCTGGGCAGAAAACAAGACTGGCATCTAATTCATCAACAGAGGCAAAAGACAGTAAACTGGCATCGAAACTCTTCAATAGAAATTCGGGGGATTCAGAGAAGGTGAAAGTATTCGATAGATCGAGATCTCTGCCTCTGAAGCCGGTTATTGGTTCAAAGGAGAAGGAGAGCAATGCTGCTGCTTCATTGGTGCTCGCGGCCAAATTGAAACCGCTGAACATCCGATCGATCCCTTCATCGCCAACGAGCTGTTTTTCGTTGCCTACTTCATTCGAGAAATTCTCTGATGGTGTTAAGGAGCAGGGGAAGATCCGGATGAATTTTTCGTCTGCGAAGCAATCTGTTGTTCCCAAGGGATCGGAGAAGACCCTTAGACAGGGATTGTTGGAGAAGGCAGCATCTGTGTTAAAGGGAAGTGCAACAGGCAAGAGATTGACAGCTGTGACTCCTATAGTGCATATGCTTAATGGGATTGAACTCAGGCAGAAAGCTCTGAGAAAGAGCTGGGAAGGAGCCATTGAACTGAAAGGCAAGGAAAGTTCAGCCTTGAGGCCGGTCAAGAAAGAACCCAGATCAGATTCCCGTAGTTCTTCAGTGAGTTCTCGTTTTACGTCTCCCTTAATTTTGTTTGTAACATTGATTTCTTCTAGTTAATGGATCTATCTAATCTTTTTTATCCTTTTTCAAATACATTAAAGTCGATGCATTTTTGTGTGTGGGATATATATTTGCTACTGTCTACTGTATGTACAATCTAATTGGAAAATCATAGGTACAAGTATCCACTCAATCTGACCTCACAGATGTATTCAGCATGGTTTGTTCATTAGGGGTCATACTTTGAATCTTTTTTTTTTAATGTAAAATCATAGTTTTTAAGTCAAAATTTTAGCACATTGTGGGCCATTCATTTTTGAAGCCCTTTGAAAAACAACTTACATGTTGAAAAGCGTGATCCAAAACCTATTTTCTACTAAAGAAAGTATATAGATCGCATTTGTAATGTTAGATCTATGGAAAAAGTATAAAAAAAATGTTTTCTACTAGATTTCAAGTACGAATGACTGTAGTATATATATATATATATATATATATATAAGAGAGAGAGAGAGAGAGAGAGAGAGAGAGAGAGAGAGAGAGAGAGAGAGAGAGAGAGAGAGAGAGAGAGAGAGAGAGAGAGAGACGACCGTATCAACAAACACGCAAAGTGTTTGATGATGGTCGGACAGTTTTACGCCGCTTATCGTGCGTGATCAGCAGTAGAAAACCTTTTTTTTTCGTAAAAGGGGTGTTTTAGCAGCGGTCACAACCGCTGCTAAAATGTAACGGATGCTGGGCACGTCCTACCCGCATCCGATGCCCAGCACGTCCGACGATACGGGCTGCTCTCTCTCTCTCTTTATATATATATATATAGGTATATATATATATATATAGGTTTCTCAGAAAGATCTTGTGTGGACTTCGTGCCAAGTTGCATGGTGGTGAGAATCTCATACAGATCTTCACAATCTCTGTGGAAGCTGACCTGAGGTATCCTTGTTAAAATGTAGTCTCTCTCTTATATATATATATATCAAACTCGATAAGAGTATTTATGTAATTTCACAGCTTTTACGCATATTCTCGCTTGAGAATATGATTGTACATTTTCTCCTTTTTCTTTTGTTGTATTTTTTCTTTTTTGTGTTTTTTATTTTTTCTTTTTGGTTTGATGTGACATGGGGGGGCTCTCAATGCACATGTTGGAGCCCCCTCCAACGGTTAGAATTCTAACCGTTGGAGGGGCTCCAACATGTGTATTGGAGCTCCCTCCCCCCCCCCCCCCCCCCCCCGCCCATTGTCTTATAAATAGGGGTGATTGATCCCCTTTAGGTTTCTCTATCTTTTTGTAAAGCCCCTCTTGGGACCCAATTTATTGCAGTTGATATTTTTTATGCTCTTTGCATTTGTATCCTTGCCTTTGTGCACTTGTGAGAGTTCTCCTTTGTGCACATTTCGTGTTTTTAGCATTGTGTTTATACACAAAATCTCTTTTTAGAGAGATTTTCACCATCCTATGCTAACGATCTGGGTCGGGGCCATGATATTAGGCTTTATTTGATTTGTTTGTTCTCGCTTAATCTCACACTGTGATCTTTGCGTCGGTGCCTGGATACAGTTTGAAATCAATGTGTCTCTGCGGTTTTATGTTTCTTCTTTTTTCTGTATTTTGTTGTTTTTTCGGATAACAAAGGAATCACACCTTTCTTTGTCATATCCTTTTCCGTGGATAATTGACCATATCTTTGATCATGGAAAACCTTCACCTAACTCTTAATGAAAATTAGGGTCCTCTCAAGAAGTTGGCTGTGAATGAAAAATCATCAACCAAGGAGGATACCAAAGCTCAAGCTCTACAATCATCGAAGAAAGTATATGTGGATAAGGTTCCTGAAGTATCTGCGGATAAAATTCATGATGCACCAGAAAAGTCAAGTAAGCCTAAGATATCTCTTGGGAAGAAAGCATCTGGAGAGGGCTCTAATAATATCATTCCTGGGAACTTGGTCAAGATCGCTCTCAGCAGTAGAAAGTTGATCGACAATAGTATTTCTGGGCCCTCCCTTCCACCCTGCCTACCAAAGCTTGGGAAGGTATAATTCTCTTGATAATCTTATCTCCATGAGAATACACTCCCTATAAGTTTCACATTGAGATATATTTCTCCAGAGTCTGGTAGAATTGCTTTAAACATGATGTTATGAAATTATTACACTTCTAGCATAGTTGGCAATTAACTTGTTGCTTAGCAGGAGGTTATGAGATATAGAGATGCGGCACAGCTAGCTGCTATTGAAGCCATGCAGGAAGCTTCTGCTGCAGATAGCTTGATTCGATGTTTGAGGTAAATAGCTGTTGCAAATCATTGTTCTAGGTTGGCGCTAGTGGAATCTGAGGTTTTATATTGATGAAGTGTATTCGATAGCCTATTATACAAAACCACATTATGCTTTTGTGCAACCAGACTAATGTGCTTACTGCCGTTACTTGCCATCCAAATATTCTTTTTCTTAAATGATTTTTCTGAATTTCATAGTTTAAGAAATGTCACCTTTCTTGATTGATATACCGTTTTTTATTTTTATTGGATTCAAAATATGTGAATATTATAAATGGCTTCTGTCTATTTTGTTTGACGGCATGTTGGTTCTGTATTCTATGGATTCCCCTTGACAGTGACAAAACTTAAAGAAATTGATTTTTTTAAAATTTTGCATTTTGGCTAAATCTCGGCAATAAAAAATAAATTAAAAATATAAACAAATAAATAAAAAAATAAATTTTATAAGGAAATGTAAATAAAAATTATTTAAAAATAAAAACCACAGGGGTTTTTCACAATAAATAGTTGATAAAAGCATAAATATCACTTTTAAAATATGATATTTATGTTTTTGATGAAAAACTCATGAGAAATTACTATTTTTTACTTTTGGGTAATTTCTCGTGATATTTTCTTGAGATTTTCATAAATCTCGCCAGACTTGTCACTATTCCCCTTGAATAGACAAAGCACAATGCAAAATGTACTTCTGTCACTATAGTTCAATTCGCCATAGGCTACACAAGTGACTGTGGCTGTTACCTCTCATTTACAAATATATGGGAAAAATTTCTCTGGATTTTGTCACTGCATTATGGTCTTCCCACACAGAGTAAGCTAATTAGGCAGCTCAGTGTAAGTTCATGCTCTTCAATATGCCGAAATGCATTATATGTGCAATGTTTTCCTAGAAAACAATGTGAGGAAATGCCTAGAGTTAGCTTTAATGCTACAGTGATAACATTTGAACAGCCTTATTATTTTCTCCATTTTAGTCTTTTAAATTTGTAGGCTCCTAAAAGAGCTTAAGAAGGTAAAATACCTTCTGAGGCATGGGCAGAAGAAGGTAAAAAGTTGACATTCATTACACCACCCAAGAGCAAACAGACATGAAAAATAAGATTTGTTAGTTTTTGGTAATGTAGCTTCTTATCATTAAAGAATTGAAATATCTCTACCACTGCCCCATGCAGCATAGAGTATGGGTGGGTTAGTGCTCTCATTTTCTCAAGAATGGTTAATGGTGGTGATTTGTTGCCCAATGTATTCAATCACCACATGGAAACATGGACTAAACTGCCATCCACCAAAATACAGCATCCTCTGATCCTCTTGCTCAGCCTACCTGCCTTAAATACATTTTGAGGAAATTTCCATTTCGGGGCCAACATTTTGCCTCTAATTCCAAATATGGGCCTCATGTTTCTGAAATTCCAAATATTGGCCTCTGTTTTCCTGGAAACTGCCAACCAAGGGCCTGCATTTATTGTTGTCCTTTAACTCAGGTTAGATCACAAGTCAAATTACAAGAGTGGCCTTTCATCATTAATAGGCAGGACCTTGCAACTAGTGGGAATCATCAGTCCGTCGAAGAAAGAAAAAAACTTAAAATCATTACTGTGTGTTGAATAAATGGGCAGATCTGCGGCAGCCTGAGTTTTTGCTGATTATTCAGAACCTAAAGCTCTAATATATCACAAAAGTGGTATAAAACTTTGACCAAGTTGAACCAGGTACTTAGAAACCTCAGGCTCTAATTATGGCATTCAGAAAATAAAAGAATGCAGTAGATCTTAGTTCAAGATTATAGAAAACTAGCAAACTTAGCAGATAATTCTTTAGAAGGTCAAGCAATGCATTCTGTTTGATGAAGAGGATAAAATTGTTCAGACATTCTTGCTACATGTACACAAGTCCATTCTGTTAGTGTACCTGAGGACTGAAAGCCACTAATTCAGTGACATCTGTCAGCCTGAGAAGTATGATACTTTATAACTCATTCAAAACTAGGGTTCAACATCAGGCCGGGCTGGCCTGGCCTGAATAGAGCATGTTGGCTGATGCAAACCCAGGCACAACATATGACTGGCTCAGTTATTATCAGGTTTGGGATGTGATCAGGCTACCCGGTTTCTTGGCAGGCTTGTGTGAACCCAGGCCCAACAGAAGACTGGCTCAGTTATTATCAGGTTTGGGATGGGATCAGGCTACCCGGTTTCTTGGCAGGCTTGTGCGAACCCAGGCCCAACATAAGACTGGCTCAGTTATTATTGGGTTTCAACAATAAATATATGTCCTGTTGATAATGATTGTTTTCATTGTCTATTTTCATTATTTTTTAAGTAATTTATATTGTCTAATTAATTGCAGTGTGTATGCTGAGCTCAATTCATCAGCTAAAGAAGACAACCCACAACCCGCAGTTGAACAATTCCTGAGCCTCCATGAAGACCTCAGCAGGGTCAGTGCAATTGCTGAATCTTTATCTCAATTGGTACCTGCCAGATCACCTGAAAATGAAGAGCCTGACAAGTGCGCAACAGAAGCAGCCCTGAAAATCTCATCTGAACAACAAAAGCGAGCTACTTCCTGGGTTCAAGCGGCATTAGCCACAGAATTGTCACCTTTCTCTGTATATAGCCATCGTTCCACTGCATCTAGTTTAGCTCCAATTCCTACCCTTGCCAAAACCAAGCTATCCTCTGATCAGCCTGTGGTAATTTTCGATAATTTCTCAAAAACTGCAGCCCAGAAGCCACAGAGCAAAGTCCGGGCTACCTCAAGTTTGAAGACAACAGTTACAGCACCACGTCGTGTCAGTGTTGGGTTAGTGACATCTCAGAAAAATCACGTGCTGCCTCCGGCAGAGTGGACCAAGGGTTCTGGGATGGCAGACGCTGCTAACTTGGCTAAAAATCTGAGGGTGGAGTCTCAGGAGTGGTTCTTGGGTTTTGTAGAGAAGTTTTTGGATGCTGATGGAGATGCCAATGCCAGAAACCAGTCAGTTTCTGGCTTTGCTGTGCCAGACAACGGCCACATTGTTAGCATGCTAACACAGCTCAAGAGAGTGAATGACTGGTTGGATGAAGCCAGTTCTGGGAAGGAAAACGATGATGCAGGCTCTCTGTCAGAAACCATTGAACGCCTCAGGAAAAAGATATACGAATATCTGCTTACACATGTGGAGTCAGCTGCAGCTGCACTTGGTAACCAGCCGAGTCTTGCGCCAGTGCCTAGCAAGGCTCCAGAGGCAAAGGCAGCAAGATGAGTGGCTCCTTTCTTTCAAGGCTGTCATCACGGTACCATACATGCCACCTCTCTTGGTATATGCTGTTACGATTGTGAATGTTAGCAGTCAAGCAACTCACTCACATCTTTGTGTGCGTGCATGGTGCTTGCTTGCACGTCTCGGTGAGATGGTTGGTGGAGTTTTTCAACAGTGAGACAAGTAATATGGCCGAGTAAAGTGCCATTACAAATCACTGCTTGATGTACAAAAAGGGATGAAAACATAGTGTGGTAAAGAAATCTTTTTCCTTTTGTTCTAGTGGTTGTGTTAACCTGTGAAGCTTCAAGTTAACTCGATATGAAAGGAGGGCATGGGATTGAATTTGTATCATCAAAAGAAAATAGAATCGTAACATGGATATTTGGATTCTAAGCTGAAAATGGAGGCCTGTTTTTCTGTAAGGTTGTTAACATTGCCTTATATTGGCTATCTGGTAGGATAGTGATTGAATGAGTGTTAAAATCTTGTAACTAAAAGAGTGCACCTTAAAGGGTGAGTTTGAATACCATTGTATCTGATATCCATGCATTGCATTTGGTGGGGTCCACGAGGAATCCGTCTCTTGCAAACGGTTGATTTCAAGTACACGAGTTTGAGAACCAAAAAAAGGATTCAGATTCGTGAATCTGTTAGCTTGAAGATAGGAGGGGAGAGAACGTGGATCTCAGATCGGCGCAGGTATCCTTTGGCTCTTGACCCTTTGCCACTGAACCATCCCTTATAAACCCTTTCCCCGAAATGTTTGTCTCCTCTGGTTGCTGCTCTAGCTGAAGCATCTTCCCCATCTCACCTGTGAAACCAAGCAGTATTCAAGTGGCATCCCTCAACCTGCATTTGTGGTTTATTTTCACCTGTAAGTTTCATCCTTCTAAAGAATCACTCATCGTCGGACTAAGTCACACAGACACAGCAAAATGGACACGGGACGTCACTTGTGTACAATTTTCTATTAGGAATCGTATACAAAGGGACACGACATGAGCGTAAGTTGAAGAATCCTTGTGACATTATCAGCATATAGTTTATGTCCTCTAGGACACTTTGGTGTTCACGTGCGTACCTTTGTGACTATCGTTGGATATTTTTTTATAAAGGCTTATGTTTTTTACAATATATATGTATTTGCTTATATTTTTGAGATTGTCATTTCGTCAAATGATGACAAGGCTCCTACTTTTCGCATATTACATATATATTTGCTTATGCTTTTAAGATTGTCATTGCATCTAACGATGTCAAGGCTCCTGCTTTGTGCAATTTACTTATACATTTAAGATTGTTGTCACATCAAACCATGACAAGACTCCTGCTTTCTGTAAATATATACGTATTTGTTTTTTGCAAGTTATTTAGTTCAGTTTCTCCTGTCGAATATTAAATGTGCTTTCATTTACGTTGCTACGTTAAATCACACATGCTTCTGCTTATATTATATATAGATGTGCATAAATGAGTTATTCTTTATGTTGTTCTTCGATCAAGATTTTGATTGACGAAAAAAGTTTCTATTGGAAAGGCTTCTCTTTTGAGCAAAACCATTTTTTCAAAAAAACCTAAGTCACTTGCATATGGCCTAACTAAGGCCGAAGGTTCCAACGAACCTTGATAGATACGAAGTACGCACAATAGTGCACATCTATCTCCGAGTTAAAGCATAGCTTTTCCTCCGTTAAAGAGGAAAAATGTTGCCAAAATTTCTGAAAAGATGCTCATCGATATTAAAAAAATATAATGCTTTCTTTGTCAAAGAGAGAAAGTGCTGCCAAAATTTTTTAAGAAGCTCAGAAAGAGTATAGCATGTACTCTGTTATACAGAGGAGGTACTGCCAAAATTCTGACAAGTACTTTCTAAAAAGTAGAAAGAGTCGTCACACTTCCTCTATCAAGGAGAGGAAGTACTGCTAAAATGTTTGGCAGAAGACTTGCCTGAACTAGTTTAAATGACATGATAATTCCCTTGTTGTCGAAACAATTTGGGAAAGGCTCATTCCACCTTTGCTTGTAAGGGCACCCTACTCATAAGGGTCGGTGCGCCAGAGTAGTTTTTGCACCTTGACTACGCCAAGTGCTCATTACGGCTATGTATGCCGAATAGTCAATTCATTGTGATCTTGGTATATGCATGCTCATGTGAAATACTATTGCACAACTAGACTCATAAGGGTCGGAGTACCAGAGTTCGTTGTCCACCCGAAAGAGGTGAATTGCTCGTAAAGGTCGTAGATGTCGAGAGCAGAGTCATGCATGCATATGAATAAAACTTTATGATAGTCCCTGGATCACACAGTTGAACCGTGCTTCTGAATACTGAATAGGGTTGGGGAACATATTTTCTTAGTGCGGAATGCACTGATTTGCCCAAGTGGCATTCAAATATCCCATAAGTAATGGTTATGCCGTCTGACCCCTTCAATACTATTGCTCATCATGGAAGATGATGATGATGATACAACCACGAGTGACATATATTTATCATAAACCAAAGAGTTTAGGGAACCTCTCGTCACTCAAAAAGTTTGGAGGTTAGGTTATCCTTAAGATCTGAGGATTGAACCCCACTACTATAGTAGAGGATGCATCCAAAACGAACTGGTAGGATTATCCCGATAGAAGTTCTACCACCCTACCATGGACAGAGTCATCAGGCCTCTGGGGTATCTAAAATACATAGAATAATAAACCCCCAGAACGTTGCATTGATGCCAAAGTTCAAGCTTCTCCTGTGTACTAGGGGGTGAATGATTAATATCAAAATAATGTATTAGATCTACTTTAAGTGATATATGAATGAATGGGCATTGTTCTGATAAGTTTTGCATAACCTTGTGAAAGTTGTTGAGATCGATATACTACTGGACCGATAGGGCAAAGACCCGTGTTGTATTCACATGAGTGAGCTAAGCTCGAGGAGCTCTTGCTTGGATTCGTGAGATACGGATATGCCAAGTCTTGGAGACTTGAGCTTGATATTCTAGTTAAAGCCTTGAGGAGGCTTTCGCGATATACGCTAAGTCGTGGAGATTTGATCGTTATTGTAGCGATGTGTATGTTAATGAGTTTGTACTTGATGTGATTGAATGCTTTCTTACCAAACCAATAATGGTTATGACCTCGTTTAATGGAGAATACAGGAAAAGAACCTACTATGCGATATGCAGAGCAAGACGACATCAAGTTTCAGGGTTTCTCCAAATAGTGTTGCACCACTTTCTTTATAAAACCAGTTTTATAGAATACTACTTTTTCAAGCAGTGATGTTTATAATAAACAACTCATTTTGATAAATGAAATACATTAGTGGTCAATGAGTGCTTGGCCACATACCTGTGTGACTTGCCCGATGTTTTCTAAAACTGTTGACTCATTATCATCCATTTCTGCTGCTAAAAACCTTTTCTAAGTTCTGCTGCAAAGAAAAAAAAATCCATAAATTTTCAACTTAGTATTGTTTTGGAAATTCGGAGCGTTACACATTTGATGGAGCACGATAAGAGCTATATCTTCACATTCAAATGCTTGCATTTTTATAGCTTTTTGACATAATTTCCCATGCTTAGGACTAAAAAATGCACAACAGAGAATTGAGTTTAAAAATATAATTTTGGGTTTTGGAGCATAACTTTGGATTGGGATCTCAGCAAAGAATCCAATTGGTAAAACCCATGACCCAAGACCCATATCCATTTGGATTGGATTCAAGGTACATTGTGGATTGGATGTGGGATCCATAAAGTCCACACCTTCCAAAAATTTGAATTTTCAAATTTCCTTTTTGCATGTGGCAAGTATCGCTTGCCAAGTTTTGATATTTTATGCAAAGAGGAAAGAAAGAGGGAAGGAGGGGGGCGAGATTTTCAAAGTCTTCTCCTTTCTTCTTTAGCTCATGATCAAGGAAGGAAAGAAGGAAAAAACGAAAGAAGGGGGGGAGTGAATTTCAAAAATCGCCCCTTTTAAATTGATTGAATTGAAAAAAAAAGAGAAAGGAAAAGCAAGCAAAAAAGTCAAATATTTCTTTTTTTATTTCTTGTTTTCTCTCCCTTCTCATTTCAAGCATGAAACAAAAGGGGCAATTGATGGACCAAATCCACCAAAATTTCCCCACCTGAATAAAGGCTCCACAGAAAGTAGAAACCCTATTCTCCTCTTGCAAAACATGTTTTTCCCTGTGCAGCCGACCTCCTCCTCCTCTGCTCCAGGCCAAGTACCAGCTCCATTCAACAATCTTTGTGTTTCTTACCTTGTCTTATCTCTTCTTTAATCATCTTCTACATCTGAGGCAAAGCTGAAGGTGTTGGCTGGCCTAACCCCTCTAACGTTGCACATGGAACCCTCCACTAAGGTAGGATAGACACTATGTATCCCCTTCTCTGTTTTGTCATAAATTCAACAATCTTATTTAGATCTAAAAATTCTCAAAAAAATATTTTTTATTAGAGAAGGTTGTCCTTGACATTCTATGGGTTTTTTTAGAAGAAATGCATTGTGGATCAGATCAAAATCACCAAAATATGAAATCTGGTTTTTGGATCTGCATCAGACCTATCTGGTCAAAAACGTCTAGGTTCAAGCAGTTGCTTATCTTCGATTAACTTGATTTTTGTATATATTACAAAGAACACATTTAACAAGTCTGTGTTAAATTTGGGCATGATTTCAACCATGAGATTTGGACTTATAAAATCTGGAAGTTGAGAGGCATCCCTGACGCCTAGCGCAATCACGATTTATCAGGCCAATTTTGTGTAGCATGTATTTCCTTCAATTTTTTGAGTTTTTCTTATTTTTTCTTTTATATTGAAGTTGTATTTGTCTACTTCATACCCTGATTTTTTAGGATTTTTTTTGATATTAGAGCATGGAGTTTTAGACATCACAAATTGATCTGCTAGATTTTGTTAGGAATACGACTGACCGGCATTGTTGACATCAAATTATGTTCATTTTTTGGTCAAATCGATTCAAGTTTGGGGTTGTAGTTCGCTGATGAACACAAAAACCTCTAGTTAAAATTTTGCGACTATCATTGTTCTGAGCAGTCGGTGGTGGAGATTTTAACAGGCCAATTTTTTTGGGTCTGTCACAGAACAACACAGATCCGACTAATCTTGGTGTGCGAGCTCGGGTGTTGGTTGGCCTGGATCCACATTAGTTATTTTATTTCATTTTTTTACATTATTTTTAGGTTGTCTAGAGTCAATCTGAGAATCGGTCTGAGTTGGCCAAACATTTAATTAGATTAAGTTGGGTATTTGCATTCATCTAGTCGGTCTAGCCTACCTGACCCAATCAGCTAGTGCAGGGAAGGGCAAACTTGTCTTTTCATTTGGGTATAGGTTCAAAGCAGGCCACAACAACATTCTGGAGGTCTGAACACGTTTGCTACAGAAGGATATATGCGGGTTTTTGTCAAAAAATCAGACTTGGTCTATTTGTAAAATTGGTCCAGCCGGCTAGGCCCGTGTCTAGCCGGTAGTGCGGTCTAGTCACTGTGTTGGACTAAATCATATGCATAGTCGTGTCCTTCCACTTAGGTTGCATTTGGGTCTATTTTTAGAGTTGTTTAGGTCTGCATTTTTTGTATATTAGTTTGCATATAGGTCTGCATTTAGCATCTAAGGTTTACATTAGGTTAGGTCGTACTAACTCTTTCACAAACAAGTTTTTTTTCTTTTTGTGTTTACAATGTTTTGTAGGTAAAGGTAGCCCTCTCACATACATCACTCTGACAAGGACATCGAGTGGATTATCTCGTTTGCATTCATTTTTATTTTTATTTCATTTATTTAAGTAGGGCCTTAGGCCAATTTAAATTCGGATTGTATTAATTTTAATTTCTGCTCAAACACTTGTAATAGGCTTGGTGCTCGATTGCTTTTGCATATTTTTTATTTTAAGGCAATAAAGAAGAGTGCATTGTTTAGAATACATAGTCACTCTTTGTTTCTTGTGTATTCAACCCAGACTTCACCACTTTCGTGTGTGAATCAGTTATTAAAATTTGGTGTATGGTCTACACTTAATCTTTTATTGAAAAATCTATTTCAAAATATGTTTTAAAATCAAAATCACACCAATCATCTTCCTTTAACAAGAACATCTAAAACCCTATATCGAGGATTGGTTCTTGAACTAGTCCTGAATTTGTGAAAAACCTAACTCTGTCTGACTGTTATAGAGGCTATAAAACTTTTTATGTACAGTGGATAGATTTAAAAAAAAAATAGATCATAGAAAATTTTGTCAGCTTGCTGATGCCACAAAACATTTGTAAAAACACATTCGTATGAGAGAGTTACAAACGTTAAGGTGCAGACCTTCACTTTTCTATTCTGACTGTCACAAATCTATGCTCATTCCATGAACAAAGCCCAAATTTTCATAGTAGATGCAAAAAAAAAGTTATCTTTTCAACGCAATAAATCGCTCAATAAAACTCCTCCGGACGATCGAGATACAAGTGATTTATCAGTCTAGTGTGAGGCCAAAAATACGATACCGAAAGATTTTCTTATAAACACGAATTCCAAAACATATGATTTCTCATGAAAACGAGCATAGAAATCCTTCAATTTTTTACATAACATTAATATTATCATAATCTACTAGCCCAAATCAAAATATTCATAAAAAAATCAAGTAACATGCATATTTTATAGTTTTTATGATTTTATTTTCTAAGGAAATTGGTTTGATAGAAAATGATTTTTAGAGGGGATTTTATTTTGAAAACCCCTTCCAACCACATGATTTGATAGCCCTAAACCAAACCCACGCATGGGAGGCATGATTTAGGGTTTGTACTTATGAAAAATCAAAGAAATTCATACCCACAAATTTCAGATTACGTGTAAAGTATAGAACTCCCTACCTTAATCGAGTTCTCGAACGTATCTCAAACTTTATCTCTCGCATTTAAACCTTAGAGAAACTTCAATGGCTGCTGGAAAAGCTTCAAGAAGGAAGAAAGAAAGAAAAGGAAGAAGAAGAATAGGAATGTTGATGACCGCAAGTCCACTGGCTACTTCACTGTCTTTCTTGGTCGCTCTTTCATTTCTTGGTCTACTCATAAGCAATGCAGTGTTGCACGCTCTAACACTAAAGTGGAATATTGGTCTCTGTCCAACACTGTTGTTGAGGTTCTCTGACACACATTTTTATCAAAGGACTTGTGCATCTTTAGTTGCTTCCACCCACACTTTTGTGTGACAACATTGGTGTGTCTTTACCTCTTGGCCAATCCGGTGTTCAACGCATCTTCATGTGCAATACATTTCATCTACTAACCAGCTGGCTAACCTCATGACCAAATCTTTATCGAGCTCCTTGTTCATCTTGCTTCGGAGTAAGCTCAACACCCTTCTTAAGTCGTTAAGCTTGAGGGGGGTGTTAAGGAGAAAATGGATCTAAATTTGATCCATCTCATGGTGCATCAAATCTAGATAAACAATATGTCAATTTGGTGAAAATGTCTAGGGATAGCTATAAGGATGACTCATCATAAAGCTAATGAGAAGAGACTCCTAGATGAGAGAAACTCCATCTGGGCAAGGACCCATAATGAGATAGCAAATGAGAAGAAACCCTAGGAGAAGATGCCACTTGGGCCAAGACTTCTAATGCTAATGAAATACATTCAATGTTGGATTGTGATGGAAAGTTAGATCCTACGATTAAGACCAATCCCATAATTATGTAACACATTAAGCATTTATAAAAGGGAACATCTCTGTCACAAGCCTACTTCTTAACTAGGCCAGTAAGGCGCGATGGTCTTTCCTTACCGCCGCAAGCCGTTCTAGTCGCCCACTTGCCGCTACGAAAGCTTTGATTATAGAGAGTGAAAGAGAAGAGAGAAGGAGAGAAATTGCAATCACTTGAAAGTAATCACAATGAGGGTGAACAAAAGAAAGCTCAACGCATTTGCATTCATTCAAAATTTTGCCTGCAGGCTCATTACAATTCAGATCTACAGGTTGACCCTTCAGGGTATTTATGAACCTGAACCAAAGTGTAAGGGTGACCCGGAGAAAGTTACAAGTGACTCGACACTTACATCAAGACTCAACCAAAGCAAAACAGACTCTGGATACAACTGTACAAAGTAGGTCACAGGGGAATAGGCTCCCCCATTTAAATCATGTGCCACCCTCGGTGTCATCTGCTTCATGGTAGGCCCTGACTTTATCTAGATAGTGGCTCTTCATCAAGAATGCTAGCTCCCATGTCGGCTCCATTGTCTCCTCCCACTGCACAAAATATTTCTTCGCTTCGCCCAAGTAGTTGACCTTGTGGCAAAGGATCTTGCTAAGACGCTTCTCGGTACGTTGTGTTGTCGAGGCCCTCTACAAGATAGGAGCGCATTATGGCACACTACATTCTGGATCCCCCTCGTCCGCATAAAATGGTTTTAGGTTGCACATGTAAAACATTGAGTGCACTTTGAAGTCCAGGGGCAGGTTCAGCTTGTATGCCAAATTGCCCACTTTCTTGGTGATGGTGAATGGTCTCTCATGCATCCTGATCAGTCTGTGGTGCCGTCCACGAAAGATGTCTATGCAATCTGGGTAAAGTTTCACCAACACCTAGTCCCCAACACGAAACTCAGCAAGCCGATGATGCTTGTCTGCCCACTTCTTCATCGTCTTAGCCGCCTAATGCAGAAATGCCTTCGCCAACTCAGTTTTCCCATGCCAGTCTTGAACAAACTGATAGGCGAAGGATGACCTTTCCTTCTCCTGTGCGGCTAGAGTATGCAGAGTCAGCGGTTGCTTCCCCATAGCTATCTTGAACGGGTTGTGGCCTTAAGACTCACTTTTCTGAATATTGTAGCAGAATTGGGTCACGTCCAGGAGCTTCACCTAGTCTTTCTGATTGGCACTAACAAAGTGCCTAAGGTATTGCTCCAACAGCCTGTTGATGCACTCCGTCTGCCCATCAGTCTGTGGGTGGAAACTTGTTGAAAATAGCAGATCAGAGTTGAGTAGTTGAAACACTTTACGCCAGAATTTGTCTGTGAAGTGAGCATCGCGATCGCTCATAATACTTCTTGGTAGACCCTAGTGCTTCACAACATGCTTAACAAATAGCTCCGCAGTCTTCTCTATGGGGCACTTTTTGGAAACTGGGATGAAGGTGACATATTTAGAGAAATGATCCACCACCAGCAGAATGGAGTTGAAGTCATCTACCTTTGGCAGACTAACAATAAAGTCTATGGAAATGCTCTCTCAAGAATGTTCTGGAATAGGTAGAGGCTCAAAGAGGTTGTCAGTCTTTTGGTTGGTCCTCTTGTCTTGCTAGCAGATAAGGCATGTTCGTATATACCCCTCTACATCGTCTCTCACTTGTATCCAATAGTAGCCACGCTCAAGGATTGCTAAGGTCTGCTCCTGACCTAGATGACCAACCCATAGTATATCATGGCACTCCTTAAGTAATTTGCGGTGAAGGCTTTTCCACTGCGGCACAAAGATGCATCCTCATTTAGTCACAAGGAGGTCATCCCGTAGCCAGAATCATCGAGTCTTTCCCGCTTGGGCCAGAGAGACAAGGTGTTGCATCGTTGTGTCCTGCTGCATTCCTTCGTAGATGCGGTCCAGCAACGCACCCTTCAAGTAAACTTTGAAAGGCTATGCCCGTGCAACCGTCAGTTCTGCCTTGCAACTCAAAGCGTCAGCGACAACATTGGTCTTCCCCACCTTATACTCTAAAGCGAAGTCAAACTCAGTAGGAATATTTGTCATCGAGCTTGCTTAGGCATCAACTTCTTCTGCATCTGAAAATACCTCGTGGCGACGTCCGTCTTGACAACGAACTAGGAACCCAGAAGATAGTGTCGCCATGTCCTAAGGCAGTGCATGATGGTCGTCATCTCACGCTCGTGCACAATGTAGGGCCTCTCCGTATCCTTTAACTTTTGACTCTCTTAAGCAATTGGATTACCCTCCTGTATGATAACTCGATCGATGGCAAAGTCTGAAGCATCTGTGTGGACTTCAAAGGGTCTTGTGTGGTCCGGCAATCACAATATTGGTTCCCTCACCAGGGCTTTCTTTAAGCCATGGAAAGCATCTTGGCAGGCTCCTGTCCAGAGCCATACCCGATTCTTCTTCAGCAAATCTGTGAGGGGCGCAGTAATAAGAGAATAGCATTCGATGAATCATCAATAATAGTTTTCTACGTCAAGGAATGACCGCAACTCTGGCACTTTGGTCAGCGGATTTCATTCCTGGATGGCTCTTATCTTTTGCCCATCTATACGCAGCAAACCACTCCCCACGATGTAGCCAAGGAAGCTGATCTCCTCTTGTCCGAAGAGACACTTCTCTCGCTTGACGTAAATGTCATTATCCTTCAGCACCTGAAATACTATTTACAAGTGCCCCCACATATTCCTTCATGCTGCTGTTGTAGATCACGATGTCATCAAGATAGACCATCACGAACTTGTCTAAGTAAGGGTAGAAGATCTTGTTTATCAATGTCATGAACGTGGCCAGAGCATTAGCCAACCCGAATGACATCACTAGAAATTCGTATGCACCATAGCGAGTGACGCAAGTCATCTTAGGCGCATCACCATCAACAATCCTCACCTGCCAGTAACCTAATCACATATCTAGCTTTAAAAAGACATGGGCACTGCTTAGCTGGTCGAAAAAACTCGCTACTAGTGGAAGCAAGTACTTGTTCTTCACTATGACTTTATTCCATGCATGGTAATCCACACATAACCTTTTGGAACCATCTTGTTTCACCTGGAAGAGCACAGGGGTGCCAAAGAATGCTTTCAAAGAATGAATGATGTTTGCTTCTAACATCTCCTTCAGCTGCCTGTGCAACTCTTTCAATTCAGCCGGTCCCATGCGATAAGGGACCATGGCACAGGGCTTTGCTCCCGAGGTCAACTCTATCTTGTGGTCGACCTCGCTACTCGGCGACAAACGCTTCGGAATTTTCAGAGGCATCACTCCACGAAAATCCATCAATAGTGAGCCAAAGGTCGATGGCACTGCTGCTTCCACCTTTCCTTCTTCGATGCACACGGCCACTAGGAATGTTTGCTCTCCATGTTTGACACCTTTTTTCAATTGCATGGCAGATAACATTGAAGACTTTTATTCAACAGTAATGCATTGCACCGTGTATGAAGAGTTTTTCTCCATGATCATCAATGAGTTAAACTTCGGCAACAACATCACATTCTAGCTGCGAAGAAAAACCATGCTCAAAATCATTCAAAAAGTGTTCAGGGACACCACTGAGAAGTTGGCTTTGCCGGCCCAACTCCCAATTTGGATAGCCACATCCCTTGCTTTACCAAGGATGGGCTTGGCCTCAGAGTTCACCATCTTCATGGTCTTTGCTTTGGCCCGGGATTCAAGCCCAACCACTCTGCCTCTTTTTGCGAGATGAAGTTATACATGGCTCCGAAGTCCACCATTGTCACAATAGACTTTTCATTCACAATGACTTCTAGAAATGTGAGTTCTTTGCTAACTGGTATGCTTTCGACTGCGTAGTTTTTTATTGCGTTAACCGACCGTATAGCTCCCATTCTTGGTTGCATGACCAAGGTGTCGCTACTCTCTGCTTGTACTACATTGGCCTGTTCGTCGTCCTTCATGAGGTGCTTTGGACACTGCCTTGCGATATGCCTATCACCACAAAACCAACAAGTCACAACCTGCCATTTGTTGTCGTAGTTGTATTTTTTGTAATTTGGCTTCTTGTTGAGTCAACGCCTCACCCTTATTGTTGCACTGATCCTCTTTCTTGCCTCCATGGTTTGGCTTCTTCCCGACTTTGGTCGATGGAGTGAAGAACTTGCGTTGAGTATCCACTAAGTGCTCGGTCGTCACATACGCATCTTCTAAAGTCTCGGGGTTGCACCTTTCCACTTCAAACTGTGCCTACGACTGTAGTCCCACAATAAACCAGTTGAGTCTGTCTTCATCTGTCATATTTGGTACGTCTAACATGAGCTTCTGGAACATCCTAATGTAGTCTATCAAGGCTCCAGTGTACTTCAATTCTGACACCAACCGATAAGTTTGGCGTTATACATTATGCGATATAAAGTAGTTTTGTAGCTCAATTTTGAAGGCCTCAAAAGTATTTATTATGCAATACCCTCTTTTCATGTCGCTACATTTCTTTCTCTACCAGGCTATAGCATCTTCGTCGACCAGAGTTGTTGCAACATTCACCCTGAGGTCTTCGGCCAATACGTTTTGAATATCCAAGTAGTCTTCAATCTGGAACAAAAAGTTCTCTATGGCCTTGCTATCTCTGTAACCATTGAACTTCGCTGGCCTTGGCACATCTATCTTTGATGGCCTATCGCTGACCTTGGCATATTTAGGGTCATCGTTCGCTGCAAAGTGTGGTTCTTCAACTGAAGCTTCCCTACTTCAGTCTGCAGGATGGTCACTGTTGTAGTCAATGAAGTAATCTGTCCCATCAACAAGTTCACCTGCTCTCGCAGGCTTGACACCTCGTCGTCCAGTCCTCTGAACGACTCAATTGCACGTGAAATCGCTTCTCCATGCAAATTCACATCAACCGCCAGTCTATTGACAATCTCGGTTATTTGCTCATGGCCCTGAGGTGAACTCATCTCCTCTGTCTCGGCAACTGCCTTACCTTTGGTGCTACGCAAGTTGTATTGGGACACCACAATGTCTTGCTTACAAATTGCAGACTGTCGACATGTCTCTCGACACCGACTCCAGAATCCCTTCTCAAACTCGAGAACGGGTTTTGGTACTACTTATCACGGGCCTACTTCTTCAATAGGCTAGTGCGGCGCGGTGATTCTTCCTTACAGCCGCAAGCATTTTCGATCGTTTGCTTGCCGTTGTGAAAGCTTTGATTATAGAGAGTGCAAGAGAGCGAAAAAGAAGAGAGAAGAAAGGAGAGAAATTGCAATCACTTGAAAGTAATCACAATGAGGGTGAACAAAAGAAAGCTCAACACATTTGCATTCATTCACAATTTTACCTGCAGGCTCATTACAGTTCAGATTTACGAGCTAACCCTTCAGAGTATTTATCAACCTGAACCAAAGTGCAAGGGTGGCCCGGAGAAAGTTACAAGTGACTCGACACTTACATCAAGACTCAACATAAGAAAAACAGATTCTGGACACATTTGTACAAAGTAGGTCAGGTAGAGTGATAGAGAGAAAATAATTTCTGCCATGGACGTAGACCTACTCTGGATCTAACAACGTTAAGTCTGAAAATAGTGCGTGTGTGTGTGGGTGATCTCATACTAACCTTTATAAGCATTATAACTCAGGGATAGAACACCATCATCCCTCTTCTAAAAAGAACAGTTACTTTCAAAAGTTGATGTGAAACCTCATGTAAAGCACTAGATCTCCTACCACTGACATGAGCATGCACACCCGCTTGGTAGACACCCCTGCCTCAAAACGTCGGCCAGCTTTCTCATTTTAGCTTTGGAGTGGGATCTAAGGGTCGGTTTATTGGACCTGCCTGAAGCAGCAGCTCCCATCTGTGCAGGATAAAATTTAGAGACCCAGACCCTCATCCTCACCTCCTGGCCTGGTTTAAAGAAGTAACATTGAACATTCGCTGCCTATACAAACTAACTGCTCATTAAATGAGAACTCAATTTCTGAATTCATTCTCTTACCCGGCTTATCCTTGCCTCCCAAAACAGCTAGGGGACGTTGCATGGGCAACTGGAAAGCCAAAGAGGAAACTTCCTCCAGTTTGTTTGAACTTGACTGCCGCTGATCGTCTTCCGACCTGGTGGGCAACTCCTCCATGGCCACAACATCAATGTCATCATCAACACTAGAATCATCTTGACAAATAACTTCTTTGGCTCCATGTGATGGTTCTAAATTTTTAGCTTTATCAACACTCATCTCCACAGACTCGTTTGAATCAAGCACACCGAACCTGTTAAGATTCCAAGGTTGTGGTCTGAATCATATCCTTGCGTCTCCACACCTTCTTGGGCTTCACTGTAGTCCATTGGCCCTCTAGATCCTGAGGCTTATGACCCATCGTGTCTAAATCTGATTTCCTCTGAGCTTTTTCCTGCATATTCGCCCGACGGAGAAGGCAACCCCCCTAAATCTGATTTCAAGTAGAGCAGAACGAAATCATCGACTCATACTCAATAATTTGAACTAAAGATCGTTCATCTTCAATCTTGATTTCAACTAGATTAACAGGTTTAAATCAAACTGTGACTTCAATGCAAATTCTAGCAAAATTTGATGTTTTAGAAGTCCGATTTAACTCATCCACATCTAACAGTTTGGCTTCCAAATATTCAGCAATTCCCACAAACAACCTTGTATTCCAAAGCTTAAGAGAAAGATGATCGGGGAGTCAGACCAAAATACATACATCCTTTTATTTCCAGCCCATTCACGGATTCCAGCAATTCACAATCAAAGACCTACCTATCCACCAACTTCAAAGAGGCAGCTCTGGTGACAACATGCATGTGATCCTCAGCTTCCACCTTTATCCGAAACAGACCGTGGCGACGATGTGTGAACCTCAACCCTTTGATATGAGGCCACATGCGTGCCAACCCCTTGAAGATAAAATTCAACTCCATACGTTTTCGTCATTCACCTCCTGCAAAACCTGCAATCATCGTCCATTGCCATAGCTTTTTTCATACCTCCATAGCTAGGTTTTGGATCCATGATCTTCCTCTGCTCCTTGACGACCTTCACATTTGGAATCTCATCACCAACCATGTCTAATTTCTACTTGGCCCCAATGCTGAGAATGTCCTTGCCGATCCGTCCTACCAGTTCAATTCTGATCCCCGAAAGGAAAGGATCACCCGCAACCATGGAAGGCCCCATCACCCTCACGAGTCTCCATCTCTCTCGTCTGCTGTTTTCCTCGAATTAGCTACCGTCACAACCGCCTTGCAATTGACTTCTCCTGTGCAGGTACAAAATGGAACATATTCATTAATATTCAGGATCACTTGCACGTGGAAACATTTTCCAATGAGGAAAGAAAGTTTTGGTTGGTGCACTCCATAGTCAATATCCATGTCCAAAAATCATCCTATAAATCTAGCCAAACCATATCCAATTATATGAGACTAACTAATAACCACCCTGACCCATTTAGTTCTTGCAGCTAAGGCAGGGAAACGAACCTAGAAGTTGGTGGTGAAGCTCAGTTCAGTTCATCAGACAGATCATGAAAATGGCAGGGCGAGCCATGAGGTGCTCATTAAGCATAAACAAGTCAAGAAGGACATGCATTAGCATCCAACCAATGTTAAAACCGGTTCACTGTATGAATCAGTTTCTTAAAAAAAACTAAGAATCGAATCGAATCATAATACCATCAGATGACACGTGTCATTTAATTCCCTTCAAAGATATTAAAAAAATGCATTGAATCGGTTGTGAATTGGCCCCTTTTGAATCGTCATTGCATCTAACACCACCAAAATCGGCAGGCACAGATATTACTAACTTTTGCAACCGGTGCATTTCCCGGTATCATGGGGTACCCATCTCAATATGTACACTATAGCACGTCAGAATGAACCATGTGTGAAAGAATACTCTCTCCAAGGAGATCTCAAATCAAATGCATGAAACAGAAAAATGATGGTATCCCATGTGGTAAGCCAAGCTGAAGACCCAGGTTAGAATCCCTCGGACACATGGGGATTAAGAGATACCTGATAGGGGTCTGACTAACCCCAGCTGGCCTTTAAAAAAAAACTGCAGTGGTGGCAACCATAATCCAATTTGCAAACAGTTTTGCTTATTGCCAAACAGGCCCGTATTAATTTTAGACATGGATCAGACAACCAAACTTGAATGTGCCATTAGTTCACCGGATTTAAAACTTTTGGGATCCTCTCGGCACCAAAGGACGTACTGCAACCAACAGGGGCTCCTCCTTCCAGGTTCAAACCCCAGTGGTACGTTGAATCATAACTGGTGGGGTCTGCCTAACCCCAGCTAGCCTTTAAAAAAAAAAAGGACGTATTGCAAATAGCTTATCATGTCCTATCAAAAATAACATATTTACCAAAATTCATTCCATTTCCATGTTACCAAACCATAAAAAATTATCGTACTAGAGGCCCTCCACTACCCTCACAAGGCAAACGTCCAAAATATAGAAACAATGGTACCAAAAAAACATATCCCCCACAACTAAGACATAATTCTCCCAACTTATCCTCAAAGGTCTTGGACGCTCAAACCTGCCACAAAAATACCAAAAGAGAATTAATAGCCACCAAACCACACGGATCAATAACATGCAAACAGAGCTCTACGCTAATTGCATGTGTTTGTGTGTGTGTGTGTGTGTGTGTGCAAGAGAGAGAGAGAGAGAGAGAGAGACTGCCAACCAAATGCAAATCATCAAACCACAACGATGCTACACAAACATAAAGGTGCCTAACACGTTTCCCTATACCCTACACGGCTACAACCCCTTGTTCTCAATCGTCTTCTACTTCGGCATTAAAATTAAATGAAATCTCTTAACATTAGCTGAATCTGAGAGCAATCTATGGCTACATTGCAGGAATAAATGGCATACCAAAAAAGAGTCCAAGAATACAATGAAGACTCGAAATCTTGAACGCTAAAAGACTCATACGAAAAAGAGATGGGAGAAATCTTTCATCAGGACAAATCCGAGTATTTGTCAAAATTTTAAAATATCTTTGAAGAATCCATGACGTAGAGACAACTAGAATTTTTTTTTAAAAAAAGTGAATTTTTAAAAAATACACCTAAACTTTGACACATCTTTTTAATATTGTTAAAAACACATAAATTCATTATACAAAAACACATTTCTGTTCATTTAATTTGGGTTCTTACTAACCCAAGTTAAGTTAATAGGATAAAGTTACTGATTTACCCTCAAATAATATCTTTAATTCAAAAGCTTGGGTGACTAAAAAATACATCCAAGTTTTTGTAATTATTGTATCAGCAACTTTGACAGAAGTAAACCCCAGGGCTTTTTAATTAACCATGAAAAAGTGTAGGCGTGTTTTTAACAATATTAAAAACTTAAGTGTGACCACCGGGGGTCAGTGCACGCCTCCTTGTGGTGGGTCGTTTGCAGGTTCAAACCCCAGTGGTAAGTTGAATAATAACTGGTGGGGGTGTGCCTAACACCAGCTTACCTTTTAAAAAAAATACTTACATGTGATTATTAGTATTGCTTAAAGATTAGGTGTGTGTTTTGAAAATTCCTCAGAAAAGAAAGTTTCAAAATAATCTGAAGATACTTTGTCAAATCTTTAAATAAAGAGAAACAAATTTGCACAACGTTTCAAAACCAATGAGATGCCGAAGTTTGGAGACATACTCGAGGCAAAATATAGAAAGCTTTTCCCTCTTCTATTTATTTCCTCCCTACATTTGCTTGAAATCTCGATCACTCAGGTATATGGTAAAAATGTATAAGGTTAGAACTTAGAACTCAAAAGGTTTAAACCCAACCAGCATTAGTCTATAAAACAAATGTTTTTAGGATCACATCAGAAGCTAAAGCTTTTAAAACTCCTCTCAGCTTCTAGTTAAAAGCAGGCAGAGAAAAGAATATACACATTACCTGGTGGAAGAGATTGTTTTAGCTTGTCTGCCTTCTCCGAATCAAACACACACAATGTGTAAAGATATTTGGAACAACGAACCTTGAACTTCACCACATCTTTGCTTCTCTTTATTTTCACAGAGCGTGCATCCTTCCTCCTTGCAGTGAGGAGGAAATCCTTGATTTCATGTATTTGCTTCGGCTGCAAAATTCAAAGCAACTAACATATTTGATCAATATCAATCATGCTTCAGAACTATCAATGACAACGTAAAACCAATTCCACCTCCAATTCAAAAAGTGCAAGAATATCAATCTGCATTAGATGATCAAATACAAATGGAAAGATGAAAATCTGAAAAGAAAATGAAATTGATGATACTTGGCATGTCAACAACTCAAAAGCAAATGCAACCAAAGAACTCCATCGCAAATTCTTGACCAATCACTAAATGGAAAAGAAACAAGTGCTAGTTAAACCATAGTATATATTTTAAATAAATCAAAAATTGGTTATACTCTCTCTCTCACACACACACACACATACAATTTCTTATCATAAAATAATTAGGTCCAAATTATCACTAGACTTTATAGCATTATGATTTTAAATGCTATGCTTTTCATAGAATTGGACCAAAATATGGACTCTTAATAAAGATTAAATGAAAGGGCATTGGCATAAAAAAAACCTCACAATGGCACGACATATGTCTTTTTGCTCATCCCTTTTGAATGCATTATTAATTATGGTTTATCATGCTTTTTTGTGCATAAATTGGTCCATGCAACCAGATGGGCTTGTTTTAGTCATACTACTTGATCCAATAGCATTCACATTATCGGCGTTGGTGATGTTAAACCAAAATAAAGACTCCTACCAATTCTTAACTTACTTTGTTTCTCGTCTTGTTTCATTTCCTTGTGGTTCCTTAGATAATTCTAAAAAAACCTTTGCATAGTAGGTGAAACCCTATCACATGGCATTACACTATTTCTTGTGTTAGCACTAAGTTCTCTCTTCTTTGTTTACTTTCTCATCAAATTTAATATATATGCATAATTATAAATGTGTCTTGAGATTTTCTTTGCCTTTTTATAGTATATTTAAAAATTGAAATCTTTTCAATATCTTTTAATATTAAATCCAAGCAACGCCACACATGGTGTCCAAGAAAATGTTTTACCTGCTATTAACATATTCTTGTGATAGGGTTGAAACATCATTTAACTGGCAAACATTATTGTAATGTCATGTGATAGGGCTTAAACTAATGTGCAAAGGTTTGTTCAGAATTATCTAAGGAACCATAAAAAAGGAAACAAGAGGAGCAAAGTCAAAAATTGGTAGGAGATTTTATTTTGCTTCAACATCATTAGTTGTTGATAATGTAAATGTTATTGGATCAAGTAGTATGACAAAAGCAAGCACAACTGGTCGCAAGGACCAATTTATGAACAAAGAAGCACGACAAACCACAATTAATAATGCATTCAAAAGGGATGAGAGAAAAAATGTATGTCATGTCATTGAGTTTTTTTATAACTATGCCCTTTCATTTAATCTTTATAACAATCCATATTTTGGTCCAATGATAGAAGTTGTTCAAATTATTGGCGAGGGTTCAAACCACCTTCTTACCATGAGATCATAACATAGATTTTAAAGGATAAGGTAAAGTCTAATCAAGAAATGTTAAAAGAGTTAAAAAATAACTCAAAGTTGGTTGCAGTATTATGATAGATGATTGGACATATGGCAAGAAAAGAAATTTAATTAATTTTCTTGTGAATAACTCATCAAGGACAATATTTTTGAAATTTATTGACATCTGTCACAGCGAAAAATATGTTAAAAAATTGTGTAAGTTATTTGAAGAAGTTGTTAAGGAAGTTCGTGAAGAGAATGTGGTGCAATTCATTACAGATAATACACTAAATTATGTGGCAGCTAAGAATATATTAATAGCAAGTAAAACATTTTTTGGACACCATGTGCGGTGCATTACTTGGATTTAATGTTAGAAGACATTGAAAAGATTTAAATTTTTTAAAAAAACAATACAAAAGGCAAAGAAAATCACAAGATACACCTATAGTAATACATAAAATATTAAATTTGATGAGAAAGTTCACAAAGAAGAAAAAACTTCTACGTCAAGTCGTCACTTGTTTTACCATATCACATCTCAAACTTCATAGTATTGGATGCTACAAGAAAGAGTTGGAAAACAATGTTTTTGTCTTCAAACTTTAGATCATCAAATTACTATAAGAAGCCTGATTTGCTCATATTGTTATTAATGATCATCATTTTTGGGCTACCACATCATATGCAATTAAAGCTATATTGTCTCTCATGAAGTGTTGAGATTAGCGAATGTGAATGCTTCGCTATGGGATTTCTATATGAGATAATGAATAGAGCAAAGGAGAAAATTTCTTTAAATCTTAATAATGTTGAAAGAAAATATAAACATATTTGGGACATCATTGACAAACAATGGGCTTCCAATTCCATAAGCCTTTGCATGCAAACAACCTATTATTTAAATTTTTAATTTCATTATGCTGAAAATTTCACCTAAGATGGAGAAGTTATGAGTGATTTTTATGATTGTGTTGAAAAATGGTTTATGATACAAATGTTCGATTGAAAAATACAACACAAATCAATGTATTTAAAACGGCAAAGGAGTTGTTTGGTAGAGAGCATTGTTGTGAAAAGCGTTGAGGCGTAGCAAGGCGCTCCACCAAAAAACGAGGCGAGGCGTAAAGCGTAAGCCTCAATTTTTTTTTTGAAAACTTTAAAAAAAATTATAAAAAATATCTAAAAATACAAATAGATAAAGAAATGCTTTATTGATGAAATAACCAATAAGAAATAGAAAATCTCAAATAAGTACTAAAACATATGAGATTAGCATATAAAAGTAACTAAAAACTGATTATATAATTGGAAAATATATGAGATTAACCAAAAAAAAAGTTAAAATATACTATGAAAAGTATTACAAAACTGAAATAACTGAAAAATATATGAGATTAACCTACAAAAGTTAAAATATATGAGATTATTCTAAAAAATCTGAGATTAACATATAAAAGTAACTAAAAAATGATTACATAACTGGAAAATATATGAGATTAACCAATAAAAGAAAAAATATACTAAGAAATCGTTTACATAACTGAAAAATATATGAGATTAACAAAAAAAAGTTAAAATATATGAGATTATTCTAAAAAATATGAGATTAACATATAAAAGTAACTAAAAAACTGATTACAAAACTGGAAAATATATGAGATTAACCAACAAAAGTTAAAATATACTAAGAAACTGAATACATAACTGAAATAACTGGAAAATATATGAGATTAACCTACAAAAGTTAAAATATATGAGATTATTCTAAAAAAATAAGATTAACATATAAAAGTAACTAAAAATTGATTACATAACTGAAAAATATATGAGATTAACCAACAAAAGTTAAAATATACTAAGAAACTGATTACATAACTGAAATAACTGAAAAATATATGAGATTAACCTACAAAAGTTAAAATATATGAGATTATTCTAAAAAATATAAGATTAGCATATAAAAGTAACTAAAAAACTGATTACATAACTGAAAATATATGAGATCAACCAAAAAAAGTTAACATATATTAAGAAACTAATTACATGACTGAAATAACTGAAAAATATACGAGATTAACCAACAAAAGTTAAAATATAGTAATATATTAAGAAACTTATTACATAACTGAAATAACTGGAAAATATATGAGATTAACCTACAAAAATCTTTTTGATTATGTCTCAGAAGTCTTGTTGTATAAAAAAAAGTTGTGCCTCAGGCTTGTGCCTTGAGGCACAGAGGGCCGCGCCTCAAGGCAAGGCGGGCCTTTTGCGCCTCAAGGCACGTTTTTGATAACACTGGTAGAGAGTAAATTGTTACAACAAGGAAACTAAAAAATCCTAGTAAGTTTTTTTGTTAATTGTGAGATTCATATTGTTTTTATCATTTTTTCATTGTTTTATTTGAATATAGTTGATTGGTGGAGTTCATTTGGGCATGAAAATCTTGACCTAATTGATGCAGTGAAGGGGTCGGTTTTCACGATTGTTTGGGATATCAAGTAGCGGGGCACGATCCAATGTTGTGCAGTGGGCAGGGAATGGAACCAGAGAAGGGCCACCGAACTCGGTGGCGTAACTTCTCTCTTGTTTTATTTCAATAAGAATCAATCTAACAATGGAATCAACTTAATAAAAAAAAATGAAACAATCGATTAACAAATAACCTAACAAGGGAAAACTAATGAAACGACTGACAGGAAGGGAATAAAGGAAAACAGGAAAAGGAAAAAAAACTGTTGCAATCTTCAATTTACTCTATCTTCCGCACGCAACACTAGAGGGCTTTTTAAGGCCTCATCTGGATTCGGGTCTCGGGTCTCGGGTCCGGTCCTAGACCCGAGACAATCTTCGTTTGTTGTTGGATCTGGGTCGTTCGGGCCTATGTTCCTCATGCTCGTCTGGAGTAGGTGTGCAGGGGTGTCACTTCCCCAAGCCTCGGTATCGTGATCTGGATCGGATCCACCACCTGGATCCGATCATCATTCCCCTGCTGCAAATCTGGTCCAAAGCCTAGGTCCTGCTGTATAGGTCTGGGTCCATCCTGCCCTGCATCACTAATGAAGTTTGCAATTCAAATTCTAAGTTTCATGTGTAGTGCATCGAGCTATGAGTAAAACTGTAATAACTTTTCATCGTATGTAATTTTTTATTTTGTTTTTTAAATACATTTCTATAAGTTTAATTATTTTATAATTGATTATCAATGATTTGAAATTATATGTGCATAAAAAATGAAAGAATAGACTTGAACAAGAGAAGACGAATGCATTGATTTTTGTCATGTACAATATGAAGTTAAGAGAGAAATATGAGGAGGAAGACCAAAGTTCCAATATGTTTAAATTACATAGACTCGGATGATGAGTTAATTATTTAGGAGGATCCAATATTGCCTAGCAATCATAATTGGTTGAAGGATTCATGGTTAGACCCGAACTTCACCATAAACGCCATTGAGCATGTGCCTATTGAAGAAGTCACTTCACATTATGGTTCTAGGCAGGACAATACTACAAGGTCATCAAGAGCTCTAGGTAAATCCATATTTCTTTTATCTCATTATGAATACAAATGTATTTTTTAATTATATGTAAAAAATATTTAATACATTATTTTTTATTAAAAGAAAAAGAAAAAAAAGTGATTAAGGATGTAGAGAAAGAAAGTGTACATGATAAAGAGTCAGACAATGAGGATGAATTAAATTGTTTATATGGATTCCTCATATGATGACATTAAAGGCTTGAATATTGATGATGACGAGACACAAGAAGAGCCAAGGCCATAATTTATATCATATGACTATGGCCATTTATATGTTTTTTGGGTCCTTCATTTGCACTTGTGAATGTCATAACACTCATTTTTGAGAGTTTTGGACAAATACAATAACATTTGGTTGTTAATGCTAATATGCATTATATAACGATGACATGATATCGAGAAATTTGATTGTTAGTGATTTTGTTACTTAATTTTTATTGAATGCTCATTTTATTGGTTAGATACTTACATAAATCAAGTTATTGCATTAATGTTATTTTTACATGTTAATCTCATATTTTTCAGTATTTATTTAAGATTTTCTATTTTTTATTGGTTGTTGCTTTATCAATAAAGCATTTTTTATTTATTTGTATTTTTAGATATTTTTTCTGAAGTTTTTCTTAAGTTTTCAAAAATATGTTTTTGAGGCTTACGCTTTACGCCTCAACGCTTTTCACAACATTAATTGAGACAATGCCATCCATTCCATGCGCCTATAAGATAACCCCTATAAAATGGGCTCATGAAGGAGAAACAAAAAAGAGAATGAAGGTGGTTATATGATATAAAAGCAGCCAGCTTTTGTCCTTCCAAAACATATTGTCCTTCTAAAACATATTTGGGTTTTTGCCTATGTAACACAGACTCTTCTAACAGAGCATCGCTCCCGCATCGCACCCGCACCCATGTGGGTGTGACACTTGGACACAATTTTCTTTGTATCAGGTGATGTCAACCACACCGAGGTCCATTTCTGTCCAAAAGTAGATTTAGTTAACCCTAATCAAGTCCAGTTTTATTTATATTATATATAAATACATAAATTCCACACATACATGTAATGTTAACTTAAAACTGTTAAAAATTATATATATATATATATATACTCCCCGCACCCAAAAAAATTTTAAGTGACGCATCACCGCATCTGCACCCGCACCTATGTGACATAGGTTTTTTCCTCTAAACAACCAAGAACAAACCTCAAGTATAGTGTGATGCTAGAATCTAAGAACACTATAGTATAAAGGGAAATTAAATCACTAAGACATGGAATGTACATAACATCTCCTAGTTTAGTTTATATTCCTTATTTAAAGGTGTCCAATGCACTAGGCATGAATAACCAATATTGCATTCAAACCTTGTAGAGTGGGCTTGGTTTTGAATATGGGCCTATCTCAAAGCTCACAATGGAGTCTTAAAAGTTGATTATAATACAAGTCCTTGTAGTTGCTACATCCACTAGAAACACATAAAACTGATCAAATTCCATGTGGTAAAACCAATTGAGTTGGTCTCCATTTGCAACCTTAATTCAATGATATATGTTAACCAACTCCAACCAAGTTCGACTAGACCTGAACAATTCTTTCCAGATTAACTTGAACACAAACATATATTACAAAAATCCAACAAGGTCAGGTCAAGTTTGGGCTTTAATTAAACTATCATCGATTTAGATTCCTATAATGCACTCCTTGGTCCTTGCTACCATCTCAAATGCACAATCCATCCAAAAATAGAGTGTTGTCCCCACTTCATGCTATGGTGAAAGCCTTACGAATTGGTGTCTATGCTCACATAACCAAGGATTCCACCACCATCTCAACAAATGCTTCACTAAATTGTTCCTTTATTTATTTTGCTCAAAAACATAAATAAATAAAATGTTCCTGAGTTTGTATTTCTTCCTTACCATGCAACATTCGATAGAGTTGAATGTACACCTAACTTCATCAGGTCTTATGAGTGAACAAATGTTATATGAGAAACTATCAAACTCAAGGGAAACAAGTTATGTCATGACATGTTTCTTATAATGCTAACGCCCACTTAAGAAAGAAAAATAATGCTCACATCTTTGTGGGATTATTTTCCCATGAGTGGTAACAAGAAGAATTGTAAAATGGAATACAAACTATGCTTAGATTTCAACTAAATGGAGATTTTAGATACAAACCCTCTTTAGCACTCTCTCTTTCTCTCGCTCCTCTCTCTCTCTCTCTATTACTATCACTCCCTCTGTCTCTCTCTCTCGAGTTTTCTTCTTCTCCCCCCCCCCCTTCTCCTTCTCTTTTCTTTTTTTTCCTTTTTCTTCTTGTGTTTTTTTCCTTTTCCTTTTTTTCTTCTTCTTCCCGTTTTTCTATAACAGCATGTTAATTTTGTTGATATATGCATCGTTATTATTTTCTGAAATTTTATTTGTTTCTGTAAATTTTTTTATAAATGTCCAAAAACATGTTTAGTATTACTTATTGTGTAATATTATATATATATATATATGTGTGTGTGTGTGTGTGTGTTACTTGTTGATTGATTTTATGTTGTATACATGTTTGTTATTAATTTTAACAGTTTGTTTATATATTTTGTGTGTTTTTTTAAAAAAAATTATTTGGGGTACTGCTTAGTCCACTTAGGCCCTGCCTAGTCTTTTTAGGGGTTCACCGCCTAGCGCATTTGACAACTAAGATAAATAAATTGGTGTATAATATGCATGAAGCATAACTAATTTACAATTTTTTATTTTTTCACATAATGTGAAAGCTAATATTATCATTGGCAAAATGTTTGGTTTTCTAGATACATGTTCAGAAGGATTTTATACATTTTCACTACTTCCCAATAACATTGCAACAAGGGGAAAGCTTGAAAACGTTGAGCTTTTTACACACCTCGAAACAAATACAGAATAATGAATTTCATGTTTGTACTCAGCATTGCCTTGAGTATCTATTAGACTTTCCTCTTTCTTCTAGAACACAAATGGCATGATTCTTTTCTCATGTTGCTTGTAGTAGCTAGTTGACTTCATCTAAATTGCATATACAGTTCTCTTTATCGATGCCATTAGACACCAAAGGCTTATGAGATGTTTAACCACTTTGAAACACACAGCTCAGAAATCACATCTCAAATTAAAGACTGAGAGGACAATAGTTAATAAAACTGTTCGTGGATATTTGATGTTATCGCACGCATGACACATCCTACTATTGGACAGCTTCGCTATTTTTATCTACATAAATGGGCATTTAAGGGGACACTGTTGAGTTTCTAATCAAAATCTTTTATCTTTAACCGCTTATTATAAGCCCATGCTACCGTGTCGAAAACCACCTTTCATATCATTCTAATCATTTCATATAGGCACAAAATATACAGCAAAAAATGTCGCAAGTTTTCCAATGACATGAGGAATCACTATTACAGAACACCCATTATGATGTAAAGTAACCCTCCACATAAGCCACAATAACGGTCAAGCAGGAAAACATAAGGGGGAATTCCAGCATATTGACACAGGCAGACAAATAGCAAGAAGCAAACGAATCGACCAAACATGAGTATACCTTTCCTTACTGCAAGAAGACAAAACTCAACAACGTGTCCACGATAACTACATATCCAGAGCACAAGCCAAAACCAAACCTCAAACATGAAGTAAGAGGAGGTAAGCAAGCTTAATGCATCAACCCTCAAATTATTTTAGCTCCATTTCAAAAAGAGAAGCTCTTCTCTTCAGGAATCAAACCTCAAAAGTATACACGAAGAAAACACTAATCTCTTCCAAATAATTTAAAGAAAAAAAAAATAACATAATCCCTCTATTGAAAAGCAAGTAAAAATCCAGATTTACACACGAAGAAAATCCTATACCCCAAAACAAGGAACCAAGAAAAATAGACAAAATAGATCACCACGAAGGCGAAATTCATAAGAATGAATCGTAGGAAAACCATACCATTTTCGGAGTAGAGAAGCGAAGCGATTACTCGAACGATGCTCCTCCGCCGAAACTTTAACCACTTCTCCAGGAAAGCGGCCAGGGTTTTCGTCCTCCCATTTATGTACGCAAACCCTAATCTTCGACCAAGGGCACTTTCGGTATTTACTCAAATAGTACCTTGAGCGTTGCGTCTTTCGCTCTTACAAATAAACGCGTTATTTTCGTAGGCGTTCAAGACGCTCAAAATATCGCTATGTTCATAAATTCCTTGATTATTTTCATTTTCTAAATATTGCAAGCTTCTCGTAATATCAACAAGGAAAAGGTCTCTAATAACCTTTTTATATATTTTTTATTTCTTTTCACATACGTGCATGCTTCCCAAGTTTTTAATTTTTTTTGTAATAGATATTTTACTGATAAGAACGATAAATAGATGAACGTCGATTTCGCAATAATACTGCCGGTTTTGTTGGTGTTTTTTCATTTTTTAATAACGAGAAACCTGCCTGAGAATGAAAAAAGAAAGAAAGATTGGTGCATATTCAAATTTGTTACACTTGGGTAGGATCAGGGGTGTCAACGGTTCAGGTTTGGTTCGGACCCACTTTGAACCAGACTTGGATCAGATTTTTGGGTGTGGTATTGGGTCCGGACTCGGGTCTAATTGGGTCTACTGTAAAATAAATCATACTCGGATCTGATAAGAACTACATGAACCAGACCCGGACCATACTTGGTAAAATAATATTTTTTATCATTTTTACATTGAAAATTTGTGGGGCGTAATCGAAATTCGGGTTGGTTCTGGGCCTGGTATAAAATTTCACAAACTATACTAGGGTCCATGTATTAATCGGACCTTCGTGTCTTGACCCAGGTCTTCTTATTTGTCACCATACCCAGACCCTATAGGGTTTGGTCCGAGTCCAGTTGATTACGGATAAACGAGACTCATTCACACCCTTAATCACATTGCATTAATGTGCCACTGCACTTGATCGATGTGATTGCACTTGTTCCCAAGAAACTTTGCACCCTCTATGCCACATGTGATTGCACCTATATAAATTTTGAAAAAAAAATGTTGTCGGGCATGAACACATGTCCATCTTAAATTAGTTTGATTGAATTTGTTGTCCTACATTGATACATGTTCATCTGAAATTAGTTTAATTAAATTTATTGTCATACATAAACACATGTACATGAGCTATTAATTTGTTTGAATTTTGATAGTAGTTTTATGAAATGTATTTTAAAAATGTATTTTGATGAAAATTATTTGTGAAAGTTAGCCACCAAATAATAAAAACCAACTTTCACTAGTGTGAGAACCGGGTCGAACTCAGGGAGCGGTTTTGATTAACTTTGTATTCCAAACAATGTGATTTTTATTGCCTTTAAAAAATTATAAGTAATTAAAATTCAACAATTAAATGTTTAAGAGCTTATTACAACCCAATCAAGCTGAGATAAAATTAATTACACATCTTAAATGTGGTCAAAATGCTCTAATTAACTAGAAATTAAAAAAGTAAAAAATGAAAAATAAAGCTTTTTGCCTTTCAATCCTTTAATAGAGATCTGAATCCACTTCACTTTAGCATAATGCACTCTGCAAATGGCATCCACCTGCAAAACACTAAAACAAAAACACGAAAAATGCAAAATCTACACTAATGAGGTTAGCACACGAAATTACAGTTCTATCATTCATATTCCAGAATTTTCTATCAAAACAGGTTTTTGTAATTTAGCCGAACAGGATATCAATCAGATTCGGATCCTTTTGAAAATTTACAAAGATAATCCTAACACATGTAGGAAAAGAATTCAATTACAAAATAAAAAAAATTTGTGTGAAACTCTAGTTACAACTAAATGAACAATGACTAAGAAAAACAGGAAATCCACTATCAACTATCTAACAATTTCACGTATTTGGCATTGGAGGCATAGCAAACATAATCAAAACTAAACAAAAAATTCATAGTAGAAAGTAGACTCGTTCAGTGATCCAATCCAATTTACGGATCTTAATTTAGAATCCGAAAACTTTAGATAATTGAAAAACAAAATGCAAAAAAATAATAGGAAACTACAAAGCAGTAATTACGAGATTTCTGGACAGGTCACCGTAAAAGTCTGTGACAGAACATGAAATGAAATCCGATCTTGCTGAATTTTTGTAGAGAAAAAGTAGATTCAAGCAAAAAACAAATCCAATTTACGAGTCTCAAATTGGATTCCAGAAACTCAAATTATGCTAAAAACAAAATGAAGCAAAAAAATCAGAAAAACATAATTCCAGAATTAACGATTTTAACACTTTGATTCATTGAAGTAAATCAAAGAATGAGTAATTCGAAATTCATGAATTGAAATTTAATTCCTAAATCAACTAATTACAGAATTGAAATCACAAAATAAGAATCAAATTACAAAAAATAAATCTAAACTATTTTTTAGATTCAATTGAGGAATTAGAATGGATTTGTGCCAATTCCAATAAAAATCAATTGAGATGTATTCTCTTTTTGAAATGAAATGAAATGAAAATGCAATTGAAGAAAAAACAAAAACAATACATAAACTAAAAATTACATAATTAGAATTCTAATCTAAGATCTAAAACAAAGATTAAGAAGATCAAACAATATAAATTGTAAATCAATTGGTGTTTTGGAGATTAAACACGTGTTAATCCCAAAATTGTCAATTGAGATCTAATTTTCATATTTTTCAATTAAAAATTCAGATCAAGAGCATGAACAAAAATTGAAATTACATAATTAAAATGCTGCAAATTCAAAAGAACAAAAATAAAAAAAAAAATCAAAAAGGGGAAAACACGCAAATGTGTGTTAGAGGGGGTAGAGGAGAGTGAGCTTACCGGTTTTCCCCAATCCGACGATCTCTTTTGGTCTTGGTTGAGAAAAGAGTGATCAACACCTCCTGAAGCATGCACCCAAGCCTCTGAACTGGATCTTCATGCTCAGATCCATGTTGAGAATAGAAGAAGAAGAATAGAAAAAAAAGAAGAAGAGGAAGAAAAGGAGGGAGAAGAGAAGAATTTTAGAGGATTGCATGGGAGAGAAAATAGGAGGTAAAGGAGAAAGGGGTTGGGCTTGAATTAGGGTGGAGACCCCTTTCACGCCCAACCACTTTAGATATTTATAAGCCTCTTAAAAATTACACTTAAGTCCTAATATTTTTACAAAATTAAAAAGGGTGTCAAAACTACTTAAAATTTAGAATTTGCACTTGGCGCCATTTTCAAAGGGATTTTTCTAGAACTTTAAAGTGTGGATTTAGTTTGAATTATTTGCTGAATACATTAAAATTAGATCCAAATCCAATTAATGTGTTTTGGATTGGATCAAGATCCGAATTATTTTGGGATTCACTCTAAAATCGTAAAACGACCATCACTTCCTCGTTTTAACTCTGAATTGCACAAGATTCGAATCATAGCTTCTTTATTCCTGAAACATCATAAGCATGAAATGTAAACCAATAAAAGACACTTAAATGCATTATTTATGTATGAATTATGAATGCATTGTCATACATTATCAAATTTGTTGTCATACATGAATGCATATTCATATGTAATTAGTTTGATTGAAATTGTTGTAAAAAATTATTGTTTTTCACATCCATTGTATTCTTTAAATTGATGTCAAAATTTGTGTTTTTTGATATTCATAGTCAGTTTTAAATTTGCTAAAAAAAGTATGTATTGCTAATCTATACTGTTTTGCATTTTGTTATAAAAAAAAATATGATAAGATTGTTGTCCAACGTGAACAAATTGCTCATATGTATGCATTTTAGAGAAATTTATGTCATAACATGATTAACTTACTCATATGCATTCCTTTGAGTCTGATTTTTGTCATAACATGATCAATATGCATGTACCAACAAATTAGATCACATAAACCGGGCTTGAACGTAAGACAATCTATAATGTGTGGTTTAATGTATGTAGGCTCACACAATTTTTCTAACAATCTTCTATTTGGGCCACATATGTAACCTTATAATCACACATTATAACCTTATGAGCTTAAAAATATTGTCTTATCAATTGATATCTCTATCAATCCGGTCCATTGATCATGTCAACATAGAACCAAAGCGACCTTCATTAAAAATAGCGTAATTGGACCCATCAATGATCACATATATTGACATAACCAAATGACATGGATCAAGTATAGATGTGAAGCATGAAAATTACATGCAATGTGATCAAACATACCTATTTCCAACTGGTCCTTCCTTAAACTTTAGTGAGATCACAACATAATGAGTACATAATGAAACTGAGAATTTAACTTTATACCAAAGTGGCAAAAAAAACTTTATTATATCATAGAACGTCCAAATACAAACTCTCACTAAACTAGTATATCATAAAATGATAAAACACCTATTCGAGCAGTATGCTCATGAAAAACCTTGAATGGCAAACCTTTAGTAAGCGGATCTACAATCATGGAGTTTTTGCCAATATGTTCTATCGATATCTGACCATTTTAAACTCTTTTTTTAACAACAAGGAACTTGATGTCAATATGCTTTGACTTCAACAAACTTTTGTTGTTATTGAAATATAGCACTACTGAAATCAAGGAAGGAAACACAAGCATAATTCTCCCTCGAATAATACCTTCAATCAAGGTAACTCACATCAACGAGCACCTATAACCTATCAATCTACGACAAACACGGTCACACTACAAAAGATTGTTGGAACATCCCGAAAGCATTTTTGGCTATGTCCATGCAAAAGAGTGGAGACGACTATTGGTACCCAGATACAGGTGCTACTAATCATTTGACAATGAATGAGTAGAACTTTGTAAACAAATCCTCATATCAAGAGAGTGAATCCATCATGATAGGAAATGTTAAGACTCTCCCTATTTCTCATACAGAAGGCATGGTTCTTTCATACATAAGATCTCAATTTGCTTTAAAGAATGTCGTCCATATTCCTACCATTGCAAAGAACTTATTGTCTATTGGTTAATTTACTACAGATAATTATTGTATTTTTTTAATTCATTTCATCTCAATTTATTGTTAAGGATCGCCAGACAAATACGATTCGACTTTGAAGACCAAAAACCAGTACGGGTCTATATCCAATTAAGGTAAGCAGTAATTCTTTATTGATGGCAGCATATGCGAAATAATGCAAATCCTTTGATACATGACATCGACGGCTTGGACATGCCAATAAGACAATTATGTCATTTCATAAATCTAAAAATGTTTTTTTTTATAAGAAGAAGCAAACAAAAACCTTTGTTGATTGCCTCATTAAAAGTCTCACAAATAACCTTTTGGTCACTCCTAATCCAACAATTCATGAACTCTAGAACTCTTACATGCAGATGTTTGGGCCCTGTGCCTGTGGATTCCAGGAAAGGTTTCAGATACTATTTGCTATTAGTTGATGATTACTCAAGGTTTTGTTGGTTATTTTCCATGAAAAATAAATCTCAAGTGTTTGACTGTTTCAAAAACTTTAACTGTTGAAAATCAAGTTGGCTTTGCTATTAAATCTTTTCAGTCTCACAATGGTGAAGAATTTACAAGTTCTGAGTTCGAAAGCTATCTTCAACATAATGGTATATTCCAGCGTTTCTCATGCCCTTATATGTCTAAACAGAATGAACTTGTTGAACGTAAGCATAGACACATTGTTGAAACCTGTCTTAGCATGCTCAGTGAAACAAATTTAGCCTTTGCCTATTGGGTTGATGCATTCTGAACAACAACATGCATCATCAACCGACTGCCAACTTTAGTTCTAAGATGCCACACACTATATGAGCTTCTCTTCCACCACAAACCCGACTATACTCACCTACGAGTCTTTGGTTGCCTTTGTTATCCCTTACTCATATCCTATAACAGGTCCAAATTTCAGCCTAAAATGGTACCATGTCTCTTTCTTGGTTATGCATTATGTCATAAAGGTTATCTTTGTTTTCATCCTCCAACTAGTCACACTTATATATCTTAACATGTCTATTTTGATGAGTCCTCCTCCCAAAATTCTCGGGACAAATCAACCTTGCCTCCTCTGTCACCTTCATGCTTAACTGAGTGGGGCATTTCCTTGTCAGTTTCACCTAACACCTTTCCCTCATTTGTGTCGTCCCCTTATCTTCACCATCTGTAGGTCAGTCACCCAAGTGTGGCCTTAATCCCTCTCCTGTGTCTCCTGTACTTGTTGTGAATACTGAGCTTGATTCTCCTTCTTCTCCAGGTCACTGTCCTCTAATCCTCACCCATCCCCTACCTCGCCCTCTGATCCCTCGGTATCCCTTGATTCACTCTCCTCTAATCCCTCTCCCCCAATGGACCCTTTTGTTCCTCCATCTAGTCCAAGTGTTAATCGTCTTCCTAACCACTCATCCCATGGTCACACGGTCCATGACTGACTCCTTAAAACAAATCATTTATGGCTTCTCTCTATCCCCTTCTACTTACCGATCTCCATGCCTCCCTTCTTGAACCTGAACTGTCCACCTTCTCACAGGCTTCTCAATTTTCCCAATGGTAAAAAGCTATGGCCACTGAATATGATGCTCTTATGTGCAACTGTACCTGGCACTTGGTCCTCCTGCAATCCTATTTTAATGTTGTTGGCTACAAGTGGGTTTATTGTATCAAAAGTCATTCAGATGGAACCATTGCTTGCTATAAAGCACATCTTGTAGCCAAGGGGTTTTTATCAGGAAGACATCGACTTCTTTGAGACTTTCAGTCCCATCGTTAAGCCTACTACTATTTGGGTTATTTTCTCACTTGTTGTCTCCTCTAACTAGGGTATGCATCTGCTTGACTTCAACAATGCTTTTCTCAATGGATATCTCAGTGAAGATGTGTACATGAGCCAGCTTTCCGGATTCACAGATATTAATTTTCCCAATCATGTCTGCAAACTCGACCGTGCTATCTACGGTCTCAAGCAAGCCTCATGGGCACAGTACCAATGCCTAAGCATGCACTTACTTTCTCATGGATTTGTCGTGTCTGATGCCTCACTTTTCATCTATAAAGATCATCATTTGCTTAACTTTTTACTGGTATATATAGATGATCTCATCATTATAAGTAATTCTCCAGAAGTCATCACTCACATCGTCTCTAATCTCAGTTCTACCTTTTCCGTCAAAGACCTTGGGCATTTAAGCTATTTTCTAGGCATCGAGGTTAACTATATTAACCACGCAGTGCATCTGTCTCAATGTCTTTACACTCTTACTCTTCTCAAGAAAGTCACTATGGTTGATGCCAAGCCTATGACCACTTTGATGAGTGCGTTTCTCAAGCTCGCCATAGCAGGCACTACACTCTTTCCAGATGTAATGTTGCATCACAACATTGTTGGAGGCCTGTAATACTTATCTTTCACTCGCCCGGATATTGTGTTCGCAGTCAACAAAGTTTGTTAGTTCATGCATTAGCCACGTGAGGCTCATTGGACTGCCATCAAGCACATTCTTCGCTACCTGAAGGATACAACTGAATATGGTTTACTTATTCGTAAGTCTTCCTCTCTTGAACTCAGTGCATACTCCGATGCCGATTGGGCTAGGTGCCAAGATGATCGCAAATCCAATGGGGGATTTGTTGTCTTTCTAAGCAACAATGTTATCTCTTGGTCCTCTCATAAACATCATACCGTTGCTAGGTCTAGCACTGAAGATGAGTACAAGTCTCTTGCCTGTGCGGCTTCTGACTTGCTTTGGTTAAAGTCTTTACTCATGGAACTTGGAGTTCATCTACGCAACCCTCCTGTTTTGTAGTATGATAATATTGGGGAATTATTCTTAGCAGCCAATTCCATGTTTCATGCTCGCACAAAACACATCAAAATCAACTTTCATTTTTTAGGGATCACGTTCGCACTGGCAATCTCCAAATTCAGTTCATTTTCTTTGGTGATCAACTTGCTGATGAGCTCACCAAGCCATTATCTATCGTCAAATTTTGAGACTTTTGGGACAAGCTCAACGTGCGTGTCCCCCCATTGACCTTACAGGAGCATGTTAAGATAAATGAAAGATCACGATGACTGTTAGCATCGGCCATTTTTTGCTTCACAGAAATCGACAAGATCATGCATCTACATATGTAACGCCCCAAAAATCTAGGACTTGTAACTTTTAGAATAGTTTAGAAAGCTTTGAAATCATACAATTATCAGAGTCTAAATAGTACTTCAGTGGAAAAATGATATTTTTAAAACAACAAGTCGATGGACCTTGAGCGCATTACAGCGTAAACTTTCCTTTACTGAATTTCGCACAACTATTAAAATCAAATGGTTTTAAAATGCAATTTCAATGATTGAAAATTTGTTTGTTGAAACCAAGAAGAAGTTTACTAAAACAGTTTTAGTAACTCAAGGTTTAATAAAAAGAGAAATTTTGAAATACACTTTATACCAAATTTACCAACATGTCCTCAGGAGCGAAACGTCAGGGAAAGAGCTCTATCTTGATCTCATCACGCCATCGTGTCATCGCAGGCTATATTACTTATCCATTTTCTGTCCATAAAATGGGTCAATTTCACTAAAAACTGGTAGGTGCACATACAGGACGATATAGAACATAGTTAAGCAAAATAATTTAATATGTCAAGTAGACAAACAATTATATAGCAATTTAATTTCAACAGATTCATAGAGTAACATTCATGAGCAAAATGCTAAAACTATTACAAGCATTTCACTGGCACAAGTAGGTTAATTATTATAAGCAAAACACTGCATAAGCAAGCAAAATATGATGCTACATCAACCACACACACAATTTCATAAGTATTGAAACCCGTTGCATGTTATTGCTTTCATACGTGCATAACTCAACAAATTGTGTGATCGGATTTAAATTATGTTTCAATATTAACTGGCCAAGTGGGTACACACAAGGCACGACTCTAGAAACATCCTAGACTGATCCAGACGTTTATTATGCTATGTATTTTAAGATAACCCGGATAGCTGACTGAGTCCACACCTAAGGGGACGGTCAGTGACCAAGAGAGAAATCCCCAAAGCAGCATAAACAATTGATGCATCCCGAACATGGAGAGCTACCACCTATGATAATTATGGTAGTCTCTTTCCCCTAACTCTGATGACTGGGGAAGCCAAGTCTTTTGCTTGTAACTGCCATTAATAGCTTATCCATCGAAGTTTTTATACCTTCCCGTCCTCTCTCCTGACAGAAGTCAGCAATTCGAATGAGTACATCAGGGGTAGTTAACTGAAGACCCATTTTACATACTCTAGTATTTCAACCCAACTCAAGTATCGTGCTGGTGAAGGCGGAAATCATCACTTATTTAGGTGATCTCAGCATTTTGTTATTTGCACTCATCAAGGTTGCCACAACCTACTCATCCAATCATCGCAACATAAGAAGATGTACTTGTCAAAAAGTACGGGCGTACTTGTCAAAAGTACGACTACGATAAAAGAGATATGGTTTCACCAAAGAAACCCCAACAGATATTATCTGCATAAGTAACACAACACAATTTGATAAGTTAAGTCTTGAATTCATTTCAACAATACTTTGCATATTTCATGATACAAGGTCGTCTCAGATCTCTCGTCCGATCAACAAAGTACTTAACATGTCATGCATGTCTAAAAGTATGCAACACTAAACAAGAGAGGTGCGTAGGCTTCTCAAAAGGAACACCCAACACACAACTTCATAACAATCCAAAGAATATAGGAGTACTCATTTGGCACGATTCATCCTTAAAAGACACAATGTCACATTGAGTCATTCACACAAGGCACATCACTATCAATCTTGCATCTAAAATTTATCTTAATATCAACATGATTCGCATGACATGCGACACTAAGTTTAATAAATGAAGAATAGGTCCTTTAACAGAACCTCACTCGATCATAGGCTCCTGTCCCTAATCGGGGTTATTTAAATTGAGCCGCAACTTGAGTCAAGGTTATAAAATATTTCTCCCAAGTGTGTGGACTTGGGAGGGCCCAAATGTGACTTCACAATCCTGCGAGACTTAAAACTTAACCTTGCAAAAGCTGTGCATTTTGAAGAGTACTGGGTTGCAGAAAGAAACTCGCTTTTAAAGAACTGCAAAGCACAAGCACAACTTTTAGTGTTTTGAAAACAAGTGATATCAGGATAGACATAAGACTACATTTATGTAAGTACATATTTACCATGAATGTGAGCATATGCAAGTTATAACATGACAACAAGCAACTCGCGACTCGCAATGCCGCACATCAAGGGAAAAGCACATAAGTAATACACGAGGTACCAAAATCATACCTTGGCCACTTAGATAGGCAAACACATAAGGTCATAAGTAACACATGAGACACGAAGTCGTATCTCACTCAAAGGAAACATGCAGGCAAAAATGGATGCAAGCAAACAAAAGCATATGTGTTTCAAGAATATGAAACCACACCTCAACTCATAAGCAACTATGCAAAATAATGATCGAAGAATGAAATTGTATATCGACCCATAGGAACATACAAGCAAGTATATATGCAAGCAATTAAGGGCATAAGTATTGCAAAAAGTACGAAACCACATAAGCAAATACACGAATTAATACTCAAAGAGTAAAATCATACCTCGACTCATAAATATGCAAACAAGAAAATATGCAAAGCAGAAGCAATATAAATCTAAGCATATCTAGCAAGGGCATCTTAATTATTTCAACTTAAATAGGTTCATTTATTGCCCTTTGTGCGACTTTACCCTACCTCAGAATGTTGTGTAGATGCGTACGCCTACACATAAGGAGATGGGGAAATGGGGGAGCACACCACAACCGCCGAGAAGGTAGGGTTCCCTTCCTTTTCGGGTGGCCACCCTCCTACAAAGGGGGACCCTGAACCCCTCTTCCATCCCTCTCTCACTCTCATCTACCTCTCTATCATTCGAATCGCCTCCAAGCTCCGGCCTGCAGAAGCCGACCTCTCCAGTGGTGGTGCTGTCCAGGTCGACCGACCTCCTCTCGTGGCTGCCGCAACGTCTTCGCCGGAAAATGGTAGGTTTGCTGTTTCTTTTCGGGAATGCTATGGGTCAAGCATGAGATGAGAGTTGTCGGGACACCTTAATCGCGGAAAAAGGGGGGGGAAATCCCCAATTTGGGGTTGTCTCTCAACCCCAAACCAAAAACCCCAAATCTACAATTTGGGGGTTTCAGATTATTATGGAAAAGAGGACTATTGTGTTTCATATTTCTGTAAAATGGAGAGAGATTTTTCGATGCTTGCTATAGGGCTTGTTTCGGTTAAAAAGGGAAAAGAAAAAAAAATTGTTTTGCTGGGCATGCGTAGGTGATCCGACTTAGTAGGTTTGTATGAATGTATGTTGTGCTGATAAAATTCTCTCAAGTTGCAAGCTCTTTGGATCCAATAAGTGTAATCAGACATACTTATGACATTGGTTAAAATGTAGAATATTGGGTCTTAGTATCTCCATCAACCATCATACCATTTATCATAAAATGAAATTTCTATTGGATGTGGATTTTCCTGTAGGAACATCGAATTTTGTTGAATTAGTTAGTATTATTACTTTCGGGGTTGTAGCAGCACCCTATGGTCAAAAAGGTAGTATATAGATGCAAAACATAAATTTTGTTTGTCGACTTTCATGAAATCATGATTTTCTTTCATTATGCTATGGCTTATTCCTTCTCAGTTGCCAAGGAAAACATAGAGCGAGAATGTTTCTTTAGGTCTGGTTGTTGAAGTAAGGTTTCACTGTAACATGCTTAAGATTCATGTTTTTAATAAGATCTCTAGACTGAAAATTTATGCACAGATCCATATACTCAAACAATCAAGCTAGAATATATGTATATCAGCAAACGTATGCATGTATAGGTCAAAGACTTCTTAAATTTGACTGAAATTGTGAAATATACAACTAAATCAATAAACACAGTATTCTGAATCCTGAAAGTAGCAAACTACCAATGTTGGAACTTACATGGTGGGATATACCCAACTATTTTAAATGAGCCATGGACCTTACAGAATGTACTAGATGTGCCTATATTGTGACATACATCAAGATGCTATGTGTTTGCATGTGGTATATAGGACAACATATGCTAGTTACAACAAATTGTAAACATTTCAAGATAGTTATGAGATGCATGTCGCGCCTTTAATATTTTGTAAGCAGTATGCATGAAACTTCAATCTAGCATTAATGAATTATCAGTAGTGGGTTTGTGAACGTGGCAATTAGCATTTCTCTAAATTTTATATCTTCATTGATACTTATAAAGGACAGAGCTAAGTTAATGAGGGTTCTTAACAAAAAAAGTTTTGACCACTCTTTTAGTTAAGTAAACCTGATAGTGATAGATAAATAAGAATAATTTTCCTTTATGTGTAATTGTTATGGTTTAAGGCTGGCACGTGAATCACCAAGCCTGGTACTTGAAGGTTTCATCGTGGCACTCAAGACGAAAAGGTTAATACCCACATAAATATTAACTTTTGTGCTTGACTGGTTTAAAGGCACCGGAGCACTCTGAGTGGGTTGTGCAATGAATATGGAAAAAAATAAATGGAGGTATGTGTACTTTGGCAAAATGACTAAGTTTGGGAACTTACTACTATGGTAGTAAGAGGTAGATGGGGAAACACCCCATACTTCGGGAAAATAATTAAATGAAAAGATTAACCCACTCAGATTCAGGCTTACCTTAGAGAGGGTAGGTGGTACAAAACTCCGGAGACGTGTTTAACTGTTTCGAGCTAAAATGACTCGTTAGTCCCCAATCCTCGGAGTTGGGGGACCCGGACTACCAATATCTTCTAAGTGGTAGCTCTTTGTTCTTCTGCAGAAGTTAGGAATGCATCCTGTTTTGGTTTTGGCCTTTGGGAGTTTCTCTCGGTCACTGGCCGCTTCTTTTGGGATTTCAGTCACAGTTAGAATATTCAGGTTAATAAAACAACTTTGAATAATATACCCTTGAACATTCTTTTCTGTGATGGTTGCCTCGGCCCGTGTGTACCCGCGGGATAAGAAAAGATAAACATCAATTAGAATAGTTTAGGTATCACAGTGAGTGTAGTTCTAGGGATACATGTTTTTATTTTTTTCAGCATGTTCTGCGCTTGTGATGAAATGGAATCCGGAACTGTGTTGATATGAAAGAAATCAAATTCATATTGTGATTGCTACATGAATGTTGTGCCTAACTGTTATTATTGTTGTAGCATATGCTTTAATCGCTTAATGACTTACTTGCTTAATTGTTGTCCTTGCATAAAATGCTTTAATTGCCTAGTTATGACTGCTGCATCATCTGTCTGCCTGCTTAGATATATGTCTGTTATTGCTGTTACATAGTCTTCTTGGTGCGAGTCTTAATAGACTGAAAATTCACCCATGACAACCATATCTCATATTGGTTTCATGATATACCTGCATTAAGAGTACAATTTTTTTTACTTAGACGTGGTAGTCTAATTCCTATAATTTTTATCATTTTCAAGCAAAGAGTAGTTTTATGAGCGACACGGGATGAGGCGCTGACTAAGACTTGATCTACTTGTTCCCTGGCGGTCCTACATATGTAGCTAGCAGTCAAACTCCTCAAATGTTGTTTACATATGAAGCTGGCAGCAGCGATTTCTGTGAAACATAAATCGGCAAGATCATGCATTCACATATGTTGTTGGCAGTTGAACTCCTCAAATATTGTTTACATATGTAGCTGGCAGTTAAACTCCTCAAAGATCATCTTCAAAAGATCACGCTTTATATATGTAGCTGACAGCCAAATGAGTTCCTAAAATCACGAGATTGGTTAGCTAGCCCATCCTGTGTTACCCTATCTTCCACCTGTATATAAACCAAACCTGTGTTATCTTATCGTCCACTTGTATGTAAACCGAAAATGGTTAAAAATGATATATGGTTACGTATGTAGTTATCCTAAATACCTTTTCCCTTAATAAAAACAAACTCATATCTCGTGTAAGAGATTGAGTGCACTTTTCTAAATACAGTTATTCCGTCTTTCATTGGTGTTTCACAATGGCTGGAGGGAGTTTTTTGAACATCACAGTTTAGAGATAGCACACTTCTTGATATTTAGGTATAATGGAAATATGCACTTTACCGTTCAAATAATTGGTAGAAGCTGCTTCGAGGACAGTTATGTTGTAATTGATGAGCATGTAGAAGCTCTTGCCCATTTACGACAGCATGTTCACCTACAAAGTCAAAATCCTGCACCTTGACTGGAAGCAAGTGAAAATGCTGAACGTGTTGATATGATTATATATTTTGTTTTGCATTTGGTTAACTTTACTAGTCTGTTTATGATCTCTTATTTAAAACTCCTGTTCTGATCATTTCATGTTCTCAATTAGGTTAATATCGCTATCGATATTTTCAAAGACTGATATAATATCCAAAAACACATGATATTTTCAAAATATAATCTTACAAAATATCACATTTTCATTGTGATAATAACATAATAAAAAAGAGTTCCTGCATTTGTTTTATATACTTATATTTATATATATTTTATATACATTTTGTACCTGAAGAACAAGATCCAAGGTATTGATTCCTCAAACGGAGTGCATTAGGCTCACAAATTTGAGTGGGAAAAGCCGGGCTATTGGTGTCCGGGTTCATATCGACATCCAGCCCATTGGCAACCCTATATCCAAACACTTGAAAAGTATGAATGGCGGGGTCCATCTCCCACAATGCATGTGGTGCAGCCATGCATGAGCCCACCCTGATCTTTTGTACTAGTTATGAATCAGGGGATACACAAAAATTTATAGAAAGGTGCCTGCTTTTTTGGGCTCGGGTTTGGATCGACGTTGCAGCTCCAACGCAAGTCGTATATTGGCTTCAGTTAAATGTTTAACGTAACCCAACCTATGTTTGGTGGCCATTTTGGATCTTATCCCCGTCTTCCCCAGATACCCCATCAGGCACACCCTCATCTTTGAACCAAACTCGATTGTGGCCTTCGTTCGAAAGGGCCCCTAGGAGGTTCACAATAGAAAAAAACTCATTACAACAAAGAAATATCGAAGTTGCACGATTTTCCTTTTCTTCTATCCTTGTCTTTTACTTTTCCATTAACTTTTTCAAAACCAGAAGCATATCCTAATAAAGCTATTAAGTCTTCATCCACAAATATTTACAGATGCTTCTATCTTTCTCATGACAACACTATCCATAGTTGGAGCATTGCTTTTCTCAAGAAAACCATGCATAAAACACCCAACCATATGGACCACCCAACTAAATCTCCTTAAGAGTTTACAAATAAATCATTCAGTTAACCAACATTCAAATAAAAGAATTCATAAGCAAAGCGGCAAGGGAAAAGCAACACCATCAGGAGCTAGCCAGACAACACGGTAACCTGACAAACAGAGAATTAAGCCAAACAATGGAGGAATACAATATCAATTTATATAAAAAAGAACCATAAACAACACAACATACAATAACTACAGTTCCCCAAACAAAACCATAAACAATAAAGGCTACATTAACTCCAAACCAAAGAAACACCACCCGCCTCTATGTTGCTCCCCTCTTCACTTCATCAACAAACACGTACCAAACCTAATGATCCAACAATAATAAAGCATTCACAAAAAATGCAACACCATCTGAATGCCAATAGTACAGTAACAGGGGAAAAAACAAACCATAAAGGTTCACAAACATAAAATTAAGCCAACCAACACACTAACAGATCCCACAAGCAAAGCAGAAACAACACGCAGTAAATTAACTATACAACAAAAAAATACCGAAGTTGCATGAGGTTCCGTCCTAGTCTTTTCCTTTTCTGTCAACTTTTGCTTGATTTGTTTTTCCTTTGGTAGTATGTTTCAAAAATATGCACCCCTGAAGCTCTGTTTTTTACTCCGTCTTTCAAGTAACTAAAGTAAACACACATCGCAAGTAGTGTTAGTAGTAGTTGCGGTTTGTCCCAGAACTGACTCGTGTCAAGCCTTCAGGTTCATCGTTAGATCATAAAGAACAATACCCGATTGGAATGCAGGGCAAACCTAAAGCATCTAATTAGTATGTGCAGCCACGTATGATTTGAGAACATGACATCACTATCTATGTATCCATTACACACCCATTCATATGAACCAGCTAGCATGCCCCATCCCCCAAAAACAAAATAGGATGAATCCCCTCATACATAAGCGTATGATGATGAGTTTGGGGTTGATTCGATACAATGTGACACCAAGTCCGATTGACGTGTGTTCCGTTCTCCTTGCCAACAACTGGCACCACATATATAGGAAAAGTTCGCATATGTAAGGGTAAAAAAGTTTTTTTAAATCCAGATGTTTATGATTTTGGATATAGGGAGAATATAAATACAGTCATTTTCGGTTTATTTTTCTCATTCTATACAAACAAGTGAAAATTTTTCATTTAAAAAATTTATCGAAAAATGACCCTACTGTATGGGTAATTTGTCATGATTCCCTAAAAATCCTACAATTTTCAATATTCTCCCGATGTCAAAAATCGTAAATATCTGACATCGTTAGGACCCTTTTACCGTTTGCAACCACGAATTTAGGCATTTTTGCCATAAAATTATATCATCTGTCGAATATGTTCAACCCCCACTTAAATCAAGAATCACGGATTTTTTATGCAACCTTAGACCTCACAAACTCGCATAAATTTATTTGCGAAATCTTGGTGTAAACGAAACCACCAAAATTGCAAATATCATATTATTTTGTATATAATATATATTTTTGCATAAAAAATATTTGTGAAACATCTTTCTCAAATAACATACTTTTGCATATATCTTGAAATCACATAAATTTATATGTGAAACACTTACCACAAATTTTGTAAATAACTTACATTTTTTCATATATTGCATGCTCTCATATAAAGTTATTTGTGAATCTCTAGATATCACAAATATCGTACTTAAATATTTGTGAATCTATGACAAATATGAGATATTTTTTATTTTTTATAATTTTTTTGAATATATAAAAACTCGTTGTGGTCCAAAACCTGCTATTTTTTAATAATCTAGGTTTTTTTTGTCTTTTCTTTCCAATCAGTGGTCCACAACATGCTTCCCTTCTGGCTACTAATTTTGGTAACTATTTCTAACTCATTTGCAGTATCATACTTATTTGCATATATGTTTTGAAATCTCGTGAAGTATATTTGCGAAAATTCTAAGGCACTTTTGCAAAATTGTTTCTCTATTAACAATTGCAAAAATTGGATAGTCAATATGATTAACATATAACTAAATATACTTGGTTTGCATGAAATTAGATAACTTAAAGTTTAATAATTACAAAGTTGCATTCAATACATGGGCTTCATTACAAAGTTATAGTCAAAGTTTAACTTGATTCATTGAATTACAAAGTTTAACTTGATCTATCCAATTACAAATATAAGTTTAACTTGATCTATTACAGAGGTGCATAATTGTCCACAACTCAACTAGCTAGCCAAACTCGAGTGGGAGACCACTGACGTCAGGTGCAGGTGACAAGCGAGGTGAGTGAAGGTTCGACTGTGAGAGTCAAGCGAGGGAGAGGGTTTAGAGTCCGATCAAAGGAGAGAACTCAGTGGTCGGTGGTCGATGATCGATCGAGGGAGAGGGTTCGACAATGTCAAAAGGTGAGTAAGGGTTCGGGGTCGGTGGTCGGCGGCGGCACACGACGGCGAGAGAGATGGAGTGAGGGAAGAAGGAGGAGGTGAAGGAGAGAACTCGGGCGGCGGGCGACAACTGCGTGCGAGGGATGAAACAGAAAGGAAAAGAAAGGGGCTCGCATTAGGGTTTTACGAAGGAAATTAGCGACGAAAAAATTCCGTCTCAAAATTCATCGCCAATTAGCGATGGAGTAACGACAAAAAAATTATGTTGCTCATCCGTTGTGAAGTTGCGATGGAGTTTGAGACAAAATTTTTCCTTCGCTAATTAGCGATGAATTTTGAGACAATTTTTTCGTCGCTAATTCCGTAACTAATTTCAATTTTAAGGATGACTAGTTTTCTCTAGCTAATCCATCACAAATTTGTGATGGATTATTTCCGTCATAAATTTTTATCGCTAATTAACATTTTTCTTGTAGTGATCCCTTGAAAGATGCTTCCCTAATAACAAAGTGAGTCTTTTGTATATCAATGTGATGTTCACGAATCTCTCGAAAGGACAATTTCCCTTAATAATTTTCTATTCAAAAGCTCCTTGAAAAATATATAAAAAAATTAACATTACTGTTTATTGGAATTCTGCATTGCTACCGTACGTGATTTTCCCAATGCATGGTTTGGTTTCTTTCTAGAAGAGTTATCATGTTGGCAATTTAATACTCTCTCTCTCTCTCTCTGGGTTTTGGTTTATTACGATGCAACCCAATCCAAGTCCACTGAGTCTGTTTCAGTAGAGATATCAGTATCTTATCACTAATCAGACTCAGATTCGACCAGAGTGTTTCTACATGCGAATCCGAATCTGAACCTAAAGTTTGACTTGAGATTAAGGCTGTCAACGGGTCGGGTATGCGACTCATCAGTATGTACCCAAACTCATCCAAATAACAAAGTGTCGGGTTCGAGTCCCTATAATTTAAGAAGTTTACTTTTACTTAAAATACACATAAAACACTAGAGTTGGGTCGGATACCCAGCAAAAATCATAACCTAATCTCGGCCTGCATATTTCACGGGTCAGGTTCAGGTCAACTCAAACACTATTCAAGTCAGCCTTTTTTTTTTACAACGGTACACGAGAATTGTGGTTTGGATCACGTCGTGTATCCGGTACAAGCCCGGCCCACTGACAACCCTACTTAAAATCTGACAAAGTCCAGCCAGACCCGATTACATATAAGCATGTGTATAATTAGGGTATACACCTAATCAAGAGAGCACTTTGCATCCGAACCTGAGTGCGGGTTCCAGACTAACCTGGATCCAACTACTTCCAAACCCAAGTCCGAACCAGTCTAACCTGGATCCAACTACATCCAACCAGATGGCACCCGAAGGGTACTGTCTTTTACAACAAAGCTAGACGTGTGGGGCCCACCATTGGTACTGCCAGAGGCCATGGTGTCTATAGTTTTGCTTTGTTTTTTTCCACTCAAAAGTATGAAGAGGGCATGTGGGCACGTCTGCCGATTATATGCAGACAAGCATTAGGGTTAAATGCATGCTACGTAAAAGTTCACACCCTTTCTCTGCTGGAGGCACTTGTCCACCTCTAGTTCACTAGGCCTGAAAGTGAGATGTATACAACAGAAGTCTGCCCATTCTTTTTTGGAGCCATCACGTGTATTGGTATGTGCATTACTCGTCATATAGTAACCATTCAATTATGCATGGCATGCTTCTTTTTCTTCGTTTCAGACAAAAAAGACAATCAAGTAAAAAGGAAAAAAAGAAAAAAGAAAAAAGCAATGGCCAACTCATGAGTTGCTGGATTTCAGGATTTTTGTTCCAGTAGAACTCAGAAAACTAGGAAGTTTTGGGATATTTGTAGAGTCTGAATGTATGTTTTTGGAGTGTTGCAGGAGTCCACAATTTTAGAGTTTTGGTGTTCTTAGTCATGATAAGTTCTCCATTATGAAACTTTTCAATGGGATGAAAAACCATGCAACGGGGGCTCCTCTTGTTTGGTAGGAGCAGTTAGTAAACTTCGATTAGACCTGGGTCCAGACCTGATACCATCATCTCGAATTAGGTTTGGGTCTCGTTACATCTAGATCCGAACCAAACCCGGCTTGTTGACAGGCCTAGTTGGGGCGTTGCAAGTTCAAAACCCAATGGCACTTAAAGGTGAGGGTCTGCCAAAGTACCCCAGCTTTTTGCGTATCCCCCCCCAAAAAACATGCAACTATGTGCCGTGCATGCCATTAGAAACCCAACTAGCTGTAGTAAAATACCAGACTTTTCAGAATTTTTGTTATGAAATTGTAACCTTACAAGTTTTTTGTTTTTTTCTCGTGGTTCTGTGTGCTCTTAAGAAAAAAAATGTTATTTTTCGGGTAATTTACAAAAAGTTGTCAAAGTTATGTTATTTACAAATAGCTCCCCAACATTTAATCTATGTTTCAAAGAATGCTTAGCCGTAAAATCATTTAGTTCATCCTTGTTTATTCAGCTCTCATTGTTGATTTGCTTAAGACGGCTCTATTTTATGCCTCAGGGGGGTATCTGAAATACATTAAGATAAAGCAAGCAGTTAAATGTAAAAACCCAAATGTTAGGCAGATTTATATAAATTACCCAATTTCCTCCATATTTTTCTTCTTTACTTTTATAATAGTCTTGAAAAGTGTCCAGCCTCTAACTATGTGGCAAAGTGCAAAGATCATATGAATATGATGGCACAAATAATTGTGCATCAAGCACCTGATCACCCTCCATCTTGAGGACAGGGCCTGTCAGTTTTGGGGCCATGACCCGATGAGGGGCAATCGGGTGCTTAATGCACAAATTTTGTGCAAACACAAGAATAGTGGCTTCATTTTGGGATATCACCATGAATTAAAATGTTCTTTTTTTTTATATAATTTGGAAAAAACTGCCTCAGTCATTGAGTTTTTTTTTCGATTTATTACTCGATGAAACCGCGCATCTAATTAAGATCAAAGATCTGGTGGCACAGGCTCACCTTACCATACTTATAATAGTAGTGCCAGAGGCAAAGTAAGTGGATACGAGCTAAAGTTGCTAATTAAAGAGAAAACATAAGGACCCTCTTGTTCTTGATCACGAATCTAGGCTGACCAAGAAAAATTGGACATGTACATCTTGGTGCCATTGCTTGACACGAGCCATTGATATAAGTGTCTAGACTGTGGGCCCCTCGATGTAAAACACAAGAGATTTGACCCGAGCTGAAACATGAAAAGTACCACACACCTAAATGGTAGAGGGGTAAGCCACCAAATATAGGCCCTAATCTTTTAGAGAGAGATTCGGGTTCCTTTTGTTATGGAAATTGGGAGCACCTAATCCTTGAGTTGGACAAGATGACCTTCCTCGACACCACAGAAAGGAGAACCATCCGGTTGTGAATGACAACCCTCGTTTGGTTATCCAATAGCTAAAAAAGGTGTCGATACAATGAAGGCACCAAGAGCGCATCAATTGATTGAAAGTACCACCAAACTTTTTTTAATGAAAAATATTCAGATTTGTATTCAGAAAAGTAAGGAATGACGAGATGTCATTCCATTAAACGATTTACACATCAATATCAATTTTGAGGGCAAACCGCTCAGCGAATTTGGGCCACTAGAAGCGTATCCGGTTGTTGGAGTTTCACGTTGGTCAAAACTGTGCATGGAACATGTTCCATGTGATGCGGTGCATTTCTTTGCAGCCAAATAAGTTGCCATATTATCACCACCAAACCTGAACTACCCTCTCTCTTTTTCTCTTATTTTTCTAAAACAAGAAAAAATCACCATTCTGATTCAGATATCTTGTAATAGGTCGAGAGCTGACACATTGATCATGGCTATGTTTCAGTGCCTGTGCTGTAAAACTCGCCCGAGATAGTTTGCTGTTTTGCTTTGATTTTGGGACTATGAACTTACATTCTGGGTATTGAGTAACAAAAAGAGGAAAGATAGTTTTCTCAGAATAATAGATGTATTATTCACTCTCGTTATTTGCTAACATTTACACCTTCATATATGCGTGTACACTGTTGTTACATTTGAGATAACAGTCAAAAGGATAACGTCTGATAAAACAACATTTGATAATATCTGGTATAATCTTCATATCTGGTATGATCTTCAGCTAACGACCCAAGTGTGACAGCGCACATAAGCCTTCACGTGATATCCGGTGAGTGAGTTGTGTTTCCTGTATTATCGGCAGCATATGCGATAACACCAGCATCTGTGTTATCGATAACACCAGAGTGGGTTGCATTTCCTATTTTATAGGCAACATATGTGTTATTGATAACAACTGCATGTGTGTTATCAATAACGGCTTGATCCATATCGCTGATACGCCCCTTCAAACTGGGTTGGGGGGAATCCCACAAACCGAGTCCCCCCAACCCAGTTTGGGTTGTAAGCTTACAAAGGATGGCCGAGTGAGCGACTTGGTGAAAATATCGGCAACTTAATATGCAGAAGAAACGAAGCGCGTAATTAACTGACTGAGAGCCACTTTCTCTCGCACAAAATGATAAACGAGTTCGATATGCTTAGAGCGATTATGAAACACATGATTGATAGCGAGATGAAGAGCCGAGAGATTGTCGCAAAACAAAGTGGGCGGATCTAAGAGAAATAACCCAATGTCGCACAAAATGAATGACACTTATGTTAATTCAGCAGCAGCGGAAGCGAGCGCACAATATTCTGCTTCAGTACTAGAGCGGGCTATAGTGGGCTGTTTCTTGGAGCTCCATGAGATGCAATTTCTACCTAAATAAATACAAAATTCAGAAGTGGACCTGCTCGTGATAGGACATCCTGCCCAATCTGCATCAGAAAAGCCATACAAAACTGTAGGGTTTTTGGACAAGATATGAATCCCATGACTGATTGAACCCTTGACGTACCGAAAAATGCATTTGACTAGTTGAAAATGGTAGTTCGTCGGGGCATGCATGTATTGGCACACATGATTGACATTGTAGGCAATGTCGAGGTAGGTGAAGGTGAGATATTGGAGGCTTTCGACCAGACTTTGATACTAATGGAGATCAGAGAACATTGTATCATCCATTAAAGTATAACGCTTTCCGACCATGGGCGTGGAAATGAGCTTGCAATCAGTCATGTTGGCCCGATCGAGTATGTCTAGAGCATACCGAGATTGATCTAGAAAAATACCGCCCACAAAATGTTGGACTTGTATACCGAAGAAATGATGTAAATCCTCAAGGTCCTTCATGGCAAACTCGAAGCTTAACTATTGAATGAAGTCAGATAAAAAGATGGGATGATCACCGTCGATGATGATGTCGTCAACATAGTGGAGAAGTAAAATGGTCCCTCGTGAATGATGACAAATGAACAAAAAGGAATCAACGATACTACAATAAAACCCCAGACAAAGGAGGTAGTCATCAAACCAATCAAACCATGTATGCAAGGATTGCTTTAGCTCATACAATGCACATTTGAGTTTGCACACGTGATGAGGCTTGGTGGGATCTTCAAAACCTGGCGGCCGCCGCATATACACGGGATCAATAAGAAAGTCGTGCAAGAAGGCATTTTTGAGGTCAAGTTGATGGATTGTCCATCCATGAGTGACAGCTATTGACAAGACAACTCAGATGGTTGTCAGTTCAATCACTGGTGAGAATGTTTCTAGAAAGTCAATGCCAGCAACTTGGTTGAAGCCTTTTGCAATGAGACGTGCTTTGAGTCGCTTAAGGAAACCATCGACATGAATCTTCATTTTAAACACCCATTTGTAGTCGACAATGTTCATGTGGGGGGATGAGGGAACTAGTTCCCAAGTCTTCGTTTGGTGAAGAGCACGCATCTCCTTTATCATAGCTTTGAACCAGTCAGGGTTTTTGAGTGCGACCTTGATAGACTTAGGTTTAAGAGGAACGATAAGAGTAGCCAACATAAGATATTTGGGGTTAGGTTTGAATACACTTAATTTCCTGTGAATGAGTAGTCATGGCATGAGTAACACAGACAACTACAGTTGGCGGGCTGGAAATGACATGATCATGGCCAAGTTCAGGCTGCTGCTGGTCGGCCGGTCCTTCATGTTCTGGTGCAAGGGTTATGAACTCGGCATTAGGGAGCCCGTCCATGGTATGAAGTTGATCCTATTCGACAATGACATAAAATGGTTGTTGCGGGACAACATGTTGTGGCACGTTGATGAATGGCGGATCAGAAATTACCTAAAAACCAAAATAAAAATTCAATCAATTTATGCAGTGGTAAATGTTAAATGGATATTGACTTGGGATCTTGGAATGGCATGATGTTGTCATCAAATATCACATGTCGTGATATGTAAACATGCCCTGAAAGAATGTGCAAGCAACGATAACCCTTATATTGTTGACTATAGCCAATGAAAACACATGGAAAGGATCGTGGATCGAGCTTATTTGAGGAGTAGTTCCGTAGGTATGGGAAACATCTGCAACCAAATATTCTTATATATTCATAATCTGGTATCTTACCGATTAATTTTTCAAGTGATGATTTCATTTGCAAACATCGGCTAGGAATTCTATTTATCATCCAAACAACAGTTTTAAAGGCTTCGACCCAATACTTTTGCGGTATGTTGACTTGAAACATCATTGAGAGGCCCAACTCAGTGATGTTTCTATGTTTGCGCTCTGCCTGGCCATTTTGTTCCAGTATGCTATGACACAAGATACTATGGTGTATCCCATTCTCTCAAAAAAGTTGTCATTTTATGATTAACGAATTCATCATCGCCATCAAATTGAAAATTTTTGATCTCTTTCTCAAATTATGTCTTAACCATCTTTCTAAAATCATTGAAGCAATCTACAAAATTAGATTTTTGTTTAAGTGGATAAATTCAAGAAAATCGAGAGTGATCGTCTATCAAAATGGCATAGTATTGAAAACCTTGATTTGATCTTATGGATGCAGGGACCCATAGATCACACTGAATCTTATTGAAAGCATGTTTACAAGTAAAATCAGATTCTATGAATGGGAGTTTACACGCCTTGGCCATGGCGCAACTGGGGTAAATGCTTTTCCACTTATTAGAGAAACTAGAACTATTAGTTATCAATTTATTTTTCTTCAAAAATTTGATGACATCCATGTGAGAGTGACCGATCCTTTGGTGCCAATGATCATTACTGACAATCCAAAACTGAGTAGAGAAAAAAGCTTCTTGAGATCTTGGTTCTAATATATAAGTCCCCGCTCATACGCCCCTTTGTAATCACTAATTGTGTGTTCCTATCCTTCATCAAAAAACCATCACCAGTGAATTCAATGATTAACGGTTGTTCTATCAACTGACTGATTGAAATCAAATTTCTTTTTATTTCAGGGACTACTAACACATTTTCTAAGTGTAATTCCTTTTTGTCAAGTTTAATATATGTTGAACCAATGTGGAATATTGACAATTTATCACCATTTTCGAGCATTATTTTCTCCAGTCCCTCATATTCAACAAGATTTTAGAGTTTACCTGCATCTGATGTCATGTGAGAAGATGCACCAGTATCAAGAAACCATGCATGATCATCTTGATTGTCAGAGATATCCATGGCTGCCAGGGCTTGAGGAACGTCTTATGCCTGGTAGGTTTGGTTGAACTGGTGCCATCATTTAAGTGCAGTATGATTGGGCTTGAAACAGATCTGACAGATAGCGTCCTTCTCCTTTTGAGATCTTTTGTATGCTCCATGTGATTGATTGTTACTAGCATCGTTAGCCTGTTGATGGAATCTTGCCAAAATATCATTTTTGCTGGAACCGGCTCCTTGGTGGGAGGCTTGTTGCCCAAATTGAGCAAATCCTCTTTCCCTTGAAGAGAACCTTTTGTTTGGTCTTCCTTTTCTTTGTTGTTGTCTAAAGAAGGAAAGGTTGTTGTTTATGGCCTCTGGGTGCTCGACTCAAGCATGAAAATTCCTCGTGGTTTCATGGCTTTGAAGTAGCGGGATGATCTTCCTATATGATAGAGTAGGCAGCTTTAGGATAGTGGTGACAAATGACTCATAACCTGATCCGAGTCCACTCAGGAGATTGAAAACTTTTGTTTAGTCACTTACCAGTTTTTCAATCACCGTCAACTCATCACAGATGTTTTTAAAACCTCTAATATATTCAGTGATTGATGAATTTCGCCTGCGATACATCTATAATTGTTGGAGTAGGTAACACTCTCTTTCATGAGAGCCCATAGTGAAGGATTCCTCCAACATGGCCCAAACATGGGTAGCAGTTTCTTATCCTAAGATTAGCCAAGAACCTCTTTGGATAGAGTTCTGGTGATCTATCCCCTTAAAAGCCGGTATGACTTCTTATATGCCTTGAACATTGGGTTTTCTGATGTTTTTTCAAAAAATTCAGGTGTGGGGGAACTGATGATAAGTTGTGGCATAGGAGTTTCACCATTGATGAAACCAAGAAGATCTTGACTTTCTATCAATCCCAGAATTGGGGTCTTCCACAGGAAGTAATAGGGTTGACTTAGCTTGAGGGAGACAAAATTATCCACGTTTAACGTGGATGGGTAGAGATAAATTGGCTGGAATGGTGCAGGGATTGAAGAAGAAGAAGAAGAGGAAGCCATCTAAGATCCTGAGGATGATAGCAGACTCTGCCTCTATCGAAACTCTGATATCGTAACAAAAAGAGGAAATTAGTTTTCTCAGAATACTAGATGTAGTATTCACTCCTGTTATTTGCTAACATTTACACCTTCATATGTGCATACATTTGAGATAACAATCAAAAGGATAACGTCTGATAAAACAACATTTGATAATATCTGGTATAATCTTCATATTTGATATGATCTTCAGCTAACGACCTAAGTGTGACAGCGCACATAAGCATTCACGTGATATCTGGTGAGTGAGTTGCGCTTCTTGTATATTCGGCAGCATATGCGATAACACCAGAGTGGGTTGCATTTCCTATTTTATAGGCAACATATGTGTTATTGATAACACCTGCATGTGTGTTATCAATAACGGCTTGATCCATATGGCTGATATTGAGCTCGTGACATCCTCCAACTTGAACATCTTAAGTCAAGCCACAAAAGAAATATGAAAATAATCAGAGAGAGATCAAACCATAGAAAAAGGAACAGTGCTTAACGTGGTTCAGATCATACAAATCCTACATCCACGGGAAAAACCCACTCTTTCACTTAATTTCATCTAAGATATAATACATATGCTCAGCAGGAGCTAAAACGTTACACTTTCTGTTAGGCATAAAAACTGCCTTTCTTAATTCATCTTTATTTCCTCTATTTGAATTATCGTTAACCTTCTCAACCTGATTGGAAATGGTAACCACAATATCCTTGCTTTCATTGATTTTAGCTAACCAGTTTGCTTTCTTATCGTGGACCAATATTTGATGTGTCATCACATGAACGTGACTATCAAGGTTGAGTTAACTGCTGACTGGGAGCTGACTCACAGTCATATTGTTAACAACCACCTAGCCAGGTGTAAGGAGCCCTTGTGAGAGAACAGTTGGTTGGCAGCTGTTAAAAACGTCCATCTTGCGGTTTCTAAAAGCATAAGAAAAGCACCCCGAAAAAGAGAAGGATAGGTGGATAATCATCCATTGCCACCTCGAAATTCCTTACAGTTTCAGAAAAGCCCCTAGAAAGGGAAAGATAGTTGGGTAATTATCTCATACATGAGAGAGAGAGAGAGGTATTCTACAAAATACAAATTGATTACTTGTACTGAATTGCCAAATTTGAAATAACTGACAAAAATCTTCATCCTATAATAATATTTAAATTGTTGGTTTATGACCAGGGTATTTTTTTAAATTATTGGAGTTTCTGACTAGGGTATATATATCTTGTGCCCTTGTCCAGTTGTCTTAGCACACGTTTATACAAATTATACTCTCTCTCTCTCTCTCTCTCTCTCTGAAATAACAAGTTTATACACGTCATAGATAGAGTGATGAGATTCCAATGTGTGCCATATCGGCAGCACAGCGGCAAAAGTTTTTATGGGCAATTTCTCATTTTTCAAAAACTCACGAGAAATTAAAAAAATTCCATATATCTCGCATTTTTGGCAAATTCTCAGCAATAAAAAAATAATTTAAAATTTTAAAATTTATTTTTTTAAGAAAATATTAATAAAAATTATTTAAAAATAAAATATAGGATTTTTTCGTGATAAATAGCCATTTAAAACATAAATATTGCATTTAAATCGCGGTATTTATGTTTTTTCATAAATCTCAAGATATTTTGAAAATCTCGTGAGAAATTGCCGTTTTAAACTTTCAGGCAATTTCTCGCGATATTATCGCGAGATTTTTCATAAATCTCACGATATTTGTCACACTGATCGGCATGTGCAGTTTTAGTAGTTACACTAAACATGAAGCAAATGGAGAAACTGAATCATGGCAAAAAAAACATAGAATTAAGGTATTTAAAATAAATAAATCACAATTAATTGAGAGTAAATGATACTTAGGAGGTAATAGTTACGCCCTATGCTCAAGAGCCGTGGGGGTCGAAGTGGGTATTCACCGAGTTTTACTTCGTCGGACCGACCATAAGAACGGCAGGCTAAGACTATCACATCTAGATCTCCGGTACCGTGTGTAGTTTCTTCGTGTAATAAACAAAAAAAAAACAATTGAGGAGGTTTTGGTTAACATAGATGATGCTCTAATGCTTCCATAGTAGATTTCATTTTTTAGGATGCCGTATCAAAAGATGTCTTTATGTGCATCATAGTAGGATTTCTCTAATATGAGTGGTTATAATAAGATCATGATGCCTTCAACAATATCAAGTATACAACATAACTAATGAAATTCTCTTTTCAATTGAGTCTATAAAGAAACTTTTAAGCCATGAAGATTGAAGTTCAAATTCAAGATCTTATCTGTTTGCACTAGACAATATTAATTGTGGAAATTTCCACTTAAAGACTTAATTATTGCCTCATATTCCAAAAAGAGTCTCATGTTTTTTGAGAAGACATTTCATGGCCCAACTTTTAACTGAAACGGTCAAATAAGGACCCCTATTGGTGTAATTTAAGTAAACAGTATAGTAAAATTAGGAAAGTGCCATTATTTCATGATAATATGAAAAACACACCTTTTCTAAACCAAAGGTGGAAATTGATATTTTATATGGATTTTAATCATGAAATTAACTGCAGGTCTCTATTTGACAGTTTAGTGAAAAGTTGAAACTTGAAATGTCTTTTCAGAAAATATGAGTCTTTTTGAAATATCAAAAAAATGTGTTGAAAAAAACTGGCTTTCCCACAAGTGTGAATCGATGAAAACAATGAAGCAATGGCAGTGGAAGAAATAAAACCAAAACAAACCAACAAAGGAAACAAAACAACACACAATGATTTACGCGCTTCCCTCTCAACTGAGGTACGTCCACGATGACCAATAGGTCAGCCTTGCTTTGTTCTCACCGCACCCTTTCGGTGCCCTAAAAGAGTTTTTTCCTCTTTCCTGCTTTTCGCTCTCTTCCTGGTGCATCTCTTTTCTCTCTCTCATCCATCCCTTATATAGAGGACAAGACCCGCATTAAATGCGAAAGACTAAGCGTCTTGCATAACTTACGATGCGCCTAAAGCACCTTATCACAAATCGTTATTCAGCGATACCACAAATCACTATCCAGCGATAACCACAAATCGCTATCCAGCGATACCACAAATCGTTATCCAGCTGAAGCACATAATGCTAACCACAAATTGCTATCCAGTGATACCAAAAATCGTTATCGACAAATCACTGATCCTCAAACTCTAAACAGCTGAATCATCATTCAGCTGAGAGGACTTCTACAAATCGCTATCCAACGAATACGAAAGTCATCCTCAAGAAGATCAGGCGTCGTGCTTGAAATTCTTCAGCGATACTGAATGTGCATTGAACCAATGGATCCCACAAAGGAGCGAAACCCAACAAAATGGTAGGTCTCTAAATGGAAATTTCTCTAATATCCATCACAGCAATAAAAACTGCAACAAGTTTTATGCAAAGAAAATTCCTTCATGTGAGAATGTACGCACAAATATTTTAAGCTTCCAGGCGAAACATGTTTTGCATAGACATACAATGAAATGCATTTGATATATTCAATTATGTTGGGGAAGCTAAACAGGTTCATGCATCTTTTGGACTCAAGAAAGAAGAGAAGGACGACATGTTTCCGGTGCAGTAAATTAGGCTAGTCATTATGCTTTGTGTGCTTTTGGATTAAATGAATTAAATGGAATTGGAATCCAATTCCACTAAATTCCTCTTCGTGGCCGGATAATCACTACAAGAAAATTGATAATTAGCGACGGAAATTTGCGACGGATTTTTTCCGTCGCAAATTAGCGACAAATTAGCTAGAGAAAACTTTTTTCATGAATCCGTCGCTAATTAGCGACGGATTAGCGATGAAAGTTGTTTCATCGCTAATCCATCGCTAATTAGCGATAGATTAACGACAACAATTTTTCGTCGCTAATTCTCAATACAAGAAAACCATTTTAGCGAGGGAATTTTTCTGTCGCTAATCTGTCGCTAATTAGCGACGGATTAGCGACGGAAAAATTCCCTCGCTAAATCCCTCACTAATTTTCGATTTAAACTGAGCGCAAAATTTTTCCTCTCTCCTCGTTCGAAATTTAAATCGACCGCGCGATTTAAACCGCTCTCTCCCCGTCAAAGAGCGTGCTGGAGAGCATGACGGCGATGAGGCAAATTGTTGGAGGACGACGATGCCGACGACGGAGGACGGCGACGCCGGAGGACGACGACGATGGAGGATCGACGACGACGATGAAGGACAACGACGATGGAGGACGGCGATGACTTCGGAGGACGCCGTTTCACGGAGGATGGCGACACCAGAGGACGGTGACGACGTTGGAGGACAGCGACGGTGACGACGTCGGAGGACGGCGACGGTGACGACGGAGGACGCCGTTTCACGGTGGATGGCGATGAGGCTGAGCGATTGTTGGAGGAAGGCGACGCCGGTTCACGGAGGACGGCGATGCCGGAGAGCACCGGTTCACGGAGGACGATACAAGTCTGTGAAATGCCTGTCGGGTGCGGTATAAGTCCGGCTTATTGCTGCCGGAATACCGCCCGACAGGGATCAATTTTTTTTATTTTTTTTTAAAATTTAGCGACAGATTAGCGACGGATAATGTCCGTCGCTAATCTGTCGCAAATTTGTGACGGAATTAATGACAGATAAATTTTTCGCCAATTAGCGAGCAAAAATTCGCGATGGCCTCTATCCATCGCTAATCCGTCGCTAATCCGTCGCTAAACTGTTTAGCGATGGCTTAGCGACGGATTTAGGTCGTCGCTAATCCACAGGTTTCTTGTAGTGAATTTAGTGGAATCTATCATAATTTCATTCTAATTCCACTTAATTCCCTAAATCTAAATACACCCTTAAGATTAGACAAGGGCGACAAGTTCCACTTGGATTGGTTCGGCCAATGGATGATGTTACCAATTAAAAATCTGCCACAATAAAAGGAAAAACGAGGGACTTGACTTCTTGATGTTACTAGGATGCTTATTGAATAGTGTCTTGACTTTGGATTTTTTTTAACCATGATATGAGGTTTTGTAGATAAGAAAGCAGCTGAGTGATTATTTGACTAAAGGAAAGGGTGATAACATTAGTAGGAAAGAAGATCCTAAACATGGTTTGATGTGAGTGATTTGATTTTTATTAGTCTTTTGACAAGAACAACATCACTGATATTCAAAGGATGTAACTAGACACAATCTATTTAGCTTGTTTTGCATTATCCCCTTTTCGTCAGAGCATGTAGAAGTCGATTAGTACACGTAGTTCAGTAGTGCTTTTAATGAACAATTTGGATAGCCAGTTTTGGGTTCAGAAGGAATCAAACCGTTCAAGCAGCCGGTCTTTGATGATTTGATCTAAAACTTTAAGTAATTTACAAAACGCTGCCATGCATGTCAGCTATTTACAAAAAGCTACCAAGATTTGATTATTTTATTCAACCACATACTTTATTTGATTGGTTTTTCAAATAACCTCCTGAGATATAAAATGACATTTGTGTTGTTTTTTGTGAACCGACTTGTCTTATGTCGTCTTGTTGTTTTTTCGTTAAATACATCAACAATAAGGGTGTTTTTGTTACTTTGCTTGATTAAAGAATAGCCACTGATTGATTTTAGGACCGAGCGTGTCTTTGAAACGTATCAACGCAGGCAGTTAAAAATTAATAACCAAATATGTTGGGCAACTTTTGTAATTAGCTGATAAGCTAGGAGGCATTTTGATAATCAATCCCAAACTTTTCTCCCTTGACAGAAATGGATCTTGAAACCTTTGAAATGTGCAGTACTACCTCCCCAAGAGTTCCTGTCAAAAATCACTGAAAACATATTTTTCTAATGCATAAAGATCTCCAATAATCACCCTCTTTAACTACCCAATGAATTCATCACTCTTAAGAAGAAAACTAATCACATCTATATAAGGCCCTTAAGTCTCAACTTTTTTATTTCATATGGCAACGAGGCGCTATATGCATGTGTGTTCATCGATCCATAATCACACTTAAGCGATATGTTTATTCATGAATCCATAATCACACTTAACGTCTTCGTGAATCCATAATCATGCTTAATCTCCAGTTAATGCGGTGCATTCTGATGGCCTTGTAATTGTCATGAACAAATCTCTCCCTCTCTCTACAGAAACATTGAGCTTGTGATACATTGACATGATTAAGCTTCCACCAACTCTTGTCCCTAAGGATATACTTGCATGTACAAGTCGGCTGGTGGGCGTCCCCACACGTGCAACAGGATGTGTGAGACTCTGCATTGGCGATGACTAATCCACCTAACCCAACCCCTGTTCAAACACATTATTTGTTGCTGACAAAGAAAACTCTAGCACCAAACTTGGAGCCTTCTCTATGTTGTATCCACCCCATCACCTTCTATTTTAGCTCCCACTCTCCCCTTCAAATTGCTCCTCACCTTAAACCCCTAGGACATACCCCTTTCATTGCACACTTTTTCCCACTCTCAGCCCATTGCAAAGAGCTGTCCCTGGTTCCTAAAAGGCAGAGAAATGAGGGTAAGTAGGCCTGCCCAATAACCCTATGTTTCTCTTCTTCCTGCCTCATGCCTCTGATCATGTTATGGTGTTCATCAGATACTCGGTTGGATGCACCGCAAGCTTCGACAGAATAGCTCAGATCCACTTAAAGACTTCAATATCGGTACTCTCTCTCCCTCTCTCCATGGGAGTCTTTATCCATTTTTATTTAAGAATAATTTTCTTTCAAAGAAAAAATTTAGCATATTGAAAAACTTTTATGAGAAATGATAGCATCTGTTCCACTTCCCAGTCTCTTATATTACATCCTTGAATCCATCCTATTTGGGGTTTTCTGAAATTTCAACTCACGGGTCTCCTTCTTAGTCAAGGTTGAAAATTTGGGTATACAAAGAATACTTGGTTTGATGTCATTCATCTAACCAAATTCTGTTGATTGTTGTATCAATTCAACCTGCTCTCTCTCTCTCTCTCTCTCTCTCTCTCTCTATATATATATATATATATATATATATATATATATATATATATATATATATATATATATATATATATATATATATATATAGTCAATAGAATTTGGTTGGTGTATGTAAGGTGTTTGGTAAGTTATGGTAAAGGTTGAAGCATGAACTCACTTTTTCTTGAAAGGCCGAGCTTCTCTGGACGAGTGCAAACCACAATTATCAAGAGCAGCTAGCAATCAAAAGGATCGCTATGCTGTCTATCTCAAACCCTTCACTGGGGTAGATGGCACTAAAGATGATGAAGAAGAGACCTTGTCCGACCTCTTCACTCATTGGCACAATGGCCTACTCGCCATTGGCACCCTTGGCACGGACCCTGTTGAACCGGGCCCAGTCTTCGAGAAGGAGCCTGAAGAGACCCCACAGGCTGCCATTGGCCACCTTGAGAAGGTCGCCGAGGAGGAGACCACCGAGGATGAAGGGTCGGAAGGATGCCAGGTGAACACTAAACTCAAGGATCTGACTGTGGATGATCTGGGCCACACCACGGCCCAGATTCAGGATCCACGGGTCGATGTGTTTGGATCTCGGGCGGAGGTTGTTGATAACTCTACGGTGAAGAAGGAGCACAGGATCTCCCTTGGGGAGTTGTTCTCGAAGAGCAAGCCGGCCAACGAGGGCGAGCAGATGGAGAATAAGGCCAGGAAGATCGAGGGAGTGAATGCCGTCCATCTGGTCAAGAAAATCCTGAAGCGCCGAACCGGGTCCTCTAAGCATTCTGGATCTGCTGATATTGTAGCTGCTGAAAACAAGATCCATAAGGTACCTAGATCGTTAACTGTACGATTTCTTCCTTTTATGAAGCACTTAATTCTGCATGATGAACCATGACTACGTGGATGGATGCAATTTGTAATACATTATATCGTCACGATTCACGTTTTTGTCCATCTTTAGACGGACAACTCATTACATGATTCCTGTCTACTGCAGGCTCCATAAAATATCACTTATTAGTACCGTAACGAACAATGATACACATACGGCCGTCATCCACCATCTGTTTCCTGGAATATGCGCGACAGTTCAACTTCAGCATACAATATATATATATATATATATATATATATAGAGAGAGAGAGAGAGAGAGAGAGAGAGAGAGAGAGAGTGACGTGGGACGTGCTGGGCGCATCGACCTATATTTTTTTTTATTTGTATTTGACCTTTTGCCACTACCGCCGCTAAAGGTAAAAAAAAATTAGTGCGGTCACGACCACCTTTAAATCCGCTTTTTTTAACAAAAAAATATGTTTCGTCGCTGATTTTGTGCGATAAGCAGCGAAAAAGAGTGATTTTCTTCGGACACTTTATTGGTTTGACAATACACTCGTGGGTGTATATATATATATATATGAAAATGAAAATTTACAAATTGGGTACGCTGCAAAACTAAACATGCTATGGTGTCTTTTTTAAATTCCTACCCCATAGATGTGTTCAACATTATTGATTTATTAGAAATCTATATTTGAATCGTGCATTAAGGATGAAAAAATGGTATTTGGAGCCTAAAAAAATTGTGAAAATTGTAGGTCATTGATTTTTGAAATCTTATAAAAGCTTATTCATGCATCAAAATCAAATGCTTCAAAAAATTATTCTTATAAAAGCACGGATAAATAACATTTGTATGGTCAAAATTTCAAAAAATACCAAAAATCCAATAGCATATTTCATTTAACTCTGTGCCCATTTTGTAGGTTTTCATTTCCTCTTATATATATATATATATATAAGGAAAATGCTTGGTACTAATGAAGCTACAAAACTATTGAGCTAAACATCATAAGCATAAGCTATATGAACTTAATCTAACCACTTTGATGTTTTCAACATCGTTTGTTTGCTAAATTTTTGAACTTGGATCTTGTTTTTCTGACATAAGAACATGAACTTTTGAAAGTTTTAGTATATTGTGGTCCATTGACTTTTGAATCTGTTCTAAAACTACTTACATGTTACAATTACGAGATTCAAAACACATTTTATACTAAACAAATCATGTATATATATATATATAGGCGATACTATAGGGTACTTTAACAAAAACAAGTGCAAGCTACATTTAATTAATTTTACCCAACATATGTGTTCATTACTTCATTATTAGAAATACAATTTAGATCGCATGATTTTGATGGAAAAATATTTCAATTGTGTATTCTAATGAATTTTGGACTCTTTATTTAGAAGCTCTTGAAACATGTTTTTGACTAAACAAATCATGCAACCAGGGGCGTAGCTAGGATTCATGTGAGGGGGGGGGGTGCAAACAGGGGTGTAGCAAAAAAAAAAAAATTGGTGTGATAGTCGGTGGTTCGGGGGCTGCACCCCCGAAAACTTTTTTTTTTTAGATAAAATAAAAAATGGCTACAATTATTAATAAAAATCTATTTCATATGGACAAATCAAACTATCTGCTGCAGTCTTTCTCAACCTTAACGAAAAGTTCTTAAACATGATCTAATGGCAATATATAACACTGGTGAGATAATTTGAAGAACAATGCATAAATTTTATTTATGACAAAATAAATCAAAATACAAAAGTGCCGCACCCATGTGACATAGATGAGGAGAGAAAATTCTTGGTTATTGATTTATGTTTCATAGTTGCTGAATTTTATTTGTTATTAATGTTTCATAGTTGCTGGGAATTCTTGCTTTTCTCATTTCCTTTTTCTTTCCCTAAGTTTTTCATAGAGGATCATTTCTGTATAATTAAACTTTTTTCAACCTAAGGACCATCTTGCAGAAGAATAAAAGCTGAAAAGATTGCCAGAGATTTCTGCAACATGATGGCTTCTACAAAATTGTAAACTATTCTAGCATGATTGCAAAGCATAAAGAGATAAACCCTTACAAGATCATTGCACACACATACGTACACATACGTACACATAAAATGTACTCTAAAATAGACAAGCATAGTGGGTATTGTATCTAGATTTGCAGCAAACTATCTAGATTTCATAGGGAATACTTAATTAACATCAGAGAAATCACAACCATTGACACCTCATATGATTGTGCCATCACAAGTGTAGATCCTTTTGTAGTCAGAATTATCATTGCTTGAATGTACCAAATTCTTATAATAGTTCAAAATTATTGTTGTTTGATTGAAACAAATTCTGCACAGAATGATTGTTAAGCAAGTCTGACTTGCATCTCCCGTTTGATAATTTGTTTTTTCTTTGTAGATAATTTGTGTTTCCATTAGCTTCAACATTTAACACAACTTGGTCCTTAAGATCTCTTTCATACTCGATCTCCTTGTTCTTCTCATCAATGTCTTTCTGCATTGACAGAACAACTGAATAACTAGGTATTTCTGCAGTGCCACCACAAGGGTATTTCTTTTGTGATTCTAAGTTCCTGCAACTGGATAACTAGGTCATCCTCTGAATATATATGTCTATTTGTGGACAGTATTGTTATAGATTTTATTGTTATTCATGTTTATATTCTTAATGTGTATATTCATTCTTTAATGTTTTCACTATAATCTTTTATTATTTTCAGTTTTCTTATTTTGCATAAGTCATAGCCCCAGTAATGTTGCTTTTACCGTTGACATTTTTTCTCTCCTCATCAGGGTTGGGCTAGGACTGGTTTTAAAATTTTTTTTTTAACTGGGCTGGGAGGCAGGACTGCCGCCCCCCCCCCCCCCCCCCCCCCAGCTCCGCCTATGCATGCAACCACAAAAAAAATGTGAAAAACATGTTTAGGCTAGAGTATGGTACAATTAAGTGTAGCTAATAAGAATGAAGTCTTCTCCCCCTCCCCCCCCCCCAACACACACACACACACACACATATATATATATATACTTTTAAAAATACACTTGTATATATTTTTTGCTTAATCCAAGCTTATAGATGTGTTAATTACTTATTCACTAAAAAACATGCTTTGAATCAAATCAATTTAACAAGAATTCTTGATTTTTAGTTAATCAAGTTTTTGGTGTAATATGAACCATTGATTTTTTTATTGAGCTATAAAAGCGCATTTAAACATGAACAATATTTAAACTAATACATGTTTTATATAAAGATCACATCTATGAGTTTAGATTAAGTAAATAACATATGCAAGTGTATTTTTTAAAGGAATTTGGGATAGTATGAATCTTACACATTACTATATATATACACTTGGTCACGATGTGCTCATGGCGCTGTCGTTCATTGTCTGTGACATAACATAACGTATTAAACTGTGCTTGGGCATCTGTATGTGTGTATCCTCTAGTAAAACATCACAAATAAATCTTTTAATGCGTTTCACATAGTTAGAAAATTTGTTGTATTATGGGTCTTCAATCTTTAGACTCCCTAAAAACCTGTCTATACAACAATCTCTTAATATGAAGGATGTTATACAGTGAAGAAAACCACGGATGTCAACTGTCTGGTTAGATCTACAATATAAGTGATTCAATTTCAACCCAAAGGGTGAAAAATCAATGGAGCTATTGAAGAGTACAATACCTTCAAAAGTTCAAAGATTTTATATATGTATTAGTCCTGCTGGATGTGGCCATATCCTGACCATATTTTCTCCATGCTGTTATTGTCATTCATACTTTCTCAACGTTTTGATATCAATTATTTCTTAGGCTTTGTGAGGATGAAATTGAAGCTTATGCAAGTTTTGAGCATAGTCGAACATTGTACTAGTAATAGAAACATTGGAGTTCATGAACTTGGTCATATTTCTCATGACCATCCGGTGTTTGCCCTTAAGGGGCATTGGTAGCCCTTATGAAAATGGCCCTCTTTCCTACAAACGAAGGCCTCTTTCTCTTGAAGGTAGAACACGTGGAAAATATTTCTTGTGAAAATGAGGGGAAGTAGTTTCTCATGGTTGGGATGATGCAGGAGCGATGCAAAAGACCTAGGTTTGTAAGGATTTATTTGGATCCATTTCAACATTTTTGAATATTCTTATCATTTTGGATCATTTTTCGTATTTAGGTCATTTTGTAATGAATATTGGATCTTTATGCCTGATCTATATCTTAATTAAGTTAAGTTTTATCTTTTTATGAGTTTATCAAATTAGGTAGTTTACTTGGATTGGAATTTGAGAGACCTCATCTATAAAAGCATGAGACCCTTATTTAGAGGATATAGTTGAGAGTTGGATGATTAAAAATTGTTATTTTTACTTTTTTCTGTTTTTTTTTGTGTGTAGTATTTTAACATAGTTTTCTCATGAATTGAGTCATCTCGATTTACATCAATTGGTATCAAAGCGTTCTCTCGTAATTCAAGCTCTCTTGGTTTACACCAATTGGTATAAAAATGTCCCCTCATAAATGAAACCCTCTTGATTTACATCATGGGGGCGTAACAAATGGCTCCTAAGTTCATTTAGGGTCACAGTTCAAGGTTTTTTTTATTATTTGCTAACCTTGGTGGCTCGTCCAATTAATCTAAGAGATAATAGACTTGAGTGACTTGGGGTTGCTGCTATGAGTGAGTTACATATGCCTTATCAGTCTCCATTTACTTGATTCAAGTATATGCCAAGTTTGACTTGGCTTAATGTCCAAAAACCGATCAACTTATCTGATCTAATTTAATCTCCAATTGGTCCACAAGGGATCCGCCCATCCGGTAGGAGTGACTTGTGAATGTCACCAAGTTGGGACATCACAAGTTCGAAACCTATAGGTGGCATCCCTTGCCGAAAGGTTGAAGCTGGGTGTAGTCCTGAGTGGACATAGGGGACCTCAAGGGTTTTACCAACTGGAGGCCAGCCAATGTGGTGTTTCATTCTAATATTGTAGATTTGTATGCAAAGCATAGAGTGAAAACTATATCTCTTCATCTAAGTCTATGATAATTTGTGCAGCTATTTCATATGTTTAACCGTAAAGTGCACCCTTCGGAGTGTTATGTCACAACCAAGAAGTGCGCCAAGGAGGACTTTAAGCATACAAAAGACACTGATATGCCGGATGATAAGGACACTGTCATACATGTTGATTCCGTCACCGGAAAAGAGAAAATCCGGAGATACAAGAGCCACTCAATTCCTCCTTCATTCACTCTTTGTGGCAGTGACTCCAATGGCAACAGGGAGTACTGGATAAAGACTGATGCAGACTGTAAGTACCAATATCTATCTTTGACTTTATACTTGGGAGGTTATCTTTGCTGTAGATGCTTGGCTTTTTGCTGTTGTTGCTTATATTTATGATGATATTTATGATGATGGTGACCTTACTGATGGATTTTCCATGTGCTTTGGTTTGCGTAGACCTTGTGTTGGAGCTCTAGAAGGAGGTAGAGAAGGTGTGTCTTTGATTTTGAGTGATGAATGAAGGACTAAATAGTCGATGAATGATTACAGATGCTTATGTGTGTGTGTGGTTGTCGTGAGAACTATAAAGAATTGTTATGTGACGAATAATGCTAAGTCCGTTGTTATGGATTGATGTAAAGATACCTTATAATCTCTCTCTCTCTCTCTCTCTCTCTCTCTCTCTCTCTATATATATATATATATATATATATATATATATATGAACTGGGCTTTGTCCAAACTTGTGTGGACCACTTTGGCTGCATGATTTAAGAAAAGCAGCGAAATAGATCTTTAATTAGTGGTGGTTATAAATGAATTGAGATAAGGTGCGCGTGTAATTGCACGCTTTAAGTATGCCGCTGCACTTGATCACCCTACCATCTGCTGTTGGGCCCCACAGCTGACAGGTTTACCCTGAAGATGGTGGGTGATCAGGTGCAGCAGCACCACACTAAAAGTTAGGGGTGTCAACGGGCCAGGTTTACTCGGACCGTAACTAAACCCTAAAGGGTCCGGTTATAGTAATAAATAAAAAGACCCGATTAAGACTCAGGTCCGGACTCAAAGGTCCGATTAATGCATAGACCCGGGCATAGTTTCTGAAATTTTATACTCGACCCGAGTTTCGATTAAGACCTACAAATTTTCAATGTAAAAATGATAAAAAATATGGTTTTACTAGGTATGGTCCGGGTTTGGTTCATGTAGTTCTTATTGGGTCCGAGTATGGTTTTTTTATGGTGAACCCAATTAGACCCGGGTCCGGACACAATACCATACCCAAAAATCTGGTCCACGTCTGATTCCACTTAGGTCCGAACCAAAGTCAACCGGTTGACACCTCTGCTAAAAGTGTGAAATCACATTGCACCTGATTCTCCTTGGCTTTAAACTGTGGTTAGCGGTTACCACTGCTGCAGAGAAACCTTTAGCAGCAGTTCAGCTGCCCCTAAAAATTATTATTTGCACCATCACATTACCGTGATTTGATGACACTGGTTGGTCTGTACAATAGTTTTTACACACCTAGTTTGTACCTACTCTCTCTCTCTCTCTCTCTCTCTCTCTCTATATATATATATATATATATATATATATATATATATTATTGATAAGCGGAGATAGGCAAACCTCAGGGGTGTCAATGGGTCGGATCTAGTTTGGACACAGGTGAGTTCGAACTCGGATCTGTCTTTGAGGTGCTGGTATCAGGTCTAGACCCCAACCTGTTAGGGTCCACTATAAGAAAAACTGCACCCTGGTCCTATAAGAATTATATAAACCAGACCCAGTTCATGCTCGATAAAAGAATATTATTATATTAAAAAATCAGTGTCTTAATTGAAACTCGGTTCAGACCTAGGTCTGATGAAATTTGACAATTATACTTTGCTCCATATATATATTAATCGGACCTGCTTTTTTATCACTCTATACGGTTTGGTATAAAGGATTTATGGTCGGGTCTGGGTCAAACCCGACCCATTGACAACTAGATCCCTACCAGGGTACAAGAAGATTGATCAAGCGTCTGTATCTAAGGGAAGCCAAGCTGGTGGCTTGTCCTTTGAGGCCCCGTCTATTCCTAAAACTCTTGGGAAAATGAGATTCATGAGCAGGGGTAGCTGCCTACTCGGTTACGTGCTTACCAGGCTTATGAAGGCTTTTAAAAAACATCTTTTTATCAAATCTGACCATGCAGTTGTGCTCTAGATTTTATAGGAATGGACTCCTGAATTGTTCGATTCCAGCGTGCAAGTAGGATTTTACAAAGTATAAAAATTATCTGTCTACAAATTTTATGAATATTCAAGCTTTGGTAAGCTCCTTACTTAGGCACTACCTAGTCTCCTTTGTAGGATTCATTCCTTAGGTTTCTAATACATTTTATTTCAGAAAGTGGTGATATTTTGCAGTTTTTTTTTTTGAAAGGCAAGCTGGTGTTAGGCAGACCCTATTACATGCCTATCCCAAAAAGGGACCAGTCTGGGGGTGATCTTTCCAGGATCTAACAGAAGGGTACTATCAATGCTATGAGTCTATGACGTTTCAAGACATCCATGATTTGCTGACGGTCCCACCGACGACCCAACTCCCTAATACTCCAACTGAGTATCTTCATTTAAATTCAAGGGGGAGGGATTCAAATCTCACACAGGAGCCTGTGGTTAACTCCTGTTCTTCCTGAGCTTCATCTCTGTTTTCTTTGATTGTATGTTCTCTTTGGAGGTGTCTCTCAACTGCTCGGACGTTTCTTAGCGATAAGATCGTTTTGCCGGACTAAAGCTTAGTATACATACCGAATGCCTGGAAACTAGAGCTTAGTATACATACCACGGTTAGCAACCAACCTTCTAGACATTGTGATGTGATATATAAACCCTACCAAAATTATGTTTATTTTCAAAGTAAATATATTTTGTGTTTGTAGCCTTCTTAAGTATATGCAAATTGGACTATCAAACCAAAGTCTAAAGGATTATTAAACAGGATTATCAGCATCACTGCTGTGGTTACCCATATGGTCAGTGGGGTCCTATGTCAAGCTGAAGGCCCAAGATCGAATCATGCTGCCACATGGAAGCTGCGTGCTTTATCATAGTTGGGGCATGTTGTGTCCCCAACTCAGAGTTTTACCTTGCAAAGAGACGAGCCCATTAATGTGTCCATTTTAATAAATCGGGCAAAAGTAATCGTCAATTTAGGTGTGTTTTGAAAATTCTCCTAAAACTTAATGAATCTGCCAGAATGGTTTTGCTCATTAGGTAGACCTGAACAAGTTGATGAGAAATCATGAGTTAGAAACCCAAGAGGGATGTCACTTATCACAAGGTCGAAGTTAGGTGTACCTCCCTGGTTGACAGAGGAGAACTCGAGTTTTACCAATCAAAATCCTGCTAATGTGCAAACGATGATGTAGGATTTTCCTTTGGCATAGCAAATAAAAAGAAATATTGGTGAATTTGTTAAAAACCGGGATGGCTGGTGAACCACCTATGGCCCTACTAAAACCGATAAGCTTGGGCCTCATTTTTTTGACCTAGCCCCATTGGAACTGGGCTTAGACTCAGCAAGGGCGGTTCAAGAGAAGTTGAGGCCCTAGGCGAAGCCTTCAAATGAGGCCTTAAATTTTTTTTCATTGTACATAAAAATTCTATTATTTATTAAAGGGGTTGCACCTTTTTTTTTTCTTAAATTCTTAATATCCTCCATATTTACTAAAACTTGAACATCCGTTATGAAGGTAAAACCACACTTCAAATGAAACTATTGTCCGATTGGAGCATAAAATTGAAAAAAGTCTAAAAGATTCATAAAATCATGTAATGGGATAACAGTACTTTCTTTTCCTAAAATCACATAAATAGAACATCATTTTCAATACATTGCAATTCATACTATGCAAATAGAAACCATCAAACTAGATGAACAAACTCACACAAAACAAAATTTTCCTTTCTTCTATTTCAGTGCTATATGCACCTGGAGTGAAAGGCAAGTTAGCTCCATAAACTCCTTTCCTCTAATAGACATCAATAAAGTTGACTTCTATTGCTTTGTTTTTTACACGTATCTCACCTTGCAATTTTTATGAGATTTGAGACCCTTACAAAATAGGAGGCCTTAGGTCGTGGCCTCAAATCTCAAAGAGGCCAGCCGGCCTTGAGACTCTCAGTCCAGTGATGACCTATGGGCAGAGGCCTGCAAAGGCCCGTAGAACCTGTCAAAATAAATGAGGGTCCAGGCTTGCATTAGATTGTGTGGATATTAAGTTTTTAATTTTGCAAATGCCTAATTGTGTGAGGTGGGCCACTAAAATTTTTTTTGCTCATTACACCCAAAACTATATTTATGTCTAGATTGCTTTCTTCCCATCCTATCAAATAAATATTTATCAATTGCTATCAAATAGTTGGGTTAGGTCTCTATCTTAAGGACTTGACAGGTCAAATTTGCTATAGTATAGTATACTAGAGACCTTTGGGGTCCCATGTTTCATTGGAAGATGACTCCTTTTTTATATGAAAAGGGTCTTTTCTCACCACGACTGAGATCAACACCCAAAAAAACACCGTGGGTATTGTTTCATGCTGGCATGTGTGGGCCTCAAATTTTCCAACATTATAAAGGGGCATAAACGGGTTCTTAAGTGTGTCTTCTATATATGTGTGCTTGTGGAGGCTGGTTTATTACAGGGGTTTGAGTTTATGAATGGTTACACCCACCTGGGTCGCTCAAGTGGTAGCAGGCTTGGAGAGAATGAGCTGACCCATTGTCTCAGTTTTGAATCTCACTGGTGGACTCAGTAAGGCCTTAGGTCACTCGGAGTGTACCAGCTTCGGCAGAGAACATCATCAAAAAGTTTACAAATGTTTGCTAATGCTGCCATATAGATGAAATAAGCTGGGTGCTTCAGGGTTGCATTAAGTTCCACTCAATGGGGTTTCCTGTCAAGCTGAAGGCTCAGAATTGTATCCTGATGGTGCATCGGAACATCCATTGCTTTATCATGGTTGAGGCACGTAAGGCTGGGTGGTTGTCCTCAAGTGGGACCATTAAGTGATCCTGCTTTTGGTGAGGGTTTCTTTCGTCGTAAAAAAAACGTTTCACTGCATTATGGTGTAAAAATTGTGTTTAGTACTTGTACCTAAAACTAATACATTTATTGCACCAATCTTGCCAAACATCAGCAAACTAGATTCCTAGCAAGTGATGGTTTACCGTTAGGGGTCACCATGGTTAGACATATCATGCCTTATATGGGCCTCACATATTCACACTACAAGGATGAGGGTCAATAACAGCGATTTTTCTCGCCGCTATAGGCAAATAACGGCGATATTTCTCGCCGCCAAGAAATGGCCTTTGTTGGCCAATAATGACGATTTTTTTCTATCAACGTTGTAGGGTGAATCAATAGTGGTGACCCAAAAAGTCGACCATATAGCCAATAGCAGCGACAAAAAAGTCGCTGCTATAGGCAATAGCGGCGACAAAAAAGTCGCCGCGATAGTCAATAGTGACAACAAAAAAGTTGCGGTGATAACAGATAGAGGCGACAAAAAGTCACCGCTATTGGCTATAACAACGAAATATATATAGATCAACATGTGAAATGCCTAATGGAATAGGTCTAATTCAAACTTGTCAAAACAGGTTCAGGTCTGAATCAGACCTGGTAGGGGTTTGCCTAACCCCAGCTTGCCAATAAAAAAACAGTGCAATGGCATCCCTCTACAGTTCATCAATATCCACAACACTAAATTGGTTCAATAAGTAAAAACTATAAAGAAACAGGGGAAATGAAAATGAAAAGTAATAAAATCGTTCATGCCTAGAATCCAGTTGAGAAACTCTTAACAAAAATTCTGAAGCTGAATTACTTGAAAGGTTTTGAACTCAATAAAATATAGCAAATAGAAAGCATAGACAAGCCCTGTCAACAATCACCTTCTTAAATGTTTGATTAACTTTCATTCTTGTATGTATGTCTATGAAAGCTTAATAATAGAAAGAGTGAAGTTGTGTGTGGCACTAAGCTACATGCAAGAAGTAGCTGTCAGATGATATGACAATACACGAATGCTACATCAATGAAAGTCTAAATGAGACTTGATGCAAGCAGCAATTCCCCAACAAAGTATACAAGTGATTATCATCAAGAAGAATTCTTGTTTTCAATAAGAACCATTGAAATTGAGATATAAAGAGAGATGTGCAAAAATGAACAGGAAGGTTAAAGGGTTTTTGTTTATGAGTTGCCCGACAAATATAACATGAAGACCTTGTAAAAAGAGCCTACATGCTTAATACATATGTTTATTGTAGAGATATTCATGCACACTTCCTTTCCCAGTGTCATCCAATGTGTCCTCAACCCTGAAGAAGATGAATGTGGCTATGATATGGCCCTTTGAAAAAATAAAAATAAAAACACATGCCTGTGCATGAGCAGCATGTACCAAATGTTTTATTAGGTAAAGAGTTCTTGCAGTCTACAACTTTAAATTTAACCATTTGTCAATCATTTTTAATAATTATATTAAACATGCATGCAGCCTACACAAGTCATGCATTATTTTTATTATTAGACATCCTCATAAGCCTTGATAAGTATTTTGATGGTTTAATAAATGATAATTTCAAAAGAAAAAAGAGAAACATATATTTGCAAAAAGAAATGACAACCTTAATAGCTTTAAAATAAAGAAGCAATGAGGAAACAGTGTAATGACGAAATCATTCTATAGCTTAATTAAGTAAAAAGGAAACAGTGTAATGATGGAACCATTCTAAATGAATTAGTAGTATAGCTAAATATACTCCACTTTCTACACCATAATCTAAAACTTTTAAAGCAGTTAAAGAGGTTACCTCAAGTTGACACTTGTAAGCATCAAGGACATCAATATCCAACTGAGCTTCCTTCAACTGCAAGTGAGTTATACGCAATCAGTTTAAGCATGTAACAGAATGACCTTAACTCAACTAAATAATGCCAACAGAAACTTGAGTACCCCTATACACATAATAATCTACTAACATATGAAGATAATGGTCAGTGACCAAAGCAAACTCTCTCTTTCAAAACATCTTTGTCATCATTCGAGTAAGTGTTTGTATTGATAAAAGTTTTGAAAGTTACCTTTAATATCTATAAATGCCTTTTAAAAGATGTGGGGACGCCGTTCAAGTCTCCGTCGACAGGTCATTGAACTTCCGTAGCTCGAACTGCACCGAACGGTTTTATGCAATCAAATAAAGAAAATGTATAAGTATCTTTGAATGAATCAAATATAAAAACAAGAATAAAGTAAGAAAATTGATCCAAAAATATACCTTTTTCGGACTCGAGGATCCATTTAGCTTTTAGCTTCGCTTAGTCCGACAACACCTCCACGCAGGTATGATAGGAACGATAATAACTTCAAAAGCACCTCTACGTAAGTATGGCAATACTATGGTTCTTTTTCTTCAAGATCAACATTCAGACGTATAAATTTCGGATCCCTGATCTTAGGGGCGGGCCCCTATTTGTAGGCGTTTGGAACGGATCCAGATCATGGGGCTCTTCGGGTTCGGATCTGGACCAAATGGATCTATACTCATCCCGGATAAGAGATGAGGTTAACTGGGAGGAGTCTTCCACAGTAGAAAGTTTATCCGGGAAGAATATTATCTCAGAATCGTGCAAAAGTTGTTGGAGACGAGGCAAATGTTTTTCATTCGTTCGAATTGATTGAATGACTAAACTGGTTTGTCCATCCAGAAATGAACGACTAAATAGGTTTGGCCGTCCTCTGAAGAGGATAAACCAAATGTTGGATTGGCTGGACGAACGATCTAGAATAGTTATCTGGAAATAAGGTATATGTTGGACGACTAAACTGAGATAGTCATCTAGGGTCGGACAACTAAACCGAGATAGTCGTCGAGGGTCGGACGACTAAACTAAGATAGCCATCCAAAGTCGAACGGCTAAACTGCTTTAACCATCCAATAGGTACTCTGGGTTTTCTCGTGCTATCCTCTTTGTGAACTCCAACCTACAGCTTGATTCTTACAAAGATGTTAGTATTTTGGGCATCTTGAAAAAATTGGTTGTCTACAGATGCCCATTTTTATCATTAATCGATTTGATTCGATTTATGACAAAGAAGTAGACACTCAAGGTTTGAAACACTAGGTTGTCAGGACTGAATTCAGTCATGTTGAACAAGGTCAGGCTACTGTCCAAAGAAAAACTAGATTGTCAAGACTGTGATTGGTCTCGTCGAACGAGGTCAATATGAGCATCCGAAAGAAGAGTTAGACTGTTCGAGACCATTATGGGTCTTACCGAGCGAGGTCAAATTAGTTCGAGGACAACTGCATTGCTAAGACCATTTTGTGGTCTTGTCGAGCGAAGTGTCAAGAGCGAAGTCGGGTTTTCGAGACCGTGCTTTGTCTCGCCGAGCAAGGTCGGGCTGATCCTGGATGACTAGATTGCCAAGACCATTTGATGGTTTTGTTGAGCGAGGTCGATGTCAGTATCCGAACATACTTTGTTTATAGTAAAGAGAGAAAATATTGGGCTTCAGGCATGGATAGCATAAGAGAAATGTGACTCCCTTTCATACATTTTTGGCCTATTCTGATTTTTTGATGCCTTTGTTGATGATTTTCTTTTTGAGATTTTTTAGAGAAACGCCGTGAGTCCTACACCTCTTGTGGGTTCATGGATAGGATGAAGTTGCCCAAGTAAAGAGAGATTTTCTACCCCTATTTGGAAAGTCAAACACACTTTGGTTTGGTAATGCCGAAGAGATGGTAGATCTTTTTGTGTACATCTTAGACTCAAGATCTCTATGGCTAGACTCTTTAATGTATGCAATAAACTTTTATGCAATAAGACTCATGTATTTGTAATAGAGTTTGTAGCCTATGACAACTATGAATGATTGATCATGTAAGATCATGGATTTTTTGCTCTTTTTCAAAAATTAGAACCTTCCTAATAAGTTGATTCATGCATTGAGATTCTTACACTTTAGACTTTTCTCCTCTCAGGTTGGTATAAGGTAGCGACACTCGGCTTCACCAGGATTTTTCTCCTTTAATTCTGCCTTAGTTTCAAGCGACTAGTTATAGGAACATGGGATTAGGCTTCAAAGCAGTTTTACTGTCTAATAGTTCTCACTAAAGCTTCAACTCTGAAAGACTATAGTTCGGGTGAGAATATACTCCAATACGGATTCTGCCCCTATGTAAGTCCTATTTTAGCCTTGACTTTTATCCCACAAGGAGTTTATTCCTTATTGTTATCATCCCTTGAATTGAGATCTGACAATCATGAGTTTCATGATTACCGAATCCAGGAGGGATGCCCCTATCTATTCAGCATCTATCTCTAAGAACACCTGACCAAAGCATGTCTCATTATCATAAATTCTAGAGGTAAATATTAGTTTTCTCCTAATACACACTTTTGTTTTCAATCCCTACCCCGAAGGTCGTTTCATGACTGGAGTTTGCCACCACACCATGATCACAAGGGTAAGTATTAGCTTAAATGCACTGCTCTTTTTTTGTATGCGTTTTCAATATTATCCTATTAAGATAAAAGGAAAGGCCTCTCTGAGGACCAACCTATGAGCAAATTAACATCGAAGGTATTAACCACTCTACTCTTTTTCTGAAGAGTTAGTCACCTAGGTAAATTTTCAAAAGCTTTACATTTATGCATTGATGATAATCTCGTGCCTCTATAATTCATCCTTATGGACTCATGAGCTGCAATTATTGGATAAAAGTACCTTGGCCTCATTGTATCACTTCTTATCTTACCCTAACAATTGAATGCCTTATGTGCTAGACTTTCAGGTACAAGGACCTATTTAAGGAAATAATTGATGTGAAGAGAGTTGGATCTGTCTTGAGGGAAGGTCCCTAACCCTTAATGATCAATGCAATGATATGCTTAGCATCATGACATAGTTCTATCATCTTCTTATGACTATGGGAGTCAAGGTGAACTGGACTACCAAGATCGTTGTGTCTTGTCGAACGAGGTCAGATTAGTTAAAGGATGACTAGGGAATCAAGATTGTTTGTGATCTCGCCGAACGAGGCCAGACCATTGCCCGAGACTACTGGGGCGTAGAGACCATTATCGGTCCCTCATAACGAGGTCAGGCCAGTGTCCAGAGGTATATCGATCTTTCAAGACTATTTGGGTCTCGTCGAACGAGGTTGAGCCAGTTTGGGATTAGATATTTGGATGCTTGGCTGCTAGAGGTTCCCTCTAATTTAAGAACTTTGAACTTTGAACTTTGAAATGGCTTTATGATGCCCATCTATAGGTTCTGAATAAGTTCAGACTCCTTTGACTTGCCCCCAAATGATTTTGACAAAAATGCATCATTAGAAATTGTGTGAAAACAAACAAGAACTTGTCAAAAGCTTTCTTAGTCTTGTCGACAAGAATAGTGTGCTCCTGCAACGAAGATGATAGCTTGGACCCTAGAAAGAAAAATCTTTTGGATTTTTTTTAGCTTTTCCTATTTTTTTTAGAATTTTTTTATTTTTTTTTTTGAAATTTTTGGTTTTTGATTTTTTAATTTTTTGAAGTACTATTTTACAGAATTCAGGTTTTTGAAGGTTTACCTGGAGCCATGGGATAATGGCCCATGCAAGAGGTTTTTTTTCCTCCATACCATTGCAGTTCTTCCCTTACTTGCAGTCGCCTTTTTTTTAGCATGCCGATCTTTTTCAGAAGAACAGGAAGAGGAGCTCGAGTGACTATTTGACTTTTGTGAGCCTAAATTGAGTTGATGCAAAGGAAGTACCAACCCTGCATTATTTGAAGCAACCAGACTCTCTACTGAGTTGATGATGGTTGACCCCTTTTTGAAGTGATTCTTTAAGACCCATGAGAGCTTTTTTTTCACCCTTTTTCTGTTCAGGTTCTTTATAGCCTAGACCTTGGGTCACTACCTTTGGCATTGTTGTAAGAGGCTCTCTTATGCCCTACTGGATTTTTTTCAGTCCCTCAAAAGGTTAGTAGTTAGTACCTCATGTGCAAAGCGATTCTCTATTGATTTTCATATTTTCACACATGCTGGCATAATGGGTGACTCTTGAGGTGAGAGTCGTCTATCCTGCCCTGTTCTAGAAAGCCATAGGCCTTTCGGAGATGTTTCTAATTGACATTTAACATGAACTGGATGGCGTCACCTTCACAACTGAGCTTGCTGACGGGATTACCTCTCCCTTACCAAATTTATGTTGAGGGGCGATTTGGTGAGGCATCAAGGGTGATACTCTTTTTAGGGCTTTCGGCTAATAAGTCTCCCTTGGACGTGCGGTTTGACTCACATCATTTTTTGGCTAACTCTTCTTAAGAGAGAGTGTAGGGAGATTATCCATTTTTGTGCCAGTGTCTCTTGATAGGACACTAAAAGAAGAACCCTGGTGTAATTATTGTTTGGAAGGTCCACACAAATTGCACATATCTGAGGGGATTCTCGCGATATCTCTTGATTCTTTTCTGAAATTTGCCTTTATTGTACTCTCACCCCTTCTTGGAAACACATTTGAGGAGTTACAGGCAGTTGCTGAGGACTAATATTGCATGTGAGGACCCAGGGGAAGCAAATCACTGAGTTGGCAGGTGGTTTTTGCTTTATAGCCTTTTCTAGGAGCCAATTCTCCGTTTGTTCACAAGCCTGGACCTTTTCTTTTGAATTATAATTTGGAAAGGGCTCTTGAAAAATGACCAAGTCATTGTTGCTCTGGTTTTGTGGTTTCTCATCAACCAATAGCTTGCCACTCTCAATATTGTTCTGAATGATGTGCTTGAGGACATAACACTCTCCCATCCTCTCAAACTGACAATACTTGGATGGGTCCTTACCCTTCATCTGCGGGGGGGGGGGGGGGGGGGGGGGGGGGGGGCATTTTGGGCAATTTAATCAGACCAACATGTAGCAGCAATCCAGAACCTATGATGGGGTTGGTTTGAACCTTGTGAACCTCCTATCCCTAGTCCACTTCGGATTTCCGCAGTACTCACTTCCTTCTTGTTCTGTTTGTTGGGGGCACTTCTCAAGGAGGCAAATCCAGAACCTATGATGGGGTTGGTTTGAACCTTGTAAACCTCCTATCCCTAGTCCACTTCGGATTTCCGCAATACTCACTTTCCTTTTCATTATGTTTGTTGGGGGCACTTCTCTGGTTACCTCCCCTCTGACCTTGATGGCCCTGCCTTTAATCTTAGTGACCCTGATGGCCTTGTTTCTGACCTTGTTCAAAGGTTCGGATGGCATTGACTTGGGCTTTGGAAGAGCCTAATTTTTTATAAACATTGTTGTCCCTGTTGCTCTTAAGGATTCCGTCAGACACCCCCCTTCTAATGCCTACCTCAAAGGCGGTATCCTTCTTGATGAGCTTGGCATAAGTCTTCACCTGAGTCATGTTGAACAAGCTCCTCGCAGGTTGGGAGAAATTATCCATGATTATAACTAGCGCATACGAGTTTGAGATCGACTCCTTTATTTTGCTAGCCATAAACCTCTATTGGTTTATAAACTTATGGGTGCCCTTCTTTTTCTTTTGCTTGAGGTCATACAACTGACGATGGTAGGCAGGGCCTCCACGATAAAATAGAACTGTTCCATGAACATGTTGATAATTTGCTTGAACTCTCAGATATTATGAAGATTTAGGGTGATGAACCAGTCTAATGCCTCTCCTTTCAGGCTCCTGGCGAACCAGTTGATTAGTTTCCTATCGTTGTTCTGATATTTGGTCATGGTCTCCATAAATAGTGTTAGGTGAGTTCTTGGGTCACCTTTTCCTCCAAATTTTAAAAACTTAGGAGGAACTTCATTGCCATCACCATCATACCCTTCAGGTAAGAAGTCCTCCGCAGAATACTTCCTTTCGGTCCATATCTCATTCTGGTGTTGAGATTCTGAACCATGTCCTGAAAGGATTTGATTTTCTTATTTGACTCTAAGGATCTAGTGTAGACCGGATGGGTCATCCGTTATCTGTGAGCTCTCCTTTCTTGGTCGAACACCTGGGATTCGCCTCAATACTATTGTTGCCAAACATGTTTGTCCCTTCTCTCTTCCAACCTCTCTTAGGCCTCTTGGTATTCTTCTCTTTTTGGCAATTCCCTCATCCTTTTCTCTATCTTCCTCATTTGATGTCTCATCTGTGCCAGCTCATTGCTCTTCTTGGTTGGGGGTTTGACATGGGAAGTTATGTAGACTCGTCTTCGAACTGATTCGTCTGTGCTGGAGTCATCCGTCTCGTAATTCGTTGGAAGGATGTTACGAGCAACTCAAGAGTACTGACGAGAGCTAGATTCCTACTGTACTGGACCATTTCCTTTACTTTGAGCATCTTCGAGTTCTCTAAGGACATCGGTGTGAGTCTCTTCATCCGGATCCACATTCTAGGCAGCATTTGGCAACATTTGATGTGACATTCATGCATAGGTCCATGCAGATCGGGTGGCATTGAATAAGTGGGATTTTCCTGAGGTAGTTCCTCTGGAATAAATAGGGGTTGATCTTTTTGGTCTGAGATCGTGTATTCATGATACCCCAAGCAAGTGGTTCAAAGAAGCTCAAACAAGTAAAGAGAGATTTTGCACTCGGACGGGTATCTTAAGTCTTATCGAAAAGCACTCCACAGATCTGCGAGGTTTCTTTGGGTTCTAGGATAGGGGTTCCCTTCCAAATCTGATACTTGATGTGTTCAAGCTAACAACTTAAGAGTACTAATATGGATGATCCGGCTCTGAATGATACCGCCACCAATATATCAAAGCTAACAACTTAAAGGTATAGGTGGAGGGATCCGAAGATCCAAATTGTAGGACATGAGAGAGTTGAAAATCCAAAGCAAAAAAGGGTTTTAATTGTTAGAAAATGGTATTCTATCATTCAATCATAAGAAGAAGCATGAAATAGAGAGAGAGAGAGAGAGAGAGAGAGAGAGACGCTGGTGGTTGCTGAAAACCGCAATTAGGGTTTACAATATTTTGCTTATCATTAAGTATAGATTGGTACAAATATTAGAGTACGAAAATACCCATTACACAACAAGCTAAATTACAATGGACCATTAATGAACATATGACTAAATAAACTCGAGTTGGGTCTGGATTCGAGATCCAAACCAAGCCGTGAATGACGACTTATTTCATCCTCCCTCAAGTTGTACATGGTTTTGAACCATGAACAACTTGCCTTTTAACATTCAAAATTTGTCTTTGATAAGCCCTTTTGCAAACAAGTCAGCAACTTGATCAGCAGTCTGAACGAATTCGAGTTCAATTTCCTTCTCTTCGACCTTCTGTCTTACAAAATATTGATCAATTTCAATATGCTTGGCACGACTGTGGTAGATAGGATTAAATGACATATTGATGGCACTTTAATTGTCACATAAGAGAATACATCTAGATATTGATTCTCCTACTTTTGTTAACAGGTGTTTAATCCATGTTACTTCGGCTGTAGCAACTACCATTGATCTATATTCAGCTTCTGTGCTCGACCTGGCAACGATCATTTGTTTCCTACTCTCCAAGAGACAAGATTTAGGCCAATAAAAAAACAGTATCCTGACTGACCTACGCTCATCTGGATCTCCTCCCCAGTTTGCATCTGTGTAAGCAAGAAGTTCATGCATGTGATGTTCAATCATACTCTTTCTGTACAGAAGACCATCCCCAATAGTTCTCTTCAAATATCGAAGAGTGCATTTAACAACTTTCATATGCCCCATATGTGGTTCATGCATGAACTGAGATACCTGATTAGCTGAATAGACAATATCAAGGCGAGTGAAAGTGAGATATTGAAGCATCCCTACTACCCTACGATATCTTGTAGGGTCCTAGTACAAATCTCCATCTTGGGAACTGAGTTTCTGATGAAGTACACTGGGTGTGCTTAGAGGCTTGCAATCTTTCATACCAGCCTTGCTGAGAACATTAATGGTATACTTATGTTGGGTAAGTGTCATGCCTTCAATAGTCCTGTCAACTTCTACTCCAAGAAAATATCACAGTTTACCAAGATCCTTCATCTTGAACCTATGTTTTAGGAGTTCCTGGACCTGCTAAATATGTTCATTAGAGTTATCTGTAATGATAATGTCATCTACATATATCAATAACAGGGTAACTATATTCTTGCATTTGAATATGAAAAGAGAATGATCAAGAAGAGACTGACTAAAGCCATACTTCTCTACTTTAAGAGAAAAACTGTCAAACCAAGATTGAGATGTCTGCTTCAAATCATATATAACTCTCTTTAACCTGCACACATATTCTTTGGAGTTCCCTTCTGTGTACCTAATGGGTTGCTCCATGTACACTTCATCCTTCAGAGTTCTATGTAAAAATGCATTTTTCACATCTAGTGGACTCATAGTCCACTTATGCTCAATAGCCAATGATAGTATGATTCGGATAGTGCCCATTTTCACAACCGAACCGAAGGTCTTATCATAGTCATGTCCTTGCTCATGTGTGAAGCCCTTGGCAACCAGTCAAGCCTTATATCGCTTAATAGTATCATCTGGCTTATACTTTATTTTATACACCCACTTTGACCCGGCCACATTCTGCTCGTGTGATCTAGGAACAATATCTCAAGTGCCACATTCATGCAAAGCCTCTTTTTCTTCATTCATAGCTTCAATCCATCTCTTAGAATTTGTTCCTTGATAAAAGGTTATGGGTTGATCTTCCTTACCTAAAGAGGTTAAGAAGAGTTGGAAATCCATCATGAAATTCTCATAACTAACTCACCTATCAATAGGATGTCGAGGGCGAGCAGATCTTCTGAGAACAGAGGATAGAACAGAAACAAAAGAAGAATTCATCTCCTGATCAGAGTTGGGGATGGTCTCTTTCTCACATCGGGAGTAAACAATGCCTTTATACCTTTCGGGAGCCAAGAGTGGTTCTGAAATCACACTTTTTCTGAATCTTTTGTGCAGCACCATCAGACATGTTTCCCTCATCACTTTGATTACATTCTGAAAGACAAACATCATCAACACTAGAAAAGAGATCCGAGTTCAACCAAGGGTGATAAACTTCAATTTCAGGAGAAGTGTTAGCATTGTGGTCAAAATTTAATTCATCAAATACAACATTCTTGGATATTTTGATACGCTTACTCACGGAATCATAACATTTGTACCCTTTATAATCATCAGCGTACCCCACAAATCTGCACTTCAAGGCCTTATCCTGAAACTTGTGCCGCATTAAATTCTCTTCAACATGAACATAACATACACACCTGAATACACACAAATCATGATAATTTGGATGAACACCATGCAAAGAAAAATATGGTGATTTATTTTCCAAGATATTCATGGGCAATCGGTTTATGATATGGACCGCTAAATAAAAAGCCTCTGCCTAGAAGGTAACTGAAAAGTTACTATCATACATCATGCTCATTGCACTTTCGACAATATGGCAATACTTCCGTTCAACAATCCCATTCTGTTGAGGTGTACGAGGGTAAGATATCTGCCTACTTATTCCAATTGTCTGGAGAAAATTAATAAAGTCATTTGAAGAGAATTCACCCCCTCCATCACATTGAAAACAAAGGATATTATCAAAGAATTGATTTTGAACAAAAGAATGAAAAATCTGAAATAACTTGAAGGTTTAAGATTTACATTTTATAAAGAAGATCCATGTATACCAAGAATAGCTTTCAACAAAAATGAGATAATATATGATTCCAGACATGAAAGGAACTGGAGCCGGACCCCAAACATCAGAACAGAAAAATTTCAAACGGTCTTGAAGCTCTTTTATTAATAGAATGAAATGGAAGAACATAACTCTTACACTGAAGAAAACTAGAACATTTTTTATCATTGACACTTAAACTTAGACTTGACTTCGGAATAAGACCGCTTGAAACAAACTTTTCAATAAAACGACTACTACAATGACCCAGATGACAATGCCAAAGATTTGGCTCAATACATTCAGAAAGACTAAAAACACTCTCAGGAGGAACTGAAGAAGATAATGATGTGAGCTTTAAGGTGGAATCAACAGGATGAACACATTCACCAACAGGATGAACACTGTAAGAAAATGGAATCCTCAAACAAACTTTAAATGCTTCTTCACGAATAAGCTCTCTCAAGAACCATAAAGGTTCATACACAAAGCAAACACTTAAGAACCACTAAGGTTCACACACAAAATACTCAAAAGAGAGATTCCAAATGAAAAGTGAAGAAAATATTTTATTTAAGTGGGACAAAACCCACAAAAAAAGTGTTAAATACAATGGGGGTAACACCCCATATTTATAGATGAAATGAGATGGCAAGGGAGAGTCGTTGGAGTGTCCAACGACTCTCTATAGCTTTTGCTTTTTGACTTAGTCAAAAAGCAAAAAGTTTATGCTATGTCCAAAACCGAAAAATAATAGCTTTTGCTTTTTGACTTAGTCAAAAAGCAAAAGGTCTATGCTATGTCCAAAACTGAAAAATAAACTAAAAGTAAAAAAATCTAACTAACCAATGCTATTGTAACTAAATTGAAAAAAAAAAGATTATATATTATGGGATATTTACATATGAGATTCTCTATGAGATTACAATTTTTAACAAACACGAGCGAAAGGATTCTCTTAGAACACGTACATATTTCCTTGTCATTTTCCTTCAGCGAACGTTTCTCTCGTAGGTCCTTGACACGAACTGAAAAATGAATAAACTCAACTGAAGCATTAATATCATCTACAAGCTTAGAGACAAAAATAATATTTTTCTTGATATTAGGAGCATGAATGACATTTGAAAGAGCAAGAGAAGAGTTGGACATAGGGATGATAGAGTTTTCAATGTGAGAAATATGGTGATGAGACCCATCTCCAGTTACTATACTATTTCTACCAACATAAGGAACAAGATTTAAAAGCTTACCAGCATCACCAGTAACATGAGCAGCTGCTCCAGAATCAACATACCAAGTGCCTTGATCATTCTGTTTCAGGTTCAATTCAACCAAGGCAGATAATAACAACTCTTTGACTTCTCTACTATTCTTCAATTTATCCATTCTCTTTCTTGTCTCTGATTGTTTTTCTCTATTAGCTTTGTTGTGCTCATTTTTGTTGCATAGAAAGCAAGTGGGTATTGTCCTTTGCCTCTGCAAATTAGGAGGAATATTGGGTGTAGGCAATATTCCACGAGCTCCTTGTTCGTTTCTCTCTTGACCTCCACTTTCCCGAGTTTCATACCTGCCACGTTCTCAACCATAAGTAACTCCTGTGGCAAGAACGTCTTGTGCTCCAATGTGAGTGTGAGTATCTTCAAAGAATCCCTTCAAAGTTATCTCATACTGTAAGAGTTTAGCACGATGATCTTCAAATGTAGGTAAGTCTGACAAACACAATAAGGAAGTAAACATCATATAATAATCGAGTCTCAGCCCACTCAAAGTTTGTTGCACCATATCTTTGTCACTGACCGCACAACCTACAATCGCCAACTGATCTGTGATAGTCTTTATTTTGTTTAAGTACTCCATGATAGTTATGGAATCCTTTCTCAGCATTTGAAACTCTTTCTTTAAAAATAGAACTCTGGCCTGAGAAACTTGAGAATACGTCTGAACAAGTCGGTGTCATAACTGCATGGCTGAGCAGTCATCTAAGATTGCCACGAGCACCTCCTGTGAGAGAGTGAAAGTGATCTAGGCAACCAAAGTCTAATCTCACTTCATCCAGGATATGTACTCTGGATTTCTAACAAAAGTAATAGAAGTGTCACCCTCCGCATTCTTTCCTTCTTGTGATATGAACTCTGAAGGAATAGTAACAGAGTCATCCAGATGTCCAGAAAGATCCTGGCTTCTTATGAATGAGATGATTTATCTTTTCCAAGTTAAAAAATTAGAATTGTTCAATTTCTCAGATACAAGTTAACTAAGAAAGTTGGAAAAAAGACCAGATCGAGAAGAGGGAAATGAATCCATAGTTGATTGAAGGCGAAAAGAAGATAGAATAAGAAACAAGAGAAAACTAAAAACAAGAAAGAGTAAAAGACCAGAAGGTTCACTTTAGATTAAGCAAATAAAATCCAGAACAAATATTTTAATTTCACAGAACTCGACTGCCCTTTTTTTCTTACAATCTCCAAACCCGAGACAGAAAACTAGACTATGCAGTAAACTGCTATGAATGAAGGTCAACCAATAAGAGACACGTTATTTGAAAGTAACATGTTTTTATTTTCGAAAATGCAAAGGAGAAGAAAAGAAAAGAAATTCAAGAAGAAAGAGAATAATTCAGAGATAATATGAATTAATCAAAAAACAGATCTGATACTCTGATCTGACATTAATATGAAAACAGCAAAAGAACAAGATTGACGTGATATCAACTTATGAAACCACGCAAAAGATCAAATTTGATCTTGCGTGATTATTAAAATTGTTGTTGGGTGAGATCACGTCCAATAATATGAAAAGAGGAACAAGAAAGATAAAGAGAGAGGAAAAGTCGACGTGAACAAATCCAAGATTCGAATTTTAGAAAGAAGAAAACATGTTGGCTTAAATAGATTAAAAAAGAATAAAGAAAATGGAAGAATAGAGATCTGATAGAGAGATACCTTTAGAAGAAAACAAACTTGAGGCTCATAAGAAGGATACGATCTTCAGGATTGGATTTGATGTTCTGATACCATGTTAGAAAATGGTGTTCTATCATTCAATCACAAGAAGAAGCATGGAATAGAGAGAGAGAGAGAGACATTGGTGGATGCTGAAAACCGCAATTAGGATCTGCGGTATTTTGCTTATCATTAAGTATAGACGGGTACAAATATTAGGGTACGAAAATACCCATTACACAACAAGCTAAATTACAATGGTCCATTAATGAACATGTGACTAAATAAACTTGAGTTGGGTCTGGATCCGAGCTCCAAACCCAGTCATGAATGACGACTTCTTTTCATTAATCCTAAAAGAGAGAATAGGAAAAAGCAGGAAGCACACAATTGGAAAAACAAGGCTTTCACACAATATCCTAAAATTGATAGAGGTTATGTTTTGCTAATTTTTAAATGTTATGCAATTTCTCGAGCAACGGTATCTAAAAATATAATAAAAGCCTAAACCTAATATATATACATGAAACTAATGCAAAAAGGCCTATATTTGAAATAAAAAGAAACTAAATGAAATCAAGGTTCGGGATATCGGGTCTCGAACGGCCAAACAAAGTCGGACGGCTAGCTAAACCTAGTCGGACGGCCAAATTCGGCCAAACAACTAAATAAAGCCAGAGAACTAAATAGAGCCGAACGGCCAAATTGGGCTAGACGGCTAAAACAGAAAAAGACCCTGGATGACCAAAGAGTGAAGGGTTGCAGGGCCAGAACGACCAACTTTGCAGGAAACTTGCAGGGCCTGAACGGCCAAGTCTGCAATGAGGTCACAGGGCCAAGACAACCAAATCTGCGAAAAGGATTTGCAAAACCTAGACGACCAATCTACAAAAACAGAAAAAAAGGGAGAAAGGCAGATTCCAGCCCGACTATTAAATCTGTCAGGAATAGAGTCTGACTGAATGACCAAACTTGTCAGAAACATAGACTGACTGGACGGCCAAACCTGTCAGAGACAACAGAGTAGATAGCGAGAAGACAATACACAGACAAGGCCTCAGATGGCCAAGTATGTGGAAAAAGCAAAATGGATGGTTAAACCTAATTTAGCCTTCCAATTAGGACATCGATATTATCAATAGAAGTAAAAATATAGGAATACAAACAGGCCCTCAGGCTGCCCAGTCTGCGAGAAAAGTAGGATGGATGACTAAACTAGTTTAGCTGACAAAAAAAAAACAATAATATTATAAAGAGCAATCAAAATGTTGGAATGCAGAAAGGCCCTCGGAGTACCCAGTCTGCCAGAAAAGCAGGATGGACGACTAAACCAGTTTAGCTATCCAAACAGAACAACAATATTATCAAGAGCAGTCAAAATGCAAGTGCAAACAAACTCTCAGACTGCCTAGTCTGTGAAAAGAACATGGTGGACGGCTAAACTGAGATAGCTACGAAATTTAAAAAAAAAATAGAGAAAGAAATGCAGGTCTAGATACAGAATTTAAAAAAAATGGTGTCTCATCGTGATTGCCAAAGATTGTTGATAAAAATTTTGAGACTTAACTTTAATCACTAAAAATACATTTTAAAAGATGTGGGGACGTCGTTCAAGTCCCTGCTGTCATTCTCTAGAGGGAAGGTAAAGTTAAGACAGGTTTTTGAACTTTCGTAGCTCGAAATGCACCGAACAGTTATGCAATCAAATAAAAGAAAATGTATAAGTATCTTTGAATGAATCAAATATAAAAACGAGAATAAATTAAGGAAATTGATCCAGAAATGTACCTTTTTAGAACTCGAGGTTCCGTTTAGCTTTTAGCTTCGCTTAGTCCGACAACACTTCCACACAGGTACGATAGGAACGATAATAACTTCAAAAACACCTATGCGCAAGTATGACAATGCTATGGTTCTTTCTCTTCAAGGCCAACGTTCGGACGTGTAAATTTTGCATCCTTGATCATAGGGACGGCCCCTTGTTTTTGGGCATTTGTAACGAATCTGGATCATGAGACTTTTTGGGTTCAGATCTGGTCCAAATGAAATTTGTACTCATCCCGGATAAGAGATGAGGTTAACTGAGAGGTGTCCTTCCCAGGAGAAAGTTTATTTGGGGGAAATATTCTCTCAGAATCGTGTAAAAGTGGTTGGAGATAAGGCAAATATGTCTCATTTTCTCGAACTGATTGGACGACTAAATTGGTTTGTCCATGACGACAGGTTTGGCTAGAGGATAAACCAAATGTTGGATTGGCTGGATGGCTGAACTAGAGTAGTCGTCTGAAAATAAGGCATGTGTTGGACGGCTAAACTAAGATAGCCATCCAGGGTCCAGGGTCAGACGCCTAAACTAAGATAGTCGTCCAGGGTCAGACGGCTAAACTGCTTTAGCCGTCCAACCGGTCCTCTAGGTTTTCTCATGCTATCCTCTTTGTGAACTCTAACCTGATAAACCAAATGTTGGATTGGCCGGATGGCTGAACTAGAGTAGTCGTCTGAAAATAAGGCATGTGTTGGACGGCTAAACTAAGATAGCCATCCAGGGTCCAGGGTCAGACGCCTAAACTAAGATAGTCGTCCAGGGTCAGACGGCTAAACTGCTTTAGCCGTCCAACCGGTCCTCTAGGTTTTCTCGTGCTATCTTCTTTGTGAACTCTAACCTGCAACTTGATTCTTTCAAAGATGTTAATATTTTGGGCATCTTGAGAAAATTGAGTGTCTACAGTTTGTTCTCTTTGTTCCACCATCACCAATATCTACGAAGTTTAAACTATCAGAAACATCTTTGTGACCACTTAGATACTGATTTTTTGAGTTTCTTCTCTCACTGCACATGAAAGATTTGCCATAATCTTAGAACTTTAAAATAGTTGGATTTGAAACAAATGTACCAATCAAAATTTGGTAAAGATATTGCCAACTTCACTAAAATAATGAATTTTCCAATGGAGAAATTTCTAACAATAAACTAATCCATGAACTTTAAAATAGCTGGATTTCACACTTTCAATAGCATAAAATGACCAATAATATAAAACAGGCATATCAATAATGACAGATAAGAACCAAACAGAAACAACACAGAACAAAAATTACATATTCGTGAAGTGTTTAGAGGACCCAAAAATTACATATTCGTGAAGTGCTTCATCCTCGCTTGACTATGATTGTCCACTTGCTTACTAAACCCAAGTCTAATGTTATAATAAAGATGATGTTCCTAATATGTGTTGATTTTTTTCAGTTCATCATCTTGTATTAGTGGAAATTTTCATCCCAAATAAGCAGTTATGATAAGGCGGCAATAATACTAAGCAAAAAAAATTGACAAAACTAAAACACTGGAAAAAAATAAGAGTGGAGAGGCAAAAGAGCTTCCTTAACAACATTGCACCAACAAAAACTTTACAGTACGCAGTGTCTTCATATCTATTAAAACATTTCTTCATCATAAAACACTTGACATTAACAGTTCTATATCTCCTCTCGACTTCTCTACTAGGAAAATTTCTAAATTAATGGAGACTTCAAAATCCAATTAAGCCTGTATAATGATGCTTGCTTGCAAATTCAGCTAACAGAGGTGAAAAAAGATAAGCTTGATCAACCATTGGACATGAAGAAACATCACATTTTTTGTTTTCTCTTTTCTGCTTTTTCTTTTTTCCTTGTCCAAGGGTCATAACCGTCACAAGATTAAGGCTAATTTTTAGAAGCACATGTCCTACTGTACAAGGCGCACCAGTGCTAGAATAGCACAAGAATATAGCATATATTTGAATATGTAGTCAAGAGTGGCATGCTATTCTTTGTAAGCAAATGTATCAAATATGCACAAAAAATACAACCCAAATATTATTCAGGACAATCCAAACATGACCCAAATTATATTTGGGTATGGTTTTTGTTGGATATTCTAACCAAACCTCACCTCGTTCTCATTTTGCTATACCAGCAATTCTTAAAATAAACAACGAAGAAGACATAAGAAGAGCAACAATCGAAAACCCATGCCTTACATACTAGGATAAAACTAAGATAAAACGAGCATAGGGGAGAAAAAACAAACAAACAAAGCCTAACTTCAAGATCGAGAAGCAGCATATTGTTGCATCTGGAACCAACATCATTTCAGCGAAGACTTCATTTGTATCTGGCTCTGCCTGCAAAATCAACCAAAAAATAATAGAAAAACTGTTCTCCCCCAAAGGAAAGAGAAGGAGTGTAAGATCTGAAGGACCATACCTTCAATCGTATGTTGATGATGGTAGAGGATCTTTGACGAAACCTTATAGATAGGCATCTGTTGATCCGATACCTGATTCGACGATGCCTCCACTTGAAATGGAACACAAGCACCTCAGAAAACAATCCAAAGCACTCAGATTTGGGGAACACGAGAAAAATCCGTCTAAAAAAACCATTCGCCCAACCCTAGATCGAGAAATCTCGTCGCACCTGCTCTATGTGGCCCTGGGGAAGTAGAAAACCTTCTCTCCATGTCTCGGAACGATCACCAGCAGTCCGGTGCATGCTTACCAGATATCATTGTACAACGGATCCTCTTTTTCTAAAACAAAATCAACAAAAAGGAGTGCAAAAAACAGAAAACGAAAGTTGAGCTTTTCCTCATCCTCCATTGAAACGAATCACACACAAAACCCTCTCATCCACCACCGATCTCTGCTCAAAATCGTCTCACCACAACCACAAACTCCAAATCCAAAAAGAAAATGAACAAAAAACCCCAAGCTCTACCCCTACAATCGCATCGCAGAACAACCAGAGAACGAAGATATCCAAAGAAAATGATGAAACAACTTAGCCTTCACTCCCTGTGCAGAAGCCTCAACAATCCTGTCCCGTAACAACCAGAAGACGAAAAAACAACCCTAACAACAATAAATTTTCCCCATTGCCCGCTATTGGATTGTCGATATTTCTCGTTTTTTTTGTAGTGGGGGAGTATTGCAGAGAAACGAGAGAGGTATAAATCGATGAGAGAGAGAGATCACAAAGAGAGACAGAGGGAGAAGAGGGAAAAAGAAAAGCTTTTAAAATATGAGGCTCGCAGTTATAGAAAAACCCTATAAAAGCGATATTTAGATATCGTTGTTATATATCACTAACGGCTATATAATGTCGTTGTTATAAACATAACAACGATATCTAAAGTCGCCGTTATATATATATATATATATATATATATATATATATATATATATATATATATATATATATATATATATAACAACAACATATTTAACTGTCATATAACATCATCGTTATAAACATACCTATAACTACGATATCTAAGCTATATTTATGCGGAGCCAAGGTATTCACAGCCCTACCAATAGTGTCATTTCAATAATGGCTACTTTTTTTGTAACCGTTAAAGAGTGTCATCTCATAATAAAGGTTTTATTGGCTCACTAATAGCGCATGATATGTCTAACCATGGTGAAAAACGTTTTAATAGGCAATTTCTTGTTTTTCAAAAAAAGAAATAAAAAAAATCATAAATCTCGCATTTTTTTTGGCAATAAAAAATTCAATTAAAAAATATAACAAATTTTTTATAAGAAAATATTAATAAAAATTATTTAAAAATAAAAACACATGATTTTTTCGCAATAAATAGCTGTTTAAAATGTAAATATCGCATTTAAATCACGATATTTATGTTTTTTTCATAAATCTCACAATATTTTGAAAATCTCACGAGAAATTGTTGTTTTAAACTTTCAAGCAATTTCTCACGATATTATCGCGAGATTTTCATAAATGTTGCGATATTTATCACTATGCCCCTAACATTAAACTAAAGAAAAGGTTTTGGTGGCGCAAAAATCTAGATGAATACTTTAATAGGTACATGCTTCAACAATGGCGGTTCATTGGTGTTTATTTAGTAGATGAACGACATTCAATGTTACCATCAATGATGTTGTTTGTTTCACCCAATTTACACATGAAAACAAGGATTTACTTGTGAAACCCTCTATATTTGTATAAAGGTAAAACAAACATGCCAACTAGAGCTGGACTTGTCAATAGGCCAATGAGAATTGAGCCTTAGGGTTCTTGGGCAAAAAAAAAAATTTTAAGGGCCCATTTTTAATAGAGATTCCATTTTTAATAGGGATCTCAAAAAAATTGGAGGCACTGCCCTCGAACTCCTACTATTAATAGGAGGCTCAAAAAATTTCGAGGCACTGCCTCCGAACTCCTACTATTAATAGGGGGCCTATTTTTAGGGAGCTCATTTTTAATAGAAACTCAAAAAATTTCGAGGCCCTGCCCCCGAACTCCTACTATTATTAAGGGGCCCATTTTTTCCCTCAGCTTCAGGCCCATAAAACACAGCTACTTTTGTTATTGGTGAAATTGAAACAAATGACCCGCTAGGGCAGAACTTTTCCCATGTTTTTACTTATCCCTTACGTGTGATGTGTACGATCATTCAGTAGACATAGGCATTTGGATTGCGATAACCTGTAGGATTTCATGGTGATTAAAATATTAATAGCTGCAAAATTACCAAAATTATTTGTTTTGAAAATGAATTATATTTTTGTGCCAGAAAAATGCAATCCAAGTGTCAATTTCTATCAAATTGAGAATGTTGAAATCTATTCATATATCAAGAAGATGCCTGATGGGATATGACAATTAGGATGACATGGGGATGAGTGAAACCAAATTGGATAAAGGCACCCGGAATCCGAGGGTACCATTTACCCTATTTTCTCTATGCAGCAGCAGGATCTAGATGGGTGTGATCTCTATCTCAAGAAATTTTGAGATGGGTGGCTCTCACAAGACAAAGGTGTATGTATTTTTTTTTGTCAAAGTCGCCTTTGCTTTTTGGTTAATTTCGAAACTTGCCACGCACACATGGCTGCACTACAATTCTTGATTTGACGTTTGCACAAATTTGAGACCAGTACTGATCATCAATGAATTAGGGATGCAAGCATATTGGACCCGAAACAGCTAAATACATGAGAGAGTCGGACCCGGATTGAGCCGGAACAGCCAAAAATCACAAAATCCTCGACCAGGATCTGACCGATTTGCATCCCTAAAATCATTATTTTTTTGAAGGTTTTTTTTCTTGAAAGGTAAAGAATGAGATTTTTTATCATGAATTGAGTTTTTTTTTTGCTTAGTAGACAGTTTTTTTTTAAAGGCAAGCTAACAAACGTTTTTTTCGGCAAAATCTTGTTTTTCTAGCACTCACAAGAAATTGAAATTTTTTGGTAAAATTTCAGCAATAAAAAATTAATTCAAAATATAAATTTTTTATAAGAAAATATTGATAAAAATTATTTAAAAATACAAATACATGGCTTTTTTATGATAAATAGCTGTTTAAAACATAAATATCATGTTTAAATCGCAGTATTTATTTATTTTTCATAAATCTCATGATATTTTGAAAATCTCGTGACAAATTGACGTTTTAAACTTTCTGACAATTTCTCGATATTTGTCACTATGTTCAAAAGGCATTGAGAAGCCTTTGATTCTCTAGATGAACGACATTCCCGGCTACAAAATGATTGACCATGATGCACTGAAAATATTAACATCATTGGAGGAGCTTGAGAATTACAATAACCCAGTAAGCCCCTGCTTTTAAGATACTTTGCATTGATCCTGCCGCTTAAAAACCACAATTTGAAGAGTGACAATAGGACTAGATCAACTGACACCACCCCAGCCCAGTTTGATTCAGCCGGGTTTGAGTTTGGGTCTAGGTATTACTGAAAATATTGACTTGCTGGGTTAATGTGTTCAGGTATAAGCGGGTTCAGTTTAAAATAAACCTATTTTTCTTAATTGGATCTAAAAAATTAAGCATAGACCTTGCTCAATTGGATTTGGATTCAGGATCAATCATGTCAGACTTCCTAAGGCCCAATTGGGTAATTGGGGTTAGACCCGAACCCAGCCTGGTTTGTTGTCCAACATATAATTCTATATATATATATATAGATAGATAGTTCCTACAGTATTTATTTGGATCTTCTGTAAGATTAATTTAGGCCTCAAAGCATCCAATCCTTATAACAATGCGCACAAGAAAGGCTGAACCTGAGATACTATTGCCATTAAACTAAAGCATTCTTGGTGCTTAGGACCGCCATGTTTTTCACCTTTTTGCTCTAACATATATACCTCTTTGGCACTCTTAGTGCCCCATAAAGCCTTACGGCTTAAGAACCCCGTATATTCGGACTCTCTCTTCCCCTCTTGATGTACTTTGCTTTTAAGTATCTATAAAGAAGTTTTTTGCATCCTTGCCTATTTGCTCTCTTTGTGTTTGTGCATGCACGTACTCTTGCTTCCGCTCGTGCGCGTGTGCTGTGTGTTGATTATGTGCTTAAAAAGCTTGCCTTCAGTTTTTACAATTTCTCGAAGCTATGTCACGGGAGCCTTTGCTTCTAAGCCCATGACAAGTTGGTACCAGAGCCTTGTCGACATTGGGAGTGACAATGACACCAAAGAAGAATGTCATGGCCTCTTTAGGCAGTATGGTTCCTGCTGAAAAAGATTTCATGACCGATGATCAGGTGTTAGCCATCTCGCGTGATGTTGCAGAGCTGACTGAGACAGTGACCAACATGGAGAAGTTGGTTAATGGGACTTGTATTGCTTTTAAGGATCGCAATGCAGAGATCAAAATAGCAGTAGAGGGAGTGAAAGATTTGGTGGAAAGTCTTGTCACTAAACTTAACTACTCGGTGGAGGACTTCTCCACCAGATTTGATGATTTGTTGGGTCGGATCAACATCATGGTTGCTGAATTAGATGTTGTCCGACGAAAGAATGAATAGTTGGAGCGGCAGTTGAGGACTGCCCCAGCTGACGGCGTTGCGACATACGTGGATAAACCACATTACAGGCTACCTAAGCCTATAAAGTATAAAGGCACGCAGGACTCAAAGGATCTTGAGAATTTTATCTACGAGATGGACCAGTTTTTAGAAGTTGTGAGGATAGAGGACGACATAGATTGGCTGCGGACCGCAACAATGTACTTTGCGGATGAAGTGACTCTTGGTGGAGATGTCGCTTGGGTGATGTTCGACGGGGTTTGGTTGCTATAGTCTCGTGGTAGGATCTTCAAAAGGAATTGTGAGACTACTTTCTACCTAAAAATTAAGAGAAAATGACCTGCAAACGGTTGCTGACACTGAAACAGACTGGGTCTGTGCAAGACTATGTCAAGGCATTCTCTTCAATAATGTTGAAAGTCGAGAGAATGGATGATCAGGATCAGTTGTTCTTTTTCACCAACGGTTTGCAATGGTGGGCAAACACTAAACTTATTCGACGTGACCCTACGACGCTAGCCGAGACACTTGTGGTTGCAGAAAAACTTACCGAGCTTGACAGGAACGCCACAATATTTCAAGGCAGACAATAGAGAAATGACCGCAACAATCGAAGAGACAACCGAAGGAATGACTATGGGCAAAATGTTGGCCGCAAAAACCAACAGAATCAGAGCCGACAAGATGACCGAAACAATAATCAAAATTGGAATAACGTTCAAGGTGGCAACTACTGTCTCCACGATTATTGTATCTGCCACAGTGATAATTGGCAGGATACATGCCCCAACAGAAATCGTGGTCAAGAGAATGGATATAATCGTGCACCCCGAGCTGCGAATGTTGTTCAGGGTGACAAAGAGTATCAACCTGATGAGGCGCCAATGGTTGGCACAATGCAAATGATAAATGCAGTGAAGGTAGCACCTGCTGCAGAACCGAGCATATATAAAGAACTTATGTATTTGGAGCTTCTGCTCAACGGAAGACTCACCAAGGCATTGGTAGACACAGGGGCCACACATAATTTTATTTTGTGTGAAGAAGCAGAACAGTTGGGATTATAGTGGGAACGGAAAGATAGTTGCATGAAAGGGTTAATTTGGAGGCTAAGGTCATCTACGATGTTGCTCGTGATGCACCAGTGTTGATCCATAACTAATTGGAAAGTATCACATTATCAGTCGCACCTATGGATGATTTCAAAGTCATCCTTGATATGAAATTCTTGAGAAGCAACAAGGCAGTGTCGATACCCCACCTCAATGTTGTCAGCTTTGAGAGTGAGAATCAACTCTGCATGGTTATTGTGATAGCAGGAAAGCCCTGTGAGCGCTTGGTGTCTGCGCTCCAGTTGAAGAGAAGCATGAAAAGCGGTGACAAGACTTTTCTTGTCACAAACCACGCTATGGACGAGGCAGAAGAAGTCGCGGATGTCCTAGAGACCTTAATGCCAGTATTAAAGGAGTTTGGCGATGTTATGCTTGATAAGATGTAGAAGAAGCTACCTCTGAGGCGTGAGGTAGACCATCAAATTGAACTAGTATCGAGTGCACGACCACTCGCAATGGCTTCTTATCGCATGACAATTCCTAAGTTGCAGGAATTACGCAAACAACTGGATGATATGCTCAAAACGAGGATCATCCAACCATTCAAAGCTCCCTTTGGAGCGCCCATGCTGTTTCAAGTGAAGTACGATGGGTTAAAGCGATTGTGCATTGACTATAGAACACTGAACAAAATGACAGTGAAGAACAAGTACCTGCTTCCTTTGATCAGATACTTGTTTGATCAACTTAGAAAGGCGAAAGTCTTCTCTAAGTTGGATTTGAGATCTGGCTACTGGTAAGTCAGAGTTGCAGAAGGAGATGAGCCAAAAACTACCTGTGTAACATGATATATGGCATTTGAATTCCTTGTCATGCCCTTCGGTTTGACGAACGCGCCCGCCACCTTTTTTACCTTAATGAATAAGATCTTCTACCCGCACCTTAACAAGTTTGTTGTCGTGTACCTGGATGACATAGTGGTTTATAATGACTCGATTGATCATCATGTTCAGCACCTTCATATTGTGTTTCAGACTCTGAAGGACCACGAGCTGTATGTTAATCGGGAAAAGTGCCTATTCGACCAGAAGGAAGTTTATTTTCTTGGGCATATTGTGGGAGGAGGCACTCTCAAAATGGACCACAGGAAGATTGAGGCTATTTAAGCATGGAAGCCGCCCTCTAAAGTTCCAGAGTTACGCTCCTTCTTGGGGCTTGTAAATTATTATTGACGCTTCATCAAGAGATACTCACAGATTGCTACTACGCTCACAGATCTGTTGAAGAAAGACAAACCATGGCTATGGTCTGATGCTTGGCAAAAGGCTTTTGATGGGTTGAAGCATGCTCTGCCAGAGGAGCCAGTGCTGAAGTTACCCGACTGTCGGCAACCATTTGAAGTGCAGACCGACGCGTCTAACTTTGCTATTGGAGGGGTGTTGCTCCAAGAAGGACACCTTATCGTATTTGAAAGCAGGAAGTTGAACGACGATACACTATGCATGAGCGTGAGATGTTGGCGGTCGTGCACTATCTTTGCACATGAAGACACTATCTTTTGGGGTCACAATTCGTTGTACGCACTGACAACGTTGTGATAAGCTACTTTTAGACTCAGAAGAAGATGAGTCCAAGGCAAGCGCGCTGGCAAGATTTCTTGGCAGAATTCGATATGGTCCTTGAATACAAGCCAGGCAGGACCAATGTTGTGGCCAATGCCTTGAGTCGGAAGGCGGAACTTGCAGCTTTGCTCGCTTGGGACGGCAGTGTGAGCCAACCGAAGAGCGATCTTCTCGAACATGTGTGAGAAGCTTCAAAAAGTGACCCGATGGCTCAATAATTGATCACATTGGTGAAGGAAGGGAAGACACAAAGATTTTGGCTAGAAAATGATTTTCTCTGCGCCGCAGGTGACCATCTATATATTCTGCAACAGGATACCTTGAGGAGGTGCTTGATGCACGAGTGCCACAATACTACCTGGGCGGGTCACCCAGGGCAACAAAAGACCTTGGCGTTGTTAGAATGTGCGTTCTACTGACCATAGATGCATGATGATGTAGATACTTATGTGCGGACTTGCTTGATTTGCCAACAAGACAAGCCCATCAATCAGAGACCCGGTGGACTATTAGAGCCCCTACATGTGCCAAGCCGTTCATGGGAGTGCATAACCATGGATTTCATTGTGAGCTTGCCGAAAGCACAAGGCTGTAGTTCGATCTACGTGGTTGTGGATAGGTTCTCGAAGTATGTTGTCTTCGTGCCTGCCCCTGCCACCTGCTCAGCTGCATATATTGCGAAGTTATTCATGCAGAACGTAATTAAGTATTGGAGAATTCTTGAGAGCATTGTCAACGATCGTGATGCACATTTTACTGGGAAGTTTTGGCGAGAAGTATTTCACTTAATGGGGACAAACTTGCATTTCAACACAAGTTTTCACCCACAAACCGATGGACAAATAGAGAGAATAAACGGTATGCTAGAGGAATATCTGCAGCACGTTGTCAATGCCAATCAAAGAGATTGGGTTGATTTACTTGATGCGACTCAATTCTGCTACAACCTTCAAATGAACGAGTCCTTCGGCCACAGTCCATTTGAAGTCGCAACCGAACAATAGTCGCAGACTCCTCACTTTCTTGTTGCGCGAAGACGTGGCAAAGCACCTTATGCATAGCAGTTCATCAGGAACCGACAAGATCAGACAGAGTTGGCGAAGGCATACCTAAACAAGGCGACCATGCGCATGAAGAAATGGGCATATGAGAAGCGTCGTTCAACAAAATTTCATGTTGGAGACAATGTTGGCCAAACTCTTTCCCGACCGTACAACTATCTTTTGGGGCCACCACCGAGGCCTTATTCACAAGTATGATGGTCCCTTCACCATTATCAAACATGTGGAAAACTTGACATATTGACCGGACTTGCCAACAAACTTTCAAGTGCATCCAGTATTCCACATATGCAACCTGAAGTCATTCCACGAAGATGAAGGAGATTCTCAATGAAGCATGCTTCAACGTGCTCCGATCCGACAACGGGCTCCCTCAACGGTCAGTGTACCAGGCAAAGAACCTAAAGTCATCATCAACCATTCCAACAACTATCTAGAAGAAGTCAAAAAGTACTTAGTGAAGTAGAAGGGATTGCCAGAATATGAAGCCACCTGAGAGAAGGCCAACAACATGTTTCAATATCGATAGCTTGTAGAAGACTACCATGAACAATTGGCGTTGAGGACGGCGCCAACTTAGGCAGAGGAGCGTATTTTGGACTGCCATGTTTTTCACCTTTTTGCTCTAATGTATATACCTCTTTGACACTCTCGAGTGCCCTACAAGGCCTTACATCTTAAGAACCTCGTGTATTCGGACCCTCTCTTCTCCTCTTGATGTACTTTGCTTTCAAGTATTTATAAAGAAGCTTTTTGCATCCTTGCCTCTTTGCTCTCTTTGTGTTTGTGCATGCACGTACTCTTGCTTTCGCTCGTGCGCGTGTGTTGTGTGTTGTGTGTTGCTTGTGCGCTTAAAAGGCTTGCCTTCGATGTTTGCAATTTTTCGAAGCTACATCACAGGGGCCTTCACTTCTAAGCCCGTGACACTTGGTATATACATTGTATTCAAATCGCCTTAAGATTAGTTAGCAATGAAGCAAATAAATTTCTTCCTCATCAAACATCCTTTTTTTTGGCTTTTGGCAAACTTTATGCTAAAATAACATGTCAAAATCCATTCCCTTTGATTGTTATTTTTGTAAAGCTTGCTTCAATTGAATTTCATTTCTTCCTTAAAAAAAATACCTCAAAAATTGAATTGCATTTCCCATGACCCACATTGCAGATAAATTGGTTTTGCTAGCTTCTAATGAATAGTTATGTCACATGGACACGCCATTTTAGTGACATGACTGCGTCACACACATGCAGACATAATTACCTTCAATTCATTAAACTCCCCAAGTAGGATTCGATGGACACTGACACGTACGGATAATATTTTAACGTGTTTAATACATTCTAATAATCTTTCAATAATAAAAGAAAATTTATTTTTTAAAATATCAGAAAATAATTTTTATTGATTAATTTTTTTTTAAAACCATGTCCTCGTAGCACTTTTTACGATTTTTTTTTGAATTTGAGCCTCGTACTTGCATCGCATGTTGGGTTGCACCCAAGTGAGGTAGGAATCTGCCTGTATTATGAAAGCCATAGTACTTTGGGAATAGAGAGGTGTCAATGGATAAGATACGTTCTCAATCATGGTCGATCCAAATCCAACCCCTGTCCAGATACTAATCCAAGGGAACTAGTTCCAGTAATGTAGAACTGAATCGAAATACAAATTTTTCATTTCAAAAGCACAAACAGCCAGATTTTGTGAGAATCCAAGTATAAAGATAGATCGATCCAAATTTAAGTCTAAATCAGAAAAAAAAGACCAATCATATACTTCTGGGTCTCACTAGCATTAGCGCTGTCAATGGGTCGGGTTTATGTCAGATCAGGCCTTACCCAAACTTACCCAAATAACCAGTCAGGTTCGGGCACCTGACCCGAATTATATCAGGTCAAGAGAATTAATCAAGAACCCGGTCTGTAAAATTTAAAGGGTATTTAAAATGCATATTTTGATTAAAAAAATACATATAAACTATTTGGTTCAGCCAGGTTGGGTCGGATATCCAGGCAAAATTATATCAAAACCTGTCCTACATGTTACTCAGGCAGATTCGAGTTGACCCAAATAAATATTCAGACCAAAATTTTTTCATGCCCATACCCTGCTATTCGTGTTCGGGTCAGGTATCCAACACAGACCCGACCCACTGACAGTCGACTGCAACCAATCGAACCAACATGCATATGGGCATGGTCTGAGCCGATAAGAACTACACGGGGCTTTCAATGGACCTGGACTTTCCTTAGGTACAGCAGGACATTATGGGTCCAACCTAAGCCTGACCAGCCCGGCCTGATGCCCACTAAGCATCATGATAACAAAATGAACCTTCTAGGCATATATGTCCATGTAACTTAAAAGGCTATCTAATAGAAAGCCAGAAAGATCAAGGTTTAAAAAATTAAGCCTCATGAGTCCAAAATTTGATTATATTAGATTGATACAAGATTTACATCTAAAACATCTTGTGATTTTTTAGTAAGAGAAGTATTGCCTACTCACGAGTATACCGTGCCCTCTAGTGAAAACCACCCAATCTTTCACATTTTCTTGATTTTTTTTTTATGGATCAAGCCCTGTCGATACTATTTATATGGTTTCTTTAGTCAGAAACATGTTTTAGATCATCCAATCATGTTGTATAAGCTGATTTTCTAAAGGCTACAAATTTCGACGGTCTACAATATGTCGAAATTTCACTATTAAGAAAATCACATTTTTACTCGAAACCAACCATCTGACCCAAAGTGCATTTCCTAATAAATAGACCATGATGAATGCAAGAAATTGGTTAAAATAAAACTCGCACCTATGAGATTCAGTATAACCAATACTTTCCCTTTTAACAGGATGGTAGCTCATTTTTAAAGCATATTAGTGATAAAAAAAGATTTAGAACTTGATTACCATTAGCCCAGAAATTATTGGAATTGGTCATCTCGAACTCAAAGTTTCAAGAAAAAAAAATACTAAAATTCCCCATCTTTTTTTTCGCAGCAGCAGAAGTTTCTTCTTCAAGTTGAGGTCCGATTCCTACTCTAGCTACTGGCCTCTTTGCTTGATAAGTTGTTTCTTGCAATTCACTCTCCTACAAGGGATGGATCAAGACAATATTTTGTGTCTGCCATTTCACTCAAAGTAATTAATATAAGCTCTCAAGTCTCAATCCTCTTAACAGACATAACAGATCCTTGACCCCAATGGATTTCTGCCTACACATCGCCCTTGTTTTGTTCTCCATATCTTTGTCATGTTCCTCCTCCTCCTCTAAAGCATTCTTGGCTAATATATGCTCTACAAGATGGCAGCACCAATAGCACCATCCCATCCTTTTCCACGGGTGACCCCATTGGCAAACTTCAGACCAACAAAGTTCAGAGTCAGCTACTCCAACCAGTGGGGCCCACAACGCCAATTTGAATCCAGAGATGGCTCTACTGTCACCCTCCTGCTAGATAGATATTCAGGTTCATCTAAACCAGAAGTCTTCATGCTGGATCCACGCACACACCTAAATGCAAGCACAAGCGCATGCACACGTGCACACACACACACACACACGTTTCAAAATTCTTATGACAAGTGAAGCTCCTGTTGTCAAAGCGTGGTGACTACTTGGGGGCAAGGGGTAAGCGAACAAAGTTTTATGCTATCAGGACAGTGATCCTGAGTATGGCAGGCAGAGCCAGCATGGCTAGGTCTCTGATCTTGGGGGTGGTTTCTCCGTGTAAATATCAAAAAAAAAAAAAAGTGCAGCACCTGTTCCAATTTGAGTTGGAACTGGATAGAGTAGAGAATCTTGCTCATGTCCCTCAATGGCCAAGAGTTGACAAAAAGGAATGGGGAGGTTGCAACCCAGTTGGATGTGTTGGATGTAATAAGAGATGAGAAAAATAATTCAAAGAAGAAAAATAAATTGGGGACCACTCCTCTTATGGAGTACCTTTGTTTGGACTTTGATGATGTGGAATAGTCCCATATTGATGAATCACAAAATGGTGGTTGGGTTTATATCCTACATGATGATTCAATCTCTTGTTCAAAGAACAAAGGGATGGAATGATAACCACACAAGCACGCGCCCGCCCGCCGCGCTGTGCCAGGCCGGGTTTGGGTAATTGGCCATTTAGGGCCATATTCATTAATCGAAATCTAATATTCTTTTTTGTCCTGCATTAATTGTTTTATTTGGATTAAATAAAGAGAAAAGAGAAAAATTGATAATGGATCCTTTCATTGCAAGGTCACATCACTTCGTAACAGGTAACAAATCTCTTCCACGTCTTTAGTATCCGTTCAGGGATTATAAAACATGGTTAGAGGGTTGCGATTACAGTGGCTCTTTTAAATTATCCTATAGTGTTTTTTTTTTCTCCCTGCTCTCTCTTGCTTCTTTGGGGGGTGTTTCCTAGAAAAGAGAGTTCTACAACAGTTGTTCCCAGAGGTTGTCTTCAAAGGGTGATCTACCATTGGAGTGCACCAATCGAGATCGTCGAGGCTATTGTATCCTTGAAAAAGGATGCTGGACTTTTTTGCATCGTATGTGAGGGTGAATCTTCTCTAAGAGGAGTATTTTTATACGCCTTAGCCTATTACAAAATATTAACATGTCATTGTTGTTCTTATTCTGTTCTACACATCTATTTGATCTGTTGTCCTCGTCTGTATTTTGGTATAAAACAAAACTTGACATGATTGAACCCTGTCATGATTTGAATCTATTGTTAAACATATATATCATGTTGATTGAAAATCTGATTTGAATCATGATATTGTATATGGAACCAACAATCTTAGAGAAGATTCTAAGCATGTCGACTTTATCTAGTTTTATACCAAAAGTAGACATGTCAGGTATGCCTGAAAAGTTTGCCGGTCAGAATTTCAAGCGTTGGCAACAACATATGAAAATCTGGTTCATGACTATAGGCTTCGTTTGAGATGATTGAAACAAATACTCAGATCTTTATTTGAGATGATCGAAATAAATACTCCATGTAACCTGAAGATCACGTCGATGTACAAATCTGCCAAACTCTACAGTGTCTAATTTGCCCTAGTTGGTAGAAAGTGTGTTGACTTCGTACGGTGATCCACAATCACCCAAATGGTATCATACTTTTGGCGCGTCCTGGGTAGACCGACCTTCATGGGCCCACATGAGCAAGGTGAAATCTCAATATATGTGGATATTTTGTCCCATAACCCTTTTAGCTTAGTAAAACACATCATCATTGGAGATTGTTCTTGCTTGATTATTTCTTGTTGGATTTGATATATTCTGAGAGTGTTCAATTGGGAGAACCTCTCACGGAGTTCCGCCAAACCTTAGTTGCGGTTTGAGCATAAATGACATTGGCTGCTAAATCTTTGTGAATAGAGTTGAGTAACTAGGATAACACCATATTGTTGTATCGCTCCCTTAAACCTCTCACGATGAAAGGGCGCATGATCAAAGTCTGTGCTATGATACCATGTTAAAAGAATGAAGAGTAGGAGAAAATTAAGAAAATAGATGATGATCTTATTGAAATTTATTTCCTTAACTTTTGCAAGTTATAAGATACAACTTATATACATCAGACTGGTCGACTCTTATCTTATCTATTGATCCCGTGACCATAGAAGTAATAACTCGTTATCTATTGATAATGAGTTGCACCAAAGTAGGAAAAATCTTAACTATCGTTATCAATAGATAACAAGTTACCCTTGGCTATCGTTATTAATATATAATGTTACACAAAAGTAGGGATAACCGCTTAACTAATACCCATGTATGTAGGTAATATAACATATATCGTTATCAAATATAACGATTTACCAACTAATGTCCACATATGCAAGAGATAACTCGTTATCGAGTTATCTAAATCAATTAATACGCCCCATCAAGTTGGAGCATGTGGATCAAGCATGCCCAACTTGGTCTTTACGGGAGTGATGCAACAATATGGTATTATGCCGGTTGTTCAACCAAGATAACACCATATTGTTGCATTCGATTGAGAGAACCTCTCATGATGAAAGGGCACATGATCAAAGTCCGTGTTCTAATACCATGTTAAAAGAACGAAGAGTAAGAGAAAATTAAGAAAAGAGATGATGATCTTATTGGAATTTATTTTCTTAACTTCTGTAAGTTACAAGATACAACTTATATACATCAAACAGGTCGACTCATATCTTATCTATTGAACCCGTGACCATAGAAGTGATAACTCGTTATCTATTGATAATGAGTTGCACCAAAATAGAAAAAATCTTAATTATTTGTTGATAACAAGTTACCTTTGGCTATCGTTATAGATAACGTTACACAAAAGTAGGGAAAACAACTTAACTAATTAATACCCACATATATACGTAATATAACATATATCGTTATCAAATATAATGATTTACCAACTAATGGCCACATATGCAGGAGATAACTTGTTATAGAGTTATCTAAATCAACTAATAGCACCAACATCGAATTCGCACAGTTCGTCCAGCGAAATGCCCTTCCAATCTATTTCTGCAAATGTACATACATTGCAATCCCATATTGAGACAGACCACCATTTAACCAAATTCAGGCAAAACCAAACGAAGCATCTCTTGTTACACGCTCAACATCCAATTTCCCCGAAAACCTCTCTTCCCAATCCGATTCTCGACAATTCTGGTCACCAATTCTGCCTCTTAGATTGTGCACTCGAACTCAGTCACTCAACAACCCAAGAGATTAAAAATAATAATAATAATAATAATAATAATAATAATAATAATAATAATAATAATAATAATAATAATAATAATAATACAAAATAGAAAATGAGAGAGAAATCTTGAGAAATAGAGAAAATTCCCAAGTGGGTATCGCACATAGACCACCTTCTTTGCCCTTCCTTCGAGTTGATTACTCACGCTAGGAATCAATCTACATGCAAGACAAAAAAAAAAGAATCAATTCAACCACAGGATTGCTGGAAACCAGGCAAGCCCGGAAACAAGATTTCAGATTGTTGGTGTTTGGGATTCTTGGTGGAGGTTTCTGTCTCAAATCGGACGACGGGTTCTCAGACAAGAAGGGGAAGAAGTGATAGAGAAGGCGAGCAAGGAGCGTGATGAGAATCAGATAAAGGAGGAGGACGAGGGGCTCGAATCAGGATACAACTCGTTCGTAGAGTTCCTGTAATCATATGAGAGAGAGAGAGAGAGCGGCAATGCGTAGACTCCATGCTTGGCAGTTTTGGTGGTTTACGTAATAGCCGTTGCTTTGGATTGCAAATGACTCAGAACGTATGGACGGATTGGTGGCAATGAAACAAGCCAAATGGCATGATACCCAAGGTGCTGCTTGTCTATAATTGGTCCAACTGCCAACATGGGTTTAGCTTATCTGTCAAATTTTAGTCATGATTATGGAGTAGGGTTTTTCTTTATAGTTAACTACAAGAAAATAAGGTTTTATTGGCGCACTACATTAAAGCACTGGTGCTATTTTGCTTAGTGCCATTGAAAAAGTGAATTTTTATGGGTTATATTATGGGTTTAATTTCATGATAAGAGATACTTGTGCAGCTTCATTAGGGATAGAATAAAGCATGATAACCATATAGGTTATATATAGAACCTATAAATTTCTCAAAAAAACATCTGTAGCAATATATCACGATAAGATTTGAATAAAAACCATGATGTTTTCCTTTCTTTTGTTTTTTTGTTTTTCAGATTTTGTCTTCCAAAGGGTTCAGAAAGAAAACCTATTTTTAAGGTATTCATTTGGAAGAGTTTTGATTCCTCAATTTATTGTTATTTTTCACCTATTTTTATAGAAGGTAATTATTCATTATTTTCCCACTGTTATCTTTCTTTATTTTTTTTGTTCTTTATTTTCCCTTTCACTTGGTGTGTTTGCCGTGGTTGGAGGTCTAGTTTTTTTAATTCTGCGTAAGTCTTTGCAGGTTGCATTTTCTTTTTGTTTAAGCACAAATTCTTTTAATTCATGGTATAATCTAAGTTTTTCTTTGTGCCAATATTTTTGTGGTTTTTACTTTTCATTTTTATTTCACTTGAACATTTGCTGCAATGAAAATTAACTTCTCAAAAATGCATATTCATGCTGTTTTTTCTCTTCATCTAAGTTCACATGGGTTTGTCTATACACATTCTTTGTTTATAAGTTTTCTTAAGAATGACTGATGGTTGCAACTAATGAAATTAAGTTAGTGCCTTAAAGTTATCGATTATTGTGTATATTTTAATAGTAACTAGGTTGTCGATATCTATATCACTACAAGAAACCTGTGGATTAGCGACGACCTAAATCCGTCGCTAATCCGACGTTAATCCATCGCTAAACGGTTTAGCGACGGATTAGCGTCAGATTAGCGATGAATAACTTTCATCGCGAATTTTTCGACGCTAAGTAGTGACAGAACTTATCTGTCGCTACTGTCGTTGCTAATTTGCGACGGATTAGCGATGGACATGATCCATCGCGAGTCCTTCGCTATTTTAAATTAGCGATGGATAATATCCGTCGCTAATCCGTCGTTAAATTAAAAAAAAAAATTAAAAAAAAATTGCTCTCTGTCGGTGCGTTCTCCGGTAGGAAACAAATTTTTTTGCACAGGCGGGTTCCAGCGTCAGGATGCTCTTCCGCAGCGAGCAAATCACGACGGATGGCCTCAGGCGAGGAAGAGGCAGGACGAGCGATGGTGACCGGCGAGGGACACCGCCGGGAGGAGGAGGATGGCGCGAGGGAGAGGTAGCGTGAGGAGGAGGAGACCGAAGAGGGGCACCGCCAGGAGGAAGAGGATGTCGCGGGGGAGAGGTAGCGGGAGGAGGAGGACGGTCCGGGGGCCGACGCCAATCACGCTCGGAAGGCCTCAGGCGAGGGAGAGGCAGGACAGGCAGTGGAGACCGGCGAGGGGCACCACCGGGAGGAGGAGGATGGCGCGCAGAGGAGAGGTAGCGGGAGGAGGAGGACTGTCCGGGGGCCAACGCCAGTCACGCTCGAAGGGCCTCAGGCGAGGGAGAGGTAGGAGGGGCGGTGGAGAGCGGCGAGGGGCACCGCCGGGAGGAGGAGGACAGCGCGGGGGAGAGGTAGCGGGAGGAGGACGCTCGGAGGGCTGCTGCGCATCGTCAGAGGAAGGGCGATTTAAATCAAACGGGGGGGGGGGGTGGGGAGGGGGGGAAAGGAGGGAGAGAAAATTTCGCGCCTCAGGCAGGATGGTTTAAATCGAAAATTAGCGAGGAAAATTTGCCATCGCTAATCCGTCGCTATTTAGCGACGAATTAGCGACGGAAAAATTCCCTCGCTAATTCCGTCGCTAATTAGTATTTTTTGTAGTGTTTTGGCGACGGAAAAATTTTGTCGCTAATTCATCGCTAAGTAGCGACGGATTTAGCGAGGAAAATATTTCCGTCGCTACTTTTGCAAATATTTTGAATGTTAGCGACAAATAGTTTTCTCCCGCTAATCCGTCACAAATATCTGTCGCTAATTAACATTTTTCTTGTAGTGTATATATATATATATATATATATATATATATATATATATATATATATATATATATATATATATATATATATATATATATATATGGGTAGGCGCTAAATGATACATGATAAATGGGTTTTCAAGTTTTTTTTTTAAAATTTTGACTTATAGGGTCAAAACTGCAAAAAAAAAACATTGAAAGAGAAAAAAAAAACTATTTAACATGTATCATTTTGCACCTACTTGGTACTATATATATATATGTCTCAATCTTTTTGTGCTTACCACATGCCTACCTAGCTTGGATAGGGTTTTTAGGTTATTTTTCAAAGATTTGACCCTACATAATTGATTTGCTAGAAAATCAAACTTGGATCATGTTTTTCGAGAAAATATAATTTTTTAAACATTAAATATTTTTAAAAATTGTAGACAGTTAATTTTTGAAACTTATAAAAACCTAACTTGGTGTTGGAATTTGACCACCCAAAAGGCGATTCTCATAAAATCAATCTTGTAGAATTTTAGAAAAAATGAAAACAATCTTTTCAAAGCTGGTAGACATGTGGTAGGTAAAAAAAGCGCAAAGGACCTATCCATCTCTCTCTCTCTCTCTCTCTCTCTATATATATATATATATATATATATATATATATATATATATATATATATATATATATTTGAGCATAGGTGATTGAACACTAGGTGTTTGCCATGTTTGATGGGTTTTTGAATTTTTTTTTGTTTTGTTTTTAAATTCTGATCATAGAGATGTGATCTATGTACTTGATTTTATAGGGATCAGCTCTTGAAGTGTTTGGGTTGTTTTTTATAAGGTTTGAAAAATCAATGGTCCAAAATCTTTGTAAATTCAGGAAGCTCCAAATATCATTTTTTTGTAGAAAGCACATGATCTAGGTGTAGATTCCTTATAAATCAATCATGCCCAACATATTTAAGAGGTTGGAACTGGAAAAAAAAATATCAGAAGAGCAGAAAAACTCGACAAACACTCATAACAAACACCTAATGTTCAAGCACCTACGCTCTACTCGAGATGTGGGTAGCAAATGATAAGTTGCAGATATATTACTTTGTGGTGGTATAAAGGGGATACAACAAGGGTGTAAATTAAGGTCTTTTTTGGTGTCCCATCCCTAGCGTAATGTAGGATAACGCGTCCACAAATCACGCTGCTGTCACCAAACGTTGCAGGAAAAACATGGAAGGGCGAGAGAGAGAGAGAGAGCATGTGTCTGAGATAAAAATTTGCGGATCAAGGATGAAAATGAACTCGGAGTCAACAGTTGGCAGTCAAAGTCTAGGAGCACATGAGATTAAGGATGAAAATGAACCCGGGAGTTAACAGATCGCAGTCAAAGTCTAGGAGCACGTGAGATGCTAGCCGCCCTGCACGTGAAATTGAATTTTGCACACCCAAAGCTTCGGTTCGGATCGGATACGTTGGATCTGAAACTTTTAAACACAAATCAAGGCCAAAAGCATTCCTGGTCTTTGTCGGGTCGATCGGAGGGAGGACAACCTACACACGGCCCGGCCCATATGAGATAGAGTTCAGATTCTGTAGGAGTTTATCTGATTGGACAGAGATCCAAATTCTGGCCTGAAAAGATAATGTAAAAATAATATATCCACGTACTTGGGCGGTATAATTTTCAAAACGTATGGTTTGCCTCACAACACCTGTCATTTGCTTGGAAGGTTGGACAGCGAAAAGGGTTGTATAGAAGTAGGGGTATCAACGGGTTGGGTTTACCCGGACAGGACCCGAACCAAACCCTATAGGGTCAGTTATGACAAAAAATAAGAAGACCCGGATCCAGACCTGAAGGTGCGATTAATACATGAACCTGGGTATAGTTTGTGAATTTCTATACCAGACCTGGGTCTGACCCGAGTTCCGATTAAGACCCGCAAAATTTCAATGTAAAAATGATAAAAAATATTATTTTACCAAGTATGGTCCGAGTCTGGTTAATGTAGCTTTTATCGGGTCTGGATATGGTTTCTATTACAACAAACCCGATTATACTGGGGTCCGGACCTGATACATACGGGTGTGGGTTCCGGTATGGATACGAGTACAAAAAAATAAGACACGACTAAAACTGCAGGTGTGGAGTACGGATATATATATATATATATATATATATATATATATATATATATATATATATATATATATATTTAATTGAATAAAGATCCAAACCCATATGTTCTGTAAAATATAACACATGGGTTTAGGTTTGGATCACAGCCCTTCCCGAAAGAAGCGACATTTTCAAAACAGATCTATTTCCAGAGAATGAGACTTGTGACAACAGCTAGGGTGGAAAATGCTTCCCCCGAGCAGGTGTCATTGCATTTTCATAAGAAAAGAATATTTTCATTGGAAAACCGTGAGACTACGTACCTTTGAGGTGCTCCTTCTGGGCATCTTCTCCAGAAGACGCCCATGTTTTTCATATGAAATCTAACCTTTTGGGCGAAACAAGTGGGCTCTCAAAGGGCTAATCAACGAGCTCCATTTGTGTAGATTTAATTAGTAAGATGTGGAAAACAATACCTCAATTGTACGAACAAACTTTTGCACTAAGGAATCGATCAATATAACAAGCAACGTGCGTATTCTTTTATGCAAAAAGCACATATAATACCAACAATAAGAAAGAAAGGTTTGGTCTCGAGTACAAAAGCTTGGTTAAACATTGACCAAGGAAAGAAAAACAAATAAAATGGGCCTAACGTGCTTATGCTTGTGCTGGCGTGTGTATGTGTATGTGCACGCGTTTGTATGTGTGCATGTGAATGTGTGTTTTTGTGTATGGGAGCGGGCACATGCATTTTCATGTGCGTGTATCATGGCTAAGGCTGGTAAATGAACCGAGCATCTCGTGACTCAGCTCGGTTTGGCTCATCACAAACTCGTTCGTGATTGGTTCGTTATATAGTTGGTGAGCTGAGCCATGAGCAGATCGTTTAGCTTAAGCGAGTTGAGCTTGAACACAAGGTGTCGCGCCGCCGTGTCCCCATTAGCCATGGGACCCCAAACTGCATGCCCCTGTGACACGGATGATGAACTCATCATCAAGTTCTTAGTTGGCCAAATTAAGGTGTCATAGGTTGCACACCAAAGGCTACGCTTACTTAAGCTTGTTAGATACCAAGCTTCTTTCTTTTTTCCTTTTTGGCTTGGCCAGGGAAAAAAACACAGCTGGCTATCGCCGATTGCACATTGGCTGGCCTGCGGTTGGTAAAAACCTTGAGGTACCTCTTGCTCACCGGGGAGTACGTACCCAGCTTTCATCTTGCAGCAAGGGAAGCTCCCCTGGGTTTTGAACTCATGACGTTCTGTCAACTTGGTAATGTGCACAAGACACTAGTATAGGGTTCTTGTGATCACTAGCGGCTAAGCTTAGTCTATTCTAGAGGTAATCAGATTTGTATGACAGTTGGCTTCAATCAATTTCGCCTAGGTACATTAACTGGTAAAGTAAAAGAAAAAAATGTCCTGAATTATGGGTTGTTAAGAATCTATAATTGCTAGGAAAGAGTTTATTGTTAATTAGAAAGAATTAAGGATGTAAATGCTTCAGATTCGGATAGGGTGTGGCCAATACCATATTCAGTTTAATCAAAATCACATCTCTGATTATAATCGGACGTGGTTTTGGCTTACCAAATGCAACAAAATCAAAATTGGTAGGGTATCGGATAAAATCCGATTCATTGACATCCTAGAAAGAATTAACTTTTTAAAATTTCTAAAAGATAGGGATGATTCGATTGGCATCTGTTGAAAAAGATAAAGAAATTCCTTTGGTTCACTTTCAAAATAGTTTAAGGGCCTTTATTCTAAATTAATGTGAATAGTCTTCTTTCGCTTTTAAAAGTTACTTTTAGTAGCTTTTTTTGTACATATCTAACTAAGTATACAATTCAATATAAGAATGACAAAAATAATGAAACTCCAGCTCAAATTTGAAGAAAAATCTGATCTCTATCTTCAAAGTTTATGGATCATAGATTCACGAAATATTCTGTCACCGTCTTCATTTTAAAAATAAGTTTTCGTTTGAATTCTAAATTCTTAATAATTAAATGGTGCTCTCAGTCTAATAGAGGTTTATATCTAAAGGTCCACTAAGTTACCTATTATTTGTATGTAATAAATAATATTATCTACATTCTTGTTGTATTTGGCAAGAGGAAATCTCAGTTCAGGTGGTGGGCATATATAATGATGCCTTACTGTGTAGCCCACCCCAAGGAGTTAAAGCCCCTCAGTTACCCCCTTGCCCATCAGGGAGCCTGCTGCTTCGGTCTTAAGCTGACCCACCTAGCCAGGTGTGCAAAGCACTTTGTGACTTGATAGAATTCAATCTTTGTGGTCAGCCAAGTGCAATAATTTTATAGCATATAATCTGGCTAAGCTTGGTTCTTTTTAGAACATGGATTTCGAAGGATAAATCACCAGAGTGGTTCCCTACCCTTTTAGATATGTAATCTACTGTTTCTTTTTTTGTACTGCTAGGGGTCTGCTTAACCTCAGCTTGATTATCCGAAAATGAAAAAAAAGGACATCAAGTGTTTTAGGTTGAGTTTAGATTCAAGTGAATTTGAGAGAATGAGAATTCAAATTACCTACCTACCCGGAATCTCATGTTAGATAATCCATGTTAAGGTATGGAAGTTAGAATTCTCATGTCTCTCAAATTCTCTGTTTAGAATTCCTGCTTCTCTAGGTCGATAACCTAATTTCTAGAACCATCAAGACCCCTGCTGCTCTCTACTTTCTTTCTTTTTTCTTTTAAAGAAGCTTATATGACTAAGATTTAGGTGCCATTTTTTCCTTTGAAAATCCTATAAATACTTATATTTATCCTAATTTCTGTAAAAAAAAATATTGGAAATAACGAACACAAGTTTGTCTTACCAGCAAAGCTTTCATCACACTTGACAAATTTGTCCAAGGAAGGACTTATTGGTGCTATAAGATGATAATTTTCATGGACCCAATTTGATTTTTTTGGTATCTTTACTTTGAAGAGAACTCACTGTCCGTACCACGGCAGCTGAATTGAGGAATGAAGCTATAAGACTGGTTATATACCTAGGTTCAATTCTCCCTCAACTCTCCTTACTTGATGATCAAGGAAGGAAGATCCCCTTAGACTTTGTAGATTTAGACATATCAACCAACGCCACTATTGATGATGATTGATTTTGATTGATTAATTTCTTGATGAAAAAGTTTTTGAAATTTCCTTCTAAACCCTGCTTAGAAATATCAAATATGTTTGCAATTGCACCACCGCGTGGCCAGCGGGGGTGGTTGTGAGGGTGCTGAGATGAATGCACTGGATCAAACCCCACTGGCGCGCGGGTGTATTTGTAGCTTTCAGAGGTGGGCAATGTAAGACAGGGTGGTCGTGTCGTGGGGCCCCCACCCATGGTTTTTTCTGCAAGGATTCCTCGTCATCAAAAACAAAAAAATTATTTGCAATTGCATGTTCACAAAAGCAAGAAAAAAAAATGTAAGAAGCAAAAGAAGGGATCAGTACACCTGATCAGCTGTACATGAATCCAGATTAACTATGGTCCTGGTTTCCCTTGTAGCGGGGCCCATTCTGATGAATCATGAATCGGAACCAAATCAGGGTCCAGAATTGAAACAGGCGAAAGCATGGAACACCAACACATAAACTTTGTGTGGTGAGGGGGGAAACAGGGATCCACCCGATTAGATTGGAACGTTAACATGGCCTACTACTCCGGATCTAGGTGAACTAGGATCCAGATCCAGATCCAGATCCAGTCCATGCTCAATGACGCGTTGAGAACCCTAGCGAAAAGTTGTTGGGCATGACCATTTGGTCCAAGACGGCTGAAAATTAAAGGGCAATTAGAAAAAAAGCCAAAAGCTGGTCCAAATCCAAGTCCAACCACCCACCTTTTGGAAACTATGCAAATCACACAATATCTTTGTAGTGACCCGCATTGCAAGTGAAGAAGCTTCACAGAAGGAAGCAATTTTCTAGAAAACAACTCTTCTGATCACAATGACACGGCAGGCAGAGCCAGCGCGGTTAGGTCTCTGATCCTGGGTGTGGTTTCTCCATATAAATATATATAAAAAAAGCACAATGATACTACAAGCTACAAGGACGTTATTTGTACTGCTTGGTACATTTGCATGCCTTTTTAACTTTTAAACAGTCACAAAATTCTTTTCCCAGAGAGTATCAGAAAAAAATTCGGCACGTTTAGAAAGATATAAAAAAACATGTAAAGATATTAAAAATTACAAAAAATCTCAATATATCACGATATAATTTGGAAACAGGTAAGATTTTGAGATGCCAGGACTTGTACAGTTTGTGAACATCTCGCAATAATATCATGAGATTTTCAAAATCTCGGCGATATCTATGACTCTTAGTTTGAGATTTAAAAAAAAATAGCACACACACCAACCAATTTCACCCTACTAGTAGGAAGCTTCCAAGTTTTGGCGTTTCAGTTGTAGGAAGGTTCAAAATAAACAAAAACGTGGATCTCGGCCGCATCAAACCACTGTCAATGTCCACCAGAAAAACTGGAGTTCATGAATTTGGTCATGTTTCACATGACTCCAAACGATGACCTTAAGAGAGAGAGAGAGACTCTTGCGGAAGCAAGGGAAAAGTCTGGGTGGAGCCCCATTATCATCCTGCCTTACGGGCTCACCTCTGAAAGCTATGAACACACCCGTGTGCCAGCAGGGTTTGATCCGGGGTCTTCAACTTAACACCTTCACAACCACTCTGCTGACCACGTGGAGATAGTTCTTAAGAGCACATAGTAAATGGCAACAAATGGAAGATTTGCCTATTATAAGCACCAAACCCTATACCTAAAGAACCTTATCTATTTTTCCTTTTCTTCCTTAAATAAGGACGAGCCTCCTATCTTAACAAACTTAAACAAATAATAGCTTCATAGCTCAATGATTTAGGAACTATGAGCTAAATCCGATGAAAACAGTGGGTCCTCGTCAGGGTCATGCTCCCAAGTTTAGACCAAACCCACCGGCATAAGCATCCCTTCTTTTTTCAAAATATCCCCATGTAAGTGGATCAGACTAGGGTTTGCAACCGTCCTACTTGGCCGGGTTCCGTGGGTGGGGCCTTATAGGTCGGGAATGTTATATATATATATATATATATATATATATATATATATATATATATATATATATATATATATATATATATATATATATATATATATATATATATATAGCCAGGCCAGGCTCCAAAGCAATGAAGCAGGTTATATGTTTCCCCCTGGAACACGCAAGTGCGTGTTCTCGGGTCTGAATAAGCGCTACGTATGCAAGCACATGGGGCTCGTTTCCCCGTGTGTGTTTGCATCACTTAGAATCAAAGTCCGGTGTGTTTGCAAAGACTTAAGTACCCTTTTCCGCCATTAGTGCCATGAAACGACGTTTAGAATAAAAGACAAAAATGTTCTCCCGCCAGAAAGAGTTAAAATGATCATCGTTTTTGCCCAAAGGAGTAAACTTCTCTGCTTTAACAGGAGCTCCTCGCAATATGTCACCCTAAACGTTCCAGATCACCCTTTGGCGACGCACCATCTGCTCTAATAGGAGCTCCCTTTGACGACACAATCTTTGTCGTCGTCTGCTGCCATCGGAGCACCCTTTGCCGTCGTCTGCTGCCGCCGGAGCATAGTCGGAGCACCGTTGCCACCATCGGCTGCATCTACCTTCTAGGTGTTTCTCCTCCATTATCGGATTAGCAAAACTTGTGTCCTAGAAGGTGAGTTTTGTGTAAGTTTTCGTTATGTAAACAAATCGATTTGTAAATCCGAATGCTAAATCTTACAAGTGGTTGTACTATACATGCTAAATAACACCTATTTTCATACTGAAACAAGAGTCGTGAAAGGCAACAATATGTACTTATGAAGGCTAAATTTCTACAATGATTTGTAAGTTTAAAATTAACAAAGAGTTATACATTTAATACAATAGCGATTTGTTCGATGCAACAACGATTTATACGTTTGAAGCAATAGTGATTTACGATTTATGGTTCATGATTTATACATTTAAAGAAACAACGATTTATACATTTAATGCAGTAGCGTTTTATGATTTACTACGATATGTACTTATGAAGGGTTTGATTTCTATAACGATTTGTACATTTGAAGGAGCGCTTTGTACGTTTGATGCAGCAACAATTTATATGTTTGAAGTAGTAGTCATGTGTATTTATGATTTATGAAGTTACCACAATTTGTACTTAAGTTTGCTAAATCGTACTACAATGTTTACTTAGGAAGCCAAAACGTTACAACGATATGTACTTATGAAGGGTGCGATTTATACAATGGTTTATATTTTTAAAGCAGCAACGATTTATATGTTCGATGCAGTAGCGATGTGTAATTATGAAGTTACCTTGATTTGTACTTAATTTTTCTAAATCGTACTACAATGTTTATTTATGAAGCCAAATATTACAATGGCTTGTAATGTTGGTGATTGTTTAACGAATGTGATAATTTGTAATAATATATACTTGGGAAAGCGGTTGTAACATACAATGCTGCAGTTAAATTTATGTGTTGTGTAGGTTAGCAATGACTACAATTCGTAAGACAAGAAAGCCTTCGCCGTTTGAGGGGATGACTCTTAGAGAAATCATCCGCCAATCCGATATATGTGAGGGTTATGTAAAGAACATTAAGAATGAAAAAGACAAGAACAAATTGTTGGATATTTATTATGTGGAGCCTGATCCCTCAGATATTGAAGATGAGAAAGATGAGGAAGAACTAAAGATGAAGAAGAAGAAGAAGAAGGATGACGAAGAGAAGGAAAGCAAAGGAAGAAGGAAAAGGAGAATGAAAACTATGTGCACTTATGAGGCAAAAGGATTTTTTCTTGTCGACCATGCACAATTAAATCTAGATGCACATCATTCTTTATGTTATCTGTCATGATCGTCAGTTGCATCACACTATACTATGCATCGAGTTGTTATTTACCATGCCAATGAAAGAAATGACTTATCATATATGTGTTTGACAATAACGATTCAAGAGACAACGATTTAATGACATCTACGACGCTGCGAAACGATTTTAATTTTAATCGCTAAATGAACAACGATTTGAATACGCACATCGCCACCGCAATCGTGCAACAATGTAAATAGTATGTTAAATACAAATATCATACAAATCCACACTTGCAAACACATAGTATGTTACAAATCGATATACATATCACATAATATATTACAAATCGATATGAAAATTCAGCATAATAGCTTACAAATCGATATTAACAAACAAAACAATATCTCTTAAATCAATAGTATGTTACTACAACCGTGATTTGCGTTATATTATTCCAATATTTTTTATACAAGGGCAAATCGTTGTTGCTTACATAGACATCATTGCTTAAATCACAAACATCATAATCAGAATCCAGGTCTCACAAGGCATATCAATTTTTGACAACGAGCAGGATGTTAAACGATATTTATTTTACAAATGAATGACACATATTTTCGTAACAAAGGCAAATCGTTGTGGGGATTTATGATTTATGATTTACACATTTAAAGCATCAATGGTTTATACATTTAATACAGTAGAGATTTATGATTTATAAAGTTACCAAGATTTGTAATCAAGTTTGCTAAATTGTACAACGATGTTTAATGTTGAAGTCCAAACGTTACAACTATATGTACTTATGAATGGTGTGATATCTACATCGATTTATACGTTTGAAGCAGCGATTTGTACGTTTAAAGCAGGAACCCTAAAACCCTTAATGCCTAAACCCTAACCCTAGAACCTAAAGCTTAAAACCTAAACCCTAAACCCTAAACCCTAAAACCATAAACCCTAACCCTAAACCCTAACCCGAAACCCTAAACCCTAAAATCCGAAACCCTAACCCTAAACCCTTAACCTAAACCCTAAACCCTTAATATCTTACTAAACCCTAAACCCTTAACCTAAACCCTTAATATCTTACTAAACCCTAATCCTAAACCCTAAACCTAAACCCTAAACCCTTAATATCTTACTAAACCATAACCCTAAACCCTAACCCTAAACCCTAAACCCTTAATATCTTACTAAACCCTAACCTTAAACCCTAACCTTAAACCCTAACCCTAAACCCTTAATATCTTACTAAACTATAATGTTAAACCATAAACCCTTAATATATTACTAAACCCTAAACCTTAAACCCTAAACCCTAAACCCTTAATATCTTACTAAACTGTAATGCTAAACCATAAACCCTTAATATATTACTAAACCCTAAACCCTAACCCTAAATCCTAAACCCTTAATATCTTACTAAACCATAACCCTAGACCCTAAACCCTAACCCTAAACCCTTAATATCTTACTAAACCCTAAACCCTTAATATCTTACTAAACCCTAACCCTAAACCCTAAACCCTAAACCCTAACCTTAACCCTTAATATCTTACTAAATCGTAATGTTAAACCATAAACCCTTAATATATTACTAAACCTTAAACCTTTTACCCTAAACCTTAACCTTAAACCCTTAACCTAAACCCTAATCCCTTAATTAATATCTTACAAAACCATAACCCTAGACCCTAAACCCTTAACTTAAACCCTAAACCCTTAATATCTTACTAAACCCTAACCCTAAACCCTAAACCCTAACCCTAAACCCTTAATATGTTACTAAATCGTAATGCTAAACCATAAACTCTTAATATATTTGTAAACCCTAAACCTTAAACCCTAACCTTAAAACCTATAAACTAAACCATCGATTATGAAGATGATTCAATATATCAATCTATAAGCTATAAACAAGAATTTTCATATCGAGTTGTATGATATTTGATCATCGATTTGCATTATACTATGACAATATTTTCGTAACAAAGGCAAACCGACTAAACATTACAACGATTTTTAAGATATCAATAAGATTTGCCATATCGATTTAAGAAAATGTTTTGATTCTTAATATCGATTTAAGATATTGTTTTGATTCTAAATATCGATTTCTAAGATATCAAAACGAATTTCTAAATCAATTTAAGATATTGTTCTGAATCTTAATATTGATTTCTGTGCTGATTCTTGATATCGATTTAAGTTATTGTTTTGATTCTTAATATCGATTTATATGTTATTGTTATGATTCTAAATATCGAGTTATATGTTGATTCTGTATATCGATTTACAAGCTATCAACAGGAATTTCCATATCGAGTTGTATGATGCAATGATAATATTTTTGTAACAAAGGCAAATGGACTAAACCGTTGTCACTGAACAAATCGTTGTAATGATCGGCGTTCGTAAATAAAAATCAAGCAATCGTTTAGTGTTGTGTACAGTGAAAATGTCATTGATTTGCTTTTACGAGTTGTTTCTATCACAATTTACACAGTTGAGTTAATAGATGTCTAAAACGGTGAATTATGAAACGTAAAAGCAATCTACTAGTAATGAATCGCTTTGCATAAATTTTGATGAACGACTGAAATGATTTTCACAAACGCGCTCTGTACTCATGCACCACAATTTTTATCCAGATGTGGCCGACATAGACGTCATTGTGTAAATCGTTATACCATCGCGATTTACACAATGACGTCTACCTTTTAGACAATGAGCTTTGTCTAAGTGAATGACATGTATCATCGCGATTTACATAATGACGTATGAAGGCCATCGCGATTTGCTTTTACAAACACATATCGCTCTCACCGCAATTTCGTGACTACAAATCTACATGATTTAAAACCACATTCATATACAAAAAATATTAGAATTTAGATACAATACATCCTGAACAATGGTTTAGCTTAGATACAATACATGACCATCATAAAAAAAGAAAACAGATATCATCACAAGTATATCTTACAAATCCATATACGACAATTCAGCATAATATATTACAAATCGATATTATCAAGCAAAAAAATATCTCACAAATCGACACTAGAAAACACATAATATATTACAAATCGATATACGACATTTCAGCATAATATATTATAAATCAATATTAATAAATAAAAAAAATATCTCACAAATCGATATACGTGTTACTACAACCGCGATTTGCGTTACATTGAATATACTAAGTGAATGGACGATACTGGATGGGGTTGAGACCCTTGCTCGCATCTGTAACCAAGCATTCTTGTCAACAGGTCCCAGCATCTTACAAATGTCTTCAAGTTTCCAACTGTTGAAACGATAAAATCTACGTGTAATAACAAAACAACACCTTAATGACACTCACGATGACATATGTTCTTCAACAATAACATGATGACATGGAAAGATACTCACGATGTGACCTTAATGGCACTTGTTGGAATGTTTGTGCATCATTATTTTTTTCCATACTACCTAACGAAAACGAAGAAGAAGAGAAGACTGTAAAAAGAGATGACCGATAAATCCCCCTATGACGCCCACCAATGATCGAACCAGTCGTTCGATTTATAGTTATCTCCACGAGGTAGGAACGAACCTGAAAAAGTTTTCTATCGAACACAAGGCAAGAACGAGAAGGCGGCCATGTGTTGTAACACAAGCTAAAAACAAAAGCGGAACATGCAAATCTATTTACGGAGAGCGAGAGGACATTTTTGTCAAACACATATCTATCTTTTTCATATGTTATTTTATTATAAAGTCATCGTAGGCAACATTGACATATGAATTATTGCGGGTCCCAAAATATTCCTCCGTACACACCGGAACACGCAATTTGTGTTTCGGGGAGAACACACAACACCCTCTCCCAAAAGAAGGTCCAAGCACGGGGCCAATGACCACCTTAGTTATACTTGGATTGGGTTAGTTTAAGGACCCTAAATCCAGAGGGAGAGAGAGAGGTTGAACGAAGCAGATCAGGAGCAATCACATTGCACACTTTAGTGTGCTGTTGAAACTGATCTGCCCTTTATATTTTATTTGGGCCCCACAATTGACGGCGGGATGTATCCTATAGATGGAAGGCAGGCAGATTCAGCGGTATAATATGACAAAGGCTTATCCTTAACTTTTTCTTAACATTAATGATCACCATTATTGTGTACCTTTTTTCTTTTTTCGCTGAACTATCAGAAATACCCTCATGTTCTGCAAACACCATCAAAGTACCATCCCAGGCCAAAAGTTCAACACAATCACTTCCTTCCGTCCTGTTTCAACCCAAAGCGTACGTAGGAAAGAGGCCCATTTACGTATGAAACTTGACCTCTTTCTGCGTATATGCATGGGTTGAACGTACGCTCTCACGAAAAAAAATGTTATGGCTCACGTTCTTTAATATAAAAAACGCACTTTCTGTGGGCCCTGATCTGACACAAACGTGCAGAAAATATCTAGCCCCACTGAAGAAAAATTATGCTCGGATAGAAAAGGAAAAAAATTAGAGAAACACGCCTAACTTTTGACCTATTTACAAACACACGCTTGACTTTTGAGATATTATGAATACATGCCTAGTTAACAAAGCAATTTTCAAAAGTTATGCACATATTTGGGCGTGTTTTGCAAAATTTTTAAGGAAATAACAAAGAACTCTCTCTCTCTCTCTCTCTCTCTCATGTGAATGCACCTCTACAAAGTCACACATTTTCAATGGCTTTGTAAGCAATTGAGAGAAATAGCATGTTCATCGACTCTAAGGAGGAACAAATTCTACAAAGGGGGTACATCTTAAACACAAATAGGTAAAGAAAGTAGAGGGGTGTGAAACGTTAGTGGAGAGAGAGTGTTGTCTCTCCTAGTCAGCTATACAGGGAAGAGTGAGGTGGATAGGGGGTTGACCGCAAGAGAGGGAGAAAAAGTGTTCCACACAAATTGATGACGAGTGTGGAAGAGAGGCGAGAGAGAAATATGTTTTCTCATAAAACAAAAACAAGAATAAAAAATGAAGCTTAGAGAAATCTCTAAATAAACTTTATAAAAAAATACTTAAACTAGGTACATTTATTTATAGACTTACAAGAGTGCAAAAGGATTCTTTGGTTTCCCACTAAAGTCCCAACCTAGGTAGGACTCTAAGATGGGTAGGTTTCTCTGAAAGTCTTGGGAGAAATGAATCTTTCTATGCAGTCTCAACTGGGCGAGTCCTAGTTGAGGCGGATCTAGTTGGTTATACCTGGAGCAGTAAAGGGTCTGTAACAAATCATCTCTCTCAAACTCACCTTGCCCTTAAAGTAAAAACTCTAAGTACTGAGTTGTTAGTCGATCATCTTCCTCTTTTTTCAATCTCGTTTCACTTTGTGGGTTATGGATCCATAATGTGGAACTGGATCTTGAGACTGCTCTGTAAACTGGAGGAACCATGCATGATCTACCCCAATATGCATATTAAAGCCAAAAATATTTTTTTTGATCCAACCCAAGTCATATAAGAGGTCTTCAAAGTGGAACGGGTCAAACAGATCTGGAGTGACTAGTTGATATAAAATATAGATCAATTTTGAAGGAACTTGATTTGGTCTAGATAAGTTGAATATATGAATTACATTTGGGTTGGATAATATGGGTTTGAAAAGGGATTAGATTTGGTTAGGAAATTGCACAAGGAGAAGGTTTGCGATTGGATTTAACAAACTCAAGTTTAGGTTCATTTTATGGTTTTCAAGGATGAAAATATGAGGGTGCATAGTGGGTTTATGAGTGCCCAATATAAGAGACTTGGATTCAATGCATGAGTTTGGATCCAAATCATCTTGAATTGGATTTGGTTCTCAAGAAAGGTTTTGGATGGGTTCTAAAAGAGAAATATTTGTATTGGGTCCTGATTGAGTTTCATCTATTTGGGTTTGGATAGGCTGATGGGTGTCCAACAACTTTTCATTTTCCCTATTTAGTTCATTTTCAATATCCAAGGCATGTTGAATAGCTTGCTCAATGATTATGATGTTTCTCATTTTCTTGAATATCTAAAAATCAAGTCTGTTATTATACCTGGTAATTTGCTTCTTTATAGTTTTCTAGGTGTGGGTCTTAAATATTACACGATAAAACTGCTTTGTGTATTCTTGTATGAACTTGAAGCCTTGAAAAAAGAATGTATCAGATCTCTATCATCATATCTTCAAGGGCCGCACATGTAACTAGATTCATTAGGGTTTAAAGGTTGGCTTTGGGTTTGGTCTTCTGGTCAGAGGTACCAAGTATGAAAAAATGAATTTTTCATAATTTTTAGGATTTTTGTACTACTAAAATTAATTTATTTTTGAGTTGGATCAGAGCGTTACCGATTTAATAGGTTTTCTAAGTTGGGACAAGGTTCAAAGATTGTACTAAATCTCAACGATCCACATGAATTTTGAGATTTGTAAGTTGGTTTTAAAATCTAACGGATGTTGTTACCTAGGGTAAAAACTTCAAAATTTTGTAGCTTAGGATCAAGCCTAGGAAATTTTTTGAAGTTTAAAAATGTTAGGTCGTCAGGATTCAAATGTTGTATCTGACATGTTTATGTAAAATGACGATATCTACATATCAAGATATGATTTTTTCAATTTGTAAATTGGGTTAGGTTTAGGACAGATAGAACTAACTAAGGTGATTTTTAATATTGTCAAATTAAAGCGATAAATTTTTGAAAATTGAACTTGGATGCAAGCATGTACCTATCATTCTTAAGAAAAAACAAAAATTTGACCTAACTTCCAAAACTCGGATTAGGGTCACTAGAGGTCGGATTCTAACGATTCAAAAAATAATTTAGAAATTCGAGAATCGAAGAACCTGATGTTGATATTGATCTCTTTGAAATGATTAGAGGGGAGATCCTAGGGTGTAGATCATCGCAGTTGATGCATATCACTGTTGGTTGCGACTGGATCTGTCATGTGAAGTAGTGAAGGACTTGGGCCCTTGTTGCATCATCCCAAAGCAATGATTGAGCTATGTGACTCTAGTAAAGGATGCTCTAATACCACTGTTAGAATCTGACCTTAGAAAAATATGAATTATAAAAAGAGCCTCGAGAGGACAACAAGAGGGTATATCTTAAACACAAATAGGTGAAGAAAAAAGAGGAGCATGCATTGTTGGGGGAGAGAGACTTGTCTCTCCTACTTGGCTACACAGGAAAGTGTGAGGTTGATGAGAGTCGATAGCTAGGAAGGGAGAAAATGTGTTTTTTTCGAGTCGATGATGAGCATGAAAGAGAGATAATGGAGAAATACATTCTCTTAGAGAACAAGAACCAAGAACGAAGCTTAGAGAAATCTCTGAATAAACTTCATTCACAAATACTTAAGCTAGGTATATCTATTTATATATTTATAAGAGGACAAATGGGTAAAAATACACAGTTTCCACCCTAGAGAAGACTCTAGAGGGCATCTCACCAAAGTCCCCTAAGTAGGACTCCAGGCCAGGTAGGTTTCTTTGAAAGTCTTTAGAGAAAAGAAAACTCAATTTGCACAACCCTAGCTGGGAGGGTTCTGACTGAGGCGAATCTGGTTGGTGGGACCTGAAGCAAGAAAAGGTCCGTAATAGTTCATGAGTCATATGCGATTATGCACCACTATAAATATGAAAAGTGTTCATAATGAATTATATGCACACACAGACTTTGGATGTGGCATAGCCTTTTTTTATATTTACATAGAGAAACTCCACCTAAGAACAGAGACCTAGCCATGCTGGCTATACCTGTCGTACTTATGGTCATTGTCCTAGCAACGTAAAACTCATCAAAGCATAAAAGACTTGTCTTAAAGTGGTTTACATCGAGTACATATATATATTTTTTCCATGTAAACTTTTTTATGTCAATAGATGACAATGATAGAGATAGCATCATCTTAATAAGAAAATCAAGAAACTGGCATATCTTTTTTCAAAGAAGTTTTTTTTAATATTTACATAAAGAACCCACTCCCAAGATCAAAGACTTAGCCACACTTACTCTGCATGTCGTACTTACTATCACTGTCGCAACATAAAACTCTCTGGGCTTACTTCTTTCCCCCAAAGAGTTGTGATGCTTTAGCTTGTGCATGGGGTGATGCCCATGGGATTTGAACCTAGATCACCTGCCTAGTGGCCTAGACCTCATTCCACTATGCCAAACCTCTTTGGGGATTTTCTTCAAAGAAGTTGAAGCTAATACCTAAAATTAGCCCACTCAGTTCTTGGAAGTGCATGGATCTGTCTAAAATGTCTATATCATAAGGATACTCCAACTGGCTCTCTATAAGACTTGTAATTTTTTAGCAAAAATTTTAAATAAATCTATGATGTATTTTATGTAAAAATAGCATATGAACTTGAAATGCGAAATGAATAGATTTCAACGAACCAATTATACTTATGACGTATGTATCCTCACAGATATATGCTCAAATAGTCAAGGAGCCATAACTTTTTCACTGAGTAAAATTAAGAGATTTTAACGAACCAACTCACTTAGTTTCGTTGATACAAAATTAAGAAAATGTTGTACTCATAATTTTTCATGAAAAATATCGGCGAAACCCTAAAAATATGTGGGACCTACAAAAATATTCAGCAGGTCTCACAAAAATATCTCATCAAAAATATCCTGTGGGCTCAACAAAAATATCTCATACAATTATTAGGTGACACTACAAGAAAAACGTGGATTAGCGACGGACGATATCCGTCACTAAATAGTTTGGCAACGAATTAACGATGGATAACGTTCGTCGCATAATCCTGATCGCTAATTAGCAATAGAACTTATCCGTCGCTACTTTTGTCGCTAATTTGTGATAGATTAGCAACGAACATGATCCGTCGAGAGTACGTCGCTATTTTAAATTAGCGATGAATAATATCCATCGCGAGTCCGTTGCTATTTTAAATTAGCCACGAATATTATCCATCGCTAATCCGCCGCTAAATTTTTAAAAAAAATTGCTCCCTACCGAGCGGTATTCTGGCAGCAATAGGCCAGACTTGTACCGCACCACACATGTTTTTCACCCGAGCGGCCCGGTCTGCCACTGAGGGTTTTTTGCACAAAACCGGCATGCTCTTCAGTGTGCTCTCCGACGCACTCTCTAACGCCCTCCCGACCTGGTTCCCTGCTTTTCCATCCCAGCCCACCGTTGCGAGGTCTTCTGCACAATGCAAGAGAGTGCACCTCTGAACCAGTGCACTCTCATGTGTGCTCTCTGGTGCCCTCTCGACCTCCGGCCCGACCCGCCACTGCGGGGTGTTCTGAATAATGCAGTGGTTGCACCTCTGAACCAACGTGCTCTTCGGCGCCCTCCTGACTTGGTTCCCTCGTTTGTCTATCGACCTGAAACCATAACCCCCAACAGAATGGTTAGACCAGGAACGGAAAGCCATGCTCAGAAAAGAAAATGACTTACCAGACCAGAGAGGTTGGGCCGACCTAGTCCTCTAGCGCCGGTGGGCGACTCTGACTCTTCTTCTTCCTCGCGTTCCTCCACCACGAAGTCGTCATCGTTCGAGAAGTCATCAGTTTAAATTTTGAACGGGGAGAGAGGAAAAATTTTGTGCCTTAGATGGGACAGTTTAAATTGAAAATTAGCGACATAATTAGCGAGAGAATTTTTCCCTCACTAATCTGTTCCTAATTAGCGACGGAATTAGAGAGAGAATTTGTCCCTCGCTAATCCGTCCCTAATTAGCGACGGATTAGCGAGAGAAAATCCCCTCGCTAATTAGCGTCAGATTAACTACAAAATAATTTCCTTGCTAATTCCGTTGCTAATTAACATTTTTTTGTAGTGTTTGGCGACAAAAAAATTATGTCGCTAATCCGTCGCTCATTAGCGACGAAATTACGAGGAAGATATTTCTGTTGTTAATTTTGCAAATATTTTGAATATCAACGACAGATAGTTTTCTCTCGCTAATCCGTCGCATATTTGCGATGAAAAAAATCCGTCGCAAATGTCTATCGCTAATCCATGTTTTTCTTGTAGTGTGAGCCCCATGGGGATATAGAAGTTATTTTATTACTTTATAACCAAGTTTGGCTCTTGAATCAAGCAAGAGGTTTGGATTGGATCCACACTACATGTGAAACCAAGATCCACATAAAAAACTATAAATAGAGGTGGCCCCTCTCTTAAAAATCCCCCCCCTCCAGTCTCCTCTTTCTCTCTCTAGCTCCTCTCCTTTCTCTTGGTTCTAGCCTAGACCAAGCACACTTGCAGTGAGTTTGAACCTACTTATCCTAAGCTGAGCCTAGTTGGTCAAGACTCACTTGATCTATCAGGTTAGCTTTTCTCTCTCCTCTTTTGTTTTGGTCTTAGCCTAGGTCAAACCTACTTGACCTAGAGTTAGCCTAATTGAGGTGAGATTAGACCCACTTGACCTAGTTTAAACTCAGTTGGGACAAGATCCCTTGGTCCTAACAGCTTGACCTCCTCTATTATTTCCTTGCCTAAGTCCAACCATTCGACCAAAGCTAGCCTTATTGAGGTAGGTTGGAACTCAGTTGGACCTAAGTTGGGTCCAAACCTGTTCTTGGTCTAGACTTCATCGGATTGTCGTTTCATCAAAAGTTGCAAGAGACACTCTTGGTTGTAACTGTATCGGACATAAAGGACATAGGCCATGTCCTAGGAGTACCTCAACCACCTCGTTGGAGCACTACGGCATAGCTTGGTAGGTTTGTGCACCAAACAGTGCCAAAGTTCTACTCTTTTCGATATATATATATATATTTGTTTATACTTTTAAGATTGTTGTCGCATCGAACAATGCCAAGGCTCCTGCTTTTCATATATATATATATATATTTAAGATTGTCATTGCATCGAACGATGCCAAGGCACCTGCTTTTCGCAATATATATGCATTTGCTTATGCTTTTAAGATTGCCATCACGTCGAAAGATGCCAATGCTCTTACTTTCTGCATATATGTATATATGTATTTGCTTATGTATTTAAGATTGTCATCACGTCGAACGATGCCAAAGCTCCTGCTTTCTACAAATATATATGCATTTGCTTTTTACAAGTTATTTAGTTTAGTTTTTTCCGTTGAACATTAAATATGCCTTCATTTATGCCGTTATACTATATCGCACAAGCTCCTATATATATTATATATAACTGTGCATAAAATAGCATCCAAATAAAGATCAACTCTATTGTCAAATGTGATTCCATATGCCTCTCCTCGATCAAGATTTTGATTGACGAAAGAAGCCTCTATTAGGAAAGCTTTGCTTTTACACAAAACTATTTTTTTCGTAAAAACCTAAGTCACTTATGCATGGCCTAGCTAAGGCTTAAAAGTTCCAACAAACTACGATATATGTGAAGTACGCACAATGGTGCACATCTATCCTTGAGTTAAGTGTAGCATTTCTTTCGTCAAAAAGAAGAAGTGCTGCCGAATTTTCTTAAAAGATGCTCACTGAGTATAAAAGAATGCAACATTTTCTCCATCAAACAGAGAAAGTGTTGCTGAATTTTTCGAAATAAGCTCAACAAAGTTTAGAAAGAGTGTAACATGTACTCCGTCACACAGAGGAGGTACTATCAAAATTTTGACAAGTACTTTCTATGAGTAGAAAAGCTCATCATGCTTTCTCCGTCAAGGAGAGGAAGTGTTGTCAAAATATTTGGAAAAAGGCTTGCCTAAACTAGTTTGAATGACATGATGATGCCCCTGCTGTCAAAACCCTGTCAGAATGGCTCGTTCCACCTTCGCCTGTAAGGCCCGGTATACCAGAGTAGTTGTTGCACCTTGACTAGGCCAAGTGCTTGTTGCAGCTACATACACCGAGCAATCAATCTGATGCGATCGTGATATATGCATACTCATGTAAAATACTGTTATACAACTAGACTCATAAGGGCCTGAGTGCCAGAGTTTGTTGTCCACTCGAAAAAGATGAAGCGCTTGTGAAAGTCGTACATGCCAAGAGCGGAGTCATGCATGCATATAAATAAAACTTAACGATAGTCCCTTGACCACACAGTTGGACCGTGCTTCGGAATACTGGATGGAGTTGGGGTACACATTTCTCTTAGTGCAGAAAGCATTGGTTTGCTTGAGTGACATTCAAATATCCTATAAAAAATGGTTATACCGTTAAACCTCTTCAAGACTATTGCTCACCATGGAAGACGATGATGGTATAATCTGCGAGTGATACATATTTATTATGAACCAAAGAGTTTAAGGGACCTCTTGTCACTCAGAAGGTTTGGAGGTTGGGTTATCCTTAAGATATAAGGATTGAACCCCACTACTGCAGTAAATGATGCATCTGAAACGACCTGGTGGGGTTATCTCGGTATGATTTCTACCGCCCCATTATGGACATGGTTACTTAGGTATCTGGGGTATATAAAATACATAGCATAATAAACCCTCAGATGGATTCGTTTGATGTTGAAGATAAGTTCTTTTGCGTACCAGGGGGTGAATGAGTTAATATCGAAATACTATATTAGTTCTAGGTTCAACGATAATTGAATGAATGAATGAATGCACGATATTTTGATGATTCATACATAACCTTGTGAAAGGTGTTGAGATCGGTATACTATTGGACCGATAAGACAAATACCCTTATTGTATTCGCACGACTAAGCTAAGCTCAAGGAGCTCTCGGTTGGATTTGTGGGATATCATGATGCCAAGTCTTGGAAACTTGAGCTTTGACGTTCATGATATATGCTAAGTCATGGAGACTTGAGCTTGGATATTCCAAACCATGGCCTTGAAGAAGCTTTCGCGATATACGCTAAGTCATGGAGACTTGAGCGTCGTTGTTGTGAACTGTAACCTTAAGTGGTTTTTGTATTTTCATGAGTTTATACTTGATTTGATTTGAATGCTTTCCTATCATACCAACGATGATTCTTACTTTGTTTATTGGGGAATACAGGTATTGAACCTGCAATGCAAAATGCAGAGCAATGCAACATCGAGTTTCAGGGTTTCTCCAAACAGTGTTGCATCGCTTCTTTTATAGAATAAGTTTTTATAGAATATTATTTTTCAAGCAGTGATATTTGTAATAAACAACTTATTTTGATAAATGAAACACTTTGGTGGTCAATGAGTGCTTGGTTACATACCTGTGATTTGCCCAATGTTTTCTAAAACAAATGACTCATTATCATCAATTTTCGCTGCTAAAACCCTTTTTTAAGTTTCGCTGCAAAGAACAAAACAAAATCTATGAATTTTCGACTAAGTAATGTTTTGAAAATATGAGGTGTTACACTCTCATTTCATATACCTTAACTTTTTATCCCAATATGAACTTGATAAAAACATTTGTTGCAATCTTTTTCTTTATCACCACTGCATGTTGTATATTTGTTACCGTATTGAAATTTAAAGTATTTTTTCTTTCAAAAATTTGCAGCATGCATTCGTACATATATTTATTTATTTATGTGATGTTTCTTAAGAGAACCGGATTTTTTTAAATATAGAGATTATCCCTCACCCCCATTTTCCTGTGAATGACATTCGTGACATTGCCTAATATCTCCCTTGCAACAGCTGTATGCTTGTACCACCAACATCCATGTTGGTCACTAACCATTTAGTGAGAACTTATTTTAGAATAACCGTGCTTGACATTCACCAAACCATGATAAAATTCATGATCCCCAACAAGCCCTAGAGCGCCCTCTTTCCAAACCGCAAGTTTCCACCTTCAAACTTTCTCTCACTAAATGTTTTCCTCAAACCCTCTCAGCTGACTCGAGAACTTTTTTTTTAGAGATAGAGACAAAGACAAAGACAAAGACAAAGACAAAGAGGATTCAAGAACCTTTTTTGGTCCATACTTCCATAACCAAAACCGCTTATGACCAGTCTCCTTACAAGAAAACAATTTCTTGAAGGACACTTTTGCAAATTTATTCGAGAATAAAGAGCGTTACAGTAAATCTATAGCTTCATCATCATAAACTTTACGTGCCGTTTACGCTACTCGTTATGCTGCGGTCGTTCGCTACCGTTTGCGTAGAACATTCACAGCCGCCCCAAGTCAGCCCTTCCTTTCATTTATATCTGTTATTTTAACTGGTGCCCATTTTCTGTTCTCCCCCACAAGACTTCCATCTCTCTCTCTCTCTCTCTCATGGAGGAGTATTGCTTCCCTTCATCTAATCACAACCACATCTTTTTCCCAATCCCTTCTTCAGCTTCTGCCCCCCAACCACCACCACCTTCTTTCTCACACATGTTGAGCAGTTCTCATAATTTCACAACAGATCTTCACCAGAATTCAGGTGGGTTTTGGGGTGTAAAGCCAGAGGCATCCAATCAGTATTTGGATCACAGGACTTCACAGGGTGGACCCATCAATGGATCTGTATCAGTGGACACTGATGTGAAGCCTGGGAAGAAAAAGGATGAGAAGAAGGTGAAGAGACCAAAGTATGCATTTCAGACAAGAAGCCAAGTGGACATACTTGATGATGGCTATAGATGGAGGAAATATGGGCAGAAGTCAGTGAAGAAGAACAACTATCCAAGGTATGATTTTTTATGTATATTGTAAATTTCTCAAGGCAAAAAATGTGTTGATCATGATCTTGAACACCAACCCCACCATCATCTGATCCCACTAATATCATTATCATGCTCTTACTTTTTTGGTTTTCTATTTCCTTTATATCTCTTGTTTTTTGGTATGTGGTGGTGTAGTTGGGTGAAGATCTATTGGGGTTTAGCTTTTTTGATAGGTGTGGAAAAGAATGGTGTGTGGTGCAATTGGACTTTGTGTGTTTGGTTACTGATGGTTATGTTTGTTTATCTCTTGATCTGATGACATTGGTTTTTTATGATTTTGATTATGTGACAGTATATGCTATTTCCATGTCCTTTCTATACTGTTCTAATGATTTTGATGCATCACCAAATTGAGTGATACATTAGATGTTGGTGTCAATAGACACACAATCTTCTTGGTGCAAGTCTAGCTTTCATCCCATGGAAAATATTCTCCTTTGCTAACGCTGAAGGCGTAATGGGTGCCAAATATTGGGAAGATGTTCCGTATTTTGGGAAAATGATTGAAAAATGTAAAATAAGGATCGTGTCCTTATTTTGTATATGAAGTATTTGGGTATTTCTTTTGCATATGGAAAAGACTAGCTTTCGACGGAACATTATTAATGATACGGCTGAAAGTGAGTTGGGTACTCAAAGATTCATGTTAAGTACTGAAAGAGAGGATTAGTGAATTTGAATAGTTGCACTGCTTGGAATTGGATGACAACAATTCTTTCAGATGTTACAATATTTGGAATAAACAGTCCAATATATATTGGAATTGAAAACTAATTATATGGTTACAGTGTTATTAGGCATCAATTAGATGCCATAGAACTTGGGTGTCAAGTATATGTCATAGGATTAGGTAATACACATCTTTAAATATAAGTGTGCATCCTAGAGTTGATCTTGATTCTTGCATGAAGAAAATTTGGGGAGAACAATACCCAGTATTAGTCTCTCTCTCTCTCTCTCTCTCTCTCTCTCTCTCTCTCTCTCTCTCTCTCTCCGTGTGTGTGTGCGCGCGTGCTGCCTGATAGTCACTATGCAAATACTGTAGCTATGGTGCCTGCATATATGCGTAATTTTTTACTTGATTGTCATAACTGGAACAGTTATGAAACATGCATCAAGAAGATGCTAACCAATTGTTTTCATGAAATGCTAGCAGCTAACTTGTTGGAGTTACAATTTGAAACAAACATCAATCATATAAAAACAAGAACACCTTAACTTTCTATTGTCTCTTGTTATCAAATGCTGAATTATTTTTTATCAATGATCTCAAAGCGGCTTTCTTTCTACTTGCAGAAGCTATTACCGTTGCACCCACCAATTATGTAATGTCAAGAAACAAGTTCAGCGCTTGTCAAAGGATGAAGGGATTGTAGTTACAACTTATGAAGGGATCCACACACATCCAATTGAGAAGCCAACAGACAACTTTGATAGCATTTTAAGTCAAATGCAGATCTTTGCCAACTTCTAAATTTTGAAAGAAACCAGACATATATATTGTTGAGAAAAACATTCTTAATTAGTTCTCAAAGACGCTATTAGAATTTGTTAGTTGTGCATCAAGTGGCATCTTGGAAAACAAGCTGATCTGCTGTAATATTTGGTGGAAGGGCATTGCCTATATTGTGATGATTCTCAAACTGATCTGGAGTTACAATTTCTTTCTTTTTAAATTTGGTTTATATGCATAAAAAATTAAATCCAATCAACCAGTTTCATACTTTATTTTCTAGTATATATATTCTTGGCCGGATGTTGGTTATGTTCATTTTTACATGAAGAATCGAGCGCATTATCTTGTTAGGTATTTTAGATGACATTACATAACTTTTGATGAAATCTATAGATATTTGAATATGACCTTATTATATTTATGAACTGTTGTTTTGGTATTGTATGCAAGTTGTTATCTTGGCATTTGCCCATTTTGGTTGCAAGATGAGTTCGTCTGAAAACTTAAAGAATTGAGCATTATCTAACATGTATGCTTACTTGCACGTATGTCAAAAAATCCGTGAGATAATTTTCTTGCTTTGACTGTTGAATGGACGTCACAAGTTCGAAATCCATGTGTGTGGTATCCCTTGCCGTGAGGTCGAAGCAGGGTGTTGGTTTCCATGGAATTTAAAAAAAAAAAATTAGTGAAATTGCAAAAAACGAACAAAAAAGAGCTGGCTTTTGTGCAGAATACAGAAATCAATGGTAAAAAAATTATGAAGCAAAAGATCATATGACTAATTAAGTTGAAAGATAATAAAGAACTAGAGAAAATATTGGAATTCATGAAGGATTGCACATTATGATGTTCATATCCCATACGAAATAATAGTGATAACCTAACAATGGCACCAATATGAAAAACTCTTTTATCTTTTTCTTTTTTTACTTTTATTCTGAAACTGGTGCTATGCTGTTTGATAAATGATGATGAACAATCCATCTTGAGATGGAAACTCGCCGCCATCTCCATCCATTTGGGACTGGTGAGGGCTCTAATGTATCAGGTTTGTCTTGGGTACTTGACCCAACCCCGAGCCAAGATATCCAGGTATATGGTATACAAATTTCCAAGCCAAATGTTAATGGGGCTGATCCAAACCCTACCCAAGTAACATGTGGTTGGGGAATTTGGGATTGCATGCATGGGCTATGATTTTTGCCGGATATCCAACCCTATCTAGCTGATCCAATTGTTTTCTTATATATTTTTATGTAAAAATATATTTTAAGATTCACAATTTTTTTTTAAGGAAAAATAATCAGAATTTCATAAATCAGAAGAGAATAGATATATAGAGAATGACGAGGTGTCACTCACTTGCACTTTACATATAAACTGAAAATTTAAGCATAAAAGATTCATTGGTTTTAGGCCATTTGAAGCCGATCCTTCCCCGAAGCTCCCGCAATCATAGGTGGAGCTGGGGGGGGGGGTGGCAGAACTGGGCTGTAGCCCAGTCCTGCCTCCCGGCCCAGTTTTTTTTTAAAAGCCCAGTCCTAGCCCAGCCCTGATTCCATATGAAATAGATTTTTATCCATTTTTGTAGCCCTATCCTAGCCCAGCCCTGACTGCAGCAAATAGTTTGATTTGTCCATATGAAATAGTTTTTTATTTATAATTGTAGCCGTTTTTTATTTTATCTCAAAAAAAAAATAAAAATAAATCGGGGGGCGCTGCCCCAAACCCCAAACTATCACACCATTTTTTTTTGCTACACCCCTGTTTGCCCTGCCACCCCCCCCCCCCCCCCCCTCCCCTCACATGAATCCTAGCTACGCCCCTGCCTGCAATGACACATTAGCTATTACATTATTTGGGAGCTGGCTGCCCAAGTGACGTCTAGCATTGCGCTGCAACCAGATTAGTCACCAAATGAGAAGCACAAAGCATAGCCAATTAGCGAACACGATCTTGACGCTCTTTGGCCAAACGATGGTAGCCAAAAGAACCTCCCTACGATCAAGCTTCTTTTTCCCAAAAGCTACAAGGCAATTACCACACTTGCAAAACACTTTTGAGCATATTGACAATTCCAAAATAAGTGGTTTGCACCCTCTTCTCTTTTACACATGATACATTGACTAGAGAGGTTGAAACCTTTTTCCTTTCATTACTTGGTCCGTGAGCAATTTGTCATGAAGGAGTAACCAGCCCATAGGGATGCCTCTAATAAGAAAAGAATTATCCCATAAAGCTTCTATGGGAAGCCATTGTGCCATTGGATTGCCAAGACAATGATAATAAGTGGAGAAAACACCATTAAAAGAATGCTTCCACCAAAGCAAATCAATGGAAGAGTTGAGTTTAAGTGGAACCAACATATTCATAACACACAACCAGTCCCCCCAAAAAATAAAATTGAAGAGTTTAGTTCACTGTAAATATCGAGCGATATTGCAAAGGTGCACACGTGAACACTGAAGCAAGCTTGCGGTACCGTAGAGGGCATAAACCAAGGACTAAGACCCGATATTATTTTAAAAATGTGTACAAAAAGGAAAATCTCACTGTACATAACAATTATTTCAATAAATAACTTGAAAGAGAGAAAACAGTGTGCAAACCTACCAAGATTCAGCAGCGATTGTTCAACGCAGCATTTGAAGCGCTCCTAGGTTGTAGCTGACATATCCTTACGTTTAGTACGGTCACAACCAAGAGCGTCTCTTATAGAACTTATCGGCACAACGAAACGATGAGGTTTAGGTTAAAAACTAATTATAGACCTAGTTTAGGTCTAACTAAATTCAAATCTACCTCAAGTGAGCTAGGCTAGGTCAGATGAGCTTGACCTAGTCAAGGTAAAGGTAAAAGAGGTCAAGCAGTCAGGGTCAAGGGCTCTTGACCCAACTGGGTTCAATATAGGTTAGGTGGATCCAAGCTCACCTCAAGTAGTCTTAGTCTAGGTTAAATGGGCTTGACCTAGGGTAGACCAAAATAAATGAAGAGAGAGAAAGCCTAACCTGGTATATCAAGTTGACTTGACTCAACTAGGCTCATGATAGGCCATGCAAGTCCAAACTTACTACAAGTGGGTTTGTTTTAGGCTAGAACCAAGAGAGAAGAGAGAGGCTAGAGAGAGAAAGTGGAGAGAGAGATGGGGGACTATTTTTAAGGAAGGGTCTCCTCCCATTTATAGAAAATTTTGTGAATTTTAGATCTGTTGTGGACTAAATCTGATCCAGTTAGTCTATCTGATCCAAGATCCAAACTTAACACTAAAGTAACAGAATAGCATATATGTCCTTATGAGGCCCACTTGATATTTTCATCTGCATTGTACGCTTTGTCTGTTCATCGGTCTGCAGGTGAAAAATTGTACTAAACATCAACTTTGTACTTAAGGCTTTCTGCAATTGGCATAAAAAATGAGACGTGAAGCGAGGATCTTGATCTAACATAATCAAAAGTGGTACCCCATGAAGTCGAACGATCTCGTCTATATGCAAATCTATCGGGCTCTCCAAACTCTAGCTCACCCTGATCCAACATATTTTGGGCCTATGTTCATTGTGGTGCAAAAACCACACCACTAGGGACCAGGGCAACAACAAGGATTTTGATTTGGTTGGAGAAGGATTCTTAGAGCTTTATCCTTCTTTGTTTGACTCTTGTCGAGTCAGTCTTGTTATGTGATGCTTCCATTGCGAAGAATGGTTGTTGCATTGAGGGTTTGTCTCCATTGGCTACCAAAACCTCACGGGGTAGGTCTATCATGAAGGAGCTAATATCAGCAAAGAGATTTGGCACGCAGGCAGTTTAAGAACAGTGCAGAGAGGTCTAGGAAGAACTCTACATTCAACGCCAATATATTTTGATCGAGTATCCGTTGTTGATTTGCCAAATGCAGAAAGCCCCATTCTTGAAGAGCTCGACGCAGATGGCCAAGATGTTTTGACTTAAAGTAGAGACCGATGAGATGTTCCAGATGTGTCGACCAGGTAAATGCAGGTGAGGCTGTTCTTTGAGGTAGAAGAAAGGGAATGACAGAAAAGAGCTGACACCATGGGCGTCGAGAATTGCAGCAGGAACGTTCCTGATAAAACAATTAACTTCTCTTGGTAGCAGCATGCGATGGTCGATACACTATTTCAAAACTCTGGCCAAAATAAGAAATTTATCTGAACTGAACCATTTTTTGCTTTGTCCATCTTCATTTTTTAGCTTCCTTAGTAAGATTTGCATATGTTCATCATTGATTTCAAGGGCTTGAGAGCGGTGTAACCCAAAGAACAGCTCTCTTGGGTTAGATCTGGCCTGATTTCTCCACGTTCTATCTGTTGATTTTCTGGTTCTTCCTTCCTCGATCTGATTTCTCGCCATCGAGAAACCACCTTCTCTCTCTTTCTCTCTCTCGATCGGGTGCAGACTGTTCCTCAAATCCATCGGATTCCATCTGCCGAGTAAATGTGTGTTGTGCGAGGCGGCCGAAGAATCTGCGTTTCACCTTTTTTGGGAGTGCTCTGTCTTTCAAAACATTTTCAAGGTGACTTGGAATAAGTCGGGGTCAGCGTGCGCCAGGAATCGTTCGCCAGCGATTTGCTGTGGGGTCCTAAGCAAGTTCGTCATTTCAACTATTGGCGGATTATTTGGCGAACATGGCTTCTCTCGTCATGGTGGGCTGTATGGTTGACTCGCAACAATGCTATTTTTCGGTATATTCCGGCAGTGTTCAACAAAATGGTGAACCTTATTTTGGCAGACGTGTATACCATTCTACGCATCAACATCCCTGATCTACAACACAATCTGCCCACAAGGATCACTCATGATCCAGGGTGATGCTCACCGACATACTGGAGTTGTTTCATGTTTCTCTGTTATCTTTTTTTTCATTTTTTTTCTCTTTCTTCTTTTTTCCTTCGTTTTGGGGCTCCTTGGCATGCCTTGGGCATGGTGGGTTATCTGGTAGGTTCAATGTTGGTTGAACCTGTTTCGTAATGTTGATGGTTATAGTTCGTCTCTCTCTCTCTCTCTCTCTCTCTCTCTCTCTCTCTCTCTCTCTCTCTCTCTCTCTCTCTCTCTCTCTCTCTCTCGTTACATTAGCAAGATAAGATCCACTAAATTATGTGAATCAGATTTGGAATTTATTTTTCTCGACCCAACCTAACCCAAACCCGATCCGGACCTGAACCCAATGCTTGTTATTTGGGTGGATTTGGGTACAACTTCTTAGGTCAGATACCCGAACCATTGACAACCCTATACATGATCCTCCACTTGAGCTCAAGACTTAAAAATCAATGTTGTCCATGATCCGTCATTGACGTTCTTATCTAAATAAAAAGTTTAGCGGTGATATTACAAATATTTTACTGAAGCATAGTCACAGATATATCTCATTCTTGTGATTTCCTAGCAAGTAAAAATATCAGAATAAATTGAAAAATTTTGTCTTATGAGAAGATATTGAAAAAATCTTGGTACACATATATAAGAGTATAAGAAAAATAATTCCTACCCAATAAATATATTAGATTTGGATCAAAGATCCGACCAAACCTGATCCACTTGGACCCCTATATATGCCAAATCCCATGTGATAATTCCTGTGAGAAAGAAATAATGAATGAATAAATAGTGTCTATAAAAATTACCCTTGTGATATATGGAACAAATGATGATGATGATGATGATGATGGTGGTGGTGGTTTGCATCCGGTCATTTTCTGAATGGGTTCAGATATCATGCCAACATCCTTTGATATAGGTCTTCATTTGTGATTGGACCCAAGATATCCTTCTGTCAACTAGAATCAACTTGCCCCTAAAATTCCATTGATTTCTTCCACTTTTAATTATTTGCTTCTATTTCACATGTACATTTCACTTAGCATGTGTGTCCCGTGTCAATAGAATATGAAGCTGGTGATTAGGGTTGCAAACAGATCGGATATGGTCAGATATATAATTCAAGTCCAACATGTTATTTGCTGATATGGATCCTTTTAAGTAAAATTTGATTGTGAGTTCGAATGGGATTTGAATATGTTCAATCGGATTACTTTCATATTTGGATCGGCATTTTAAGCCAGATCAAGAGTTGATCTGAATCAAAATCGGACCTACTTGCATTTTTTACATGTACATAGCTTGTTTTTATTCTATTTTTCAGATCCACTATTACCACATGCATTTCAGATTCAAAATTAACCTTAGCTCCTCGGATCTGATTTGTATCTATTGTTTACATTGTAGATTTGGATTCAGGTCATGCACTTATACTGGACATGACACAACACATTGTGATAATTAGGGGACAGTCAAACATGTGTTGGAGGCGGTCAATGCTATGTTCCTAACTTTTTTTTACTTTTTTTTTGTTACGTTGATTATTTTTTCTTTTAAATAGTGACATAGATGGCATTATTTTTTATTACAAATACCATAAATTAATGGCCGCAAACTAGAAAATATTACGAACATGGTCAATTTACTATTTACTTTACAGTTTTTCCCTTTTGCCACCTCCAAATCATGGCGTGTGACTTTTTTAGGAGACCCTTACATGGCACCTGATTTTTCCAGTCTACAACTTACATACACGGTGCTCGATTTTTTCAGGTGACAACTTACATGTTGCCTGATTTTTTTCAGCGATAACTTCTTGGTTATGTGACAAAACGGTTGAACTGTCAAGCAGCAACTTCTTGGTTATGTGACAAAAGGCAGAACTTTTCAGGCAATAATAAGAACCACAAGTGGTTTGACCAAGGTGTCTAATTTTTTATGCAACAAAAGGGTTAAATCGTCAAAAAAAAAAATCAAGTGGCCAGATTTGTTATATTGTGAGTAGTGAATTGGTCATACATTTGACATATTTCTCTACTCTCAGCCAAAACATGAAATGGTGCTAAAAGTAGGTGTCATCTATGTCATTGTTAGTTTTTTTTTTTAAATTTTTTTGTTGATTATAGTATGTTTGAATGTTAAATTAATAGTTATTGTTATAGTAGTTTAGAATTATAGTTCAATAATTTGCATTACGGCAATATACATGTTTTATTGCTTTAGTGTGCGTATATATACCAGCATTTTCAGCAACTTTTTAATATTTTTTTAATCTGATTGTATCGATGTAATCTGCATGCTTGGTTCCGATTACAACACGTGCATAGGCTTTTTCAAAGCTTCAAAATTCAACAACCCACTACATTTTGTAAATTTCAATGTTTTTTAAGCAACATGTAAGTTGCCAATTGGACCACATCAAGCACATCAATTTTAGTCGTCTGACTCTAGGTAGTCGACCTCTCCCTCAAAGATCTCTAGATTGGCGGTGTTCACCGTACTCAGCCAAGTGGTCACGATCATACCCACTTATATAGTATTCTGGCTGAGGAGGCTCTTGATTGGCTTTCTTCCGAAGCAGGTTATATGTTCCCCCCCAAGAACACGCAGGTGCGTGTTCTCGGGTCTGAATGAGCACCACATATGTAATCACGTGAGGCTCGTTTTCCCCTGTGTGTCTGTATCACTTAGCATCGGAGTCTAGTGCATTTGCAAAGACTTAAGTACCCTTTCCCACCATTAGCATCATAAAATGAGATTTCGAGAAAATTACAAAAATGCCCTCCCACCAGAAAAGGTTAAAATCATCATCGTTTTTGCCCTAAGGAGTAAACTCTTCTGCTTTAACAGGAGATCCTCGCAATATGTCACCCTAAACGTTCTGGATCACCCTTTGACGATGCACCATCTGCTGTAACAGGAGCTCCGATTGATGATGCACCATTTGCCGTTGTCTGCTGCCGTTGGAGCACCCTTTGTAGCTGTCTACTATCGTCAGAGCACCCTTTGTCATCGTCTGCTGCCGCAGGAGCACCTTTTGTTGTCATTTGTTTGTGAGAAATAATTAAACTACAAGAAAAATTAACATTTTGTCTATTGTTCATCATGATACCAAGGTGCAAGTGTCGAACTAAGTAGACAGAGAATAACCATTTACAGTAGAGATAATGGTGGCAACGTCAAACTAAGTAGAGTAGCGATTTACAATAGAAATCAAATAAGCGAGTAGCAATTTACAATAGAAATCAGATCAAAGAGTAAAGATTTACAGTAGAAATTAGATAAAAGAGTAGCGATTTACAGTAGAAATCAGACCAGAGAGTAACGATTTACAATAAAAATCAAATCAAAGAGTAGCAATTTATAGTAGAAATCAAATCAGAGAATAGCGATTTACAACAGAAATCAGATCAGAGAGTAGCGTTTTACAATAGAAATCAAATCAGAGAGTAGCGATTTACAATAGAAATCAGATCAGAGAGTTGTGATTTACAGTAGAAATCAGATCAGAGAGCAGCGATTAACAATAGAAATCAAATTAGAGAGTAGCAATTTACAGTAGAAATCAGATCAGAGAGTAGCGATTTACAATATAAATCAGACCGTCATTCGATTTGCAACATCCTTCAGAAAATCATTGTTCAATTTATAGCATCCTTCAGCAAATCGTCATTTGACTTGCTACTTTCTTTAGCAAATCACTATTTCAATTTGTGATGTCCTTCGATAAATCACCATTGCGATTTGTAGTCCTCTTTAGCAAATTGTCATTCAATTTGTGACATTCTTCAATAAATCGCAATTTATAATTTTCTTTAATAAATCGCAATTGCGATTTACAGTGTCTCTTAGTAAATCGTTGTTTGATTTATGATTATCGTCAGTAAATCACTATTACAATTTACAGTGTCTTCGGTAAATCACTATTGCGATTTACAATGTCTTCAGCAAATCGCTATTGCGATTTATGGTGTTATTCAGCAAATCGCTATTCAAATCAAGGTCAACTTGCCGGAGGTGTATCTCCCTAACCGAAGATTGTATTTCCGATTTGTAAAAAGCGGTGTCTTTGTGATTGAATCAGTTTATTTCTTTCAATTTTCAACATTTTCTATAGTCATTTCATACCCCATTTTGATTAAAAATCAGACCCCTATCATTCTGTATTATTTATATTGCACAGATTTTAGTTCATTTTCCCAGAGTCATATCTCCCCAAATCGTTTTACAGATCTGTAAAAAGGGTTGTCTTCCTTTATGTGTCTAATTTATTTTTGCCAATTTTTATAAATTTTTATATCCATTTGTTATTTTAATTTTGTTAAAAATCAAAACTGGTTACAGAACTTCAGGTTCTGTAATGGGTTCATTTTCTGAAATAGAACGATGACTTCCCAAAGTCACCATTTCTAAACCAGAACTGATTTTCCCATTCTATAATTTTGGAAAGTTTTCTAATCATGTTAGAAAACTTCTCCCATAAATTTGGTACAATTTGAATTCATATAGCCTCTGAAACATCTAAATTACATAAGTCTCACTTTTTCTCAAATTCCCGTTTGTGACAAAAGGCCTCCAATTTTGAATTTTTCTTCCATGATTTCTGAAAAATCTTTAATCTTAAATGGTTTTAAGATAAGTTCAAAGTCTTCATAATGATTATGAGCATTTTGATACATCATTTATTTTATTTTACTTAATTTTTCTTATTTTGGAGCTTGAAAGGCCTATTTTGGTTGATTTTCTTCAATTTTCCATTATTGAAGGAAAATCTGACTAAGCCTACATTTATTACTAATATGTTTGCTCAATTTTGTAGGTATTTTATTTTCTTTGTTATTTTTTTTTCAGTTGTTGTATTCAATTCGAGGGTTGTAATTAAATACTCAATGAGAAATTTTACTTTATGCTTAGTTTAGGAATGAATGAGCATTTAGTTTAAGCTTAATTTCATGATTACCTTATTCCATTTGTTTTTATTTTATTTCAAATATACAATGGAAAAACATGAATAACACGTGCACCATTTTAATAAGAGGTAAATAACCCTAAGTAAACAATTCACATTTATGACCATAGTCAAAATATGAACAATACTTAGGTTTTTTATCTTTCATGGGATAAAATTGACCTGCACTTCAGGTCCCTTTTTGAAAATCATCATACTTCTCTAAATTAATTTTTTTTCTTCCTCTATCAAAATTTAAGATATAAATTAATTTGAGATATATTTGTGGCCATAGTCATGAATATATTAAAAATTGATTTTGTTTTAAGTCCTATAAAGGCCCAAAAATTTATTTTATTCTTTGTTAGAATTCAAATGAAGATTAGACTAGAATATATTTGTGACCATAATCATGAATATATTAAAATTTATTCATTTTTTTAATTCTATTAAAGAATAAAATTTGCTTATAATTCCAATTTCAAATAAAATTTTTTAATACATTCATCAATTAAGATAGAATTGCATCATTATTTTCTATCTTTTTCAAGTTATTTTCAAATTTCTAAGTGATTTTCGAAATAAGTTTTCAAAAATAATTTTCATTTCTAAATTCAAAGTTATTTTTTATTTCTAATTATAAATTCAAATGTATCTTTTTATTTCATTTTTCAATTTCATTCAATTTGAAGCCCCTATTGGAAAGACTTCGCCTTTGCGCAAAACTGTTTTTTCGTAAGAACTAAGTCACTTGTGCATGGCCTGGATATGGCTCAAAGTTCTATCGAACCTTGATGGATGCAAAGTACGCACAACGGTGCACATCCATTCTTGAGTTAAAGCGTAGCGATTTTCCCGCCAAAGAGAGGAAGTGTTGCTAAAATTCTAAAAAGATACTCACCGAGCTTAAAAAGAAATGCATGCTTCCTCAGATAAAGAAAGCGAGTGCTATAGAAAATTCTGAAGAAGCTCAACCAAGCTCTGAAAGAGCGTAGCATGTTACTCCATCATATAGAGGAGGTGTTGCTCATATTCCGTCAAGTAATTTCTACAACGTAGAAATGTTCGACTCAAACCTACCGTCGAAGCATGGGAAGTGCTGTCAAAATGGTTGGCAAAAGAGCTGCCAGAACCATTTGAATGGCACATGGATGTCATGTTGTTGGAACGCTGTCAGAATGGTCGGTTTCTATGTTTTGCCTGTAAAGGCACTTTACTCATAAGGGCCGCAAAGCCAGAGTAGTTGTTGTGCCTTGACTAGGCCACTGCTCGTAAGGGCCGCAGAGCCAGAGTAGTTGTTATGCCACAAATAGGCCATCTGCTCGTTGCAGTGATTCACGCCGAGCATCCGATCTGTTGAGATTGAGTCATATGCATGCTCATGGATACTGTTATACAACTAGACTCGTAAGGGCCGTTGTGCCAGAGTACGTTATCCACCAAAAGGAGGTGAGGTGCTCGTAATGGTCGTAGTGTCGAGAGATCAGTTAAGCATGTATATTAATCAGACTTAAATGTCTCATGAACCCCGTGACTGATGGCCATGTTAGGGAGGATTACTGAATGGGGTCAGGTATATATATTCTCAGTGTGGGATGCACTGGCTTGTCCGAATGACAAGAACATATCCGACAAGTAACAGTTAGACCAACAGACCCCTTCAGGACTAACGCTCACTGTAGCAGACAGTGATGGTACAGCCCGAGTGACATGTATTTGATTATAAACCTGACATAGTTCAAGGGGACCTCGGTCACTCAAGGGGTTTGAGGTCGTGGTTATCCTTAAGATCTAAGGATTGAACCCAACTACTGCAAGTAGAGGATGCATCCGAACCGGCCTGTTAGGGTTCTCCCGGTACGAGTTTACCGCCCTAACATGGATGGGGTTGTGATCGTTGCAAAATTTTTCTCTTTTCCCTTTCTTTCTTTTCTTTTTTAGAGAAAAAAGCAGAATATAGAAGAGAAACTCTTTGAAAGGTCTCACTTGACCTTTTGAAAAAGTTGTTTTGAAATTACTTATCTCTGTTTTGAAATTTTGCGAAAAAAACAGAGAAACGGGATTCGCTCGTCGGTACGAGGCTCAACCGTTCTTGGCATCTTTACCAGAGGTAATTGAATCAAGGATCAAATTTATGCTTTTGATTTGCCTAAATTATCTAAGTGATTATTCTAAGTTCTAAATGCACACTGAATCAAGCTTGTGCTATAATTTTGATCTTGAAAATATGTATGCATTTGGAAATGCTTCAGAAATTTAGAGTTTTCCAAGTGATTTTGAAACAAATTTGAAAATATGTTTTTAAGAAATGACTTCAGAAATCGATTTTGATTTGAAAAATCAAAACTTGAAATGAATTTGAGTTGAAAGTTTTAAATTGAAAATTTTGAAATTGAATTCAAAGTTAAGTTTTGGAATTTTGAAATCTGAATTGATTGGAAAGAGAAAAAATCGAAATTGGAGTTTAGTTGAGAATTGAATTCAGAAATATGATTTGGAATTTTGAAATTGTATTTGGAATTTTTAGGATTTTGAAGTTGAAAATAAGAATTGGGTTTGAAATGTGAAATTGAACTTAAACTTCAAACTTAGAATTCGAAGTTTAAATTTTGAATTTATGATGGAAATCTTGAATTTTAAAAGTTAGAATTGAATTTGAAACTTGAAATCAGAGTTGAAATTGACTTGAAATAAGAATTGAAGTTTGAAAATTGAATTTTAAATTTAGAATTGAAATTGGAATTTAATACTGAATTCAATTCAATTTTTATTTTGAATTTTGAAATTGTTTTGAAAATTGAAGTTTAGAATCTAAAATAAAGAATTTAATGGTATTTGAAATTGAAATCTGAAAATTGGAAATTGAATTGAATTTTTGAATTTGAAACTTGAATTTGAAATAGAATTTGGAATTAATTTAGAAATTTGAAATGAAAATTTAGAATTGAAAATGGAATTGAACTTTAAAAATTAAATTGGGAATCAAAAATCGAAATTGAGATTCGAAAATGATATTGAATTTGTTATTTGAAATTCAAAGTGAAATTCAGAATTGAATTTTAAAATTAAATTCAGAATTTAAATTTGAAATTTTAAAATTGGATTTGAAATGAAAATAGAATTTGAAATTTGGAATTTTGAAAGAAATAAAGAATTAAATTTAATATTGGAAATGAAATTCAAAATTGGAATATGAAATTTGAAAAATGAGAAATTTAGAAATAAAGTCAAAATTTTGGAAATAAAAAAATAGATATTTGAAATAGGATTTAAAATTGAATGAAATTGAAAAATGAAATAAAAAGATAAATTTGAATTTATACCTGGAAATAAAAAATGACTTTGAATTTAGAAATGAAAATTGTTTTTGAAAATTTATTTCGAAAATCACTTGGAGATTTGAAAATAACTTAAAATAATTTAAAAAAGATGAAAAATAATGATGTAATTCTATCTTAATTGATGAATGAATTAAAAGAATTTATTTAAAATTGCAATTAAAATCAAATTTCATGCTTTAATAGAATTAAAAACAAAGATTAAATTTTAATATATTCATGACTATGATAACAAATATATTCTAGTGTAATCTTCATTTGAATTCTAACAAAGAATAAAATAAATTTTTGGGCCTTTATAGAATTTAAAACAAAATTATTTTTCAATATATTCATGACTATGGCTACAAATATATCTCAAACTAATTTATATCTTAAATTCTGATAAAGGAAGAAAAAAATTTTATTTTAGAGAAGTATGATGATTTTTAAAAAGGGACCTGAAGTGGAGGTCAAATTTTATCCCATGAAAGATAAAAATCCTAAGTATTGTTCACATTTTGACTATGGCCATAAATGTGAATCATTTACTTAGGGTTATTTACCTCTTATTAGAATGGTGCATATGTCATTCGTGTTTTTCTATTATGTATTTAAAATAAAATAAAAAGAAATGGAACAAGGTAATCATGAAATTAAGCTTAAACTAAATGCTCATTCATTCCTAAACTAAGCATAAAGTAAAAATTCTCATTGAGTATTTAATTACAACCCTTGAATTGAATACAACAACTGAAAAGGAAAATTACAAATAAAATAAAATACCTGCAAAATTGATCAAACATATTAGTAATAAATGTAGGCTAAGTTGGATTTTCCTTAAATATTAAAAAATTGAAGGAAATCAACCAAAATAGGCCTTTCAAGCTCTAAAATAAAAAAAATTAAGCAAAATAAAATAAATTATGTATCAAAATACTCATAATCGTTATGAAGACTCTAGACTTATCTTGAAACCATTTAAGATTGAAGATTTTTGTGAAATCATGGAAGGAAAATTCAAAATTGAAGGCCTTTTGTCAAAAACAGGAATTTGAGAAAAAGTGAACAAACTTATGTAATTTGGATATTTTAGAGGCCATACGAATTCAAATTGTATCAAATTTGTGGGATAAGTTTCCTAACATGATTGGAAATTTTTTCCAATTTACAAATTGGGAAAATCAGTTCTGGTTTAGAAATGGTGACATCGGGAAGTCACTGTTCTGATTCAAGAAACAAACCTATTACAGAACCTGAAGTTCTGTAACCAGTTTTGATTTTAACAGAATTAAAATAACAAATAGATATAAAAATTGGTATGAATAAACTAGACACATAAAGGAAGACAACCTTTTTTACAGATCTGGAAAATGATCTCTCGTTGGGGAAATATGACTCTGGGAAAATGGACTAAAATCTGTGCAATATAAATAATGCAAAATGATAGGGGTCTGGTTTTTAATCAAAATGAAGCATGAAATGACCATAGAAATCATTGCAAATTAACATAAATAAACTATATTTAATCACAAAGACACTATTTTTTACAGATTGGACATACGATCTTTGGTTAGTGAGATACGCCTCCAGCAAGTTGGCCCTGATTTGAATAGCAATTTGCTGAATAACACCATAAATCGCAATAGCGATTTATTGAAGACACTGCAAATCATAATAGAGATTTACCGAAGATACTATAAATTGCAATAGCAATTTACTAGAGACAATTATAAATCACACAACGATTTACTAAGAGACACTATAAATCACAATTGTGTTTTACTAAAGAAAATTATAAATTACAATTGCGATTTATTGAAGAATATCGCAAATCGAATGGCGATTTGCTAAAGAGGACTACAAATTACAATGGTGATTTATCGAAGGACACCACAAATTAAAATAGCGATTTGCTAAATAAAGTAGCAGGTTGAATGATGATTTGCTAAAGGACACTACAAATCGAACACCGATTTACTAAAGGATGTTGCAAATCGAATGACGATCTGATTTCTACTGTAAATCGCTACTCTCTTATCTGATTTTTACTGTAAATCACTACTCTTTGATCTGATTTTTACTGTAAATCACTACTCGCTGATCTAATTTTTATTGTAAATCGCTACTCTCTGATCTGATTTCTATTGTAAATCGCTATTCTCTAATCTGATTTTTACTGTAAATCGCTACTCTCTGATTGATTTTTACTGTAAATCACTACTCTCTGATCTGATTTCTACTATAAATCGCTACTTTCTTATCTGATTTCTACTGTAAATCGCTACTCTTTGATTTGATTTCTACTATAAATCATTACTCTCTGATTTGATTTCTACTGTAAATCACTCTTTTCAACAGAGAGAGAATAAAAAAACCACGGCCGCTTAGAGAGAAATCTTATTGCTCTTTTCAATAGTTATAAGAGAGAAAGAAAAGAAAGAATTTATATAAGGCAAGGGCGACAACCCTAAACCCAAACAAGTTGGGTCTGATCCATAAGAAACTGAGTCTCAAACATAAGCCCAAACAAAAATTCTTTCGGGGGGGCGCTGCCCCCCCACGACCCCCGCCCTGGGGGGAACCCTCGATCCCTCTTTCTGTAAGGGAAAAAATTATGAATCAGGCTCTACAACTCATCAGGCAGGAACAAGAAGGCAACCATGTGTTGTAACATAAGCTAAAAACAAAGGCAAAACATGCAAATTTATTTACGGGGAGTGGGAGGACATTTTCATCCAACACATATCTATCTTACAGGAGGACATTTCCGTCAAAAGCATATCTACCTTTTATATATGTTATTTTATTATAAAATCATCATGGAAAACATTGGCATATGAATTATTACGGGTCCCAAGATATTCTTTTGTACACACAGAAACACGCAAATTTGTGTTTTGGGGAGAACACACACCACCTTCCCACTTTTTTTAGATGACCTCTAGCAGCGTCGAGATGGTCAGGCTGAACCTCTTCTTGGTCTTAAAGGCCTTCATCCATGTTACCCTCTATATTTTGAGGTATGAGGATGTTGTCATCGCAAATTTTTTTCCCTCTCTTGCGAGAGAGAAACGAATTTCGCGAGTAAAACTCGACCAAAGTTTTGAAAATTAACTCGCCTCCGTTTTGAAAATTTGCTGGAAAATTTCGTGGAATGGAATCCGCCTGTCGGTGCGAGGTTCAATCGTTCCTGGCGCCTTTACCAGGGGTAATTGAACCAAGGACCAATTATGTGCTTTAACTAAGTTAAATTATCTAAATTATGCTCTATTTTTCCTAGAATGCACAAAGAATCAGGCTTGTGCTATGAAATTTTGAAAATAATGCAAGTTTGAGAAACATGATGTTTGCTTTGGAAAATTGAAATATGTTAGAAAAATGATTGGAAAAGTGCTTGAAATTGGAATTCCTGGGAAAATCATTGAATTTTATGGGAAATCAGAAATTGCATTGAAAAGTGATTTCTCAGGAAAACTTGAACTTTGGAAAATCGATTTTGAGATTTGAAATTTGTTTTCCTAAGAAAATAGATTTGAGAATCTTGAGAAAATCTAAAAAATTCATTGGAAAAGGATCTTTTTTTTGAAATGGAAAACAGATTCTCAGGAAACTGGATCCTTATGAAAATGGGAAATCTGAGAAAATCGATTTCTGAAAACTTGAGATTTTGAAATATGAGAATTTTAAAACATTGGAAAATATTGATTTGAACTTAGGAAATGCTTTGAAATCTCTTTTGAAAACTCAGGATTTTGAGAAAATCAGATCCTGAGAAAGACTTGGAAATTCTTGAGAAAACTGAATTTTCTGAAATTGAAATTGGAAAATGAATTTGCAATTTGAATAATATGAATGAATGAATATGAATTTGAAAGGGAATTTCAATTGTGGAATTGGGAAATCCTTTTAAAACTTTGAGAAATGCAGTGCATTTTTGAAGTTAGCTTAAGAGTGTAGGCTGAATATGGCTAATACGAAGATCATAAATCTTGGTTTTCTTCGTATTCTGACTATGGCCATAAATATAAATCCCACCGAGTTTATAAACTCCATAAAAGCTTATTCACGTGTCATTCGTGTCAACCATAGTGAATTTGAAATAAATGCACATGAATCATACATCAAATATTGGAATTTGCAGAAATTAAACTATATGCAATGCAGTCTTATTCTAAGTAGAAAAGTAACTCTTATTCCAAAATATTACATTTAATGTTACATTGAATTGAAATAAAAGAATAAAACTAAGTCTTCTTCTTGAATATTCCTGCAAAACTAGAAAACAGTGCTAACACAGAAATGTAGGTTTTTCTGAATTTATCCGAAAATATTGAAAATTATCAGATATTATTCAGATATAAACCCAGATTCATACCCCCTTTGATATAAACATGATAAATAATGAATAAATTTTGAAAATAAACTTGAAAATCCGAAATTGGGGTCAAAATGACCAAAATACCCCTGATGACCTTGAAATCAGGGTTTTCTGAAAGAAATTTTGTAAATTTTAGAATTTTGAAAATCAAATGAAATAAATCAAATACAATATGATGAAATATGATGATATGCATAAAAATTTATGAAATTATAAATTGAAATTTCGAAATTATGGTCAAAATGACCAAAATACCCCTGACAACAAGACTATGGCCTTGAAACTAGGGTTTTCTGAAATAAATTTTGTAAAAATGAAAAATGTAAAATGCAAATAACATTGAAATTAACCCTAATATTATTTTACATGCTAATTTACATGAATAAAACCCTAAAATGGCAAAAATATCATAAAATATCAAATTTAACCTGATTTTCGCCTGATTTTTGCTTCTGAATTTAAAGATAAACTAACACATGGAGCAAATAAACTTGGAATTAAGCCAAATTTAGCATGGACACCTAAAATAACCCTAAAAACAGAATGGAGTTTGAAAATTTAATTTTTTTGCATTTTTAAATATGGAAATTCAAATAAAAACCCTAAATTTTGTGATTTTTGCCTAAAATGCTGATTCTAAAGGGGATTTAGGATATCAAACTTCCATAAAAAATTTCCAAATTTTATGGGGTGATAGAGGACAGTAAGGCAAGGATTTTTTCCTTTTACGCTTTTTGGTTTTGACCTATGGTCGGAGCTGTACAACTCCGTCAAGTCGGATCAGAATCCGACGACTCTAGGATTTGGGGGAAACAAACAGGTTTTGGTAGAAAATGTAGGAAAAATAGTAAACAGATGGTAAAAAGTCTGAAACTATGAAAAAATGTCCCTGACAAACATAGAAAATTTTAATTTTTTTGCATCATTGAGATTCGGGTTACGGTTTGAAAAAGGGCACACTGTTATCAGAGACCCAAATCTCTGAAATTTTTGGATATTGGAATCTGTCAGACAGAAAAGAAATTTTTGGGAAAAATACTGAGACAGTTTCAAAAATTCTAAAATTTTGAAAAATGACAGAAAAATATGTTAGGAACAACTTTCATGTTAAAAGTTTTTGCAGATTGGCTACGTATTGAACGGACTTGGTGCATTAGAGTCTGCCTGTACCCTGGCGAAGGAAAATCGAGATTTTCCCAAGGATCTGGAAAATTCGATTTTTGACAAAGGCCAAAACTAAATGGAAAAACCTCAAAATTTTCAAATCATTTGTAGCTTCAATTGAATCCACTGTGATTTTTGGATGGTGATTCGAATCTCCCACGAGGGTGGTGCCAGAGGTTCTTGTCTGCTAAAGCAGAAATTGAAATTTCTGGAGGGTTCGAAACCCGATTTGGGATTTGGAATTATTTTATGGGATTACAAAACCCAAATGGACTAAATTTTTTTACAGGAAACCACAGACACGATAATATAACTACCACGAATTTTTTTAGGATTTATGAACGAAAATCATACATGAAATAACGATGGGATTTTGGATAAAATCAAGACCTAACTAATTAAACATGTGTTATGACACTAATGAAATGAAAGAGATAAAATATATTAAATACAAAACCTAAAATATGTATCTAGAATGGAAATCAGTAAAATAAAAGTGAACCAAAGGGGGGTATAAACCCTATTTTAATATGGCTATAGGAAGGAAAGATCCGACCCATGTATCGGGTGGATCCCCTTTCCTATATAGCTTGAATCATGAAAAATAGATATTTTCAACAATATGAAGAAAATAACAATGTTATTTCAAATAGAATCAATACAGCATAATGAGGTGATAGGGGGCTTACCTTGAGTTAGCTTGGGTTGGGTGGAGCAAGGAGAAGATCCAAAAGTAATGACAACACTGGTTGATTAAATGGCTAAAGCACCGGCTAAAGGGGTGTGTGATTGTAGTGAGAAGCGCTGGAACCGTGTGGTGTTGATGCTGTACTTGGAGGTGGTGCTGTAGTGGAGAGATGGCTACGATAGCTGGAGCACTGAAGGGCAGCAAACTGGAGCAAGGGAGAGCTACTTCAAGGTTGGGGTTGATGGTATTAGCACCAGCAAGAGAGGGAGTTGGGGCTGCTGCCAAAGGGGAACTGCACCAATGGCTTGACTTGCTGCAACGATTGGTGGGGATCTGTTTGATGGAGTTGGATGCTACTGTCTTGATGGAGATGGCTGCTGATCCGAGTAGCTGTTGGAGATGTTGTGGATGGCTGAAGAGAAGTTGATGGCTGCCAAAGAGAGAGAGAGAGAGAGAGAGAGAGAGAGAGAGAGAGAGAGAGAGAGAGAGAGAGAGAGAGAGAGAGATCTACGTGAATGCTTTTGTGTAAATGACTTAGGGCTTGATAGCCATCTTCCCTAAGTTTTCTAGGTTTAATTCCTTTGGAATGAGAGGGGGGAATCCGCTTTTACGTGAATGGCTGCGGCCATACGGTTGTGGGGGGAAAGTAGCAAGGGAGTAAGGAAGAAAGGGGAAAGAAGGAAGGGAAGGAAAAGGAAAGAAGAGGGAAAGAAGGAAAAGGAAAGAAAGGGGAAGAAAGGAGAGGGAAAGAGGAAGAAGGAGGCTAGAAAAAAATCACACGTGAGTGGAGGGAGAGGAAAGAAAGGAGGAAAGAAAGAAAGAAAGAAACAAAAGAAAAAGGAAGGAAAAAGGAAGAAAAGAAAGAAAGAAGGAAAGAAAAATGAAAAAAAAAAGAAAATGGAGGAAGAAAGAAAGGAAATGGGCTGGAAGGAGGGCTAGGGTGGTCGACCCCCTTGTGGGTCCCACCTTAGGAAAAATAAAATAAAAAATAAAATAAAACAAACAAAAAACAAAGAAAAAGGTAATTTTTTGTTTTCCTTTTTTTATAAATTAAAACAAAAAAATGCAAATGGATGGACCATCTCAGAGCGGGTCCAAATTCCACTTTTAAAATTCATTTGGATGATTAGAGGGGTAAAATAGTCTTTTCAGAAAATTTCCAAACGAAACGAGCTATTTTTTGCAGTTTTTGAAATGAGCTCGGATTTTGAAGTTCAATACCTCGTTGCAAAGCAAATCCAGTGTAGAATTTGAAAATTTAATTTTAAAAGAAATCCAGATTGTTTTTCTCGAGAAAATATTTCTAAATTTAGACTTCCGGGGGTAAAAATGTCAATTTTGGAAACCCAGGGTTTGAAATTGATTTCTGAAAACTTTTAAAACTCAATATGGATTGAAATTTATAAAACTAGAGTTCTGGACTTCGAAAATGAAATGAAATATGATGAAATGTTAAAAAATGCTGAGAAATGATATGAGATGATGAGAAATGACATGCGAAATGCAGACCTTGAATGAAGAATTTTGGATTTTAAACCCCGATTGGCAGATGTACCAGTTTAAAAAGCATTAAAATTGATAAAATTTGCAAAATAGCTCAAGAAATGGTTTTCAGGTTCTACTGGGTTAGAGTGACACTGAAAATTGGGGTTCGAGCTGGATTGAGCTAGATTCTAGAGTTTCAGAAATCAAATGAACTGACCAGACACTGACTCAACTGACCTTTCCGACTGAATTTTCAAGAAAAGCTGTCATTTTTAGAGAAATGGTACGGAATGATCACTGGAGTGAAGTGAATTAGAGATCTGAACTGGCTTTGAGCTAAAACAAAAGTCAGTAATACTGACATGAACTAAAATCAAAGCTCGAACACTAGTCAACTGACTGAACTCAGCTCAATTTCAGCTGAAAGAGCTGAAATGGACTAAAATGGGCTCCTAGACACTTAAAAATGGTTTTGAACTAACACTGAAGCACTTGAACTCTTGGTGAGCTCAGATTAGACTCTAGGGAATATGACTGACTGGGAATGACTGACTCAGATACAATTGGCTTAGATTTGAGTAAGAAATGAGCTCATTTCTGAAGAAATGAGCTCATTTCTGAAGAAATGATCCCATTTTGGCAGGAATGGTTAGAAATGAAAATGGTCTATTTATTGTGAGCTCGGATGAGCTTGAGATGACTGATATTCTAACTGTCATGAACTAACCAACAAGCCTAGTTGACTCCGACTGACTGGGGTCCGGGATGACCTAGGGGTAAAATGGTAATTTTTCTAGTAAAAATGGGTAAAGTGGTGATTTTCTGAAACTGACTCGGGGTTTGACTCCTACACTGACCTAACAGGGTTGGCACTGCACGAGGAGGGTTGTTTGAGAATAGATGTGGAAAATTTGGCGTGTTTACAGGGGATCAGGTTACCCTCCACATTCTGAGAGTCTTCGGCTTCTTGGGCATCTTTGTCCTATTTTGTCACGTGACCATCATCAAGTTCTTGAGCAAGGGCATAACCATGCCATGTGTCCTCTGGTTGGAGGTTATTCCTCATCTCTTCACTAGCAATGTTGAGAATGTTGGATTATGGATCGAGTTCAACATGATATGACTTGGTTTGACACGAGAATATCCATGGAAACTTAGAGTTTCCACTGTGGTGGAAGCAGTTGCCATTTAGTTACCATTTTAAATTGCATGGTAGTTATAGTAACCTCTCACATGTCCCATAATTTAGAGACCATGGATGTTTGATGAGAGCATGTGATATTGATTTCTCTCTCTCTGGGATTCATGGGTCCTGCTCTCCTCTCGACTTCAATGCCTGAGCTCATCGACAACCCACATCCATTAAAGCTTCCTTCAGATTGATAATGGCCATTTTCGATAAGTAATACTATTTTTTTTTGTTTTTTCGCCAACATTGGGTTATGAGCACACTCCACGCTACCGCTGTGCACATGGGTGCATTGGCAGACTCTGCCTGCAGGGTTGTCAGTTTTTGGGAACCCTCCCTCCTATTTTTATCGTCCCTCTCTCTCCTTTCTTTTTTCTAATATCACCACCATAGCCATCGACAGACGCCTGCAACTCACAAAGGCTGGCCGCTGGAGGCCTGCCATCATTGCTAGCTGTCGGTGGCAGCTGTCACCGACGAGATTACAACAGGAGCCAAAAGGGAGGGGCAATGTTTCCCTTTATATTATTTTCTCACCACAGAAGTCATCGACGCATGGTTGAGGTCGACAGTGGCTCATCGTTGGAGGCTGACCAACCGTCAGTCTCAATGGCTAGCCACTAAGGTGGCCGAGTAAAAACAATAGCAAAGGGGAATAAACCCCGCTTTTTGTTTCAAGTTTTAACATCAATAGTCATCGGTGGACGATCGAATCCGATGGTGGATGGCCATCGAAGGTCGACCATGGTGGACGGTCCTCGATGGTGGTAGTTGTTGGGAGGGCTGAGAATAGTTATAATCGTAACCCTAAAAAAAAATTAAGTTTCATGAGAGGTGACAAGTTTCCATTGTAGCATTGCAGCTATAGTGGAACCCGACCCGGTCCAGAACCCAAAACCAATTAAAATGGTTCCGGGTGGATCGGGTCTACTCCTGATCCAGAGGGACCCAATCCAAGATAGTTTGGGTCTTGGATCGGGTCTGAACTTGATCCGATTGTATCCGATCCAAGATTCAGATTCGACCTGGTATATGGACCAGGTCTGGATCATGGGATCTGACTCGAGATTCGGTTGCACTAGGTCTAGATCATGGGATCTAACCTGGTATCCGTTTAGATTGGGTTTAGATTTGAACCAGTTCTGGATCCATGGTATCCGACTCAAGATTCATTAAGATTTGGTCTGCATCTGAACTAGGTTTGGATTATGGGATCTGATCCATGTACAATTTCGAGTCGGATCATGTCTGAAACAGGATCCTTTGATAGAATTCATGCACTATTTGACCCCTTTAAGGAGCAGAACTGGTTCAATGACTGATTTCATGGATTATGGGACTAGTTCAGACCTTTTTCTAGCTGGTTCCAAACAGTCTTTCATTGGTTCATGCAAGAGACCTTCTTTTCATGTATTAGTGAAAGAACAAGGGTTTTCTCATTCTGTTTTAAGGGTTTAGACACTTTTGTGCATGTTTCAAACTGGTTTGATAGTTCTGGGACCGGTTCATGGTCTTTCTTAACATATTCGAGGTCGTTTAAGACCAGTTCAAGGCATTTTATGGCCGATTCCAATACTAGGACCCTGAGTAATACCTATAATAGCATGCTTTTATCATTTTTTTCATGCTTTTATATATAATTTTATCATGGATGCATGACATTGCATGAATTTTATGTTGCTTTGTGTTATCCATGATATTTAAGCATAAGTTATGACTGAATTTATGACATATGTTATATGTTTCATCAAAATTTCATTTATACATTTGAGATGTAGCATGAATTTGTGTTTTTGATGTTATAATACATAGTTTATAATGAATATGCATGCATTATGATGATTGCATGGCCATGCTTTGCATGTTGAATATAATTACGGTAAAAAATCTTGATTAACTGATTCATGTAATCACCAAAGTGATTTGTGTTTTGTTGATTGAGGTTTCTTTGGACTGTGTTGAGTTGAAATTCAATATTGTGACTGTGTGTGATTTTATAAAGCAATGATTCTACCTAAAGGTAGGTCATTGTGTTCCAAAGTCACATAAGGTGTAATAGTAGGTATGTATATCAGCCCATGAAGCATGTTCCTACCCAAAGATAAAGTATTGAATTGTCTTTGGTTACATGCTCTACTAGTTTCACCAATTGAAGTCAATTTTTTAAAAATTTAAAAGGTGGAGCACCTTCGAGTATTATTATTTTTACCAAAGAGAAGCAATAATGACTCTATTATGTTTGCCTTAGAAAATATGAATAATAAAGGGTCTCATATTTATATTATTGATTTGAGTCTCGTATGAGAATTTATATAGTCATTGTCTTTCGTTCTTGCAGTACCAGGTTAATTCATCATTGATGACTCTAATAATATCCCTATTTTAGACAGATCATTTTTTTTGATTGAAAAAAGGTTGTATTATTCACTCTAAGTTACATGGACCTAGATTTGGCTCTTAAAATTGATGAACCTTCTACTCTTACAAAGCAAAGTACAACCGATAGGAAGACTACCCATGATAAGTGAAAGCATTCAAATAAGCTTAGCCTATTGTTTTTGCAATCAAGAGTGACTAAGAATATTTGAGACATTATTCCTTTATTCTTCACTGCAGGACAATGAAGAAATTTTTAAGAGCCATTGAAGCTTAATTTGTCAGTTTTAAAAAGGTTAGACTAGTACTCTGATGTTTGAGTTAACATCCATAAAATATTCTCGTGATAATCACATTCAACAATACATTTTAAAAATAGGTAATATTGCATCTTAGTTGAATGATATGAAGCTTACTATTTCTGATTTCTTCTTAGTATATTTGATTTTAACATTATTGACTATTGAATACAAACCCTTCAAAATCTCTTACAACACGCAAAATGATGAATGGTCTTTAATAACCTTTTATCTAAGTATATTGAAGATGAAGAGATATTGAATGGTGAAAAGGTGTAAAGTGCACATATGACTTCTCATCAGAAAAAAAATAGGCTTGGAGTTGTTCCTTAAAAAAGAAAAGCAAGAAGAAAGCCTCTGAAGAGAGTTCTAACTTTCAAGCAAAAGTCAAATCCTAGGGTGGCAGTTCTTATATAAAGTGTTTCTTCTATAAGAAAAATGGACATAAGAATGTGGAGTGCATGAAGTACAGGAAATGACTTGAGACTAAAAGTAATGTCATTTGTTTTTCATGAAAAAAAATTAATCGATGTTCCATTGAATAATTTGTGGATTGATTCTGATGCCACAATACACATTGCCAATTCTTTGCATGCATTTCTGAATAAAAGAGAGCCAATAGAGCATGAAAGAAGCATCTTTTCAGGAAACAACATGTGTTCTCATGTGAAGAACGTTGGGGTCTGTAAAGTAATTTTGAAGTCTGGTTTTGTTTTGGATTTTATTGATACATTTTATGTATCATTTTATAGTCAAAACCTTATTTCTATTTCAAGACTTAATAAGTTTGATTTTGCATTTAATTTTGAAAACTCTAAGCTTATTATTTTTAAAAATTTTATTCTTATTGGTTTTGCATATTTGTTTGATGATTTGTATCATTTGATAACCAAATTCCAATTCATGAATTTAACTCTATTGAGAACGTATTAATTGACAATAAATATGATTTGACTTATGACCAATTCTATTTGCTCTAGCATCGAAGGTTAGGACATATCTCAAAAAAGAAAGTTTAAAGACTTGTGAAAGTAGAGATTCTTGGATCCCTTGACTTCACATATACAAATCTATGTGTTGATTGCATAAAGGCTAAGCATACCAAAACATATGAGAAAGGTGTCAAACGCAGTAGTGCAAAATTAAAAATTATGCATATGATTGTTTGCGGGGCCGTTTACCCTGTATTAAACGGGTGAGAAGTATTTTGTGACCTTTATAGGCGACTACTCATGGTATATATATCTCTATTTATTATTTAAAAAACCTTAACTCTTTTAGGTTTTTAAGAATTTCAAGAGAGAAGTAGAGAAATAGACCAGTAAAGTTATAAAAATAGTCAGGTCTGATAGATGTGTAAAATACTATAGGCATTTCACCAAGATGGGACAAAAGAAAAGGCCATTAGCACAGAGGAGGAAGACATTGTGCTTCAATATACCACACCCGACAATCCCTACCAGAATGGTATAGCTGAAAGTAAAAACTGTATGATTAAAGAAATTATTCGAGTGATGTTAAATCACTCAACATTTTCCTTGACCTTGTAGGGTAAAGTTCTTAGGACAACAATGTATATATCAAATAAGATTTCAATGAAGGTCATTCAAAAGGCTCTTTATGAGTTATGGACAGGTAGAAAGTCTTCATTGTCATATATGTGCATATAAGGATGTCTAACTAAAGCTGAATTGTGTAACCCACATATAAAAGTCTTTGATCATAGGACGATTAGTAAATTTTTTATTAGTTATCCAGAAAGATCAGAAGGCTTTAGGTTTTATTGTTCATCTCATACACCATAAATAGTGGAAATAGATAAAGTGAGATTTCTTGAAAATAATTCTATTGGGATAGATGTATCTTAAAGTCTTGCATTTAAGGAATTGCAGGATTTAATTTTCATACTTGCGAAAGAAAAATGCTCAATTTTTTTTACCATTGTCCCTTTGGATGATATTAGAAAAAATTTGGTTAATGAACATCAATCTCAAGTAGAACAACTTGTTGATGAGGATATACAACAACAACAACATAATGCATAGTTCCAATTTAAACCACCTATAGTACCTGTATGGAGGTCCACGAGAACCAGTAAATTTGCTATCCATGTAGACTATGTGGTGTATTTGTAAAAGCCTAATAATTTCATAGATATTGTTGATGATTCTTTCACTTTTGCAGAATTCATTGAAAGTGGTAGATCGACACATTAGATTAATGCTATAAAAGAAGAGTTTGACTCTATGACAAGAACCAAGTATGCGATCTTGTACTTTGATGTAATGGAGTCAGACTTGTTGGTTGTAAGTGGGTTTTTAAGACCAAAACAAACTCTAAAGAGCAGGTGGAGATGAACATGGCTATGCTTGTTTCAAAGGGTTTCACTCAAATGTAGGACATTGATTATAATGAAACATTTTCTTCTGTCTCAACCAAAGAATCATTGAGAATAATTATGATCCTCGTAGCTCATTTTGATTTTCAACTACATCAAATGGATGTGAAAATGACTTTTCTAAATGAAAATCTAGAAGATGAGGAATATATGCAACAACCTTTTGGTTTCAGTGTAGATAACTAAAATAATTTAGTTTGCAAATTGAAGAAATCTATCTACGAACTTAAACAAGCCTCATGCTAGTGGTATAAAAAGTTCAATCAAGTGATTTGAACTTTGGATTCACTAAAAGCATTGTTGATCAATGTATATACCTTAAAACTAATAAGAGTAAATTCATAATTTTAGTTTTATGTGTTGATGACATTCTTCTTGCAACTAATGATTTGAATATGCTATAAGAGACAAAAGTGTTTTTTCTCTCATTTTGATATGAAAGACATGGGTGAGTAGGGATGTCAGTGGATCGAGGCGGAGGCGAGGGACAAGGTCTCCACTTCGCCTCGTTTCAAAATCCGAACCTCCATCCCCGCATGGGGATGGATTTTAACCTCCACCCCCGTTTCATGTCCGCCATCCCCGGTCCAAACAGGGGCGAGGTGGGGCAGGGCCCCATTTCCCCTTAGTCTATAGTCATCCCTTAAAGAATTGGGGACGAGACGGGATGGGGCGGGGCGGGGAAAAGCTTAAGTCCATCCTCGCCTCCATCCCCTCATGGGGATAGATTTTAACCTTCATCCCTGCCTCTATCCCTGTTTCATGCCCTTCATCTCCGGTGCAAACGGAGTGAGGCAGAGCGGAGCCTCGTTATCCTCCGGTCCACTGCCATCCCTATGGGTGAGGCCACTTATGTTCTTGGAATTGAGATCTATCATGATAAAAAAAGGGTGTCATTGGTTTCTCTCAAAAATCCTATATTCTTAAGGTTCTTAAAAGATATGGAATAAAAAATTGTTCTTCTGAATCGGCACCTATAGTAAAAGAAGATAAATTGAGCTTAAAGGATCATCCTCAGGATGATAATGAAAAGGCTTAAATGGCAAGCGTCTTATATACTTTGACGATTGAGAGTTTGCAATATGTGAAGATCTGCAGACATTGTACTTGTTGTTGGGATGCTTGATAGATATTAGTTTAATTCAGGTATTGCACACTGAAAAGTTGTGAAGAAAGTCATGCGTTATTTGCAAGGAATGAAGAACTATATTTTGACCTATAGAAAAGTTGACCACCTAGAAGACGTTTGATACTCTGATGTGGACTTTGGAGGATGTTTCAACAGTAAAAAGTCTACTATTGGGTGCATCTTTCTATTAACAGTTGGTGGTGTCTCATAAAGAAGTAAAAATTAGTTTACAACTATTGCTCACACCATGGAGGCTAAATTTATTGCTCTATACAAGATTTCGTCTGACGTTATATAAATTAGAAACTTCATTTTGGGTCTTGGTATTGTAGAATCTATTGAGAGGCCACTGAATATTTTTTGTAATAATGAAGTTGTTATGTCTTTCTCTAATAACAACAAGAGTTGCACTTTGTGCAGACATATGTAGTGAAAGTACTTTGTTGTTAAAGAAAGAATGAAGAATCATTTAGTATGTATTAAAAATATCAGCACAAAGAAAATGACTACGGATCCTCTTACTAAAGAACTAGCACCGGGATTGTATTGAAGATGAGTTTATTTGATTCCTTTTGATGTATGACAATACATTATGGTTTTATGTAATCATATTTCTAAAACTAAATTGATTCTCTATGATTTTATGTATTGTTGATTCTGTGTAAAGTATCTCTCATTTTAAAAAAAAATAACATAATAACAATATTAAAAAGAACCAAAAAAATGGGTTAGAGACCAACCTATTCATAAAGATATTATTGACATGCTAAACACTTAAAAATGGTTGATTTTGTGATTTTTGGGTTGGAATACTAACGTTTACTGCTTCAGCCACATTGTAATCTTTGCCCAATCGATCATAAGCAAGAGCATTTTCGTGCCATGTATCTTCTGGTACACCATCTTTTGGTACACCTTTATCTTTTGGTACACCTTCGTCAACATACTTCCTCCACTTTCCACTGACTGAATGTGTCGTATCAACAATATTGTGTTCCCTCTTCTTGTTTTGAGTGAAGGGCCTTGTTGAGATGTGACGTTGAGTTTCTTGGGGGTGGAATCTTTGGAGGGTTGGAGGAGAATTATTGAGATGACATCTTTGGTTTTGAGAGAGAGAGACCAATCATGCATGGTAGGTGAAAAAGTGAAAGAGAAAGCAGACTATCTACTGAAATGGAATATTATTATCAGTTGTGGGTCATATTGTCACGAGAATAGAATTTTTTGCAAACCCGCGATGCACTAGACTGCCCAGTATGGCCAGCCTAACGGTAAAAGACCACACACCAAAACTTTTCTATGTACCAAATCATTTCATTAGCTCTGCACACCACCTTGTGCATAGCTGCCTAACAGAAGCTGATCAAGCACTTCTCCAAATGCATATTCTATCTAGTTCATGCCACTTATGTGCATAGTCGTCTCATACCAGCTAGCAAGCGCACAGATGCCTTAACCTTACATGTCATGGAGCATATCACAACTTCATGAGCATGCACAAGAATAACCTCGCCACAGAAGGAATAAGGCCTTGTGATCCCCAATCTAAAGACCAGTCGATGATTATATGTCATAGCGAAGAGCACCACTCATACTCATTCACCAGATCATAGGCATTTACTCACTTAGCTCCGAGTCACCATACTCAGAGAATTAATCCTAAACCACATGCACTCCCATGCATCCAAACTTTAAGCGTGAAAAACTCATCAAAGTCAAGAGGTCCTTAACCAAAACTCCAAAGATAACATCCTTTGATCCACTAGCACTGCTTAACCAAACAACACTCCACATTTGTGCAACCACACATTGTCACACCAACGATGATATTGTTGTCTATCGCATGACATGCTACTGTCACATCATCACCGATCAAGCCAACACATACCGTACATTCCTACACTCGATGCATTTTTCACTCAGTAGAATTCCATACTATACATGCCCCATTATGAAGGCTCGATCCGGGACACATATAATTCTTATTATAAGTATGTTCTCTTTTCTTATCTTGTCTATTGGATGATATGTTTTTGCCTTCCAAAGAAGATCATTGATAGGATTGAACAAATGATTCATAATTTCCTTTTGGATGGTTTTAGGAAAGCTGGACATGCTCATCTATCAGATTGAGAGGTGGTATGTAAGACATATAAGGAGAGGCTTGGACCTGAAACACATTTAGGACATGAACTTAGCTTTGCTTTTTAAAATGGCTTGACTTGTATCTAAGTAATCAGGTCCTTGAGTGCAATTGATATTTGTGAAGAATCAGCATGTGGGTTTGATATGGTTCTCATGACGCCAGAATGGGTTATCTTGGTGTTAGAAGAACGAACATGTTGCGTAGTATGAGCTAGAGCTTTGTGGAATATAGGAAATGTTAAGGTAAATTTTTGGTTTGATAATGAGGTGGTATCCCATGTGGTAACCGGGATCGAATCCCTCTGCCACATGGGATGGCTATTGTTCTGGTAGGGGTCCGCCTAACCCCCGCTGGCTTTTCAAAAAAAAAAAAGTTTGGTTTGATCCTGGGCAGCTTTCTCTACTTATTCGCCTATTTTCAAGAAGATATTACCACCATCACTTTGAAAAAGTTGACAATGTTAAAGTGGCTGCTATGATTAGTGATGATTTCAATGAACCCTGTGTGCTTAATAGCACTAATGCACAGGAATGTGGCCAGGAGATTACACGCTAAGTAGCGCAACTGGTGAATATCCAATCTCGCAGGAAAGTGTCTGAGGATGTTATGCTTTGGAATTCATGAGAGAATTTTTTTACTAAAGTTGAGTGGGAGGTGATTCGGAAGAAAAGATGTCTGTTTGATTTGCAGTCTTATCTGGCCTAGTGGGCACGTTCCTAGAGCAGCTCTCACATTGAGATTTGTTGTTGACAACAGACTTCTTAAGCCGGAGAGACTTGGTAGACGGGTTGCTTATTGCTAGCAGGTGTTCATTGTGTAAAGGTGCAAAGGAGTTAATTAGACACCTTATATTTTACGCCCTATTGCTCAACAGATTTAGAGAACTGTTTGATATTTTGGTAAAATGTATATGAGTTCCATCTTCAGATTTGCGTTGGTGGGGCTGCTAATATTTCAAAGATAACAAGGTGAAAAAGACATGGCTTGTTTCATTTCAAATTACTGCAAGGAAACTATGAGAGAGCAGGTAAAAGAAGATTTTTGAGGAAGCCAAATTCTCTGGGGAGTATATCTTTGTAATGTGCTTGAGATTCAGTTCAATGTTCTTAGAATTTTATCGAGGAAGTTCATTAAGTGTTTGTCTTTATGAAGTGGCTTCATGTTGAACGATGGCAAGCTTCGAGAGAGAAGCTAAACGATTACAGTACACAAGAATCCAATTCCAAGGCCTGGCAAGTGGGGTTCACTGTTATGAATCATGAAGGGACAAACCTGCTTAAGGGTTGCTTGGTGTGTCGAGAGGATGAGGCACGTATGAGAGAGTGGAAAGAGATTTTGTCTATAGTCCCCTAATGTGGCAGATTGGTCATAGAATCATCCCAACCGCAGATTATTGGAGGGTAGAGGAATTCAAAGAGATATGGTCTGATTTTGCTCACTTGATGCCAGGATTTGATCGGGTTCAATGTGTGCATTTGTAATTTGTGCCCTTACAATTTGGATCATATATAGTGACAAATATCGCGAGATTTATGAAAAATCTCGCAATAATATCGTGAGAAATTGCCTGAAAGTTTAAAACGGTAATTTCTCGTGAGAATTTCAAAATATCGTGAGAATTATGAAAAAACATAAATACTGCGATTTAAACGCGATATTTACGTTTTAAACGGATATTTATCTCAAAAAAATGTGTACTTTTATTTTTAAATAATTTTTATTAATATTTTCTTATAAAAAATAAATTTTATATTTTTTCAAAAAAAATGCGAGAATTATAAAAAAAAATTCAATTTCTCCCGAGTTTTTGAAAAACCAGAAATTGCGGTTTAAAACGAGTTCATTGATCTTGATATGGCGTGGGAGGACAAACCAACAGATTGGTTTCTTAACATAACGAATTTGTAATGATTGATGATACTATTTTATAACTAGTAAGGGTCTGCCTAATCCTAGCTTGCCAATAAAAAAAATAAACTTTATATAAATGATGGTTTGCACCAAACAAATTTGCTATACACGCGTGCTCACTAGGGGTGTCAACGGATCGGGTTTGGTTTGGACTCAGGTGAAACTAGACTTAAACCTAATCTTTGGATATGGTATTGGGTTCACTAAAAAAATCCATACCTAGACCCGATAAGAACTACATGAATCAGACCCGGACCATACCCGGTAAAACTATATTTTTTATCATTTTTTCATTGAAAAATTACAGGTCTTAATCAAAACTTGGGTGTGAGTCTAATATAAAATTTTACAAACTATACCCTAGTCCATGTATTAATTGGACCTTCGGGTCCAGACTCGGGTCTTATTATATATCACCATAACCAGACCCTATAGAGTTTTGTTCGGGTCGGGTCCAGGTAAACCCGACCAGTTGACACCCCTAGTTCTCACACACACATGATATGCGGCCATGTCTTTATATCCTAGTCTTACAAAACTCTCATGTCATACCAAGTGTCCATATTGCATCCTGTACCCGTATCATGTCTATTGACATAAGTTTTTCTTTGATTTTGTCTTAAAAAATAAACTAATAATTTTTTGGTAACTTAGACAAGCGCAAACATGATATCTAAATAAACAGTTGATTTTTCGACCAAAGTAGGGTTGTTAAGGTTAGTTTTGAATTGGATCCTGGACCTTAGTTTGGATACTTTATTTTTTATATTTAGTTTGGATCACCAAGATCTTATGAAGAAGGTGATCTGTAACATTGGAGATAGGGGTGGACATTGGGTTGGTATTGGCGAGGCTGATTACGAGCCTATAAAGACCCGGCAAGCCCAACCAATACTCAGGCCAAGAAAATCCCCACTGATGCAGGAGCATAGCAGAACACCTGGGTCTATAAGGATCCATTTTAAGTGTTAGATTTTTTCTAGATCTTTATGTTTGGATATTGGATTTATCCTAGATTCAAAAGTAGGACTAAAGTTTTATTTTCTTTAAATAGTTACGTGAGGGATCTGAGAGATGGATGATTGAATATTGTTATTTTTTCTAATTTTTTATATTTTTCATTATTTTCTTGCTTTTCTTTGATTTTCGTAAAATTTTTCTGCGGATCGAGTTTATCACCGACCCAGATATAATCAAGTTCAGGTTGAGCCCTTATAGATAATTGGGCCGAGCTGGGCCCGACTTTGATCGACCCTTGGCTGTAGAAAGCAGTCCGAGCCAAGCCTATCTCGGGTTGGGTACCTGGCCCAATGTCCAACCCTTGGTCATCAATAAGTGGAATACAATTTATTTAAAAATTAAACAAACAATAACGTGTCTCGTGTCCTTTTAGCCGTATCATTGTGGCGTAAGGGCTAGGGCTGATGCGTGTGCCTGGGTGCGGTGGGTCGCCAAGATTTCACAGCTGGGGGTCCGCCGGCCCTCCCAATAACTTCTGCAGCCCTCTCTCTCTCCAAAACGCACACAGAGAGATGGTGGGTTGCCTCGTGGTATTGTGAAGAGTGCGATGGCAGTCACCTTGGGCAAGCTCACCATCATCGTCGGTGCAGGTATCTCTCTCTGTTTGATACTTTTTCTTTTGGGTGGGGTTTGGTGGGTGGGTGGGTGGTGGTGGTGGTGGTGGTGGTGGTGGGTGTGGGGGATGAGTTATTGGAACGAATAAGATCCTGGAGCTATTGAATGAACGATGGCTCTGTTAAACTCGCGCTCTTATTTTGGGTTTTTCTCGTTGTTGGTTGTTAACTGTCTTGTAACTTTTTTTTTGTGCTTTTCTCGTTGATGATACATTTTTGCAGTTGTTGAATCGAATACAGTGTTTCTCTGTTGAATCGCTGCTCTCTGTTTTGTTTTGATTGTTTAGTTTGTTGGTTTCGCGATGGGGGTTTTATAATTGGATCCTTTCCTTTTTCCCCTCGTTTCTTTTTTTTGAGAGAGAGAGAGAGAGTCGTTGGTTTCATCGATTCGTGAACGGAGTGCCACCAAGAATTTGCGCTTCAAAGGAATTGGAGTTATCCATAAGAACCCTCTCTCTCCCTTGTTGGTGGAAAAATGCCTGAATGAAACTCATCTTTTGCCTTTACTTCTGTTTTTGTAGGTTTTCTTGGATCAGTGCTTGCAAAGGATGGTGGACCCTCCAAAGTCTCGGACTTTTTTTCTGGCGCCCTGAAGGTACCCATTTCAATTGCATCAAAAGATGCACTGCCGACTCGAATACTTGAATCCCAACGATATAGTGTATTTTAGATTAATTATAAAATAGATAGTTTGTGAGGCCAGTTCGACCTTACGTAAATGATGTAATTCGTTGGACTCTTTTGTGTAGCTATCAATGGAAGCTACTGGTTTCAATTGCATGGAGATAATTTCATCTTATATTGACAGCAAAAGTTGAATTCCAACAAGATAATGCATTGGAGATCGATCATGGTTATGCGATAGATAGTGCATTCCATTGCCACTTTGGCTTGGATGTAATATGCCATATTTATTCATGTAGCTACTGGTAACTTCTGATAAAACATAATGATCGATAGTTTACGAGTTTTAATTGTTTTCATCTGTATAATACTGTGCTTCATTAGTAACTTTGTGAATTTCCTTTGTAATTGTTCTCAAACTCAAGCAATAATGCATGTCGTGCTCTCAATTTGTCTTATACATACACTTAAATTACATTATTCACAAGCAGTTTGGATCTCAAACTTGTGTCCTGCAGGTGCGTGAATATTTTGCCTATATAGCCTTCTTAATGTGGAATGTGTTGCATAAAACTGATGAATATAGTTCCTTCTTTGATCACCCGTATAGCAAACTTTTGATGAATTTCTCATCAGTCAATGTTCTAACTTGGTATGCTTTGTTTTTTAGATTGCCTTCAAGCATCTTCAGCAGGAGGATTCACCATCAAAGGCCAAGCCACAAAATGATTCTCTGATGACACAGGTTCCTATTTTCACTTGAGATATTATCACCTCTTGCAATTTGATTAGATTTTGTTGCTTATGATTCTGTTGTTTTCACAATTCTTCTCGTTGCATAGAAAATTTTGTTGCATGGATTAACTCTTAAGAAAAATATTCTTTACATTTTTATAAACTTTTTTTTCCAGAAATTTTTGCTGCATGGTATGACTCTTGGCTAAAATTAGCTCTTTGCATCTCATAAACTTTTTCACAATGATGTGATTTTCATTTGTTTCTATAAGAAGCCTTGTAACCCAATATTGGTGAATGATTCTTTATGCTTAAGCTGAATATGCTTGTTCTTTGGTGTACCTCTATTTTAAGCTTAAAAGCCTTATAGGTCTACATAAAATCTCAAAGGTAGTTGAAGTTGCATCATTATATCTTTGATGTTGGTCTTATTTGACCGACTTATAGCCAAGCTTGTAGCAGGAAATGATCACATTGAACGTAAACCAGATTGAGAAGAGATGGAGACTGATTCAGTTTTTAGATGAGACTAGAATCTTATTTCATACAGTTCTTTGATACAACAACAAACAACAACAACTACGCCTTCATTCCAAAACAATTGGGGGTCGACGATATGAACCAACAAAGAAAATCATTTTGGGTCTTCCACATGAATCCTTCTCCTCCATTCATTTTTATCCAATGCCATGTCCTCGGTGAGGTTCAAAGCATTCATATCCTTTCCTATCACCTCCATCCATGTCTTCCTAGGCCTACCCCGACCTCTTTTATCTAATATATTTTCCCATTTCTCCATCCTTCTAACTGGAGCATCATTAGGCCTTCGTCGAATATGTCCAAACCATCGTAAACGATTCTCTCTCATCTTATTTTCAATGGGTGCAATGCCTACCTTCTTAGGTATCTCCTCGTTCCGAATCTTATCTTTTATTGTATTTTCACACATTCATCTCAGCATACGCATCTCAGCTACACTCATTTTTTGAATATGATGTCTCTTGGCAGCCCAACATTCCGTACTATATAGTAAAGCGGGCCTAATAGTCGTCCTATAAAACTTTCCCTTCAACCGCAATGGCATTCTACGATCGCACAACACTCCAGTTGCACTCTTCCATTTCATCCACCCAACCTTTATCCTATGATTTACATCTCCATCAATTTCTCCATACTTTTGAATGATAGATCCCAAATATTTGAAAGAATCATCCACCAGTATTTCTTGCTCACCAAGCTTCACTACACTCCCATCACTACTTTGTTGCTTACTAAATCGACATTCCTTGTATTCTGTCTTACTCTTACTCAACTTAAAACCTCTTGCTTCCAATGTCTGTCTCTATAATTCTAACTTAGCATTAACCGCAGCTCTAGACTCATCAATCAAAACAATATCATCAACAAACAACATACACCACGACACATTTTCTTGAATTGATCTCGTAAGCTCATCCATCACTATAGCAAATAGGAAAGGGCTTAAAGCAGATCCTTGATGTAACCCAACCGTTATAGGAAAATTGGTTGTCACCCTTCCACAAGTGCGGACATTGGTTACTACTTTATACATATCTTTAATTATACTAATGTACTTGAGAGAAACATCTTTCTTCATCATTGTCCATCAGAGAACGTCCCTAGGTACTCTATCATAAGCCTTCTCCAAATCAATAAAAACCATATGCAAATCTTTGTTCCTCTCTCTATTTCTCTCAATAAGTTGTCTAAGAAGATGTATACCTTCCATAGTTGATCTTTCAGGCATAAAACCAAATTGATTCTCCGATATCATGACAACCTTCCTCAACCTAGACTCAATCACCCTCTCCCAAAGTTTCATAGTATGAATCATGAGTTTTATACCACGATAGTTTGTGCAATCTTGTATATCACCCTTATTCTTATATAGAGGCACCAAAGTACTCTTCCTCCACTCATTAGGCATCTTATTTGTCCGCCAAATCTTGTTAAAAAGATTTGTCAACCATTCTAAACCTTTCTCTCCCAAGCATTTTCAAGCCTCGATAGGTATACCATCTGGGCCAACTGCCCTTCTTGATTTCATTTTCTTCAAAGCCTCTGCAATTTCTTTCTTTTGAATCTTGTGCATGAAGTCACAATTCATCTCATGAAAAGGAATGGAAAAGTCTCCAAGATCTTGAGCATGACTTTCATTAAATAGCTTATCAAAATAATCTTTCCATCTCTCCTTAATCTCCTCATCTTTGACTAAAACCCTTTGCGTTTCATCTTTGATACATCTAACCATACTCAGATCCCTCGATTTTCTATCTCTCATCTTTGCAAGCCTATAAATATCCTTCTTGCCCTCTTTGGTATCCAACTTGTCATAAACCTCCTTATATACCTTATCCCTCGCGTTCCGAACTACTTTTTTAGCTTCATTCTTTGCTATCATATACTTTTCCAAATTCTCATTATCACGATTTTTACTTAGATTTCTATAACACTCTCTTTTAACCTTAATAGCTAATTTGACATCCTCGTTCCACCACGATGTATCCTTACCTAGCGGTGCACCGCCTTTAGACTCACCCAATACCTCCTTAGCCACCTTTCTCATGCCACCCGCTATCTTATTCCACATAGATTCTGAATCCTCCTCGAGACACCAATCAACTTCCTTAACTACCCGCTCTACAAACATTCCTTGTTTAGCTCCTTTCAGTGCCCACCACTTAATTCTAGGATCTATTCTATGTCTATCCCTTTTGCGGCATTATCTAATTCTAAGATCTAAAATTAAGATTCTATGTTGTGTAGCTACACTTTCTCCCGGTATAACCTTACAATCGATGCAACAACCCCTATCTCTCTTTCTAAGTAGGAAAAAATCTATCTGACTCGTATTAACCCCACTTTTAAATGTTACTAGGTAAGACTCCCTCTTCCTAAACCAAGTGTTTGCTAAGATCATATCATAGGACAAACCAAAATCTAACATCCTTTCTCCACTTTCGTTTCTTTCTCCTATACGATAGCCTCCATGAATACTCTCAAATCCATCCCTACTAATGCCTACATGCCCATTAAGGTTGTCAACGACCTAGCAACCCTTGCCCATTTATCACTACCTCCGGGCCTATAGAGTACAACGCGTCGCTCAGTAGGGAACGCCCCAACTAAATTCTTATATTGGTTCATATTCATAGGGTATGAGTAAGTTTTTATGCTGGCTGTCACAGGCCTACCGCAACCCTCCTTTATCCGGGCTTGGGACCGATAGTGTATAACTAAACAGTTATACACAGGCGGAGTTCATACAGTTCTTTGATATTTTCTGAAAAAGGAAAAATTTCTTTTGTTGCTTAAGAGGATCTGAAATCTAGTAATATGTCTTTTTATGATGTTTTTTGTTAATAATGGGTCAATATGTTCATGACCTTCCTGAAAGATGACATCATGGTGCCTACCATATCAGTCCATGTCTTAGAGATTCTTTGGATTTTTAATGAACTATCTTTTGATCAGTAATCTACTGATGGATTTCCCAGGAGAACCCTCATTTGATGAGGCTTCCATCACCCTATATGAAATCCCGAGTTGATGTCATTTGATATAATTTCATTTTCACCAAATTAATTAAATATTTAATTTGAAGGTCTGAAAATCTTTGCTACATTTAGTAGGTATCTACTGTTAAATTTCTAAAAAGAGCAGATGATGGTGGTGATGCTATCATCAAAGCGGGCAATAGATTAACCATCGATTGTTTCTGATATATTTTCACCATTAGGTATTTCAGAAGGCTATGTCACAGGGATTCGGCCAGACAGGTGCCGCACCCGCGTCGACGCAACGCGGGTGCCGGTGCGGCACCCGGTGCGGCACCCGGTGCGGTCAACCTGACCCTGGGTGCGGTCAACGCACCCAGGGTCAGCGGGACCCGCGCTGGGCGGAACCCCCGGACCCCCTGCCACACACACACACACACACACACACACACATATATATATATATATATATATATATATATATATATATATATATATATATATATATATATATATATATATATTCTTTTTTTTTTGCTGCACCCCCGCACCCAATGTTTTTGAAAGTGCCGCACGCCCGCACCTGCACCCATGTGACATAGTCAGAAGGCATTTGAGCCCATGCTGAGTTTTGGTAATGATTGCCATGAAAGTTGTTGAAGTGAGAGACATAGCAGTACATGACATAGGTGTGGGTGCGGGTGCAGATGCGGCACTTTCAGAAAACGTGTGTGTGGGGAGGGTGTGTGTGTGTATATATATAGTTAGTCTTATTTTACACTAATAAAATAAAAACAATTGTTATCAATTCATCATCACCCAAACTCGGATTAGGAGTGGAGGAAGAGGAAGAAGCGCTAGAGAGGATGAGAGTGAGAGTTACCTCGCTGGATACTGCACGCCGGAGGGAGCTTGTGCTGAGGAGGAGTGCATAGGGGAGGAGCAGGGGGTGTGGGGGTAATGATGTAGAGAAAAAGCCCACAAATGTTACAAGCACAAACCACTAAGGGCACACAATCACATGCCAGTTAGGGCACAAGTACAAGAGCCACTAAGGGCCAAAGAGTGCACACAAAAACACTTGAAAAATAAATAATTTATTGAGGTTGAAATGCACAAAAAATGCATGCATTACAAATGGGGTAGGTCCCCTTTATATACAAAAGAAGGAAGCACGCTAACCATTAGACTAGTCCTAACAGCTAGTCAAGGCTGTTCAAAACCCAGCGAAAAAAAGGAAAATACAAAAAATATATTACAAAAAATATGTAATATATGAAACAGGGGGATTCGTGCCCTAACCCCTCTTTTTGTGTGTATTTTTTTAATACTAAAAGGACAAAAATAGACTAGGTCAATGTAGACTAAATTGATTTTTGGACACAGTCTTGGGTGCAGGCTGACCCACACCTGCGTCGCACCCGTAGGATGCAGTAGGCTCTATGAAGTGCCCATGTGACACAGATGAGATGTTTCTTGGGCACAACAATAATTAATGAGAGGAATTGATTGTGTTATGCCTTCTCCTGTAACTTTTCTATTCCACAACATTAAATAAATAAAACCTAAGGAGAAAGAAAAAGAGCAATCAGCCTTCAAGCTTATTGAGAGCAGACAAATCTTGGAGGAAAAGGATAACGACACCCTAATTAGTGGTTGTGGAGACTATGCAATGTCAAGATAAACTTTTTTTTTATATGATTTATGTGAGTAGCAAAAGCATTATCAGTGTTTTCAAATTTGCTCAGAAATTGTATCAAAGTCTCTAGTGGCCTTAATTTTTGTTAACCAGATTGGATTTCATGAAGATCTTTTACTACCACATTTTTATAGTGGATTTGTCCTCTTGTGGCCACTATTTTTCTTGATTGGACTGATTCATTTAAAGCCTTTCTTGTTACCTTTTCTAAACAGAAGTTTTTCTTATTTTTCAGAAACCTGCTGAATTTTTGGTCATTAGGTTGTTTATGCTGAAGGCTGAGTCTAAATTATTTCAATCCAACACATGGATTGTTGGTTGTACAATCGATCATTGGATGTCTTCTTTGAACTTCTGTGGGCATCAACTCCAATCACTTTAATGACTGTGAGAAGTGACATGCTAAAGTGAGCTACTTGCTGGCACAATGGAAGTTGGTTTCAGACTGTCAACAGTGTGAAATTAAACATATAATATGTGAAAAATTCAAAAATATCTTTTAAATTTTAAGAACGTACTTCTCTGAGTGACTTCATATGATTTTCAACGTCTTGAACACACTAGGGTGAAGAATTGTTATTTGACATCCTGTTGTCAAATGACATATGTTTACTAGTGCAAGTACTTGTTTTCCATTACCTTGCCCGCCATTATTAGCGGTACTCTCAAATCTATCTTGCAGTAGCCTGAACATAAGATTTTCCCTTGATAGCGCATACTGATTTGGTTTCTGCAAGTGACATATTTGCATTGCATGATTTTTTTGGTGTAATTTTCTCTTCATCAGTTTCCTGCAGGTCGCACCAGATATATTCAATTTTATGTCATGGAGTTGTGCTGAGAAATGCTGCTATGTTGCAATTATGCTGTTTTTTGCAGGTAAACAGTTTAAGAGCAGAGCTTCAGCAGTTTGCATCTTCAAGATCAGTTACAGTTATAACTGGAAGTTCTAGATCAGGTTCGTAAATTTGCAATCTTGACCAGGGTTACCGGAAGCGCCTAGCTAAAACGGGAAGCGCACTTCCCCGAAGCGCGCTTCGGAAGGGCGAAACGTCGCGCTTCCGAAGCGTGGGGGGAAGCGTCCCCTTTTTTTGGGAAGCGCACTTCCCTTTAATGGGGGACGCGTTTCCCTTTAATGGGGGACACACTTCCCTTTAATGGGAAGCACGCTTCCCATCACGCTTCCCCCACGCTTCCCCCTCGCTTCCCCCACGCTTCCCCCTCGCTTCCCCTGTTTTTTTTTCAATCTTTTTGTATTTTTTATTTTTTTCGCTTTCCCCTCGCTTCCGAGACGCTTCCTAGGTCGCTTCCGAGACGCTTCCTAGGTCGCTTCCCGAATCGGTCCTAAGTGGTCCCACGCTTCCCCGCTTCCTAAAATTTTGAAAGTGCCTCGCTTTCCGCTTCCCGTATCACTTCCCGCTCCCGCTTCCTCAACTGGCAACCATGATCTTGACACATATTGATGCACTAAGGTTCCCAATCAGGGAAGTTGCGCATAGCTAGCTTCAAGTGATAAGTAACATTGTAAACAATAGCATTGCTGTTTGCTCACCTTTGATAAATAGGATTCAATAATTACTAAATATTCAGAGTTTCTTAGTTATTTCAATCTTTTTTATGTTAACCAACAAATTGCTTTGTATGATACAAATGGAAGGTACCCATGTTTCTATCAAGGAACATAATTAAATTTGTTTTCTTTGTGCATTGTGGTGTTGGGTGTACACAACCTCTCTTGCATTAAGTTTTTGGTTTTGGTGAGGTTGGGATCTTTGAGGTCCTTGGCAAAAACGTTAGCCGTCTAGTCTATACTGTTTGCGGCCCTTTAAACTCATTAATTGATGGAGTTGTTCCTTCCTGCTTTTAGGATGTTGTGCACTCAACAAGTTAGATTTGGTTTCTGGCACTTGTTCAAGCTGAAATTTGGCAGAGGGTCTAAATGGAACACTGCTTTCTGACTCCCATGGATCCACCCATAGTGTAGTGCCTTACTATATTTAGATGCACAGTATTTCATGCATGCACACACAACCACACAGAGTAAACCTTGATTACATATAAGTGGTTTTGCAACATAAAGTAATCACTGTGTTTGGATTGCAGGCGCTCAGACATATGCCACGCCTATTCTTGTTGTTGGAGTTGTGGGATATGGCTACATCTGGTGGAAGGTACAGAGAGAGAGAGAGAGAGAGAGAGAGAGAGAGAGAGAGAGAGAGAGAGAGAGAGAGAGAGTTATGCCCTTGTATGTACATGACAGATCATCTATGCTCTACTGTTTTCTGGCCATGGTGATGTGGTGATGCTGAAAGACAGTGGGTTGGTAGTTGGTACCTTTTTGAAGGGTGAAGCTTTCTCTCAATATGTAGCCTTGCCATGGCCAAAAAGTCAGGGTAGCATGCTTTGTTTGCATTGTTATCTAAGTCACAGGGACTCGGCAAAAGGGCCCTCACACCCGCTGGTGTTGATGCGGGTGCCACACCAGGTGTGGCAAACACGTCACAAGAGAGAGAGAGTTATCTCAGATCTCAAAAAAAAAAAAGGTTGTCAAAGGAAGGAAGATATGTGGCCCTTGTATTGTCGCATCAACTATGACACTTGTCATCCTCAACCAGCTGTAACCTGCCTGCCTTTAATGTTTTTTCTTTTTGAAATTTAAATCAATAACAGCTGGAACCTCAGATTTCTTTTTTTTTAATAGTTTTTCTGTGAAGGGAAAGAAGAGTTATCTTTTGTTGAAATTTACACCTTCTGCTTCTCCCATATCTGGACCTGGGTCTGTTGGGTTTACTTTGACTTAGTCAGATTCAGAGCTGGGTCAAAGTAAACCCGGGTTTGATATATATATATATATATATATATATATATATATATATATATATATATATATATATAAGTTTTTTTAAAGTGCCGTATTGCCGCACCTGCACGTGCACCTATGTGACATAGGTCATTATGTTTTGGATTCATTTTAGGCCTTCTTAATGAATCGAACTCTCCTCTCTTTTGACCGGCATGGGACTGGCCAAAAATTGATAGGGTGGTGGCTTCTAGAAAACACTAGGGTGTGTCATATTCATGATTTATTAAAGTGTACAAGACATTTTCTCATATTACAGTGGACTAGGTTTCTGCTACTATTTGTTGTGGGCAATTTTGCTGGATTACTATTTTTATGTCGGATTTTTGTTTGCTTGTTGGATTACATGATGTGGTAGCTAGCCAAAAAATGGAGTGTTTTTTGCTCAAGAACTTGCCTGGCAGGGAAATAGCCCTTGGTGGGTTCAAAATGACAAATAATGGTCCTCCAATTAGGATATTGCCTCTTACCGATCCAACTATCACATTCAACCCTATGTTCTCAGTTTTTGGCCAATAAACATTAGTTTTAATATGACAACAAACTATTAGATTTCTTTACCTTTTATGAGATTATGGTGCTTTTCTAGACTCAAAGTTGAAAATGCAATTATTTAGTATATTGAATATTTATTGCTGATTTCAGGTATATGTGTGAGTTAATTGATAGAAGTTCTTTTATACAATGACTACTTCACATAATTTCCACTAATTGTTTGACCTTAGAACTCCTTTTTTAACATGAACCAGGTAGTAATGGTGCTCAAGAATTTACCTATATATTGATGAAAATATGCTTCACAAGTCTTGTTTATCTTTATTCATGCTTGAACAGGGGATCTATTTGACAGTATGAGCTTGCTGCTGCAAGCCCTTTGTTTATTTGTTGTTGTTTGTTATTGTTGATGCTTGCTAGTGTTCTCAATTGTTCATGTTTTCATGCCTTCCCTTCTTTGATTGCCCATGATTTGTCATTTAGTTAAGATATGATAGTGCAATTCCATTTGCAAGGACCTAACAGTCCTTTGCAGGAATCATGGCAGTATTATTTTGACATTGGCAATTCAGCTTTGGTCAAAGGAAAACACTGACGTTTATATAAATAAATTAGTTCCTATTATTCTGCATTAATTTCTATATTTATTGCTTGTGCAAATTTTTGCAGGGTTGGAAACTTTCTGACTTGATGTTTGCCACAAGGCGCAGCTTCACTGATGCTTGCACAACCATCGGTAAACAGCTCGATCAAGTCTCATCTTCTCTGTCGGTATGGTTTCCTTTAAATCTAGAGCCGCAATTTCCTTGGAGAAACTATGTCAACACTGGATGTGTGTTCCATCCATGTGTCTAATATATTAGATTGCAACACTCAGGGTTATTCATGCCATGGTATCTAATTGTAGCTTGTGGCTAATGGACGATGAAACTCATGAAACTTCCAAATAATAATTTCAAATAGCATTTCTCCTAGTTTCTGTCTAATGGTGGCCAGTTAATAGTCGCATGGAATTTGATGAGTTCAGATGCATCCTGGGTTTTAAAACCACAAAACTGAGACAGGTGATGTTATCTGATTGAATCAAAGTCTTCAAAGACTGAACTGGGCAAGTTCCAATTTTGTTAGATTGGGCTGTGTTCCAATATAGTAACACTTTGCTAGAAGTCTGCTGATGTTTGAAATTCCAGCAAGTTCAAAACAACCATTCTGTCGATCATGAATTCTTTTGTCTCATGGTACTAAAGCTGTATCCAGCATTTCCCATTTCCTTTTTATTTCTTTTTTCCCCTGCTGGAGGATGGAAAAACTAGCTTTACTATCTAAGAGGTTGAAGTAGCCATTGGGCTGAAACCCTACCAAAGTGAATATGGAATTCTCTAAGTTCCTTATTCCACCTAATAGGATTAACTGACTTTACTTAACATGAGAGGCTTCGTGCAAAGACTGATGGAATCAGAACCATTAAGTAGGAACTTTGTGGAATGATGGAAGGCTCCCAAGAGACAGCTGCACTGTGAAGGAGTTATGACTTAAGATCCATCATAAAGGGAAGAAATACATTTTAGTTAGGTCAATTAATTTATGTTGGAGTAGCTGATATTACAACCTACAACAATGTGTTATGAGAGGAATTTCATAATAAATTGGCGCAGAGGATTTAGGAAGACCACATGCTTGCTAGGGGAAGTTTCAATCTAAAGTATAGAATGAAGTAGTTAGAGCACAACAAATTGTGAAGAGATGGTTTGTATCTCTCTCAAGCTCTTCACTTTGTCTTCTGTTCAGAAGAGGATTAAAGAAAAATATCCAAGCTGGGTAGCGCAAGTGGAATGCTAGCTTTTCCCTGTCCTTGGTCAATTTAAACACATTCCGTTTAACAGTTATGAAGGAGGTAATTTCAACATTCAACAAGGAGGAAGGAATTTTTGCAAGAAGGGTTTAGCCATTAAAATTCCTTTTTCAGTTATTTTCTGAATGAATAAAAAAAGAAATAAAGTTAATTTTCATTTTCTTTTGTTAATTATTTAGTTGCCAATTTCTACCAGCTTCCAATAGCACATTTCTTTACCATGTCACATGTATTTGCAGGCAGCAAAAAGGCATTTATCATCAAGAATTGACCGGGTTGATGTAAATTTGGATGAGTGTGCTGCATTGACTGCTGCTACCAAAGATGAGGTATGAATTGCTCGAGTCCTTTGTGCTCTTGAATCAAATATCTCATTCTGTGCTTATCAGATTGTGGATCACTAAATATTCCACGTCTGTGATGATAGGTTTCTCAATTGCGGGGCGATCTAAGCACTTTCGTTGTGGACATTGAATCTGTTCATCGTGCTGTCCAATGTTTGGTGTGTTGCTGTCTTCATTCTACACGTTTAAGTTAGTAGTTAAGTATTTTAATGATGACAAGTGTGCTGATCATCTTTGTCTGCCTGATTATCAGGAAACAAAAATTGGCAGAATAGAAGAGAAACAGGTTCCATTTCTGTTGAATCATCATGTTCTTAATGGAGATTAGCAAAAGTTAATGCTTTACAACTTCCACCTAAATGTGTTTCAGGATTTCACAAACAATGGAGTACATCAATTATGCGTCTTTGTACAGAAGTTGGAAGAAAGAAGGCATGAAGAACTAATTCAGGTCTGCTGTTTCTTTTCAAATATTTTGTAGGAATTGCTCTTTGATGATTCCTGTGCATGGTTGCAAGGCTGAGATCTAGTGTGTGTGTGTGTGTGTGTGTGTGTGTGTGTGTGTGTGTGTGTGTGTGTGTGTGTGACCATAGATTCTGCATAAACTGGCAATTTATTCTTCCTGGGTTGGTGCCCAAGTGGTCCATGGGGATGGACTGTAAATTTGTTGGCACTATGTCTGCACTTTTTCTGAATCTGCTATTGGAACTCTTCAGGGATCACCTTCCAACTCATCAAGGCCGGCTCTTGAACCTCCTCCTGTACTCTCATCGACCTCTAGGGTAAATATTACTTTGGTATGTCTCCATTATGTTATGCTTCCTGCTAAAATTTTCTGATTTGCTTTGTAATTTTTCTGTTAGACTATATCTTTGCCATCTCCAAGGCTAGCACTTGAATCGGCATCTACATCTGAGGATACTCCAAAGGTTAGTAAACACGTTTACCGCTTCTTCTAGACTTGTACCTTCTCATGGTCAAAGCTACTGACTACTTCATTTTCAGGTCTCTCGGCCTTTGCAAAATGCAACTTCTGCATTTGGTCTAAAGGTTGTCCTAAACTGACGAATACAATATTTTCTCTACTTGCTTTTTACTTCCACACATCAATGGTTTACTTTCTACCTACATGCAGGAAATTTCAGATTTGACAAAGGCGTCAGAGTCGGGATTTCCAAATGGACTCCTTGTTTCAGAATCGCCTAGCGATACACCAAGTTCATCCTCAAGTTCTAACCGTTCAGGATGGAAGTTCCCTGGTTTGAATGCATCATTCCTTACAAGAACTCACAGCGCTAGGTACTCCTTCAAGTAGCATACGTATTGCTGCCCATTGTGGTTAACCTTGTCATCTGCTGTCAGCTTAGCCAGGAATTGCTGCATTCCGAGTACAGGGTTGAATTTTGTAGATTTGTAGTTCATTCAGTCACACTACAATTTATGGTACAGAAATGCATCATGATGTTAATGCATTCGTAAATAGGTAAGTTAGATATAGAGCCATGAAGAGAAAGAACAGAAGGAAAAGAATGATCAGAGAACTTCTAGATATCCATTTATTTTCTCATTGCACCATAACCAGGAGATGTGGAAAGGCATAATGATGTTAGTGCATTCCGTAAATATGTAAGATATAGAACCATGAAGAGGAACAGAGAAGGAAAAGAATGATCAGAGAACTTCTAGATATCCATTTATTTTGTCATTGCACCATAACCAGGAGATGTGAAAAGGCATAATCACCTACTCTGTCACTCTGGAAAGTCTTAGAACGCGAGGCATGAGGAAGTTTTGTTACAACTATTGTTGAGAGCTCATCTGAGATAACAATCAGAATTTCGTCAAAAATTTTGTTTGGAAGCGCGCATAGGTATCATCCTTAAAGCGATTGTTGCCCCGCTAAAACCGTGTAGAAGTGCAACTCCACTCTCAATAGACAATCAAACCACGCCTACTTGCATCATATTTGTCTTTTACTTGACTGAAGGTTTTATGCTTCAACCTGATCGTCCTCAAGAAGATGAAACTTAAGGAATGACAAGTGTCTTCCCGTTATTGGTGTTTTCAATGTTACACCCATAATTTTGAGACAGAAAACAGCCAGTGGGGGGGAATGATAGGTCACTAAAAGCTTGTTGCCAAATCATAACCTAATAATTAGATGGTTGTAGGTGAGGGAGATCTTCTTAAGAGCTTCGAGTGAATTTAGGGATGTAAACGGATCCGATTTGGAAATACCATATTTGACTGGATGTTGGCTAAAAGGATTTGAATTTTGATTCTGATTTGGATGGTGGACAGGTTATATCAGATTCACACGTGAATAGATTCGGATATCCATTAAATTCAGATATTTGTAGGATTTGGTGGCAAAACATTAAGTCCATATGTACATCTGATTATAATCGGATATAGTTTGGCTTACCAAATGCAACTAAATTGGATCCAATTTAGTTGGATACTGGATAAAATCAGATTCATTGACATCCCTAATAAAAATATTATATATTAAGATAAGAGCTTTCAGTGAAGTGTAGGGATGTAAACAGGTTGGATTTGGATCAGATGTAGTCCAATACCATATTGGGCTAATTGGATGTTGGCTAAAAGGATTTGAATTTGGATTCTGATTCGGATGGTGGACAGATCAGAGCAGACATGCTTTTTACATGTAAATAGATTTTAATATCCATCAAATTCAGATATTTGTCGGATTTGGTAGCAAAAAATCAAGTCCATATGCACATTTGATTATAATTGGATATAGTTTGGCTTGCCAAATGCAACTAAATAGAATGATATTCATTGACATCCCTAGTAAAATGACTATATATTAATTTATCATCTTGATTGTCAAATGTGCTAACATCATCCATTGACTTCATTATCCATAATTTTTTTTGTCCATGAGAAACAGCAAAACCACTGCCAAGGGCATAATACCCTTGCCCTTCTTTATATACGGGGGCCGCTGCCTCTGGGAATGGAACCTTGACCACCCCATCTAGCAGCTAAGACCCCCTCTATGACCAAACCCCTTGGGTCTGACTTCATTATCCATTTTTATCATCGTCGTCGTCATCATCATGCGTTACAAAATTATTATAATTGTTGGCTACCAGCACCACTGCCACAACGCCATCTACCACAATCACAATGTGCGGACTACCACACATGTTCACATGACGTTTCACCTACTTCATCCCCATGCATGTGCAACTCTTACGTCGACATTGTCACCACCACCACCTCATTCATGACCACCGTTATGAGCATCACGTTGTTGCATGATGCACCTCCAGTATGGTCTGACCATCATCATGATGTCCTAATTATCCATCCGCATGGGCTACATGAGTATGCTGTAGTTACAAATATCGCCCATTTATTTGGCCACAAAAATTTTCATAGTGATAAAAAATTTAACGTCATTTGTTTCCAATGCATTGCAATTTTATCATGGTTTTTAATTATTATGATTTTTTTATTGTAAATTTGAATGAAAAATGTGCTGAGTTTGTCCTGATATAGTTTTAGGATAAAAATTTAGCCTGAAACATTTTCTTGTTGAGATAAATCCTCTATAATGAGATCTGTGATGCGTATGACACAAGTCACATAACTAACTCTAGTTAGTTGAACCCCTTATTTAGTGGGGCGATCATCAATATTAAAACTAAATAACTGATTTCTGGATATACATTGTGTGGGTACAAGCCTCTCTCTCTCTCTCTCATCTATTTTTCATCACACTCACTCGCACGCATACACAATCTTACATTTCATCCATCAAATCATGTTAATAATCTCAAAGATAACATTTCTATCAACAAAATCAAGAAAATGGTATGCTCCAATTGAACAAATTAAAGAAAAACAAAACCAATGCCTACAGACTTTTCAAGTGGGAACTAGCCCTTGGCATTCTTCCCCACCATCCAAACTGGCCATACCGATGATCCCCACAGCAATCAACAGCATAAACACAACAAGCCAACCCATCCTCACCATCAACCTTCCACCACCATCATCACAAACCGTTCTCTCCCTCTCACCAACAACACTCTCCTCCACCACCTCTCCATCCTCATCATCTCTATGCAGGATCCCCACCGTCAGTTCCTCCGTCACAGACGACGACACTCCTTTGGATCTTGACTCGTTCTCTTGCACCAGCACAGAAGAGCAAACGCTACTGCAGACTTCCTTCTTGTTCTGCATATGGGCATCAGCAGGGTTGTCAAGCGACTCTAGTTGCCTCTTGCCTTTGATTTTGCTCCCGTCTATCGTGTCCCTCCTGTCATCTGCAAGGGTCCTTTCCATCACCATGGTGTTGTTTCTGGCCGGCCTTTTCTCTTTAGGAGAGTGGTCCTGTTGGAGAGAAGCTAGGAGTTGCCTTTGGGGGGAGTCTAGGAGGTTGTTGATGTCTTGCGAGATGGAGTTGGTGCGACGTGAGCGAGAGAAGCCAGAGTTCTTCACGGATGTCCAATATTGCTCGAGTTCTCTGTAGCGTTTATCGAGTTCTGTTTCTTTTCTTCGGCCTTCTTTTGCTGCCATATTTTCTTCTTCTTCTCTTTGAGGTTATGCGGGGTGTGCTTGTATTTGTGTCTGTGGGAAGTGATAGAGCTGGGGGAACGTTGGTGGTGTGTTTTGAAAATTTGAAATTAAACCGGTTGATTCGGCAGAAATGCATGCCTCCTTTGTAAGAAATCTCTCTCTCTCTAAACAATATGAGATGTGTGACAAACATGTACATAAACCAAGCAAATCATCGGCTATATAGAATCTACATATGGGTCTAAACTTCATTTGGTCCCTCATTTGAACAAAATCTGGGTTGAGATTTGGATCCAGATATGAACCCAAACCCAAGTGGCATAAAATCCATTTTGGAATTACGACTTCACTTAGTTTGGAAACCACAAGGCTGGATATATCAATTCAACCTAAAAGTCAAGCCCCCACCATGTTTTGACTTCATATGAAGGAATGTTTTCAACACCATGTGAAAAATAGATTTTCTCAAGAACCTACTAATGCAAATCACAATAGTAACACACACTCGCTCTGGATGCAGATAGGAGTCCTGCTAAACCTAATGAGACAGGCTTCTTCTCAGAAGACTCCTCCTACCTGGAGTGCAGCCATCTTTATGAAGAGTCCAATATAGAGAGAGAGAGGGTGAACACGTTAAATGCAGAGAGTTCAACCAGATATGCAACAAGTGGTCCCTACTGGATAAGGTTGTTGACGAGATATCTCCAAATAAGTTAAATGTCAAGAAGCTAAAAAATGTAAAAAGTCCTACCACATACAAAGTAGTTTATGTTGAGTTGAAGACTGTGACAGGCTCAGGGAAAATCATGTAATGACTAGGACTCTCAAAATCGTGTACACTGTAAAATCTATAAATATTTAATGGAACCTCTTATCTTTGGTGTGTGATAGAGAGAAAAATCCATTCATCGTGGACGGAGATCCTTCTTGGATCGAACCACATTAAATCCTGTGCAATTGTGTGTTTGTGTGGGTTGAGCTTACTTTACATGGTATGAGAGTTTCATTGATCTTGCGTGTGGCTTCTGAGGATCTGTCTTCTCAAACATTTCTTTCTGCAAGTGCATCATCCTCTCTCTGTGTTTCAGTGTTTATAATGGCTGAAAACAACTATGCATGAGGTTCAAACGATCCTTTCTCTTTTATTCCTGCTCCAACTAGTCTACGACATTTTTTTATCCGTAAAATTGTCTAGACAATTATTTACTGTGGGAATCTCAATTTATTCCATTATTGAAAAGCTATAATTTAATGGGTTTTGTGGATGGGTCAAAATCCCATCCGAATATGTTTACTATAGATCCTAATAAAGAGACATGGAAAAACCCGAAACTTGAGGAGTGGGAAATGATGGATCAGTTGTTATTAAGCTGAACTTGTTTTCTTTGACTGACACTTATAGGCCTATAGTGTGTAGAACACACTGAAACAAACTTATGCTGCTCACTCTAAAGCCCGAGTACAACTTAAATCCCAACTAAAAAATTGAAAAAGAAGAATGACAATATTACTGCTTATTTTCATAAGGCCAAAAGTATAGCCCATCAGTTGACTATGGCAAGAAAGCCAATTTCAAATGAAGACCTTACTACGCATATTTTAGTCGGTCTACCCCTGAGTGAATATATCTCCCTAAGAACTGTGTTAAACACTCGCAATGATCCAGTCTCACCTAATGATTTATTGGGGATGTTGTTAGTTCATGAAGCTCAATTAAACGAGCTAGAAGATCCAGAACCTCTATGGACAATTTGTTTTTTTGGCCAAAAAACCCAACTAGTCACAAGAAAAATGTGAGAACCAAAACTGGTTCAACTCTTCCAGGCGAAGAGGAGAACAATAGTCTAATAGGTCTAATCAAGCATTCCAACAACCGGTCCATTCAGGTAATCTATTATGATCATGGCAACCAAGGTCGCATCGCTTCTCAACGTCGTACAACATGTCAAGCCTATAGAAAACATGAACATGAAGCTCTACAGTGAAAAGTATTTAAGCTTTAGAGAGAGAATACTTCAGAGGCTTACAATGCAACAATAAAGAATCACTTTGATGATGGAGCATGGTTTTCGGACTCTGGAGCTACACATCACGTTACGACATTTTTGCACATTCCACTACAAGAAAATGTGTATTAGCGACGAACGCTATCTATCCTTAATCCATCACAAAATTCGTCGCTAACGTGTTTAGCGATGGATTAACGATGACTTAGCGACAGATAGCATCCGTCACATAATCCTAGTCGCTAAACTACGACAGAATTTATTTATCACCAATCTGTCGCTAATTAGCGATAGCTTAGCATCAAATCATGTCCATCGCTAAATATAGATTGATTTGGTTATGCGACAAAATTTAATATGTCGCTAAACTATAATGAGGGATACGTATCCGTCGCAAGCCATCAACTGATTTAAATGGGGACAGATTAGCGACGGATAATATCCGTCGCTAATTTAAAAAAATTAATTTTTTTTTTGAAATATGAAACTCGAAAAAAAATTCTTGTTGTACAATTCATATAACCTGCTTATAAAAAATAAAATATATATAAAAGTATAAAAAATACATATACAGGTGAAACAAATTTAACACAAGTTCTAAGTTAAACAACTTTAACTACCAAATACAGTCATTGCCAAGTTATAATTAGTTACAAGTATGTCAAACAAATTAAACACATGAATCTAATCCTCGCCAAGATTCGAGGCATCATCCTTTTCATTTTCTCTATCTGCCCCTCTCTCCATGCCTCCATCAGCTCATTTACGCTGATCATCTCCAACATCCTACAAGAGAACCAAAATGTTAGCATTTATAAACAAAATATAATGAAATAAATTATATGCAATGCACCTAATCTAATGCAACAAAGTAATTGGCTGAATGACACATAGACTAGCAATAAACTGAAGGACATTAACAAAATTCAGATATGTGTTCTAAGACTAAAAAAAAAATTATAGTGATTCAATCATGCAGATATGTGCTTTAAGGTTGTCAAAGAATGTCACAGTGATTCACGCATGCATATATGATTTATAAGGTTGTCAAATAAATGTGTTATGTATCACAATCATGCATATATGTGTTACAAGGTAGTAAAAAAACTTTCATAGCGATGAAATCATGCTTATATGTGTTCTAAGATTGTCAAAAAACTTTCATAGTGATTCAAACATGCACATATGTGTTCTGAGGCAGTCAAAAAACTTTCATATTGATTCAATCATGCATATATGTGTTCTAAGGAAAATTTTATAGTAATTCAATCATGCATATGTATGTTCTAAGACAGTAAAACAATTTCATAGTGATGAAAGCATGCTTGTATGTGTTCTAATGTTGTCAAAAAACTTTTATAGTGATTCAATCATGCATATATGTGTTCTAAGGTTGTCAAAAAACTTTCATATTAATTTAATCATGCATATATGTGTTCTAAGGTTGTCCAAAAACTTTCATATTGATTCAATCATGCATATATGTGTTATAAGGCAGTAAAAAAACTTTCATATATGTTAATATCATGCTCATATGTGTTATAAGGCAGTAAAAAAACTTTCATAACGATTCAATCATTCTCATATGTGTTCTACGACAGTCAAAAAACTTTATATGTGATTCAATCATGCATATCATGTTCTAAGGCAGTCAAAATTTTTTATAGTGATTCAATCATGCATATATGTGTTATAAGGCATTAAAAAACTTTCATATATTCTAATATCAGGCTCATATGTGTTCTAAGGTTGTCATAGTGATGAAAGCATGTTTGTATGTGTTCTGAGGTTGTCAAAAAACTTTCATAGTGATTTAATCATGCATATTATGTTCTATAAGGCACTAAGAAATTTTTATAGTGATGAAATCATGCATATATGTATTATAAGGTTGTAAAAAAACTTTCATAGTGATTCAATCATGCGTATATTTGTTATAAGGGTGTCATAAAAATTGTATAGTGAATCAATCATGCATATATGTGTTCTAAAGGTGTAAAAAAAATCACAGTAAGACAATCATGCATATATGTATTCAATCATGCATATACTAGCTTGAAATCTAATGACATGAAACAAATGACATGAATCTTTATACCTGACGGGCATCAGAGCTCATGTTGAATGCAGATGAAGTTCTCCTGTCCCAAAAAAAGTTGCACAACTCATTATGGATAATGTTGGGAATAACTTCATTTAAAAAGTATTGCATTTTGTCCTCAAGACACTGACAAATACCATCTCAAGACATAGAAGGGTCAATCAGACGTTGGGAGTTGATGCTGGCGGAAGAACTCTGACAGCCATGGCTGTAGGAGGCAACGACTGCTGTGGTGTTCATGTTACTCCCAAACCCGAACACACGACCCTTTTTGGGTTCACCAGTTGCAGTCACCCATGCTGCAGGATTAAAAGGCAGATGCTAAGTGGAGTCATCGCCATATCGCTCTACCATTTGCTACTTGTATGACTCCTACAAAGTAATGATTAGAATATAAATTAATAATTAAGAATTATAATATTTATGATAACGTAATTCATAGTAACTTGTATATTATAATGTTTATTAATACAATAAATATATATCAATGTCGCTCTCGCCTTCTCTGATACAAAATCTCTCATGCTCTTATGTTTATATGTTTCAATAAACACATCTTTGTAAGGCACGATGTCTCTTTTTTCTGCTTCTTGTAATGTTAAATGATAAAAAAAAATAATTAATAAGTATGAAAAAATACTTATAAATTTGACAATATATATATATATATAAATATATATATATATATATATATATATATATATATAAAAATATATATATATATATATATATATATTGATGAGTTATCATTTTCTTCTGGTGGCTCCTTAAAGTCCTAGATCCACCTATGTGTAGATGGGCATCGAGCATCTTCGCTCGATTTTGTGTAGCCTTTGCTGAGCAGTTTCGAAATTCATTGCTCGCCCACTTATCACACATGCCCTCCAAATAATCTCTTTTGATAGTAGAAGGTCCATGGCCCTTCCACTGTAGTGGATCATCTATCCCACCACTTGCTTTTTTTGTTGCAGTCTTCATATTGTGCAACATGTCGGCAAATCGATTGGCAGCCACCTTCTGTCACACTACCCTCGCGTCTTTCTCCTCTTTCGCAGTAGCGAAGCGATGAGAAACCTACAAATACTTTTAGAAAGTTAGCACACATGAGTATAACAAAAAATTAAATATGAAACACATTGGTTATGATAAATGATTGCATACCATGAATGAGGACATTAATTTGTCCAACACCTCCGTCAGGTACTCTTTTCATTGCGCAATCGGTCCTGGAAGATGCTGCAGTAGTGACTTCTTAATTTCTTGTATTATTTATTGTTGCTCGAACCTCGCACTGCATATGAATTCTTACACATTAACAATCGACTATCGATATACACTATTTATAAGATAAGTATTAGACAAATGACAATGAAATACTTATGGTCGACTATCGATATACACTATTTGAATGAGTCATCATGTGTCATACTGAGAAGACCCTGCATCCGACGTTGTCTCGTGATGTGTATGAGTAGCTAGTGTAGGTGGGTCATGTGTAGGCGAAACATCACATACAGAATAATGAGTTAGAAATTCACACAATGCATATCTAAACTAATCAAGTATATAATTATTTAAATGATATGCCTATCGAAGCATTGCGTGAAAACGAAGGTTGAGACTACCTATCACTGAGCTGGGATCCTATAAAGACAATTAACAAGTAACAATGTTTATATCAATATATAAGTAAAAATATAATGAATGCCTATATTTGAATATAACACAAAGACATTTACTTAATGATGTCCCACGACCTCCACTTGGTCCTCGACCACTGTGACCTCCACAAACCATATTCTAACAAATAAAAATATTATTTGGATCAGTTACATGATATGCAATTTCATGGATACATATTCAAATCGAAAATAACTTCATGCCAGCATGGATACAGCCATATCAAACGTGACAATACATTCAAATCATTCATAGCATATCAATGTCAAACATGTACCTGCAGCAAATACACTCCAATATCCCGCTAACTACTACCTTATCAAACATGACGATACATTCAAATCATTCATAGCACTTAAACATGTATTTTACTAGATCGAGTATACTTCATCATTACTTGTTTCACTTTCATATTCTTCTTCTTCCTCCTCCTCTTCGTCTTCTTCTACATTGGGCGCCCATCCACTTGGTATATTATTTAGATCACATTCTTCTATACGTGTGCCATCGAACAATGGAGATGTGACATGCAAACCATGTGTGACATCGTGACCATAAGAGAAGTCATACATATTATCTCATTGATAGTATTCAACATCTTCAACAATATTGTCTTCTTGTAACTGATCATGCTCGGAGTATAGTTTAGACTTCACCTTGCAAACCACTCACCATTCATTTCTATCTGACTTTCTTGTATTCAGATATGAAGTATAGTAAACTTGTTGAGCTTGCGATGTTAATATGAATGATTCATATGTTTCAAACCTTGATTTATGATTCATCTCCACAATGCCTGAGGCTTTGTCGACTCTTGTCGCTGTGGGATCAAACCAATGACATTTGAATAAAGTTAACCTATTATTTATGCCTAAGTAAGTGAACTTCATTATTTCTTCTATAACACCGTAGTAGTCAAGTTCATCTCACCGTAACTGCTACCCTGGACACACGCACCACTATTCATCATTGACTTTTTTGCACCGTAGTTATTTGTATGAAATCGATAACCATTTATGATGTATCTGTTGTAACATTGCACAACTTTGGTCAGACCATTTTGTAAACCACATATTCTTTGGTCATTAATACCACTATGGTGGACCTACAAGCATAAACAATGACTGTAAACACGACCAATTAAGTAACATATTGTTGTTCACACGGAAAGAATACATGTCATCATCCTTACCAACTCTTTCATCTATGTCATAAACTTATTTTCATGTTTTTTTTGTAATTCTGAATCAGTTAGATGTTGAAGTTCTCTTCGCAACTCCAGATCAAATCGTCTGCATTTAACAAATAATTATATTATCGAAACATATATGTAGAGAATTAAGTGTAATATATTATGTATACTTACTCGATGTAGGGGTCGATTTCTGAGCAATTAAAAAGGATATAGATTTATGATGCGTCTTGCTCTCGATCTTCCAAGAGTCTTGATCGGCAACTGCCAAAGGCCTTCCCAAATGGTTTAAATATCGATAGTTTGTCAATTACAATAACTTATTCTTCATCATTATTATGAGGTGGGCAAGTGTAACGTGTTGAAATGTGAGGCTCAAAGTACATAGATGAGAAATTTAAAATCTCTTCTAAAGTGTATGCCTCACAAATTGAATCCTCCACTATTTCTTTATTCTTTCATTATTACGAGGTGGGCAAGTGTAACGTGTATGGGGTGACAAATACCGGCCAGTACGAGTATGAGGTTGATCTACCTCAACTTCCTATGCATAAAAAAGTTAGTATTTTTCTTCCTTAAATAAGTCTTCACAATGACTTAGATAACTTATTCCTCCTTGCTGGAATGTGAATGAAGGTCGAGAGTGAGGACACGGGGAACACGAACGACAAGGAGGAGTGGCCCCTCCCATCGAACTGAGGAAAGCCTGTGGTTGAGAGGGAGGAAGGAGGCAGTAGGGCCCGATTTAGCAACAACAATTGTTGCTCTCTCTTGGGCAACTATAATGAAAACCCGACAATTTACAAGGAGAAGGTGTGTCACCAAGTCAAGACAACCTGACGGTTCCTCAAACCGACTCCAGGAATAGCTAAAACAAAACATATAAATAGGTTTGCCGCCTTGGTGATAGACAAAAGGGACAAAGGAAGACCAACGATGCAGGTCAGAAAAACCTCTCGAAAGAGAAGAGGAACAAACAATATAAATGTAGACGAAGACTATCGAGCAGCAAAAGAGGCCCAGCCGACATGTTCATAAACCAGGTTTAGAGGCAGTAGAAGATAGACATGGAGGAGGTGCAAGAAAATCATGTCCTTGATAGAGAGAACACAACATGTCTGTGTGGTCACGAGAAGGCATCGTTAGCACCTTCCCTTCAAAACATGAAAAACACAGTAATGTTGCAAGAGATGGTGGCTTCTTTGCTGACACCTGTTAGCAATTCAGAGAACATGCTGGGTGGGCTTCCGTGCAATGCTACAACCAAGGAAGCTAGTGACGTTAGCATGGTGGAGTCCCAACTAGACCAGGTAAGTCCTTTGATCTCGTTACCTCCTCTTTCGATTATAATAACCTGCCCACTTTATAAGGGTGAGGATATTCCAAAAATAACCCCCGATTTCCCTTTTATGTCTTTTGTACATGAATCGGATCATGTTTGTCCCACGTACCCAAAATCTAGAGCATCTCACCCGAAAACCAAAAGGAACATATTTTCAAAAAAATTGGGCATGGGAAAAGAAATCAAAGGACCGTTGAGGGGCTTCCAACCTTAGAAATTTAGAAGAGAGGGACCACAATGACCACTTTTTTAAGTGTAAATCTGAAAGAATATGGGGTACCATCTCAACACTGCCAAGCCTCTCTCTCTCTCTCTCTCTCTCTCTCTCTCTCTCTCTCTCTCTCTCTCTCTCTGTAAAATCATGGGTTATCCCTCACCTCCAAGAAGTTGCCTTGCTTAAGCTTGCGTGAGAGAGACAACAGTGAGATTTGAATCTTGACCACCTTTTTAGCCTCCTAACCTCTATTCCTTAATGCATGGTAACATCGATGAGACAATATATATAATGCAAACAAAATATTTTATTTCAGGCGATGCCAAGAAAGTGGTTTGCAAACTAAAGAAATCTATCTGTGAACTTCAGCAGACTTTTCGACAGTGGTATCATAAATTTTATCAAGTTGTTCTCTCATTTGGTTTTGAAATGAATGTGGTTGATGAATACATATACCATAAATTTAGTGGGAGTAAATATATTTCTTTGGTTTTATATGTTGATAACATATTTCTTGCCAGTAATGATATAGGCATACTGCACAAAATCAAAAGATTTCTAATAAAAAAATTTGAAATGAAAGATCTTAGGGATGCCTCTTTTGTATGAGAAATTCAAATACATCGAGACCGTTCTTGGGGTATTCTTAGATTATCACAAAAGAGTTATATCGAAAGGATTCTTGATAGATTTGACATGAAAAATTTCAAACCAGGAGATACTCCTATTGCTAAGGGAGACAAGTTTAGTCTCGCTCAGTGCCCCAAACACCAGTCTAAAATTAAGAATATAGAACAAATTCTCTATGCATCTGCTGTAGGGAGTCTTATGTGTGCTCAGGTGTGTACGCGTCCGAATTTATCGTACATTGTTGGGATGTTAGATAGATATCTTAGTAATTCAGGTATGGATCATTGAAAAAAAGTCAAACGGGTTATGCGGTATTTGTAGAAAATAAAAGGTTACATGCTCACATACAGAAAGTCAGATCAATTGGATATCATTGGGTGAAACACTGCTAAAGTTATTTTGTGACAATAATTTGGTAGCGCTATATTTTAATAACATGAGTTATTCGAAGTAAAAGCATATTGACATTAAGTTTCTTGTTGTTAAAGAAAGAGTGCAGAATGGTTAGATATCGATAAAATATATTGACACAAACTCTATGATTGCAGATCCGCTTACTAAAGGTTTGCCACCCAAGGTCTTTTATAAGCATACTGCTCGAATGAGTGTTTTATTATTTTATGATATGCTGGTTTAGTGAGAGTTTATATTTGAACATTCTATGATGTAATAAAGTTCATTTTACCACTTAGGTATAAAGTTAAAATTTTGGTTTTATTCTGTACTCATTATGTTGTGATCTCAGTAAAGTTTTCATGAAGAACCAGTTGAAAACAAGCATGTTTGATCATATTACATGTAATTTTTATGCTTCACATCCATGCTTGATCCATGTCATTTGGTTATGTCAATAGACGTGATCGTTGATGGGTCCAATTACATTATTTGTAATGAAGACCGCTTAGGTTCTACGTTGACATGATCAATAGACCGAATTGGCAAATATATCAATTGATAAGACAATTTTTTTTGAGCTCATAAGGATATAATATGTTATTATAAGGTTACGCATATAGTCCAAGTGGGAGATTGCTAAAAATAATTGTGTGGGCTTACATATGTTAAACCACACATTATAGACTATCTCAGGTTCAGGCCCTCTTTATGTAATCTAATATGGTTGGGTCATGTGGTATCTCATATGGTATGATTTATTATGTGAAGAAACTAGTTTTGTCTATAATTTTATAGTGGGCTGAATTGAAGAGACTCTTAGTTGGATAATACAGATTAGGTTATGGTCTCCAAACCTTATATAATGATCATTTCTTTGAGGCTCCTCATAACCATCAAAAAATTCAATCCCTCTCGTAAGGTTTTAGATAAAGAAATAGGGTCACGTATATAGGTTCTGAAAGATCATACCCGTTAACGCTCTATCGGAACACCTTATGGATTCAAGTACACTTTCGCATCAAGTTTCAGTTTTGATTTTCAATGATTTAGTGTGAACATGAACTTTGATCATTCTAGTTTTTTAGGTGGATTTCAAATCCAATACAAACTCCTTGGAGCTTTCTATTAAACTTGGTTACGATGATTACTTTGTGCATGCATATGGGCTTGCTTTCTTACAGTAGACGGTGAATCCTACAATTTTTTTTTTCTCGTAACGAGAGAAATTACTGTCATGCTTCGGATTTGTTACATGCTGAGGGGTGCAGCTGCAGTGCAAAACGCCATGGTTACTTCCCTCTTATCGGGGATAGTTTTTTTAGGCTTCCACCCTGTTACAAAGGAACCGCACAATTGAAAACATCTTTCAACTTGAATGCCTTAAACCAAGGCACTTAGCAAGGTGTAGAGCCCTTGTATGTCGAAACCGTACATGGTGGCTTATTTTACCTTGATACTCTGCTGTCACTTGCACGTGTTCCCAGCAGTGTCTTTTAATGAAAATGTTACAAGAATATCCATCGATCTACTCTTGTAAGATGGTGGTGGCCCAATCTATAAATTGAATCACACAAACTACGGAACCTTGGCTTTGAATCCCACCATGATGATTATTATTTTTAGAGTTAGAACAGACCAAGTTTCTGTTCTGCAACTCAATCCCGTACGTTCATGGAGGGTGTAAAAACTGTCCAACTAAAATGCTTTTAATATGATGGTACTGGTTCAATGGGTACTTGAGGGGCATTTTATATTCCCATGCTTGTGGATGTTCAAAGTTTCAAACTCAAGAAGTTAACGTTTGTTAAATATCTTCGTACAGATTTTTCTCTCCCTTCTTGAGTGTACTCAACTGTCACCCTTGACAGTCACATGCCCAGTCATTAATGCCTCTGTTTCATTATTCAAGACAAGGAATCAATGTGAATAGATCTAACATGAATGCCATTGAATGAGATACCAAAAGGGAAATCAGATGTGCATTTGGTGCTGATTGATTGCCCTTAAATGAGAAAACCTTTCTTCAAAGAAAAAAGAAAAGTTTTGACATGGAGTCGGTGCATCTTACATATGTGATCTTCTACACAAATTAATGCACTTATTGTCACAGTATTAGACTTTAAGGTAAGTTGAGAATATGGAGTTGGGAAATTCAGTTCTCAATGGATCTATCTTAAATTGGACCTGCAATATGAGTTGGTTCTATCCAGATCTGACCAGATTAGGCTTCTCTAACCTAATTTCCAGATTGCCAATCTTACCAAAAGAATGACCCAAGTAGGCCAATTAAAAGCCATCATGGGACAAAACTTTTTCATACATGTCTGATGAAATTAATGGTCTAAACAAGTAAAACATCATTTTCATGAGAAAATGACTTTAAAAGCTATTCACTTTCCAGAGAAAAGGATGCCATAAGCAAAGTAACATTAAAAGAGCAATGTGGGTTTGGAGAGCCCTACAAGTTGGCCCTCCTGTATGGAGAGCATGCTGGTTCCCATGTGAAAAGTTATTACAAAAAGGCTTGCTTGTTGTTGGTATCTAAGTTGAGCATTTTCTCCCGGTGGAAGTGATCTTTATGGTTTAGGGTAATTTGCATATAGGCTCCTAAAACAAGGGCATTTACTTTTTAGCAGCCTCAGCTTTCAAAATTCAAATATTAGACAGATGCCTAACCTTCGAAGAAATTACTCAGATGACTGCTGAATTGCTTTTTTTTTATTGAAATTACTTATTTACAAAAAGTGGCATCCAATTATTTAAAGAAGAAAAAGGTTAAAAATCATCATTTTCAAAAGTTACCTAGGGTGAAGTGGATAAAAAAACCAACATAGGCCATCTATCTTAAATATTGAAAACCTGAAGCAGCTAAACATAAATTTTCCATATGTTAGGCGCCTATATGTAAATTACCTTACGATTTTTTTAAGGTCTCTTAAGTACAAGCATCTCTTGTAGAATGTTCCATTGATTCTCATTCAATGGGTAAGTTTGGTGACAAAAAATAAAATCAGTTTTGTTTAACCTTGTCAGTTTGATACAAACCCTTTATAATACAGCATTAATGTAAATTTATGTTTGGCATAATGTGAAATCTGTCAAAACTGGTAAATTGGGAGGATCATATTAGCATGTGAAGGGCTCTCCAAATGAATGGTAACAAAGGTGTATCTTTCTTGGCGAGGCAATCCTTTTCATGATCTGACCTTGATAAGGGTACTCTTGTCATCATGTGAAACATGTTTCAGGTTCACGAATTTCATGATTTCAAGTAGTACTAGGGACACTCACGTGAATGAATTTGCTCATGTTGGGTCACTTGAGGCGTTCCAATTTCCCAAGCCATCCAGGAACTGAATGGATGGAAAACTGAAACATGTTTACCAGCCAAATATGTTTGCTGGTAGGAATAGAGATTTTCATAGGTTTTTTTTGCAAATCTAACCTTGCAGATGCATTCGGCGTGGTGCATTTGCTAGGAATTGACTTGTTAAATTATCGCAATTCGATCAAGAAATGTGATTTTTATGCTTGAATATTTTATAAAAATTCTAAGCTGTTGATTTTCAACCCTTAAAAGATTATTCTTATACATGGTAATTGGATGATCAAAGAGTCTATTTCTGTAAAACCAAGTGTCGAGATCACATATGTACGGTAAATTTTTTGAAAAAAAAGTAAAAAAAGAACTATAAAAATCTTGATTCATACCAGTAAATATATTTCAGTTACCCTTTAAGGATAACCTACTCTAAGGATCTTAGGGGATCTGAGGATAAAAAAAAAATTATGCTTGTACTAAGATTCAGGGATACTTCACATGTAGTTGCCTATCATATAACAAATTTAAGTTTAGCTACTTAATGTTTCAAATATTTATGATAACACTAACCTCTTAAAAAATTATTCAAATAACCGTTCTGAGTTGTTTTTTTATTGGTTAACTCTTGAAAGAGATAATTTTAGCCTTTAAAGTATTTAATGTCACTTTTGTGGCTTTCTAGTTTTGTAGGTATGCTTAAAGGCAAATAAGTAATTTCAGAGTGAAAAAGAAACTACGCTCATCTCAACAATAGGTTTGGCGAAGGAACCGACCCTCTTTGGCTTGTCACAAACTCGTTTGTGATTGGTTCGTGTAGCTGACGAGCCAAGCCACAAGCAACTCGTTTAGCTTAAACGAGTCGAGCATAGGGTGTTCCACTCAGCTTGGCTCAGGAGAACTCAGATAGATAGAATATATATATATATATATATATTATGCATAAAATATTTTAAGTGTAATATATAAAAAATTAATGCATAAAATATAAAAAAAATGAATGAAAACTATATACATAAAATATAAACCATTATGTGTAATATATATATCTCTCTCTCTCTATATATAAAGTGTAATATATAAAAATATGTATATTTCTTGTATAAATAACATAGAATGTTTTTATAGGGACCAGCTCGTGTTTGGCTCATCTCATTCAAGGATGAGATGAGCTCAAGCTCGGCTCGGCTAAAAATGAACATGAGCTGAGCCATGAGCTGAAGCCACTGGTAAAAAAGACAAGCCCAAAGATGCCCTGTTCCGTTCGTTCATCTCGTTTTGCAGCCCTACCCGGCAATTTCTTAAAAAGATATGCGTCAATCGTTCTAACTAATTATAAATTTGTCATATGTTAAGTGCATGTATATAAATTACCCAATATTCAATTTTAAACCAACTCTGCATTAAGGCAGCATAATTAAAGGCCCAAACCAAAGATAGAAATATAAGTTCTTTCATATCAATAGGCTTTTCAGCCATTTGACATGGCAATGAAATTAATAAGTTTTTGGCTTGGTACTAGACTCTAAAATCATATGAAGATCTGTGTCATTTTGCTAAAGACTTAGGTATACTATTCTCTCATTGTTTTAACTTCCAAAACTTATGCCATTGGGGACACGTGTCCTTGACAATCATCCATCGTGAGAGTTTGGTGTGTTCTTGATTGTTTGAATGGCAGAACTGGTTCTGTTCATAGTTAAAACTATTGACTACGGGATACTTGGTCCTTAACTATGGTACATTTATGCTTGTAGGCTGTCAGTGGAGCCCAGTTTACTTGTAAAATTGAGCCTCATGGCAACTGTCATGGACCTAATATTTGAGGCCAACTTGTCAGCCTCAATACTAGTTTAGTCTGTTCAGCTTAAGGTTTGGCCCAACCTAGCTTACTTGACAGGATTAATAAGGCTGGTCCACTTTAAGTAAGTCTGAGCCAGGTTATGAACCAACATTTTAAGCCTGATGGGCCAGCAAGGCGTAAATTGCAGGAGTGTTTATTAATTATTTTATAGGTCAGACTTGGTTGACATAAACCCAGCTTGAACCTGTCTGTTTGCATCACTGTTTGGTAACCTTGCTTGCACCATCTATCTAATAGATCGACGACCACTAATTGTGGGGATAATTGGGCACGGGTTTGGGTCAGGTACCTGACCGACCCTAATCAGAGGAAAGTACTCATGGAGGACTAATTAAACCTATAAGAGAGAGAGAGAGAGAGAATTGTTGGGAGGGAGAGGGGAGGGAAAGTCACCAGGGAGGGAGAGCTGAGGAGAATAGTTAACCATGGTCAGAGTTTGACCATGATAAACCTATAAGATGTAGACAGAATAGGGGTGGCAATCGGGTCGGGTCGGCAGGTTGGTGGGTCGGGTTGGTGGGTCAGAATACTTCAACACAACCCGTTTATTAAACGGGTTGGATGTGGCAAACACGAACATGACCCATTTAATAAACGGGTAACCCGACATGCCACGGTTAACCCGTTTAATAAACGGGTCAGGTCGACACAACACGGCAACCCGTTTATTAAACAGGTGGACACGATAACTTGAAGCATAAAACCCCAAACTTTTCTTTCTTTTTTCCTTCTCAGTTCTCACGGGTCCAAAAACTCTTTTTTTCCTTTATACCAAAATATGAGTCCTTCTCTAATCACCAAAAGAGCTCATCATAGTGAGGAAAACAAAGAAGAAAACCTCATCACATTGAGGAAAACAAAGAAGAAAACGAGAATAAGTACCTATTACTTATTCCAACCCCTTCTTCAAAATCAAAAAATGAGGTGCCTTCAGCGGGAGAGAAGAAACGTTGGGCTTGCTTAGCTTGGGTGCCAAACCAAGAGGAGGAACAAGAGGGAGGAGAGAAGAGGGTGGTGGTGTGCGCCTGTGCGGTAATGGCAACATGGTGGAGAGGAGAAGTCTTGGGCTCTCGGCTGCGGCAGTGTAGGAAGGAGTTAGGTGGGTGACTAAAGTGTAAAGGTAGGAGTTAGGGTTAGATAAGTTAATATATATATAAACGGGTTGCGGGTTGATGGGTTCGTGTAAATGGGTTGACCCGTATGCCTAACTCGTTTATTAAATGGGTCAAACGGGTTGGCCGGTTGACATACCCCTAACACGAACATGACCCGTTTAATAAACGGGTTAGGCGGGTTGATCCGTTTACGACACGAACTCGTTTAAGCCAAACCCTAACCCGGCTAAGAAGCGGATTGGCGGGTCGGGTCAGATTTTGAGAAAGAAGGACTAATTTGTAATAACAATGAAAAAAGCATGGACTAATTTGCAAATGGCTCATAAGGCAGGGACCAATTTGCAAAATAACCCTTTATTATATCTATCAGATGCAAAGGCCAAGGTCTGGGCCCCAAGTCTCAACCCTCTTCAAGGAGGGCACAAGTGTAATTTGAAGAATAGGGTGGAAGCAAGTCAGCTTTGTCCTGCCCATGGAGGTTCTGCTCATCTAGTAAGGGCAACTCGTGAGCTTGAAGGGATGTCAAGAGTTCGAAACTTACACACGGCCTTTGATGTGAGGCCAAGCTAGGCATATTCCCTGGTGGGCAAGGGGGCATGGAGTTTTTACATAAATGAGTTAGTGAGTCAGTGAGGTGGTTTTCCCCAATTATCAGAAAAAAAAAACAGTGAGCCCTGTCCCTGACTCAATGTTCTTAGAGTAGATTGGACCAAGTTGGTCAAATCCAATCCATGTCTAGCAGCTATATCTGGATCTAGGTTCAAGCAAGATCTGGAGAAACTTGGGTCACCTCTATGAGGAGGATTCCTAACCTAACACAACTGTGGTTATGTTGAATTCAGTTTCACTCATCTCCTATGTCATCCCTATCTTCATATCCCAGCTTGTCACTTCATTGATGCAAGTTGTTTCGATCAAATCTGTCCTCATAGATGTGATATACAAAGTTCATTTAGTGAATATCAGCATTTGAATCTCTAAAATCTGACCTATGTATAAAATTTTATGACGATTCAAAAAATCAATGGTTATAAATTTTAGTTGATTAAACGATCATACATATCATTTTTCAAAAAAAAAAAAAAGCAATCAAAATGGTTTCTATCAAATTGACCAAGTTAAGTACAACTATGCAGTCAGATTTGATCAAAACAATTTACCTTAATGAGATCCTGTATGGGGTACGAAGATAGGGATGACATAAGCGATGAGCGTAGCTGAACTGGGCTATGTTTGGTGTGCCAGTGTAATGCAGTGGACAAGTTAATGAGATCCAACATTTGTGCAACCTTACAGAAGACAAAGCAAAAATACGACTAATTAATTAAGTCATTTTCAAGGCTTTGGATGTTGATTCTGCCTCGACAACATGTGACCCTAGCTAGCCTCTGGTGATCAGGTTGGCTCGGATACATAAGAAGTGAGTCTTAAAGACCAAGAAACTGTAGTTTTTTTAAAGAAACATATATGCATTGATTTATCAATAAAGCACAGTACACGTTTATGAGTTTTTTATCCCCATTCTTCTTCTTCTTCTTCTTATTCTTAAGGATTTTTTTCTTTGATTAGGACTTTCATTTTTTCTTTGACTTTTTCTTTGATCTTCATTGATTTTCTTTGATTAGGGCTTTGATTTTTTTATGTTTTTTTATTTTATTTTATTTGATTAGGGCTTTGATTTTTCTTTGATCCTCTTAAGTTTTTTAAAATAATTAGGTTTTTTCTTTGATTTTCATTGATTAGGAATTTTTTCTTTTGATTTTTATTGATTAGGGGGGGTTTCTTTGATTTTCATTGATTAGGGTTTTTTTATTTGATTAGGGCTTTGATTTTTATTTGATTTTCTTTGATTAGCGCTTTGATTTTTTTTTATTTTCTTTGATTAAGGCTTTGATTTTTCTTTGAACTTTTTAGTTTTTTTTTTAATAATTAGAGTTTTTTCTTTGATTTTCATTGATTAGGTTTTTTTCTTTGATTTTTATTGTTTAGGGTGTTTTTCTTTTATTATTGATTAGGATTTTTTTCTTTGATTTTCTTTTATTAGGGCTTTGATTTTTTCTTTGATCGTCTTAGGGTTTTTTTTAAATAATTAAGGTTTTTCTTTGGTTTTTATTGATTAAGGTTTTTTCCTTTGATTTTTATTAATTAGGGAGTTTTCCTTGATTGTCATTGATTAGAATTTTTTCTTTGATCTTCTTTGATTAGGGTTTTAATTTTTTTGGTTTATTTATAATTTATTTTATTGCATTTTAGGGTTCTATGATTTATTTATGGTTTTTATATTTATATATAAAAAATATGAATTCTTAATTTTCTCAAATTATACAATTTTTTCATACTTGGATTCAGTTAGAGATCCATATTTGGGGCTAAAATCCATAACTTTTTGATAAAATTTTGTAATTAGATTCAATATGACACTGATTAAAGTATTTATATATTCAAAAATCAATTCTTATTTTTCTCAAATTATATAAATTTTATATATTTTTTTAGTTTTTAGATTTAATAAACATGTTAAACCACTCATATAGTTAGGTGAATCTAGTCATACTATCTAAAACAAAATTATCCGACCTATTATCCATATGTATTCAAGCTCTCCCCGCACACAAAGAGCACAAGTTATTGTCCAATGGAAGCTAATGTTGGACGTGATACAGTTGTTGTAGAATGTGCATTTTATGTTCGACTGTTTTATCCAATCTTGAACGCTCACTTGTTGTACTAGAATAGTCTTTGAAAAGTGAAAAAAGGAGGAGAGAGAGTATAAATTGCAGTGCAATAATGTCTGAAATAGTGAAATTTACTGCTGCAATGAACTCTGCTACCACGTGGTACATGCAATGCATGCATTCGTTTCTAACATTTATAATTCAGACATGTACTCTGTGGAGTCAGGATCGTGGCACAAAATTCACTCCTCACTGCCCAAAAAACGGTAACTGTGGCAATCATCAAAATATTACCCCTCTCTCTCTCTCTCAATGCAAACCTTCAAAATGGATATGTGAGCTTGTGAATATTGTATGGCCAATAATCAGTAACCGTGGCAATCATAAAAAAATTACCCCCCCCCCCCTCTCTCTCTCTCTTAATGCCAACCTTCAAAATGGATATGTGAGCTTGTGGAATATTGTATGGTGTTTGGGCATGATTTCGTTTGGGAACAATTTGACAAGTCCAAAAATCTGCTTGGCCCGACTACATAACTCAGTTATTGGTTTTCTATCTTATGGGCAACAAAGATCTGGCTTGTATCTTTTTTTTTAAAGGCAAGCTGGGGTTAGGCAAACCCCTACCAGTTATACAATTATACCATTGCGTAACACATTAGCTGCTCCTACCAGACAATCAGAGCCGTTGATAGATCTGGCTTGTATATGCCACAACTAAGTTTCTTCTTCCTTTTAAATTGTTGGACTCATATTATTAGTCTTAGTGACCACATATTAGAAGGTAGAAATTAGCCAAAGAGAGATTTATATATACACACCTAGCTTATGGCAAATTTATGTTTAGTGCTCTCAAAGGCTTAGCTAAGGAGGGGGGGGGGGGGGCAGGACTAGGCTGTAGCCCAGTCCTGCCTCCCGAAACAGTTAAAAAAAAAAGTTTTAAAAGCCCAGTTCTAGCCCAGCCCTGATTCCATATGAAATAGATTTTTATCCATTTTTATAGCCCAGCCCAGTCCTAGCCCAGCCCTGACTGCAACAAATAGTTTGATTTTTCCATATGAAATAGATTTTTATTAATAATTGTAGCCATTTTTTATTTTATCTCAAAAAAAGTTTTTCGGGGGCACTGCCCCTGAACCCCCCCCCCCTCCCTCACATGAATCCTAGCTACGCCACTGAGTGCTCTTATGTGTCAAATATTTAAATTAAACACTTAACCTTTTAAAAATTTGCTCAAATGGATGTCACAGTTGCTTTAACACAAACTAATTCTTGAAACTAACGATATTAGCCTTTCTTTTAACTTATTGATGTCACTTTTATAGCTCCTTCCTTTTGTATTTAAGAGTAAATAAGTAATTTCAAAGAGAAAGGTAGGGATGTCAACAGGCCGGCCCAACCTGAATCAGAGTCCATTTGGTAGGTTTGGTAGCCAAATCTAGATCCAATCAATAATTAGATCTGGGTTTAGTATTTAGTTTTGCATTCAAACTCAAACTCAAACCCAAATCCGAATAAAAACCTGAAGGATTAAGTGTAAATATCGGGTTTTAAGATAGTCGAATATGAGTATGATTTTATCTTTTTCTGCCCAAATCTGAATTTGATTAGGCCAATCCTGATTAAGTCATACCTGTTTACGTCTCTAGAGAAAGGGCAACTCAAGTGGTCATCTGATTTGTTTCATATAAGGTTAAACATCTCTCTTAAATACTTTTTTGATATTTACACGAATAAATCACCTCCAGAAACCTAGCTACACTGGCTCTGACTGTTGTACTTATGATCATTGTCCTAGTAACATAAAACTCCATAAAAGGTTAGTACTCCATAAAAGATTAGTACTTACTAACTTTATTGATGTTGTGGGAGACGGTAAAACCTTAGATTTTTCTTTAACAATTAAAATGAATAAATGATGAAATTTACATGCATCTAATGCAATTTTTGGGTTTTCTTGAATTTTTTGATTTTCTTATTTTTTTATTTTTAATAATTATAAATTTTAAAATATGTGAACTAAACAAGAAAGTAAATAATTTGTATATTTTTATATTATAGATATTAGATTTAGATCTAAATCTTAGCATTCGAATCCAATATAGATTTAGACCTTAAATTAAGTAGTGAATTTAACTAATAATATTTGGATCCAACCCAATAAGGTTAAATATAATTTATGACATTTGAATTTAATTAGTGATGAATTGGATTGAATATAACTAAGGATTTTTTGATTCAAACTCATTGGATTAGACCCATAGAGTCGGATGCTCCGAACAACGTCATTATTGTTTCGATAGAAATTTTAGGCTATTAATGTATAACTTATTAAATTAGAGTTGACCTTGACATTCCTCATTTCAAAAGCATCAACATTGACTATCTACACGCCCCAATTAGTGTTGATTTGAGCATTTTATCATCAACTGAAATTCATGCCTAATTGTATGTCGAAAATTAATATTTTTTGATATTGACTAAATTTTCTTGCTGACTTGTATGCATATGATTAAATTTAAGACAACTACGATGATCTATGTTTTAAGGGCTATCAAATCGACTATTTAAAGATCGAATTTTGTTGAGTCTTTGAGTCTGTAGACCTCTTAAAAGGTTAACATGTCATTAGGGCCTAAGCTAGGGTAAGAAATTCTTAAATTTTTTATAGCTTAAGTAATTTTAAAATCTAATAAATTAGGACCCATAATTTATTTTTTTTATTTGATTAATAAAAAAAAGTTAATAGATATTAATATCTTATATTAGAGATGAGACTCTTGCCTAAGCCCATCAATGAATACATGCCCTCGTGAGGAGGATTAACAATGTTAGTTCTTCCTCTTTCTCTAATTCTCATTAAAATTCTTCTTCTTCTTTCCTTAGAACTTTTTTAGCAGCCATTGAAGTTGCTCCAAGGTTCTAAGATGGGAGACTAAGGTGTTAGTGGTTTCAAATACATGTTTCAGGTAAGATTCATTCTACGCGTAGTATAGATCGAATGCAAATGCATAAACCATGTGTCGTGCCTATTCTACGGGCTAATCCATGATAGATCAGATCTAGAATAAGTTTAAAAAAGGTTTTAAAAGTATTTATAATTCAATAATATACTTTAAAACAGATTTACAAAATTGTTTTTGGTAAATCTTTGCCCAGACGGCTAAACCGGAAAATCAGGTTACCCGAAACACATAGTTTCATATTTTTACGTAAATTTATATGGTTAAATCTTTGTTTCTAGCATGAATGAATGTATATTTTTTTCTTGCATGTGTTAAGATTATGAATCATGTCTCTGCAAATTTATTTTATGTATTTCATGGTGTTTTCGCATGCTAACATCTTAAACTAGTTATTTTGTGAAAAAATCATGATTTATTTTGATAGTTTTAATTTCAAGGTATGTATAATGATTATATGATGTCTCTTTATGATTGTACATGATGTTTAGATATTGTTCATAGGTTGATTCATGATAAAAAATTGTTATTCCATGTTGATGCTTAAGTTTTCTTATTTTTCTCATGATTTATATTGTATTTCGCATGCTTTGTTGATTTTTTTGACCGATCAATCGTAGTAAAATAATTATACCTATAAAATTGAATCATCAATAGCCAAACTCCTTCATGGAGACCTTTTAGACATCTGAGAGGCATCTCAAAAAAATATTAGGCCTTGTTGGCAGTATGAAAGTGAGGGTTATGGCTGCTGCAACCCAAGGCAGGAATTCTGGCGTGCGTGTAGAGTAATTTTTGATAGTCAGTTTTGTAAAAAACTTAATAAATCATTGATTGCGAGTTAATGGCTGATTTTTGGATATTTCATTCATATCATATGAATAGATTTGAAAAAAATAAAAGAAAAATATGTTTCATTTTTCTGTAAATCTTGAAGGCTCAAACAACTCGTAAAAGATTCAAGATTTTGCAAAAAAAACTATATCTAGAACTATTTAAGGTAGGGTCCGGTCCAAAAACCTAGAAAATTCATATGATGGAGTGTTTCAACAAACTCAAATGATTCTGAAAGCTAACAAGCATACCTTCACAAAAAAAATTGGGAGGACGAAATTTCCTCTCATATTGGGCCTGGTGATTGCTTCTTTGGCAAGTTTTGTCAATAACAGAAAAATAGTTTCGGGTTTGTGAATTTTCACGAGCAAACAAATTTATTTTTTTTAGACCTACCAAATAGAATTGAAAGTTAATATCCTCTGACATGATGGTGAATGTTTATAGAGTTATATTTGTTTGTTTTGATAATCTGTCAGACCTATAAACAACATACAAAATTTGATATTATATAGTTCTTAATTTTAGATAATATCTGGACTTGTGAAATTATATTTCTAAAATCATGTACTTGATTATGATATGAGATGTTAATCATGCATATGTTAATGTAGAATTTGTCATGAATATACTGTATGTATGCATGTAAATTATTTGGGCATGATGGCATATGATACTGCATATTAAACATGAGAATTATATTATATTTCACATGCTTTCTTGATTTTCTTAATCGATCAATCATAGTAAAATAATTATACCTCTAAAATCAAATCACGAATAGCCAAACACTTTCTTGAAGACCTTTCAGATATCTGGGAGGCATCTCAAAAAAAAGTATTGGGCCTTATTGGTGGTATGAAAAGTGATGGTTATGGTTGCTGCAAATCAAGGTAAAAATTGTATCCTGCGTGCATAGCAATTCTTGATAGTCAGTTTTGCAGACAATCCAATAAATCATTGATTTTGAGTTAATAACGAATTTTTAAATATGTGATTCACATCATATGAATAGATCTGAGAAAAATAAAAGAAAAATATGTTTTATTTTCTGTTAATCTTTAAAGCTTAAACAAGTCGTAAAAGATTCAAGATTTTGCAGAAAACCTAGATTTGGAACTGTCTCAAGCAGGGTTTGGTTCAAAAAACCTAAAAAAATCATATTATGGAGTTTTTTGACAAACTTAAATGATTCTAAAAGGTAACAAGCATACCTTTCACTAGAAAATTTGGAAGGATGAAATCCCTCTCGGATTGAGCCTGGTGATTGCTTCTTTGGAAAACAAGATTTTAACAGGTTCTCTCAAGAACAGAAAAATAGTTTCGGGTTCATGAATTTTCATGGGCAAACAAAGTCATTTTTTTAGACCTACCAATTGGAATTAAAAGTTAATATTATCTTACATAACAATGAACTTTTATAGAGTTATATCTATTCGTTTTGATTTTCTGTGAGACCTATGAATAACATGAATTTTTTAATATTATATAATTCTTGATTTTAGATAATATCTTGACTTATGGAATTATGTTTCTAAAATCATGTGCTTGATTATGATATGAGATGTTAATCATGCATATGTTAATATAGAATTTGTCATGAATATGTTGTGTGTAGTTGTGTGAATTATTTGGGTATGATGGCATATGAGACTATATATTAAATATAAGAATTAAGCATGATAATTAGATCAAATGGTATGCATGATCATGCATGTGTTATTATATAAAGTTTATGGTTCAAGCTAAATTAAAATAAGTCTCATGCATTATGGAGTGTGATATATAGCATGTGATATCTTGTAAGTCATGTGAAGCATGCATATATGGGGCTCGAATGCGAGTCAGGTTCGGTAGAACCCGTGGGGTGATTGTGAGTACTTGGTTTGACTTTGATAAATATGCTCATATACACACACACTCTAATTGGACTCTTGAGTACTCTTTAATGTGAGTACGTACCTTAAGATACTCTTGGGTACCTCTTAATGTGAGTATGTACCTTGAGATACTCTTGGATGCTCCTTAATGTGTATACGTACCTTGAGATACTCTTAGATGCTCCTTAAGTTGAGTACGTATCTTGAGTTGAGTTTAAATGAGTTATGCTAGGACACCTTAGTGACTATAGGAGGTGTGAGTTCGTGTCTTGTGAGGTCGTGGTTTGTTGAGTTGCCCATAATGGAGTTGGGTGTTGAATGCACCCAATATTGTAATTGGAGCTAATATAAATAATACCTAATAGCTCATTTATTCCAATGACCTAGCTTGAAGAGGGTAGGAAATACACTCATCAACTGACATATTTTGAGAGAATTGACACCTCTTTAGCCCCCAGTCATGTGTGTAGGGGGCTAGGGATGTCAATTTATTGTAGGTAGACAGTCAGGCTCTACAGCGTAGGAATCGATTCTTTGGACCACTGTAAGTTTCTCTTTTGGTTAAAGACCACTTCAGTGGATGTTTGGCCCGACTCTTCAAATTGATAGGTTAATTAAAATATATAGCATAATAAACTCTCATCTGATTGTTGAGTTAGGATTAGGTCTTGAGTATATACCCTTCAAGAAAAAAAAAGGAAAATAATGTATTAAATTAGGTTCACCAGTGGTTAAATGATTCATTAAATATTAGCATAAGTTATTATGCATGTCATGTATAATTTCTATTTCCTGCATATGTTGGCATACATGAATCCTTTTGATTATCGTTTTGATTGAATTATTGTAAATTCTTGCATGATTAAATTATTATTATTGTGATCTTTATCTGTGCTGAGTTTATATGCTATGACTTATTATGATCTAATTACATTGGGAAAGATGTATGATTTTATGAATTTATGTTCTTTTCATGCTTGTGTATGGTATTTTTTTACTGGGGTTATGGCTAATGCTCCTATATTTTAAATATTTATGACAACGAATAAGCTAGAGGGCAATAATAGAAGATTCGGGGTGGCATCAAGAGGGCCATAGTCCTTTAGGTTGTTTGATGAACTAAATCATTTAATTTACTTTATTATTTTTCTTTAGTCTTGTAAACTCTGATATTTGGAAGACTACTATTTGATTTATTGTAATTCAATTCAATTATTCTAGTCTTTCAAGTGTGTGTTGATAATTGTAACCTGCCCACGGTTTGAACCGAATCTAAAAGTATTTCCAGCTGTGTTAAAAAAAAATCTGATTTCAAAAATTAGGGTGTTACAAAGATCGTATTATTAAATTTAAGGCATTATTTTTTCTTCTTTGTAGTATAGGAATCTGAATTTGCATTTGAGAAAAATAGCATGCAGTGACCACACAAGGCACGACCATGGAAGAGGAAAATGATCACTTAAATGCCATATTGTGCAAGGTGTCTTTTTTTTCTTTGGGTAATTTTCAAAGGGCCTCTTATGCTATCATATCTTAAAAAGTTCCAAAGAAAATGCAATGATCTCTTCGTAACAAGGTGTTGAGTGACAGAACTTGGAAATATCTCCAAATACAAAAGTTGTTGTTAGTATGGGTGTAAATGGGTCGGTTTTGGGTGGGACCTAGGTGAGACCAAACCATATATGATATGAGATGTTGGATCTGGATTTGGATCTAGGTTCAATCAGATCCACTAAAAGAGAAACCACACCTGGTATATTAGTATTTTTTATCTTTTTCATATTGAAAAATTGCATATCTTAGTTGGGTTGCACTACAAGAAAAATGTTAATTAGCGACGGAAATTCACGATGGATTATTTTTGTCACAAATTTGCGACACATTAGCTAGAGAAAACTAGTCATCCCTAAAATTAGAATTTTGAGACAGAATTAACAACGGAAAAATTTTGTCTCAAAATCAGATTAGCGATAAAACAATTCTGTTTCAAAATTCATCGCTAATTAGCGATGATTTAGCGACAAAAAATTTCCATCGGAGACAGCTGTGAATGCCGCCGTTGGGAGAGCGCGAATATGTCTGAAGTTTGCAACTGTGAGTTTGATGTGATAGTTTTTCATCCATTTCATAGAATAGTTTCACTGCCACTGATGCTAGTGTGACTTTCGCATGTTTTTGTAGTTCATTTGGTTTTATTTTGGAGGTAGGGAAAAGAGTTGCCAGTGATTAGAGGGAAAATGGGAGGCGAGAAGCGAGGTTCAAAAGGAGGGGGTCACCCTGGTGGTTTCTTTCAGCTGTTTGATCGAAATAGTAGGTCGAAGTGGAAGAAGTTGTACTCGAACAAGACACCTATAGCAGGTAAGGATGTGGTTTTCATCTTGTTGCAAATTGGTATCTCCACTGATGGATCATTAATACGGCTTTTCTGTCTTTATTTTCGGTTTGTTTTTAGAAACGGTTGCCAGAAGCCTCACTAATCACTCAACCCATGCTTGCTTTGATCCAAACTTTGTTGCTTGGAACCAAAATTCGTAAATTATTATGGTTCAATTAATAATCTATCTTTTATTTGACATGCCAGTTCTGATGGATCCATAACTACCCATCTGCATGAAATTCTTGGAGTTTATAGCTTTCCTGCTTTTCCACTTCCTGATAAACCAGGATGCCTGCATTCATTATCGTATATTCATTGATTGTTTCATGTCTTTTTTTCAACATTTTCTTATTGTTCACTCTTTCTATTGCAGTAGAATCGGAACAGTCTGAGCTCGTTGGGGAGAAATTACAGACCACCAACTTTCACATGGTGGGTAACTATTTCTTTCTTCCATTATTGGTGTATTTTCTGTCTGCAATCTCATGTTTTTTGTCTATGTTCATCAGGGTTTTCATTCTGTTATCTTTTTTGTTCTGCCATATTATATGGTAACCACTTTTCTTCTTCTTGATCTTAGATGGATGATGATAAGAGAAGTGAATCTAGTTGCATTTCATCATTGTCAATGGATGATGAGGGGGTGGGAGTAAAGGCTCCTAATGTGGTTGCCAGACTTATGGGTTTAGATTCGTTGCCTTCTTTTGATGTGCCTGAGTGTAATTCAACCCCATTTCATGAGTCTAGGCTTACTCATGGTCCCAAGAAGAGCCTAGAATTCAGATCTCAATACCAGAACTTACCCTCTGTCAGACAGTCATCTGATATGACTCTGCCTAGCAAAGTCTTGGAGCCAAGGCCACAAAAATTGCAGAAAATATCCTTACTTGACAGAAGGCCAATTGAGAAGTTTCAAACCGAGACATTACCAGCAAAACCTGTTAAATCTTATTCAGATATCCAACATAGACTAATATCACCTATAAAGAGTTCTGGATTTGTTTCAGCCAAGAGTGCAGCCCATGTGATGGAGACAACTGTAAAGATTCTTGAGCCAGGATTGCAGCCAGCTGCTAGGAACAAATCCACAATTATTGGGGCTTCATCGATTCCCTTGAAAGATAGAAGTCGATCAGAGGATATAGCATTTAGCTATAGAATTTCTAAGACCCTGGAGATACCAAAGAAATTTAGTGAGCCTAATGCAGTCAAGTTTCTGAAAGGGCCACTGGAACCCGTTCAACTGACCTGGCATCAGATAAGCAAAACATGAAGAAGGGATGCTTTATTGATTCTTGTGGTGAAAAGATCTTGTCAAGCACAAAAAGTTCAAGGATGTCTACCCCAGGTTCCACGATGTTGGAGGGAGATACTTTGAGTGCTCTTTTGGAGAAGAAGTTGAGAGAATTGACATCTGGGATTCAAATGACGAGTTCTCTTAAAGCCACCAATTCAGAGAATTCAAATACCATGTCCATACTCCAAGATTTTCTAGCTACTCTTAATTCTCGTGTTCCCATATTGAAGGAACATGATGATGAGTGTTTATCCATGCCTCAGAAAAGTGATGTAAATTACAGATATGTTGCTGAAACTGACAGCTCCTCTTCAAGCATTTCGTTGGTCAATACAGATCTCAAGTTTCAGGCAGATGCTCTCTCCAATGTTTATATTCATTTTTTTCCCATCCAAATGGCGTACTTCACATAATTAAGCATTGGATTTGGCTAACTATTTGTTAAGTGGAATTTTTACATATTCTGCTGAACCTTTTATCATGAGGGCTGTTCTTCAGTCATGGTCGGTTCACATTTAGTTCTAGCTGGATACTAACTTTCTTTGATTGAATGGAGCTTGGGATTGAACCCTCCTACTTTTATCATTATTATCTTCTTCCTCATCATCATTAAGAGCACTCTTATTTTTCTTGACTTTTGTTTGGTTGGCAAATAGACTAGTGGGAAGTTGTAAAGTACATCTTTCAGGCTTCAGTTAAAGTACTGTACATACATCTATAAATGCAAAAAGAAGACCCTGATCTTGCCAAGGTTAGGATATGGTTGTGCTATATATGAGGTTTTCAAAGATTCTAAAGAATAAGAAATTGCTTCATATGTAATGCATTACATAAAAGAAAATTACAAAGAGTTAGTTCAAAAAAATATCAATAATGATTTAAGATGGATTTAGCATGATCTGATACTGGTTGTCTGAGGCAACTTTGATCATGTGTACTCCTATGTTGTAAAGTGTCTTCAGCTTGACCATCTTTGTAATTGTGTCATCAGGAAGATGTGAAGGCAAATAAGTGTGCTTTTATGACATAGGGAGCTTGTTTTGTATTTCTAAGACCATTGCTACACAGTTCTCTGCTTTTAATCACAAACCTCAGCCCCATGGCATAGGATCTGTATGGTTGTCTCTTGCATATTGCTTCTCAAGATCTGGTGGGCTGACAGATGCTTGACACAGGAGGCCAGATGCACAGCAATGTGTGTGCTTGGGTTCTTGTTGGCTATTGTTTTGTGAAAATGTTAGAACACCAAAATTTAAGCTCTGATTGATGGATTTGATATTCATCCTAAGAGCTATCTAAACTGCACATGTTAACATGCATATGTGATTTCCTATACTAAAAAACTATCATAATATTGCAAAGATGTGATATCCTACTTCATTGTTATGATTCTATTGAACCAATTCCTAAAGTAGGTCATTTATCAACTTCCCAGCTCTCTCTCTCTCTCTCTCCGTTGCTGACCATGTGCGGCTGGCTACCATGGTTAGCAGAGGAATGGCACCACAGTAATCTTATCATATTCTTGGAGCATGTTTCTTCTCATAAGGGCTGGTGTAACAAAGAACCACCTTGAACCAATAGTTCTGGAAATCCCAGTATTATTAATACGAAATAAGATTGGGGGTACTATCATATGTTCAAGCCACTTGGACCCACTAGCTGTCCAGATCTGACTTTGATCTAGTTGGTAGTTAACTGTTTAAGTTCTTCAAGCTCTCCTTTTTTCGCTTTGTCAGTGTGCATGCAATTTATAATTATGTTGATACATTTTTACTACATCTTTTGTTGATTGTGGTTTGAATGAGTCTCTATTGGACTAGGACTCACCTTGGCATGTAAAGAAATCCCTTTTATACTCTTATTTAGAATCTTATATAAGATGAGAAATATGAACTATATGAGCTTCCTTGATGGATAAGGTTTATACCTTGAGAATTATAAATAAAGGTGCACTCTCTTTTGGAAAGTGATGAGTTGTGGAGCCTGATTCAGAGTTTTTGCCCTTTCAGAAGCAATACTGCTTCTTCATCTCCTTAACATGTCTTAATCCTGATGTTGCCTTTGTTTGCTTTTGACTGTACTTTTGAATATGTTGCTCCATGTGTTATGTCTGGTTCTTTTCTCATAGTATTACTGAAAATGTCTGGCCAGATGATGAAATGTGTTTTTTTTTTTTTAAGATTGTAACTGAGTTGTGGGATCATATATCTATTTTTTCTTTTTGCCAAGTAAACTAAGAACATTTACTTTATATGAAGTCAGTTTCCTGTGAATTGACGCTAAAATAAACGACTTCATGAATTGTCTCTTTTTTCTTGGAAGGAATTTCTCCAACTTGTAGGAAGGAAATGCGTTAGTATGGGAGCTTCTTAACAGTTAACATGCAACTTTTGTTCATCTTATGAGCCATGCAGGTGGTCTATTTTCTGAGGATAAGTGGCTAGAAGTGGTTTTATCACTGAAAGAAGTAATTATTGCCACTCTTCCTGATTTCTCAAGGGTTCTAAATAAAACAAACAGTGTGCATGTGATTAGTAGCTCTGAAGTCTCTTCCAACAAACATAGTGAGTTTTCTGGATCAGCCATGCCTGATGATGAAATGGAGAAATCAAGCGAACAAAGCCTATATCTTGCCATTAGTGATGTCAAGTATTGGACCGTTGTTCAACTTCTACTTATTCAGGTATGCTCCTCCCACCCCCGCAATGTTTCACTTGTTATTTTTATTTGGATATTTGAGCATCATATTCATCATGTTTATATTGTATTAATTCGATGTCGGTGTTACCTGTCTTGTAGTGAGGTTTTGTTTCTCTCTCTCTCTCTCTCTTCTTTCATTGTTGATTTTTCAAGTGTTATGAAAGATCTCATTTGCCAGCCTCTTAATAAATATATTTATACAATGACAAACCATCTTTACTGATTTTGATATCTATGAACCTTGTCTACATTTGATTACCCCAAGAAAACACTACGAGAAAAGAATCATTAAGAAAAGAAAAGAAAAAAAGTGAAAAAAATCTTTTCAGTATGCATTTTCTCTTTTAATGTTGTAGCTTAGATCTCTTCTCAGATTTGAGACAAATAGAGGTCTCGTACTTGTTGCAACTTAGGATCTGAGCCGAGCTGGAATCCCTCACGAGGACCTATTCATCTTTACATAGGTCCAAACGATGAGTTGTGGAGTCTGATTCAGAGTTTTTTTCCTTGCAGTAAGGGGGGTCCGGGAGCTCCCCCCCAGTGCAGGTCCCGTTGTCTTATGTTTGAGATTTTTTTTTGGGTTCCGCTGTCTTATATTTGACAAAAAAATGCCCCCGCCTCCCCAAAAGAATTTTTTTTGGGCTTATGTTTGAGACCCGGTGTCTTATGGATCAGACCTGATTTTTTACTAGCAGCTTAGTTAAAACTGCTTAAAAACCCTAATTTTTGGTCAAATAAGGACTTTGACCCTCATTTGACTAAAAAATTCAAGGCGTGTACGCCTTGGCTTGAGGCGCATGCCTCAAGGCTCTTTTTTTATATATATTTTTTAAAATTTTGTGACGGATTAGCGACAGATAATATCCGTTGCTAATATTCAGCGATGAATTTTTGATGTTTTGCGATAGATTATATTCCGTTGCTAATTTAGCGACGAAATATATTCCATCGCAAACCCAAAATCAATGATTATTTAGCGACAGACTCACGACAGATCATGTTAGTCTCTAATCCATCGCAAATTAGCAATGGAAGTAGCGACATATCAATTTTGTCACTAATTAGCGACCAAGATTATGTGACAGACGCTATACGTCGTTAAACTATTTAGTGATGGATTAGCGACGTATAGCATCTGTCGTTAATCCACGTTTTTCTTGTAGTGTTGGGTCTGTCTGGTATGAAATTTTGCAAACCATACACGACTTCATATATCAATCAGACCCTTTGAGTCTTTCGCCGATTCTAATCAAACCTCCTTGTTTATCACCAAACACTAAGTTTGGTATGGGTTGGGTCCAGGTCACCCAACCCATTGACACCCCTAATTGTAAGCAGTTTGCAAGTTTTGTTAGCACTACAACAAAAACATGTTTTACTGGCACAAATTTTGTGTCAAAGAAGGCCTTAATGGGGGCAAGCTGGAGCAAACTTGCACCAGATGCTGTGCTTGAAAGATGGAAGAAATAATCCCGGGAGATTGTTTCTCCCCGAAAGTGGCATGGGCACATGTTTGATGCAAACATGATATAAATGATCTCAAAAAAACAAATAATTGGACCCCTGGGTCCGACTATTTGTCAAGTTTTTTTTTTCATTCGACAAATAAAGTTTGTGGTCAGGCATACCCCTACCAGTAATACAACCATACCATTTGGGGTTGGAACTTGCAACGCCCCAACACAAGGTGACGTTATCTAGGATTTTTTGCCCCTGGATAAATGGCACTATTTATCTAGGGATAAATTGTCTGGGCATAAAATCAAGTCTTTAAGGTCTAATAAATCTCAACCTTCCAAAAAGAGGGCAAGAAAAGAAAAAGAAATTAAAGAAAGGCATATACTACGTGCTCCTAAAAAAGTAAAAATTGTAAATTATTTGCACCATTTGCAAAATTGCTGACATATCAATACTGATGCCTTCGTCGAATTTTAAAGTGAGTTTGGGTATGGTAATCAGGTTACTAAGAAAGTATTAAAAAGGAAAATTAGGAAAAATTAACATTTCCTCTCTCTGTGTGATTTTTTGACAAATATAGGGTTTTGATGTTATGCTAGATGAGTGCACTTGAGCTCACAAGGGCTCTACTCATCTGATAGGGCGACTTGAGAATGTCACCAAGTTGACAGGATGTCACAAGTTCGAAACCCAAGGGTGATGTCCCTTACTTCGAGGTCGAAGTTGGGTGTATTCCCTGGTAGGCAGGGGGGGACTTCAAGCGTTTTACCAACTGGCTACCCAAAGTGTGGTTGGTGATGGGCCTTGGATTATCCAAAAAAAAAAAAATTTGTGTTCCCTTGACAAGTCATAGTCACAAATATGGTGCACATGAAACCGAATCCACCAAAACATTTACCCGAAATAAGGAAACTCAATGAGGGAGTTCATTTCTTTACTTTTGATTTTCTGCAAAAGCCACTAGCTTCATCTTTCCTTAAGTTGGTAACAAAAGGGGAAAATTTTATTCATATTAGCATGATAGAATAATACTGGCTAGATAACATGAATTCAGAGATTCATGCACTAGAAAGTAGGTGATAATTATGTGATTGTCATTATTTGTTTCACATGGTTCATGCTCTCTCTCAACAAAAATTTTATGAAGAATAAAATGCGCTTACCTTGATTTAGCAAAATTATTTTCCAAATTGATTTCAAAGATGTGAGACTCCTGTTTCAAACATTAGCCATCCCTTTTCGCAAGAAGGTAAAACGAAAGTAGGATAGATCCCCGTAGCTCGGAATCCATTATATGAAAGATTTAGATCCAAACTCCTAACGAACAATAATGCGAACAATTCAAATGAGAAAGATGTATGAGTATTTGGGCAACAGAAATAGAAATAGAAATAGAAATAGAAATGAAAGTTCAAATTGAAGCAAAAATGGTAGAATGGATCTGAATATTATATGTTTTTAGAATCCAACTCCATTTAGCCCTTTGTGCTTTAATTCGCAAGTTGTTTCAGATAGAGCCCCTCCCCTTAACATAAAAAAAGATAGAGCCCCCTCACGAGGCGTGTAGGTAATCGAAGAGTTCTTCCCCACGATTTGATAACACTTTTGCGTATGTATGATGATTCGTGAAGAGATCTGGCAGGACCTTGGCCTAGTGGATCTGAATCAAAGCAAGTGAGGATAAGGTTTGGCTGTTCTCTTTAGGGCTAACACTTGAGTACGAGACACATAGACGGCATAGGGTACACCCCCCCCCCCCCCTTCATATATAGGTTTTAAGAGCGAGTTATGAGTTCCTAATTGATTAGACAGATTGCATGGCTCTTCATTATTAGTTGAGAATGCTAAATCTTATTGGCTGCTTAGCTAAGAAACACCAAATTCAATCAAACCTTCGTATTATTTTGATTTAAAACTATATATTTTAAATCATAAAATTTTAATGCATCGAGTTGTTGATATTTTAAGCTCTTAAAAACCTGCTTATGTGTTACTACCACGTGATCCAAAACTGATTTTCTACTAAACAAACCTTATAAATGACATGGTGATTTATGCTATATATATATATATATATATATATATATATATATATATATATATATATATATATATATATATATATATATATATATATATATATATCATGTGAAATAATAGAATTTGCTTTTAAGATCGACAAGACTCAGAAGATGACGATACTGGCCGGCACGTTACTCCAAAGCAAAGGAGTTGCAATTTTCTAGTTGAAAAGAATTGCAACATCTTTAATCCGTATTTATATTCCCTTCCTTTAGTAGTTAGGCTGATATGGCACAGAAAGCTTTGCTTTCAAAGATTGCCAACATATGTACATCACATTATTTGTCATATTTCAATTGACAAAACACTAAAGCCTAATGTGCCCTGTTCCAAACACATAATAAATCATCACCAATTTTTAATTATGACTCATAATTCAGATCCACTTGATTTCCAATCCATGAATATGAATCAAAGTCCTTGTCAATTAACCAAGTGATATTCTCTTGACATTGCTTTGGGGCCCACATTCTCCATTGGTCGCTGTAAGCGTCCAGTGAGCACACGGGTGGTCCACGCCTAAGCTATCTGCTCACCATAGTGACAAAAGTTAAAAATGGCAAAATATTATTTTTCAAAAACTCGCGATAATTTGAAAATTTTTCATAAATCTCATGAAAATCTCGGCAATAAAAAAATTAAAAATATAATTTATAATACAAATTATTTAAAAATAAAAGCACACTGTTTTTTCATGATAAATACCCGTTTAAAATGTAAATATCTTGTTTAAATTGTGGTATTTATGTTTTTTCATAAATCTCGTGAGAAATTATCCTTATAAACTTTCAGACAATTTCTCACGATATTATCGTGAGATTTTCATAAATCTCACGATATTTGTCACTATGCTGCTCATAATTTTTTCCTGGAACTGTTTTTTTTTTTTTTTTGTAGCTAGGAGATCGATCAGCAGATCAGGTGATATGCTAAAACACAATTTTTTTTTTTGTGTTTTGAAATTACCACTATCCGTGGTCAGAATCTTTGCATAATTATGACATCATTTCTTTTGGTGGGCCCCACTATTTGAACAATGGAATGTGGCTACGAAGGCAGCACCCTCTTAATCTAATCAAGGGGGTATATCAGGTCCGAGGCACCGCCGTTCATCTACAAGATGAATGTCTTTGAAAATTTTTGTAAGACCCATCTGAAAGTTAAACTATACAACCGTGGTGTTTGGTCTGTCGTTCATCACATGGATGAACGGCATCCAAGGCACCTCACGTGGAGGCAGATCTGGAAGGACGGGAACTGAATATTATCTGAAAATCATGTTAATTATAGGAAATGTATGCCGGTATTTAGCAGAATTGTTGCATTGCAATTCTTTTTAGTTGTTAATTTCTGTCATCACAAACTTTACCTGTTCTTCTATTGCAAAACTTCTTGTGAATCGTCTGGTAGGAGCAGCTAGTGCACGTTACCTTGTGTTGGGATGTTGCAGGTTCAAAACCCAATGATATAGTTGTGTAACTGGTAGGAGTCTGCCTAACCCCAGCTTGTCTTTAAAAAAAAAAAAAACTTCTTGCGACTTGTAGGTTATATGATTTTAATAATACTTTTTTTGTTGTTGTCCTGGTCAAAGACGTTAGAGCTAAGCCAATATGCAAAATGGATAAGGTTAAAGAAATCTGAATCATGGGTCTGATGTTGCCCCAGTAAGGCTGGGCCTAGTCTCTAATCAATTGAACTTGATCTTGAGTACACCAAACCCAGTCAATGTTCTTGAGGACCATTATTTACCTGCCTGGTCTACAGTCCTTTTTTTTTGAATAATTTACAAAAAGGCACCAAACGTTTAATTTTATTACATTTAACTTCTTGGTTTTAAAACTTATATTTCAAAGACGAGCGCGGTCTTGAATTCAGTCAGTTGACCTTAACTGAGTAAAGGAAATGACTGAAATACCCCGGTTCTTAAAACACAGAGAGACTCTAAAAAATGAGGGCAAACGGTGGTGGTCTCTCTCTCTCTCTCTCTAAAAAATGAGAGCAAATGGTGGTGGTGATGAGGCAATGAGGCAGTCTCTCTCTCAAGAATCAGGGTATTTTAGTCATTTCCTTACTCGGTCAATGTCAACTGAATTCAAGACCGAGCATAAGTTTTAAAAGCAACAGTTAAATGTAATAATTGAAACATCAGGTGTTGTTTATAAATAGATGATAAGTTAAGCAGTTTTTTGTAAAAAATTTCCTTTTTTTTTTTTTATGTTTTAAGAACTTTTTTTTTTTGAAAGGCAAGCTGGGTTAGGCAGACCCCCTACCAGATAACTCTTAAGCCCCATGTGGCAGAGGGATTCAAACGTGGGCCTTCAGTCACCCCGCTTACCACATGGGATACCACCTCGGTGGTTTATATATGTTTAAAAACTTGCTTAGGAACAGACGTCGGCTTAATGTGCTATTACTCTTTAGGGCTGTCAACACTCAACAGGTTGGAACCCCACTAAAATGGGTGGGTCCAAACTCGTATCTGACTAAGTGATGTGGGTATTGGATCTGGATTCAGGTTCCATGAAATTTTTTGTAAGAAAATCATACCCAGATATGATAAGAATTACATAAACCAGACCAGGTCCATACCAGTAAAGTAATATTTATTAAGTTTTTTAATTACATTGAAAATTTATGGATCATAATCAACACTCGGGTCAAATTGGGGTTTGGTATAAATTTTCATATACCATACTCGACCCAGTTAATAATCAGACCTCATGAGTCCAACCCAGATAGTTAACGAGACCTCCTTCTTTGTAACCAAACCCTAATCCTATAAGATCCGGTTAGAACAGACTTGTTGACACCCCCAAACTCCTCCTACATATATAATGGAGCCCAACTGAGCGCCCTAGACTAGTATGATTCCACAAGCAATGAATCCTGTGGAAGAGTTGCATGTTTTCTTCACTAAAATATTAGCAATATGAAATATACATGCCTCTTTGTTTTTCTTTTTTTGTTAGGTCAAGACTAAACCTCCACCATCACCTGCCACACATTGGTAGCCCTCCAATTGACAAATACCCTACTTTATTTACTTTATTGGAAACGCTATTCTTGCCATTATTATTGTTAAGTTAGGTTAATTGACACAAGATGGCCTTAATTTTGACAGTATATGATTTTCCTTATGGTTGGTATTTCATATGGCAATATTTACCCATGATTTTTGGTTGTTAGTAGATGCAATTCAGCGCCCTCACGGCAAAGGCATGTGGGTGACAAAGACTAGGGCCTTTTCATGCCAAAAATATGTCATGAATTGGAGACCAATGGAGTTGTCCTTAAGTTCATTCTGTTCCTGGATGGGATAGCCCATTCATCCACCAATATTGGTACGTAGTCACTTGACCTATCCCTAGAGGAGTCAACGGGTCAGGTTTACCCGGACCCGACCCGACCGTACCAAACCCTATAGGGTCGGGGTATGTTATAAATAAGAAGACCCGATTAAGACCCATTTTAAGTCCAATTAATACATGGATCCAGGTATAGTTTGTGAAATTTTATACCAGAGACCCAGGCCCACCCGAGTTTCGATTAAGACCCACAAATTTTTAATGTAAAAATGATAAAAATTATTGTTTTATCGGGTATGTCCTGGGTCTTGTTCATGTAGTTCTTATCGGGTCCGGGTATGATTTCTTTTAGGGTGGGTCTGATTAGACCCAGGTCTGGACCCAATACCATACCCAAAAATGAGGACCAGGTTGGGTTTCACCTAGATCCAAACCAAAACCGACACCTTGACACTCTATCCCACAACAACACCTAGCCTTTCAGCCATTTGTAGATGAGACCGTATCAGGTCAGAGGGGCCTTGGATGCCGTTCATCCATGAGATGATCGGCAACCCAAACATCCCACAACAACACCTAACCACAATTCTTACTATGCATGCAGTTTCAAGTGGCAGGCCAGACCAATTATCCTGAAAACTGGTTTGGTCTGGATCCGAGTGGGATGGATCAAGATCCAGGAATGATCTCAGGAACCATAAGATCCTAATGACCTAGGTCCAGTCTATTTGATTAATCCATTCCTTTTCTTTTCAGTTGCTGGTAGAATGCCTTAGATGGATGTTATAATTGGATAGAAAATGCCCAAAAAAGTTCAAGCCTGGGTTCCAACGGTTTTGGGTCCCATCTAACCTGATCCTATGAGCTTGGCATGTGTAGGTTCAGTTTTATTTGGTTGGAATCCTTGGGGCACCAACCATTGTGAACTAGGGCTGATGCAGATACGGATTGGATCTACACCAGTCCAGATTTATGATGCTTGGATCTAGGGATGGCAGTGGACCGGAGAAAAACGGGCCCCCACCCTGCCTCACCCCGTTTGGACCGGGGATGGAGGTCATGAAACGGAGATGAAGGCGAGGATAGTGGGCAGAATTTTGAGATGGGGCAGGGGTGGAGACCTTGTCCCCCGGCCCCGCCCCGGTCCACTGCCATCCCTACTTGGATCATTAGCATCTCTGGTTGGATCGGGATTCTGGCTTGGTTCAGTATCCTACCTGATCGGATTTGGACAGTATCTACTTGGATCCAGGGTCAAGATGTCCATAATTAATTGTATGCACAGAAATGACATTAAATTTCATAGTACCATATTCTGGCAACACCCATTGAGCCAGGTCCACTTAAGGTTTCATTTCAGGCTTTGTGGGATCCAGAACTGACACATTGAACGTGTGACCAAGGATTGTGTCTTGTCTTGTCCAAACCATACTCATTGCAACCTCAAACACATATATTTACATGGTCTGCCCCACAGATATTACCTGCAATAGTTTTTATACAAATCACAAAAAATTAGTTCTAATTGTTTTGTCTTTTTTATTTTTACTTTTAAATATGAGCGAACAAGACTACGAGACCAAGGAAAAAAAAAGAGATGCTATGGGCTACCTCTTGGGGTGGCCCTCTTTATTTAGAATTCCAATGTGGGTCTCTCTCTCTCTCTCTCTCTCTCTCTCTCTCTCTCTCTCTATATATATATATATATATATATATATATATATATATATATATATATATATATATATATATATAATGCACTAGCAAGTCTGAGAACCAACTTCCTGCACCCACGAGTTATATCAACAAACATGCTTCAGTACAAAAATATGTCCAAGTAACACAATTTGGCCTGTCAATGGGTCGGGACACCTCTTCGAATTGCTCGTAAGACTCATGTTCAAAACAAATGAAATACCTCCAATTCCAATTAGTTATTCTAAACTCATGAAAATGGAAAATTATATGGACCTAGATCCGGTTTATAAAATTTTAAATCAGATTAGAGCAATGTTGTCAATATCGGTATCAGCCCTGTATTGTTTGTCCGACGATTCAGGTGAATCGGCCGATATCAATACTCAAGTGAATCGTTCTGAATCGGACAAAAAATAATTAAAAAATATTATGTGTCAATCACAACATGACACATGTTAAAACTATTAAAATAATATTAAAAAATAATTTTAAGTATTTTTTTTTACATTGATTAAAAATAGCTGATTCAGGGTTGAAGCGTATCGGTTTTCTGCCAATAGATATGTATCGGCCGATACTACTGACAATATTGGATTAGAGTCCAAACTAAGTTTTAATTAAGGTCGGCCTTTTTAATATAGAAAATCAATATTTTATCAAGTTTGGTATGTGTTAATTGTTATCTTGATCCAAATCTGAATCTAATTCGGCTTATGATATATCTGATTAAACCTAAACTTCTACCAGCTATTGACACCTTAAATCCAGATATGAATTTGAACTGGTCGATCTATATCTGGCATAACTCCAATCCATGGACAGGTTTAAACTACATTTCTAATGTTTGAGGCTTGCCTAAAATCTTTTACCAAATACATGGAAAGGTGTCATGAAGATATCATGTAGTTGGTATATATATATATATATATATATATATATAGAGAGAGAGAGAGAGAGAGAGAGAGAGAGAGAGAGTTTTTACTGTGGTGATTTTATTTTGATAGGTAAATTGATGCTATGACAATATTTCGTATTCCTTTCGACACTCAAATGACTGTGGAGAGAGAGAGAGAGAGAGAGAGTTTTTACTGTGGTGATTTTATTTTGATAGATAAATTGATGCTATGACAATATTTCGTATTCCTTTCGACACTCAAATGACTGTGGAGAGAGAGAGAGAGAGAGAGAGAGAGAGAGAATCCCACGTTGGAACTTGGAACTCAAAATAAAGTGCCTCTTACCATAGTTGACGGGTAAGGTAGCTCTAATTAAATCTATCCTACCCTCTATTCCTTTGTACTTGTTCTCTGTTATTAACCCAAAAAAATGGGTACATGAATCATGAAACTGGGCCCCCAGCATCCAAGGAAATCGTTGGTCTATGGTACAAAGATGTCGGATCTCCTCCGTTACCATATGGTGGTACCTGTGGAAATAGCGCAATGCAATAATTTTCGAAGATAAATATACATAAATTGTTTCTATTCACCATAGATCCGGGAGCGACATTAGAGCCTTTGCTTCAAGTCAGTGGCCCAATGAGGATCCATCTTTGGCTGAAGACAAGTGATTTATAGACTGTTTTCTCCATTCTTGTTTTGTTACTGTGCTGTACGTATAGCCACTTCTGCATCTATTCCCAAACCCTTGTTGCATGGTTGATGACTTATATCATCTTACAATTTTCAATGGAATTTGTTCATCTCTCTCTCTCTCTCTCTCTCTCTCTCTCTATATATATATATATATATATATATATATATATATATATATATATATATATAAAAGCATGGAGCAGGTCAATCCTCCAAGAAAATTGCACAAGAAGATATAGGAGGAATTTTTACTTTGTTTGTTCCAAACTCGTCGCTTTCTTGTTTGAAAATTGCAGTGGGCTGGTTGGTTACGTAGATCCACAGTTTGGGGACATCATTGGTATGAAAGGGGACCAGCACTACTAGTTTTAGGTGATGGTACTCTAGATGGCATGTGTAGTCCTGTCACGACAATTGGAGAGGCAACCTACTGCCTTCGATGGTGACCATGGGTTGAACTGGGACCTGTATTAGGAAAGATATGGAATCAAGTAGCAGCTTTTCCACGTCCGCGCTCGTGATTGTGGAAAATTGGGATCAGGTGCAATGTGACTACGCATTTTAGGTATGTTGGCTGCTATTGTGCGGCATAGTTGACAGCCTGTATCTTAAAGATGAGTGGTAATCAAGTGCAATAGCACATTAAAAATTATGAAAAATGATTGTATTATACCAAAAAATGACATGTTTTTTGAAATAATTTATAATTTAAGAAATCTACCTCATTTCCAAATTCATAAATGTTCAATTTTTTTGACAATTTTACTCTTCACATTAGCAAATGCTACCATATGAATCTCATTGATTATCAAGGTGATCACAAATCGTTATCATGTAAATCTTCTTTAAGTAACTAATCGTCAAGGTCTACAAATGTTTGATATTAATCATATATATAGTACAACATTTGCGAGTTACTATACAAATCTTCTTTAAGTAAATGATCATCAAGGAGGTCCACAAATATTTCTTTACATTCATATATATATATATATATATTCATGAGCTACCATGCAAATCTCTTTTAAGTAACTAATCATCAAGGATGTATATAGTATGACATTCATGATCTATCATACAAATCTTCTTTAAGTAACTATTCGTCAAGGAGGATCACAAAAATCTTTTGTTCCATTGTTTGGATTTTCGAATTCCCCCACCAATAATTTTAAGTTGTTAGCTTAGCAATAAATTGCTTAAAGAAGATTCACATGGTAACTTGTAAATGGTGTACTATATATATATATATATATATATATATATATATATATATATATATATATATATATATATATATATATATATATATATATATATATATATATATATATGTGAATGTCACAGTATATTTATGAACCTCCTTGATGATAAGTTACTTAAAAGAGATTTGCATGGTAGCTTGCAAATGTTATACTATATATATATATATATATATATATATATATATATATATATATATATATATATATATATATATATATATGTCACCACAAATTTGTGCACCTCATTGACGATCAATTACTTAAAGAAGATTCACTTGTTAGCTCGCAAATGTCGTACTATATACATGTGAATGCCCCATATATTTTCGAACCTTCTTGATGATCAGTTACTTAAAGGACATTCACATGGTAGCCCACAAATGTCATATTGTATACCTTTTTGACAATCAATTACTTAAAAAAGATTTACATGATAGCTTACGAATGTCATATTATATATGTGAATGTCCCCATATATTTGCAGACCTCCTTGATGTTCAATTACTTAAAGAATATTTGTATGATAGCTTGCGAATGTCGTACTATATATATGTGAATGTCTCAACACATTGTGGACCTCCTTAATAATTAGTTACTTAAAGGAGATTCACATGGTAACTCATATATATAAGTGAATATCCCCACATATTTGCAGCTTTTTTCGATGATCAATTACTTAAATGAGTTTTGCATGGTAACTCATGAATGTCATACTATATATATGTGAATGTCCCCACACATTTGAGGACCTCCTTAACGATCAGTTACTTGAAGGAGATTTACATGTTAGCTCGTGAATGCCGTTATATATATATATATATATATATATATATATATATATATATATATATATATATATATATATATATGAATGTTACCACACATTTGCAAACCTTCTTGATAATCAATTACTTAAAGGAGATTTACATGGTAGCTTGCAAATATCATACTATATATATGTGAATGTCTCCACACATTTGCGGATTTCCTTGATGATCACTTACTTAAAGGACATTCACATGGTAGCATGCGAACCTCAGGAGGTTCACGAATGTCATACAATATATATGTGAATCATCAACAAATGTGTGCATTTCTTTGCATTAATTTGTTGAAGTCACACCCAAATCAACCTTTCAACTGTGAGTTTTGTACGAGTGGCAGGTTTGGCAAAGTTCCTTTCGTTAGTCGCCAGCTTATATTGTGTCATGAAGAGATTGGGACTATTTTCCTCTCTATCAAATTTACATCTGAAACACTTTGTGCGGTGATGAAAGCTGTGTTGGCAGCAACGCTAGCACCACCAATCATTCAGACGGCTAGTGAAGTTGCGGCCTTGGCCAGGATTGCACGAATCTTCTGATGAGAATCGTAGTTGAGAGTGTAATGTCCTTTTCTTAGTGAGGACAAGTCGTGTGAAAGTTGTGTGGGTGAGTTGAAAAGTCATAAGGTGAAAGGGTTGTGTGTGAGTGGTGTTAACGGGTTAGTGGAGTAATAAGTGGGTAGTATCCATGGTGGTTGTGTGCCTATAAATAGGTGTTAGACATGTACGTGAAGGTGTGTGTGTCTTTGATTTTGAGTTTGTGTGTTCCTTCAGGTATGTATTTCTTGTGTTGTTTTCTTAATATTATAAAGTAAGTTTCTTTTTATTTTTGCTTGTTTGTAAGTATACAAGTCTTCTATTTTCGCTATCTCCAACATTTTTGATATTAGTGCTTGGCTACGTGAAGCTAGGTGCAACACTGTGGTGGTCAAGATCGTAGCTGAAGCAGAAGATTTTTAATTTGTATAGAAAGGTAATCATTTTTTTTATAATATTGAATGGTATGAACACACTCAACCTCTCACAATCTCTGGTTCTTATTATTAATCAAATGTGATCTTTTGGAGAAAACATTACTGATCAAAAGATTATAGAAAAAGTTTTGAGGAGTTTACCTTTCAAATTTGATCATGTTATCGAAGAATTTAAGAATTTATCAACTTACTCTCTTAATGAACTAATGGGTTCGTTGATGTCTCATGAAGTAAGAATGGACAAATTAGTTGATAAAAATATTGAGCATGCATTTCAGTCTAAAGTGGAGATTTCTAACAAAGATAAACATGACAAAATTTTCTTTGATCACAAGTATGCAGGCAAAGACAGAGCTAGCTATCATGGTCATGGTTATGGTCGAGGACGAGGGAGATCCTATACCACCCAGTAGAAATCAGAAAGTGATAAGAGATAAAAAACAAAGTTACAAGAGAAAAAATGCATGTTTTGTAAAAAGATGGGTGAAACATACTGTTGGGATAAAACAAAGCAAAAAGCAAACTTTTTCGAAGAAAAGCAAGAAAAAAGTAATTTATTTTTCACTTGCTTAAATCCAATGGTGATGTGTGGTTTCTAAATTATGGTTGTAGTAACCACATGTCAGGCAAAAGAGATTTGTTCTGCCACATGAATGAATCAGTGAAGTTGCAAGTTAGACTTGGAGACAAGCATGTAAAAATTGAAGGCAAAGGTACCATAACAATTAAGACTAAATCTGGTGGTGAAAAGAAAATTGGTGATATTTATTATATTCCTGGCTTAGCTCATAACTTGATTAGTGTAGGTCAATTAATTCACAAAGGTTATTCAATAATATTTCATGATAATATGTATGAAATTAGCAGTAGAAAATATAATGTTACCCATATTAAGATTCACATGGCTAACAATAAAATGCTCCCTCTTGATATCTCACATCTTGATGTGTGTCTTTTTGTCGCTAATGTCAAGGATGACTCATGTTTGTGGTATCTACATTATGGTCATTTGCACTTCAATGGTTTGAAGTTGTTAAGTAAAAAATGGATGGTATGTGGTTTACTGTCTATTGTTTTTGTTGATAATATATGTGAAGGTTGTATTTATAACAAGCATTATAAACAATCATTTTTTATTGAAAGAGTTTGGAGAGCCAAAATGCCTCTTGAACTGGTTTATGTTGATAGATGTGGACCGGTACAAACTCCATCTTTAAACAAGAGTAAATATTTTTTATTATTTACTGATGTTTTTTTCTGTATGAGTTGTGTGTTCTTTCTTGTTCAAAAGTCAAAGGCATTTGAAAATTTTCAAGAATTTAAAGCCTTTGTTAAAAAAGAAAGTGAGCATGTTATAAAAACTCTCTGCACTGATAGATGAGGAGAATCTTTATCTGATGAGTTTAGTTATTTTCACAAGCAATTGACTGTAAGAAAAACACTGAAACAAAATGATGTTGCCGAGCAAAACAACAAATAATTGTAGAAATGGCTCAGAGTGTATATGATGATGACGTGAATGATTAGACACATTTAGTTGTAAAGAAAATTCATTGCTTTATTTGGGCATATGTGCTTAAGTTTGAAATAAAAGAAGCATGTACAATGATACCGAATTTAATGTTTCAAAATATGCATCCATAGGCTCCGAAGTGGCCGAATCTCTTAAGTGAATTTATATTAAGTGTTGCATGTAAAGTAATTAATTTAAAAGTTTAAACATGTAATACTAAAGATTGGTGCTTGCAATGAGAGGGCAAACGATACTTTTGGCTTCATAAAAAATGTTTTGAGTACTAAAGGTTGCTCCTCTCCAACCATGAAAATAGGAGAAACCTCTGCATTAGACTGTAACATACAAGATATAAAATCATAATTAAAAAATTGATGCATCAGGATGACGATGTTGGGAGTGCTCTCTCGATACGCTTGTTGCTCACCTGTAAGATTGGTGAAAGGTGCCCGACTAGGCCAAAGCCACTCATGTCTAAAAATACTGCCTACATCATGACCCTGATCTAGCTTTAAGCCTATGTTAGTACTCACATGGTCATGAATTGAAAACTAAGTGATTGCGCATTAGATAGACATAACATACGTCATATAAGAAAAAAAATCTAATTAAAAATAATAAATGACTCATGCATATCGTCGACTTCTGCAATGGTAAGTGCATGCATCTTTATTTGTTCATTTTTATGTGGATGCTTGATTGAAAGCAATTTCGTGAATGAATGCGTAATGACATGTTAGATATTCATGCTTGTATTTGTAATGTGTTTAATCTTATTTGAATATGTGAAAAATTGAATTAATTCTTGCCTACTTGCTTTAATTTATGTGTTTTGAATAACTCTACCCTACTGAGACTTAAATGTCTGACCCTATTGAATTTAATTATTTTTAGGTAGCGAATGAGTACACACGCGATGGCAGAAGGTTGCGACGGGGATCGAGCCAAGCATTTTCTATCTCTTTGAGTATTTTTGAATTGTGAGCATTTTATCATGCTTGAGGCTCTGATTATTAATTTAATTTTTAAATAAAGTGTTATTATTTTAATTTGAGATATAATGGACATTAATTCAATTTTGAATGTTTAATTTTTGAGTTTAATGCATGTATGGTAAATAAATGTTATCGAAAAGTAACATGCCAAGTTTTTTGTCTCATTTGGAGTTTTGCTATAATTTTATAAAACTGTATAAAAAAAATCAAGATTTTTCGGAATACAAAATTTAGAGTGTTACAACACTAGTCTTCTATTTTCTCTATCTCTAGCATCTTCTTGTCGCTCCTCATGGTGACCTTGGTCCATTCAACATCCTCTATAACTTTCAAGGATGGATCCTTGAAAAAGAATGAAAATGTAGGTGACTTTGTGAGTTTCGGATCGTGAAGAGCTAACCAAGGCACTGTCATATGAATCTGCTCATGGTGGCCGAGTCCAAGGAACCCTCCGAAAGACTGTATTTCATTGCTCCAGATAGTCGGGGTAGGAGTTCCTGAGTGACTAACTCCGGTTTATCGCATGGATCCTCAAGACGGCAAGGCAAACCAGCAATATCATCCAGAGCATCAATGTTCTCTTGCTTAGAGTAACTCCAATGGACACCCGAGATGTCCTTGGTATCAGTAACATGGCTGGTCTTGTGTTTGGGGAACCCGTTGGCCACACCCCCATCCCACTGAAGGTGATTGATCCACCTCAGATTGGTCTACCAATCTCTCTCACCACCCCCCGCTCACTGTTTCGAAACCTGGCTTTCTCTCGAACCCACCCTCTCGTTCTCACTCTTTTTTCATCCTCTCTCTCTCTCTCTAGCACTTTTTCATTTCCCTCTTCAATTCAAATTTGGTTTAACAGAAAGAAAAAGAAGACTTGGCAAATCTGTAGCCTCCACTGTAAGCCATTAAAGTTAATAGTGACATATGCTCACGTGTTTGAAAGGCCAGTATAACGTAAGTACCAGCCTCTCTTTTGGGAACTATACGAGAGTTTGGTGTTAACATTTATATGTTTATATGGTCCCCCCCCCCCAACCACCAACAATTCCCTGCACTATTTAACTTTGCATCTTCGGTTTTCTACCACCCTCCTTTAAACAAAAAAAAAGGTTAATATCAAAAAAGAGCCACCCCAATTTTCTCTTCTCTTTTTTCTTTTTCTTTTTTTACCTTGAAAAAATGATGTTAACTAATTTTGTTGGCCTGACGCCTTTTTTGGCTCCCTTGACTTGAGTGTGTTCAAGGATTCTGGCCATGAAGGGTGTGATACATTGAATCTATGGATCACTTATTTAACACCTTTCTCTCGAGCCCCAAGGGGGGTTGTCTGAGTGGGGTGGGTCCTTGGCTGCTAGACGAGCAATTAAGGTTCGATTCTCATGGGTGACACCTTTCTCCACAAGCCAATGCGCGGCAGGGGTCCTAGCCTTAGAGTTTTATGCTGCCAGCACGACAACCTTAGGTATGGCAGGCCGAGTCAGTGCAACCAAGTCTTCATGTCCGGTGCAGTTTCTTTTGGTTAGAAATTAAAAAAAAACACCTTTCTCTTGAGAGGGACATCTTGGCACGTGATGTGTAAATGCCATATTTTTATACTGTTGGACAGTTGGGGTTCTTGGCAAACACGATCATAAGTCTCTCTCTCTCTCTCTTATATATATATATATATATATATATAGTAGCCCATAACAGCAACTTGTCCACTGTTATCGGACACATATCAGCCACTGATCATGTGCATATCAGCGACAAAACATCGTTTTTTAACCAATGCTAAAAGTTAAATTTTCACCTAAAAGCGGTCATGACCGTCACTAATGCTCTTTTTTTTTTGTGCAAAATCAATTCGCTAGGGTGCATCTGACATCGTTTATTGTTTAACCTGTTCGATGTTACGGGTTTTCCTATATACATGTGTGTTGTGTGTGTGTGTGTGAGAGAGAGAGAGAAGACCATCCATCATAAACAAGGTACAATTCATCCAAATCAGTTTCAAAAATCATTCTTACAAGTATTTCTTAATAAAGCCTATTGTGCAAATGTGATCTCTATGATACAAAAACCTAAGAACCTGTTCTTATACTAAATTTCTTTGATGTGTATATGAGATTTTATAATCATAAAAGTTTTATGCATATATAAAAAATTGCTTTAAAAGCCGCTTGGTTGTAGCATTCAAATTTATGTCAGAGAAATGGTTCATGCATATGAAAGGGGTTAGTGAAGATTTTCTAGTTTTTACAGCAGGTATTCAAGTGAATGTGAGGCGACTGTCATGTTTATCCCACCTTTTGTGGGCTAAGGGCTATTTGACGCAACCAATCACATGACAACATTTCATGTGGGGCCTGCACTATGTACCTGTAGACCCCATGAGGTTACTTAATTGGCTAATGTCACATAGCCACGGCACTTAGCAGCTCCTTTGATCTCAACTCACCAGGAATGTGATGTTCTTCATAGATAAACCTCTTTATGTTTTCTCCTGGGTTGGCAGGGAGGACCTCAAGGGTTTTACCAAGTAAAGGCTAGCCAATGTGTATGGTTGGTGATTGGGGGAAAGGGATTTCCTTGGATTATCCAAAAAAAAAAAAAAATTACGATTGGAAAACTCAAGTTTTTGCATTGAAGGGTCAATCCAATACGTTTCCTATGAAATGAATCAGGATGAACAAATCTATGGGGTCAAATTAAGCAAATGAAACTTGTACTTAATTTTTCTCACTAAATAATACAAACTAGAAACCTAATCAAATATGGTCCCATTTATAAATACAAAAACAGGCGCCTAAAGATAATATTTTGCTTACTTTTAAAGGTAGGTTACATTGCAATAAATTATTCCTTCCATACTATTTGTGAAGTTGTATACAAATAATGATTGAGTTTTCTAATTATATTGAGTAGACAATGAAAACGACATGGACCTATTTGTGTATTCTCAAAACCAAAACAAAATTTCTCAAAAAAAGACAAACCTACTTATGTCTGTACAAGCGAGTGGCTTATGTTGGAAGCAAACGTTAGTCACCTTAGACTTTATAATATTCTTCTGAAAAAGAATATAATTATATAATTTTATAGGGTTTGTTTTATTAGTTAGACCAAATTAAACCTTTGATGTGGTGAAATAAGTTATATGATTTAGTTTGTCATCAATCTAAAATAAGATCACCAAGTCACGTCATACTCGTCTAAAGTACGTTAAAGCTTGAACGCTTGTTTGGGTTCATCGAAAACAATAATTTCCTTTATTTTTCTGAATTTCTTACTACTCATAAAGACCATGAAAATACTCCTTTCCTTTCCTTTTTATTTTCTCAATGATATGATTTCTTTTTTTTTTTCTTCTTTTTGCATAGCCAAGTTAGCGAATTCTCCTTTTTCTTTGTTTTGTTTTCGGTGTTTTCTCATAGACAAGATGGGATGTTATCAAATGATTCTCCTTAGAAATATAAGCAACATCATAGTAACATGGTCATTCAAGGCATATTTAGTAGAATGATTTTTCACTATTAAACATCTAGTCCAAAACATGCATCACCAATTTGCTTGCTTAGTGACACAAAGTGCATGGTTTTTTTTTTCTTGGATTTATAACCTAAAGAAACCTCACCCGGCACAAAGACCTGGTTGTGCTGGCTCATGCCATACCTATGGTCATCATGACCGCAGCGTAAAACTCTGAGGGTAGGACCCCTGCCCATGGCCTATGCTACTTGTTGGCTTGCGCAGAGGGGCGACGCCCATGAAAATAAAACCTTGACTACCCATCTAGCAACCAAGGTCCCACCCCACTACGCCAAACCCCCATTGGGGCTTAAAAGTTGGAAACTTTTTGTGTAAACCCTCTTATCCCCTAAACCCTACAAGGCCCACCACTAAAACAACTTCTTAGAAGTCACATAAAGTGCATGGTTTACAAGGAATTCCTTAGAAAACATGTGCAAGTATTAAATTTCAATTTCTAAGACTTTTCTTTAAATGCCAATTGAAGTTATTAGTTAAACATGAAAATAATGTTTACCTAAAACTAGGGTAGGACAACAAAAGAGACTTGGGGAATTGAAGGAATCAAATTTCTATTTGGGAACTCCAACAATACGATAAGGATGATGTTAGATGATTCGTTTAAGCTGGTTTTGGCGTTAATCTGGTTTGACCAACTCAAATTACCCGTTTGAATGCAACCCAAATCTGGGTTAAGGCCCCTAAGGGTTTTTCCAACTTTCGCGAGACTGATAAAAGTAGGGATGGCAGTGGACCGGGGGGAAATGGGATCCCGTCTCGCCCCGTTTGGACCGAGGACGGAGGGCATGAAACGGAGATGAAGGCAGGTATGAAGGTTAAAATCAAAACCCGTGCAGGGATGGAGGCAAGGATGGACTAACCTCAATCCCCATTAGTAAAATAACTAAAATACCTTTAGGGATGGTAGTAGATCGGGGAGAAACGGAGCTCCGCCCACCTCGCCCCCTTTGGATCGGGGATGGAGGAGATGAAATGAGGATTGAGGTTAAAATCAAAACCCGTGCGAGGATGGAAGCGGGGATGGAGGGCAGAATTTTGAGATGGGGCGAGAGTGGAGACCTTGTCCCCCACCTCCGCCCCGGTCAACTGCCATTCCTAATAAAAAGTTGTGTAAGGAAAGAATAGAAATATGTGCAACTGCATTGCTTTTTCTTGCAAGTGTATTAAAACACCAATTGCTCTAAATGTAGTCTAAAAGAAAAAACTACAGATTTAATAAACAAAACTGGTCAACTAACTAAATCCAGTTGTTTTAGGATAATTACAATTGCTCCAAATGCAGTCTAAAAAAAAAATAATGCTTTAATTACCAAAACTGGTCAACTAACTAAATCAAGTTGATTTAGGATAATGATAAACTAGTTTTTGTTAGTTAAATCATAATGTGAGTCCTTATCAAGTGGGTGACCCATCTGTTCCTACCCATCAACCATGACGATGTCCACTGGGCTGACTATGATCTGAGGAAGGTACCCTCACAGTGGCAACCGAGGTGATCATTAGGGTCCTGTGTCAAGCTGAATAGGCTCATGCTCATCAAGAAAAGATTACATGGTGGCTCAGCCCAATATATATATATATATATATATATATATATATATATATATATATATATATATATATATATATATATATATAAAGGCTGGCAAATGAATCGATTAGCTGGTGACTTGGCTTGGTTCAGATCACCACAACCTCATCGTGATCGGTTTGTATATTAATAAATTTAAAACAATATAAAACATTTTCATTTAAAGGTTATTAATTAAGGGGAAAAAGACGTTTCAGAGAGAGAGAGAGAGGGGGTTTATTCATTTTATAGTTACTAAAAGCGGGGGTGGGAAGAAAGAGAGAGAGAGAGATATCAACTATAAATAGTAATTAGTATCACTAGGTGGCATAGAGGAATTTAAAATTACAATGTCCCGTGTAAGTAACACCTTTTTTTTAATGAAAACTATACAAATTTTAATTACATTTTCAATTCACATGACAATGACAAGAATGTCAATTAATAAAAATTATAAAGCATTCAAGTTTTTGCAGTTAATCCTTTGCTTTTATAATAATATATATATATATATATATATATATATATATATATATATATATATATATATATATATATATATATAGAGAGAGAGAGAGAGAGAGAGAGAGATTGCAATAGTACCCCCAACACCACAATGGCAAATTTGGAGGTAGCAATTAGGAGTGTCTACACTGACCTGTGGGACCGAACCCATAGGTCCGATTAATACATGGACCCAAGTTTCAATTAAGACCCACAAATTTTCAATGTAAAAATGTTAAAAAATATGGTTTTACCGAGTATGGTTCAGGTTTGGTTCTTATCAGCTCCCGGTGTGGTTTTCTTTATATTGAACCCGCTTAGACTCGGGTCTGAACCCGATACAGTACCCAAAAAGCTGGTCCAAGTCTGATTCCACCTAAGTCGAAACCAAAACGGTCTCGTTGACACCCGTAGTCCCAACACCACAATGGCAAATTGGGAGCTGTCGAGCTGTAGCAACCGTAAGGGAATACCTGCAGCCTCAGTTCACCGCTGCGGTCACTTCTCCCCATGCCTTGAAGTGGAGAGTCTGGAGAGACAGACAGGTCTCCCTCTTAACCTTTTAGTTTCAACCATCATTGTCATTTTCATCAAAGACAGGGAGAGCAGCGGGAAAAAGGACCTCTTGCCTTAGGAGGAGAGGCTAATCATTCTGACACGTGTGATTGAATGTGACTGTCTCCCTCAAATAAAAGTTCTTACCGTCGGTGACCACACCCCCTCCTCAAATTTTGCTTCTCTACCGGAATTACCCTTTGACCTTTAACTTATGCCCAAATTGGCAACGTGAGGACTAATTAAAGATCCAGAAAGGCTGTCAGGCTATCATTAATCCCTGCACTGCAGTTGCTACAATAATTTCCCACTTTGAAGTGTTCAGAAATTAGTAAAAAAGCAAGGGGAGCGGGTCAAAATTAAGAACGTGGGTGCTTTTGCCAAATGTGCTCTTTGTACCAATTTATCCAGAAAAGTGGGATAAGTTGGGATTCGAGCATAACCAACGTCCAATCTTATGGCCTTCTTTTTTCTTTTTTTGGACAAACCAAAGTACTTAGTGAAGGCTAGAAATCTAAAATTTCATGGTTTTGGAAGAAGAAAAAGACTATAGCAATATGTTAACAGATAGTATACAATATTTGAAGATTATATAGGCCAGAGTTCCTTCTGTCAGGCTTCATAGTTCTAGAAAAATGATAGTTACAAATAGGTTTACTACTTTTATTATATAAAAGTTTTTTTAACATGCAATCCAAAAAAGTTATTAAAAAAAGTAGTTTGAAAGATAATTACATGGGGTCTGTAGACTCTCTGCCTTCCTTTACATTACAAACTAAAATATTCCCATTCTTTTTTTATTTTCTTTCTTGGTTGGTTCCAGCTCATTTTAAAGTCTTATTTTTATAAAACTTCCGATATATTGTTATTTTTTCGGTTTCAATAGCACCTGTCGGGAGGAATACTAAGAAAATAATTTCCATTGTGGCAGGGACTCTCTGGCATCTAAAAATTAATTTCCGAAATTTCAATGTCATAGGAAAGAGGCCTTTGGAAGAGTTAGCCGTGTAAATATTTGGGGTGTGATTGTTATGGTGTAAAAAGTTGTATTCAATGAAAAAATGGTCTTATAGGTTCGAGACATTTAGGGTGTATTTGATTCCTCAGATCAGATATGTGAAACAAGGTATTTGTTTTCTGTTGGCCGACCCTTGGATTTTAGGTAATCAAATATTGGATCTTAGATATCCCCCAAATAATGAAAATCTGATACTCATATTTTTGTTGATATAGGCATCTAGGACCAATTGGGAAAGGGAGGGGGTGGGGATTTCTCTTTCCAATACAGAGATTTCAAGATCGGACACACCCCCTTAATAGGAAAAATTCGTTACTGGTGGTAGAGAGACATTATGCTTCGTATCAATACCAAAGCCCATATAATCATTTGAAAGTTATTGATCTAATCCAAAAGGATTAGACTAATAAAAGCAACAAGAATTAGTGTTCTTACAAGCAGTGTTAAAACTATCACTTGCTCTCTTAAGACATTTACGATAGTCATATATAGTTTCATCCCCTCGTATGGGACATATGTACAGAACCAAGGAGGGCTGGATAAGACTATTTAGCCCATTAGGGTGTGCTTGAATGCCTCGGATCTCCGATCAATGTTTTAAATTTGGCAAGAGGGACGCCAAAAAACAAAAGTAAACAAACTCTGAAATTGAGTTGTGAAGGGATCTCAAATTCACAGGTGCTTCAGTGGGCAAGTACCCTCCATCCAAAAATTCCCAGGTCGAAAATGGCAGCAGGAGGAGGGACACTTTTGTCATTCATGGAACTATTATTGGGAGTGCATGTTGGTTAATTTGTGAGCCACCAACCTTTGTAGGGTGACAGAGGGGTGAGTCATATGACAGGGACCCCATGCTAGGACTCAGGTGGGTCAAAGGTAAAATAAGCCATTTTGTAGGGGTTGGCTTGGTTACCTTTAAAAAAAAAAAAATTTAAAGGAATAAGCGTAAAAGGATGATAAAATTGCTGGAATTTTGCACTTCTGTTGGTGCCTTGCTTTTCTGCAGTGATGGGGCCGCTTCCAAACGAAGCAAACAACAAAAAGCCATATTCTGTACTTTGCTTTCCCCCACGTATGTGAATGTAAGCTTTAGAGGGAGAAAAACAATTCATGCCAATTAAATAATAATAAAAACCCTAAGAGAGATAGAGAGAGATCTTCTCAAAATGCTTTGAAAATTTACTGCTCCTCTTTGAACCGGGACCCCAATAAAGACGCCCCCCTCTTTATCAAGCCAGCATGTTGGGGATGCATCTTTTACCAGATTCGGTTCCCTTACTTTTCAACATCATCCTCCAGCTTCACTGTTGATCCTCCTAATAATTTTCCCCAGCCACCGTTTTTCACTGTTTTCTTTCTTTAAATGGGTGGAAACAATCAAAGAAAGCAACTCTTTTTGCCCTCCCCATCCTCTCTCCTTTCTCTCACTTCAGCCCTCCTCTCCTCCCCAGGCCCAAAATTCCTCTCCCTTGCTTTCCCCCTTTCTATATAGAGAATTATTTCTTAATGAGTCGAGACTTGAAAGACATGTAAAAGAAAAAAGAAAAGAAAAGATCCCACTCCTTCATTCTGTTGCTGCTGTTTGCTACAATTATTGTACGCTGAGACCTCCTCTTTTTTTATTGTTATTATTATCTCTTCAGGAATGGCTACTCACCGTATGAGTTTGAGTAAAAAGGAAATAGAGTGGGCTTTTTAATTTTGTTGTGGGGTGCCTTCATACTTGAGGCGTGTCCATTTCTGGGAATTGGGTTGTGAAGGGAAAAGGGTCCCCCATTGTGTATAGTCTTGATTTTGGAGGTGTGTTTTCCTTTTTCTGTGAAACAAGATTGTGGGTGTTGTGAAAAAGTTGGTTTCTTTTTTTGATCCTTTGTGATTTTCATGGATCTCTGGTTCTTCTCCATTTAACTCTGGGTTTGCTGGGAGGAGTGGCTCAGGGTCAAGGGGGATAGAGAAGGAAGGGGTTGTCTTGAACTAGGAGATGAAGTCCCCTTCCTGGGATATGGAGAACCTGGTCTTCCTCTCAGGCAGGGGTGAGGGTCATATGGACGGTGAAGGTGTGAGGGGTCAGGTCTCTTCCATGGAAAGGAAGCAGCAGGGCAAGGGAATCTGTATGGTTGATTTGAAGCTTGGGAGGTTGGGTGATTTTGGTGATGGGTTCATTGATCTCAAGGCGCCTGCGATGGCAGCGGCGGCGGCGGCTTCAATGGCTGTCTCCCCTGGTGGCTCAAGGAGGAGCAGGTCATCCAACAACAACAACCAGGTGGCCGCTTGTATAGTTGATGACTGCAGTGCAGATCTCAGTGGGTGCAAGGATTACCACAAGAGGCATAAAGTCTGTGAGGCTCATTCCAAGGCTGTTAAGGTCACTGTGGAGGGTGCTGAAAAGAGATTCTGCCAGCAGTGTAGCAAGTTCGGTCGCTTTCTTTCCTTCTCCATCTGCTATTTGCCTTGCATCTCTCATGTTGTTAGTTCTACATGAAACATGCTCTCCTTGCTTTTTTCTTTTTAGTATTTGACGTCTTCAGTGAATTTGACTTGGAATCTATTTTTTCATAGTTCATACTTTCTTTGTTTGAAGAACTCTAGTTAAGATTTAGTGTGTGTTGCATGTCTTTTGATTGAATATCTGTGGCTCATGATGCTTGGCTTGGTTATTTTACATGGTATTCTGCCATCTATGTCATAATTTTGTATTTTTTGGGGTTTTAAAAATGGGGATTATGGATATGACCATGGTTAAGGGTTGTAGTCTGTTTCTCTGGGTATTTCTGTAATTGTGCTGATTGGTTCTCTAGGCCTTGCTGAATTCCACTTTTCCTTGATTCTGTAATACCTCATTACTACTGTTAACACTGCTGTATTTTTATTGCTTTATCTCATTGGTATTCAGTCGAAGCACTGCTGAGTGTTTCAAGTCTCTTTTCCCTCAGTTGTCATCATCATCATCAGCTGCAACCGCACCACCACCACCACCATTATATCTATTGCGGATAATGTCTTTTTTCTTTTGACAGATACCTTTATGGGTTCATTGTCAAATCGCACTCCAGTCTCTTATGATGAAGTTGGTTAATCTGGTGCTCGCTTGGTAATTGATACACATTTGCAACAACAACAACAACAACAACTACGCCTTCATCCCAAAACAATTGGGGTCAGCGATATGAACCAAAAAAGAAATTCATTTTGGGTCTTCCACATGAATCCTTTTCCTCCAATCATTTCTATCCAACGCCATGTCCTCGGTGAGGTTCAAAGCATTCATATCCTTTCCTATCATCTCCATCCAAGTCTTCCTAGGCCTACCCCGACCTCTTTTAACTAATATATTTTCCCATTTCTCCAACCTTCTAACTGGAGCATCATTAGGCCTTCGCCGAATATGTCCAAACCACCGTAAACGATTCTCTCGCATCTTATTTTCAATGGGTGCAACACCTACCTTCTTACGTATCTCTTCGTTCCGAATCTTATCTTTTATTGTATTTCCACACATCCATCTAAGCATCCGCATCTCAGCTACACTCATTTTTTGAATATGATGTCTCTTGGCAGCCCAACATTTAATTGATACACATTTGAATTGTTTAAATTGACAGACTGGTGTTGTATTGGAAAGTTCTCATAATTGATCTAGACAGCAAAAGAAAATAGAAAAAAGAACAAACAGTGGAGAAGGTACAACATTTGTCTTACAGGACTCTCTCTCTCTCTCTCTCTCTCTGAACAATGTCAAGGACAAGGTTTACTTGGAACGTGCACATTCTTTTATTAGGGGATTCAGAATATGCACCACATTTTTACTACTGAACAATGAGCTCTTATTGTTGAGTAACTCATGTTTGGCATGGTTTTTAATCATAGTGACAAATGCCAGTGGTATTTTGAAAATATTATGATTTATTTCTATATATACCCAATAAAATCACAATACTTTTAAATTTGACATAGTCAAGTTTTTTGTGAAGTTTTCCCCCCAAAAGTGCAATTTCTAATTTATCAGGAACCCAATAAGGGGTTTTGACATAGTCTTTTACTCTTTTTTTGGAAGCGACCATGGGTCACTGGAGTGGTAAATGTGGAATCCCCACTTCCAAAACTGTTTGGAAGCTAGGAAAAAGTAGCAACTGGCATGACATTTGCCAGTTCCAATTCCTCATTTCAGCTACCACCAGGGTAAGGTGGTAATTACCAAATATTACACTAGTGATACTTCCGATGGTCACACCGGTGACCTTCTGGCGGCCTTCTCAGTTCATTTATGAGAGTAATAACTGCATCCCAAATATGATGCCCATGGAAGTGGAAAATCCTTAATGGATTTTAAAGAATGCCCCAACCCAAAGGATTTGCTAAATCTGTGACTATTATGGAATCCACTTTTTTCATCCCCAAGAGGCAGTTTCCAAACAGTCTTACAAAAAGTTGCTTGTGCATGCTTTCTGTTGGCAATTGAAATTTGATTTTGCTATTTTTATATTATTTATGGTAGAAATATCTTTTCAGTTTATTCGGAGATCATCTTGTTTAATTCATCAGTTAGTCATTTGGGATGAAACTGTCATGGTGTAAGCACATGGCTGTACAACAGTACAAGAACCAAGTTAACTATAACTGTACCCAAGTTGATGTTATGGACGTGTCATATTCTTCAAAAATCATGTTGACTGGTACTTTCTTAGTATATCAAGGCCTGCATGAGTTTGAAATAGGACTCAAGCCTTTTGTTTTGTGTTCTTTCTTAAACTCAAATTTATCTCATTTTTTCTTGGTCTGGAGTATTTGTAACTGATATCCCGATGCATGAAATCTGAATGGCGCTGCTTGTGATTTAACTCATTTGCCATACCCAGTGTCTAGGACCTGTTCATCTCCGCGGGCTTAAGCTGTCTTTCACCTTCTTGTTCATGTTCTTATGTGCTGCAAATAAACACATCAAACAGCTTCCTTTTTAAATGTCTTGTCATGCTTAAAGATTACTGCCTTTAGTGGATAAGGTACTGTCTTTATCTGCTGGTGACTGAAATCTTTGAGGTCAAATGTGTTCTCTATGTGCATGTTTCTTGGCCATAGTATATCAAGCACGTCTCAGTTTCTGTTTTCCCCTGTATGTTTTGGTTTAGTCCATGGTCTCCAGGCATATGATCAGTGGCACCGCATGGTTGAGCTTTATGCAATCATGGCAATGTAAGATAACTAACGAAGAATGCTACATAATGTTAGACTATTTGATTTCTCTTGGTACTTGATGAACTGTCAGAGTTGAATGTTCATATCATAGACCACTCTATGGTGTCTATGTGTATAAACTTACCATTAGCACACCACTACTTTCTATATAACGGGAACAAGGCTGCCAGATTTTCCATTATCAAAGAAAAGAACATGCATGTGATCTTTCATACTGTTAGATAAGCTTCAATATCCCCACAACATCATTAGTTTTTGTCTTTTCTTTATCCTAAGTGTCCTGTTTTGACTCGTTAAGTCCATTCTGCTCATGGTTAACGATTTATGGGGTGTGCAATTTGTCTTTCTTTTCAACGCCTAGCTCTCTATGTAAAGCTCTTTTTGAGCTAGGAGTTAATGCACTTCTTATCACTTGTGATATTGTTAACCTTTGTTGAGTAACCTTTTGATTGTCAAAATCTTCTAGAATGAAATTGTGTTTCTTTTTCTTTGTAAAATAGCTCCCATTATCAAGGGAAGCGCCTCCACTTTTTAAGCTTGCACTCATGACAGTTTGATTTGGTAAAGATATGCTGAGCTCCTTTTTTTAATGGAAACCTAAAATGCCTAATTTTGAGCAATTGAGTCTTTCGATTTTCTCTGGGTGTGTGTCAGTTTTGAATGTCTAAATTTTAGCATGGATCAATCAAATCTTTAGCTTTTCTTTTGATACTTAAGATTTAATTTTGTTTCGAAACTAAAGGCAAGTCCATGATGAAATGCTGATTACGGTTTTCCAATCCAGTGTAATATCTTTGTGAATGTATGTTATTTTGCAGATTTCATGCCTTGTCAGAGTTTGATGAGGTAAAACGAAGTTGTAGGAAGCGTCTGGATGGACATAATAAGCGCCGCAGGAAGTCTCAGCCCAATATACCATCAGGAAGCTCAGTTCCAAGTATCCAAGGTTTGTTTCAAATTTGCTGAATCTGGATTTGGTCATTTAGTTTAAGGATGCTCAGAAGTTAAGCTATCGGAGATCATATGTTTAATGGATCAGTGAACCTGGTCTGTTTGTTAAGTGACTGATAATTTTTTCAATTCAACCAACTAACTGCTCTGATGTTTTCTACTTTTGACCATCCTTGTTGAATTGAGGTTATTAAAGGATTTTGAGATAGGCTTAGGGTATTTCAGACCTTGGTTTGGTCCATTGAGTTTTCAGAGTATAAAAAACAAATCAGTGTGAAAATTTGTCTCTAGTCTTGGTTGGATGACTTGGTTCAAGTTCATTTGCAACTGAAAATTGCTTTAAATTATAAACTACTTGGTTGGGTCAGCTGGATCAGCTAGTTTTAACCAAGAGGTCTTGGGTTTTAGCCCCATCTGTAGTTATCCACGAGCATGCCTATCCTAAAGGTTACACACTACCAACTTGAACATGTACATGTTGCAGTGTTTTATGAATGCATGACGAGCATCAACCTAGTGAATCTTGACATGGTGTCAGGCGATCTTGTTCATGGTCTGCTGGATCTTTGAACATTGCTGCTGAGGTTGAATTTCCCTGATTTGTTGTTACCTTTTTTTTTTCTTCTGACAGGTACAGTGTTCCAATCGTATATGAATCAGCATAACTTTCCAAATGCCATGCGGGAGCATAGCTGGACCCCTGAGTTTGTAAAATCCGAGGAAGAAAATGTCTACAACCAGCAGCCACGGATGCTGTCCATGAACAGGCAACAGTCATTCCTTGGCCCATCGTCTAGCTACTACAAAGGAAATAAACAGTTCCCTTTCTTGCAAAGTGGCGACATCAAACTCGGGAACCAATCCATTGAAACATCTGTTTGCCAACTTGTTACTGCAACGGCCCAACCAGGAAGCAGTAGCAGAATTTTTTCTGATAGTTTAATCAGAGTGATAGACTCTGATTGTGCTCTCTCTCTTCTGTCATCATCGACACAGTCATCTGGATTAAGTCTGAACAACATTGACCAGATTCCCATGGCCCTTCCTCTTGTCCAGGGTCTGCAATGCAATGGTGTTGATCAGTTTCCCTTGGACAAGGTTTTAACAATCAGCTGCTTCTCCTCGAATGGGGTGCCTCCCAGTGGTTTTTCATGTGCTGGAATGGTGGATGATCAGGTAGGCTCTGTGCTAGTTTCCAATGCTGGTCATACTGAGTTCCATGCCCAGGGAATGCTGCAACATTCTAGTGATGTTTCAACTTCTGGAAATGCTGTTGCGCAGCCCCTCCACTTCTCTTGGCATTAGGCTCAAGTGCAAGCATAACAGGCAGCCGTCTACCTTCCCTTTGGGCATTTTTTATTATTCCTGGGTTGTGTAACGCTTCTGAATTTGCTGTCATCAAATTCTTTATTTTCCTGATGCATTCTCCTTTTTGTTGTTTTCAGGAAAGATTGTTCTGTCTATGGATGATGATACTGTCTCGTTGCCACCATTTTGCTTTCCTTTTATCTGCATTGTTGAATCTGTTCTATTTCAGCATTTCTTTGCATTCTTTCATGTCTGCTGATGATATCTTGAGTTCAGGCTCTCTTTCGCATACTGTGTGGTAGGCAGCATTTGATGTTAAATGGTTGGAGCTCCAGTTCATTGTTTTTCTGATGAACCTCTGACCATTGGCCTTAGAGATCAGGACATGTTCTGTGTGAAATGCTGGTCCAGCTGTAGTGTTGAGTTCATACACGTTCATCCATGATACACCACTAAGATCATATTAGTAAAGGTTACATTGTTTAGGGTAGCCATTACCTCCAATCCCTGACAAAGATGAAATATGTTGGACACTGGGTGGCTATAGGCATCAATGATAGTCAATATGATCATTGCATATTGTTGCGTGTGTAGCCCTTTTTCTTTGAAAAGGGAACACATGCTTCTAGCTTCAAAACTACTTCGAACTCTGTAACAACCACATATGTGTTTCTGTCCTGTGGAAGAAGATAGCCCTGAGCACCGAAAATTTTCAGAGTTTGTGTTTTGGGAAGAAGTTGCCAATATCTGTCGGTTGATGAATGTTTGATAAGGCTGTTGATGTTCATTAAGTACCTCTCTGTTCAAATCTTGATGTTTCATTTTCATGGTATGCCCATACTTCAGATGAATTTGAATTTCTTGTTTGATGGGGATCCATAGTTTAATGATAAACAATAACTAGTGCGTGAACAAAGTGCTCATTTATATTGAAGGACTTTGAACTAAAGTGCTCATTTATATTGAGGGACTTTGAACTATCAGGTCTGAACTAAGTGCATTTGGAGTCACTCTTGTACACGCCCTATCTTTCAAGTAATAGTTGTCCAGCTTAGGATCAAGTTCGTACATGTGCAACTATCCTCTCACCTTCTCTTGAAAATCGGTTTATGCCCTACCCTTAACCTCAATATGAGTCACCTTGACCAACCTTTTGACTAGTTTAGGTTAATTCAAGCTTGATTTAATCTTGAATTGGGTATGGATCTTGGTTTCAGATATTAATATGGATCTTGTATGCAAGTTATATGGATATGAATTATAAATGGGTATAAATCTTATTAAGTATAAATCTGGACTGTAACTAGAGTTGGATCTTAAAAGCACTTCAAAAGAACAAGGAGAGAGAGAGAGCTATATATACAAAGTTCAAGTCTCATAAAAGGTGATCTCGCCTTTACATTCACATAGGTAATTTAAACTTGTTTGAAATACTCCGGTCATAAAGCTTATGAATTTTATTAAGAGTTTAATTTGAATTCAATCTCCGTACATAAGTTTTGAGCACTTGACATCAGAAATGATAAAATATTTTAAGTGATCAATACATTTACCTAGTGACTTGTTCTTTTCATTGAATCACTAGGCATGGTTTGACCTTTATCATGTGATTGAGTTTTGATTAATGGTGATTGCTCCTATAGACTTTAACTTAATTTCTCTAAATGTTTTAAAGACAATTTCTCGAGAAAGATTATTTTTCAATGAATTCATTAAATTTTGATAAAATTTTACATATTTAATAAATATTACTCTTTTTTAAGTAAATTATTCACATAATTATGATTTAGACTAATATATCTCGAATTTCTAATATAAATATTATTTTTCGCTTTGTATATAGTTATTTGGCTATCGCAATGCATAACTATTAGGGGTACTGACTTATCTCTTAATGATATTTTCATTAAAAGATTATTTAGTCACTCAACTTTCATACTATATAAAGTTAGTGCTATAAACTATGCTTCAATTATAGAATGAGTTATCATTATTTGCTTCTTTGATCTTTAAACAATTGTTTTAGATTCAAGGATAAATATCCAACAACTTATGGATAATGAATCATTGGAATCATAATTTCAGTTTTCATCATTGTACCCTTCAAGTAAAATATGTTTTTTCTCATAAAATATCTCATAATCTAGAGTTCCTGCGAATAGTGATTAGCCCAAAGGAATATTATTATTTGGCTGAACCCAAATATATACTTTAGTAATAAATATGAGATAATTATTCATTTTTTTATGTGAATAACGAGTCGGTCTAAAGAAATGCTCGTTATTTGATATGACTAATTGTTCATGTTTGATTGTTGTTTTGAGAGTACCACTTACAAGTTGACACTTTTGTCCAAAGACTAAGTGTCAATGTTGTCTTGGGTATCTTGTTATGGGATTCACCATTGTTTAAATATGTTATTTTGTGTTATTGCATGTAAAAATGTATGATCATCATGAGCTTATTTGTTCTTTATTCAATTAATACCTTTGTTTCTACGATATCTGCAAATATTAATTTCATTCCTGTTTTGAGCGGTTTCAATTTTTAAAACTGAAAAGAGAATGTCATGATTGTTCTTGGATGTATGGATTTAGATCTTGCACTACAAGAAGATCAACTAATGCTCTTATGGATAGGAGTTTCACTGAGGATAAAAAAAACTCTGAGTGGTGGAATCGATCTAATCGCATAAGTCTCATGATCATGAAATATGCAATTCTTGAATCCTTCAGAGGCACCATGTCAGAAAAGGTAAATGCTAAATATTTTCTTGAAAAAATTGAACAGCGTTTTGCGAAAAACAAAAAGGCTGAGACAAGTACTCTTCTTTTGAGTCTTGTCTCAATGAGGTATAAGGGTAAAGAAAATATTAGAGAGTACATTATGGAGATGTCTCATCTTGCTTCAAAACTCAAGGCACTAAAGTTAGAGTTGTATGAGGACTTGCTCATGCACTTGGTTTTGATATCCTTTTCTGTACAATATAGTCCGTTTAAGGTTGGTTATAATTGTCAGAAGGAAAAATAGACTCTTAATGAGCTCATTTCTCACTGTGTGTAAAAAGAGGATAGGATGAAGCAAGAGAATACTGAAAGTGTTCATCTAGAAGTAACATCTAAGGACAAGTTTAAGAAAAAAAAGGACTAAGGAAGCTGCAGTTGACCCTCAATCACAGAAGAAATAGAAAAGACATCAGGACCCTAAGTCTAACTATTTCTTTTGCAAAGGGGAGGGTCACATGAAGAAGGATTGTACCAAGTATCATGCTTGGCATGAGAAGAAAGGTACGCACCTTACTTTGGTTTGTTCTGAGATTAATTTAACTTCTGTGCCCGAACATACTTGGTGGATGGATTCTGGTGCTACCACTCACATAAGTGTGTCTATGCAGAGTTTCTCAAGTTGTCGACCGCCAATTGATGCTGAAAGATTCATCTATGTGGGTGATGGCAAAATAGTTGCAGTTGAGGCAATAGGGACATTTATGTTACTTTTAAAGACTGAAAATTATTTAGATTTGAAAGAAATATTTATTGTGCCATCTTTTAGGCAGAATTTGGTTTCTATTTCTATTTTAGACAAATACAGGTATTCTTATTTATTTGAAAATAATGAATTTAAATTGTTTCTTGATTTAAATCTTATTGGGACCGGTTCTTTATCTACGAATGATAAATTTTATTTGCTTGATACTATTGCCTCATTTAATGAAACCTTACAATTAAGTTCTCATGGTACAAAACAAAAATTAACAAATGAAAATTCTGCTTTATTATGGCATCAACGCTTAGGTCATATTTTTAAACAAAAAATTGAAAGGCTTGTGTCGAGTGAGATTCTTGATTTCCTTGATTTCACTGACTTTCAGGTTTGTGTTGAGTGTATAAAAGGAAAAATAGTAAACATAAGAAAATTAGGTACAGAAAGGAGAACATATGTCTTACAACTAATTCATACAGATACTTGTGGGTCATTCCCTACGGCTTCTTGGAATGGTCAACAATATTTTATTACGTTGATAGACGACTATTCTCAATATGGGTACCTATATTTAATTCATGACTCAGTCCCTGGATGTGTTCAAATCTTTTAAGACCGAAGTTAAAAACCAACTTGGCAAAAGAAGTAAGGTCATTAGATCTGACCGTGGTGGTGATTACTATAGTAGATATGATGGATCAGATGAACAACATCTAGGGCCCTTTGCTAAATTTTTAGAGAAATTTGGGATCATCCCTCAGTATACCATGTTAGGCACTCCTAGCATGAATTGTGTTGCTGAGAGATGAAACAAGACCCTTAAGAATATGGCAAGGAACATGATTTCTCATTCTACTTTACTAGAGTTTGTTTGGGGAGAAGCATTACAGACTGCAGCTTATGTTTTGAATAGGGTACCCTCTAAAGCAGTAATCAAGACCTCATATGAATTATGGACAGGCAGAAAGCCTAGTATGAAATACTTTCATATTTGGGGATGTTCAGTTGAGGCTAGGCCATACAGTCCACATGAAAAGAAACCGATTTCAAAACGGTTAGCTGCTATTTTGTTGAGTATTCTGAAAGATCCAAGGGCTATAAGTTTTATGACCTTATGAATAAGTTCTTTTTTGAAATGAGAAATGCTTGTTTCTTTGAGGGTGTTGAGTTTGGGGGGAGTGATAAAGTAAAAGATATTGCTTTTAAAGAAGAGTCGCTTTCTCTTCCTACAGTTGTGGTTGACCATGATCAGATTTCTATTCCTGATATTGTCCCTACAAACTCGAATCAAGGCAATGCTTTAGATGTCTTTATCCAAAATCAAGCTTATACTACTGAAGTTCAAACTTAACAACCTCAAGAAATACCTCAGGAACCAGTGTCATTAAGGAAATCCACTCGAAAGAGAAGAAGGGCAATTTCAAATGATTATATTGTCTTTCTGCAAGAACATGAGGGTGAATGCAAAAACATCAGTGGTATCATAAATTTCATCAAGTTGTTCTCTCATTTGTTTTTGAGATGAATGTGGTTAATGAATGCATATACCGTAAGTTCAATGGGAGTAAATTTATTTTTCTGGTTTTGTATATGGATGGCATATTCCTTGCTAGTAATGATATAGGTATATTGCACGAAACCAAGAGATTTCTGACAAAAAAAATTGAAATAAAAGATCTTGAGAATGTCTCTTTTATATTAGGAATCCAAATACATCAAAATTGTTCTCGGGGTATTCTTGGATTATCGCAAAAGCGCTATATTGAAAGGATTTTTGAAAGATATGGCATGAAGGATTGCAAACCAGCAAATACTCTTGTTGCTAAAGGAGACAATATTAGTTTTGCTCAGTGCCCCAAACACTAGTCTGAAATTAAGGTTATAGAACAAATTTTTTATGCATCTACTGTGGGGAGTTTTATGTATGCTCAGGTATGTACGTGTCCGGATTAAGCATGCATTATTAGGATGTTAGGTATATATCTTAGTAACCCAAGTATGGATCATTGGATAGCAGCTAAATGGGTTATACAGTATTTGCAGAGAACAAAAGGTTACATGCTCACATACAGAAAGTTAGATCAGTTGGAGATCATTGTGTATTATGATTCTGACTTTGCGGGATGCCAAGACAATCGCAGTTTCACGTCAGGTTATGTTTTTCTATTAGCTAAGGAAGCTATTTTCTAGAAGTGTGCCAAGTAGACACTCATTGCTTCTTTCACCATAGTAGCAGAATTTGCAATTTGTTATGAGACATCCAACCATTTAATATGACTATGTAATTTTGTCACAGGGCTACGAATTTTAAATAATATTGATTGACCGCTAAAGTTATTTTATGACAATAATTCAGCAATGCTATATTTCAATAACAACAGGAGTTCCTCAAAGTCAAAGCATATTGACATTAAGTTCTTTGTTGTTAAGGAAAGAGTGCAGAATGGTCAGATATCAATAAAATATATTGGCACAAACTACATGATTGTGGATCGGCTTACTAAAGGTTTGCCACCCAAGGTCTTTCACAAGCATACTGCTCGCATGGGTGTTTTATCATTCTATGATATGCTAGTTTAGTGGGAGTTTTTATTTGGACATTCTATGATATAATAAAGTTCATTTTATCATATCGGTATAAAGTGAATGTTTCAATTTCATTTTGTACTCATTATGTTGTGATCTTACTAAAGTTTTTAGGAAGGACTAGTTGAAAATAGGCATGTTTGATCACATTACATGTAATTTTCATGCTTCACATCCATACATGATCATGTCATTTGGTTATGTCAATATATGTGATCATTGATGGGTCCAATTATGTTACTTGTAATGAAGACCGCTTTTGTTCTATGTTAACATGATCAATGGATCGGATTGGTAAGTAACCAATTGATAAGATAGTATTTTTGAGCTCATAAGGTTATAATACGTGATTATAAGGTTATATATGTGGCCTAAGTGGGAGATTGTTAATAAAATCGTGTAGGCCTACATACGTTGAACCACACATTATAGACTGTCTTAGGTTCATGCCCAATTTATATGATCTAATCCGGTTGGGTTATGTTATATCTCATATGGTATGGTATACCATGTGGAGAAACTTATTATATCTACAATTCTGTAATAGGATGAATTGAAAATAGACTCTTAATTGGATACACATTAGGTTATGGTCCCCAAACCTTATATAATGGTCATCTCTTTAGGCTCCTCATAAGCGTCAAGAGATTCAGTCCCTCTCATAAGGTTTAAAGAAAGGGAAAAGACCACGTATACAGGTTCTAGAAGATCATACCCGTCAACGATCTACTAGAGCACTTATGGATTCAGGTACGCTTCCACATTAAGTTATGTTTCAGTTTTGATTTCAACGATTTAGTGAGAATATGTAAATTGATCATTTTAGTTATTTCGATGGATTTTCAAAATCCAACACCAAGCATAAGCTTTATGACTGCTATAAGGCTTTCATGATGTGTTTTATGTTTTCCTAGTTCCAACCCATTCCCTAAGGTATGTTTGATGGCTTGTCGTGCGGGATGAAAAAACTCTTTATCACATGTTTTGTAACAAAACGTGGGATGCGACAGACGTGCAAAACACCATCCTCCACATAAAAAAACTGTTATTTTCATTCTACTCCTCTGTTCTAAAAATAATAGGTACTAGGGTAACAAATTAAAAAAACAAAGATGCCATGACGAGGTGTTTGACTCTCTTTCTCTCCTGTGTTGCGGCCACAGGGGCAGAAGAGCAACCAGTGGAAGGGAAGAGGCAAGCTCTCTCTTCTTCCTTTTCGTCTTTCTTCTCCTTTTTCGTTCCTCTCTCTCTCTCTCTCCCCTTTCTTCTTCTTCTTTTTTTATTAGTTTTTTTTTCTTTGATTTAGTAGCTTTTTTTTTCTGCTGCCCTTTCCTTGTCATTTGATTCATGTATACCGTCTCTAAGCGGGGCTAGGTTTGGGTTGCACGTCAAATATTTGAGAAAGATATGTCGATTAAAATTGTCTAAGAAGATGTATAGCTTCCATAGTGGAGGGGTGACAACCAATTTTCCTATAACGGTTGAGTTACATCAAGGATCTGCTTTAAGCCCTTTCCTATTTGCTATAGTGATGGATGAGCTTACGAGATCAATTCAAGAAAATGTGTCGTGGTGTATGTTGTTTGCTGATGATATTGTTTTGATTGATGAGTCTAGAGTTGGGGTTAATGCTAAGTTAGAATTATGGAGACAGACATTGGAAGCAAGAGGTTTTAAGTTGAGTAAGAGTAAGACAGAATACATGAAATGTCGATTTAGTAAGCAACAAAGTAGTGATGGGAGTGTAGTGAAGCTTGGTGAGCACGAAATATCGGTGGATGATTCTTTCAAATATTTGGGATCTATCATTCAAAAGTATGGAGAAATTGATGGAGATGTAAATCATAGGATAAAGGTTGGGTGGATGAAATGGAAGAGTGCAACTGGAGTGTTGTGCGATCGTAGAATGCCATTGCGGTTGAAGGGAAAGTTTTATAGGACGATTATTAAGCCCGCTTTACTATATAGTACGGAATGTTGGGCTGCCAAGAGACATCATATTCAAAAAATGAGTGTAGCTGAGATGCGTATGCTGAGATGGATGTGTGGAAATACAATAAAAGATAAGATTCGGAACAAGGAGATACGTAAGAAGGTAGGCGTTGCACCCATTGAAAATAAGATGAGAGAGAATCGTTTACGGTGGTTTGGACATATTCGACGAAGGCCTAATGATGCTCCAGTTAGAAGGGTGGAGAAATGGGAAAATATATTAGTTAAAAGAGGTCGGGGTAGGCCTAGGAAGACATGGATGGAGGTGATAAGAAAGGATATGAATGCTTTGAACCTCACCGAGAACATGGCATTGGATAGAAATGAATGGAGGAGAAGGATTCATGTGGAAGACCCATAATGATTTTCTTTGTTGGTTCATATCGCCGACCCCAATTGTTTTGGGATGAAGGCGTAGTTGTTGTTGTTGTTGTATGTCGATTAAAAGTGACAGATATGTGGTGAATTGTGATATTGATGATGGTGCACAAGAAGTTTATGATAAAATGCCTAAGATGGATGTGGAAGCTATGAAACTTGTATAATGTGGAAAACCATAATATCTATCAATCCTTATTTTCATAGCTATGCAATATGGAATACCAAATTATCTCTCAATCAAACAGTTTTTATGCTAAAGTTCTATTTCTCTTTGAGTGATTGGAATTTAAAAAACAAGTGGAGATAAATGACAGATAATGGTTTGTTTTTCCACGTGGACTGTAACAGAGTGTCGTGCAGAACATCTAATTAAGGGTTTTGCAATTATGGGTCAATATTTTGAACTTTTTGTTTACACTTTAGATGTTCTAACTCTTAAGTTAGTTTCATATGGCATGGAGGTAGGATATGATGAGTTTTTTTTTTAGCAGTTGATTGTTTTTCAACAATAGTATAACTCAAGAAATGCAACAAAACTATGGGAAATTGTGAATTGTATTGTTAATTAGGATAGTAGATTTTTTTTTCCTTTGATTTTATTAGGGCTTTGAATCAAATATCTTTAATTAAGGTTTTAGATATTTAATTTATGGTTTTTTTTCTTGTAGTTTAGGATTTTTTGATTTATTTAAAATTTATTTTCTTGCATTGTAAGCTTTTTGGTTTTATGAATATGAATTCTTGCATTTTAGTTTTTGGTATAAAAATATGAATATGATTTATTTTCTTGCATTTTTGGTTTTGGGTTTGTATATAAAATGAACATGCATATGCATTTTAAGGTTTTTGGTTTGTATATAAAAAAATATGAATTCTTATTTTTTTCTCAAATCACCAAAAATTTAATCATTTTTTTCGTACTTGAATATAGTTTAAAATTTATATTTAAATCTAAAATCCATAAATTTTTAATAAACTTTTATAATTAGATCTAATAAGACATCAATTAAAGCATTTATATATATAAAATATCAATTCTTTTTTTTTCAAATTACCAAAAATTTAAACATTTTTTAGTTTTTAGATCAATCTGATATCTATATCCGATGTTCAAATCTATAATAAACATGTTAAAACACTCGTATAGTTGAGCATAAAACAAAGTAATATGACCCCATTATCCATGACTGCCAAAGTTGTCTACAACAAACATTTGGAACACAACATCAAGTACGGTCCAAACAAACTTTGGACTTGGTACGGTTGTTATAGAAGGAACAAAACCCGTGTTATGTTCCATCTTTTTTGTTCATTTTCATCAAATCCTAAACAAACCATCAAACATACCCTCCAGGCACATTTGCTTGTCACGGAAGGGGGTGTCGTGACACCTTCTACCGTGGTAAATGAATCGGACCACCCCTCCTAAGGGAAATGAATCCGTGGAAAGTGGGTCCAGCCTATAAAATATGAGCTGCTTTTTCTGAAGAAAGCCACTCCCACATCTGTGTTGCAGCGTGGGGGCCGCAGAAATGACACGTGGATAATGGGTTTGATAACTTTGTTTTGGATCGTTTTGCGAAGTGAGGGACACACAATCAAACAACCCCTAAAAGAACAAACAGTGCTAAAAAACCAAACTCACACAAAAATAATCACATCTATAAATTAACAGGAAAAGAACAAAGAAACAAAATGGTTGCAGTAGAATGATTTTAGAACACCGTTTTTAGTTGGTTCCTAGTGTGACTCTTCATTATCCCAAAAGGAGTGAGTCTACATTGAGTGTCAGGCCTCATAAGGAACAATCAAAGTAAAATACAAACCTATGAAGGCTAAACCAAGTAGAGTTGGTGCAGATAATAATATGCCTGAAAACCCAAAGCAAACGAGGCGCAGAGAGAGAGAGAGAGAGACCCAATAGTGGTGTCAACGGGTAGGGTTTACCCGGACCCAACCCTTATCAATTCCCTATAGTGTCTGGGTACGGTGATAAATAAGAAGACCCGATTAAGACCCGTGTCCAGACCCAAATATCCGATTAATACATGGATCTGAGTATAGTTTGTGAAATTTTATAGCAGACCTGGGCCCGACCCGAGTTCCGATTAAAACCTGCAAAATTTCAATGTAAAAATGACAAAAAATTATTATTTTACTGGGTATGGCCCGGGTCTGGTTCATATAATTCTTATCGGGTCCGAGTATGGTATCTCTTATGGTGAGTCCAATTAAACCCAGGTCCAGACCCAATACCATACCTAAAAATTTGGGCTAGGTCTGGTTCCACCTGGAACCAAACCCAACCCGTTGACACCCCTATATCAGTGACTCGTATTGATCGGAGCTACTTGATATTGGCCTGGACTTGTTTGGGTTGGACCCAAGTTGGACAATGACTTAGTGGTTCACTCTTAGATCCTAACCTGATATGGCTTGACCCAGATCCACCTAGCAGATTCCACGAGGTGTTAAGCGAAAGCAAGGAAGCGAGTGTTAAAATATAGTATGAGAGGTTCATTTTGGAAGCTGGAAGCGCGTGACAAGCCAAAAAGGAGATATGGGGAAACGAGAGAGAAGAGAGTGGGAAGCGAAAAAAATAAATAATAACATAAAAAAACACTAAAACAAAAGGAAGTAATAGGCAAGTGAAAGGAAAACAAGTGCGCCTGAAATGAAAAGAGATTTGAGAAGCGAGTGAGAAGTGAGCTTCCCCAAATGAGAAGAGAGTTTCTCCCATGCCTCTCCCTTTTGGAGGAAAGCGTGTCACATCCGACTCGGAAGTGCACTTTCAGTAAGTATGGGTTAGGATCCCAAGTGCACACTTGTTTGAGTTACCCAGGGGATAGATCCAAATCCATCTTCAGATCCGACTGACTCGGACTTATTTTACATGTAAAATATAACATATTGAACAACGTACATGATTTGGACCTCATCATGCTAGATCTGAATGTTGTACAGACTCACAAAGGTATCCAAATGCTTGGGCTCATGGCATAAATAAATGACCAATTGTATCTTTTTGACAAGTAGGCCTTTCGTAATCTACTCGTTTTTCAAAGAGAATTAATTATTATTATTATTATTATTATTATTATTATTATTTCATGTAAGTCAAGTAGTGGTGTCGATCGGCCTGGTTTACACGGACCCGACCCAAACCAAACCCTATAGGGTCCGGGTATGTTGATAAATAAGAATACTGCATTAAGATCCGGACCCAGACCCGAGTATAGTTTGTGAAATTTTATACCAGACCCGGACTCGACCAAAGTTCTGATTAAGACACGCAAAATTTTCAATTTAAAAATGATAAAAAAACATGATTTTACGGGGTTTGGTTCATTTAGTTCTTATCAAGTTTGGGTATGGTTTTTCTTATAGCAGACTCAATTAGACTCGGGTCTAAACCTAATACCATACCCAAAATTCTGGTTCAAGTCTGGTTTCACCTGAGTCCGAACCAAACCCGACCCGTTGACACCCCTAAAGTCAAGACACACGAGGGATAATGTTTGCCGCAGGTCTCCTGGTTCTAGACCCCTTAGTGAAACACTTTTTTCTGTTTTGCTATGCATCTGACACTCCACACGTGATCTACATGTTTGGTTTAGTAGAAACGGGCCTTTGGATCATGCTTTTATAATGAGTAATTTTAAGAATTTTAAATCAATGGTGCATATTAATGTACCAAATTTCTAACCCTCAAAAAATTGTATTTTATGTTAAAAAAAATTATGATGGAAAGATCAATTCCTACCACTTTTAAGCAACCCCTACCAATTATACAACTATACCATTGGGTTTTGAACCTGCAACACAAGGTGACTTGCACTGGCTGATCCTACCAGACAAGCGGAGCTCCCTTGCTACTAACGGCTTTTGATGAATGGCATCTAAAGCACTTTTGACGGTGATCTTAGTCACAGGTTCTCTGACCTGATCCTGTCTCTCTTGATTTAGAGGCCTGAATGTTGGTGAAAAGATCAGGTGCAATATGATTGCACAAGTTTTTGTGCCTTACCACCTGATCACCCTCCTTCTTGACAACAGGGTTGGTCAGTTGTGGGGCCATCAGGTGCTTAATGCATAAATTTTGTGTCATGTGATCTCACCCGATCCCTCAGAATCTAATCTGTCTTTCTCCTATTTTCTCAAGAATCGGTTTTCTTTTTATTTTTAGTTTTTTATGATAATTATAATATTTATTATCTATTTGACTCATTGATTGTTCAGGCATTAAATACATATTTTAGAATTTGATTGTATCGGGTACTAGAACTCGAATTCTCAGGTATGAGCATGGAAAGTGCCGACCCGAACTCAAACTGAGCAATATGTAGGCTAGATTTGGGTCATGATTTTTGCTTGGTACCCGTCCCAACCCGTTTTTTTGCCAAGAACCCAATCTGACCCTAGTAATATATATATATATATATATATATATATATATATATATATATATATATATATATATATATATATATATATATATATATATATATATATATATATATATATATATATATTATAATTATGTCGGTCCGGCTTTGGGATTCTATTTTCGTGACCTGACAAAACCCGAACTTGACCCTGGCCCGACCTGTTGACAGCCCTACCCTATAAGTGGTCATTTGCTTTATTTTTGAATTTTCTCAAAATTTCCTGAACTCTTTGAATTTGTTGTATTATTATGATTTTTGAATTTAAAATTTTTAAAAAGCTGACTCAAAAAACTTTTTGAATCAGCAGATTCTCTAAATCGTTTTGAAACTGACTCCGACAACATTGCTCAGGCTTAGATCTCAGACATACCAATAATTTAGATCGAATTTAAAAAAAATAAGAAAATCATTGACCTTATTGTTGCTAGTCCATTATCAACAAAAATAATTTAAAAAATACCACTGAGGTGGTATCCCATGTGGTAAGCGGGGTCCTAAGGATCGAATCCCTCTGCTACATGGAGCGGCTGTTGTTCTTGCCTAACCCTAGCTTGCCTTTAAAAAAAAAAATTATATATACAGAAATTTAAAAAAAAAAAAACAACAATATATGAGGCAGAAGAGATCCTTAGCCGTGAGCATCAAACATCAGAAAATTCATTTTGAAAATGACAGCTTACCAAATAAATGGTTCTGGTCATACCTTATGAACAAGATATAATCGAATTTCCAAGGATCATAAACTTTGCCCCAAGGTCTGGTTTTAACTAAGGGTGTCAAAGGGTCGGGTTTGATGTATGGTATCAGGTCCAGACCTGGGTTTAATCGAACCCACCATAAGAGAAACCATACCCGGATCCGATAAAAACTACATGAACCAGACCCGGGCCATAGCTGGTAAAATAATATTTTTATCATTTTTATATTACAAATTTGTGGGTCTTAATCGGAACTCGGGTCAGGCCTGAGTCTGGTATAAAATTTCAGAAACTATACCCTGATCCATGTATTAAGTGTACCTATGGGTCCGGACCCGGGTCTTAATTGGGTCTTTTTATTAATCACCATACGTACCCGGATCCTATAGGGTTTAGTACGGGTCTGGAGTGGGTAAACACGACCCGTTGACACCCCTAGTTTTAACCAACCATAGCCCAGCCATATGAGATCATTTCTTTCTCCAATAAGTTAAAAAAAAAAGTATTCATATACAGTTTGCCGAGCCTATTTTACGAGTTCGAATGAGCTCTTTACGAGCCAAATATGAGCCGAGCCAGGAGAGGCTCGGCTTGTTCCTAGCCCTACCAAAAGAGAAGAAAGAACAACAGGTGGGTCCATAGTCGTTAATGGCCTATGGCTGGGAAACGAGATGAGCCACACTTCTTGTAAGGAGGATGCAAATGGGTCGAATCCAGGATGGAGGTTTTGCAAGTTTTGGTTGTTACGGATCTGATTTCGATCCAAATCTTTATGTAATTAGCTGTGTCGAATCCCAACTGTTTGCATCTCTGGCTATACGGAGGAGGGGAATGTGGAATATTTAGAAGTGCATTCTGAATTCCCCAGTCCTTTCATAACATCTACGATCTAAACAAAACTGACTAAACCTAAAAAAAAAAAAAAAGAATGTACAAGTCAAGCCTGCCATCTCATGCCAGCAGCTGTACAGAATCATAAATAGTTCTTTAAAGAAAAAACAAAAAAGGAGATTTTGGGGAGAGGAGTTATAACTTTGTAGGTGGCAGCAGATAATTGCTATGACTTTTTCAACACACAAACTCTGTTACGAAGGAATTTTTTCCTTTAAAAGACAGAAAATGATAAGAATCGTAATACGGAGATCCAGTCTAGATGGTGCTCCCACTTCAACAAAAAGCACGCAGATTTTTGCAATTAACATAGTCAAAAGATATTAAAAAAAAAAAAAGTAAACCTGCCATATCCTCAAATGTGGCTGGCACAGTCTTTTTGGGTTCAACAGATAATATTGTTCATGAAAACATTTTCCTAAATATATTTTGTTTTAGGAAACATAGAATATGTTTGGATAAAATCAGGTCCAAAACCAATCTAAGTATTGTAGGTTTAATAAAATAAGGGCCTGTACTTCCCATCCCAGCTACTAGTTTTCAAACAGGGCCTAAGTGAAATTAAGATGTTCTTACTTTCATTTCAGCTCTTAGAGCCAGCAGAAAATTAGGCCACTGTGTGGATGTGGGACCCATCTAGGCGTTACTGAATCCAACTTAATCAGATCTGACCTAATCGAATTTGGATTCAGAGTCAGATGAAAAAAGATAGTACCGAATCCGAATCTGACTAGTCTAAAACCCGAATATTTACACTTAATCTGATTCAGATTCTGATTTAATGGGATCCCAATTTTGGCTACCGAATCTGACTAATAGGATTCAAATTCAGGTCCGATATCAGGTTACATCTAAAACGTTGACATCTCTAGCTACTGTGAGTTTATTTGCTATGTCACGGGGACCTGCCATTTTGGGTCACATGCTTGGGACACGGTACATGTTATGACATAAATGTGTATTACTTTATAAAATTTTAATAAAATGTTGAGTAGTTTTCAATAATATTTGTAATAGTATATATATTTTTATATATCTAAATATAAAAATGTGTGACTCAATAAAAAAATCCATCATGCCATTTTCAAAAAAATTGCAAATTCGCTTTTCATATGCGTATCAAATACCGGTTGATTTCCGTGTCTTTGTGACGGCCAATTCGATACAAAGCATAGTCTGGCACAGTCTAGTCTTTGTAAATATGTTGATGGCTGTCACTTTGCAAGTGATTGGGAATGGCTTGACTTGAACCAACCCCTTCTCCATTTGTACAATATAAAAGTTTCGAAACCTAGCTTCTAGTTCTACTACGTGATGACAAAATGTATCTATTTTTTTTACTTCTTTATCCCAAGAAAATGAATGGCATTGGGAGAGAAAACCTTTTGGAAAACACACTTTGTCCTGGCCGTCAGAGGTGGCTATGAGATTTGATTGAGTATTTACAGATTTATTTAATTCCTAATTTTGTTAGAAAGAAATATTTAAATTCCTAATTATTGTAGTCATTGTATAGGTTTTTAGGGTGCTTGTTCTTTCTCTAATTTCTATGGATATGTATGGTTATGTAGATTAGGAATCCCTAGCTACTATAAAATACTAGCAATCATATACCGTTATGCAGGATCCTTGCAAATTATCTGGCATCAAGTAATAACACTGATATTGATGTAGTGATCATTTTTTTTTGTACTCCTACGCGTGTAATTGCATGAATCTGCTCACTTATCCATACATGTGCACGCGCACATGTGCACACACACACACATGCAAGCATACACGCACATGTACACATGCATCTGCATGCTTTTTTAGGGTATCATAGCAAAATTCATGAGTATTGTAGTTGAGACGATGGAATTCATGAACTTGGTTATATTTGACATATGCATGGTACATAGTGCTACGTCGAAGGGTCACCTGATTTTCCAAGACTAAGTTGAGTGGACAGAAAATTCCAAACAACAAGCCAAGTGGACCGAATATCCTCATTCATCTTCTTGCTGCATCTTGTTTTTATTGCTCGATGATTAAATTTGATCTTTTATCTTAAAAAAGATATGATATTACTACAAGGATGAGGGTCAATAGTGCCGATGTTTCTCGCCACTATTCGCCTATTTATCACCGCTATAGGTCTATAATGGTGACAAATAATGATCATCAATTTTTTGCCTTAGTTGAGTAATAACGGCGCTATTTATAGGTCGCCGATAATGTGTGACCCAACATCGGCGATGAATCTTGCTGGAACTAGGAACACCACTAGCGGTGACCCACTCTATAACGGCAACTTATTTGTAACGACAATATTTTGGTATCGCCGTTATAGCCTATAGTGGTAAATGCACTCATCCCTCTCACATATCTAAAGCATTCTCCGAGAACTTTGGCAAAAATTTCTCCCTATGATATCGACGGGCCTTTTTGTGAAGAATATGTTTCATCACTTTCAATCTCCACATAGTCCAGTTTATTTTGCACAACGTTAAAATTTGGTTATAAGTAACTAATGATAATGTACAAAATAGAATGAATGAATGAATGTGGATTCTACTTCGCTGCTATAAGTTTTGAGTTACTTACAAAGGTGTCTTCTGCTTTGTTACAAATGAATGTCGTGTGATCTGAATGGGTGTGCATCTCTTTATAAAATGCATTCGTCATCGATTTCTACACACCTATTTTAATGTGCAAATAACGAATTTAGAATCTATTAACACTATAAGAAATCTGTGGATTAGTGACGGTCATAATCCGTCACAAATCCATCACTGAACAGTTTAGCGATAGATAACTTTTATCGTAATTTCTTAGTCGCTAATTAGCGATGAAACATATGCATTGCTACTTTCATCGCTAATTTGCGACAGATTAACGAATATCATGATCTGTCGTAAGGCCGTCTTGGTTTTGCGACAAATGCACATCCATCGCTAATTCCATCACTATTGTAGTGACGGCTTTGCGACGGATTACAATCCATCGCAAAACATTGATCGATTCAGTTTTACGACGGATAAATATTCATCCTTAATCTGTCGCTAAATTGGAGGTTGATACTAATTAGCGACGGATATTATCTGTCACTAATCCATCGCAAAAAAAATAAAAAATAAAAAAAAAATTGTTTGAAATTTAAATATCGAGAACAAATTTCTCATTATATAATTTATATATCATGTGTATACACTACAAGAAAAATGCTAATTAACGACAAAAATTTATGACAAAAAAATTCCGTCGCAAATTTGTGATAGATTAGTGAGATAAAACTATCTGTCGCTAACATTCAAAATATTTGCGGAATTAGCGACAAAAAAAATTCTGCCATGCATCCGTCACTAATTAGCGACATATTCGCGATGGAAAACTTTTGTCATAAATTCTATCACAACTTCGCGATGGATAAGCAACAAAATTTTTTTATCGCTAATTAACAACAATTTTTTCCGTCGCTAATTTTTTTATTTAAATTGACTCGTATTGACCGCGAAATTCTCGCTCGCTCCCTCTCCCATTCCCTCGTAAAAGCCCCCCCCGCCCCCCCCCCCCCCCCCCCCCCCCTTCATGTTACGCCTTCGAAAGTTGGGTTCAACTCACTTGGAGAGCTTCTCCGGCGAGCTTCCACCAACAGAGCCCCGATCTCCACCCGCTCCCACCCCTCTCGCGCCAATGCCGGTCAGCAGAGCATGGCGGGGAGACAACTGACAACGATGGTGAGGAGTCCTTCTACTCGACAAGGGGCTCGTCCGGTGGGAACCAACAGGGGAGCCCGAGTGCTGGACCTGGCTTCCGGCGGGCCTTCCCTTTGCACTCGCCCGGAAGGCGTGACTCTGAGGGTTTGCACTTGACAACGCCTTCCTACCCATCTTCTCAATCGACGTCTCTGGAAGCCTCAAAGCCCCCCTCACCTGAGCCGGAGACAGAGTCCACTATCTCTAAAGCACCCAGCCATGCCAGATTCCGACTACCGCCTCCATCATTGCCCATGCCGTTCGAACGAAAGCAAATTTTGCCCTCTCCTCCATCCTCTCATTGTGTAAATCTCAATTTTTTTTATTTTCTTCCTTCATTGGGTAATGCTACGAATGAATGATTTTTGTTTAGACTTTTACTTCTTCATTTGAAAGGATTCTTTAGCTTTTATGGAGTTTAACTTTTTCTTGGATTCTTGTGCTATTGATTAGTGGATTATGGAGGGAAAGGTCGTTCTATATCCAATTTCTATTTTAACTGAACTGAAGCTCTTGGGCATTATTGTTTTGCTTACTCTTCATTATATCCTCTTGAAAATATTGATTTTCCTGCTCCTATTTCACATTTACTGTGTTTTTATTCCTTGTGTTTACTTGATTTTTAGTCTTGCAATGTGAAGAATCTTAACACAGCATCTGGTTTCACAGCTATCAAATGCTGGAGGAAGGCTCATAATAGCTTATGATGGCATTTGGGATGATGTATCTTCTGAGATGGCTGCAAAGGCCAGTCGTGGGTTGCCTGCTGAGCTTGCTGCTAGGCAAGTTATGAAGGTGATAATTCTTCTATTTTTTTAGTTTGTTCTCTGTAAATGGAACATGATGATCAAATATCTTTTGCCATGTTATATTGATCACTTTGCAGGAAGCTCTGGGGTCAAGGGGTCTGAAAGATGACACAACATGCATCGTCGTAGACATAATTCCACCGGACCATGCGGTTCCACCGTCGTCACCTCCAAAAAAGCAAAATAAATTGAAATCTCTCATCTTCAGAAAGAAGTCAACTGATTCTGTGAATAAACAAGCAAAGAAGCTATCTGTTGTAGGGATTGTAGAAGAGCTCTTCGAAGAAGGCTCAGCAATGCTTTCCGAAAGGTTGGTTGCTCTAGAACTTCGCATCATTAGTTTAATATCTTCTGGAGTAAAATTTAACATTCCATTTTATGAGGGGGAATGTATTCTCTGTTGTCAGAGATCCGGTTTTGCTTCCTTTTTATTAGGGATATTATTATGTGCTCTATTTTCATTATGCTTGTTGACATGGTCATCTTCTTTCTGTATTTATTTCCCCCTTTTTTTTAAAATGCTAGCACAAGTTATTCTGTTGTGTTTGTCATTCTTAATTATCCTTTTGCTACTACAGTTAACATTGTGTTTGAAGTTTTAAACTTAGTCTTTGATGGACCTTGTTTCCAATTCTTGTCTTCACTGTTTGTTAATGAATATCTCTTCTAGGCTTTGCCATCTGTGCCTGTCTATCTTTTTCTGAAATCTTGTCAAACAACTGCTTGTCTTCCATCAGTACTTCCTAGATTTTCTGAACTCTGTTTCTTGAGCTTACCACAAGCTTACACCCATAAGGTGATTTATGATTGTTGTCTTAGCCTCGTCTCTAGTTTTATCATTGTAAAACAAGGTATGCTCCTCCCACTTTTCTGCTAAATGTTTCTTGATTGTTGGTAGGTCCTCGGTGCTAAATGTGAACAGTTGCTGTCTTGGATGACACTTTTCTGGTGAAATAGTCACCCTAATCTGGTTCAATTTTTGCTCCATCTATCATTACATCAAGTTGGTGTTCTCTTTGGGTTATGCACATTTTGCTCTGTCGTTCAATGTTTCTTGAAGCTTTGGTTCTGCTATTAATATATGAATAGTAACTGTGGATATATGATGGGATGAGCCAATCTCAGTTCAAAACAAAAAAGTTAATGAAGAGTCATCTCATCAACCTTCCTAGACTTGTCAATGATCATGATTCATTTTCATAACAATACCAGATTATCTATGGACAAGCATTAGACATGGAAAACTTTATCATGAATATCACTGCGCCTTCTGTTGAAATAGTTAGTGTTATATTTCAATTTTTTTATTTTTTTTAAAACTTTTGCTATAAATTAGTGACATATAATATTTGTCGCTAACTAGCAACGAATATTATTCATCGCTAAAATAGTGACAGATTAATGACAGATATTATATGTCGCTTATTTAGCGACAGATTCATGACGAACATAATCCATCTCTAATCCACTGCTAGTTAGCGATGGATTGGCAACAGATAGATTTTGTCGCATTTTAGTGACCAGGATTATGTGACGGACGCTATTAGTCGCTAAACACGTTAGCGACGGATTTTGCGATGAATTAGCGATGGATAGCATTCATCGCTAATACGCATTTTTCTTGTAGTGATAAAAAAAAAGTACACATACAAAATACAAATACAAAGCAGTTGAAACAAATTTAACACAATATACAAGGTGAAAAAATTTATCGATTAACTATAATCATCGCCAAGTTCTAATTATTTACAAGTGAACATATACAAACAGTTTCTTTTGAAACAACAAGAAGGTGCAACAAATGCAACACATGAATCTAATCATCGCCAAGATTTTGAGCATCATCCTCTTCATTGTCTCGATCTGCTCCTTCATTCATGACTTCATCAGCTTCTCTACGCTGATTATCTCCAGCATCCTACAAGAGAACTGAAAGGTTAGTATTGATAAACAAAATATAATGAAATAAATTATATGCAATGCACCTAATGTAAGGCAATCAAAGTAACATGAATGAATTACACATAGACTAGCTAGTAATAAAGTGAAGGACATTAACTAAATTCAGATATGTGTTCTAAGGCTGACAAAAAAAAATCATAGTGCTTCAATCATGCAGATATGTGTTCTAAGGTTGTCAAAAAAATGTTATAGTGATTCAAGCATGCATATATGTATTATAAGGCTGTCAAATAAATGTGTTTTGTATCACCATCATGCATATATATGTTATAAGGCAGTAAAAAAAAATTATAGTGATTCAATCATGCAGATATGTGTTCTAAGGTTGTCAAAAAACTTTTATAGTGATTTAATAATGCATATATGTGTTATAAGGCAGTCAAACAATTTCATAGTGATAAAATCATGCTTATATATGTGTTTTAAGGTTGTCAAAAAACTTTTATAGTGATGAAATCATGCTTATATATATGTTCCAAGGTTGTCAAAAAACTTTCATAGTGATTCAATCATGCATATATGTGTTATAAGGCAGTCAAAAAACTTTCATAGTGATGGAATCATGCTTATATGTGTTCTAATGTTGTAAAAAAACTTTCATAGTGATGAAACATGTTTATATGTGTTTTAATGTTGTCAAAAAATACTCATAGTGCTTCAATCAAGCATATATATGTTCTAAGGTTGTCAAAAAACTTTTATAGTGATTCAAGCATACATATATGTGTTCTAAGGTTGTAAAAAAACTTTTATAGTGATAGAATCATGCTTATATGTGTTCTAATGTTGTCAAAAAACTTTTATAGTGATTCAATCATGCATATATGTGTTATAAGGCAGTCAAAAAACTTTCATAGTGATTCAATCATGCATATATGTGTTCTACGGTTGTCAAAAAACTTTTATAGTGATTCAAGCATACATATATGTGTTCTAAGGCAGTCAAAAAACTTTCATAATGATAAAATCATGCTAATATGTATTCTAAGGTTGTCAAAAAACTTTCATAGTGATTCAATCATGCATATATGTGTTATAAGGCAGTCAAAAAACTTTCATAATGATGAAATCATGCTCATATGCGATGAAATCATGCATATACTAGCTTGAAATCTAACAACAGGAAACTTTCATACCTGACAGGCACCTGCAGACGAAGTTTCCCTGTCTCGAAAAAAGCTGAACAACTCATTACGGACAACGTCAGAAATGGCTTCATGTAAAAAGTTACGCATTGTGTCCTTAACAAGCTGGTGGACACCATCCCAAGAATTAGCAGGGTTAATCAGACGCTAGGAGTTGATGCTGGTGGGAGAACTCTGAGAGCCCTGACTGCAGGAGCCAACGACTGATGTGGTGTCCATGTTACTCCTAAACCCGAACACACGACCCTTTTTTGGTTCACCGATTGCAGTCACTCATGTTGTAGGATCAAAAGGCGGATGCTGAGTAGAGTCATTGCCATATCGCTCTACTATTTGTTGCTCGTATGACTCTAACAAACTAATGTTTACAGTATGGATTAATAATTAAGAATTACAATATTCATGGTAACTTGTCTATTACAATGTTTATTAATACAATAATTACATACTGTTGTCGCTCTCACCTTCTCTGATACGAACTCTCTCGTGCTCTTACACTTATGTATTTCAACAAACACATCCTTGTAAGGCACAATGCCTCTTTTTTCTGCTTCCTGCGAGGTTAAATGATAAAAAAATCAATTAAAAAGTATGCAGAAATACTTATAAATTTGACTATATATATATATTGATGAGTTACCATTTTCTTTTGGTGGCTCCAAAAAGTCCTAGAACCACCTGTGTGTAGATGGGCATCAGGCATCTTTGCTTGGTTCTGTGCGGCCTTTGCTGAGCGATTTCGAAATTCATGGCTCGCTCACTTGTCGCACATTTCATCCCAATAATTCATCCTGATAGTAGAAGGGCCATGACCCTTCCACTATAGTGGATCATCTATCACACCAACTGATTTTATTAATGCAGACTTCATATTATGCATCATGTCATCAAATCGATTGGCAGTCACCTTCTACCACACTATCATCGCGTTATGCTCTTCTTTTGCAGTCACGAAGCTATTCAAAGCCTATAAATAATTTCATAAAGTTAATGCACATGACTATAACAAAAAATCATATATAAAACACATTAGCTATGATAAATGATTGTATACCATGAATGAGGACCATAATCTTTCCAACACTTTCTTCAGGTACTCTTTTCATTGAGTGACTAGTCCTGGTAGATGCTGAAGTAGTGCTTTCATAATTTCTCGTATTACTTTTTATAGCTTGAACCTCGCGTTGCACATGAATTGGTACACATTAACAATCAATATACATTATTTATAAGATAAGTATTGGATAAGTGAAAATGAAATACTTACGGTCGATTATCGATATACACTATTTGAATGAGTCATTGTGTGTCAGACTGAGAAGACCCTGCATTCGACGTTGTCTCATGACATGTATGAATAGCTGGTGTAGGTGGGTCATGTGCAGGTGAAACATTATCTATAGAAAAATGAGTTAGAAATTCACACAATACATATTTAAACTAATCAAGTATATAATTAGTTAAATGATATACCTATTGAAGCAGCCCGTGAAGAAGAAGGTTGAGACTGACTACCACAGGGTGCTCGACCACTGTGACCTCCATGAACCATATTTTAACAAATAAAAAATTTATTTTGATCAGTTACACAACTTTATATCTTCATAGATATATAATCAAATCATAAATAACTTCATGCAAGCATGCATACAGTCACATCAAACATTGTAATACATTCACATCAAACATTGCAATACATTCAAATATAAGAGTATATGAGAAAGTGATGTGGTATGTATTACAAGATGTATTTCAATAACTCAAGTATGCTTCCTCATCACTTATTTGACTTTCATATTCTTCTTCTCTCCCCTTCTCCTCTTCGTCTTCTTCTTCATTGGGCGCTCATCTACTTGGTATATCATTTGGATCACATTCTTCCATACGTGTGTCATCGGACGATGGAGATATGACATGCATACCATGTGTGACATCATGACCATAAGAGAAGTCATACATATCATCTGACTGATAGTAATCACCCTTTTCAGCAATCTTGTCTTCTTGTAATTGATCATACTCAAGGTATAATTTAGACTTCACCTTGCAAACTGCTCACCATTCATTTATATCTTATTTTCTTGTATTCGGATATGAAGTATAGTAGACTTGTTGAGCTTGCGAGACTAATATGAATGGTTCATATGTTTTAAACCTTGATTTATGATTCACCTCCACAATGCTTGAGGCTTTGTCGACTCTTGTTGTTGTGGGATCAAACCAATGACACTTGAATAAAGTTACCCTATTATTTATGCTTAAGTAAGTCAACTTCATTATTTATTCTATAACATCGTAGTAGTCATGTTCATTTTTACCGTAGCTGCTACCCTTGACACACACACACCACTATTCATCATTGACTTCTTTACACCGTAGTCTTTTGTATAGAATCAATAACCATTTATGATGTACACATTGCAAAACTTTAGTCGGACCATTTTGTAAATCACATATTCATTGGTCATTAACAGCACCATGACAGACCTATAAGCATAAACAATGATTGTGATCACGATCAATTAAGTAACTTATTGTTGTTTACACAAAAAGAATGTATGTCATCGTCCTTACCAACTCTTTCAACCATACCACAAACTTATTTTCACGTTCTTTCTGTACTTCTGAATAAGTGAGATATGGAAATTCTCTTCGCAACTCCAGATCAAATCGTCTGCACTTAACAAATATTTATATTACTGAACCATGTATGCACGTATAGAACTTTGTGTTACATATTAAGTATACTAAGTGTCACAAAACTCTTCTTGTATAGGTGATGTCTAACGCTATGAAGTTCTATAAATCGATTGTTCTTACACATTGTGTAGGGGCACTTGATTTGACCTGTGAGATCTACTGTAGTGACACTTGTCGTTGCAAATTCAATCAAACTATCAACATCATTCATATATTCAAGTGATACCTCATTGTCAACTATCCTATGGTACATTCATTCACGGTTTGCAGTCATTTTGTCCTATGATGTTACAGTTATTATCCTAACCAGTTAACAGAGAATCATAAGAATGCTATGATGAAGAAAATATTTAATTTATCATGCATTGATGGTGGATGTAATGATTTGATATATATATCACATACACAATCATATATATATATATATATATATGATGTTATTCAATCACAAGAACTATGATGCAAATGTTGATAACTTAATATTTTTATGTGCAAAACCATCACATCATATTTACACTCATCATAAGGATATTTAGAATGATGAACATGATACATTCATTTGAAGCATGTTTTCATGATACAATTTTACATAGAAGGCATAATCAAATTGAAAATAACTTCATGCAAGCATAACTACAGTCACATCGAACATTGCAATACATTTAAATCATTCATATCAAAACAATGTCAAACATGTACCTGCAGCAAACACACTCCAATATCCTGCTAACTACTATCATGACTAGCATGAAATTTGAACTCAAAAAATAAGAGCACTTTTATTTTCATATATTCAAATCATGCTCAGCATGATCTCCAAACTCCATCAAAGCAACTCTAGATATCCACAACTAAGTGACAGTGTGAACAGAAAAGTGTTGCATCCAAGAACTTAAATAACATGTGTTACGCCTGCATCACTTACTCACCATGGGTATTTACCTTATTTGCATGCTTTTGCCTTTGCATTTTTCTTATTTCTTTTTGCATGGTATTTTTAGCCGCATGCGATGCTTAGCACTAAGCTTCACGCAATTAGCTCAGCTACGCACCTGCAAAGCACAAATGTACAAACAGAAGATTGGTCTGTGGTGCCTTTTTTATCGGTGTGCCATTGACTGAAATGTAGGCTCACAACACATTGTAGTGAGGCAAGCGGAGGATTACCATGGTCGTGCACTCTGTGTGCAGTGGATTGCCGCAACTCGCATGAAGCGTCAGAAGTTTGCTGGAACTCTAAAGGTGATTACTTGTCTCAGCTTAGTGACCCTAGGTCAGGTGAGACCACCCGCTGAGTTTAAGCATATCAATAAGCGGAAGAAAAAAAACTTACAATGATTCCCCTAGTAATGGCAAGCGAACCAGGAATAGCTCAGTTTGAGAATTGGTAGGCTTTGCCTACCAAGTTGTAGTCTGTAGAAGCATCTTCACTGGCGTATTAGACCTAAGTCCCCTGGAAGGGGGCGTCGGAGAGGGTGAGAGCTCAGTCGTGTCCGAACCTTGTCGGACCACAAGGTGCTATGAACAAATCGGGTTGTTTGGGGGTCGTTGGGTGGTCAACACACGACACACGGTTGCGGCGGTGCTCGGGGGATGGTAGCGGCGGCACACGGCGGTGTTGGTGCCTAGGGGTCATCGGGGGTGGCACACAGTGGCGGGAGATCGAGTGAGGGAAGGAGAGTGCGACGGTCGACGGGCGGCGACAGAAGGAGGAGGTGAAGGAGAACTTAATTCTTAGGAAAACAGGAATTCTGAGAAAATGGATTTCTGAAAACTTGGGATTTTGAAATTTGAGAATGTTAAAACATAGGAAAATCTTGATTTGAACTTGTGAAATACTTTGAAATCTCATTTGAAAATTTAGAATTCTGGGAAAATCCAATCCTGAGAAAGACTTGGTAAATCCTTGAGAAAATTGATTTTTCTGAAATTGAAATTGGAAAATGAATTTGAAAATAATGCAATTTGAATGATATGAATGAATGAATATGAATTTGAAAAGAGAATTTCATTGAGGAATTGGAAAATCTTTTTAAAACTTTGAGAAATGCAGTGCATTTTGAAGTTAGCCTAAGAGTGTAGGCTGAATGTGGCTGATATAAAGATCATAAATCTTGGTTTTCTTCGTATTCTGACTATGGTCATAAATATGAATCCCACCGAGTTTATAAACTCCATAAGAGCTTGTGCACGTGTCATTCGTGTCAACCATAGTGAATTTTGAATAAATGTGTATGAATGATACATCACATATTGAATTTGCAGAAATTAAACTATATGCAATGCAGTCCTATTCTAAGCAGAAAAGTAAATCTTATTCCAAATATTACATTGATTTTTACATTGAATTGAATAAAATAAAGAAATGAAATAACTAAGTCTTCTTCTTGAATGTTCCTGCAAAACTTAGAAAATAAGGTTAGCACAAAAATGTAGGTTTTTCTGAATTTATCCGAAAATATGGGAAATTATCGGATATTATTCAGATATAAACTCAAAATCATACCCCCTTTGATATAAACATGATAAATAATGAATAATTTCTAAAATAAACTTGAAAATTCGAAATTGGGGTCAAAATGACCAAAATACCCCATGATGACCTTGAAATCAAGGTTTTCTTAAAGAATTTTTGTAAATTTTGGAATTTTGAAAATCAAATGAAATAAATCAAACATAATATGATAAAATATGATGATATGCATGAAATTTTGGAGAATTAGAAATTGAAATTTCGAAATTTAGGTAAAAATGACCAAAATACCCCCGATAACAAGACTATGGCCTTGAAACCAGGGTTTTCTAAAATAAATTTTACAAAAATGAAAAATGTGAAATGCAAATGACATTGAAATTAACCCTAATATAATTTTATATGCTCATGTACATGATAAAAACCTTAAAATGATGAAAATATCATAAAATATCAAATTTAACCTGATTTTCGCTTGATTTTCGCTTCTAAACTTAAAGATAAACTAACACATGAAGCAAATGAACTTGGAATTAAGCCAAATTTGTCATGGGCACCTAAAATATTCCTAAAAATAGAATGGATCTCGAAAATCTATTTTTTTGTATTTTTAAATATGGAAATTATTTGTGATTTTTGCCCTAAATTTTGTGATTTTTGCCTAAAATGTTGATTCTATAGGGGATTTAGGATATCAAACTTCCATAAAAATGTCCCAAATTTTATGGGGTGACATAGGACAGTAAGGCAAGAATTTTTGGTTTTTACACTTTCTGGTTTTGACCTATGGTCGGAGCTGTGTCACTCCGGCAAGTCGGATCAGAATCCGGCGACTCTAGGATTTGGGGGAAACAGACAAGTTTCGGTAAACAAATGTGGAAAAAATAGTAAACAGATGGGAAAAAGGTTGAAATTATGGGAAAATATCTCTGACAAACAGGGGAAAGTTTGATTTTTTGACACCATTAGGATTTGGGTTACGGTTTGGAAAAGGCCATACTGTTATCAGAGACCTAAATCTATGGAATTTCGGGATATTGAAATCTGTCAGACAGAAAATACAATTTCGGGAAAACTACTGAAACAGTTCCAAAAATTCCCAAATTTTGGGAAATGACAAGAAAACATGTTAGAAACAACTTTCATGTTGAAAGTTTTTTCGGAAGGGCTATGGATTGGGTGAACTTGGTGCATTAGGATCTGTCTATACCCTGATGAAGAAAAATCAAGATTTTCTCAGGGAGCTGGGAAATTTGATTTTTTACAGAGGTCAAAACTAACTGGAAAAACCTAAAAATTTTCAGATCATTAGTAGATTTGATTATAAATCCACTGTAATTTTTGGAGGACAGTCTGAATCTCCCACGAGTGCGGTGCTAGAGATTTTTTTCTGCTAAATCAGAAATTGAAATTTCTGGAGGGTTCGAAACTCGATTTTGGATTTGAATTTTAAAATGGGGTTATAAAACCTGAATGGATCTGGGTTTTTGGTAGGGAAACACAGATGAATAAAACCAACTATAATAAAATTTTCGAGATTTAATGATGAGTAATCGAACATGAAATAATGATTGGACGGTGCACAAGCATTAAAACTTGTAAAATAACAACATATCTTTAATAAAATTATCCTAAACATATGAAATAATAAAAAAAAATGCTGTAAACCTAAATGTGATGCTTGAAAACATAAAATCTGTATGAAAATTATAATGAAATAAAAATAATCAAGGAGATAAGAAGTTTCTTTAATATTGGCTATTGACGAGAGGGGATCTGATCCATCCTTTGAATGGATCCCTCTCTCTATGCAGCCCACAACCATGAGAAGCCTATGAAATTCTAATGAAAATCAATAATGCATATAGAGGCTTACCTTGGACTGGTTTGGATTCGCTGCAATGGTTAGAGAAGGATTGCTACGCCAAACGAAGAAGGCTTGCTGCACAAAACGGAGAAGGCTGCCTTGTTGCTGCTGGATGTCTCTTGGAGGAAGTATCACTAGTAGAGGTAAGGCTACTGCTGTGGAAATACTACGGCCAGAGGAGGTGACAGTGATGAAGGTTGGAGGTGTTCTTGGAAGAGGTGACGCCGGTTGGAGGTGTTGCTTCAAGGCTGCAGCTATGGTGGTAGAGTCACCTTGGTGTCTGCACCAACTTGAGGGTGCTGCAGTGGCTGGGAGATGCTGCCAAGGAGGTGGTTGTCTTGGAGATTGAGGTGGAGCTGTGGAAGGTGGCCCAGTTGATGTTGTGGAAGGTGGATGTGATGGAGGCCCAGCTGCTGCTGTGGAAGGTGGTTGTGATGGAGGTGGTTGGAACTGATGGAGGAAGCTGTTGGCTGGAGCAGGGAGCTTGGAACCGATAGAGGAGATGGCAGCGCCGTCAAGGAGGGGTTGTAGTTGATCTCTTGTGTGGCAGCTGCAGCTACTACAAGGGGTTGAAGGTTGTTGTGGTTGTAGCAGCCAAGGGGGAGAGAATGAGAGAGCTAAAGGGGGAGAGAGAGAAAGAAGCGTGAGATTTTTCTTTTTTTGCCGAGCCGTTCTCTTTTCTTTTGTATTGAACTTAGAAAAAAATGAAATATTTCCTAAGTTTCTAGGTTTAATGATAGTAGAATAAGAGGCTGGAAGCATTAGGCGTGAAGTGGTTTACGTGAATGGCTATCCTCCTTTAGCTGCAGCCTTAGCTTTGGGGGAAATAGAAAGGGAGTAAGGAAGAAAGGGGAAAGAAGGAAGGGAAGGAAAAGGAAAGAAGCGGGGAAGAAGGAAAAGGAAAGAAAAGAAGAAAGGAGAGGGAAAGAAGAAGAAGGAGGGCTGTTGGAAAGGCTGTACGTGAGTGGAGGGAGAGGAAAGAAAGAAAAAGGAAGAAGAAAGGAAGAAAAGAAAGAAATAAGGAAAAGAGGAAAGAAAGAAGGAAAGAAAGGAAGGAGGAAAAGGGAAGAAAAGAAAGGAAATGGAGAAAAAAAAAGGACTAGGGTGGTCGACCCCCTTGTGGGTCCCACCTTAGGAAGAATAAAATAAAAAATAAAATAAAACAAACAACAAAAAATAAAGAAAAAAGATAATTTTCTTTTCTTCTCTTATAAATTAAAACAAGAGAATGCAAATGGATGGGCCATCTCAGAGCGGGTCCAAATTTTGATTTTGAAATTCATTTTGACGATTCGAGGGGTAAAATAGTCTTTTTAGAAAGTTTCCAGACGAAACGAGCTATTTTTGGCAGTTTTTTATATGAGCTCGAATTTTGAAGTTCAATACCTCGTTGCGAAGCAAATCTAGTGTAGAATTGGAAATTTTAATTTTGAAAAAATCCATATTGTTTTTCTCGAGAAAATACTTCCAAATTTATTTCTAGACGAAACGAGCTATTTTTGGCAGTTTTTGAAATGAGCTCGGATTTTGAAGTTCAATACCCCGTTGCGAAGCAAATCCAGTGTAGAATTAAAAAATTTGAGTTTGAAATAAATCCAGATTATTTTTCTTGAGAAAATATTTCCAAATTTAGAATCTCGGGGGTAAAAATGTCAATTTTGGAAACCCGGGGTTTGAAATTGATTTCTGAAAACTTTTAAAACTCAATCTGGATTGAAATTTATAAAACTGGAGTTCTGGACTTCGAAAATGAAATGAAATGTGATGAAATGTTATGAAATGCTGAGAAATGATATGAAATGATGAGAAATGACATGAAATGACATGCGAAATGCTAACCCTGAATGAAGAATTTTAGATTTTAAACCCTGATTGGCAGTTGTACCAGTTCAAAAGGTGTTAAAATTGATAAAATTTGCAAAATGGTTGAAGAAATGGTTTTTTGGCCCTACCGAGCTAGAGTGACACTGGAAATCAGGATTTGAGCTGAAATGAGTTGGATTGAGCTGGGTTTTAGAGTTTCAGAACTTTAATGAACTGACAATGGTACTGACTCAACTGGACTCTCCGACTAAATTTTCAAGAAATACTGCCATTTTTAGAGAAATGGTACGAAATGGCCATTGGAGTGAAGTGAATTAGGGATCTGAGCTGGCTTTGAGCTAGAACAGAGGTTAGTAATACTGACATGAACTAAAATCAAAGCTCAAACACTGGCTCGACTGACTGAACTCAGCTCAGTTTCAGCTGAAAGAGCTGAAATAGGCTCCTGGACACTTGGAAATGGTTTTGAACTAAAGCTGGAGCGCTTGAATTCCTGATGAGCTCAAGTTAGACTCTGGGGAATATGACTGACTATGAATGACTGACTCAGAGACAATTGGCTTGGATTTGAGCAAGAAATGAGCTCATTTCTGAAGAAATAATCCCATTTTGGCAGGAATTGTCAGAAATGAAAATGGTCTTCTCACTGTGAGCTCAGATGTGCTTTCGAATGACTGATATTCTAAATGTTCTGAACTGACCAGTGAGCTTTGTTGACTCCGACTGACTAGGGTCCGGGATGACCTAGGGGTAAAATAGTAATTTTCTTAGTGAAAATGGGTAAAATGGTGATTTTCTGAAACTGACTCGGGGTTTGACTCCTACACTAACCTAATAGGGTTGGCACTGCCTGAGGAAGATTGTTTGAGAATGGATGTGGAAAATTTGGGGTGTTTACAGACGGGCAGCAAGAGAAGGAGGAGGTGAAGGAGAGTGCAGCGGACGACGGGCGACAGTTGATGGGCGTCGGACAACGGGCAACGAACGACGATCGATGGGCGGTGGACGACGAGCGACGACGACGGGTGATAAAATGAAATAGAGAAAGAGAAAAGAAAGGGGCTCGCATTGGGGTTTTATGGGAAATTTAGTGACGAATTAGCTACGAAAAAATTCTAGCACAAATGTCGTCGCAAATTTATGATGGAGTAACGATGAGAAAATAGTGCCGCTCATCCATCGCGAAGTTGCGATGGAGTGTGAGACAGAATTTATCCATCGCAAATTAGCGACAACATTGGCAATAGAATTTTTTTGTTGCAAATTCTGCAACTAATTCCAATTTTAGGGACAGATAGTTTTCTCTCGCTAATCCATCGCAAAGTTGAGACGGATTATTTCCGTCGCAAATTTTCATCGCTAAATAACATTTTCCTTATAGTGTAAATCAATCATATTTAATATTATACTACTATATGGAAAAAATAAAGTTAGAGAATAAGAAACTTATCATTGTATGAAACCTATGGATGTACGAAAATGATTCACGGTTATGTTCGACCATCTGTTTTATTTTATTCATGGATTTTTTCTCTAATGTTCGTTGTTAACCAAAGGAAGATCAATTAATTGACGAAAATTTAAAAATTTGAACATTTATTTACTTATGAATATACATTCAGTATTTACCGACGAATAGTCTCCAGTGAAAAAGTTGTAAATCTCTTTCCACACTTCAAAATTGACTCCCTTGAGAGGATGTTTTGTTGTTTTGTCATGGTTTTCAAACCTCTTGTAGTGCTTGTAAAAGCCTTTTTGCACCCTTGAGTATGATAGCTGAAGTTGCTCATCCACGGTAGCACGATGTTCAGTTATATCTTTGTTTAAATTAAACTCTGTCAACACCAAATTATCATAATATAGTTAGTAATATTTTTTTATTGATTAATTTGTTTATCAAAACATAGTTAGGCAACATACTTACATAAATTGTCACACGCAACACCATCTTTTCATCCTCTAAGACCTTTATCTATGACTTGTGAGTCATGCTAGCCCGCTCCCTAACGATTCATGAAAGTCATCTAGAAAATACAGAGGCACCCTCACCCACAACTCTTTGTATCTTAGACTTGATACTTACTGAAGCATTTTGTTGCTTGATTTGCTTCTAGTGGACTACACATGTGTTCTTCTCACATTTGCACTAAGAAGATTCTATAATTTTTAATTTGTCATAAGAAACAAATATATATTAATAGGAATGATAGTAATAAATTTTTAAATATACAAAAAAATATTGGATTAATATTTACCTGAAGTCACCGTGAACTACTCTAATGCTGCAATGACATGTGGTGTGTGGAGGACATCTCTTTCTTCCTTGAAATATCACTCACATGTGATATGTGATATGAAGTCTGGTCTAGGTGTTCACCTTGGCTGGAGGGTGGTGAACCATTCTACCAGAAGGAAGAATGCGCACATCCTCATTATGAACAACTATATCGATATTTGTTAATTTTATGCAAACAATATTAGATCAGATTACACAGTACAAAATTGAATTATATAAGAATATTCACTATCATACAAGAGCAACATTAAATTTGATATATATTATGAAGAACCAATATACATTTTTGAACTCATTTTCAATAGAAAAAAGAACACAACGGTAGAAGACAGAGCAATAACACATGCACTTACAATACAATTCCTTTGTGACCCTAGATGCTTTGTCGATGCTTCAAAAGGTAGATGTTCAATTGTATTTATATCAATTTCTAGGTCTAGCCATGAGTCCACCAATCAATTAAGACTTTTTGGCAACACAGGGTCTTTCTTCTCTGCATTCTAAATTCTAATTCTCCATGTGGTTCTTAACAACCATCTATCTTATATAAAGTTAAATGAATCACAAAAAAACATTAAAAATGTGACAAATATATGCATTTCATATATTGCATGTTATTAATTGATTTATTTTGAAAATAAAATACTTTTATTTAAATGTGTCATTTTTATCCTTTATAAACCAATTTAAGTTTGGTGTGTGTTACATTATCGATATTCATTATAATAGTACATATGACATATTTCACCTTGTGTGATTTACAATCATACGACCTCAAATCACTTGCAGTCATTTAGTATATGTTATATTTGCAAATAGGATTCCTAAACATGGTGGCTTTTCATATCTATAGTCGTTAAGTTTTTTATTCATTGTTGCAATTTCAATTATAATGTTTCATCTCATGATAAAATTGGTTATTGGATATTGCTTTAAAAGACTATTTTATTCCATGTTTTTTATTTTTTGGTCTGTGTTGCAATATTGTGCTCGTGCAAGTTGTGTAGCAATGGAACTCTGTTCTTACTAAGCTGATCACATTTGCGGGCACTATATTATGCGAGTATGGCCATAAAAGCATGAATACAAACACTTAAAACGAGAAAGTAACATCTTCATGTTTTACAACATTCAGTACAAAGTAAAAGAAATTCAAAGCCCAAAATAAGTAAAACTTAATAAGTCTTATATCAGTAGGGTAACATCATAATCAACATTCATATCATCAAATCTCATCTGATAACAGGGAGCTATCATGGTGCCCTAAATTCACAAAGATGAAAATCTAACTACTGGCTAACAAATCAACCATATCAATGTAATAAAAACTAACTCACCTTAAGTAGATAATCTGAAACCTCGATCATAAAAAAATAAGGATCAAAGAATTATAAAGAAAATAAAAAAAGAATGTTGACCAAGAAGAAAAGAAAAGAGAGAAGTAATACACATTATTAGCATACTAAATCCTAAAATATAAATATTCAAGATCAAATTAAACTTAATTTTAGAAATATTTAGCAAAAATTTAATTAAAAATCACAATAGCATACCTTAGATGCTTCAAACAACCTGCTAACTCCCTCCTCTTACAGGGCCAAACCAAGCTGAGGCTGGGTTTGACACCTATGGCAATGAGGGGAGAAGAAGAAGAAGAAAAAGAAAGAGGAGACAAAACAAGAGAAAGATACCTTTGAGAGGAAGGTTGGGGTTTGACGGTGTCACCCGAGCAAGGAGAAGGGAGGCCAGAGTCCGACAACGTCACCCAAGCAAGGGGAGGCCAAAGAGAGAGAGAGAGAGAGAATTCAAAAGGGTTCATCGGACCCTAATTATAGACTCAATAACTGCGACATTTATGTCGCTGTTATAGATTACTCTATAACGGTGATATACAAGGTCGTCTTTACATAGTAAAACCTTATAATGGTGACATTTATATGTCGCCATTATTGATCTTCAACGGTAAGATTATTGATCGTTAAATATTGTCATTAAAGTGTTTTTAACGGCAATATTTAACGGCCAAATAATATCACCGTTAATGATGTATCTTTAATGAGATATATAAAGTTGTTATAGTTATGTTTGAAATGACGACATGTGTGCCATAGTTGATCAATGGAAGTGACTTTTATTATCGGCGTTAAAGTGTCGCCGCTATTGACCCTCATCCTTGTAGTGGCCATATAATGGTGTTGTTATAAACATGCCTCTAACGGCGATAGCTAAGGTCACCAGTATAGGTTTGTTTATAATGGTGATATAGTTAACGGCCATATAATGTCACCGTCATAAACATACCTATAACGGCGATATCTTAAGGCACCTCCACCAAACATACTTGAAAAGCCAGCACAAAGAAGGTGACCATAGTGCATCGTAGCAACAAACACATTCCGAATAGTGCATGCGCTCACTTTCCACGTCAAAAGCAACCATTTTAAAGCCAAAGACCAATGAAGACTAAAAGGGAGTACCAGTCCTGGCTGTCCACTAAAGAAATGGCTGTCCATTTCACTACCAAACCATCTAGGAATCCAGCAAACGACCCACTTGTCTCTCAAGAGATAGAAAGAATTCTCTCATCTGCTTGGTGCAACGTTTCGATCATTGTCTAGTGGTTGAGATGGCATACCATATGGTAAAGCAAACAAATTTGTAGTCTTCTGGTGGTAGAGAGAGAGAGAGAGATATTAATTTGGTTGGAAATGGAAAGAGACACAATACTTATCTATTTCTGCTCTCCGTGTTCCATGAGGCCAACCACGAGCATTGTCTCCAAAAACAAAAAGCAGAGGGACAATAATAAAGCAAGAGATTCTTTTATAGGGTGAATATTGTTTTACCCTGAGAAGGAAGAGCGCCTAAGCACACAAAAAATAATGTTCCCATTAGCTTACTAATTATATAATTTGTGGTGATGTACTGATACCCTAATCACAGTATTGGGAGTTTTTGGCAAAGAATGGAAAACTCTGAAAACAGCTTAGTGAACAAGAGTTTTCTTTAAAAAAAAAGAAGCTTAGTGAGCAAGAGTTTATTTCATACTGCCTCCCGAATGAACGAAATTATGTGTGTGCATGTATTACTTATAAAATTACAAAGTATCCAATGCTTGTGATAATTAATGTACAAACTCGCATTGATCATTCTCAAATTTATTAGGGCTGGAGTTATATATATCAATTTTGATGGCTTGTGATAACTATTAATACATACTATACATTTTCTGGACACAAGCAAGTTTTGAAACCTGTGGTGGCAACTTAATGATAATAAGCATGGATATCTGAATTTAAGTGGAATAACCAGTTATACCTAAAAACTCACGTGTCTCTTGTAACTTTCTCAAGAAAAGTGCCTTTTACTTGAGGCAAGCTCATTAAGCTCTGTTTGGAAGCCAGTGTTGGAGCGGAGCTGAGAGTTGTGGCAGGAGTGGAGATGAAAATAGGTGATAAGGGTGGAGTTGTTAATTACATCCTCGTGAGGATATATTTGAAAATAGGAGATTGGAGGCCATCTCCACTCCCATCTTCCAAATCCAAGCTCCAAAACAACCGCAGGGGGGTTCCGTGAATCCCCATATCCCTCTCAATTCCGGCAGCCAAGGCATTCCATCCATTGGCAAAGGCACAAAAAATTAAGGTGAACATATTAATGAGTTAGTGGCCAGCCTACTGACTATGAAGTACAAAACTACAAATACTCCCAAATGAATAGTTTGCATTTTCTTAATGTGTGTTATCATTGACTACAGCAATAAAAAAATGAATGGCACTAGTATGTAGTGATTTAGGGTTAAGCTTTTAAATAAAGGGTATCCCTTGGTTTTTTGGTACTTCACATGCAACAAGTAACGATAAGTTAAGACACTCTCAGCATCCTGCTAAAAAATGGGTGGTTGGTAGTCGGTATTCTCCTACAATTTGGAATTTGGAATAACTAGGAACTTAGGCTCATCATTTCATAAAACAAAAAGACTAATCGTAGGAATAAACACTATCATAAAGTAACATAATCTTACAGATATCAGAAAAAGTGTTATATGGAAGAATAAATTTCATAACATATCCACATCAAGCTCATTCATATCTTTCATATCGTCTAAAGTTCTCGTTAAAGTAGTGGATGGACACTTCAACATGAGCGTCGAATCCAAACGCATGCTTCAATGAAAAAAGATTGCATTTACTGGATATCTAGTGCAGGATAAGCAGCTTGGCCCATCAGAATTTTCATCCCTATCCATTGAGTTCTTCAGAACTATAAATACCCAATATTGCATGCTCTCTTATAGCCATCAAGCTTTGACATCCGCAAGATATTCAATCAACTTCTTCTTCTTCTTCTTCTTCTTCTTCTTCTTCTTCTTCTTCTTCTTCTTCTTCTTCTTCTTATCATTATTATTATTATCATTTTCTATCCCTTTTTTAGGTTTCAATGGAGGTGAATCACAAGAGCAAAGGATTCATCAAGAGCAAGTTGGCGATGGCTTTGTATCGTAAAACGAAGACTGCGACTTCGATGCCAATCAGTGGTAAGATTAAACGTCATGAGACAGTTTCATCAAATGCTTCTGTAGGTTATGTAGTAGACGATAAGTGCGTTGCTCACATGACAAAGGAAAGAATGATGGACGTAAAGAGGAAGAGTGATGAAAGTATGGAAGCAGCCCTCGATGGGGGTGAAGATAGCGTTGACAAGAGGGCTGCCCTTTACATATCTTATGTACAGGAGCGAATACGGTTGGAAGGAGCTGAATCAGAGAGGAGATGGCGCTAGCGTGGATAGTTGTCTGTGAAAATAAACATGTACTGACTAGCTTGGTTCATATGTATGTCAGTATGTCATAAATGTTTAGATATTTCATCATTCTCTACGCATTATTGTACAAACGTAATTATTATCAAAAAATGTTTATATAGGTGTGTTTCCTTTGAATGAATTGAGATGTCTTTCAAACAAAAAAAAAAGCTGGGATGTGGACTCTTTTGTGCTTTCTTGTCTCTGCGCGCTCGCAAGAGAGAGAGAGAGAGAGAGAGAGAGAGAGAGAGAGAGTTTCATAAAGCTTGGTGCAAAATCAATAGTTGAGTGGCTGGTGCTGCCATACATTGGTACATTTGGAATCAAGTAAAGGAAATAAAAATGTAGCACATAAAGAAAAAAATTACAAAATATGGCAAGTTATAGTAGGCTTCGGGCTTCCCATATACAACCACCACAAACTCATTGACAATTTCCATTGTACTGTCATCAAAATCTTTGCCAGATGGAGTCATAGATCAATGGTGAGTCCAAAATTCAAGTCACACAAAACACATCAGCTGTCAGTGTACGGGTGTGCATGCTCACATATGTGAGCCATATGCAAGCCATCATGAAAGGCCATAGTTACATTAGCACTGGTGCACACTAACTGTTATCTATATATTTCACATATGATCACCCGACCCTTGTTATCTATATATTTCACATGAAATCCATTATACTTGACGTTTTTTTGCAAATCCAGTATCAGAGCGGGATAGATCTTATCTGAATCCAGAATTCTACCATGTGTTATGAGTCAGATCTAGATCTAGAACCGGACCCACTCATTAAAGTTATATCTAGGGGTGTTAATGGGTCAGGTTTGGTTCGGACCCAGGTGAAACCAAACCTAAACCTGATTTGAGATGATTGTGTTGGGTTCGGACACACCATAAGAGAAACCATACCCAGATCCTATAAGGATTACATGAACCACAACAGACCCTACTTGGTAAAATAATATTTTTTTATCATTTTTACATTGAAAATTTGAGGATCTTAATTGGAACTCGGGTCAGGCCCAGGTCTGGTATGAAATTTCACAAACCATACCTGGCTCCATATATTAATCAGACCTTTCTTATTTTATCACCAAAGCCTAACCCTATAGGGTTTGGTACCAGTCGGGTCCGGGTCAAACCCGACCCATTGACACCCCTAGTGTAAAGTCAACTTTGACCAAACCAATATCCGACCTATTTTTCAAGCCATTCCGAAGAACACTATTGAAAACAACAAATATATAAAATGTTCATATATCGCAAAATCATATCGTGTTTGATGGAAACGCATTTATAATGCGTTAAAAATGACTGGCCAGATTCGTTTTTATCAATATTCAAAGACATCACATACTACCGTTCCCTACGTAAGAACATATATAGAATATGCCATATCGCATATGACGGGCCTCATCATATGTCAATCTGACCGTTGATATTGAAGCATAGATTGTGCCACGTGTTTCCTGATTAGTGGTTCTTGCCTTGCTAAAAATTTTCAGGAGTAAGGACTACGTGGCATGATCTAGGAATCCGTTTCAACGATTAGAATTGGCTTATGATTTAAGCTCATCATATGATACGACATATGACCTGACTCGTCTCGTATATGTATACAGTGTACCTGTTTCTGGTTTGGATTCAGCAAACAAACTCTCTTATGCTTTCTTTCTTGCCTTTTAGTAGGGTGTCAATGGGTCAGGTTTGACCCGGACCAGACCCATACCAAACCCTGTGTCAGAGTTTGGTGATAAAAAAAAGGAGGTCCAATTAAAAACCAGGTCGGACCCAAAGGGTCCGATTGGTATATGGAGCTGGGTATGTTTGTGAAATTTCACATCAGACCCTGATCCAACCGGAGTTCCGATTAAGACCAGTGATTTTTCAATACAAAATGATAAAAAATAATGTTTTAATGGGTATGGACCAGGTCTGGTTCATGTAATAGTTATAGGGTCCGGGCGTGTTTTTTCTTATAGCAGACCAAATAGGAACAGGGTCCGGTCCCAGTACCCCCACCTCAAAACAGATCGGGGTTCAGACTCACCTTGGTCCAAACCAGATCCGACCTGTTGACACCCCTTCCTTTTAGGCTAACTATGAGCCTTGTCTTGATAGGGATGTAAATGGGTCAGATTTTATCCCATATCTGGCCGAATTTGATTCTGTTAGTTGCATTTGGTCAGCTAAAACCATGTACATTATAATCGTGTACCTGTTTCCGGTTTGGACCCTGCAAACAAACTCTTATGCTTTCTTGGCTAACTATGAGTCTTGTTTGAATAATACCGACCCAAAGTTGTGGAAGACAGTTGGTTGTATTAGATCCAAACGAGGACTTGACGTGTTCAGGGGATGAAAAGCACACCAGGGATATCTTATAAAGCTTGATGCCAAAAGCAAAAAGAGAAAGGATTGTGGGGAATCCAAAGAAGATCAGATCCCATCAAACGACCCTTGACTTGTCTCAGACCCAGCTGGTCGTGTATGGACCCACCTGTACAGAACAAGTTGCCGTACCTCATCAATCACAATCCACTAAAATTAAGTGGTTGAGATTTGCTTCCTTACAACCAAGAATGCGGAAAACTTTTACAAGTCTATTTTCTTACGTGTGAAAATAGAGCCCTCTTTTGGTCATTTTGTTTTGAGAAAATAAATCACATGTCTGCAAGGCTCTAAAGAACTTCATCACTTGGGTAAAAATGGTTTAGTGGATTAGCTGAGAAAGCAGTTCACAGGCTTGCAAATTGGCCCTCGGACATGAGGTGATTGAAAAGTATCGTTCGAGCCCACTTGACTAAAAAATATTTCAATAAAAAATTATTAATTTTTCAAGGCCTAAAAACTCAAGGACATGCGTTTACCCACTTAGCCCAGTCCATTAATTATTCACATGCTAATGGACCTTTGTGAAGTATTTTTTTGCAACTATCATGCAAAGACAATATATATATATATATATATATATATATATATATATATATATATATATATATATATATATATATATATATATATAGAGAGAGAGAGAGAGAGAGAGAAGAGAGATGATGCAGTTCCAAGTATTGCGTCGAATGGGCTTTTCAACTTAAAACTCATTCTTTAGGAATTCTCCGAGTTAGTTGTTTCCAAAGTAGTGGCATTTTTTTTTTGATGATGAACAACTTAATTTGTAGAAAGTAGGAACATAGTTCACTTAACCCCTATACATTTACAGGGACAAAAAGCCATGGGGTATACTCCTAAAAGCTATTGGGTTTGATCTGGCATCCTTCATCTCGAGCATCTTCACACACATCCTGCTAGTCAGGTAGTGGCCTTAGTTGACATGATGGCTCACCATTATTTACCTATGGTCTTCTTTTGTGATGTGCTCATTTTTTTTGGGCCTTCTTTTTTTTTTTGACGAGGAGAGAAACCCTGGGTGTGGCTTCATGACCGCCCTGTCTTACATGGCGGACCTTTGAAGGCTGGCACCAGTAGAGTTTGATCTGGTATCTTCATCTCAGCACCTTCACAACCAACCCCCTGGCCAATTTTGTTTGGGCCTTCTATTTCATCTTTTTTTAGTTAGTGGTCGTGGTCACCAATCTAATCCATCGATCGGGTTCATAACAAATGAAAATTTTCTCCTGCCACTCCGTTAGTCTTTAGCATTGTACAAGGACGGCCGTGCAGACCTTGTGTTCTGGGCAGAACACTTATATTGGGAAGCAGATCAGGTCATGCTGAGTATGAGCTTTTTGCTCATACCAACAACGTGGTCGTCTGTTCGCATTTTGGATGAATGCCACGTAGCATATAACTATTCGGTTGACTTATTAACTTTTCAAAATACAAAACGGATGGTCACGATGTTGGCATGAGCAAAAAAGCTCATGTTCAGCATGATCTGATCTGTTGGGAATAAATTAAACTTGAACAATGTTTCTAGAATTATTGAGTATGTACAAGTTTCTATGAGTCTTTTAGAATTATTGAGTATGCACAAGTTTATAAGAGTCTTCTAGAATTATTAAGTATGTATATATTTCTAAGAGTCTTCTAGAGTTATTAAATAGGTACAAGCTTCTAAGAGTCTTTTGGAATCTCCATACATCTAGAAAGGTTTTACTAGTGCTATAAAAGCCTAGTCTAAAGTCATTGTAAAAATCTGAAGTGTGAAGAGCCTTTTATGAGTAAAAAGTACTAGAAGTCATTCTCCATCATCGTTCTTCACTTTTTCTCTCCATTCTATATTTTATTCTCTTCAAATTTATATCGGAGCTTTGTTCTATTAAAAAGAACAACTCTAGTCCTTTTCCTTTCATCTCTCAACTAGCCAAAGAAAGCTACGGCAATTGGAGTATCCAAATAAAAGCTATTCTTGGATCTTAAGAATTATGGAAGATAGTCAAAAAAGCCTATGTTGCAGTTGAAAATGAAGAAGAAATGTCACAAGCTCAAAGAGAGTCTAAAAGCATCGAGAAAGAAAGATAAGAGAGCTCTTGTAGTAATCTACCAAGGAGTAACCTCAAATGAAGTCGCTTTTGAGAAGATTGCATGTGCTACTTCCTCAAAGCAAGCATGAGAGATTTTAGAAAGTTCATTTAAAGGAGGTGAAAAGGTAAAAAGGGTTTGTTTACAAACTCTTCGAGGAGAGTTTAAAGGTTTGCATAAAACGAAGCCAGAATCAGTTTCTGATTATTGTTCACGAGTATTGTCTATAGTTAACCAATTAAAAAGAAATGGTGAAACTATGGATGATGCTCGTGTCATTGAGAAAATTCTTCGTTCTTTGGATCCAAAATTTGACTACATTGTGATAGTTATTGAAGAATCAAAGGACTTGAATACCATGACCATTGATGAACTTACGAGCTCGTTGCAAGCTCATGAAGAAAGGCTAATCAAAAAGAAGAAATAAGTAATTTTGGATCAAGCAGTCCAGTCAAAATTGTTTTTAAATGAGAAAAAGGAGAATTTCAAAAATCAAAGAGGTCGAGGACGTGGTCGTGGAAGAAGTGAAAGCTTTAGAAGAAGAGGCTCATATGCTCGTGGAAGAGGCGATTATTCAAGCAAGAAGAATGACTTAAATCAAAATCAAAATTTCAAAGGCTCGCAAAGAGGAAGAGGTCGTGGAAATCAAAGAGGGAGAGGTCATAGCTATTTTGAATGCGATAATTGCCACAAACCTGGTCATATAGCAAGTGAATGCTGGTACAAGAAGGAAGAAAGGCATGATGCTCGTTTGGTGTATGACAACAAAAATCAAGAGTAAAATCATGACACTTTGTTGCTCGTGTCTCATGGTAGAGATCTTGATGATGTCTGGTATATAGACAGTGATGCTAGCATGCATATGATAGGTAACAAAAATTTATTTTCTAAGTTGTTTGAATCTAATTATGGTGAAGTTAAAGTAGGAGATGGAAAGGCTTACAAAGTTATTGGTGTTGGTGAAATGGAGTTCAAAACAAAATCAGGAAAAATAGAGAAAATGTCTGAAGTTTATTTTGTTCCTAGTTTGAAAAATAATTTGCTCAGTGTGGGGCATCTTTTGAAGAAGGGATACAACATTCATTTCCATGACATGGCTTGCTACTTGTCAAGGAAAAAGCAAGTTCTTGCAAGGGTTGGAGTTGCTTCAAATAATCTTTTTTCACTCACTCTTCAAAATACAAATATATCTTGTTTTACTAGTATTGATAATGAAGTTTCTAAGCTATGGCATGATAGATATGGACACTTGAATTATAGAAATTTGAAGCTTCTCTCAAAGAAGATGATGGTCAAAGGCTAGTCTCAAATTGATCATCTTGATGAAGTTTGTGAAGCATGCCAACTCGGAAAGCAACACAGAAATCCATTTCCTCCTCAATCATCATGGCATGCAACAAGACCTTTGGAGTTTATTCATTCAGATCTTTGTGGTCCGATGACGGTGACATCTTTTGGAGGTAATTGTTATTTTATCTCTTTCATTGATGATTACTCATGAAAATTTTGGGTGTATTGTGTCAAAGAAAAATCTGAAGCTTTTCAGAAATTCAAAGACTTCAAGGCGGAAGTTGAAACAATTACTAGGCTGAAAATCAATACTTTGCAGACTGACCATGGAGGTGAATATTTTTCAAATGAGTTTGAAAAATATTGCAAGGACAATGATATTCGACATGAAATGACGGTCTTACGTACACCACAGCAAAATGGTGTATGTGAAAGAAAGAATCTGACAATTATGGAGATAGCCAGATGTATTCTTAAGATGAAGAAGTTGTCAAGAAGATTTTGGGCAGAAGTTGTTTCTTGTGCAGTTTATCTTATTAACAGATCACCAACAAAAAGCTTGAAAAATTGCACACCACATGAAGCATGGTATGGTTCAAAGCCTAGTGTTCACCATCTTAAGGTATTCAGAAGTGTGGCTTATGCTCATGTTCTAGATGCTATTAGAAACAAGTTGGATGATAAATCAGAGAAGTGTATTTTTATAGGCTATAGCGAAAGAAGCAAGGCTTACAAGTTGTATAACCCGACAACAAAGAAGATTGTGATCAGTCGAGATGTTCGATTTGATGAAAATTCCATATTTGAAGACTTGGAGGTTGAAAAAGAAAATTTGCCTATCTTTCCTTTTGAGTTTGAAGAAGAAGAGAATGATCCAGTATTTGAAAATAATGAAAATGGTGCCTATATGACATCACAGAATAAGTTAGTCAGAATGGTGCCATATTTTTTGCCTTCTTTGCAGATGAAGATCCAATTTCTTTTGATGATTCATGTCAAGTAGAAAAATGGAGGAGAGCCATGAAAGAAGAAATTGGTTTAATTAAAAAAAATGATACATGGGAGCTTGTAGATTTACCACCACACAAAAGTTCTATTGGAGTAAAGTGGGTGTACAAGACAAAGATGAATCCAGATTGTTCTATCAACAAGCACAAGGCAAGGCTGGTAGCAAAAGGGTACAAGCAAAAAAAAAAAAAAGATTTTACAGAGGTATTTGCTCTTGTTTCAAGACTTGAGACTATTCATTTAATTATTTCTATTGCTGCTCAGAATAATTGAAAGCTTTTTCAAATGGACGTAAAATCGGTATTCTTGAATGGTGTTCTTAATGAAGAAGTCTATATTGACCAACCATCTGGGTTTGTCAAGGAAGGAGAAGAGAAGAAAGTGTATAAGTTAAAGAAAGTGAATTGCATCATTTTCTTGGTATTGAAGTTTATCAAACCAAGAAAGGAATTTTTATTTCGCAGGAGAGCTATGCAAAAGAGATCTTGAAGAAGTTCAAGCTAGAGAATGCTAATCCAGTTTTCACTCCATGCATTTTAGGTTTGAAGCTATCTAAAGAAGATGAATGAAAACTTGTCAATTCCACTATGTTCAGAAGTTTGGTTGGAAATCTAATGTATCTCACATCCACAAGGCCTGACATTATGTATGTTGTCAGTTTGGTGAGTAGATTCATAGAGAAGCCATATTCAAATCATTGGGAAGCTGCAAAAAGAATTCTAAGATATGTGAAAGGAACTATCGATTATAGAATTCTTTATGAAACTAATGTTGCAGTCAACCTTATTGGTTATACTGATAGTGACTTAGCAGAGAGTGTTGATGATAGCAGAAGTACTTCAGGTTGTGTATTTAATCTTAGAAGTGGAGCAATTTTGTGGAGCTCAAAGAAACAACCAATTGTTGCGCTTTCTACTACGAAAGCATAATATATTGTTGCATCTTTTGCAGGTTGTCAGCTAATCTGGTTGCGTAGAATTTTGGAGAGTTTGAAGCAGAAGCAAAATAAGTCAACAACTCTTTTCTGTGACAACAACTCAACTATCTCAGTTGCGAAAGATCCAGTTCTTCATGGAAGGACGAAACATATTCGGATTCGGTATCATTTTTTGAGGGAACTTGTGAATGAAGGTGATGTTCATGTAGAGTACTGCAGAACGGAAGATCAGATGATAGATATTTTCATGAAGTCACTAAGTGGACAAGTTTTCAAGAGAAATGCAGAAAGATTGGGCGTAAGGAGCAAGTTTAATTTAGAAGAGGCATTGTTGGAAATAAATTAAACTTGAACAATGTTTCTAGAATTATTGAGTATGTACAAGTTTCTAAGAGTCTTCTAGAATTATTGAGTATGTACAAGTTTCTAAGAGTCTTCTAGAATTATTAAATAGGTACAAGTTTCTAAGAGTCTTTTGGAGTCTCAATACATCTAGAAAGGTCTTACTAGTGCTATAAAAGCCTAGTCTAAGAGTCATTGTAAAAATCCAAAGTGTAAAGAGCTTTTTTGAGTAAAAAGTACTAAAAGTTATTCTCCATCATCGTTCTCCACTTTTTCTCTCCATTTTATATTTTATTCTCTTCATAATCTGCTTTCCTTATATTGCCCCTGTTCATAAAAAGGGCACCACGCCTCCGTGCTATGGGAGTAACTTCTTCCCTTGTGGGTGGAATTGCCACAGCATGGTATTTTTTTTTTAGCAAGAATCAATGCAATGGAAGGGTTAGGAAGATTTGAAAGGCATTATGCAGGAAGCAGATCAGGTCATGCTGAACATGAGCGTTTTTTCTCATGCCGACATCGTGGCCGACTGTTTGCATTTTGGATGAATGCCACATGGTTTTGTTGACTTTTTAGCTTTTTAAAATGCAAATCGGATGGCCATGAATGTCGGCATTTGCAAAAACGCTCACGTTCAGCATGACCTGATTTGATTCCTGAATAATGCATGGCATTAATCTTTCTAAGGTCTAGCTGCGGCTTAGCTCAGGAGCCCGCTACTTGTCTCATTTTGTTTGGTATCGCATTAGGGCTTTACTACTGCCTGCATATATATGACAAAGACTGATAAAAAAAATTTTGCATTTTCAACGGTTCATGTTTATCCAACGCTAGGGAATCCAACCATAACCATAGGGCAGTTGCCGTTTAAAAGACCCTACTAAAAAAGAGAATAGATCGTGATGAGAAAAGGACTGCTATCATCCTCATTGTAGTCCTAGACGCCATAGTATGCATATTGTCCCATAGTAAACTTTAAAAACTTTGCCGATTTGGTTATGTTATTTTGGTATACTTGCATCACTTTTATGGCATGATTGCTCCATTGTTGTCCCACTAATATTTGTGAAGATTCCTAACGTACATATTCGTGTGAAACTCGACCCCACTTCATGAAACCTGATCTTCAACAATAGCCACTTGTGCAAGCCGAAGTGTAGCGGTTTCATGGGGGCAAGGGGTAAGCGCTAAGGACACCAAGTTTTATGATTCCAGGACAGCGATATGTATGGCAGGTTGAGCCAACGTGGTTAGGTCTTTGATCCTGAGAGCGATTTCTCTGTGTAAATATCAATAAAACGATACCAACACTTCAGGTCTCTCTCTGCGTCATGGGATGCACAACAAGCCGAGCTAACTCGGGCTCGACCCGCTTAAGGTCGGCTCAAACATAATCGAAAAATTAAATGAGTCAAGCTTGAAAAAGGGTTCAGGCTCGTTTTACATAAATGAGTCGAGCTTGAACAGGCAGTCCAGCTTGAATAAGCTTGGTAAACCCGATTAAGCTCGGTTCATATATATAGTTATATAAAAAAATAAAATTTATATATGTATATTTATTTTTAATGTGCTCACAAATAGCGGTCTTACCTCAATGGATAAGTCATTGCTCAACTTTTGAAGTGGCATGGGTTCAATTCTCATAATTTCCCTCTCTTTTAAAACAAGGATTTTACTCCAGATCGAGCTGTTTTAAAAATATTTTTAAATTAAGTTCGAGCACTAGTCGAGCCGATCCTGGGTAAAGGTTCTTGACCCGAGCCAACCCAAGCTTGGCTCGAAACCGGCTAATGTGCATCCCTAAGATGCATGGTCAGGACCATAAGCTTCTAACGTTTGGCACTTGGCCATGTTTTCATGTCATGTTCAGACGAGCCTACCCTCTTTTTTTTTATGATGAGAAACCCTCGCTGAGAACTGAGCTACTTAATGGACCTGGTCTCCAGCGAGGCAAACCCTCTAGGGGGTGTTTATCTGCCTAGTCTAGTCTCTTACCAATAATTCAAGGTCATAGAATTTAAAAATATATAAAATATAAATAAAACTAAAACTTCCAATTACCTGAATTCGGAGTTTAATTGATTCAGCTTTTTCTCTCCCAAAAAAGCATGGACTTAAGCTTTTGAGGATCGGCAAGGATCTAAATTCCCATTTAAATGAAGGTTGTGGATGGGCCCCATGCATAATCTTCAATAGTAGACCTTTTCTTAATCCTAAATCATATCCTAATCTTAAATATTATAAAGGCAGAAGCAAGAGCATTAGGTGCAAAAAATTAGATGCCTTATAACATTTTATTGATTAACATTCTTTACATGTGAATTGACAATGTAATTAAAATTTTGTATGAGCATTTGTATAGAGTTTGAAGGAAGTGTTACATGATACATTGTAATTTTTTCAAAAATTAATTACTATTTATAACTGATCTCTCTCTCTCTCTCTCTCTCTCTCTCTCTCTCTCTCTCTCTCTCTCTCTCTCTCCAATACGTCACTCCCCCCTTCTTTATAAGCATAAAAGGAGGTCTCTCTCTCCAATAACATCTTTCTCCCCTTTTTAATGGTCATAAAATGAAAATATTTTAAAATTATCAATATGTTTATGATGCCCATTATTTTTCCTTTCAATTTTAATAAATATATATGATTTAAAACTCAATTTTTACCATTAAAGTTATCTTACAGGGCCTGGCCATATGGGCGGGCTGATTATCTAATTTTAATGATAGATCTTCATCAGTAGACTCGTAATTTGCAACCAGGCTGATAAAAACAAAAAAAAAAGGTGTTCAAGCCTGGTTCATTCTTTTTGGTGAGCTGAGTCAAGTTTGAGCTCATTCAAGCCCGAGCTAAACAAGCAGCCGAGTTTGAGCTGGCTTGTTAAATTACAAAAAAAAAAATGCGTCTGTTCAAAGCAGAAAATAACAGAATTTGGACTCTAATTTACTCAGCTAAGCTCCAACTGACTCATTTTTATAAAATAAATCCATTGTTTCAAGGTTGTAAGCAAAAGGATTTGAACTCTAAACTTATTGCTTGTAAGTCTATGATACGAGTTTAGCCAAGCAGAGCTAAACACTTGTGTGTTTGGCTTGCCAAACCTATTTTATGAGTTCAAATGAGCTCTTTAGCCGAACACCAGCCTAGCCATAAATGGTTCATCTCATTTCCCAGCCTTACTCGCGCACCCGTACAAGTGAAATCTAATTTGGGCAAATAAAAGTTGTAGCAAGTCTAACGAGGCAGATGACTCGGGTTAATTAAGTGTCACTAAGTTTCCAACCAAATTTTGTCTATCATGTCTAAGTCTTTCAATATTGGATTCTTACTCCATAACTAAGGCTAGTGCAGATCTCTTTGTTTTTTTTTTACTTGGCGAAACTGCCCCAAGCCCAGAGACCTAGCTGCACTAGCTCAGCCTGCCATACTTACAGTCTCTGTCCATGTCGGCGTAAAACTCCGAGTGCAGATCTCTATCACCTGTTTTAGATTTTTATTAGGTTTGCTTTCAACTCAAAACCCAAAGGCTGCACAAAACCGAAGGAATGGCTTGCATGCTAGCTGTATTACGCCGACATGGACAGAGCGCGCACATGTCATCGCACCCCCTCTAACCTAGGGCTTCACAACAAGGCTTGAACTCGATCATCCTAGAAAATAAACGAGCTAAGCTTGAAAAGGCAATCTAGCTCGGTTAAGCTCAATCATGCTCCATTCATATAGTTATATATGAGGCATAATTTTCATATAGAAACAACAAAATCGATGTCACCCTAATGGTCTAGCGCTGGCTGCTTGATTTTGAATCTCCCCTCTCCAATATATATATATATATATATATATATATATATATATATATATATATATATATATATATATATATATATATTAAAGTAGTTCAGCTCGAGCTTGCCTCGAGGTTCTCCAAGCTCGGCTCGAGCTTGAGCCGCCTAGCTTGAACACACAAAATATTTTGACTAGCTGAGCAGAGCCAGCCCACGCCAGGCCCGTGTGCATCCCTACTCGAACCTTTAAGTTACCTCATGCCCACAAATATATCGGCTGTGTTTCTCAAAGGACGGGCGTGTATTTGTAAATACAAGAAAAGATATGTGTGTTTTTGTAAATTGTTTAACAAAGCGTTTCTCGTTTTTTGATAACGAATTTCATTAATGCCACTCTTTAAACGTGATTCTCTTGCTGTTTGCTTAATTTTGTATTGTCTTTTTACAAATTAAAATATTCTAAATTTGACAAAATCGTTTCTATGTTTTCATGAGAAAACAAATCTTTTATTATGCCTGAGAAAATTTCTAGAAACTCTTTTTTTTATTTTTTGAAAGTCAAGCTGGGGTTAGTCACACTTCTACCAGATATCTCTTAAGCCCCCTCTTTTTTTTTTCTTCTTCATGTTCTTCCTCTTTTGCCCCTTCATCCGCAAAATCAGAAGTTTTTTTTTTGAATTTTAAGCTTTTTTCCTCCATCCAATTCCTAAAAATTAGGTTCATCATCCTTGAGATATCAAAAGAAAACAAAGGTGTTTTGTCTATTCTGTCTAAAAAAAAGGGGGGGGAACGCACATCTGTTTGAAACATGGCACAGGACCCCGCTTACCACATGAGATACCGCCTCCGTGGTAAGTTTCTAAGAAACTCTATATATTATGTGAAAACCAGCCACAAATTTCACCAATATTTTGGAAAAATCGTGATTTTGATATAAAGTTTCAAAACTGACATTATGCCAAAAATTATGTATTTTAGTGGATCAAGATCTTCATACAATGTCGGAAACAATCAAGCTCCCTAACATCAATTGCGACCCCATGTTCAATTCCAAAATTGCCCTCCATTATTCCCAATACTTTCCCGAGAAAATTTCAATAAGAATTTCCCCACCACTTTTTTCTTTTTGCTAGGCCAAGACTAAAAAACCTGTTTGAAAACTAGTTGGTTGATTCCAGGTATGGGAATAAAAATGCTGGCCTATACTATATTATTTCGGATCAACTCAAACACCATCTGGCTAACATGTGAATCAGGATTAAGTTAGTATTTTTACTGACTTGAGTATTTTGAATGTATTTTTAAGTAAAGATTTGCATGTAAAATAGTAAATGATAAGTTTTTCTTCTTGGAGAACCTTTTCTTTATATTTACATATATTTACATGGATAAACCACCTCCAAGATCAAAGACCTAGCTGTGATGGGATTACCCCTTGCCCCAAGAGAGTCACCACGCATATGCTTGCGCAAGAGGTGACGCCCATGAGATTTGAACCTAGACTACCTGCCTACTGGGCCTAGGACTCATCCCACTAAGCCAAACCCCTTTGGCGCTCTTTTTAGAGCACCTACTCCCTCTAGTAGAAACCAAGAGTAAGGAGGCATCTTTTCTCAAAAAATTGAAAAATTATAGTTTCTATTAGTTGGGTATAAGTGCTTCCCGAGCACCCATATCGTTATTATATTTTTAAGTATTCTTTAAATTAAATGGATTGGGTTTGGGCTTCCAATTGCTCGATCCGACATCACTTGAACCAGAACCTGGACTCAACTAGTTGTTGTTTGTGCAGGTTCAAGTAGTGCACCCTCATGGATCAGATATACTTCACATGTAGACAGCCCTACCCGCAGGCATAGGGTTTTGCTGAATGAAACTGCCGTAAAGAAAACTCAAGACTCGGCTCATATGATCGGAGGGGATTGTGAACATTTCATTTGCTGGGACATCATGGCTTCGATACCTACGGTTATAGTTGTATAACTGGTAAGGGGTCTGCTAACCTCAGCTTGGCTATTTAAAAAAAAAATAGTAATGATAAGGTGCTCTCGGAGTATCTACTCTCACCTAACAGAAACTTCAGATTTTCAAATTTTTTTAACTTTTGTTTTGTTGATTAGACCCTGTAGATATGATTTATAGGAATTATTTAGTAGAAAATAAGTTTTGAATCATGTGATTATAGCATACATGTATGTTTTTTTAAGACTTTTAAAAAATCAATGGCTCACAATGTATCAAAACTTTGACTTAAAAAATCTTATTTTTATGTCAAAAAAACATGATCCAAAGCATGATTCTTATCAAATAAACTATGTTGAGTACATCTATAAGGTTTAGTTGCCAACATACAACCATGATTTCTAGTATGTGGGAGTAAGTACTCCTAGGGATGCACACCGAACCGAGCTGGCTCAGGCTCGATCTCGTCCGCTTCGTAAATGAGCCGAGCTTGAACCGGTGTATGAAGCTCAGACGAGCTATTGAACCGCGCTTGAATGACCTGTTGTGCTCGATAAGAATCTGTTCATTGCAAATCCCATATATATATAATATCTTTGCAAAATAATTTAGAGTTGCATTGTTATGGTAATGGGTAGGGTGTTAGTCTTTATTAACAACATGTTGGATTCGAATTCCTCCTTTTTTCGCTGAGAATTTTTAGTATGTATAGAATTTTTTCAGTAATAACAATCAAAAGATATGTTTTGACTTAATGGTAGGTCCCTTGGTTAACCTTAAGAAGGTTGAGGGATAAAATCAATCTTTTGCAAAAAAAAAATAATAATAAATCTTGTTTGAGCTCGGCTCGAGCTCGAAACCTAGACGAGTTCTGGACAACACCTTACAAGCTCGGCTCCGAGCTCGAGCCGAGTTTGAACAAAGTGATTTTGAACCGAGCCGAGTTCAAACAGCTCAGGCTCGGCTCAAACTCGGCTTGTGTGCATCCCTAGGTACTCCAGGAGGAGTATAGTAGCATCTCTTAGAAAAAAGGTCAGATCAAAATCCAACATCACATTTTTGTCCAGTGTTTTGGGCTATTCATTTTAAGATAGGAGCAGGTCAGAGGTGTCTTGGATGCCATTCATCCATGCGATCAACAGCAACCCAAACACCATGGTTGGACAGTTGTCATACGGTTCTCACAAAAAAATTCAGTCATTCATATTCTGAACGGCATCTAATGCACACACAAAAATGAATGGTTGAAAAACAAGGAAATATGGTGGTGTTTGGGTGCTCATGGATAAACGGCACCCAAGGCATTATCGGTCTCATTTATTGTTCGAGGATAGAGTCATAGAGTAGATGACTGTCAACCGCTCCCATGTCACCAAAAAAAAAGAAGCTAACTGAGTGCAAAGAATGTTACTGTTGATCTCTTTGACTATCTTGATTTTTATGCAAGGGATTCCAATATTGTCATACTAAAAAAAATGACATCTCTTGCTCACCTCATGGCATTGATCCTCTGAAACTTGAAATTGAAAAAGAAAGAAAGACAAAAAAAAACAGTAATTGGTTGTGCCTATTCCCAATCTTGCAGAGAGAGAGAGAGAGAGAGGGAGAGAGTAATTTTAAATTGAAATAATTTCTGAAATTTTGTTAATTTTAGAATATAACATATGAAAAGATAAGAATTTATTGATATGACTGAAAGGTAAATTTAGCTATACTGAGTGACCCATTAAACATAAGATCTTGAGGAACACTAAAGAGATATACAGGTTAATATTTGGTGCTATTGATGGCACAGAATTATTGAGCTGGAAACCATATGTTCAAGCTTTATCTACTCAATCTGACTCTATAGGCTTCTTGAGTATAGTTTATTTGCTGATAGGAATACCAAAAATATGGAAATTTTCAATTGATCACAAAAATTTGGTTGTCGTTTTGAATGCATGTGATAGGGTTTCCTGCATGAAACTAGATAACATGAAGAAAGCTCAGGGTCGTGTTCAATGTCCAAAACTATTTTTTTTTTGTCTTTTGAGTTTATTTATTGTTATGTGGATATTGTAATAAAACCCCTACAACTCTGAAGTCACCAAGGAAAGAAGAAACCATAACAAAACCGAACAAAGAATATTACCATTTTTCCTTTGGCTATCTTGATAAGCCAAGAGAAAACACACTCATCAACAGCTGCACATTGGCTGGCCTCTGGTTGATATGACCGGTCTTGAGGTTCCCCTTGCCCACTTAGGGATTACATCCAGCTGCGGCCTTACGGCAAGAAATGCCCTCTGTGGGTTTCGAGCTCATGATTTCTGTCAGCTTTCACAAGTCACCTCTACCAGATGAGCAGAGTCCTTGTGGGCAAAGGCAACTATCTTGATTTTTATACAATGGGTTTTGTCAAACCATACTAAGAAAATGACATGTTTGTCCTTTATCAAGCTCATATCCACTGAAATCTTGGTGTTAAAAAAGAAAGAAAAATAAAAGGAAGCAGTTGGGTTATTATTCCAAAATAAGTTGGTGTTTGAAATGCACTCACTTATCCACAAAAATCAGAATATGTTGGGAAATCAAGTTGCTCTTTACAATGAAATTTCTCAATTTATCTTCCTCTTCTAGACATGCTAGTTGCCACAAATGATCGGGCATCACTTTTTTATTTCTTTTTTTATTTATTTTGAAATCAGACACACCATCGAAACACCATTTTATTTTTTTATGTCTTTTGAATAAATTTTTTATATTATTTTTAGATGATTATAAAAATAAGAAAGTGTATGCCAACGCCCCAAAAATATCCAAAATATCTCGATCAAGCATGCCTTAGCGTGAGCCGCAACAAGTGACACCAAAAACCAGCATGGGTGGGGTATTTTGCCTTATTAGGATTCAAAAATGCCTGACAAGGGAAGTGGGAAGGTAGCCACAAATTTTTTGGCCAACTTATTGATCAAAATAAGTTTAAAATTAAGTTTGACTTGAATAACTATATATAATTCGGAGTACCGTCGGACGCGCCCAGCATGTCCATTAATTTTTTTTAACGTGATTTGGACATTAATGGCGATCGTGGCTGCTGCTAAACAGTCGTTTAAAAAAATGATGTATTCTGTTTTTCGCTGCTGATCTTGTGCCATTTTCGGCAGATTTTCATCAGACGCTTTACATGTCTGATTATACCCCTACTATATATATATATATATATATATATATATATATATATATATATATATATATATATATATATATATATATATATATATATATATATATATAGAGAGAGAGAGAGAGAGAGAGAGAGAGCCGAATCAAAGATATCAACATTACGACCGGTTCAACAGCCGTTGAAACCGACAAACAAGACAAACAAGACAAAGAACACATAAGCCAAAAATAGATATAAAATACAGATAAAAACCGAGGCGATCAGTCTGGATCCGGGGGAGGCCTTAGCGGCAAGTGGCGTTGAAGATCCGGAAGGCATATGCGTAACGATGCGTATACATCCGCCAAAATATAATTTACTAACTTGTTGAAATTAACCGGGGTCGATGTGTGTGTGTGTCAACTCTTTATGGATGTGAAATAGGTTAGAAAGATTTATCCATCAGAAATCTATCCCATTGACAATATTTGGACCAATGGGACAATGGTGATAATTGAAGATGAAAGTTGCATTAAGGGGGTCTTCTTTGCAATTCTCATTGATTTTTTTACTCATGAAAAAGCCAACATACACATTAGAAAAACATGATCAAAAGGCTGGCTTCTACTATATCAAACATGTAGATCACATGTGAAGGGGTAGATATGCAAAAGAAACTTTTAAAAACTATAAAAAATATATATTGTTGTCTTGCCAACATACATTAGAAAAATATGATCCAAGTTTCTACTATATCAAACATGTAGATCACATGTGAAGGGGGTAGATGTGCAAAAGAAACTTTTAAAAACTATAAAAAATATATATTGTAGTTTTTCACTAGAGGGTTCCTTACTATGATATATATATATATATATATATAGAAAGAAAGCGAGGGACCAGTGTTATGACGATAAACTCTAAAGCGGAAAGCTAATAATTGATGTCTATTATCCAAAAGTGAACTAGTTCAGGGCATGCCATCTGCAGAGTTAATTAAGGCAACATGAAAGGAAACCCTGATACCAATATGCTAATTCTATAAGAACCTAATACAAATTGAAGGAACTAATAATATGAAAACCATAATGCCAAATCCTTAATTAGTACAGCAGCCAATATAATATTTAGAGTAAAATCTGTTAATTATGACAAACATTATGTCATTTTCAAAAAAATTATATATGCATTATTTCTTTAGGAGCAACACATATTATATGAAGAAATAATAAGAGTTATTAAAGATATTTTATCAATAAAACTATTTTCTTTTTATGACATGTTAGTATATCTCAATAAATAAGAATGTTTGTTAACTAAGAAAACAAACAATCCTAGAAACCCCAATGACACGAGAAATGAGGGGTCACGCTAAAGAGAGAACCCTAACGGTGTCTCAAATACTAAATCCCACTTGAACACTGGGATGAAGCCACAACCTAGGAACATTCAATAAATGAAACCCCAAATATATATAAATATATATATAGGGAAATGAAAACCTACCCAATAAAAAATCTTCAAAACCTACCCAATAAGAAATATTTATCAGATTTTCGGTATTTTTTTTAAATTCTTGCCTTACATATGTGATCTATGTGCTTGTTTTTATAGGAATCAATTTTTTGAGTATTTGATTTTGATACATGAATATGTTTTTATAAGGTTTCAAAAATCAACAGCCTATAATTTCATAATTGAGGCTCCAAATACCATTTTTTCATCCAAAATGCATGATCCAAGTGACGATTACTAGTAAATAAATCATGTTGAACACATCTATAAGGTGAAAATTTTGAAAAAACACCAAAAATATGATAAATGTTTCTTATTGGTTAGGTTTGGGTGGTTTTCTATTGGGTAGGTTTTCATTTTTTGATATATATATATATATATATATATATATATATATATATATATATATATATATATATATATATATATATATGTGTGTGTGTGTGTGTGTGTGTGTGTGTGTGTGTGTATTAGCGTTATGAATATATTCTAATGCTATTTGAAATTCCTACAGTTGGGGACATTATAGGTGGTGAGCGTCCCACAATCAAAGCACAAGGGTTGAAGGTGCACTGGGTCTACTTGGTTTCACCCGTACCTAGGATTCTCATGAGTTCAACACGACTTTGGACTGAATATTCAGAAATCATATGCGCAGCTATAAATATATATTAGTGAAACTGGGTTCTCAAGGTTACTACAATCAATATGCAAATCAGGTTTATTTCATTCAGCTATGTCAGTTTATGGTACAACAGAGATTAAACTAAAACAAATTTAATGTAACGCAGGCTCAACACAAATCAGATTTGTGTGCGAGTGTTGTTGGAATATGAAACCCACTAACACGAACCAGATTTCTAGGTTATAATCAACGTTCAATTGAACTGAGAATTCTGAAACAAAATCAGAGTAAATAAACGCAGGCATTACAGAATATCAAAAATGAAAAGTTCAGTGGGACGTAATCTGCTCACTGAGAGTTTTCTGTATTCATGCAATTCAACATGGGAAAGAACACTAACACAGGGACGTCATAAAATTTTAGAGTCAAGCAACCCACACTAACTGGCATCCGGGTTAGCACTTTCAGAGGGCATCAAATTGAACCAAGCAGGTCGGTTTGGACATCCAACTGCTGAGGAAAAAAGCAGAAAGGGCTCCAATCCCATCCTTTTTTAGAATGACAACAGAACACAGGGAAAAAATGTGTTCAACAGGATTCTGTTCTGCAATAACGCATAGAAGGATCTCAATATCGTCAGCATAATGGGAAATCTATGAAGCCCTGAATCATGCTAACATATTCAGTAGCAATCAGTTTAACATTCTCCCTACACACATTCAAGCATTCATGAGAGAAAATCAGGGCTTTTAACTTTCAATCAGAAAACCTCATACAAAAAAATATTTCTCTTCACATAAGCCAGTTCAACGACACAACATTCATCCCAAAAAAAGAAAAGACATGCATTCATGCGTCAAGAACCAGATTATCAAAGATGTTATTTAGAACCACATCTAAAGCTTTGGCTATTAATGTAGTGCCAAGGGGGTTGGCGTAGTGGGATGATGCCTTGGCTGCTAGATGGGCAGTCAAGGTTTGATTCTCATGGGTATCACCCCTCTGCGACCTAATGCCTAGCATAGGCCCCAAGGGTAGGGGTCCAAGCCTCGAGTTTTACACTGCCATCACAACGACTGGAGGTATGATAGGCTAAGCCAACATGACCAGGTCTTGGTGTTGGGTGCGGTTTCTTCGAGTTATAAATGCAAAAAAAACAGTAAAGGTAGAGAGAGAAAAATGCCCAAATCTAGATAGCTCCAACACAAGAGTTGGCCAATGCAGATGGCAGCTTTTTTAGTTTCTCAACACAGGCACAGACCACCTGTTGATGGACGCATGGCCAAACGAGAAGATTGAACGTCCAAAACTGAGTTATCTCCTACAGAATGTCGACCAATGCTGCAAGAGGGTTCCTTTCTTCACGTACGAACCTCAGCAAGGTCTACGCACGAACATGGAGGTCTCCTTTACAGTGCTCGTTCGAGATGTCCATGGAGGGACTCAATAGAAAGAGAGAGGGAGTGTTCACGCCCTAGGCTCTTCTTCTCCTTTCTTTTCTTCAAACAACAAAAACTCACTTTCTCTTTTCCTTAGGGTTTCTTTTTAGAGAGAATGAGGGTCCAGTGAAAAAAGAGGAGCCAGCTTAGGGCATGCCACCTTCATTTGGCCCAATAATTGGACACCAAACCAACCACCTTCAATTTGGGCCAATGGGTCTCCTTGGTTCTCAACAATCATATTTGAGAACCCAAGGGGATCAAGAATTTTAAATTTAAGATCTAAACCCACATTTAAAAGATTCATACTCAATTAAAAATAAAAACTACCAAAAAACACCATACACCCTCCAATAGCATTAAAGAGAATCTAACGGGCCATCGGATCTAGATTCGGATCTGATTATTTAATCAAATTAAAAAAAATCCTAAAGATAAAAATCAAAATCAAAATCAAAATAATTCTTGAATTTTAATAAATTTCATTTTTTAGATAAAAATTAAATACCAAAAAAATTAAATTAAAAAATACCAAGTCTATAATGCCCATAAAGAAAAGAATTTAAAAGGCCAAGGGATTCTCGAGCGGTGATTAGATTCAAAAAGTAAGGCATGAAAATTTTGCCCTAATTCTTTTACATGTCCATTATTATAGGTGTTTTGGGTTAAGGAGAGAGAAATTTATGTTATTTTCTAGCTTATATTTGTACCTTGATTTTAGAAATATTCTTAATCTCTTTAAAATGAAAACTTTTTGTTTTACCCATCTGGCTCAGGCCTTCCCCTTCATCTCCAAAATATTCTATATGTTTTCTATGATCTCTTTCGAAATCACCTCTCTCTCTCCATCTCTGAAGGTTTGAGATTTTGGCTTCTTCTTGGTACCAATATGCTAATTCCATACGAACGCGATACGGATTGAAGTAACTAATAACATAGAAACCATAATGCCAATTCCACAATAGTATGGCAACCAATATAACATTTTTAATTATAAAAACCATTATGTCATTTTCAAAGAAACTTATATGTGCACTATTTCTTTAGGAGCAACACATGAAATATTATATGGATGAATAATAAGAGCTATTGAAGATATTTTCTCAATGGAACTATTTACTTTCTAAAGGAGGTTAGTATTTCTCAATAGATAGGAATGTTTGTGAACCAACAAAGCAAACCACCCTATAACCCAAGACCTCTAATTTCTCATGAAACTTTAATTGTTGTCGAACCCATGATACGAATGGACACACACATGTATATATAATATTTTAATATTATTTTATTTTTTTATTGTGTTAATGTTTATTTTAATAAAAATACATTTTTTAACATTAAACTTGTAAGTCAAACCCTTGTCGCATGTCCACATGTCTTTCTGACATAAAAAATTTGGATGCCAAGTGTCCACACGTCCATGCATCCAAGCATCATGAAAAAATACATGATATTTTAAGTGACCATTTTAAAGACATAACTATTACAATAGTTTTTATTAAATATAAATATCAACATTTTATCATGATATTTATGTTCTTATCTTTTTTTATGAAAAATATAAGTAAACATTTTTTTATTAAAATGCCTTTTTATATTTTTTTTCAATATTTTGCTGATAAAATAAAAAATGCTAAAAATATAAGAATTTTCATTTTCTCATAGAAATTTGGCTTGCATTAAGTTGCCATTTTCAACACATATGACAAGCAATCTTGATGAAATTAACAGAAATAAAACTCAAGGCGCTAGTCCAAAATGATATTTTTGTCAGATCTTTTGGGGCTATTTATTGATATGAGGATAAAGTCATAAAATGATAAAATCCCAACTGCTTTGAAGTCACCAAGGAAGGAGGAAAATATAACATAACCGAGTGGAAAGAATATTACTATTGTTCTCCTTAACTATCTTGATTTTCAATTTCTATAAAAGTAGTTGGGTTATTGTTTCGAAATAAGTTGGTGTTTGAAATGCACTCACTTATCTAGAAAATCAAGATGTGTTGGAAAATCAAGTTGGTCTTCACAACGTATGCAATTTCTCAATTTATTCTCTTTTTCTAGACAAGTTGACACAAACTATCGAATGTCACCTTTTTCTCTCTTTTTTTAAGACATCATTGAAACACCATTTTATTTCTTATTTTCATGTCTCTTTTAAAGAAAATAGTTATGATATTTTTAAATGATTCTAAAATCTAGGAATTGTAAAGTCTCAAAAATGTCCAAAATATCTGCACCAAGCATCCCTTAGCATGAGCCATACCAAGTGACACCTAAGACCAGCATGTGAAGAGTCTTTTTCCTTATTAGGAATTCAAAAATGTTTGACAAGGAAATGTAATCACAATTTTTTAGCCCAACTTATTAATCAAGATAAGCTAGCAATTAAGTCTAACTTGGATGACTATATATATGCCACCACATTATGGATGTGAAATAGGTTAAAAAGAATTAACCATCAGAAATTGTTAGCCTCTTTCCAATATTTGGACCAATGAGTCAATTGTGATATCTGGATATGAAAGTTGCACTAAGGGTGTCTTTTCCATCTTTCTCATAGATTTTGTGATTCCTGGAAATTTATACATGCATATAAAAAAAAACATGATTTAAGGGTTGGTTTCCCTGGTCACTAGATGGGTGGTTAAGGTTCCATTCCCATGGGTGTCTCTTGTCTATGCAAGATGACGCTAAGCATAGGCCCCAAAGGCAGGGGTCTATGCCTCAGAGTTTTACGCCACTGGCACTACGACCATAGGTATGGTAGTCTGAGCTAGTGTGACCCAGTGTTCATGTTGAGTGTGGTTTCTTCGAGGTTATAAATCCAAAAAAAAAAAAGTGTTGGTTTCTACTAAATCGAACATGTAGATCACGTGTATGGTTAAATGTGCAAAAAAAATAAAAATTTTAAAAAATAATTGTTAGAGTTTTTCACTAGAAGGGTTCCTTGCCATGAGGGTAGCAAACAATACCCTCTGTGTGTTTGTGTTACAAAGATAAACTCTAAAGCTAAAAGCTTATAATTGATGTTTGTTGTTGAAAAAAAAAAACTAGCTTGGGGCATGTCTTATGGAGAGTTAATTAAGACAACATGAAAGGGGACTCTGACAAGGATTGAAGGAACTAAAAAAAAATGAAACGAATATGACAATTCCATACTACCTTATATGGATTAAAGAAACCATTAACATGAAAGCAGTAATCTAATTCTACAACTAGTACATTGCTTATTTATGATAAACAATATAACATTTAAAAGTTTCCAGATTAACTTATTTATTTTACTTTAAGAGCAACTAATATACAGACAAATAATAAGAGTTGATAAAAATATTTAGTATTTCTAAATAGATAAAATTGTTTGGAAACCAACGAAGCAAACCAACCACCCTGGAAACCAGTAGGGGCTAAAAATGAAATGGCTTTGAATACCAGCGTCATCCTTCAAAAGAATGAGAGAACAGGTGGGGCTCCGTTATTTTTGGGCAGGGTTTGTTTAAAACAATATCTAACATGGTTGCCCAATCTGTACAGCAAAGTGCCATGCAGATTTTGTCCTAATTCTTTGACATTTCAGCTATGATAGGTGTTCTTGGTTAAGGAAAGAGCAGGTTTCTGTTATTTTCTAGCTCATATCTGTATCCTAATTTTAGAAATATTCTTGCTTTCTTTAGAATGAAACCTTCCTTTTTACACCTCTCCCCCAGACCCTCCTACCTCCAAAATATTCTATCTGCTCTACGCTCTCTCTTCTTACAACAACCATCTCTCTCTCAAGGATTTGAGTTCTTGGCTTCTTCCTTCATCCAATGTAAGTAAACACCATCTCACGACATTCATTTATACACGTCTACAACCAATCAAACAATGGAAACTTTTGTCTTGATGTTGTTATTTATTGTTAATGATTAATGATTTCCGGCGTTTCTTTTGTCTCTCATGTAATAAAATCATCAAACTTTTAGATATGTTAAAAGTACCAAAATCGTCCTTTGCAACTTTGCTATTGGTTGTGAGATTTCAGTGTTTTTATTACATGTGTTGGTGTTGCTTCATTGCTAACATGTATGTTATTTATTGTTTTTTTTTGTTTCAGATAAGTAGCTGTTGCTGGTGAAATCATGACGGAAGATTTCTGGAGGAGTTCAACGGAGGGCTCGGATTCTAACAGCAGCAGCATGCCGACGTCCAAAAGGCAGAAGCATGAGAATCCCATGTCTTCCACGAAGTTCAAGGGCGTGGTGCTGCAGCAAAACGGCCACTGGGGAGCCCAGATATATGCCAATCACCAGAGGATATGGTTGGGGACCTTCCGGTCGGAGCGCGAGGCGGCGATGGCTTATGACAGTGCAGCGATCAAGCTCCGGAGCGGCGACTCCCACCGGAACTTCCCGCACACCGACCTCACATTGGAGGAACCCAACTTCCAGGCGCTCTACACAACAGAAGTGGTGTTAAACATGATCAAAGACGGATCCTACGATGGGAAGTTCGCCTCGTACCTCCGGTCCAAGTCCCTTGACAATGGCAGCGCCGAAACGGAAAAGCTCGGTGACGGCGTTCATGGAAGCGGCATCGTGTACCAGCAGCTGTTTCAGAAGGAGCTCACGCCGAGCGATGTCGGCAAGCTCAACCGGCTCGTGATACCGAAGAAGCATGCCGTGAAGTACTTCCCGCCGGTGTCGGACACTAATGGCGGGGATGATGAGAACGAAGGGGACGACGTGCAGCTGCTGTTCCTGGACAGCAATCTGAAGGCATGGAAGTTTAGGTACTGCTATTGGAAGAGCAGCCAGAGCTTTGTGTTCACGAGAGGGTGGAATAGGTTTGTGAAGGAGAAGGGGTTGAAGCCAAAGGACGTGGTTTGCTTCTATAGGTGTGGGCTCAGTGTGGGGTTTAACCAAGGGCAGGACTTCTGCATGATAGATGTGCACCACCACAAGGATGTGGATCATCCTCAGGCCAGTATGGACGGTGGGATATTAAGTTATGTTGGTAATGAGATCTTGGAGAGAAGGATGCCAGTGAGAGAAGATCAAGAATATGATGAAGGAGAAGAGGAGGAGGTGGGAGAGAAGGTGGTGGCTGCTTCTGCGTCGGCAGAGAAGAAAGGTGTTAGACTGTTTGGCGTCTTGATCAGTTGAAGGAGAGAAGCTTTTCTCAGGCTGCATTGATTTCTTTTTCTTTTCTACCATCTTTCCACCACCACCAACTTTTGTTTTTTTTTTTGTCCTGCAAATTATGGAAAAAGTTTTTGTAATTTTATTATTAATTTTTTTTTGGTGGGGTGGGGGTGGAGTGGGGGGGAGGTGGTGTTGTTATTCATGGATTATTAGAAGATAGATGAAGGATATGCTGCTGATGACTTTGAAGTTGGATTAGTCTTTACTTAATGCAATTAACAACAATGTCTGAGGATTAACATGTGTAATGTGGGCTCGCTTCGCGTTTGTAGGCTCGCAAAAAGCCCCGTCCCACGGCGGAAGCTCTATAGTCGAGTCTCTTTTCTTCCTACTTCAACATAGCCAACTAACAAATCAGACTCACATGGATGCATTGTTCTGGTTTTTTTAATGGGAAGTTCTATTTGAACACTTTAATTTTGTTGGTACTTTGGATGACTGCCAATCACAAGATATGTCTGTTTTAATGGAGATCCGATCAGGCGATGTGCCAAAATACAAATTTTATGTGTTTTGAAATCACCACCATCCATTGTGCAAACAGTTGGCCTACCAAAAAACACTGATGTCATCATTACAAGAAGAAAGTTGGTGATGAAGGCCACGGAACGGTGGTGATTTCAAAGCACATAAAATTTGTGAGTTAGTGTATCACTTATCCAACGTTGTTTTAATGTGCAAGTCTTTTGGCTTCTAAATTTCAAGTGCAACAAATAATTCATACCGTGAAAAACGCGGTTGCCATGCTTTTGTATGTTGTGTATATATATGGTTGGGCGATAAGAATATTGAGATTCTTGGTGGTTGGCTTTCTCTTGGAAAGAAATAACCTTTATTATTAGACATAAATTTAGGCACATTATCTGGTAAACTTCCCCATTTGTATGCACGACGCTTCAAAACTTTCCTTCAATGCTTTCAAATTACATTCCAATTTTGAGAAGGAATCCCATCATCCGAGATATGATCGGATCTATCTGACATTCAATCCTAACAGTCCAACCCATAGGATTAGCCAACGGGGACTAATCATAGCCGTTCAGATGCATCAGTTTGACGGAACATAAATCCTCTGACATCATGGATAGGGATCATCTTTGAGAGAGAGAGAGAGAGAGAGAGAGAGAGGGTATTCTATTAGACTAAACTAACCTAAACTGGAAATTTCTCTGGAATCCAGCCCTGCAGATGCTTTCAGTATGGTCTGTTTGCTAGTTATCGACTGTTGAATCATGTATTTTTTAAGTAAAAATATGATTTTCAGATGCTTGAATATTTATAAAAAAATTTGAGTCATTGATTTTCAAGCTCTCTAAAATATCTTGTGTTAAAGCTTGCAACAATTGTTTGTATGTGCTGATGAGTTATGAAAATTCATTTTGTTTGCCTTTTTTTTTTTTTTGTCAAAGACTCTATGGTTGTGATTTACATGTTTTTAGTGGGAACAGGCTTTTGAATAGCTATAATCCTAGCTGTGTACAGGTTTTTTCGGTGATGCAAAAATCAACTTAAAAAGCATGTTTTTTTCATTAAAAAAATATGATCCAAAGGTCATCCCTCACTAAATTTAGCACGTTGAACACATACAATATTAGAATGATTCCAAACAACTTGCATTGTGAGATTCCAACTAGATTGTACTTACAATCGATTGTATCGAATATAAACCACATATATAGTAAACTTTTATCTCGATTTGCTTGAAAAAAAAACTATATTCTTTTGGAAATCTAATGAAAATTTTCCTTTCTGATATTTTTCATGTAGGAGATTTGTGACCATGTTTGGAACCGATGAGGTGTATGCAAACTGGATCTGGTTTGGCCCTTTGGGTAGGATGTAAGTGTGTCAATGGGCTGGACCCTAGCTAAAAATGGGTGGGTTCAAACCTGGATCCAACTAGGTGGTGCGGGTATGAGGTCCCGATTTGGGTGCGACTGGATTTTTCACAAGTATTCCCAAAGAGATTCAGGAATCTAAGAACTTCTGAACCCTCATGGAGGTGGGTCACAAGGCAAGGAGAATGGCGATGAAGATGACAACAAAGAAGAATTTCGGATTTTCAACAATGTTAGACCCAGGACCCAGAATTTGGGATTTTCAACAATGTTAGATCCAGGACCCAATTGGGCAGGTCCATAACTGGTAAGATTTCATCTTGTTTTAGGCCTTAGATATCTCTAGGAAAATCAACGGATTAGATTTCCGACTTTGTTTTGTCAGATTCAGATTTGGATCAAAATTTCGGGGGTCGGGGGTCTTTTTACTGTTTTCATGTTCCCAACTTTGTTTTTTTAATAGGATCCACAAAAAGTAGAGAACCGATTCAACTATACTATATCAGACCTAGTTTGGGTCCAGACTAGGAGTCAGACCCGCCTCTTAAAATTCTATCTTGCATCTAGATCTGCCATGCCTGACCCCTTATCCGACCCGTTTGCAACGAGGTAGGGGTGTGGTGGGGAATCCCTGCCGTTTTGCACATTTAAGACTTGCAATATGAATGGGTTGGACCGTTGGGTGACACAGAATCAAGATCTCAGTGTGTGTTAGACCGGAAGTGGAGCCATGGTCACCATGAAGCCACATCGGGCGGCTGAGCATGAGCCACGTCCCTCGAGCCGCTGGGAAGGCATCTAGTCACCAACAGCTACGCCGGGCACGGCTGAGCACGAGCCACATCCCACGAGCAGCTGGGAAGGCCTCCAGTCACCAACAGCCGAGCCCATGCCCACCGACTCAAGCCAATTAATAACCCAAGTAAGCTGTGAGGGTCAGATCCCGAGTTGGACCCGATAGTGGTGAAAATGGCCCAAGGTGCTGTCAGTGGATCATGGAGCATAAGTAGGTCCGGAAAACCAGATTCTGGGCATGATCATTTGTGGATTTAGCGTATGATTCATATGTCGGCCGGGCCTTAGCATTAAGGCCGAAGAAGCAATGTAACTTGAAAGTTTTCAATAGAGATGCTAATCTGAATTTTAAGTTAAAATGATGGTACTGTACGACAAAAACGATGCATTTCTAAAAATGCCTTATAATTTATCAGATTCGTCAAATGAACAATTCTGCAGGTTCTCACTTTTTTTAACGCTTTTATCCCTTGCAGATGTGAATTTTTTATTTTTGCGGGTCATGACACTAAAAATGGATGGACTTACAAAACTTGTCAACAAAATTGCATATGAGATATATTCCAAAAAAAATATTTTATGAAAGAATGGAATGAATGAAATGTATGAGCAAACTTCATGTTGTAAAAGAACGTAATAAATATAATGTATGAGCGACTTTATTTTGTGAAAAAATGAAATAAATGAAATGTATGAGCAACTTCATTTTGTGAAAGAATCGAATGAATGCAAAATGTATGAGCAACTTCATTTTATAAAAAAATATAATTAATGCAAAATATATGAGTGACTTCATTTTGTGAAAGAATTGAATGAATACAATGCACGAGAGGACATTGTAAAAGAATGCAATGTATGAGTGATTTTTTAAATTTTGTTTATTTTGTAAAAGAATGAAATGAATACAATATATAAGCGATTTTCGTAATTTTGTGAAAGAATTACCACATTCATTTTGTGAAATAATAGAATGAATGCAATGTATGAGCAACTTCATTTTATGAAAGAATAAGTCGTATGTATATATGCGAAATTTCTATATAAATTCATATGTATATATGCAAAAAAAAAATCAAAATATATAAATTATCTACTTATATGATATTTTTGCTTTAGATTTTGTTGTTACATAATACATCCGCCTATTTAACAATTTAACAATACATGCAAATAGAACTAAAATTTACAACTGAAATTCATCTACAAACATAAAAAAAACAATTACAAATTTTGTCAACCTTACATGCAAAATTACAACTAACTTTTTAAAGAGAACAATGAATGAACTTTGCATCCAAATAACATACAATTTTCCATTCATCCTAAAATTACATCCACATGGGGCATATAATTGCAATTAAGGGTTTGAGAAGTATAAGAACTTTAAGGTTGCAAAAATGGGGCATTTAAATAAAAAAAAGTTGAAAAAATATAGAACATAATTTTGCAATACCCCTGCAAAAATCATTTGGAAATTCGCAAGGTACATACTTTGGAAAGTTTTTTCATAATTTCGAAATACCTTATTGATACCCTTTTAAATTTTCACAAGGTAAGAAAGAGAGAAAGAAACTTTCCTTTAAAGGGGGGATCTTCCCCGTGTAAACTAGAAGCCCTCTAAAAGAACCAAAAGAATATGGCCAAATAACTCAAACCAGAAAAGATAAATATGCAAGGCACAACCAATTCAGCCATGGAAGGAAAATGCGAAGGAAGCTGTCTATAGAGGTTATAATGGTTTGAGACTATTTGTTGAGCATGAAAATGTCAACATTGTGCAAACATTTACAACTGGATCACCTTACAAAAAATCTTAGGGTTTTAGTAATTTCAAGTGCCACCTAATGAAAGGTATGCATCACAGTTACCAAAAAATAAAATGGATACGACAAGCGATGATTGAAGCAAAAGTGGAGAAGCGAGAGTTAAAAAAGTAGTATGAAGAAAATAAAAAATGACAAGTATAAAATCATATAAAGACTGATGTCTAAACTAGTTCTAAAAAATATTATTTTTTAATATAAAAAACATAAAAACTTAAGAGAAAGCAAATGGGAAGTGATACTAAGCAAAAGAAAACGTTAAGGAAGCCAAAGGGAATCTATTTCGAAAATGAGAAGAAAAAAAAAACAGGTTTTCTACCAAAAAGAATTGAGTTTCTCATGTTTTGAAAGCTGATTTATGTTTTTGAAACGAGCTTACTGAGAAGCCAGTTTCTCCACGAAGCAAGAAGCTTCTGGTAACAATGGAATGCATGGCTTATATGGGTGCAGCTTATTTATCATCCGGGCTCACCGTTGCATAGTCCCCAGAAATGGTGGACAGCTTTGGTTAAATCAACAGTTCCTTCCTCCCAAGCCAACAAATTTTGTCTTGAAGCGTTGGGGAGCGTGAAGAAGTGCTGACTGCTGTCATGGTTTCCTAATATTGGCAGAAAAGGGTGGAGTCGTTATCCACAACCAAATCCCCAAAAAAGAAAACTTTCAACGAATCTGCCGTCCTGCCATGTGAAGAAACGAAAACTCTCTCTCTCTCTCTCTCTCTCTCTCTCTCTCTCTCTCCAACCTCTCTCTCTCACCAACCTCTCTCTGATAAATGTCAATTCTATCTACAAAACCTAAATGGCTTATAGCTTGCCAATAATACGAGCTAATAGCTCTCTCTCATGTATATAAATGCTATATACAAAATTCATGTATTTAGCATAACTAATAGCTGCCCATCTCTCTCACTCTCTCTCATAAATGCTATCTGTAAAATTCACTCATTTGGCAATTGGCATAGCTAATCTATTTATTACCCCCCCCTCTCTCTCTCTCTCTCTCTCTCTCGTATTCTATCCACAATTATCCACTAGACATAATTTATCTTGTCAAAAATCAATTCTCTCTCACATATTCTATCCACAATTATCCACTAAACCTAATTCATCTTCTCAAAAAATCAATTCTCTACAAAATTTCCACTAACCAAATTTCTCTCTCTGATAATTCCACCACAATTATCCACTAAACCAAAAAAATTCTTCATAAACTCATGGCTCTCTCTCTCTCTCTCTAGCTGGTGCTTTTTCCGTTATCCCACAATCCACCGACTCTCCAACCGCTGAAAAAACAGACCTCCAGGAAGAAGCATTAGGCGGAATTTCAATCGCGATTCCCCTCCTCACTCCCTCAATTCCTTAAAACCGAGACGATGGCGCCCTTGCCGAACGTCCCCTCCACATCCACCCATCCTTATGAACGTGATCAGCTACCGTCTATCCTAATCCGCACCCATCCCACCACTCCCCTCTATTAAAAGAAGCTCCTTCCCTCTTCCCCTCGTTTCCCCTTCCTTTGTTTAGGGGGTTGGGGTTTTCGTTTTCGTTTCAGGAGGATGAGGGGGCATGATCACCACTCCAGGGCCCTCTGCGAGCTCTGCGCTCTTGTCGTCAGCATTCTCAGATCCCCACCCTTGCCCCTCCGCTTCTTCCCTTCCCTCGCCGCGGTCGCAGTGCCAACGGTTTCGTCCCAGCGGGTGGCGATCACTCCTTCCGGGTTCGCATCGCTCTTGCTCGGGGTGTCGCTCACCCTCATGCTTGGCGGCTCTCTCACCTTCATGATCGGGTTCATCTTGATGCCGTGGGTGCTGGGGTTGGTCACCGTGCTCTATATGGTCGGGATCGTGTCGAATTTGTCGGGATTGGGCCGCGTCGTTCTCGCTCCCGTGGCCACTGCGCCTGTGAAGAAGGTGAATGATTTTTCCGGTAAGATGGGTTTCTTTATGATCTTCTGTTGATTTTGGGTTCCGTTTTGATTGGGTAATCTTTGCTTGTTTCCTTTATGGCTTGATTTTCTCTGAGAACGAACGTGCGTATTACCTTCTCTTTTTTCCTCCTCTGATTTGTGTAATTGATTCTTGTTATTGATTTTTTGTTGCTGTTTCTGTGCCAAGGTTTCTCGAATCAATGATCCGGCTCCTGAAATATGTTTAGATTAGAGATTGCAGTATAGGGCGTATTGAGTTTTTCTCATATGCATTAGATCTGGGAATTGAGTTCAGAATCATTTGAGCTTTTTGTGGATTTGAATTCGGTATTTAAGGTGAAGGAAGATCTTGGGATCTGTATGTGGTTGAATTGCGGATTCAGGGTATAAGTTAAGCGGTTAAAAGAATGATATTGATGGTTGAAAGAAAGGAGATGATTTCTTGTAATAGTTACAGAAAAATCTTTATTGTTTGCTTTCTTTAAGAAGCTATTCGAGACATTCTAGCAGTTATTTGGATGTATTATCACATGCTTGTTGAACGAGCATGCTCTGCCTCTCTTTCTATTGTAGCTAGATGCCATAGGTTTGATTTCTACAGAGGTAGCAGCTGAGGAAAATTTCTAGATAGAGATTATCAAATGTTAGGTCATGATGCCTCTGATACATCTTGTAGAATAAGGAGAAAGATATTGTCTATCATTCAGTTCACCATTTCAACATGCTTAAGAAAGAATTGATAATTCCTGGACAGAAAATTACATAACACCAGGTCGGCCTGATAGATCGGATTTCAGTCAAAAATCATAGCTCAAACTTGACCCACATGCTACTTGCATTGACCCAAATAATATTGGGGACGGCATTCACATACCTGGATTTGTTGGTTCAGATCAGGTCGGCTACCGTATCAAAATATGAACCATGGAGCTTGATTTTTTCTGTTCATTTTGTGTATTTCAGAAAGGCAGTGCTCCTGATAGTCCATCCTGTTCCACCACTCTGTATTGAAGCGCTGGTAATAATGGAAATGTTTGCAACCACACTCCTAATGTTTGAAGGAACCATCCTCAAAACTAATCGTAATAGATAATTAAAAAACAAGCACATTTCATCAACAACTGAGAGTGCCAAAATCCTCCCTTTAGCTAAAAGTAAAGTGATTATGTAAATTCATATTTCAACTCCTTTAAAATGTTGAACTAGTTTTTTAAAAAAAAATCTTAGGCAGGGATGGTTAAAAAATCAAGAATGTTGGTCTTTAATTTTCTTCCCAAGGTACTTTCCTCAACATTATGTATTTATTTTTCCAAGTTATTTGTATTGTTAAACATCTTAGACTGGACCATTTGGTGTGAATGTGTAAATTGGGACTTTTCTGGTTCCTTTGCCCTTTGTATGTACAAATCTTCCAAGATTGTGAATTCTTTCTGTTCTAATATTAGTAGAAGAAATGGAGCTTCACAAATTAATTCGGTTTTTATGTTTCCCGATAAAGCATTGCAACTTTAGGATGATAATTGGAGTCGGTGGCTCTCCTAGGGTTACCTTATCTGGGATCCTTGGGGAATAGTATCTCTGGATACTAGATATGACCCCAAAGCAAAATAACAGGGATCAAGGTTGGCCACTGACACGATAATTTTCACCTTTTACAATGGTTTATAGAAGAAGAGAGATTTAAGGCGTTTTATTAAATCAATTTGCATAAGCTTTAATTTCAGTTGGATTTCAAACCCTCTGGTTGATTGTGAAATAGCATTCTATGGATCAGTAATAGTAATTATTTATGTATTGTTTTCAAATTGGCACACCTGTGGTTACAAGAGCACAATAAGCATGCTCATCTCAATGTGAGAGAATATCAGCTCCTAAACTAAGGAATCAAGAATCTAGAGTAAGGAGTGTCGACCTAATATAAGAATTTGGTCACAAGGTTGTCCTAGCCTACCTGGTTTTGGTTGAAGTTAACTTTGGCCGCTATAAAGAAGCACCATGAACTTTTATAGCTTCAAGAGTTTACTTATGTCTTCATCTACTTTGCATTCTGATGGGTTTGTATTTATTCATTCCCTTCTTGGTCAGGCTAGTATAGAATTATAAAACTGGTGTATCTAAAGAGAAAAAAGAATCCAGATTGTTATGAGTATTGATGTGATGAGAAAAGCGTCAAAGATTCCTAGTAAAGTTTTGGTATGGACGAGGTGGAGCATGTATCAATTCTCAAATATGCTTGACGTGAGTTAAATAGTTACGGGATTGGCAAATGCTTCAAAGTGTCATAAATATGAAACTCTATGTGTGTGTGTGTATTTGTGAGGTGGGGTGGGGTGTGTGTTTGCGCATGTGCACAAGTGGCTTTTCATGCTTGTTGATGCCAAATGCCTGTGGGTAAGTTGGTCAGCCTAGTTAAGTGGTTTTTTGTTTACATATGCAAAAGAAATGAAAAGGATATAATCATTTCGTTCTAGATTCAGGCTTGATAAACTGGAATAGTATACTCTATCATACCGTTTAAAGACATTGAACTACAATCATCATAATGGAGGATTAATCAACCTTATGAACGTGATCAGCTGATGGAACTTACAATAAATTAGTTAGAAAAAGTTCAAAGGACGCACTAGTCAATTAAACTGAAGATTGATAGAAGTATTTGACGTATTCTAGCAGAATTGAGATGGATCCTAAGATGTGTTTTGTGTTGTCAAACATGACAAGGTTGTGTAATTCTCTTTACTTTGTGTGATTTATTGTTTGAAGCCATGCATCATCTTATCTCAACTAGGAAGTTAAAGTGATCCCATGTTTTAACTCTGAACCAAGTGGCACGTGAAATGAGAGATACGATTGTTGGAATGAATGTGACATGTTGATTTTTTGAGGTTCTCAAGATGTTTGAATCAAATCCATGATAGTTGTCATATAGAAAAGAGGGTTTTTTTCACATGTGCAAACTCAAGATGCATAAGTGAATTACTACATGCTTGAGTCATAAGTATACTTTTTTGTTTTAGTAAAACTAACTAAAAGGGTTTAAACATTATTTTCTTCTCTTAATTTATTGTACTGCTTGCATTAACTCCCTGATTTCACAAATTTGATCAGCATTTAAAACTTGTGCGTTGAAGCGTGTTTATACTCCCATTTGGAAAGCATTATTTGTTGGCGCAGTCATCCAAAGTTAGTGGAGGAAAATTTCCCTTTTTAATTGCCACTTCGTCCTTTTTATCTTTTGAATTCCCTTTGTCAGGGAAGGAAAGCTTTGTTGAATTGTCAATACAATCTCATGCAAATTCATAGTTGGTAAAGAGTTGGACTTTCACTCAAAGCAAGAATATAAATTCAAAGTCATGGAGATTAACCCTCATTTTTTTTATTATCTCATGACATTGCTCAATGACTCACCATCCATTTACTAGCATAGGGTTTCTTGTTATTTGTCATATACAACTAAATTTACATTCCTATGGTAGTGGTTTATGATATTGAAAAGAGAATAACTAAAATTGTCATTTGTGCAAACCAATGTTTGCTCCTGACATACTGGCAAACCCAAGGTTGTCATACTAGGAAGCAGAAGCAGGAAACGATACAGGAAGCAAAAGCGAGAAGCGATGCATTTTAAAATGTATAGGAAGTAGGAAGTGAGGATAAAAAAGGCAATATAAGAATTGAATGGGAATAGAAATAGAACACAAATAAAAACTAAAATAAAAGTGACATTAAATTTCATGATTTTTATTGTAAGAACTAAAAATTAAATTTTTAACAAAATCTAAAAATGATGACTGCCAATTTAGAGAAAGCACATGGAAGTGAGTGAGAAGCGTGAGAGGAAACACATAAAAAACATAAAAAGTAGAGTAAAAAACATATAATAAGAATAGATGAAGTGTGTGGAAAGCATAGGAGAAGCGTGGGAGAATCGAGATTCCCAGCTCGAACCGAGTTTTTGGAAAGTGGGCTTCCCACATATCTAAAAAGCTTTTGGTAACTCTGGGCAAACCCCATCTATACCCCATCCATGATTATGGGCTTAGATCTTAATCCGTAATTGAATGTTAAAGAAGTGAGTATTTTACTGAATTGAGGCCCCTGTATAAAATTCTTCTTATCCTTTATCATATCTTCACTTTCCCGATCATGGGATATGGCTAACACAAGTCCCTTGCCCCATCATGGATCTCCCTGGTTTTCCTCATAGGGACCTAGCAACATGAAATCTGTAACCACGGTTGCTGAGATCTTATTTTTCCATCATAATGTCGAGTGAAAGTCTTACATCATTGGTAAAGTTATTTTTTATCCTATGCCTGTCATTATTCACATACTTCCAAAATAGAAATTGATAACAGGCAGATGTTATCAGGAGGAATACTCACCTCAATCCAGTTTAAGCCAGCGTGTTATTTGAAACTTTTGATCTTCTTATGTGAACTCTGGCACTCTGGACTGTTTGCAGGCTTCCATCAACCTGTACATTCCATTTTCTCCCATGAAAATTCAATCGCTTCTCAAGAATTTTGAATTCATTGTTTTTCGTAGTAGTATCTGTGCATCCCTTGTTCGCAAGCTGTTGTAGTCATTTCATGCCAGCATTATCTAAAATTTCATTCCATATCTGATGAGAAGAAAAGTTTGTGTTTGTTTTTTCTCTTTTGGGAACATGGGATTGCTCCTTTTGTTATCTTGCATGATGTAGGTTACCTACCCCACTGACCAGGGAGTTGAAAAGAGTTATGCTGAAGCAGATAAGAAAGAGAATGAATGAACTCCACATTCAAAATTCTGATGTTTATTCCTATTGCAGCTTCTGATTTATAGTTGATGGTTCTTTGTTTTGCTGAACAAGTGTTGATCCTTAATTTGACTTGTATTCCTATTATCTAACATATAAAAACATTAATTTGACTTGTATTCCTATTATCTAACATATAAAAACATTATGATGCAAGGGCCGCTATTAGTTAATTATGCCATTATCTTATTTAGAAATTTTTGTTTAATTTCATCTTTAGAGAAAAGGGAAGGTGTTAACTGCCCAAGTACGTTTATTCAGTCTTGCTAAATGGTACGTATATTTATACCTCAAACATGTCCAAATACATTTTATATATGTCAAGTGCTTATACGCTTGAAGAAGTGGTCTTTGTTGGCAACTTGATTGTGGACGTGAATTTCATTGTTTTGTCAATTCTCAATAACTTGTTGGGCATAGACAATGGGAAGTTATTTCCATTTTTAAGTATTTCCATTTTAGATATCGAGTAGCACATAAAAAACTTGTACTTTTCAAATGTTGATGGTTCGTTTGGCATAAGGCCTTCGAACACAAAGGTGAAAGCATGTACGTTTTAAACTGCTAGAGTTGGCCAACCTCTTTGTATCGAGCATCCTACTAGTACGTCTGAATTTCTAGTATCAAATTCAGTTTGAACTTACTGCTAGAATACTTGCAGGTTCCATGATCATGGAGATTGTGACTTTGCTTCATGCTATATGTTGCTTTGGGAAGTAACTTTAGGAACATATTATTCAAGAGAACATTGATGAGAGTTGCTAGAAATGCACGTCAGTTTGAAATTTTAATGCTAAGATTGGTGTTCTGTACCATTACATTTCCTAGGCATTAATTGAATTTGTTTTCTTCTTAAATAAGAAATAACGAATAGGATGTTTAGATGACTCCCCAAAATTTGATTTTTGAATGAAGTGGTAGAAGGGTCATGGACTTAAGCGCTGATTCAAGCATTTGTCTAGGTGATAGGAATCCCATTCTAATTAGATGCATCTGGAGCGTGTTTGGATACCCTAGGTTAGAATTCTAGGTACTGAATGTTCTCTCGATGCCCACAGGCTGACAGGGTTCATTAATTTCTCAAAAACGGATAAATATAGAATTTCCAATGATGCCTAGAGTTTCACATACCACAGTACCTTATAAATTACATGTCCCAATTTTCTTAAAAAAAAGACCCCCTTTTACCACTAGTTTGGCTCTTCACCTTTTTCAAGAGACATGGGTGTTCCCAGCTATATGATATCATTCAACTATTTGTATCAAAATTGTTTACTTAGTGCTTGTCCAGTCTTTTGATAGAGAGCAGTCTTTTGATAGAGAGCTGGGAGAGAACCAGTGGCCTCCTAGATTCAAGAACATAGAGCTGGTTTCTTGATGTGATAAATTGTTTTTCTATGCAATTCGAAATTATAAAGAAACTATCTTTTAAGTTGACCATTCTTCGTACGGTTTTTGCATGAGCTTTTTTTTTAAAGGCAAGCTGGGGTTAGGCAGATTCCCAGTTATTATCATAGTCACCGATATTTTGAAAATATCGTGATATTTTTGGCAATTTCAAGGTTGCCGATAATATTGAGAATATATTACGATATTTACTTTTACCCTATTTTCTGAGTTTTTTTAATTTAAGTTTGCATTTTCTATTTTTTTTATTTTAAAACCTTTAAAACATGTTTCTTTATATTTTTTTCAATTTTTTAAACTCTCGAAATTTTCCCAAGATATTCGAGAGGTTTATCAACTTTTGAAAATCTTTCTTAGAAATTACCTTTAACGAACAGGTGACTATGGTTATTGTTCAACATATCACTGGGGTTTTGAACCTGCAACGTCCCACCACAAGGAGACGTGCACTGACAAGTCCTACCAACCACGCATGAGTTACTCCAAGGTGTTTGCTGCATAATGCTGCTATAGAGATTAGGACAATATGGGCCTTGTGATCGCTTCTTGCCTATGCCAACTTCAAGGCTTATGAATCTAAAACCCAAGTGTTTGTTCAGGTAAGCAGCAGCAAAGCTTTGGAATCTCCAAGGGCTATACAAGGTGGAACTTTTTCCCCAGTAAACAATAAGTGGTGAACCATTTTCCGTTCTCCGTCAGAGTTGGAGATCTGTATTTGATGTAAGGAAAGGATCTGTACCAAAGAAATACATCTGTGGCACTTGTTTCCCTTTTCTCTTGATTTTGGATTAGTCTCATTTGAGCTTTGTTTGTGCAGAGCATATGGCATGAAATTCCAACTACAAAAGGCGCTTTGTGGTTTGCTTTGTTGGGAGCAGGAATCCATTCACTTTGTGTATATACTTGACCCTTGAGTTATAAATCTCATGCATCAGAAGTTTAAAGAAAAAATTTCCAAAGTGGTGCATTCTATATATCTGTATTATATAAGAGACCTTTTGCAAACACATGGTAAGGGGTTATTTGTTTACTTGCTTTATCAAACGAGAGGAGCAGGAATCCTCGCTACAAAAGGCGCTTTGTGGTTTTGCTTTGTTTGGGAGCAGGAATCCAATCACTTTGTGTATATTTGACCCTTGAGTTATAAATCTCATGCCTCAGAAGTTTAATGAAAAAATTTCCAAAGTGGTGCATTATATGTATCTGTATTATATAAAAGACCTTTTGCATACAAGTGGTAGGGAGTTATCAAACGAGATGTTAATGGAGTCTATGCCGTTGTTGGCGAAGAATCGCCGCAATTCGCCGCAATTGAGACTGATTCCTGGGCCGCCACCAATAGCTTGGAAAGTTCTAATTTGAGTAAGGGACCGCTTTGTGTGTGTGTGTGTGTGTGTGTGAGAGAGAGAGAGAGAGAGAAAGAGAGAGAGAGGTTTCTTCCTGCTAGAACCCTTTAAGAAATCAGTATTTGTCCCTTCTGAATGCTCAAGCCCCATGTGGATGGTTGCCTGATAAACCCTCACAAATCCTAAATTTTTTTTAATCTAAGAATACACAGTAAAGGGAAAGCAACAATATGAAACAACACCACCGCTACAACATGCCTCTGATATTTAATCAAATGTCACAATTAATTTGATATATAATCAAATGTCACAGAATTAACTATATATCACACAAATCAGAGAGCCCCAATAAACCAAACCGCAGATAAAATCATAGATGGGAAAGAAAGGATATCAACAAAGAACAGTACAAAAGGTGTACCAAAAAATAGGACAAGTATTTAAGGGCAAAAAACAGTAAAGGAACTTTCCTGCCATGCGCTTCTATCCTGTGTAAATATGAACACCGATGGCTATGAGAAAGATGGTCACCAGGCCAAAGTAGATGATTGTGTGAACAAGGATAGACAACCCACTTGTCTGAAGATTTACAAACTCTATCATTCTGTTCCTCCCCGGGAACTGAAACAACAACCCGGGAGAGAGCAGCACGAAGAGGACGGTCGCTACCACCACAGGACCCCAGTCTGCCATCCTTAGTTCTCCAACATCAAACAAGACAACCCAGGTAAAAGAGGGAAAGCAATGGTAGAACGGAGAGAGAGAGAGAGAGCAACACAGTTGTATACACAGTAAAGTCAAGTGGGAGGGAAGAGAACAAGTGGGGAGGGAAGAGAAGGGTGGTTAGAGAGAGAGTGTGTTGCGTTCGTGAAAAAAGGGTTGCCCCCAGATTCAAAACCAAATCAAATGCACACGTATACTGCAGGCTGAGAGGAGCAGCGACACGTACATCCCTACACTGCCACGTTTGCGATTTGTTCGGTGTTGGTGGCCTCAATTTTGGGATTATGGAAGTGACATTGCTGATTCTTCCCTGTGAACATTTCTGCAGTTGTACTCAGACCGATTCCTTCCAAATTCCAATCAACTTTGTTTTATGGTTCAAGCGAACTTTGTTGTTCCATGAATCAATCCCAATAATGGTTATCTCAAAAGTATAGTCAGTTGGCCACAGGAATCATGTGCAGGACCTATTTGATTTGTTCATCCTTTATCTAGTGTTGTTCCACCAGCCTTTATCCGTGCAGGGTCCTACTAAATCAGAACTTAGTAGTGTTGAGAAATATGAACTTCGTTGATTGGTGACCTTGTTAACCGATTAAATACTTCTAGCTCAAGCCCCAAGATGACCTGAACTGTAATCATCATGGCAGCATTTTCTACAAAGCATCAAGAAACGTTGGTGGTCTAAGAGGAGGCTTATGGGGCTCATAATGACAGACACCAACTCCATCAGGGCTAATGTAGGCAGCCACTATATGATGAATATGATTAGCAATTACATGAACCGGTTCTTTGATCATGGGTGCAAACTGGGTTAAGGTTTATCTTGATGCTGGACCCAATACCTTAAACAATGATCTACACTTGATCAACACGAGCTGTAAATTTCAAGACTAGATGGTCAAAACAAATAAAATTATAGCTGGCATGACAAAATATTCATGACAGAGGGCTTAAGGAATAAAATTATAGGCCACAGTTAATTTACTTCCTGAGATTCTAATAGTCAAATTAATTGGATACTGAAGTTTTAAAAACGGAAAAGAACCTTTTGCAAAAATAGTTCATAGCGTATAAATCAAGTTATTCAGCACATATCTACCATTAAATAGACCTCGTAATTATGGTTTTCCTTCATTAATTTATATGTTCATTTCTGTTCTTAATATATCAGATTGTCTGACATACGAAGTTAAAGCTGGTACAAAGAATTCTAAACTGGCCGTGTCCCTTCATGGCTAATTCCATAGCTGCGCATGAGAAAAAACTAAGCTTGTTATCAATTGTTTGCTTGGGTTATATTTACAAAGAATAAATCCCATACAGAAGAAACGGATAACTTGGATCCGACTGCAACCTACTGGACCCCATGTAGGCCTTATCCAACATGGTACATTCCAAAACAACAACAACAACAACAACTACGCCTTCATCCCAAAACAATTGGGGTCAGCGATATGAACCAAAAAAGAAATTCATTTTGGGTCTTCCACATGAATCCTTTTCCTCCAATCATTTCTATCCAACGCCATGTTCTCGGTGAGGTTCAAAGCATTCATATCCTTTCCTATCATCTCCATCCAAGTCTTCCTAGGCCTACCCCTACCTCTTTTAACTAATATATTTTCCCATTTCTCCAACCTTCTAACTGGAGCATCATTAGGCCTTCGCCGAATATGTCCAAACCACCGTAAACGATTCTCTCGCATCTTATTCTCAATGGGTGCAACACCTACCTTCTTACGTATCTCTTCGTTCCGAATCTTATCTTTTATTGTATTTCCACACATCCATCTAAGCATCCGCATCTCAGCTACACTCACTTTTTGAATATGATGTCTCTTGGCAGCCCAACATTCCGTACCATATAGTAAAGCGGGTCTAATAGTCGTCCTATAAAACTTTCCCTTCAACCGCAATGGCATTCTACGATCGCACAGCACTCCAGTAGCACTTTTCCATTTCATCCACCCAACCTTTATCCTATGATTTACATCTCCATCAATTTCTCCATACTTTTGAATGATGGATCCTAAATATTTGAAATAATCATTCACCGGTATATCTTGCTCACCAAGCTTCACTACACTCCCATCACTACTTCGTTGCTTACTAAACCGACATTCCATATATTCAGTCTTACTCTTACTCAACTTAAAACCTCTAGCTTCCAATGTCTGTCTCCATAATTCTAACTTAGCATTAACCCCAGCTCTAGACTCATCAATCAAAACAATATCATCAGCAAACAACATACACCACGGTACATTTTCTTGAATTGATCTCGTAAGCTCATCCATCACTATCGCAAATAGGAAAGGGCTTAAAGCAGATCCTTGATGTAACCCAACCGTTATCGGAAAATTGGTTGTCACCCCTCCACAAGTGTGGACATTGGTTACTACTCCTTCATACATATCTTTAATTATACTAATGTACTTGAGAGAAACACCTTTCTTCATCATTGTCCACCAGAGAACGTCCCTAGGTACTCTATCGTATGCCTTCTCTAAATCAATAAAAACCATATGCAAATCTTTGTTCCTCTCTCTATATCTTTCAATAAGTTGTCTAAGAAGATGTATAGCTTCCATAGTTGATCTTCCAGGCATAAAACCAAATTGATTCTCTGATATCATGACAACCTTCCTCAACCTAGACTCAATCACCCTCTCCCAAAGTTTCATAGTATGACTCATGAGTTTTATACCACGATAGTTTGTGCAATCTTGTATATCACCCTTATTCTTATATAAAGGCACCAAAGTACTCTTCCTCCACTCATTAGGCATCTTATTTGTTCGCCAAATCAAGTTAAAAAGATTTGTCAACCATTCTAAACCTTTCTCTCCCAAGCATTTCCAAGCCTCGATAGGTATACCATCTGGGCCAACTGCCCTTCTTGATTTCATTTTCTTCAAAGCCTCTGCAATTTCTTTCTTTTGAATCTTGCGCATGAAGTCACGATTTATCTCATGAAAAGGAATAGAAAAGTCTCCAAGATCCTGAGCATGACTTTCATTAAATAGCTTATCAAAATAATATTTCCATCTCTCCTTAATCTCCTCATCTTTGACTAAAACCCTTTGCGTTTCATCTTTGATACATCTAACCATACCCAAATCCTTCGATTTCCTATCTCTCATCTTTGCAAGCCTATAAATATCCTTCTCGCCTTCTTTGGTATCCAACTTGTCATAAACCTCCTTATATACCTTAGCCCTCGCGTTTCGAACAACTTTTTTAGCTTCCTTCTTTGCTATCATATACTTCTCCAAATTCTCATTATCACGACTCTTACTTAGATTTCTATAACACTCTCTTTTAACCTTAATAGCTAATTTGACATCCTCGTTCCACCATGATGTATCCTTACCTAGTGGTGCACCGCCTTTAGACTCACCCAATACCTCCTTAGCTACTTTTCTCATACCACCCGCTATCTTATTCCACATTGATTCTGAATCCTCCTCGAGACACCAATCAACTTCCTTAACTACCTGCTCTACAAACATTCCTTGTTTAGCTCCTTTCAGTGCCCACCACTTAATTCTAGGATCTATCCTATGTCTAACCCTTTTGCGGCATTGTCTAATTCTAAGATCTAAAATTAAGACTCTATGTTGTGTAGCTACACTTTCTCCTGGTATAACCTTACAATCGATGCAACAACCCCTATCTCTCTTTCTAAGTAGGAAAAAATCTATCTGACTCGTATTAACCCCACTTTTAAATGTTACTAGGTGAGACTCCCTCTTCCTAAACCAAGTGTTTGCTAAGATCATATCATAGGACAAACAAAAATCTAAAATCCTTTCTCCACTTTCATTTCTTTCTCCTATACCATAGCCTCCATGGATATTCTCAAATCCATCCCTACTAATGCCTACATGTCCATTAAGGTCACCGCCGATGAAAAGCTTTTCTCCATAAGATGTCTCTTGTACTACTCCATCTAAATCTTCCCAAAATTGATGCTTAATGGAATCATCTAAACCTACTTGAGGTGCATAAACACTAATAATATTAATAATATCCGTACCTAATACTAATTTAATAAGTAAAATTCTATCACCCTTCCTACGGACCTCAACTACATTATCTATAAACTGACGACTCATAACAATCCCTACTCCATTCCTATTCCTATTTATTCCTGTATACCAAATCTTATATCCCCAAGGTTCTATCACTTTAGCTTTCTCACCTACCCATTTGGTCTCTTGAAGACATAAAATATCAATCTTTCTCCTACACATAACATCTACTAACTCTACCAACTTACCAGTTAAAGACCCTATGTTCCAAGTGACTAACCTAATTTTATGGTCTTGGACTAACTTCTTTACCCCCACCCGTCCAACAAAGTGAGGTAACCCTTGCCTATTTGACACCACACCCGGGCGCCAGTGTGACGCGTCGCTTCTGGGCGACGACCTAGCAACCCTTGCACATTTATCACTGCCTCCGGGCCTAGAGAGTACAGCGCGTCGCTCAGTAGGGAACGCCCCAACGAAATTCTCATATTGGTTCATTTTCATAGGATATGACAAAGTTTTTATGCTGGCTGTCACAGGCCTACCGCAACCCTCCTCCTTTATCCGGGCTTGGGACCGGCAGTGTATAACTACACATGGTACATTCCATTTCACTAAAATAAACTCTGGATCCAAATGCTGACATCCTGATCAGAAAATAAAAAGTTATTAAAAACAGTATGTTTCTTGTATACACAGGAAGGGAGCCGGGTGAACCTATACAGAGATGACATGCAAGTTGATGGGGCCTACCACTAAGTACCTGTTTTCAGAAGGTGCCCTTTTGATCTTATTTGAACAATTTTAGTGACATTCTGCATTCATAAGGTTCTCATCTTGTACACAACACGCTTTCAGTAGCCATAGAAAATATTCAATCCTTGACATCAGCTTGTTGCACATTTAAAAAACAAAAAAAGTGCTCTCTCTCTCTCTCTCTCTCTCTCTCTCTCTCTCTCTCTCTCTCTCTCTCTCTCTCTCATTGTTCTTCTTTGAGGTATCCGACATATTGAACAAAAAATCAAGCTCAGCGGGCAGCAGCTGATGCTTTTTAATCAGGCTACTTGTTCGGAACAGAATAACAGCAGCTACTGGTTACAAATGAAATGCATGACTACCAACCAAGGTTGTTAAATGCGATGAGGCGAAGCGAGGCGTTGAGCCTGCGCTTCGCCTCTGAGGCGTACGCCTCTCACAACTGGTATGGAAGTGAAGCGGTGGGAGGGGAGGCAGGGAGCGGCGGAGGAGCAGTTGGCCGGCAAGTGGCGGTGGATCCACCGGCACTTGGGGTTAGCACAGCCGACTAATCAGGCGGAGGAGGAAGACTTGGGGAAGAAGGAGGGGTTCTGGAGGTTGATGAGGGCCAGTTTGCGCATCACAGCACGCCTCAGTACCTTGAGCGTGCGCCTCGCCTCTGAGGCGTACGCTTCAGGTACTGAGGCGTACGCCTCTCACAACACTGCTACCAACACTTCATCTTGTAACAAACAACTCATAAAGAGGCCTAGCGTGGTGTGAAATAGGGCAGATCCGGAGCAATCACATTGCACACTTTGAGCGTGCTGCTGCACCTGACTGCCCTCCATCTCTGTAATACAGCCTGTCAGTTGTGGGGCCCAACAGAAGATGGAGGGCAGATCAGGTGTAGCCGCACACTAAAGTGCAGGAGTTGCACCTGACCTGCCGTTGGTGTGAAAAGCATAAGTTTTCCCCCCCCAAAGAAGCCTTCCCTAAGGCCAAAACACCACTCACCTTCTATTCCTTTGGTACCCGTCCTTTTTCCTCTTTACTTTCCTTTTTTCCTTTGGGCATCAAATAAAGAAAAGAATAACACCAAACCATTCTTCAAGGGATACAACAGATCCTGCACCTCTCATTACTCAGAGACAGAGAGAGAGAGGGAGAGAGATGGCTGCTGATTGAGGACCTGTGGTGATAGCAGTCATATTCTTGGTTCTTCTATCACCAGGCCTTTTGGTTCAAATACCAGGAAGGTCAAGACTGGTAGAGTTTGGTAACTTCAGCACCAGCGGTACATCAATCCTGGTTCATACCATCATTTTTTTTGGTCTGATTACCATTTTTCTGATAGCAGTAGGTGTGCATATACATACAGGCTGATATTCCAAAGGTCCTAGTGTACATGCATGCATGTGTTTGTGTGTGTGTGGGCCTGTGTATATTTTGGAATAAGATCAACAATATTTATTGGTTTTGAGTTGCATGAATGTGTGCTATTAAGAACCATAAGGCAATGATTTAGTGCAACTTTTTCTAAAGAGAAACAGCAAGTGTTATGCAGTAATTTCTGATAAAGATATAAATGTGCTGATTATGTTGTCAGTGATGTTTAGTGGGCTGGTTTACAGATACTGATGAAAGAAACCTGTAGTCTTTTAGATGGAATTTTCGTTCCAAGTGTCGTGGCAAGCTTTTGTATTTTTTGTCCTCTTTTTCCAGTTGTAATTTCACTTCGATAGTAAGATCAAGTGTGTTCCAGTTGTGGTTCAGGAATAAGGAGGCTGATGATACTCTTGTAAGCTATATTTGATACTCTTGAATAAATAGAACAAGCTGCTGCAAAAATCAGACGTATACATATTGAGGTAATTGCTTGCTTATCTAGTATAGCATTCCTGATGCTTGGCTAAGCACTAGCGATCATTATATACATTTGTGATGGGTCCAATCGGCGTATTTTTATGTCATTCCAACCATAGTAACTATAAATTTGTGGATGGTGTCAGCAATCTTATGTTGTAGCCCTGATTTCTGCCCACCATCTATGTCACATGGGTGCGGGTGCAGGTGCGGCACTTTTAAAAAACTTGGGTGCGGGGGTGCGGCAATATATATATATATAAAGTCCAAAAGTTGAACATAAATGACCCTGAGTGCGGTCAACACACCCAGGGTCAGGTTGACTGCACCGGGTGCCGCACCCGCGTCGTATCGACGCGGGTGCGGCACCCAGTTGGCCGAGTCCCTATGACATAGCCGACCATGCTCCTATTTTCTTTCAACATCAATGGAGGTGAATGAATTGACAATTTGCTGCAAAAAAAAATCAGGTTTGGGTCTGTGTCGAATTCGAATCTGACCCGAATCCAAACCTGATAAAATATGTTACATGCTTTAAATAAGCACGTAGGGTAGGGTTTCATTCGTGAAACTCTCCCCCACGCTGCTCACTCTCTCTCCTCGCTCACCTTCTCCCCCCGTCGCAGGCTCCATCTCTTCTGTTCATTTTTCGGCCACCTGACGCCGGCAAGCTCCACGTCCGACGAGCCCCCTCCGGCCCCCTTTCAGGTGAGTTCCCTCTCGCCTCTCTCTTTCTTCTTCTTCTTCTTCTTCTTCTTCTTCTTCTTCTTCTTCTTCAGGCGAGCCTCCCTCGACGTCCCTTTTTTTTTTACATAAATGACGCACCCAAGTGCCGCACCCTCACGTGCACCCGCACAGCACCTGGTTAGCCGAATCCCTGTGACATAGGGTGCAGGACATGAGCCACTTGCTTTGAATGGTAGAACATATGGGTGGAGCTATGTCACATGGGTGCGGGTGCGGGTGCAGGTGCGGCACTTTCAAAAAACTTGGGTGCGGGGGTGCGGCAAATATATATATATATATATATATATATATATATATATATATATATATATATATATATATATATATATATATAAAGTCTAAAAGTTGAACATAAATGACCTTGGGTGCATTGACTGCACCCAGGGTCAGGTTGACCGCATCGGGTGCGGCACCTAGTTGAAGAGTCCCTGTGACATAGGGGTGGAGTTTCCTTCTTAGCTCTATAAAGAGGACTAGCTCAGTGGACCATTACTTTTTATTTCTACGCATCACACAAGTGTGCATCTGCTTCCCATAGCCTTCAAAGAACATTTATCCTCTGAGACCTCTCTTTCAGCTACAAACCCATCGTTAACCTTCGCAGGCCTTGAGAAGGCCTATGAAATAACTAGATCAGATTCATGCTATTGAGTAATTTGGTTCAGTCTTCGTCAAATTTGCTTTAGCCCAGTTCAGTTTCGGTGCAGTTGGTTATCCTCTGGTATGCTCATAGCAGTTCTTGGGTCCAAGGTTCATTTATGCTTCTTTGAGCTATGTAAGATGGTCTAGACAAGTTCTCTCCAGCAGCACAGAACTGGCTAGGGTCCATTGTAAGTCAGGGGACTCATCCTGGTTGAACCCATATAACTAAACCAGCCTCACCATTCACGAAAAGATTAAGCATTGTTAAACCTTAGTTACTCTTAGGATCTAGTTTGCTGTATGAACCTTATTTTCCTTAGAATTGTAGATCTGAGACCTGTTGTATCTCACTGAAGTATTGCATTTAGAAATTATTACTGAGATATATAGGTGAACATGAAGAAATAGATTTTACCATCAATAATTTGATTTCAGTCAAAGAGGAAATATGGAAATCCTAGCCCAATTACAATTATAAAATTTCCAAATCCTATGAAATGGCAGTCTCTGTAGAGGTGCCTTTATTCTATTGAACAGATTCTTCAAGAAATGATACAACTATCGCATATGTTTATAACCAACACCGAACATAACAAAAAATTAACATCGTGAATCTCATTATCAATCAAAATAAGTACCAAATCACCGTACAACAAAATTCTGAGTCCAGAACGCCATGTAAGAGCGAAGATCATAAAAGCAACCTCCAATGCAGCAACAATCAGTAATTCTCAATGTCATCCACCTCAAAGATTGACCAAGCTCAATGAAAGAGTTGTTGGCTGTTGTTTACAGACTAATCACCTCAAGCATTAAGCAGCATTCATGTAACACTATTGTAAGGAGCAAAAACACTCCAGGACAATTCTCATATAGCAATCAACCTTATGGTCTTTTGCCCTAATTACATGCCACACCACCCCTTGATAATTTAAGATAAAAGCTATCCAATAAGGTTTGAAACTTGGAAAAACAGGGGAAAAGAATGTACTTAGTTACTAGTTTCTTCTAAATAGGTTTGAGGTGCAAGCCTAGACTTAAATTGAGATGGATGACATTAGCAAAATCAAGGAGTTCAGTTCTATGCACTACCTTCTCTTCAGTGTGATGCAGTCTAGCCTAGGGGCATGTTTAGTCAGAAATGTAAACAAAAACTGCATGGTGCACAGACCACTTGGTTCTGCTTTCCATACATTTGTGCCAATGTGAGAAAATTAACTTTTACTATGATCAGATGCCATAAACCAGACATGATTGCATGAATAAGTTACAACTCACCTGACTTGCAAGGGTTAAATGCTCGATCAATAAGAAACTTAAATGCTTATATCAAAAAAAAAAAAAAAACAGAAAACAAGCAGTAAAGACGGGAGTGCAAATTTAATTGTGATTCCCACCCATGAATGAACAAAACCAAGTGTCCTGAGGCAATATGTGATGGCCGGATGCTGGTAATGCACCAACTTTGCCAGGCCATAATGGGTCTATACCTCTTGTGTAATGGAAAACGATATCTAAACATAGAAATATATAACCCTGAATCATGATCAAATTAATCTAACAGAAGTCAAGATATTACTTACTCGAGAAACAACTTCAAAATTGTTATCTACTATCAAGCACACCAAGATAGAAGATAGACCATTAAGGCTGAGATGAACAATGCAATAAGGTTGACATGAATGTAATTACTGTTTATGGCTAGCTCGATGCAGTCCACTGAGTTCTCAATAATAACAAACCCTGACCACGCAAACACTAATGAGTTTAAACCATAGTTACCGAAAGTGCCTTAAGGAAGGAAGCGCACTTTCAAAGCGGGAAGGGGAAACTCATCATTTGGGGGAAGTACGCTTCCCTCTCACATCCTTTTTGTTTCCCACTCATTTCCCTTTCGCTTCCCATCATTTCCTCCTCACTTCTCCCTCGTTTTCCCCCGCTTCCCCCTTCTTTTTTTGTGTTTTTCATGTTTCTTTTTTTTTTTGCTTTCCCCTCGCTTCTCACTTGTTTCCCCTTTGTTTCATTCACGTTTCCTTTTTCACTTCTCACATGTTTCTACAATAGCTTCCAAAATGATTCCCGTTTCATACTACTTTTTCACTCTCTTCCCTGCTTGCGCTTCACACATCGCTTCATGGTAACTATGGTTTAAACCTAGTTGTCAGTGCCACTAATACTTGCATGCTTCACACTCTTGTGATAAACGGAAATTTGGTTAATTACCCTCATTATCCAAGGAATTGAACACAAATTGCCTATTACAGCTACATATATATCTCACTTTGGCAACTCACTGGGGAATTGGATTCACCTGCTTATCCATTAAAATGGGATAAATTGGGATACTGTATCATTTTCCATAATCTACACACCCCAACTTTTCCCAGTTTTCTGGATAAATGGTTGCACCCTAACACCCACTTAAGCAATTGTTTTAACTTTTAATGCACTTTGCTTATCCGTTAAATGGGATGATTTGGGACACTGTACTTTGTTCCATAATTCAAAGACCCCAACTTTTACCAGTTTTCTAGATAAAAAGTTGCACCAATCAAACAATTATTTTGTCACACACATTTATCCTGAAAAAAGGGATTGGCTCCAACATCTACGATCCATCTCGGGCTATTCCACCTTGATGGACAAGGGGTTGTTCCAAACACTTAACTATTCGCGCAAATCATGAACTTCACATGAAACAAACATTACCTCTCCAAACCTTTCCCAAAACTCCCCCATTCTTGACTCTTTTCCTAAACTTTCCACAACATATTCAGAAATCAAAAGCCGGATTTTTATTTGTTCGTAGAGATTTGGTAACCAAATTCTCCCAAAAAAACTCACGAACAAATATAATTCTAAAAACCATTAATGCATTTATTTATCAAAATTTAAAAAAAATGATTAAAACTCAAAACAAAAAACTAGAAAATATTGAAAAAGAAATATTGTCATTAAAAAAAAAGAGCGGAACAACTTGCCTTTGTGGTTGTAGTTGTACCACTTTGTCAAGATCCCCAAATACCCCAAAACCCCAAACTACAGAAATTTAAAAAAAAATCACAGAGGTTTACCGGTTCATCCGGTATAGATATGAACACCAAGGGCGAGGATGAGAATGGTGAAGGCGGTGAAGAAGATGAGGGTGTGGACAACGATGGCTTTGCCGTTGGTCTTGAAGTTCCCGAACTCCACGGGCCGTTCGTTCCCAGGCAACTGGAATATGAGGCCCGGCGAGAAGAGGATGAAGAGGACGACGCCGATCAGAACGGGAGCCCAATCCGCCATTGCCCGACGAATCGCCGATCAGAACGTCAGGGACACGAGTTGAGTTGGCGAGTGGGACGTGGGAAGTGGAACGCGTCCGTTGGACTAGGGATGGAGGACACCAAGCAAGCTATATCTCTGCGCGGGGGAGTTTCATTTGGCCCCAATCTTTTTACCCTAATTCATATATGGACTTCACCTTTCTAAAATTGTATATCTAACCTTTACTTTCTAAAAATTTCCAAACAAGGGCATGCATTTTATTATTGTTTTTTAACTCAAGTAAATTTGAGTCAAGTTACATTAATAACCTTCACCATTAAGAGTTCAAATTGTTTATCTTTTTTTTATGAGGATGAATGAGTATTTTTCAGTTCTAAAAAAGAAATCACTTTTTTCAAGATGACAAATGTTTGGCTTAAGGAGCTTATTAGGGTGTTTTTAAGAAAAAATTTGCTTATATTTAAAATTTCAAAATAGTTTAGTTTATTTTTGAAATTATAAGTAAAAGGTTGGTCCCTAAATGAAATCTTTTCTTTTTAATTTTTTTATGAGGCTAAGGGATAAACAGCCCATTACTGACCAATGGGAGCAATCACATTGTACCTTTAGGGTATGTTTGATGGCTTGTCCAGGGTTACATGAAATGAATAAAAAAGACGGAAGAGAACATTGGTTATGTTCGTTCCATAATAACTGTTCCAAGTCCAACGTTTGTTTGGAACGTACTCAAATGCTATATTCCAAATGTCTGTTGTTTGATGACGATGTGCAATAACGTTCTTAAAAAATTCAACCTTTTTAAAGTTTTTTCAAACCCAAAATTCTAAGAAAAAATTAAAACTTTTTATTCATTACAAAATTTTGCATGATTCCCGACAGTAATATGTCAACAAGTTCATCTATGGCTATATTTCAATCATTCCAAATACAATTTTTAACAATTCCAAATACTAGACGACCAACTTGAATGCAAGCGAGAGTGTATATTAGCCTCTTAGTATCAGATCTAGTACAAAGTCATCAATAAATACAACTCGATTAGGGTTATTACATTAAGGATTCTCACACGTAGGAAAATGTGGAAAATGAAATTTATTTAAAGTTTAAGACAATTGAGGAGTTACGTAAAGACTTAAATTTTTAAACCATAAGCATAACTATGGCATAAGTGAAATGACAGAATTCAGAAATATTTTTATTTCAAAATATTACAATTCTTAAAACATAAAAATCTAGACAAAAGAGTTAAATTGTTACAAGTTTATAACCATAAAAAATTGTTCGGATCCTCCAGGGATCGTAATAGATAAGAGTGAAGCCTTCAGCCGCACAGGAACTTATACTTCGCGTTAGTCCTCTACGAGGTTATCTGTAAGTTAGTAAGGCATCAACCACTTTCCCGTAGGAAGCCCAAAACTAAACTTGGAGAATACATATCAAGTTTGTAATGGTGCAATCAAAGTGTAATTCTCATCATTCAAAATGAGGTTCAAGAGAATCTACATTAAAACATGCATATAACATTCAATCACATTTATCATCATTCATTCAATGACATTCATAATAGTGTAAGTTGTATACATTAAACTAAAACCCACATTTATTCTCATTCATGATATTAAACATTACATTTACTTATATCCATGACAGGTGTTCGCATAAAATGAATGAGAATTCATAATTCATAGCATACTTCGAATTGAAGTAAAATATAACAGTTCATAAAAATATAAGCATTCACTTTCTTTATCCTCAAAAGAAGCATACTCACTTCCAACTCATGACTAAGATATGCATTATCAAAATTATTATCTCACATGTCATTTCTCAGAATATTTATGCACTTTACATTCAGATATAAATATAGAACAGGCTCTAATTTGACATTTCTCATGTGTCTCACACACAAGCACCTCACATGCAACAACCAAGCTCGTGGCTTGTATCAACAGGTCAATCACTTTACCAAAATAAACATGTCTTTTTTATTTACATGTAAAAATTCATATGCAATAATCATGCAAACCTTAGTAGTCTCTACATATTCACATCTATATGTTTATGCATATGATAACAGTGATTCTAAAAATCTAATTCATTGTTTCTCTTATTTATTCAAACTCATCTGATACAAAAGAGGGTATAAACATCCAGAAACAATCATAGGAATATTTATTATTCTATGTATTTTATTTGTCATCTTATGACTTAATTGGTTCTTTTGTAAGCGATTTAACCCTACAATGCAACGGTTGAGAGAACAGGCCCAAAGTTTCAAGTCTTGGCCTACGTCAAACCAAAATCGTTGGCAAAAAAATGAGCATGTATCCCTAACTCTGCAGAGTTGTGGTACTACCACCTGAAACTCATTGGTAGACATGTCCCGTAACCTTTGTAGAACGGGGACAAGAGGTGCCTTTAGCCCTCAAAAACTCAATGTATCCCACGAGGCTTGTACCGTCCTTCTCTCTCCGGGAGGACAAGAGATCAAAACGGACCCAGTCATCTCAAAGAGTCCGGCTTCACTGACACCTGATCAAATGGACCCATAGTCTAGGATTATCTTTTTTATTAAGTCATAGGTTACATTCAAGTGTCATTATCTCACAGGATAACCCTATCATGCCCTCATGCATGATATCAACAGTTCATGCCCTCTCGCATTACTAAAATAGTCTATGCCATATGCATGACTTAAACTTACGTGCCCTCATACATTTACATGACATAATTATAATTACTTTCATGCATGACTTCATCATGTCATGATTTATGCTATACATGCTCTCATGCAGGATTTTTTTACATATATTTCTATGCATGTACATGTCATAGATGATTTTAAAAAAAAAATATGATTAATATATGTCATATTATAGTTCAACACACAAACATGATACATGTTAGAATGTATTTGCATTCCCAATATGGTTCATTTATTTCAAGGCATCCATTCAAAATTCTTATTTTATATATGTGACATGCTTTACTAAATTTTCACATCATACACGAATTTACAGTAGACATATCAAACACAATCAATCATACAATACTCATTTCACACAATGCATGCTCAAATATGTACATGCAGCAAACACACTCCTTATTCTGCTATCTAAAATCATGACAAGCATGATCTCTGAACTACAACAATAAAATCGCTCATGTTCTCATACATTCAAATCATGCTCAGCATACTCTCCGAACTACAATCGCAATAGTCTTAGATATCTACATCTAAGTGATGTATGTGAGCATATAACGGTGTGCATACAAGTACTTTTATTCTCATACATTTAAATCATGCTTAACATGATCTCCGAACTACAATCACAACAGTCTTGGATATCCACAATTAAGTGGCGTGTGTGAGTAAAAAAGTGTTGCATACAATAAAAAGAAATTCATTGTGTGATGTATTTGCACCACATACCTACCATAGGTAAATACCCGATTTGCAAGTTGCATAAATTTCAATGTGCATGGCTTTTCTAGCCGCAAGCGATACTTAGCATTAAGTATCATTTATTTTTTTATCTTCGTACCTGCAATTCAATTGGTACAGTGCAATATATATACCCCTAAGCATATTTTTACTATTATAACTAAACTATTAATTTCATCTAAGTACATTTCATTTGAGAACATAAACTATGCACATGCACATGCGATGACCACATTAGTGATGTGTGTGTTAATATAGTTAACTACACACTTTCACATACTCTCAAGTGCATGTTTATGAAGCAAACTACAAAGTTAAAAGACTATCTATAACATATATAAAACTTATTTCGAAACAAAGTTTCAAACATGCATATCCAAACTTTAAAAACCCTTTTTGAAACCATATTCGCAAACCACATTAAAAAATTGGGATTCGATCTCACAAAGACATTTCACCGAACACTTAGCGTGTGACAAAATTCTCAAGACACACTCAACTTTGGCATATTGCAACATGCTTAACAATGTTAATACACTACACTAATCATGCTAATGATAAAATTAATGAAATTACAAATTTAATTCATGCAAAACCATCTAATTAGGCAATTCTAACTTGAGTTACTAAATTTATACTGCGCTATGATTCTAACTCAACATAGTACTAAAATACATTGGATTAATACCAAACAACAAGAATTTACATTCTACAAATTTAGTTTAGGGATCCTATCTTTGTGATGCGATGAAAAAGATAGTGAAACTTAAAAACCAAGAAGTCTCGTGAAAACTGCAACAAATTTGTTGTGTAGGCAAAACACCAAATACTAGGTGTACGACACGCAACACCAAGCAAAAACACTAGAACATGGTCAGCTAGACGTTCTCTCATAGTAGGAGAGTGCTACAGTGCTGCACACGTAACGATAAATTTATCGAATACGCCTTCACACACGAGTGACAAAATTTACAATGTAAATCGGTAACCTGATTGGCAAAAACCACGAAACAAGAACTAAAGAGTTCAAAACAAGATGGGACAGTTGTGTGGAGCATCTCCACGAGTCTGCACGTTGTTCAAAGCATCGCCTCAAAGATGGCATGAAAATCGTGGCACCCAATTTCAAGAGAAAAGCTATATTCCCTTGTAAATCCAATCCAAAACTGGTAAAACACATAAAGAAATGCTAGTGAAGTGAAGGATACACTTGTTGTCATGGCTGATAGTGGTGTCGACAGCAGCCCAGCATGATTCCCAATGTTGGGAATTGGGCATGTAAAACAAAAAAGTTTAAAATCAATAAAAATCGATAATTAAAAATGCAATTAATGTAAAATACATACATCAGCCCCACAATAGGTGTGAGAATGATTTTGATCTGCTAGGTACATATCCCTATGCAGGGAAACATGAAAAAATCAGACAGAACCTGAGTTGGGGTAAATCGGCTAGAGGAAATTCTCAGCTAAAAAACTCGAAAATGAGATGGGAAAATGCTGGAGAAAAAAAAAAGTAGAATTATACCTATAATCTTCCACGAAGGTGAAAGAGGTTCCAAACTGGTTGGGACACGATTCCCCAAATTGGATTCGATAAAACAAAATGGGGAAAACCCGATTTAGGGAAATTGGCTAAGGCTAATCCCAAAAAAATGTGAAGGACAAGGAAACTAAATGGAGTTTAATGGCTGGAGTTGTTGCTCAGGGCGGCTGTTTGCTTCGATTAGGTGAAGAGAGTGGTCAGCCTGGTCGAGAAGCCCCACATGCTCACCACAAGAATTTGCATGATTACTGGCAGCACCGCAAGGGAACGAAGTGGGAATCCGATGACTGTGATGAATGAGCGGTAGACAAAAAAAATAAGGAATTCGGCTAGAGGGGAAGCGGCTTGGGCAGGAAAATGGAGGGGTTTCGTGAACTTAGGGGAAGACAAGGGGAATACAACAAACAAAAAGGGGATAGAGGGAGTACCCTTTCGACATAGTGACGAGAACCAAAAATCCAGAATGATTTCGACAAAGGATGGTGTAGAGAGTAGATCACTTTGGGGAGGGCGTTGAAGGGAGAGGTTGGCGGTGTCAGCCTTTGGTCGGCGCCTGAATAGGAAGAAGAAGGAAGTGAAGGGGGGGAGGAGCGTGAGGGGGTGGCGACTGTGTCGGGGGCTTTGTCGAGCTCTGCTACTCAACTACTCAACCAAGGAGAAAGAGAGGGAGGAACACGACGAGAGGGAGAGATGAAATGAGGAAGGAGAAGGCGTGAAGAGGCTTTCGATTGAGTCAAAATTAGGGGAAAACGAAGATAGGTTAAGGGTGGTAGGGTGGGTGCGCTTGTCCAAACCGGGTCCCAAGTTGGGTCCGGTTTGGTCCCAAACCAAATGACATATATAAAAAAATTATGAATTAAAAACCTAAACCTAATTAAGAAATAACAATTTATTTATATTTATATTTATATATATATATATACTTTAAACGAATATTTATTTTAAAACAAAATCATGATTGAAAAATATATTATAATATAATATTTGGTTAATTACATGACACCCTTAAAATGAAATGTTCTGGTCGATCCATTTGGATCTCATCCGTATAGAATTGGGGTCTATTTTAAAATCCCTCAATTTTTTTTTTAAAATTAGTTTCTTGCATTTTTATTCACATTAATTACTCATTTAAATTTAAATAGTCTAGGGATTTTGGTATTTTCAAAAATAAAAATGTATTGATTAGAGTGTTTCTTGTAAATTATTTTATGACTAAAATGCCCTTTTGATAGAATTTCTTCTGAAACTACCAAAATACATCTAATTAGCTTCAAAACACTTCGATAACACCTTGACGAGTCATAATTCACTAAAATAAATAGTTTAAATGATATATTAAATATTTTTAATAATACTTTTGATTACAATGACCAAAATACCCTTTTTCAAATTTGTTTCTAAAACCACCAAATTGCATCTAGTTAAGTTCAAAAGACATTGAAAACGCCTAGATGAGGTTGTGACTCCCTAAAATAATTAATTTTCATGATAATTTAAATATTTTAATAATATTTTATTTGAAAAAATACTTAAATTGACTATTTTACCCTTATTGGTTAGAAAAGTATAATTAAGCATATAAAATGCCCATAATTGACATTTAAAAGATAGAAACACATTTCTAACTCGAAGGCGAGGCTAATTCTTTATTCATTTGAAATATCAAAATTTTACAGGTTTTACGTCCTACAGAAATTTCGTCCTTAAAATTTTTACTCTGATACAAATAACTGACGATACTTTTCTCGTATACCCACTTCGGATTCCCATGTGCACTCCTCGGTACCATGATGCTGCCAAAGGACTTTAACAAAAGGAATGGTCCTAGTCCGTAGGACTTGTTCCTTACTGTCAACAATTTGAATCGGCCTCTCGATAATGAATAGATTCTCCTAAATATCCACATCCTCGTACTGAATAACGTGAGAAGTGTCATGAACATACTTCTTAAGCATGGATACATGAAATATATCATGAATCTATGAGTACTATTGTGGTAACTCCACGTGATAGGCTGCCTTGTCAATCCTTTCTAAGACTCTGAAAGAACCAACATACCTTAGACTGAGTTTACCTTTCTTGTCAAAAAAAAATACACTCTTGGTAGGAGAGACCTTGACGAACACAAGGTCAGCAACCTTGAAGGTAAGCTTCCTACGACGATGATCAACATAGCTCTTCTGACGACTCTGTGTTGTACGCAAACGATCACAAATAATCTGCACCTGATTTGTATAATGTTGAACTGCCATAGGTAAATCGACACTGCGTCTGCCAATATCATCCCAATAAACAAGTTATTTACATAGCCTCCCATAGAGTGCCTCATATGGTGACATCTCAATGCTTGCATGATAGCTATTGTTATATGCAAACTCTGCGAGAATCACGTGACTATTCTAATCGCCTCTCCAATCTAAGGCGCATGCTCGAAGCATATCCTCGAGGGTCTGAATGCTTCTCTCGGACTGACCATCCATCTGAGAATGAAACATTGTGCTAAACTTCAACTTCGTAACAAAATATTGCTGAAACTGGCCCCAAAAATGCAAAGTAAAACGGGTATCATGATCAGATATAATCGATATAGGTACGCCATGTAAATGTACTATTTTCTTGATATAAAGATTTGCACGGCTCTCTAGAGTCTGAGTCACATGGATAGGTAGGAAATGTATTGACTTGGTCAATCTATTCACGATTACCCAAATAGCATCGTACTGACAATGAGTCTTGAGTAGTCCCACAACAAAATCTATAGTGATCTCCTCTTATTTTTACTGCGGAATCTCTATAGGCTGCAATAGACCACCAGGTCTCTGATGCTCAATCTTGATTTGCTGACAAGTCAAACACTTCGAAATATAAACTATAACATCTTTCTTCATGTCATTCCACCAATACCTCTTCTGAAGGTCCTTAAACATCTTGGTCGTGCCAAAGTGAATGGTATATCAGGATTTGTGAGCCTCATCAAGGAGCTCACGCCTCAACTCAAGGTCGCTAGGTACCCAAATATGATCTCTCATATGGATACCTCTGTCCTCTCCAAGATAGAAAGAGGTGTCGTTCACCTGGGTAAGGGCCTTCAGTTTCTCAAATTGAGGGTCCTTCTGTTAAGTTGCGATGATCCTGTCGAAGATATCATGTTGTACAACTAGGCTAGCTAAATTAATCATGCCTTGGCCCACAACAAAGGTCCTCCACGCAATAAAATCCTCTAACAACTTCCATTATTCACTAAGGCAATTGAATAGAACACCACTAGTCTTCTTGCTAAGCGCATCGGCTGCCACATTTGCCTTACCTTGATGGTAAGACAGAGAAAAGTCATAATCCTTAATGAATTCCAACCATATACGTTGTCGCATATTCAGCTCTTTTTGAGAAAATAAATACTTCAAGCTCTTGTGATCTGTGAACACTTCGAATTGCTCATCATATAAATAATATCGCCATATCTTCAACATGAAGACTACAACGGCCAACTCAAGATCGTGTGTCGGGTAATTGCGCTTGTGAACCTTTAACCGATGCGATGTATAAGTTATAACCTTACTATTCAGCATTAGAGCACAACCCAAACCCGTTCCAAAAGTGCCTGAATATACCACAAAACCACCACTGCTTGATGGCAAAGACAATACTAGATCTAAAGTGAGTTTGTGCTTAAGCATCTGAAAGCTCTCTTCGCACTTATCTGACCACTCAAACTTAACTTCTTTCCTCAGAAGCTTCATCATAGGCAAAGCAATACAAGAGAAGTCATGAATAAATCATCGATAATAACTGGCTAGATCGAGAAAACTCTTAATATCAAGGATATTCTGCAGTTGTTGCCAATCTAACACTGCCTCAACTTTGGCAGGATCCACGGCCACGTCATCTGCGAAAATCACATGGCCAAGGAAAGGGATGTGCCTGAGCCAAAACTCCAATTTGAAGAACTTAGCATAGAGTTGGTGCTCCCTAAGAATCTCCAAAACAACACGCAGATGCTCTTGATATTGGATCTCATTCTCTGAATAGATTAAGATATCATCGATAAACACAATCACAAAAGAGTTTAAGAATGGTTGAAAAATATGATCATCATATCCATGAATGCAGTTGGAGCATTCGTGAGTCTAAATGGCATCACCACGAACTCATAATGTCCATAACAAGTGTGAAACACAATCTTGGATATATCTGCTGCCTTAATTCGTAGTTGATGATACTCAGATCTTAAATCAATCTTCGAGAAGTCCTTAAAAGATCACAAAAACATATATATCACAACAAAATCACATAAGCAAACATCACTTACAAATCATACACACAAAGATTTAAAGTGAATCTTTACCTTTGCCCTCTGCAACTGATCGAAGAGGTCTTCGATACGAGGTAATGGATATTTATTCTTAATGGTGACCTGGTTTGACATTCGATAATTGATGCATAACATCATAGATTCATCTTCCTTCTTTACAAAGAGAACGGGCGCTCCCCATGGTAATACACTTGATCAAATAAATCCATGCTCCAAAAGCTCTTGGAGTTGCTTCTTCAGCTCCTCCAACTCAGTTGGCATCATACAATACAAAACCTTGGATATTAGAGTAGTCCCCAACAAAAACTCAATGGCATGAAGTGGAGGAAGTCCCAATAACTCATCCAGAAAAAACATCTGGGTAGTAAAACTCACAAGAAAAGCAATATCTCCTTTGCTCACATACTTTTGAGCCTCTAGAGATTAAACAACACGATGTCTTAGAGAAAGTCTAAACACACTCTAAGCAATCTTGAGACAATCAGGTCGTGATAGGACCATTATGCTCTCACGACAATGGATAATGGCATGGTACTCGTAGAGCCAATCTATGTCAAGGATAACATCAAACGTCATCATGTCAAGCACAACAAGATTAGCAAGCAAATTTTGCCCACCCAACTCAATTAACAAATTCGGTAAATAGTAAGCATAGATACAATTATCTCTTACAAGATTACTAACATCTAACACATGCTTTAAAGATTATATAGACAATTGTAACTGACTAGCAAAACGAGTAGCAATAAAGGAATATGTAGCTCCACTATCAAATAATACCAGGGCAGCTCGACCCACAACCAAAATACTACCTTGGATCAAATTATTGTCCTGTTGGGCACTCCCAGCTACTGCATAAATATGGCCAGCTACCTTCTTTTGCTCTCCTTGATGTTGAGGTTGTGTGTCTTTCACTACCTGCCCATCTGCTCTCCTCTCATCGTTCTACTTCTTAAAGCAGTTCTGAATGAAATGCCCACCCTTGCCACAGTAATGGCAAGTGATTGAAGTTGTGGGGTACGACTTGCTCACATGAATACTAGAGCACCTACTGCACCTCTCATCACTAACAGGTTGCCTCAGAGTCTGATGTTGCTGCTTACCTCCAGCTCTCAGAAATGGCTTCTTTGCAGGCCGTGTGAATCTCGACTTGCCATGAAACTTCTTCTTCTGATGATACTGTCTTGCCCCATTGTCCTGCCTTGTACCCTCGAATTGGCTGCCCAATCCTCCTCAAGCACAGTAGTTACCTTAATGGCCTTGGCGAGAGTCTCAAGTCCCCTAATAAGTACTTTGGTTCGAAGTGCAGACTTCAAACCTCGCGTAAACTTTGCCACTCTCTCCTTGTCGGTGATATAGACGTGAGGGTAGAAATGCTCTAATTCCTGAAACTTAGAGAAGTAGTCTGGCAAGGACATAGCTCCCTGCTGAAGTTCGAAAAATTCTTGCATTCTCTTGGCCTTCTCATGCTTTAGAAAGTAGGCCTCGAAAAACCTGTTTGTGAACTACACCCATGTGACTGCTCTGCTCTCGAACTTGACTTGGTTGATGATTTCCCACCACTGCAAAGCTTGTTCCTTCAATCGAAAGGTGCCACCTTTCGATCCTCGAAAACTCAGAGAACACAAAAAATTCTTTTGATTTTCTTAATCCAGTTTTCGGCTGCAATAGGGTATACCTTACCCTTGAACACTGGAGGATTTATATCCATAAATATCTTATATCGAACCTCTCGCTTTGTATTTTGTCGATGATCTACCAAATTCTGTAATTTGGCCCCCATGGCATCCATAGTTCTTGATTGCCTCTGCACTACCCCAACTATGGTGGCCAGAGTGTCCATGAGGTTGTTTACTCATCCTGCCCATGTCATCTGGACAGACAAGCAACAACACCTAACACAATAGTGAGTCCTAGCATATTTCTAGGTTTTTCAGCAAACATCAAACAATGTTTTCACAATTTATAACAACAAACCACATATGTGCATATCAATAATATCTGCATAACTGATATCATACCTGCGAAGGCAGTCTTGCTCACAACTTGATGTCATTCTTACCCTTGCTCTGATATCAACTGTAGTCTCTCAAAAATCCAACCTTTTTAAAGATTTCTCAAACCCAAAATTTTGAGAAAAATTTAAAACTTTTTATTCAATACAAAATTTTGCATGATTCTCGAAAGTAATATGTTAACAAGTTAATCTATGGCCATATTTCAACCATTTCAAAAACTAGACAACCCATCTGAGCGCAATCATGAGTATATACTAGCCTATCAATATCAGATCCATTAAAGAATCATCCAAAAATACAACTTGATTGGGGTTATTACTTTAAGGATTCTCACATGTAGAAAAATGCAAAAGATAAAATTTATTCAAGGTTTAAGACAATTGATGAGTTACCTAAAGACTTAAAATTTCTAAACCATAAGCATAACCATTGAAAGATATTCTTATTCCAAAATATTACAATTCTTAAAACGTAAAGATCTAGACAAAAGAGTTAAATTGTTACAAGTTTATAACCATAAAAAATTATTTGGGTCCTACAGGGATTGCAATAGGTAAGAGTGAAGCCATCAGCTGTGTAACAACTCGCACTTCGCTTCAGTCCTCCACGAGGTTATCTGTAAGGTTGTAGGGCATCAACCACTTGCCCGTAGGAAACCCAAAACTAAAATTGGAGAATACATATCAAGTTTGTAATGGTACAATCAAAGTGTAATTCCCATCATTAAAAATGAGGTTCAAGAGAATCTACATTAAAACATGCACATAACATTCAATCACATTTATTATCATTCATTATATGGCTTTTATAATTGCATAAGTTGTATGCATGAAACTCAAACTCACATTTATTATCAGTCATGATATTAAACATTACATTCATTTATATCCATGACATGTGTTCGCATAAATGAATGAGAATTTACAATTCATACCATGCTTCGAATTGAAGTAAAATACAACAATTCATCAAAATGTAAACATGCACTTTCTTTATCCTCAAAAGAATCATACTCATGTCCAACTCAAGACTAAGATATGCAATATCTAAACTATTAACTCACATGTCATTTCTCAAAACATTTATGCACTTTGCATTTAGATATAAATACTAAACAAGCCCTGATTTGACCTTTCTTGTGTTTCTCACATATACAAGCACCTCACATGCAACAACCAAACTCGTGGCTTGTATCAACAAGTCAATCACATGACCAAAATAAATATATTTTTTTCATTCACATGAAAAATTCATATGAAATAACCATGCAAACCTTTAGTAGTCTCTACATGTTCACATCTATATATTTATGCATATGATAGCAGTGATTATAAAAATTTAATTCATTGTTTCTCTTATTTATTTAAACTCATCTGGTACAAAAGAGTGTATAGACATCTAAAAATAACCATAGGAGTATTTATTATTCTAAGTATTTTATTTGACCTTCTATGGCTTAATTGGTTTTTTTCTGAGCGATTTAACCCTGCAATGCAGCGGCTGAGAGAATAGACCCAAAGTCCCAGGTATTGGCCTACGCAAAACCAAAATTGCTGGCAAAAAATTAGGCATGCATCTCTAACTTTGAAGAGTTGTGGCACTACCACCTAAGACTCATAGGTAGATCGGTCCCGTAAACTTCGTAGGACGGAAACAAGAGGTGCCTTCAGCCCTCAAAAACACAATATGTCCTACAAGGCTTGTATCGCCCTTCTCTCTCCCAGGACAACAAGTGATGGGAACGAACACAGTCATCTCAGAGGGCCCGACTTCATCGACGCTTCAAATGGACCTATAGTCCAGGGTTATCTTTATTATTAAGTCATAGGTCATATTCAAGTGTCATTACCACACAAGATAACCCTCTCATGCCCTCATGCATGATATCAATTGTTCATGCCCTCTTGCATGACTAAAATAGTTTATGCCATATGCATGACTTAAACTTACATGCCCTCATGCATGTACATGACATAATCATAATTACTTTCATGCACGACCACATCATGTCATGATTTGTGCTATACATGCTCTCATGTATGATTCATTTCTAACATGCTTTTATGTATGATATCAATTACAACATACCTTACATAGGATTTTTCTATATGTATTTTTATGCATGAACATGGCATAGATGATTTAAAAAAAAATCATGCTTAATATATGTCATATCATAGTTCAACACGCAAACATGATACATGTTAGAACGTATTCGCATTCTCAATATGATTCATTTATTTCAAGGCATCAATTCAAAATTCTTATTTTATATACGTGACATGGTTTACCAAATTATCACATCATACTAGCATTTACGGTAGACATATCAATCATAATCAATCATCCTAGATATCCACAACTAAATGGCGTGTGTGAGCATATAATGATGTGGCATACAAACACTTCTATTTTCATACATTCAAATCATGCTCAACATGATCTACGAACTACAATCACAACAGTCCTAGATACTCATAACTAAGTGGCTTACAGCGGTGTCGGCAGCAGCCCGGCATGATTCCTAATGTTGGAAATCAGACATACAAAATAAGAAAGTTTAAAATCAATAAAAATCGATAATTAAAAATGCAATTAATGTAAAATACATACCCCAACCCCACAATAGGTGTGAAAATGATTTCGATCTGCTGGGTACATATCCCTATGCTGGGAAACACAAAAAAATCAGAGAGAACCCTAGTTGGGGTAAATCGACTAAAGGAAATTCTCATCTAAAAAAATAGAAAATAAGATGGGAAAATGCTGGAGAAAAAAAAAGTAGAATTATACTCATTGGTGACAATTTTGAAAACAATATTTTTAAATCAAGAACCGCGCACCAAATAATAATTTAAATCCAGTTCTTGCACTCGTTGCAGTGTAGCAAGTCAGATCATCTTCACAAGAAACTGAAAATGGGAAAAGGATCAACTTTAAAGCATCGTCCCCAAAATTTTAGATTTACATAGTGGAGCATATTTTGAGGAACTCGTCAAGGTGCTTATAGGGATCTTCGTGATTAATGCCATAAAAAGATGGTAACATCTTTATCATGCTGACCTTAATCGCATATTACGGTGCTCAAACATCAGGTCTTTTGATGCAGGACACCTGGGTGTGCTCTGTAGGAACGAAGTACTCCCTCAGAGGGCGTGTAGGAGCAGCAGACACCATGTCACCCATTTCTGTTGGACCTCGAGAAGAATAAATTATTCTCTTAAGATCGTCGACAAAGGGATACAATGGGTTACCCAAAGTCTTTCGCACTTGCATACACAGGTGCATGGACCAGGTATGCACACGAACCTAATCTAATAAAAAATCAAACTATGCTAAACAAATGAAAGTGAACCTATATGTACTTACTATGTTAAAACCTGAATCTATCTAACTATGTTAGAAACTAACTACACAGATATTAATAAAGTATAGTGGTGAGTATTCCTGCCTGTCACGTGGGTGACCCGGGTTTGATCCCCGGCAACGGTGCCAAAAATTTGGTGATGATTTTGAAAACGATATTTTTAAATCAAGAACTGCGCACCAAATAATAATTTAAACCATGTTTTTGCACTCGTTGCAGAGTAGCAAGTCGGATCGTCTCTACAAGAAACTGAACTTAGGCAAAAATAACTCACTAAACTTAACTTTATTAATAACTGAGAAAAGAAAATTACACTATCTCTTAATTACAAGCTAATACAAATAAAAAAAAGATAAAAATAATAAAAATCCTAATTATGTTGGGGCCCTCAGATGAAATTCAGGGAGCTTTATAATCCTCTTCTTTGTATATCCACCTCAGCCCACCCTTCCTCCTTACGATGGCACAGTAGGAACCTGTAATATTATAAAAAGAAAACAAAAGGGGGCCTTCCCTATTCTAACAATGGATATTCACTAAGGGATGACAACACACTACTAAATGAGATTAACTAATAAAAAAGGGCTCAACTAAAGGGCCTATAAAATAAAAAAAAAGGGCTCTATGTTAAAGGGACCAAATAGAAAGTTTACAAAATTTTGGAAAACTAAATTACGAAGGGCTCTTAAAGAGGGACATTACAATTAACTAAACTACCCTATTGAAATTAACTAAATTAATCAAATAAGTAAAAACGTTAATTCAAAGAATGAAAAATCTAACACTTCACAACTAAAAAACAAAAATTAACTAACTTGATTTACACTAACAACTAAAGAGATCATACTAACTGTATTCAAGATTTGAAACTTAACTAAAACTAAATAACTAAATAACAAGAAATAGCAACAAACTAACAAACAAGAATCTATCTAACCATTAATATGCTGAACTAGTGTACAGATTTAACAAGTTAACTACTTAACAAATGACAACATAAAAACTAACTTAGATCTAAATAATTATCAAGAACCGAATTCAAGACTAACGATTTAAACTATTTAAAAACTAAAGAAATGACAAGATTACTAATAAATAACACATTCAGCTAACTAATAACCAATAAAGAAACATGTTATATGGCGTCCTAACAAATTAACAAATCTAGAATAAAACAAAAACTAACCAACAACTATTTAATGAATTAATCAAATTAAACTTGGAACATGAATCAACTATTTAAGAAATATCAAAACTACTATGCAAGATGGAATCAAGAACTAACTCAGATTAACTAACGTGAATAAACTAAAAACTAATCTAATTAATACATTAAACTGGAATTAACTACAAAAATTATGATTAATCTAGAAATAGCAAAATAAAATTTAACTATTCAAGAAAATGATAATTGACTAAATAGTAAATTGGCTAATATAATTAAATCTAAACTACTTTTTAATTAAACTAATTTATGTCTAATGAAATTAACTAATTAATTCTGATCAAATCACCTAAAAATAGGAATTGACGTGAATTTAAAATTAATAACTAACTATAAAAATTGATACTATCCAATTCGGCTATTAATTAATCTATCTTAGTAAAAATGATAATTACACTAAAAGAGCTAATATCTAGAAGCACCACACGCTTGCCACAGGAATTTGCACGATTACCGGCAGCACCGCAAGGGAATAAAGTGAGATTCTGACGATTGCGATGAACGAGCAATAAACAAAAAAAATGAAGAAATTGGCTAGAGGGGAAGCATCATGGGCAGGAAAAACGAAGGGGTTTCGTGAACTTATGGAAAGACAAGGGGAATACTGCAAACAAAAAGGGGATAGAGGGAGTACCCTTTCAATGTCGTGACGAGAACCGAAAATCCGGCAGGGATTTCAGTGAAGGATGTTATAGAGAGTAGCTCGGTTTGGGGAGGGCGCTGCTACTGAGGCGTTAAAGGGAGAGGTTGGCGGTGTTGGCCTCCGGTCGACGCCCGAACAAAAGAAAGTGAACAGGGGAGAAGAGCGTGAGGGGGTGGCAACTGTGTTAGGGGCTCCATCAAGATCTGCTACTCGGTTGCTCAGCCAACGAGAAAGAGAGAGGGAAGAACGCGATAAGAGGGAGATATGAAATGAGGAAGAAGAAGGCGTGAAGAGGCTTTCGACTGAGTGAAAATTAGGGGAAAACGAAGATAGGTTAAGGGTGGGTGCGCATGTCCAAACCGGGTCCCAAGTCGAGTCCGGTTTGGTCACAAACCAAATGACATATATAAAAAGATTATGAATTAAAAACTTGAACCTAATTAACAAATAATAATTTATATATATATATATATATATATATATAACAAATATTTGCTTTAAAACAAAATCATGATTGAAAAATATAATACAATATTTGTTTAATTACATGACACCCTTAAAATGAAATGTTCGGGTTGATCCATTTGGATCTCATCCGTATAGAATTTAGGTATATTTTAAAATCCCCCCCAAAAAAATTCAAATTAGTTTCTTGCATTTTATTCACATTAATTACTCATCTAAATTTAAATAGTCCGGGGATTTTGGTATTTTCAAAAACAACAATTTATTGATTAGAGTGTTTCTCATAAATTGTTTTATGACAAAAATGCCCTTTTGATAGATTTTTTTTTAAACTACCAAAATACATCTAATTAGGTTCTAAACACTTTGATAACACCTCAATGAGTCATAATTCATTAAAATAAATAGTTCAAATGATAGATTAAATATTTCTAATAGTACTTTTGATTACAATGACCAAAATACCCTTTTTTGAATTTGTTTCGAAAACCACAAAATTACATCTAGTTAAGTTCAAATAACATTAAAAATACCTAGATGAGGTTGTGACTCCCTAAAACAATTAATTTTCATGATAATTTAAATATTTTAACAATATTTTATCTAAAAATATTCTTGAAATAACTATTTTACCCTTATTGGTTAGAAAAGTATAATTAAGCATATAAAATGCTCATAATTGATATTTAAAAGATAGAAACACATTTCTAACTCGAAGATAAAGCTAATTCTTTATTCCTTTAAAATATCAAAAATTTATAAGTTTTACATGTCCAAACAACTTGAACAGCCATGGATAATGGGTTGAATTACTTTGACGACCAGCACAAACATCTCAACGATGAAAGAGGACGAACGTCATTTCTGGTGAGAAGAGGACAAACATTGTGACGATTACCAGCAAGGAGACGCTGGGCATCTGGGGAAATCCTGCCAGTCTGCTAGAGGTTGACGACAGGCGCCCTAGGTTTGGGACGTTGTCTGCTTGTGGCCGGAGAAGGAAAATAGAAGACGCTCTATCGTCGATAGTCGAGAACGTGTGCCGCTGCGAGATCGGAATGCCCCATCAAAAATGCATGTCGCAGCGAGATCGAAATGCCCCACCATGAGGTCGTCGGCTCGACGGCGGTGGTCGTTGTGGTGACAGCGAGCGAGATCGGGCAGAGGACCATGCACATAGTCGTGATCTTGCCAGCGTCCATCCCACACCCTAATCATGTCAGTGGTCGTCCCGTGGCCCATTGCCCCCTCCGGAACTCCCTCAATGTTGATCCCTCGCATGTGGTTGTCGCCCTTCTCAACCGCCCCACCCGTTTGAGGGCCACACTGCTCCCACCACAATAGCAATAGCAGCCATCAATGGACTCCTTCCCTCACTCCCTCTCTTCCTTGTCTTCCTCTTCTTCGTCCCTCTTCCTCTGCCACTGTGTCTCCTTCGACCGGCTCTGTGGAGCAAAGTGGGACTTGGGTTGGCCTCCTAGCATCCTCCTGCACCGCAGACGGGCCGTTGTGGTTGTGCGCAGTGTCACCATGGGGTCTCCCAGAAAATGCCACGATCATCCCCCGACACCCTCACCAAAGCGCCATTGGAAGGAGGGGGACTTCTCGACGGTCTCCGTCGCCAGCCCTCCGAGGATGCCCATCAAGAACGTGAAGAAGAAGATCGATGACAAGAGGGCTGCCAAAGCATGGGTCTCGACCATCACTGAGTCCCTCACCGATCGAATTCGAGAGCGGCAATGGCAGGAAGCCCTCAAGGTACCCCCACCTGTCGTTGCCCTTCTGGGAGAGTGAAGCATCGATGGGCGCAACACGCCTGTCAATGCATTTTTTTTTACCATTTCGCCCATCCTGTTATTTTTGTAACAAGGGGTATGTAGAACAAAAAAGACACTAGATAATGGACGTGGCAGACGTCCATTGCGTCCCATGTTTGTTAAAAAATGTGAGCTTTTTATGATTTTTGTCCTGTGCGATGTGTGGGACGTGCCGTCAAACAGACCATTAGTGTGCTGCTGCATTGGCCCTTCACTTTTTATTGGACCCTATGATAAGAGGTGTCAACGGGTCGAGTTTGGTTCATACCTAGGTGAAACCAGACCTGGTCTCGATTTTTGGGTATAGCATCAAGTTCAGATCCAAGTTTAATTGAACTCCATCATAAGAGAAACCATACCCAAACTCGATTAAAATAATATTTTTTTATCATTTTTACATTAAAAAATTATAGGTCTTAATCGAAACTCATGTAGGGCCCAGGTCTGATATAAAATTTCACAAACTATACTTGGCTCTATGTATTAATCAGACCTTCAGGTCCGAACCCAAGTCTTAATCAGGTCTTATTTGTCACCATACTCGGACCTTATAGGGTTTGGTATGGGTCATATGTAAACCTGACCCATTGACACCCCTACCTACAACTGGCAGGTTGTACTCCAAAAATTGAGAGCCAACTACAGCGACACACTCAAAGTGTACAATGTGATTGCACTAGATCTGTCCACTCACTGACCGCATATTGATAGGGCTTCAGTTGTCCAAACCCTTAAAGTCACCTTGTTCACAGGAGTAAGCTCAGCTTTGACCTTGTTGCAAGGAACACACCAACTTGTGATGTCCCAAACAGATGAAGGAAGCCCTTATGTGACTTTTTTGTGCAGGTTTAAAATAAATTTATCATTAGTAATCTCCACAAAGCTCTCCTCCCAAACAGAGCCTCTGTCCAAAATGAGTTGTCACTAACAGAAGTATAGCAGGTTTATACTGCCAACTTCTCCAACCATGTTACCACAATGGCATCCTATGTCTCAAAAGTACATTTGAAAACTTAAAAAGATCTAAAGAGGATGCACTATATTGAACCTTTATTGAAAAGCTGATCAAGTTACTCCCCAAAAGAGCTTGATACTCTTCAAAGAAGAATATGATGCATAAAAGATTTTATCTGCGCTTTCTTTTACGTTAAGCTAAATTTCATATCTTAATTGGAACTCGGGTCGGGACAGGGTCTGGTATGAAATTTCACAAATCATACCCCGATACATATATTAATCAGACCCTTCAGGTCTGACCCCGGTTCTAATCGGGCCTTCTTATTTATCACCAAACCTTGATCCGGTACAAGTTGGGTTCGGGTCAAACCTGACCCATTGACACCCCTAAGCACCAGGGAGCAAAGGTTATATTGCAATTTTGATCCCAATACAAGGTGAGAGAATTGGGGTTACTTGCTTCACAATAATAAATCTTTGGGGATCATCTGAAAACTATGAGATAGATGCATGGTATCTATACTAATCACAAGTAATAATAATTGGGGGGTATTTAAAAAATTTCTCAATTTCTTCATATCTTAAATTTATTCTAATTTCTAGTAGTTTGTTTGGACATGAGCCCAGATTTTTTCAACGTACATCAGCATTATGATGTCGGTTGGTGTAGTTTAGTCGTAGCATAAAAGTGATGATTCCATGCTTCCTTGGAGATGATAAATATTCTTCTTGGTAACACACACTCTCTGAGAATAACTCGGGGGAGTGATAACACGAGCACACTGGTCCAGGATTCCAAGTGAAAGTGAGCATTTCACAAAGAGAAATGGTGCCTCAACCCTCCTTCCCTAAAATCCAATGGTCCACTTCACAGGCTTATCTTAAGCACATGAGCTTTTAGGTCTTATCTAAGAGTTAACTTTTATTGGATTCTAATTTCAAAAGCAAACCAACATTCCTTAGCACCCATCAAAAAGTCTTATCACTTACAATGGTGCAATTTTCTTGAAGTATTGATATAGTGTTTTTTGCGTTGTGATGCGCTCCTGGACTTGGGTTAGGAACTGTAGGCAGCGGATATATAGGCTTGGTTAGGGTTTTGGTCAAAGTCAAAATGGGTAAAACAGGAGTTGGATATTTTGACTGGTTACAGTAGAAAATTCGGTATGCCCAAACAAAAAAAAAAAATCAAATTTAGGTCTGAGTAAATTTTTAGGGTCAACCGACACAAAAACAAGAAAAATTGACTCTGACAAGTGACAGGACACACAATACAGGATATGAACAGATTAGGTTTTGTGATAGGTATGTTAACATGTAAAATAAAGATCTTTGCAAAGGAAGCTCAATAAATTTTGATTTTCTAAGGGTAAACACTAGAGAACCTAAAATACACCAAGGCCAATTTTCAAACTCAGAAGACCTATGATTTGGGCGAGGCAATTTTAAGGGTTGGTCAGGAAATCGGGTTTATGCTAAATTGGGTTAGGGGCTTCTAAACTAGGTTTAGGGTTATGACAGGGTCTATGTTGACTTAAGGGGTTAGGCTGAATAGGCTGGGGTCTACTACAGGAATTGGTCCAGTTGGAAGATGTTAGAGTTGCACGATTTAGGCTTAATTTGGAAGGTTGGATTCACCATAGTGTTGAAGTTGACCACACCGAGCCGAGTGAAGACTAAGCAGCAATTCGGTTCATTGAAGTGAGCTGACCCACTAGAAATCAACCTAGCCCTAGAGAGAGAGAAGTCAGGAGGTAAGGACTCACAATAGAGAGAGAGAGAACTGAGTCAAGAGAGAAACTCGAGCTAGAGAGAGTGAGAGTCGTCCAAGAGAGAGAGAGAGGACGATTTTGAGAAAGAAAGAGAGACAAGTTTCAAAACTCAAATCATAATTCTTAGCTTACCCAAAATACAAGGGTCTCTCTCTCTCTCTCTCTCTCTCTCTCTCTCTCTATATATATATATATATATATATATATATATATATATATATATATAGGCTAATGGAGCATATAATGTCTAAACATGTATGAGCATAAAAAATGCTGACCCAAGGTCGACCCAAACCTGACCTCAGTTGTATGCAGGTCGGGTTTGGGTTATGATTTTTGCCGATCATCTGACCTTACACGGCCCTTTTGTCAGATATCCGACCTAACTCAAGTATTTTATATGTACTTTTAGTAAAAGTAAGCTTCTGAATTATGAATTGGAATTTAATTTTCTTGACCTGACAAAACCCGAACCTGAATCTGAATCTAACAACTTGTTACTTGGGCTTTGGGTATACCCTGATGGGTGGGTCGGATACCCGACACATTGACAGTCCTACCATAGCGACAAACGTTTTAAACAGCAATTTCTCGTTTCTCAAAAACTCGTGAGAAATTGAATTTTTTTCATAGATCTTGCATTTTTTTTGGCAAAATCTTGGCAATAAAAAATATAAAATTTATTTTTTATAAGAAAATATTAATAAAAATATTTAAAAATAAAGATGCATATTTTTTCGTGATAAATAGCCGTTTAAAACATAAATATCGTGTTTAAATCACGGTATTTATGTTTTTTCATAAATCTCGCGAGATTTTTCATAAATAAAAATCTCGTGATATTTGTCACTATGAGTCCTACTATCAATTATTTCCATCACTGTTATTGATGTTTGAACAAAAGATCCGGGTATGTAAGGTTGGGCGGTAGTGTTCTCAACCCTGAGCTTTACCTTGAATTTGCCTTTGACGAGATGAAATCAAGTCAAGTCTGGATCTGTAAATGAAAGATGACCCAATTAGATTGGATTCGAACAAAGCATTTGCAGGTCCAGCTCAGTCTGCTAGACATTTTGAAAAAAAAAAACATGAAAAGGATTGGATCCATTCAAATTTTCCTATATAACTGAATCTGCATTTGGATCTGGATCCATAAATTTAGACCTGCTCCATCCCTTGGGCGCTGCTGATCGATCATTCTCTTTCCATTTGGACACAAGTCTCATGAGTCTGGCATCGATCCCAACTAACCGCCACGGCTACCAACACCCACACCATGGCTGCTAAAAATTCAACACATCATAAGAGTTGATATCAGGACAAGGTGCTCGATGAGTAATTTGGTTCCCTGAGTTCGGATTGATTAGGTCCAACATGAGCCTGACTTCACACAGTATCCACACTTTTTTTTTTTTGAATTTATAACCTGAAGAAACCTCACCCGTCACTAAGAGTTGGCTGCACTGGCTCAGCCTGCCATACCTACAGTCATCATGCTGGCAGCGTAAAACTCCGAGGCTAGGACCCTGCTCGGGGGGCTTGCGCAGAGGGTAGACGCTCATGAGAATCGAACCTTGACTGCCCGTCTAGCAGCCAAGGCCCCACCCCACTTCGCCAAACCCCCTTGGGGCACAGTATCTACACTTGACTGGCTATTTTTTATGACTCTTTAATTGGATAAATTTATTTCGTTTTAATTACCAAGATTTTTTATGATATTTTTTCAAAACACTTCTCGTGAAACATTGCAAAAAAAGTATTATCCAATAGCACATTTATATCCATTTTTTACATGGATCAGCAATGAGGATCTGTAACCATGAAAACAAAAGTTTGGAGGCAGATATATATATATATATATATATATATATATATATATATATATATATATATATATAACATGGACTCGATCCAAATGCAACAGATATATAAGCAGATTTTATGAGAACTAGGAAATTAAAGAGGACATGGATTTTTTTTTAACTTTATTAGACGAAAAAGTAAATATTTGATATTCTAATATGTGAAGTTATTAATTATTGAAAAGATTGATAAATATATGAAACCGTGTCAGCTAGACACAGGACCCCTATAATGTGTCCCTGGACACAGAAGCAAAGGCGACCATGACATGCCAATGTTGTCAGTATCGGAATGGGACCTGTATCGTTTGGCCAACGATTCAAGTGAATCTGCCGATACAGATTCTCAAATGAATCTCTTTCTGGGCCAAAAATAATTAAAAATTATTACATATCAATTATAACCTGACAAGTGCTAAATTTATTAAAATAATAGTAAAACATTAATTTTAAAGTATTTTTACATTTTATTAAAAAATAGCCGATTCATGTCAGATCCTATCTATTTTTTGGTAATATGATACGTATCGGCTGATACGCATGGATACTGACAACACTGTGCCTCCAAAGAGTCCAAACAGTCCCTACTCCATTATTAGGTTTGACCATTTGATATTTTACAGTCTTTTTCTTGTCACTATCATGTAATTATTGATCCTAATCTACTTTTTAGGCAAAATTCAAGTCGATCGAGATAGCTGCACATTATCGTGACTTAGGGCATAGTTACCAATAAGCGAAATGGATACGGGTAGATGCGTGGAAAAGCGAGTGTTAAAAAGTAGTATGAAGCGTGAAGCGAGGATTCCTTACGAGAAGCGAAAAAGGAAACGTGCGAAGGAAAAAACAAAGGGAAAATGAGTTGGTAGCATGGGGGGAAGCGGGTGAGAAGCAAACAAAATAAACAATGACACGAAAAAAATACAAAAAACAAAAAGAAAACCAGAAGGAAGCAAGTGTGAAAACGAGTGAGAAACTAAATGCAAACGTGGGGGAAGCGAGTGGGAAACACGCTTTCCCCAAATAGAAAACTAGTTTTCTCAAGCCTGGTTTTTCCAGTTTCCAAAGCGCACTTCTCCCCTTAAGGGCTTTCGGTAACTATGATTTAGGGGTCTCCGGTTGGAAAACTCCAAAGTCACCCTCCAGCTTGACTATGAAGAAACAAATTATATGTGAAGAGAAGTGGTTAGGTGATTGGGCCGAGTACTTTTGGATATGCTCTGATCCAAGTGAATGAAATTGGCTAGTGAGTTGGCCAGTTCTCGCCAGCTAAAACCAGTCCAGTGGCTCGTATCTCAGCTCATGTGGGCTGGTAAAATGCTCGTAAAATAGACCCAGCAAGCCAAAAATAAACAATGATCAATAGGTGTTTAGCTCAGCTCGGCTCTTATAAACTCTATATACAGTAATAAATATATTTTACATCATATAATATAATCTAGAGCAAATGATTGAAGTATTTGGTTTGTAAGCCATAGGTTTAGAGATAAAATCTTATTGTTTCGGGCTATGAAACGATGCAAGATTTTGCAATCTTATTACTTACCAAATCTGAAACAATGTTGTTTCTTTTGTGAAAAAAACTAGTGTTGGGCTCATTTGGCTTGAGCTTATTATAAGCTAGAAATAGGCTTGGCTTACCACAAGAACACCTCAGACATAACCACTTTCCAATTCACCTTTGTCTTCTTTTTTTTTTTCAAATTTCTTGCAATGGGGTAAAAATGATATAACAATAAAAGGATAAAAGTGACGAACCCCTCTTAATTAAGGGTGTCAATGGATCAGGTATGATCCTATTCCAACTCATACCGGATTCTATAGGGTCAGGGTTTGGTTACAAAGAAAGGGGTCCAATTAATTATCCAGGTCGGACCCATGAGATCCGATTATTAAATGGGTCGGGTATGATTTATGTAAATTTTATACCAAACAGCTCTGACCCGAGTTCCAATTAAGATTCACAGTTTTTCAATGTAAAATACTTTAAAATATTATTTTTTCGGGTATGGACCTGGTCCGATTTATGTAATTCTTATCAGATCCGGTATGGTTTTTCTTATGAAAAATCCGGTCGAATCCAAATCCGAATCTGATACTCGCATTACTTAGTTGGATCCGTAGCATGGGTCCGACCCGTTGACACCCTTACTCTTTAATGCTAAGTTCGAAAAAAAAAACTCGACTCCCAAGCATTGAATTTACGAGGAAGACAACCGTGTCTCCTTCCCTTGCTTGATTCCTTCACCTTCTCCTTTTCCTTCCGCTTTTTTCCGGCAGCATGTCTGCTCGTTTTCTTCTCCAAGAAACCTTCCTCACTGAATTTCTCCACGCTGTATCGAACCATCGTCAGTAACACTGTCCAGAGTCCAGACCCTGTAGGACCTCACCACTCATCACCATCATCTTCTTCTTCATAAACCAAGCATTTTTCTTCATCACACCACCGGTCCCAATACTCTCCAGACCCTTCCATTGTATCATAATCATCACCTATCATCTTCTTCTTCACCACCCCAACATTTTCCTTCAGAAAACCATCATTACCGATACAGTTTAGACCCATCTAGAGCCTCACTCTCTTCACCACCACCACCACCACCTTCTTCTACTTCCCTTCTCAGAAAAAGGAAAGAGTAAGAGAAATGGCCGATTGGGCACCTATATTCATTGCTGTTATCCTCTTCGTGTTGCTGAGCCCAGGACTGCTGTTTCAGATCCCCGGCAGGGGCCGTTGTATCGAATTTGGCAACTTTCAGACGAGTGGGATATCGATATTAGTTCACGCCATTCTGTATTTCGCATTGCTTTGTATCTTCCTGTTGGCTATTGGGGTTCATATGTATATTGGTTCATAAGGGAGTTTGATGAGGATACTTGGGGGAGGACCTTTTCTTGTGAAGGGTAGGGTTCCTGTAATAAGAACAAAAGTGTCTTCATTTTGTGTTGTTTTTTTAGTTAACTGTTATAATTTGAAATTCCTTTGTTTTGATTGCTATTAATGGTGGAATCGCAGTTTTTTTTTTTGGTTTTGAAAGAAAAAAAAAACTAGGTGTGTGATGCATACGCAGATGTTTGTTGTTGTCCTGGTATTTTAGATTCTTTCTTCTGTTGGATGTTTTTCCTTTATGTGGGTATGTTTCAACATAATCTATGGTTCTTGGTTGTATCTATTTTTAAATTGAATTTGTTGTTGAACAATTTCTGAATATTTGATGTGGGTGGAATCTGTTTTCTCTTTCGGTGCTATTTTCTCGATTGCTATGGAGCTTGTATTTATTGTCTATAGGTTGTTCATAGCATTCTTTTTGGTTTACGCCACCGGGAAAGAGTATAGGGATAAATGTAGTGGAATAACATGTTTGTCCTATGCTCCCTGTTGAAAGGTAGAACAGGGACTACACTTCAGATGAGAAAAAATAACTTGTCTTCCACCACCGTCAGAAACTGGGTAAAATCTGTTACAAATTCATGTTCAAATCTGCCTGTTTACTTCATCTTTCTGATTAGTTATTGGTCATGTATATGAAAAGAATTAAATCAGTTGTTGTTCATGTAAATTGATTACCTGACACTAATAGAATCGCTTTTCCAAATATATCTGGATGTCCTGGTTGATGGGATGAATAGTACCAATATTATGTTCCTTGAACGTGCTTTTCCATAAATATGGTGCACATGCGTTTAATGGTTTCCTCTTTTTATTCTCAGTATCAAATTGTGCTACGTAATCTGAACAATCTACAGAACAGTCTAAGCATATGATCTTAGGAATATGTAAATCATCCAAATCATTATGTTAGCATCAATAGAACCATCGAATACAAAAGACTAAAGTTGCATCAAATCAGACAACTGTTCATCAGGTTTTGATTGATACCTACGCCTGGTATACGACTCCCAATAATAGTAGCAATCCAGATGCAAGTGTCGTCTGTTTACACAAGTACGCATTCTCGTGTCAAATGATATAAGCAACAGAAGCTACGTTACCGATGCTAGTTCATCGTATACAGATTTTAGCAGTGTTTAAGCATTTAAGCAATTGCCATGTTCATTTGCTTTTCCTTGAGAATCCTTAAATATGTAAAGCATTGCAATTCTTTGTGGACATCTTAGCTTTCTTTCCTGTATTTTGCTCTGCCTCCATTTGAAATACTTACCTCTCATAACACTTTTCTTTTTTTTTCCAGTAAATGTCAAGACTCTATTTGCTGCATTCGGTCTTGAGAAACAGAAGCCTTGTCCTTGATTCCCGTGAGTTTTTACTTTTTTCCTTCTGTTTTCTTGTTGCTATTTACTCAGGAAGGTCTGCCTTTTTATCTTCTTATCCGACCTGGTTTTTCTTCTGCTTCCCATCTACCTCTGATATTCTGAACCTTGCATCGCATCAGTTGCTCAAATATGGATATGGCAGCTAGAAATTTCTGCTTCTTTACTTTGGTAGATTAAACATTCTGAAGAAAACATAGTGAATGCCAATTCAGGCCTTCTTCTATTTGAAAATGTGGTAGCTTGTGCGCTGTCCATTGATCAATAGTCTATGTTTGAGTTCTTCCATGTAAATTACATCCTGGCAGTTCTAGATTCTACTGCCTGTCTGGTGTGGTGAACTGCTTAACTCTTTGAATGTTTTTCCTCCCATTTGCAGGGAGGCTTTTGTCCCATAGGTTTTGGTTACCATTTTGACAAAACTGCATTAGTTAATGCTAAGTAAAAGGGCTTATTCAATTGATCAATGGGTTCAGTAATAGGGGAATGCACCACCTTTGAGCTTTGCATTTTGATAACTGCAGCATGACAATCTTGCATTTGGAGCACTCTACTGCTACCATATTTTAAGATGTGTTGCTATGCTGGTTTTGCATAGGGATGCAGTGGACCGGGGGAAAATGGGGCCCAGCTCCGCTTTGCCCCATTTGGACTGGGGATGGAGGCGGGGATGGAGGTTAAAAATCAAAACCCGTGCGGAGATGGAGGTGGGGATGGACTTACCCTTTCTCCCGGCCATGCCCATGCCCCGTCCCCAATACCCGTTAGTAAAATAACTAAAATATCTTTAGGGATGACAGTGGACCAGGGAGAAACAGGGCCCTGCCCCGCCTTGCCCCATTTGGATTGGGGTTGGAGGCTGGAGGTTAAAATCAAAACCTGTGCGAGGACGAAGGCGGGACGGGACGGGGGTTGAGACCTTGTTCTCTACCTCTGCCCTGGTCCACTGCCATCCGTAGTTTCGCATGTCTTCTCCTGCCATCCATGCTCACTTATAGTAAACAAACAGAGCTTGATCAAGTAATCAGTTTTAATTAAGCCCAATAAGCTTGATTAGGCTCAGGAACAAGCATATTGATAGGTTCTCTTAAACAAGCGGCAAAAAATAAGACCTACCCTAACAGGTAGGCATTTTGTCAAGAGGTCGTGGATTCAAATCGTGCCCCCTCGAAACACATTCTAACAACCCCAAAATTGAAGCTTTAATGACTTGACCCCGTTCCACCTGTTATTAGCACTACCGAACTTGAACTGAACCTGAGTCTAGCTGAAAACAAGCATTAAGGAAATGGTATTTACAGTACCCTAAAACCAGTTAAACTAAGGGCATGTTCGGTTTGTAGTGCCTGAAAAAATAATATTTAGGAAATGTTTTCATTTTTCAAGGGTGTGTTAGCAGATCAGGTCATGCTGAATATGAGCTTTTTGATCGTGCCAACATCGTGGCCGTCCGTTTGCATTTTGGATGAATGCCACGTAGCATATAAATGTTCCTGACTTTTCAACTTTTCAAAATACAAAAGGGACGGCCACGATGTTGGCATGAGCAAAAAAAACTCATGTTCAGCTCAGCATGACCTGATCTGCTTCCCTATCATTTTCCATTAGTTATATGATACATGTGCAGGCCTGCATGCAAGTTGCTGAAATGGATAATACCGTAGTGATCATAGCACTAAAATTAAATGTTGTTGCTCTCAAACTTCCTTTTATCATTGCAGTTGAATGTGATGGGCCGTGACCACATCGTAGAGAGAGAGAGAGAGAGAGAGTTTAAGTCTTTAGGCTGGTCAATAGTCATATGGGCCACAGCTTAGCAAGGATGCAAACGGGTTGGATTTGGAACAGGTAAATACATGTAGAGTTGGATCAGTTATTTAAAGGTGATTCTTACGGTAGCTCACGAATCTCAGAAGGTTGCTAGTGAGAAGGGTAAAAATGTTAAAAAAAAAAAAAGTCAGGCATTTACGAATTTAGACATGGTGGCGGATTTCTGAAATTGAGGCATTTTCGAGAAAATTATCATTTTTCTTGTACAAAACAGTCATTTCTTGTTTTAGCATTATTGAAATACTATTTTTGGATTTAATAAGTTGATCATATTTGTCATGATCACCGGATGCATAAAAAGGTTTTTTTTTTTTTTGAGGACTAAGGAAAACCCCTACCAGATTATAGATATCTCTTAAGCCCCAAGTGGCAGAGGGATTCGAACCTGAGCTTGGACAGGAAGTCGCTTACCACATGGGATACCACCTCGGTGTCATTAGATCTTTGCTGATACTGTAAATTAGTACAATGTTACCATAACCACGACCCAAATCACCAAGAATCAGAGAGCAAATCAGGTCATATCACATATAACTTTTTCTTTTTCTTTTGTTTTGGTTATCTTCAATCCCCACCACACATCTCACCTGATGGAGATGTGCATGGGCCCCACTCTCATTGTTCTCGAGTGAGATTCATTGTCTTCAAGCCCGATTTTGCAGTGGGGATCAAATACAATCAACAATCAATTATATACAATATGACCTGATCAAGTGCGCTTGGATATTTTATTAAGAAATTATCTGCTACTATTGACAGTACGGTATTACCTAGTAGACTCCACTAGTAGGGGTTTCAACCTTTGGTAGATTTTGAGGTCCAGACCTAGGTCTGACTGGACCTACTATAAGAAAAACGGGTACAATAAATGTTACATAAACCAGACCTGGCCCATATTTGGTATGTTCTTCACATTGAAACTTTATAAATCCTAATCAAATCTTGGGTCTGATAATTTCATAGACCATACCTGACTACTTATACTAATTGGATCTTATGGGTCCGACTCCAGCTCCAGACTTCCTTTTTTATTACCAAAACGGATCAAGCATGGTCGGATGCAGTCATACCCGACCCATTGACACCCTTATCCACTAATGTTATAAAATTGCTACTTATATTAATTGGATCTTATGTCACCCTTATCCACTAATGGTGTCTCGGTCATCCATTCTTTAGTGGGTGGGAGCCGTTCATTGAAAGCATCAACGGTGCTGAAATTTTTTGGGCCCATATGAGGCATACACTGTTAATTCATGTTCTTTAGGTGTCCATGGATGAACAACATCAAAGGAACGCCTAATCCTGACCTGATCCGAGCGCATCAGGTCAGAGGCAGCTATGATGATGTCGTACATCCATTTGATGAACGGCAGACAGAGCACTATGGATGGATAGGTTCTCTTAGATGGGTCCCACAATTTTTTTGAGTCTACCAATGAAAGCTTTGAGAAATCTGCTTCTCAAATATGAGACACTCGATTCCATTTAGTGAGAAGCTGGCTTCCTTGTTTTTCAAATCGTTTATTTTCTTTTTTAACGTTTTTTCTCTCCCTTCTTGTCATTTCCTTCTCATTTCTTATGTTTTTTATATTAAAACATTATAAATATTTTTATAACAAACTTGCCTGTTGGTTTTATATCATTTTTATATTTGTGTTCGTTTCTTATCTACTTTTGTCTTTGTGCATTTCCTTTTCAATTTTCATGCACTTGCGTAAGCGTAACTAGTTTATAATCATATCTTACTTTTAGCTTCATATTGCTTTTTAACACTCGTTTCCCCGCTTCTTTTTATCGCTTCTCGTATCTATTTCTTTTCCTGGTAACCATGGAACCATCAATGAACGGCCCCACTTTTCGGTTCATATTACTTTTTGACACTCGTTTTCTCGCATCTGTTTATCGCTTCTCGTATCCATTTGGTTTCCTGGTAACCATGAAACCATCAACGAACGGCCCCAAACATAAAAAGCTGGTGTACAAATTCCAATCTTTGGAATACCTGGACTTACCTTCCTCCTTCGTAGGAGCTCCAAATTTGTAAACCAAAAAAATTAAAATTAAAAATAAAAACGGAAAAACAGGCACGGTAGTGAATAATTAACAAAAATAATCTAAAAAAAGAACCTTACAAAATTAGAATTACCTATTAAATCTCTCTCTCTCTCTCTGGAAAATTAAATATATTTACTTTTCGTTTGTGGAAGTTGGAAAAACCGAAACCGTCGAGATTTTCCGGCGTTTGGACGGAATTCTCTTTCCTCCCTCCATTCCTCTTGTTAAGTTGACACGTTATTGGAGAATTTTCTGGGTGGAATTCGCGTGTTTGGTGGTTTGGAATTCCTTTCGTTTTTGTTTTTTTTTTCTGGTTTGCTGTGTTCGGCAATCGCAGAGCGTTTCCGAGGTGCGAATTTGAAGACGGTGTGGAACAGGATAGGAGATTTTTTTTTCTTACGGGAATTCAAGTGTTTGGTGGATTGGAATTCTCTATTTTTTCCTTTTCCTGGTTCTTTGAAGAGGGACGTTTCAGGAGGGGGAGATTAGCGGTCTGGGTAGGTCTGTGGTGAGGAAGATGGAAGTTGGTAGCCCGAGAGGCTCTTTGAGAAAGAGCATGAGCATGAGCAAGAAGAAGAAGATGATGATGATGATGATGGACAACGGAGGTAGTGACTCAGGAAGAAGGTCGCCGGCGCCTTCTCGTTCGTCGTATACTCTCTCTCTCTCTCTCTCTCTCTCTCTCTCTCTCTCTCTCTCTCTATATATATATATATATATATATATATATATATATATATATATATATATATATATATATATATATATATATATATATATATGGAAATGGAAACCTACAAAATGCGCACGGTGCTAAATGAAACATGATATTGGATTTCCTGTATTTTTTAGAAACTTCAACACTTTAGATGGGTTCAGGATGATTGATTTACTAGAAATTAATACTTGGATCATGTGTTTTGGATGGAAAAAATGGTATAGGAATCTATCCATATAAAAACCTATCCATGCACAGGAATCAAATTCCTATAAAAACAAGCATATGTATGGTCAAAATTTAAAAAAAAAAAACACCAGATATCTAATAGCATGTTTCATTTAACACCGTGCCCATTTTGTAGGTTTTTATTTTCATATATATGTATATATATCACCTCCCTTTCTTATATTTTAGAATTTTTATGTAAATTGGGCCTTATAGATGTCATCTACAATGCTTGTTTAGTAGAAAATGAGTTTTAAACTATGTCATAGGGATTCAGCTAGCAGGGTGTGCGGTCAACGCACTTAGGGTCATTTTGGTCTAATTTTGCAGACTTAAAAAAAAAATTGCCAAGAAAAATTATTTTGCCCTATATGTCACAGGGATTCTCCAACTAGGTGCCGCACCTGATGCAGTCAACCTGACCCTGGGTGCAGTCAACGCACCCAGGGTCATTTATGTCCAACTTTTAGACTTTATATATATATATATATATATATATATATATATATAATTTTTTATATTTTTGCCGCACCCCCGCACCCGGGTTTTTTGGAAGTGCCGCACCCGCACCCATGTAACATAGGTTTTAAATCATGTAACTGTGACATGTAACTTTTTTAAGGTCTTCAAAAATCAACAACCCACAATGCACGAAAATTTCACAACTAAAAAAATCTTATTTCAGCTCCAAATTACATGATCCAAGGTTTCATCCTTGGCAAACAAACCATATTGAACACATCTATGTAGTCAAATTTAGTTGATAAAGCTTGAAACTATGATTTTTAGCTTAATAGTTTTGTACTTTCAATAGCCCCAAGCATATATATATATATATTGGGTAATTGGAATATGTTTACCAGCAAAATATGTTTGCTGGTATAAATTGAGATTTTTATAGTTTTTTTTTCTAAAATTTTACGGTACGGATATGATCTAGTTGCTTGGTTTTATAGAAACTGACCCTTGGATCATCCGATTGTGATGTATAAGAAAGATCTTTTAAGGCTTTAAAATCAACTGCTCAGAATTTTCATAAATATTCAAACATAAAAAATTGCATTTCTTGATCCGATTACGATGATCTAGAAATTGATTCCTAGCAAATGGACCATGCTGAATTTGAAAAAAAATCTTGGAAATGCCTAGTTCATACAAGCAAACATGTTTTACTAGAAAACATATTCCAATTTTCATATATATATTTATGGGAAAATATTGGCTACTAATGAAGGTAAGGAACTACAACAACAACAACAACAACTACGCCTTCATCCCAAAACAATTGGGGTCGGCGATATGAACCAAAAAAAAAAAATCATTTTGGGTCTTCCACATGAATCCTTCTCCTCCAATCATTTCTATCCAATGCCATGTCCTCGGTGAGGTTCAAAGCATTCATATCCTTTCCTATCACCTCCATCCATGTCTTCCTAGGCCTACCCCAAGCTCTTTTAACTAATATATTTTCCCATTTCTCCATCATTCTAACTGGAGCATCATTAGGCCTTCGCCGAATATGTCCAAACCACCGTAAACGATTCTCTCTCATCTTATTTTCAATGGGTGCAACGCCTACCTTCTTACGTATCTCCTCGTTTTGAATCTTATCTTTTATTGTATTTCCACACATCCATCTCAGCTACACTCAATTTTTGAATATGATATCTCTTGGCAGCCCAACATTCTGTACCATATAGTAAAGCGGGCCTAATAGTCGTCCTATAAAACTTTCCCTTCAACCGTAATGACATTCTACGATCGCACAATACTCCAGTTGCACTTTTCCATTTCATCCACCCAACCTTTATCCTATGATTTACATCTCCATCCATTTCTCCATACTTTTGAATGATAGATCCCAAATATTTGAAACAATCATCCACCGATATTTCTTGCTCACCAAGCTTCACTACACTCCCATCACTACTTCGTTGCTTACTAAACCGACATTCCATGTATTCTGTCTTACTCTTACTCAACTTAAAACCTCTTGCTTCCAATGTCTGTCTCCATAATTCTAACTTAGCATTAACCCCAGCTCTAGACTCATCAATCAAAACAATATCATCAGCAAACAACATACACCACGACACATTTTCTTGAATAGATCTCGTAAGTTCATCCATCATTATAGCAAATAGGAAAGGGCTTAAAGCAGATCCTTGATGTAATCCAACCGTTATAGGAAAATTGGTTGTCACCCCTCCACAAGTGCGGACATTGGTTACTACTCCTTCATACATATCCTTAATTATACTAATGTACTTGAGAGAAACATCTTTCTTCATCATTGTCCACCAGAGAACGTTCCTAGGTACTCTATCGTATGCCTTCTCCAAACCAATAAAAACCATATGCAAATCTTTGTTCCTCTCTCTATTTCTCTCAATAAGTTGTCTAAGAAGATGTATAGCTTCCATAGTTGATCTTCCAGGCATAAAACCAAATTGATTCTCCGATATCATGACAATCTTCCTCAACCTAGACTCAATCACCCTCTCCCAAAGTTTCATAGTTTGACTCATGAGTTTTATACCACGATAGTTTGTGCAATCTTATATATCACCCTTATTCTTATATAGAGGCACCAAAGTACTCTTCCTCCGCTCATTAGGCATATTATTTGTCCGCCAAATCTTGTTAAAAAGATTTGTCAACCATTCTAAACCTTTCTCTCCCAAGCATTTCCAAGCCTCGATAGGTATACCATCTGGGCCAACTGCCCTACTTGATTTCATTTTCTTCAAAGCCTCTGCAAATTAGTAAATTACTTTTTTTTTTAGTAAATTTTCAATTTTTTTCTAGATCAAATGTTACAGATGTGAACTACATGGTTGATTTAGTAGGAAACTTGTTTTGAATCATGTGATTATGACACATAATTAGGTTTTTAAATGGGTTTAAAAATCAATGATCCACAATGTGACAAATTTTCATAACTCAAAAAATAATGTTTTTACATTAGAAATGCAAGATCTAAGGCTTGATTCTTAGCTGAAATCCATGCTAAATACATCTATGTGGTTAGATTGAGTTGATACAACTTGCTCATATGATTTCTAGCTCATTAGTTATTTACCTTCATTAGTATGAAATATATATATATATATATAGAGAGAGAGAGAAAGTTGAGAGTAGGTGCCTAACAAAGTTAGGAGCCACGAACAAACGAGGTTTTTTAGGGTGTTTTTCACAAAACTGACCTTGTAGATGCGTTCGACGTGGTCAATTTGCTACAAAATGACACTTAGAACGTGTTTTTCAATGAAAAACGTGAAATTTTCAGCTTAAATATTTATAAAAGTTGTAGACCATCTCTCTCTCTCTATATATTATCTATTTATTTATATCATTAATTGGTTCTATGGTATGTGGTTAAGTTATAGCATCTCTAAAATGGATGTGTTAATTGGTTTGTGTAAAATTTGGCTGCTCAATAAATGCTGATTATGGATACAGATTGGATTCTTCAATTAACTTTTGTTTTTAGCCATTGCTTGTATGACAAGAATGATGCATGTTTGTTTCTTGATGTGAAATCTTGCCTGTTTGATCCAAATGTGAGATAGTCGCATTTGCTTGATGCATTTGAGATTCAATCATGTGGACCATCTTAATATTTTCATTTGGTACAATAAATTGAAGTCTTTTTTAAGGTAATTCTTGGAAAAAAATTACTGTGGCTTGATCTTCTTTGCTTTGGCACCATGCGGCTTGAAAGCAACCTGCAAGCCGTTAGGAGATTGGTGGAAATGGGAATGCAAGGAATCAACTTTAAAGACAAACTGGTAGTTTTGTTTATGCCTGTGTGAACCTTAGTAGCAACTCCTTCTACTAACAAAGACTATGTTTTGCTATTTCTAATCTTAAAGTTGTAGCTAAACTGTTTGGAGTTCTTGTTTGTCTTCTCACTGTCACTAATCGTGATTTATTTTCAAAACCTTTATCAGAGTAAGTGGAGAGCGCACAGTGAAGCGGCTCCGAATGTCCAAGGCTCTAACAGTTCCTGATAACACAACAGTTTATGAAGCATGTCATCGTATGGCAGCCCGTAGAGTTGATGCAGTACTAATAACCGATCCAAATGCTTTGCTGTGTGGGATACTGACGGATAAGGTTGGCAATAGTTGTCCCCTAATATCCCATTGCAATTCATTTATTGATGTGTTGTAATAGAGCTCCTCTTCCTTGTAGGATATAGCAGTGCGGGTGATTGCTGCAGGCCTAAAACTTGATGAAACTACAGTGGCGAAGGTCATGACTAGAAACCCAGTATTCGTTCTTTCCGATACTCTATCCGTGGAAGCATTGCAGAAGATGGTGCAAGGTGAATTATGGTCCTAATGATATGTAATTATGCTTTAACTGGACAAAGTTTTTCAGTTTGCTTATTGTTTGGCAAGTGGCAAGACCTTTGCTATTATATTGGCCATCTTAGTTCTAATATTTCAGACCAACTTCCATCACTGTTAAAGACAATGACTACTATTTGGTATTATTTGTTATGTGATTTGTCTCAACAGGAAAATTCAGACACTTGCCTGTTGTTGAGAACGGCGAGGTGATTGCATTGCTAAACATTGCGAAGTGCCTATATGATGTCATTGCACGAATGGAAAGGGCAGTAGAGAAGGGGAAAGCAATCTCAGCAGCTGTTGAAGGAGTAGAAAAGCAATGGGGAACTTCTATTTCTGGTATTTGAATGCACATCAATGAATATGAACCAGTCTGATATTTCAATTTCAGCCTATCTGGTGGAGTGCATTTAATTAACCTTTATCCTTTCTGATTGTAGTGTGTTCTTCCATAGAATACCGCAGCCTTCAGTGATCCACATATCAGAGCACTGATCTGTTAATGCTTGGGTTATTTGCAGGTCCCAACACTTTCTTGGAAACACTTAGAGAACGGATGTTTAGGCCCTCAATATCAACACTAATTAGTGAGAAAACAAAGTAGGTAATATTCCATTTTGCTTCACTGTAGTTCTTTTGTCAAAAAAGCAATTGTTACCTCTTGACTTCTTGGGTTGGTCACTGTGCATGATGTCTTCAGAGCAGTTATATTGTCTCCAACTGACTCTGTGTTAAGTGCCACCAAAAAGATGTTTGAACTTCAAGTCAGCTCAGCAGTTGTTACAGTTGGGAACAAGCCACAAGGGATACTAACGTGCACATTTCTCAACCATTTTTCATTTTCAGATCATTTCTCCTGTTTATTTGATCTATCTATTTTTTTGTTGTTGCATAACTCATTTAAGACCCTCTGTAACTTGTTTTGTTTAAATAGCTCAAAGGACATTTTGATGAGAGTCATTGCACAAAATCTTTCTCCAGAATCAACTTTTGTTGAGAAGGTAGGTGCCTGGCACACAAAATTTATTATTTTTTATGCTTTCCTTTCTACTTACTGAGGTTCTTTTATTATTCCATATGCACATTTTTTATATTGGAGGAATCTAGGCATAGTTTAGGAAATATAAGGCTTAATGGAAAAAAAAGGACATTTTTTTAAGAAACACATGGAAGAAGTTAAGGGTAGGATATCATTAATAGTGTTTCACATTTATATTTCATCCTGAATACGAGAAACATGAGTACTTATCCATCTTATTTTTCTTCTCCTGATTTGTTTTACCCTTTCCGTTATTTTCGTTCTCATACAGTTGTATTTATTTTCTCATCCTTTTGAAAGTTAAAATTTTGAATTTTTTCACAGATTAAACCATGGTCTGCCTTGATTCTTCTCTTGTTTCTGGCAGTGAAAATATATACTTTTTTTTGTACATGGCTTAGGTAGGCCATCAGTTGCCTCAAGGCCTAACTGTAAACTGTTGTCTTGTTGGACCACTTATTTTGTTTCTTTTTTTTTTAAACACTACCTGTAAACTGCCAGTTGCAAGTACCTGCTTACCTGTTTTCTGCAATATGGTAACTAAAAATATGAAGTTTCTATTGGTCGTTCCTCAGTAATATTTCTTCAGTCTAAGTTTAGTTTACTTTGGTCTGTTTTTAGGTTGCACAGTCAATGCAGTAGACCTTTCTGAGGTAAAAAATGAGTAAAGATGATAGTGAAGGATGTCCCAAACATGGTATTGGTGTGTAAATAGACAAATTTCATGACCTGTGTTGCGCTGAACAACTTGTATGATTTATATATGATAGTGGAAAAGAACAGCCTTTTCCATAGTCAGTTGACCACTAGTTTGATGCATTATTCAATTATTCAGAGATAAGTGTATTAAACTATTTTTCATGGTCATATTTCTTTGTGCTTCACTAATACACTCAGCTACTGTAATATATTATTTCAACTCGTTTGAATATTCAGCTTCCAATTTTTCCCCTTTTTCTTTTCTATTTACTAATTGATAAGGGCTGGAAAACTTCTTTCTGCAAATGTTCATTTGATTCTGATTTTCAGTTGGACAACTGATATCCAGGTCATGACTCCAAATCCTGAATGTGCAACAGTTGATACACCAATTCTTGATGCTCTCCATATCATGCATGATGGGAAATTTCTACACCTTCCTGTTGTAGACAGAAGTAACTCTTTTTTCTTTTTTTCATGACAGATTTTCTTACAAATAAACTCTCACATGTTATTTATTGCAGATGGGTACATAGTTGCCATCATTGATGTAATTCAAATTACTCATGCCGCTGTATACACTGTAAGTTCATTAATGATAATTGAATCATCTGCCCATTTTGTTGCTGGCATATTCTTTGAGGCAATTGGTTACAGCTTGCGTTTCTGATGTTTTACTCTGCATGCTTAGCATGTTTTCTGCCTTCACAAAGAAGAATTTCTCCTTTCTCTATTGAGTTCCTTTAACTTTTTAATCATAGTGGGTGATCTAGTTTTGAGTTCTTCACACTTCCTTGTTGTTGGGTATATAGTTATATGGTCTTATATCAAATCCAGTTTTAAGTTTTTAGAATTTTCAAATCTGGCTCAGGAATGATACTAAACAAGTATTCTTGTTTGAGTCGTATTCTGCATTACTTTATATATCATTATGAGCTTTGGAGATTTTGTTGATGGTATGGGTTAAGTAAATCTAAATTTTTGGGAGAGTTACGGAAAATAAAGTTAGCAAATTTCGTGAAAGATTCAGGCAGCAATAATTCTGATTTCATCTAACCTTAATCAACTGGTTATATTGATAGACAAAGTAACTTAGTATGTATCTTCATTTTTATTTTGTTCCAATTACAGATAAGCTCGTGTGAGTTATATGGCATTCTTCTAAGTTTGAAGTTGGAACTAATTTGTTTCTTGCCATTTCTTAATTGGTGTTGAGTTGTGAAAGCATGGAATCAACAATGTGCAGTAAAGAAGATCCTCTGCATACTTGTGTGGGAAAGTTACACTTTAGGTCTGAGTATAATCAGCTTCAAGGTGAAATATTTTAGTGGACCCAATTCCTTTAACTAATACTGTTCAGTGAAAAGGTTTTTGACAAATTTTATGTAGTTTTGAGAATTCTTGATGAAATTTGTATTATCCACATTTAAAAGAACATTAATCCCTTGAAAACATAACCCATCAGACTGGAGGGCTCTTCATGAATTAAATGTTTCTTTCCTATATGAGTAAACAGTGGTGATTAAGGAAAACAGTAACAGAGAATAGAATGAGGGATAAGAGGAAATGTTGCATGAGTAGAAGTTATTGCGGATAAAATTTTTAGTCTGATCATGCACGTCAAGCTAATGGGATGTTCGGAATTGTCTACTCAAATTAAACAAGGTCTTGCATAACCTTTTTGTTCTTTTCTTTTTGGTTATGTTTGGGGTGGTGCTAAGATGGAGGTAAGGGGTCCAAGGTGAGTGGAAAAATGAAGAGTTTTTTTCGGTAGCCAACACACCTTTTTCTTTCTTCTTTTCTTGACTTGCAATTATATGTCAGTTATATGATTCTTGTTTCTTTTCTTTTCACCAGCCTGATTATTTTAATAATATAATTATGATTGAATTCCTTCTTTTGTCGATTGAATTAGGTTGGATCTGCTGGGATGGTTGCAAATGATACCACAAACACCATGTTGCAGAAGTTTTGGGATTCAGCAATGTCTTTAGGACCTTTGGATGATGAAGACGAGACACAAAGGTTAGTAATGATAATATCTTACTTTTCATATAATCGTTAGCAAAGTGTGCATCCTTTCCAAGTCTTGGACAAAATATCTTATTTTGTGCTTGTCATCCAGTGACTTATCTACAAGGTTGGCATCTGAAACAACTGAGATAGGGAAGCCTGGTTATATGCCAGGGATTGGAACTACATTTGGGTTTAAGCTGGAGGATAAAAAGGGCCGAAAGCATAGATTTAATTGTGGTATTCTGGTCATCTTTTAGTGTGAATGTGAAAGTGCATGATATTAGTTTCGAAACCAAGTTTCCATGAATGAAAATGATACAGATTTTTTTTTTCACTTCATTTTACTTGACCAGATACTGGGAATATGACAGAGCTGATAGCTTGCATAATTCAGAGACTAGGGGATGACATTGATCGGAACAATCTCCCACAGATCATGGTATCCTCTGATCTCATTGAATTCATTTTTTAGTGAGTCACCTTCAATTTCTAAACATTTCTTCATTGTTTCATGTGCTTATTCTGTTTGCTGCAGTATGAAGATGAAGAGCATGACAAAGTCTTGCTTGCCTCAGATAATGACCTTGCAGCAGCTGCAGATCATGCTAGGCTTGCTGGTTGGAAGGTAAGGCTAATTTTCAGCACATATTTTCAGAAATTAGGACCTATAGTTGTCTAACTTGATCCTGGTTTCTTTCACTTTTCATTCTGCCTTAACAGTTGTTTAGCATTTTGATATCTGGCTGAAATAATAAAATGAAAAGTGACATAAATACCACTGCAGTATTTACAACATCAACAATGCATTACTGGTATCTCTCACATTTACTTTAGTGCTACAAATAGATCAATTAGTGGCAAGTTTGTGATCTAACTCGTGGATTTCAATCTTAGATTGCTCGCTAATGCTACTTCCAGAGTAAAAATCCTTTTTAGATATCAGTTAAGACCTATAGACTATGGGGAGTTGGCTATCCAGTGTCACTTTTCAGATCAATCAAGCAGAATCAGGTGATACAGTCAGCTTTGAGTGGCCTTGCTGGTTAAAGTTATCTCTATTTGGTTTCCATTATCTGAGGCTTCTCTCTCAAGGTAGAACTAAGCTGGTCAACTCATGTGAGGAGGGAAGAATCATCCCTCGATGAGTAGTGTCTAATGAGCTACTTCAGTCCATCATTGTGAGGCTAAATGTTGGAGAGTTTTTTTCATTCATCAGGACAAAGGAAGAAAAGTATCATACCCACCCTTTTTTTTTTGTTTATTACACGGAGAAGCCACACCCAGGATCAGAGACCTGGCTGCACTGGTCTTAACCTGTCGAATATTATAGTATTATAGTCACCATCCCAGAAGTGTAAAACTCCAAGGGCGCCTCCTTGACCCCCCAGAGATCCTCCGGTTTCGCTTTTCAAGAGGTGCCCACTTGGGGACTTAAACTCAGGATAGGGGGGGGGACCTACCTATCCATGAGCAAGAGACCATGTGGATGACTCCTCTTGATCTTTCATCATACTCTCTTAGTACAAAGGAACAACATTAATGTACGAGAGAAGCCAGACAAAGAAAACAGTCCTGTAAGATACAGAAATTTAATAATGTGCAATGCTGCTAAAATTACTTCTTTGTAATGTGAATTGACTTGTGATGTTATTTTTCAGTGGTTAAGGTTGTACCTAGACTACTCCGGTTCAGATTCTCTTGGCCGGACAATGAGATCAGATTCATTAGGCTTAGAATTTCCACGTAAAGACTCTTGGGCTGCAGCGTACAGCACAGTGGCTGCTGGTGCTGCACTTATTGCTGGACTTGGTGTGATGGCATACTTGAGGAGAAACAACTCCTGAGTGAAGATTCCATGCAGATGTGTCTTGCTGTGAGGGATCTGAGAAAGCTCCAGCTATGAGAGACCTTGGTTCAGTGGCTTGCAGAAAGAGTAGCTGTATGAGCATGCTGGACCTGCATTTCTGCTATAGATCATTTACTCCTGAATTCTTCCTATTAAATGAATAGGCAGTGCAGTCTTGCTACCCCTGGGGGTCTGTGTAAAACCATGCGAGCTGTTTATTTGTTATACAATGAGGCATTGCCACATAATTTATCAGAATAAAAGATTGCATTACATGAGTAGGAAAGATGGCAGCTATTTGTTGTGAGTGACATTCAGCATTATTCTGTGCTCAACCTGATAAACTTGTAATGATGTGATGATTTTTCTTAGTGATCCAGTACGACATGTTGTTCTGTGCCTATAAATACAATGCCATTTGATGGCCATTTTAACAATCTCGCTTCATGTATCATGCACCAGTCCATCATGTTGTTTTGAGTCCATATTCTAGATCGTTGATCTCACAAATCTGAGGTTCCAGGTTCATTGTTTCATTGTATGTTGTGTTCTTGCATGAATGCAATTTCAAGCACATACCAAGAACATTGTTTATTATGTTTGATAGTTCAGAAGAAGGGGTCATCTATGAAGCATAGGTTCATTATTGATCAAAAGAAATAAAGGAAAAATGAATGAGCACTAAGCTCCATAAACTACTTGTACGTTAAATTTGGCATGGACAAGGTTGTGGGTTGGACTGGTAACAAACCAAGTCACTTGTATCTCGGCTTGGTTTGTCTCAACAATCAGTTATTTTCAGACTCGTAAAGCAAACTCATTTAGCTTAAATAGGCTCGCGAAGCTAAAATTCGTATATATTTTGAAAGATGTATATGGTTTAATATCAAGTAAATAAATTAAGGATCTTGGTTTGGCTGAGTGATTTAGAAGGGGAAGAAATAGAGAACTCTGTGGCTTTTGTTGCTATATCTGGCCTACTGACAAACTTGGAAGGAGACGAACTGAAGATCATTTGAAGATCAAACCATGAATCCTATCCAACTTCATCGGATTCTGCAATGCTCACTGCGGGTAACTGTTGGGGCACTCGAAGAATTGATTACATCGATTTCAACAGAACTGGTCCAGTGTAATTCGGTTTGTTTTCTATGTTGTAAACTCTCTATGATCCTACTGCTGTGACTTCTCATCACTTGCATTGCAGGTTTTAAATGGTTTAACAAAATTTTCTATTCTATTAAAGAAAAAGTAAATAAATTAGTTGCTGAGTACAATTTATATATATGGTCTTGGTTTTTTTAGCAACCTGGGGGATAGTCTTTGTGGGATTCGAACCGGGACCCTTTGGTCATGATAGTGCGACGTAATCATCCAACTATCTCATTTGATCTCTTATATACAAGAAATTAAGAGCTCGTTTCTTTGTATTGTCATTCTATGGAGTAAAAAAATAACGCCAACAACTTTTGGAGCCCACTTCTTTTCCTTGTCAAACTCTCTGAAGTTCAGATGTGTTGGCTCAAGCTTGGCTCGCGTTCATAAATCATAATGAGTCAACTCGGTCTCATGAAAGACTAAGCTCAAGCTCAAACTCAAACTCGTATTGAGCAAAACAAGGCAAGCTCAGGTCATGTGGCTCATTTACTAGAGATTTTTTTTTATAAAGGCAAGCTGGGGTTAGGTAGACCCTTACCAGTTATACTACTATACCATTGGGTTTTGAACCTGCAACCTCTCAACACAAGGTGACGTGCACTAGCTGCTCCTACCAGACAAGCGAGCCCCCGTTGGTAGAGATGTTTGATTGCAGCGAGAAAGTACTTGACTATTTATTTATCTCTGCAATTAAAATCCTGAATAAATAGTTGGACCACTTGAGATCTGATAGTTTCCAACGTATGACTCTTTTTTTTACCGTGTTTGCATGTAACGTGGACGGGACGCCGAAATCAGGATAACAATCAAACACCCCTATTAAAGTTGTGGAAAATATGGCAAAAACGTTAGCCCAAGCTTTGTATTCTTTCACTTCTCTAATATAGGCCCCACAAACTGGCTCTATTCTTCCTCATTTTCTTCCACATTTTGAGCATATAAGTACCACAACTCTTCAAGGGGGTAAGCTCATGGAGTTTTACGTTGCCAGGACAGCCAGGCTAGGTCTGGTCCCATACTTTAGGGAATATTCGAAGTTTGATTGTCTTGAATGGTGATGAAAGCACGATCACGATCTAGTGGACAAAACAACCGTAAAGATTGAAGCACGATTCAGGTATGAATTGGGGGGGATGGGGGTCCCATCTGACCCGATCCAATACGAGTGTTCGCACAACCAATGCCCATCCGAATAGAATCTGATAGGATCCAGGTTTTGTCTTAATGACAATTACGGGTATCAACGGGTTGGGTTTACCCGCACCAAACCCTATAGGGTTCGGGTATGGTGACAAATAAGAAGGCCCGATAAAGACTCGGGTTCGGACCCAAAGGTCCGATTAATACAACGATCCAGGTATAGTTTGTGAAATTTTATACCAGACTTGGGACCTAGAATTTTTCAATGTAAAAATAATAAAAATTTTATTTTTTACCGGGTGAGAGAGAGAGATCATGGGTGGGTTAGGGTAACATAAGAATCGTGAGAACTTTAGATCAGACAGTTTATGTTGGTTTACATAGTTTAGTTGTATATATATATATATATATATATATGCAAACCTCCTTTGGCGCTTGCATACAAACCTCTTAATGTTCGCACAAATATGTTGTGAACTTTCTGATGTTCACACAAATATGTGGTGAACATCCTGACGTTTGCACAAATATATTGTTAACTTTCTGACGTTCGCATATATATATATATATATTGATAATCTTCTCAATGATTTTAACCATATTAAGATGTTCATAAGATATGCATACTAATGTCAGGAGGTTCATATATATATATATAATAGAGCGTAAGTACTTGAGCACCTACTTAATCAAGCAAACCGTTTATCACACGCATGATGGATGGTCACATGAAAAAAAAATCATCAAAAATAAGTTTTTGATTAAAATACCCTTTAGCGATGCCCAAGAAGTGCCGCTAAAAGCTTTAGGATGTGCACATCATTACGAAATTTTAATGGTGCGCTCATCCTTTTGGATATTTAGCGGCCTTTTTTAGTCTCGCTAAAGGTCTAACCTTTAGTGGTGCTCAAAAAGCACAGTTAATGCCCTTTTGAGAGTGTTTTGACCCATTTTTGACCGTTTTTGTTTTTTTTGTTTTTGAGCAAACCATCCATCAAGCGGACAACCACATGATCAAGTAGGTGCTTAATCACCTATTACGCTCTACTCTCTCTCTATATATAGGCACTAGAATATGAGAACTAGAAATATGAGCATTTTCAACACTTTTATTGGCAAATCCAATCATGTGCGTGTGCTTGGCATGGTAAATGTACTAAGAATCAACCATTGGATAGTGTATTTTTTATAAAAAATATAATTTTTGAATGCTTAAATATCTATTAAGATTATGAGCTATTGATTTTAAAGCCTTAAAAAAATCTTATTTATGCATCAAAATCTGATGATTCAAGAGCAAGTTCTTATAAAACCAAACATGTACATCATATCAGTACGGTTAGATTCAAATGAAAGTACAAAAAATCCATGAAAATTGTGGTTCAAACATTAGTTCTCATGTTCTAGTTAATCTAACGTTAAATTAATTGTATTTAAAAGTAGATGAATTCAACCATATGAAAATAACTAAAATACTTTTTGATATTTTGAAAAATGTATGATTAGTTTTTGAGGTCAAAAAGGTAAATTTGATGAATTTATAAAGTGTGAAAATCAATAGGAGGTTTGCATAGAAAAAATGTAAAAAAATCACAGATTCAGAATTTTGTACGTGGGGGGCTTTTGGCAAATTTGTGAGGCATTGAAAAAAAAAGCACCACTTACAAGGACAGTACGGTTATGTTTTGAACGTATATTCATTTACCTTATGTGAAAAATCCGATGCACGGGCCAGATATTTCTAGATTTAGAGTCAGACCCGATTAGATGGAACCAAAGAAAGATAACATGTGATTGGACCCATTTGGATCTTGCTCGTTTTCTAGCTTTCACATGGAAAATAAAATGGAATCCAGCTTGAAGCAAGACAAAGGATCCAGATCAGATCCCATTATCGGAACCATTTTCTAAACCAGGAACAGTGGAACCGCACTTTATATATATGGAACTCAGTCTGGGAGGAAGTGTGCCAATAAACGTCCGGACTGGGACCCAGTAAAACATTTTACATTGAAAATTTTGATTCTTAGTAAGAACTTGGGTAGGATAAAGTGTGGTTTATAAATTTGAAAAACCAACCCTTGTCCATATGCCACTTGGATGTTGTGGGTCTGACCCAATTATCCAATCGGGCCATTGTCATTAGGGGTGTCAACGGGTCCGGTTCGGTTTGGATCCAGGTGAAATCAGACTTGGTTTTAAATTTAAGTAGTTTAGGGATTTCAGTATTTTCAAAAAGAGCAATTTATTGATTTAAAGTGTTTCTCGTAAATTATTTTATAACTAAAATGCCTTTTTAATAATTTTTTTTTCTGAAACTATCAAAATACATCTAATTAGGTTAAAAAAACTTTGATAACACTTAGATGAGTCATAATTCACTAAAATAATTAGTTCGATCGATAGATTGAATATTCTAAATATTATTTTTGATTACAATGACTAAAATACCTTTTATTTGAATTTATTTCAAAAATTACCAAACAGTGTCTAGTTAAGTTCAAAAGACATTAAAAACAGATGAGGTTGTGACCCTCTTTCAAACAATTACTTTTCGTGATCATTTTAATATTTTATTTAAAGAGACGGTTGAAATGATCATTTTACGTTTATTAGTTAGAAATATATAATTAAACATATAAAATACTTAAAATTGATATTTAAAAAATAAAAGCAAATTTTTAAAGTAAAAAGTAAAGTTAATTTTTTATTTATTTAATATCTCTAAAATTTAGAGGTTTTACAAAACCAGACCCGTTGACACCCGTACTCATGGTTCATGGTGGACAAAGTTCGAATGTAAACAAGTACCGCAGGTCTTATCATTTATTTTTTGGATCATTTTATTTAGTGGCTAACTTTTTGCCGTTAATTTAAAATATGGACTTCAAGTTTCTGAAATTTCAAATATGAGCAAGCTTTTTTTGAAAACTGTCAAATAGAGACCTCAAGTCAACATCTATGGTCTTGGAAAACATGTTTTCTTTTTTGTTTGTTGTAGTATTATCCCTTGAAAATTAAAAAGTACTCATTTATCCTCATAAAAAAGAAAAAAAGTAAACAACTCTTAATGATGAATGTTAATGTTGTAATTTGACTTGTGATTTAACAGGATAATAATAAATGTAGGTCTTTGTTTAACATTTTAACAAAAAAATTGACCCATATTTGTAATATCAGAAATGTGAAGCCTATCTTTGAAATTAGAAGCAAAAGGTTGGCTTCTCTCTCTATAATCATATTACTTACTTAAAAGTAAAGGCAAGTTTCTTCTTTTTAAAATATTCTTAAATTTATATATGTAGACAATAAATAAAATTAGATCCAAACAAGGTCAGGGTCTTTCAATTTTGAACATTTTATATTTTTTTTATCCAGCTCGTGAGAAATGAATCACTTTGAAATAAAAGCAAGATTCGCCTCTAAATAATTTTTTTTCATGACCATATTACTTAATTAAAAGTAAAAGCAAGATTCTTCTTTATAAAATATGCTTAACTTTATATATACACAATAAATAAAACTAGCTTCAAACAGGGTCAGGGTCTTTCAATTTTGAACAATTGATATTTTTTTAAACAAGCCAGCTCGTGCTCGAGTAGCTCGGGCTCATTACGAGCTCAAACTTAGCTCGGCTCGTTCTACTCTTTTGCTAGCCAAGTATACATTTTAGGCCTTGACCATGGGTTCAGGCCCATTTCGGTAATTTCTCCTTCAACGTCGGCAACTCACTTTCTTGATAAATTCCTTCCCACCAAACAAACGCCCTTCTTCTGGCGGCTCTGCAGTGACTTGTGTACCTTCCCATAGGATGGAAGATGAAAAGAGAGTTCCGTTCATCCAAACACGACCACCAACATTTACTTTTGTCGCTTCATTGTTACAAAACCCCCTCGTTTCTTTTACCATTCTTGCAATTTGGCGGATTTCTCTCTGCCTCTGGTGCACTGATCCTCGGTTTCTTGCTCCAATATTATTGAGTATCATGCAGTTCTCTAAAGATGGTATTTTTTTGTTTTGTTTGATTTAAATTTTTTACTTTTTTTTGGCAAACGTTTTGCATGTTTCCGGTTGATTTGTGTAGTGGGTTATCGTTAAATTTGACTTATTGGGTTTTTTCGGTGGATTTCGAGACGGTGGTCATCGTGAAATTTGGGTTTTGTGGAGTTGGGATTGTTTGATCTGTCGATGGGTGGTGTTGGTTGTGATGGAAGTGCGGTTGGTTTGCATCAAGTGTTTATTTGATGTATTGCTTTTGTTTTAACTTCCTTTCTTTTGTTTGTTTTGTCGGTGATGATTAGTTGCAAGTCGTAGCCTCTCTTCAATTAATGAATCACAATCCTAATATTGGCATGTGGAGTTGGGATTGTTTGATCTGTTGATGGGTGGTGTTGGTTGTGATGGAAGTGCGGTTGGTTTGCATCAAGTGTTTATTTGATGTATTGCTTTTGTTTTAACTTCCTTTCTTTTGTTTGTTTTGTCGGTGATGATTAGTTGCAAGTCGTAGCCTCTCTTCAATTAATGAATCACAATCCTAATATTGGCATGTGCTACAGGTGTTAACAATTGATTTCTGGCGAATTCTCAAAGGCTTTGCGTTTTTTTACTTTCTGTTTGTTTGTGCCTGCAGAATTTGATTTCAATGAACTTCTACAAGAAGCTCAGCAGCGTTGGCTGAAGCCGGCAGAGGTACTGTTTATTTTACAGAATCATGAGAGGTTCAGGATCACTCCAGCAGCTCCAAATACGCCACCAAGTGAGTTAATTTTGTTTCCCATCTTGTTGATTTTTGGTGTATAAATATCTATGACTCTATTCTTGCTTAGCATCTTAAAGTTAATTCTTTCCCATCTTGATGATTGGTGGTTACGATTATGAATACCTATGGTTCTATTATTGCTTAGCATCTTAAAGTAATTTCTTTCCTGTCATGGTTCTATTCTTGCTTTCGTATCTTAAAAAGTTAGTCTCTTTGCCATCTGATGATTGATGGTGTCTAGTTATCTACGATTATGTTCTTTATTAGTATCTTGATGTGATTTTTTTAGCACCGATTTTCATTGCCTCTCTTGTCTTTTTGTTTTTATTCCCTACAGGCGGCTCTTTGTTCCTGTTCAACCGGCGAATACTTCGTTTTTTCCGGAAGGATGGTTATAATTGGCGGAAAAAAAGGGATGGAAGAACTGTTGGGGAAGCACATGAAAGGCTGAAGGTTAGCTGCGGATGAACATAACCTGGTCCCGTAGTACTGTCTGCTTGTTTTTAGTTGAAATGCACTTGTTTTTGCATCAGTGTCATTATCTTGCCAACCAACCGTTGCACTAGATAAATCTTGTTTTTATATTTTATCTTCAATATAATGGATGAGTCATATTTTTTGATAGTGTGCCCTGGCTGGAGGTTCAGTATTGGTCATTTGTTGGCATTCATGGTGAATGCTTGTGGAACTTCAATTATCGACTATAGGTTTCACGTGAATTTTGGTTGTTAAATCCACAATTTCATATCGTAGTAACAGAAGTCATTACTATAAATGCGTATGTCAAGAAACAGATAGTACATAGAAAACCTACTTGGGAAGCCATGCATTGGGGGTTTGTTGAAGGGCTCTAGGATTACATTATGCCAAAGCTCTCTGTAGTCTGTATGCATGTAGATAGGCATCGTTGTTGGTTATATATATATATATATATATATATATATATATATATATATATATATATATATATATATATGATTGAGTTTTTCATCAATCAAACAAATATATATTCTCATCATGTTTATATATAATATATATATGTTGGATTTTTATCATTCATTTCGTAAGCGGCATGTTTATTAATTTTTGATATCAGATGCGTTTTTGAAAACGCTAAAAATTAACGTCCCACAATACTTTGTATTGTAAAATTTTAAATGCATTGTGAGCCATTGATTTTTCACGTTTTTCCAAAAACATGTCTAGATGTTGTAAAGTCTTCATGTAAAACATATTGTTTTCTAAATAAATTATAAAGAACAAATATATATGGTCCAATCGATGAAATTCTCAAACATTGGAGAAGGAGAGCTGTCCGATCGTCATTGGTTGTAGATTTTGGACCTTCCTTTGGTTGGACGGTCCCTTATATATACACTCACACATTAATGATAGGATGTACCTCGTGCATCTACTCCCTAATGTTGACCAGTGAATCTTTTCAATTCAACAGTTGTGCTAGTTTAGAATAAGAACACACATTGCGTGAAGCATCAAAACCGTTTACCTCATACCTGATTGATAGCCATAATAAATTCAATCCATGTTCTTTTTCCTACATTATGACAACTGTTTGATCGCAAGGGTTCTAACATATCTCTCTCTCTCTCTATATATATATATATGTGGAGGTATTAATAACTTTGTTTACATTCTTGCCATGATGTGTCACTTGTTGGAAGCGATGCAACACTTTTATTTCTCAGTCGTAGTTTGTGGCCTTTTTAGATCACGTGTTTTTTAGGTTTCTCTGTTGTTGGATTTCCTGATCAATTCCCCCCCCCCCTTATCTTTTTTATCAAAAGTTTTTTCAAGACATTTTGACATATAGATTGAATTGGGAAACACTTGGTGGAAGATTCCACTATACTAAGCAAAGGGTTGCAGGCATCACAATTGTGTTTTGTCAGTTATTTTGAATTTAGAAATGTCATATAAATAATTGTTTATTATATCTAATACTGAATCTTTTACAGTATGAAAACTTAAAATGTTTCTTGCTTTGTATCTGGCTAGGTAGGGAACATTGATGCATTAAACTGCTATTATGCTCATGGAGAGGAGAATCCCAATTTTCAAAGGCGAAGCTATTGGATGCTAGATGAGTAAGTTTAGTCTTTACCTTCTTAGATGGTATTTTTAGACTTTCCAGATTTTGCTAGATTAATCTTTTAAAGCTTTTAGTTGTAGATCTTGCTAGTTTAATCTTTTACCCTTATAGTCCTAGTTATTCTCAATTTTTTGCTTCTATTTTTTCATTTAGAGTAGGTTCTCATGTAACGTTGAGTAGAATGTGACGATTTAGTGGGACAATTGGACCAAGTCTTTGTACTAGAATAAGTGGGTCAAACCTTTATTTTGTATTTGTTATTGACCATGTTTATTCCGTAAGCTTATTCCAAAGTAATCACCGTAGTTATCCCTATAACCAAATCCAAACCCTTTCCAAACCCATATTATCCAACTCAAGTGTAATATCGTGTATTTTCATACTTAGTCAAATTCGAGATTTCAAAAATTTGGCCAAGTGTCGGAGAAAAATCGGTAAAACCTTGTGATAGATGTATGTCCTTTGAGTTTGGGTTTGGGTTTGGCCCAGGTCTCATCAACAAGATCTAAACGAGCCAACTGAAATGTGATAAAAAGTTTTATTTTTAACCTTTAAATTCAAGCAAAATTTGGGTTAAATTCAGGCGAATTTCAGAAGCAAAATTCGAAGTGCATGCCGTTAGATGCGTCTCAAAATTCTGAGTCCAACAATATTTTAATTTTCTGAATTCGGGCTACGACTGACCCAAAAATCACAATTTTTCAAAAAAGATGGCCTCGACGGGCTGGGTTTGAATTTGGATCAGACTGGATCTAATGCTTTTGATCCAAATTAATATGGATCTGGACTCTATCCAAGACCCACATTAATTAGGAATTGATCCAGCCTAGGATCCAGTTGGGGTTTGGATATGGATTTGGATCTTGGATCCAGATCTGGATCCAAAACCCATACCCAATGAAAATACAGCTTTAAATTCGATTTGTTATATTTAAATTGAAGATAACTAGAGTTAAAAAGACTCCCAAGGGGATAAAGTACCCTCTGAAATTTTTTGGATATTTAATTATTAATAAATAATAAATAATTAATTAGTTAATTGTAATTAATTTCAATTTTCAATTTTTGCAAACTAATTAGGACTCCTTAGTAGAGTCCTTAATAGGTTTAAGAAAGGTAAAGAAGGTTTGAGAAAGTTTAATTGAATTAGGAAAGAAGATTTGAAAAGTCAACATGAAAGAGTTTTAAAATTTTTGGAAAGAAGAGTGAGAAAGAAAGTCCCAATTAGGGATTAGCCTCCAGCCCTCTCTAGAAGGGATGGATGGATAAGAGGGGGCGTCACCCCCCTTTTCACCTATTTATAGCTAAAAAAAAAGAGAATAAGAAAGAGAAATAGAGAGAAAGAGGAGAAAGGGGAGGAGGAAGAGGAAGGAGAGCAAGGAGAGCAAGGAGAGCAAGGAGGAGAACGATCCATCCTCCATCGATTTTCACATTTTTCTCTAACTACAAAAAAAGATACAGGTTCTTTCTCTTGTTTAGAATGAGAAAAAGAGCATAGATCGGTTTTCTATGCAAGGTTTTAGTAAAAACTCATGAGAGAAGAGTAAATCTGAATATTTACTCTAAGATGTACATTGAAATTAAAGTGTTTCCCCTTTTCAAAATCTATTTTGGATTATAAATATGTATATGTATATACATATATATGTTTATATATATCTATGTATATATTTAATGTGCCGTAGACCCATAGAGCTGGACAGATCTGCCATGTATTAAACATGCCCAGATCTGGTCCAGATCTAGTATTCTAAAGTTTTGAAAAAGAAAAATATAATGTGATCTTCATGTAGTTAGAAATTTTTTTGTGTATGCTTAATGTCATGTTAAAACAAAAATTCTGTTTTTAATTATTGTTCATGTTAGAACATCATGTATTGTTGCATGTTCCATGTCAATATATTCCTTTTAGATTCACGTGAAATTTTGAATGTAAAAATCAGCATACACATGCTTCTTAATGGTGAAATCTGTTAATATATGCATGATTGAGTTTGAATGTGCATACACATGAATGCCTGAATTTTTAAAACCTGTACATGCATGCATATTTGACAGGGACTTTATATATAAATTATTTTCTGGGTTTTGAGTGTCTCGGCTGGTGCAGGCCTGGCAGCCCCTGTCAGGCCAGCCACTCGGTTGGACTGTATCTGGTATAGTCCAGTGGGCTTGCATACTGTTAAAAAAAATGAATATATAAAATGTTTTTTTTTTCGCTTGCTGGTATGCAGCTGGGCTGCCTGGCAGTCCAGCCGAGCTGGGCTTGGCCCTGTCAGGCCCAGCCCAGCCAATCGGTTGGGCTGGTGCAGGCCTGGCAGACCCAATATATATAGTATTCACAAAAAAAAAATTTGAGATGTATAAAAAATTGTATTGTGATGGTAGGGTGTTGCCGACCCAGCCGAACCAGGTTCAGCTGGGTGGCAGCATGACCTGTTAGTTCGGCTGGGCAGGTTATATATTGTCAGGCCCAACCGAATGGGTCAGCTGGGTTCGGTTGGCCAAACAATATATATATATATATATATATATATATATATATATATATATATATTGTCATGTGTTATTGAACAAAATGTTTGAGTTGCTTGTGCGAAAAACATTCAAATTTCGTATGTGGTTGTATGTGTAATGAGATATTGCGAAAATATAAAAAGTGCATACAAGCACTTACAACAATGAATAAAAGAGACAATATCACAAGTCCGCAAAGGGACAATACGAGCACAAGCCTTTAAGAAGGCAATAATATAAAAAGCCTCTTATTGAGAAGAGAGAAAGCTCTCAAGAATGGAAATACACAAGGGGTTCACCCCTATTTATACAAGAGGGAGAGGAGGAAAAAGGAGGGCCAAAGGGCCTCAAAAGGAGAGCCAAAAGGGGGCTCCCAACGACTCTATGGTTGGAGCCCCTTTTAGTCCTCAAAAAATACAAAAAAGAATTCTAAAAAATAAAAAAAGAAAATTACATTTTATGAAATTCGAAAATAGTTGTTTTCTAAAACAACTATGTGAAATTACAAAAATACCCCTATCGGGTATTGATGTAATATACAGTATATATATATATATATATATATATATATATATATATATATATATATATATATATTAGATACATTTTAACACCCCCCCTCAAACTTTACGGGGAAATGACAGAAAGTTTGCCAAGAAGAAACATGAAGCGAGGAGCCGGAAGAGCTTTAGTGAAGAAGTCCGCCAACTGATATTCTGAAGTGACATATGGAAGAACAATAGTTCCTCGTAAGAATTCGTCACGAACATAGTGGCAATCCATTTCGATATGTTTTGTACGTTCATGAAAAGTATGGTTGCTCGCAATATAGATGGCACTCTTGTTGTCGCAACATAGCTTTGAGGCTTCGGTAATATCAACTCCTATGTCTTTAAGCAAACTGCGAAGCCATACAAGTTCCATTGTCGTGGTTGCCATAGCCCGGTACTCAGCTTCAGTGGATGATAGTGAAACTTTCTGCTGCTTCTTGCATCGCCAGGCAATCAAAGAGTCCCCTAAAAAGACACAAAAACCAGTAGTTGAGACTCGATCATTGGGATTACCTCCACAATCCGCATCAGTATAAGCAAGAAGATTCAAGGAAGAAGAGGAGAATAGAAATAACCCTTTATTGATAGTATTCCGAATGTAGCGGATGATTCGAAAAACAACACTCATATGCACAGATGTAGGAGCATGCTGAAATTCGCTAACTGAGTGAACCGCATGAGTGATATCTGGTCTGGTGATGGTTAAATAGGTAGGAGACCCAATGAGTTGTCTGTAAGGTGTGGGATCTTCCAGAAGAACCCCATCCTCCAACCGCAATTTGGCATTAATAACCTCGGGAGTCTCTACTTTCTTATCATCAGAAATCCCAGACTTAGAACATATATCTGCAACAAGCTTCATCTGTGACAAAATATATCCTCTAGGGGAATATGCAACCTCAATGCCAAGAAATTATCTGAGAAAACCTAAGTCAGACATATCAAAATTATCTTTTAACATATTTTTAACATTGATAATACTACTTTGATCATTCCCAGTGATAATCATATCATCAACATAAAGCAACAAAACTACGATACTAGAACCTGCATGTTTAACAAAAAGAGTAGTGTCAGTATAACAAGATTGAAATCCTAACTTTATCATGATATTACTGAAACGATCATACCAAGCCTTAGGGGCTTGTTTAAGACCATACAAGGCCTTCAAAAGCCGAAGTGTTTGACCTTGCTTAATATTTATTCCGGGTGGCGGATCCATATAAACTTCTTCACTTAAACTTGCATTTAAAAAAGCATTTTTTACGTCAAGTTGATAAATAGGCCATTTTTTGGTTGATGCAACAGCTATTAAGGTCCTGACACTAGTCATTTGAGCTACGGGAGCGAATGTTTCTTCGTAATCAATGCCATATTCTTGGGAGTATCCCTTAACAACTAATCTAGCTTTATATCGTTCTAAAGAGCCATCACTTTTAGTTTTAACTTTGAAGACCCAGCGATAACCAATAGGTTTTTTGTGTGAGAGTAGATTAACTATTTCCCAAGTATTGGCCTTTTTTAAAGTATTTAGTTCAACTTGCATTGCTTCAACCCAATGAGGTATAGATTTAGCTTGATTATAGTGGGCCGGTTCAAAATAAGAATGCAGGGTTATTAGACATGCCCGATAGTTGGGAGTTAAGGAATCATAGGATACAAACCTATTTGGGGGTATTGATATTCTAGAAGAATGCCTAACTTGTGGTTCCTCAGTGGATTTAGAAATTTGAGAGTATTTTTCGAGGGCACTAATAGGATTTTCTTGATTTCTTCTTGAGTAAACATTTATATTGGTATCACTATTATGAACATTTATATTTGAATCACTATCATTTGAGAGTGTTATGTCAAGAGGGGATACGTCACGAGTATCATCTATGTTTTCAAGAAAATCTTCTTATATGTCATCAATAAGATCATATAAGAATATATAATCAATTTCATTTGTTTCTTCTATTTTATCAAAACCATTTTCTTCTTCTAGAAATGTTACATCTTTTGAAATATATAGTTTATCATTCTTAAAATCATAACATCTATACCCTTTTTGATTTTCACCATATCCCCAAAAAACACATTCAATAGCTTTTGGAGATAACTTATCCCTTTTATGTAGTAGGACAAAACATTTGCAACCAAAAATACGAAGACGATTGAAATCGGGTGAAAATTTAAAGAGTTTTTCATAGGGAGAAGCATTTTTTAACTTAGAAGAGGGCATTCTATTGATTAGATAGGTTGAGGTTAGAACGGCTTCGACCCAAAACTTCTTTGGAATATTCCTAGAAACAAGTAATGTTCTAGCGGTTTCTATAATGTGCCTATGTTTCCTTTCCGCTAGGCCATTTTGTTGAGGAGTCCTAGGACATGACTTTTGATGGCAAATGCCATTTTGGGTTAAATAGCTTTGGAATTCGTGAGATAAGTATTCGCCACCGGAATCGGATCTTAAAATAGATATGTTACTTTGAAATTGATTTTGAACCTTTTTATGAAAGTCTTTAAAGAAAGTAAATACTTCCGACTTATGACTAAGGAAATAAACCCAAACATACCGAGTAAAGTCATCAATAAACGTAACATAATATGAATAGCCCCCTTTAGACATAACCGGAGAAGGCCCCCAAACATCCGAATGCACCAATTCAAAAGGCCTTGATGAAAGAAAAGTTCTAGTTGGAAATGGAATAGACTTCATTTTTCCAAAAATGCAATCTTTGCAATTAATTTCTTTTTCCTTACAAAATTTGTTTCCAAAAGGAAATAGATACATTTTGGAATAACTTGGATGACCAAGTCTTTTATGCCAAGTTTCCATGTTTTTTTCTTGGACATAAGAATAAAAAAAGTTTGTAGGGAGATCAAGATGATCCATATAATAGAGGTCTCCCTTTCTATGGCCTTGCCCAATCCGCTTCCCGGACCAGAGATCCTGCACAAAGCAACCATTAGATGAGAAAGACATTTCACATCCATGGTCGGCAATTTGAGAAACCGAAAATAGGTTTAAATTTAGTTTGGGAACAACTCTTACTTTTGGAACACAAAAATTTTGTGAATCTTTAAAAGAGCCAATACTTGAAATTTTCAAAAAAGTTCCATCGGCCGTAGAGACACAAGAGTCCTTTGAATTGGTGCAAACATCACTAAGTGCATTTTCATGAGGGGTCATATGAAAAGAAGCTCCAGAGTCAAGGATCCAAGAATACGTACCAGGTGATGATGATGAAGCAATAGCCGCACCCGTTGTGGAGGAAGAAACTTTTAGCATTTGTTGGAGAGCCATAGATATTTGTCCAAGAGTTTCTTTAATGTCATTGTTCTTGCCTTCATCTTCCTTGGTGGTGGTTTCTTTAAGAGAGGCCACTTTAGGCTTGAAGGTTCCAATAAGCTTTGGACAAGCGGGTCTAATGTGACCCGGCTCATTGCAATAATGACAAACAATCATTTTTCTTCCTCCATTGTAGTTTCCTTGTTTCCCAAAATGAGGAGGCTTATAGGTTCTAACATTGTTACCCGGTTTTGATACGGCAAGGACTTCATCAACATGCTTACTCATGTCAAGCCTTGTCTCCTCTTGAGTGATTTCGGCAATAGCATCCTCAATAGGAGGAAAAATAGATCTATGGAGAAGTGAAGATCTCACTTGCTCAAATTCAGGACGTAGCCAAAAAAGAAATTGAAACAATCGCTCTTGTTCCATTTGTTTTTGCCTTAAATCAATATCTTCCATAGAAACCCATTTTGGCTCCAAGAGAGCCAATTCATCCCATAGTGGGTTTAGGGCACTATAATAGTCTTGAATGCTAGAATCACCTTGCTTGGTGGTTCTAATCTTTTCTTGCAAGAAGTAGGCTCTTGCAAGATCCTTTTGGGTATACATACCCCTCATAAAGGACCAAGCCTCATTGGCTCTACGAAATTTAGCTATATTAGCACATACCTTAAGCTCCACATTGTTCATAAACCACGCAAGGATTTTTGCGTGATTGCTTTCCCAATCTTCCACTTCCTTTTGATGACTTTCAATGGCCTTGAGACGAGCATCTCCCTCAAGAGCCTTTTCTTGACCTTCTTCCATCTTCATGAGCATAAGCTTTGGTTTCGGAACAGTCCCCATGACAAAACCCCAAAACTTCTTTCCTTTGAGATTATTTTCCATTGCCGATGCCCACATCATATAATTCTTTCCATTGAGCTTGAAAGATAGGTCAATCTTTGTCTCCATGATGTTGCCAAGAAGTGAGAAGATGTCCACTAAATATGAGATACACGAACCACACCTTTCCTTTAAGAATCGAGTGGCTTTGATACCATGTAATGAGATATTGCGAAAATATAAAGAGTGCATACAAGCACTTACAACAATGAATAAAAGAGACAATATCACAAGTCCACAAAGGGACAATACAAGCACAAGCCTTTAAGAAGGCAACAATATAAAAAGCCTCTTATTGAGAAGAGAGAAAGCTCTCAAGAATGAAAATACACAAGGGGTTCACCCCTATTTATACAAGAGGGAGATGAGGAAAAAGGAGGGCCAAAGGGCCTCAAAAGGAGAGCCAAAAGGGGGCTCCCATAGAGTCGTTGGGAGCCCCCAACGACTCTATGGTTGGAGCCCCTTTTAGTCCTCAAAAAATACAAAAAAGAATTCTAAAAAATAAAAAAAGAAAATTACATTTTATGAAATTCGAAAATAGTTGTTTTCTAAAACAACTATGTGAAATTACAAAAATACCCCTATCGGGTATTGATGTAATATACAGTATATATATATTAGATACATTTTAACAGTATGCTCAATTTATGCATAAGTGAGGGTCAAATTAGTATATGTAAATTTTCGGTTTATTTTCTTCTATGTGCTTATGTGCATCTAGAATAAAAATTTAATTATGCATGTTAATTTCTAGAATTGCTATTTGTATTAGACTTAGCCTTATGCATGCAAAATGATGAAATTTTCACATGCTTAGACTTGACTAGATCAAAGTATTATTGCAAGGTTGCTTTCATGTGCATGTGTATACATGAAATATGTGTTTTGGCACATGCATCACTGCACGAGTGTTCACTTGTTTACTTTGAGAAAATTCATGAATGGAAGCATGTAATTGACATGATTATGTGAATACATATATATGAATATTGTTGTTTATGCACATCTCTAAATTAGTGTATATGATTGTGCATTGAAAAGCATGTGAAAAGAATGCATAAGTGGCATGTTCTTTATGATTTTTGCATTTGGATGCATCGATGATCAAAAGTGGATCATCGTAGGCCGTGTGAGACTTGGGCATGTGTTGCTCTTTGTTTTTAGTTGTTAATAATATATCACAAAAATCAAACTTGATATTATTATTCTAATTGCATTGTTCTATGTTGCCACGGGCTGTGGTCCCGTGATGAGTTTCGCATGTTGATATGCGAAACGTGTGTTATTGATTTTACATGTTGATTTGCAAAATAAAGATATTGAAATAATAAAAAGATAAAAGAGAATAATGTAATTTACGTTTCGGTGATGTCCCTTCTTTAGTGTGAGAATCCTTTACTTACGGTTTTGGGGAACCTTGAGGATACTAAAACTCTGTATGCGTTGTTGTGCCCCTGAACCCAACTAGGTGGTTCACCTCCCGGCTACGGTTTTAGGGAGATTCCGCCACTTTACCTGGGGGTGGTATGTAGACACTGTTGTTGTTTTTGATATACCAAGAAAGTGTCATTAGTGGATGTTGATTTCCATTATGTCTTAGCATTAGATGCTGATTTCTAATATTTCGATAGATGATGTTGATTCCTGATATCGGTCGAGGGCTAAGTGTGAAACCTAGTAATAAAATACAAAATTGTGTGTTAAGCTACAACTGGGAACCTAACTTGACCTCAAAAATTGTTTACCCATTTTGAGTATCCACGGACAATGGTAATAAAAAGTTGAACTAAAAGTTTGTATCTATTTAATAGAGAATGCATATAAAAAAAAACTCTGATAAAAGATAATAATTTATTCATGCATGTGCACTGAAATCATGCATATTCCTGTTATGCATTAGATCATACATATTTACTTGTTTCTTGTGCTAAATTAATGATTGCACGATATTTGTTCCCTACTGTATGATAAATGTTTCCTATTGTCAATAATTGTTTTCTAATGCATGAATGGTCAATTGGAATATGAATTTGTTATTGTTGCATCCGTTTAAAATGTTACATGAATCCTGTTTCTATTCTTTTTACTTATTTGATTCATTAGAGTGACTTGTACATAAGATCTTTGATTCTGACACTCCTACTTTTGTGTTTTTCACAGTCTCTGAAGCCCCGTGAGGAGACCTGCTTTCGTGAGGAGCTACGAGGGCTACGCGACTACTTGACAAATTTTTTTTGTTGATAGCGTGGCTCCATATTTTGCTTTATTTATATTCTCTTGCACATGCCTTCAGACTATATGAATTCAATTAATAAAGTTAGTTTGGTTTTGATGATGATAGTATAAGATCCCTTGTGGTTGTGGATGTGTTATAACTGTAAAGGCTCCGGGTCTTTAGGAATGTTTCTGCAAATGTTTAAAAAGAAATTGCCACTTTTTAACATGTATAAGTTGGGGTCGTTACATCAAGTGTGCTACATACCTTCAATTTATCTAGACCAAATCAAGTTTCTTTAAAATTAATCTATATTTTGTTTCAACAAGCCACTCCAGATTCGTTTGACCCGTTCTACTTTGGAGGCATCTCACATGACTTTGGTTGAATAAGAAAGAATGTTCCTGGTTTCAGTATGCATGTTGGGGTAAATCTTGCTTGGTTTATTCAGTTTATAGAGCAACCCTGAGATCCAGTTCCGTATTGTGGACCTATAACCCACAAGGTGGAACAAGATTAAAAAACGAAGAGGAGGCGAAGGAAGGATGGTAGCTTGGTTACGGAAGTGCTGGTCCAGTGGATCAGAAGCAAAGTAGACGAAGCGGCTTGGAAAGATGAAGATCGATTGACGACCCAGTACCCGGAGTTCCCGAGGCATGTTTAAGAGTGGTGAACTGTTATGAACCCTTTCCTGCTCCAGGTCAAACCCAAAGGATTTGCCCCAGTGTTGGATCCACCCAGCCTATCCCACGCAAGTTAAGACTCTTCCGAATTTATCAGAAGTCCATTCCTACTAGGGACTATGGTGGGACGCCCCCCTGGAATCCCGTCTAGGGTGAGATTGTGTTTATACATTAACTTTCTTGCCCCTTGTAAAGTCTATATATAGATGTACTAGCCTAGCTATTTTCTTAATGAAGTTTATTTAACGATTTCTCTAAGCTTCGTTCTTGGTTTGTATTCTTGTTCTCTGAGGGAATATATTTGTCCCTCGTCTCTCTTCCATGTCCGTTATCAACCCGGAGGGAACACATTTTTGCCTTCCCTTGTCGTCGACCCCCCATCCACCTCACGCTTCCCTATGTAGCCGACCAGGAGAAACAACTCTCTCTCTCCCCTAACGCTGCACACCGATCCTGCTTGTGGTGCGCACTGTTAAGATTAATGTAATATAAGTATATATAAATATTATGTATATATTATAATAATATATATTATATATATTGCTCTATTGGAGCTAGTCAAACTAGTTTGACTAGTTGCCAACTGCTAGAATTTTTGGGAGCTCTCTCTCATTCTTTAATGAGAGAAGACTTCCCCTCTCTATTCCACTTCTTTTCTTCCTCTCTCCTCTACTTTTCTCTATAAATATGGGTTCGTGTGTGTGCCTTTAGAGAGTGATGGGTAGTTCTAGATATTTTTTAGTGTTATTGAGTGCATTTTGTGGTGAGGTTTTCATGTATTTATTTTTTATGCATTTTATTGTTCATTATGAATGAAATCATTTATTCACAAAACTTGTATTAGTTTGTATCTTGTTAGTATTCAAATGTATTTTGATTTGACATTTGGATTACGATTTAGAATGTTTTGGGTTTTGCGCAATTTTGTGACATGGTATCAAAACAAGGTATCTTGGTCTTGATATCTTGTTCGTGAATTGATTAACGGCTTGGACTCGAGACTCTTGTATTTCGGTATGTATTTTCTTTGGATTCTCTATCTTAAATATTTATGGTATATATTAAAAAAATGTGTTTGAAATATAATAGATATTTATTAATATGTTAAAAATGAATATGTTTTCAAGTTAATTAAAATTAGAACTTGTGAAAAATTATTGAATTTTGATATATGTTTTTGCGTAAGCATGTTTACATGAAATATGTTTTGATTACGAATATGTATATGTTTTGAAAAATGTCATCATGAAAATTATATTTTACAAGAGTATGTGGTTTTCTTTAAAATCTTAAATACTATGATTATATGTTTTTTATGTTGTTTTCAAAATACTATTTTTTTTGTTGTATGTATTTTATTTTATCGTAATGATCATTGGTGCCCTTAAGCATGTGTCAAAGCATGATTATTAGGTATATTATGTGAATTTTATGTTAAAAATGTGTTCCTTGAAAAATTTAGATTCTTGTATAATGTATATCTTGAGTCATCATAATTTTAATTCTTTGGTAGTACCATGAATATCTTGCATGCTTTCGTATCGACATTCTCATGTCTCATATGTTTATGTAGCTTCAATGATTGACTTTAAGATATTGCTCTCATTATGCTAAATTAATTTTTTGAAAAACATCCTCGATTGATTATGCTTGAGAATGATCTTGGATATTTTTATATGACTTGTGCTCATTTCTCTTTATCATTTATATTACAAATGACTCGTGCATTGGATGCTTTGTTCATATATAACTTGAATGCATTTTGTATGTCATAATATTAACTTGTTTTTCTCCTTATGGATTGTATTTCACCCCTAAGAAGGTTTATATTTGATGCATTGAGTGATATTTAGTATGTAGTATTAAAATTCATAGCTTTTGGGTGTATAAATAGTTCTTCGAGAATCTCTATTAATGTTACATGTCATTGTTGTCTCGTAGACTTATGATTTAAATCTAAAAGGCTTATTTTTAGATCATATATATTGTAATTGTCTTCTCTTTGAGAGTTATTAGATCCTTTGTATGTGATGTGCCTTAGTACACTTATTCTTTGATTGGTGGATTTATGAATTCATTTTTGAAGAATTGCTTATATTAAGCATGATTCTTGTTTACTTATTAAAGATTGTAAAAATTGCCATGGGACATATTGTTAGGCATATGATTTCACTACATTCATTTTAAGATTTCATCTTTTTTATTGGATTTTTTATTTAAAACTGTCTTTTCAAATCGGTTCCTTTTTATGAACTCACCTATTTGGAAAATGATTTTCGTGAGTATTTATTTTCTTATGGCATTTGTTGTGTCAATCATAGAATTTTATATGATGCATCATTTATCTTGGCTTTATTATTTTTAATTCAGAGATGTTGTTGGGGTGACTTGTGTGCACCTCTTTTTATGTCAGTTTAGATTGCCAACTTATGGTTTGGCTCTAATTGACAGTTGTTTGATCTCTAGATATGAGTGTGTTGTTGTTAAAATATATGTACTCATATATATATATATGATACCATCATACCCGACTAAGGGTATTTATGTAATTCTGCCCAATAGGGGCATTTTTGTCTTTTTTATGTTTTCTTCTTTTTCTTTTTTCTTTATTATTTATATTTTTCCTTTTTTTGTTTTTATTGAACATGCATTAAATGCATGTTGCGTTGGGGGTCCCAACCAAGAGTCGTTGGACCCCCCAATGCCCACTCCTCTCCTTTTCTCCCACTTCTCTCACTCTCTTGTCTATAAATAAAGGGGTAGACCCCTTTGCATTGTAAGGCTTCTTGAAGCCCATTTCTTGCTTTTATAACATTTTTATGTTTGCAAGCCATTTTCGGCTTTTGTGTATGTCCATTGTGGACTTGATCTTTGCATTCTATGTGTGAATGTCAATTATAGGACATTGTGTTTATTTCCGCGTATTTCATTACATGGTATCAGAGCAAGGTTTATGCTCTTGATTTTTGCTATAGCTAGTTGATTAGTTATAGTTTGCATATTGTATTTCTCTTTCTTGGTTTGTCATCCTTTCTTGAGTTATTATAAAAGAACAAATGATCGATCTCTCCTTCAAACTTAATGGTACGAACTGCATGATGTGGGCCGCCGCCATAGAGAACAACCTCAAAGGTAAAAAGCTTTGGGGATATGTTATGGGCACTATTCCGGAACCACAATTCCAACTCACTAAGATGGACGGTCATAAAGAAAAAGCACTTGAAGGAAATGCTCGCATGAAGGTCATTGAAGATCATCAATCTAAGGTTGAAGATTGGGAAAGCAAACATGCAAAGATTCTTGCGTGGTTCATGAATAACGTGAAGCTCAAAATTTGCGCCAACATTAAAAAATTTCGAATGGCAAATGAAGCATGGTTCTTTATGAAAGGTATGTATACTCAAAAGGACTTTGCTAGGCAATTCTTCCTTCAAGAGAAAATTCGTACCATTAAGCAAAGGAAAATGGGTGTAAGAGATTACTTTAGCACCCTTGGACCTTTATGGGATGGGTTATCTCTACTGGAACCAAAATGGGTTTCTAGTGAAGATATTGAACTACGGAAAGAACAAATGGAAAAAGAATACTTTTTCCAATTTTTACATGGGCTTAGGCCCGAATATAACCAAGTTAGATCTTCTTTACTTTATAGATCTAAGCCTCTTCTATTGGAAGAAGCCATTGCCGAGATACGCCAAGAAAAAGCTCGTCTTGACATGATTAAAGGAGGATATGAAGTTTTGGCCATGTCCAAACCCGGCAATCATATGAAAGCTTACAAGCCTCCACACTTTGGAAGGCAAAATAACTATAATGACAACTATAGAAAAGTCATTTGCCATCATTGCCAAGAGCCGGGTCACATAAGACTTAATTGTCCTAAGCTAAATGAAGCTCCCAAAAGTAAGGTTGCTTCCGTTGAAGAAGCTACTCAAAAGGAGGAGCCCATCAAAGGGAAGGATTCCTTCTCTCTTGCTCAACTATCGGAGGCACTTCAAATTCTACTCAAATCATCATCAACTTCGGGTGCCGCCATCGCTTCCTCTTCTCCTCCAGGTATGTCCTCTTGGATCCTTGATTCCGGAGCATCCTTTCATGTGACACCTCTTGAAAATGGGCTATCCGACTTATGTAATAACTAAAAAACCTCTTACGTTTCAACCGCGGATGGTACATCTTTACAAGTCAAAAGTTTTGGAACGTTAAGTTTTTCCAAAAATTTCTTTGTGCCAAATGTGAGGGTTGTACCTCAACTTAATTTAAACCTTCTCTCTGTCTCTCAATTATGTGATCATGGATGCGAAATTTCCTTCTCAACTAAGGGTTGCTCTATACAGGATCTTCGGTCCGGGAAGCAGACTGGGCAAGGCCATAGGAGGGGAGATCTCTATTACATAAGCCACTTGAGAATTCCAACCAACTCTTTTTGTAACCATGTCCAAGATAAAAATATTGAAACTTGGCACCAAAGACTTGGACATCCAAGTTTATCAAAAATGTACTCCTTTTCCTTTGAAAAGAATTTTTGTAATGAGAAACATTTTGTTTGCAAGAGTTGTATTTTTTGGGAAAATGAAATCTACTCATTTTCCAAATAGAACATTTGTGTCCAAAAGGCCATTTGAGTTAGTTCATTCGGACATATGGGGCCCTTCTCCGGTCATATCGAAAGGAGGATACTCCTATTATATTACTTTCATTGATGACTACACTAAATATGTGTGGATTTATTTTCTCAACCTAAAATCGGATTTCTTTGCCTTTTTTAAGTAATATCTCTACTCTTAGATCTGATTCGGGTGGAGAGTACCTATCTAATGAATTCCAAAATTATTTAGAATTAAATAGAATTTGTCATAAAAAATCTTGTCCTAGAACTCCTCAACAAAATGGTCTAGCCGAAAGAAAGCATAGACACTTTTTGGAAACCACTAAAACACTCATCATTTTCAAAGAAATTCCAAAAAGCTATTGGACCGAAGCCGCTTTAACATCAACCTACTTAATAAATAGAATGATATCTTCATCTTTGTAAAATACATCTCCATATGAAAAACTATTTGAAAGAACACCCGATTTTAATAGATTAAGAATTTTTTGGTGCAAATGCTTTGTTCTTTCACATAAAAGAGATAAATTATCTCCTAAAGCTATTGAATGTGTTTTCTTAGGATATGGAGAAAATAAAAAAAGGTTTTAGATGCTTCGACCTCAAAAGCAACAAACTATATGTTTCTAAAGATGTAACCTTCTTAGAAAATGAAAATGGTTTTGAGAAAACAAAAGATATTAATGAAAGCGAATATGCTTTCTCGTTTGATCTTCTTCCTCAAGAAGATGTGACTCCTCAAGAAGAGGTAATTTCTAATGATTTGTTGAATGACCAAGAGGATATTCCTCTTAACAATGTTGAAAATGAAAGTGATGTCATTGAGAGTAGACCAATTCAAACCTATGTTAGGCGTGGTCAACAAATTCCCATAAGTGCCTTAGAAAAATACTCTCAAGGTTCCAACATAGAAGAAACCTCTTTAAGAAGATCCGGCTGAATCTCTAATCCTCCTAATAGGTTTGTTTTCTATGACTCTCTAACACCAAAATATAGAGCGTGTCTAATAGCGTTACAGTCTTTTCATGAACCATCTTATTATAATGAAGCCAAAAATATTCCCTAGTAGGTTGAAGCCATGAACTTAAAACTTCAAGGCAAAAACTTGGAAAATAACCTCATTACCCACTGGAAAGAAATTTATTGGATGTAGATGGGTCTTCAAAATCAAAACTAAAAGTGATGGGTCATTAGAACGCTATAAAGCCCGGTTGGTAGCTAAAGGATACGCCCAAGAATACAACATTGGCTATGAAGAAACTTTCGCTCCCGTAGCTAGAATGACTAGTGTTAGGACTCTTATTGTGATTGCTTTAGTTAAAAAATGACCTATTTATCAATTAGATGTCAAGAATGCATTTCTAAATGGTGAATTAAATGAAGAGGTCTACATGGATCCTTCACCAGGAGTATCTATTGGTAAAGATAAAATTCTCAAACTTAACAAAGCATTATATGGATTGAAACAAACTCCAAAGGCTGGGCATGATAGATTTAACAATGTAATGATAAGTTTAAACTTCCGTTCATGTTATACTGACACTGCTTTGTTTGTGAAAAGTGCAGGGTCCTCAGTAGTTATTCTACTACTTTATGTTGATGATATGATCATCACTTCGCAAGAAATTAATGATATTAAGAAAGTTTTAATTTTTTTTTTTGCCATGTTTGATCTTGGTTTCTTAAGATATTTTTTAGGTATTGAAGTAGCATACTCTCTACGAGGGTACATTCTCTCCCAGATGAAACTTGCTGCTGACATTTGTTCAAAGTCTGTCATTTCAGATGACAAGAAAATAGAAACCCCTGAAGTTATCAATGCAAAGTTGCTTCTCGAAGATCCCACTCCCTACCGCCAACTAGTTGGGTCTCTAACATACTTATCCATCACTCAGTCAGTCAGTTTCAACGTGCACCTACAACCGTGCACATGAGTGTTGTCTTAAGAATCATCAGATACATTAAAAATGCTATAACTAAGGGAGTTTTTTTTTTCTTCATTACTTGATTTAATTGCTTATACTGATGCTGATTGAAGAGAAAATCCCAATGATAGAGTCTCAACTACTGGTTTTTGTGTATTCTTAGGTGAGTATGATTTCCTGAAGATGCAAAAAGCAGCACAAAGTATCGTTGTCCTTAATAGAAGCGGAATATTGTGCAATGACTACTACAACCATGGAGCGTGTGTGGCTTAGAAGTCTCCTCAGTGATATGGGCATAATCATCTTTACACCTTCGAAGATGTGTTGTGACAATAAACGTGCCATTTACATCGCAAGCAACCACACCTTCCATGAGCGTACTAAACATATTGAGATGGACTGCCACTATGTTCGTGATGAATATCTAAGAGGGACTATAGATTTGCCGTATGTTACATCTGAGTACCAGTTGGCGAACTTCTTCACCAAGGCTCTTGTTGCTCCTCGCTTTATGTTCCTTCTCAACAAGTTTTCGGTCATGTCCCCGTAAAGCTTGAGGGAGGGTGTTACTCATATATATATATATAATACCATCATACTCGACTAAGGGTATTTCTGTAATTCTGCCCAATAGGGGCATTTTTGTTTTTTTTATGTTTTTCTTCTTTTTCTTTTTTCTTTATTATTTGTTTTTTTCCTGTTTTTTGTTTTTATTGAAAATGCATTAAATGCATGTTGCATTGGGGGTCCCAACCAAGAGTTGTTGACCGTTGGGGACCCAACGACTTCTTGTTGGGCCCCCAATGCCCACTCCTTCTCTCTTTTTCTCCCACTTCTTCTCTCACTCTCTTGTCTATAAATAAAGGGGTAGACCCCTTTGCATTATAAGGCTTCTTGAAGCTCATTTCTTGCTTTTATAACATTTTTATGTTTGCAAGCCATTTTCGGCTTTTGTGTATGTCCATTGTGGACTTGATCTTTGTATTCTATGTGTGAATGTCCATTATAGGACATTGTGTTTATTTTCGCATATTTCATTACAGTTGTATCACTCATTTGATGTATGAACATTGTTATTATGGATGATTGTAACTCTGCTTATCTGTGATGGTTATCTATTTTTTAAACCATGATGTTTTGAAAGATGGTTAAAATTGATAATTTTATTGATAACATTAGTGTGTTTTCATTACAAGCTCTCCTACCTTTTGTGTTTCCTTCTATTATGCCTCTTATCTAAGTATCATTATATGAAGACAAAAGATGTGTATTCACACCTTCATGCATGATTTTAGCCAATTTTTAGCATTATACTCTTGATCTAGTCGCTGATACACTTGATTTTTTAGTGTCATTATATGTAGACAAGAGATGTTTATTCACACCTTTGTGTATGATTTTAGCTCATTGTTGATATTATACTCTTGATCTAGTCGCTGATACATTTGATTTTTGAGTGTCATTATACGTTGACAAAAAACATCTTCTTAGACAACTTATTGAAAGATATAGAGAGAGAAATAAAGATTTGCATATGGTTTTTATTGATTTAGAGAAGGCATACGATAGAGTACCTAGGGACGTTCTCTGGTGGACAATGATGAAGAAAGGTGTTTCTCTTAAGTACATTAGTATAATTAAAGATATGTATGAAGGAGTAGTAACCAATGTCCGCACTTGTGGAGGGGTGACAACCAATTTTCCGATAACGGTTGGGTTACATCAAGGATCTGCTTTAAGCCCTTTCCTATTTGCGATAGTGATGGATGAGCTTACGAGATCAATTCAAGAAAATGTACCGTGGTGTATGTTGTTTGCTGATGATATTGTTTTGATTGATGAGTCTAGAGCTGGGGTTAATGCTAAGTTAGAATTATGGAGACAGACATTGGAAGCTAGAGGTTTTAAGTTGAGTAAGAGTAAGACTGAATATATGGAATGTCGGTTTAGTAAGCAACGAAGTAGGGATGGGAGTGTAGTGAAGCTTGATGAGCAAGAAATACCGGTGAATGATTATTTCAAATATTTGGGATCCATCATTCAAAAGTATGGAGAAATTGATGGAGATGTAAATCATAGGATAAAGGTTGGGTGGATGAAATGGAAAAGTGCAACTGGAGTGCTGTGCGATCGTAGAATGCCATTGCGGTTGAAGGAAAAGTTTTATAGGACGACTATTAGACCCGCTTTACTATATGGTACAGTATGTTGGGCTGCCAAGAGACATCATATTCAAAAAATGAGTGTAGCTGAGATGCGGATGCTTAGATGGATGTGTGGAAATACAATAAGAGATAAGATTCGGAACCAGGAGATACGTAAGAAGGTAGGTGTTGCACCCATTGAAAATAAGATGCGAGAGAATCGTTTACGGTGGTTTGGACATATTCGACGAAGGCCTAATGATGCTCCAGTTAGAAGGTTGGAGAAATGGGAAAATAGATTAGTTAAAAGAGGTCGGGGTAGGCCTAGGAAGACTTGGATGGAGATGATCAGAAAGGATATGAATGCTTTGAACCTCACCGAGGACATGGCATTGGATAGAAATGATTGGAGGAAAAGGATTCATGTGGAAGACCCAAAATGATTTTCTTTTTTGGTTCATATCGCTGACCCCAATTGTTTTGGGATGTAGGCGTAGTTGTTGTTTGTTTGTTATTATACGTTGACAAAAAATGTTTATTTACACTTTCGTGTGTGATTTTAGCCCTTCGTTGACATTATGCTTTTGTTATAATCGCTGATATACTTGTTTTTAAGTGTCATTATATGCAGACAATAGATGTTTATTTATACCTTCGTGTGTGTCTTTGGCCCTTTAGTGACATGATGATTATGCTCTTGTTCTAGTCGCAAATACACTTAATGTTTGAGGTTTGGAGGCTTAGGAGGTGATTGCTTTTGGTGGTCAAACTAATGTTTTAATTTGCAAAATTCATTCATTATGATGTATAAGTTTTTTTAATCTCTTTATAATTTTTCTTAAACTCATTTGCTCTTTTATGAGAAATGGTTGTTGAAATATTTTTATGCATTTTGCATTATACTTTAGTTGCACGAGTCATCCCATGATTGATTGTCTTGCATAATTTGTATAAGTTTATGCCTTTTCAGTCATATATTCATTAAAGAATATATTTTTTACTTGTTTGTGTTGCCCTTCGTTGGCTCTTTGTGTTGTCCCATAGTGGACTTGTGATTTTGCACTTTTGTGCTTATATTATGCCTTTGTGCCTTTGTATTGTCCCCTCTTGGACTTGTATATGCTTTTGCACTTTGTTTTTGTAATTTCGCATATTTTATTACATGCTTTTCTAAGCATTTAATTAGTGAAATCTTTTATGTATGCCCATAGTGGCTATTGTGTGCATTTGATTGCTCTTGAGATTGATCTCACTTTGTATTACTTTTTCGCAAAACTGATGCTTGGGCACTCCTATTGTATTTGTGTGGATTCTCATTGGGATCCCTTTTTTTGCTTATCTCTAAGCATGTGTTTTTGAAAGATTTTTATTATTATTAGTCCCCATATGACTTCTTCATTGGTTCTAAATTATTGCATGATTCATTCATATATGCATTAGTTGTTGGTTTAAATATTGCTTTTAATTGATCCATGCTTATTTATATCTTTCGCTGTGTAAAGATGATTTGTTATTGAGTTATTTCTTTATAGTACTAATAATGATGAAAAATCTATGATTGTTATACATTAATATGTCTTTTGTGATAGATATATATGTGTATGATTTTTATAAAATAACTTTATCATTGTTTGCATCTCTCTTAATATTATTCTATGGTCGAGTTTATCAATGACTCATGTTTGTAGTTAGTGACTGTTCAAAATCATTTCTTACTTTAAATGATTTTGAAAAATGTTCAATTGACTTATTAAATATTTTGTACGTATCTTATGTTTGTGTGGTTGGCCATCCTCTCTCCATAATATATATATATATATATTTATTTATTTATTTCTTGTTAGATTGCTTTTGTTTTGCTCTCTTTACAGGTTCTTCAAATATTGATAGTTCGGATGATTCTAAAGACATTTCGAGAATATCAAGAATTGATGATATGAAAATCCTTTATGTAATGGAGTATATGATTGGTCACCCCTTAAGAGGCACCAAAATGGAAGAACTTGATGAAGTCTATGAAGACATTTTGTGTAAAGGGTTTCTTATTATGTAATTTCAAACTTACAGTGAAACACTGGAAGTTTGAGGAGAGGTGTTAAGATTAATGTAATATATATATATATATATATATATATATATACACACAGATATGTATACATATATATATATATATTTTAATATATTATGTATATATTATAATAATATATATAATATATATGGGAGTCAAGTCAAAGCTAGTTTGACTTGCTCTCAATGTCTAGAACTCCAGCCGTTGGGAGCTAGTCAAACCAGTTTGACTAGTTCCCGGAGCTCTCTCTTGTTCTTCATTAGAGGACCTCCCCTCTCCATTCTACATCTTCTCTTATTCTCTCCTCTACTTTTCTTTATAAATATGGGTAGGTGTATGCCTTTGTAAGGCGAGAAAGTGATGGGTAGTTTTAGATATCTTTGAGTATTCTTGAGTTCATTTTGTAGTGAGGTTTTCATGTATTTTATTGTTCATTATGAATGAAATCATTTTTATTCACAAAACTTGTATTAGTTTGTATCTTGTTAGTATTCAAATGTATTTTGATTTGGCATTTGGATTATGATTTGGAATGTCTTGGGTTTCGCTCCATTTCGTGACATGCACTTCTCTCTAGAGCCATGCCTCACATCCAGCTCTCCGGAATCCGTATGACCATCCTCCCTTGAGTTTGAGTCCTAACAACCGCCTACAGCCAAAACTTTTATCAAAACTTTTATCATTGGAGTCACCTCTGAAGGCCAATGATGAGCCATAAAACCTTCTGCACACATGCCACACACTCCGGATAATCTGGTCCTTAGAATATTCCCTGTTCTCATGAAGTACATTGTTCCTTATGCCACAGTTTCAACTTTCCACAGCACAGCTATGCGATATCTTTACTGGACCCAAATTTTGAACCAATTGTTGCTGGATCTTGGTCAAAAGATAGTCTTCCTCAATGTATCAGGGTCTCTAGACACCTGCGAACTATATTCTAAAGAGTGTAAGATGCAAATAAAATTCTGTATCTAAAGATACAAAATATGGAGAATCAAAGAAGAAAATAATACATAAAATTAGTACTATGTCTTAAAAGAATTGAAGATGTAAATGAAGGCCGAATAAATCATTGTTCATCTTCACATGCTCTATACAATCAACATAGCAAGACGAGACAATAATGCTTGAAAAGGAAAAGACATTAGTGACAGTCCCTTTATTCACATGCAACAAATAAAGACTACCTAAATATGGTTCATTTTTTCAAGAACCAAGTTCAGTAACATAAAACAGTTATCCGTTAAACTATGGTTGCTGTTCAGCAGAAAATTTGAAGTACAAAAAAAAATTTACACAACAATAAATAATGTCAAGTAAATGATCAGTAATGCAAAAGATCATTAATTGATGAAATCTTTATCAAGGAAAGTAGGTATTTTGTGTGCGTATGTTGGTAACAATCATGGATCTATCATCATTTTTCATGTCAAACTGTATACAAGTAATGTAAGTATTATTCGGGGAGTCATCCTTAACCTAATAGAGAAACCTTGAAACCTCCTAATTTTCTCTTCTTGGAGATCCTGGAAAATTTTAACCAGGTGAAAAAAAACAAGGAACCGGGTCTTGGAAGAAATGGCTGCAGTCTAAATGTCCAAAAAGTTCTTGCTAAAGGTACTAGAATCAACTGCAAGCTGGAGATAATTCTAGAATCTCTCCTTTTTTTCTTTTGGGTTGGCGGGTGGGGGGAGAGAAGAGGGTGAATGTGGGGTATCTGGGATTGAATATACAAAACATCTATAGAGCTTTATGCAGCATGATTTTCATATCACGGCTGCAGCTGACAGTCCTAGTGACTATGGACATCATCGTCATAATCAACTTCTTTACTCATCATGATCATCATTTATCACATCGTCATGATCCTCATTCATCATCAACTTTCATACAAAAAGGGTTCCTGTATTTTAAGTGTACTTGGTGCTACAGAATTTTCAGTGTTTGTTGTTATCCTCATGAACTGCATCTGCATTTTTATGGATCTGACTAGAGCTGGCACTGTAAAAAATACATTGTAGTGGACATAGGCATCAACAATGATTCATGGAGACACGTTTATAAGTTTTGTTTATTTATTTTTTCATTTATCTGTCTGCAGGACATATGAACACATCGTTCTTGTTCACTACAGAGAAGTTTCCGAGGTGGGTACTATAGCTATTTCGATTGATTAGGAGGCCTGTTTATGTTGCCTTGTTTTTTTTCCTTTTCTCTCTCTTCACTCCAAACTGATGCAACCTTACTTGGTAATGACCACTGTTCTTGTTTATTACTTTATTCTATTGGTGCATGTTTGAAATTTTTTCTTGTAGACAGTTCCTGACATTTTTAAGTTGTTACTTGAGTGCATGAAATTGTGGATTCTACTGCGTTTATGCCAAGTCTACATCTTGTAGGCAATAGGGTGCGAATGGGTCTAATATGAGCAGCTTATAGTAAATCAGAATCCAAATATGAATATTATGCAACAGAGCTGTCCAGATTCAATCTGAATTTGACCTGTTATAGTAGAGTTGAATATGGATCCAACTTTGACATGATCATGCTGATCCGACCAAAAAAGGGAATTAAAAATAAGGGTTTATGTAATGCAAATGGATTGCATTTGGTCTGGATCTGGATGTAGATCTGACAGAAAGTACTTATCCGATTCCAACCCAAATTGAAAAGAAGTCTTATCGTGTAAGTCCGAATCTGACATTCAGATCCTATTTTGAGATCCAAATCTTAGAATAATGTGTCAAAATTGGGTTGGAGACCCGACCGAAACCGAACCAATTTAACCCTTACTGTTTATGTCTGAATCTTCGGCGAAGGCCTAATGATGCTCCAGTTAGAAGGATGGAGAAATGGGAAAATATATTAGTTAAAAGCTATGTCACACGGACTCGGCTAAGGAGGTGCCGCACCCGAGTCGACACGCCCCGACACGGGTGCGGACTCGGGTGCGGCTTCGGACTCGGCCCGGACTCGGTCAACGCCGAGTCGGACTCGGTCAACGAGTCCAGGCCGAGTCCGTCCACATTTTGGACTCGGTCAACTTTGACCGAGTCCAAAAATGTCCCTAAAAAACCATTTTTTTATTTTTTTTTGCTTAAAAATATATATAAAAAAAGGCACAGTGCAGACTGTGACTGTGCTGCCTGACTGTGACTGTGCACAGTCTGTGCAGTGTGCACAGTCTATGCCTGTGCCTGTGCACAGTGCTGTGCAGTGTGCAGTCACAGCCTGTGCACAGTGCTGTGCCTGTGCACAGTGCACAGTCTGTGCCTGTGCACAGTGCACAGTCTATGCCTGTGCCTGTGCCTGTGCCTGTGCCTGTGCACAGACACACAGACTATGCTGTCAGCTGTGGCATTTTAAAAATAAAATAAAATTATATATATATATATATATATATATATATATATATATATATATATATATATTTTTTTTTTTTTTGCCGAGTCCCCGTGTCCAAAAATTTTAAAATTGTGCCGCACCCGTGTCGCACCCGCACCCGCACCCGCACCCGCACCCGCACCCATGTGACATAGGTTAAAAGAGGTTGGGGTAGGCCTAGGAAGACATGGATGGAGGTGATAGGAAAGGATATGAATGCTTTGAACCTCACCGAGGACATGGCATTGGATAAAAATGATTGGAGGAGAAGGATTCATGTGGAAGACCCAGAATGATTTTCTTTTTTGGTTCATATCGCCAACCCCAATTGTTTTGGGATGAAGGCGTAGTTGTTGTTTATGTCTGAATCTTGTCAGTCACTGTTCCTGTCAAAGCAATGTAAATGCAAACTAAGATCAAAGAACCAGACTAACTACATTTACAATGAACCTGATTCATCAGTTTGTGATTTTTTTGTCCATTTTGTTGCCATTAATTGGTTTCGTAATGTCATTTTGCATTTTTCTTAATTTCTTTTATTATTTTTTCAAGGAACTGAAACCTCACCTTACCTTGTTACAAACTCTTCTCATCAACATCAGCGTCAGCCCATAAGCTCTACCAATAATCATACAAGTGAACAAAAAAATCTTAGAAATAGTTTTTTTGTAATTCTTAGCCAGAATCTCATTGCCTGTTAAAATATGGTTGGATCACAGATGCATGGTTGGATTCAACTCCATTCAGTCCACAATCCATTTATCTGATTTTCAGTTCTTCCAACTCATGGGCTGATAAGGTTATACTTGTGCAGAAAGTAATTGCAGTAATCTCCTCTGTGTAACTACTGGATAGGCTGATTAGTTCCTATATAAAATTAACATGACATTCATGGGAATGGGACAGCAGTTTGGGCATTTTGCCGTTTTGCTTGTGGGAGTATAACTGTTATGGTGTATGAGCATGAAAGTCATTTCTAAAGCAATTAAAATGACGAATGGGCTTTCTATTGACATTTTATTTCAAGATTATTGATGCTTAAAACCATGTTATTTGTGCTTGTTTTGCTATCAATTCTGAGCATATGCTGCTGTTGATAGGAGTGAGCAAGTTCATCCTTCACCTTTCAGGTTAGGAGCAGTCCAGGATCCACGTCTAACTTGGTATCAGAAGCTTCTTCCACCTTTAACAGTCAGAATATCAGTTTTTCTGATCCTCAAAATCCTGGTTACGTCCCTAGTCTTGGTGAAACGTATAATCCATCTTGGGGTTCAGTAAGCCCAGGATCTTTGGAAGAAGTTAGCTCCAAAGTGCTTCCTGCCAATGATTATGGAGAAGATTTCGATGATATGGACAGACCTGGAGAATTTGGGGCTCAGTCCAGGCCTGAGGTCAAACTCACTCTGCGCAGGCTTGCTGAGCAATTAAGCCTTGATTCTGATGCTGATAATATTTCCATGTATTATCCTGAAAACCAACCTTCATACTGTAGTTCAGACCAGGGCTTTCAGTTTTCCAGTGTTTCAGCAAACAATATACACAACCCTGAACAGGATAAGCTCATTAATCTTCTAAGTGATCAGGAGCGAGATCAACATCTTTATGGAAGTAAAAAGACATTTGATGACAAAAACATCAACCCGTTGCTGCAGAATCCAGGTATATATCACTCTTTTTTTGGCCACATATCTGTTGTTTTTTTATGGTATATGCAGTTTAAAGATATGATATCAATAGCATGATTAGACATCAAGAATGGTGCATTAGGTTTGTAATGACTGCATTTAGTCACAATGACTGGAACAAATGTACGGTCCATGCATCTCTTTCTCAATGCAACCCCTTGACCCTGCAGTCACATAATTTGGTCATTAGATATTATTCATTTGCCTGTCGACTTGAAGCTCAGACGTGGTTTCAAATCCTCATTATTCTATTTGTCAGTACTTCATAAATTTGAATGGCTGAGTCTGGGTATCATGTCAAAATACTGGCCTTAGCTCTCAACAGCAGCTTCAAGATAAATCACTAAAATTGGATATAAGTATAGTGTAATGAAATATGACAAATACAAACAAATGCCTCTTATGATCAAATACAACATCCACAAATGGAGACCACTTATGGGTCAAGATACAATCACATACACAATGCTACTTATGGGCAAGAGAGGCAACATAAAAATAATATAAAGAATCTATTGAGAGAGTGCGTGAGAACAAGTATAAAAAAATAAGAGGGGGTTCACCCCTATTTTTACACAAGAGGCAGTCTCAATAGAACTCTTGGATTGTTCCAACAACTCTATTGACTAGTAAAAAAAACCCAACTCTATTTGGTATTTGACCAAATAATCCCTATAAAAATTGTTGAGAATAGGTGGTTTTATGTTAAGTAATAGGTGGTTTTATGTTAAGTACTCTTATATTAGAGTTTTTCTGAAATTTTACTCTTATAAGGATTTAGATGTAATTTCTCTTTTTGCCTCTCTCTATTTAATATAGAGAGAAGCCCTAATCAAGATTAAGTGATTGAGTTTTCTGTGCAGCCGTCTCTCTCTCTCTCTCTCTACACAGGTGGCTGCCCTTGTCTACATGGTATCAAAGCTTGCGATCTCGGGAGCGTGATTTCGAAGAGGACTGATCTTCACCAACGAAATTTTTTTCCAGACTGCGGAAGAAAAAAATATATCAGGTTTGCTATTGCACTAGTGTGGAAGATCTGATAACTGATTTGGGATGTTACCCAGATCTGTCGTCAGATCTAAGGATGGATGGTACCCAGATCTGTCGTGATCTCCTGGAGCTGTAAACAGTTTTTATCTGTTTTTTTTTTTGGATTTTTTATCGCCTGTCGTGATTTTCTGGAGATAGATGAGTTCCTACTAATGCGTGCATGCTGTGATTGACGTGCTGCTATTTGGGTAACGCAGCAGGCTTCTGTGCTGCTGTGTCGCAGCCGAGAGTTGTTGGCTGTTCCTGCCACGCAGCAAGTGTTTGTGATATTGTGTGCCAGCCGAGAGTGTCATATTTTCTGTGCTGATTGCGTGATTACCGTGATTCTGATTTTTTTTGCTGCGTGTCATCGAGATATGATTGATCTATTTAATTGTTTGAAGATTGATTGGCAGTTATGCTCTATATGTTTTGGAAACAGCAGTTGTCGTATTCATATGCGTTGCAACTGAATAGTATTGTTGGTCGTGGTGTGTTTGGGTGCAGCAATGGTCTTAACTCCCTGCTGGGGTGAGTTGTGTTTCGTGCTGTATTAGTTTCAGCTATCCATTTGTCGTGGAAGCAGCAGGAGTGATTACCTGCTGGTTGTGGACTGTTTTGTGGAAACAGCAGGGCTGCTTCCTTATAGTGGTGGAAAACTCTACTTAAATACTTGTTGTTCTAGTGAACAGTATGGCTGAAAGTTCGAAATATGATTCGAAAATGGAACAGATTGGGGAGTATAAGGCTTTTGCCAACCCTTTCTCATATGGCTCTTCCGTTAGGTTGAATGAAACCAACTATGCCCGATGGTCCAGAACTTTTATGATGTCGGTATCTGGACATCGTCGAAAACACATTTTGTTGGAAGGCGAACCCACTGAGAAGTTGGGAAAATATGTTACTTGGGATGAAGATAATGACATAGTTATGTCATGGATCATGAATAGTGTCGAACCCCATATTGCAGATGGATTGATCTACTATAATTCAGCAAAACTGATGTGGGACAATCTTCGTGATACATACTCACAAGAAACGAATTTGAGTCGTATCCTGCAAGTCGAACAAGAAATATATAATTTGCAACAGGGAAATCAGACCTTGGCCCAGTATTATGCTTCTGTCAAAGCTGCGTTTGAAAGACTTAATGCTCACAGGCCTCTTTGTTGCTCGAAGCAAAAGGATCATCAAGAGCAAACCATGGTTGCTTGTTTTCTTACATGTCTTTCTTCAGATTTTTCTGTTGCAAAAGTTCAAATGTTGACTGGATCAGATGTTCCCACTCTTGCTGATGCTTATAATCGTCTGAGTAGACTTGCGATCTCTCTGCCATAGTCTCAGCCTGTAACTCAGTCATCTGCTCTTGTTGTCCCATCTAGTTATGGGCGTGGAAATATTCAGAATATCAGAGGACGAGGACGTGGACGTGGTATGGGAGGCAGAGGAAAGCTTCAATGTACATTCTGTGGAAAATCTGGACATTTAGAAGATCGTTGCTGGGATAAGCATGGTCGGCCAACATCTTCTTCATCAAAGTCATATACTCCTAAAGCAAATGTGACTACTCTCGAGGCAACAAATGTACAAGAGAATATCGTTGAAAATGAAAGTAGGATCACCCTTAGTCGTGCAGAATATGATGAGCTGATAGCTCTTCGACCTCCTGTAGCTGGTGTTGCATATTCAACCGGAAATCATCTTCATCTGACTGATAGTAAGTGGGTTATTGACTCTGGTGCTTCCAGACATTTGTGTGGAAATTCACATGTTTTTTCAGATCTTAAGGATGTTAAGGCTCAGCTTGGAGTCTCTTTAGCCGATGGCAGCTCCTCCCCGGTTGCTGGTCAGGGAAATATTTTTATATCCTCCTCATTACAGTTGAATAATGTTCTTCATGCTCCAAACTTTCCTCAAAGTTTACTCTCTGTTAGTTGCCTTATAAAAGAAAAAAATGTAGAGTAATTTTTGATCAAATGGGTTGTCATTTTCAGGATTTGCTGACGGGGAAGAAGATTGGTGGAGGCTATGAAGAAAATGGAATTTACTACCTACATCATCCAATGGGTTCTGTTCATGCTGCAGTGGAACATTCATTCAGTCATGTTCAGTAGCATCGTCGTCTTGGTCATCCTTCATTGTCAAAGCTTCGGTCGGTCTTTCCTCAGATTCCTTCCACCACATCATTTCAGTGTGAAGCATGTCAGTTGGGCAAGCATCATCGAAGTTCGTTCCCTTCTAGTCAGAGTCAGTCTAGTAATAAATTGTTTGAACTTCTTCATGCAGATGTATGGGGTCCTAGTAAGATTCCTACTAGGACTCAGTGTCGTTATTATCTTGTTATTGTTGATGATTTCTCTAAGTTATCATGGGTATTTTTAATAAAAGAACGATCTGAAGTTCCAAGTCTTATCAAATCCCTAATTCTTGAAATAAAAACTCAGTTTGAATCTATTGTCAAGATTGCTCGCACTGATAATGCTCTCGAGTTTAAATCAAAAGGTCTGTTACAATTTTACCAAGATCATGGCATCCAACCACAAACTTCCTGTGCCTATTCATCTCAACAAAATATGGTGGCTGAGCGAAAACATCGGCACCTCATTGATGTTGCCAAGACCATTATGATTCAATCTAATGTTCCTGCGTTATACTGGGGTGATGCGATTACCACTGCTTGCTATCTGATCAACCGCATGCCTTCGTCTTCTGTGGGTGATCAAATTCCATTACATATCCTCAAACCTAATGCTCCACTTTTTCCTTTATCACCAAAAATATTTGGATGTGTTTGTTTTGTACACAAACTTGGCCCTGACCGTGATAAATTAGCCGCTCAAGCTACAAAATGCATATTTATCGGTTATCCCAAAAATCAAAAGGGCTATCGATGTTATGATCCTATTTCTCGCCGAGAGTATGTCAGTGCAGATGTATCTTTCCTGGAATCCTCTCCATATTACTCTATTTCCGGTTCCCCGCTGCAGGTTGATCCAACTGAGTCTTTTCCATTACCTATACCTCCTTTTCCTTTGGAATCTGTGCCCTCATTACCAAACCAAACTTCATCCTCTTCCAGATTTAATAATCCACCATTGGTATATGTGCGTAGAGCTCCACTTCCGCAAGAGCCTTTATCTTCTTCTTCTCCTAAGGTAAGTTCTACTGACAATTGTGATCTTCAGGATGATGATAACATGCCTATTGCTCTACGAAAGGGGACAAGACAATGTACCTTATATCCCATATCTCACTTTGTCTCCCATGCCAGAATTGGACATCAGATGAAGTCGTTTATCTCAGCCTTATCTGCTGAAACTATTCCTCTGAACTATCAACAGGCAAAACTTGATACTCGCTGGAAGTTGGCTATGCAAGAAGAAATGACAGCTTTAGTATCTCAGCATACCTGGGATCTAGTTGATTCTCCAGCAGATGCTGACATTGTTGGATGTAAATGGGTATATACAATAAAGTACAAATCTGATGGTTCTATTGAAAGGTACAAGGCCAGATTAGTCGCGAAAGGGTATACTCAGACATATGGAATTGACTTCTTTGAAACTTTTTCTCCTGTTGCACGGATGGGTACCATCCGTCTTGTTCTCTCAGTAGCTGTTCAGCATGGCTGAAACTTGTGTCAATTAGATGTGAAAAATGCATTTCTATATGGGGATCTATCTGAGACGGTTTACATGCAACAACCTCCAGGTTTCGAGGTTGAGGGGGAGTGTCAGAAGATGTGCAGATTGAGAAAGGCGATTTATGGCTTGAAACAAAGTCCTCGTGCATGGTTTCAAAAGTTGTTTGACGTGATGTCAAGATTTGACTTTAATAGATCAGCAACAGATCATACACTTTTTATAAAGAAAACTAGCTCTGGCATAGTTGTTATGGTGGTATATGTGGATGACATCATTCTTACAGGAGATGATGTGAAAGCTATTGAAGCCACAAAGGCTCATCTTCAAAAACACTTTGTTACAAAAGACCTTGGGTCACTCAGGTATTTTCTGGGTATAGAAGTCGCTAGAAGCCGTGAAGGGATGGTTTTGTCTCAACAGAAGTATGTTCTTGACTTATTAAAGGAAACAGGCATGTTGGGAGCTAAACCAGCAAATATTCCCATGGACCATAAAGTTCAATTGTTTGAAGAAGGGTCAAAACCAGTTGATAGCAAAAGCTATCGCTCCCTAGTAGGGAAGTTATTATATGTAACTGTAACCAAACCAGATATTGCTTTAGCAGTAAGCAAAGTTAGTCAGTTTATGGATAAACCAACTGAGGTACACTGGAATGCAGCCATAATGATTCTCAGATATCTAAAATCTTCTCCTGGAAAGGGGTTATTGTTCAGGAAAGGTGGAACTCTGGAGATAGTAGCCTATTCTGATGCTGACTATGCTGGATTTGTAGTAGATAGAAAGTCTACCACAGGATTCTGTGTGTTTTTGGGAGACAACTTGATTTCATGGAGAAGTAAGAAACAAAATGTGGTTTCCAGGTCGAGTGCAGAATCAGAATATCGGGCTATGGCCCAAACAGCTGCTGAATTGATATGGGTTCGCACTGTTCTTCATGATCTCCAGGTGAAGTTTTCCTCTCCAATGTCCATGATGTGCGATAACAAAGCGACGACATATATAGCAAACAATCCTGTCTTTCATGAGAGAACAAATCACATTGAGGTTGATTGCCACTATGTAAGAGATATGATTCAAGCTGGTCATATCACTACAAAATACCTAAAGTCGGAAGACCAAGTTGCAGATATGTTTACAAAGCCTCTTGCTAGGCCAAATTTCTCCAAATGTTGTGACAAGCTGAGCATGATTGATATCTATGCTCCAGCTTGAGGGGGAGTGTTGAGAATAGGTGGTTTTATGTTAAGTAATAGGTGGTTTTATGTTAAGTACTCTTATATTAGAGTTTTTCTGAAATTTTACTCTTATAAGGATTTAGATGTAATTTCTCTTTTTGCCTCTCTCTATTTAATATAGAGAGAAGCCCTAATCAAGATTAAGTGATTGAGTTTTCTGTGCAGCCGTCTCTCTCTCTCTCTCTCCCTCTCTCTCTACACAGGTGGCTGCCCCTGTCTACAAAAATAAAAAAAGACAAAAAGAAAAGAATACAACAACAACTACGCCTTCATCCCAAAACAATTGGGGTCGGCGATATGAACCAACAAAGAAAATCATTCTGGGTCTTCCACATGAATCCTTCTCCTCCATTCATTTCTATCCAATGCCATGTCCTCGGTGAGGTTCAAAGCATTCATATCCTTTCCTATCACCTCCATCCATGTCTTCCTAGGCCTACCCCGACCTCTTTTAACTAATATATTTTCCCATTTCTCCATCCTTCTAACTGGAGCATCATTAGGCATTCGTCGAATATGTCCAAACCACTGACGAAGGCCTAATGATGCTCCAGTTAGAAAAAGAAAAGAATAAAGTAAAAATATTAATGTACTAATGGACACAACCTATTACAATGACTGGAATGACCAAAATACTCCTAATGGGTATTTACCTATTATATCATTATATATATATATACACGCATACAACTTAACACTCCCCCTCAAACTTACGGTGTAATCACCGAAAGTTTGTCAAGCATAAAATGAAACCGGGGAGAAGGGAGAGCTTTCGTAAAGAAGTCCGCCAACTGAAATTTTGATTATACATAAGGCATGATGATGGTCTTCTTCAGGTACTCTTTACGAACACAGTGGCAATCCATTTCGATATGTTTGGTACGCTCATAAAACATGTGATTGTCGGGTATATAGATGACACTTTTATTGTCACTTGTGGGTGATTGAATATGCACGCTCATATCTTTAAGTAATCTTTCTAACCAAACAATCTCTGATGTTATAATAGTCATTGCACGATATTCAGCTTTAGTAGATAATAAAGATATTTTCTGTTATTTTTTGCATTTCCACATCACTAGAGAATCACCTTAATCTCCTTTCCAATCTGAGTCAGAATAAGCAATTAGCTCAAGAGAAGATAGGAGGATAATAAAAGACTTCTAGAGATAGAGGTTTGTAAATATCTAACCATTCTCATCACAACACTCATGTGAACTTAGGTGGGAGAATGTTAAAATTGGCTAGTAGTATAAACTACATGCGCAATATTAGGCCTAGTAATAGTTAAATAAGTTAAGGCGCTAATCATTTGGCAATACAGAGTATGATCATTCAGAGGTGTCCCATCATCAATCTTCATTTTGTCATTAATAACTTCAGGGGTATCCACCATTTTTTCATCAATAATTCTTGACTTGTCAATAATATCATTAATAAACTTTGTTTGAGAAAGTAAATATCCCTAAGAGAATAAGCAACCTCAATTTCTAGAAAAAAATTAAGAAATCCAAGATCAGTCATTTCAAAATATTTTTTAAGAATACACTTAATATACTTTACTCTTTGTTTGTCTTCACCTATGATGATCATGACATCAACATACAGAAGGAGAACAACACTCCCTGCATCAAATTTCTTAGTAAACATGGTAGTATCAGTATAGCAAGGTTTAAACCCAAGTTTGAGTATAACATAGCTAAAACGATCATATTAGGCTTTGGGAGCCTGTTTTAAACCATAAAGCCTTTCTCAATCGAAACACCTTACCAGGAGGAACTTCATATCCAGGTGTATCCATATAAACTTCTGCTTTTATATCCTCATTTAAAAAATTATTTTTTATATCTATTTGGTAGATAGCCCAACCTTTAACAGCAACAACAACTGTGAGGGTCCTAACCGAAGTCATCCTAGTTGATTATAGTCTATCCCGTATTCTTGTGCGTAACCCTTGGCAACTAACCTGACTTTGTTCCTTTCTAGGGTCTCATCACTCTTAGTTTTAACCATGGTTTCCAGTTGAGGAAGCGGGAGCGGAAAGTGACACGGGAAGCGAGGTACTTTCAAAATTTTAGGAAGCGGGAAGCGTGGGACCACTTAGGAGCGAATCGGGAATCGTCTCGGAAGCGAACCGGAAGCGAGGGGGAAGCGAAAAAAATAAATAAAAATAAAAATAAAAAATACAAAAGAAAATTGAAAAAATGGGGGAAGCGTGTTTCCCATAAAAGGAAAGCACGCTTCCCATTTAAAAATAGTGCTTCCTTGCGCGTTTCGGAAGTGCGACGTTCTGCGCTTCTGAAGCGTGCTTTCGAAGCGCGCTTCCCCACTTACCTAGGCGCTTCCGGTAACTCTAGTTTTAACTTTATAAATCCATCTGCAACCACTGGTTTTCTTACCTTTAGGCAAATAAGATATTTTTTAAGTCTTAGATTTTTCAAGTGCTTCTAATTCTTCATTCATAGCTTTTACCCATTCGGGATATTCCTATTAAAATATATATATATATATATATATATATATATATATATAATACTCGATAGGGGTATTTTTGTCATTTTACATAGTTGTTTCTAGAAACAACTGTTGTAATAAATAGTTTAGATTTTTTTCTCTTTTCTTTTTTGTTTTTTATTTTTAGTACATTGGAGGTCCCACACTATAGTCGTTGAGACCCCCAAACGGTCATAAATATGATCGTTGGGGGCTCCCAACGACTACATGTGGGAGCCCCTTTTTTCCCTACTCTTTTGTGTATATATTAGGGGTGTTTCCCCATTGTATTCTTTAAGCTTTTGAGCTCCCATTCAATAAAGCTTTTTTTACCTTTTTATGTGTAGCCTTTCAAGGCCTCTTGAATTATCCCTTAGTGGACTTCTTTTCTATTTCTCTCTTGTGACCTTGTGCTTGTCCATTATTGGACCTTGTGAATGCATTAAGCATTCTTGTATTACATTTTCGCATACTTCATTACATGGTATCAGAGCCATACAATTCTTGGAGTTGAAGTCGTGACAACGCTCTCCCTCTCCCTTCTCATACCCTATCTGTGCAATGAAATCCAAGATTGATCTCTCCTTCAAATTCAATGGCAAGAATTACATGATGTGGGCATCCGCAATGGAGAATAATCACAATGAAAAAAAAAATTGGGGTTATGTAATGGGTTCTATTCCGGAACCGCAACTAAAGCTCACCAAGACAGGAGGTTAAGAAAAAGCTCTTGAGGGAGATGCTCGCCTCAAGGCTATTGAAGAACATCAAAGAAAGGTGGGAGATTGGGAGAACAATCATTCAAAAATTCTTGCATGGTTCATGAATAACGTTGAACTCAAGGTATATGCTAATATAACTAAATTTTGTAGAGCGAATGAGGCTTGGTTCTTTACGAAGGGTATATATACCAAAAAAGATATTGCATGAGCTTATTTTTTGCAAGAAAAAGTAAGAACCACCAAACAAGGTGATTTGAACATTCAAGATTATTATAGTGTTTTAAATCCTCTATGGGATGAATTGGCACTTTTAGAGCTTAAGTGGATAGCCATTTGATTATGTGAAACTTAGGCAAAAACAAATGGAACAAGAAAAACTGTTTCAATTTCTATTTGGGCTTCGTCTCGAATTTGAGCAAGTAAGATCCTCCTTCCTATATAGATCCACTCTTCCTCCGTTGGAAGATGTTATTGCCGAAATTATTCAAGAAGAAACTCGGCTTGGCATGAGTAAGAGTGTTGATGAGGTCTTAGCCGTGTCTAAAGCCGGCAACAATGTTAAAATATATAAACCCCTTCTCTTTGGGAGGCAATGTAACTATACCAACAATAAAAAGGAAGATGAAGGCAAGAATGGAGATCTTAAAGAAACACTTGTACAAATTTTCATGGCTCTTCAATAAATTCTCAAAGCTACCTCCTCTACATCGGGTGTCGCCATCGCCTCCACATCACTACCCGGTATGTATTCTTGGATTTTAGATTCTGGAGCATCCTTTCATATGACTCTCCATGAAAATGCTTTAACCAATGTATGCACCAATTCAAAAACATCTTGTGTCTCTACGGCCGATGAAACTTTTTAAAAAATAAAAAGTATAGGAACACTAGATCCCAAAAATTCTAAAAACTTTTTTGTTTCAAAAGTTAGAGTTGTTCCAAAATTAAACCTAAACCTTTTTTCGGTCTCCCAAATTGCTGATCATGGATGTGAAATATCTTTCTCATCTAATAGTTGTTTTGTGCATGATCTCCATTCCGGGAAGCGGATTGGGCAAGGCCATATGAAGGGAGACCTCTACTTCATGGATCATTTGACTCTTCCTTTAAACTCTTTTTGTACTTATGTCCAAGACAAAAGTATTGAAACTTGGCATAAAAGAATTGGACATCCAAGCTATTCAAAAATGTATCTTTTTTCTTCTGGGAACAAATTTTGTAAAGAAAAAGATATGAATTACAAATATTGTATTTTTGGAAAAATGAAGCCTATTCCATTTCCAACTAGAACATTTATTTCAACAAGACCTTTTGAATTGGTGCACTCAAATGTGTGGGGTCCATCTCCGGTTTTGTTTAAGGGTGGTTATTCATATTATGTAACATTCATCGATGACTTTACTAAATATGTGTGGATTTATTTTTTTAATTTTAAATCCGAAGTTTTCTCATTTTTTTAAAGAATTTTGCATAAAAATTAAAAATCAATTTCAAAGTAATATATCTATTGTTAGATCTGATTCGTGTGGCGAATATCTATCCAATGATTTCAAAAATTATCTAAAACAAAATAGAATTTGTCATCAAAGATCGTGTCCTTGAACACCTCAATAAAACGGGCTAGCGGAAAGAAAACATAGGCATATTATAGAAACCATTAGAACATTACTTTTTTCTAAAAATATCCCTAAAAATTTTTGGGCCGAAGCCGTTTTAACTTCCACTTATTTAATAAATCGTATGCCATCATCAAATTTGAAAAATATCTCTCATGAAAAACTTCTTAACATGGCACCCGACTTCAATCGCGTACGTATTTTTGGTTGCAAATGCTTTGTACTTTTACAAAAAAGAGAGAAGTTGTTTCCAAAAGCGATTGAATGTGTTTTTCTTGGATACATTGAAAATAAAAAAGGATATATATGTTTTGATTTCAAAAACAACAAACTTTATGTTTTCAAAGATGTAATCTTCTTAGAAGATGAAAATAGTTTTGAAAATCTTGATAAGAAAGATGAAATTGACTATATGTTTTTGTATGATCTTTCTCCTACGGAAGATATGCATACTAATGATGATTCATTGAATCATTTTGAACTAATAAATGATACACATCATGAAAACTCTAATATTGAAGCATCACCAAGTAGTGATGTCATCATTGATAAAAACCTTCAAGTTTATACTCGACGTGAGCACAATAAACCTATTAGTGCCTTAGAAAAATTCTCTCAAAAATAATGAATCTCTAGAAGAAACCTCTCTTAGACGATCTACTATAGAATCCATTCCACCAAATAGGTTTCTGTCATACGAAACACTAACACCTAATTATAGGGCTTGCTTAATAGCTTTAAACTCCCATCATGAACCCACATATTATATTAAGCGAAAAATATCACATTGGATTGAAGCCATGAACATATAATTAGATGCTTTCAAGAAAACTAGCACTTAAGAAATAGTTAAACTTCCTCCTAACAAGAAACTTATTGGATGGCGGTTGGGTTTTTAAAGTTAAAACTAAAAGTGATGGAATTTTAGAATGTTATAAAGAAAGATTAGTAGCTAAAGGCTATTCATAAGAATATGATATTGAGTATGAGGAAACCTTTGCACCCGTGGCTAGAACGACTAGTGTTAGGATCCTAATAGCCGTTGTATCAACCAAAAAATGGCCTATATATATCAATTGGATGTTAAAAATATCTTTCTTAATATAAACCTAAATGAAGAAGTCTATATGGATCCTTCGTCGGGATTTAATATTAAACAGGGAAAAACTCATAAACTTTTAAAAGCATTATATGGTCTTAAGTAGTCTCCCAAGGTTTGATATGATAGATTTAGTAATGTCATCACTAGTCTGGGTTTTCGTTCATGTTATACTGACACTGCTCTCTTTGTGAAAAATGCAAGAACTAGTATTGTTATTCTTCTACTTTATGTAGATGATATGATTATAATAGGGAATGATCAAATAGATGTTCGTAATGTTAAAAATATGTTAAAAAATAATTTTGATATGTCTGACTTAGGATTCCTGAGATATTTTTTAGGAATTGAAGTTGCATGTTCTTCTCGTGGATATATACTCTCAAATGAAACTTGTTGCAGATATATGTACTAAGTCTGAAATTTCATATGATAAAGTGAAAACTTCTGAAGTGATCAATGCTAAATTAAGACTGGAGGATGGGATTCTTCTAGAAGATCCCACACTGTATAAACAACTCATTGGGTCTCTCACCTATCTGACCATTACCAGACCAGACATTGCTCGTGCCATTCACTCTGCTAGCCAGTTTCAACATGTTCCTACAACTGTGTACATGAGTGTTGTACTAAGAATCGTCAGATACCTCAAGAATACTATCACTAAAGGGCTATTTTTATCCTCATCTTCTTCATTAAATTTACTTGTTTATACTGATGCTGATTGGGGAGGAAACCTTAATAGAATATCAACTACTGGTTTTTGTATCTTTTTAGGAGATTTTCTGATTGCCTGAAGATGCAACAGAAAGTCTCTCTATCCTTTACTGAAGCCGAATACTGGGCTATGGCAACTACGACTATGGAACTTATTTGGTTGCGAAGTCTTCTCAAAGATATAGGTGTCGACATCTCCAGTCCTTCAAAGCTATGTTGCGATAACAAAAGTGCAATTTACATTGTCATTAATCACACCTTCCATGAGTGCACCAAACATATAGAGATTGACTGTCACTATGCACGCGACGAATATTTGAGAGGAACGGTTACCCTGCCATATGTTATATCAGAATATCAGTTGGTGGACTTCTTCACTGAAGCTCTTCCTGCTCCTCGTTTTATTTTTCTTCTTGGCAAACTTTCGGTCATCCTCCCGTAAAGTTTGAGGGGGGTGTTAATATATATATATATATACATATATATACCCGAAAGGGATATTTTTGTTATTTCACATAGTTGTTTCTAGAAACAACTATTGTAATAAATAGTTTAGATTTTATTCTTTTCTTTTTTATTCTTTTCTTTTTTATTTTTTATTTTTAGTACATTGGGGGTCCCACACTTTAGTCGTTGGGGGCTCCCAACGACTACATGTGGGAGCCCCCAATGACCCCCTTTTTCTCTACTTTTTTGTGTATATATAGGGGTGTTCTCCTATTGTATTCTTTAAGCTTTTGAGCTCCCATTCAATAAAGCTTTTTTACCTTTTTATATGTAGCCTTTAAAGCCCTCTTGTATTGTCCCTTAGTGGACTTCTTTTCTATTTCTCTCTTGTGACTTTGTGTTTGTCTATTATTGGACCTTGTGAATGCATTAAGCATTCTTGTATTATATTTCCGCATACTTCATTATTGTAATGTCACATATTTTCACACTTAGTTAAGTCTGAGAGAAAAATCTTTTGAAACTCGATTTTTGATCGATGTTTTTGAGTTTGGGCTTGGCCTAGATCTCATCGATTAGGTCGAGGCGAGCCAATCGAAGCGTAAGAAAGTTTTATACAAATTCAAGCGAAATTCGAGCAAAAATTGGGTTATTTTCAGGCGAAATTCGGAATCTGATATTCGTGTAATATGTCGTTGGATGCGTTTTGGAATTATAAACGCAATAATATTTTATTTTCCTTGATTTGGGCTACGGTTGGCTCGAAAAAATGCATTTTTTAAAAAATTGAGCAGTTTGTCGGTTCAGATCCATTCTTGGATCAGACCGGATCTGATGGATTTGATCCAAATTAATATGAATTTGAACTCTATCCAAGACCCATATTAATTTGGTATTGATCTAGGCCAAGACCCATTTGGATTTTTGAGATGAATTTGGATCTTCGATCTAGATCTAAATCCAAATCCATGCCCAACGATTTTTCCAAACTTTTAAATTGAAGTTAATCAATGTTAAGAAGCCTCTCAAGTTAATTTGATAATTTTTGGAAGCTTCTGAAAATTTATTTATTAATTACAATGTCGATCCCAAGCCCGGATAAAGGAGGAGGGTTGCGGTAGGCCAGTGACAGCCAGCATAAAAACTTAGTCACACCCTATGATTATGAACCAATATGAGAATTTCGTTGGGGAGTTCCCTACTGAGCGACACACTGTACTCTATAGGCCCGGAGGCAGTGATAAATGGGCAAGGGTTGCTAGGTCGTCGCCCAGAAGCGATGCGTCACACCGACGCCCGGGTGTGGTGTCAAATAGGCAAGGGTTCCCGTACTTTGTTGGACGGGTGGGGGTAAAGAAGATAGTTCGAGACCATAAAATTAGGTTAGCCACTTGGAACATAGGGTCTTTAACTGGTAAGTTGGTCGAGTTAGTAAATGTTATGTGTAGGAGAAAGATTGATATTTTATGTCTACAAGAGACCAAATGGGTAGGTGAGAAAGCAAAAGTGATAGAACCTTGGGGATATAAGATTTGGTATACAGGAATAAATAGGAATAAGAATGGAGTAGGGATTGTTATTAGTCGTGAGCTTATAGATAATGTAGTTGAGGTCCGTAGGAAGGGTGATAGGATTTTACTTATTAAATTAGTATTATGTACGAATATTATTAATATTATTAGTGTTTATGCACCTCAAGTAGGTTTAGATGATTCCATTAAGCGTCAATTTTGGAAAGATTTAGATGGAGTAGTACAGAGGATATCTTATGGAGAAAAGTTTTTCATCGACGGTGACCTTAATGGACATGTAGGCATTAGTAGGGATGAATTTGAGAGTATCCATGGAGGCTATGGTATAGGAGAAAGAAACGAAAGTGGAGAAAGGATTTTAGATTTTGGTTTGTCGTATGATATGATCTTAGCAAACACTTGGTTTAGGAAGAGGGAGTCTCACCTAGTAACATTTAAAAGTGGGGTTAATACGAGTTAGATAGATGTTTTCCTACTTAGAAAGAGAGATAGGGGTTGTTGCATCGATTGTAAGCTATGTCACATGGGTGCGGGTGCGGGGATTCGACACTTCCAAAAAACTCGGGTGCGGGGGTGCGGCAGGGGCAAAAATGTATAAATAAATATATATATATATATATATATATATATATATATATATATATATATATATATATATATATATATATATATATATATATATATATATATATATATATAAAGGGGTCGGGGGTTCCCTCCCGCGGGTTTTTCTGCTGACAGCTGCTGTCAGCAGAATTTTTTTTAAAAAAAATTTCGCAGAGACAACTGTTGTCAGCAGCTGACAGATAGCTGCTGTCAGCAGAATTTTTTTTTTTAAATTCGCAGCCATTTTCATAGGGCAAATTTAAAAAAAAAAAATCCAAAAAAAATGGACCTAAATGATCCTGGGTGCGGTCAACGCACCCAGTATCAGGTTGACCACACCCGGTGCCGCACCCGCACCCGCGTCGAGTCGCTTCGACGCGGGTGCGGCACCCTGCTAGCCGAATCCCTATGACATAGATTGTATGGTTATACCGGGAGAAAGTGTAGGTACACAACATAGAGTCTTAATTTTAGATCTTAGAATTAGAAAATGTCGCAAAAGGGATAGACATAGGATAAATCCTAGAGTTAAGTGGTAGGCACTGAAAGGAGCTAAACAAGGAATGTTTGTAGAGCAGGTAGTTAAGGACGCTGATTGGTGTCTCAAGGAGGATTCAAATCAATGTGGAATAAGATAGCAGGTGGCATGAGAAAGGTGGCTAAGGAGGTATTGGGTGAGTCTAAAGGCGGTGCACCGCTAGCTTAGGATACATCATGGTGGAACGAGGATATCAAATTAGCTACTAAGGTTAAAAGAGAGTGTTATAGAAATCTAAGAGTCGTGATAATGAGAATTTGGAGAAGTATATGATAGCAAAGAAGGAAGCTAAAAAAGTAGTTCGAAACGCGAGGGATAAGGTATATAAGGAGGTTTATGACAAGTTGGATACCAAAGTGGGCGGGAAGGATATTTATAGGCTTGCAAAGATGAGAGATAGGAAATCGAAGAATCTGGGTATGGTTAGATGTATCAAAGATGAAACAAAAGGGGTTTTAGTCAATGATGAGAAGATTAAGGAGAGATAGAAAGATTATTTTGATAAGCTATTTAATGGAAGTCATGCTCAGGATCTTGGAGACTTCTCCATTCCTTTTCATGAGATGAATCGTAACTTCATGCGGAAGATTCAAAAGAAAGAAATTGCAAAGGCTGTGAAGAAAATGAAATCAAGAAGGGCAGTTGGCCCAGATGGTATTGTGAAAATATCTCAAAAAAGAGATAAAGTGTGCGATAAGCACAACACCACCAATGTGCACAAATGCACAAGAACACTTAGAACAAATGTACACGAAGGTACAATAAAGAAACTCAAATGCACAAAGGCATACAAAATATAAAGAATTTTATTGAGAAGAATGGAGAACAAAAGCTCCAAGAAGTGAGTTTTACAAGGGGGGAACTCCCCTATTTATAAGAGGAAAAGGAGCCTTGGAGGGGCTCCACTAGCTGTTGGAGCCCCTCCAACGGTTAGAATTCTAACCGTTGGAGGGGCTCCAACAGCTAGTGTTGAGCCCCCTCCAAGTTGACTTTGAGTCAACAAAAAGAAATAAATAAAAAATGAAAAGAAAAAAGAAAAAGTAAAAATACAAAAAATATTACAACATATTCATAATTATGAATATGCGCAAAAGGAAGGGAAATGACTAAAATACCCTTGCGGGTTTTACAAGAAAAAAAAGAAACATATATATTTACATATATATATAAAGATAGATACATATACATATATACATTATGTATATATGTATATGTATCTCTCTTTATATATATATGTAAATATTTACATAAGAGATACATTTTAACACCCTCCCTCAAACTTAGGGCACAATGACCGAAAGTTTGCTAAGGAGAAAGTTGAATCTTGGAGAGCAAAGCGCCTTGGTGAAGAAATCTGCCAACTGATATTCTGAAGTCACATAAGGAAGATCGATGACTTTTTGTAGATATGCCTCTCTGACATAATGGCAGTCCATCTCAATATCTTTGTCCGTTCATGAAAAGTGTGATTCTTAGCAATATAGATTGCACTCTTATTATCACAACACAACTTTGTGGGTTCTTGAATTGGAATGCCCATGTCTTGCAGCAACTGATGAATCCAGACAATCTCCATAGTTGTAGAAGCCATGGCTCGATATTCTGCTTCGGTGAACAATAGAGACACCTTCTGTTGTTTCTTACATCTCCATGAGATCAGGGATTCACCTAAAAAAATGCAAAAGCTTGTAGTGGAGTGACGATTATTTGGATCACCTCCCCAATCAGAGTCAGTATATGCAATTAAATTTAACTCAGAAGATGAGGAAAGGAAAACTCCCTTGTTTAAAGTTCCCTTTATGTATCTGACAACTCGGAGAACGACACTCATATGAACGGATGTAGGAGCATGCTGAAATTGGCTTGCAGTATGCACGGCATGAGAGATGTCCGACCTTGTGATGCTAAGATACATTAGAGATCCCACAAGTTGCCGGTAGGGGGTAGGATCCTCCAAAGGTTTCCCATCATCGATCTTCATTTTTTATCCCACAATTTCAGGGGTCTCACAGATTTTATCATCAGTAATACCTGATCTGTTAAGAATCTCACAAACAAGTTTAGTTTGAGACAAAAAATAGCCTCTATGAGAGTAGGCTACCTCGATACCAAGAAAGTAAGTCAGATACCCCAAGTTTGACATTTCAAACCTTTCTTTTAAAGTGGTTTTAATGTTTCTGATGCCCTTTATGTCACTACCTGTTATCAACATATCATCAACATACAACAGTAAAATCACAATTCCTGCATCAGACTTTTTGACGAACAGAGCAGTGTCAGTGTAGCATGATGTAAAACCATTTTGAACCATCACATCATTAAATCGATCATACCAAGCTTTAGGGGCTTGTTTTAAACCATAAAGCGCTTTTTGCAAATGAAGGACTTTCCCCTTTGGTACGTTCATACTAGGAGGAGCATCCATGTAGACTTCTTCATTAAGGTCCCCATTTAGAAAGACATTTTTAACATCCATTTGGTAAATATTTCATTTTTTAATAGATGCAATGGTGATCAAACACCTAACAGTAACCATTCGTGCAACATGAGCAAAGGTTTCTTCGTAATCGATGTCGTATTCTTGACTATATCCTTTTGCGATAAGACAGGCTTTATATCTTTCGAGAGTGCCATCACTCTTGGTTTTGACTTTAAAAACCCATCTACATCCTATTGTTTTCTTTCCTTTTGGAAGACATTGAAAAACTCATATTTTGGCTTTGTTGAGGGCTCTAAGTTCGTTGTCCATGGCATCCCTGCACTCTATCATTTCCTTAGCTTCTTTAAAATTTCTAGGTTCTTGATATGAGTGAATGGCACTAAGACATGCCCTATGCTTTGGAGAAAAAGACTCATAGGACATAAATCTAGAAGGATTTTTCCTAGATCTTTCAGTTCTTCGAGAGTGGTTGGAAGATTCACTAAGGTCACTATATTTCTCTATTGCACTTCTAAAAGTGCTTTTATCTCTATGTGTATAGGTAATTGGTTCATTTATCATTTCTTCTTCATCATGAATGGTTTGAGGAATACTTTCACTTATATCCTCATTCTCATTCAATTCATCATCGCTAAAAAAATCTTCATTTCTAGATAATAGTTCAAATAAAAAAGAGTAATCGGCATTATCTTCATGAGTTTTGTGTTCTTCAAAACCACTTATGTTTTCTAAAAATGTTACATTTCTTGAAACATATAGTTTATCATTTTTAATATCATAACACCTAAAACCTTTTTGTGTTTCCGAATATCTCAAAAACGCACAAGGAATAGCTTTGGGAGATAATTTATCATTCTTATCGGTGAGAACAAAACATTTACAACAAAAAATTCTTAACCTATTGTAATCGGGTTCTTTTTTATACAAAATTTCATATGGAGATATTTGATTCAAGTTTTTGGATGGAAGTCGGTTTATGAGATAAACCGATGCAAGAGTCGCTTCGGCCCAAAATCTTTTTGGAATTTTTTGAGAAATGAGCAAAGTTCTTGTAGTTTCAATTATGTGTCTATGTTTTCGTTCGGCCAACCCATTTTGTTGAGGAGTTTTGGGACAAGACCTTTGATGAACAATACCATTATTTTCAATATAACTTTTGAAATCATTTGAGAGATATTCTCCCCCGGAATCAGTTCTAAGAATTTGTAATTTACTATTGAATTGATTTTGTATTAACATGTGAAAAACCTTAAAAGTAGAGAAAACCTCATGTTTATGTTTGAGGAAGTATATCCAACTATACCTTGAGAAATCATCCACATAAATAACATAATACGAAAAACCTCCCTTAGACACAACGGGTGCTGGTCCCCAAACATCCGAATGCACAATTTCAAAAGGCTTATTTGAAAACATAGTTCTTTGTCCAAAAGGTAAGCTTCTCATTTTACCAAGAATACAATCATTACAATTGAAATTGTCTTTACATAAAGTTTTAGCAAAATGTAAATAAGAAAGCTTGACAATATTTGGATGCCCAAGGCGTTTATGCCAAACATTTATATCTTTATGTTGGGCAACATTACAAAAAGAGGTTTTTGGAATTTGAAGAAATTCCATGAGATAAAGATCTCCCTTCCTAGAGCCTTCCCCAATCAACTTCCTGGACCGGCGATCCTGTATCCAACATTTATTTGATGAGAATTTGATATCACACCCATGATCCGATAGTTGAGAGACGAAAAGCAAATTTAAATTTAGTTTTTGTATAAATCTAACTTTAGGAATAAAAAAACCTTGTCTTTCAAAATAAAAAATTCCTTTTATTTCAAGAGAAGCCCCATCCACGGTGAAGACAAAAGAGGGTGACAAATTTTTTGAGTATTTAAAAAGTGCAAAAACATTTGGAGTCATATGAAAGGATGCACCCGAGTCTAAGAGCCAAAGAGTCTTACCGGGAGGAGAGAAGGTGGTCATGGCGGCTCCAGAAACGGATCCCTTGAGGAGTGGTTGAAGAGCTTCCATGATTTGATTGAGAGACAAAGTCGCATGGTTGGAAGTTGATGGACCTTCCTCCTTGGTTGATTGGAAAGTAGTAGACATAGCCACCATCTTCTTCCATTTAGGGCATACCTGTTTAATGTGACCCGGTTCTTTGCAAAAATAACATATGATCTTACTATAATCTCTTCTTCCATAATGCCCACCATTTTCTCTTCCTCCTTGATTTTTGTTAAAATGAGGGAGTTTATAGGTTTTAACATTATTTCCCGGTCTTGAGACGGCATAAGCACCCTCATCCTCATCTTTAGAGGGAACGGCCAACACACTTAGATTGGTTTTATTCATTCCCAATCTAGTTTCTTCTCCACTTAATTTGGTAAGCACATCTTCCAATGGAGGAGAAGAGAAATAAGACAAGAGAGAGGATCTAGTTTGTTCAAACTCGGGTCTAAGCCCATTTAAAAAGTTAAAGAAATGATCCTCTTCTAATTGTTTGGCCCTCAATTCAATAGCCTCACCACGTTCTTGGAGAGCAAGCTCATCCCAAATAGTGGGTAACTCGGCGAAATACTCTCTAACGGACATTTCTCCTTGTTGAAGGGTTAAAGCCTTCTTTTGGAGATAGTATTTATGGGACAAATCTCTTGAAGTATACGTTCTTTCAAGATATTCCCATACTTGATATGCCTTTTTGAACTTTAGAATGTTGGCATTAATTTTGGTCTCAACCGAAGAGAAGAACCATGAGAGTATTTTGTAATTTTTCATTTCCCACTCCATGCTTCTTATTGTAATCTTCAAAAGCCTTTTCTCTTTCTTCTCCCTCAAGAACCTTGATCTCCCCTCTCTCAAGGATAGTAATTTTAGGTTCGGGTTCGGGAATAGTTCCTTGAACATATCCCCAAAGACCCTTTCCTTTTATATGGGCTTCCATATTCCCGGCCCATACATGATAATTCGTTCCATTTAATTTGAAGCCAAGAGAGAAGTGTGAATCCTTTTCGCCCATTAGAGAGGATACAAAGAGAAATAAATGCGTACCACAATGTAAAATGAGTCCCTTCTTGATGTAGGAAGCTTCTAAAATATAGAATGAAGGACCGAGTCTTCACTCCAACCACCACAACTTAATGGCACGCTTTACGAGGTACTCCAACGAAGAGAGAAAAAAGCACGATCTCTTTTCCTTTAAGCCTAGCTCTGATACCATGTGAAAATATCTCAAAAAAGAGATAAAGTGTGCGATAAGCACAACACCACCAATGTGCACAAATGCACAAGAACACTTAGAACAAATGTACACGAAGGTACAATAAAGAAACTCAAATGCACAAAGGCATACAAAATATAAAGAATTTTATTGAGAAGAATGGAGAACAAAAGCTCCAAGAAGTGAGTTTTACAAGGGGGGAACTCCCCTATTTATAAGAGGAAAAGGAGCCTTGGAGGGGCTCCACTAGCTGTTGGAGCCCCTCCAACGGTTAGAATTCTAACCGTTGGAGAGGCTCAACAGCTAGTGTTGAGCCCCCTCCAAGTTGACTTTGAGTCAACAAAAAGAAATAAATAAAAAATGAAAAGAAAAAAGAAAAAGTAAAAATACAAAAAATATTACAACATATTCATAATTATGAATATGCGCAAAAGGAAGGGAAATGACTAAAATACCCTTGCGGGTTTTACAAGAAAAAAAGGAAAGATATATATTTACATATATATATATATATAAAGATAGATACATATACATATATACATCATGTATATATGTATATGTATCTCTCTTTATATATATATGTAAATATTTACATAAGAGAGATACATTTTAACTGGGAGGCTTGGAAATGCTTGGGTGAGAATGGTTTAGAATGGTTGACAAATCTTTTTAACAAGATTTGGTGGACAAATAAGATGCCTAATGAGTGAAGGAAGAGTACTTTGGTGCCTCTATATAAGAATAAGGGTGATATACAAGATTGCATAAACTATCGTGGTATAAAACTCATGAGTCATACTATGAAACTTTGGGAGAGGGTGATTGAGTATGGGTTGAGAAAGATTGTCATGATATCGGAGAATCAATTTGGTTTTATGCCTGGAAGATCAACTATGGAAGCTATACATCTTCTTAGACAATATATTGAGAGATATAGAGAGAGGAACAAAGATTTGCATATGGTTTTTATTGATTTTGAGAAGTCATACGATAGAGTACCTAGGGATGTTCTCTGGTGGACAATGATGAAGAAAGGTGTTTCTCTCAAGTACAGTAGTATAATTAAAGATATGTATGAAGGAGTAGTAATCAATGTCCGCACTTGTGGAGGGGTGACAACCAATTTTCCTATAACGGTTGGGTTACATCAAGGATCTGCATTAAGCCCTTTCCTATTTGCTATAGTGATGGATGAGCTTACGAGATCAATTCAAGAAAATATGCCTAAATCGGGACAAATTTGCCATGTTGGAGACGTGCATATCTGGCCCAGATTTAATGGATACAAGATCTTGGAATTTGGATGCAATGATGCACATATGCATAAATATTTTTGTTAATGAATTGGGTGTCACGTGCTTGCCTAAGTGAAAAAAATTTGCACAAGCATCGTTAATGCCTTATGGATCTATACAAATCTGAGCATTGTTATCGTATTGAGTGAGATTATGCATATGGATGCATATCGAAAACATGATTCTGTCCATGCATACATAGCTGATTGTAGTATACACTTTCATGCACACGTGGGATGTGAAACCTTGTATGCAGGTGCTACTAAATGAGAGTTCACAAGGTATGACAATATACATCCAGTGATGTATCTAAATAGGCATACACTCTTGTCATACAAAATATTTTTTTTTGTTGACCTGGCACACGTGATTGTTAAACCTGTTTTTTTCAGCATAATTAGGTTATTTCTTTTTTTCACCGTTTTAAATGAAATCAAGAAGGGCAGTTGGTCAAGATGGTATACCTATCGAGGCTTGGAAATGCTTGGGAGAGAAAGGTTTAGAATGATTGACAAATCTTTTTAACAAGATTTGGCGGACAAATAAGATGCCTCATGAGTGGAGGAAGAGTACTTTGGTGCCTCTATATAAGAATAATGGTGATGTACAAGATTGCACAAACTATCGTGGTATAAAACTCATGAGTCATACTATGAAACCTTGAGAGAGGGTGATTGAGTCTAGGTTGAGGAAGGTTGTCATGATATCGGAGAATCAATTTGGTTTTATGCATGGAAGATCAACTATGGAAGCTATACATCTTCTTAGACAACTTATTAAGAGATATAGAGAGAGGAACAAAGATTTGCATATGGTTTTTATTGATTTGGAGAAGGCATACGATAGAGTACCTAAGGACGTTCTCTGGTGGACAATGATGAAGAAAGGTGTTTCTCTCAAGTACATTAGTATAATTATAGATATATATAAAGGAGTAGTAACCAATGTCCGCACTTGTGGAGGGGTGACAACCAATTTTCCTATAACGGTTGGGTTACATCAAGGATCTGCTTTAAGCCCTTTCCTATTTGCTATAGTGATGGATGAGCTTAGGAGATCAATTCAAGAAAATGTGTCGTGGTGTATGTTGTTTACTGATGATATTGTTTTGATTGATGAGTCTAGAGCTGGGGTTAATGCTAAGTTAGAATTATGGAGACAGACATTGGAAGCAAGAGGTTTTAAGTTGAGTAAGAGTAAGACAGAATATATGGAATGTCAGTTTAGTAAGCAACGAAGTAGTGATGGGAGTGTAGTGAAGCTTGGTGAGCAAGAAATACCGGTGGATGATTGTTTCAAATATTTGGGATCTATCATTCAAAAGTATGGAGAAATTGATGGAGATGTAAATTATAGGATAAAGGTTGGGTTGATGAAATGGAAAAGTGCAACTGGAGTGTTGTGCGATAGTAGAATGCCATTGCGGTTGAAGGGAAAGTTTTATAGGACGACTATTAGGCCCGCTTTGCTATATGGTACGGAATGTTGGGCCGCCAAGAGACATCATATTCAAAAAATGAGTGTAGCTGAGATGTGTATGCTTAGATGGATGTGTGGAAATACAATAAAAGATAAGATTCAGAACGAGGAGATACGTAAGAAGGTAGGCGTTGCACCCATTGAAAATAAGATGAGAGAGAATCGTTTACGGTGGTTTGGACATATTCAGCGAAGGCTTAATGATGCTCCAGTTAGAAGGATGGAGAAATGGGAAAATATATTAGTTAAAAGAGGTCGGGGTAGGCCTAGGAAGACTTGAATGGAGATGATAGGAAAGGATATGAATGCTTTGAACCTCACCGAGGACATGGCATTGGATAGAAATGATTGGAGGAGAAGGATTCATGTGGAAGACCCAGAATGATTTTCTTTTTTGGTTCATATCGCCGACCCCAATTGTTTTGGGATGAAGGCGTAGTTGTTGTTTAATGTTAGTCTAGTCGAGTTGTGCCAGACTGGGCTGATTGTGTCGCAGGGCCCAGCCGAGTGGGGCTCGGCTGGGCTGCAGCTGAAAATAAAATGTATTAAAATAGTTACAATGCTGGGCTGACTGGCAGCCAGCCGAGGGGCACTCGGCTGATTGCCAGGCCTTGATAAGACTTCCCACGCAGGCCAGGCCTGTGCATCGGTTGTCAAGTCGGGGCTGGCTTCACAACCCTGTGTGCTTGACTGGGCCTGTCAGGCCCAGTCCAGCCAAGTAGCTAGACTGGTAAGAGGGCCCGTCCAGGCCAACCAGCCGACTCAACTCGTCTGGGTTGAAGCCGAGCTCAATGTCGGTCTGTTTTCAAAAAAATTATATATATATAAGAAACTACATTACTTGAAGCAAATGTTGCTAAGACAAAAATTTAGTTATGGGACAGGTGGGTGGTCTGTTTGGGTTTAGCTGAGTCGGGCTAAACCCCAGTCGACGAAGTCGACTATGTTTGATAAGCCAACTTTAAAATTTTTGTCTTTAACACTTGATGTTATGCAAACCTGAAAATTTTATATTTTGAATGCATGTTAAATTTTCAGATTCTTGGTACGATGGTCACACCTGTGATGTTATTACATGTCTAGATCTTTGCTTGAGAAACATACCGATTTATACTGGATCAACCTTACAGTTTGACCCTTATGCATGCTAATAATGGAACATTTCACATGCTCGGTTGACACACCTTGCTTGCTTTGGCTTTAAATGCATATCGGTTATCACATGCATACATAAAACTCAAAGTCACAGGGACTCGGCAAAGCAGGTGCCGCACCCGCGTCGACGCGACGCGGGTGCGGCACCGGGTGCGGTCAACACGACCCTGGGTGCGATCAATGCACCCAGGGTTATTTTCATCCACGTTTCGGACGTTAAAACAAAAAACCAATGCAGAGGAGGATTACAACTCGAGCCCTCTCCTCCCGATGCCCCGACGGCACCTCCTAGGCTCCTCCTCTCCCTCGTCACAGGTACGTACCCTCTGGCTCCCTCTCGCTCTCTTCTTCTGTCGGCAGGGGAGGGGCCGAGCCCCTGCGCCCTTTCTTTCTCTTGTAGGGTCGGCAGGGGAGGGGCCGAGCCCCCCCTGCTCCCTTTGATTTCGGCAGGGGAGGGGCCGAGCCCCCCCCCCCCCCCCCCTCTCTCGCTCTCTTGTTGGGTCGGCAGGGGCTGAGCCCCCCCTGCTCCCTCTGTTTTCGGCAAGGGAGGGGCTGAGTGGCCGAGCCCCCCCCCCCCCCCCCCTCTCGCTCTCTTGTTAGGTTGGCAGAGGAGGGGCTAAGCCCCCCTTGTTCCCTCTGTTTTCGGCAGGGGAGGGGGTCGAGCCCCCATCCCTGCTCCCTCTTATTTCAGGGGAGGGGCTAAGTCCCTCCCTGTTTTTGGCAGGGGAGCGGCAGACCCCCCTCCTTGCTTCTGATTTTATTATATATATACAACAACAAACAACAACAACTACGCCTTCATCCCAAAACAATAGGGGTCGGCGATATAAACCAACAAAGAAAATCATTCTGGGTTTTCCATATGAATCCTTCTTCTCCAATCATTTTTATCCAATGCCATGTCCTCGGTGAGGTTCAAAGCATTCATATCCTTTCCTATCATATTTATCCAAGTCTTCCTAGGCCTACCCCGACCTCTTTTAACTAATATATTTTCTCATTTCTCCATCCTTCTAACTGAAGCATCATTTGGCCTTCGCCGAATATGTCCAAACCACCGTAAACGATTCTCTTTTATCTTATTTTCAATGGGTGCAACACCTACCTTCTTACGTATCTCCTCGTTCCGAATCTTATCTTTTATTGTATTTCCACACATCCATCTAAGCATACGCATCTCAGCTACACTCATTTTTTGAATATGATGTCTCTTGGCAGCCCAACATTCCGTACCATATAGTAAAGCGGGCCTAATAGTCGTCTTATAAAACTTTCCCTTCAACCGCAATGGCATTCTACGATGCACAACACTCCAGTTGCACTTTTCCATTTCATCAACCCAACCTTTATCCTATAATTTACATCTCCATCAATTTCTCCATACTTTTGAATGATAGATCCCAAATATTTGAAACAATCATCCACCGGTATTTCTTGCTCACCAAGCTTCACTACACTCCCATCACTACTTCGTTGCTTACTAAACTGACATTCCATATATTCTGTCTTACTCTTACTCAACTTAAAACCTCTTGCTTCCAATGTCTGTCTCCATAATTCTAACTTAGCATTAACCCCAGCTCTAGACTCATCAATCAAAACAATATCATCAATAAACAACATACACCACGACACATTTTCTTGAATTGATCTCGTAAGCTCATCCATCACTATAGCAAATAGGAAAGGGCTTAAAGCAGATCCTTGATGTAACCCAACCGTTATAGGAAAATTGGTTGTCACCCCTCCACAAGTGCGGACATTGGTTACTACTCCTTTATACATATCTATAATTATATTAATGTACTTGAGAGAAACACCTTTCTTCATCATTGTCCACCAGAGAACGTCCCTAGGTACTCTATCGTATGCCTTCTCCAAATCAATAAAAACCATATGCAAATCTTTGTTCCTCTCTCTATATCTCTCAATAAGTTGTCTAAGAAGATGTATAACTTCCATAATTGATCTTCCATGCATAAAACCAAATTGATTCTCCGATATCATGACAACCTTCCTCAACCTAGACTCAATCACCCTCTCCCAAGGTTTCATAGTATGACTCATGAGTTTTATACCACGATAGTTTGTGCAATCTTGTATATCACCATTATTCTTATATAGAGGCACCAAACTACTCTTCCTCCACTCATGAGGCATCTTATTTGTCCGCCAAATCTTGTTAAAAAGATTTGTCAATCATTCTAAACCTTTCTCTCCCAAGCATTTCCAAGCCTCGATAGGTATACCTGTAATGAAATGGTGGTCTTCAACAAATGCACAAATAACTCACAAACAAGTGTCTATTGGAGACACTACAAGCATGACCCTTGAAAGGGTATAAAAGGAAGAACACTTGAAAAATAAATAATACTTTATTCATGAACAAAATGCTTAAGAAGCATGGTGATATACATTGAAGGGGTTCACCCCTATATATACAAAAAAGTGGGAGAGAGGAGAGCTCATTTTGAGCTCTCCAAAAGAGACGTTGGATTCCAACGTCTCTTAATATAGCTGTTGGACTACAGTCCAACAACATTTATTATTATAGTTGTTGGACTATAGTCCAACAACATTTATTATAGCTGTTGGACTACAGTCCAACAGCTATTTGCACAGTCAAGTTCCAACAAGAACTTGACTGGATCAAATATCTAGTTTCTATTAAACTAGATGCTAAAAAAGAAAATAAAGAAAAATAGAAAAAGAAAATAATAAAAGAAAATATAATAATATTAAATAATATATATATATATATATTACAGTTTACATTTTAACACTCCCCCTCAAACTTACGGTACAATGAGCGAAAGTTTGTCTAAGAGGAAGTGAAATCTGGGAGCAGCGAGAGGCTTGGTGAAGAAGTCTGCTAATTGATATTCTGATGTAACATATGGCAGATCAATGGTTCCATGTAAGTATTCCTCTCTGACATAGTGACAGTCCATCTCAATGTGTTTAGTGCGCTCATGGAATGTCCGGTTGCTTGCAATGTAGATCGCACTTTTGTTGTCACTACACATCTTTGAAGCTTGCGTTGCTTTAGCTCCCATATCCGCCAGCAATCGTCTGAGCCAAACAACCTCCATAGTGGTGGTTGCCATGGCTCTGTATTCAGCTTCGGTGGAGGAAAGAGAGACTTTCTGCTGCTTCTTGCACCTCCACGAAATTAAGGTTTCACCTAGGAACACACAAAAACCAGTAGTTGAGTGTCTATTATTGGGATCACCTCCACAGTCAGCATCAGTATATGCAATTAAATTTAATGAAGATGAAGCAGACAAGAAGAGTCCTCGTGAAAGAGAGGATTTTAAGTATCTAATAATACGCAAAATCGCTCCCATGTGCACGGAGGTGGGAGCATGCTGAAACTGGCTGACTGTATGAACCGCATGAGTTATATCTAGCCTAGTAATGGAAAGATAAGAAAGAGCTCCAACAAGCTGTCTATAAGGAGTAGGATTATCAAGAAGTTCTCCATCATCAATTTTCATTTTAACATTGACCACTTCTGGAGTGTCTACTTTCTTATCATCTGTAATTCCAGACCTGGAAACGATATCAAGAGCAAATTTAGATTGAGATATCAAATACCCCCGAGGGGAATAAGCAACTTCAATGCCTAAAAAATATCTTAATAAACCTAAGTCAGTCATTTTAAAGTGAGTTTTAAGAAGAGATTTGGTATTTGCAACTCCCTGTTTGTCGCCTCCGGTGATGATCATATCGTCCACATAGAGAAGAAGAATAATGATGCCTGCATCAGATTTCTTAACAAACAAAGCAGTGTCAGTTAAACAAGGTTGAAAACCAATATCAAGCATAACATGATTAAAACGGTCATACCAGGCTTTTGGAGCCTGTTTAAGACCATAAAGAGCTTTTTCTAGACGAAGAGCTTTACCCTTAGGGATACTAATACCAGGTGGGGCTTCCATGTATACTTCTTCAACAAGATTCTCATTCAGGAAAGCATTTTTGACATCTAATTGAAAGATAGGCCATGTTCTAATGGAGGCCAAGGCTATTAAAGTTCTAACAGTGGTCATACGGGCCACAGGAGCAAATGTTTCTTCATAATCGATGCCATACTCTTGAGCATATCCTTTTGCTACTAAACGGGCCTTATATCTTTCCAGGGTCCCATCACTTTTGGTTTTGACTTTGTATACCCACCTACAACCTATAGGTTTCTTACCCGGAGGAATATCTTGTATCGTCCAAGTATTGGCCTTTTCTAGTGCATCCAATTCTATTTTCATGGCTTCTATCCATTCTATATGATTTTTTGCTTGAGAATAGGATGATGGTTCAACATATGATTGTATTAATGTAATGGCGGCCCTATACGTGGGTGAAAAAGATTCATAAGACACAAATTTTTCTGGAGGTTTAGAGATTCTAGACGTTCTTCTAGGTGAGACTTCAGAGTATTTTTGTAATGCACATGGAAGATTTTGCTCTCTACGTCTTGAATATTGTAGACTAACATCCCTATGGATTTGCTCTTCATTATCATCATTTTCAACAACAATAGGACTTTGATCATTGTCAAGGTCACATCCAACATCACATTCATTGGATTTTGAAGTTGGATCAATTAAAAACGAGTATTCAGTGACATCCTTGGATTTTTCAAATTCAAAGAAGCTTTCTTTTTCCAAAAAAGATACATTTCTTGACACATATAATTTGTCATTTTGAAAATCGAAACACCTATAGCCTTTTTGATTATCAGCATATCCTAAAAAGGCACTTGGGATTGCACGAGGAGAGAGTTTGTCATTTCTGTTGGTGAAAACAAAACATTTGCATCCAAAGACTCTTAATCTAGAATAATCTGGAGTTAAATTAACAAGCTTTTCTATTGGAGTTGTATTCTTTAATGAGGAAGATGGCATCCTATTAATGAGGTAGGTGGCAGTTAGGACCGCTTCAGCCCAAAAACTTTTTGGAACTTGATTTGCAATTAACAATGTCCTAGTAGTTTCCATAATGTGCCGATGTTTGCGTTCGGCTAGGCCATTCTGTTGTGGAGTGTGTGGACATGATCTTTGATGTGTAATACCATGTAAATTGAGATAGTCTTTGAATTCGTTGGACATAAATTCTCCCCCTGAATCAGTGCGAAAAACAGAAATATCATTTTGAAACTTATTTTTAACCATTTTATGAAATATTTGGAAGTTAGCAAAGACATCAGATTTATGTTTAAGAAAATAAATCCAAGTATGTCTAGAAAAGTCATCAACAAAAATGACATAATATGTATAACCACCTTTGGAAATAACTGGTGCGGGGCCCCAAACATCCGAATGTATTAACTCAAGTGGTCGTGAGGAAACAAAAGTTCTACTAAGAAATGGTAACCTTTTCATTTTGCCAAGAATGCAGTCTTTACAAGAAAAATTTTCAGAATTACAAAATTTTTCCAAACTTGGAAAATATTGAATTTTAGACATATGAGGATGGCCAAGCCTTTTGTGCCATAAATCCAATTCTAATTTTTGAATATTATAACAAAATGCATTCTTGGGTAATTCCAAAAAGTCCATGTAATAAAGTCCTCCTTCTCTATGGCCTTCCCCAATCAGCTTCCCTGACTGGCGATCCTGTACCCAACAACCATGAGAAGAGAAAGATATATTACATCCATAATCAGATATTTGCGAGACAGATAAGAGATTCAAATTAAGTTTAGGGATATATCTAACTTCTGGGATAAAAAATCTTTTGGATTTTTGAAGATTTTCAAAACATCCTATTCCTTTTACTTCGAGAGATGTGCCATCGGCTGTAAAAACCTTTGACACACTTGAGTTATTTTTAAGACATTCGGATAGACTATTAACATTTGGGGTCATATGAAAAGAAGCACCAGAATCTAAAAGCCAAGGAAAGTTACCTGGACCGGAGAAAGATGCAACTGCCGCTCCAGTTGAGGCTTCGGTTGAGGAGGATACCCCTTTGAGAAGAGGTTGAAGGATTTCCATCAGTTGAGCCATAGACACAGACGCATCTTGATCTTTTGACTCAGATTCAACAGATGCAACACTTTTTTCTTCTCTTCTTTTTAACTTTGGACATTGAGGCCTATAGTGCCCCGGTTCATGACAATGATGACAAATAACTTTTCTTTTATCAAAGTCGCCGTTTTGCCTTCTAAAATGAGGCGGCTTGTAAGTACGAGTATGATTTCCCGGTCTAGATACAGCTAAAACAGAGTCATTATCAACTTTTGGAGTACTTTTTCTAAGTCTATTTTCCTCCATAGTGAGTTCTTCTATAGTATCAACAATAGAAGGAATTTTTCCACGATGTAAAAGGGCCGATTTGGTGGATTCAAACTCCGGCCTTAGACCATTCACAAATTGATAGAAATGTTCCATATCGAGTTGCTTTTGGCGAAGCTCGATGTCTTCGGCACAATGCCATTTGGGCTCAAGAAGCGCCAACTCTTCCCAAAGTTCGGACAACTCATTATAATATTCTCGAATAGTTTTATCTTTTTGAGTCATTGTCCGAACTTTATCTTGTAAATTGCATACATGTGCAATATCTTTAAGGGAATACATGTTTTTGAGGTATTCCCAAGCCTTATCGGCATGCTCAAACTTAGCTAGACTAGAGCATTTTTTAATGTCTATGCTATTGATGAGCCATGACATAATTTTTGCATGCCCTATCCTCCATTCTTTCCATTTCTTTTCATAAGTGGCTAATGCCTTACTCTTCTTTTCTTCCGTTAGAGGAACCTCTTTATCACCCTCTTTCTTGGTAAGAGATAGTTTAGGTTCCAAATCGGAACCATCCACTATACCCCATAAACCTTTTCCCCAAATGTGGTGCTTCATAATCGAAGCCCACATTACATAGTTAGTATCATTTAGCTTCATAGGAATGATGGTGATCTTATCATTGTCATCCATCTTTTACAAGGGTAAGAGAGGAATAAATAGGAGGAGAGAGAGAAAAATAAAAAGAAAAGAAAAAGAGTAGACAAAGGAATAAGAGAGGATACAAAACCAAAATTTTTTGTAGCACAAGTTCGCCTTTCTTCAAACAAATCTTCTTGAGCCAAGAACAAGGTGATGAAACACCTTTTGTAAATGTGGCACAGAAATCGAGGCGGAAGCACTTCAAGATCTAAGGATTTCGTAGCTCTGATACCATGTAATGAAATGGTGGTCTTCAACAAATGCACAAATAACTCACAAACAAGTGTCTATTGGAGACACTACAAGCATGACCCTTGAAAGGGTATAAAAGGAAGAACACTTGAAAAATAAATAATACTTTATTCATGAACAAAATGCTTAAGAAGCATGGTGATATACATTGAAGGGGTTCACCCCTATATATACAAAAAAGTGGGAGAGAGGAGAGATCATTTTGAGCTCTCCAAAAGAGACGTTGGATTCCAACGTCTCTTAATATAGCTGTTGGACTACAGTCCAACAACATTTATTATTATAGCTGTTGGACTATAGTCCAACAACATTTATTATAGCTGTTGGACTACAGTCCAACAGCTATTTGCACAGTCAAGTTCCAACAGGAACTTGACTGGATCAAATATCTAGTTTCTATTAAACTAGATGCTAAAAAAGAAAAAAAAGAAAAATAGAAAAAGAAAATAATAAAAGAAAATATAATAATATTAAATAAAATATATATATATATATATATATATATATATATATATATATATATATATATTACAGTTTACATTTTAACAATACCATCTTGACCAACTGCCCTTATTGATTTCATTTTCTTCAAAGCCTCTGTAATTTCTTTCTTTTGAATCTTGCGCATGAAGTCACGATTCATCTCATGAAAACGAATGGACAAGTCTTTAAGATCCTGAGCATGACTTCTATTAAATAGCTTATCAAAATAATCTTTCCATCTCTCCTTAATCTCCTCATCTTTGACTAAAACCCTTTCTGTTTCATCTTTGATTTTATTATATAATATATATATATATATATATTATATATATATTTTATATCAAGATAATGTTTGTATAATTGATTTGAAATTTTTGAATGTATTTTTTTTGTGTTTTCAAGATAAAAATGACGGATAAAGGGAAAGGACTTGCGTCATCCTCGTCCCAACATGTGAGTTCTGCTGTTAGTTTTGCTGATAGTTGTAGTGAGATTGATGATGTGGGGTCACTATGGGTACATGTATATAAACTTGCAAAAACTGGAGAAGGAGGTGGTGAAAACAAGACATTTCGATGCAAGCTCTGTGAAAGAGATTTTGTTGGGTCTTACACAAGAGTGAAGGCTCATTTGTTGAAGATACTAGGACATGACATTTCAGAATGCAGAAAAATTGATGAGGCAATGCGAAGACAATACAAGAATATGAGAAGAGAAAGGCAATGGACGATTTTTATGTAGTTAGTGTGCCATTTGCAAGCCACCAAGAAGATGCTGAAAAAAAAGAAAAGTCAATGTATGAGGTAGAGGAACGATACAAGCAACATTCAATACATATGGAAGAGAAAAATTGGCTAAAAAAGTTGAGAGGTATTTTTATTCTAGTTCACTCCCATTTAATATGGCTAGAATCCTTATTTGAAGGATTTAGTAACATCCTTGGCAAATTGTAATTTGAGTGACTATGTGCCTTCAAGTTCAGAAAAAATACGAACCACACTTCTTGCAGAAGAGAGGGCAAATATATAGAGGTTGCTGGAGATTAAAAAATATTCATGGGAGTAAAATGAAGTTTCTATTGTGTCTGATGGATGAACAAATATTCAAAAGCGTTCACTGATCAATTTCATTGCTTGTTTGCTTAGTGACTCAATATTTTTGAAAGCAGTTGATGCATCTGGGGAATATAAAAATGCAGAGTATTTGAAGGGATTGTTTATAGAAGTCATAAAAGAAGTGGGTGATCAAAAAGTGGTACAAATCATTACAGACAACGCTCCAGTTTGTAAAAGTGCAGCGTTGAGTTTGGAGAGTGAGTACCCTCATATTTTTTGGACTCCTTGTGTAGGACACAACTTAAATCTGGCCCTAAAGAGCATCTGAAACCCCAAATAAGAAGAAAATTTACAAGCATATGCTTTATGTTCATGGATTGAAGATTTAGAAAGAAATGTCAAAAGCATTAGGAATTTTGTTGTTAACCACCATCGTGCTAATGCTATATTTAATAGGCATTCTGACTTGAAATTGTTGAAGGTCGCTGAAACACGTTTTGCGTCTATCATTGTGATGGTGAAGAAGATTAAAAGAGTGAAGAATGCTTTGATTAACATGGTGACTGATGAAAATTGAACATTCTATCGTGCTGATGATGATATCAAGGCTCAAGAAATTAAAAAATTCATTCTTGATGATGAGTTTTGGGACAGAGTGGTATACTTCCTTCAATTTTCGCAACCTATTTAGGAATTAAGAGAAGTTGATAAGGATAAGCCCATGTTTCACAAAGTTTATGAAATGTGGGATAATATGATTGAAAAAATACAAACTATAGTTTTCAAGCATGAATAAAAAAATCATGCATTGGATGATTTAAAATTTTTAATCATATTCATTCAATTTTAGTCAGAAGATGGGATAAAAGCAACACTCCTTTGCATTGCATGACACATTCTCTTAATCCAAAATATTATGCAAATAAGTGGCGGGCTGGTGGTATTGGTCGTGTCTCTCCAAATTTAAACCCAGAGCTATCAAGAAATAGAAATATGTGTATGACAAAACTTTTACTAGAAGCATATCTTCTATATCAAGTCACACAAGAGTTTGAAAAATTTTCATCTTCGAAATTATATGAACCGACATTATTCGCGAGAGAAGAAGATAATATAGATCCTATCACATAGTGGTCAACATTTGGATCAGAGACACCTCTTCTTCAATGTCTTGCATTAAGATTGCTATCGTAGTCTGCTAGTTCATCTTGTTGTGAAAGAAATTGAAGCACATATTCTCAAATCCACAACATGAAGAGAAACAAACTCACCAGCAAACGTGCAGAGGATTTAGTATATGTTCATTCAAATCTTCGATTACTTTCGCGAACCAATGATGAATTCATGTACTAATTTGCTCTCTTAGTTATTTGATTATTTCTTAGTTTTTCATTTAAATATACTTGTATTGTATTCAACATTTTTAAATTGGGTTTGTAACGCAGACAAGGAACGTCCAAATTTTGGGATGTAAACCCAGAAGAGTATGACTTCGAGGGAGAGCATGATTTCAACATAACAAACATGGATATAGCTGCGCCTAGTATTCCTTCGAATGATGCATTTGATGATAAAGAAGAAAATTATTAAGATCCATTACTTCATCAAGATATACTTTGGTATGTAATTTAGTTCTTTTCTGCTTTACTTATTTGATTGATATTTAGGTTGATTTATGTAATTCCTTTACTTATTTGATTGATATTTAGGCTGATATATTGCATGCATGCTGAATGATATTACGACAATGTTAACTGTTAAAACTTCAAAATTATATATATATATATATATATTATATATATTATATTTTTGCCTTTGCCGTATACCCGCACCCGCATATTTTTGCCTCTGTCGCATACCCGCACCCGCACCCGCACCCATGTGACATAGATAAAACTTCAATTTTGAAATGCTGACGGTGTGTGCTTATGTGGGAGTGCGTTCTCATGCTTGCTAAATGAGAGCATCATGTTGTCATGAATATGCACACCCAAAAGAAAACATTCATTGACATATATATGTACACTCAAAGAAATTGTACATTGATGTGAATATGTGTACATAATGAAACTGTGCAATTGACATGATTATGCGTAATGAATGGAAGCATGCAATTGACTTGAATATGTGCATTAAATGAAATCGTGCATTTGTCACTAGCATATGAATTAAACAAAAACATGCTTATGAATATCCTTGTTTGATACACATAGTTAAAATTAGCATATATGAATGTACATTTGGAAAGCATATGATTTATTTCATGTATGGCATATTGTTAAGGTTTTTGCATATGGTGCATCGATGATCTAAATGAATCATCGTAGGCCTGGTGAGCCTCGAGCTTTGGTTTGCTTCTTCTTTACTTGTTTATAATGCATCGCAAAAATCACATTAATGTTGTTGCACTGTTTTATGTTTTTTCGTGGGCGATGGTCCCATGATGGTTCTCGTAGGGGAATATGCGAGCTTGTGCCTTTGCTTTTGCATGCTGAATTGCAAGTTTAATATTCGACATTTAATAACAAGATAAAGAAAAGAAGAACAGTGCAATATACGTTCTGAGATCTTCCGTCGTTAGAATGAGAATCTTAGAGTTTTGGTTTTGGGGGATCACGAGGATACAAAAACTTCGTATGCATTATTGATTGCCCCAGAAACCGATATTGAGGTTCTTTCTCCTGACCACGGTTTTAGGGAGAGTCCGTCATTTGACCTGAGTGGTGTGTAGACACAACTGTTGTTTTGGTATACCAAGAAAGTGACACTATTAGATGTGGATGTCCTTAGTGTCCCGACATTAGATGTGAATGTCTAATGTTCCGAAGGTGATTCGGTCGAGGGTTAAGTTTGAAATACAACTTGTGTGCTAAGTTATCCTGAGAACCCTACTTGACCTCGAAAAATTTTACTCGTTTGGTGTATCCGCGGGCAACGGTAATAAAAAAAACTTAAATTGTGTGTATTCTAATAGGGGCATGCATATAATAAGAGAATTTGATCAAAGATAATAAAGTATTCATGCATGTGCACAAACATTATGCATTTTTCCTGTTATGCATTAGATCATGTATATTTACTTGCTTCTCTACTTGCCCTGTATGATTGAATGCATGATATTATATCATGTTGCATGCTGAATATTCTAAATGTTTATATGAACTATGTTCTTATTGCAATAACATTCCTCTAAATTATTGCATGAATTCTTATCTGTATTCTTTATGCTTATTTATTTCACTAGAGGGATTCGTAAACAGAAATCCTCAGATTTCTGACACCCTTACTTTTGTGGTTTTCGCAGCCGAAGGGGATCAGTGAAGTGACTCGCTTCTAGGAGAGCTACAGGTGCTGCATGTTTGCTAGACAACTTCACAAATGGATAACGTGGCTCTGCTTTTCTTCCATTTTCTTTATATTTAATTGTTCATGTACTTTGATTTTTCTTATGTAATTGTCTCGAGACTATCATTACTTATTTAATAAAATTTGGCTTGTTATGGTGTGAATGATAAATGTAAGATCCCTAGTGGTTTGTTTGGTTATCCAATTATGAGTGAAACTGTAAGGGCCTCGGGTCTCTGAGAATATTTTCGCAATGGTTTAAAAAAAAATCCGCACTTTTGAAGGGGTATAAGTTGGGGTCGTTATAATTACAATTCCTTTGCCTAATTATGTATCATGTTTAAAGTAAGACAGAATCTTAGCGAGACAAATTCTATATTGTGGAAAAAAAATTAATATGAAACAAATATATCAAGGGGTCTAGATGTTCAATTAGATCTTCTAACTCCTTATAGTTGGGTTTATAAGGTGGAATGATTTTTTAGAGCACTTGGTTGTCTATCATTTGCACGTCTTCTATATTAAATTACATTAGGTTCTTTTGATTCAATATTCTCACCATCTTGGAGATTGAGTTGAGGCTCTTCATTACTAGCATTCTTAAATAAAATCTCATTACTATTTTAAGGTAATATCTCAAATAAAAAAGAATATTCAGAGTTCTTTTTAGGCACATTTTGAAAGAAACTTTCATTCTCCAAAAAATAAACATTCATTGAGATATAAAGTTTGTCCTTTTCTGAATCAAAACATCTAAATCCTTTTTGGATTTCCTCGTATCCAAAGAATACACATAGTATAACTTTAAGAGAGTATCATTTTTTTAGTGAGAACAAAGCGCTTGCATCCAAAAGGTCTTAATTTAAGATAATCAAGAGAGATTTTAAAGAGTTTTTCAATATGAGAAATATTTTGAAGCTTATATGATGAAAGTTTGTTAATAAGATACACAACAACCAACCAAGCTTCAACCCAAAAATGTTTTGAAACATTTTTTGAAATTAAGAGAGTTCTAGTGGTCTCAATTATGTGCCTATGTTTTCTTTCAACTAATCCATTTTGTTAAGGTGTATAAGCATATGATCTTTGGTGTAAAATCACATTGTTTTCAAAATAAGTTTTGAAATCACTTGACATAAACCCCCCAGAGTCAGAGCGAAAGATAAAAATTTCAGTTTTAAATTGATTTTTGACAAGATTATGATATTTTTTAAAATTTTCAACAACTTTACTTTTGTGCCTAAGAAAGTATATCCAAAAAAATCTAGTATAATCATCAACAAAAATTACATAATACGAGTAACCACCTTTAGATAAGATAAGAGAAGGTCCCCATATGTCCGAATGCACTAATTCAAACGGTTCAAAAGAAAAGAAGGTTCATTTAGTAAAAAAATGGGTTTCATTTTGCCAAGAACACAATCCTCACAATGAAATTTTTCATTACAAAATTTGTTCAAATGTACAACATGGGATAACTTTGATAAACTAGGATGTCCTAGTCTTTGATGCTACAAAACTATGAGGTCTCCTTTATGTCCTTCCCCAGTTTGCTTCCCAGACTGGAGATCCTGCACCGGACATTGCTTAGATGATAAGGATATACTATACCCATGGTCGGTAATTTGAGATATAGAAAAAAGGTTTAAATCTAATTTTGAGACATCTGATTTTTGGAACAAAATTTTTTAAAATACTTCCTTTTATATTAAGAGATGACCCATCAACGGTAAAAGTATTATTTTGTATTGAATTAGTGCAACATTCGAAAAGCAAAGACATACGTAGAGTCATATGAAATGAGGCTCCAAAATCTAAAAGCCAAGAAAACTTACTGGGAGGTAAAGATGTAAAGGTCGTGGCTCCCAAAAGAGAGGAAGAGGAGTTCTTGATTAGTGGATGAAAGGCCTCCATGATTTGAGAGAACATGGTTCCAATGGATTTTGAATCCTCATTGATTCTACTTCTTTCTTCATAAGATGTTCCTAGAGATGCCAACTTTTTGTATTCTCTTCTTTTGAACTTGGGATAATAGGGCTTGATGTGCTTCAACTCTCTACAATTATGGCATGTTATTATATTTTTTCTCTTGTTGTCAGCATATCTAGATCTCCCATAGTAAGGTTTTGAAAAATATGGTGCTTTGTAAACATTTGTATTGGTACCCAGTCTTGACACGACCAAAACATTATCTTTGATCTCTTTAGAATCAGACATGGATTTCAACCTTTACTCATCCATACACACTTGAGCCAAGACCTCATGCAAGGGAAGAAGTTTTTCCCTATGAATTATATTGACCCGGACTTGTTCAAATTCGGGTATAAGACCTCTAAAAAATTGGAACGATTGTTCCTCGTGCTTGTATTTCTTCCATTTTTTAGCATCTTATGAGCAACATCTTTTTGGCTATGTTACAAGGACTCAGCCAACTGGGTGCCGCACCCGCGTCGACGCGGGTACGGCACCCGATGCGGTCAACCTATCATTTATGTCCAACTTTTGGACTTTAATATATATATATATATATATATATATATATATATATTTGTTGCACCCCCGCACCCAAGTTTTTTGAATGTGCCACACCCCTGCACCCGCACCCATGTGACAACTTTTTGGGTATATGTTTGTCTAACATATTCCCAAGTTTCATCCGCTGGTTCAAGAATATCGGAGCATGACTCCTCATGCATACTACCCATAAAGAGAGAAAGAACTTTGGCATGACCCACTTCTCACTCTTTATAGGTTTTTTTTATAATCAAGCATAGCATTTTCTCTTTCAACTCCCTTTGAGGCTCTCTTCCTTAGATTCACCATCAACTCCAACAACCATTCTTGTGAGAATTGGTTGTGGTTCCAATGCGGAACCATAAACAAATTGCCACATATCTTTACCCATGAGGATTGTTTTCACTGCCGCAGCCCACATATTGTAGTTTTTCACATTAAATTTGATGAAAAAAACTATTACAATTTTTTTTTAGTCATAGCGAAAGAAGAAAAATAGATAGAGAGACAAGAAAGAGAGGAAAGAAGAGGAGAAGATTGCAAGAAGAAAGGTGTTGAAGAAGCTTGATTACATGCTTCTTGAGGCAACGATCCAACAAACCAATGCTCTACCAATTTCACTATTTGTCTCTTGATTTCACGTAAGCTCTGATACCATGTAATGAAATATGACAGATAAAAACAAATACCTCTTATGGGTAAGTACAACATACACAAATGGAGACCACTTATAGGTCAAGATACAATCAGAAGAGAGACAATATAAAAAATATCAAGAATCTATTGAGAGAGTGTTTGAGAACAAGCATAAAAGAACAAGAGGGGGTTCACTCCTATTTATACACAAGAAGCAGTATCAATAGAGTTGTTGGACTGTTTCAACAACTCTATGTGGTATTTAACTAAATAGTGTTAAAATATATGTATATATATATATATATACATATATATATATATACATATACAATACCTGGTAGGGGTATTTTTGTCTTTTTACACAGTTGTTTCTAGAAACAACTATTTTAAATAAGTTAGATTCCTTTTATTTTTTTTTATTTTGTTTTTTTTAATTCACATTGGGGGTCCCACATATAGTCTTTGCGACCCGCCAACGGTCATAAATATGACCGTTGGGGGCTCCCAACGACAATATGTGGGAGCCCCCAATGGCTCCCTTTTGGCTATCTCCTTTTGTGTATAAATAAGGGGTTCTCCCTTTATATTCTTAAGCTTCTAGAGCTCCTCTCTGATAAAGCTATTTCTTTTTTTTTATGTAGCCTTTTAAGGCTTGTTGTAGTCCCATAGTGGACTTCTCTCTTATCTCTCTTTTGTGCCTTTGTACTTGTCCATTGTAGGACATTGTGAATGCATTAGCATTCTTATATTACATTTTCGCATACTTCATTACATGGTATCAGAGCCATACGGTTCTTGGAGTTGAAGTCGTGACAACGCTGTCCTTCTTTCCTCTTATATTTTATCCGTGCAATGGAATCCAAGATCGACCTATCCTTCAAGCTCAATGGCATGAATTACATAATGTTATGTAATGGGTTCTATTCCGGAACCTCAACTAAAATTCACCAAGATAGAAGGAGGTCAAAAAAAAGCTCTTGAGGGAGATGCTCGCCTCAAGGCCATTGAAGAACATCAAAGAAAAGTGGAAGATTGGGAGAGCAATCATGCAAAGTTTCTTGCATGGTTCATGAGTATTGTAGAACTCAAGGTATGTGCTAATATAGTTAAATTTCATAGAGCCAACGAGGCTTGGTTCTTTATGAAGGGTATGTATACCCAAAAAGATCTTGCAAGAGTTTATTTTTTACAAGAAAAAGTAAGAACCACCAAACAAGTTGATTTGAGCATTCAAGATTATTATAGTGCTCTAAATCTTCTATGGGATGAATTAACACTTTTAGAGCCTAAGTGGGTGGCCATTGAGGATGTGGAACTTAGGCAAAAACAAATGGAACAAGAAAGTTTGTTTCAATTTTTATTTGGGCTTTGTCCCAAATTTGAGCAAGTAAGATCCTCCCTTCTTCATAGATCCACTCTTTCTTCTTTGGAAGATACTATTGTCGAAATTACTCAAGAAGAAACTCGGCTTGGCATGAGTAAGAGTATAGATGAGGTCTAGTCGTGTCTAAACCTGGTAACAATGTTAAAACATACAAACCCCCATACTTTGGGAAGCAAGGTAACTACAACATTATTTGTCATCATTGTTATGAGTTGGGTCATATTAAACCCGCTTGCCCCAAATTGGATGGAACTTTCAAGCTTGAAGTTGCTTCCGTTGAATAATCAACCACCAAAAAGGAAGAAGGCAAGAGTGAAAATATTAAAGAAACACTTGACAAATCTCCATGGCTCTTCAACAAATATTTAAAGCTACCTTCTCTACATCCGGTGTCGCTATTACCTCTACATCACTACCCGGTACGTATTCTTGGATTTTAAATTCTGGATCATCTTTTCATGTGACTCCTCATGAAAATGCTTTAACCGATGTATGCACCAATTCAAAATTATCTTGTGTCTCTACAGCCGATAGAACTTTTTAAAAAATAAAATGTATAGGAACACTAGATTCTAAAAATTCTCAAAACTTTTTTGTTCCAAAAGTGAGAGTTATTCCAAAATTAAACCTAAACCTTTTTTAGGTTTCCCAAATTGTCGACCATGGATGTGAAATATCTTTTTCATCTAATGGTTGCTTTGTGCAGAATCTCCAGTCGGGGAAGCGGATTGGGCAAGGCCATAGGAAGGGAGACCTCTACTTTATGGATCATTTCACTCTTCCTTCAAACTCTTTTTGTACTTATGTCAAAGACAAAAATAATAAAACTTGTCATAAAAGACTTGGACATCCAAGTTACTCGAAAATGTATCTTTTTCCTTTTGAAAACAAAATTTGTAAAGAAAAGTGTATGAATTGCAAAGATTGTATTTTTGAGAAAATAAAGTTTGTTCCATTTTCAACTAGAACATTTATTTCAATAAGACCTTTTGAATTGGTGCACTCGGATGTTTGGGGCCCATCTCCGGTTATATCTAAGGGTGGTTATTCATACTATATTACATTCATCCATGACTTTACTATATATGTATGAATTTATTTTCTTAATCTTAAATCGGAAGTTTTCTCCTTTTTTAAAGACTAAAAAATTAATTTCAAAGTAGTATATCTATTTTTAGATCCGATTCCGGTGGAGAATATCTATTCAATGATTTTCAAAATTATTTAAAGCAAAATGGAATTTGTCATCAAAGATCATGTCCTAGAACACCTCAACAAAGCAGGCTAACGGAAAGAAAACATAGGCATATTATAGAAACCACTAGAATATTACTTATTTATAAAAATATCCCTAAAATTTTTTAGGCCGAAGCCGTTTTAACTTTCACTTATTTAATAAATCGTGTGCAATCATCAAGTTTGAAAAATATCTCTCCTTATGAAAAACTTCTCAACATGGCACCCGACTATAATCACTTACGTATTTTCGGTTGCAAATGTTTTGTACTTTTACATAAAAGAGATAAGTTATCTTTAAAAGCGATTGAATATTTTTTTCTTAGATATGGTGAAAATAAAAAAAAAATATAGATACTTTGGTTTAAAAAATAACAAACTTTATGTTTCAAAAGTTGTGACCTTCTTAGAAGATGAAAATGGGTTTGAAAATCTTGATAAGAAAGATGAAATTGACTATATGTTTTTGTATGATCTTTCCCCAATGAAAGATATGCATACTAATGATGATTCATTGAATCATTTTGAAATAATAGATTATACACATCATGAAAACTCTAATATTGAAACATCACCAAGTAGTGATGATATCATTGATAAAAATCTCCAAGTTTATACCCAACATGAGCAAAATAAACCTATTAGTGCCTTAGAAAAATTCTCTCAAAACAATGAGTCTCTAGAAGAAACCTCTCTTAGGCGATCTACTAGAGAATCCATTCCACCAAATATGTTTGTGTCATATGAATCTCTAACACCTAATTATAGGGTTTGCTTAATAACTTTACACTCCTATCATGAGCCCACACATTATAATCAAGCGAAAAATATACCACATTAGATTGAAGCCATGAATATAGAACTAGATGCTCTTAAGAAAGCTAACATTTTGAGAAATAGTTAAACTTCCTCCAAACAAAAAACCTATTAGATGCCGATGGGTTTTTAAAGTTAAGACTAAAAGTGATGGTACTTTAGAACGATATAAAGGAAGATTAGTAGCTAAAGAATACTCACAAGAATATGGTATTGACTATGAGTAAGCTTTTGCACCTGTGAGGTCAACTAAAAAATGACCTATATATTAATTAGATGTTAAAAGTGCTTTCCTTACAAACAACAACAATAAAATGAAGAAGTCTATATGGATCCTCTGTTGGGATTTAACATTGAACAAGACAAAACTCTTAAACTTTTAAAAGCATTGTATGGTTTTAAGCAGTCTCCCAACGCTTGGTATGATAGATTTAGTAATGTCATGATTAGTTTGGGTTTTCGTTCATGCTATACTGACACTACTCTCTTTGTGAAAAATGCAGGAACTAGTATTGTTATTCTTTTTCTTTATGTCGATGATATGATTATTACAGGGAATGATCAAGTTGGTATTCGTAATGTCAAAAATATGTTAAAAGATAATTTTGATATGTCTCACTTAGGATTCTTAAGATATTTCTTAGGAATTGAAGTTATATACTCTCCCCGAGGTTATATACTTTCTCAAATGAAACTTGCTGCAAATATATGTACTAAATCTGAAATTTCAGATGACAGAAGGTAGAAACTCTTGAAGTGATCAATGCTAAATTAAGACTGGAGGTTGTGGTTCTTCTAGAAGATCCCACACCCTACAGACAACTCATTGGATTTCTCACCTATCTGTCCATTACTGGACCAGATATTGCGCATGTCGTTCACTCTGCTAGCCAGTTTCGGCATGCTCCTACAACTGTTCACATGAGTGTTGTGCTACGAATTGTCAGATACATCAAGAATATCATCGCTAAAGGGCTATTTGTATTATCATCTTTATCATTAAATTTACTTGCTTATACTGATGCTGATTGGGGAGGAAACTCTAATGATAGAATCTCAACTACTAGTTTTTGTGTCTTTTTAGGAGATTCCCTGATTGCTTGGAGATGCAAGAAGCAACAAAAAGTATCGCTATCCTCTATTGAAGCCGAATATCGGGCTATGAGAAATACCACTATGAAACTTGTTTGGATACAAAGTCTTCTTAAAGATATGGGTGTAGACATCTCCGATCCTTCGAAGCTATGCTGCAATAACAAAAGTGCAATTTACATTGCCAGAAATCACATCTTCCATGAGCGTATCAAACATATAGAGATGGACTGCCACTACGTTTGTGATGAATATTTGAGAGGAACGGTTACCTTGCCATATGTCACATCAGAGTATCAGTTGGCAGACTTCTTCACTAAAGCTCTTTCTGCTCTTCATTTTATTTTTCTTCTTAGCAAACTTTCGGTCATCTCCCTGTAAAGTTTGAGGGGTGGTGTTAAAATATATATATATATATATATATATATATATATATATATATATATATATATATAATACCCGATAAGGGTATTTTTGTCTTTTTATATAATTGTTTCTAGAAACAACTATTTTAAATAAGTTAGATTCTTTTTTATTTTTTCTATTTTTTTTTAATTCACATTGGCGGTCCCATATATAGTTGTTGGGACCCCCAACGGTCATAAATATGACCGTTGGGGGCTCCCAATGACAATATGTGGGAGCCCCCAATGGCTTCCTTTTGGCTATCTCCTTTTGTGTATAAATAAGGGGTTCTCCCCTTGTATTCTTAAGCTTCTAGAGATCTTCTCTAATAAAGCTATTTCTTTTTATTTGTGTAGCCTTTTAAGGCTTGTTGTATTGTCCCATAGTGGACTTCTCTCTTTATCTCTCTTTTGTGCCTTTGTATGACAGGACAATATGTGGGAGCCCCCAATGGCTTCCTTTTGGCTCTCCTTTTGTGTATAAATAGGGGGTTCTCCCCTTGTATTCTTAAGCTTCTAGAGCTCTTCTCTAATAAAACTATTTATTTTTATTTGTGTAGCCTTTTAAGGCTTGTTGTATTGTCCCATAGTGGACTTCTCTCTTATCTCTCTTTTGTGCCTTTGTACTTGTCCATTGTAGGACATTGTGAATGCATTAGCATTCTTATATTACATTTCCGCATACTTCATTACCAATAGTCCTTATAAGAAAAAAAGTAAAAGTATTAATGTGCCCCTAATGGGCACAACCTATTACAGGGACTGAAATGACCAAAATACCCCTAATGGGTATATATATATATACAACTTAATAGGTAGTTGCCTAGTTGGCTATTAATAGTTTTCATGGTTTGAGGCAACAGAGTTTCTTGCTTTATCGAGGTTATTTGGTACTATTTTAGGCTAATTCTAGTTGTAGGACTTCATTATGTACGAAGGGGTATATCCAATTTATTTTGTAATTAGGTTATAAAATACTCATGCGAGAATGGTAAAGCGGACAGTCAGCGGTGTTTTACTGCCTTATTAGCGTTCAAAATTAGCCAACACCCTTGCTAGAACATGAATGTTGATAGGAGATTCCAATAACCTGCAATTGGTATCTGGCATCCACAGGACTGGGTTTGCAGTTATAAAAGGAAGAGCTTATGTATTTCAGAAATTGGAAAAAAAGTAATATTGTATTATTTGTGGAGAATGAAAAGATGATTTTCCTTCCTGTTGTTTTCTCTGTTCTTCACAGATGAACATTCCAGGATAGATGCTTTTCCTATGCTTGTTGCAATTTGGATTTATATAAGGTTCTTTTTATGCAAGCTCATTCTCTGGTCTTTCATGCACACATTCCCATGCTAAATTAAGTGATTAAGTCTTTTTCTCCTCTTCTATTTATTATCAAGAAGTTCACATTCAAGTCTTTCATAACTTTACAAATTTGTTTCTCTCTTGGGGTGAGTTTTCTGTTGGAAAATGGATGATTTTAGTGTCATCGCTTTCTCTGGTTTTCTCTTTTGTGTTATCCTCTCTGTTGGCAATTGTCTTCTTTAGTAGTCTCTTGGTTCTTTATCAGAATGGTCGTTTTCTCCAGATAATTGTTTATTTTTTTATCACCCGACATTGCTTATCTTTGTCTGTACAGAAATTTCATATTCTTCTTTGTCTATATTTTGGTTAGCCCTTGATTATTTACTGAAGTGCCAGAAATTTACTTTTATACTTCACATTCTCTTTAGACGTTCAGGGAAAGCAGAATGGGCAGCCATGGAGTGAGCCAGAAAGAAAAGGATCTCCATCTTGGAAAGAAATGCTGGAGCTATGCTCAAGTTCAGTTGGACCTGAAGAGAAAAGCTCAAATGGAGTAGATGTGCAGTATGTTCCTAGGTCATCAATAAATGGGACATGTAAGCTCGGTGGAGAATCAGCATTGGACAGTACTACAATATCCTATGAAAGAGTAAGTATACGAGTGAGTGTAAGTGTTTCTCTATTTTACCATAACTATCATCTACATTATCTGTTTCCTCCATTGGGATTCCACAGAGAATAATTTGTAAGTTGCTACACTTTGGGATTTGATATATCTCTATAATGTAAAATAAATTTTTTGTGACTCTCATGATTTACATATTACAATTGGTTCCTGTAATAAGTACCTAACCCAAAATATGTTGATTGAAGTATTTGCAGTTTATGTTTACTGTGTATATTGTGTGGTATTTATTTTCCAAGTGTGGCCTTTTTCCTTTCCTATGCATTTGGGACTGATTTTTAACCAGAATTTCATGTGAGATTATTTAGTTGGACTAAAAGCAAGAGATTGATTTGATAATGCAATATCTGTTTCTCCCAGTTACTGTTTAACACTTTTATGAAAATTTTGGCACAGGATTGGTCACAAATTTCTTCTGAAAAAGGGGATACTTCTATCAATTCTGAACAGCCTACGAATTTGGCTTGGAACTGGAAAGATGCTATAGGGCACATGGGACAAAATAGTTCTGGTCAGTCTTCCTCATATAATTTGAGACAGCAACTTTCAGCTGCACAACGCTTCCTACTTGGGACTGACAGCCTTGCATCACCAACTTCAACTTCCTTGCCTCAACATAATGAAAGACCTTCAGGTTTGCCAAGTTCATTAAGATCTAGTGTTCACGATAGTGACCACCATATTGGGGTAGTAGGAAGGCTAAATAGTCTAGAATGGACTGAGACTAACGACATAAACATTTCTGGTAGCAAGTATTCTCCTGAATATTATGGAACTATTTTTGACCAAGCAAATCATCTGGGCCAACTTCCTGAAGCTGATTTAGGTTTGACTGTTTCACAAGTCCAACGTTTTATTATTCGAGAAATATCCCCAGAGTGGGCATACTCTACAGAAGGTGCAAAGGTATTTTCCTCTTTCTAGAAGGCACTTATTGTAAGATTCTTTAGCCTATGAACTTTACATTTTCTTTTTAATAAGCAAGCTGGGGGATTAGGTGCCCTCCATTTCCTAGCTACATATCATCCTTAGTTGTTAAAGGCACAAGGCGGAAAGCCCCTAAAAAGACTAGTTGGTATTCATTAAAAAATTAAAAAAAATACACAAAACATATAAACAAACTGCTAAAATTAATAACAAACATGTATACAACATAAAATCAGCAATATACAAAACATAACATATCGCCGAACACTATAAAGCAATTATATTAAATAACCTGCTCAAAACAATTAAGAATACATGAACAATTGAACAAACAAACCATGTGAATGTTGAACAATATACAAAAATAAAATCATGTATACAAAAAAATTAATGACAATAACCATAAATGAAGCAATAGACAAATAAGAAGAAATGAACAGAAAAAAATAACAAACCATGCAATTGATAACCTGATCAAAAAATTTAAGAATAAATGAACAATTAAATAAACAAACCATACAAACTAACAATGTGAATAAGCAATATACAAAAAATAAAATCATGTATACAAAAAAATTAACAACAATAGTCATAAAATAAGCAATAGAAAAATAAGAAGAAGAAATGAACAATTGAATAAGCAAACCATGCAACTGAGAACTGAGTCAACTGACAATGTAAATAAAAGGCAACTACATAATTTAAACACAATTAAAGCCTTAACAATATTAAAAGTCATACTATAATGTCATAAGTCATAACTGAACTACTGATAGTTCATGATAACTAAAAACATCACATTTAACCAACGTCTCATATAGTAATCTTCATCTCTAAACTCTAACGATCCTAAAACTAAACTATATAGGCCAAGAATTAGGACAAAAAAAAAAAATTGAGTAAGCAACATGGAGTAGACCCTCTAGCACTTGCAGAAGAAGCCCCTTCCATTGTTGTTCTAAACAAAAAAAAAATGAAAATTTGCTAAATTAAAAGGAATAAGCAACAAAAAACATAAAATAATATATATGTGAAAAACAAATACATAAACTATACAATATATATATATACATAATTACATACGCTTATAAGTTATAATATGTTAACATATATATGTAGTGAAATGGTAGCTAGTAGCTACTTAATCCGTGCTTAATCGTGCTCACCGTCCATCGTGGGCGTGATGGAAGGTCAACGCGCAAAAAAAATCCAAAACGATGCTGTTTTGGAGCAAAAATGAGCAAAAACCCATTTAGCGGTGTTTTTATGTGCCACTAAATGGTCCACAGGGACACAAGCGACATTTTGAAAATGGTTTTTAGCAGCGTTTTTATGTGCCGCTAAAGGTCATAGCAGAACTAGGACCTTTAGTGGCGCTGTAAAAGCAGTGCTAATACCCCTTTTCACCCGTTTTTGTGCATTTTTGTGTAAAAAAAATGTTGAGCGTCCATTGTGCACATGATGGACGCTCAGCAACATCATGTAGGTGTTCAAGCACCTATTGATTAAGTAGCTACGCATCACTCTCTCTCTCTCTCTCTATATATATATATATATATATATATATATATATATGTGCATCAGCAATGAGTGTGAATCTGTGTGTGTATGTGAAGTGTGAACTATGAAAAGGATAAGAAAACAGATTTTATATAAATTACACACACACACACACATATATATATATATATATATAACTCAGAAACAGTCAACCAAAAGTATAACTCAAAAACACAAACCATACAACAACAACAACAACTACGCCTTCATCCCAAAACAATTGGGGTCGACGATATGAACCAAAAAAGAAAATCATTCTGGGTCTTCCACATGAATCCTTCTCCTCCAATCATTTCTATCCAATGCCATGTCCTCGGTGAGGTTCAAAGCATTCATATCCTTTCCTATCATCTCCATCCATGTCTTCCTAGGCCTACCCTGACCTCTTTTAACTAATATATTTTCTCATTTCTCCATCCTTCTAACTGGAGCATTATTAGGCCTTCGCCGAATATGTCCAAACCACCATAAACGATTCTCTCTATCTTATTTTCAATGGGTGCAACGCCTACCTTCTTACGTATCTCCTCATTTCGAATCTTATCTTTTATTGTATTTCCACACATCCATCTAAGCATACGCATCTCAGCTACACTCATTTTTTGAATATGATGTCTCTTGGCAACCCAACATTCCGTACCATATAGTAAAGCAGGCCTAATAGTCGTCCTATAAAACTTTTCCTTCAACCGTAATGGCATTCTACGATCGCTTAACACTCAAGTTGCACTTTTCCATTTCATCCACCCAACCTTTATCCTATGATTTACATCTCCATCAATTTCTCCATACTTTTGAATGATAGATCCCAAATATTTGAAACAATCATCCACCAGTATTTCTTGCTCACCAAGCTTCACTACACTCCGATCACTACTTCGTTGCTTACTAAACCGACATTCCATATATTTTGTCTTACTCTTACTCAACTTAAAACCTCTTGCTTCCAATGTCTGTCTCCACAATTCTAACTTAGCATTAACTTCAGCTCTAGACTCATCAATCAAAACAATATCATCAACAAACAACATACATCACAACACATTTTCTTGAATTGATCTCGTAAGCTCATCCATCACTATAGCAAATAGGAAAGGGCCAGATCCTTGATGTAACCCAACCGTTATAAGGAAATTGGTTGTCACCCCTCCACAAGTGTGGACATTGGTTACTACTTCATACATATCTTTAATTATACAAATGTACTTGAGAGAAACACCTTTCTTCATCATTGTCCACCAGAGAACGTCCCTAGGTACTCTATCGTATGCTTTCTCCAAATCAATAAAAACCATATGCAAATCTTTGTTCCTCTCTATTTCTCTCAATAAGTTGTCTAAGAAGATGTATAGCTTCCACAGTTGATCTTCCAGGCATAAAACCAAATTGATTCTCCGATATCATGACAACCTTCCTCAACTTAGACTCAATCACCCTCTCCCAAAGTTTCATAGTATGACTCATGAGTTTTATACCACGATAGTTTGTGCAATCTTGTATATCACCCTTATTCTTATATAGAGGCACCAAAGTACTCTTCCTCCACTCATTAGGCATCTTATTTGTCCGCCAAATCTTGTTAAAAAGATTTGTCAACCATTCTAAACCTTTCTCTCCTAAGCATTTCCAAGCCTCGGTAGGTATACCATCTGGGCCAACTGTCCTTCTTGATTTCATTTTCTTCAAAGCCTCTGCAATTTCTTTCTTTTGAATCTTGCGCATGAAGTCACTATTCATCTCATGAAAAGGAATGGAGAAGTCTCCAAGATCCTGAGCATGACTTCCATTAAATAGCTTATCAAAATAATCTTTCCATCTCTCCTTAATCTCCTCATCTTTGACTAAAACCCTTTGTGTTTCATCTTTGATACATCTAACCATACCCAGATCCCTCAATTTCCTATCTCTCATCTTTGCAAGCCTATAAATATCCTTCTCGCCCTCTTTGGTATCCAACTTGTCATAAACCTCCTTATATACCTTATCCCTCGTGTTTCAAACTACTTTTTTAGCTTTCTTCTTTGCTATCATATACTTCTCCAAATTCTCATTATCACGACTCTTACTTAGATTTTTATAACACTCTTTTTTAACCTTAATAGCTAATTTGACATTCTCGTTCCACCATGATGTATCCTTACCTAGCGGTGCACCACCTTTAGACTCACCCAATACCTCCTTAGCCACCTTTTTCATGCCACCCGCTATCTTATTCCACATTGATTCTGAATCCTCCTTGAGACACCAATCAACTTCCTTAACTACCTGCTCTATAAACATTCCTTGTTTAGCTCCTTTCAGTGCCCACCACTTAATTGTAGGATCTATCCTATGTCTATCCATTTTGTGGCATTGTCTAATTCTAAGATTTAAAATTAAGACTCTATGTTGTGTAGCTACACTTTCTCCCGGTATAACCTTATAATCGATGCAACAACCCTTATCTCTCTTTCTAAGTAGGAAAAAATCTATCTGACTCGTAGCTTAATAGAATCATCTAAACCTACTTGAGGTGCATAAACACTAATAATATTAATAATATCTGTACCTAATACTAATTTAATAAATAAAATCCTATCACCCTTCCTACGGACCTCAACTATATTATCTATAAACTCATGACTCATAACAATCCCTACTCCATTCCTATTCTTATTTATTCCTGTATACCAAATCTTATATCCTCAATGTTCTATCACTTTTGCTTTCTCACCTACCCATTTGGTCTCTTGTAGACATAAAATATCAATCTTTCTCCTACACATAACATCTACTAACTCTACCAACTTACCAGTTAAAGACCCTATGTTCCAAGTGGCTAACCTAATTTTATGGTTTTGAACTAACTTTTTTACCCCCACCCGTCCAATAAAGTGAGGGAACCCTTGCCTATTTGACACCATACCCGGGCGCTGGTGTGACGCGTCGCTTCCGGGCGATGACCTAGCAACCCTTGCCCATTTATCACTGCCTCCGGGCCTATAGAGTACAACGCATCGCTCAGTAGGGAACGCTCCAACGAAATTCTCATATTGGTTCATATTCATAGGGTATGACTAAGTTTTTATGATGGTTGTCACTGGCCTACCGCAACCCTCCTCCTTTATCCGGGCTTGGGACCGGTAGTGTATAACTAAACAGTTATACACAGGCGGAGTTCAGAAACACAAACCATAAACAGCCAAAAAGATTATATATGAATTACACACACGCACACACACACATATATATATATATATATATATAAATTAAACACAAACACACAATATATATAATATATACCTGAAATACAGAATATTATAATATATGCTTATGATATGTGAATATATATAATTATATATATTTACATAAAGAAGACATATATGTGTGCATCAGCAGCTGTGTGTGTGGGTGCATGTGAATTGTGAAAAAGAACGGTCAAACAGATCATATATGAATTACACACACAGATATATATAACTCAGAAATATAACTCATAAACATAACTAAAAAACAGAACCAGAAATATAACTCAGAAATACAACTCACAAACATAACTCAGAAACAGTCAACCAGAAATATAACTTAGAAACAGTCAAACTGATTATATATAAATTACATTACATACACATATATATATAAATAAAACACACAAGCACAATTACACAGAATATATATTCTAATAAAAGGAAAAAGAAAAGAGAAGCAAAAAAGGGGGGAAAGAGAGGAAGAAAACCCAAAGAGAGTGAGAAACCGAGAGAGAGAGAGATAGAGAGAGAGAGGGAAACAAAAGGGCGAGAGATGGAGAGAGCGAAAAGTGGCAAGACCCCTTTTTATACCAAGGGGTAAAAATTTTTTATACCAAGGGTAAAAAAAAAAAAAGACCACCGCCCAAGCAGTCCCAGCCTAGGCAAGCTAGACGGCGGCGCCTAGGCATTAAAATAGGGTCCCACCTCCCAAACCCAATCACCCATGGGGTGGGGCTGCACCTAGATCGCCTAGGCACCGCCTTTGATGACAAAGATGTCATCTTTACAAAGCTTACATTCATGCAAATTACATATGGCTCTCCAATTTGGAGGTTTGTTCTTCCAGTACAAGGCATCATCCATACTATGCAGGGACTAAAAAAGCACATAATACCGAACTACTTTTCCCCCAATGCAATGAAACACAGTTGACAAGTATTGCATCAAAACACTCTCATTAGTATGTTAGGAACTTTATATGGTTTTTATCTAACAAAAGGATTATATGTTTTCCTTATGAATCGTTTATTTCTTAAAGTCAACAGTTAGTGAAAGCATATTCTTGACTTTTTTATTTCTTAAATCATAGTTTATTGGTGTTGTAGGATTTTCTTTATTTTGTCATTTGTTTTTATCTTTGAATTTGCCTGCTCATGTCATTTTTCACAAAAAAAATGATGGAAAAACTTATGGCCCCACAGGGATTACCCTCAAGTTGCATATAGTTTGATCTTCAAAATGGTGGTTAATTTCTTAGTGGGTTCATCATAATATCATTTCTTCTTTGTTGATGATAACTAGGGTTTACATGACACATTAACAATTGTTGTTTTACTTGATTTGGATGCTCTCTTCTTTATTTTTTGCATCCTGTGTGTCAATTAATGTGGTTTCCATGTCCTATGCAGGTTATAGTAATTGGTGATTTCCTTTGTGATACATCTGAGTGTGCATGGTGTTGCATGTTTGGTGATATTGAAGTTCCGATAGAGATTATACAGAAAGGTGTCCTTCGTTGCCAGGCTCCTCCACATGTGACTGGAAAGGTCTCATTTTGTATCACTTCTGGAAATAGAGAATCCTGCAGTGAAATAAGAGAATTTGAGTATCGTTTTAAGCCTCACAATTATCCTATGGTTTATAATCCACCACAACATGATACATCTAGCTCAAGAGAAGAATTGTTTTTGCTCGTCAAATTTGCACAAAAGGTTTTGCATGGAACTGCACATGCTTCAATAGAAAATAATATGGAATCAAAAGGTGCATCCTCAGATCGGTTAAAAATGGGTGATAATCAATGGGAAGGAATTATAGCTTCAATTTTAGATGGTTCAGAGAATTCTTCTAATATCAAGGATTGGCTATTAGAAGAACTTTTAAAGGTGAGATTGGACCAATGGCTTTCAGAGAAATGCCAGAATGATGCAACAGCAACTTGCTCCCTATCCAAGCATGAGCAAGGTATAATACATATGATTGCTGGCTTAGGATATGAATGGGCTTTGAGTGCAGTACTTAATTCTGGTATTGTTGTTAATTTCCGAGATAACAATGGATGGACTGCTCTTCATTGGGCTGCAAGATTTGGGAGGTAATTGTCAAACCGTATGGTGTTTATTTTTAATAAATTCAATGCTGGCTCCTTGTATTCTTCTAATGGAAAATTCCTGTGCCTTGATCAACAGGATTTCACATATTTCCTTGAGAATTAAACATGTTCCAGATCCTTGTTAAGTGTTTTCTTTGCATGTTTATCAGTGTTCATTTTTATTTTCCATCAGAAATGTTGATAAAATTTTAAACCGTTAAATTGCCTCACTTGTATCTTTATCTGAAACTGTACAAGAAGACGGAAATGTTTTTGTGGTCACAGAATTCCATTTTAATTATATATTGCAGGGAAAGAATGGTTGCTGCTCTTGTAGCTGCTGGCGCATTTGCAGGAGCTGTGACAGACCCAACTTCACAAGAACCAGCTGGTAGAACTGCTGCATTTGTCGCTGCTGCCAGCGGGCACAAGGGACTTGCAGCATATCTTTCGGAGGTGGCGCTTACAAGCCATCTTTCATCACTCATGTTGGATGAAACTGAAATTTCTAAAGGATCGGCTGCTGTTGAGGCAGAAAAAACTGTGGAAAGCATATCGGAAAGGAGCAGCCTTCAACTCCATTTGGGTGCTACAGAAGATCAGCTTTCATTGAAAGATTCTTTGGCTGCTGTGAGGAATGCCACTCAGGCAGCAGCACGCATACAGTTTGCATTCCGTGCTCACTCCTTCAGAAAGCGGCAACAGATATCTGCAAACACATGTGACGAGTATGGTATGACTCAAAGTGACATTCGTGGGATAGTAGCTGCATCAAAACTTCACAGGGCTTATAATAATCGTGATCACAAGTTAGATATTGCAGCCACCCATATTCAAAGGAAATACCTGAGTTGGAAAGGGCGCAAAGACTTCCTAACCCTTCGACGGAATGTAGTGAAAATTCAGGTTTGATTTCCACACACCCCTCCAATGAGCTTAGATGGTACATGCAGCACAGCTGTTTGATGTTCATTGATCACCTTATTGTGCCGAGCAAGGCTCCATTAATTTTTTGGGTGTCCCTAGATAGATTAATCAGTGTAACTTTTCATGTTGTAAGGAGAAAGATTGTCAGGATCAAAGAATTGAACTTTCAGATTTCATTTAAAATTTGTCGTGATTGTGATGCCATTGACATTTTTTCCTTTCTGATGGATATTTTCTGCACTTGCATCTTGTTTTTAATCCTCTCCTTTTTCACTTTTTGTCAGGCTCATGTGCGAGGACACCAGGTTCGTAAGAAATACGAATTTGTGTGGACTGTCGGAGTACTTGAAAAGGTCATACTACGCTGGCGTCGGAAGGGAGCCGGCTTACGAGGATTCCGGGCAGAGAAAGAATCTGTTAATGAGGATAAGGATGAAGACATACTCAAGGTATTCCGGAAACAGAAAGTTGATTTGGCTCTTGAGGAAGCTGTGTCTAGTGTGCTTTCCATAGTTGATTCTCCCATTGCTCGCCAACAATATCGCCGCATGCTTGAAAGCTATAAGCAAGCTAAGGTTAGCTCAGTTACAACTCACAACATTGAAATCTACTGGTATATTTAAGAATATCACGGATCTTTTCTGTTTCAGATGCCCTTATAATGTGTGGGTTTTTTTCACTTGTCTGGACTTGGTGATTAGTCAACCCAGCATTGAGTTATTTCTCTCTCTCCCCCTTCTGCAGGCTGAAAGGCGTGATGATGATTCTATGGAGGCTGATGACTTGAACCAATTCAGGTATTAGTTGGATGTCCATATTCTTGTTATCAATCCCAGGTTTGAATCCTGTAAAATATTTAATGTAGATTGTTGGAATGATTTTTATAGCAACAGGCGCTTGTACAGTGTATTTCTAGGCCTGAAAGCATTGTAGTCTGCATACACCTATGTAAGCTTGAATTTTCTTTTTAATAGATTCTTTATCACTAAATGCATGACAGCATGTGCATTGTGTTTGTGTAATTCATGTGTCTGTGAATGCACTGCGGGCAGTTTACAGAATGGATTAGACCACTCTTTCCTACTGCAAGCATAGAGTGTAGACGAAGAGTTGGAACATGCCTACAAGAATTCGTGAAAGCTTTTCTGAAGGCCAGATATCTCCTTAGCCATTGTGCCTCGTGGATGATCCTGCGATAGAATAAATTGCATCCTGTTTGGCAATTTCTTAAGTTAGGATATAACAGCTTATGAGAAAAGCAGCATCGTGATTCATTCTTGAAAAGGGATACAGCTATGCTAATCGCCTTAGCCACATAGGAACTCCCTGTTAGCTTCTCTACGTCGTGTATCTTAGTGGGTGATGATTCTCACTTTGGCGCATCATTGATGGCTTCAAGATGCCACACTCTCGAGGGACTGATACCGAGCTCCATCTCAGAACCTGACTCTGCTCTACTGCCTTGTACACGGACTCTTGAAGGATGGTTGCTTTACTTCAGCTAATAGCTATGTCTCATAGATGCGTGGACACGAGAACATTGGATGCAGGTTCAAAAGTTTTTCCAAAATGGGACGTGGACACAGATATTTTTTTAATAAATAAAAAATTATTTTTGATATATTAAAAATACTTTTTATTGAAACATTTAAAAAGTAAAAAAAAAATATGTGAAAAATAACGACCATATGAATGTGCCCTCATGTCGCCGGGGACAGGGCCAAAATGATGTGTCCTATAACAAGGGCTAATATCATTGTTTTTTAGTCCCGGTATCTGATGCAGGCCACCATAGTTGGCTCTGACTCGGCTGAATTGTCTGATTTTTTGGGGTTTAGCCGCTAATGGGTTTTTTTTCCTAAAATTTTACAAGCATGTGAATCTAATCTGCTAGATGAGGTGAAATTGAATGATTCTTTATACTAGCTGCGGATCCAGAAAAAAAATTGTCTTTCAATCTCGCTATGCAAAATGAGTAGCAATACCGGGCATTAATAAATCTTTTAATGTAAACGCTGTTATTTCATGCAAAATTCAAGTGGGCGTTGGAAATTCACAGACAATTAGACGCATATATATATATATATATTGTAATAGGTATGTGCTAAATGAAATATGCTAAATGAAACGTGTTGAATGTGTTTTTCATTTTTTTTTGTTTTATTTTTAAATTCTGACCGTACAGATGTGATCTATGTACTTGAATTTACGGAGATCAACTCTTGAAGTGTTCCATTAGACACATGGGTGGGTTTTTATAACATTCAAAAAATCAACCGTCCAAACTCTTTGTAAATTTTTGAGGCTCCAAATATCATTTTTTTCATCAAAAACACATGATCAAGGTGTGGATTCCTTGTAAATCAACCATGCCCAACACATTTATGGGGTTGGAACTGCCAAAAAACACAAAAAGATCAGAAAAACTCAGTTAGCAAGTACTCTCTCTCTCTCTCTCTCTCTCTCTCTCTCTCTCTCTCTCTCTCTATATATATATATATATATATATATATATATATATATATATATATATATATAAACTGAAATATGTTTACCAACCAAATGTTTCCTTGTATGAATCAAGATTTTGGCATAGTCCATTTGCTAGGAATCAACTGCTAGTAATAGGATACAAAAATGTGATTTTCTATGCTTGAAGATTTATGAAAATTTTAAGCCATTGATTTATCCAAGAGTTTATTTCTATAAAACTAAGCGTTTAGATCACATTCGTGGGGTAAAATTTTAAAAAATATATAAAAAAACCTATGAAAATCTTGGTTCATAACAGTAAACATATTTGGTTGGTAAACATATTTCACTATATATATATATATATATATATATATATATATATATATATATAAACTCTAGAATATGAGAACTAAAAATACAGGTATTTTCAACACTTTTTTTTCAAATCCAGATGTGTGGATGTGCTTGGCATGGTGAATTTGCTAGGAACCAACCATTGGATTCTATATTTTTGATGAAAAATTGTGATTTTTAAGTGCTTGAATATTTATAAAGATTATGAGCCATTGATTTTAAAGCCTTAAAAAAATATGATTTATGCATCAAAATGAGACTATTCAAGAGTGGGTTCTTGTAAAACCAAGCATTCAAATCACATCTGAATGGTTAAATTCAAGAGAAAAGAACAAAAAATTCATGAAAATCACGGTTTACACTTAGTTCTCATATTTTCAGTTACAAAAAATCCATGAAAATCATAATTTACACTTAGTTCTCATATATATATATATATATATATATATATATATATATATATATATATATATATATATATATATAACCTAAAATATGTAAACCAGGGAAATTTTTAAACGTTGTTGAACCAACAGGAATCGTCCGATTTCATATCGGATTCCCCTTCCCTTCTTTCCTTTCCCCTCCCACCACCTGCCATGTCTTTCTCCGATGTCGACCGTCCCTTCCCCACCGCCCCTATCCTGACTCGTCGCTCGCCTCTCTCTCTCTGCCCCAACCTCCTCGCCTTCCACCTCTGACCGACCGGATCCGTCCTCTTCCTCCCCTCCCTGCTTCCACCACCATCGGATCCACCGTAGATCCCAGATGAAATGACGATGGTGGAAGGAAACAACCACCGCCTCTTCCACGGTCGTCCCCTTCCTCGCCAACCACCGCCGCAGTCGAAGGCCGGTGGAGGTGATGGCTCCGCCACTTCTACTCGTATTCCACCAACGACTGGGCCCGACCTAGATTCGACCTCGCCCAGCCTTTCTCTCTCTCTCTCTCAGCATTGCCGTCGGTGGTCCTCCAATGTGGGTGAGAGAGAGAAAGAGAGATGAGTGGGGGTTGCACAGGAACCGTCCGATCTTCAGATCAGGCAATTCCTGTTGGTTCAACCAGTTTATATATTTCACTGATTTACATATTTTAGTTATCCTATATATATATTGAAAATTTACGTCAAAACTCGGGTCGAGTTCGAGTCTGGTATGAAAGTTCACAAACCATACCCGGCTCTATATATTAACAGAACCTTTTAGGTCTGGCCTGGATTCTATTTGAACCTTCTTATTTATCACCAAACCATAGGGTTTGGTATGGTTTGGGTCTGGGTCAAACTCGACCCATTGACACCCTTAGTGCCATTAAGAAGTGGGTGCAAGTAGCCCCAAATAAAGTGTGAAGTAAAAAGTGAATTCTTAAAAAATATGCATGAAGCATAAAATGTTCAAGAAATTCGGCCAAAAGCGAATAAAAATTGAATGCGAACAGGTGAAGTGACATAAAATATAGATAAAATTTGTATTTTTTATTTAAATCCTTTTTTCTTTTCTTTTGTATAAAAAATATTTATCATATACGTGTAGATTTTAAAAATAAAAACACTGTTTTTAAAATAAAGTATAATAAATCTGTGTAAAAAGAGTGTTTTCAAAATATCATCTTTGTTGTCTAATAGAACAAACACTAATACCGCAACGGAGCTAGTCAAAATCAAATTTGTTTAACGAGGAACCAGGAATGGCAATTTGTTTGGACCAGGGATGGAGGATATAAAACTAAGAATGAACCGAGAATGGAGGTTAAAATTAAAACCTGTGCAATAATAGAGGCGAGGATGGACTTACTCTTGCCCCTACCCCCATCGATTTTCATTAAGACAATTAATATATATATATATACTCTTAATCCTAAGATAAAACTCTTTCTAGAATCTCTACTTTCTCTCTTTCTAACAAGTGCTAGCTCTCATTTTTTCTCATCTCTTTCTTCTTCTTCTAATAGCAGAAGGCAGCAGCAACAGCAAAAGAAACGAAAAAATGAGGATTCCCCCCCCCACCTCATTCCATGTGGACCAAGGATGAAGGACATGAAACGAGGATGAAGGTTAAAATCAAAACCCGTGCAGAAAAGGAGGGCAAAATTTTGAGATGGGATGGGGGTAGAGACCTTGTCCCCGACCACCGCATCGGTCATTGCCATCCCTAAGAGGAGCTTGTGGTGGATCTAGGGGTGTCAACAGATCAGGTTTGATTCAGACTCATGTGAAACCAGACTTGGACTCAGTTTTCGGGTATAGTATCAGGTCTAGACCTGAGTCTAATAAGGTCTACTATAAAAAAAAATCATACTCAGATCTGATAAGAACTACATGAACCAGACCCAAACCATACCCGGTAAAATTATATTTTTTATCATTTTTACATTGAAAATTTATGGGTCTTAATTGAAACTCGAGTTGGGTTTGGGTCTAGTATAAACTTTCACAAATTATACCCGGGTTCATGTATTAATTGGGCCTTCGGCTCTAGACCCAGGTCTTATTATTTCTCACCATACCCGGACCCTATAGGGTTTGGATCGGGTCAAATTTGGTTCAGACCCAGTAAAACCAGACCTGAACCTGATTTTTGGGTATGATATCATGTCTGGACTCGAGTGTAATCAGATCCACCATAAGAGAAACCATATCAGGACCCGATAAGAACTACATGAACCAGACCTAGATCATACCCGATAAAACAATACAGGTTTTAATTGAATCGAGCTCGGATCTGGTATAAAATTGCACAAACTATACTCAGGTCCATGTATTAATCAGACCTTTGGGTCTGGACCTCGGTCTTAATCCGGTCTTCTTATTTATCACCATACCCAGACCCTATAGGGTTTGGTTAGGGACGGGTTTGAGTAAACCCAACCCATTGACACCCCTAAGTGGATCCTTTCCATGGCTTTGGACCTATCAAGCAAGGAGCACCCTTCTTGAGTAAGAGTCATTTTTTTCTCGTACCAGTATTTAACAGTCTTCCTGCCCATAGAACCTTCTACTCGGCCCCATTTTCAATCCAAAAATAAGCATTTCACTTTCTAAAAATAAGTTTTTGCCAAAATTTTAAAATGGCACCTAAAGTTTGGATATTAATAAAAAAATGCACCTAAGTTTTCAAATTTTTTAAAATAGGTACTTAAATCTTTGCACATAGTCAAAAACATAATTTCATCCGTTTAAGCTAGGTTACGGCTAACTCAAGATGAGTTAAGAGAGTTAATTTACTAGTTAACCCTTCAAAGATTCTTAATTTACTAGTTAACTCTTCAAAGACTCCTTGGTGCATTTTTTAGGGTATGATGTTAAGGGTAAAATAGCAATTATACATTACATTTAACAGCAAACTTAACAGCAATAATCTATTGACTTCTTTAATTAACCATGAAAACTTTTGGGTGTGTTTTAAATTTTTTCTAAAACATAGGTTCCTTTTTTAATTAACGCCTAAGCTTTAGATGCCTTTATGAAAAATTCTCAAAGTTATGTTAAAAGTATGGGAAGCACGAAAAAAGCTTGTGGTCTCACACTTGCTCAATGAACATGAAGCAACTGTCTTATCCTTTATAATAATCAGTTTCTAACCCGTTATTATGGCGCTATTGCGAATAAGCCTCTGGTCAATCATTGTAGCCGTTGTCCCGTCTCCAAGCACGCAAAAAACAGAGCCACAAATTGATGCGATACAACACATACGAAAGAGTCAGAAAGAGAGACTCTGCAGAGAGTATGGAAGGGGAGGAACAGAGCATGAAGATGATCCACACAGCCATCCAACGGCTCATGGAGGAGAAGAGGGAAGATGGTGGAGTCTCCGACGGCCACGTCACCAGCGACGAAGAAGACCGGCTCTTGCTCTTCCGATTGTTATCCCAGGTGAACTCAATTCATCACTCGCCCTCATGAAAAAAACAAAAACAGAATACAACGAAAAAGAAATAAATGGTTTTTTTTGTTTTTCTCTCCAATTTCATTTGATTGGTAGCGGTAAATTTTTGGTTTGGATCGTTTTCTTTCTGCTTAATTCATTTCCCATGTGATAAGCGGGGTCCTCTGCCAAGCTGAAGGCCCAGTTTCGAATCCCTCTGCCACGTGGGGCTTAAGAGATATCTGGTAAGGGTCTGCCTAACCCGAGCTTGCCTTAAAAAAACAAAAAAGACTGCCACTCAAAGACAAACCCTAAACACCATAAAACGAAACTGATCCAAATAACACTGCACATGTCCCAAACTCAAATCAGAACAAGAAATGGATTATCATAGAAACCATACCCATTACCCACTTATAGAAACCATACCCACAATGCATTCCGGGCAAAAAAGAGGTTAAAGCTTTTCCTAGAAGAACTTCATCCTTTGAGGCAATGTTGCCAATATCACTCTAGGACCTGAATTCAGAGAATCAACCGATTCAGACTTTTGAATCGGTCATTTTTTCTTTTTTAATATGAAAAATAAAATAAAATTAGAACATTTTATTAAAATATTAAAAATCATCTGAGGGCTGAATCAGCCCTTAATGGATTTTGGGCCGATTCAATACGAGCCTATTCGCATGTATACTGACAATACAAAACATAAAAAAGATATGAAACATTTAACTTCCTTTTCAGAAAGTGAAAAACAGACACGTCTTCCATTGTTAATCTACGATATTTTCAGAAAGTGGTAAACAAACAGACAGAACCATCTTCCATTGTTAATCTGAATGGGCAACTGTGAAACCCCTGTATGGTATAAGAATGAGATAGCTGGATGGTTAGGTCCCACTATGATAACCAGGAATCTCAGGTTCGAATCCCACAGGATTATCCCTCAACTTGCTTATCAACTGTGAAACTTGATATACAAATCATCAAGCTCATTTACCATGTTCACCGTCCAATAATTGAGTGGCTCACCTCCATCATAATAAAAAATTTGCTTCATGTTACATCATTGGTTCTGTTGTCAAATCCTCCACATGTTAATCACGTCCTCACCAATTATGATGTCCTACCCAAGTAAAGGGTCTAATCTGAAGATTAAGTTTACTTAACGACATTAGGTTTATGATCAACCTAAGAAACTTGAATTGTAGTCATACAAAGCATATCCACCAAAAGCAGTCTTTTATCATTGACATATTGCTGGTCCTTTTCAGAAGAAAAAAAACCATGGTTCCCTAGCAGGTAGTCTCCAACATAACATTATCTCATTTTCCAGACACCAAACAGGCTGAAGAACAGCATAAAAAATAAAATAAAAAACACTCTGAAAAATCAAACAGCCCAAATCCCCAATTTCCAAACCACCATACAGAAGATAACCTTTAGGAGTGCAAAGCATCTCCCCAAAACAATTGACGATTCAAACTTAATATGTGCTGCTGAAGTTTCAAGCATAGTTCAGCCGAAATATGTCGTTCAAGACATAAAAGCTTCCCTGTGGAGTTGGCATCAAATGGAACATCTGCATTGACACACAGTAAAAGCAATCATAAGAAACACGAATCAGGGTCTATAGCAGTTAAATGAGAAAAGATTGTGCAGGCAGCTGTATTTTCTTCCAACACAGAATTCCCCGTTCATGCATGTCAGAACAGTTCATCTATGGATTTTGCATTTGTTACAACAAATACATGAGTTAGCAGAAAAACTGACAAGTTGAACCAGTCAGTGACCACACATAATTTCAAAGTAATGAACTAGCAAGCAAATTAACATGTTGAATCAAACATTGAGAATGGACACTGGGTCAATAAATAAATAAATGAAAAGGACCTCGGAAAGAAAGAACAAGAAGAAAATCCACAATTTCACATGGGACCATGTCCGCAACAGAAGAGGGGGAGGAGCCATAATACAAGAGCTGCCTATGAGAGAACAACAAAATATATACAAGGGTTTATCTAACATTAAACTTTTAACATTAGATGCATTCAACTTATTAAAATGACCAAAATGCTCTCAAAAGTAATGGTATTTTTTAAAATGCAGGGTTACTTTTTTGGGGCATTATAGTTCTTTTGTATTTGGAGGGAAATCAAAAGTTAAACACCTTTTTCAAAAATTTAAAAAGTGTACTTTATAAATTTGTCAAAGTTACTTTTTTTACCCCAAAAAGTGGTAATGTATTTTAAAAAATGCCATTACTTTTAGGTTAGATTGGTTGTTTCAATAAGTGAATGCAACTAGCTTAATGTTAAATAAACCTTATATATATATATATGAAAAATATATGGTGGTTCTGTACTATGATACCTTATGGTGGTACACAGTCTTGTTTGTATAGGTCTAGCCACCAAATGAAAGATCTAACCATATAGATGTGTTTAACATGGTTTATTTACTATGTTAAAAGGTTCTATCATGTTTAATACACCACAAGGTTTTGTCTTGAATATGGGAAACCCCGCAACCCATTACCACGAATCACAACTCGAAAGTCCAAGTTGCTTCCTACCTGTTTCCAAAAATGTGGTGCTCTGCGCTTTCAAATCAGTTTTCCACTAGCCTAAGCACTTGTAACTTTCATTTAGTCACCAAAATGTCAAATCAATTCCTTCTCTCTTTGACCAACTTTGTTATCAAACTCCAAGAATAAAAGTTTAATTCATAATGTTCAAAATCAATAAGAGAATCTGAAGTGAACATAATGACTAATAAGACTGACAAGAAATTGTCAATAAAATGGCCCAACTTTGCAACAAGCACCTAACAAAAACCATAATAAGAAGGGTTTTGCTTTTAAGATCCCAAAATGCTTCAGCACTGATTCCTCTTTCCCTTTCTAAGACTTCTATGTCACATCCATTGCAATCTGTGAGATACAAATATTGTATCATGCACGCAACACCCATGCTATGATTGCAGTATTTTGGGGACGTCAAATATCCATTTGAGATTTGGCATGACTGCTTATGTCAATAGCTAGGAATACTTTGGACAACTAGCTACAACAGATTCGTGCATGAGGTTCTATGCAGAAGAGCCAACTTGCCCGTGAAAATGATATCCAAAATGCACATTTAGAAGTTAACAAACACTTTGTCATCAAATTGTTAACACAACAAAATTCAGTACTATTTGAGCTATCAACCCCAATGCTTGGACCCTACCATAGTCATCAGAGTTTGTGGATGCATTGGAAATTTAACCCCGCCAAGTGACCACGAAATTAGAAGGGCCTATCTCTTTTGAAGCCCACTACTCTTAATTTCTTACAACTTGCACATGTGATCATGTTTTGGTTTCTTGCTTTTACACATTTTCTCCTCAAAGACGAATACATTTTCAGAAATCTATGCATGAAAATTCCAATAAGAACTTTGTACAAGTGTCATACAAATCATTTTGAGAAATATCTAGCAAGATATCTAACTTAATTAACCAACAAAAATGCTTACAAACAAGGCTAGGAGAAAGAGATTAGTGAATGCATCAGCTTTTCTTCATTTCAAATATTTTATATATATTCCTTATAAAAAAACTGTTTTCCTGCATTCCTTCCATAATAAATTTTGTCCCCTCTAGCTTACATTCAGTGCTCATTCATATACATAGACAGGTGAAGTTCCCAAATTTTCTTTTAAAAAACATAATGCAATTTTCTGCACTCTCGAGTCTAGAACAGCACCATGTATTTTCTTTTCAAATGCAACCAAAAAACCTGTGTTTCATATCTTTCAACAACATATTAAGGTCGGAAGAGGTCATGTTGTGCTACCAGCTTGTTAGTTTACCCTACCATGCAACAAAGAATAACGTCTTGACCGACAAAAGTAATACATAACCTACAAAACCCACTATCAGTGCACCTACTGACTGAACTCCTAAACAAAATGTCTTTCATAAAAGAAACACAACTTTCCCAATGACAATCATGTCAAAACAATAAACCCATCCCACGCAAATTTCTACGTATAACAGAAGTATGATAATTATGGCAATCATGCCAACAAAACCAGCAAAGAATATATCTCATTCTACTGTCATGGGACACAAACATATGAAGGTCAATCCTATGAAAACATTTGAACTGACATATGGATAAAGTTATTGAGATGACTGGAACCACCTTAAGGTGAACATACATACAATTTTCTTAAATAATCATAAAAAAGAACCTAAATCAATTTCAGTGATCACTCCTGGCTGCAAAAAACAGATGTTCAAGCCTCCCTCTGTTTCAGGTAATTTTGTTTATAAACATATGAAAAAGGAAAAAAGAACTCATACATCCACCTCACTAGATCAGAATGAAGTGATTATGATATATTCATGAAATATCAATTTACAGCAGCAACAAGGAATACAGGTATCACACAAGCATTTTACAATCCATTAAATCTGAATTTAAGGGTATGTTTGGTTGCTCTTTTCAAAAATGAAAAGAAATCTCATGAGACTGGTGGTGCTTTCGGCAAGCTCCCACTCACCTCAAATGAACCAGATAAACAAGGAGAGGGAAGGGACTGGAGCTCGCCCACGAGCTCCACCTCATCGGCTGGTGGGTGAACCAACAAAAAGGGGGAAAACACATGGGGGAATGGAGCACGCCGGTGGTGATTTACAGCAAGCTCAACCTCCCAAAAGAAAAAAAAAGGAGATGAAGGGGCTGGACAGCGAGCTCCACCTCATCGGTTGGTGGGTGAGCCAACAAAAAAGGGGAAGACATAGGAGGGATGGAGCATGTCGGTGGTGATTTATGGCAAGCTCCACCTCACAAGAAAAAAAAGGAAATGAAGAGGCTGGCCACCTTGTCGGCTTGTGGGTGAGCGAACAAAATATCGGCAAACATAGGGGGGGAATGGAGCATGCCGGTGGCACTTTCCAGCGAGCTCCACCTGACAAAAAAATGGCATACCAGAGAAGCCAGTTCCCCCTGACTGTGCTTCTGACAGGCTTCTCCGGCATTTTTGGAGGCATCTTTGACTACCTTGTTGGATGAAAACCCCAACCGTCTGCAACCTCCTTTGTGCACAAAATAGAAAAGAAGAAAGACATTGGGGCTTGCCCCAACGTTCAAAAGCAGATGTGATTTTGAATCGTTAGATTCGAAATCTCACATGAACTCGTGAGATTCGAAATCGCATGAGTTGAGAGAAACCAAATTAAATATGGTTCGGTTTTTCATGGGTAACAAATGCTTTTATTTGGTTGTTGGGTCAAATGAGATTTGAAATCTCATAATGAGATTTCGAATCTCATGAGGCTCAACCAAACATACCCTAAATGCAGTTTGGACAAAAAAATCTGAAATGTATTTAGCCATCTAAAACCATAAGTAGCACTGCCACAAATACTTTCATAACGTGTCAACAGACCAATCGGAATATGAAATGGTTGAATACAACAATAACAACAACAACAACTACGCCTTCATCCCAAAACAATTGGGGTCGGCGATATGAACCAAAAAAGAAAATCATTCTGGGTCTTCCATATGAAATGGTTGAATCCAACACTAAATAAAAGATGAATCCACGGAGAGATTCATAGAGTAAACAAACCCTCTTCACCCATCAAACAAACAAAAAGATCAACAAAAGTAAGAAAACATCTAAGGTACCGTTTGGAAGTGTTAACTGGGTTTTCAGCCCAAAACCCAACTCAACAACCCCAGACCCTATCAAAACACAGCAATAACAAAAATACACGCAAAAACAAAGAGTAAACAAATAAATAAATAAACGGATCTCAGAGAACCCCAAATTTACCGTCAAACGAATACAAAAGCACAGCAACAAAACAGATCCACCTCAACAAACACACAAAAGGATACCCAAACCCTAGACCATCATCTAACCAAACCGAAAATACTAATACTAATACTAATACTACTACTACTAATAATAATAATAATATGCGCTACCCATTTTGAAAAAAAAAGGGGGGGAAACAAAAAGGATCGTTTAATCGAACCAATGAACAATCCCCGATTCCCAAACGCCCGTCAACCAAAACCAAACTAATCAAACAAACAATCCCCAAATCCCAAACCATCATCCATCATGTCCAGACAATGAATCTAACCACGAAATCACGAACCCCAAAATGATCATCCACCAAAACCAAACAAATCAACGAAACAATCCCTAAACCCTAAACCCCAAACCCCAAATCAAACCCATAATGCCAATGGACCTACCAAAAAAAACACCAACATGCATATACAAAACCCTAATTTCCAAATCACCGAACACCTTCCAGAAGAAACACCAAAAAAATGAAAAGAAAAAGAGGGACAAACAAGAAATGGAGATCGAATCTACAAAAACGGGAAAAATCCACCGACGGCAACAACAGGGAAAGAAGGGGGAACGTGCCTGGCTGAACTTGAGGGGGTGCTGTTCGCCGGCGAGCTGGAGGTTGCCGGAGACGAAGACGAGCATGCCGCCAGCCGGGCCAGAGGGCTGGCAGTCGACGGTGGTGATGGAGTGCTGGCATTGCTGGAAGGGGAGGGAGGTAAGCTTGGCGGCGATGGCGTGCGCCCCCTGGATCTTCTGCCCCTCGAAGGTCAACATCGATGCCTCCTGGTAGAGGTTCGCCAGCCCCACCCTGTTCCCGTCGAACGTGCTGTAGTAGTGCTCCACGAACGCCTTCGCCACAGCATCGGGATCCATCGACACCCTCCGCCTCTCACCTTCCTCCAGAGAGATAGACAGAACTCCTTTTGATGGCGGAAGGAAATGGCGGGACTATTTATAGAAAGACGTAGGGACATTTTCGTCATTTTCTGTTCGGGGGAGAGAGATTGCGTGAAACATACGACCGGGTGGGTCGCTTGAGAGTCGTTTTTTTTTCTGAGTTGAATCGGTTTTTGCGAAGCCGGAAGCGGTTGGGTACCCGGAGCCGCCCAAATAACAAAGTGTTGACTTCAGGTAGGGCTGTCAACGGGTCGGGTCAGGGTAGACCCGGAACTGACTATATAATTAATTATCGGGTTCCGGTTTTGTTGGGTCACAAAAATGGAAACTCAAACCCGGACCCCCATAATTTCAGATTTTTTTTCTTAAAAATACTATAAAATACGCAGCTTGGGTAGGGTACCCAGAAAAAAAATGGGTAGGGTACCTAGCAAAATCATGGCCCAAGCCCGGCCCACATATTGCTCTAGTCAGGTTTGGCTGGACCCAAATATTAGTCGGATCAGCATTTTCATGCCCATACCCGAAAATTCAGGTTTGGGTTGTGTACAACCTGACCCATTGACAAACCTAGTTTCAGGCTTGGGTTTAGGTTTTGTCGGGTCACAAAAATGAAATCTCTAACCCCCAATCTATTAATCTCTAAACTTTACTTTTACTTAAAATACATATAAAACACTTAGGTGAGGTCTTGTCGCACATTTGTATGGTCTCGAGAAGCTTACTTGTCTTATAGTTTAGGGGCTTTATCTGTCTTTAGTTTCATTGCTTGTTGTTTTGTTTGGTTCAATAATATCGCTTATCCTAATGAGTTTTATGGGCTTACTGGGTCGGAAGCTTCTCAAGCTCAAGCATTTACTTTTCCAATTAGAGACCAACGTCTTGGAGCTAATGTGAGATCCGCTCAAAGACCTACTAGTTTAAGTAAATATCTAATGTATTCTTCAACAAAAGAGATTATTTTTTGGGGAGAAACTATGCATTTTTGGGATCTCCGTACTCCTTTTGGAACCCCTAAGGGGACCTAACGGTTTGGACTTGAGTAGGTTGAAAAAATACATACAATCTTGGCAAGAACAATGTTCGGCGGAATATATGACTCATGCGCTTTTAGGTTCTTTAAATTCCGTGGGTGGTGTAGCTACATAGATCAATGCAATCAATTATGTCTCTCCTAGAAGTTGGTTAGCTACCTCTCATTTTGTTCTAAGATTCTTTTTTTTGTGGGTCATTTGTGGCATGCAGGAAGGGCCCGTGCAATTGCAGCAGGTTTTGAAAAAGAAATCGATCATAATTTTGAACTTGTTCTTTTTATTATTCCTCTTAATTGAGATCGGAAATAAAATGCATGAAGTATGAATTTTATTCCATTGTACATATTGGAATCGAATCATACAAAAAGTATTGTTCCTACCTCCCTTCAACTCATTTAGATTTGTAGCTGTGCCACGAGCTATTTTCAAACGCAGAAGAAGTTGACGCCTAAACAAGCTCGATGGAAGATGTTTTTGGCTGAGTTCGACTTTGCCTTGGAGTACAAGGTTGGAAAGACCAATGTTGTGGCGGATGCTCTGAGTCGTAGGACTGAACTGGCAGCTACGCACGCAGAGTCTTCTGAAGTGCATTTGGAGGGTACATTGCTGAGCCGCATCCGCGAGGGTACGCAACAGGATCTGACCGCACAACACCTTGTTTCTCTGGCGCAGGCAGGGAAGACTCAGCGATTTTGGCTACAGGATGGCCTCCTCGTAACAAAAGGGAGACACATCTTTATGCCACGGTGGGGAAGCCTTCGCCGAGAGCTACTCAAGGAGTGCCATGATACACTATGGACCGGCCATCCTAGTCAGGAGCGGACCTTAGCACTCCTTGAGCGCGACTACTATTGGCCGCAGATGAGAGATGATGTTTAGGGGTATGTGCGGACATACCTCATCTGCCAGCAAGATAAGGGGACAAACCAGAAGGTTGCCGGTCCCCTTGAGCCTCTACCAATTCCAGAATGTCCCTGAGATAGCATCTCGATGGACTTTATTGTTAGTCTGCCGAAGGTAGAGGGCCTCAGTTCTATTTTGGTTGTGGTGGATCGTTTCTCAAAGTATGTCACCTTCATCCCAGCTTCCAAGGAGTGCCTTGTAGAGTTGTTCGTAAAGCATGTGGTGAAGCACTGGGGCATACCAAAGAGCATTGTGAGTGATCGCGATGCTCGCTTCACGGGCAAGTTCTGGCATGAAGTATTTTGGCTACTTGGCTCTGAGTTGCTGTTTTTAACAAGCTTTCATCCGCAGATAGATGGGCAGACCGAGCGTATCAATGGGATACTGGAGCAGTACCTTAGGCACTTTGTTAGTGTCAATCAGAAAAATTGGGTGAAGCTCCTTGATGTGGCACAATTTTGTTATAATCTGCAGAAGAGTGAGTCTTCAGGCCACAGTCCGTTTGAGATAGCCACGGGGCATCAAACACTGACCTCGCACACTCTTGCCACACAAGAAAAGGGAAGGCCATCCTTCACCTATCAGTTTGTTCGCGACTGGCACGAGCAAAATGAGTTGGCGAAGGCATTCTTACACAAAGCAGCAAAGAGAATGAAGAAGTGGGCGAACAAACATCGTCGGCCCACAGGGTTCCAAGTTGGGGACCAAGTGTTGGTGAAGTTATATCCTGGTCGCACAGGCATCTTCCTCGGGCGACACTGCGGACTACTCAGAAAGTATGAGGAACCCTTCACCATCACAAAGAAGGTGGGCAAGCTGGCATACAAGCTGGAGTTGCCCCCAGACTTCAAGGTGCACCCGGTGTTCCACGTGTGCAACCTCAAGCAGTTCCATCCAGATGATAGAGACCCGGAACGCAGTGTGCCACAACACGCTCCCATCATGCAGAGGGCCCCGGCAGCACAACGGGCCGAGAAGCACCTCAGTCAGAACCAACGTGGGAGCCTGCATTTCGAATGAACAGCCGCTACCTGGCTGAAGTCAGGGCTTACCACGAAACAAATGGCTCCAAGGACAACACATTATTTGAAGGGAGGAGCATGTTCCCTTGCGACTTACAGTGTACTGTTGCGCTTAGAGTTTGTTTTGCTTTTGTTGAGTCTGATGTAAGCTGCCCGGTTCAGGTGAATCAATACCCCGAAGGGGCAGTCCGTATACTTGAACTGTAATGGCTTGCGGGCAAAATTGTGAATGAAGTAAATGCGTTGAGCTTTCTTTTATTCACCCTCGTTGTGATTGCTTCTTGTGATTGCAATTTTTCTCCCTCTATTCTCTCTTGCTCTCTTGCACTCTGATTACAAGCTTTCGCGATCGGCAAGCGAGCTGACGAGTAGGCTTGCGGCGGTGAGGAAGGATCGTCGCGCCGCGCTAGCCCATTGAAGGAAATAGGCCCGTGACATGAAGCAACCTTTATTTTTATATTTACACCGAGAAACCACCCCAGCAGCACTGGCTTAGCCGTCCTGACAGGTATAAAACTCCATGAGCTTACCCCTTGCCCCAGGGAGTGGCGATCGCCATGCCTCTGCTTAATTATGCAATGAGTGACACCCATGGGATTTAAGCCTAGACCACCTGTTTAGCGGTGTAGGTCCCATCCCACTACGCCAAACCCCTTAATTAGGGGTAATTGGAAGCAACTCTGAGAGGATGGAATTTCGAAAAATATTGAAGTCATAACTCTATTCCCTTGGTTTTTCCGAGTGCTCAGCTCATTTTTGCTTTATTATACTAACTATTTGATAATTTTTTTAGTAGTGATGGATTATTGATAGTTTGGAAGCATACACTTACTGACTTACATGGTTCTTTTTATGCTTTGAAGAACTCCCTTCCGAAAAAAGTGGACATATATCTCAAAGGCCAGGCTCGTATTTGTAAATACACAAAAAGTTAGGCATGTATTTGTAAATTGTTCCAAAAACAATAACAAAGCACTATTACATTGGTGAATCCCTCAGAATAGGCAAAATCTAAAAATCACAACGTAAAGCTGGGATGTTCCCTCTCATGCCTTCATTTCGTAGTTGGCAGTTTCCACCTGTAAAGGAGAAGGCAAAAAACACTTTCTCAAGTCTACATAACACCAACATATTCTTGCCGGAATAGAACTTAGTACCAAGTTGGTGTGGTCTGTCACATGACTCGTGCAAAAAGACGCGGACAGACTTCAATAGTACAGAAATTGGCGACATCATTTGGACCTCCATTGATGGCCATACCCTTGACCTTGTCATGAATGAGTACATATACACAAAAGTATATTTGAAGATTAATTAGGGGTCATCATCATCACTTAATTTTATCATGGACTCAATGATGTAATTGAGATTCCTCAACGCACCCCCAAGAGTTCTTTCACCAAGAACACCAAGTTATGTGTCATAAAGAACAAGGGCTCTGCCACATTGAGATGTCCCCAATAAGATCTCGAAGCTGATACATAAGAACTTTGAGATACCTGTTCTTGGTAGCAAGTTCCTGCATACACAAGCAACCGAAGTTGAAGTTAGTGACATATTCAAGGAAAAAATTTCGACTTTGAGGCTCCGTTTGGGAGCAGGTGGTGAAATCATTGTTTGGGAAAACAGAATTGAGGAATTGAGGTGGTAGCATGAACTCCAGGAATTGAGGGTTTTCGCTTTTCCTGTAACACGAACTACCTCCGATGTCCAGCTCCCAAACAGAGCCTAAAAGAAACAGAGAACATCATACAATGGGTGCAGGACTACATGTGAGTAAAGCATCTCGACGTCACGTTTGTTAATTACAGGATCCAGATTACAGTTAAAAAAACATTGACATCTTATGAAATGTGCAGGAAGCCTTACCAATAAATTAACAAGATCAATAGCATAGAATAAACTGCTAATAACAAATGATAAACAACAAATCATATTTGACCAATGTGATGTCACTTCTAAACTACAAATGTTAATGTTGGTACTGAACTCTTTATAATTAACTTAGTAGTTAGGACACAGCGTAGAAAACCACAACTAAAAATTGTGTGGACACCACCAGAAAGGTCTTCATTCAATTTTCATTTGTAGGCTCCCGGGACCTTTTGTATGCATCCAGGATGACATCATTAAATAAGATAGCTGGATAGTCACAGTTGTAGTATCTTAACTGAGGGTTCTCAGATTTGAATTCCATTAGGTGCAGCCCCAGCTTGACTACATGAAGAAAATTAAGATTAACCTTTCTTTTGCTCAAACAAAATTTATTGACAAACCTGCAGCTAGCCTTGGTCGCTAGCGTACTAAGCTGCAGTAGCCGATGGTCTCACCACCCACCTCCATGGGCAGTAACAAGCTCCTCCGGCCAGCAGCGAGCTCGCCGCTAGCTAGTAGGGTCCTGTCTGAGGACCTTTGCCTGGCAGGGCTGGCCAGCAGGGTCCCCTCCCCTGGTGGGAACCAACCCCCAACTTTTACCATTCCAGATATGGAGGAGTTTCCACCCCGTTTCCCTCTTTGGTGTAGGCTACCTCCCTCCCTTCATGAGCGGATGGTTGCTTACGACAACTAGGAGGTGGTTATGGGTTTGGTCAGTCAGGCATAGCTGGCTGATACCTGCTATTGGCAACTTAGCTGGGGTTGAACCCATGGTCAGCCTAATTATTGTGGATAAAGAATGGTAGCAGTGAAGATCGGTGGCCGCCACTGTCTGATGCACAAAAGGGTCATGCAGCCATGTGATAGCGTTGGTCCACGGTTAAAGGTGTCACTGATACTAAAAATCCTCCAGGTAGCCATAAGTCATGTAATCAATGTTGCACCCTGGGATCAATTTTAAAATCTTGACGTCAACAAGATTGTCCCTCAAACAGTTCATCCAAACCAACTCAAGGTAAAGATTCCTTGCTTTGATATCAATTGATGCAAATCCTACAACTGTCAAACTATAATTATCTAAAAATAAATAAATTCTGATAAAATAAATAAATAACTGAATATTAAATAAACTGAAAAATTAACTCATAAATATCTCAAATCTTCTAAAGCCCTAGCTCTCTCTCTCTCTCTCATATATATATATATATATATATATATGAGAGAGAGAGAGAACTCTAATACCAAATAAATCAAATTTCCTATTTTGATGAACATGTAATTAAAAACATCTTAATTCCAACAAACTTCTAAATTGGGATATGGATCAAATTACATGGACCTAATATCCATTAGAAAAAAAAACTCAAATAAAAAATCCAAACTACAAAATGGATCCCTTAGACCTTGGAATCATCCCGCACTTGCACTACACAGATGATTCACTTCATACCCTTTATCAGCACAAGTGAGGCCTTTAACAACCGGCCTGCATGTTACACAGATTTCCATCTGTTATCAACTTGAGTATACCCAAGTACTATTACCAATATTGAATTCTTCTGTCAAGTAACATCTTAGTTATCATGTTTTTTAAGAGCCTGAGGTTCTTTCTCTACGCCTATTCCCATTGTAGAATACGTAATAGCTGCTCCAACTTTGAGTTGCTGCAGTAGAAGCAAAGAACAAAAAAATATGATGCGATTTGGAGATAAAAACTGATACTTAAAATTTATTTAATCACACTTATTATATCTGACAAAATAGTTTCCAGTTTCAACTTTAAACAAAGTTGCTTTTCCACTAATACAGTATAGTGTTTAAAAACGCGCCAAGTCAACTTGGTGACTTGGGTGACTCGGCTCAACTCGGCCACTCACCGGGGTGAAATATTGAATAACCCGGAACTTAACAAAACCCAGCTGAGTCATGGCCGAGTCAACCAAGTCATAGAATGACTTAGCTGAGTCATATATATATATATATATATATATATATATATATATATATATATATATATATATGTGTGTGTGTGTGTGTGTGTGTGTGTGTGTGTGTGTGTGTGTGGTAAATATTGGCTACTAAAGAAGGTATGGAACTAGTGAGCAGAAATCACTTTTTTCTTCAAAAATTTCTAATTTTTTGTAGATCAAATGTTACGGATGTGATCTACATGGTTCGTTTAGGAAGAAACTTGTTTTGAATCATGTGATTAAGACACATAATTAGGTTTTTAAAGGAGTCCAAAAAATCAATGGCCCACAATGTGCCAAAATTTCATAACTCAAAAGATCACATTTTTACATCAGAAAAGCACAATCCACAGCTTGATCCTTAGTTTTCCTAATTTTTTATTTAAAACATACAATTTTTAAGATACGATACATATGTTATGTTGGGCCCATCCGATACAGGTTACAATAACATTGGTTCTATCATCTATGTTATTGAATTTATCTAAGGAATTACTGAACTCTATTTCATGTTAATCTTTATTTGATTACTTGTTTTTAGTTCTTGTACTCATTCTTAAATTTATTTATTTTTTTGTAATTGTATTCTAAGTTTAAATTTTTTTCATAATTTTTAGATTTTTCTGATTTGTGATTTTGTAATTTTTGGCAAAATTTAAATGCTTTTACTCTCGTATCTTACGATAAGGCATGATATACCTGTATCCAGTGTTGTGAGAGGCGTACTCCTCAGTACCTGAAGCATACACTTCAGAGGCAAAGCGCACGCTGAAGGTACTGAGGCATTGCAGTGATGCGCCTAAGGTAAATATAAAAAAAAAATCTGATTATTTGCAGATGGGGTTTCAGCTTTCCAAATCTGATCATTAAACAAAGGTCGTTCTGATGCAGTCGAATACGTATTAATGGTATTATCGGGGTTTCAGCTTTCCAAGGCTCGTTTACCATGGATACTTGAGAGCAAGGTCGTTGTGAGAGGCGTATGCCTCAGAGGCGAAGCACAGGCTCAACGCCTCGCTTCGCCTCATAGCATTTAACAACCTTACGAGTTCGAATATGAGATTTACAACATTGGCCAGATTGAGTCGATAAAGCTTAAACCTATGATTTCCATATTAATAGTTTTGTGCCTTCAATGGCACTATATATATATATATATATATATATATATATATATATATATATATATATATATATGTGTGTGTGTGTGTGTGTGTGTGTGTGTGTGTGTCGTATATGAGCATGATTAAGCCAACTATCCCAAAGTATTGCTTCAATTAACCTCTTTCTTCTGCTTGGAGCTCGGCTCAATCAACCAGATGAATTCAGGTTGAGGCAATACTTTGGGATGATTGACTTAATCATGCTCATATATGACACATGTAGATGACACACACACACACACACACACACACACACATATATATATATATATATAGTGCTATTGAAGGCACAAACCTATTAATATGGAAATCATAGGTTTAAGCTTTATCGACTCAATCTGGCCAATATTGTAAATGTCATATTGGAACTTGTATTAAAAAGTCTCGAAAGTCTTGAGATACGGGTGTATCATGCCTTATCGTAAGATATGAGAGTAAAAAGCATTTAAATTTTGCAAAAAATTACAAAATCACAAATCAAAAAAATCTAAAAATTAAAAAAAATAAACTTAGAATACAATTACAAAAAATTAAATAAATTTATGAATGAGTACAAGAATTAAAAACAAGCAATCGAATAAATATTAACATAGACTATTAACATGCCATTAACATGAAATAGAGTTCAGTAATTCCTTAGATAAATTCAATAACATAGATGATAGAACCAAGGTTGTAAAAAGCGTATTGTAACCTGTACCGGATGGGCCCAACATAACATACGTATCGTATCCTAAAAATTGTATGTTTTAAATAAAAAATTATAAAAATAAAAAAAAACTCTAAAAATAATTCATAACACAAGAAACAGCGATAAGATAAAACTACAATGTCACATATCAAAACAATTATGTGCAATGAATGACATGCATAAGATATCAAAGATCCAATAATCAAAATAATATGTTATAAATGGCATGCATATCTAACAAGAAAAATGTGAACTATGAAATAATATCCATATTAAATAATGGATCTAAGCTAACCACCACCACCAACGCCGCTTCCTGCGAGAGAGGAGAACAGACAATTCCGTACAAAGGCGACCGCTGGCCTCCCCGCGCTTGTGGGCAATCTACCAATGCCTCTCATCTCATTGTTGGTGTTTTGCCACCTCTCTCTCTCTATACATGTAGTGGGGAGAGAAGAGCTTCGCTGCAGCTCTGCCTCCCCGTAGTAATTTTTATCTTATCAAAGTTGCACCAGGTCTAAGAGAAATAACAAAAAAGCCATGACACATTTTCTGTTATTCTCCTTTATATCTGTTTAAATTGCAAATAACCATTCAGGTATTATTATGTTTATTCGGAAACCCGGTCCACTAGGAGTGAAGAGTTGAGTGATCATAATTAGGCTTGGTAAATAAGCCGAGCCCGTGGTTTGGCTTATGTTTGACTCGTAAAGAGCTCATTCAAACTCTTAAAATAGGTTCGATAGGCTGAATATAAACAATAAGTGCAGGCTCAACTTGACTTGTATGAGTTTTTTAGGTAGTAGAAAATATATTTTACATATATTTTACATAATGTAGTAGATGTAGGTTCACAAAAAATAGGTTTAATGGTAAAATCTTATTACTTCTAGAACAATGTGTTTTTATGTAAACAAGTCAGACCAAAACTGGAGCTCATTATAAGCTCGAACTCAACTTAGCTTGCCACAAGAATGAGCCAAGCTTGAACACTTCAAGCTCGGCTTATTCACCAGCCTTAATCTCATTGTTAAAACATCCGATAGTCATGCCAAGGTGACTAACCTTTACATGTGTTGGAACTAATTTTTGCTTTGTGTGCCCTTCAAGTAAAAGTGTCAACGCGGTTAAACCATACCCGACCCAAACCAAACCCTATAGTGTTCAAGTACGGTGATAAATAATAAGACCCAAGTCCGGAGATGAAGGTCCGATTAATACATGAACTCAGGTATAGTTTGTGAAATTGTATACTAGACTTGGACCCGACCCGAGTTTAGATTAAGACCCACAAATTTTCAATGTAAAAATGATAAAAATATGGTTTTACTGGGTATGGTCTGGGTCTAGTTCATGTAGTTTGAACCCAATACCATACCCGAAAACCAGGTCCAAGTTTGGTACCACCTGGGTCCAAACCAAACCCGACCCCTTGGCATCCCTACCTTCAAGTGGTAATACAAATTTAAGCTCAATACATCAGGGATGGGCTAGATAAGATAAATTAGCCTATATTAACTCTGATGCTTTCGGCGTCAAGCTTCCATGAATTCATTAACAATTTCAATAAAATGAAATCGAAGTATATGCCAACAGCTATGACAATCCAAAACTAAGTGAACTTAACAAGTATTTAGAGACTCTCGAAAACTATTAAGATGCAGCATACTCGGTGCAAATACCATTTACCTCAAACAACTTTATCTCAAGGATTTGCATAATATATATAACTACCAACGGGGGCTCTGCTTGTCTGGTAGGAGCAGTTAGTGCACGTCACCTTGTGTTGGGAAGTTGCAAGTTCTAATCTCAATGGTATAGTTGTATAATTGGTAGGAGTCTGCCTAACCCCATATTTCTCTCTTGAAAAAACATATAAACACACAAGCCTATATGAGTCGAGTTGAGACTACAGGACTACTCTACATTGAATAGAACCATTTGCTTGCAAAGACAACAAAGTCTTATGCATGGATTCTTATTGAACATGTGCTTGCTGCACTAAGCTGCCTCTCAGTTACTTTTTTTCCCCTCCATGTTACTTTATTCACGAGTGTCATTAATCTTCTACCGGCTCACAGATAACCTTGTTTTCTTTAGATTACTACCCACCTGATTGCGGTAGCACTAAGGGCATGTTTGAAAGCGAGAAAGATGTAGGAAAAGTGATGCAAAATGAAAAATTCCTACGGATATTCTGACCCTTCCAAACAAAAGAAACTTTTTCTTTAACAAAGTTTTTCTAAAAAGTACATTTTTTTATAGGAAACATTCTTTCATGAGGTGGAGGAATGTTGCCTAACAAGAGAATTTATTTTTGCACTCTCCACCACCACCACCACCACCCACCATCTCACCATTATCACCACCCTCCTCCTCTCTCTCATTTTTTTACATTTTCCTACTGTGTTTTTCATGCTACACAAATAATAGAAAAAACTTTCTTTTTGAAAAACTTATCATATAAAAAGCTCTCAAGGCTTTTTTCCTATGAGAGTTTTTCTCTCTTCCAAACGTGCCCTAAGAGTGAGGAGGTACATTGTAAATAGCAAGCAGCCTTCAACATTCCTTGTTCATGCCCGACTCGTACATGCTGTATGAACTGCTAAGGGTTCAATTCACCAGGCTCACTTTACGAGTTTGAAGGAGATTTAGGTGAACCGGAAGAGAAAGCTCACGAGCAGCTCGTTTAATTGCCACAAAGGTTCACGTTAGATTGTGATTCAAAGCCTATTTTTTGTTACATATTATATTCATATTCAGATCCAGATCCAAGATAGAATCTAAATCTGAAACCAGCCCTGATATGTAATAACAAGTACAATATCTTACCAAGTATGACCACACCATATCCAACACACGAAGCTACACCATTCAGTTTCTCTGTTGATTACAATGAGAAACTGCATTGGGATGAGAGACGATTTAGTCACCATTATGCAAACATGTTAAATCGGTTTTTTTGACTTTTTCATTGTTTTTTTCGATATTTTGACACATAGATCTGTTAAGCATGGTCTATTTGCTAGGAATTGATGTCTGGATCATGTGTTTTCAATGAAAAAATGATATATGAAACCGTAAAATTTTACAAAGATTTTGGACCATTGATTTTTTTTGAACCTTATAAAATTCACCCATGTTTTGGAGTGGAACCCACCGAGAGTTGATCCCTATAAAATCGAGTATGTAGATCACATATGTACGGTCAGAATTTAAAAGTAAAATGAAAAAAAGTCCAAAAACCCATTTAGCATATATGTGCATCACTCTCGCAAGAAATATATATGGTCTAAGTGGATCCGAGTCAAAATCAGTTTAAACAAATATGGTCAGATTTAGGTCAATTGGGTCTGATCCAACCCGTCTTACCTTTTTCCATTATAATTCATATAGCTTATCCATTGTTGGCGTATTTAGAACCACAGGGCTTTTCTGTGAGATTCATGTCGGATCCCAAATTCTGTGAGATTCAACACATTTCCTCATTCTTCATGGCCAGAGTTAAGACCGTGCCAAGCAAGATTCTGATCATCGCCATAGACACTAATTTGTTTCTATATTTTAAGAAAATGATCCATTTGGGGCTAACCTTTTGCCCATAATTAAAAGAATGAGCCTTACTTTTTCAAAATTCCTGACATGAGCTGCAGGTTTCCTGAAAACTATCAAATTGGGCCTCAGGTTGACATCCACCATCTCGAGAAACTTGATTTTTTTTTTGTGAAAAATGATCGTACTGTCATTGTAAAATAGCATGTTTTAAAAAATGCCTCACAATTTGCCGAAATCCTCCCCATGTCCAAAATTTTGATTCTCAAATTTTTTAAAAACATTTTTACCCTTCGTGTTCATATATATATACATATATATTGTGAACCACCTATCGACATTTGCATATACAAATAGGAATGCACAATGAGCCGAGCTAGCTCGGGCTTGACACATATTAAGCTTGGCTTGAACTCATTCGAAAAAATAAATGAGCCAAGCCAGCTCAAGCTCGGATCGAACTCGTTCTATAAAATAAATGAGCTGAGCCAGCTTGAGCTTGACCCATTTAAGTTCGGCTCGAACTCGTTCAAAAAACTAAATGAGCCGAGTTTGAACATGTAGTTCAGCTCAGTAAGCCCGATTAAGCTTGACTCACATAGTTATATAAAAAAATTATATTTTATATATGTATTTTATTCGAATTATGGACACTAGGTTCACTTGGTCTTCTGTGGGTTTAAATCCCACCATTTTCCTCCATTTCAAGAAGCTTTTGATACAAATTTCAAAAATATTTAATTTTTTTTAAAAATAAAAGTGTTCAGTTCAAGCCAGCCCAAGCTAGGCTTAAACCCGCTTAGTGTGTATGTGTGTGTGTGTGTGTGTGTATATATATATATATATATATATATATATATATATATATATAGAGAGAGAGAGAGAGACTAGAATTTGAGAACTAAAAATATGGGCATTTTCAATATGTTTTTTTGCAAATCCAACCATGTGGATGTGCTTGGCATGGTGAATTTGCTAGGAATCAACCATTGGATTGTATATTTTTTTTGAAAAATGAGATTTTTAAATGCTTAAATATTTATAAAGATTATGAGACATAGATTTTAAAGTCTTACAAAATCTGGTTTATGCATCAAAATCGGATGATTCAAGAGCGGGTTCTTATAAAACCAAGCATGTAGATCACATCCTTGCCGTTAGATTCAAGAGAAAAGAACAAAAAATCTATGAAAATTGCAGTTGACATATTAGCTCATATTTCTACTTTTTCATATTCTAGTGACTATACATGTGTGTGTGTGTGTGTGTGTGTGTGTGAGGAGGAGGTTTGCAAAGGGTATATTAAACAAATCAGGAATTAGAATTTTAGATATGGGGGATTTCGGTAAATTGTGAGGCATTTTAAAAAATGCATCATTTTACAAAAACAGTGCGGTCATTTTTTGAGTTTTTTTATTGGTTTTTCATATTATTCTTTAGAATTGAAAAATACTCATTTATCCTCGTAAAAAAGAGGTGTGTAAATGTTTTGAACATTTGATTATAAAGTTATTATTATAATAATTATTATTATTATGTTTTCTAACGGATAATCTCCGGGTAAGGTCACGACACCCAAACCCTTACTAAGCTCACCGTGTGGGAGTTGAACCTGAGACAAAGGGGTCTGCACTGCACTTCTCTCCAGGCCTGCAACCACTCGAGCAACCCTTGCGGGTGATTATAAAGCTATTATTATAATTGGGCTTGAGACCGAACCTGGGTTAATGGATAATAACAAGGGTAAGTCTCTGTTTGGCAGTTTTCCAAGAATCCAGGAGGTTGCATTAGGAAATTCAAAAATATGAGTCAGATTTTTTGGATTAATGGCCAAAGGTTGCCCCTAATAAATGAAAACTTTTCCATTTTCCAAATGTAACACAAGTAGGGTGGTGCTATTTTTTTTCTTTCTGAAAGAGGAATTTTATGGAACTGGAATTCCATTCTACTAATTTCTGAAAACAAACACACCTTGGATATTGAAAATGAACTATTCATAATTTGCTCACATCTATAGAAACAGTTGGATCTGTTTGGATTCTATGATTGGAATTTCATTGGAGTTTGCTTCCCTAGGCTATTGAACTCCAGAACTTAAGATTTGGACTACGTGTTTTATTGTTCTTCCATGTCTTTTATGAAATCTGGGGAAGCAAAGAATTCTTTGCAAATAGTTAAGGCTCTCTTTGGAAGCCGGTGTTGGGAGAGGAGAAGAAAATGGGAGATGATTGATGAAACAGGAGTTTATCAAGACTATGCAATTTTGAAATATAAAACATTCAAAAAAATAGTTTATCAAGAATGGACCAGGTTTGGTTTATGTAATCTTTATTGAACTTGGATATGGCTTTTTCCATGGTAGATATGGTTGGATCTGAGTATGGACTCAGTATCAGCTCCTCTTAGTTCGATTCGGATTCAGACAAACTCAGTTCTAGGAGAGGTCCAACCCGCTAACACCCCTATTGTGCATTGCCAGTCATACTGCATAAATTGTTAAACAAAATTTTGACTACATTGTCAAAATTAAATGACAGATATTTCTACAATAATTGAGAAAAGGTCACCATTACCTCATAATGAGTAGAAAATAACTTTTTTTTTTCATTTTTTTTGTCAAATGTAACCCATAAGACTTCTTTAGTAGAAAACGGGTTTTGAATTGTGCAACTACATGTAAGCAGATTTACCGAAGATGTGTAAAATCAATGGTGCACAATATTCTGAAATTTCATAGCTCAGAAAATCAAATCTTATTTATACATCGAGAAAACATGATTTAAGTTGTGTTCCCTAGCAAACAAACCGATCCATGAGATCTGATTGGGTCGATACAACTTGCACCTCTAATTTCCAGATAGGTTTGGACCGCCACCATGACCAAATGCTACCTCAAATTAGAATCCAAAGAACACCGTATTAGTCTTTTTTTTATGGCGAGGAACCCTCGCCAAGAGCCGGGTCACTTAATGGGCTCTACGAAGAAACCCCTGGGTGGGGTTACTGACACCCACGCCCTTAAGAGAGCCCACCAGTTAAAGGCACCATGCACACCAGATGAGGAGTTGAACCTGAGATGAAGGGGTATGCACCTTCACCCCATAGAAGTGGGTTCTTGGGTTCCAGCTCCACTGCAATGTGGTCAAAATCGGCCTAAATCAGCCTATTCAAATCTAATTGGCCCAATGAAGATTCAAAAGGGGCGGATTCAATTCATTCTTGTAATATTTTTTAAGGAGGTTAAAAATTTGTTTAATGACTTATCATTTGATGGTAAAAAGCTGTTGATTCACAAACAATTCAATTCTTAGGTTTTTGTAATAAACTGATTCGCCTGGGGCAAGTTTGGAAGTGAGAAAGGTACAAAGTGGAAAATCCATACATTTTTTTTTACCCTTTCAAACAAGAGAAAATTTATTTCTGAGAGTTTTTCTAAAAAGTACACTTTTTAATAAACATTCCAGGAGGAATATTTCCAAGAAAATTTTGTGGGCCCTCTCCGTCTCTCTTGGTAAAAATGCAGGGTTCAACCGAACCCTCTTCCTCTCCTCTGTTTAAGACTCTCCTTTCCACTATCTCACCATCACCACCACCACCACCATTTGGGTCTCTCTCTTTCTCTCTCATCTTCATCTTCCACCCACCCACTGGCCAGGGCGAACCTGAGGGGTGGTTTTCATCGTCCCTATGGTTTTGGGAGTTTTGGAGAGCCAACTATCGACCCAAGAAGGGAGACCATTGTTGCCCCTTCCAATTTTGGAAGGGTACCAGGCACCACCAGCACCCTTTCTGTCACCAATAGTGCCGCCCTTTTTCAGACAGTTTCCACCAAGGCCACCATCACCACCACGGAGCCTTCTCCATGCCTCAGCCGGTGGGCGGCAGACATGGTGGAGAAGCTGCTTCGCCACTGCCACCCTCCGCCTCTCTCATTTTTAAAAAAAATTCATTTTATTTTTCTCATGCACACAAATAAGTGAAAAAATTTCATTTAAAAAAAATCATCCTATCAAAACTTTTTATAGGCAAAATTTTCTTTTCCTATGAGAAGTGTTCTTGCTTCCAAACGTGCCCTTAGTGAACCTATTTTAACAGCATTGCTCCACTGGAACTACCCTGCGCTCGAGCTTGACTATCAAAGAAAAGAAAAAAGTTCACCTTAGAAGCAACAAGATATTTTCTGTTACTTTGCTGGTTCTCACTCCACGTGAAAGGGCCACCGCCTTAGTTCTAAGAGAGCAGATCCAGTACTTAGCGTACCTTGCGAGGCATCCAGTGAGTGGACTCAGTACTCGTGAGGTACTCAGTCCAATCACTGGATCTGGTCATTCCCTGTTACCAGCCTGGCTCATTTAAAGAAAGGAGATGCCATGAAGATGAATTCCAAGTTCCATTGAATAAAGACGAGATATTTCTTTTTGCTTTTCATCTTTTCATAGTTTTCTTATTCACCATCCATCATTCATTGCTCAATAAATATGAAAAACGCGTGTGGGAAGAAACAACATCAGTGAGTGAACGAGTGGAGAGGGTTCAACTGATTCAATGTTCCAATAAGATGGGGGGAAATTCTGTGCAAAACAAGAACCTTCATTAAGAACAATGACGGTAGCTCCCGGTTTCTGTCAGAACTCCATTAAATGCAAACATGGATGCCTGCACATATCTGTGAGAATTTATTTCCCACCACCCCACCGTGTCATGTGCTTAACAGTGACAGCCCATTCCCTGCTGTTTGTCTGCAATGAATACTGCTAAGGAGAAGAGAGAAAATAAGCCATACCCACCAACCAACTTTGACAATTGATAGCAGAAGAAATAACACCTATTATGGTGAATTAGTGATGAACTAGGACTTCTGATGGAGTTTGATTTATGTTACTATATAGAAAAGTTCCATACGTTGGTACATACAAATTTTAACAGATTAGCAGCTTTAGAGGATTCTAGCAACTGCATTGCACATTTTGATTATGTAGAACAGTTCAGTGTTAAGATGACAGAAGTATACATACAACAACAACAACAACAACTACGCCTTCATCCCAAAACAATTGGGGTCAGCGATATGAACCAAAAAAGAAATTCATTTTGGGTCTTCCACATGAATCCTTTTCCTCCAATCATTTCTATCCAACGCCATGTCCTCGGTGAGGTTCAAAGCATTCATATCCTTTCCTATCATCTCCATCCAAGTCTTCTTAGGCCTACCCTGACCTCTTTTAACTAATATATTTTCCCATTTCTCCAACCTTCTAACTGGAGCATCATTAGGCCTTCGCCGAATATGTCCAAACCACCGTAAACGATTCTCTCGCATCTTATTTTCAATGGGTGCAACACCTACCTTCTTATGTATCTCTTCGTTCCGAATCTTATCTTTTATTGTATTTCCACACATCCATCTAAGCATCCGCATCTCAGCTACACTCATTTTTTGAATATGATGTCTCTTGGCAGCCCAACATTCCGTACCATATAGTAAAGCGGGTCTAATAGTCGTCCTATAAAACTTTCCCTTCAACCGCAATGGCATTCTACGATCGCACAGCACTCCAGTAGCACTTTTCCATTTCATCCACCCAACCTTTATCCTATGATTTACATCTCCATCAATTTCTCCATACTTTTGAATGATGGATCCCAAATATTTGAAATAATCATTCACCGGTATATCTTGCTCACCAAGCTTCACTACACTCCCATCACTACTTCGTTGCTTACTAAACCGACATTCCATATATTCAGTCTTACTCTTACTCAACTTAAAACCTCTAGCTTTCAATGTTTGTCTCCATAATTCTAACTTAGCATTAACCCCAGCTCTAGACTCATCAATCAAAACAATATCATCAGCAAACAACATACACCACGGTACATTTTCTTGAATTGATCTCGTAAGCTCATCCATCACTATCGCAAATAGGAAAGGGCTTAAAGCAGATCCTTGATGTAACCCAACCGTTATCGAAAAATTGGTTGTCACCCCTCCACAAGTGCGGACATTGGTTACTACTCCTTCATACATATCTTTAATTATACTAATGTACTTGAGAGAAACACCTTTCTTCATCATTGTCCACCAGAGAACGTCCCTAGGTACTCTATCGTATGCCTTCTCTAAATCAATAAAAACCATATGCAAATCTTTGTTCCTCTCTCTATATCTTTCAATAAGTTGTCTAAGAAGATGTATAGCTTCCATAGTTGATCTTCCAGGCATAAAACCAAATTGATTCTCCGATATCATGACAACCTTCCTCAACCTAGACTCAATCACCCTCTCCCAAAGTTTCATAGTATGACTCATGAGTTTTATACCACGATAGTTTGTGCAATCTTGTATATCACCCTTATTCTTATATAAAGGCACCAAAGTACTCTTCCTCCACTCATTAGGCATCTTATTTGTTCGCCAAATCAAGTTAAAAAGATTTGTCAACCATTCTAAACCTTTCTCTCCCAATCATTTCCAAGCCTCGATAGGTATACCATCTGGGCCAACTGCCCTTCTTGATTTCATTTTCTTCAAAGCCTCTGCAATTTCTTTCTTTTGAATCTTGCGCATGAAGTCACGATTTATCTCATGAAAAGGAATGGAGAAGTCTCCAAGATCTTGAGCATGACTATCATTAAATAGCTTATCAAAATAATCTTTCCATCTCTCCTTAATCTCCTCATCTTTGACTAAAACCCTTTGCGTTTCATCTTTGATACATCTAACCATACCCAAATCCTTCGATTTCCTATCTCTCATCTTTGCAAGCCTATAAATATCCTTCTCGCCTTCTTTGGTATCCAACTTGTCATAAACCTCCTTATATACCTTAGCCCTCGCGTTTCGAACAACTTTTTTAGCTTCCTTCTTTGCTATCATATACTTCTCCAAATTCTCATTATCACGACTCTTACTTAGATTTCTATAACACTCTCTTTTAACCTTAATAGCTAATTTGACATCCTCGTTCCACCATGATGTATCCTTACCTAGTAGTGCACCGCCTTTAGACTCACCCAATACCTCCTTAGCTACTTTTCTCATACCACCCGCTATCTTATTCCACATTGATTCTGAATCCTCCTCGAGACACCAATCAACTTCCTTAACTACCTGCTCTACAAACATTCCTTGTTTAGCTCCTTTCAGTGCCCACCACTTAATTCTAGGATCTATCCTATGTCTATCCCTTTTGCGGCATTGTCTAATTCTAAGATCTAAAATTAAGACTCTATGTTGTGTAGCTACACTTTCTCCTGGTATAACCTTACAATCGATGCAACAACCCCTATCTCTCTTTCTAAGTAGGAAAAAATCTATCTGACTCGTATTAACCCCACTTTTAAATGTTACTAGGTGAGACTCTCTCTTCCTAAACCAAGTGTTTGCTAAGATCATATCATAGGACAAACAAAAATCTAAAATCCTTTCTCCACTTTCATTTTTTTCTCCTATACCATAGCCTCCATGGATATTCTCAAATCCATCCCTACTAATGCCTACATGTCCATTAAGGTCACCGCCGATGAAAAGCTTTTCTCCATAAGATGTCTCTTGTACTACTCCATCTAAATCTTCCCAAAATTGATGCTTAATGGAATCATCTAAACCTACTTGAGGTGCATAAACACTAATAATATTAATAATATCCGTACCTAATACTAATTTAATAAGTAAAATTCTATCACCCTTCCTACGGACCTCAACTACATTATCTATAAACTGACGACTCATAACAATCCCTACTCCATTCCTATTCCTATTTATTCCTGTATACCAAATCTTATATCCCCAAGGTTCTATCACTTTAGCTTTCTCACCTACCCATTTGGTCTCTTGAAGACATAAAATATCAATCTTTCTCCTACACATAACATCTACTAACTCTACCAACTTACCAGTTAAAGACCCTATGTTCCAAGTGGCTAACCTAATTTTATGGTCTTGGACTAACTTCTTTACCCCCACCCGTCCAACAAAGTGAGGGAACCCTTGCCTATTTGACACCACACCCGGGCGCCGGTGTGACGTGTCGCTTCTGGGCGACGACCTAGCAACCCTTGCACATTTATCACTGCCTCCGGGCCTAGAGAGTACAGCGCGTCGCTCAGTAGGGAACGCCCCAACGAAATTCTCATATTGGTTCATTTTCATAGGATATGACAAAGTTTTTATGCTGGCTGTCACAGGCCTACCGCAACCCTCCTCCTTTATCCGGGCTTGGGACCGGCAGTGTATAACTACACAGGCGGAGTTGACAGAAGTATACATATGGTACCTTTTAAATACTTGAAAAGTTTTTCCTGCTCTGTAGCTGGTTGAGATAGATAAGTTTCTAAAATAGAAAATTATATCATCCAGTTATCTCAAATATCCCGAGCATTCATCTACATGGAATCTTTTTAAAAGATTAAGTCTTTCCCGCACTCAGATGGTTTAGATAGATGGATGGGTTTCTTAAACAGAAATTTATGTTATCTAATTATCTCAAATATCTCAAGCTTTCATTGGTTTGAAAATTGAACTTGAAAGTTTAATTCTACAGAAAAAGAAGAGCCAAAAATTCTGCCATTCACAAGGGGGAGAAATGAAATATATAGTGAAGCTTTCACTTATAAACTAAATCAAAGTTGTGGTAGTTTTTTAATAAACTTTTACTGCCTTCATAGAAACATAAAAATAGAATGAAGTTTTAGATTTGTCAACAAACTAAAAAACATCAAACGTAACAGCGATGGATTCAAGTATCAAATAGAACCACAAAGAAGGAACTGAACAGAAAATCAAGTAAAGCCAATATCCTCTCTTGAGAAATAAGACTCTTGACAATGCACTGAAAACAGCATTTTCACTAATGTATTGATAGTGTCAAACATTTATTAGTCTCTTTCACCTGCAGCACAAAAATGCTCAAGCAATGGTTATGTAGTAGAATGAAATGAGAAAATGACAACCACTATACACTCACACCATAGGGAAATCATCAGTTCTAACTTTACTTTACAAGGTGCAGACCATTGACAAAATCAACAAGAGAGCAGGAGAAACCCCTGTGAGCCACTGATCTCCAGCCATCAATTTGAATTTTCTGAATTTTCAACTAAAAGAATGCTTACGTTAGCAGGGAGCTATGTATGTACAATTTAGTGGAAACTGAACTTGAGGCCGTAGTTGTCAATCCTTCCTGGTATCCACAAAAACTTCTTGCAAGGATAAGCCTTTCAAGTATTGCATACAGCCAGAAAATTAGAACTGTACAAAAGAAAGTGTTGGCAGAGGATCTTCCTCGCTCTTAATCCCTGAAAACAATGCCAAATAGAATCTTCATAAGGGGATAAAGCTTATCATTTCACTGCTCAATTTTCCTATAAGATAATTTTCACAAACTGATGGAACATTAAATTATGTTCATTAACAGTTCCCTACTAATTGAACCTTGTGGTGTTTGAATGCTTCGGAACGTGATTGTGGACTTACAAATAAGATGATTGACTACGTCCATGTAAAGGTAGACCAAGTGAGTTGAGTTGGTGAATGCTTTGAGTTAAATACACATCCAAGGTCATCCAAACCATTGCTCACATTCCTACGGATCCTAAACCAAACCCCTAGTTTTTTAAACCTGCCTACGATGTAAATACAAATAAATTGAATAGCAAATTCCCTCGACATCCTAACTTGATGAATGGAATACAGTAAAGCGAAAAAAAAATATACTTTGATTTAATAATAACTTACCTTATGGAAGCACATAAACCAATTTTGACATACCAACAAAGGTTGCAGAAAGATCATCTTGTGGTCCATAATAGTTGGAAAAGCATAGAGCCCCTCTACTGGTCTTTGGAAGAATTTGATTGGAAGAATCGTGCTACTTCTCCATAAAGCTGAGACTCCTCAAATGGCTTGGAGACATAGCCATCCATGCCAGAACTCAAGCAGTCCTCATGCGTGGCGTAGATCACATCAGCAGTCATAGCCAATATTGGTATATGCCAGTATGTAATGTTTCCATAAATTTCTTCCGATCCTTCACCTCTTCTAATACAACCATTTACAGTAGCTTCCATTTCTCGAACCCTTCTTGTAGCTTCAAACCTGAAATCAGAATGAAATGAGTTGATTGGGCACAGAATCTGGCACTAAGTAATAGTATTTACTACAATATGATTACCCATCCATTTCTGGCATTTGAACATCCATGAAGCAAGCATCAAATTTGTGTGGTGGCTTAAGCATTTTCACAGCTATTTTGCCAGATTCGGCACATTCCACATTAGCTCCGTATTTCTTTAAAGCACCAGCAGCAACTCTGAGATTGACTGCATTGTCGTCTACAACAAGGATCCATTTCCCATGCAATATACTCTTTAGAGATAAAAGAGAGAGCTCTCTGTTGCGATAATTTGCTTTCTTTTCAACACCTATGGCACGTTGGAGGGATGCTGCAAGCATGCTTGCCCTTAGGGGCTTCATGATCACAGTCAGCGCACATCTGTTAAGAAACTTAGCAGCACTGTTCTCTGCAGAGGATGTCGACGTAGCTAACAGAAAGAATTTGGTGTGGTTTAGTGCACCATTCTTCCTTGACTTGTCAATTATAAATGCTGAAAAGAGAATATCTTGCTTAGCCCAAGCTTCCTCATCAATAAGGACAAAGCTGATGTTTTTTTCTCCACTGCTTATTTTACCAAGACCTTGGCTTAAATCACTGGAAATTTCTACTTGAATTCCAAGCCTCTGCAGATGATATTTTGTCACTTTAGCACGAATAGATCTTGGATCAACTACCAGCGCAATCATTCTCTGAAGTTCTGGTACCACATAATCTTGTGGATACTGCTGAAGTGGACCTCTTGCCTCACTCGCTTTAGCCTGTCCCTTAGTGAAAACAGCAGTAAATGTGAAAGTACTACCAATATGGCATTCGCTCACAAGTCCCATCTCACCCTTCATGAGATCAACCAAGCATTTGCTGATACTCAGGCCAATGCCTGTGCCTCCATAGGTACGTGATGTAGAACTATCAGCTTGCATGAAGGGAGTAAAAACACGAGCTTGAGCTTCCAGAGGGATACCAACACCTGTGTCCTCCACTGACACAAGTAAGTTGATGAAATCTGAGGCATTTGACTTGAGACTTTGGTTATAGATAAGTCCATCCATATTGAATGACTTGAAGTTTGCCCAGCTGTGCCTTCTGTCTACCACTGGAAACCCACTCAGCGTATCATATGAGTGGATATAACCATTCCTTGTACAGTCTCGATACTGTTTGAACAAAGACTTCGTAACAGTTTCCAATGAGATCTTCACCTCATCAACAAGATACACAGACACAAAGATGTGCCCTTTCTCCGTGAACTGGAAAGAAAAGAATCTTGTTCAGCAGGCTCATAAATAAAAGATAATATCCATGATACAGAATCCAAGTTTTACTTGTATATGGAGCAAACATCTGGAAGAAGAAAGGTTTCACTCACTTTCATCGAATTGTCCACAAGATTAGTGATGATTTGACGAAATCTTCCTGGATCTCCTATGAGAATTTCTGGCACCTTATCAGAAACATACACAGCCAACTGCTCTCCCAAATGGAACCATTGTGTATGTTCATCCAAGATTAGGAAGATTAAGTGGTGAAGCAAATGAAGAGAATTTTATTCATGAAGGGCAACTTCCAAAAGCAAGACATTACCTCTATTCCTTTGTCCTGAGTTTTGCCAGAGAAGAGTGATACAACATTATCCAGAACAGCCCGCAGATCAAATTGGACGGCCTCAAGTTCAAGCTTACCTGATTCAATTTTGGCTTGGTCCAAAACCTCATTTATCAATGATACAAGAGCTTTTCCACTAGCCTGAGCTGTTTTCACATAATCTAATTGTGTTTCATCAAGATCCGTATCGATGACCATCTGCAGCATACCTGAAGGGAGGAAAAACAACTACTTCCTCAGCATGAAAAATTAATTGATCATGTTTAACACCACTAAATGACATAAAAAATGATACTTAGACCTGTTATTACCCACCTAAAACACCGTTCATAGGGGTCCTAATTTCATGGGAAACAGTAGCTAGAAACTGCAAAATTTTCAATTATTATAACAGGTGATAAGTATACATGAATAAAAAAGCTAACAACCTGATTGTTGTAGAGAACAATTTCAATTTACAACTTCAGAAGATCAGGGACAAAAAGGCTGAAGTGAGGGACTACATGAGATTTTGCAACATCTGCAGCCTCTGCTCGTGCTTTGAGTTTCATCATCTCATGGTAATCATCCTCCACCTTTGCAATACGAGACATTGCCGCATATAATATATGTCCTGTCAGCAAGTTAATAATAAGGACCCCGAGTGATGTTGTTATTGCCAACCACGGCAAAGGGGGCTTTTGCTTAAATCTGTTCAATGAACGATAAAAGAATCATGTTTGAGTTCCAAATTCTGTCTAACCAGCTAATCATCAAAAACTTGGGCTTGCTACTTAAACTGCACGGGTCAAACAAACTATTGCAAAAGAAACTTATTACCTGCAATGCATCTCGTGCTTTCTGAAGGGATGCCCAAAGTGAACGGGACTGACATGTTGAGACCCATTGTCCAGAACATTTGGTCCGTACATGCTGATAGGATGAGAAGCATTGGTTGTGTCATATACACCCACAACAATAGTCTGTTTACTGGCAAGTTGTTGAAGCCGTTTCTCTACCAAGGATTCCACATCAAAAATTCCTCCAATATACCTGCAGACCAATTTGAAATTATAGAATAAGCTATAGCTTTCAAGTTGCAACAATACAACCTTTCTGATGAACTTATATTTATGTAGTTATACAGTCTATTGAGGGGGAACGAAAAACTAGCAGCATGATTACCCATTGGTTGCTTGAATGCATTCCTGAGGTGTGGCATTTGATGGAAGTTCCTTATTATAGGCAGCAAAAGTAAGAATAACCCCCAATATATTGGACTTCAGTAACCTGAAAGGAGCACTGAGAACACCTCTTCCGGATTCTCTAGCTCTTAAGATATTTTCACGGTCCTCCTGCATGATTCAAGGTTTATTAAGACGGGAATATTAAATTGTATGCAGCCAAATTTAAGGTTTTAAAAACAAAAGGCCAGGCAACTAAGTTTCTTAAACTAGATAAAGAATCAAATGAAGAGAGTAAGGATGATCATTTACTCAATCTAAAGAATAACAAACATGGATAGGAAGAATAAGTCTCCGCAACACAAATATTATTTGTTGCGGGTTCAGCTCCAAGCATGTTACAGCTTACATTCATAGTGAATTGGGACCAACAACAGGGACAATGAGAAACATCAATCTAGAAGGATGTGTAACAGATTTCCTTTGTTTTTCTTTTGAATAGCAGATTAAAATAATTTAATTAAGGAAGAAATTGTTGTGCTTTCATATTATAAAACTAAATTTTAATTATAAGAGCCCATAAAGCTATTGATATAATATTTGGTAAACTAATAAGCACTTGGAAGATCACAACATACACCAATAGCTAACCTAGGGATTCACTATCAAACTTAATAGAACTCTGCCATTGGCTTTTCAGAAAATTTTGATACCATAGCTAAAGCTACGAAATTGCAGTCCTATAATATTTACCAGTCTGACTCAATTTAGGTACCACTGCAAGAGAAGGCCAAACCTATCTCGGATGTAATACAAAAGAACAACAGGAAAAATGAAAACATGTGATATTTACCTTGCCAGACAACATGTCAAGAGACACAACATGGGCAACCGTATCCTGTGCAAATATAACCGGTGCATATTCCTCCTGAATAGGTGATGTGTCATGGAGCTCAGTAAAACTTTCGTTCCCACGAACAGGATTTGGTTGGTGTTCATCCATAATCTTGATCGTCCAACCATGTTCTTTCTCGAATTGTTCCCTCTCAGCATGAAGTACTCTTTGGGCGTAAGCGACTCCAATAGTCAGCGGCCTTTCGAAAGCAGTTCTTTCGGTATACTCTGCAAAAGTTTTCTGTAAAGGGATCAAGTTAGTGTTGCTGATGACATACTTTACAAATAAAGGCAGAGAAGCAGGATGCAGGTAAGCAAATATATGGCCACCCATCAAAGATCTAACTGAAGATTCTTGTGCAAATTTAAATTTCCCTCAACGTCGAATAAAACACAATAGAGGAACCTTATTCCAAATGGATGTTGGGGTACGGTGTCACTGCTGAAAGTAATGATGTAGAAAGATTCCTACCCACCCAAAAGCAAAAGAAAACATACCACTCAAAAGACACTAGAAACAAATACTAGGAATATGGAGCAAATTTTAGACTTCCCATGGTCGAGATGTTGCAGAACATATAAACAAAGAAATTCAACAACCGTAAGCAAGGCTCATAACCAAAATGAAGTGGGGCAGAAGAGAATTAATGTCAAAGAACCTGATCAATAGCAGAAGGCTTCTTTCCATGATGAAAAGTTGAGACCAAGATAGCCAACGCATGAACATGATTCATGCTCACATTGAACTGATCCTGCAGCATCCTCGCGCGCTCGTCGCACATGCTTGCCAGCGTCTCTTTCCTTCTGTGGACATTCTGGGAATTTATATACCAGAAAATCCACAGAGACAACAGCATCCCACCCACTGTCCACATAAAGAGCAGCCTTCTCCTCCAGCTCACCCAATCCCTCACGCATCCAACGTTCTGATAAATGTGGTCGCTGCTCCAATCTCCGCCTACAAACCTTCCCCACCATTTCAACCCCAATTTCCCTGTACCACCAAGACTTCCATCCTTTTGATCCATGGTTTCTTTAGCAAGGATCAAATTCAAGATGCTCAGAGATAACACACACACACATCTCTTCAAATGAAGACCCACTATCTTCCTGTAAGACCCCAGAACACTCAAAAGACTCATCAATACCTAACAATCCAACTCACTCCATCACTCAATAGGTACAGCGGCTCCTCCACAAACTGATCTTAGACAAGAAGGAAAACACCATCTCCAAGAACTGCTTTTCATTGAGCAGCTCCTGGAGACAACCGAGCAAAACCCACCATTGGATCCTGAATGACAACCCACCAACTGAAAAAGATACCCCCATATAAATTTATCGCAAAAAAAGATAGGAAAAACTTCAATATATGTCCAATCCATCAAAACACAAAAAGTAAGACATAAAACCCATCATTCTACCCCCAAGAACACACCTTTTTAAAGTACAAATCAATGACCAACACACCCACAAAAGCTATAAAAGAGAAAAAGAAGGCAGAGCAGTTTCTCCCAACGCTGCACTCCCAACAAAACATCACCTAAGAGGCAAGATGAAAGAAAAAAGCCTTTTCATTAGTGTCTCTCTCTCTCTGTCTCTGAGATCAGCGTCTTGTTTCAATCAAGAGCGTTATTGCTTCAGTGGTCGACTCTTGGAAGCTTTCGGGTTAACACAAATCAAGGCAGAGAGAGAGAGAGAGGGTTGATGGGGTGTGTGAAAGGAGATCATATGATGGAAGAAGGGGAATATGGTTGTGGGATGTCTCCCAGTTGGGACCATTATCTTCAGTCTTCTCTTTCTATAAAAGGTGTCACTGTTAGTACCATTGTGACCAAACTAGAAGATGGAAAAAAGAAAGTCACTATAAATGATTTATTTTCAAGATAACAATGCAAATAAAATCTCCCTCCCTCTCTTTTTCAGTAATCAGTGTTGATCGCCAGGCCAGAGCTCAACCTGCACACGCTACCATTGGCCTTCACGAATCACGGCTCTGCTTTTAATTACCAAAATACCCGTATACTAAACCTTCGACTTGGAGATGCCATGGCACACGAGGTTTAGTTGCACCATATCTATTGCGAAAGGCGCCAGTGATTTGTCTCAAAGTAGGTCCTCTCTCTCTCTCTCTCTCTCTCTCTTTCTATATATATATATATATATATATATATATATATATATATATACTGTAAAATCCATTAACATGGTTCAAGTCGTGCAACCCTGGGCTTATAAGCTTCTCTCTCACAGAATGAAAAAGGATCGGATCCGGATCAGCTAAATACATAAGAAAGTCAGATCTTGATAAAAGGCACGACAGCAAAAATCATAAAAGTGACATGCTGAATCCCATCCGTTTGGATCCCAAAACTCTCTTTATATATATATATATATATATATATATATATATATATATATATATATATATATATATATATATATATATATATATATATAGAGAGAGAGAGAGAGAGAGAGAGAGAGAGAGAGAGAGAGAGAGAGAACATGAGAACTGAAATATGAAAACTAAATATATAGGCATTTTCAATATTTTTTATATAGGCATTTTCAATATTTTTTTGTAAATCCAACTATGTGGATGCATTTGGCATGATGAATTTGCTAAGAATCAATTGTTGGATCGCATATTTTCCATGAAAAAATATGATTTTTGAATGCTTGAATATTTATCATGATTATGAGCCATTGATTTTAAAGCCATAAAAGTCTCATTTATGCATCAAAATAGGATGATTCAAGAGCTGGATCTTATAAAACCAAGCATGTAGATCACAGCTGTACAGTTAAATTCAAGAGAAAATAACAAAAAAACTATCTCATATTCTAGTGTATATATATACACACACTATTGGGCATAACAATATACCCCCAAAACATCGAACATGTGGCCCACGTTCATTTGGGTGAATTAGCATACCGCTGCTAGTGCTCTGGTGCAAAACACCCTTTAGCACTAAAGGGTGTTTTTTTCCCTTAATGTGTGCATCCGACATAATAGTAGACAAAATCTCTCTCTCTCTCTCTCTCTCTCTCTCTCTCTCTCTCTCTCTCTCTCTATATATATATATATATATATATATATATATATATATATATATATATATATATATATATATATATATATATATATATATATGTATATATGTAGTATGTATAAATGAGAGAGAGAAAGTAGTGCTATGGTACTTAGGAAGTACCTACTCCGGCATTCTAAAAATCATAATTGTAGGTTATTTCTTCTCAATAAGACATGGATGTATTCAACATAATTTATTTGATAGGATTCATGCATTGGATCATGTTTTTTAACATAAAATAGAATTTTTTAAGTTGTAAAATTTTGATACATTGTGAGCCATTATTTTTTATAGGTCTTAAAAATCCTACTTGTGTACTACAATTACATCATCCAAAACTTGTTTTCTACTAAATATTGATGATATCTCATGTCTATAAGGTTTGATTAACAAAAAAAGTTCAAGAAATTTTAAAATCTAAAGCTTCTCTTAGGTGGGAGTAGGTACTCCAAGAGCACCCCTATCACTACTAATATATATTATATATAAAAGGAGGGAATACCGTCCAATCAAAGGAAGGTCCAAAATCTACAACCAATGATGATCGAGCGACTCTTCTTCCCAAATGCTTGAGCATCTCATCGATCAAACCAAATATATTTGTTTCTTATAATTTATTTAGTAAGAAATATGGTTTACACAAAGACTTTATGACACATAGACATGTTTTTCGGAACGTGAAAAATTATCGACTTATAATGCTTTTAAAACTTTATAATACAAAGTATTGTGGGTCATTGATTTTTAGCGCTTTCAAAAATGCATTTAAACATCGAAAATTCATAATATAAAATATGTGGTTTAGTAAAAGAACGATAAAAATTCAATATGTAAAGTTTGATCTATGAGCTCAATCGCTAGAGAAGGAACACGATTAATTATCATCGGTTGTAAATTTTGAACCTTCTTTTGGTTGGATTGTCTCCCTTCCCTATATATAAGTTAATATTTTGTGCTAATGAAGGCTCAAAAAATCATAAGCTTAGGCTTTATCGACTCGATCTGACCACATAGATATGTTCATAATGGTCTATTTTCTAAGGATCAAACCAAGGGTCATATTATTTTGATCTAAGAATATGAACTTTTTGAATTTTGAAATTTTAGTGCATCGCATGCCATTGAATTTGAAGCCTTTAAAAATGACATGTTACCACTACACGAATGAGGGTCAATCGGCAACATTTTTTATCAGTATTGGCCTATTTATTGTCACTATAGGTTTATAACAATGATAAATAACGGGCCCAATTTTTTGCTTTAATTGAGTAATAACGGTGACATTTATAGGTTGGGGTTAATGTGTGATTCAACACCAGTGATGAATCTCGCAGAAATTGAGAACACCATCAACGGCAACCCCACATATAATGGTGACATATCTATAACCAAGACATTTTTGTGTCATCATTTTAGACTGTAACAAAAAAAATTAACTTGTTATCATCTATAACAACAAGAAGTAAGTCGTTATTTTAGGATATGACGGTGATAATCACATCATTGTTACAGGTTATAACAACAACATATATTAAGGCCGGTAACGGTGACACAAAAATGTTGCTGTTATATAGCTTAAACCTGAAAAAATAAATTTTATATTAGTTTAATTTTTTTTACATTATATTAAACAAAATAAGAAATATAATTTAAATATACATTTCAAAGATCCTCAAATATACATTCATTCAAATATAAACATAACTTCTCTAACCTCATCAAATGTTCAATACATTCAAATATAAACATACACTTCAAAAAACAAATACATTTCTCCAATCTTCTCAAACATTCATCCTCTCTAACTCTCTCAAATATTAAACTTTAAACATACATTCAAATACATATATACACTTCAAAAAACAATCACACTTCTTCAACCTCCTCAAACGTTTATCCTCTCTAACCCCCTCAAACATTTAAATACAAACATACACTTCAAAAAACAAACACACTTCTCTAACCTCCTCAAACATTCAACTTCAAACATACATTCAAATATAAACATACACTTAAAAAATAAATACACTTCTCTAACCTCCTCAAATATTCATTTTCTCCAACTCCCTCAAACATTCAACTTTAAACATACATTTAAATATAAACATGTACTTCAAAAAATAAACACATATCTCCAACCTCCTCAAACATTCATCATCTCCAACCTCCTTAAATATTCAACTACAAATATACATTCAAATATAAACATACACTTCAAAAAATAAACATACATCCTCTTCAAATTCCTCTCTTACATCCTCTCTAAACCTGCAATAAATACACTTCAAGAATGACTATGATCTGGTAATTCAAAAATGACAATGCTAATGATGATGACAACACTATAATAATTCAGTCTGATAACTTACAAATAATTTAATTATATTATGATTGAAGGCTCGATAATGTTTTTGCATTTTCTTGCACTTACATGAGAATCTGAAAAAGCATAAAGATATCATTAACAAAACATATTTTTACATTCAAGAGGATAACATGCACCCTCATCCACAACTTCTTGCATCCAGACTTGATACTTACTGAAGTCTTAAGTTGCTTGATTTGATTTTGGTGGGCTACACATATGTTCTTCCCATATTTGCACTGAGAAGATTCTCAGTTGCTAATTTGTTGTAAGAATTAAATATATATTAATAGGAATATCAATAATAAATTTTTAATTATATAAAAAAAACTAGATTAATATTTACCTGAGACCATCGTAGATGACTCTAAAGCCATAGTGGCCTATAGTGTTTGGGAAGACATCTCTTCTTCCCTTTAAATATTAACCACATATGATATGAAGTGGATCTGATCTAGGTATTCACTTTGGTTGGCGGGTGGTGAACCATTCCACGGAGAGGAAGAACGTGCATGTCCTTATTACGAACGACTATATATCGACATCTGTTAATTTCATGCAAACAATATTAGATCATACTACATTGTACAAAATTAAATCATACAAGAATATTCACTATCATACATGAACAATATTAAATTTAATATATATTACAAAGAACCGATATACATTTTTGAACTCATTTTTAATAAGAAAAAGAATACAAAGGCAGAAGACGGAGCAATAATACATGCACTTACAATACATTTTCTTTGTGACCCTAAATATTCAACTGCATTTATATTAAATTCTAGGTCTAGCCATGAGTTCACCAATTAATTAGGACTTTCTGGCAACATAGGGTCTTCCTTCTCTACTTGTAATGAAAACATGTTGCAATAACTAATATACATTTAGGTGGTCAAGGTTTTATTCTTACATACATTTTTTTTTTACTTAAGTTCATTCTAAATTCTAATTCCTCATGTGGTTCTTAACAACCATCTATGAAACAAAAAAATAATTGTTAGATGACAAACTCCAGTACTTGTTAAGAAAATTTAGTGTGTGTTATATTTTCAAATAGGATTCCTAAAAACGGTGGCTTTTCATATCTATAGTTGTTTAGTTATTTGCACATTATGATAATTTTAATTCTATAGTTTCGTATCATGACAAAGTTGGTTGTTGAATACTACTTTTAGCTTTCTATATAAGGAAATAATCTTCTCATTCATTTAAACATATTCTAAATCAATATGGATAAATAAGGCAACTAGGATCTTGCAACTGGTGAATGTATATTAGACTAATCAATTTTCTTTATCTAGGAGAAGCCCTTGATTACTAACCTATCCTTGAATGTATTAGTGGATCCACTTGATTTATTTTTGTTGTTGTTTTCTTTTTTCTTTTTTCTAAAGACCATTTGTATCATATTGCCTTTGTATCTAAATGTGATTATGCCAATTTTCAAACCTTTTTTTTCACCTTGAATATCTCATTGTTCATAATATCTAGTCATTTATAGACTCGCAGTTGTAAAAGATTTCAATTGATCACCCAACTCTTCAAGGAAAAGAGATTGATCTATTCTATAATTAAACAAATACAATAATTGTTAAAGTAAAATTGATCAGGACCCTATTGAGTCTTCTAGAACCATAGAAGGATAACTTTCAATGACTGAAGTCACAAGTTCTCTAAGATGTTCTATAAAGGCAACATCTCTACTTTCTGCATAACATTTATTATAATAGTAGAACTTAGAAAATTTTGATGCATTTGACTAACCTAAGAAGATTCACCTAAGACTTTTTATATTTAATTACTTCTTAGCCAGAACAATAATCAGCTTCTATAATGAGTATTAAAGATTACCACCATTAATCAAAACAGAAACAAGCATTTAGTAGTAAAAAACAAACATGAAGTGCACTTTGTGTTTCATATATATCACAAGATGATCCAGAATAAATATCCTAACATCCTTATATGTATTGCAATCAGACAGTGAAAGATAATGTATTTCTCATAGTCTGCAAAACTATCTATGAGAGCATGAAACAAAATCTCAAATTCATGCATTGTTACAATAAGATAAAATGCAACATCTGAGAGAAAGAATAAACATCTATTAAAAGTGGCGTGCACTCCTTGAAATAATTATTTTCAAGAAATATTTTTCTAAGGATATTATTATTGTCACGGGCCTATTTTTTTCAATGGGCCAGTGCGGCGCGACGGTCCTTCCTCACCGCCGTAAGCCTACTAGTCAGCTCGCTTGCTGATCGCAGAAGCTTATAATTAGAGTGCAAGAGAGCAAGAGAGAATAGATGGAGAGAAATTGCAATCACAAGAAGCAATCACAACGAGGGTGAACAAAAGAAAGCTCAACGCATTTACTTCATTCACAATTTTGCTTGCATGCTATTACAGTTCAAGTATACGGGCTGCCCCTTCGGGGTATTGATTCACCTGAACCAGGCAGCTTACACCAGACTCAATAAAAGCAAAACAGACTCTAAGCATAACTGTACAATGTAAGTCACAAGGAAACATGCTTCCCCCTTCAAATCATGCGCTATCCTCGGCGCCATCTGTTTCGTGATAAACTCTGACTTCAGTCGGGTAGCGGCTGTTCATTTGGAATGCAGGCTCCCACGTTGGTTCTGTTGTTTTCTCCCACTGCATCAAGTATTTATTTGTCTCACCCAAGTAGTTGACCTTGTGGTGAAGGATCTGACTGAGGTGCTTTTCGGCCCGTTGTGCTGTCGGGGCCCTCTGCATAATGGGAGCTCGCTGTGGCACGCTGCGTTTCGGGTCTCCATCATCCGGATGGAACTGCTTGAGGTTGCACACGTGAAACACCGGGTGCACCTTGAAGTTTGGGAGCAACTCCAGCTTGTATGCTAGCTTGCCCACCTTCTTTGTGATGGTGAAGGGTCCTTCATACTTTTTGAGCAGTCCGCGGTGTCGCCCGTGGAAGATGCTTGTACGACCAGGATATAGCTTCACCAACACTTGGTCCCCAACTTGGAACCCCGCAGGTCGATGATGCTTGTCCGCCCACTTCTTCATTCTCTTTGTTGCCTTGTGTAAGAATGTCTTCGCCAACTCATTATGCTCGTGTCAGTCACGAACAAACTGATAGGCGAAGGATGACCTTCCTTTTTCTTATGCTGCAAGAGTGCGCGGGGTCAGTGGCTATCTCAAACGGGCTGTAGCCTGAAGACTCGCTCTTCTGCAGGTTGTAACAAAATTGTGCTACATCAAAGAGCTTCACTCAATTTTTCTGATTGGTACTAACAAAGTGCCTGAGGTACTGCTCAAGTATTTCGTTGATGCGCTCTGTCTGCCCATCTGTCTACGGATGAAAGCTTGTTGAAAACAGCAAATCAGAGCCAAGTAGCCGAAATACTTCACGCCAGAACTTTCCCGTGAAGCGAGCATCACAATCACTCACAATGCTCTTTGGTATGCCCCAGTGCTTCACCATATGCTTTACGAACAACTCTGTAGGGCACTCCTTAGAAGCAGGGATAAAGGTGACATACTTTGAGAAACGATCCACCACAACCAAAATAAAACTGAGGCCCTCTACCTTTGGCAGACTAACAATAAAGTCCATGGAGATGCTATCCCAAGGACGTTCTGAAATTGGTAGAGGCTCAAGGAGACCGACTGCCTTTTGGTTTGTCCCCTTATCTTGCTGGCAGATGAGGCATGTCCGCACATACCCCTCAATGTCGTCTCTCATCTGCGGCCAATAGTAGCCGCGCTCAAGGAGTGATAAGGTCCACTCCTGACCAGGATGGTCGGCCCATAGTGTATCATGGCACTCCTTAAGTAGTTCTCGGCAAAGGCTTCCCCACCGCGGCACAAAGACGTGTCCCCCTTTTGTTACGAGGAGGCTATCCTGTAGCCAAAATCGCCAAGTCTTCCCTGTCTGCGCCAGAGAAACAAGGTGTTGTGCAGTCGGATCCTGCTACGTACATTCGCGGATGCGGCTCAACAATGCGCCCTCCAAGTGCACTTCCGAAGGCTCCGCACGCGCAGCTGCCAGTTCAGCCCTACGGCTCAGGGCATCCGCCACAACATTAGTCTTTCCAACCTTGTACTCCAAGGCAAAGTCGAACTCAGCCAAAAACATCTGCCATCGAGCTTGTTTAGGTGTTAACTTCTTTTGCGTCTAAAAATAGCTTGTGGCCACATTGTCCGTCTTAACGACGAACTCAACACCCAAAAGGTAGTGTCGCCAGGTCCTGAGGCAATACACAATGGTGGTCATCTCACGTTCATGCACTATATAACGCCTCTCTGCATCTTTCAGCTTGTGACTCTCATATGCAATCAGATGACTATCTTGCATAATAACTCTGCCAATGGCAAAGTCTGAGGCATCCGTATGGACTTCAAAGGGTCTCGAATGATCAGACAGTCGCAACACTGGCTCCCTCACTAAAGCTTTCTTCAAGTCATCGAAGGCATCTTGGCACGCTCCTGTCCAGAGCCATACCCGATTCTTCTTTAACAAATTTGTGAGGGGCGCAGTAATGAGGGAATAGCCTTCAATGAAACATCGATAATAGTTTGCCAAACCGAGGAATGACCGCAATTCTGGCTCTTTGCTTGGTGGAACCCATTCATGGATGGCCCTTATCTTCTGCCCATCCATACGCAGCACACCACGCCCCACAACGTGGCCAAGAAAGTTGATCTCCTTCTGCCCAAATAGACACTTCTCTCGTTTGACACAAAGGTCATTCTTCTTCAGCACCTGAAACACTATTCGCAAGTACCCGACATGTTCCTCCATGTTGCTGTTGTAGATCACGATATCATCCAGGTAGACTACCACAAACTTGTTTAAGTAAGGGTAGAAGATCTGGTTCATTAAAGTCGTGAATGTGGTTAGAGAATTTGTCAACCCGAATGTCATTACTAGAAATTCGTAAGCACCATAGCGGGTGACGCAAGTTATCTTCGGCTCATCACCTTCAGCAATCCTCACCTGCCAGTAACCCGATCGCAGATCTAGCTTGGAAAAGATATGGGCACTGCCTAGTTGATCGAACAAGTCCGCTATCAGTGGCAATGGGTATTTGTTCTTCACCGTGACCTTGTTCAAAGCACGAAAATCCACACATAATCGTTTGGAGCCATCATGTTTCATCTGGAAAAGGATTCGGGCACCAAATGGGGCTTTTGATGAACGAACAATGCCTGCGTCCAACATCTTGTCTAGCTGCCTGCGCAGCTCCTTCAGTTCAGTTGGCCCCATATGGTATGAAACCATTGCGAGAGGCTTCGCTCCTGGGGTCAACTCAATCTTGTGGTCGACCTCACGTCTTGGCAGAAGACGCTTTGGCAATTCCAGAGGCATCACCCCCAAAACTTCTCTAATAGTGGGGCTAGGGTTGGCGGCACTACTGCTTCTACCTTCACTTCATCTGCGCGCACTGCCACTAAGAATGTTTGTTCCCTATGCTTGACACCCTTCTTCAGTTGCATTGCCGATAACACCGAAGACTTGCCTTTCTGCGTAAAGCACTGCAATGTGTGAGACAAGTCTGACCTCATGATCGTCAACGTGTTAAACTTTGGCAGCATCATAACATTTTGGCTTTGCAGAAACTTCATACCCAAAATCACCTTGAAATCGTCCAGGGGCACCACAGAGAAGTTGGCTTTGCCGACCCAACTCCCCACTTGAATAACCACATCTCTTGCTTTGCCAAGGATGGGCTTGGCCTCAGAGTTTATTGTCTTAATGGTCCTCTGCTTTGGCCCATGCTTCAAGCCCAACCGTTCTGCCTCTTCTCGCGAGACAAAGTTGTGTGTAGCCCAGTCTATCATTGCTGAAGTAGACTTTTCATTCATAATGACTTTCAAGTATATAAGTTCCTTACTAACATGCATGTTCTTTGTTGTGCAACTTCTAGCTGCATTAATTGATCGCATGGTCTCCATCCTTGGTTGCATCCCTTCAGTGTCACTATATTAAGTATCGTTGCATTCTTCATGTGCAGCATTGGCTTGCTCGTCGTCCTTTACAAGGCGCTTTGGGCACTGCTTGGCGATATGTCTATCGCCACAGAACCAGCATGTCACAACCGCACCCTTGTTGTTGTTGTTGTTGTTATGCTTTGTGAAGTTCTGTTTCTTTTCGGATTGATGGCGTGGCAACGCCTCACCTTTATCATTGCGCTGCTCATCCTTCTTGCCTCCGTGGTCAGGCTTCTTCTCAACTTTGGTTGATGGGGTGAAAGGCTTACGCTGAGTGTCAACTAAGCGCTCGACCGCCACATATGCATCTTCCAGAATACGGGGGTTGCTTCTTTCCATTTCAGACTGTGCCCATGGCTGAAGTCCCACAATGAACCAGTTGAGCATGTCGTCTTCTGGCATGTTAGGTATCTCCAACATAAGTTTCTGAAACGTTCTGACATAGTTCTGCAATGAATCAGAGTGTTTGAGCTCACGAACCATCTAGTATGCCTGTCTCTGCGTATTTCTTGGCATGAAGTAGTTGCACAACTCCATTTTGAAGTCATCAAAGGTGTCTATCACACATTGACCCCTCTTCATGTCATTGTGCTTCCGCCTCCACCAAGTGATAGCATCTCCATCAAGTAAGGCTGCTGCAGCCTTAATCCTCAGATCTTCAAGGGTCACATTCTGGATATTCAAGTAGTCTTTTACTTGAAACAAAAAGTTCTCAATGGCCTTGCTGTCACGAGAACCATTGAATTTTGCGGGTCTTGACACATCAATCCTTGATGGTCTCTCACCATTTTCGCCATTTAGGGTCACCGTCCGCTGCAACGTACGGTTCTTCAACTGAAGCTCCCCTACTTCAGTCTGCAAGTCGGCCATTGTAGTCGTCAACGAAGTGACCTACCTCATTAATAAGGTTACCTGCTCTTGCAGACTCGCCACCACATCATTCAGTCCATTGAATGATTCACATGCGCATGAAATCGCTTCCTCATGCGAAGTCACCTCTTCCACCAGCTTGTTAACAGTTGCAGCCAACTCTTCTTGGCCACGAGGTGAACCCATCTCCTCAGCTTCGGTAACTGCCTTGCCTTTGGTGTTACGCAAGTTTTGATAAGGCACCATGATGTCTTGCTCACAAATTGCAGTCTGCCGGCGTGTCTGTTGACACCGACTTCGGAGTCCCTTCCCCAGCATGAGAACGGGCTCTGGTAGCACTTATCATGGGCCTATTTCCTTCAATGGGTCAGTGAGGCGCGACGGTCCTTCCTCACCGCCGCAAGCCTACTAGTCAGCTTGCTTGCTGATCGCGGAAGCTTGTAATCAGAGTGCAAGAGAGCAAGAGAGCATAGAGGGAGAGAAATTGCAATCACAAGAAGCAATCACAACGAGGGTGAAAAAAAGAAAGCTCAACGCATTTACTTCATTCACAATTTTGCCTGCAGGGTATTACAGTTCAAGTATACGGGCTGCCTCTTCGGGGTATTGATTCATCTGAACCGGGCATCTTACATCAGACTCAACAAAAGCAAAACAGACTCTAAGCGCAATTATACAATGTAAGTCGCAAGGGAACAATTATAGTTGTGTGTATAATTGATTGGATGCCTCTAATAGTCTTGTAGGCAAATCTTTAAAGAGATATTAAAAACCTCAAGAGACTATATCCCACGCTACTCATATGGTGTTTGGATATACATCTACTTTAACTTAACATTCATGTATAAGGATAATCCTATGGCTCAAAAAATGTTGCTTCATAGTCCACTCTCCTTTACAGAAAAAGATTGTCATGTCTCTATAGACATGACCTTTTTTTTAAGATATCCCATATTTTTTCTAGGTGAAAGCAAGGAACAGTTACAAGCATAGCCACAGATATTGGTTTCAACTATTCTCAGCAAAGCAAAACTTGCAATAATATAGGTTTATTTGATAAATCTCAAAAAAAAAATGGCACTTAAAAAAAATTAAAAAATACAGAAATAACATTAATACATAAGAAAATAATACATTTAGATAATATATAAAAAATTTGTATCTTCGTAGGTTGGGTTTAACAGAGCCAAACTTGGTCAGGGTTGGGTTCAACACCTGCGACAATGAGGGGAGAAGAAAAAGAAGAAGAAATAGAAGAGAAGAGAAAGAGGAGGAAGAAAAGAGTGAGAGATACCTTTGAGAGGGAGGCCAAGGTCCGATAGTGTCACTCGAGCGGGGAGTAGGGAGGTCGGAGAGAAAGAGAGAGCGAAAAAAATAATTCGAAATGGCCTGTCGGACTCTAATTATAGACTCAATAATAGTGACATTTATGTCGCCATTATAGAGTAATCTATAACAGCGACATAATTGTCACCGTTATAAAGTCTATAAATATACCATATAACGATGATATACAAGGTCACCATTATTGAGTAAAACCATATAACGCTGATATTTATGTCACCATTATTCATCTTTAACAACGAAATTAGCAACCATTAAATATTGTGGTTAAAGTAGTTTTAATAGTCAAATAATATCACCGTTAAAGATGTATCTTTAATGGTATCTATAAAGTCATTGTTATAAGTATGTTTATAACAACGACATGTATGCCATAGTTGATCAATCGTGACAACTTTTATTATTGTTGTTAAAGCATCAATGCTATTGACCCTCATCCTCGTAGTGGCCGTATACTATCATCATTATAAGCATACATCTAACGGCAATAGCTAAGGTCACCGGTATATGTATGTTTATAACGATGACATAGTTAACAACCATATAAAGTTGCCTTTATAAACATACCTATAACAACGATATCTTAAGGTGTCGTTATGGACATGTCCATAATGGCAACATTTGTTATTGCTCAGTTAATATCGGTGACTTTTTATGTCATCATTAAAGAGTCGCCACTATTGACCCTCATCCTTTATAGTGTACAATTACGTGATTAAAAACTTGTTTTTTACTAAATAAACCTTGTAGATTATATCCATGAGGTTAGATCTATAAAAAAATTTAAAAATAAAAACAAAGTGATTTATACTCAAAATCAAGAATTCTTGTTAAATTGTTTTGATCTCAATTATGGTTCTTAGTGAATAAGTAGTGATAACCACATCTATAGGTTTGGATTAATTAAATAACACATGCAAGACAATATTTTAAAGGGGTTTGAAATTGCCTTTGACATAAATGGTCTGAAACATACACATTTCTCTCTCTCTCTCTCTCTATATATATATATATAATGTGTATTTGGGGTCCATTTTTATTAGGGTACTCAAAAAAACATTATTGGTTCAAATATTTTTGCTTAATTTAAATTTAGTAGGCATTTTTATCATTGTTTATTTATTAAATTAAATATTTTCATGCTTAGAGCCATTTTTAGAGATAAAAATCTACCACTCATTGCATTAAAAGAATATTTGAGTTTTTTTCCTTTATTCTAAAGCATGTTATTTAGTGAATAAGCAATGACAACACACAAAAATTTAGATTAAATAAAAAACACTTGCAATTATGATTTTTTTCAAGGTCTTAATATAATATAGAAAGAGAGAGAGCGGTGGTAGTTGCTAACCACTTTTCTAGTTAATCGCCCAACTGACTAGGTTTTTCTCATGTTTTTCATAAATTTGATACTACAGATGTGTTCCACATGGTTAATTTACCAAGGAACAACACTTGGATCATGTTTTTTCGATAAAAAATATAACCTTTTAAGTCTTGAATATTTATAAAAACCTAGACCGTCAAATTTTAAACATTATAAAAACCTACTTGCTTATCAGGATGGGATAATCCAAAAGTTGATTCTTGTATAATCATGCATGTAGAACACATTTGTACCATCATATTTGAGAAAAACATGAAAAAGCCCTTCAAAAGCCCAATCAACTGCCAGTTAGCTAATAAAGTGGTTAGCATCAACCACTCACTCTCTCTCACTCTCTCTCTCTCTCTCTCTATATATATATATATATATATATATATATAGTAATGGGTCTATTCTAAACACATTTTGTGCTAAATGGGTTTTTTGGACTTCTCTGATGCTTTTTATTTTTTTATTCTGTTCTGGCCCCACAAATGTATTGGGCATGGTCCATTTACTAAGAATCCATACCTGGATCATGTGTTTTAGATGAAAAAAAATGATGTTTGGAGCCTCGAGAATTTACAAAGATTTTGGACTGTTGATTTTTTGAACTTTATCAAAACCCACCCATGTGTAGGAATCAAACACTTCAAGAGCTGATCCCTATAAAATCAAGTACCTAGATCACATCAGTCTGGTAAGAATTTAAAAATAAAATAAAAAGCCTAAAAAATGCATTTAACATGGGATTTAGCACCAAATGAGTTTAGCATGGACTCTCTCTCTCTCTCTCTCTCTCTCTCTCTCTCTCTCTCTATATATATATATATATATATATATATATATATATATATATATATAGCTATCAAAACGAACGGAGTTTGTGTCATCTCACCCAAAAATGATGTTGTACAAGTTTGTAGCGTGGCTTGAAGCCTTCAATAAAAAGGAATTTGGTGCTCCGCCATATCACTTTCACCAAGTTTCTTTTCTTTTTGCTTTTTCTTCTTTTTTTCTACAATATAGTTTTCGGATGTTCATGAGGATCATTAGCTAGGCAGGACAATAGACGTTATGGGAATCAATAGATTATAATATGTTTTAAGTCACTTCTTTCCACTTTTGGTGATAAGATTCCCTTGGCCACTAACACTATGCACATACCACCAATTACTCGAGTTTTACGAGCATGTCAGGCAGAACTTTTTTTTTTCTTGAATAGAAGGAAAAAATAATGTTATTAAAATCGGTTCACTAGGTGACTCGGTTTCTCTAAAATACCAAAGAATCAAATCAAACAGAATTGAAAGAATTTGTATTCTAAATTTCAAAAAAAAACATAATAACAAAATAACAAAATTTTTAACTGATTCTACTTTAAATCGAACAATTTTGAAAAAAAAAACATCAATTTTGGAAAGGAGTTGAATCTACCTCTATTTTGAATCGGCCCTTGGCCGATTCGATCTGAATTGGCCGATTAAGATCTATTTGGACAAATTGTTCTCCTTCAATTTAAAACCCAAACTATGCTTCATTTCTTAGTAATGCACTCAGCCTTGCCTTCGTATCTACATGTATGAAAGTTCCTACCTTTTCATTTGGACATGATGCTTTCATCTAAATCTAAATCAACCAAACTATTGGTCACCATTCAATATATCTTTGGTTCTTCGTTTACTTTTTTTATTACCTTCTTTGTGTGAATCTTGTTTCTCATTCATTCATCTATTGGTGTTTTTGAGGCTCATTTGTTTCACCCGAAAAAAAAAACCACTTTCAGGTGAAAGTGGGTTTCTTTCTTGCTTTGGGTGAAACAAACACATACGTGGAAAGTAGTGGTGGGACCCACACATCTAAATGGAAAAGAACGCAAATGTCATCAAGGTCGTAATCCTTCCCCTCCCCCGGTTTGGGATAAAGAGATATTGAGTGGTGATTTTCAATATCCACCACACATCCTATAGGGAGTCACATCCATACGGCCAAAATGCAAGGTCTCCTTACGGTGGTGCTTCTTGCCACCATAATGAGGGTGGATATTGGAAAAATCAGTCTTAGAACACATATAACAAACAGACCTTTTTCAAGGCATTTGCAAGAGAAAAATGCTAAGCCTGCATGCTTTTCCCACAAGTGATGAAACAAACACCCAACGAAGTCAGTGGGACAAGCCCACACTAGCATAATGTGGGCCTCAGTTTTTTCCACATGCACCTAATTTTTCATGCATAAATCCATTCTCACCTGTGCGTGTGAAGGTATTTTCATGGGAACGGCAATCAGACGGGTTTTTGGAACCTCATGCTAGTTCCCATGAACCTTCATTACCTTTTTTTTTGAAAGACAAGCTGGGGTTAGGCAGACCCCTACCAGTTAACATCTATATCATTGGGTTTCGAACCTGCAATGTCCAAACACAAGGTGACGTGCACTAACTGCTCCTAACTGGTAAGCGGAGCCCCACTTGGTCTTCATTACCTTTTCATGGGAGCTAAAAACATGCATTTTTGGCTTTGAGGATGACATATGCTTGTTTGAGTATGATGTACCAAAACCTTATAACCGAAAATCTCTCAAGGGACTCAGCGAACAAGTGCCTTGCATGGAAAGCAACTTTATATTTGGTGGGGATGGTGTGTATTCGAAGAGTGCAAAATAAATCAGCAGCAATTGATTCAGATAGAATAGTTTGTGGATTGTTAGGCAAAAGGTTGTTGGTGATGTTGGTTCTCAACACACACTTCATTACCGACCATTAAGGGGTGTCAACGGGTCGAGTTTGCTTCAGACCCAGGTAGAATCAGATTTGGACCAGATTTTTGGGTTTGGTATGGGTATGTGCCTGTGTCTAATCAGGTCGACTATAAGAGAAACCATACCTGGACCCGATAAGAACTACATGAACCAGACCGGGATCATACAGGGTAAAATAATATTTTTTATCATTTTTACATTGAAAATTTGCATAAAAAATCTCACAAACTATACCCGAGTCCATGTATTATTCGGACCTTCGGGTCCAGACCTAGGTCTTAATCGGGCCTTCTTATTTGTCACTATACAGGGACCCTATAGGGTTTAGTCCGGGTAAATCTGACTTGTTTACACCCCTACCTACCATTTACATATATTTACATGAGGCCCATGTTTGTGGTTGATATGCTTGCATGCCCTGATGGTTATGGACCTTGACTTCCAGGTTCCGATGGGAGCTTTGCCCATGAACAACCATTGCAGCTAAGGATGGCAGTGGACGGGGGCAGGGGAAGGGGGACAAGGTCTCCACCCCTGCCCTGTTTCAAAATCCCTGCCTCCATCTCTGCACGGGTTTTGATATTAACCTTCATTCCCGTTTCATGGCTTCTATCCCCGGTCCAAATGGGGCAAGGCGAGGTGGGGAGGGGCCCCATTTTTCCTCGGTCCATTGCTATCCTTAAAGAAGGATTGGGGATGGGGCAAGGCGGGGATCAGGACAGGGACAAGGTGGGGAAAAGCGTAAGTCCATCCCTGCCTCCATTCTTGCACGGGTTTTGATTTTAACTTTCATCCCCATTTCATGTCCTCTATTCCCGGTCCAAATGGGGCGGGCTATTCCCGGTCCAAATGGGGTGGGCCCCGTTTCCCTCGGTCAACTGCCATCCCTAACTGCAGCATGTAACTGCACCAATACCTCTTATAACGATAAAGGTCATGATTGGTTTTCACAAGGGATGCATTGGTTACATGGAATTGAGATGCATGTTAATAATCATTTTATGCAGTTCAATTATTCTATTTGTTGGAAGATCGTAGGCTTTTTGAATTACGAGCTTGTACTATAGAAAACTATGTTTACTTGTATACTCGCCTCAATCACAATCTAAACTCACAATGAAAAAGGTTGCTGATGGTAACTTGTTTGGCTTTGTTTTGATGGGGTCAGGTGGGTTGTAGTCAGAGTGTGTTCTATCACTTGTACAGCCAGGCCTCGTACATGTTGTTGAGATCAGAGACTCCAGCAAGGGTGTCAAGGTCTGGTTTGGAACATTCAACACTGTTAGGAGGCAACAAGAGCCTATGATGTTGAAGTACGCAAGACCGGGGCAAGAAAGCACGCAAGACCAGGCGCAAGGGCCTATGTTTTTTTTTTCATTCAAATAATTGTAATTGTTAATTTGTTTTTTTTCATTCAGTGTAATTGTTAAATTTTTTTCATTTATTTAATTGCTGCAAGATATTGATTGTTGGTGTAATGACCCAAAATCTCATACTTGTAAATTTTTAAAAAAAATCGATACTTTGCGATCAATCTTTTCTTAGAGTTTAAAATGGTAGTTCAGCAAAAAATAATATTTGAAAGAACAAATCAACTGACCTTGGGTGCATTACAGGTGAACTTTCCTTTACACAATGGATTTGTATTTTCATATATTTATTGAAACCATATAGATTCAAAATAAGGTTTTTGATAAATAAAGTTTATACAAAAAAATTTATTATAAAAGAAACCCTTATACAAAATTACAAAACGTGCTCAGGAGCGAAACAACAAAGAGATAGTTCTTGATATCATAATGTCATCATGTCATCGCCTGCCACATAAACCTAATCATCACCTGTATCCCATAAAATGAGTCAGACTTATGAAAGCCTAGTAGGTGCATAGATATAAAATATCAAAACAATACTAATATATGCATTATTTCACAATATGCAATTTTAGAATAAGTAAAAATGAGCATGATAATCTTGTTTCGATAATTACTGACCTGTGGGTATGCACAGGATAAAATGTAAAAACAACTGAAACTGTCAGAGGGTTTATTATTCTATGTATTTTGATATCTCGAACAACCAGCTGAGTACACTCTCAATGAGACAACCCAATGACTAAGAGAAAATTTTTCAAAGGCCACTTGTTACCGGAGAATGCATCCGAACTTCTGCAAAAGTTATTGAGATCTACCTCCTAGGATACCATTTGGTAGCCTAGTCCCCTAACTCTGATGACCAGAGACACTGAGTCATTACTACTCGATGAGCATAGTTGTTAGCAACTTGTCTATCAAAGTTTTTTTGTGTCGTCATATCCTCTCTTTTGACAGAACCAAAAAATAAATGAGTATGTTAAGTCTTATTTTATCTGACAACCCATTCAATATGTTCTGGTCTTTTAAACCAAATGAAGTATCTTGCCTATGAAGGTGATCATCTTTATTTATGTGATTTTCTTTTAGTTATTATGCATTATCGCACTATGAGGTTACCGTAAACCTCTAGTTCAATCATCGTCATACTAACATGTCGTGCATGTCTGATAGTACCACTACGATGAGAAAAATATTGGTTTCTCAAAAAAAAAATAGACACAACATTGACAATTACGATATCCCGTGCCTTTGGTTGAAAAATATTCAAGTCATTTCAAATACAAAAAAGAAGGACCTGACGTATGTACCATCAAAGGCTACTCGATTTAGCAATTTTCGTGGTGAAGGTTCATGGGCCGCCTCACATCTTTCACCTTTTCTTATTTCTTTATTCTTTTTTTGTTTTTGTTTTTTACTGCATGACAACAAAACAGCTAAGCAGGTTATCTGTCCCCCCCTGGTTGTTAGCTACATCTCGTGTTTGGGGGGCCCTAATGAGTGCCACATATGTAAGCATGTGTGGCTCGTATCCCCATGTTTGTCAGCATCAGTTAGCGTCAGAGTCTGATGAGGTTGCAAAGACTTAAGTACCCTTTTCTCCATGGATGTCATAAAAACGATGATTTTAGAAAAGAAGCGATTGCAAAGACTTAAGTACCCCAAAGATGGTTATTTAAGACTCAGTTCCTGCACTGCAGGATTATCCGAGAAAGGAATTCCCCCCTAAAAAAGGCCATGAACATCAACCTTCTCTCTCTCCCTTCTCTTTCTGCCTCTGTGCACATCTAGCAGACGATTCTACACTGCTCCATCAAGCACCAACTGACTATAGCATGGTTCAACTTGATGAGTTATAGAGTCTGATTCAGAGTTTTTGCCCTTACAGGAGGAGGGTCTGGGGGCTCCCCCTGGCGCGGGTCCCGCTGCGCAGTCAGCGAGCGGGGGTCCAGGGGGCGGCCCCTGGCGGGGGTTTTGGGGGGGGGGGGGGGCAGCGCTTCCCAAAACAAATTTTTTTTTTGGGCCTGGTATAAATTCTTTCTTTTCTTTTTCTCTTGTAACTGTTGAAAAAGATCAATAAAGTGTTTTGCTTGATCGTGGCGCTCATATGTTTCCTTTGATTGTTTCTTGCTCAAGGTTTTTGTAACACCTTTTCTCACAATTTTCTATTTTTTTTTCTCTATGCGATTTTCATAAATCGCTACTCGATTTAGCGATTTTCTATTTTTTTTTGCTACGTGATTTTCGTAAATCGATAGTCGATTTAGCATTTTTTTTGCTACGCGATTTTTGTAAATCGCTACTCCATTTTGCGATTTGCCATTTTTTTTTGCGGTATGCGATTTTCGTAAATTGTGATGTTGAACACCGCCCCCTTGAGCACGATCTTCGTCGTGATCAGGTTATAGTCGTCAGTCGTCCTGATGGCAGTCTTGAGGTCCGTGATGGGGAAGTCGGAGAGGAACGTGTCATTCCCAATGTCTGTGTTGAGCAACGTCAGGGTGACCTGGAAGGCATAACCCTGATCGAAAGTATTGCCGACGTAGGGGGTAGACGAATTATACTTTGAAAGACTCCGTTGTAGGTATACTAGAAGAAGATTCTGTTTTAGGTGTCCCTCGAAGGCGAAGGAGGGGCCGTCGCAGTCGGTTGCCCGCTGGACGAAGACAACATTCCGATCACTGCTACTAGAAAGAGAATGACGATCACTATCGGATCACCGACTCTTTGCCCCTCTTAATTTTTTCTCTAGAGAGAGAGGGAGTGGGTTTTACAGTGTTTCACGGAGAAGGAAGAAGAAGAAAATGACGATGAAAAGTTCAAACAAAAAAAAAGTTCAGGTTTGTTTCGCTGTTTAGATTTTGAAGAGTTAACATCATCCTCGACTTTTTGGATTAAGGATATTTTTGTTTTTTTTAAATGTTATTTCTTTTTCTTTTTTTGAATGAAGAACATTTTTGTTATTTTCTGGAAGGGTACTGAAGTCTTTGCAACCACACCGGACTCCGATGCTAAGTGATGCCAACACACATGAGAATACGAGCCCCATGTGCTTACCTGCATGGCGCTCATTCTGACCCCAAACACGCATTATGGCATTCAGTACTTCGTCGGGGGAGAACACACCACCCTTCTCACAAAACTGGCTGCTCTGGCCACCACAGGAGGGCAAGGGGCAGGCATAGGTGGCGCCTGCCTCTGCCAAAATGGAAGGGAATGGGGCACCGGTGGGTGCCTCCGTCCTGCTGAAAACAGAAAGAGAAGGGTTGGGTCAGGCCCAGGTGGTGCTCCGGCATGGTCACTCCCATGGGTGACAGGGCTGACAATCAGGCTGGCCGTACGAATGGCCTTTGGTCGGCTCATGCAGAAGCGCACACACAAGAACACACAAGAAAGAGGAGGAAGGAGCATAGGGTCGGGCACCCTCGGGTTTACCTGGAAAATCAAAGAAGGAGAAGTCGTTTGAGGAAAGCAGGGACTTCCTGCCTACCTCTCCCGTTTGGTTGGAAGCAAGAAAGAAGAAGAATCAAAGGAGGGACATCTTACCCTCCTCTCTCATCTAGCCAGAAACAACGAAGGGGATAAGGGAAATGAGAGGAGGGGCACAATGCTCTCCTGCCATCCGTCTGTGCTAGCCATTGGAAGGGAGGCCTGAAGTGGGCTTTATGGAGATGGCAGGACACCGAACTGGGTTGACACGATGGTAGAGGCACCCGATTGAGGCTGCTGGCGGGGAGAGATCCCAACGAGGGAGGCTTCGGCAAGGTGAGATCCCGGAGAGAGAGAGAGAGAGAGAGAGAGAGAGAGAGAGAGAGAGAGAGAGAGAGAGAGAGAGAGGGCGGTACGTAGAGGGAGAGAGTGAGAGTAAAGTGGGAGAGATGGGGGGAGGGGGGTAAGGTCGGGACCTCGATGTTTTAAAAAGAACCCCCCCCCCCCGTGGGGGTTTAAATAAGGGGGAGAGTCTCAGTTTGGATCCGATTGGATCCAACCCATATTATTTGGCTAAAAGGGGGCATGGGTGGATTGGGTTGGGTCCAATTCAATCATATATATATATAACACTATTTATATTTGTTTCTGAATTGGGTTGAATCCAACTCAATCTATGTTACTACTTCTCTCTCTCTCTCTCTCTCTCTCTCTCTCTCTATATATATATATATATATATGAGTGTGAGTTTGGATTTGGATTGGACCCAAATTTGAATCCACATATAGTCTTAATGCAATTCTGTTGAGTTCTTGGTTGGGTTTGGTTCGAATGAACCCAAACCCCCAGTTATCTTATGTGAGACCCCGTTTGGGCGTCGATTAGATCCCCTGTCAGGATCCAGATCATGATGGTGTTATCTAAGTGATGAAACCTGAAAAACATCAAAAAGTTCATCGATGAGTTTCTCAAAAAAGTAACAGGAATAATCCCGTATCATTTCTGGAAAAACCCAGAAAATTTATGGACTTCACAGTTTGTATCTACTATATTGTTCGTATTTTTGACAAAATATAAGCTGAAAAAAATTTGTTTTTTACTAACACAAACTTGAGTCAATTAAACATATTTCAGTAGTGCATTGTTGGGCCAGTGAAAAAGTTCCAGACTGAGCGAAACTCTGTTTACTGGCGCAGACCTGTGCCAGTGAAAAAACTATCTTTGGCATAAAACTGCGCCAATGAAAATATATCTTTGGCGCAAGTTTGTGCTATTGAAAAAAAGATGTGACAGCTTCTCTGGCATAAATTTACACCTGTAAAACAGTTTTTACTTGCACAAATATTGCGCCAATGAAAACCGTTTCACTATCCAGTAGAAAATCTTCATTGGCACTGATTTTGCGCTAGTAAAAAACCATTTTAACTGGTAAACATAAATTGTGCCAGTAAAATGTATTACCGATGAGACCTTTACTGATGCAAGTTTGTGCCACTAAAAGGTTTTCACTAGCACTATTCTTGCACCTGTGAAACCTTTTTTTCTTGTAGTGACGAAGGTCCAAAATCTACAATCAATGACAATCGAACAATGTTCTTTAAACTTTTCATTAATTAGACTCTGCATATTGGACTTTTATTATTTATTTAGTAAGCAATATTTTTTAAAATTATAGATTTTAAATATTTAAATGTGTTTTTAAAAGCGCAAAAAGTTTTTGGCCCACAATACTTTGAATTGTAACAATTTTAATGCAGTGTAAATTGTTGAATTTTTATGTTCAGAGCTGGTTCCCATAAAAACAGGCATATAGATCATACATGTACAGTCAAAATTTTGAAAAAACATTGGAAATCCAATAACAAGTTTCATTTAGCATGTTTCATGTGGTGAGCAAATTTTGAATATACATATATAGAGTAATGCATTCGTTAGGTATCGTTAGGCCCCTTCTAAAATCATAGTTTTAGGTATTTTTTCTCACGTCTGATACCGTAGATGTGATTTATAGGTTTTGTTTAGTGGGAACCAACTTTTAGATTGGGGGAATCTGACCTGTATACAGGTTTTTTTGGGTGATCCAAAATCAATGGTTATGAAGGTACTAGTTGTTTTAGGCTCATAAAATTATATTTTTTTGGTCAAAAAAACATGGTGCAAGAGCCGACATCTAACGGTTTAGATCTATCATAAGTCACTTAAAACCTATAGGGTAGAATGGACCAGAACCAGAAATGGGACCTAATATGTTCGGTTCTCATATAATACATATAACGGTTCATATGTATCATACGACACTTAAAACGTATAGGGCAGAACTATATATATATATAAATGGTTTGTCTGAACTCTTTACATTTAAGAACCTTGGTTTTGCTCTTCTTTTTCGTGATCCAGTATCATCAGCATCTACTTTTGAGATCCGAGATTTACCCAACATTATTGGATCTAAACTCAGACTCGGATCTGACTTGATCCGAGACCTACCTGACTCGTTTGGAGTCCCAAGTGCGAGTAGAATTCTCGTAATTTTTGTGACAAGGAAGACCGAAGAGAGAGAGAGAGAGAGAGAGAGAGAGAGGTCTTTGTGGGAATGATTACCTCACCTCATCACTCACAACGGAGTTCGTCTTCCTAGTTCGACAGCGATCTCGCAACGTCCGCACGCTTTCGTCTCCCCGTTTCGCTTCCTGTCAAGAGATGTTTGCCACGTGGCGTCATCCTAGAGATTCCCAGCCAACCGTGGCGGTTTGAACCATATGTCAGGTGTCAAAGTAAGACCTTTTCTTCCCCGGAATTTATTTTCTAATTTAATACAACTGAAAAGGTGAAGTGGGCACATCGTAATTAATGTACCAGAATTTAATAAAAATAATTAAGAAACCCATAATTTTCAAGTTATGCCAAAAACAGGTTTATATATTTTTTAAAAGACATTTAAGGGATCTATATGTTTTTTTTAAGCTAGTTCATGGAGAAACCCTTGTCACCTACAGCACATTGACTGGCCTTCAGTTGGTAGAACCCTTGAAGTCCCCTTAACCACGGGAGAATATACCCAGCTTCGACCTTGAGGCAACCATAGCGACAAATATCGGCAATATTTTGAATACTCATGGCCCAATCACCATTTGCTCCTTTGCTCCAAGTGAGGAGGGTTGTGTTGGGTCGTTTCCGGCATCGCCTTCCCTCTGACAAGGAAAAACCAGAAAACTGTTATTTAAAACAGTAAATCACACAGAAGAGAGTTGCGTACCTGAGGCAACCATTGTTCGGCTGCTGTGGGTGGTGGAGATCGGTTGGAGCAGGAGAAGGCCACCTGGTGGTGGTTGATAATGGAAGGGAAGGGCTTCTCCTCAGCCCGGACTGCTGCTCTCCACGAGCTCAGGCTGCCGGATGCAGTCGGTGAGCAGGACCGATTCCCTCTTAATGAAAATCAATTGTATGGAGAGGTAAGAACCTAAATCCCTCTCTCATGATTTTCCTGTGTTTTACCTTGATAGGGATTGCTCATGAAACCCCCTTTTATAAACACAAAATGGGAACGTTTGTGTAACCGTTCCTTCTTATTTGTGCAGATTTAACAGAAGGAGCATCTTCAGAGAGGGAGCATTATCCACATCGTGGGTAACCACCACCAACGTGGTGGTTTATCCCAACAGGTTGGGGTTTCACGGAGAGAGAGAACCTGAAACCGTGTTGTTGCCATCGCGCTTCGCAGTGGTGCTCTGATGAGAGAGGGCCGACGATGGTGGTGCCGACGATGGCGACAGTGGTGGACTCAGATGAGAGAGATCGGTGGCCTGCCATGGTGATGGCCGGTGCCGGGAGACGGTAGTGGACAGAGAGATAGGACTGGCTGAGGGCTTGGTTGGGTGCTGAGAGGGAGAGAGGAGAAAAGAGAGAGAAGGAAGTACCATTTTGATAAAATGAGGGCCATTCAATCTACGTCGAACGGCTCTCAGCATTCCAATGGTTTTGCAAGGTTCCCTGGTTTACATATTCCAGGGATCCTACATATTGTTTTTTAAAAACATCCAAAAGGGGCATCTTATGAATGCCACCATGCTAAATGTCAACGGGTCGGGTTTACCTAGACTCCACCCGAAACCAAACCCTATAAAGTCCGGGTATGATGTTAAATAATAAGACCCGATTAAAACCTGGGTCCGGACCCAAAGGTTTGATTAATAAATGAACTCGGGTATAATTTATGAAATTTTGTGTCAGACCCGGACTCGACCCGAGGTCTGATTAATACTTGCAATTTTTCAATGTAAAAGAATACAGTTTTACTGGGTATGGTTCATGTAGTTCTTAGCGGTCCGGGTATGTTTTTTTATATAGTGAACTCGATTAAGCTCAGGTCAGGATCTGATACCATATCCAAAAACAAGGTCCAAGTCTGATGCCACCTGGGTCCAAACCAAACCCGACAGGTTGACACCCCTAATCACATGTCATGAAGCCGAAGCTAGGTGTTCTCAGGTAGGCAAGAGACACCTGGGGTTTTAACACTAATAAGCTTGTGAGCGAGTGAGTGAAGTGGGCCTTCTCGGATATTTAAAAAAAAGGGGAAAAATAAAACTTGGATATCATTATCCAAAAACCCATGAAACGAATGGATCCCACTTGGGTCCCATAAGCCTTTCTAATACCGTGCACTTTCTACATGGCTGGCATCGACCACTGCAAAATGAACGGTTAGGGTTACTTTAGAATTGAATTTTTAAGGTCTAGTTCATCCTTTCGACGAAAGGCATCCAGGGTTTCTTGGATGGATTCCTATCTGAAGTTTCATGGATCTAATCCACACTCATGACTTTATCAGTCCTAATTTTCAAGTTCTTGAAAACATAAATAAAAGAATAAGCAGAAAGGAAATCTCTTTGATTCATTATTCTAGCAAAAAACTATTTCATTTTAAATAAAATGTGTCCATTCCCTCCTGCTCTATCTAGAATCAGAAATCAAGTATTAGAAAGATTCATTGCCCTTACGAAATGGCATAGACGTGTTCCATCTCATGCTATGCATGATGACTTAAACCAAAGTGTTTGATTGCCTCAGATCTAAGATCCAAACGCAAATCTAAGATATCATATATCCATTAATTATTATTATTATTTAATTGATTTTTTTTTACGTAGACAGTTGTAGTTAGGCAAGCCCCACCAGTTATAGAACTCTCATATCATTGGGGTTTTGAAATTGCAACATCCCAACACAAGGTAACGTGCACTAACTGCTCCTACCAAACAAGCGGAGCCCCCATTGGTTATTATTTAATTGATTACAAACATAAACCACACCCAAAATCAAAGACCTAGTCACACTGATGTTGTGTTTGTCATCGTCTAAGGGGCGTGAAACTTTGTAGGCACAGCACCCCTTCCCCTTTTGCCCTTGACCTTGAGGGACTTGCAGTTTTGCCTTGTGGAAGGGGTGCCCATAGGGATGGCAGTGGACCCTGGGACAACGGGGCTCCGCCCTGCCTCGCCCCGTTTGGACCGGGGATGAAGGGCATGAAACGGGGTTGAAGGTTAAAATCTATCCTCATGCGTGGATGGAAGCGGGTATGGACTTACGCTTTTCCCCACCCCGCCCCATCCCCGTCTCAATCTCCGCCTTTTCCCTTCCTGCCCCGTTCCCAATCCTTTAAGAAATAACTATAGACCGAGAGGAAACGGGGCCCTGTCTCACCCTCATTTGGACCAGAGATGGAAGACATGAAACGGGGATGGAGGCGGGGGTGGAGGTTAAAATTCATCCCCGTGCGGGGATGGAGGCAGGGATGAAGGTTCAGATTTTGAAATGGGGCGGGGGTGGAGACCTTGGCCCCCGCCCCTGCCTCGGTCCACTGTCATCCCTAGGTGCCCACATAGAGACTTAAACCCGAAATAAGGGGAAGGCGTATTCCGAAACAATTCGGGCAAACCCATCGGGGTCTACATCCATGTGTTTTGAAGCCAAATGAGAATCTTAAAACCAAACTTTAAGACACCTCGGGCGTGTTTGCTTCAGTCACTGGTGGAGATGAACGATCACATATGAGAAAATAAAAACTGAGATTATTGGTTATAAGGTCAATCTTGTAACAAGCTTTTACAAGATTCAAGGCAAAAATAATCACAGCAGGCAATCACAATCACAGCTTATACTTTTCTCATGTTTCACTAACACTGACAAAGTGTTGTAATTGTGATTTACAGTCACAAAGTCACTTAGAAAATCTAAGAACAACAAGGCACTGCAAACATGCCCCTCGTTTTGCCAAGAGGTCTGATATGGTGAAGACCCCACAGCAGATCAGACCCTTGGTCAAGTTTTCGAGGCCCTCCTTCATAGTCATTAAGTCATTGTCAGCATCGTCATTGCCAGTTGATTATCCCACTTAAACGAGCCCACTTTGTGATGGCTTTAGCCTATGCAGCACTTCAAGAAAATGTAGCATTACGTAGGTTGGTCCATGCAAGCAGGTAAAGGTTGGTGCCAGATGGTGACTGATTGTACATCGAATAAAAATGACCAAAGAACAACAATTGCTCATGTTTTTAACAGTTTCTTAGCTTTGAATGATAAATTTAAAAAGTTATAGATTTTTTTATTTGGGTTTCTTGCAAAAATTATGTGTGATATTGGTTATTTGCTAAAAAAAATGCGCCTGATCTCATTTTGCAAAACGGTTGCTACCTTATGTGCCGTTAGTGCCAAAGAGATCCTTATGTTTAAAAGGTGTTGAATTAGTCAGTAACCAGCAGGGGCTCCATCTGCTTGGTATGGGCAGTTTGTGCAAGTCACCATGTGAAGGGACTTTGCAAGTTCGAACCCTACTGCTAGGGCTGGACAACAGGCCAGGCAGCCAACCGGTGGCCCATGGCCAAGCCCTGCCCGAACCGGGCTTAAACCCAACCTGGCAAACAGGTCGGGTCGGGCCAGCCCACGGGCTTTATATATATACAGATCAACCAAGTATGTGATTCAAAAAAATGGATCCATCTTGGATCCCATCTATGTATTCAGAACAAATGAGAAATGTGAATATACGATGGCTTGCAACCCAGCTCAACCCGACCTGGTCCGAATTAAGCCCATAGGCCTAACGGGCAGTCCGTGAGTTTTGTATTAGACATGGGTCCAACCTGAACCAGATCTAAGCTCAACCCAGTTGGTCAATGGGTCAGACTTGACCAGGCCTGCCCGTTAATGACCCGGTCAATCCCGTTCACTAAACGGGTCAGGCTGGCCTGGTCCTCCCAACCTACTGGTACAGGTGGTTGAATTAACTGCTTAGTTGTATAGCCCCAAATAGGGTGTGTCTATTGGAAATGAGGAGGGTTTTAATCCCCCAGCTTGATTATATAAAAAAAAACTTAATTCAATCACTAACCATGGTTTGTGGGCTATGTAAAATGCTTTTTGGGTCTCCATAGACTAAAATGAGTACACCTTATTGTTGTTTTTGCAAAAAGTCCTTCAATGAGGGCAAAATGGTTATTTTACAAACATTTAGCAACTGAAGTAGATATTGGGGCGGGGCCAGGCCAAGATGGCCCGATTAAGTCACGACAGGCCCGACCCATATTGAGGTCCGAACCCAGACTGACCCGATTACAATCAGGCTCGAGCTTGGCTCAGGCTTATGGGGCCCTATGTATTTTGTACATGGGCCTGACCCAATTATGTAACCGGGCCCAGCACAACCTTATTTGGGTCTCGGATGCAAAGTACAGCCTGAGTCCGACCTGATTCGGGCCGGGTACTCGAAGCCCGACAGGCAGCTCAGCCTGATGGCCACCCTTAAGCACATCTCTTTTGATCTTGCAAGGGTTAAGCAAATGGGAGGGACCTATCTGCAAAATCGCATAAGGCAAGGATGACATTGAAATCCATTGTAATGTAGGGACTACTTTGCAAAAAACATTTTTTACTTTTTTTTCACAGATAAGATGTAATCCCTTGGTTAAAGATCAAGATTCTAGAACCTAATACTTTACCTGTGACACTGGTTCATGTTAATCGTGGTTGGCTGGAAAGGAAAAAATGAATAATGTGCAAAAGCCAATTGATCATCCATCAACCTCGAAATCATGGAAATCTTAACCAAAATGCATCTGACTAAACTTCCAAAGAATGTTCGATAAAGATGGAAGACCACAAGACTACAAACCTATCGCAGATGGAAGTTCACGTTTTGATGCAGCCAAACACAATTACTTCTGAATCTTCTATGGCATCCCACACACCCTCAATTTTTACAGTTACAAAATCTCTCTCTCTCTCTATATATATATATATTATATATATATATATTATATATATATATATATATAGAGAGAGAGAGAGAGTGGTGCGTTCCTTAGGCCCCCTTTTTCGTTAGGTCTCATTAACCTCCTTAAAAAATTATAGGCTTACGTATTTTTTCTCACGTTTGACACTAAAGATGTGATCTATAGGTTTTGTTTAGTGAGAACTAGCTTTTGGGTCACCAGAATTTGACACGTATATAGCTTTTTCTGGTGATCGAAAATTAATGGTTAATTATGAAGGTATCAATTCAGCTCAGCAAAAACATATTTTTCATCAAAAAAACATGATTCAATAGTTGATTCTCACTAAATCGAGCATGCTAATTAAACAAATGGTTCATAACACTGTTAAAGATAGTGTTCTAAATGGATCGATCATCTCAACGGTATCTCCATTGGACTCTCATGTTAAAGTCTAGTTGAAGAGAAAGACATCTAATGCCATAAATGAAGATCACGATAAGTCGGTTTTGATAAGAGTCCATAAACCATCTTCTACTAGTGTCCAGCTGAACTCACTACAAGAAAAATGTTAATTAGCGACGAAAATTTGCAACAGATTTTTTTCGTCGCAAATTTGTGATAGATTAGTTAGAGAAAACTATTCGTCGCTAACATTCGTATGATTTGTGAAATTAGCGATGAAAAAAATTTCATCGTTAATCCATCGCTATTTAGCGATGGATTAGCGACAATAATTTTTTGTCGCTAATTCTTAATACAGGAAAAACATTTTAGCGATGGAAAAATGTCCTTGCTAAATCCGTCGCTAATTTTTTATTTAAACCGACCCATCTAGAGCGCAAAATTTTTCCTCTTTCCTCGTTCAAAATTTAAACTGACCTCTCCATCGCTCGATTTAAACTGACTTCTTCATGGAGGGTGCAAAGTAGTTCGCTGCGGCCGGGTTGACGCCATCACCGATGAGGTCATTGACGCTGCAGAAGTTCTTCCGGTGGCCATTTCCTCGACCGTCGTCGGCGAATCATATCAAGGCATCCCTGGCCAAGTGGCAGGGAAAAGGGAAGCATAAAAGCGGAAGGGCTGATATCGGAGAATGGTGACGAGGCAGAGTGGCCGCTGGACAAAAGTTTCACGGAGGACGGCAGGGCTGATATCGGAGGACGTCGACGCCGGAGAGCACGTCGGTTCTATGCAGAAGACCCCGCAGTGGCGGGCCGGTCCGCTCGGGTCTAAGACCCTGAGCAACGCCTGTCGAGTGTGGTACAAGTCCGGCTTATTGCTGTCGAAATACCGCCCGACAGGGAGCAATTTTATTTTATTTTTTTTTTTAAATTTAGCGACAGATAATGTTTGTCACAAAACAAAATATGTGTTGCTTATTTAGCGACGGACTTGCGACAGATCATGTCCGTCGCTAATCTGTCGCAAATTAGCGACGAAAGTATCAACGGATAAGTTTTGTCACTAATTAGCGACCAAAAATTTGTGATGGGCGTTATCCATCGCTAATCTGTTGCTAAACAGTATAGCGACGAATATTGTCAGTCGCAAATCCACGATTTTATTGTAGTGACTTGCCTAATCCTAAAGATTGTGATAGATAAGTAAGGTCTCCAGCTAAGATTAGTGTTCCAAATCCTAAGGCTAATCTAGATGTATTGGACTCTCATTGTAATATATATAAAGGCAATAAGAGGAGAGTTATTCAACATTTTTTAATATGGAGATTACCATGGTTGTAGGTGATTATTGAACCACATTAAATCAACTTTGTGTTTGTGTGAATTTATTTTGGCGTGTTGTGAGTTTGGTTCATATTATCGTGTAAGTGTGGTTTTTACTATGGTATCAGAGTCATTTTATCATCAATGGCAAGCTCACTGTCATCCACCAACAATATTCGACAACCCAAAAGTCAGTTAGAGGCCTTAGGTAATCTCAATATGGTTTTACCTCAACTAAATTTTTAATCTGGGCTTCATTATTTTTTTACTATAAAATTAACAGTTGATAATTATTTGTTATGGAAATTACAATTTCTTTTCATCTTGAAATCATATGACCTTATTGGTCTCGTTAATGGATCAAAGCCATGTCTATTAAAATTCAAAATGGACTTAGATGAAATCAATCTAAATTTTAAATTATAGCATCGTCAAGATCAATTTTTACTTAGTTGGATTCTATCATCGTTATCCAAATTGGTTCACACTCATATTGTGGGACTCTCAACGTCCTATGAGGTTTGAAATTCTTTAAAACTTGCCTATGTTGCCCAGTCCCGGGCTCAAATTATGCAGTTTAAAAATCGCATATTTGAATTAAAGGAAGGCTCTTAAAGTGTTGAGGAATATATATAGGATGCAAAAAAAGTTTTGCATTAACTGACCATTGTCGTCAAGCCAGTCGCTAAAGATGACTTGATGGCTCATATTCTTCTTGGTCCGCCTTCTGAATTACTACTCGTATTGAATCTTTTACACTTAATTAACTTCATAGACTTTTGTTGATTCATGAAATGAAATTAAGTAAAAATGAGTCGATTCCCGACATGACCATGCCCACGGCTAATCTTATTACCCATCAAAATCAAAATTCAAATTGGCTAGGTGTGGCTATAGAGGCAAGAATAATAATGGAAACCATAGCGGTTGTAGAGGAAGAAATAAAGGATATTTTCTAAACTCTAATCAAATTCGAAGTAAACAAGACTATGGAAGTAATGTGAATCAATCCAACAAAGTTGTTTGTCAAGCGTGTGACAAACTGGGTCATACGGCAAGGAAGTGTTTTCAATACGCCTTACTTTATCAATCGAGCTCTCTGCATGCCTATCATGCTGCCCCTATGATGTACGGTGATGATTCTTGGTACCTTGACTCTGGTGTGACTCACCTTGTCACAAATGATCTTAGCAATATGTCTCTACATTATGAATATCAGGGCAATGACACTCTGAAAGTCAGTAATGGCTCAGGTTTGCAGATTCATAATATTGGTATGATTCATTTTTTTAAAGCTCACTTTCTTCTCAAAGTTGTGTTGCATGTTCTTTATATCACAAAAAATTTGATGTCGGTTAATAAATTGACCAGAGATAATAACTTATTTATTGAGTTTCAGCTTGATTATTGTTATATCAAGGACAAGGCTTCAAGGAGACTTCTAACCAGCAGAAAGAGTGATGGAGGCCTTTATCGAATTTCTTTTCAAGCATGACCGAATAAGGAAGAAATTGTGAGTGAATGCACCATGTTTAGTCAATGGCATCAACGCCTTGGTCATCTTTCTTCCAAAATTGTTCAATATGTGCTTCGTCGATTTCATTTACCATTTCAAAAATGGTTTGAAAATAAAGTTTGTGAGGCATGTCAAATCAGCAAGAGTCATAACTTGTCTTTTGTTTCTTCCTCTTATTGAGTATATAAACCTTTGGATTTAATTTTTTCTGATGTTTGGGGACCAACCTCTATTTCTTCAGTTAATAATGAACGTTATTATGTCAGTTTCACCATAGTCTCTCTGTCTTCTTCTGTCCTTCTCATTACCATACCCCAATCCTTTCAACCCTCTATCGGCTGCCCCTATATCTCCACCTTCCCCTTCTACTTCTTTCTCACAACCTTCCCTTCCTCTCCCGGTTCCCGTGGACCCACCTTCACCTTTATCCTCCTCTCCTTCTACCAATCTCGTCCTATCCGTTGTTCCTACTGAACCAGTATCTTCTCCTTCTCCAGAACCGGTCCGCACCCATCACATGATAACTCGGACCATGGATAACACTCGCAAACCCAAACTTTACCTCTCCATTAAACATTCTCTTCATGTCGCCCTTCTCTCTGAACTAACCCAAGATATGGAACCTACCTCCTTCACCATAGCCAATTGAGATCTCCAGTATCGTCAAGCTATGTACTCAAAGTTTAATGCACTAATAAAAAATGACACTTGGGTTCTTAATCTTCGTGCCCACCATCATGTTATTGGATGCAAATGGATTTATAAGGTTAAAAGACGGTCGGACGGTTGCCTCGAATGCTTTAAAGCTTGTCTCATTACCAAGGGTTTCAGTCAATAAGAAGGTATGGATTATTTTAAAACTTTCAGTCTGATGGTTAAACTCACATAATTGGCCGATTCGACAACTAGATGGTCAAAATGCCTTTCTCCATGGTATTCTCAACAAAGAAGTCTATATGGCGCAACCTCTTGGCTTTCAAGATCCTCGGTTTTCTTATTGTGTACAAGTTGCAACGTGCTCTATATGGCTTTAAAGAAGCTCCTCACATATGGTTTCACCGGCTTAGCGCTTTTCTCTTGGGTATGGGTTTCATTAGTTCCCAGATAGACACTTCACTCTTTATTTTTCAGAGCTCTTCTGTTCTTATTTTTGTATTAATTTATGTGGATGATAGCATTGTGACTCGAAACTCTCCTCCTAAAATTTGTTTTCTTATATCTGATATGGGGTGTGAATTTACCCTTAAGGATTTGGGACCACTTCATTCTTCCTAGGAGTCGAAGTTATTTCTCTTTCCATTAGGTTACTTCTCTGCCAGCGCAAGTATATTTTGGCCCTTTTCACTCGGACTAACATGCTTGGCACCAAACCCGGCACTTCTCCTATGGCCACTAATCTTTCATTGTTTGTTTTCAGTGGTACTGCTTTTGAGAACCCCACATTATATCGTAGCATTGTGGGTGCCTTGCAATATATTACTTTGACTAGGCCCGATGTTTCCTTTCTAGTGAATAAAGTGTGTCAGTTCATGCAATGACCCACTATTGATCATTGGCAAGTAAAGCATATTTTACGCTATCTAAAGTTCACGATTTTCTATGGGTTGAATATGACTCGTTCCACTAATTCTGATCTCTCAGTATTCACTGATGCAGACTGATCCAGCTACCTAGATGATCGAAAATCTACAAGTGGTTATAGAGTGTTCTTTAGTCCTAACTTGATATTATAGAGCTCCAAGAAGCAAACTATTGCCTCTCGCTCAAGCACCGAAGTTGAATATCGCGCTCTCTCCAACTCTGTTGCCGAAGTTACTTGGGTTAGATATCTCAAGCATGATCTGGGCCTTTTTGGTCCGCCTCTAATTATTTGGTGTGACAACATTGGTGACACGTACCTTGCCTCTCACCCAGTTTTTCACTCACGCTCCAAATATATTGAAATCAATGTTCATTTTGTCCGTCACAAAGTCATCAAGGAGTTACAAGTCCGATATTTGCATATGGATGATCAAATTGCTGACCTGTTCACCAAACCCTTATCGGCTCAGCATTTTTCCTTGTTGCGGTTCAAACTCGATGTGTGCGCGAGCCCATTGTGTTTGCAAGGGGCTGTTAGAGAAAGTGTTCTGAATGGATCGGTCACCCCAATAGCTTCTCCATTGGACTCTCATGTTAAAGTCCAGCTGAAGAGAAATACATCTAATGCCACAAATGAAGATCATGATAAGTCGGTTTTGATAAGAGTCCATAAACCATCTTCTACTAATGTCCAGCTGAACTTACCTAATTCTAAAAATTGTGATAGAGAGGAAAGGTCTCTAGCCAAGATTAGTGTTCCTAATCCTAAGGCTAATCTAGATTTATTGGACTCGAGCTTCTATTCAACGTTTTTTAATATAGTGGTTATCATGGATGTAGGTGATTACTGAACCACATAAAATCAACTTTGTGTTTGTGTGAGTTTATTTTGGCGTGTTGTGAGTTTGGTTCATATTATCATGTGAGTGTGGTTCTTATTAATCACAAAGTCATTTTCATCTTATTCACGATGAGAGGCTACTAGTAGTAGTGTTGTGTAGCCTAAGTGAGGTCTTCTGCAGCCTCTGGTTTAATGTAAAGGCAAAGCATCAAGTTCTGTTGGTTCTGTTATATTATTCATGTTATCTTCGATCATTAGGTTGTCATCTTTGTCATGTTTTGTCCAGGTGAAGAACCTACTAGCAAACATCATGATTACAGCGAGTAGCGATGGATCGTTCATGTAAAAAAACTAAGGAAAAAATCGAATAATAGAAGAGAGATGTATCAGAAAAAAAATTACCTCAGCAGGAGAAAACAAATAAGAGGAGGAAACGACAACAATGGGGCTTCGATGCCACGGTAAGACGCTCACGTTTTCCCTCTTTCTTATCTCTGCATCTTCACGTCAATGAGAGAGAGAGAGAGACGTCCATGGTTCCTCTCCTAATTAGTTAGGAAGGGATTTAGTTTTAGGTTAAATCAGGCATGGGTTAGAGGAAGACTAAATTTGTGCTTCCCTACACATATTTGTAATATGAATCTTTCTTGGTTGTTTCTACCATTGATGATGATTTGGACTTTGATGGTAGCTATAATGGTTTTGAATATGTTTGATTTATCAAATTGATTCTGCATATTTTTATTGGTATTATAATTAATTAAAACTATATATTCTTGTTGTTGATGCACAAACTTTTTTTAATTCATGGTCATTGCTAATTTGTGCATCAGTTTTCCAGATTTGGGTTTTTGAGATATTCAAACTTAGGGATTGACTCTATTTTGTTTAGAATATTTTTTTTTTGGGTTGCATATATCTTGATCTGCTTCTCCCAAGAATCTGGCTCACGTTGGGTTTAAAAAAATCTGAAATCATTGTTGATTAGGTCAAGATATATATTCATTTTAATCCACGATTATCTTTTTTTTACCAGGGTTCACACAGAAATTGTTATTCGACCTATGGATCAATGCTTGTGTGCATAAATTTGGGTATGCGTGTTTCTTGGATTGATTTCACGCGGGGCATTAAAGAAAAAAATAGTTTGTATTTGGGTTTTTGAACCAATTAAAAAAAATCGGGCTTCTAAAATCTACAACTGTTTTGGGATGTGATGAGTGATTTGAAATGGGTTAGGGTAGGATTATTGTTGGGTCATGTATCTCTGCACAAGTTTTCTTGTGTTGTCATGTTTTTTTTTACCAGCTTATGTAAGCATGGTGACAGTCTTTATAACATGTTTATTTCTTGGTTAAGTTAACCTTGTCGTTGTGAGAGAGGGTTAGTAGACCAACGGGGGGCTCCGCTTGTTTGGTAGGAGCAGCTAGTGCAAGTCACCTTGAGCTGGGACGTTGCAGGTTCAAAATCCAATAGTACAGTTTTATTATAACTGGTAAGGGGTCCCTCTGTCACATGTGGTGTCTGTTGTTCTGGTAGGGGGTCCACCGAACTCCAGCTTGCCTTTCAAAAGAAAAAAATTTATTATAAAGCGTTATAACTTATTAAATAATAAAAAATGGATATCCATGTGCCCTATCTCTCAAAAAGTTTATAAATTCATGGCTCGTACCAAAGAATGTTAATGAAACATATTGGAGTTGAATTACAGAACATATGTTATGTTGTTTCATCCAATCTTAAACCCGCTCGTAAGGCTTGGGTGTCACTGATCCCACCTGAAGCTTACCGGGTCTACTGGTAGAATTTGTGAAAAACAAAATTGCAGTGAGCTTTCCCCAAGTGGAGCACACCAGTTAAAGGCCCGATTGAGCCAAAGATGTAGGGGTTGTCTCTTTTGGTCATTAAACCAATAATGTCTTCACTAGATCCAAGAATGTATATAATGCATATATGACAAAGACTGCCCACAAATATATACGTTGAATTGGATAAAATCCAACTCACGGATCGTTGCGTCTATCCTCGTTACAAAGTCATCGAATCCCTCTGTCACATGTGGTGGCAGTTGTTATGGTAGGGATCCACCTAACTCCAGCTTGCCTTTCAAATTATTATTATTATTATTATTATTATAAAGCATTATAACTTATTAAATAATAAAAAATGGATATCCATGTGCCCTATCTCAAAAAGTATACGAATCCATGGCTCATACTAAGGGATGTTAATGAAACATATTAGAGTTGAATTACAGAACATATGTTATGTTGTTTCATCCAATCTTGAACCCGCAACACACCCGTAAGGCTTGGGTGTGAGTCCTGATCCCAACTGAAGATTACCTGCTCTACTGGTAGAATTTGTGAAAAACAAATTTGCAGTGAGCTTTCCCCCAAGTGGAGCACACCAGTTAAAGGCACTTGGCAACCGATTGAGCCAAAGATGTGGGGGTTGTCCTTTTGGTCATTAAACCAATAATGTCATCATTAGATCCGAGAACATATTCCGTGCATATATTGACAAAACCCCCCAAACAATTGGATAAAGTCCAACTCACGCATCGTTGCGTCTATCCTCATTACAAAGTCACAATACTCTCTCTCTCTCTCTCTCTCTATATATATATATATATATATATATGTGGTAGTTGCCTATCGTTTTTCTAGCTTATCATCAGAGTTTTGGAAGGTTTTTTTCTGTTTTTTCTAAAATTTGGTCATACAAATGTGATCTACATGTTGATTTTACAATAATCAACTCTTGAATCGTCTGATTCTGATAATCACACAGGTTTTTATAAGATTTAAAAATTAACTGTTTATAATTAAAAAAAATATTTAATGCTTAAAATCATGTTTTCTATAAAAAACATGTTTCAGTGTATTCTTTTTTAGCAAATTTATCATGGCAACCCCATCTAGAGGATCAGATTTGCTCAAAACAACCCGAAAACTCTTATTCTGGTGGTAGGGTGACAGTATGCTCAAAACATTATAGGCAGCTATCACTTTTCTTATATAATTAAAGAAATGTAAGGATGCTCGGTGAGGTGATTTTTTTATGCAGCATGATAGGTATAAAGCTTCACTACTGTTGCCCGTCCATCTTAATATTTTTCAAAATTGTTGACCATCTATCTTAACATTTTACGAGATGAAAATCACACCTATATTTAGAAATGCCAAGATGAACGGCTGTCAGAGAGGTTGCGGTATGCTCACCGAGCAGCGCCGCTGCATAAAATGTAAAACACATGGGACAACGTCTCGTACATCACATGCATGCCGCCAAGTGGGCACGAGGTGGCGATTGTGTATGAAACAAAGAAACATCGATTGAAGGCCAAAGACTTGGGTTTCTGTGATACCCAAGAAGACGTCTCAGGTAATCTTGAACAAGCACGGAAAATCGACACCATCATCAAATGAAAGCAAAAGGATTAGTTTTCTGAGATACCCAAAAAGCGATCTCTTTCGGGTTGTACTGAAGAAGCGCGGGCAATCAACACCATCATCAAATGAAAGCAAAAGAAGTGGTTTTTTGAGATATCCACAAAGAAATCTCAGTTGGGTAGTGTTGAACCTGTGGTTATTTTCACTCCAGAAAGTGAAGGCATGGACAGGGTGAGTTTCTTCAATAGTAGATGGCTTGTTTTTGTAGCATCAATGTGGCTGCAGTCTTGTGCAGGAATTGGGTACCTCTTTGGGAGCCTGTCTCCTGCCATAAAGAGTTCTATGGGTTACAACCAGAGGCAGATTGCTAGTTTGGGGGTTGCAAAGGATTTGGGTGACTCTGTTGGGTTTCTTGCAGGGAGCCTCTGTGAGGTATTGCCCACTTGGGGTGTCATCTCCATTGGTGCCATTCAGAATTTCATTGGGTATGGATGGGTTTGGCTGATTGTTGCGCACAGGGTTCCCACCATGCCGCTATGGGTTGTGAGTATTTTTCTTTCCTTCATTTGTTAATTGATTTAACATCCATTTTGGTGATTTACACGCATCTATGAATATACGCCATGTTTGAAATAGACCAATTTCTGTTGATGGTTTGCATGCATCTAGTGAATGGATATCGACTTTTTGATCGGTTTGTTAGGTAGTTGGTGTTTTTTAATGAACCTCTTTTGGATCCTCCATGTAGAATTTGTTTCTTTTGTTGCAATGGTTCAGTAGATATTTATGAAACGTGACTTGTTGTTTTGAAGATTAGGAGTTTCTTTAGAATTTGATTGCATGTCTTGGAATCGCTGCATCTGACTGTTGGAAATCTTTATGTGATTTCTTCCTCATATGGTCGTTTTTGTTGCATCATGGATTTTGGCAGGTCGAAAACTGAGTGTATTTGGTTTTCTATGGTGGCATTTGATTGAATTTATTGGGTGTTTTTGAGTTTAGAATCAATAGAGATGATGGGATTGCAGTTGTTTTAGTATGCATGCGTTCTCTCATTGGCGGAATGATGATATTCTTGTAGGAGTTCAATGTGCATATTCTACTTCTATTACAACATTGAGATGTTCTGCTGCCTTTACGATCCGCTGATTCACATCTATTGCACTTTTATTTAGTGACTGACGGCTACACTCAAGAATCTTTTTGCTTGTGAAATCACTATTATATATTTCAACCTTTCATGGTGTTCTGATTCGGTATGACTTAACATGGCCTAGCTAAAAGAGTTGATTAGTCATGTTTGGGCATTAATATCTCCTAATTGGTGCAGATGTGCGTTCTTATATTCATTGGAACAAATGGAGAGACATACTTGAATACAGCTGCCTTGGTTTCATGTGTACAAAACTTCCCGAAGAACAGAGGTCCGGTAGTTGGGATTTTGAAAGGATTTGCAGGCCTCGGTGGAGCTATTTTATCCCAGATATATGCATTGATAAATGCTCCTGATAAAGCTGCAATGATATTTATGGTTGCTGTTGGACCTACCATGGTGGGCATCGGTCTGATGTTCATTGTCCGGCCTGTTGGAGGTCACCGTCAGGCTTGTGCTTCCGACAGTTCTAGTTTCACATTCGTGTACAGTCTATGTTTGCTTTTAGCGGCATATTTGATGGGTGTCATGCTTGTGGAAGATTTAGTTGATTTGGGTCGATTGGTAGTGACAGTATTCACTATTCTGTTGTTCCTACTTCTGTTGACTCCTATTGTCATACCACTATCATTGAGCTGTTACTCACATCTAGGGTCAGATGTTGAAGAAAGTCTGCAGCCACAGCCTCAGAAAGAAGACTCTGGCAAAGCAGGGCAATCGACCAACGTCAATGAAGTAATATTCAGTGAGGTTGAGGATGAAAAACCTAGTGAGGTGGATTTGCTTCCTGCACTGGAGAGACAAAAAAGAATTGCACAGTTGCAGGCACGTCTTTGTCAGGCAGCGGCTGAGGGTGCCGTAAGGGTCAAGAGGAGAAAAGGACCACGTAGAGGAGAAGACTTTACCTTGATGCAGGCACTGATAAAAGCAGATTTCTGGCTGATGTGGTTTTCTCTTCTTTTGGGTTCAGGATCAGGTTTAACCGTCATTGATAATCTGGGTCAAATGAGCCAGTCTCTGGGGTATGATAATACACATATATTTGTGTCAATGATTAGCATCTGGAATTTTCTTGGACGTGTTGGTGGAGGGTACTTCTCTGAAATTGTTGTCAGGTAAGATTGTTGATCCATCATTACATTTTGCCAAAATCTCATTGTTTATCTCTGTTCTATGTCACATGGGTGCGGGTGCAGGTGCGACGGTGCAGCACTTTAAAAAACCTTGGGTGCGGCGGTGCGGCAGGGCAAAAATGTAAAAAATTATATATATATATATATATATATATATATATATATATAATTTTAAAGTTTTAACAATTAACATTGTCATAATATCATTCATCATGCATGCAATATATCAAATTAACAATTCTATAATTGTATTCTACATCACAAAAACTAACACCGCAATTAAATTAACCTAAATATCAATCAAATAAGTAAAGCATAAAAGCGCTAAATTACATAAGTATATCCTACAATGTATATGACGATCAAGTAATGAATCTTAATAATTTTCTTCATCATCATCAAATGCATCATTAGAAGGAAGACTGGGCTCAGATAAATCGATTTTTGTCATGTTGAAATCATGCTCTCCCTCGAAGTAACACTCTTTTGGGTTTACATCTCAAAATTTGGGTGTTCCTTGTCTGCGTTACAAACCCAATTTGAAAATGTTAAATACAATACAAGTATATTTAAATGAAAAACTAAGAAATAATCAAATAACTAAGAGAGCAAATTAGTACATGTATTCATCATTGGTTTGCGAAAGTAGTCGAAGATTTGAATAAACATATATTAAATCCTCTGCACACTTGCTGGTGAGTTTGTTTCTCTTCATGTTGTGGATTTGAGAATATGTGCTCCAATTTCTTTCACAATAAGATGAACTAGCAGGCTGCGATAGCAATCTTAATGCAAGACGTTAGAGAAGAGGTGTTTCTGATTCAAATGTTGACCACCATATGATAGGATTTATATTATCCTCCTCTCTCGCGATTAATGTCGATCCATATAATCTCGAAGATGAAAATTTTTCAAACTCTTGTGTGACTTGATTTAGAAGATATGCTTCTGAAAAAAATCTTATTATACACATATTTCTATGTCTTGATAGCTTTGGGTTTAAATTTGGAGGGACACGACCAATACCATCTGCCTGCCACTTTTTTGCATAATATTTTGGATTAAGAGAATGTGACATGCAATGCAAAAAAGTATTGTTGTTATTCCATCTTCTAATTAAAATTAAATGAATATGGTTAAAAAATTCTGAATCATCCAATGCATGATTTTTTTCTTCATGCTTGAAAACTACAACCTGTATTTTTTCAATCATATTATCCCATGTTTCATAAACTTTGTGAAACATGAGCTCATCATTATCAACTTTTCTCAATATTTTTCAAATAGGTTGCGTAAATTGAAGTAAGTATATCACTTTGTCCCAAAACTTATCATCAACAATGAATTTTTTAATTTCTTGAGCCTGAACATCATCATCATCATCAGGATAGAATGTCCAATTTTCATCAGTCACCATGCTAACCAAAGCATTCTTCATTTTTTTAATCCTCTTCACCATCACAATGATGGACGCAAAACGTGTTTCGGCGACTTTCAACAATTTCAGGTTAGAATGTTTATTAAATATAGCATTAGCACAATGGTGGTTAACAACAAAATTCTTAATATTTTGATATTTCTTTCTAAATCTTCAATCCATGAACATAAAGCATATACATGTAAATTTTCTTTCTTTGGGGTTGCAGATGCTCTTTAGGGTCAGATTTAAGCTGTGTGCTACACAGGGAGTTTAAAAAATAGGAGGGTACTTACTCTTCAAACTCAACGCTACACTTTTACAAACTGGAGCATTGTCTGTAATGATTTGTACTACTTTCTGATCACCCACTTCTTTTATGACTTCCATAAATAACCCCTTCAAATACTCAACATTTTTATATTCTCCAGATGCATCAACTGCTTTTAAGAATACTGAGTCACTAAGCGAACAGACAATGAAATCGATCAGTGGACACTTTTAAATATTTGTCCATCCATCAGAAATAATAGAAACTTCATTTTGCTCCCATGAATATTTTTTAATCTCCAGCAACCTCTCCACATTTGCCCTCTCTTCTGCAAGAATTGTGGTTCATAGTTTTTTTGAGCTTAGAGGCACATAGTCACTCAAATTACAATTTGTCAAAGATGTTACTAAATCCTTCCAATAAGGATTTCTAGCCGCATTAAATGGGAGTAAATTAGAATAAAAATACCTCTCTACTTTTCTATCCATCTCTTTCATATGTATTGAATGTTGCTTGTATCTTTCATCTACCTCCTTCATTGACCTTTTTTTTTCAGCATCTTGGTGGCTTTCAAATGACACACTAATTGCACAAACATTACTCATTGTCTCTCTCTTCTTGTATTTTCTTGTATTGTCTTCGCATTACCTCATCAACTTTCCTGCATCCTGAAATGCCATGTCCTGGTATCTTCATCAAATGAGTCTTAACTCTTGTATAAGACCCAACAAAATCTCTTTCACAGAGCTTGCATCAAAATCTCTTGTTTTCATCACCTCCTTCTCCTGTTTTTGCAAGTTTATCTACATGCACCCATAATGGCCCTATATCATCACTCTCACTGCAACTATTAGCAAAACTAGCAGCAAAACTCACATGGGATGAGGATGGCGCAAGTTCTTTCCCTTTATCCATCATTTTTGTCCTAAAAACACAAAAAAAATTATATTAAAATCAATTATGCACACGATCAAGATTTAAGATTTATAATATTGAGTGCAAAGTCAATAACATATACAATAAGTTTAAAAAATATAGTAATAGTACATATAAATAAATATCGAAAGGTATGTAGTCGAAGCGGACCCAAAGCCAACTAGAACGACAAACAAAAGTCCAAGGGTGGGCTCGGTTGTCAGACTGAGCCCGACTTTGGCTCGCAAAAGAAGGTCGAGGGGTGCGCTCGGTCAGTCAGGCCGAGCCCAGCTCTCGGCTCACAAAGGAGGGTTGAGGGGTAGGCTCGGTCTGTCAGGCCAAGCGTAGCTCGCAGCCCGTCCAGGGAAAATGAGGAGGGGGGGGGGGGGCTCGCCCCACCCCTGACTGTCAGAAAAACAGGGAGGAGCTCACCCCCTCCCTCCCCTGCGAAAACAGGGAAGCAGGGAGGGGCTCGGCCCCTCCCCTGAAATCAGAGGGAGCAGGGAGGGTGGGCTCGATTGTCAGACTAAGCTCGACCCTCGCTCGCAAAAGAAGGCCGAGGGGTGCGCTCAGTCAGGCCGAGCCCAGCTCCCAGCTCACAAAGGAGGGTTGAGGGGTAGGCTCGGTTTGTCAGTCCGAGCCCAGCTCCCAGCCCATTCAGGGAAAACGAGGGGAGGGGGGGGGGGGGAGTGGCTCGCCCCACCCCTGACTGGCGGAAAAACAGGGAGCAGAGAGGAGCTCACCCCCCCTCCCCTGTGAAAACAGGGAAGCAGGGAGGGGCTCGGCCCCTCCCTTAAAATCAGAGGGAGCAGGGAGGGGGGCTCGGCCCCTCCCCTGAAATCAGAGCCCCCCCCCTGCCGAACAACATGAGGGAGGGGCAAAGGCCCCTGCCGATAGGTTGCAGGGAGGCGACAAGGGGGTCTCCCTCGCCGGACTGCCGAAAAATCAAGGGGCAGGGGCAAAGGCCCCTGCCGATAGGTTGCAGGGAGGCGACAAGGGGGTCTCCCTCGCCGGACTGCCGAAAAATCAAGGGGCAGGGGCAAAAAGCCCCTACCGATAGGTCAAATACAGGCGGCAGGGGGCATCGGCCCCCGCTGGCCTGTCGAAAATAGAAGATCAGAAGAAGAAGGGGACGAGGGAGAGGTTACCTGAGAGGAGTGTGACCGTCGTCGGGGTTGCGGATGGGGTTGACGTCGACGATCGTCGAAGGTCTGCGACGAAGAAGAGGATGAGGTGGCGTCGGGCTCCCCTGAGAGACGTCGGGAGGAGAGGAGGGGAGCGAGAGAGCAGAGGAGTGCAAGAGAGGAGAGGAGAGGATTAGGGCAAAAAAAATTGCCCTAATCCTCTCTTCGTAGCCCATTTCATCGGGCATATTTTTTTAAGTCCAAAAAATGGACCAAAATGACTTTGGGTGCGTTGACCGCACCCAGGGTCGGGTTGACCGCACTGGGTGCCGCATGCACACCCACGTCGCGTCGCGTCGACGTGGGTGCGGCACCTGGTTTGCTGAATCCCTGTGACTTAGTTGTAGTTTAATGAATAGATTCACGCCTATGTCACAGGGACTCGGCAAAACAGATGCCGCACCCGCGTCGACGCGACGCGACGCGGGATCGCGTGCGGGTGCGGCACCGAGTGCGGTCAACACGACCCTAGGTGCGGTCAACGCACCCAGGGTCATTTTTGTCCACAATTTTGGGCGAAAAAAAAAATTCCCCCTGATGAAAAGGAGGAGGATTAGGGCAATTTTTTTTTGCCCTAATCTCTCCTCTCTCTCCCCCTGAGTTCGAGCTCTCCCATCGCCGCCCCAGCTCCGCCGCCCCAGCGCCGCCGCCCCCAACTCCGCCTCCCAGGCTTCTCCTCTCGGCTCCTCCTCTCCTTTCGCAGGTATGTCTCTCACTCTCTTCTTGGGTCGGTTGGCGAGGGGACAAGCACCCCCCCCCCTCTCTCGGTCTCTTGTTGGGTCGGCAGGGGAGGGGCTGAGCCTCCCCTGCTCCCTCGTTTTTCGACACAGGAGGGGCCGAGCCCCTCCCCCATCTAGCTCTTTTTTGGGGTCGACAGGGGAGGGGCCGAGCCCCTTCCTTTTATGTTTTTCTTTTTTGGGTCGACAGGGGAGGGGTTGAGCCCCTCCCCTTTATGTTTTTTGTTTTTGGGTCGACAGGGGAGGGGCCGATCCCCTCTCCTTTATGTTTTTCTTTTTTTGGGTCGACAGGGGAGGGGCCGAGCCCCTCCCCTTTATGTTTTTCGTTTTTGGGTCGACAGGGGAGGGGCCGAGCCCCCCTTTATGTTTTTCTTTTTTGGGTCGACAGGGGAGGGGCCGAGCCTCTCCCCTTTATGTTTTTCGTTTTTGGGTCGACAGGGGAGGGGCCGAGCCCCTCCCCCATCTGTTTTTTTTTTTGGGTCGACAGGGGAGGGGCCGAGCCCCTCTCCCATATGTTTTTTTCTTTGGGTCGACAGGGGAGGGGCCGAGCCCCTCCCCCATCTGTTTTTTTCTTTGGGTCGACAGGGGAGGGGCCGAGCCCCTCCCCCATCTGTTTTTTTTTTTGGGTCGACAGGGGAGGGGCCGAGCCCCATCTGTTTTTTTTCTTTGGGTCGAAAGGGGGCCCCTCCCCCATCTGTTTTTTTTTTTGGTCGACAGGGGAGGGGCCGATCCCCCCTCGCTCTCGCTGTCTTGTTGGGTTGGCAGGGGAGGTGCTGAGCCCCCCCTTCTCCCTGTGTTTTCGAATTGATTTGAAAATTGTAATGTATTTTTTTTTGTATTTTCAGGATAAAAATGACGAATAAAGGGAAAGGACTTGCGTCATCCTCATCCCAACATGTGAGTTCTACTGCTAGTTTTGCTGATAGTTGCTGTGGGATTGATGATGTAGGGCCACTATGGATACATGTAGATAAACTTGCAAAAACTGGAGAAGGAGGTGGTGGAAACAAAAGATTTCGATGCAAGCTCTGCGAAAAAGATTTTGTTGGGTCTTACACAAGAGTGAAGGCTCATTTGTTGAAGATACCAGGACATGACATTTCAGCTTGCAGAAAAGTTGATGAGGCAATGTGAAGGCAATACAAGAAAATACAAGAAGAATATGAGAAGAGAAAGGCAATGGCCGATTCTTGTGCAGTTAGTGTGCCATTTACAAGCCACCAAGAAGATGCTGAAAAAAAAGAAAAGTCAATCTAGGAGGTAGATGAACGATACAAGCAACATTCAATACATATGGAAGAGAAGAATTGGATAGAAAAGTTGGGAGGTATTTTTATTCTGGTTCACTCCCATTTAATGCGGCTAGAAATCCTTATTGGAAGGATTTAGTAACATCCTTGGCAAATTGTAATTTGAGTGGTTATGTGCCTCCAAGTTCAAAAAAAATACGAACCACACTTCTTGCAGAAGAGAGGGCAAACGTGGAGAGGTTGCTAGAAATTAAAAAATATTCATGGGAGCAAAATGGAGTTTCCATTGTGTCTGATGGATGGACAGATATTCAAAGGCGTCCATTAATCAATTTCATTGCTTGTTCGCTTAGTGGCCCAATATTCTTGAAAGCAGTTGATGCATCTGGGGAATATAAAAATGCAGAGTATTTGAAAGGATTGTTTATAGAAGTGATAAAAGAAGTGGGTGATCAGAAAGTTGTACAAATCATTACAGACAACGCTCCGGTTTGTAAAAGTGCAGCGTTGAGTTTGGAGAGTGAGTACCCTCATATTTTTTGGACTCCCTGTGTAGCACACAGCTTAAATCTAGCCCTAAAGAGCATATGCAACCCCAAAGAAGAAGAAAATTCACAAGCATTTGCTTTATGTTCATGGATTAAAGATTTAGAAAGAAATGTCAAAAGCATTAGGAATTTTGTTGTTAACCACCATCGTGCTAATGCTATATTTAATAGGCATTCTGATTTAAAATTGTTGAAGGTCGCTGAAACACGTTTTGCGTCCATCATTGTGATAATGAAGATGATTAAAAGAGTGAAGAATGCTTTGATTAACATGGTGACTGATGAAAATTGGACATTCTATCGTGTTGATGATGATATGAAGGCTCAAGAAATTAAGAAGTTCATTCTTGATGATGAGTTTTGGAACAGAGTGGTATACTTCCTTCAATTTACGCAACCTATTTGGGAAATGTTAAGAGAAGTTGATAAGGATGAGCCCATGCTTCACAGAGTTTATGAAATGTGGGATAATATGATTGAAAAAATAAAAGCTATAGTTTTGATGCATGAAGAAAAAAATCCTGCATTGGATGATTCAGATTTTTTTAATCATATTCATTCAATTTTAGTCAGAAGATGGGATAAGAGCAACACTCCTTTGCATTGCATGACACATTCTCTTAATCCAAAATATTATGCAAATAAGTGGCGGGCTGGTGGTATTGGTCGTGTCCCTCCAAATTTAGACCCAAAGCTATCAAGACATAGAAATATGTGTATGACAAGACTTTTTCCAGAAGCATATCTTCTACATCAAGTCACACAAGAGTTTGAAAATTTTCATCTTCGAGATTATATGCACCGGCATTATTCGCGAGAGAAGAAGATAATATAGATCCTATCACATGGTGGTCAACATTTGGATCAGAAACACCTCTTCTGCAACGTCTTGCATTAAGATTGCTATCGCAGCCTGCTAGTTCATCTTGTTGTGAAAGAAATTGGAGCACATATTCTCAAATCCACAACATGAAGAGAAATAAACTCACCAGCAAGCGTGCAAAGGATTTAGTATATGTTCATTCAAATCTTCGATTACTTTCGCGAAGCAATGATGAATACAGGTACTAATTTGCTCTCTTAGTTATTTGATTCTTTCTTAGTTTTCATTTAAATATACTTGTATTGTATTTATCATTTTCAAATTGGGTTTATAATGCAGACAAGGAATATCCAAATTTTGGGATGTAAACCCAGAAGAGTGTGACTTCGAGGGAGAACATGAATTCAACGTAACAAACATGGATTTAGCTGAGCCCAGTATTCCTTCTAATGATGCATTTGATGATGAAGAAGAAAATTATTAGCATCCATTACTTCATCAGGATATACTTTGGTATGTAATTTAGTTCTTTTATGCAATACTTATTTGATTGATATTTAGGTCGATTTATGTAATTGCTTTACTTATTTGATTGATAATTTGATATTTAGGTTGATATACTGCATGCATGATGAATTATATTATGAGTTTATGACAATGTTTACTGTTAAATGTTAAACTGTTAAAACTTCAAAATTATATATATATATATATATATATATATATATATATATAATTTTTTTTTTACATTTTTGCCCCCTGCCGCACCCCCGCACCCGGGTTTTTTGGAATTGTCGAATCCCCGCACCCGCACCCGCACCCATGTGACATAGATTCACGCGGACCACTCCAATACTAGCATAGACATTGCTGCAATCACTATATGGTCGAGGGCGGATCCCGGGGGGGGGGGTGAGGAGGGGCTGGAGCCCCTCCTAAAGTTGCAAACAATCTCAAAAACCATGCAGCTGCAAGTCACAAGTCACAAATCTAGAATAAACTAGCAGCACAATCACTAATACTTGGGGAGTTTACCAGCCCATAGTTCACCACCAAAAATTGTCGTAACTCCTAAAATATTCTACAAAAGGCCCCAAATAAATTCCACTATCTTCCAAAATAAAAAGAGACCTAGACAGGTTTAATTTATGGGCATAAAACAAGAAAATATGACCAGAAAATCAAGATTTCTCAATCTTGGACAGACTCACTCTCAAACCAGAAAAATTGGAAAATCTGTAGAATTCCAATATTTAACAAAATAGAATGAGGTTTCATTTGTGAATCCTCTAAAATCAACCTCTATCCGATCCAAAAATCAACCAAACCAAAATCCAAAGTACCCAATTGGGCGTGACTCCCAAGGTTGATGTGTTATCCCATGCTGGTACATTGACATTCAATAATAGCTTGCAATTAATCTTCTCGGCCCTCTGGAACAGATTTTAAGCCCTCTCAATGCTGCAAATATGATCTATATGTGTCAATGCATTTTAGGAAGAAACGCGTATATATATATATATATATATATATATATATATAGAGAGAGAGAGAGAGAGAGAGAGAGAGAGAGAACCCCACACCCGTGTTTTCTGAAATTCCCATGCCTGCACCTGCACCTATGTGACATATCAGTCACATGTTAACAACCGAATTCTCAAATTCCTCATTCTTGATTATCATTAACTATATGTAATAGACTAAATATGTCTACGTATATTTTGCAAGGTTGTTTTTATACTCTTATTGTATAAGGTTAAGGTGTCATTGGTTAGTTTTTTAGCAGCTTATCCATGCAAACAATCACTAATACTTGGGGAGTCACATAAATAACCTCATTTTGGACTATTTTATTTTATTATAAAAAAAATTTGCCCCCCTTTTAGCAAAATCCTGGATTCGCCACTGTATATGGTTGATGGTTGTTACCTGCTCTTAATTATGTATTTTTTCTGTATTCCACATTCATGCAGGTAACAAATTTTAGAACCATATATTAAAAGGGATGTAGATTTGATTGCTGTTGAAGATCATGACTGGTTTGAGTCTGTGATGCCATGCATGTGTACCATTAGTATTTTCCTTTTCTAAGCTCATGTTATGATTTGCAGGGACTATGCATATCCGAGGCCGGTGGCATTGTCCGTGTCACAGGTTATCATGGCGATCGGACACTTATTTGTCGCGATGGCATGGCCTGGGGCCATGTATGTGGGAACCTTATTAATTGGTCTTGGATATGGGGCTCATTGGGCAATCGTGCCTGCTGCTGCTTCTGAATTGTTTGGATTGAAAAATTTTGGTGCCTTGTACAATTTCCTCACCTTGGCGAATCCAGCAGGGTCATTAGTTTTTTCTGGGTTGATTGCAAGCACAATTTATGATCGTGAGGCTGAGAAGCAGGCTCACATGCCTCACCACCTGTGGGGTTCATCAGGCAACCTAGGGAGGAGGTTGCTTGGTGCTTTAAATGTAGAGGATGCACTAAAGTGTGATGGTTCTGTTTGTTTCTTCCTTACCTTGATAATCATGTGCGGGCTATGCACTGTTGCTGTTATCTTGAACCTGATTCTTGTGTATAGGACAAAGAGTGTGTATTATAGTCTCTATGGGAAAGCACGTTAACGAAGTACGTAGTGGAGGAAGAACCAACACAGTATAATCATTACAGTAAGTTACTCGGAAGTTAAGTTCATTTGGACCAATCACTGTCATTTTTTGACATTTCCTCTTAATAAAGTATCAACTTTCGGCCCTTGCACCTCTGAAGATAAATTTGTTTAGGCATTCCTCGTATATTTCTTCTTTTTGAGCTGTCCAACAAAATATCAATGTATTATTTGAGAATGGGAACAGAGTGTACATTTCATCAAGATAAATGCATCAACCACAGACTCCATGAATATTGCGTAACCCCCGTGTACCTCATTTTCAGCTATTATTTCAGTATATTGTTGTTATCCTGATGATTGTACTGAATGAATTGTTATGCCTTTGACAAATTTTCCTTCTTTTCTGCATGTTTTCCTCGTCTTTCTGTTTCTTTATAACCTGTAGCATGTCCATAAGAGTGAAATCTCGAAGATAATTTGATATGATTTTAGTGTCTGCTGGCTCAAAAAAAGATGGAAACAAAAGGAATATCTGTCATCTTGGTTTTATGCGATTCATTATCTATAACCTTTTTTTTTGTGTTTGAGAGAGAGAGAGAGAGATCTATAAACAAAAATATTGGGTTGAAGTCTTTGAGTGGATGCAGACTTGTCATTCAAGGCCTGTTGCAGCTATGGAATAATCAAATATAAGCTTCTGATTTCTCCATTATGATGAAAGAGAGGAGAGTATTTCTTTCTGGATGAATGATCAATAAGCTATGTTACATTTTATGTCGAGTAACAAGTCTCTAGATATGTGTTAAGACTATCATAGAAGTACTTGAGCTTTTTGAAGATGTACATGATACATGTATTAATCAGCTTCTCTGTATACATTCTGTTATGTGTTTGTGAATTTATAGTTCCATATTCTTTCAGAAAATGGTGGCTGAATGTCACACTTGGTGTATGATTGCTTGTGTAGTTAAAAATATTCCATGCAACTCTATAAGAGCATTTCTGTAATAGAATGTTGCAGCTTCATCATGCTGAGATTAAAAGTCTCTTTTTTCAGTCGAAAGATTGGATTGTTTCTAAGAAAGTTGACGATGAATTATTCTTAGAATGCACACGATATATTAACATCATAATTGTTGTTGTCATTGAAACTTTGCCATTTGATGCCTTTGCTGCCTTGGATCAAAATGGGGGTGCAAGATGAAACTAGGTGATGTAGTCATGTAGATGTGCTTTCTGTGAAGTGTTTCTTGGTCATCAGGTTATTATGCTTTTGATGGCAGGGGAGAGAACCAAGATTGGGGAAACTGTTTTTTTTTTTTCTGTAGAATATTTTTTATTGTAGAATTTACACGATGGGTATTTTTTGAGCAAAAGGCTTAAAGTATACTTAAGTAAAAATGCAGGTTTCATATATTTTTTGTCACTTCTTGCTTTCTTAAATGCTTCTTAAATGCTTCGTTAAAGCATTTTCTCAACACTCTTCTTGCTTCATCCCTTGCTTTTCGCACCCACTTCTTGCTCTGGTAACTATGTTCCAGCATACTGCAATTTCCGTGTTCCTTTAATGAGATATTCATCATGTTGGAAGTCAAAGACTTTCTCATAAATCCAAGACCTTGATTATATGTGAACACCTCTCTGCTATCTAAACGAAACAGTGCCATTTGTCTTTTGACAGAAACCTCCTGAAAACTCATGTGAAACGTTCTTCCCTTGCATTAAACTCTATGTTCTGTTTCAAACTTTGGACTCACAACCTCATTTGTTAGCACAAAAATTATAATGTCAATTCTATAATTATGTATCATTTTGCAGGTAGGGATTCAATGGAAACTAAAAAAAAGTGTATAATTCGATCATTAAATGTGTTCAGCATGGTTCAAACAGTAGGAATCGACTCTTGGATCATGCATTTTTTTTTTTACGTAGAAATACTTTTTTTGGAGGGCAAAAACTTGGTATTTTGTGGGCGGTATAGTTTTCAACTTTTGAAAAATCTTACATGTTGGGAACACATGATTCAAGAGCCAATCCCTACCTAACCAAAACCAAACTCATAAGGGCCTGATCTGAACAAATAAAAAATAATAGAAGTTAAATGTTTTTCATGAAGTTTTTCATATATATATATATATATATATATATATATATATATATATATATAGAGAGAGAGAGAGAGAGAGAGAGAGAGAGAGAAGATGGTAGCTGCTAACCACTTTTCTAGCTAACTGGGCTTTTAAAGTGTTTTTCTCATGTTTTACTTAAATCTGACCATACTGATTACTTCGTCATTGTCAAAATATTAAGAAACAACACTTGTATGTGTTTGTTCGGTTAAAAAAATTGATCTTTTAAGTCTTGAATATTTAGAAAAATCTTAGACCATCTATTTTTTAAATCTTATAAAAACATACATGCTTATCGGAATCAGGTTTCTACAAAATCAAGCATGTAGAATACATCTGTCATGTCAGTTCAGATTTAATGAGAACATGGAAAACCCCTTGAAAAGGCTGGTTAGCTAGAAAAGTGGTTAGCAGTTACCCTGAAAACGCTGGTTAGCTAGAAAAGTGGTTATCAGTTCCTACCTGCTCTCTCTCTATATATATAATACAGTCAATTGTACTTAAATTCTAGGTTAGAATCTCAGGATACATGTAATTTTGATTCAATCTATCCTTGTATATATGTTCCGCATGGTTGATTTAGTGGCAATCAACCCTTGAATCATGTTTTCGATGACAAAGCATATTTTGAATTGAAAAAAAACTGGTGCATTTACCACTGTCGTTTTTTTGCAACACCAAAAAATCCTGTACATATGTTAGATTGTGGCGATTTAGTACCTAATCACATCTATAAGGTTATTTTATAAAAAAAAAAGATAACAGAGTTTGTCAGGTTGGTTGTACATACAAGCAGGCACATATATGTTTGTGTGTCGTGTGTGAGGGAAACATGCTAAATGAGTTTTTTTTTCGGTTTTTTCAGGTCTTCTTTCGTGATTCTAACCCTATAGATGTGTTGAGCATGGTTGATTTACTAGGAATTGATGCCTGGACCATGTTATATATATATATATATATATATATATATATATATATAGAGAGAGAGAGAGAGAGAGAGGGGTAGGTGGCTGGTGTTTTTTTTGTTAATACCCGGTGCTCACTGAGTTTTGAAAAGATTGTTTTTATTTTTTCTAAAATCTAACTTGATTTTGTGGGATAACACCAAGTTAGGTTTTTATAAGATTAAAAAATATTGGTCTATAATTTTAAAAAATAATCAATGCTTAAAAAATTATTTTTTCTCTCAAAAAACATGATCCAAGTGTGATTTCCTAGTAAATCAACATATATGCTAGGTAGGCATCTTTAGGCTCAGTTTTTTAAAAAACAACCTAAAAACCCCTATCCAGGCTAGGTAGGTACAAAAAGGCTTAGACACCTATTATTTTTCCTATATATGAAAACTGAAATATGAGAACTAAAATATGGGCATTTTCAATATTTTTTTTGCAAATCCAAAGGTGTGGATGTGTTTGGCTTGGCGAATTTGATAGGAATCAACCATTGGATCATGTATTTTGGATGAAAAATAAGATTTTTAAATGCTTGAATATTTATGAAGATTATGAGCCATTGATTTTAAATCCTTAAAACATCTCATTTATGCATGTGTTAAATAACATGAATTTGTGGTGGTTTCTAACTGCTGCTGATTCTCTGGACCGAAAAAGGACTTTTAGCAGCAGTCATCCTTTTTTATTTTAATGTGCATGTGTTTGAAGTAACGTCGAACTAATGAATGCCTACTTATTTGAAAACCTCTCAACCCAAAAAACATTTAAAGGATTTGTGTTTTTTTTGAAATGCTGCTCTTATAAATGTGATCTATAGACTTGTTTTTATAAGAATCAGTTCTTGGAGCATTTAATTCTCATGCATGGATATGTTTTTATAAGGTTTCCAAAATCAATGGCTTACAATTTCATAAATTTTTGAGGCTTCAAGTATCATTTTTTTTACAAAATGCATGATCCAAGTGTCAATTTTAGTAAATCAATCGTTCAACACATCTGTAAGGATAAAATTTTGAAAAATACCTAAAATCTGATAAATGCTTTTTATTGAATAGGTTTGAGAGGTTTTCTGTTGGATTGGTTTTCATTATCATATATATATATATATATATATATATATATATATATATATATATATATATATATACACACTTTTTTGCACCTCATCCGGAAAGACAACTGCGTAGATCTCCCTGCTTAAAAACATTACATTCCAATAAGAGCTTTAGAGGTGCAATCAAAGTGAACAAGGCCCCACATCCACATCTCTTCCGGCCATCTAATAGTGGACAATAGGCACCTGAAGTGTAATCTATCAGTCACTTGTGAAGGATGGTCCCTCCAAATTGCATTCTAATTGTAGTAGTGTAGACTGGTTTATCTTTCATGACTATCCATAAGGGCTCTCTTACCTGCATTGACAATAAAATAGGATGAGGTTCATTTATTTATTTGTTTCTCATGTGTTAATAAAGGCAAAATTAGCTAGTGCGGTTACCCATGTGGTCAGCAGGGTCCTGTTTCAAGCTGAAGGTCAAGGATCAAATTCCTCTGGCACATGGGGGCTGCCATTGCTTTATCAAGGTAGGGGTACCTAAGGCTAGGCGGTCCTGTCCTCAACCCAGAGTTTTACCTTATAGAAAGGAGGGCCCATTAAGTGAACCGGTTCATTTTTTTTTTTAAAGGCAAGCTGGGGTTAGGCAGACCCTTACCAGTTATTACAATTATACCATTGGGTTTTGAACCTGCAATGTCCTACGACAAGGTGATGTGCACTAACCGCTCTTTCCAGACAAGCAGAGCTGATTCTTGGTGAATGTTTTCTTTCATTATACAAAAAAAAAAAAAAAAATTTAATACACTTAAATTTCCAATTTATGTGGTTAAATTTTAAAATATACAAGAGAATGGATTTCACCATGTTATTAAAATGGTTTAATATTGTCACTAATAATTGGTTGCATTATTTATAACGTTAGTAAGGAGAGTTAACAATATTGTGATGATGATGTGATATTTATGAATTGAAGGCTACATTGTTGAGTGGATATGGTTCGGATAGTAGACATGGACCATTGAATCCGTTTAATATGTAGCTTCAAAATTAACGAGGGATTGCCCATTAAGGACCTGGATCATGCCTGGCGGTAGACATGGATGAAGATATTGTATGTAAGATCTACTTGGACTGATGAAGATCAGGACAAGGTATGACAATAGATCCAACCTGTTTATTATGGCACTAAAAGAAAACAGGGCTGAGGAGCAGGTTCGACATCATCAGTTTAGTTTAAGTGAAACCGTTTGGATTAAATGACTTATGGGAGTGAAATGCTGGGCAATCACAATGGTGGAGAGAGAGAGAGAGATGTTTGCAACACCCTAGGAAAATTAGATTTTCGTGAGATTCTGACTGTGATTCTTGGATTTTCTCAAAATCTTATGATTATAAGTCACAATCACAACACTTTCTCAAGGTTAGTGGAACATGAGAATAAAAGTTGTAACTGTTTTTGCCTTGAATCTCGTAAAAGTTGGTCACAAGATTGACCTTGTGATCAACAATCACAGCTTATACTTTCTCAGCTGTGATTGTTCATCCCCACCTGTGACCAAAGCAGACATGTCCACAATCACAACACTTTCTCAATTTTTCATAAACATGAGAAAGTGCAATTTGTGATTGTGACTATCACTTGAGAATGCTCCTCCCTAAACTTGAGAAAGTTGGTTACAAGACCGACTCCATGGCCAACTTTCTCAAGTGTGATGGCTCATCTCCCGCCTATGACTAAAGCAAACGTGCCTCTAGCTACTCAACCATTGATGAGATGCTTGATGTTTCTTTCGCTGACATGCGGTTGAATAAAATATCTGGTGGTTAAGTTGCACTATCGTAACTGAGGGGTCTCGTGTTCGAATCTCTCCTGGGTCATCCTCCAACTTTCATACCCCAAAAAATAAAAGATCAAGTCGCGCATTCACGTAGATGTAGGTTCATTCATGAGTGGCCTCTCTCAATTATCTGTTTGAACATGAAAGTAGCACACATACATGGACACTCGAGCGAGGACACACACACACACGCGCAAGCACGCATGCACCTCCTATGTGGTAGTAATGTTGTTAGAAAGTGCAACACAATTGCTATGGTTTTTCGTTGGTAATTTTCAACTTTACAATGAATATGGGTTCCACTAAGACCATATCATAGTATTCCCCTCCAACGGTGTGCACATTCTGCTTAGATCGAATAGTCATCACTTTTTGTTTGATATTTACACCGAGAAATCACCCCAGCATCAGAGACCTAGTAGTGCTGGCTTTGTCGTTCTAAGAAATGTGTGTGCAGGGCCGGCTGGCCTCTTTGATATTTGAGGCCACCGCCATAGGGCCCCAAATGAAAAAAAATATAACACTTATATTTCACTTGCTGAGGGCCTCCAATGAAACATGGCACATACATTTGCCTCATGCTGAGGGCCTCCAATGAAATATGCCTAGGGCCTTAACTTCTCTTGAGCTGCCCCTGTGTGTGTGAGAGAGAGTATCACAAGGAGGAACTAATGCCAGGTTTGGATGAATGGCGGCGCTGGGTCCGGCTGAGTTACGGTCACCTGCCCAATGACATAAAACCCCAAGGCCGCGCTGCCCTTGCCACCAGGGAACCTGCTGCTTCGGCATGTACACAAGGGACACCATGATAGAGATTTTGAACGTGATTCATGCAAAGGGGTAGAATCCCACACAATAAAAGATTAAACAAACTTCCAAGATTTCTGAACTGGACCATTTAAGGGCGGGCAGCGCCATGGATCCACTTTAAATTGGCTGCCAAGCTGAGAGATGCAACTGAAAAATAACATTAAACAGGAGATCTGGCTAAAGTGAATGTACGTTTTGCTTAGAAGAGAGAGGTGTGTCAGTGTCATGTTTGCTCAAAGTTGTGCAAATATGAGCGAAGATCTCCAATATCTTTGAACACAAAAATGAACTTAAGCTCTTTTTTTTTAGACAGAGAAAGCTGTGGATAGGCAGACCCCTACCAGTTATACAACCATATGACTTGCACTAACTGCTTCTGCCAGACAAGCGGAGCCCCCAGTTGGTAAATGAACTTGAGCTCTTACGCATTCACAAGTGATGAAGTTGCAGTAGCAGGATCATATAGTGAATTAACACTTAAATCAGTGGAACAAGTAGAAAAAACCTATATTTATAGTGCAAATATGAACTAAGATCTCCTTTGAACACAAAATTGGACCTAAAACTCTTATATTGACAAACATAAATGATGAAGTTGCATCTAGTAGGATCTTATAATAAATATACTCTTAAATCAGAAGAATACATGTATGTATATATGCCACCATAAACTTTAACAATGTGGGGCAAATTCAAGTTTGAGACCAGTTAGAAAAGTAAGTGGATATGATCAATTTGACAATGTAAAATTTGATAAGCTGAATTTCATCTTTTAATTATGATGGCATGTGATAGGTTTTGTGCTTGTTAGCATTGGAAGATTCCAGAGCATGCAAGCTGGTGGGTCCCACAGTGGAAGAGGTTCACAAGGCATTCTCAAGGGGGTATCTCTTTTTTAGGTGGTCCATGTAACTCTCCCTAACCATGGACCTAGTTAGCCTAACCATACGGGTAACCATGGTTAATCATGGGACAAAACCCTAACCTTATAAGACCTGGTGTCCTTTTGACACCACCTCTGGTGGGTCCCACATGAATATTATTTCCCCCCTTCATTAAACATATAAAAATATAATAGAATAACATATACATACTTTACTTTCCACTCCAAGCGTCAAATTTCTTTTAAAAATATACTAAATAACATAAATAAATATGCAAAACAAATTTTCCATTATCAAGCCACTTCAAAATTCCCACCATTAAAAAAAACATAAAATATCTATTTTTAGCTTTAATGTCATAACCACACCTAGAGTTAAAAACTAACCCTAGTTAGGCTTTTGGTATACAAAAACTAGTTAAAATATTGATTTCAACCAATCAAAAAATTGCTTAATTTACAGGATTATGAATCATTGGTTAAGAGAAAATTAAAGGGGCCTTTTATTTTGAGGGTGCTTTTGATTTGGGGCCTGTACAAAATCAGGGAGAAAAAAAAAGAAAAAAAAATTCAAGGTGGAGATTGAAAAAAAGTTGGAGGGATTGACCTAAAAAATTTCCCTCTTCATCATCCAAACCATTCCTGTGATCAGGTAAACCCGAATTTTCCCGCTCTATGTTTTCATCTGAATCTCTTATTTTGCCTGGTTTCTCTTCCGTACTGCCCTCTTGTGCCCTAGATCAAATGGTTCCAGATTCCCATGCCCCGATCTGTGAATTCTCTGGGGCGATTTCTGGCCGTTGATAATGTCTAGGTTGGGTTTCTTCTCCTGATTTCTGATTCCCGATTCCCGATTTCTTGGGTTTTCTTTGTTTTCTGTGAATGTTTTGGATTTTTCTTTAGTTGGTTGGTGAAGAACAGGAAGTTAGGGTTTTGATTGGGAGGTTGAAAAGATTTAGGCTTTCTTCTCCTTTTCATTTTTTTGGGTAATTTTGTTCTATGAAGTTGAAAGGTTTTGAATCTGATGGTTTTTTGGTTCGAGTTTTTTTCTGATGGTAGGCACTAGAAAGGGGCGTATGATCCGCTTGCATGGGTTTTTTAGGGTTTCCGATGGTGGTAGTGGAGCTGCTCTGAGTTCGTGTCTGGGTTTTAGCTTCGGAATTCATAGGTGGGTATAGTAAGAATTGAGGGTTGGTAGGAGTGGGGAGAGTGATGGAGTGTAACAAAGACGAGGCATTTAGGGCGAAGGAGATCGCCGAGAAGAAGTTTAAGGCTAAAGATATCGAGGGCGCGAAGAAATTCGCGCTGAAGGCGTCGCAATTGTACCCCGCATTGGAGGGTGTTGGCCAGATGCTGGCCACCTTCGATGTGTACGCCGCGGCGGAGAAGAAGATCAATGGGGAGACAGACTGGTATGAGATCCTCTGCGTGAATGCGATGGCGGAGGACGAAACGGTGAAGAAACAGTATAGGAAGCTGGCGCTTGTACTCCACCCTGATAAGAACAAGTGTGTAGGTGCAGAGGGGGCGTTTAAGCTCGTATCGGAGGCGTGGAGCGTGTTGTCAGACAAGTTTCGGAGATCGGTTTATGACCATAGGAGGAACCTTAAGGGGTGCCCGCAGAAGGCTCCGCAACAGAGCAGGCCTGCTGCTCCTCCGCGAGCCTGTGCCTCTGCTCATGGTGCAAATGGTTATTACAATTTCGCTAGTGGTAATGCAGGTGCTAATGCTAGAACACAGAAGGCAGCTCCGCGTGCTACTCCAGCTCCCCCTCCGGCCCCTCCGGTCCCTCCGGTCCCTCCGGTCCCTCCGGTCCCTCCAGCCCCTCGCCAGTCTAAACCGAGCACATTTTGGACGAGTTGCAATCGGTGCAGGATGCAGTATGAGTATCTCCGCGTGTATGTTAATCACAATCTGTTGTGTCCCAATTGCCATGAACCGTTCTTGGCCATTGAGACAGGCACTGTGCCCAATGCTTCTGGTACTTTCCCCTGGTCAATGCCCCAACAGCATGGTCATCCGAATCCAAATGCACATGGAAAGAATGTGCATGTTAATCACAATGCAAACTTTCAGCGGGGGGCATTCTCTAGAACTGTCGGTGTCACGAGTGTGAATGCATCAACTTCTGCTGCCAATGTGGACCATCAAACTTGTGAAAAAATTAGAAGAGACCGGGATGACGCACCAACGGCTGCTAGACGGGAGGAAGTGCGGAGGAGTAACAGCTATGACTTTAAGAAGACCTCAGGTGGGTCATATCCGGGGAATTCCAAGGTATACTCTGGCGGAAGTGAAAGTTTCATTCACAGGCCTGCAAAGAAAAGAAAAAGCATGGATGGTGATGGCGTTGGGGACGGTGATGAGAATATGGGCATGGGTAATGGGAATGCATCCGGATGTCGGGTAGACAGTTTCCATATGCATTCTGATGTTAATAGGGATGCCTATGAAGCAGAGAAACTGAATGGCGTCTCTAGGGGCATGCCAGCGGATGCGATGAAGGGCCCTCGGTTTCCTTACAAACAGGGTATGTCTATGAGGGAATTAATGATGCAGGATACTCGCACCGTACTCATGGCAAAGGCTAGAAATGAAATCCACAAGAAGTTAGAGGATTGGAAGTTGGATGTTGCAGAGAAAGCCAAAGAAAAGGAAAAAAGCCTGCCAAATTCAAAGGAAAAAGAAATGTCAAATGGAAACTGTGATGCACATTATCAGAGCAAGCTTAACGAGCCTTTGAAAAAGGAGAAGAAACAGAAATCTTTGAACAAGGGAGATGTTGCTGCAGATGGTTCAGATGAAGTAACAGACAGGTCATCATCTATCCATGTTATTGATCCTGATTTTCATGATTTTGACAAGGATCGATGCGAGAAATCGTTTGAAGCTAATCAAGTATGGGCAGCATATGATGATGATGATGGAATGCCCCGTTTTTACGCACTTGTTCAGAAAGTGCTTTCTGTAAATCCTTTCAAGATGCGTATTAGTTGGCTTAACTCCAAAAGCAACAGTGATCTTGGCCCTATCAATTGGGTTGGTAGTGGTTTCACCAAGACCAGCGGAGAGCTCAGGGTAGGCAGGTATGAGGTGTATGATAATGTTAATGTTTTCTCTCACAAGGTCATATGGGAGAAAGGTTTACGAGGTGTCGTCAGAATCCTTCCTAGCAAAGGTGATGTCTGGGCACTCTACAAAAACTGGTCAAAGGAATGGAATGAAACAACCCCTGATGATGTGATACATAAGTATGACATGGTAGAGGTGCTTGATGATTTTGTTGAAGACCGTGGTGTGTTTATTGCACCTCTAGTTAAGGTTCCTGGTTTCAAAACAGTATTTCAGAGGAGCACAGATCCAGAGGAAGTTCAAATAATTCTGAGAGAAGAGTTGTTCCGGTTTTCACATCAAGTTCCTTCTCGCGTGCTGACTGGTGAAGAAGCAGAAAATGCACCAAAGGGTTGCCTTGAGCTGGATCCAGCTGCAACACCTCTGGAACTTCTGCAGGTAATAACAGAAACTAAGAACGATGAGATGGGAGAGGCTGCTGAACAGTGACAGCTTGATTTAACACTGGAACACCCAGCCATGATTAGCATTGGAGGACTGAATGAGTCATGGGCGGATTGATTGCTCTCATAATGCCAAAGTGCCAGTTTGATTGTTTCCTGGCTTTCCCATAATCAGAGAACCTCTGGGAAGTTTCTTTTCTCCAGTGACTAGGGTATGATGTGGGCATTTGACCACCAATAACTGGTCAATGGTTTGGGAATGTTGTCACATGGCCTTTTCTAATGTTCTAACCTCAATTTTGTCTATAAGATGGACATTTCAAAATGGTTAATGTGATTTTGAGCAACATTGGTTGGAATTTGGTATTTAATCTGTGTTATTTTATTCTATGGCAGTTAGATTGTCCTGAATTGTGCTTAATCCTGGGGTTAGTGCACTAATTGCTAGCATGTATGGTTCTCAGAGAAGATTATGTTCTCTAAGGGACAATCATCGGGTATGATATGCTTGTGGGCTTTCTTTTATTATCAAATGAGTTTATTATATTGCCTGTGCAGTTCCCTTTTGCCACTGATGGTGATGAGGCAGTTATTTGTTACTGACATAAAATTTTCATTTGTCAATCTTATTGAAGTTCAATTTTCTATCATGCAAGTTCATTATGTTGTTGCAGTAGGTACTTTTTGTAATTGTTGATTTCACGATATTGCTCTGCTTTGTTTATTTTATTTTACTTTTTTCATTTGGGCATGGTATGCATGACACTTGGATGGTCATATAGTTTTTTTGGAGAAGACATGTTTGTTAATATTAACATCATAAAATTGGATGTAGAATGACTTTTATGTTCTATTGAATACTGTACCCCACTCTCTCTCCCTCTCTCTCCCTCTCTCTCTCTCTCTCTTGTGGACCAACAAATCATGACGATGAACTCGAGGGCTCATCCTTTTATGGTGAGCATGTGAAAATATCTCAAGAATGAGATAAAGTGTGCGATAAGCACAACACCACCAATGTGCACAAATGCACAAGAACACTTAGAACAAATGTACACAAAGGTACAATAAAGAAACTCAAATGCACAAAGGCATACAAAATATAAAGAATTTTATTGAGAAGAATGGAGAACAAAAGCTCCAAGAAGTGCATTTTACAAAGGGGGAACTCCCCTATTTATAAGAGGAAAAGGAGCCTTGGAGGGGCTCCACTAGCTGTTGGAGCCCCTCCAACGGTTAGAATTCTAACCGTTGGAGAGGCTCAACAGCTAGTGTTGAGCCCTCCAAGTTGACTTTGAGTCAACAAACAAAAAAGACAAAAAATGAAAAGAAAAAAAGAAAAAGAAGAAAAGTAAAAAATACAAAAAGAATTACAACATATTCATAATTATGAATATGCGCAAAAGAGAAATGACTAAAATACCCTTGCGGGTTTTACAAGAAAAAGGAAACATATATATTTACATATATATATAAAGATAGATACATATACATATATACATGATGTATATATGTATATGTATCTCTCTTTATATATATGTAAATATTTACATAAAGAGAGATACATTTTAACAGAGCAGACCCTCTAATCTTTTACAAATTGTCAAACTACCCAAACACCAATTTCAATAAGTATTCCGTAGTATGTGATTATTCGCTTACTGCAATTGCTATAATATAACCACAGTCACAGATATAGGCAATATTTCGAAAATATAACAATAATATAGCTGTAAGTTCATAAAACACTATTAAAGGCAAAATATCATGATATCTTGAAAATATCAGAAATGTATATATGTCACGATATTATGAGTTGCCTTCTACTTTTTTACTTTCTTTCTATATCTTAACTGCATTTTTCTTCTTGTTTTTATATTTTTTACTTATTTCTTTTATTATATGTATATTTTATTATCTAAACACATCATTTTCTTACTTATTTCTACTATTTGATATTTTAAATTTTTTTTAAGCACCGAATTTTCCCGAGATTTATCAATTAAACCTACATTATCGTGATAAATTGCCTTGCCAAGATATAACCAAGACCAATATTTGTGACTATGAATATAACATGCCTTGCATCATATGCTCATGAAATAATAATGCCATAACCATAAAAAAACATTCACTTATCCTTATACAAATGTAAAGAAATACAGAAATCACTGAACCTTGAATATGAAGCTGATACATGACAAATATGAAAATAATAAAAAAAAGGGAATCATTGAAAACCAGAAAAATAAATTAATTAGTATCTTAAAAGTGAAAAAGGAAATCGAAAACTACATCGCAATAAAGTTTAACCAAGAAGTAATTGTAGATATATATTGCACAGCTATAATGAAAAGCCTATGAAGAAACATTACGTTTCTAGCTCTAAACAGAAAACAGAAAAGCTCAATGTAAAAATGCAACAACTCACCTTTTTCGTGAACCCGGCAGACATTCCGGGTTACAGTTACCTGATAAGCCATTGGCCAAATCCTCTTTGTTATCTCAATTGTTCGTGTAAGAAATGTACACTGTTAATACTGTAGATCATGACTTGCTGGAAATAGGGAATTGGGATGTCTGACAGTCTTTTCGTTCTCCCATTGATGACAAAATCCACTCTCAAAACTAGAGCAGGCTGACCAGAATTCCCTTTTGGGAAGCATCTCCCTCCTCTTCTTGTCTCACCTATTCGATTCTTCCATGCGAGGCCACCACAACTTGGATCTCCTAATCTCTGCCCTAAAGTGCGTTGTAAAAATTATCACATACACTGCCTCGATTGTAAGCCACAACAATCTTCTTTCCGCATGGAAGAGACTCTCTCTCTCTCTCTCATGTACTGGTTTCAAGAGCATTCAACTAATTGGTATCTCTCACTCTCTACCTGTTTCACTGCCTATGTGCTTTATGCTGCCCAGTCATTCTGAAGAACTTGCCCCTCCTTTCCCCATCTCACCAGCTGCTGACATGTAGTTAGCCAGGGATGCTCTCTCTCTCTCTGCAACATTTTTTTCTAATGAATTTTGTATATTGACAATGTGCCACTTTGGGAAAAAAATGTTCCTTTTTAATTGTTAAGGGCATTTCATCAATCATACTAAGAAGTCTATAATCAAGTTTAATAAATACAGAGCTATTTGTTATAATGTTTTATTCACCTTAAATAGGTAAGAAGACCCTTGCTGAACTCCCTCTGACACTATCCGCATATGAAAGAAGTACAACGGTTAGGTACCATTCATCTTTGTTTCAGTCCAACTTATTAGAATAGGGTGGTCATAAATGAGATTTAAAAAATATAATGAGAGGATTTTTATCCATTTTGATTCACCTTAATAAGGAGAAGGAGCCCTTTGCTAGACTCTCCAATAGATGTTCTCTTTCGAAAAATGATAATTATGTTTTATTCACCTTAAATAGGCCCGAAGACCCTCGCTGAATTCTCTCTGACGCTATCCGCAATTCTGCATATGAAAAAGTATCAGTTAGATACTATTCACCTTCACTTAGTCCAACTTATCAAAATAGGATGGTCATAAATTAGTTTAAAAAAAGATAGAGAGGATTTTTTATTCATCTTAATAATGGGAGGAGCCCTTTGTTAAACTCTCCATTAGATGCTCTGTTCAAAAAATGTTAATTGTTATCCATCTTCACTCATCTTAATTAGAAACTGTGCACAATTCTTTTTGAATTATTCCTCCTCCCCTTATGCAAACCATCTGATTTCTCATCAGGTATAGATGTAGTTTTTTAGGTGTCAATTTTTTGTTATTTATATATTATATATTATATGCATGCATGCTTTTTTTTGGACCTCATTTATGAGTCTTGGCAAGTTCTTTTATGAAAAGGCCAGCTGCCCACCAAACACATGATCCACCTCTCCTTTATCTAGGCTTGGGACGTGTTTTTTTTTATATTTACACTGAGAAACTGCCCCTAGGATCAGAGACCTAGCCGGCCTGGCTCTGCCTGTCATACTTATGATCACTGTTCTGGCAGCATAAAACTCTATGGGCTTACCTCTTGTCCCCAGGGAGTCGCCAAGGCTTGGGACCTGCTTACAACACCCAATGGCATGTTTTGTTATGAGATCTTAAAACGGTATCAATACAAAATGGGTGATAATATACATGTTGATGGAAGTAGAAAAAGGGTGAGACTGATGAAGAATTCCAAGGAGAAAATAAATTATTAGTGATAGTGGCACGACTCATATTTTAGCTTTAATGTGTTTGAAGTGGTCAATAAGGCAATAGTAAAAATACTGGCTGTAATTCATGGAGCCGTATTTCTACACATATATACCTAAACTTGTACACATTCTCTTTAGCTTTCACCCATACTAGTATGCATATACAAGCATAAAAAGGTACATTAAGGTTAATGTATTATTCTCCACTTCATGATGTGTGAGGATCTAATTAGATCTCATCTGTGTTTCATATATCTATATCAAATCCTTGCATATTAAATATTTACATCTTTGGGCTGTGCATGTGTGTGTGTGCGCTTGTGGATAAAGTCATGGAGTAAAACAATAACACTGGAACACATGCATGTGCTCACAAGCATGTGTTCCAGTGCATAAATTCTCTTGTTTTACTTCATGCCTTTATCCATATCCAAGTGATATTCATTGACTTCATAGCTGATGCATTTTCCTCTTATATCGTGTGCTGATATGAACTGATTATCATGAACAACTTAGAGGGATATTTCATTTCTTTTTGTTTTTGGTTAATGTTGTATTATTGAGTATTTGGAGCAGCATTATCACTTTTCTATTGTTTCTTGAATTTTATGTTCCCTTTTCAGATGGGATTTTTTTTCATGGGTTTGTGATTATCATGAAGAGGTCTTATGTTCTTTTTATAGTATTTTTGTGCTTTATTTAATCTCGTAGTGGTTATTGTAGGTTGCCGATGTTTGTTCAGTTATTTAATTATTTCCTTTCCCATTTATCACTTTCACAATTCCTCTAAATACTAAATTGTAGTGGTTTGCATGGAGCTGTTAATGGAAACCAGGGTGAGGTTGTAATGATACTTCTGAGGTTTTGACTTGACAAATGACCCTTCTGGATCTTGCTTCTTGGCCTAATAATCTTCATATGAATCAATTCTTTTAGCTTGCCTAGATTATTATGGTTATTATTATTATATGCACAGATTATTTTTCTGACGAAGTTGATCATGTGCATACTCTGCATGGGGCACCGTTTGTGTGTCTTGCTACTTATATAATTGTGTTTCTGCTAAAAATATTCACACTGGTGCTCCAGATTTTTAATTCCTTGAGAATTAAATCTGTTCCTGGTATGAAATGGTTCCACATTGAGGCTTATGGCCAAAAAAAGATGTTTTAATCCCCAATTGAAGTCAGCAACTGGCTGTTAAGTTCTCTAGTAAACTATGCCAGTTTAATATAGTGCCCGAAGCAACTTAATTTGGTCAGAGTGTTGGATTTCAGCACCATTTTTGGGTTTAGTTGTCAAGACTAGATTCCTCTATGGATTTACTCTGTTCCATTTATAAGGAACAAAGTAGAAAGGACAAGATTTACCAGCCAGGGGTTTTCACTTCCCAGGTGCTAGCAGATTTCTTCCTAAGCATCCTTCAGCGGATGCACTTATTTGAAACTCTGGTATTGTGCCACCGGAACCAAGTATTGAAAGTTTGTCTGAAATTCTCAAGGACCTAATTGTGATTGGAGTGTTGGCTTTGTATGAGCACAGTGATGGAGGTTTGTGACTTTGGATATCAATGCACAGGAGGTAGATTCGTTATGTATTATCATGCTTCTTCGAGTGTGCTTTTATTGTCTTGTGAAATGTAAATGTTACTCCGCTAATAGTGTGCTGACTGATAAGATATGGTAACCTTATTAGTGTATCACAAGTGTAATCCTTGCCAAATTGAAGGGAGCCTCACCTGGTATTGTGAACCCGGACCGTTATTAGTGAATACAGAATATTCAAGTCCAGTGCATTGCAAACTAAAAGGGCATCAGAAGGCTTCTTACATGCTAGAATCAAAATGGTATTGAGCCTATGTTCTCTTTGGGGCTGGCTGTGGGTTACACGATTATGAATTCATGACATCCGACTGCATTCAGATGACCGCTGTTGTCAATTTGTGTGCTGGAAGCAGCTTGAGCATATTGCTGCTAAAGTTTGTGATGTTAATATTGTTGTATTTTCTGCCTGGTAGTGAGATTGTTTTGTACTCCATGGCTAACCGGCACAAACATGAATCATGCTTAGTGTACATAATGAAACAAGTGCACTACAACAATGCCTCAAAGTGGCTACAAATGCGTGCACACAAATATAAATGCCACTTATGGACCAAATACACCAAAGCACAAAAGGCTAGATACATAAACCTCTCAAAAGAGAAGAACACCAATATAAAAACCAAATATTATTTCAAATATGCTTAAGTATTAACAAAATAAGGGGACTAGCAGCACCGGTTCATTGGGGAGCTCCCAATATAGATGTTGGGGCTCTCCAACGGTCACATTTGCTATCGTTGGAGAGCTCCAACAGCTCTATGGTTATTGATCATAAAGCCCCTATCTAGTTGGGGAATTTACAAATAAATAAAAAATAAAAAGAAATCCCAAGAAACTTCAAAATTGACAACACCTATTACATGTACAAAATAACCAAAATATTCTTGGTCAAATACTCAAATTACAAGACCCTATATATATATATATTAACACTCCCTCTCAAACTTATGATATGATCATCCAAAGTTTGTTAAGAAAATGAAATTACTCTAACGGAAGTGCTTTGGTAAAGAAGTTCGTTAGTTGATACTTGAAAGTGACATATGGAAGGGAGATGGTTTGCCTTAGAAATTCTTTGCACATATAATGACAATCAATTTCTATATGTTTGGTTGTTTCATAAAACGTATGGTTGCTAGCTATGTATATTATATTCTTATTATCACAACAGAGTTTGAAGGGTGTCTGAAGATAAATGCTCATGTCTTTAATTAATCTTCACAATTAAATGATTTTTAATGTTGTAGTAGTCATTGTATGATATTCAACTTCAGTGGATGATAATGTTAGTTTTTGTTATTTTTTATACTTTCACGACACCAGATAATCACATGAAAAATATAAAAGGCAATAGTGGAGCATCGATCATTTAGATCTTCACCTCAATCTAAGTCAGAATAAGCAATCAACTCAAGAGAGAAAAAGGAAGATAACAAAAGACCTCTAGATATAGAGGTTTGTAAATATCTAACAATTTTCATCACAAAACTCATGTAAACTATGGTGTGAGAATGTTGAAAGTGGCTAACAGTATGAATTGCATTTGCAATATCATACCTAATAATAGTTAAATAAGTCAGGGCGTCAATAATTTGGCGATACAGAGTCGGATCATCAATAAGTGTCTCATCATCAATCTTTATCTTAGCATTAATAACTTCAGGTGTGTCCACCCTTTTTTCATCAATAATATTGGACATGTCAATGATATCATTAAAAATCTTGGTTTAAGAAAGCAAATATCTCTTAGGAGAGTAAACAACCTCAATCTCAAAAAAATCTAAAAAATCCAATATCAATTATTTTAAAATATTTTAAAGAATATATTTAATATATTTTACTCTTTCTTTATCTTTCCTTGTAATGATCATATCATTAACATAAAGGAGAAGAATCGCAATCTCTGCATCAGATTTCTTAGTAAACATGACAGTATCAATATAATAAGATTTAAAATCAAGCTTTATCATAATAAGACTAAAACGATCATATCAGGCTTTGGGTATCTGTTTCTCAATTGAAGCACCTTACCAGAAGGGATTTCATATCCAAGAGATGAATCCATTTAAATTTCTTTTAAATATTCATATAAAAATGCATTTTTTATATTCATTTGGTAGATAAGTCATCCTTTAATAGCAGTAACAACAATAAAGGTCCTGAAGTTATCTTAGCTAATGATACAAATGTTCATCATAGTCTATCTCGTATTCTTGTGCATACTCTTTGGCAACTAATCTTACCTTGTTTATTTCTAAGGTTCCATAACTCTTAGTTTTGAATTTATACACCAATCTACAATTTATAGTTTTATTACATTTAGGCAAGTTGGATATTTCTTAAGTCATAGATATTTTTAGTACCCCTAATTCTTTATTCATAGCTTTTATCCATTTGAAATATTCTTTTATTTGTTTATATGTGATAGGTACAAAATAAGACACAATTTTAGCTAGACAAGCCCTATATTACGGTGAAAAAGATTCATATGAGACAAATCTATTAGGGGGTCTCGAAGCCCTATCTGATCTTCTTAGTCATTCTGATTGTTGATTTTCTAAGGTGAAGTACATTTCTAAAGCATTCGGTTGACTATTATTTTCACATCTTTTTTATTAAATTATGTTGGGTCCTTCGGTTTTAACATTTTCACCATCTTGATTTGATTGAGGCCCTTCATTTCCATCATTCTCAAACACAAAATTATCTCCACTTTGAGGCAATCATTCAAGCAAAATGAATACTCAGTCTTTCTTAGGTACATTTTGAAAAAACTTTTAGTTTTCATTTTGATATATATGGTTTGTCCTTTTCGAAATCAAAACATCTAAATCCTTTTTTAAGTCTCTCCATATCCAAAGAAAATACATGGTATGAATTTACATGAGAGTTTATTATTTTTGGCAGTGAGAACAAATCACTTACATCCAAAGAGTCTTAGTCTAAGATAATCAAGAGAGATTTTAAAAAGTTTTTCATAAAAAAAAATATTTTGAAGCTTAGATGACAAATGTTTGTTAATGAAATATGTAGTCGTCAAATAGGCTTCAGCCTAAAAATGTTTGGAACATCTTTTGAAATTAAGAGAGTTCTAGTAGTTTTAATTATGTGCCTATGTTTTCTTTAAGTTAATCTATTTTGTTGAGGAGTATAAGCACATGATTTTTGGTGAATATTTTTATTATTTTTAAAATAAAATTTAAAATTATTTGATGTAAATTTTCTCTCAGAGTCAGAACGAAAGATAAAAATTTCAGCCTTAAATTGATTTTTGATAAGGGTATGATATTTTTTAAAGTTCTCAAAAACCTCATATTTGTGCCTAAGAAAATACATCTATGAGTATCTTGTATAATCATCAACAAATATCATATAATAAGATAAACCACCTTTAGATAAAATAGGAGAAGATCCTCATACATTCGAGTGCACTAAATTTTGAATCTTCATTAGTCTCACTTTTTTTTTGGTGAGATGCTCTCACAAATGCCACATTTTTGCCTTATTTTGCTTTGAATTTGGGACAATATGGCTTAATGTAGCTCAGTTCTCTATAATTATAACAAGTCAATATAATTCTTTTCTTGTTGTTATCATATCTAGACTTTTCATCGTAAGGTTTTAAAAATTGTGGTGGTCTATAAACATTTATATTGGCACCTGGTGTTAAGACGACCAACACATTATACTTTGTCTTCTTAGAATTGGACATAGATATTAATCTTGTTTTCTTTATACATACTTGAGCTAAGGCTTCATGTAAGGGAAAAAAAATACCTATGAATAATATTGACCCAAACTTGTTCAAATTCGAGTCTAAGACCTCTAAAAAATTGAAACAATTATTCCTCATGCTTGTATTTCTTTTATTCTTGAGCATTATTAGGAGTTTTCTATATAAGCTCAAGTTTGACTAATTGATCTCAAATCCTCTTAAAGGTACTATAATATTCATTCATGGTTTTGTCACTTTGTTTGCAATTATGTATTTTATTCTTGATATTTCACTTATGAGCCACATCTTTTGGGGTATATGTTTGTTTAATATATTCCCAAGCCTCATCAGCTCTTTCAAATTCAAGTATGTCAAAACATGATTTTCAGACATGCTACTCATGAAGATGAAGAGTACTTTGACATGACCTACTTCCTACTCTTTATAGGTTTTTTTATATTCAATCGTAGTCTTTCCTCTATTAATTCTCTTAAGACTCTTTTCTTTGGATTCACCATTTTCTGTAATAACTATTTTTGTTAGAATTGGTTGTGGTTCTATTGCGGCATCATCAACAAATTGCCACATATTTTTTTATAAGAATTTTTTTAACCGTCGTGACCCACATATTATAGTTTTTCTCATCAAACTTAACGAGAACAATCATTATAACTTCTCTATCAATCATAGTGGAGAAGAAGAGAAGAAATAGTGGTAAGAGTGAAAAAGAGAGAGATATAAGAAGTGATAGTGCTTCAAGTTGAGGTAGATATGCCGTAAGCTTCTTTGCACTTTTCGAGCTTCCAATACCTCCTTTCAATACTTTCTTTATGAGTCCACATGCTTTCAAGAACTTCGAGCTCTGATACCATATAATGAAACATGTGGCTACAAACATGCACGCATAAATTTAAATGTCACTGATGAGCCAAATACATAAACCTCTCAAAAGAGAGGAAGAACGCCAATATTAAAAAACAAACATTATTTCAAATGTTTTTAAGAAAGCATTTACAAAAGAATGGGCTAAGAACCCCCTTTATATACAAGAGGGTTCTAGCTCCTAATATAGATGTTGGGATGGAGAGCCCCAAGAGCTATATTGTCATATTGACCATAGAGCCCCTAACAAGTTGGGGAATTTACAAATAAGTAAAAAATAAAAAGAAACCCTAAAATTGATGACACCTATTACATGTACAAAATGACCAAAATACTCTTGGTCAAATACCCAAATTACAAAACCCTATATATATAATACATTTTAACACTTTGTGCCATGCAAGCCATCCAACTTAATAACGATGGTATGTTATCGGTTGATCCACAGATTTGTTGTTTCTTGGGCATTACAGGAAAAACACCAGTTTAATTTAGCATTTAGGTGTTTAAGAGATTGCTTTGAATATATGATGGTTTTGGTGTTGTGCTGTTTTCAGTTGGATCTAATGGACTGTGTTGAATGTTGTGAGCACAAACACGGCTTTATAAGGGCTGAGTGATTTCTTTAATTGTGATATGTGGGAATTGAACTGAACAACTTATTGTTTCCATCTCTGCATGGATTTAAGCTGCAACAGGACTTCCTTTCCTTTCTTTTTCCTCAGCTTGTATATTTATACTTGGTTTCCTTGAAAAATCTTAAAGCCTACTACTCAAGAGCTCATTGGTCTAAAAGCCCCAGGTTTCCCTTGACCACCAGAGAGTACACCCAAGTTCAGCCTTTGAGTCAAGGGATGCACACCCATGGCATTTGAACCTGTGATATCCCTTAAGCTTGGTGACTTTCGCCAGTCGACATTACCAAATGACAAACCCCTTGTGGGCCATTTATGCATATTGTTGATTAATTGAGAAGATGAGGTTTTGGTTTCCAAAGGACACAGGAGAGTGCAGATGATTTTGAAGATTCATTTCCATGCTTGTTTCTGGGATGCCTCTGACTTGAGCTGGGAGCTTATCAGATCAAAGGCAACTTTGGCAGTAATATGCCAGAGCTGCCTCTGATACCATTCATCCACAGGATGAACGACCTCCCAAACAGAATGTTTGGAGATTATTTTCATCAGTCCATTTTGTATGCTCTGTATGTCCTCCATCCAGAGCATCAATGGCTCTGAAAAAGTCTGTGAGACCCATCTAAAATAAAAAGAACAGAGCCATAGTGTTTTGGAGGTTGTTCGCCCTTTGGTTGAACTGTACTAGAGAGAGATCTGATGGATTATCGTTAGAGCTGCTTCTGACCTGATACGCTCTCACTTAAGATTACCTGAAAAAATGTATTCAGCCTGTGTATATCATAACCTAATGGTCCAGCCTGTCCTCTGATGGGGGTGGTGTTTAAAAAATCTAGACATCCAATTATGAGTCTGGATCTGCCTTAACGGGGCCTGGTTTCATTCATAAGGTTTATCTAAATTAGCAATGACTATTCTCCTTAAATGATTTTGTAAAACAAGCTCTGAGATCTTTCACTGCCGCCTGTTTACCCATGAAGTTTTTCTCCCCAAAGGTCTTCACCTTTTTCTATTAATCCCCTTGATTTTGAATGATCTTGGTGATCAAAGGCTCTGGTTTCTGAGGGCAATGCTGCAAAATGACTTGACCCGGCCAAGTAATTTTTATGGATAACTGGCAAAAAACGGTCTCACTCACTAAGCTCATTAGCAGAAAACCTCAGGTCCCTCTTTCCACCAAAGAGTACACCCAGTTTGATCATGCTTGAAGGGAAGTGCATTAGGTTTTTCTTTGTTGATCACTGGCAAACCAAGTGATCAATCGTTGGATTTGTGTGTCTTGTGTTATTTTGTGAATTAGATTTTTTAGTATGAATGCTTGCGATACTCGAGAATAGTAGAATGCAAGTTGTATAAATGCAGTTTTCCTGTATAATGGAGCGTACACCCAGTTTTGGCCTAGAAAAGGAAAAAGAAAAACCCTAAACCCTAATCTTCCCTTTGCTTTTCCTTTCTTTGGCCATGGCGAAAATTCTCAACCGTCCTATCTGCATCCATCCTCAGATCAAGAACCGCCAATCCGAGCTCTTCCTCTATGTGATGGTCTAGGTGTAGGGATGTCAACGGGCTTGGTTTACCCGGATCAGACCTGAACCAAACCCTATAGGGTCTGGGTATGGTGATAAATAAGAAAACCCAATTAAGACCTGGGTCTGGACCCCATTAATACATGGACCCGGGTATAGTTTGTGAAATTTTATACCAGTCCCAACCCGAGTTCTGATTAAAACCCGCAAGTTTTCAATGTAAAAGTAATAGAAAAAATATGGTTTTACTAGGTATGGTTCGGGTTTGGTTCATGTAGTTCTTATCTGATCCGGGTATGACTTTTCTTATAGTGAACCTGATTAGACCCGGGTCTGGGCTCGATACCATACCCAAAAATCTGATCCAAGTCTGGTTTCACCTGGATCCGAACCTCTATATAGGTCACACAACATGACAAATAGACGCACCACATGCAATAATGTTAAAACTGTTAAAAATTACATTTAGCAATAAATAAATATTATTTGTAACTTCATAACGTGTCACTTATCGTGTCTATGTTCTCATACCAACACTCGGATTCGGGATTTCACTTGATATATATCCTAGATTCTGATCCAAAACCGAATCCAGTTTTCCAAATGGATCAATGATGAACCGACTTATACCCGATCCAGTCATTCCCTATAAATAACTGAAACTTATTCCTATTGACTCTTCTTTTGAAGCGTGACAGAGTTCTTGCCTCTCTCTGTCTCTCATTCTTGGCTGTTTCTCTACCCTCCTTGCGAGTTTAGCCACTACACGGTCTCTCACTTTCTCTGATTTTTTCCCCAATTTATCTTTAATTTCATCACTATGGTCTTGATTATTGATTTTCTATTACTTTTTAGGTACCCAGCTCCCGTGTTCTTCGTAGATCTTAATTTTTGGAAGAAGGTATTGTGTTTGTCGTTTGTCAAGATTTTAACGTAAAGTAGGATGTAAACTTCCGTTACTTGACGATAAGCCTTGTGTTTTATGAATTTTTTAATTTAGATATTGATTTCTATATTGCTTTCTTTTTTGTTTGTTTATTGTTTATTGATTGTCTGCTTGATTCCCTATGATTTTGTGTAGTAAACAAAAGTTTTTTCTTAGGTTAGAAACCAATCAGTTTATCGATTAGATTGTTGCTACAAAAAATCCAGTATTCTTTTGTTCAGAAGATGCTCAAAGCTGGTAGAATTAGCAGAAATCCGTGCCACCTGTTATGACGGCCAATATTTGGGCATGATTTCCTTGTACTAAACCAACTTACCGGTGCACGTTCTTAATTTAGGGGTGTGGATTATGCAATTTTGATCCTTATTTCACTTTAGAAAGAACAATGTTCTTGTATGTTGAATGCCACAATCAAGGGTTATGGGCATCTTGTCCGACGTGTAGGATGTGCTTTAGCACGGAGGATAGATCCATGAACATGTTATGAATGATGGTTTTGTTTTGGTCATGTTCTTCAGACTATTTTGATTGATTAGTACATGTATTTAGGAGATATTGGTAGCACACACAGAAGGTTTTGTTGTGGTTTTGAGGTCCTCGCCCAGAGTCATGCTAGGTTAGATCCGATATCAGCGAATGGGGAACTTACACATGCAATCAGACCAGCAAAAAAAAACTATGCATAAGAAACAAGAGGATTTACGTGTTTCAGCAATATGCCTACATCTACATTGAGAGTACCGAGAGCTTTTATTCTGTATAATCAATCACTGAATCACTGATACAAGTAAAAATAAACAAAACCACAAAAGAGAACCAATACTATCCTTTGGGCCACCAAGAGGATCGACCCATGCAACCAAGTCCTCATCATCATTAAGATGTGTAGCCCAAGGCCACCTTGTTGACAACCTTCAATGGAGGAATGCCATAACTGATACCCCTATTCCCTCTCTCAGTCTCTCACTCACTCCGCTCGAAACCCAAGGGAAGCCCAAACCCTAGAGAGAATCAAGAGAGCCATACCACTATCTATTCTTGCAAAATCCCAAGGCCGAAAGAAAGGTCTCACGTAACAAAAGAGAGCTCCTCACCTCTCTTTCTAACTTTTTCCCATTTTTCTACTTCTTATCACCCAAGAAACCCACTCCATACAACTTCCTTGTTTCCATATTTCATTCTTAATGGGTTTCTTAGAAAAGGAGCTGAGTCTGACACATGTGGAAACTGGGTCCCTCATAGGACCTATTCAAGCCACAACTCAGCAGGTTCAATACGTTGCTTGTAGAAGATGTAGTTTCTCTGGATATTGGTTGTAAGCCAGCAAGTCATGGAGTCAGCAAAAGCAGCTCTTTGATGTCGGGGAAGAGAACTGTGTCAAGGAACACCATGATTGTTTTCTATGCTGTCTTAGCTTTTTCTGCATCCTTGTTTATTAACATTTCTGTGAAGGACTTAGTTTCTTGAACCATCATGAGGCATTAATGGTACTTGAAAAGATATGAATTGCGGGTGTTAACCGTAATGAGCATACAAATCTTTCCTGGTGTTCTTAGTGCTTGTACTCAACACTCATAGACCTTTGCTAGTTTTCTTTAATTATGTGATAATGGTCTCCCTTGCGAAGATATCGTGGTTGGGGAACTTTCTATGCATGATTGGAGTTGGAGCTTTCACCTTTATTGGTCTTCCTTGTGTGTGTGTGTGTGTGTGTGTGTGTGTGTGTGTGAGAGAGAGAGAGAGAGAGAGAGAGATTGCAGGGAACAAAAATTTGGATTCTAGCAACTAAATAGTCATCAGAATTATCTGGATTCTTATTTTAGATTTCAAGCTACACACAGACACTATTGGTTTTAGGTAAGCAACCAAACATGTGCAAAACTAATATCCGGATATTCCAATATTCAAGGGTACATCAAAATGTGATAGTTTTTAGAGTAAAAATTACATGGTATTATAAATATCCAGAAACATTTTAAAGCAAAAAGTCAAATACTTGTATTTGCATCCAAACTCCCTTTAAGAGGATAAATTGAATAAGCTAAAGTCTAAAGAAGAGGAGAAAGAAGCACGAGAGGAGATAATGGATATGGCTGGCCTGCATCCATGATGAAAATCTTACTATTTCTTTTTCATTTTATTCATTTGCTTTTCTTGCACGCTTTTGCACATTCATGATCCAAATGTGGGTATAATGTCAAAGAAGTGGAAACATATCCTTTATCAATTAGGGCATGATGAGGTTTAACCAAATCCTGATCTTCTCATTATTTACATCCAAATTTAACATATTCACAAATCTTGGCATGATCAAAATTAGATAGCATTTTCTTAGCAGTGCTAAATGATGGTTTTTTTTAGTGGTCTTGTTTATTCCTTAATAAGATGATGTTGTATTTTTCCTTGTGAGTGTAAAGCCTGACAATTCTTAGGCCTATTCCAGTCTGATAATTAGTTTGTCTTGTGGAGTATTGGAACCAGCTAAAAGCCTATGTATTTAGATATATAGTGGGCCCCTTCTAGAGCCTGTAAGACATATAGATATAGTTGGATTTGTTGTGGGTTTTCAAAATCCAAATAGAATAACAGCCTGAATGTAATTTTACAAAAAATTGGATCCAAAAAGGGCCAAAGGCCAGCTGAATTTTGATATGGTAATATGTCCAATTAAATTGATTTTTGAACTATCTAGCATTCTTGGTCTAACCTTATCCCATGGTGAAAATGAGTTAAATTTGACTTGGTTTGGGTTAATCCATATCCACATTCATCTATGAAGGTGAATAAAGTTGTTCTGTGGTTATAGGTCAAGCATATCTAAGTCAAAACCATTGGCTCCCATATCCAATTGCACCACTTATTAGTTTAATACTTGATGCACAATATTTTGTCTGTGGTGATTTTTATGTTAGTCACTATTTTTTAATTGATAGTATCATATATCTCTAATTTTTACATCCTTTTTCGTTTTATTTTCACTTTTCTTTCTTTGAATGATTTTTGGGCTTGATGGGTGCCAACTTTTTACTCCTATTATGGTCTTCTTGTTTCATATAGATCATAACCGAGGAGCTTCAATTGAGTTTCACACCAAGAATCTCAAATTCTGTGTTTATGCTTATTACCTTTTCTCTGTTTTTTTTTTCTATAGTTGGGAGCATAATGTCATATGATGATGTTGAAATTGAAGATATGGAGTGGAATGAAGAACTTAATGCTTTCACATATCCTTGCCCTTGTGGTGATTTGTTTCAAATCACAAAAGCAGAGCTACAAACGGGGGAAGAGATTGCTCGATGTCCGAGTTGTTCACTATATATAACAGTTATCTACAACCAGGAGGATTTCATGAACAAGAATAACAATGCTGCGAAGAAGCTAGAGCAGTCGGGACAGCAAGCAATCACAGTTGCATAGGAAAATAGGGTTGGATCTTGCGAGAGGTATTGCATCTTTAGCTTTTTGTATTTTGATGTGAGATATGATGATGAAATACTTGCATTAGTATTTTTGTACTCTCAAATTATGCTTGGTTTTTGGGTTCTTGAGAATAAATGACCAATTAGTATATGGTGGGTCGGAGAGTGCACCTAAATTGAAATGAGCAAGATGCTTGGGCATAGATTCAACCACCAAACTAGAAGGCATCTGTTTATCTTTTCTAAACTGCTGGTTTTGGTTGAATCCTTTTATGTGTCTATTTTCCCAACTGCAAATCCTTGAAATTCATTCCAACTTCAATTAAACTTTCTTAAATTAAATTGATGTAGTAGCCAAAGGGCATCATCGAGACATTGAGTATTCCTATTTAGTGGATTAAACCCGTGTGTCCAACATTTTCCACCCATGTCTGATGCAGCATTTGTATCTGTTTTTAGGTGGCATAATTTTGGTTCATAAGATGGGTCTATGTCTCAGTGTGGATAGCCCTTAGCTTATCAAGGTAACCAGCTGGGCTGGCTCATCAAACAGCTAAAGTTGTTGATGTGACGTCTGCAACTTTTAATTTATATTTACAAGTTTGTAGGAATGTTTTGATTTGAAACAAACCCTAAAATATAACAGTGCTCATATTTGTGGCATTGCCAAGATCCTTTTTTCCCTTTATATATGCCACAGATCATTCTTTGGCCATATTTTGTGGATTTAAATGCACATGATGAAAAAAAACTTAAGTTCACTATAATACCCCTGGCGCTGCGGGCACATACAGTCCATCAAATTATGGCCAAAACGTTTGGTTAGCTTGTCATTGTCTATTAAAAGCTATATCTACTAGAAACACCTCTCTCTCTCTCTCTCTCTCACACACACACACACACACACACATGCGTGTGCACCCGGGAAAAATAATTGTAACTCATACAACTCCATCCAATACATATGGTTGGTCTATGGAGTAGTCTAGTCATGCCACTTCTAAGACACATTTGACTGTGTTTTTTAACCCTTTAATTCTTCTCAATAGATTTTTTTTGCGGGGATCAAATTGGAGCATTGGTTGGTCAACTGGTATTAACTACGAAAAAGCTTGTCACTGCAACTTTAAGGGAAATTGATAAATGGAGAAGGTGAATGCATCTGGGAACAAGTCCGTGCAGCTGTGTTCTGTGATGATCTCTTCTTCTTTTTTTTTTGAAAGGCAAGCTGGGGTTAGTCCGACCCCTACCAGTTATACAACTATACCATTGGGTTTTGAACCTGCAACGTCCCAACAGAAGGTGACGTGCACTAGCTGCTCCTACCAGACACGGGAAGCCCCCATTGATTCTGTGTTGATCTCTTAGGCTTTCATTGTAGTTGTTCTTTATCATTTTGGATTAGGAAAGTAGCTTCTGGAATCTGAAACATATTTAAGCTGCATGAGGATGGTATTAACGAACATGATATCTGATGTCACTAGATGTAATATCCATATTTACCAAAAAAAAAGGTGAATTCATTCTAGGGCCCTTGCAATCTGGAATTTCAGAAAATTTCCTAGTTTGTTGCGAGATTACTGTGTATAACCAAGTAATCAAATGAACCATGGAGTAAAGATCACCTTCTCATATTTTATTATTTTTTTGTAAATCAAACCTCACTGATTTACATGGTTTTCTTAGTAGGAAATGAGTTCCATAAACAGGTTTGTCAAGTGCTTGGAAAATCAATGGCTGACAATGTGTCAAAAGTCAAAACTTCATAACACAAAGGAATCATGTATTTACGTTGGAAAAACAAAATCCAAGTTAGCAGATTAAGCATGCTGAACATATCTATATGTTCAGATCAAGTTGGGAAAATATTTGCTACTAATGAAGGCAATGAACTAATGAGCTAAAAATCATAGGTGCAAGTTGTATCAACTCAATCTAACCACATAGATGTGTTCAGCATGGTTTGTTTGCTAAGGTTCATGGCTTGGGTCATGCTTTTCTTATGTAAAAATGTGATCTTTGAATTATGAAATTTTGGCACATTGTGGGCAGTTGATTTTTTGACCCCTTTAAAAACCTAATTACTTGTCATAATTACATGATTCAAAACAAGTTTTCTATCTACAAAAAATTATTATTTTTTTTGAAAAGAGTGATTTCTACTCATTAGTACCTTCATTAGTAGCTAATATTTACCGGATCAAGTCATTACAACCTGCACCTATGACTTTTTGGACAATAGTAACGTACCTTCATTAATAGCAAATATTTACGGATGCGTGTGTACTTGCTTTGGCAATCTTGAGGGCACCATACTATCTAGTGTAACCATTGATTTATACATTTTTTCTATTGAATGTTGCTGATCTAACTATACAAATGTTATCTCTATGGTTTTTTTGGTGCAGATCATTCATTAGATCAAGCAAGTGTTAAAGTGGTAACGAGTCAAAATCAGCAGGCCCAAAATGCAGCAACAACAACAAACATTCAAAGCGTTTATAGCATCTATGCTTCCGTAAATACTTTGATCGAAACTATGCTTCTTTGTTACGCTATCCATGATAAAAGCGTTTATAGCATCTGATCCAAATGGCTTAGTTCTTGGTTTTTAAACACTTTTCAAAGCGATTGGTGCCCATTTAAATTAAAATCAAGCCTCCAAAGGATCGCATGAATGCATACAAGTTCAATGGTATATGAAACTAATGAAAAACGAAACATTTTTGAGAAAAGCATTTTAATTGGGAATGATCATGTTTCCTTTTAGGAGCATAATATGCCCCAAAATCCTACTCTATTTTTTTCATCCTGGAGTACTCAGTCTGCTTGTTTGGCATCAAATCCTACTCTTAGTGAGAAACCATGGCGATGAAAATCAACAATTTTGTAAACTAGCATGCTGTTAAGGACATTAATCTTGAGGAACCATTAGAAAATAACTTTAATAATGCTGTACCCTTTTTTAGTGGACATACATGTTTGTTGGAAAATCTAGTTGAAAATATCTTCTTCAGCGCTTATTATGAAGGAAATGCTACTCTTGACTATTCATCAATGGGTTTTTGTGTAAATTCCAGCTGGAATAAAACCCAAGAGGTTTGGCGTAGCGTGATGGGGCCTAGACCATTTGACGGGCAGTCTAAATTCAAATCCCATGGGCATCACCCCCCTGCATAAGCCAAAGCTTGGCAACTCCATGGGGTCGAGGGGTAAGAGTTTTACGTCGATATGGACAGAGACCATAGTATGGCAGGCTGATCCAGCGCGGTTAAGTCCCTGCACCTGGGGCGGTTTCTCCGAGAAAAAATAAAAATAAAAATAAAAAACTATTGGACAAAAGATCCATGGTTTGCAGTGGGGAATTTGTCTTCCACCTTGTGAAGCTCTCTCATAATAAGACCACCTTGCTGATATGAACTGAAGTTGTTTTCCCTGTGGAACATTTTGGCATGAATTTACCTTGTTTTGATCAGTTGAAGTGTCCAGGTTTTTTTTTCCATGAGCAATGGGGAAACCACCCCCAGGTTCAGAGACCTGGTGGCATTGGAAACCACCCCTAGGTTCAGAGACCTGGTCGCATTGGCTATGCCTAACGTACATACTGTGCTTTTTGCTTTTTTGATGATGTATTATTATTACTATCATTATTTTTTTCTCGTATGGGATTGAACATCGATCCAGAAGTGTAAAACTCAAGGCTAGGCCTAGGACCCTCTCTCCCATAGGAATCGAACCTTGACTGCCTGTCTGACAGCTTAGGCCTCACCCCAATATGTCAAACCCCCTTGGGGCATCCAGTTATTAAGTTATGAGGCATACAATAAAGGTGAACATTGACCAGTTCCAATCCAAGATAAAATTGCTGTGAATTTTTACATTTAGTTATGCTAAATTGCTGTTTAGGAACTTGCAGTTTTCATGATTGGTCATTTTCTCTTCTAAAAAGTAAAAATATTATGTACCTTATTTTCCTGTGCGGTTAGCGTTTGGAGGGCCTGTTGTTTGGATAAGTTTCTGTTGGGAGATACACACTGCATAGATGAGTGGAATCCACGTTAGCGCCCTTAAAAGGGATATGGGACCCATTGATAGCATGGGCAGTGTCTGGGTGGGCACTGGTGCCCGACCAAAAGGGGCCGACCCCCCTTTGGTTACTCATTTCCTCAATCCTGCCCTCTCTCACTCTCTCTTTCTCTCTCCGGCCTTCCCTGTGAGGCTCCACCGGCCCTGGCCATTCGTCCCATCTCTGGTCCTCTCTCTCTCTCTCTCTCTCTCTCTCTCTCTCTCTCTCTCTCTCTGGCCGTCCGCCCATGCTAGGGTTTTGTATGTGTGTGTGCTTTTTTTTAAATTAGCATTAAACATGAATAATGAATGTTTGATTTTATGTTAGAATATTAGATCTTTTATTTGTTATTTTTTAATTAGCATAAATATATTATTTCTTTTAGGATTTTGGGTATTGATTTGTTTTTTAAATTACTTGATTATATAATGAAGGTTTTAGGGTTTTTTATCTGCTATTTTCTTTTTAATTATCATTAAGAGTGATTCCATTAATAAATGTTTGATTTTGGTTATCAAACCCTTAAATCTTTGATTTTTGTTAGGTTTTATGTCTTTTATTCTAGTTTTTCAAATGACACAAATGTTTAATTAGGCTTTTTTTTTTTCAATTAGCATATCTATAATGTGATGTTTGTTTGGATTTAAGGTTTTTATTTATTTTTTTATAATGAAGTAAATGTTTAGTTTATGGTTTTAAGGTGTGCATGTGTTTAATTACCATTAGACATGAATTCATGAATATTATGTGGTTTGATTTTGGTTAGAATATTAAGAGTTTTTTATTAATTAATCATATTTGCATAATTTATAATGTTTGTGAGGTTTGTTTTTTTTTTTTAACGACATAAATGTTTAGTTATGGTTTAAGGGATTTTTTATGGGTTTTTTCTCAATTATCATTAAGCATGGATATATGAATATTGCAAGATGTGATTTTGGTTAGAATATTTTTGTTTTTTTATTACTTAGCATAAATGCATAATTTATGTTGTTTGTAGTGATTTGTTTTTGATTTATTTTTTTAAATGATATAAATGTTTAGTTTATAGTTTTAAGGTTATTTTTGTTTTTTTCTAATTATCATTCAACGTGATTTGATTTTGGTTAGGAGATTAAGGTTTTTTATCTAGAATAAATGAGCCATTTATGATGTTTGTAGAAAATACCATTTTTATTTATTTTTTTGAAACATATTGTTAGTAATTTTTCCTAAAAAACATATTGTTTGTAGTTTTTTTTTTTACTTTATATTTGTGCCACCTAAGTTATAATCCTGGCTCCGTCCGCCTCTGGTGGAATCTATCTATCACCTTCTCGTGCATTTTCGTATTTAGCATGATCACATTCCACAGTGCGTATCATGTTTTTAATTTAACAATTAAAATGTGCATTTTGGTGCAATACGAACCATTCATTTTTTATGTTAAAAGATATTTTAAATATTTACAATTATTTTAATAAAAAATCTATGTCCTAAAGCATATCAACCCCATTAAATCCATCCGCGTGTTCTAAAAATGCTTCTGTAATGACATTTTACTCGTTATGAACGTGTTGAACTTGACGTTCTAAAATCATCACATCAGAATATATATATATATATATATAGGAAAGAGGATCGTTCAACAAAAAAAAGGTCTAAAATCTACAATGGATATTTAGGGTTGTCAATGGATCAGGTTTAGTTCAGACCCAGGTGGAATCCGACTTCCAAATTTTTGAATATGATATCAGGTCTAATTGAGTCCACTATAAGAAAAACCATACCCAGACCCAATAAAAACTACATAAACGAAACTTGCAACATGGTAAAACCATATATTTTATCATTTTTACATTGAAAAATTGCATATCATAGTCAGAACTTGGGTTGGGTCTGGTATAAAATTTCATAAACTATACTAGGATCCATGTATTAATCGGACCTGACTCTTAATCGGGTCTTCTTATTTATCACCGTACCCCAATATGGTTTGGTTCGGGTCGAGTCTGGGTAAACCCGTTCTGTTGACACCTACCGATAATCAATGAAGTTTCTTATCTAACAATCTAAGTTTTTATTGATTGAACTTTATACATTAGATTTAATAAGCGACATGCTTTGGATTATGAATATTTTATGCAATTTTTTTTTAAAGCGCTAAAAATTAGCGACCCACAGTACTCTAAAGTTCTAAACGCATACCAATACTCATCCCACTTGCATGCGTTGGTTGGGACCCAACCCAAGATAACGAACATTGTTTAGCCATTCTGAACTTTCTTTGGCTGTTGTTCCTCTGAAAACAAAAAACCTTTCTATTTTTTTTTTTTTTTTGCATATTCTTCAAACCCCATCTTTCCAATCAACACCCACCTCCTGAAATCTCTCCTCCTTCACCGCAACCTCAAATTTTTTTTCATTGAAGATAGTTGTGGTTTCTGGGTATTTCTAAATCCCCACTCTTTGGAAACCAGGTCTTCTTGTTCATTCATCCCCTGTTCCGAAATGGACAACCAACAGCAATCCCAGGGCTACCCACAAGGCGTTCAGCAACAGCCACAACAAGTGCTTGGCCAGCAGACCTTCACCCACCTCCAGCAGCAGCAGCAGCAGCTCCATCTCTTCTGGAACTACCAACGTCAAGAAATCGAGCATGCGGCCGATTTCAAGAACCACCATCTCCCCCTCGCCCGCATCAAGAAGATCATGAAGGCCGACGAGGACGTCCGCATGATCTCCGCCGAGGCGCCCGTGCTCTTCGCTAAGGCCTGCGAGCTCTTCATCCTCGAGCTCACCATCCGGTCGTGGCTCCACGCAGAGGAGAACAAGCGCCGCACCCTGCAGAAGAATGACATAGCCGCGGCCATCACCAGGACCGAAATTTTCGATTTCTTGGTCGATATCGTCCCGCGGGACGAGATCAAGGACGAGGGGCTCGGCGGCGCCGGATTTGCCGACGTTCTTTACTACTACCCGCCGCCGCAGGCGGTGCCGGTGACGATTGGAAGGCCCGCGGTGCCGATTGTCGATCCTTCGGCGTACTATCAGCCGGGCGGAGTGCAGTATGGGTTGGTGCGGCAGCCTTGGCAGCAGCTGTGGCAGCCTAACCAGCAGGATGAGCAGTCTTTTGGAGGTGGGCAACAGTCTTCTGAGGAGAAGGGATATGGCGTCTCCCCTGGTTCTTAACATGGTAAACGTTTTTTCAAGCGATGCCCCAAACCCCATTGTTTTTGTTTTTAGAAGCATCATGATCTTTCTGTGTGATTGAATGATGGAAAATTTGAGTTCTGTTATCTGCTTGCTTGTAAGTGTTGATTGTAGAAAGTCTTGTGATGTTGGTTTATTTCTTTGAGTTGCACGATGGCTCTCATCCTCTGTTTTCATTTTTTGTCCTTGCTCTTGTCTGATTAGAAAGAATGAACTTCTCTGATTTGGGGTATGATAGTTTAGGTCGTCTCATAATTTGTGGTGTTTAAGCTTTTCTAGGATTGGAGATACTGTGAGTTTTTGTAATTCTTGTGACTTGAATTTAGGATGGTAGTTCGGCATACCATTTGATAAAGTTGATTCTCAATATATCAAGTTCCTTCAAGTTTTCCTGCAAAACTTGGTTATCTGTTGTTTGAATTCTCTATATGTGCTTTCCATAGTCATCTGTTGTTTGAATTCTCTAGATGGGCTTTTCCTAGTTATCTATTATTTGGATTCTCTATATGTGCTTTGCATTGATATGCTGAATGTCTCAACTCACAATATGTGTTTGTGTGTTTGTGTGTTTGTGTGTTTGTGTGCATGTGAAATATCTTTGGGGTGCATTCTAGTTTTACCCATGGGAGTTCTTTGTAGCTGCATGAATGAAAGATCCTGTTTGTGGCATAAGAAGAAAAAAAAAGAACTTAATTTTTTCGTCTCTTATAACCAACAGAAACATTCAAACAATGTATCAAGTCCCTCCACTTTATGCACCCACCTGGTGTTACTTCAAGAGGGCACGTTTTTATCATTCTACATGCTATCTCTGTGCTTTATTTTGTGGTCGAACATCCATTAAATAACAAAGCTACTTTCATCAAATCACATAGCAGCATATAAATATCAAATACACCACCAGTAAGGAAAGAAGCAGTGTGTATCTCTGGATGCACAAAGATCCATGTACTCGATATTCTATCAGGTGGGCGAACATGAATTCATGTTTCAATCACTGAAAGCAATCTGAAACTAAAACATATCCCGTATAGATGGCCTAGATTAGTTCTTTGTCTTCCCCAACCAAGCCCATACCTAGAAACCATAGAACACCCAATTGGCATCAGCATGTGCTGGTGGAGGACAGATTAGGGCTAGAAATCTAAGCTCAGGACTGGCATATCATTAGAGCTGGTCCAAAGTCCTAAGTTTTTCTTATTTGATATGGCCCATAATATCCTCATGAAATATCCATGTAAGCAAACACAATACTCAACATATAATATTGATGAAAAGGAGGGCAAGCTAACACTATCTAATTCCCCACTTGGTGAAATAACAACGTGGGTCTATGTCTCTCCTACTTACTGAAACAGGCCTAACAATTCAAGCAACACTAGAGTACTTTATTCACCAGGGATAATGAGCAAAGGATGAACTAGGCCCATATGACCTGTTGGATCTGCATGTGTAATCTTCCTTTTCTTTCTTTTTCTCTTTTTTCTTTTGAAACACACTATCACATAGTGCTGATAAAAGAGAGACAAGCCATCACTATTCAGTCACCGTTTGGTAAAGCTTCATTTATGTAGGTTATTATTTCTGCTTTCATGCCCAACAAAAAAGTGAAAATGCATTTTCTCAGCAACCGAAGTTCAGAATGAAACATCATGGTGAATGTGGACTTATTATGAATAGGAAGTTCTTAACTTCCTTTGTTTGATAGCTATATATGATCTTCAGACTCATGATGGTGTTTCTGATGCTTAATTCATCTTTGCATCATCCGAATCCTCCTTGTTCTCCTGCGTGAACATAAAAGTAGGAATTTTAGTCATTCTTACTGTGTTTGTATATTTGTCTTTTCCCTTTGGGAAAATGACCATCTACAAGAGTTTGTAGCATAGCATGTTTGAAACCAAATGATGACACTTCAGATCAGTTTCCATGATATCCTGCTCAATAGGGAAAGTGCATCCGTGTTTTTCATGGATCTGAAGTGGAGAATATGAATGTGGTAACATGATAGGACTAAAAGCAAAACAATATTCTAGCATGACCTAAGGGACAGAACTGATTATCATAAGAGATTTGTTTCTGACTTTCAAAATACTACATAAACTTATAGTTTTTGCCTAAGCAATTAGAGAGTAAAATGAGAAACATATCCTTCTTTGTTGATACATTCTTGCAGATGGAAAAATCATTGTAAAAATGTTTTTTTCATTATTAAAATTTTCACATATCCAGTAAAGACCAAATGCTTAAAAATACGAAAATCTGGCAAGAAATTAGCAGATATCTTGCAATAGTTGTACAAATTTGGATGAATGCTGACACTGGCATTACAAAATGTGCCTCTTTTTTGAAAGAATTTTTTTGATACCTTTAATCTTGGAACAAGGAATAGGATAAGTTCAATGTACAAAAGCGTATGTTAACTGATGTGCAAATTGAATAATGGTCATCTGAAGTTAGAAGAAACATGCATTGAAGCAATGTTTAAAATCTAACATGAAATAGACTCGGTCTCTTCAAAACTACTTTGTTTGTAATTCAATGTGGCCTTTATGAATTGCCCAGAATAAACTAGGTCAACTGGAAATTAAAAATTAATGTCAGTAAAAACTCAGATGACATTGTTTGTTCTAAATGCACCATTCTTGTAAGTTCTAAATTGTGGACATGCAAACAAAAATTTACAAGGGACTCACTGCTTGAGCTTCTGGGCAATCCAACACTAACACAGTTGTATCCTCCCGATCATCCTTTTGCTCTCGACTTAACTTATCTTTGTGCTCCATAGGATAACTGGAAGTTGTAAATTCATTAAGCATATTTGCATAAGACAACTGGGCTTGTAAATTTAATGAACACGGTATTCAAGATGTGAGAACTGCCATTCAACATGTGGTGAACCTCAACATTTGGTGGAATCTGGAAAGACTAGGATAACTCTGCCAGGCTTCTCAGAAGTCATGTTATGACTGGTTTTTTATTAAAACAAAGTCCTTTCCAGGTTCCCAGATGAGTCTACTCTAGACGTTGATCGGTATCAGTATATTACAAAGTTTTATCATTCATGTTTGAATAAATATGTGTGTAGGTGCATGTTTTGTTACCTTGCATCCACCTTGTACTGTAGTACTGATTCCTCTGAATACTGATCTTCTACATCCATATTAAGCTGGATCACAAATTGACAAATCAATAAAATGCAATGAGATTTTAGAGGTACTTTATGCAAATTTCGACAATGTTATCTAGTCTAGCAATTAAAAGTTGGCTTATCTGTTTAATTTAGCAATAGAAGTATCAGTTTATCTGGCTATTTTATGCTTCTTAGGTAATACGGTCCCATCTATACTGTAGCCTTGGATATTTCATATTCCTGCAAATTTACCTTTCATCCCTATTTTTCATGTTATATTGCCCATATGAATGCCATGCCATATATTAGAGGTAATAATGTCTTAGTATCAACCAATGAGGTTTTTGCTAGTCATCAACTATCCTGAACAAGGTTGTAAGTAGTGTATTGTTACCCGTATCAGTCGGGCCCAAAGTTAGATACGTATAGTGGTGTATTGTAAAAAATCATAAATTTTTAATAAAATTTTCCAAAAATTCTAAAAAAATCAAGACAAATCAGAAAAATTAGAAAAGTTTCTAAAAAAATCATAACACATGAAACAATGATGAATTGTATAAAATACAGCCATAAAATCACATATGAAACATTTATGTCTCTATGAGTTGCATAAGATATCATCAAATATCAATTAATATAGATAATATTACATGCATATCTTATAAGAACAATGCAAAATATTAAATATCTTGCAATTAAGAACATGCCACAAGACACATACTTTTATATTACAAAGACAAAAACAAAATAACCAAGTTTATGAACACTTAAGTGTTAAATAACCAAGTTTTTTAAAATATAACCTCAATCATCATCATCATCTTCCTCTTCTTCTCTCGATGTTATGCTAAGGGTTGTAGGATCTGAAGTAGAGTGCTCATCTTCGTCATACACATCTTCTCAAAGCTGCGCATGCCCATTTCTGCCTCATTCATCTCTTTTGCTTGTTTTTTTTTTCAGACCAGTGAGTAATTATTGGCATTGTCATTTCACGACATTTGAAAAATCCCTTGACATGCTGGAGACAACATTGTGATGTGTCCCGGCTAAATGATGTTTCAACCGAGAGATACCACTTGAAACAATATGATGGTAATAGTCGCACTCGAGTTTCAATCAGTTTTCACTCACTACTTGAGTACTCCATTGTCATGCTAGATCATTTGATGCCATCTTCCCCCAAAAAAGTTCAATAGGAAGCAAAAAATACATATTTGTTACCTTAGCTCACTCCCGTGAGTGAAAAAATTATGAAAATGCACTCTTACATGAGAAATTCGCAAAAGTTCTTTCCCTTGTGCACAAATCAGCCCCCTAACCGCTCTCGTGCCTTTTTGGGTGCGTGGGTTCTCCTCTAAGGGCCTCCATACAAATGGGAGAATTGGCCCTAGGGAGGTATTTAAAACCCAAAATTAAAAAAGTTGAGTTTTCGTCCCTTTAAAGTGTGCCAGACATGTATCATACGATACAATACGATTCAACCGATACGGATATGATACACACTCCTATCACAATACAAGTGTGTATCGTATCGAGTTAGGCCATAGTTACGATACGTATCGTATGATACGGTACGATACTTGCAACAATGATCCTGAATCTATTTAGTTGGTGGACAATCAGTCAATTCTTGTAGGGATTTCCAAACATATAAAGATTTGGACTGATATAGCTGACAAACATGTAAATTTAGGTTCAATGTGGATATAATATTATTGGATAATACTCTCAATCCTAGTCTAAGTATGGACCCAATAATGGGGTTTCCAGTTAGGTTGGGTTTGAGTTTATCTGGATCTGGACTAAATCTGGAGCATTTGCTTCCTATGGACGTACTGCAAATTATAATAAATAACATATATGCACACACACATTGTTCATCTCTTGCCTTCCATCCCTGGCTGTTTTGCCTCTTTTGGTGTGTTTAGACTTTAGATATGCTGGAATTTGGACATCACTGTGCATTGTATTCCCTGCCACTTCACTTTTTGTGTTTGGATGGGTAAAATTTACAGTACAGTTCTGTAATTCCTCCCTCTAGGCATGGCATGAAGCCCCCCTACCAAGCACTTTTGAATGCCCCTCAACCTAACGCATTGTTAGATGCCATCCATGTCAAAGGAGTCCTTAAATGTGGAAGTAGCACATTTAGGAGAGTTCATTGGAAAAAGGTCTTCATATTTACTGCAATTCTTGGGGTAGATGGCTCGCACATGCATATGGAGAAAGACACATGCATACAGAATTATAAAGAAAAGGAAAAGAAAAAATTCTGCTGAAAATTGAATTAGATGTTATGATAGTAATGGTAACACTTATCCATTGACACATAAAAAAATATAACTTGTTTCAGGAGTTCTTTCATTGCAAGTTCATCATTCAATTGAGCACTGTAGCGATCGATTGTCTTATATATGCTGCCATAGATGAGCATGTCATATTGTGCATGATCATAGTTAAATTTCAACAATATGGATGTCTAAACAACAAGTAAAGCTCATTGGAAACTTAAAGCAAGAGAAGATGAAAAATAGTCACGTATTTACTCATTAATATGTTTGGCTAAGTAATCTTTTTTCTTCCATTTTCATCCATGGTACCTGGACACTCCAGTTTGCCCTCCGTACCCGTGTCGACACCTGGACACATCATTTTACCCTCCGTACTTACAAGTTTGTATTCAATTTATAATCTATAATTAGATTTTCAGTTTATAACTTTATATTTTTAGCTATGTAACACAGACTCTTTTAACAGGGCACGGCACCTGCATCGACATGGCTTCCTTTGTGTCAGGTGAAGTCAACCACACTGAGGTCCATTTCTGTTCAAAAGTAGATTCAGTTAACCCTAACCAAGTCCAGTTATATATATATACCCTCCCTGCACCCCCGCACCCAAGTTTTTTTAAAGTGCTGCATCACCGCACCCGCACCCGCATCCACACCCACACCCACACCCACACCTATGTGACATGGATTTTCAGTATACAATATATATTTTAGATATATCATATATATTTAGATTATATTCAGTTTATTTTTTATTTGTGTGATATTTAATATATATATATATATAGCCGTGTCCCCGTACCTACATTTTTTTGGAATTGCCGTGTCGCACCCTCTGTACCCGCATCCGTGCCCAGATGACATAGATTTTCATGTATGAACACAAACATGTAATAGAACAATAATAATCACATGAGCATTTTGCAATAATTGCCAAGGTTTTGAAAGCCTTTAGCTAGAGAATGAAATCAATTTACCTTATAGAGACCCATATATGTGGGGTGATCATAATGAGAATTTTCTTTATATTTGCCTAATTGCATACTTCCATGTTTTGGCAACTATTATTGATTGCTTCACATACTGCAAGTGCATGCATATATGTGGTTCTTGTGTGAAGAAGTAAACGAACTTCATTTGAAACATTGACACTTTAGAAGTTGTTAACTGCTTCATGGCCATACATCTCCAAGATGTTACTTTAAGGCTAAGAAAACCTTCTTGGTAGAAGTCCAGTTGATGCAGTATCCATATAGCTAGCAATACTGCAAAAATACAACAATTTATGTTGTCTTTTGACATGTTATTATGTGTGTGCTTGAAAGTAATAAAAATAGTAGCTGAACTAGGTGATCTATTTGTAATTAATGATTACAATTTCTAAGATAATTAGTTGTAAGTATGGGAAGCTTGTAAGAGAACAAAAAAAATTTAGTGACAGATAAGGGGAAGGGCTGGTTGTCCTGGTGAACTCTCAAATCTCAACCAGTTGACACTTGGCTCTTATGATCTTGTATATATCTAGACAATCTAGACTTTTCACTTTTGAGTTTCACTCAAGTACAGTTGGTAAATGAGATACAGATTGCAGAAACAGGGAAAATGATTTGGTTAATGGAGCCCAAGAGCCAGAGCTTTGTTAAGTTTGGCATTCAGGAGCTAATTAGTGGCTTACTGTGGGCTGGCTTGCATCAACATGGATGGTTGACCCTTTTCCACCTTCTTATTCAAGGATCAAAGCATGGCCTGTTGGGGTGGCAGGCAAAATGGTGGTATTGGTAGCAGTCCTGGCTAGGGTTGTGGGATGGAAGTTCAGATGATGCTGGTGGCAATGAGGATCTGAACTTGCATAGTAATGGCTGCTCTGGTAATTGTTAGGTCACTGGTTGGTGGTGATGGTGATGGCCTCAATCTGGACCCGGTGATGGTAGTGGACAAAATGGCAGACATAAATGTGCAATGAACCAGGTATTGCATACTACTCAATTTTGTGAAGAAAAAAACACTCGGCTTAAGGTGGTTTGAGCTTGTTTATTTATTAAATGAACTGAAATTGAACTCATGTGGTTCATTAAGAAAAGCATGCAGACACATATATTAAATAGTTATAAGCGTACTTGTGCCAATCACCAGCGTGGTTATTTGAGCTTGAGTGAAACTCAAACAACCAGAGTTACACTCATATGCACCCCCAAGTAAACAGGAGTCGGTGTCAGCATTGGTTATGTTGATAGTGGTGGCATCATAAATGTCAGGCTCGTTAGCAGCAGCCCATGGTGGTCGTGGTGATGACATGAGGAAGCATGGAGGTTCTGGCATTAGAGGGAATCTATAATGGGATCACCCTCAGTTTGAAAACAGGGTATTCTTCAAGGGGTACACTTTGATTCTGAAAGAGATTCACGGGCTTCTTTTTCCACATAATAGAGGTGAATTCCCAAGAGCTCTTTTCAATTCCCAGTTCCTTTCCTAGGTGCCTCTCTGCAAACATGCAAAATGGAGGGATTTTTACCCAATTCTTTGCTCAATTCTCCAAGTTTCTCCAACTCATTCCTTTCAAACAGGAAAAGGAAATAAGAGCAGAGGATACAGTTCTTATGAATGACAGAGGTGCTTATCTACCCTCTATTATCTTGAGTCAAAAGTTGATACAAGGATAGGGACTTGAGGTAATAGTGGGAGGGATACATGGGCGATGGATCTGGAGTATGGGTGTCATCAGGGTTAGACAGATTTTCCTTGTTTGTGTATTCCAAGAAGTTACTGAGAATCTATAATAGGGAGTGATGTAAACATGCTCTTAACTAGCAAAAGCTTGCCCGTAGTGCAGGGACTCTTATGTCATAGACTGGGATGCAAACATAGCAGACATGCTTGATGCAACATGGGAATTGTATAACTAGAACAAGGGGACATAAATGTAAAATAAACCATTGAGACCATAAAAAGAAATAGAAAGTTTGGGACATGGTTTTGACCATATTTAACATGAGTTTTCGACATGTCTATGCGGTGTGTCTGGTGGTGTCATTTCAACATGAGATATGCATGGTAATTGAGTGTCCTGACATAGAGATTGGAGAATCCATTTGCTTACTATTTTAATGAGGTGATTATTGATTGACCATTTTCTTCCTGATTCCTCCAAAGTGCCGTTGATAAGCTCTTTGGAATATGAGGACTTTAGCATGACTGAAGTTGCATTCAAACTGAAAACTCATAAAGCTGACCAATTATATTGAAAAATCAAGAGGTAAATCCAAAGTATTAATTAAAAAACCAACATTAATAGAAAGAAACAACAGAAAACGGAATCAAATTGAGGCAATAATCATGTGTGACATGCTATGTGCAGCATCGAACCAAAAAAAGAAAATTCCAAAGAGAAAAGGGTAAAGCTAAATTGAAAATAATTCACAAACTAGAAGAAAGTAAAAATGTCTGACACGAACTGTTATAGAAACTTATAGATTATTTCATGATAAGATGTTACAAAAAGGGACCTTTAGCATGCAAGCACTTGACCAATGATCTTGCATGTTAGCTTAAATCTAGTATTTCATTGGAAGTGTAAAATGGCAGGAATAATCTATCATACAAAAGCAAAGAAGCATTTTCCCTGAAGGTCACGATGACCAAACCTCTTGGATCCAAATGTGAAAAATAATTGCACACAATAATCTGGACTTGGAATACAAACCTTATACTTCTGATAGAAGATTTCAATGGATATACATATAACATTTATTGAGGGTGTACTGATTTATTTCGATGAATGTTTTATCCAGACACATGCCAAGGGTTTCTAAGATAGCACATCCTCTTAAACCATTCAGCACATCAACAATAGAGAAGTACACCATCAAACGAATGGTCTTCATACTATCCATCTCTAGCAATTTCTTGCAAAAACTTATTTGAAGTTTCGTAATATCAAAAGGGCGAACATGATGCTTCGTTTTGCTTGAACAGGCATAAAACAGGAAAGACCTGACAGGGGACATGAAGAAATTTCTGAATCTAATCGTGCATGTGTTGTTACATGCATGACTATGAACAAACAAAAAGAGGAACACAGCAAATTTCACTAAAGACTCACCCTGCGAGGAAACAAAGGATTTCATTCAAATACATGGAACATGCATACTGATTTATGTAAATAAACTTTACTGAAACCAAAATAAAATGACGGGTTCCTTATTTTCTTGTGTACTTACTAAAGAAATATCACTGGTAGCATTATATAATTAAAAACTGAAGATTTAAATTCTAAATTTTCTTTCCTTCCTCTGTGTGAAATACCAAAATAAGTAACAATCTAGATCTTCAAGCAAACAGAAACATCAAAGGTTTATTTCAAAAAGCTTTATAGATCTGACACCATGAAAAGCAAAGAAAAGGAAGAAAACAGCAAGATGGTTGATCCCTTGGAGATGAGACTAGTCTCAAAGATGGTGGTGGTGGGGATGGTGAAAAAGAAATAACACACTTGCAAATGATAGATGATAATGAGACAATACATTGGGGGAAGATATGTGTGTGTGAGAGAGAGAGAGAGAAAGAGAGCGGTGGTGGTGGTAGTGACAGCGGTGGTGGTGGTAGTGACAGCGGTGGTGGGAAAAGAAACTTCATGCATGCAGGTAATAGATTATAATGAGATGATCCAACAAAGAAAGAAAATGAAAGACAGAGAGAGACAGAGGACATACTCTCTGACGCTGGAGTATTCATATACTATTCCATCCGGGCTAAACAAAATAATAGCAACCTCTGCACCATAGACAATTGCAAGCTCCATTGCTCTTCTAAAAATTTCTTTCTTTATTTTGAGAAAAAAATTGTTTATGATCGATTCATTAGCAATTGCAGGCTTCCCAGCCCCATTGCTAGCCTTCTTATCACAACCATGGCCATTCTTGACATTGAAGAAAAACATTGAGCCAGCAATTTGTGAAAGGGAAAAGAACTAAAATGACTCACAACAGGAGGAAGTCAGGATTATATGAGGAAAAAGAGTGTGGGGTGGGAGGTGGCTTATATAGATGATGGACCTTGAAGCATTCTTATAACCTTGCCCAAAATGGGGTTAGCATACGATAGGGGCAAACACCCTAGCATTTATTGTGAGGGTGAAGGGGTGGGGATTCAAATTTGAATTTGCACCTATGTTCCTTGGCAAGGGTATGGTAATTCACCTTATTGCCTGTGCTTGTTAGTATTCTTCTTTTGTATAAACTTACCTTTTCTTCTATTTTGACTATTAACTATTTGCTTAGGATTGTGATGTGTACTTTTATGGCTATATTGTGCTATATGCATTTGAAAAAGAAGCCAAAAGGAAGAAAATTTTACATCAAGGTATCATAATGTTCTTAATCATGGAAAATTTGAAATGCTGATTTTCTTTATGTACTTTGATTATACTCTAGATTAACCAACAGGGGCATTATGGTAATTATATGGCCCTGGAGGTTCGGTCTTATCACATGGTGAGATATGCATGCAAACTACATGAGGCACTGGGCAAGAGTACGCTGACCTTGGGTGAAAGATTCATTGAGATGTTTAAAGGCATGCATTGATAGCGTGTTCTATTATTATCAAAATGTGGCAACAAAAAAATTAGCCTTAATTGTCTACAACAATCTTTACTACATTCATATTGGTAGAATCAGATGAATGCATGGGCTGGTTATGTGAATATTGCCAATTTCATGTGTCTCTCTCTCTATATGTATATATTCTCATGTAAGAACTGTCGAGAACATGGGGATAATGCCAGTCATGGAGTTGGATGTATGATGGACTTGAATCATGTTACACTGTCATCTATTTTAAGGTAGATTTTTTCCCATATTGTGGTGCACATAGACTCAAGTAACTTGTCCCTAGGATGCATGTCCCGGCCTTTATCCTTGTTCTGAATGAAATTTGAACTGCATAGTTGTGTTTTTTCTTGCTATAAATGCACTTGATTTGCCTACAAATGTTGAATCCAATTTGGAAACAGAAACTTTTGAGGAAGTCTTTGAGAAGAAAAAGAGTTTGTTGAGATGGAATGTAGAATATCCATTTTGATGTCATATAAAATTGTAATATATAGTCATCAAAAAGATTTTTTTCTTCTATAGAAAAACACAATGCGGACATCTAAAGATCAAGCAATTGCTTTAAAGTTTAAACAATTGCTAAAGTAGGATAATCCTCCACAATGATATGTGTTTTATAGAGAACCCTCAGTGATCTACATTTTTGGATTATAATAACCTTTACTAAATCAAGGTTGCAAAACATAAATAAAGACCTATATTTGGACAAAACTAAGCTAACCAACCGACATAGCAAACAAATGCAAATACATTTCATTGCCCTTAGAAGGCCTTGCTCTTATGTTGACCCTGGTCCCTGATCTATTTAAACCTGCAAACAATCTTTCTCCCTCTTTAACGCATGACTACTAGTTCTAGTTATGGAACAAATTAAAAGCATACTCTATAATTTGCACTACACTATATTGTGTTAGCTAAAAGACAAAAAAACTTAAGTTAAATAAACTACAAGAAAAAAGAGAGAAAATTGTGATTATTGGAGTGCATCTGATATCTAAGGCATTTCATATACAAATAATTTCAAAGTGCCATTAATAATATAAATCACTTATGATAAGCACAAAATAATACAAATTATGAAAATTTAAAAATTTGTTCAAGGAGAGCGATGCATTGCATAATTATTTTTCTTTCTAAAGGATTAATGGTCAAATTAAGTTATGAGTTATTCTTCTGTGAATTATTACTACTCAGTGAGCATCTCAAACTCAAATTACTAAGTAATGCACTCGAGCTTGAAATTTTGCTTTCTAATGCAAGCTTGCACAGAAAGTTTCAACTCCCAATTAAAAAAATTTGATGTGCCCCAATTGTATTTGAGCCTAGACTTAATAAGAGAAAAGAGGTGGGGAAGTGGATGCATCTAAATGTAATGCTTCCCTTCAGGCCTTACCATTCTGATACTGTATTTAGAGGCACTAGGGAGGGTAGGACTCAAGATGGTCCTAACCAGTCACAATTATTATTAATCTTTATAATTGTTCACCGTTTTATCAGTGAGAATTTCAAAGATAGTGATATTGCATGAGAGCCCTAGGCTCGTGGCTAATTTTGGGCTTGAATTTGTATGGTACACATGAAATAACAAGAGATAGAATAAGAAATAGGCTATATTTTTGTCAGGTAATCTTTTTTATATACATGTCCTTAGGGACTCATGAGCCACCGAAGTGAACGAAACTTATTTTAGGTTATCTATGTGTTCAACCAATTGTGAAAAGAGCAATAGCTTTAGTAAGCACCATTGTTATATAATATCTAATAAATAAAAATGAAAAATGATCATACTACCCTTGAGAATAATGGTATTTTGTAGTGTGTCAACGAAATATTGTAATATTCCTTGCATACTCGCCCCACTTGTTTTCCGCTGAATTTGTAGTTATTTCTGATCATTTTACCCTTTCGCTACATGCGAATTTCACTATCACTAAAACTCATTTGTGACTGAATAAAGAAACACAATTGCAATGATAGATTAGTAAAACTCAATTGCAATAAAATAGTGAAACTCAATTGCGATAAAATAACGAAACTTACAAAAATACCTTTGTACCAAGACAAAAATGTTACATAATACAATGCAATCAAAATTTGGAGAACATAAAGGTGCATAGTTTGGCTAGGTATGATTATGTTGCACTCTCATTTTCTATCATTTGACAACAAATGCAGGCAAGAGTCTCAATTCGTCTTAATTTTCATCATTCTCAGTTTCCTCATCATTCTTTGCTTTCTCAGGAGTAGTACAATCGTTTTTTGTAGTTTGTTTTATGTTTACCTCTTTTTTATATTTCTCCACGAAAAGTTCCCATGTTGTAGTTGTAATTGCGGTACATAGTGTACTTGTATGGGATCTTGTCAAGTACGTCTGTTTTCCTTTGTTTGGTTTTGGGTCACCTAGGTTGATGTGCCGGGATAGGTAAAAATTGAGTTTTTAAATGATCATATCTTTTTTCAAGAAAATGAGAGTTGGTTAGGTTTCACAATTAAGTTTCGTTATTCTATAGCTGCAATTGAATTTGCAATTGAGTTTCACTTATTCTATCGCAGTAACTGGGTTTTGCTATTCTATCATAACTAAATTTCTTATTATATCACAATTGAGTTTCGCTATTCTATCGTCAACTGAGTTTTGCTATTCTATTGTAATTGAGTTTCACTATTTATTGACAACTAAAATCACTTATAGCAGACGAGTAAAATTGGAAAAAATGATCACAAATTCAGCAGAAAATGAGTGGGTGGGTATGCGAAGAATATTGCAATATTTTGTGTACACGCTGTGAAATACCACTATACTTAGTGATAAAACGATCATTTTCCAAAAAACAAATAATTTGTTTAGCACATAAGTCATATTCTCCCATAATTGGCATTGTCCAACAAGTCACATGAAAAGTTGCCTTGGTGATGTATTTGTTTGAACATGAAAAGCTAAGCCCATGATAAGAATTTAGCATGCATTGGTTCCAAGATTCTTCAAGCTATAGTATTTCTAGGTAGAGTAAAAAATTTAACCAACCTAAACAAAATCAATCCAAAGTCAAGTTGCTAAGTCTAATGTGGAACCAAGATCAAAATCAACCATGTCCAGATGATATATACTTTCATTAAAAAAAGATTTGTTATTCAAGTCATGAGAATTCTCCTAATTATTCAATCAAAGACCAAAAGCCTTTTAAATGGAATAAAAATTAATTTCCTTTCCAAAAAACAAAGTACACATTCTTAGGGAACTTATAGAAGTGGGAAAGATGTAGGAAACGTTATACAAATTGAAAAATTCATATGGTTTTTTCAACCTTTCCAAACAAGAGAAAATCTCTCTGAGTTTTTTTTTAAGTATACTTTTTTATAGGAAACATTCCTCTGCATGAGGAGGTGGAGGACCAAAAGAAAATTGTGAGGTCCACTTCCTACAACCCATCACCACCCACCATCTCACTACCACCACCACCATCCATCTCACCACTACCACCACTACCCATTATTGCCTACCTCTTGAAAAACTGCCCTCTCCAGGATGATTCTTTCATTACTACTACCACCCACCATCACATGACACCAGATATCCTCCGCCACTACCACCACCCTGGTTATTTTTCACCACCATCATCCATCTCACCACCACCCATCATCACCCACCTCCTGAAAAACTGCCCTCCCCACCATCAATCACCATCATCCATCACTCATACCTTGAAGAATGATGCTGGAGAAGCTCCACCATCAACCCAGGATGATTTTTCACCACCACTACCATCCACTTCCCAAAAAAAGCGTGATGGAGAAGCTTCACCACCACCCCCTCTTCTCCCACTTTTTTTAAGATTTTTCATTTTATTTTTCTCATGCTACCCAAACAAGTAAAAAAGTTTTGTTTTTAAAAAAATTATTATATCAAAACTTCTTATAGAAATTTTTTTTCCTGTGATTTTTCTTGCTTCCAAACGTGCCCTTAGGGAAGGTCAAAGAATTGGTGAAGCTAGAAGCCTACATGATTGATGCTGCTTGACTTTAAGGTGATTGAGCTCATGCCATTTTCAATGCCCCATTAACTTCTTTTTGTTAGGTGTAAGAAAGAAGGGAGAGAGAATTCAAAGGAGAAACTGGGCTGTTTTGGAAAAGGTGGTCTTGATGAGGTGGAATAGTCCCATATTGCTTGTGCTTGAGTTTGTTGTGGGCTTTATAAGCCACATGTAAACTCATACACTTGTTCCTGAGAACAAGAGGGTGGGATGACCACCACACACGCGCGCACGCGCCTGCCGTGTCGTGTTGTGCCGAGCCGGGTTCGGGTTCTTTAGGGTCATATCCAATCAAGACAAAGTACCTTTTTACCCAAAGTTTCTTTGGATATTTGGATTCTGTAACAGGATATGGGAAATGATAACGGGTCACGACTCCTCGTAGTTTGTGCCCGTTATGGCTCTTCGGATTCCGTAACGGATCTCGATCTTTCGAAGTCCGTTAACGGATCACGTCTCCTCAGAATCCGTAACGGGTCCTTCCACGATTTGTAACCGTTCGTGGGTTATAAAAGCATGGTGAGGGTGGGGTTACAGATCAATCTGAGAGATCTGAGACGCTCTGATTTCTGAAGAAGAGCTCTACGATTTCCCATCTCCCCTGTTGCTCTCTCTCTCTCTTTCCTGAGTTGTCCCGAAAGGTTTGGTTCGTGGAGGTTGTTTTCGAAGGACGCTCCGCCGGAGTGCACCATTCGGTTCGTCGTGGCTATTGTATACTGGGGGAAGGACGTCAGACCCTGATTTGCACTATATGTGGGGGCGAATCTTTTCTAAGGGGAGTACTTTCGTACGCCTTAGCCTATTACATAAGTTAAACATGTTTCTGTTGTTTTCTTTATGTTCTTTGCATCTGTTTGCTCTTATGTTTTCGTCTGGATTTTGGTTGTTTGCGGAAACCGACATGCCTGCTCCCTGTTATTGTTTCGATTGTTTGTTGATCATGCTGTATACACTGTTGTATTTCCTGATTTATATCGTGTTTTATATCATGATGATGATTGTGAAACTCTGTGATCCAAAAACTGATCCAACACTTTCTTCAATCTGTCAATGTCAAAGCTAAACACCTACATGAATCTCTAACAGCAAGAGGCTCTAGTTCTCAAATTTAAAATTGTTTCCATCTTGATTTTTTTTTAAATTTATAACCTGAATAAACTACACTAAGCACCAAGACTTGGTCGCGCTAGCTCAGCAATACCTACTGTCATTGTGTCGGTAGGGTAAAACTTCTAGGAACCCTGCCCCCAGGGCTTCCATCTTGAATTTGAAAACATATTGTTTGCTCATTAGCATTTTCAACTAATATTGTATATCGACTGGTTTGATCCCAAGAGGGAATTGATCTTGGGCAAGATGGTGCTTCACCATCTTTCCAAGACTACTCTAACGACATGGGCAACCCCGAGCGGGCTTATCAGGCTTGTTTGTTATTAAATTACAAACATATAACATTGTTTAAATTCACATGGATACACCAATCAAGTCTCGTGTGTTTTTTTCTTATACGCATCTTTAATTTTTCACAAAAATATTGCATCTCATGTCCTTTTCTTATCGCCCTTGTGACATGCTCAATTAGTGATGCACAACTAGCGGAGCTAGCTTGGGTTCGACCCATTTAGGCTCGCCCGAACTCGTTCAAAAAAATAAATGAGTCGAGTTTGAACAGGCAGTCCAGCTCGATTAAGCTTGGCTCACATAGTTATAAAAAACAATTATGTATTTTGCTCATAATGTTAATATAAAGAAGGGTCTTACCCTAATGGACAAGGTATAGGTCATCTTTGGAAGTGGCATGGGTTAAAAAAAAACTCATCACTTTTCTCTTTTTCAAAAACACATTTTACACAATTTTTACAAAGAAGGGTCTTACCCTAATGGACAAGGCATAGGTCATCTTTGGAAGTGGCATGGGTTCAAAAAACTCTTCACTTTTCTCTTTTTCAAAAACTCATTTTACCGAATTTTAAAAAGTTTAAAAATACTTTTAAAATAAAAGTTTTCAGCTCAAGCTCGACTCGATCCGATCTTTATTCCTTGGTTGGAACCCCTAAGGGGACCTAACGGTTTGGACTTGAGTAGGTTGAAAAAATACATACAATCTTGGCAAGAACAACGTTCAACGGAATATATGACTCATGCTCTTTTAGGTTCTTTAAATTCCGTGGGTGGTGTAGCTACATAGATCAATGCAATCAATTATGTATCTCATAGAAGTTGGTTGGCTACCTCTCATTTTGTTCTATGATTCTTTTTTTTTGGTGGGTCATTTGTGGCATGCGGGAAGGGCCTGTGTAATTGCAGCAGGTTTTGAAAAAGAAACCGTTCATAATTTTGAACCTGTTCTTTTTATGATTCCTCTTAATTGAGATGAAAAATAAAATGCATGAAGTATGAATTTGATTTCATTGTACATATTGAAATCGAGTCATACAAAAAGTATTCTTCCTACCTCCCTTCAACTCATTTAGATTTGTAGCTGTGTCTTGGCTAGGGGGATATCTGAGCCATTCCCTTATGACAAAGACTGAGCTAACTAGGGCAAACCAAAACAAACAATAACTAAACAAATATATTCAACAAACAAAAGGAGAGAGGGATTTGAACCCTCGATAATTCTTTGTTTGTAACTATATCACTTTTCAAGACCGGATCTATCAACCATCTCTCCCAGAGACAATCCCCATTTTATTCCTTCGAATATAGGACATGGCCATATGAGTTGATACAACAACTCCTTGTAGATGCGATATGTATCTATGAGTCGTTTATGAAGTAAATAAAACTAGAGCCTCGACCCCATGTACGATCCAAATAAGTAATGAGTCCTAAAAGATCAATGGATTCACGGTCAAATCCCTCTACGATGCACTTTCTTATACCTTACAATTTCATGCCAGAGAGGGATCAAATGGTATAGTTCATTCATTTGTCGGTAGCTTGGAGGATTACAACCATGACTATTGCTTTCCAATCAAGTTTGTCTTTTAGAAAAGCTTTTCTTCAACCTTTCAAAGTAACCAGAAATTATAGCAGCCCGTTCATATGTCGAGGTTCTAGATAAATAAGTTTATATAAAAAAGTATTGAAGCCAAAAATAATGTTTATATGACTCTTAGTTGAGGAAGGTAAGTTATCACAATTTAATGCAAGGTTGGCAATTGAGAATATTGAGAGAGAGAGAGAAACCAACGTTTCTATATGGAAAGGTAACTCTTATTTTGTGAAAAAATTACATAAGTGCTACGTAAGTAATACATTCTTGTTTTTTAAAAAGAGTTACAAATGCTCAAAGAAATCTATAATTTAATTCAAGAAAGACATGATAAATATGTCATTTAAGAAAAGGTTATAATAAGAAACTTTTTGGCCTTTTCCACCTCCCTGCTTCTGTTTTATAATATTTAGAATAGAAAATGGGTTTGGAGAAGGAATGAATATGTTGAAGTTATATTTGTGCATTACATATTTATTTTGCCTTAAGGGGCTACATGGGCTACCAACCAGACACGCGAAGCCCCCGTTGGTTAGGAAAGGAAGTTGTCATCAAAAGGAAACCAATTGAAAACAACAAACCCACGCTCAGCAAAATGGTTTGAACCAGTTTTAATGGTGTTTAGGTCTCAAGAGGTTCCAGTCGGTTCAAGTAGGAAATGGGTTTGGATATAATCGGTTTGGGTTTGGGTCAGCTCAGGTATGAAGTGGATTTGGGTATATATAGAGTTGGGATTCAGTTGTTCAGGAACTGTTTGGGTCGGGTTTGAAAACAGGTTTAGGTCTACATTCATTGTACATAAAACCCAACCCGTTTTCTCTGGAGATATAGATTTTAGACTCAACCCTAATCCATGAGTCTATTAGAAATGGGTCGGGTGGAGTGCAATTGGTTCAGGATGTCACTTACACCCCCTACCCTACCCCACCCCACCCCAGCCCACTCATCTCTCTCTCTCTCTCTCTCTTTCAAAAACCCCTTGGTTATTGACTTTTGACACCTAAACCATTGAACTGTCTTCCTGGTATCCACATCAGTGTTGTGAGAGGCGTACACCTCAGTACCTGAAGCGTACGCCTCAGAGGCGAGGCGCACGCTCAAGGTACTGAGGCGTGCTGTGATGCGCAAATTGCCGGTGGATCCACCTACTGAAGCCTTCCTTCATCCCCAAGTCTTCCTCCTCCGCCCGATTTGTCGGCTGTGCTAACCCCAAGTGCCGGTGGATCCACCGCCAGGTGCCGGCCAGCTGCTCCACCACCGCTCCCTGCCTCCCCTCCCACCGCTTCACTTTCATACCAGTTGTGAGAGGCGTACGCCTCAGTACCTGAGGCGTACGCCTCAGAGGCGAGGCGCAGGCTCAACGCCTCGCTTCGCCTCATCGCATTTAACAACCTTGATCCACATAGAGCATGTGTCAGCTGCAAACCTTTCAGGTCTTGTTCCCCCCACCACTCCACAAAAAAAAAATTGGGTGAATAAGTCATTATTTAATCCAATCATAATATTGGAAAAAAAAAATATAGTGAAAAAATATTTCTCAAAATTTTATGCGAGTGAGTGAGGTAGTTTTCCTCGAGATGAGATCAGCTCATCCTCTACCTCATCCCTATCTTCGTACCTCTATTTGAGATCTCATTAATGCAAGCTGTTTTGATCGAGCCCCAAAGGGTTTGAGGTAGTGGAGGGAGCATTAGTCACTAGGTGGGTGATCAGGGTTTCATGCACATGGCGCTCTTTGCATATAAAAAGGGGCAAGAGCATTATGTCCCGACTCTCTAAGGGGCCAAGGGGTGCACCACCGGTTTACACCATTGGGAAAGTGGCCGTAAGTATGGTGGGCTTAGCTAATATGCCTAGGTCTCTCATCCCGGGGGGTGGTGTCCCCATTCTAGATGAAAAAAAAGTTTTTTGATCGCCCCCAAAAGGGTTGGCAGAATGGGACGGGGTCTTGGCTGTTATATGGACGGTCAAGGTTCAATTCCCATGGGTGTCACCCCTCTATACAAGCCAACCCCAAGCATAAGCCCCGAGGGTTGGGGTCTTAGCCTTAGAGTTTTATGCTGCCGGCATCACAATTATAAGTATTGTAGGTTGAGTCAGCGTGACCAGGTATTCTTGGCGAACGCAGTTTCTTTGGTTATAAATCAAAAAAGTTGTTTTAGATCAAATCAGACTCCACAAATGTGATCTAGATCATTAATTTAGTGAAGATCAATGTCTAAATCACCAAAACCGGTCTTGATTTTTAAGTCTTAAAAGATCCTTTTTATACAGCCTAATCACAGATGATCCAAGAATCTGTTTTTATAAAACCAAGCATCGGTACGTTAAAATTTTAAGAAAAAAAAAGCCTATAAAGATATCGGTACATACCATACATATTCCAGTTACCCATTGATAAGATATAACATTTTATGAATTAAAAAAATCATATTTTTTGGTTGAAAAAAATATGATTCAAGGGTCGGTTCTAATTAAATCGACATCTATGGAATCAGATTTGATCAAAACAGTTTTCATCATGAGTTTTAAGTGGGGTACGAAAATACGGGATGACATAGGGGATGCGTGGAACTCAACTCGGTTTCCTTGGTTGCCTAAGAAAAAAATCTTATTACTGCCAACAAAAAATGATGAAATGGCGAAAATCAATTCATGGACATAGGACCGTATCCAGGATAGTTTTCACATGAAAGTAGGGATGCAAATGAATCGGGGTCAGGTCAACATTGACTGAGAACCAGCCCTGAAATTTTGAAAAGGGACGCCACTTTTGGATCTTTACCCAATCCATACCTCATAGTCTAGTTCTAGATCCAGTTTTGGTATGAGACCATGTGGTACCGTATCCAATCAAAACGGTCAAAACCATAATAAGTTGATTACACCCAGTTATGACCCAGACCCAAACATTATTATTTATACAAGTACGACACATATCTTAGTAGGTCCGAATGTGTTAGTTGTGAATAGGGGTGGTAAACGAGCTGAACGAATCGAGCTTGAAGTGATCAAGCTTCCACTCATTCTTGTGGCATGCCAAGCCAAGCTCAAACTCATAATGGGTTCGAGTTAAACAAGCCGAGTTTGAGCTGGGTTGTTTATGAAAAAAATACATTGTTTTTTTTTTTTTTGAAAGGCAAGCTGGGGTTAGGGGGACCCTTACCAGAACAACAGCCACCTCACCTCATGTGACATAGGACCCCTGCTTATCACATGGGATACATTGTTTTTTTAGCAAAAAGAAATAAGATTACAAAAAAAATACATGTAAAATATTTCTAAAATATATTTTTTAGTATATTATCCATATTCAACTTGCCAGCCTATTTTACTAGTTTGAACTAGCTCTTTACGAGACAAACATAAGTCAAGCCAGCGCTTGTTTTCCAGCCTTAGTTCTGAATCGAGCTAGGATTCGATTGCATCGGACAAATATGGGCCGGATTAATTTAAGATTTTCGGGTCTAAAATCCAGCCCATTTTCATCGCCTGGCAGTGGACCGGGGCGAGTGCGGGGGACAAGGTCTCCACCCCTGCCCCATCTCAAAATCCGAACCTTCATCTCTGCACGAGGATGAATTTTAACCTCCACCCCCCATCCTCATTTCAAGTCCTCCATCCCCATTTCAAACTGGGGTGAGGCGGGGAGGGCCCCGTTTTCCCTCGATATATAGTCATCTTGAAGGATTGGAAATGGGATTGGGACGGAGCGGGGCAGGTGAAAGCGTAAGTCCATCCCCGAACGGGGATAGATTTTAACCTTCATCCCCGCCACCATCCCCATTTAATGCCCTTAATCTCCGGATCCAAACGGGGCGGGGCGGGGCGGGGCCCCGTTGTCTCCCGGTCCGCTGCCATCCCTACTGAACGGCGAATGAGTCAATGGCGACTCCTTCGACAGTTATTTTATTATTTTTTTGTTTTTATTTCTCCTCAATTTAAGGCGTTATTCTGGAGGTTTTCTTACAAACCTTTCTCGCCCGCTTCTCTCTCGGGAAACCGGAGAGATCCTCTCGTCCATCACGCCTTCCAGCGCCCCTTCCTCTCTGCAAAAAAAAAAAAAAACGAGAAAATGGTGAGAATTTCTTCTTCTTCATCTCGATCCTTAGCACGTTTGTTCAAATTTGCGTTTGGATCGCTTGATTTTTGCGAATCGGGTGAATTTTGGGATCTTGTAGCTGTCGGATCGTTTTCTTTGTTTCGATTGGGGCTTGTTTTTTCCATTAGGGTTTGGATCTTGTAGCTCTTGGAGGTTTTTCCAATTGGGGTTTCTCTTCTTTTGTCTTCCGACTAGGGTTTGGCTTTCTTTATTAGGAAGATCTTTGTTAGTGGCAGATCGTGGGAGGATTTGATTGGGGAAGATAATGGATGAGCGTAATTAGGTTGTGAATGTGTGGGTTTGGTTGTGATTTGCTTTGATACGTTACGGGTTCTGATCGGTGTTGATTTCGTTTTTCTTTTCGTATGATTTTCTTGTTTGTTCTTATTTCTGGCTTAGATCTGTCGCAGGTAATGGTTTTAATATGATTTTCGCTGCATTTTGCTTGTTTTTCCCTTTTGTTTTTCTTTTGGACGAATCTGCTGTTTCTCCTCTCTAACGTTCCCGGTTTCTTTGCGTAATTTTCTTATTTATTCATAATTTAGCTTAGATCTGTTTCTGATTAGGATTTTAATCTATTTTTTGTGTACATTTTGTTTGTTTCGTCCTTTGTTTTGGGCCCAATCTCTCTCTCTCTCTCTCTCTCTCTCTCTCTCTCTCTCTCTCTCTCTCTCTCTCTTAGTAGTTCCTCTTAGCTGTAATCCTTTCCATACTTTTTTGGGTAGTCACTCTCAATAATGAACATTTGTTTCTTTTTTTGGTTGGATTTGAAAAGATCCGAAACACTGTAATTGGCAACTGTAGGTTAGAGTTCACAAATTCCATTTTACAAAGTTTGGATTATCTAACGAATCCGTGAAGTGGTCACTCTTGGCTCTTTGTGACTGTTAAGCTTTCTAATCAAAGCATCTAGTCTTCTCAGCCTTTTTCTTTTTTATTTAAGAGTAGCATGCCTTTTTACTTGTTTGCTTTCGTTGAGCTGTTAGAGGCATTTAATATGATGACGCATTTTTTCTATGGACTTTTCTATCGTTGGTATTTATGACTTCTATTAGCTGTACCACACTGATAAAGGAAAATACATTGGCAACTGATTTCTGTTAGATTTTCAGGATTCTTATTTACCTTGAGGATGCGTTTGATGCCCAAGACAAAGAGTCATGGATAAATTGTATTAGGCAAAAAACCTTGATGACAATTATTCCTGGAAACGTTATAGGACTTGGGAAAGCGGGTTCCCCGAAACACATCCCTTCCGAAACGGGGAAATGACCTTTTCACTTGCTTCCCGCTCGCTTCATGCTCACTTTCCACTTATTGCTCACTTTTCACTCTCTTCTCAATTTCAGGAGTGAGTTTTTTTTCCTTTTTCTTTTTCTTTTTCTTTTTTTTTTTTGTGTGTGTGGGGGGGGGGGGGGGGCGCTTGGTGCCTTTAACAATTTTCCTTTTTTGCCCAATATTGGGAAGATTCGGTTCCTATTTGCTCCCCACTCGAATTCTAGGTCAATTTCAATTCGCTTTCTAGGTTGCTTCCCTTCTTGTTTTCGGGACGATTTTCGGTTTGCTTCTAATTCGTCTCATGCTTTCTGTTTCCTAAAATTTTAGAAGTGCCTTGTTTCCTGCTCTCTCTTCCTTGACTGACAACTTTGTGTGAAACACAAGTGAAGAGAACTACATTCTCTCATTTCCAGTAGGTTGACAAGGCAAAAAGAGAGGTTGAATCTTCCTCCCAAACCTCCACAACTGAATGCCAAATACAGGGAAAGAAATGAGAGAACAGCAATCAATAAAATCGTGCACAATAAATTGATTAAGATAAAGATTCACAATGGAGTTAACTTTTTATTGTAACCTACAAGTAAATGATGTAACAGGTAAACAGAAAAAAGCTAAATGCTTTTTTTTCTTTCTGATTATTGAATCTGTATGATATCATTACTCTAATTTTATAAGATCTTGATAAATCCATTTTCAATGATCTGTGGAGTTAATAACACTTTCAAACTATTCAAATTTCAAAACATCATCTTGTTATGAAAAATTATCTTTTATAGCATGGTTTTTTTACCTTTTAAATTAAGAGCTTATATGGAAGCCAATAGCCATTAGCGATTGTTTTGCGGTGACTTCAATTACTCCACAGACCAGCAGTTTTGCATAATCTATCTTTTTATACAACTTATACTGGCTCTGTTCTCCATTCTATGGACTTTGAACTCTATTATATGAAAATGTGCTATGTATTGATAACTTTCCAGTTTATAACCTGCATAGAGGCTGCTGCTGCACCTGGTGCTGTTTGCTGTTAGAACTTAGAACTTCAAAAAGACTAAATTAGTAGAGATACTTCATCATAAACTTGTGAAAGCAAATGTATTAAATAAAAGAGTATGGTTGGAAATCTACTGATAACTTAGAGACAAACTTCTGTTTTGTGACTTCTTGTAAGACTCACGATGAACACAAATGACCATTACCCCCATAAGTACAATTACTAGAATTCTAAGTTACCTAAAACATTAGAGACAACCTCTTCTACATGTGATTGTGCCATCTCTTGTGATTGCTAGCTGATTGTTCTATTTAATGCATTGAAGCTTTACTTTGAGATGCAATTTTAATTTAAGAATCTGTGATTTTATACAGACGACCTCAAGGCGTTTCTCGGATAGGAAAGTTGCAAGGTTTGAGAAAAACATCACTAAGAGAGGTGCAGTTCCCGAGACATGCAAAAAGAAAGATGACTACCCCGTTGGCCCCATTGTTCTTGGCTTCTTTATATTTGTTGTGATTGGATCGTGTAAGGTTCCTCTATCTTGTAAGCTTAAGAAATTTGTGTTGGATCAAAATGTTTGATAGCTTCAAAAATCGTGATCCCAATGGCATATGCCTGCACATAAAAGGAAAAGTTTAATCTTGATTGAGAAGCTGATTGAGTCTCTCAGGACATCTTGGAAAATTTTCATTTTAGATGTATCTTCTTACATTTTATGCAGCTAGACGTCTGTTAACAGATAAGGCTTTCTTGACATGAGGCTGTGAACAAATTGGAAATTAAGGAAAGGAAGGAAATCCAAAACGAGAAATGGCACCACCTCTTTTGGAGAGATCTTGTGGAATCCCTTTTCACAAAATAAACAGAAGCCAAATCCCTCAAAGCTCTGCTTCATAGTTCCAACTTCTTTGAGAAACGAACTTCTTTATAGCAATTCCATGTCTGTATAGGCGCGGATTTGTTTTTATGCTTTCCTGCACAGAAGTATGACATGTTACATGATTTATGTAATACAGGAATTTGGATATTAGGTCACGTTAGTTGCTGACAGGAGGATATCTTGAGTTTTTCTTTCTTTAATTCTATTCATCTTTCATTCCATTGTTTGTATGGCAGCCTTGTTTCAAATCATCCGAACTGCCATGAGCGGAGGCTTCGATTGAAGGAGATCGACCAGCAATGATGAATTGGATGAGGTTGCCTCTCCCTTGGAAGAGAAGATATGCCGGTTTACACATTTTGGAGCTTCATGAGCTGATCACTAGGAAGAGAGCATGGTTTTATTACATTTAGATGTAGGCTGAGAAGATGTTTGAAGACTGGGTACTGTAATTCTTTTCTTTCAAAGACATTCGTAAACTACTAAATAAATTGGTAAGCTTCTGTTATCTTTGTGCGTTCTGTTTTTTGTTTTTCTAGTTCGCCAATCTCGATCCGGGCACGCTGCCTGCAGAAACATTGTGGCATGGTGAAAAGTGCTGTCGAGGCAACATTTTTAAGTCGGTCTTTGGTGGTAATGGGCCTAGCATGACTATGCCATTTTATTCACGGGAAAGTGTTTGATACCCTCGGAAGGAAGGAATCCCCTAGTTGGAACTCATGGTGAGAGGTTTGTTTTGATCAAATCTAACTCAATAAATGGATGTGCTCTGCAATGACAAAATAATAGGAATCTGACTTTTGGATTGTATTTTTTTTTTATGTAAAATTATGATTTTATGAGTGTTGAAAATTCGGTACATTGTGTACGCTATTGATTTTTCAACCTCTGCAAAATCTTATATACACGGTGGAATAACATGATGTAAAACTCGATTATACTAACCTAAACATGAAGAACCCACCTGGAGGGTCAGATGTGTAAAAAACATTAAAATTTTAATTTTTTTTTTACCTAGGTTGCTTTATTACCCACAAGGCTAGCAAATATTAACCCTTTATTAACTCATTAAACTTATTTAATATTTTCTACGTAAATGAAGATTGTATCCTAGTTTTTCATGAATCGATATTGGACGCTCATAGTTTTTCATAAATCAACGTTGCCATCTCACTGATTTTGATTTTGATTTTGTATCTGAGAGAAAAGTCAAGTTGGTTTTTTTTACCGGATAAGTATGTCAAGTTGGAGGTTGGAGTCCATTTTTGTTGAAGATGAAGGGGATGCATCACTAAGTCAAGCTCTACAGTCCAACAGTCGCTGCCATTGTGCATCAATCGACAAGCATTTTAATTTCAGACTAAAAAACTAAACTTCAAATGGTTTTACCACCTTTCTAATTTCTATTCTTGGTGAGAGAGGTAAATGAAAAGTACCAACTTCAAGCACAGCTAGGTCTGTGTTCCTGGAGGCAGTTCTCCCTGTAAATATCAAAAAAAAGAAAAAAAGAATGGACGACCAAATCAGTCTGAAGAGATGTTGCAGTAATGTTGTCATTGCCATGTGTAAGATGGATCAATGATTTACAATGCAGTCATCTTCAAATGGATTAGTGCGTTCCTTAGCACCTTCCCAAGTCAAAGCAACTTCAGAATTAGTTTTATTAAGAGGGTGATGCGAGTCTTGGGGTTTGGTTGCGGGTTTAACGGGTCATGAAAAATAATTCTGAAACCCAGATCCGTATAATTTCAGAAGTTTACTTTTACTCAAAACACGTATAAAACACTCGGGTCAGGTTGGATATCTGACAAAAAAGCTGGGTGGAAATAGGTATCGGTACTCATAACCTAAACTCAGCCCGCATATTGTTCGGGTCCAGTTCGGATGAACCCAAATATTGTTTGGTTTTTATGGCGATACCCCAGAATTGGGGTTTAGCTCAGATACAGTACCCAATACAAACCCGACCCATTGACAGCCCCGATCACTATCGTGATGATAATGATGAAAGTTCTAACTAGAATATGAGAACTGAAATTTTGAGAACTAATGTGTGAGCTGTGATTTTCATGAATTTTTTGTTCTTTTCTCTTGAATCTAACCGTACAGATGTGATATGCATGCTTGGATTTATAAGAACTCACTCCTGAATCGCGATTTTGATGCATAAACGAGATTTTTTTAATGCTTTAAAATTAATGGCTCATAATCTTTATAAATATTCAAGCATTCAAAAATCGCATTTTTCATCGAAAACACATGATCGATTCTTAGCAAATTCACCATGCCAAGCACATCCCCGTGGTTGGATTTGCAAAAAAAGTATTGAAAGTGCCCATGTTTCTAGTTCTCATCTTCTAATGACTCATGATGAAAGACATCGTAATAATTGTAAAAGCAAATAAAAAAGGTCAAAGCGTGACTCCAGCAAATGCAAACCAAGCAACTTTAAACATGTATTATATCATCTATTTATATTACTGACCTGGTGACCCTAGTTAGAATCTAAAGTAAGGTGGTACTCTAACAATAACAAGAAGGATATAGAGCAACTGTTAGGAGAAATTCAATCAATATGACTGAATATTTTCCGTATCATACAAGCTAGCTTATAGAACTTCACTATGCTATATACTGCACAATTCATGAGCCAACTTTGACAGATCCAATCAAATGATCCATGAGAGTCAAATAAAACTGCTAGAAGATCTCAAGTTTTGGTTGAAAAAATGCTTCATAATTTCATAGCAATAGAACCAAAGCCATTATGACCACAAAGCATAAGCTCAAGGTAGTCTCAGATGCCTATGCAAGAAAACAACTAAATTGACACCAATTAAAGTGCCACAAACAAGTCATCACACAAAACTATCACAAATATATTCACCACGCAGATGCAATGCCTACTTTCTGTTGTCTAACATGACTGAGATCAACATACACCAAGCAACAGAAACACTTATACACCATAGTCTAGATTTAAGAGATCACCAGATATGGTTGTCTATTTTATAATTAGTACTCAATATCTTTGTCAAGAAGGTCACAATGTGCATCTGCATCCATTACTCAACCAACCACCGTCTAGTACAACAACAACAACAAAGCCAGTTCAACACCAACTTCATTTCCAATCAAAGAAGAAATAATTACCAATGCTTAGGCTACACTTCCAATTTTGATGTTTAACCAGCTACACTTCTTAGTCCCAAACAATTACCAATGCTTTGGCTAACTCGTAATCCTCAACCAACTGCAATTCATAGATATAGATTACGAACAACTAGAATAAAACCAAAAACTCATTCATCAAGGAGAAGAGATAAACCTCAAGCCATTTCTAGCAGAACTCATACAGCTTATGTACAAGATGCGCCATTTGATATGAAGCCCCAAATCTTCAGTAACTCGTCCTGCCATTGCCCTCTGTGATCACATCCTTGAAAGCCCCTCCGCTCGGAATCATCGGCAAGACGTGCTCCTGGTGAGGAACGATCACATCCAACAAGGCCCTGGAGTATCCAACATTTTCTTGATTGCCTCCCTCACTTCTGATTTCCTAGTTAGGCGGGCGGCCGGGATATCGCAGGCCTCTGCAAATTTCAACATGTCCGGGAATATCTTCGATTCCTTCCACGGGTTTCCGAGATACGTATGCGCTCTGTTCGCCTTGTAGAATCGATCTTCCCACTGAACCACCATGCCCAAGTGCTGGTTATTCAATACCATGATCTTCACAGGGAGGTTGAAAGCTCAGATTGTGGCCAGTTCTTGGACATTCATGATGAAGCTGCCATCCCCGTCGATATCGATCACGACGGCGCCGGAATTGCCGGTCACAGCGCCGATCGCGGCAGGTAGACCGAACCCCATTGCCCCCAATCCGCCAGAAGTCAGCCATTGTCGAAGCCTCTTGTACTTGTACCACTGAGCTGACCACATCTGATGCTGCCCAACTCCGGTGCTGATTTTCGTCTCCCCATCAGTCAATTCATCAAGCAATTTGATCGCATGCTAAGGAGGGATCGCTTCACCGAAGGTATGGAAGTTCAATGGCCATTTTCTCTTCTGTTCCTCCAATTCGTTCCTCCATGCTGCGAAATCTAGGCTTCTAAGAACCTCCTCCTTCTCTGCCAACATCTCGTTGAGCTGCTCCAATGCCGGCCTTGTTCTTCCCGATCTCGGCCGGATCGATGTCGATATGAACAATGATCCCCCGGCTCGCGAAAGCCTCCAGCTTCCCGGTCACCCTGTCGTCGAACCTCACCCCGAAGGCGAGTAACAGATCGGCCTGATCGACTGCGTAATTGGCGTAAACAGTCTCGTGCATCCCCAACATCTTCAGGCTCAGCTCGTCAGAACAGGAGAAGATGACGAGACCCATGAGAGTGCTGGCGACGGGGATGCCGGTGAGCTCGACAAACCGGCGGAGCTCATCACCAGAGTTGATACAGCTGCCACCAACATACAGAACGGGCTTCTTCGAGCGGGAGATGAGATCGACGACGAGATCGAGCTGCGAACGGACGGGGGCTTGGGCAATCGGTTGGTGCAGTAGGCATGGAGCTCTCGTAAGAGGCGCCAATGTAAACAAATTTGGTTACAAGCAAGATCACGATGACAGGACTCATTAACTCTCGCACGTGATTCCGATATGATCAAATGTGGAGAGGGTTGTGCATGTTGATTCACTAAATCCCACGTCTGTGTTCGGGGCTTTGAATGAGCACCACGCATACAAGCACATGGGGCTCGTATTCCCGTGTATATTGACATAACTTTGCATCGGACTCTAGTGTTGTTGCAAAAACTTAAGTACCTTTTATTGTTATTTTTCTCATAAAGTGATGGTTTGAGAAAATGACAAAAATGCCTTTTATTCAAAAAAAAAAAACAAATAGTTCAAAAAAAGGATAAACATGTCCTCCATCCGGAAAGTCGAGGATGATGTTGACTCTTCAAAGTCTTCTTCTTTTTCTGTTCAAAAAAAGGACAAACATGTTTTCTTATTCTTTCTCCGTAAAACACTGTAAAACCCTTTCTCTCTCTAGAGAAGAAATCAAGGGAAACAAAGAGTTCTTCCTGGAGAAGGCCATGAACATCAACCCTCTCACTCTCTCTCCCTTCTCTCTCTACTTCTGTGCACATCCAACAGACGATCCTACATTGCTGCATCGTCATCTTCTTCTTCTTCCTTCTTCGTAAAACACTGTAAAACCCTCTCTCTCTGTAGAGAAGAAATCAAGAGAGGTAAAGGGTTTCTCCTGGAGAAGGCCATGAACACCAACCCTCTCACTCTCTCTCCCTTCTCTCTCTACTTATGTGCCTGATTTAGAGTTTTTGCCCTTACAGGAGGGGGGTCCGGGGGCTCCCCCCCGGCGCGGATCCCTCTGCGCGGTCAGCGAGCGGGGGTCCAGGGGGGGCCGCCCCTGGCGGGGGGCAGCGCCCTCCGGACCAAAATTTTTTTGGGCCTTCCAACAATGATTTGTAGTATTATCGGGCTTTCCTACAGCAATTTGTAGCATTTGTAGTGTCTTCCGTAAATCGCGAAACGCTATAGCAATTTGTAGTGTCTTCCGCAAATCGCTATAGCGATTTGTAGTGTCTTCCGCAAATCGCTATAGCGATTTGTAGTGTCTTCCGCAAATTAGGACCAACTTGTCAGAGTCATATCTCCCTAACCGGAGGTCATATTCCAAATCCGCGATTTGTAGTGTCTTCCGCAAATCGCTATATCGATTTGTAGTGTCTTCCGCAAATTAGGACCAATTTGTCAGAGTCATATCTCCCTAACCGGAGGTCATATTCCAAATCCGTAAAAAGTGGTGTCTTTGTTATTGAGTCTAGTTTATTTCTGTAAATTTTCAGCAATTTCTATTGTCATTTCATTCCTCATTTTAACTTCAACGATACATTACAACCACAATCATCAAAAGAAAGATTGCCCAAGCTAAGAGTCACCGTTCTCGCCCTCCTCCTCGACAGCAACCCAGTCGGTGCAGTCGCACTGAGGATGGCCAGCAGAAGCTCCACCACGTCGTCTTCTTCTCCCTAGCGAGGAGGTCTCAGCGGAGCCGTCGTTTCGGTGACGGGTGTTCATCTCGTTCCGGTGACGGGTGTTCTACGAAATGTAAATCCCCCCTTCTGTAAGGGCAAAAGGCCATGAACACGCTGGGAGGAGCCCTCAGACCCCCCTTCTGTAAGGGTAAAAGCTATGAATCAGACTCCATAACTCTTCAAGTTGAATGATGCTACCCACACTGGGAGGAGCTCTCAGACCCCCCTTTCTGTAAGGGTAAAAACTCTAAATCAGACTCCACAACTCTTCAACTCCAGGGAAGATTTCTTTCTCGGATAATCCTGCAGTGCAGAGATTGGGTCTTAAATAATCATCTTCGGGGCACTTAAGTCTTTACAACCACTCCTTTTCAAGAACCGTCATTTTTTTTTGCACCAATGGAGGAGACGGTACTTAAGTCTTTGCAATCGCATCAAACTCCAACGCTAATTAATGCTGACAAACATGGGGATACGAGATGCACATGCTTACATACGTGGTGCTCTTTAGGACCCCCGATCATGAGATGTAGCTAACTGCCCTGTTCGGGGGGGGGAACATATAACCTGCTTTGGAGAGATTCCAAGCGAGACCACGATGATGGGACCGAAGATAATGAGTGCACTGGTCTCCACCAGATAGTTACGGTAAAGTTAAATAAAGAAGATAACACATGTGAGGCAATTTTAGAGGAGATCAAAACTAGCTATAATCTAGAAATTATCGATATTACTAAACAATAGAATAATTCGGTTAAGAGTATCAAATGCAATACCAAACGTAAATAAATGAAAAAAACTAGATGATCGACTAAGTGTAGTCGACAATCCAGTAACATCCTTAAACAGTGAAACACTCTACATGTAAAGTGTTGAGTGAAGTATCATGGATGTAGTGATTTTACACCGAACCATGTTAATATCGTGTGTTATCCCTTTTCTTGTATGGTATCAAAGCATCTTGCATCCTGATTAATCAAAAATTTGTCAATATCCAACAATTTCCCTATCAAGTTCTCGTATCCCTTCAATCTAAATGTAGCAAATTTTGTCACCATCAAACTCAACCACTCGAATTTTCTATTATAGAAGACAGTTGCTTGGGCTAATTGAGAGTCAAGACATGATCGACTTCATTGACGAAGAAACTCTCTTTCCAGCGCAAAGCGCAAACCATTGATGGAGTCTCGAATCCGAAATTTATTGTCTGAAAGAAATCAGATAGGCTGCTACAATGATGGATCACAGGCACTCTCTCCGAAGAAGTGTTGGGTCTCGTTGTTGGTCGCCAAATGTCAAGTGAGGTATGAAATACTCTCATTAAAGCCTTCGCTCATGTCTTAAAAGAAAGAGAATTTCTCTTAACCCAAAAATTGCAGTCATACCGAAAGAAAAATCTCTCCGTAAATAAATATGTCAATGGGTTCAAAAAAAATTCTGATGAGCTTGCAGCCATTGGCAAGCCCGTAAAAGATAAAACTATGATTTTTTTGGCTCATCAATGGGCTAGGCCATGAACATAATGTCTTTATTACAATTATGCTAAAACTGCCTATTCCATCATATGATGACGTGGTCGGTTTACTTCAAGTGCGAGAAACCATGTGCATTGTTCATGAAGGTGTCAATGAAAACTCTACCTTTTTGGGTCCGAAGTTTACCAATCAAAAAATTTGGTTCAACTCTAAGTAATAGTTTAACTCAAAAGGACGGAGCTTTATCCAGACCGGTCAGGGTGGTAGTCGATTCAATCAAAACAAACCAAAATTTGGTGTTAATCCACCAAATCCTAAAGGCAATATAGGAAAGGAAAAAGGAGTGTTATGTCAAATCTGTGGAAAAATAAATCATAGTGCTCCTAACTGTGGACATCATTTTAACAATGCCTATCAAGCTAATGGCGTTCCACTGGATCTTGCTGCCATGAAACTGGCAGATGGTCAAGATCAAGAATGGTTTCCAGATATAGGAACTACCTCGCATATCAACTACCAATACAGGTAATCTCGACACTTGCTGTAAGTATTATGGATCCAAAAAAGTTATGGTTGGCAATGGTGTCAAACTAAATAAGACTGATGTTGGAACCACACAAATCGATAATGGTAACCGCTCTCTTCTATTGAGTAATGTTTTGGTTGTTCTTGAGATAGAAAAGAACTTGGTGTTCGTAAGTCAGTTAACTTCTGATATGTTATGTTTATTTGAGTTCTCATCTGATGACTTTGTGATTAAGGATAAGAGGACGGGCAGATAAGTGGCGACATGGAGTAGAGTGGGAGACCTATATGCTTTTGACAGCTCAAGGAACAAAGACAATCATCAACACCAAAACAATATCTCACAAATTGACACTCAAAAATACATAATATGTTACAAATCGATATACGGCAATTCAGCATAATATACTATAAATCAATATTAACAAACAAAACAATATCTCACAAACCTGCTTGTTTAGAGAAAACACATAATATATGATTTGTCATCTTTGTGAGTTTCGTGTAACCATGTATTTTTATGATTTATGAAGTTACAATATCTCACAAATCGACACTAGAAAACACATAATATCTTACAAATCGATATACGACAATTCAGCATAATATCTTATAAATCAATATACGACAATTCAACATAATATATTACAAATCGATATTAACAAACAAAACAATATCTCACAAATCGACACTAGAAAATACATAATATCTTACAAATTGATATACGGCAATTTAGCATAATATATTACAAATCGATATTAACAATCAAAACAATATATCATAAATCGACACTAGAAAACATATAATATATTATAAATTGATATTAACAAACAAAACAATATCTTACAAATCGATACTAGAAAACACATAACATCTTACAAATCGATATATGACAATTCAACATAATATATTACAAATCGATATTTAGAAACAGAACAATATCTCATAAATCGATACTAGAAAACACATAATATCTTACAAATCGATATATAAATTTACCATAATATATTAAAAAACAATATTAACAAACAAAACAATAACTCACAAAAATCGATATAATATCCTATAAATTTATAGTAGACATCATGTTAGGAAACAATATCTGCAAATCAATGATAAAATATCATAAAAATTAAGAGGGAAATTCCTATTAATAGCTTATAAATCGTTATTAAGAATCAAAATATAAATTGATATTAAAAATTGATTTGTAATATATTATGTAATATTATATCGATTTGTAAGATGTGTCAATTTGCAAGATATTTATATTATGATTTTAAAATGTGTGCCTACGGAATTGACATTATTACGATTTGCGCGCTTGAGGTGGCGATTTGCGTATTCGACACACGTGTGTTAGGTGCGTAATTTTGGTTTATGGATCAATGTGAATTTTGTACATAGTGTTACAAAATTTGTATACACAACCTACAAAATCTGTTATAAATGTCTGTACACAAAAAAAATCATGTTTGGGAAATTGAATGTTGAGCCAAAAAACGCTATCTCTTTCTCTCTCAGCAGTAGAACGTAACCCACTTCACGTTATCTTTGAGAACAGGTAGACGTTTAAAATGGCTTCCTCTTACTTCTAGGGGCCTTGCGTCCTTCATTGCTTTCTAGGTAATCTTGCAGTCTGAGGTTTTGTATCTTTCGCAATTAGAAAATCCATCAATTTTTTGCATAGTTATGTGCGAAATCTTGAAATATCATCCTAAAATAAAAATGAAAGTTAGACCAATATAGAAATGTAGTCAGCAATAATATAGGATAATAAAACATGTTTAATTGTACAACATACAACGGTGAATTTTGGTACTCGTCTATAATATATTGCTTCAATGTACTTCATTACAAAGATGTCACAATCAATGTCATTATTTTGTAAAGGACCATCCTCTATGACGTGAAGCCTCCACGGGCTAATGTCGACACCCAACATGTCTCTGAAAAATCCAACATGTGGTTTATGCAAAAGCAAGTAAATTTCGGTCTACGGTAGAATATACGGTAATCTTATAGATAGAAAATTATCAAATGCACAATGCCACAGTCTACACCAATGTTATAGTCCAAGGAGTTATATAACCATATTTTTTATTTTCGTACATCCAACATGTATAAGACCCAATGCTTTTTCGATTTCCATAATGTAGGAATCAATATCTGAAAATTGATTTTAAAAATTAACATATAAATCGATATTAAGAATCAAAACAATATCTTAAATCAATATTAGGAATCAACATATAAATCGATATTAAGAATCAGAACAATATCTTAAATCAATATGTAAAATCCTATTGATAGCTTAAAATAGATATTAAGAATCAACATAGAAATCGATATTAAGAATCAAAACAATATCTTAAATCGATATTAGGAATCAACATATAAATCGATATTAGGAATCAACATATAAATCGATATTAAGAATCAGAATAATATCTTAAATCGATATATAAATTCTTATTGATAGCTTAAAATAGATATTAAGAATCAACATAGAAATCGATATTAAGAATCAAAACAATATCTTAAATCGATATCAAGAATCAGCAAAGAAATTGATATTAAGATTTAAAACAATATCTTAAATCGATTTGGAAATTCGTATTAATATCTTAAAAATTGATATTTAGAATCAAAACAATATCTTAAATCGATATTAAGAATCAAACAACATCTTAAATCGATATTTAAAATCAGCGTAGAAATCGATATTAAGAATCAAAACAAGATCTTAAATAGATTTAACATCTTACAAATCGATATGGTCACAAACCTTTTTACTTGATGAAAAGTCTGTCATTTGGTCATCGTCATCCTAGTATTGTAGTCCATCTAAAAATCTAGTCGCGTATGGCATTCGGCGGATGATACTCTGTTGAATGAAACAATAATAATAGTAAGTTTAAAACACGCAAGTACATTAGTAAATCAAAAAATAAAATAACATATAAGATAACCGATATACCATAAAATAAGGGGTGATGATGCGGACCAGCATGGATAATCCTTTGCTTTGAATATACATGACGAAATCGTGTATAGTCTGTTTACAAAAAATATGCACTTGTTAATATACATGACCATGGCATACGTAAATGTATAATTGATAGTTGTTTCATACGTACAAAATCGTGTATAGTCCTGCAAATTCATCTCGCATTCGGTCGATGTTCTCTTCGAGCACTTTGCTGAGTTTTCTGGCACCTTGTTTTGTGGATGTTGCACTGAAATTAGCTGAATATTCAGTAAGCAAACTGTAAACGACATAAAAAAGATGAAGCATGTTAAAGGAATCGAAGGTACCCTTTTTTGTGGATGATCGACTGAATCGCAGCATCCTTCTTCGACATCGATACAGTTTTTACGACGACGGTGGTTAACTGAAACGTCGGATTTTCTGTTTGTTGCTCACGAAGCAGGAAAATAAAACGTCGCTTGTTCCTTGCTCTTAAAGAAAACATCTTGTGTTCCTTGCAGAACACACTACCGAAGTTAAGCAATGTTTCATTTCACATCATTTCACGACCTGCCCACTTTTAAAAATCATGCCCAAAGATTATAATAAATAAATAAATTATATTTTGTATTATTTAAAAGATGTCATTTCATTTGCTAGTATCATCAAAATGACGTTAGTATATGTAAATGAATGACACATCGCATAACATCAGTAGTGTGTCAGATGACGTTTACCTAAACTCTAGACCCTAAACCCTAAACTAATCTTATGTGACGTTCCTTGCACTTAAAGGAAATGCTACAAATAATAAACCCTAAACCAGTAATCGCTTAACGGATGAGCAAACCTACGTATAAATTGTGATAACTTCATAATCGCTATACCTAGTAATCGATATTACAGAAATCGCTATACATAATGAACTCAAAACTAGTAATCACTATATGATTTAGCAAACATAAGTACAATTAATGGTAACTTCATAATCGCTATCTCAAAAAATGTTATAAATAATAAATCATAAACCAGTAATCGCTATACGATTTTGTAAATGTAAGTATAAATCATGGTAATTGCATAATCGCTATACTGAGTAATCGTTATACTAAGTAGTCGCTATCACAGGAAACACTATAAATAATAAACCCTAAACCAGTAATCGTTATACAATTTAGCAAACGTAAGTACAAATCATGCTAACTTCATAATCAGTATACTAAATAATCGCTATCATAGGAAATGATATAAATAATAAACCTTAAATCAGTAATCGCTATACGATTTAGCAAACATAAATACAAATCTTGCTAACTTCATAATCGCTATGAATAATAAACTCAAAACTAGTAATCACTATACAATTTAGCAAACGTAAGTACAAATCATGGTAACTTCATAATCACTATACAGAGTAATCGCTATCACAGGAATCGTGATACATAATAAACCCTAAGCCAGTGATTGCTATACGATTTAGCAAACGTAAGTATAAATCATGAAAGAATTATATAATTACAAACTTATATTTATGTATTCTTGTCGATTTTTCAGTGGCACTTTTGTGTTACACATATTAAAGAAAGAATTATATAATTACAACAAGGAATGATAGAATTACAACATAGAATTATAGGGATACACAAATCACATATGTTTATTCACTTGCACTTGACGACTCAGATGGACATACAAATCATCTCTTTCTTTGCCTTGGTGGAGTCTCTTTATTTGGTGACCACTTCATTCCCTTGAACTTATTAAACCCACTGGTAATCATCTCAACCAGTGAGCCAATTTGTCTCTCTAAATTCTGCACATCTTTATGTAACTCCTTATTCTTCCTCTCCAGCATCGCTAACCTTTTGTCGGATGATACATTCTCCTTTATGAGCTGTGTTTGAAATTCCACTAGAGGGGGGGTGAATAGTGAAATTCGATGCAAGTTGATAAAATAAAAAATAAAGCAATAAGGCACAACACAATAAACACAGGATTTATACTGATTCGGTCAAAACCCTGACCTACATCCAGTCCCCAAGCAAACCACTTGAGCTTTCCACTATAACATCCGAGTCACCGGATAAATAGTACAACACCCTCTTCCTCAGAGGTCTTTTTCTCTCAACAGAGAAGGGGCACACCCTCTTCCACAGAGGTCTTCTTCTCTCAACAGAGAAGGACAACACCCTCTTACACAGAGGTCTTCTTCTCTCAACAGAGAAGGGCAACACCCTCTTTCTCAGAAGTCTACTTCTTTCAACAAAGAAGGAATACAGTGAATAACATAAAGTTACAATACTTCCTATAGAACCTTCAGAATGATATGAATGCACGAATGACGGATTCTCAGAATGTTTTGTTCTTTTCACTCAGAAGATACTCTTTGTCAAAGAGTTATTCTTGACTTTTTCTCTTTCTTTTCTCTTTCTTTTACTAGGCTCTCTTTCAAATATCGAATAAGAATTTTTCTCGTTGTAAGCTCACATATCCATTCCTTGTCTTGAATAGTTTATTTGAGTGTGTTTATATAGCTTTAAAAAAATAGTCGTTACTTTTTGAAATCGTAGCCTTTTTGAGATATGAAATGTCAAGTCATTTCAAAAACATCTTTAGAGAAATTTGAGAAAGTCTTCTTTCCATAAAAGTAAAATATAGGGTACACTAGTCGTTGTAATATTTTAGGTAATATATATTTTATGTAAAAAGTCTATTTCTTACAATAGTACATTGAACGTTGGATTGTAGGCTGTCGTTTAGTTTTGTCTTTATCCTAATTAATGATTTGTGGTACATAAGTACTTCTTTACTTAAAATGAGTGTAAGTACAATAAATGCTTTGAGATATTTATTTGTACATAGTCATATCAAGAGTTTTCTTTATGATGTGTTTTTCAAAGTCTACAGAGAGAATGAAGACTTCAAGTAAGTCGACATTCTTGAGAAGGATATTAACAAAGATTTCTTACAGGAGGTATTTAATGCTATACAAAGAGAATGATGACTTCAAGTAAGTCGACATTATATGAGTTTGTAAAAAGGTAACTAGAGTCTTTTCAAAACATATTATATTTGTTTTTCTTTGTGTAGCCGATTTCATGTTTTGTCTTTTTCCTATATTTGAAATCATTTCTTTAAAGAAAGTAACTAGAGTCTTTTCAAAACATATTATATTTGTTTTTCTTTGTGTAGCCGATTTCATGTTTTGTCTTTTTCCTATATTTGAAATCATTTCTTTAAAGAAGGTAACTAGAGTCTTTTCAAAACATATTATATTTGTTTTTCTTTGTGTAGCCGATTTCATGTTTTGTCTTTTTCCTACTTTTAAAATCATTACTTTTCAAGTTGTCTTGTATATGATATAAGGTACAATTATTACATTTTGAAATCATGTCAAAATACCTTTTTCATAAAGGGTTGTAAGAAGGTACATTTATTTGTTTTCAAAAAGGAGCTTTTTGAAACTATCGTATACTTTTATGAAATAGCTTTTATGAATGAGTATGTAATATGCAATATGCATGCTTCTGAAGGTTCCATTACATATGACTCTAAAGAAGAAGAAATCTTCAACTTGAGGTAGCCGATCTCTTTAGATGGTCTTTAGGAATGCATGGCTCAACAAGCTTTTTCTTCAAGGAGTATGATTGCACCATAGTTGTACTTGAACAGGAGGTCTCCATCCTTTTTGAGTGAGATATCCTTGCATCAAATACTCGTTAGATATATGGCAAAGCATATCCAGTCATAATATAACATTTTTCAAGAAGACATATTATCATATTATATGAAATCAAATAAGACAGTGTATCATATTATGTGACATCAAAACAGAGTTTCTCAACATTCTCTCCCTTTTTATGATGACAAAATATGCTCCCCTTGTCAAAAAGACATTATGCATAGAAATACTACTTATCATAAAAATATTGAAAAATGTTAAATACGAGTATTTTTCTCCAATAATGGAGACAGGTTTTCTCCCCCTTTGTCATAGACAAAAAGGAAGGGATCAGAGTAAGAGAGTTATTACAGACCAAAATTAATTAAAGTTATTATAGTAAAAAAAATAAATTATTACAGTCCAAAAACAAATGAGTTTATTCCGAAGGTGGAGAGGATTGAAGTGAACGGGTGGCGTGATCCGGCTGGAGGGTCTGTAGAGTCTGCTGCAACGAGGCTTGATTGCGAAGTATGCGATCCTGAGAGCGCTGGACATCCATCAGTGCAGAGAAGTAATCAAAGTTGGATGTTGTATCTTCTTCATCAGAGCCGGGAGGGTGCAGGGACCTTAGATTGAAGGAAGTAGCATTGAGGATCTGAGAGGGATAGAGGATAGCTTCATTGTGAAGGGGTACTTTGAAGTATTTTAAAATGGGAGTTATAAAACACCCGAAAAGAAGAGGCTTGAATTTTTTATAGCGAATAAAAAGGGCGAAAAGAATGTTGGACCAATTTATCTGAGTAGAACAAAAAATTGCATAGATAAGGAGAGAGATTTTTCTTGGCACTAATCCCTTGCGTGGAGGCTTAGGATAGATATTGTGGAGAAGAATCTGGGCAAGCAGTTGAGCATGAGGTTGGAGATTCCTCATGTGCCAGGGAAGGTGTGTGCAGTTGCTACAGAGAAAAATTTTTCGAAGTACCGACCGATTGATTGGTACTATGTTGTCTAGGTCTATACCGGTGGAAAGAAGGTTTAGAATTCTGCCTAATGAGGAAGCATTAAAGAACATCAGGCGTCCTCGTACTTTGGTGGTGATGGTAGTTTGCTCATGATCAGAGGAAAATTTTGTGTAGAAGAGTCGGACGAGTTTGGGGTAGAAGGCAGTTTGGGATGAAGATCCTAGTAAATGTTTAAGTTCGGGGAGAGAGCTTTCTAGGTCAAATAATACGAAGTCGTCGTAGTGAACCAATTTACCTTCATGAATAGGTCGTGAGTAAAGTGAGTTGTAGTGGTGAAATAGATTGGGATACCTTAGATCGGCGGCAGTGATTACATTGTTTGAGGAGGAAGCCATGGCAAGAGCTTAGGAAGAACGAGCAAGAGAGAAATAAAACTTGGAAAGAGTTTGTAAGAGAATAGAGATATTTGTGGGGAATGAGATATGAATCAATCTAATAAATAGAAGGAGAAAAATAATGGTGATAAGAAATGAATGACATTGGAAGTGAAGGATTTTTAGATTTTAGCTGAAAGAGGAAATGCGTGAGTTGTAAAATAAGAAGCTTGTGAATGACAAATCAAATCAATTTTGGAAGATAGTGTATTATATTAGTATATATGTTAAGAAGGACATAGTTTCGAATTAATTTTTCTATATATCTATCAAATTTACTATGGGCGAGTTTATTGAATAGTGAGAAGTGTCATGAATTGAATATGGAGTGACATATTAAACTTAATGATTCAAGAGTTTTTAAAGATTGTCGTGAAGATCATGTAAGAAAAGTTATAAAGTGAATAATGGCCTAATAAGAACAAACAACTTTTCAAAGAATTTACTTTATGTGAAAGCATTCCAAATGCATGAAGGATGAGTTTGGAATAGGACAAACAGGAATGTATGAGGGGATGCAATAATTTCTTATTTAAGAAGTGTATATTTTGATATACGTGAAAGGAGTGTAAATAGATATAAAAAAGGGTGATACGGATATGTAGAGAAATGAGAGTGGTCATAAAGGACAACAATCACTTGATGTTAGATAGGATATGTATGACATAAAGTGAAGTTATGATAGACAAGAAATTAAGTTTTGCTTAAGGACAAGGTTTTAATGAATCTCGATTGGAGAGAGATATAAAATATATGAGAGAGTCATGATCACGGATGAAAAGTCACTTCGTATAATGTAGAGAGAGAGAGATAAAAAGGTGGTACAAATCGTACTTATGAGAATAACAGTAAAAAAAGAGTGGAGTACAAGTTTTTGAAAAGAGGATTTTATAACACTTTTTCGTAAAAGATGTAAAGCATGAAGAGATTATAATAGATTGTTCTTAAGCTATGATATAATATATGATATAGTAAAAATTTACGTGCAATATAACAACTTAAAAGGTGGTAAGAGAGGATAATCATTTGAATTTTTCATGAAAGGCATTAAGATTTTAGTGAAGTGTCTCGATAGGAGGAAATGAAGACATGATAGAAATAGAGTGTACGTAATATATGATATAACAAATGATATAGTAAAAATTATACGTAAAACACAACAACTAGATCTTTAGAAGAAGGTAAAAAGAACTAAAAAGATAATCATTCGATTTTGACTAAAATTTGAAAAGCAAGATTTCCCATAAAATACTATTTTAAGTTATGTAGGCCGATTGAGTGAAATATGTTATCATGTTGAAGGTGAACCAACTTATCGTAAGAGAAGTTTTCACAAGAGGATAAAAATAATAAAGGAGTTATGAGATGAGTGATGTGAACAATGTCATGATAGCTTTTACTTTAATATAATTAGTTCTTATGGATATAAGTGAAAGGAAATAGGACAAAGAGTCATTATGGATGTGTACTTGAAAGATGACAAGTTGAAAGACATAAAGAATGTGTCTTATAAGAGTTTAGAGTATACGTGAATATGGAAACCTAGTTTGACTAACAAAAAAAAATCGATAAGAAGAAAAACCTTTTAAAACAAGATTTTAACATAACTTATAAGAAGTATTAATTTTAATAAGTGTGATTAATTTATAAGTCACTTAGTTTGCATATTCTTAGTTCTCTTCTAATTCGTGTAAAGTCTTCATGTTTCAATGGTTTAGTGAATATGTCTGCTAACTGTTGATTAGTGGGTATGAATTCGAGTTTAATTATGTTGTTTAAAACTTGTTCTCTTAAAAAGTGGTGTCTTATTTGAATGTGCTTAGTTCGTGAGTGTAAAATAGGATTCTTAGATAAGTTTATAGCACTAGTATTATCACAGAAAATAGTTGTATTTTCAAAATTTAAACCAAAATCTTTTAAGGTTTGTTTCATCCAGATAACTTGTGTACAAGCTAAGCTAGCAGCAATGTATTCAGCTTCAGTAGTTGATAAGGATACACAGTTTTGTTTCTTACTGAACCATGATACTAGTAAGTGCCCTAGCATATGACATGTTCCACTTGTGCTTTTTCTGTCAGATTTACTTCCAGCAAAATCAGCATCGCTGTATGAGATTAGATCAAATGTAGAGGATTTTGAATAGAATAATCCAAAATCAACTGTGTCTTTTAAATATCTCATTATTCTTTTTACAGCTTTAAGATGTGATTCTTTTGGATTTGACTGAAATCTAGCACACAAGCAAACACTGAACATAATATCTGGACGGCTAGCAGTTAAATACAGTAGTGATCCTATCATACCTCGGTATACCTTTATATCCACAGACTTACCATCTTCATCTTTGTCCAAAACAGTAGTAGTGCTCATAGAAGTGGTTTTTGAAGCAGTTGAGTTCATGTTGAACCTCTTCAGAAGTTCACGAGCATACTTAGATTGATTGATGAAAACTACATCCTTGGTTTGCTTAATATGCAGTCCAAGAAAGTAGTTGAGTTCTCCCATCATACTCATTTCGAATTCCTTCTGCATGGACTTAGAAAATTCTTCACAGAGAGTGTTGTTAGTAGATCCAAAGATAATATCATCTACATATATTTGAACAATTAGGGTATGATTATTCACTATTTTCATAAATAATGTCGAGTCTGCTTTGCCTACAGAAAAACCAGTTTTTAATAGAAAGGTTTTGAGTCTATCATACCAAGCACGAGGTGCTTATTTTAAACCATATAAAGCACGTTTTAGTTTGAAAACATGATCTAGATATTGTTCATTTTCAAATCTTGGAGGTTGTTTTATATAAACTTCTTCATTTATAAAACCATTTAAAAAGGCATTTTTAACATCCATTTGATATAATTTGAAATCCATAGCTTGCATATGCTAAAAACATTCTAATAGATTCAAGTCTAGCAACAGGAGCAAATGTTTCATCAAAATCAATACCTTCCTCCTGGTTGTATCCTTGAGCTACTAGTCTGGACTTGTTTCTTATAACATTATTTGTTTCATCTAGCTTGTTTCTGAAGATCCATCTTGTCCCAATGATCGGATGATCCTTTGGTCTAGGTACAAGATCTCAAACTTTATTCCTTTGGAATTGATTCAGTTCTTCAGTCATGGCTAGCATCCAGAACTCATCGATGATGGCTTCATCAATCTTCTTTGGTTCAAATTGAGAAATGAATGCCATATTTGCAATCCATTCTAGTTGAGCTCTAGTCTGAACCCCCTTTGTCAGGTCTCCCAAAATCTGCTTTTGAGGATGATCTTTGATATCGACAAATGTTCTTTGATGATCATCTTCATTAGACTTAGCTGTGTTATCTAAAAATAAATCTGTACTTTCAACATCATCATTGTTAGTTTGCTTATGAACAGATTGATCAATAGATTCACAAAAACTAACATGCATAGATTCTTCAATAGAATTAAAACTCTTATTGAAAACTCTGCATGTTTTACTATGAATTGAATATCCTAAAAATATGCCTTCAATAGATTTAGCATCAAATTTATCTAGGCTATCTTTTGTGTTTAAGATAAAGCATTTACATCCAAAGACTTTGAAATAGTCTATTCTTGGAGTCCTGTCATAGAATAATTCATAGGGAGTTTTATTTAATAAGGGTCTAATGAGAACTCTATTTGTTATGTAGCATGCAGTATTAACAGCTTCTGCCCAAAAAGATTTAGCAAGATTATTGTGTTGGAGCATAGTTCTAGCAGATTCCTGAAGGGTTTTATTCTTTCTTTCTACTACACCATTTTGAAGTGCAGCTCTAGGAAAGGCAAAGTTATGAGAAATACCATGCAAGTTACAAAAATTTACAAAAAGTTCATTTTTAAATTCTCCTCCATGGTCACTACGGATTTTAACAATAGAACAAGATTTTTCATTTTGTAATTTTTTACATAAAATTTTAAATTGACAAAACGTATCACTTTTGTTTTTCAAAAATATTACCCAAGTAAATCTTGAGTAGTCATCTACAATGACAAAAACGTATTTATTGTGATTAAGACTAGCTACTCTAGAAGGACCAAAGAGATCCAGGTGGAGAAGCTCTAAAGGTCTTTTGCTTGAAATGATATTTTTTTATTTGAAAGATGATTTAGACAGTTTTCCTAATTGACATGCATCACAAAAATAATCCTTTTTAAAAGATATTTTGGGTAACCCACGTACTAACTTATCTTTAGCTAATTTAGACATGTACTTAGAGTTGACATGACCCATTCTCATGTGCCATAAATGTTGAGAGCCATTATTAGCTATGAGGCAATGTTCTGTGATGTTTTCTAGGTATAGTTCATATATATTATTTCTTCTTATACCTTTTAAGATGATATTTTCGTTGGTGTCTGCTAAAAGACAAGCATTATGATTAAAGTTAACATTATAACCTGTATCACACATTTGACTAATACTTAGTAGGTTATGTTTTATGCCTTTAACCAGGAGAACGTCTTTGATAAGAGGTTTATCTATATTGCCAATATTACCAATACCAATTATCAAACCTTTGTTGTTATCTCCAAAGGTGACAGTTCCTCCTTTTTTATGAAGAACAACAAAGAGGTCTGAATGTCCAGTCATGTGTTTTGAACATCCACTGTCTAGTATCCATCTGTTCTTCTTGTTTGGAGCCTGCAAAACATTAAGTAAAACTTCTTTTTGGTACCCAGTCGGGTCCCTTTTTGTTAGACTTTGAAACCCATATCCATTTAGATTTGGGTTTGTCTACAGCCTTAGAGGAGTTCAAGAAGTTAAAATTATAATACTCGTTTTTAGGTTCAGAAGACCCTTTCACAAAAGTGGTCTTTTGATTCATACAAGAAGGCTTGTTGAAATGAGAGTAGCCAATACCATTCTTGTAAAAAGACACTTTTTGAGAGGATAGGAGTTTATCCAAGTTCTCTTTTCCTTTAGTAAACTTGAAAACCGTTTTCATAAGGTTCTCAGTTTTACTTTTTAATTCTGAAATTTCTACTTGCAGATTTTTAGTCTTGGAGCTAGTAGAAGAGATTTCAGAAGTAATGAGAAGATTTTTCTTTTGTAACTCAGAATTTTCAATACTGAGTTTTTCATTTTTCAAAATGAGCTCTAGATTCTCAGATTTCAAATGTCTATTTTTTAGAATCGTTTTCCTTGATTCTTCAAAAAGTTCCTGAAAAGCATTTTGAAGTTCTTCAAAGGAGAAATCAAGGGATTCACTTACAGAGCTTTATGCCATGAAGCACATGTTGGTGGTTTCTGCTTCATCATCATTTGACTCTTCACTGGTGGATGGTTCTGAATCATTCCATTGAGCATGCAGAGCCTTTTTCTTGAAAAACCTTTTCTTTGGTTCCTCAGTCTTGGATTTTCTTTTGAGAAGAGGACAGTCACGTCTCAGATGACCTGGCTTATTACACTGGTAGCACATAGAATCTTCTTTTGGGTCTTTTCTTTCTTTGTGCTTATTTGGAAGTCGGTTCCTTCTCATAAAGCGCTGGAATTTTCTAGTGAGTAGCGCAATCTCAGTTTCTTTTTCTGAGTCCTTATCCTCAGAAAGGGCTGGGAAGGCTAGAGTTTTCTTTAAAGGTTGTTCCTCTTCCCTTCTTTCCTTCATATGAACTTCATAGGCCATAAGATTGCCTATTAAGTCGTCTAGGGTAAGTTTTGACAAATCTTGAGCTTCTTCAATAGCAGTAGTCTTTTTCTCCCAATCAGTTGTGAGAGATCTCAAGATTTTCTTCACATTTTCTGTCTGAGAGTGGGTGACACCCAGAGATTTCAGATCGTTGGTGATGTTGGTGAATCTGGTGAACATCTCTGTGATGGGTTCATCTTTGTTCATTTTGAACAACTCATATTTTCTGATAAGAGATGAGATTTTGGCTTCTTTCACTTTGTTGGTTCCTTCATGAATAACCTCCAAAGAATGCCAGATATCATATACAGATTCACATATAGATATTCTATTGAATTCATTCTGATCGATGGCACAATATAAGGCATTCATAGCCTTTGCATTTAGGTTTGCCATTTTCTTTTCTTCATCAGACCATAAGTTATAGTCTGCGGAAGGAGATGTGTATGGATGCTCAACAATTTTCTATACAGCAAAATCTATGGATTTGAGAAATATAGCCATTCTGCACTTCTAGTATCCGTAGTTGGAGCTGTTGAAGAAAGGAGGACGAGATGCGTGTTGACCTTCAATATCACAATCATAAGAGGTAGAGGCCATATGTGCTGGAAGACTTGTTATGTCGAAACCAGCAAACCTGCTCTGATACCAAATGAAATTCCACTAGAAGGGGGGTGAATAGTGAAATTCGATGCAAGTTGATAAAATAAAAAATAAGGCAATAAGGCACAACACAATAAACACAGGATTTATACTGGTTCGGTCAAAACCCTGACCTGCATCCAGTCCCCAAGCAAACCACTTAAGCTTTCCACTATAACATCCGAGTCACCGGATAAATAGTACAACACCCTCTTCCTCAGAGGTCTTCTTCTCTCAACAGAGAAGGGGCACACCCTCTTCCACAGAGGTCTTCTTCTCTCAAAAGAGAAGGACAACACCCTCTTACACAGAGGTCTTCTTCTCTCAATAGAGAAGGGCAACACCCTCTTTCTCAGAGGTCTACTTCTTTCAACAAAGAAGGAATACAGTGAATAACATAAAGTTACAATACTTCCTATAGAACCTTCAGAATGATATGAATGCACGAATGAAGGATTCTTAGAATGTTCTGTTCTTTTCACTCAGAAGATACTCTTTGTCAAAGAGTTATTCTTGACTTTTTCTCTTTCTTTTCTCTTTCTTTTACTAGGCTCTCTTTCAAATATCGAATAAGAATTTTTCTCGTTGTAAGCTCACATATCCATTCCTTGTCTTGAATAGTTTATTTGAGTGTGTTTATATAGCTTTAAAAAAATAGTCGTTACTTTTTGAAATCGTAGCCTTTTTGAGATATGAAATGTCAAGTCATTTCAAAAACATCTTTAGAGAAATTTGAGAAAGTCTTCTTTCCATAAAAGTAAAATATAGGGTACACTAGTCGTTGTAATATTTTAGGTAATATATATTTTATGTAAAAAGTCTATTTCTTACAATAGTACATTGAACGTTGGATTGTAGGCTGTCGTGTAGTTTTGTCTTTATCCTAATTAATGATTTGTGGTACATAAGTACTTCTTTACTTAAAATGAGTGTAAGTACAATAAATGCTTTGAGATATTTATTTGTACATAGTCATATCAAGAGTTTTCTTTATGATGTGTTTTTCAAAGTCTACAGAGAGAATGAAGACTTCAAGTAAGTCGACATTCTTGAGAAGGATATTAACAAAGATTTCTTACAGGAGGTATTTAATGCTATACAAAGAGAATGATGACTTCAAGTAAGTCGACATTATATGAGTTTGTAAAAAGGTAACTAGAGTCTTTTCAAAACATATTATATTTGTTTTTCTTTGTGTAGCCGATTTCATGTTTTGTCTTTTTCCTATATTTGAAATCATTTCTTTAAAGAAAGTAACTAGAGTCTTTTCAAAACATATTATATTTGTTTTTCTTTGTGTAGCCGATTTCATGTTTTGTCTTTTTCCTATATTTGAAATCATTTCTTTAAAGAAGGTAACTAGAGTCTTTTCAAAACATATTATATTTGTTTTTCTTTGTGTAGCCGATTTCATGTTTTGTCTTTTTCCTACTTTTAAAATCATTACTTTTCAAGTTGTCTTGTATATGATATAAGGTACAATTATTACATTTTGAAATCATGTCAAAATACCTTTTTCATAAAGGGTTGTAAGAAGGTACATTTATTTGTTTTCAAAAAGGAGCTTTTTGAAACTATCGTATACTTTTATGAAATAGCTTTTATGAATGAGTATGTAATATGCAATATGCATGCTTCTGAAGGTTCCATTACATATGACTCTAAAGAAGAAGAAATCTTCAACTTGAGGTAGCCGATCTCTTTAGATGGTCTTTAGGAATGCATGGCTCAACAAGCTTTTTCTTCAAGGAGTATGATTGCACCATAGTTGTACTTGAACAGGAGGTCTCCATCCTTTTTGAGTGAGATATCCTTGCATCAAATACTCGTTAGATATATGGCAAAGCATATTCAGTCATAATATAACATTTTTCAAGAAGACATATTATCATATTATATGAAATCAAATAAGACAGTGTATCATATTATGTGACATCAAAACAGAGTTTCTCAACAGTGTTTGATCCTTATTATGTACTACAATAGAGGGAATCATAGTAAGTGCCAAAGGAACACAATGGACGTTACGTCTATGCTGAAAGACGACATGATTGGGGACAATAGTGTCCTTACTTTCAGGTTGTTTCTCCTCAATCTGTCAATTTAGATGCATAGGTTGCCAATATTGTTTGAAATAGTTGGGATCATATTGTCATTCTTTATAATCATATGGTATGGCACAAACAACTTCTTTGTTTCAGCTATCCAATTATTTCCTGAAGCGTTTGTGCCAATTCACATTCTTGGCCCCACCACTATTCATCTTTCTTCTCAATAGCACATGCACTTTTGGTACCGATTGTCCCAAGTCAGCTTGTAGGAGTACTCGACTACCATGCTGCAACTCGACTTCATATTTGCTAAAGAGCCAAATATCGTAGACAGGCAGTCTCGCAGCCACAACAACATCTTTGTCCTTGTCCTCCTCATCTTCATATGGTCTCCACACAACCTATACAATCGAGATTGTGGTTTAGATATAGACATAATTATTCATGCAAAATGTTGAATGTGATAACGATTTGTACTAAGGAAGACAACATCTTAAAATGATGATTACTTAAGAATGCTAAACATTATAACGATTTACGTTAATTAAAGTTAGATGCTAAGGAGATAACAATTTGTACTAAGGAAGACAAAATTCTAAAGTGATGATTACTTAAGAATGCTAAATATTATAACGATTTACGTTAATCAAAGTTAGATGCTAAGAAGATAACGATTTGTATTAAGGAAGACAAAATTATAAAGCGCTGATTACTTAAGAATGCTAAACATTATAACGGTTTACGCTAATGAAAGTTAGATGCTAAGGAGATAACGATTTGTACTATGAAAGATAAAATCTTAAAGTGATGATTACTTAAGAATGCTAAACATTATAACGATTTACGCTAATGAAAGTTAAATGTTAAGTAGATAACAATTTATACTAAGGAAGACAACATCCTAAAGCGATGATTACTTAAGAATGCTAAACATTATAACGATTTATGCTAATGAAAGTTAGATGTTAAGAAGATAACGATTTGTACTAAGGAAGACAAAATCCTAAAGCGATGATTACTTAAGAATGTTAAACATTACAACGATTTGTGCTAATAAAAGTTAGATACTAAGAAGATAACGATTTATACTAAGGAAGACAAAATCCTAAAGTGATGATTACTTAAGAATGTTAAACATTACAACAATTTTAAACAATTTACCTTATTTAATTGCAGTCCATCTAAAATGAATTGAGTATTTTCCTCCTTAACATTTATTGAAGCCCACTGGCCGATCTTGAGAAAACCATAAACCATAGGGCCACATTGAGGACGCAAGGCGGCAATATGCTCATACGTCAAAGCCTAAAAAAATAATATATTAGTAAGACTACAACCTTCAACGAGCTTAGTCTACAAGTACTAAATATGTAATAAACAAATACCTGAACAAATGGTCAAAATCCCTCGACGATTTTTGTACCCTTACTCGCATGATAAAGTTCATTGTACAAGTATGCGAGCATAGCAGCACCTCATGCCCAGTTGTCGATTTCATTTAAGTCTTCCAGGAACTACAGTCACAAGTAACTTATTCTCGAACCAGAATAATCGAAAAATAAAGTAAATCCAAAAAAATAAAGAAGGAAGTTGCATAACTCTTGGTCAGCTGCTTCAGATGCACATGCAGCGAACCGACCTTCTCAATTATTACGGAAAAAATAAGCTTTCATCGATGAGGAATTGCTTCCACCAGAAATATACTCACGTCATTTTTCCATCGATATTTCTAGAAGGGTCGTGCAATTGTCCCTTGGGTTATAGTTTGAATCTCGTGTTAGGACAACACTTTCATGATAGTTAAGACCCGTAATCTGTGCCACATCTTCTAGGGTAATGGTCATCTCAAAAACCCCAAACTGAAACGTGTTCGTCTTATGGTTCCACTTATTGACCTGGTGGGTCATGGTATTCTAGTAATTTTTAAAATAATATTGGTCCAGAAGGCCGCCGAAGTGCATCTTTCGTAATCGATCCTTCTGATATTCACTCAGCTTTTTTTACCACGACAGAACTACAGGCCATTGATATTGCCCTTTCAGCTTAATTTTCACATGCTGCTCTGCTTCTCTTCTTACCTGCCTGCAACACAAAATATCAAATCACAATTAATCGATATACATAGTAATCACTATTGCAGTAATCGTTATCATAGTAATCGCTATACATAGTAATCACTATAACAGTAATTGTTATTCATAGTAATCGCTATACATAATAATAACTACAATAATACATCGTGATATTTCGTAGCGATTAACATACCTTAGTCACACTTTTATCCTCTATATCCCCTCACTTCCTCTACTTTTGTACTTCTTCTTTTTTTCGCTTTTTCGCATTCATCCTTTGCTTTTTCCTTTCTCTTTCCTTCTCTTTCTCCTCCTGCTTCTTCTTTTCTTTCTTTTTCTCTTTCTCGTCCTCCTTCTCCTTCCTTTGTCTTTCCTTCTTTTCCTCGTCCTCTTTCTTCTTCATTTCTCTTTCCTTCTCTTCCTCATCCTTCTTCTCCTTCCTTTGTTTTTCCTTCTCTTCTGCATCCTCCTTTTTCTTCCTTTGCCTTTCCTTCTCTTCCTCATAATCCTTCTTTTTTCTTTGCCTTTTCTTCTTTTCTTCGTCCTGAATCTGCTTTATTTGTCTTTCCTCTTTCTTCTTCTTTAATTGTTTTTGCTTATCTTCTACCTCCTTTTTCAACTATCTTTGCTTCTCATCCTCCTTTTTCCTCTTTTTTAATTGCTTTCGCTTCTCTTCCTCCTTCTCCTTATTCTTTATTTGTTTTTCATTTTCCTCCTTTTTTTGCCTTCGCTTCTCTTTTTTCTCCTTATTCTTTCTTTGTTTTTCCCTCTCCTCCTCCTTCTTCTGCCTTCGCTTCTCTTCCTCCTTCTCTTTATTCTTCCTTTGTCATTCCCTCTCCTCCTCCTCCCCCTTTTGCCTTCGCTTCTCTTCCTCCTTCTTCTTATTCTTCATTTGCTTTTTCCTATTGACCACCTCCTCCTCCTTTTGCCTCGATTTCCTTTACTTTTTTCATTATTCCCCTCCTTCCTTTCCTTTTGCTTATCTTCGTCATCATTCTTCTTCTTTTTCATCTGTACTTCTTCTTCATCATTCTTTGTTGGATTATCATCTTTAATATCTGACGGATTAGGCTTTGCTCTATACTTTACCAACAATTGCTCCATTTCTTTGTCATTCTCAATCATCATTATTTTGTATTACGCTTCTAATTGCTCGTACAAAGCATAATGTTTGACAATTTCGTCAAGAGATTTCCCTTCTAAAGATAAAGTGTTTCTTCTCTTACGAATGTAAGCCATTGGTAACCTACACAACACAAAAACTCATCGAGACAGCAAAGGGTGCTCCGACGAAAGAAGACGAAGCATTAGATTTTTTGTGGAACATTTATGGGGTAATATTGTGAGGATCTTCTTTTATAACAGAGGAGTTTAATGCTTATGGGATCCGTCAAAAATTTTATAATAAAATAACATATACCTTTAAGTGGTTCATGTTTTAGGCAGTTTACGCAATAACGTCTTTGTCGGCCACAAATCAATATAAAAAATTCTGATGATAGCTTATAAATCAATATATAGAATCAGGATAGAAATCAATATTAAGAATCAAAACAATATCTTAAATCAGTATCAAGAATCAACATAGAAATCAATATTAAGATTCAGAACAATATCTTAAATCGATTTGGAAATTTGTATTGATATCTTAAAAATCAATATTTAGAATCAAATCAATATTTTAAATCGATATTAAGAATCAAAACAATATCTTAAATCGATATTAAGAATCAGCATAGAAATCAATATTAAGATTCAGAACAATATCTTAAATCGATTTGGAAATTCGTATTGATATCTTAAAAATTGATATTTAGAATCAAAACAATATCTTAAATCGATATTAAGAATCAAAACAATATCTTAAATCGATATGGCAATTCCTATTGATATCTTAAAAAACATTGTAATGTTTAGTCGATTTGCCTTTGTTACGAAAATATTGTCATAGTATCATGTAAATCGATGATCAAATATCATGCAAATCGATATAGAAATTCTTATTGATAGCTTATAAATCGATATATAGAATCAACATATAAATCGAGGATTTAGGTTTAGGGTTTAGGCTTTAGGGTTAGGGTTTAGGGTTTAGGGTTTAGGGTTTAGGGTTTAGGGTTTAGTTATATATTAAGGGTTTAAGGTTTAGCGTTACGGTTTAGTAAGATATTAAGGGTTTAAGGTTTAGCGTTACGGTTTAGTAAGATATTAAGGGTTTAGGGTTTAGGGTTAGGGTTAGGGTTTAGGGTTCAGGTTTAGGGTTAGGGTCTAGAGTTAAAGGGTTTAGGTTTAGGGTTTAGGGTTTAGTAATATATTAAGGGTTTAGAGTTTAGAGTTTAGGGTTTAGTGTTAGGGTTTAGGCATTAAGGTTTAGGGTTTAGTAATATATTATGGGTTTAGGATTAGGGTTTAGTAAGATATTAAGGGTTTAGGGTATAGGGTTAGGTATAGTAATATATTATGGGATATATGTACCGATTTGTAAAATATTAAGTGTTTTCTAGTGTCGATTTGTTAGATATTGTAATATGTAATTGAAAATTGTTCTTGAGAAATTAACATTAAGCGACATGAGGTGGCCATTTGCATGTTCCAATCGTTGCTCATTTAGCGATTTCTATGGAAATCGCTTCAAAGCTTCGTACCTGTAATTAAATAGTTGTTACGTGAATCGCTATCGTCAAAAAGTATAAATCACTATTTCATCAAACGTATAAGTTGTTTCTGCTTTAAATATACAAATGGTTGCTTCAAACGTACAAATCGATGTAGAAATCGTACCCTTCATAAGTACATATTGTTGTAACATTTGGGATTCAACAGTAAACGTTGTTTCATATCCCGCTTGTTGTCAAAAATCAATATGCCTTGTGAGATCTGGATTCTGATTGACGATTTATGTGATTTACGCAATGACGTATATGTCGGCAACAACAATTTTCCTTTGTATAGAAAATATTGGAATAGCATAACGCAAATCGCGGTTGTAGTAACATATTATCGATTTGCGAGATATTGTTTTGTTTGTTAATATTGATTTGTAAGCTATTATGCTGAATTTTTTTATCGATTTGTAATATATTATGCGATATGTATATCGATTTGTAACATATTATGTGTTTGCTAGTGTCAATTTGTAAGATATTTGTATTATGATATTAAAATATGTGTGTGTGGCATTTACATTGTTACACGATTATAGTGGCGATTTGCGTATTCAAATCATTGTTCATTTAGCGATTAAAATTGAAATCGCTTCATAGTGTTGTAACTGTCATCAAATCATTGTCACGTGAATCGCTATTGTCAATACACATATACGATAAGTCATTTCTTTTATTAGCAAAGTAAATAACAACTTGATGCATAGTATAATGTGATGCAACTGACAATCATGACAGATAACATGAAGAATGATGTCCATGTAGATTTAATTTTGCATGGTCGACAGAAAGAAATCCTTTTGCCTCATAAGTGTGTGTAGATTTCATTTTCCTCCTCCTTCCTTTGTTTTTTCTTCTCTTCATCATCCTTCTTCTTCTTCATCTTTAATATTTGATGGATCAAGCTCCGCATAGTAAATATCCAATAATTTGTTCTTGTCTTTTTCATCTTCAATATTCATTATATTTTGGTACTTTACATAGCCCTATATATATCGGATTGGCGGATGATTTCTCCAAGAGTCATCCCCTCCAACGGCGAAGGCTTTCTTATCTTACGAATTGTAGTCATTGCTAACCTGCACAACACATAAATTTAATCGCAAATCGTTGTAGAAATTGAACCCTTCATAAGTACATATTGTTGTAAATCATAAATCACTATTGCATTAAATGTATAAATTGTGGTTGCTTTAAATGTATAAATCATGAATCATGAATCATAAATCGGCTAAATCGCTACTGCTTGAAACATATAAATCATTGTTGCATCGAGCAAATCGCCACTACATTAAATGTATAAATCATTGTTAAATTCAAACTTATAAATCGTTGTAGAAATTTAGCCTTAATAAGTGCATATTGTTGTAATGTTTGGCCTTCATAAGAACAAATCGTGCTAACTATTTTTCGATGCCCAGAAGGTGGATAGGTACAAATCGATTTGTTTCAGTATGAAAATATGTGTTATTTAGCATGAATAATATAACTAGTTGTAAGATTTAGCATTCAGATTTACATAACAAAAATCGATTTGTTTACATAATGAAACCTTACATAAAACTCATCCAAAGGATACAAGTTTTGCTAATCCGACAGTGGAGGAGAAACACCTAGAAGGTAGATGCAGTCGATGGTGGCAACGGAGCTCTGACTACGTTTCGACGACAGTAGACGATGAAAAGAGGTGCTCCGACAGCAGCAGACGACATCAAAAGGAACTCTTGTTACAACAGATGGTGCATCGTCAAAAGGTGAGCCAAAACGTTTAGGGCGACATATTGCGAGGAGCTCTTGTTAAAGCAGAATCGTTTACTCTTTAGGGCGAAAATGATGATGATTTTAATCATTTCTCTCTTCTGACAGAAGGACATTTTTGTCCTTTACTCAAAACATCATTTCATGGTGCTAATGGTGGGAAAGGGTAATTAAGTCTTTGCAAACAAACCGAACTCTGATGCTAAGTGATGCCGACACACACGGAGAAACGTGTCCCACGTGCTTACATACATGGCGTTCATTCAGACCCGAGAACACACACTTGTGTGTTCCGGGGGGGAACATATAACCTGCTTTGATTCTTTCAGGATGGAAGAATGTTTTCTATCAAGAGAAAATTTATGTTTACACTCTCCACCACCCATCTCACCACCACCCTTCTCACCTTCGGATCGAGCGACCCAATACCCATTCCCAACCTCTCTCCCTGCTGCCTTTGCTCTCCCTCATGGCTTGCATTTCCGACGATGATGCATCCTCCATCCGGCAAACTCACAAGTGCAGCCTCCATTCCTGACTCCTTTTTCTTCAGTTGCTGACCCTGCAAAATCACTACTTGCAAAAGCAAACAAAAACCATTTTGAGAGGGTTTTGATGGGCTATGGTTGAGAGAGAGAGAGAGAGAAATGTAATTGTCAGAGTGGCCTCTGATGGCCGTTTGGCCAGCTTTCGTGGTGGCTGTGGTGGTGGGTTTGTGGATGAGGGGACGGTATAGGAAAAAGGGTGAAGAAAAAAAATGAAAGAGACCTCTTCTCTCACATTTTCTCATGCTACACAAACAAGTAAAAACTTTTTATTTTATAAAAGTTATCATATCAAAACTTCTCACAAGCAACATTTTTTCTTTTTATGAGAGTTTTTTTGGCTTCCAAACGTGTCCTAAAACTACCAGTGTTTGACCTAGAACCTTTCCTAGACCTCTGGACTGTTTGACCCAAATATGCCCCCATTCGTAGACCTCAATAAGGTCTGGATCTAGTAGACCAAACCCGAGGACACAGAGTAGCATAGAAGTTTCACCTACACAATCGTCAAGAGCAACGTTGTTAAAAATTGGTATGGATCGGCCGATTCAGATCGAATGGGCTCAACAATGATTCTAAAAGAGACAGTTCAATTTGGTTTTTTAATTTTTTTACGGGGTAATTTTTTAATATTTTTTGTTATTTTTCAAATAACACGTGTGATTTAATGGTGACATGTTGAGCGATTCAATTCGAATTCTTATTTTTTTAAGAAACTGATTCACCTAATGAACCGATTTTAAGGTCAAGAGTTCACAATGCTCAATACCAAAAGAAAAAGCAACTAACATCAATTTCATGATGTCTCTCATTGCTATGTTTTTTCCTTTTTCTTATGGATGATAAAATACATTAGGTGCACCCACTTACTGGCGTAGAGCAGTAGATGTATGGTTCAACTATAATCAAGTCATGAGACTAGCCTGGGCCCCATGTGTATATATATACTTCTTTTTGAAAGGCAAGCTGGCGTTAGTTAGACCCCACCAGTTATTAATCAACGTACCACTGGGGTTTTAAGTATATATATATATATATAGAGAGAGAGAGAGAGAGAAAGAACTCAACATATTAGGCCCCAATTCTCATTCTGCCCCATTATGCCCCATAGGTTTTAAGTATTTTATGATAGATCTGAAACTGTTAGATGTATTTAACATGCTCCATTTCGTGGGAATGGACTCTTGGATCATGTTTTTTTGATAAAAAAATATATATTTTTATATGCCAAAAAAAACTGTTACCTTTGTAGCCATTGCTTTTAGATCACTGTATATATATATATGCTACAAAATTTGTGCCTAAATGCTCAAACCTCAAACTCGGATTCGGGATCCGTTGATGAAAGATACACTGATCTTTGGCTCACCCATGCTACGTTTGGATCTCAGATCTGAAGCCTTCCTGTACACTAAGGGTGCGTGCGTCGAACTTAAGATCCAACCTGAGGAGGTGTTGATGCGGCACAGACTCCACTCCAACCTCAGATGTGGGATCCATAATTTGGGAAACAATAGGTTTGTCAATCCGAATATAAATAATAGGTACTTGACTCGGCTCGGATCGATTTGTATAAGCTCATTAGGCAGTAGGAAATATACTTTAGATATGTTTTACTTGTATTTTTTTCTTGTAATCTTATTTCTTCTAGCTCTAAAACAATGTAATTTTTTATAAACAAATCAACTAGTTTAACTCTTGCTGATTGTGAGCTTGAGCTCAGATTGTCTCGTCACAAGAACGAGCTGAGCTTGAACACTTCAACCTTGTTTACCAACCCTGGGAACTTGGGCATCGGACCTGAGAACCCCCATCTTTTCTTATTTGAGTAGATCCCTCAGATCATCAAACTCACTCCAAAAATCTTAAAAATATTCATTTCTCCCAAATATTTCATGAACATTAAACTGAAAAAAACTGATATTCTCAGCCAACCTAAAATCTCAAAACCCTAATGTAGGGATACCAATGGATCAGATTTTATCTGATATCCAACCAAATCCCACTTTGTTTAATTTGATATAGTAGGCCGAAATCACATCCAATTATAATTGGATGCCGACAATATGGTTTTGGTTTTTGCTGCCGATTCTGACGGATATCTAAGAACATATTTTGGTATGAGCTTTTCACCATCCCAGTCTCAATCCTAATTGGAATCCGTTTGGGCAACATCAGTTAGTCGGATCTAGCATTGGCCACAACCGATCCTAATATGAACCGTTTGCATCCACGAATATAGCAAGGTACACCTGATACGCAACCAACAGAATTATTTCCTTTGTATCTCCCTTTCCAAAATCCAAACAGAGGAAACCAAATTCCCAGAGATGATGGCAACACCGTAATAATGAAAAAAAGTAGCCAAATATATATCCCTCTACAGTAATACCACGGAAGAGCCGAAAGAGAGAGAGAGAGATGGGGAAGGGATGAAGAGAAGCCCTCCTCCACCAGCATGCCAAGGAGTGAGGGAGAAGGAAGAAGAAGAATAAGGTGAGTGATAAAAGCCTGGCCATGCTCAGGCAACTCATCTCTCACCTCCGTCTCCGTATCCTTTGGGAGCTCTACGACGTCGCCTCGAGGCCCTCGCCAACGGCGCACCCTTCTTCCTCCTCTTCTTCTTGTTCCAATCCGGAAAGGCAAGCCATTTTCTTCTCTTGTTGGCGTTCTTTGATCTAATTCTTTGGTTGGGTTGGCTCTGCTCTTTATCTGGTTTCTTTTCGTTGGTGTTCTTGTGTGTTGCAAAAACTTTAATGGTGGTGTTTTTTATGATCCGTGGTTACCCGCTAAGTTGGGTTTTTTATCTTGCTTCATCATGTAATATCCCAATTTATCTGGATTTTTGTGGATAAGTTGGAGCGTCCTAACTTCACGTAAGTGGGTGTCTGGATGTGCCTAGTCTTCTTCGGTTTTTGTTATTGATCTAATTTGTTGGTTTTTTTGTTCCACCTTTTTCTGGTTTCTTTTCTGTTGTTTTTGTCGCTTGTTGCAGAAATTTTAATGGTGGTGTTTGGATGCACCGCACCTAACTACCAAGTTGGGATAAAATGTGTATTTTGTATTTTTGCTCTATATATCCCAATTTATCTCAGTTTTTGTGTAAAGACCCAAACCGGGGCCTCTCAAGCCCAGGTTGATGGACGTTAGTTTCAAAGGGAAATAACCAAAATAACCATAAAAAATCCATACATCCATTAATAATAATTATTTCCATCCAAATAAAAGTGTCCAATTACATAAACAAAAATGTAAAAAATGAACCATATAAGTCTTGTGGAAACTGTGTTAAAGTAGTGGACTAATTCTTTCTCTTAGCAGCTGTTCCTCAACCTACATTTGCCCCCAAAAGAGGGGATCAGTCTATAACTCAGTAATTTTTCATTTAGACACGATCATTGCAACTGTAGTGAGCTCTAAGCTCATAGTCTTAGGTTAGTTTGCTAACTAAGCACATATGTTTTTTATGAATTTTATTCATTTTACCGTTCTCTATATCATTATTCTCAAAGTAGACATTTACATTATACTCTAATCGGCTATTTCGAAAATAGCTTCTTCGGGCGTAGCAATCCATGTAGACAACTTAGATTTTACAACGTTGGCCAGACATATGAACCACTCACAACAATATAGTTCAAACCGGCCCAGACTATGGATACAAGTGCTGCAACTGCTCATCGGGAACTACAAAGTGCTCATCGGTAGCTAGCCGAAGAGCTCGGGTTATACCTGCCCCCAAAGTTTTCAAGGAGCTATATCTGCCCCCAATGTATTGAGAAGTTATACCTACTCCCAAGGTTTTGTGGTTCATGCTACATCTTACATATGTCTAATGGGTAATGTTTTAACGTCTAAGGCTCACCTAGAAATGTCAGAGAATTTTTTAAGGTACACACCTCAACAGTGCCCTAGACCATGCCTCCTAGTAGAGTTCTTTATCATGCTCTGGATGGTTATCTTATGCACATTATTTTTTCAACCTTCATTTCTTAAAGTTAGTGTTTTATACAATCATCAATATATGTCTACTAACTACATATATGATGCAGTGAGGGAACCGATAACTCTCGCTAATGGATGTCGGTGTCGACACTCATTGATGCAGCGTGGACATCGAAGTTTCGATCACTGTGATGCAACGTGAAGATCGGATTCGGTGATGCACTTGAGGTGTAGCAAGTAGGGGCACAACTTCCACGATCGTGCGATGTGCCAAAATGAGTAAAGAGATCACCGTAAACTAACGGTGCTGGACTGCTAATTTTATTCAATAGGCTTTGAAACAAGCAATGGGAAATAAAACCAAAGGCAACAAAGGAAGCAATGAAAAAAAAACAAAGTTGTTGCAAACTGACGTGACAAAGAAATAAAGAAATGAAAAGAAAAGCTTCTAAATGAGACAAAAAGGAATAAATGCCTTCAGGGAAAAATCTACAGAAAGACAAAATAATGGAGAAAGGGGAAAACTAACTGGAAAAGAAAATGAGTCAGCAAAAACCAAAAAGAACAAAAGGAAAAACCAAACTGACGGCTGCTGCAATTCTGAATTCTCTATCTTCGCTCGCAACCCTAAGAGGGTCTATTTAAAAGGGTTTGACTGGATCTGGGTCTCGGGTTAAGACCCGAACCCGAGACGAACTCTGTCTGCTGCTGTTCTTGGTCGGCTCTGCATCAATATATGTTCACTAACTGCAGTTAACATGTATTTACATATCATATATTTAAGGATAACGACCGGACATAGAATTAACTTATTAAATCACGATACTTACAATGCTCCTCCCAAGGCATAAGCGTGATATTCTCAGGACAGATCATATCCCAAAACTCTGGAATCCTATACTCAATTCTCAACATCATACATCAATCTTTTACATGCAGCCAGTGTTGTGAAAAGCGTTGAGGCGTAGCGTGGCGCTCCACCAAAATCCGAGGCGAGGCGTAAGCCTCGAGGCGCAAAGTGTAAGCCTAAAAAAAAAATTAACTTAAAAAACTATAAAAATTATCTAAAAGGGGGAAAAGATTCAATGTGAATGATAACAATGATGAGTTGTGGAGCCTGATTCAGAGTTTTTGCCCTTACAGGAGGGGGGTCTAGGGGTTCCCCCCGACACGAGTCCTGTTGCCCGTTCAACGAGCGGGGGTATAGGGGGGGGGCAGAGCCCCCCAAAACAATTTTTTTGGGGGGTTCATTGTTTCCTTTGATTGTTTCTTGCTCGCGTTTTTCTTAACAAACAGTTTATGGTCTTTCTATATTCTCCATGTTTAATCTTTGTTGCTTTGGAAAATTGAACTCAAAGAGCATCCTAGTATGATTTGTTGCTAACCGATATCTCTGTTGGTAAACAATCCTAATTTCACTGTCCTACAATTTTCCCCTGGAATCTTCAGATTGTCATCTTAAATTTTGTTGCACATATCTGTAAATGATGCTAATAAGGTTGTCATAAAAAAAATGAGGAATGAACTCATATACTTACACATTGTATGTTGAGAGGGACAAGGTTGCACCAATTAATTGAGTAATGTAATGTTTTCTCTATCTATCTAAGCTCCTAGCACCTCCACAATCTATGTAGTGGTATCAGTCTAATGCACTTCAGAAAAAATGAAAATATCTTTTCAAGCAATTGAAATTTCATTAGATGACAGAACCAAAAAGAATGAAAAATAAATATAAATGTACAGACATGTAAGGTTGATGTATTCTGATAAATTCATGAGAAAGAAAAGCCTACCTTCTGTGATTCTCCAAACAAATTTGTTCGATCACGAGAGGTGGGAGACGCGTGAGACACGAGTGAGGGATTGTGAGAGAGAGATGCGTGAGAGACAAGAGAGACGAGTGAGGGACTGTGAGTGAGAGACGAGTGCAGCGTGAGGGACTGCGAGAGACGAGAGAGACGAGTGCAGCGTGAGGGACTGCGAGAGACAAGAGAGAGATGAGAGACGAGAGAGAGATGAGAGACTAAAAAATTAGGGCCCCCAACCCTAATTAGGGTCGGGGGGGCATGATTTTTTAAAATTTTATTTTTGGTCAAATGAGGGCTTTGACCCTTATTTGACCAAAAGAATGAGGCGTGAACGCCTCATATTGAGGCGCATTTTGCCTCGAGGCGTACGCCTCGAGCCTTTTACGCTTTATGCCTGTGCCCCAAGGCACAAAGGCCCTCGCCTTAAGGCAAGGTGTGCTTTTTTGCACCTTGAGGCGCTTTTTTGCGCCTTGAGGCGCCTTTTTAATAACACTGCATGCAGTAATGTCATGATTTTCTTTACACGGGATATATTCATAATTTAAACCATGTCATAAAACAAGAAACATGGATCATCTCATTTAAGCATGATACCAAATATCATGATTATAGATTCTTAAGCATGCTAAACAGTTGTTCTATTCACAATAAAATAAATTAGCATACTTAAAACACATGTACCGGTTTGTTTTGGGATGAAGGCGTAGTTGTTGTTGTTGTTGTTGTTGTATACTTAAAACACATGGAATTATATCACAGGATGCCTAAACTAATCAACATGTATTTTATTTAACTAATGTGGAATTTGCAAATGTTCACTTGAAATTCTTAAATTCCAACTCTAAGGTATAACCTTAGCCTTCTCACAAGTTTTGGATATGAAATAGACGAATATCCTTTATCATCATTTAAAGTCTCATCTTTGTTAAAAAATATGAAAACCTCCCTAGACTTTAATGCAAAACTTTGACTCTATTCTTTTTGGGTTTGTCATCACATCTCCTGCTAATGGATCTTACTCGAAGAGAAGAATCCAAAGATCTAAAAATCACTTGAATCCGATATCGGAGTACCAAGTTATGTCTTGTTTACTAATCAGACATACTGGGGGCAAAATAGTCTTTTTACTTTTTGACCACCCCTGGTTTCATGTAATTTCTCCGATTTATTTTGTCTTTACACTACCTAATTCGTATTCATTGTAGTTCGACTTTCAATTAAATTTCGGATCTAAATCCACTCTTATTCCAAAGCGGATCATTTAAGTTTTTCAACTGCAACAAACAACAACAACTACGCCTTCATCCCAAAACAATTGGGGTCGGTGATATGAACCAACAAAGAAAATCATTCTGGGTCTTCCACATGAATCCTTCTCCTCCATTCATTTTTATCCAATGCCATGTCCTCGGTGAGGTTCAAAGCATTCATTTCCTTTCCTATCACCTCCATCCATGTCTTCCTAGGCCTACCCCGCCCTCTTTTTCAACTGCAACTCTGACTAAATCCTGGATCTGATACGTGCGATCCAAACTTTTTCGTAATGGTTTGGCCCAAGTCTGGCGTCAACAATGGAAAAGACTTGGATTTGGATTAAACCCAACTAGATCCAATTAGTTTTGGATCCACTTTAGGTACACGCTATTCGATTTGATTTTGAATCCAAATATGGATCCGGTTTGTATTGAAAAATTGAGGTACTCATCCAATTCCACTTATATATATATATATATATATTATTTTCTAAAAAAGCCGGCCGACTTGGTCTAGACCGAGTCGGTCTAACCCAACCATGGGCCCGACTCGATCTAGACCGAGTACGTCTGCCCACAACAGACACGAATCGATATGGATCGCGTTGGTCTGTCGAAAGCAGACCCGACCCAGTCTGCCCTAAATATGGATTGGGGCTCGGTCTGTCCAAATTGAGCCAGTTTGCCAAGAAAACAAACTTGACTCAGTCTGTTCAGACCGAGTCAGTCTTATCTAACTCAATCATATCAGACTCAGTCTGTTCAGACCGAGTCGATCTATCATTCTAGAGGCCCGAGTCGGTCTGTCACATTAACACTTTTTTCTGTTATTGACTCGGTCACCGTGGTCATCCCCAGACCCAGCTCAGTTTGGGTCATGCCCAGACCGAGCGACACAGTCAACTCAGTTTGCCTGTCCCACGGTCTACGTTTTTTTTTTTACAGGCCATCGGCACTAACCAGTGGTGAGGGCAGAGGACCGGACCTTTTGTGCCTCCTCACTACAGACGGCAGGCTGCAGGGTTCGCCCCCTATCATTTTTTCTTTTTTTTCCGTCACTGGTAACCTGCTGGTTGCCGGTAGTGATAACAGAGGGAAACCCCCTCTGTTTTCACCACCCAGGTGAGCGCCCTGCGTCTCTAAAACTCGTCGGCAACCTTGCGGTTGCCAACATCTTCTGCTTTGAAAAGAAAACGGGAAAAAAGAGAAGGAGGATTTACCTAGCCGACGGCGGCGTGCCTCCTCATCTCCTTCTCTCTGAATCTCTCTCTCTCTCTCTCTCTCTCAGGGTTTGCTTCTGTCGAAAGTGATAGGGGAAGGGAGAGGGGAACCCATGGCTTTTATAGCCATGGGTGAGTGCAATCGTTACCCCCCTCACCCCTCTCCTTCCATAATCGGGGGAGGCATTTCCCCCCTTCCCTCTCCCACTTTCCATTTTCATGAGAGAGGGAGATGGGTAACACTCTCCTCTTCCTATAACTGCCCCCGTCGGGCGACAACATTACATTTTGTGTATAAGTTAGAGGTTCCTAGCTTTGCTTAAGTGGGTGTTTAGATGTGGTCACTTGTGCAGAATTGTGGGATAAGCTGGAAGGTTGTATGTGCTCGATTAAGATCATTTCTTGCTATGTCACATGGGTGCGGCGGGTGCAAGTGCTGCGATGCGGCACTTTAAAAAACCTTGGGTGTGGGGGTGCGGGAGGGCAAAAATATAAAAAATTATATATATATATTTATATATATATAATTTTGAAGTTTTAACAGTTAACAACATTAACACTAATGAAATAAAGAGAAAAGAGGCAGTGAGAGAGACATAGAAAAGTGACAGAGAGCGTGTGAGAGTGAGAGAGACAGAGAGAAGAGGCAGAGAAAAGTGGCGGAGAGCGAGTGAGAGTGAGAGAGACAGAGAGAAGTGACAATGAGAGTGAGAGACAGAGAGAGAGTGAGAGTGAAAGCGAGAGAAGAGAGGCAATGAGAGTGATGGAGAGAGAGTGAGAGAGAGAGCAAGTACCTGAGGAGTGAGGAGGAGAGGTCGGAAGGCGTTGGCGTCGGCATCGGAGTCGTCAGAAGGCTTCAGGAGAAAACTCGGACAGGAGGAAATTTAGGGCAAAAAAAATTGCCCTAATCCTCCTCCCCTAAGCCTTTTCATCGGGCATTTTTTTTGTATAAAAATTGAACACAAATGACCATGGGTGAGTTGATCGCACCCAAAGTTCGGTTGACCGCACCAGGTGCCGCACACGCACTCATGTCGCCCAGTGGCGGAGCCATGAGTTTTTCGTTGGGTGGGCAGACTTCGGGTCTCGGGGACAATACTATGGTCTTGAAGGACGATCCATTTATTCGGATCAATGGCGGAGCCAAAAAAATTTCGTTGGAGGCACAGTCGTTCGTGAAGAGATAAAACTTAAATAAGCCTTTGAATTATATTGAAATCGATTGGTTATCAATGTAAAAAAAAATCAGCAATATTTATCACAATATACTCAAATCATTTGAGATCAGTCTTGCATACATTCAGCTCAAATAAACAGCAAGGAACCAGAACATTACGTTGCTTTCCAAAAGCAGTTTCTAAAGCTTAAAACGCACAATCCAAAACCCGGTTGAATGCAGATTCGAACTCGGGGAGTGACAAACGCTGGTCCAGATTAGGTGGAAGCTTAGGGTGTATGTGATACCGCTGCCACGGGAAGACATAAACGTGTCAGCACCACTTGCTGATCACTGTCCTGGGCGAGTGCTCGCCACCTAAAACAAACTACATCTAAATGACAACACACCACGGACGATAATATCCAGAACAGGTCAGGTCCAACACTAACAATTTTTCAATTCCATGCATGCGTTATTGATCCTCGAACAGATTGTTTGATTAAAAGTAAACATACACTTATTTTATGTTTGTCACACACCAGACAAATTAAAACACACATAGCGGTAGGCATTAGCATACAAGAGTTAAAATCAGATTCTTTGTTTCTTTACGAAATATCGCTGGAGGCACAGTATTTTTTTTTTTGGTTTCAAATTCTGGGGTGGGCGACTGCCCACCCCTGGCTCCGCCACTGGCGTCGCGTCAACACGGGTGCGGCACCCGGTTGGCTGAGTCCCAAGGTTCGGTTGACCGCACCGGGTGTCGCACCCACGTCGCGTCGATGCGGGTGCGGCACCCGGTTGGCCGAGTCTCTATGACAGATTTTTTGGCTTATCCCTTTTTTTTGCATAAATGGATTCATTGAAAATGCCCTCAAAGTGTTAATATTTCGATCTTTTTCTTCTTCTTTTTTGGGGTTTTTATGCGTGGGGGGCCAGGTCGTTTCTTAACTTGTTCATTTGAGGGGTTTTTTTGTTTTCTTTTATTGTGGTTTGTTGAGTGTTTTTTCCCTTTTTTTTAACTTGTCTTTTTCTAATTGTTTAGATGTGATATTGAGATTGATTTAGGCTAAATAATTTATTGAAGTATTTTGTTTAGTTAAATGTTACAGTTCGTAGAATCATTGAAATGATATTTATGTTCATTTTTTTGGTTATTTATTTACTTACTGTAATTTGGAGAGGAATTCTGATACTTTTGATATTCAGTGATGTTTTTGTTTTTGTTTTTCAGTTTTTTGGGGTGATTTTTGTGAAGGTTCTTGTGATTTCTTCCTTCTATTTTGTTATTTGGCATTGATCAAATACATAATGGATTAGTGGATCTTAAGAATGTTTTAGTAAGCTGAGTCAAATGCACCATTTTTTATATATTGATAATGTGTTTGAATGTTTGAAACATGGATTAATATTAAAGGTTGATTAAATCATTAAACTTCTTGTTTGTTAGTTTAGGTACTTGTTCAACATCATTTGAACTAGGTGTGCAATCTATGGTTACAGCCCCTGAATTTAGTAGTTTATTCTTTTTAGCAGTTCATATAATTTTCATGTATCCTAGAGCATGTAGGGTGTCTGTGAATTTGACATTCTCTAGACTGGCTTCTTTCTTGCTAATCTCAGGTCCTTGACAATTTTTGGTCTTTAACTTTTTTAAACACCATGGATATTATGCGGAAAATATGATTGCAGCCTGTGTTGTCATGACATGCATATTATCCCCTCAGATTCTTTGAGCCTCTAAAATTAAGTGTTTGGATGCATAAATCACGTCCAAATTTCCATCCTATCCCAAACTATGGTCACCAAAAGCATGTGGCAAAGTGGAACAGAGAGTGCCTAGAAAATATGTGGTGAACAAGAATATGCTATGTAACCAATGGTGCTCCGCTTGTCTGGCAGGAGCAGTTAGTGCACATCACCTTGTGTTGGGACTTTTCAAGTTCGAATCCTAGTGGTATGGTTGTATAACTGGTAGGGGTCTGCCTAACCTCAGCTTTCTATGTCAAAAAAAAGGATACAACAACAACAACAACTACGCCTTCATCCCAAAACAATTGGGGTCGGCGATATGAACCAACAAAGAAAATCATTATGGGTCTTCCACATGAATCCTTCTCCTCCATTCATTTCTATCCAATGCCATGTCCTCGGTGAGGTTCAAAGCATTCATATCCTTTCTTATCACCTCCATCCATGTCTTCCTAGGCCTACCCCGACCTCTTTTAACTAATATATTTTCCCATTTCTCCATCCTTCTAACTGGAGCATCATTAGGCCTTCGTCGAATATGTCCAAACCACCGTAAACGATTCTCTCTCATCTTATTTTCAATGGGTGCAACGCCTACCTTCTTACGTATCTCCTCATTCCGAATCTTATCTTTTATTGTATTTCCACGCATCCATCTCAGCATACGCATCTCAGCTACACTCATTTTTTGAATATGATGTCTCTTGGCAGCCCAACATTCCGTACTATATAGTAAAGCGGGCCTAGTAGTCGTCCTATAAAACTTTCCCTTCAACCGCAATGGCATTCTACGATCGCACAACACTCCAGTTGCACTCTTCCATTTCATCCACCCAACCTTTATCCTATGATTTACATCTCCATCAATTTCTCCATACTTTTGAATGATAGATCCCAAATATTTGAAAGAATCATCCACCGGTATTTCGTGCTCACCAAGCTTCACTACACTCCCATCACTACTTCGTTGCTTACTAAATCGACATTCCATGTATTCTGTCAAAAAAAAGGATGCATCTTTTTATTTGCTTCTTAAAATGTATATATTAGTATGAGTTGGATGATGTTTGACCCATATTTTGGCAGAATTTGACTAGTATTTGTGAGAACCATACATGAGATGTCTATATCCATTTGTTTTCCTATATGGGTATTAGTATGGGGTCTGTCTTTAAAAATGGTTATGAGTTGGTCGAGTAGCCAAACTGCATCCTTCTCATCTGAACCCTGTATTTTCCCTCCCTCCTTACACCTATGTAACACAGACTCTTCTAAAAGGTTCACACACCTGCATCTATGTAGGTGTGACACTTAGACAAGCTTTCGCAGTGTCAGGTGCGGTCAACCTCACCGCAGTCCATTTCTGTCCAAAACTGGACTCAGTTAACCTAACCGAGTCCAGTTTTATCTATAGTATATATTTAAATACGTATTCGCATACACTATATATATAGGGAAACTAGAATATGTAAACCCGTATAATATGTAAACTGGTTGAACCAGCAGGAACTGTCCGATCTTCAGATCGAATGGTTCCTGTGCAATCCCTAACCCACCCATCTTTTCTCTCTCTCTCTCACCGGAGGACCACCACTCACACACACTGGAGGACCACCACCACAGCGGGAGGCCGTCCGGCGGGGTGGAGGCTGGGTGAAACGCAGAAACGACAGGGAGCAGGGGGCGGTGGGGAGGCTGTCCGGCAATGGTGGAGGCCGGGGAAGAGGCGGCAGATCTGGCTGGGGTTGGGTGAAATGCAGAAACAAGAGGAAGCAGGGGGCGGTGGGGAAGCTGTCCGGCGGTGGTGGAGGTCGGGGATGGCGGTGGGGAGGCCAGGGAAGGGGTGGCAGATCTGGCTGGGGTTGGGTGAAACACAGAAACGAAAGGGAGCGGGGGGCAGTGGGGAGGCTGTCCAGCGGTGGTGGAGGCCGGGGATGGCGGTGTGGAGGCTGGAGACAGTGGTGGTGGTGGAGGTCGGGGAAGGGGCGGAAAATCTGGCTCGGGCTGGGCGAAACACAAAAACGAGAGGGAGCAGGGGCGGTGGGGAGGCTGAGATGGTGGTGGTGGAGGCTGGGAAAGGGGTGGTGGTGGTGGTGGAGGTGGAAAGGGGAAAGAAGGGAGGTAGGTGGTGGGAGGGGAGAGATGGGAAGGGGAAACCAGAGATTACACAAGAACCGTTGATCTAGAGATCGGTTCCTGTGGGTTCAACAAAGTTCACATATTTGATGGGTTTACATATTCTAGTTTCCATATATATATACCCAAGTTTTTTGAAATTACGTGTCACACCCTTTGCACCCGCACCCATGTGACATAGGTGTAAGGCTATGTCACATTAGTGAGGGTGCGGGTGCGGGTGCGGGTACGGGTGCGGCGCAATTTCAAAAATTTTGGACATGGGGACTCGGCTATATATATATATATATATATATATAATAAGACTTGGTTAAAGTTGTGCCCATTAGGAGACACGGCTATATATATATAACAATAATAAGACTCGGCTATATATATATTTTTTAAAAAATAAAAAAAACGATATTTTTTTAGTTTTTTGCCCTAAAAATAGACAAAAATAGATTCGGTCAAAGTTAACCGAGTCCAAAATGTGGACAGACTCAGCCCCGGTGCGTTGACCGAGTCCAAAATGTGGACAGACTTTGCCCCAGTGCGTTGACCGAGTCCGACATTTGGTTGACCGTGTCCGCCCCATGTCCGAAGCCGCACCCATGTCGGGGCGTGTCGATGCGGGTGCGTCGACCCCCTAGCCGAGTCCGTGTGACATAGCCTTACACCCTCCTCATCCCTACCACCCTTTGACCCTTATTTTGTAATTTATACCAGGTAGCAATGGATCAAGTTCCAGTAGTCTCGAGCGGCATTCTCCTTTTGATAAAAAGTGCAATAATGGCCTCTTGATTCTACACATTGTACATGTTAGGAAGTGTCTGGACTCTTGATGTTGCTAACTCTAGGCTGATGCTGAAAAGGCTCTCTCATGCTAGGAAATAGGTGCATGTTGCTATAGAGATGCCTAACTTTTTGATAGGAGAGATGAGGGTTGGGAAGAGGAAGGTGTGGTGGGATGATCTTATGGTTTAATTACGGTAAACCGTTTTCTTCCAACCAAGGTGGAAACCACACAAGCTATGTTCTGGGGATGCCATTGTCTGAAATTGAGCCATAGACAAACGTTTAAGTAGAAAAGCTAAAACCAGTTTTGTTGAGTGCTTGGTTTTCAACCATGTTACATGGACACTTCACCTAGGCTGAAGTGTTGATGTTGGACACTTCCTAACACCGACACCTACACCAACACTCCTAGACACAGAACCAACACACCGTTTTTAAAATTATGAGTGTCAACAAATTTGGACACGCGTGTCAAGTGTCTGACACCTTAAAAGGTGTCTCGACATGCCATGTCCAGTGAATGTCATACCTGTGTCCAGTGTTGGGCATTATAGACATGGGTGTCCAGACACCTTAAACAAGTGTAGAGTATTTTAGAGTTGGAAGATACTTACCTAGGAAGAATCCATCACGCATCAATCATCTGACACTCCCATTAGGACATTTACACTCAAAATCTTATATGTTCATATTACATCATTAACTTTTGTGTAAATCATCGAGGATCTGAATGCAAATGAGAAGGGAATGTGCATTTTATATTTTATGGTTTTGTTTGCATAATTCTCTCTCTCTCTCTCTCTCTCTCTCTCTCATATATATATATATATATATATATATATATATATATATATATATATATATATATATATATATATATATATATATAGTCGTGTCCAAGATTCTAGTTTTTTAAAACCCGTCGTGTCCGACACCGACACCCATGTCATTGTCCAAGTAACATAGGTTTTCAGCCTCTTCTAGAAAAAAATCTCTTTGATCCCATTTGGTTGGACAGAATCATCTAAGAAAATTTTGGCTTCACCATTCCAATCATAGAACTCAGTTTTTCTGGAAAAGTATTCAAGCAGATTATATTCAATTAATCATTTTATTGAAGTCTTAATCTCCTTTTTTGACTTATATATTCTAATTATCAATTAAAAAAACATGTAGCAAAGAAAAAGATTTTTGGTGATCTGAGTAATTAATTGGGAGTAGTACACAAATGTCAGGAGGGAAATGGGGTGATACATTTTTTAACAGTTCACAAACAATAATAAGCATTTTGAGATATTTTCTTTAATATTATATTATAAACCACTAACCATATGGATAATCTGACTTGGTTTATGTTGTCAACGACCTTATTTCATTTCATCATTATTGATTACTTAATTGGTTGGTTTTGTGTGGTTTTTATTCTTATTCTCTTTAATTTCTCAAAGGTATCATAAATTAATTGCTAAGCTGTTGTCATGATTAATAATGTGACTAATGTGTAGGTTTGCCAGTTTGTAGTTGACATCTTATCATTGTCTATCGTGTATAAAGTTTTTACAGTGAATCGTTCTTCTTATAAATATGTTTTGTTCTAACTTATTTCTCTACCTTCTCTTACATTTCCGTTTTTGCATTGTTATGCAAAATTTTAGCTACTTTGTGGCCTAGGCTTGTGTCCGCATTGAGGCTTTCATTTATTTGTGAGCTGACTTGCCAGCTGGTCATGGATTTTCTTTAATCTCTGCTAATATTAAAATATATATATATATGGATGTTAACAATTTATTAGGATATGTGACGACAAGTTTACAAGTTGATCTTTTAATGTGCCGGGCAGTGGACACCTGGTTTAGATAAACAGGATGAACTTTTTCCATCTGCATTGACCATCATTTCTAGCCTCCATCCAGGCGTTTCTTGACATGAATAACCAATCCTTGGATGTACATTGAGAAAATTACTGAAGTTGTTCAATTGAAATGGGTGGACAGCTAATAGCTTATATTGTGTTTTCATTGAAGTGGCTGTATTAGTTTTTGGTGCTAGAGGAAGGGCCTTTTAGAGAGCCCTTGTTTTCAGAAATTTGGAAGTCACTGTTGATTGCTATTACTGATTTTCTCAGCACTGCTTAGCTTTCAGCCATATGATCTGACAAATAATGAATTTAAGAGTGTGGTTGTTGGTGGTTTTGGTCCTTTTGGATCTATTTCTTGGTCGTCTGTAAGTAGGTCCTATCTATTCCTGTGTTCTTTCCTTATCAAACTGTATTTCTATAAAATCAATAAATCTTTCACTTCTACAGTTCAGTAAGAAATTCTATTCCCTGTTTGAATCTCTAGTTCTAAGGATCTGCTTCTAGATTGTATGCTTCCAATATTTGTCAGCTACTGTTGAACTGTTCTGCTATGGTATGATCTCAAAGAGCCCTTGCCTCAAACCCAGGGATCAACTCAGTGTAGATTGGTCTTCTGTGCAGATGGTGTTTCATTGACCTGGACAGTGGTTCCAGCAATGATGATCGCTACAGTGTCATAGAAGGAATGAAATCTGACACCATGAAGCTGGGTGAAGCAAAGTGCCCACCCTCCAAGAAATCTCGCAGAGATAACAAGAACCATGAGATGGTTATGAAAGATCATATCTGGAAAGAATTTCCAGAGGATTTGTTTGAGGTTGTTATTGCAAGATTGCCTATTGCCGCCTTCTTCCGCTTCCGTGCTGTATGTCGCAAGTGGAATTCCTTGTTGTTATCACATAGTTTCTCGCAGCAGTGTGCACAAGTCCAGCAACCCTATCCTTGGTTTTACACCATAACTCATGAGAACACCAACAGTGGAGCCATGTACAATCCTTTGCTGAATAAATGGCATCACCATTCCTTGCCTTCATTCCCAGCAAAGGGAATCATTCTTCCAGTGACTTCAGCTGGTGGCCTGGTTTGCTTTCTCGATATTGGGCACAAGAACTTCTTTGTCTGCAATCCCCTCACACAGGCTTTCAAGGCTTTACCTTCTAGATCTGTTCATGATTTGTCACGTGTCGCAGTTGGGATGACTCTGACAGGAGAATCTACTGGTAATGGATACAAGATCATGTGGTTAGAAACTAATGGAGATTATGAGGTCTATGATTCTGTATGCAACAGTTGGACTCGTCCAGGAAGCTTGCCTTCTTATATCAAGCTTCCTCTTGACTTGAACTTCCGCTCTCAGACTGTTTCTATCGGCCAAGTGTTGTATTTCCTGCGTGCTAACCTAGATGGTCTTGTCTCATACAACATGGAGAGCCATGTGTGGAGGCAGTTCAGCATACCACTTCCGCCCCACTCAAACGACCACACACTCGCAGAGTGTAGTGGCCGTATCATGCTCGTGGGCTTGCTGAGCAAGAATGCTGCCACATGCGTATGCATATGGGAGCTCCAGAAGATGACTCTCTTGTGGAAGGAGGTTGACAGAATGCCAAATATGATGTGCTTAGAGTTCTACGGCAAGGAGGTGCGTATGACATGCTTGGGTAACAGGAGCCTGCTTTTGTTGTCGTTGCGCTCTAAGAAGATGAACCGACTGGTCCTTTATGATATATCAAGCAAAAAATGGCATAAGGTGCCAAGTTGCATGCTTCGCCATGGCCGGAAGCGGCAGTGGATCGCTTGTGGTACTTCATTTGTGCCATGTATAACTGCTTCTGCCTGATTCGATTTAACGTGTCTGATTTCACCTTTTTTTCTGAAGAAGGATGTCTGATTTCACATTTTGATCCTTCATTTGAGGGTAACCTTTTACAGTTCATACCTTATAGATTGTAAGCTGTCTTTGAAGCAAATTTTGCCTAGAGATTCAGTAATGGTGGTGCTGGTTCTGAACTACTTACTGTTGTATGAAAAATCTTAATGCAACATAGTTTCAAAGCTAATATGCTTCCCTTGGAGTAAAAAGTATGTTTTTGACAGTTTTCTGCTGCTTGATGATAATTTAGCTGAGTATTACTTATTGGTAGGTCATAACGTTGACTAGAATTCATATGATGGTACTTGGCTACAATGTTAATTTACAGTCACCGAAAGCAAGCATCACTCATATTGGACTGATTTTCTAGATTGAGACAGCATGAAGACATTTTGTTCCTTTCAGCCTGTCACTCTTCTGCGGTTTGAAGCTCTGGCTGGCTTTATCAGTTTTGAAGTTTGATGTTGGTCTTTTCTTTTCCTGCATTCATTGTTGAGACTAGCCTTCAAAATGGATATGTACATACGCAAACAAGATAATAAAGCTGGTTTCTTTTCTTTTCTTCCCTCTAGGTCTTCTTTATCTGCTTTGCATGTCAAATACGTAAATAAAGTTTGATGGGTGTATTCTTGTCTGTAGGTCCAATTAAAGGCAACCATTGACTTCCAAGGCAATAGATACAGCTTATTTGTCTTTCTAATGATCAATGGCAATGAAACTAAACTCTTGGGAAGGAAATTTATTGACATAATAAGCAATTTCAATGTTGGTCAGTGAAACTGTTGTTTCCTTTTTCTCTTTTCCAAAATTTTCCTACTTAACGATGGACAACCTGCCTAAGTGGTAGGTCTGGTAAACGAGCTGAACGAGCCTAGCTGGGGCTGTTCAAGCTCCGCTTGTTAAGGGTATACCCCTGTTCGGACTTGGCTCGTGAGCTCATCACAAGCCAAGCCGATCACATGCTAGTTCATTTTTTTAATTATTGTCTTTTTAAAGCTTATATATATATATGATTGCCCATAGATAACAGTGAACGGGAAATCGTGGAACGACACATCGGTGTGTAAAAAACAGGAATTAGCGGTGCTTTCCCTGGGCAAAAAAAGGACTTTTAATGGTGGTTGCAACCACTGCTAAATGTCCTTTTTATTTTAAAGTGTGCGCCACTGATCGTGCAAGCGTTAAACAATGTTATGGGTTATATATATATATATATATATATATATATATATATATATATATATATATATATATATATATATATATATATATATATATATATATAATATAATATGTAAACTGAGCCTCCACTAACCGAGCTTGCTATGTTTGTGCTCGACTCATTTACTTAAACAAACTGGCTCGTAGCATGGCTCGCCGAGATCAAATCATGAGCAGAGCCGAACAGCAAGCTGCTCGTCTCGTTTTCCATCCCTAATGCCTGGTGTAGATAAAGGTTATGACATCAATTCACAACTTTTTTTTTTTGAAAGGCAAGCTGAGGTTAGGTAGTCCCCTACCAGTTATACAAAGATACCATTGGGATTTGAACTTGCAATGTCCCAACACAAGGTGCCGTGCACTAGCTGTTCCTACCAGACAAGCACCGTTGGTATCATCAATTCACAATTTTGTTTCAAGTCAGAAGTTCAAATTTTGGAACTTTAGACATCAATTACTAAGGTAATTGACCCCAAAAGCAGAAAAAAAAGACACTATCCTTAACTAGAGGAAAACTGTAAGTCAACTTTGTTTTAGCTTGTAATAGTGCTGTCAATGGGTCGGGTCTGGACTGCACAGAGGTTGATGTACCAGGCAATGCGCCAAATCTGTGTCGAGGAAATCTTAGAGAGGTAAAATCTTGCGAGTTAAGACAAATTACAATAAATTTAAAAAATAATGCTTTTCCCCAATCTTGAGAAAATACCAACTGTATTAAAAATAAAAATACATGATCATAAAGAAAACTATAAAAAATACTTTAAAAAGTGCTTATATTACGTTATTATTGCAATAAAATCGTGATAATTTAAAATAGATGGTATTCTGAAGATATTGCAAATTCTTTGGATAATATATTGCCGATATTCATCAAATGAGTGCCAGGTTAAAGTGGGCTCTTTTCTGCTGAAAATAATTGGATCTCAAGTCAAACTTAAACCTGGTTTATGAACACCCACCAAAAGCGCTTATAACTGGACCAGAGTGGATTCATCCAATGACGTTTCTTTTTATATAACAAATTTTAGGGCAGGTTTGTTTCATTCCTATGGAAGAGAAAGACTTATGGGAATGAGCACAGATTTCTAAAAAAATCTTGCGCGCTCAGCCTTCTTATGAGAATGCCTTAACAGAAAGGAAAGTATGAAAGGATTTGCATATGAAAAGTAACAAGTGGTAGAAAAAACTGGAGTCAAATTATACCAGTATAGCACTTTCCTGCCATGATGCCTTAATGTTTGTTTCACTCATGATGGTAAAGGAAAAGGGATGCAAGCTCAACATTTTCCCATGAAAATTGCATGAAACAAAAAGAGAGACATGGCGAATGACGTTATGAGTCGAACCAGCAATTTGGCCTCTCATGCTTGCAAGTCAGGTTCTTAAATCATTATCGTTGTACCTCGCCACCTTGTGCCTTTTTTCAGACAGTAAAAAAAGACAATGGCAAGTTCAACAGACTAAAAGAAAGGTAAGAGTGTCACCACGCGATGTCTACGAGTCTGTGCATTTCAGGCCTACCCGTTACACAGCGAGCTCAAACATGTCAAATAAAAGATCCCAAGCCTGTTCAGCAGATTCAACTATTGTGGGTGCCAAACTCCACACCCAAACCTTGGTTTTTCTGCAATACTGCATGGAATCACCAGCAATGTCTAGGACAATTCTGTGACAAAAGTCACAACAGAAACAAGGCAGGAGACGCGTGTGCACCAGCCATAACCATGACTCTCCCTCTCATCCTCATAGCAAGTGAGTTTTATAATCAGATTTCTGAAACTTTTCAAAGCAGATATCTCAAGATTATGAGAAAAAGAGTGAGCAATACACAAAAATAACCACAAAGCTTGAAAACCAGAGAACTTGGTCAAGGCCATATTTCACAGTTAGTTTGATGAACAATTTACTATGAAGTATCAGAGCTTTAAGTTGTCCGACTTCTCCATCCTTCTCTTCCAAACACTACAAAAGTTGCTCGGATATGAAATCCACTTACCAAAAAACTTTGTTGGTTCTACCTGCCATCATAAATTAAGAGACAATCAACCAACAGCCAACTTTGAAGGAAAAATCGCTAGCCACTTGACACCCGCTAATTTATGTTCCTTCTTTTGAAGGGAAAGAGAGGCAAAGAAATCCACAGTACCACTAAGGAACAAAGCACAATAATAAAGAATACAAAATACAGAATTTATCATAAACAATCAGATCAGGTGCTGTGAATTGCATACACCAATTAATAGCGAGAAATAGTTCAATATGTTACAATTGCTCCTTTCTCTGTGCTCTATATTATTGTCCATTCTATGTCAAAAGAAAAGAAGAATTCTTGCCTACTCCCTTTAAATGGCGTTTAGTATCCCAGCTCCAAGCATCTTTCAATCGGCCCAGTTTTATCCTCAAGGTAATTTCATTGGTAAATTTATGACAAACAGAACCCCTGCAAAAGCTGAATCAGTCATCTGACAATGAAACATCATAGTGCCCCTCGGACTCTAGAAGAAAAATCAATAGCATTTTTTATAGTTTATTCCTGATTCAGAACCACCTTTATATTTAATGAGCTAAACACCAGTAGCATAAGAACAGATGCTTGGATCACCTTTTACAAGATGCGCCCACCTTTACTTTTGTGGACACTGTGTAAGGAAATGAGGATCTTTCACAAACGCACAAATGCTTGCAATAGGTGTCTATTGAAGACACTACAATCATAACCCACAAAAAGGCATAAATGGAATAACACAAAAGATAAAATAATAAACTTTATTTCATTCACATGCATAAAAAACATGGTTAAAAAGGAGAGGGGATCATCCGTATTTATATACAAGGAGAGAATGGGAGAGAAGAGCTCTAAAGGAGATCATAGAGAGTAGTTGGAGCTAGTCCAGAGCTCTATTTGTAGTCGTTTAGTCAAGATCTAGTTGGATCTTGGCTAGTTTAAAGTCTAGTTCAAATCGAACTAGACAAAAATAAAAAATACAAAATAAATAAATAAATAAATTATTATATTATTATATTATATATAATTATATTTTTTATTTTTAACACTCCCTCTCAAACTTACACTACAATGAGCAAAAGTTTGTTTAAGAGCAAATGATATCTAGGAGCAGCGAAAGGTTTGGTGAAGAAATCCGCTAATTAATATTCTGATGTAACATCGGCAGATCAATAGTTCGACGTAGATAGTCCTCTCTGACATAGTGACAATACATTTCAATATGTTCGGTACGTTCATGAAATGTTAGGTTGTTGTCAATATAGATCACACTCTTGTTGTCAGACGTGCGTGAAGCTTGTGTCACTTCAACTCCCATATGAGTCTGAACCAAACTTACCTCTATTGTCATAATGGCCATGGTGCGCGGTATTCAACTTTGGTAGACGAAAGAGAGGCCTTCTGCTGCTTTTTGCATCACCACGAAATCAAGGATTCACCTAAAAAGACACAAAAAACAGTGGTTGAGTGCCTTTTATTGGGATCACCTCACCAATCAGCATCAGTATAAGCAATTAAATCTAATTAAGATAAATCAAACAAGAATAAACTCTAATGAGATGGATAACATTCACTATACATGCAAGAACACGGTATAAATCAAGTAGAACACCAAACCACCCACACAAGGGTCTAACAAATTTGATATTTCATAGAAGCACCCAAAAATGAGTTAAGTTTACAATGCCTAAGAAGGCATATTTATAATACAAGAGGAGTCACATGGGGGCAACCCCATATGGCTGTTGGGGCTGCACCCAACGGTCACACAGCTCCAACAACTATATGGAATTGTCCCTATCACAAAAAGTGAAAAAAAAGAAAAAGAAAAAGGTCAAAACCAAAAACAAAATAAAGTGCAAAAATATAATGTAAAAAATAAAATAAAGTGGGCAGACGCCCATGGAATAAAAGGACCGAAATACCCCTGATGGGTATTTCGATTTACAGTGAAGTATATACACATATTCTTATATGTATATGTATATATATATATACATATAAGAATATGTATATTTTAATACCCCCCTCAAACTCATGGTACAACAACCGAGAGTTTGCCAAGTAGGAAGTGAAATCTGGGTGACGATAGCACTTTGGTGAAGAAATCCATGAGTTGATACTCTGATGGAACATAAGGCAATGTGATAGTCTTTCGTAGGAATTCTTCACGAACGTACAATTCATCTCAATGTGTTTCGTCCTCTCATGAAATGTATGATTGCTTGTAATATATACAGCGCTTTTGTTGTCACAAAACAATTTTGAAGGTTTTGCAGTATGAACCCCCCCAGTCTTCAAGAAGTTGTCTCAACCATACTAACTCAAAAGTAGTGGTCGTCATGGCACGATACTCGGCTTCAGTGGAGGAGAGAGACACTTTCTGCTACTTTTTGCATCGCCATGAAATGAGTCACCTACAAATACACGTAAATCAGTGGTTGAGCGTCTATCATTAACATAATACACAATGACTTCTAGGGATGAGGAGGATGATAAAACAAGCCAAGGTTAATAGACTTTTTAATATATCTAACAATTCTCATTACAACGCTCATATGCACTGTAGTGGGAGGATGCTGAAATTGACTAGCAGAATTAATAGCATGAGATATATATCAAGATGGGTTATAGAAAGATAAGACAAAGCCCCAATCGTTTGTCTGTGGGGTGTTAGATCTTGCAAGGGCTCTCCATCATCTATCTTCATTTTGGCATTTATGACTCCCGGAGTATCGATCAATTTTTCATCCAAGAGTCATAATCTTTCAATGATCTCCGTTGCATATTTAGTCTGTGACAAAAAATAACCTTGATGTGAGTAAGCAACTTCTATTACAAAAATAGCATAAAAACCAAGATTTGTCATATCAAAGTTGGCTTTAAGCACATCTTTGATATGTTCAACTTCTTGCTTATCATTTCATGTGATTATCGTATCATCTACGTACAGTAGTAGAATCATCATCCTTACATCAAAAAACTTAACAAACAATGTAGTATCAGTAAAGCAAGATTTAAAATGAAGTTGTGTCATCACATCACTGAACATATAATACCAAGCTTTTGGAGCGTGTTTTAAGCCATACAAAGCCTTACATAATCAGAGAGTTTTCCCACATGTTAAAGTCAGGTCAGGTGGTGGATCCATGTACACTTCCTCATCCATGCTACCATATCGATGCTATAGCAATGAGAGTTCTAACAGTAGTCATGCGAGCAATTGGGGCAAACATCTCTTCATAGTCTATCACATATTCTTGATTGTATCTTTTGGCCACTAACCTAACTTTATATCTTTCTAATGTTCCATCGTGTTTGGTCTTTACTTTGTACACCCATCTGCATCCTATAGTTTTTCTTCATTTAAGTAATGTTTGGATCTCCCAAATTTTTGCTTTTTCTAATGCTTCTAACTCATCGTTCATGGCCTTGACCCATTCTTAACGATGTTTAGCTTCATGATATGATTGAGGTTCATGATACGAGTGAATAACCATTAGACAAGATATATACCTTAGTTCAAAGGGCTCATATGATACAAATCTACTAGGAGCCTTTGAAATTCTTATGGATTTCCTAAGGTTGGGAGAGACTCTTTCTTGGCTTTGAGAGTATCTTTCTAAAGCACATGATGGGTGATCTTCGGTACGTCGAGCATAAGTTTGTAAATTATTGTGAGATAGGTCTTCACTTTCAAGACTCCTACTCGCATTCTTATTTACCTCACGTATGTCTTGGCTCTCATGAGGATTTTCACACTTATCATTGACTAGGTTAGAGAGGAACGAATAATCACAACTCTCTTGGATATTTTCTTTCCTAAAACCATTTTCATTTTCAAGAAATGTAGCATTTCGATAAACATACAATTTGTCTCTTTCAAGGTCATAACACCTATATCCATTTTGGTTTTCGGCATAGCCCAAAAACACACAAGGAATGGCTTTAGGGGAGAGTTTATCATTTTTGTTGGTAAGAACAAAGCATTTGCACCCAAAGACCCTCAACCTTTTGTAATCGGGAGATGTTTTATAAAGTTTTTCAATAGGAGAGATATTTTCAATATTTTTTGAAGGCATTCTATTTATCAAATAGACTGTCGTAAGAGCGGCTTCAGCCCAAAAAACTTTTGAAACATTTCTAGACACTATGAGTGTTCTAGTGATCTCAATAATGTGTTTATGCTTTCTTTCGGCAAGTCCATTTTGTTGAGGGATGTATGAACATGATTTTTAATGTATAATCTATTTAAACCAAAATAATTTTCAAATTCTTTTGACACAAATTCTCCCCCCAAATCAGTTCTAAAGATTTGAATATTGGTTTTGAATTGATTTTTTATATAGCTATGAACTATGTCACATAGGTGCGGGTGCGGGTGCGGGTGCGGATGCGGATGCGGATGCGACGATGCGGCACTTTAAAAAAACTTGGGTGCAGGGGTGCGGGGAGGATATATATATAATTTTTAACAGTTTTAAGTTAACACTACGTGTATTTGTGTGCGTTTATGTATTTATATATATAATATAGATAAAAAATGGAGTTGATTAGGGTTAACTGAATCTACTTTTGGATAGAAATGGACCTCAGTGCGGTTGACTTCACCTAACACAAAGGAAGTTGTGTCCAAGTGTCGCACCCGCCTGGGTGCGAGTGCAGTGCCCTGTTAGATGAGTCTGTGTGACATAGGCTATGAAATTTTTTAAAATACTCAAATACTTCGGATTTGTGTTTTAAAAAGAATATCCAGGAGTATCTACTATAATCGTCTACAAACACAACATAATAGGAAATGCCTCCTTTGGATACGACCGGTGCGAGTCCCCATACATCCAAATGCATTAATTCAAATGGATTCTTAGTTATAAGGTGCCTTTTTTCAAAAGGTAGAGACTTCATTTTGCCAAGAATGCAATCTTCACATACAAAAAATTTTTCTTTACAATTTGAAAGAAATGAAAACAATTGTAATTTGGTCACACTAGGATGTCTTAGTCTTTTGTGCCAAATTTCTATATCTTTCTTTTTCACAAAATTACAAGAAAGTTATTTTGGTAATTCGAGATTGTACATGACATAGAAATCTCCTCTTCTATGGCCTCGCCCAATCGACTTCCCGGACTGGAGATCCTGTATTAGACAATCATTAGATGAAAAAACTATTTTGCAACCATAGTCCGCAATTTGAGAGATCAATAAAAGATTTAAATTTAGTTTTGGTACTACTCCAATATTTGGTACGTGAAAGATAGGTGTTTTTCGATAAATAACATGACTTTTGATTTTTAAAGATGTGTCATCGGCGGTTGAGACACAAGAATCATTTGAATTAAACTTGCATTTGGTTAATATGGACTCATTAGGAGTAATATGAAAAGATGCATCGGAGTCTAGGATCCAAGAAGTCTTACCATAGTTGTCGCTTGTAGATATAGCCGCTCCCGAATAAGAAGCTTGAGTTTTAAGCATGGGTTGCAACGCCTCCATTAGTTGAGCCAAAGATAAGGAACTGATGCATTTGGAGTCGTCCACTTCACTTCTTTCAACCAAAGCCACTATTTTGTCTTCTTTATAATCCTCCTTATTTCATTTGGGACAAAAAGGTTTGATGTGTCACGGCTCATAGCAATGATAGCAAATAATTTTTTTGCCTTTTTTAGAATCATGATCACCCCTCTTTTCATAGTTGTTGGGGTTTCTACCATTCTCATTTCTTACAAAATGAAGTGGTTTATAACTCTCGGTGTGATTTTTAGGCTTTGACATGGCAAGCTCGGATTCTTCAGCCTTAGAAGTGGACGGCCTCTTCAATTTATTCTCTTCCATGGTTAATTCTTCAAGTGTTTCAACTATGGAAGGGACTCCTCCTCTATGAAGAAGAGCGGATTTAGTCCCTTCAAATTCGAGCCTAAGCCCATTTATGAATTGATAGAAATGCACGCTTTGATTTGATTTTCACGAAGCTCAACATCTTGTGGACAATGCCACTTTGGCCCAAGAAGAGTCAATTCATCCTAAGAGAGAGAGTGCATTGTAATATTCCCTTATGCTCATCTCCCCTTGAGTCATGGTCCTCACTTTATTTTGGACGTTTTATATATACGCAATATCCTTAAGACTATACATGTCTTTAAGGTATTTTCATGTGTCACTAGCGAAGTCAAATTTCGCCAAGCTAGAGCACTTATGGATGTCCACACTATTGATGAGCCATTCAATAATTTTGCAATGACCCATTCTCCATTCTTTCCATTTTTTTTCATATTCGGAAACAACCTTGGTCATTTCTTCTCCTTGAAGAGCAACCTCCTTTCCATTCTCAATTTTTGTAAGGATGAGTTTAGGCTCCTTTTCGGTACCATCAACCAACCCCCAAAGTCCCTTTTCCCAAATTTTATGTTTTACTATGGATGCCCACATCACATAGTTAGTGTCATTTAGGCGTACGAGAATGGGAACTATCACTTTCCTCTCACTCTCCATTTATGAGAAGAGAAAGAGGAAAAGAAAAAAGAAGAATGAAAAGGGAAGAGAATGAGAGAGAATACAATACAAGACTTTTGGAGATGGCTCACTTCTCGATGCACCAATCAGAATTTGAATGTATTTTGCCAAGTCCACGGTCCTCCTCTTGATCACAATCTTTCTTCTACCAAACGCCCTCTGGAACACCAAAGCTTTGATACCATGTAATGAGATGGATAAAATCCACTATACATGCAAGAACACGGTTTCAATCAAGAGCACACCTTGAAGAAGTGACAAATGGACAAACTTGATGAAGTCTACGAAGACATATTGTGTAATGGGTTTCTTTTTTTGTAATTTCAAACTAACAGTGAGTTCCAGTAAGTTTGAAGCGGGGTGTTAATATTAAATGTATCATTTTGTATATATATACATAGGTATATATGTGTATTGATTATTTATGTATACGTATATATATTTCTACATACGTACAATATATATATATATTGGGGACTAAGTCAAACAAGTTGACTTAGTCCCAACGGCTAGAAATTCTAGTCGTTGGAGTTGGAACCTAGTCAAACTTGTTTGACTAGCTCCCAACGGCTAGAATTCTAGTCATTGGGAGGCTTCTCCTTGGCTACTTTTCCCTACTTTCTCCTCTTCTCTATAAACTCTATAAATAAAGGTTGTCTTTGAATGTGTAAGGTGAGAGAGTGATGGGTAGTATTAGGGTTTTTTATTATTTTTCGTTGAGTGTATTGTAGTAAGGCTTGAATGTAATTTTATTTGTTTACTTCTTTTTAATGTCCATTATGAATAAAATTATCTTTTTACATTTTGATATATGTCTTTCAATTCTTAAGTTTTGTAAAATATTTTTAAGTCTTGGAGATCATTTTGGAGTGCATTGGAATTCGCACCATTTCATGACAAAAACAAAGAGAAAGAAAAAAATTTTGAAATTAAAAAGAGTAGAATATATTATGGTTCAACATTATTAGCAACCGACAATGAAATGTAAGTTGTTGATAGTGGAAAGACAATTACAGTTGGTCTAATGGATCAGTTTGTGTTTTTAAGAAAAAAAAATAAAAGAATGATGTGTGTTGTGCTATAAGTAGAGTTTTTTATGCAAATGATTTAGCTTTCAACCTTTGTAATAGTCTATATTTTAACCCTATGTTAAAAAGCAGTCACAATCGAGGATTCAAGTCACCTATTTATCATGAGATGAAGACATGAATACTGAAAGATGAAATGGAACACACACATCAATTGTTAAAGGAATTCAAAAAATCATGGCCTAAGGTTGGTTGTAATATCATGGTTGATGGTTGGCTTGATGGAAAGCGAAAAAACTTAATTAAATTTTTTGTTAATAATTCATCTGGAACAATGTTTTTAAAATCCTTGAATGTCAACTCAAGGGAAAAAACGTCTAAAAATCTTTGTAAATTATTTGAAGAAGTTGTGAAAGAGGTTGGTGAAGAAAATGTTGTGTAAATGATCACAAATAATGCACCAAACTATGTATTTGTTGGGAACATCTTACAAAAAGATAAATCACTTTATCGGATGTCATTGTGATGCACATTTTTTGAATCTAATGCTTAAAAATATTGACAAAATAAACATTTTTAAGAATACAATAGAAAATGCAAAATGTATCACAAGATACATATATAATCATGCATGGGTGCTCAATTTGATAAGAAAGCATATAAATAAGAATTTTTTATGTCCTACAATTACACATTTTGCAACATCATATCTCGCTCTCCATAGCATTGCATGTCATAAGAAAGAGTGGTAGGTTATGCTCTTATCTCAAAAATTTTGATCAAGTTATTACTTTAAAAGGCCTGAAGCTAAAAAGGTACAATTGGATGTAAAAAATATGGTTTTGGTTTTTGCTGCCGAATCCAATAGATATCTAAAAGAACATATTTTGGTATGAGCTTTTCACCATCCCAGTCTGAATTCAAATTAGAATCCGTTTAAGCAACATTAATTAGTTGAATCTAGCATTGGCCACAACCAATCAAAAATATGAACTATTTGCATCCACGAATATAGCAAGGCACGCCCGATGCTATTTTTATCTGGAAAAGAGAGCAACCAACAAAATCATTTCCTTGGCATATTCAAGGATTGTATCTCCCCTTCCAAAATCCAAACAGAGGAAACCAAATCCCCAGAGATGATGGCAACACCGTAATAATCCAAAAAGTAGGGCCAAACATATATCCCCCTTCAGTAATACCACATAAGTAATCCACATAGGAGCAAAAGAGAGAGAGAGAAGGCCAAGGAGTGAGGAAGAAGGAAGAAAAAGAAGAAGAATAAGGTGAACGGAAAAAGCTTGGCCATGCTCAAGCAACTAATCTTTGACCTCCATCTTCACATCCTTTGGGAGCTCTACGACGTCGACTTAAGGCCCTCACCAACAATGGACCCTTCTTCCTCCTTTTCTTGTCCCAATCCAAAAAGGCAAGTCATTTTCTTATATTGTTGGCATTTTTTTATCTAATTGTTTGGTTGGCTCTTCTCTTTTTTTGGTTTCTTTTGGTTGGTGTTCTTTTGTGTTGCAGAAACTTTAATGGTGGTGTTTTGGATGATTCATGGTTACCCACTAAGCTAGGATAAGTTGGGATTTTGTATCTTACTTCATAATGTAATATCCTAATTTATCTAGATTTTTGTAGATAAGTTAGAGCATCCTAACTCCACGTAAGTTGGCATCTGAATGATTCATATATGTGAAATACCTTTTTAGCTTCAGGTTTTTTAAAGTAATGAGTTATCAAAATTTTGGATATAAGAACATAATCATCAATTCTTTCTTATGACATGCAATGTTATGGAGGGTGAGATATGATGTTGCAAAACGTGTAAGTGCAGGATGTAGAAGCTCATTTTTATCTATATGTTTTTTTATCAAGTTGGAGCACCCATGCATGATTATATATGTATCTTGTGGTACATTTTGCATTTTCTATTGTAATCTTAAAAATACTCATTTTGTCAATATCTTCAAGCATTAGATGCAAACAATGTACAATACATGATGTCCAATAAAGTGGTTTATCTTTTTGCAATATGTTCCCAACAATTACATAGTAAGAAGCATTATTTGTGATGGTTTGCACCACATTTTCTTCACAAACCTCTTTCACAACATCTTCAAATAATTTGCAAATATTTTCAATTGTCTTTTTCATTGAGATGACAACTAAGGACTTCAAGAACATTGTTTCAGATGAGCTACTAACAAGAAAATTAATTAGGTTTCTCCCCTTCCCATCAACCATGATGCTACAACATCTTTCATTATCCATGTCCTGATCTCATGATAAGAAGGTGACTGGAATCCTCGATCACAGCTCGTGACTGCTTTCAACATAAGGCCAAAATATTGATTATTACAAAGGTTGAAAGCTAAAGCATTTGCATAAAAAAATTACCTATAGCACAACATACATCATTCATCTCTTTTTTCTTAAAAGCACTATTGATTGTAGATTGTCGTACTTCTTTGCTCACAAACTGATCCATTAGACCAACTGTAGTTGTCTTCCCACTGTCAACAACTTTCATTTCATCATCGGTTGATGATGATATTGAACCATAATATATTCTAATCTCAATTTCAAATAATTTTCCTTTCCCCTTATTTTAACCTCCTTATACTCTTGTAAAAGCCTATGGAAGAAGTTTATAAATTCATCGCTAACATTAAGATAAGGTTGAACTCTATGCCTTATGCTAGCCAAATAATGTTTTAACCTTGCAACCCCATAATTCGTCACTTTTGAACAATATTTGCATTGTATTTTCCCTATAAAGCTCTTGTCATTAGTGGGATTCGAAACTTTACTTTCATGTTCTCATATCGGGTCTTTAGGTGTCATTTTTTTAACTAAAAAAAGCATTAAATTGAAAATATATCAAATTTAATAAACAATCTTCAAGAAAACAACAATAACTAGCAAGAATCACTCTTCAACATAATGTTATATACCACACATAGTTATGCATAGTAAATACATTTACATAACACAAATATCATGCTACTCATATAAAGCACAAATAAGCAATAAATCAATGAATTACTAAATCAATATATACAATTAATTAATTAATAATATATATGTGTAATTAATTAATTAATTGTATATAAAAAAGTAATTTTCTGATGAAGAATAAGAAGATTAGCAGAGGAAGAAGATGAAGGATAAGATCGGCAGAAGGAAGAAGAATAAGAAGAAAATTGACATAGGAAGAAGAAGGAGGAGAAGAATAAGAAGATCGATCGAGGAAGAAGGAGAGGGAGGAGGTAGAGGAGAAGAACCGAAGAAGAAAAAGATAGGCAAAGGAAGAAGAAGAATGAGGAGGAGGAGAACAGAAGATCGGTAGAGGAAAGAGAAGAAGATCGGTAGAGGAAGGAGAAGAAGATCGGCAAAAGAAGGAGAAGAAGAAGATGAGCAGAGGAAGAAGAACATAAGAAGAAGAAGAGCTGAAGGAGAAGATCGACAGAAGAAGTAAAAGAACAAAAGAAGAAGATCTTCTTCTTCTTCTTTTGTTCTTCCTTTGCTGATCTTCTTATTCCTCTAACGAGAGAGAGAGAGGGGGGGGAGTGCCCTATGGGGACTCCCTCTTTTTCTTTTAAAAAGAGGTAAAGAACGAGGCAAGGCCCATGAGGCGCACAACTCATGGTGCCTTTCTTACCAATAGTGTGTCTCGAGGCATCAAAGGCTGCGACTCAAGGCACGCTTTTAACAACACTGATTACACTTCTATGAAAGAAATCTGACTTTCAAAATTTGAAGTTTAATCAAGTCTACTATGGCCAAAAAGTGAAACTTTAAAAGCTTCTAAATTGAGACCTCACCATGTTAACAAGCCCCTGATCAATCTAATGAGTCCCAGACTAATTTGTTTTGTTAAGGGGTTCAGATCTAATTAAGACCTGCATGTCTACATATGTGGCACCATTATTTGTACATCTTAAGTGCTTAACAAAGCAGATCTGAAGCCACATCTCAAGTTTAAACTGCTGAAACTCAAGCATGGTTCAGAAAGTTAAACAGCTTCAGAATTGAGCCCTCAACATGTTGACTAGGTGTCCACCGCTCTATCCACTTCACTGATAGACATGGTCTAATTCTAACTTTAAACAATTATACCATACAAAATCACTTCAACCGACACATGTTTTAGGTAAATTTTACAATTGCCAGTTATTTTTGAAGGCCTGCAACATGCTAAACCCAAATTCTTAGTCATGCATCCTAACTAACTGCAACTAAGAACCCCTAAGAAAATGTCAATGCAAATGCACTACTTCTTTGGATGTTGGTTTCAGACAAACATACATTATAATGGTGATCTAGTACGCGCACAATTTATTGCTGCGGTAAACCAAGTTGGTTTAGAAAGTCAGAGCGTCAGACCATGATCATCTTTTGTTCCCATGTAACATCTTGGATATGTGATTCCTTTACAAATATTTTCTTTGTCAATCCTGGCAGTAACATCACGTAGAAATTTAACAAAAAACGATGTGATCGCAGACCAAATTAAGATGCAATTCCCCTCCAGTAAGCATCATATATCAGATGGATCACATAAATTACATGATCACTTGATACGGGCATTTAGGAACCACGGATCACATAAATTGCATGTTCATGTGATACCGGCATTTACCGGTTCACAAAGTCAGATCAAAGCGTTCAAAGGCCATCTTAACCTCGCCAGATGCTACCCCTAAATCGTAGATTAGCTGACCATTAATATCATCATCCCCTCAGAACAATACAACTAAGATGAACAACAATACAATCGGATCAAAACCAAAAGACCTTGAACAAACCACATCAACTAACAATACAAATAAAAACAATAACTAATCGACTCATCACCGATCGATCGAATCCACTAAATTACACGAAAAGCACTTGATCAAGTCATCAAAACGCCGAAATCACAGAAACAAACAAGGAGTTCGGGAGATCGGTCACGGATCGGATCATACGAACCCTGCCTAACCAGATCCGACAATGATGTTGTTGATCGGGATGAAGATCAGCTTGACGAAGAAACCGACGAAACCCATGACGACGAACCCGATCGCCGTCCGGAAGGCGACCTTCGTGAATTCTGAACCAGAGACGGCAAAAAAACACCAAGAAAAGGAGGATCTCAGCATAATCGCACGGGAAAAGAGCGGGAGAAACGGATCAATTCCCAACGAAGAAAAAAAGGAAAAGGAAATATCAGATCGAGAAAAAGACTTGAACCTTTCCGATCAGGCTTGTGGCATCTCTTCACGAGGCGAACGCTGTCCTTGGCGAACTCCCTCAGGGGATCGACGACGGAGTCCACGGCATCCATTCTCAGAAGAGAAAAATATCAAACCCTAACCCTACAATTCCACAGAGAGAGAGAGAGTTTTCTATCAAGACGAAAGTGACCAGAGATAGTTTGTTCATATGTTACAATTATGCCACCTCAGCTCAGTCTAGACGTCAAGGAAGACCAAAACCATATCAAACGGGTCAGTTGTTATCGGAAATCCCAACCGAATCCGAATCCGAATCCGAACCCGTTTAGTCGGATTCAGACTCCCTGGAGCCAAAGGAGCCGAGCGTCGGCTGTTCGGGCTCGGCTCATTAAGGGTGCATCCCTGCTCGGAGCTCACTCTCGTGAGCTCGTCAAAAGTCGAGCCGAGCCGAGCTGAGTTCGAGCTGGCTCATTTTTTTTAATTATTTTTTGTGTTTTAACTTTTTAGAGCTTGATAATATAGAAAATATATGTATAACATGTATAAAATATATATAATATGTATATTATGTATATAATATATAATATATGTATAAAATATGCAATATATAAGACGAGTGTATATGAGCCGAGCTTGGCATGTTCGTGCTCGGCTCATTTACCTATACGAGCTGGCTTGGCTCGCCAAGATCAATTTTCGAGCCAAAAAGCAAACTGCTTGTCTCGTTTCTCGGCCATAGATTCATTTGGCAAAATCAGATCTGACAAATAATCAGATCCAGATTCGGTATTGAGTTTTTGCATTCGAATTCCACGTGTACTTTAAGCAGGTTGGATCCAGATTCGTTTTAGCTGATCCCATCAAACTCTGAATCCGATTAGGTTGGAGACAGTAATGCCTAGATCCAGCCCGACTATGAACTATTTACATTCCTAAGCCCAGGTCAGATATGCATCAGATTGTGATTAATCAGATTACTTAGATCCTAATCCATCCCAAATCTGACCCGATTCTAACCACTGGACACTATTTGTTCTGAATCCAACCTGGACTTGGATATATGCAAATTTGATTCGAGATATGAGCCAGATCGGATTCAAACCGAGTTCGGAACTCCAACCAATTTACATCCGTAGTCTGAGCCATGGACTTCCAGTTTTGCAGATGGTAGTTTTAGCTACCTCGGTTCTGGATCTGATTTGGTTGGATCTTACTTTAGGCATTTGTATCTAGAAATAATGTCAATTCGGATCAGATGTCCAACCAACTCAATCCATTCACACCCCTGGCTCGACCAGACCTTTTTTCGCATTTAGTGAACTGTCCAGGTTTCACCTCTAGTTCCGATGGATAACTCATTGATGTTTCAAGCCTAAATGGGTCTGACCTAATTTTAACCCGGATATATGGTTATATACTCAATTGGTTCTAGTTCCAGATCCAACAAGAGTTGACCCACAAATGTTATAAGAGCGATCCAGTTAGTAGGCTGCCAATTGGTAATGAGGCATTAGTAGTGAGATTAGCCCAGCTTGGGAGCGCCTTTAGGGCATGTTTGAAAGTGAGAAATTTTAACTGTCATAGGAAAAGAAAGTTTTGCTTATGAAAAGTTTAGATAACTTTTCTAAATGAAAAGTTTTCTCTTGTTTATGTAGCATGAGAGAATTTTTTCCTTCTCTCCCCTGCTCCCTCTCTCCCTCTTCCATTCTTCTCTCTCTCACGGTGATCACTGGTGGCATAGTGGTCGAATGAAACGAAAGCCGGCGGCATAGTGACCGGATCACAGACAGCGATCTCCTCAACAGTGATCTACATATTAAGTTTAGTAAAAACTGATCTTTAGAACATATTTTTGTGACATATATGTTGGATTTTACAATGGTTGAAAACCAGCCTCCTACAATGTGCTAATTTTCAAATATCAAAAAAATACATTTTTTTTACATTAAAAAAACTATAGTTTAAGAGCCAATTCTTACTATTTTGACCATGCTGAACACATTCATGAGGTCAGATTGGTCAAAACAACCTCTTTCTGTGAGTTTCAACTAAGGGGTTTGTTACCCACGGGCATAGCAAATGCTATCCCATATTTAGCAATCCATGTTTCTATTTCAAAACCTCCAAAGGCATCCTTTGCCATAAGGTTCGAAGCTGAGTGTATTCCTTGGTGATCGCAGAGGACCTTAAGGGTTCTATTAACCTTCGCCTACTAACGCGAAGGGTGAGTAGGTGACTTCCCCTTGGCTAAAAAAAAAATTGAAGCTTATATGCACAACATACGAAAGCACAACTTCTTTCTTCCATAGATACTTGGCTGGAATTGACGAACACCCAATACCAATATTAATGTATATTCGTGTTGAATAGAAACATAAATGGGGTGTGGCCGAGCGGTAAGGCAACGGGTTTTGGTCCCATTACTCGGAGGTTTGAATCCTTCTGTCCAAGATCAATTCCATCTTAACAAATATTATTTGTTCTCTTTACTTTAATAATCTCAATAATCTTCTATTTAATTAAGAGGTTTATGTTGGATACAACATAATCGTAATCCATTTTTTATTTCTGGCTTTTCATTTCTAGTTTGGTTTTTAATGGTTCTTTTCTGGATTATACTTTACCTTTCTATTATGTTTCCTACGCATGGAATCCACTTTCAATGATTGACACACCTATAAAAAATCCATGATTGTGGTATAGGCGAGATGAGAGCATAGACATAGATCCATTGAGAAGAATTTTTTTTTTATTTAACTTCAAATTTGATTATTCAGCACATGTCCGTACTTTTCATATTGAAGTTAGTCAAAAGAAGAGACTTAATGCTTAAATCTATGAAATTCTTATTCCGGTATGATCCATTCTGAGTCAAAATGTGAAATAAATCTCTTGTATCTTCTAACTTCTAATTGATGGTAAAACAGATTGGTAATCATATCTCATTTAATAATTATCCCAATTGCCAACTCATTTTTATTTAGATTCTATCTAATAGGGTTTTTCGATTCTAATAAAGGTTCGGATTCATGGTAGTTATTCCATGAATGGGATTTGAGTTTCTAAGACTAGACTAAAATTAAAAATGGGAATAAAAAACAAAACGGATCTGGACCTATTTTGTTTTGCACTTATATGTATCTAGTATCGGTATAGCACGCAGCTTATACAGCTTATAAGAAAGAAGATCCTTTTATTGGTTTACCGGGTATGTATGATTTATAATCCAGATGGAATGTTTTTAGATATGCGATGATCAACAGTGGAAGGTATCAATTGCAATGTATGTGGCTATTCCTAATTTCATTAACCAACAATCAAGTTCAATACAAAATAGATGCATTGTATCCAAATTTTTTGCATCAGGTTCTAGTTCTAATGAACTAATGAATAACAGAATTGTAAATCAATGTATCAATTGGTAGGAGAATCATAGATTTCATTTATTGACTTTATGAAAGGACTCTAGAAGCAAAAAAGCAGAATCTGCCAAAAATAAAGTGTCTTCCTTTTGTATTGTTATTGTTATATTTCAGTAAGAACAAACAACAACAATGTTTTCATTTCAGTGAAAATTTTCTGTGATGCCTTAGAATATCCACGATTGCCAACGGTATATATAACATAACCCGATGGATACCGAAAGATCATACTGCTTTGATTCTGATTTTCTCAATCAAATGAAAGAATGAATGGAAGATGTTCACTTTACCTTGTCCTTTTTTTATTTTATTCATTTTTTATATAATTAATTATATATTAATATTAATTTATTATTATGTTTGATCTCATGAACAAAGAAATGAAATTAGTTTTAGATTTTGTTTCTCGTCCCATTTATCTGGTTTAAACAACTGATGATTTAAGGAAAAGAAAGATAAAATTTAGTTTAATGTTATTTTGATGATCAAATTTATGTCTAGGAGTTATCTGCAATTACAGGTACTTGTTGTGATTGCACAGACTTGCTAATTGATTTAGAGATCAAATTAAGTCTTTACGGGAGAATTGCTTTCCAGCAATGATGACAAAGTATGAGATTTTTTTTATGTGAAACCATTTTTCATTTTTAATGAATCTTTGTTACTCGATGAAGTTCGAGATTAGTGAATCTATCATTTACCATCAAATCACTTTGGCCCTTTCTGGTTCATTGGAATAGCTTAGTCAGTTACTAACTCATTTTTTTTGGGTATTGGAAATCTAATTAAAAATCTTTAGTTAGTCATTCGAGCAATAATTGGTTCATTTCATTCATGACTGATCATCATAAATGATCAGGTAGTTAACTAACTTGTTGTTTATTTATCTTTCTTATAGATGATGAAATAAATGTATTTCATTCATACACTAGAATGAAACCGGAGTCAAACTGGATACTTATTAGATATGCATATGTGTCCGCAAAGAATATAACAAAATAGAGTAAAAGATCAATAAAAAATATAGAATACTATTCCATTAATTGAACCAATGACTTTTCATGATTTAATTCCATATTGAATCAATCCCATACCGATTCTGAATTATAGGAATGCTTGTTATGGTAAAACTTTGTTTGAAACAATGTGGTAGAAGGCAATGTGTGACTTGAATATCATGATCGGCTGTGGATTTTGATATCCATTATCTTCAATGAAGATGCTCTTGGCTCGACATATTTTGTTCCATTTCACTATTACTCTACGATATTGGGTTGTAATGTAAATGGTACACGATGGAGCTCAAGAATAAATGATTATCAGAGGTAGGATCTAGGGTTAGTGCCAATCAATAATTTGGAACGACTTCATAAGTATATCTTCGATATAGAAAAGGTCAAATTGGGTCGAGTTTCAAATCCAAATGTTTGTTGTAATTGGTGAAACTATTTTGATTATAAAGAAGTATATCATAGGATAATTAATTGAATCGTTCGTATGATTCTTCGGCGTAAAGAAAGAAATAGCCAAAAGGTATGTTGTTGTCGTTCTGGAAGATTAAAGATCACTGAAGTAATGCCTAAAGCTAATGATTAAAAAGTAAGTGATTCCAAAACAAGAAAGCACCATTTTCAATTATTCTCAATCAAGTGGATTGGATCAAAATAAGAAATGGAAATATATTCCAGATGAGACAAAAAGAGGTTATAGACTGCTCAGGAAATATTTATTTAAAGATTTTTTTTTCCTTTGAGAATTACCCAACTTGAGTTATGAGGATGAATGATATTTCTTTTCTTATTCTTAGGAAGGAAGAATGAAAAAAGATGACTCAATTTAATTCATGATTTCATGGATCCGTTTGCTATCAGTTTATATCCATAAATAGGGATGGCAGTGGGGTGGGGCAGGACGGGGGACAAGGTCTCCACCCCCGCCCCGCCTCAAGATTTTATCCTCCACCTACACCCCGCCTCCCTGGCAGGGATGGATTTTATCCTCCACCCCCGCCTTCATCCCCGGTTCAAACGGGGATGAGGCGGGGTGGGGCGAGGCGGGGATATTGCGGGGAAAAGTGGTCGGGGCGGGGTTGGGACGGGGATGAGGCGGGGATCGGGGCGGGGCGGGGAAAAGTGCACGTCCATCCCCGCCTCCACCCCCGGACGGGGATGGATTTTAACCTTCGTCCCCGCCTCCATCCCCGTTTCATACCCTTCATCCCCAGTCCAAACAGGGCGAGGCGGGGCCCCGCTTTCCCTCGGTCCACTGCCATCCCTATCCATAAAATTAAATCATTCTTTCTTGAGTCGTGTGAGGAGAAAGCTTCATATACATTTATAGGGTGAAGGGGTTGCCCATCCATCTATCCCAAAGAGCCACCTATCGAATCATTGCAATTGATGTTAGATCCCAAAGAGAGGGGGGAGATATTAGAAAAGTAGGCTTTTATGATCCAATAAAGAGTCAAACTTGTTTAAATGTTCTTGCTATTCTATATTTGCTTGAAAAAGGAGCTCAACCCATGGAACTCCGAGCTAATCAAACAAAATGAAACTAATGAAATCAAAAGATGGCCACCATCGGTATAGTAACAAGTTATAGTTTCGTGTAATTGTTTCTTCGCCACTCTCTTGCTATATTCATGCATATTCACTATTGTTCCTATATGATTCCAGATAATGTAACAACAAAGGATTACAAAGAATTTCTTTGTCTTTTTTTTATATGAGGGATAAAAAAAGATTATATGTAATAACTAAAATCCATGAAATTATGGGATTACCATTAATCAGGTGGTTTTCCTTGGGACTCCCTCAACTCAAGAAACAAGAGGTCATTCTTGGGGCCTCCAATGAATAAAGACGAGATTCTTGTTGACCTACTTCTTCTTTACTTTACTTCATTTTCATTTCTTGTAGTGCCAATCTAACACAACGCCTAATGTATATTTAGTTTATTTGTTGTATTTTGTTTTATTTGATTTGTTTTTCCAATATTTTGTTTATATTGACAATGGTGTCTTGAATGAATAGAATACAATAGAATTCGATCCTAGATAAATAGATATATTTTTGAAGTCTAATAGGTTTGGTCTTTTACTTTATTCAAAGGATTGGTTTGACGGATCGTCCGTGACATAGGAAGTATTTTTTTATTTACTAAAGCTATACTTATCTGTGAATCTACTCTTCTGTATTGTATATATTTTTCGATAATCATATTTTCTTCTAAACTTGCTCTTATTCTTATGTTAGTTCAATGTTTTGACTGGACTGGTTCTGATAATTAAATCTCTTTATTTTTATTCTGGTCGTATCTATACATCATATTTATCCTTATCTGGGTTGCTAACTCAACGTTAGAGTACTAGGCTTTTAAGTTCAACTATGATCTTTTACACATTTAGATGAAGCAGATTTGTCCATACCATCGGTAGAGTTTGTAAGACCACAATTGATCCTAAAAGGGAAGGGAATAAATAGAAAAAATTGCATGTCATGTCAATGAATAACTCTGAGAATACTTCATTCTTATCGAGTCATATCAGATCGGTAAAAAATGTCCTCTTGATTCTTACGGTTCCAAATTCATTAGTTGGGTCGAGTGAATAAATGGATAGAGCTATATAGCTCCAATTATAAGGATAAACCAAAAGCAATGAGTTTTCTTTCTTATCTTAATTCGAACGAATACCCGATCTAATTAGACGCTAAAAATATATTAGTGCCTAATGCGGGAAAGGGATCTCCTACAAGTGGATACTTGATTCCTTTTTTTAAAAAAAAAGGTAATGTAATTGATCAATTGATAGATAAAATAATTTTGTTTATCTCATTTAGGTAATGTAATGAATTTCTGGTTATTTATTAAGTGTATCGTGACCATAGGTATATATATGGTATATTTCGAATATACTGAGATAGAAATTGAAACCTTTTCTTTGATTTTTCCTTTTTTATCTTATTTATCATTTATCAACGAGAGTCGATTCTATTAGTAGTTGATACCATCGATCCTAATGAATGAATATATGAAGCAATTAGTGCAATTTTCTATCTTTTGATGTTTTCATTGTATGCAATAATAATGAATTAAAAAAAGAGTTATTTTTTTTATGAGAGTTATATTTAGCAAATCATGTCTCCTTTCTTTTTATTCTCCAACTTTTGTTTTGGTCCCCAACAATAATTAATTAATCATATGCTATATGTGTACATTTGTATGTTATGAAGAAAACCTATGAACTAAATAATAGATATATGAATAGAATGAATTAATGGTCTATTTTGAACAATACATGTCTTTCACATTCAACTTAGAAAAGTTAATAACTTGTTTTTTGCATGGTGGTTCCAAAAAAATATACTTCTATATCAAAAAAGCATATTCGTAGAAATTTTTGGAAGAGAAAGGGATATTGGGCAGCAGTAAAAGCTTTTTCTTTAGCTAAATCCATTTCTGTTGGTTATTCAAAAGTTTTTTTTATGACAAAAAAAATAAAAAAATAAAAAAGCAAAGAATAATAAGATAAGAAACCCTTCAAATGATCTAAATCAACATAAATCAATGATTGGATAAATTAGTAATTACTAATTTCCTAAAAATGGCACTATATGTGTTTTGTTTGAAACAAAGGGTGTTATTAGATGCAAGATACAAGGTTCAATATAGTGAGTAGAGTATATTTTTTTATATGATTTGCAAGATGGGGATTGCCATTTTCCCCATCGACTTACTATTACTAAGCTCTAAGTAAAGCTAATAACAATTATTGAACCTTCAAATATTGTCTTGAATTACTTCTTCGATTAATTCAATAATAATCTATTGCAATTGCATTGAACCTCTCAATCTCGACGATTGAACATGGATAGGTTAGTATTACTTTGAACAAGCCGCCATGGTGAAATCGGTAGACACACTGTTATTAGGAAGCAGTGCTAGAGCATCTTGATTCGAGTCCTAATGGTGGCATCCTCTAAAACTAAAAGGACACAATGGATCCTTTAATTTGACCCCATATTTACATTCGGTAGTTAAGGGCCCCATTTTTTTTATAACAACAAAAAATGATTGATTTTTTATGATATTTGAAACTTTAGAACATATATCAACTCACATATCTTTTTCAATCATTTCAATTGTGATTCCTACTCATCTGATGACCTTGGTCTATGAAATTATAGTGCTATGTGATTCGTCAGAAAAAGGCATGATAACTACTTTTTTTGTAAAACAAGATTATTAGTTACTCGTTAGATTTATTCGGGACATGTACCATTAAGTGATTTATATGAATCATTGATGTTTCTTTCATGGAGTTCCTCTTTGAGTCACCTGGATGGCCAGTGACCCAAAAAAATGAAAGAATTGGTTAGATTTTTCATATGCTCTCTTCTTATCCTATGGATAGGAATAAGACTAACAAAATAATTAAAAATTGATTTCCTTTTTTTGTATCACTTCACTCCTTATTTAGATTCTCGATAAGACACTTTTTAAGTCCAAAGTCTCATCTCAATTGCAACATACAAAAAACGGAAAAATGCCCATTGGACTAAGGGCGAGAAAGAAGAAAGTGAGTGGAAGCGGATCCACTAATTCCTCAAATTAGTACTTTCTTGGAGTATTGGGTCAAGGAAGAAGTGATTGTAGGAGTGAAGTATTGAGTTGATATAATTTAAAGAAGAGAAGAGGCAGGGCCAAAGCAATAAAAGAGGTACGTATTTTTCACATCTCTAAGATTATACAAAGGGATTAGCAAATAAAAGTGCTAATGTCACAACCAAGCTGTAAATTATTAAAGCTTTCATAAAAGCCATACTAAGCAATAAAGTACCTTGTATTTTACCCTCTACTTCTGGTTGTCTAGTGATACCTTCTACGGCTTAGCCCGCAGCAGTACCTGAACCGACTCTGAGTCTAATAGAAGCAAGTTCTATGGCCAATCCAATAACAATAACGGAAGCAACAAAAATTAGGGGATTCATGGTAAGTTCCTCACAACAAAAAATGAAGAAATGGTTAATGATGTAATCAAATAAACCAATGAATTATTATATATTATTTAATTAATATTATTTATATATTTATAATATTAATTAGTTACATTACTTATTATTTCATATTCCATCACTAAAATCCATACAACTAAACTAAGAACTCACAACCTAATTTGATAAGTGATTATATTTGATATTACTGAATCATGAGAACTACTTCAATATCACATTTTTATTCCCAATCCAAGTCTTTGTAAATCCATATAATATACTTCTATTTCTTTGCTCTGGACCCATTCTTTCAATTCTTTGCTCATTCATCTTCTTTAAATGCATTCATAGGCTTGACTTCATATTCAATCTACACATACAGTCACAAACAGAAAAAGAAGATCTTATATCATAATCCATATAGAGAAAGTGAAATCTATATCTATATAAAGTCTGTAGTAACATGGAAAATGAAATAATATACATGGGTAGTCCATATATAACTATTGAATATCTAGTATCACATATACATGTGTTTCTTCCATAATGTAAACCATCGCCATCTTATTTTTATTGAATCGGATCAGACTCTGGAATTATTCTTCTAAGCATAGACTGAAGTTCATATATAATATGTAGCTAGCTTGACCCACCTAACCTACTTTATTTTTATTTGTCTTTATCCTTATCTCACATGAAAACAAACGAAGAGATTCATCAAAGCAAATCATCACATATCAAGATTTGATGATTGATTGATCCAATTGCAATTAATTTCACTTTTGGTTAATTGTTGAATAAAATATAATGAAATAGCAACGGTTCCACAAAACATAGTTGTTGTTTTGTCGCATGCCCCAAACGGGTAACAATTATTACCCCAATTATAAATCATCGTAATTGACTAGGCAAATAAAGAAGATGCATAACATGAATAGGACAAAAGGAGATCTTAGAAAAAATTGAGAATTCTCCCCTTTTTTTACAATTATGTAGTGTAATATATAATATAATAAATATTAATATTGTACATATAATATATATATATATATATATCTTGCTCATGTTTTCTTTCTACTCTATATCATACATATCATAAATAAATGTATTTGTATCAATCATGTTTCTCAAACAGGTATCTTAAGCTACGCATGAATTAATTATTGGAATAAGATTTATGGGCTTACTTAATTTTGAATTTAAATCAATTCAAAAAGAAAAAGTGACTCTTTGAAATTCAAAGCATTATTTTATTATTTATTTGTATGAAAAGCTACTCAATGTTGACCTTTCATAGATTCACCTATATAAGCCACGACTAAGGTTGCAAAAATCAGAGCTTGAATACCGCTTGTGAATCATTCAAGGAACATCACAGGTATAGGAATCACTAAATGTACTAAAGAAACAAGAAGAAGAACTGGTAATTCATCGGCCAATATATTCTCGAAAAGTCAAAAAACTAAGTGATAAAGGTAATTTGTGAAATCTTCTAATCCATTAATTGGTAAAAGTATTGGAGTTCGTTGAATATACTTACGGAATTAACCCAATCCTTTTTTAATAAGGTCTGCATAGAAATGTGACACTGACGTGAGTAAAGCTAAAGCAACAGTAGTATTCATATCATTCATAGGTACAACTAACTCTCCATGAGGTAATTGTATGATTCTCCAAGGTAAAAGCGCACCTCACCAGTTAGAAACAAAAATAAATAGGAACAAAGTTCCAATAAAAGGAACCCAAGGACCATATTCTTCTTCTCCAATTTGAGTCTTGCTTACATCTTAAATGAATTCAAGAACATATTTAAAGAAATTCTGGCCATCGATCGGAATAGTTTGTGGATTCAAAACGACTATAGCAGTTGAACCTAATAAGATAACAATTATGACCCAAGAAGTTATAAATACTTGGGCATGCACTTGGAAACTCATTATTTGCCAATAGAGATGTTGGCCTACTTCCACAATGGATAGTGGGATTATAAGCCGAAATGTCCTCAGATTGAGTCTCAACTGTTGGTAAAGCAGTCATAGTTCCTTCGCCTAAACTAGAACTTGGTTTTAGCGGTTGTTTCTAAAAGGCAAGAATGTAAATAAAAAATGTCTCTTGGATAAGCTTCGTGACCGGGTGGTCTTCTTAATACAAGAGACATTTGGCGATAATCTTGTACCTGTTTGGAGAGGTCATCATAAATTATTAAGGTATGTTGTTCACGGTACATAAAATATTCAACCAAAGCGGATCTTGTATAAGGAGAGAGGTATTGTAATGTAGCAGGCGAATTTGTAGTTGCCGCTACCACAATAGTGTATTCCATCACTCCCCTTTCTTGAAAAGTAGACACTACCTGAGCCACAAAAGATGCTTTTTGACCAATAGCTACATAAATGCATATTACATTTTGACCTTTTTTATTGAGAATAATATCTATAGATATTGTTGTTTTATCGGTCTGCCTGCCTTCAATAATTAATTCTTGTTGGTTGCATCCTATGGCGACCATTGAATCAATAGCAATAAGTCCGTTTGAAGAGGCTCATATACGAAACATCTTGAAATAATACCTGGAGCGGGAGACTCAATTAACCGATATTGGGAAGTTAAAATTTCACCCATCCCATCATTAGGTTTAGCTAGAGCATTTGTAACACGACCTAAATAAGCCTCACTCACCGGTATCTGAACAATTTGTCCTATTGCTTTTACAGAACTACCCCCTTTTATCGCCAATCTGTCACCCATTAATACAATGCCAACATTATTTGATTCCAAATTCAGAGCAATACCTATTGTATCCTCCTCAAATTCTACTAATTCACCTACCATTACTTCATCAAGACCATGAATACGAGCAATGTCGTCACCCACTTAAAGTACGGTGCCAGTGTTCATAATCTTTACTTCTCTATTATATTGCTAAATCCGTTCACAGATAATATTACTAATTTCTTCGGATAGTGTCTCTTAACTCTTTCTAGGAAGCAAAAAAAGGAGAAAAACAATACCTATAGTGGAAGGACTAATTAGTCATTTTTTTCATGGCCTCGAGTATGCCAATATTAGCACTGATGGTGCGTAAATGTAACTCATCGTTCAAACAATTATTCAGAGTTCCTAGAGCCCCTTGTAAGGCTTATTGGAAAACTCGTTGTTGGACCTGATTAATCGCTCTTTGTTATTCGAAATAAATGGTTTCATTTTTGTATTTTTCTAATTGCTCTAAATTTTGATAAGCAACTTTAATCAAATTCACCTTTTCTTGTTCTATCTGAGAGTATCCATTCACTCGAAACTCTTCTGCTTCCTTTTTCACTTTCCGTAAGCAAGCTCATGCTTTTTCAAGCCGCTCAACGGCTCATCCAGATAGTTCTTCTGAATTGCGAATAGTACTCAAGATCATCTGCTTTTGATTATCTAACAAATCACTTAATGAAAGTAGATCATCTCCCCATTAATTCCACAACTTCCATGATCTCTTCTCGAAAAGAACATGAATCTTTCGATTCATTTGGCTCTCACGCTCAATTAAATTACTTTACTTATACTTATGAGGCATTCACATATCTCTTTCGTAATGAACCTACCCTTTCTTCTCTGTTAGTATTCCACGTTATCGAAACTGACACATGAAAAAATAGGATCTCTGGAGGGCTCTTCTAACCCGACCAAAAAAACTTGTAATTGTCAGCAAAGTCGTTTCATTTATTTCTTATTTCTTCAAATCCAAAAGAATTCTTTCTCATTTTATACTCATAGGTCATCGATTCAGCATTAGATAAAGCATTAGGTACCCATTTTCCAGTCAATGGTTCAAATCATTTTATTGATATGAGTGTTCTATATCAAATAAATTATCAACTAAATTTAAATTATTTATGCATTTTGAAACCATCTTATCTTGTACTAACACAGTGGTAGGAAGAGTACCGTGCTGTGATTAGACTTCAAAAAATTCAGTTTTAACCATGTTAACTAAACGGTCTCACATTATTGGTTAGTAGAGAATCTAAATTACCAATGAGTTATGAAATACTATGGTTCTTACATAGGATTTATTGATTCATTCAGAAGTAATTCATTGAGGTCGTGCACCTTTCCCTATTATCTATTTAGATTACAATAGCAAAATATAAAGTGCAGCTGGTTGGCTCCAGCCTATTCTTGAAACACACAACTTGCACACACTCCCTATCCGAGAAAGATCAATACACCAAGCACTACACTTAGATTTATTAGATTTGTTGCTTAAATATCAGTATTGAACCCGAAACTCCTAACAGATGGTTGATGACCCCAAAAAATGAAAGAATCAGTTAGATTTTTCATATGCTCTCCTCTTATCTTATGAATAGGAATAGGACTAACAAAATAATTAAATTTTTTTCCTTTTTTATCACTTCACTCTTTATTTAGATTCCCGATTAGACACTTATTAAGCCCTAAGTCTCGTGCCACTTGCAACATACAAAAAAGGGAAAATACCCATTGGACTAAGGGCGAGAAAGAAGAAAGCAAACAAAAGTGGATCCACTAATTTCTCAAATCAGTACTTTTATGGAGTATTGGATCAAGGAAGAAGTGATTGTAGGAGTGAAGTGTTGAGTTGATATAATTTAAGGGCCAAAGCAATAAAAGAAGTATGCATTTTTCATGTTTCTAGGATTCCACAAAGGGATTAACAAATAAAAGTGTTAATGCCATGACCAGGCCATAAATTGTTAAAGCGTTCATAAAAGCCATATTAAGTAATAAAGTACCTCGTATTTTACCCTCTCTTGTTGGTTGTCTAGCAATACCTTCTACGGCTTGGCCCGCAACAGTACCTTGACCGACTCTGGGTCCAATAAAAGTAAGTTCTATGGCCAATCTAGCAACAATAATGGAAGCAACATAAATTAGGGGATTCATGGTAAGCTCTTCACAACAAAAAATGAAGAAATGGTTAATAATATAATCAAATAAACCAATGAATTATTATATATTACTTAATTAATATTATTTATATATTTCTAATATTAATTAGTTACATTACTTATTATTTCATATTCATCACTAAGATCCATACAACTAAACTAAGAACTCCCAACCTAATTTGAGAAGTGATGGTATTTGATATGACTGAATCATCATAACTACTTCAATATCTTGTTTTTATTCTCTATCCAAGTTATTGTAAATCCATATAATATACTTCTTTTATTTCTTTGCTCCGAACCCATTCTTTCAATTCTTCGCTCAATTATCTTCTTTAAATGAATTCATAGGATTGACTTCATATTCAATCTACACATAAAGTCACAGACAGAAAAGGAAGAGCTTATATTGTAATCCATATAGAGAAAGTGGAATCTATATCTATATAAAGTCGGTAGTAATATGGGGAATGAAATAATATACATGGGTAGTCCATATATAACTATCGATTATCTACTATCACATATACATGTGTTTCTTCCATAATGTAAACCATTACCATCTTATTTCTATTGAATCAGATCAGACCCTGGAATCATTCTTCTAAGCATACATCAGAGTTCACATGAAATATATAGCTACGACTATATAGCTTGACCCACCTAACCTACTTGATTTTTACATGTTTTTATCATTATCTCGCATTGATACAAACAAAGAAGTTCATCAAACCAAATCATCACATGTCAAGATTTGATGATTGATTGATCTAATTGTAATTAATTCCAATTTTGGTTAATTATTGAATAGAATGGAATGAAATAGCAACGGTTCCGCATAACATAGTTCTTGTTGTTTCATCGCACGTCCCAAACGGACAACAACTATTACCCCAATTATTTATCATCGCAATTGACTGGACAAATAAAGAAGATATATGACATGAATAGGACAAAAGGGGATCTTAGGAAACCCTTGTCTCTCAACGTTTAAAAACCCGGTTCCATTTTCAAATATCCTTTTTAAAATATTTTCAAAAGTATGGGTCCACATAATGGTGATCACCGTGGGACTCATTCATATTGGTAGCAACTTTGATAGTTGTGAATCTCGACGTGCAAAGTTAGTACTTTCCATTTTTAGTATTTTTTTGTGTTTTGGATCTAGGATCTACTAAAGATCCAAAATCCATTTTTCTCTCTACTAGCATAGTGTGGACTTCTCAAGTCTATTTTTTTGTGTGCTTAGTGTTGTTAAAAGCTCTTGCTGTCAACCTTTTTCTCTTTTTAGGACTTCTTTTATATTTTTAGCATAATTGCCTGAAAAATCTCATTTTCTTGGGGTGGGTACTTGGGTGCCTGCCAAACTCTTAACGTAGTTGTCTTTCTTGGGTGATATATTTTCACTCGCTTGTCAAATCTCAATTATTTTAGTTTTGTTAGAAAGTTGAGATTTTCTTGATTTTACTACCTTTCTAAGCAAGAGATCTTATGCAAATTATGCACTTGCATGTTAGATATTCTTAGAAAAATAACTTGGAGACCCTTGTTGGAGAATATATTATAGGAAAATCATAACCTCAAACAAGTTTGGCAAGTCATTTTGTATGAGACGTTATTTTTTATGTGGTTGTTTCTCTCTTAATTCATCCTCCACTTATGGATTTTATTAAGAGCCTCTGTTTTGGTTGTGCGGATTTTTTGAAACTTCTCTATCCTATTTTTTTGATATTCGGATCCCCCACCAGTATCAGAAGTGCTAACTCGGGTATATCGACAGTAAACCCCAAAAGCCGAATACCTTATTTATGCATACCAGGAGTGCTAGCTCAAGTATATGCAAGAAAGGTTTAGAAGGAGAAATCCTCACATATATAATCTATTGAAATGGTCTCACAAGTTCCTCTGAGATTTGGGAAGATTGGTTTTAAAAAAATTAGATTTGTGTGTTGGTTGTTCTTGTTTGTTTTTGCAACCTATGTCAGATAGGTGGAGAATCAAAGAAAGTTACCCAATTGGATCCTCCTAAGATTTCTAGATAATTCAAGAGATATTCAAGGTCAACCAATATGGAACAAAAATCCAAATTTGAAACCAACCTTTAAGGTCCAGGTCCACCCATCACCAGGGGCTTCAAAAATGCCTAAGGTTAGTTGGTCCTAGAGTCAAAAGGCAATTTGGATGGCCAAACATTAGAGGTGGTCCAACCTAGGATCAATGATTTGTGAAATCAATTAAAGGGTTTAAAAATTGATTATGAGGCATCATAGAGAGACCCTCGTGTTAAGTTGCATACATGCTTTAAGCTGCTTATTCATACTCTCATCTTCATCTTCATCTTTGTCAAAAACAACTTTTTAGAAATGAATTTGATCTCAACGTTAATTTTATCTATTCTACAAAATCGATGTCTACTTTTTTGTTATCGACAAAGCTTCACATGCTTGATAACAAAGAAATATAATATGTAAACACCCCAATTTTGGCTTAGTAGTCTTGTGTCTATGGTTATATTTCAAAAAGCCGGTTGCCTAGAGTCATTCTCGACTTACTCTCTATTTTCACTATATTTTTTGCCTATAAAACAACATCCTAAAGGTTTTGTCCAAAAGAATGATGAAACCAGAGTCTTATCTTTCAAACATGAAAAAAATAAGTCATTTCGATGTCGAATCACAAAATTATAACCAAAACAAGTCGTTTTGACTACCCAAAAAACTTGTTTTTAGGAAAATTTCACTTTAATCTGATTTTGACATTCAAATTGGCTAAATTTATTTTTTACTATAATTTAAACTCAACACATTAAACTATACCTCAAAAGGATGCATGATTAGAAAGATATGGTCAAAACAAGTTAACTTGTTAGTGCAGTCTAAGCATGTATGTCTAACGACAAGCCAATTGTCGTCAGACCTCAATTATCATCAAAGGTCTCCCAATTGTCTTTAGATCTAGTTCAAAACTCTTAGTTGTAGCAAAATTTCTTGGGTTGGCCCAGGACATGCATGAATGAGGATAAGGCTGACCTAAACCTTGTAAAAACCTTGAATTTCATGGTAGAACCTTCAATCAACCATAATCTATCCTCTTAGTATGCCGAAAAACCTATTTCTTACGCATTAAGAAATCTATTAGCCAATCAGAGATTGCCACCCCAAATCATCAACCAATTTGAGTGACGCTACTGCATAGCAAACAAATCTGGATATCTGGATCCATAATCTATTAATTAGGGTAAAAAATCTGCCATAAAACTTATAAATAAAGCATCTTCCTCTCATTTCACTCATCTAGAACTAGTGAGAAGAAGACATGTCACATTGAGAGATCATCCAAGCCCTATGCCCATACCCTCTTGAGCTATCTAGTCGTCCTCTAGGTCTAAATCCACTACCCCACCGAGATCACTCTACTGAACCAGAACCTTTTTGAGTCTTAATCTCACAGAAACTTTTCTAGATTCGTTGGGCTTGTAGGAGTCATAGGAGGGCTACCTAAGCCCATGTTAATTTCCATTTTTTTTTATTTATAATTTTTACATTTTTGTTGTTTCTTATGTTTTTTGAGTGTTGGTGGTGCCTCACACCATCAACTTCACTTTTCTTTTTAAGAGATCATATCAATGTACGTTAGATGGCATGCTAGGAACTATAGACAAATAGTTGCACTCCTGAATCGGTTGATCCCTTCTTACCAAATGAGGAAAGACTTGTATTCTTGAAGAATAGAACCTTTGTCTCTTAAAGTGTAAAAACCCATGTTTATCTTCAAGTATTATTTTTAAAATCTTTCAAAAAATAGGGATCCACGGGTCACCACACCCAACAGTGTAAAACCTCACGGCTGTCTTCCCCTTACTCACAAGGGAGTATGCTGCTTTGACCTTGCGACAAGGAGTGCACACCTCAGTATCAAACTTGCAGCATCCTTTAACTTGAACATCTTAAGCTGACCAACCTAGCCACTGTGCTGAGCCCTTGTGGTCGACACAACGAGTAACATAAAACCAAATCATGTTATTTGGTTTAGTGATTGGCTATAAGAACCAAATTGGTACCAAAATATGGATTATAGGCTTGTCTTAACAGTAAGCTTGGCTAACATTGTGTTTAGGGCAAGTTTGCTCCAAATGAGAATTGTTCTTTTACAAAGTCACAATTGTGAGAGAATGATTCTCATTTTTTTTTTGAATTTATAACCTGAAGAAACCACACCCAACACGAAGACCTGGTTGTGCTGGCTCGGCCATACCTACGGTTGTCATACCGGCAACGTAAAACCTCGAGGCTAAGACCCCTGCCTCTGGGTCATGTTGGATCATCAATCGGATCACACAGTTTCACAATCGTCATCATGATATAAAACACGAAATAAATCAAGGAATAGAACAGTGTAAATAACATGATTAACAGGCGACCGAAACAGTAACAGGGAGCAAGCATGGCATTTTCCGCATCAGACCAAAATCCAGACGTCAGCATATAAACAAACCCAGGCACAGAACATAAAGAAAACAACATGCACATGTTTAGAATATGCAGCAGGCTAAGGCGTACGAAGGTACTCCCCTTAGAGAAGATTCGCCCCCACATATTGTGCAGATCAGGGTCCGGCGTCCTTCCCCCAGGATACAATAGCCACGACGAACCGAACGGTGCACTCCGGCGGATCGTCCTTCGAAAACAGCCTCTTCGAACCACAGTTGCAGAACCACCCCTTTCGGGATAACTCACAGGAAAAAGAGAGAGAGATGGGAAATCGCAGAATGCTTCTTCAGAAATCGTCTGTCTCAGTCTCCCCGTAACCCCACCCCTGACCACGCTTTTATAACCCACAAACGGTTATGAAACGTGGAAGGAGCCCGTTACGGAATCCGAGGGGACGTGATCCGTTAACGGTCTTCGAAAGATTGAGACCCGTTACGGAATCCGAAGCGTCATAACGGGCACAGAATACGAGGAGTCGTGATCCGTTATTCATTCCCATAACCCGTTACCGAATCCAAATCCAAAGAAACTTTGGGTAAAAAGATACTTGTCTTGATTGGATATGGCCCTAAAGGGCCAATTACCCGAACCCGAACCCGAACCCGAACCCGAGCCCGGCCCGGCTCGGCTCGGCTCGGCACGGCACGGCACGGCGGGCGGGCGCGCGCGCGTGTGTGTGGTGGTCATCCCACTCTATTGTTCTCAAGAACAAGTGTGTGAGTTCTCAAGTGGCTTATAAATCCCACAGAAAACTCAAGCACAAGCAATGTGGGACTATTCCACCTTATCAAGACCACCTCTTTCAAAACAGCTCAGTTTCTCCTTTGAATTCTCTCTACCATCCTTCTTACACCTAACATTCCCCCACAAATTCAAAGAATGAAATGGGAGGAAACCAAGATGCCAGATGAGACAATCTGCAACAGGACATATCATGCTTTCAGCAATGGTACCTTCCGGTTTGAACCACTACCTTAGTTGACTAACTTTACCTCCACAGGAACGAAGTGAACTGAAGTCTTGAACTTGAACCTTTGGTGTAGGAGTGTCCATTAGCAACAACACGATAAAGGTTCTGGTTGTAATCTTTAGGGGCGGCGCGTTAAAGGCCATGCGCCTGAATCCTGTTTCATGAGTGACTTCAGGAATAACCCAATTCCTTGAACTGCGGCCACACAGTCACACTCACATAGGTGGGCTTCTCCAAAGATGCACTGCTAACATCTCGCCTAGAAGGCTTTGAACCCATTCAGAGTTTTAATTCTTCCTTAACTTGCAGCTACAGCACCTTTCCAGAGTAAACAGGGGAACAGACACAGATACAAAGTATCATCTTTAATAAGGTGCTATCCAGTTCACCCTACAGCTTGTTTTTACCACATTGAACCTACTTTGTGGGTTCTCCACTCAGATAGGTTGGGTTGCTACTGTAGATGAACTACTGATGGGTTTCAGTCTCATCCCCTCTCTGAATTTTAGGACTAAAGACTTATCTAGTCCTTTCGTTAATGGGTCAGCTGTGTTTTCTTTGGATCCAACATAGTCCACAGCAACCACTAACTGAGACACCAGTTCCCTTACAGATCTTATTCTGATTTGGATGTGTCTCCTCTGCTTTTGGTTATATTTTGTGCTTTTAATCTTTGCAATTGTGGCCATATTGTCATAATGCACAGATATCGCAGGAATTGGCTTGCACATTAAAGGAAGATCCTCAAGAAGTCCCTTTAACCATTCAGCTTTCAATCCTGTAACATCTAAAGCACAGAGTTCAGCCTCAAAAGTAGACCGAGACAAGATGGTCTGCTTTACTGATCTCCAGGCGATGGCGCCGCCACCCAAGGTAAATACATACCCGGTCACGCCATAACTGTCAGAGTTCATGGCTATCCAGCTTGCATCACTATATCCCTCAAGAACTGCAGGGAATCTCTTGTAATGCAAACTCAAGGAAATAGTTCCTTTCAGGTATCTAAGTACCCTGTCCAATGCCTTCCAATGAGTGCGATTTGGACAACTTGTGTATCTACTTAATTTTGTCACGGAGAACGAAATATCCGGTCTCGTGCAATTTGCAAGATACATCAAACTTCCAATAATCTGGGAATACCTCAATTGAGACACAGGAACACCAGTCGTATTCTTATGAAGAGGGATAGAAGGGTCATATGGAGTTGCTACAGATCTCCCTTGGTTATAACCAAATTTAAAAAGTACTTTCTCGACAAAGTGAGATTGAGAAATGGTTAACCCTTCAGCTGAACGAGTCAGCTTTAAGCCTAAGATCACGCTTGCAACACCCATATCCTTCATATCAAATTTACTACTAAGAAACGACTTTGTCTCATTAACAATTCCCATATTGGAACCAAACAGTAGAATATCATCTACATACAGGCATAAAATAATACAACCATCACTTTTAACTTTACAATAAACACACTTATCAGATTCATTGACAACAAAGCCAAATGATAATATAATATTATCAAACTTCTCATGCCATTGTTTAGGGGCTTGTTTCAGTCCATATAATGACTTAACAAGTCTACAAACTTTATCTTCATTACCAGGAGCCACATAACCCTCGGGTTGATCCATATAAATCTCTTCTTCAAGATCGCCATGCAAGAAAGCGGTCTTCACGTCCATTTGATGGACCGAGAGATCATAAATGGAAGCCAGTGCAATAAGCACCCTAATAGTGGTCATCCGGGTAACCGGAGAATAGGTATCAAAGTAATCTATTCCCTCCTTTTGTTTGAACCCCTTGGCAACCAGTCTCGCCTTATACTTGTCAATAGATCCATCTGGTTTCAACTTCTTCTTAAAGATCCACTTGCACCCAATTGTAGAACTACCACGAGGGAGGTCAACCAGTTCCCAAGTACCATTAGAGATAATGGAGTCCATTTCACTCTTGATGGCGTCTTTCCAATGCTTTGCTTCAGGTGAAGCCATTGCATCTCGGAAAGTGGGAGGATCATCTTCGATAAGGTAAGTGATAAAGTCACTTCCCAAATCCTTGGTAATCCTTGGTCTCTTGCTCCTTCTAGGTTCAACCACTTCCTCAGACTCATCGGGTCTAGGATGGGAACAAGATGGTTCTACCCCCACATCTGTCATCATTTCCACATGTTCGGGAATTGAACCAGAAGTTGAAGGTATATCTAAAGAAGACAGATTCTGAGGTACACCAACTTTCATGGGAAATACATCCTCAAATAATGTAGCTTCTCGAAGCTCTACAATAGAGTTAACATCTATGCCAGATATCTCAGACTTAATTACTAAGAACTTGTAGGCATAGCTGTTCTCTACATAACCCAAAAAGACAACATCTACTGTTTTAGGACCCAGCTTCTTCCTATTGTGCTCTGGGACAAGTACCTTAGCAAGGCACCCCCACACTTTAAGGTATTTTAAGCTAGCTTTCCTATTTCTCCAGAGTTCGAAAGGGCTACTATCCTTATGCTTCTGAGGTACTCTATTCAGAATATGGCAAGCCGTATTCAGAGCATCCCCCCACATATAGGTAGGTAATCCAGAACTCCCAAGTAGAGTATTTATCATGTCAGTTAGGGTTCTATTCTTTCTTTCTGCAATCCCATTGGATTGAGGAGAATATGGAGCAGTAAACTCATGAACAATTCCAACAGATTTGCAATATTCATCGAGTTTATTAGAGGTATATTCTCCTCCTCTATCAGACCTCAATCTCTTAAGTTTTCTACCAGTTTGTGTTTTTGCTTCATTCTTAAAGTTAAGAAACTTATCAAAAGCTTCATCTTTTGATTTTAGCAGATACACATAACAGTATTTAGTGCCATCATCTATAAAAGTGATAAAATACTTTTTATGATTTCTAGTTAACACTCCATTAAACTCACAGATATTTGTATGCACCAGATCCAATATTTCAGAATCTCTAACAATCGTATGAAATGGTTTCCTACATTGCTTTGCTTGCACACAAATTTCACATTTTTTAGTTTTATCAATGGAATGTTCAGGAATCATTTTCAAGTTCATCATGCGTTTCACAGAGTTGAAATTCACATGACCTAATCTATTATGCCATAAGTCAGATGATTCTATGTTATAAGCAACATTAGACAATGAGTCAAAAGAAACATCATTTTCTAATTTATCACTGCAAACATGTTCAACACGAAGTTTAAATAAACCATCATCTAAATACCCCTTGCCAATAAAAGTTCCAGAATGTAAAATAACAACTTTATTACATTTAAAGTTAAATTCATAACCCTCTCTAACAAGACATGAACCACTAAGAATGTTCCTTCTAACTACAGGCACATGGTGTACTCTGTGTAAAGATAGAACTCGTTCTGAAGGAAACTTCAGATCCACGCGTCCAATTCCTAACACCTTTGCAGCCGTTGAATTGCCCATAGTCACGGATCTGCCTGCAGCAGCCTGGTATGAGACAAAGACAGACTTATCAGCACAGACGTGCACATTAGCCCCAGTGTCAACCAGCCACTCAGTTGGCTCATAAACGTGATAGATTTGTGGGTTAACAGAAACATACCCAGTACTGGTCCCAACGACCTCAGTCACCATGTTGACTTGAGGCATTCCTTCTGTGGTCCCATGAGCTTTGGCTTTCTTGGAAGGACATTCCTTAGCCCAGTGCCCAACCTGCCCACAGTTCCAGCAAGGTTTGTTCTTTGCCTTTTTCTGGATTTTGGCCTTAGGTTTAAACTGGTTTTTCATTGCAGATTTCAATTTTTGTCCTTTGCCCTTAAAAGCTCCGGTCATAATGTTCACCTTAGGCGGTTCAGTTGGCATTACGATCTGTTTCTGGCTCCTATGCTCTTCTTCAATGGCAATGGCTACCATAAGATCATATAGAGAAATTTTTCCTCTACGGTGCTTGAGAGACATACCAAAGTCTACCCAAGACTTAGGAAATTTCTCTACGATGGTCATAACCTGAAACTTCTCAGGAAGTTTCATTTCAGCCTCAGCCAAACTATGGAGCAGTAGCAGAAACTCGTGTGCCTGCTCAGTGACCGACTTGCCTTCTACCATCTGATATTTCAGAAACTTGGCAACAAAGTATTTTTCAAGACCTTGGTCTTCTGTATTGTACTTCTTGTCAAGTTGGTCCCATAAACCCTTAGCAGTGGTAGAGGAAGAACAGTACACATCGAACAATGTGTTGGACAGAGCCAACAGTATGCAACCACGACATATACTGTCCTTTTCTTTCCACTCTACAACCGCAGTAACTGCAGCAGGGTCAGGGTTCGTATCAGACACTGAAGGGCAGTCGACTTCCAGAACATTCAACAGCCCTATCGTAGTGAACCAGATCTTCATGCGTTGCTGCCAACGCTTGAAGTTCTGTCCGGCAAACTTTTCCAGCATACCAGACATGTCCACTTTTGGTACAAAAGCGGAAGAAGTCGACATGCTTAGAATCTTCTCTAAGACTGTTGGATCATCAATCGGATCACACAGTTTCACAATCGTCATCATGATATAAAACACGAAATAAATCAAGGAATAGAACAGTGTAAATAACATGATTAACAGGCGACCGAAACAGTAACAGGGAGCAAGCATGGCATTTTCCGCATCAGACCAAAATCCAGACGTCAGCATATAAACAAACCCAGGCACATAACATAAAGAAAACAACATGCACATGTTTAGAATATGCAACAGGCTAAGGCGTACGAAGGTACTCCCCTTAGAGAAGATTCGCCCCCACATACTGTGCAGATCAGGGTCTGGCGTCCTTCCCCCAGGATACAATAGCCACGACGAACCGAACGGTGCACTCCGACGGATCGTCCTTCGAAAACAGCCTCTTCAAACCACAGTTGCAGAACCACCCCTTTTGGGATAACTCACAGGAAAAAGAGAGAGAGATGGGAAATCGCAGAATGCTTCTTCAGAAATCGTCTGTCTCAGTCTCCCCGTAACCCCACCCCTGACCACGCTTTTATAACCCACGAACGGTTATGAAACGTGGAAGGAGCCCGTTACGGAATCCGAGGGGACGTGATCCGTTAACGGTCTTCGAAAGATCGAGACCCGTTACGGAATCCGAAGCGTCAGTCCACATCCAGTTGAAAATGTGGGCCAATCTTAGCCATTGATTGGATGGCTAGGATTGATTGTGGGATGGAAACCATCATATGTCACATGATGGGGTCCATTTAGCCAGTGAGCCTGCTGCTTTGGCTAGCCAGGCGTGCAGAGCCCTTTTGAACAACCTACAACCAACTTAGCCTTCAATTTTTTTAAAGAAAACTACTACGTTGTCTTTTCAAGACACCTAATATCATTTCTCATTACACAGACAAAAGGATGAGTTCTCTCTCTCTCTCTCTCTCTACATAGAATAGTAAAATTCCCCTCATTTACACCAACTCGAGATGGGTTTTTCAGTTTGTCAGAACAACTTGGCGCATCCTTAATGTCTGGGTCTTACTTGGTACGAGCGATTGAATATAGCTCTCTTATTTTTCCTTTAAAAGAGAGGAGTCTCAGAGGAAAACTCAAAAGATCCGTGAAGTCATTTTGCAGAGTTGCAGAAAAAATGGTACATTGTAGGAACGTTGCATGCATTTGTTGTTGGGATTAAATTCTAAGCGCATGCTGATGCTGCTAAGAGAAGCTGACGGTGAAGATGAAAGAGAGGCTATACTCCAAACAAGAGATACGGATTTTGATGATTTGGATGAGCAGGGAAACAATGTCCACTCGGGTGCCCTGCCGTGCTAACTCTGCCTGACATACTTGATCACTCTCTTGGCAGCGTAAAACTCTGTGGGCTTACCACTTCCCTTCTGGATTATAGTGTATATATATATATATATATATATATATATATATATATATATATATATATATATATATATATAGGAAAAATATTTGCTACTAATGAGCTAGAAATCATGGGTGCAGGTTTGATCAAGCCTTGGATCATGCTTTATGTAAAAATGTGGTCTTTTGAGTTATGAAATTTGGACACATTATGGGCCATTGATTTTTGAACCCCTTTAAAAACCTAATTACTTGTCATAATCATCACATGATTCAAAACAAGTTTCCTCCTAAACAAACAATGTAACCCACGAACGGTTCCATTACGAAATCCGAGGGGACGTGATCCGTTAACGGTCTTCGAAAGTTACCGAATCCAAATCCAAAGAAACTTTGGGTAAAAAGATACTTGTCTTGATTGGATATGGCCCTAAAGGGCCAATTACCCGAACCCGAACCCGAACCCGAATGGCACGGCACGGCGGGCGGGCGCGCGCGCGTGTGTGTGGTGGTCATCCCACTCTATTGTTCTCAAGAACAAGTGTGTGAGTTCTCAAGTGGCTTATAAATCCCACAGAAAACTCAAGCACAAGCAATGTGAGACTATTCCACCTTATCAAGACCACCTCTTTCAAAACAGCCCAGTTTCTCCTTTGAATTCTCTCTACCATCCTTCTTACACCTAACAGGTCAGAGCCGTACCTGTGTTTTATGGGGCCTGAGTCGGAGGGAAAAAGTAGCCCCCCTATTAATAGAAGGAGTTCGGGGGCGGCGCCACATATTTTTTTTTTAAAGAATCAAAATAACAATAAAGTTTGCATTCACATTAAACAAATATAATATTCCAAATATTTATATTATATTAAATAAAAATGTATAAAATATTTATATAAACTACCTAAACAATACTCATTGGCCTTAAAAATGGGCCCCTAAATTTTTTTTGGGCCCAGGGGCCCTGAGGCCCAAGCCTCATTGGCCTCTTTACAAGTCCGGCTCTGCCCTGAGGCATATGCTACATATTAGCTTGCGCAGAGGCTGACACCCATGAGAATAGAACCTTCTCATTTATACCATAATCACAAATATTGGTTATTTTTTTTTAATCTCACAATTTGGTCATGAGATATTTAAAAATCCAAATAATTCTAAAACATGACTTAGTCTAAAATTATTTATTTTTTTAAAGGCTACTTTAAAATTATCTATTGTTATCACAATATTAGCAACTTATTAGCATGATATTTATGTTACATATATAATATTTTTATATATTTATCATATATTTTTAGATTTTAAGTATATTGATATTTTTTACAATTTTTTTTTTTAAATTCAATGCAGGATTTTCTTTTGTTGAGAAAATCCTAATAATGTGATGTGTGACCGTAGTATGTACAAGCAGAGAGGTCTCATGAGAATCCAACTCTCATCCAAATGAAATAATGAATCTCATTGGCACAACTAAACAAACATCAAAAAATGAGTCGGGAGAAAATCAAAGATGCTCAAAACTGTCACAGAGACACCATTTTGGGTTCGTGCCCTTGGTGATATAAGCAGAACGCTTGGGCAGCGCAGACACACATGCAGACAGACATTTATTTTAATGTTATTAATAATATTTTAATATCTTAAAAATATTTCAATAAAATTCATTATTTACTACTAAAATATTAACAAATGATTTCATATCGTTAAAAAAATAGGAAAATCCATGTTCTCTCATCCTATTTCCCAAAAAAGTTATCGAACTTGCAAGTCGAACTCGCGTCACGAGTTCTCATGTAGACGTATCTTTGTGACCTAAGCTCAAAAACCTAAAACTCGGATACAGTATCGGGTCAACCCTGACCCGTTCCAGTCCGACCCGCTTGCTTCATAAATAAGATACTGCAGTGTGCCGGCCAGGCGCCAAACGTTCGTCTGCGTCGTCCCCGAGGAGATAAGGTCTCTCTCTCTCTCAGGGGAGAGGAAAAGAAGCGATCTCATTTTCGTCTTCTTTTTTGATCGGTCTGCAGAACCAAGGGTCAAAGGAGACGGAGGGGGAAGAGAAAGAATGAGTTCTACTGCATCAGTTAGCTTCAGCTTGGCTGGAGCCTTCCGGGGGTTTTCGGTGAGCCCGAGCTCTTCCTCTTCCTACCTGAGAGGCGATTTTGGATCGTCTACTCTCAATAACAAATGCAGCGTGTCGTTTCCTTTGAGATCTCCTCTATCGATCGAGGCCGCGCACAAAAAAGGAGCCGGCAGCACGAAGAACGGCCGGGATTCCAGAGGGCAGAGGCTCGGAGTGAAGATCTACGGTGATCAGGTCGCCAAGCCGGGGGCGATCATCATTAGACAACGCGGAACTAAGGTAAGGAGCTCGTTCTTTGAGAATTTGCGGGTTTCAATTTGGGGAAAGATGGTTCCTGGAGTTCAGTATAACCGGAAATTCTAGGCGATCATCATTCTGAATAAGAAGTTTTCAATATTCAGTATTTTTTGAAAATCTGCCACCCCCCCCCCCCCCCCCCTTTTTTTTTCAAAGCTTAAACGTGGAAAAAAGATCGTTTTTAATGTTTTCTTGAACGTAATCGTGATACAAGTTCAGTGCAACTCAATGACTTGAGTGCTGTCATAATGGAGGTTGTGTAACTCCTCATATTGCGTTTATTATTATACTTAAGGGTGCTTTTTGTGATTTTCCTCTCGCAGTTATAAGATGGAATGGTTTGTAGTTTAGATTGAATTGTAGGATGCCGCATCTCTTTCAGTGTTGATCTTATGCTATATATAATCTCATATTTCATACACTTCATAAAAGATTATGGTATTTGGAGATTGAATGTGGAACTCTTCGTTTTCTTTGAACTAAGTGTATATTGCTGTCACATGATAGAAGTGTGCATATAACATTATGCGGATATGCCCAAGGAGCTGCTGTATTTACACGAACAAATTATGCAACCAGTAAGTGAACTGGGCAAATGTTTTGCCTACAAGCACACACGCGCGCACACACACACACACGCGTGTGTAGCATAGACTGTTGGATGACTAAGAAGTATTAGGAAGGGGGAATACATCCAATGGAAATTGATACGTTAATATAGACATATGAATTTTGTTGATCAAGCAAGAAATTTGGGGTACCAGGAGCGACGCGTAAACTTGATCCATGTCAAAATAAGTGTCTTTGGTTCAATCCAGGAATCAAGATATCGTTTCCCAAAACTAGCCTTTTAAAAACGACTTGTTTAGAAGCTTCTGAAAGAAAGTAATGATTAATAATTTTGAGAAAACCTACCTCGAACAATCCTGATTTTCACCACTTGATGTTGTCCTTTCCCTCAAATTTGAGGAATTTTCAGTTGCGGAACCCTGGCTTGTGTTTAATGGTTGGTTGGGACTCCTGGAACCTAACAGAGCTCATAACCACCATGATTTTGCTTGAAAACATGCAATTTTACATCATTTAGTGAATTCAACGTCATGCATATACATTGAGAAATGGAAAACAAGAAAATGCATGCATTCATCCATAATAAATGTAGTCAGGCATCATCTAGCGATTATATTGTTCAATGTTATAATTAGCGTATCAGAACTAGTATCGCATGAGCTTGAGATACGGGTATATCGTACCGTACCATATCATAAGATACGGGGAAAAACTTGAATTAAAAATCACAAAAAAATCTGAAAATTTACAAAAAACAGAGAAAAATCTTCAAAAAATTCAGAAAAATTATCGAATGTGATAGAAAAAAACATGATCATATGCATTATGTAATTAAATGTAAACATACACTAGTAAAACATTGGATACGATAGTGATGACACTCCTAACAAACATTTAACAAAAGTCACAAGTTATAATCATGAATGCTCGATATCAAAGTTATATATTACATAACCAAAAAACAAAAGATGAGGCATCCTAATCTATCAATTATAACGAAAACGATATTCAAATGATTATCTTATTCTTCTAAGTTGTCTTTTTCTCCTTCATCCCCATTCATTTCCGGGCCAACATAATCATTGTCATCATCCACCCGATCCTCTATCTCAACCGTCACCTCTAATCCTCATCATCATCCAAGACACCAGACTCTTCTTCTACCCACTCATCCAATATATCGAGGTTGTCAGTATTGATGGGATCATAGCTGTTCCTCTGACGTCTTATTGATTCTCTTTGTAGTTGTATACAATATTCAGATATTAATTAGAATACAAGTTGTATTAAATTAGATCCACTAAGTATCTTAATGATACATTTGCTTCAATCTCATGTTGTAGGCGACAAATATAAGATCATTTAATCGAGAGTGCTCCAATCTATTCATTTTCTTTGTGTAGTTGCATTAAAAAATTCCAATTTCTCTCGCATTCACTCACGCTGCATCCCTGACTCAATATAAGTTGTGCAAACTTAGATAACTACGGAGCATCTCCACCAAACCTATTCCACCATTGATCTAAACCAATGAAAGAAAAATATATCATGAGAGAAAATTCTTGCAACAAAAAAAATATATAATTAAATATACTAACATTGAATTTCAAATGCATACCTAACCGCAATGAGTGTAAAACCGACGAAAGATAAAAATAAATAAATTATCGGATCAGGACCAGACCCGAGGCCACCGCCTCTCTCTGCCTAGTAAAGGCAGCGAGGCAGGGGGGGGGGGTATTCAAATACGAAACCCCTTTCCCCTCTCGCTCTCTCGTTTTCTCTGCACTCTCCCCCTTTCCCCCTCTTGCTCTCTCGTTTCTCTCTCGGTACCCGACCCCCTCTCCCACTCTCCTTGCGTTTGTCGAGCAGCGGTCTCCGCCGCCGCCGATGACCTTCCCTTCGACAACCCACCGCCTCTTTCCCTCTCTGTTTCTCGCTCTATCTCGCTTGTCTGCCAATGCCGCCGACGTCGCCGGCGACCTCTTGTCCGACAGCCCTCAGGTGACCACCCCTCACCTCTCTTGTTGACGGGATCGGCACAGGCGACCTCAACCCGAGCTCCCTTCCAGAAACCCAAACTCGGCAGGCCAGGTGCGTACCCCTTTGCCGCCTCTTCCCCTTTTCTTTTCTTTTCTTCTTCATTTTCCTCTACTTCTTTTCTTCTTCCTTCCGTCGATCGACAGGGGCAAAAGCCTCTGCCTATCAATCTTTTACAACAACGAATGACCGTTCGGCAGAGGCTTTATCCCCTGCCACTTTGTCGACAGGTCGGCAAGGGTAAAACCCCTGCCGCCTATGAGAAGGGTTGTGGCGGGGGTTTTTGGGCCCCGTGCCTGCCCTTTTGTTTTCACCAGGGAGGGTCAAGACCCCTCCCTGTCTCTTCTTTTCCACAGGGAGGGTCAAGCCCTCCCTGTCTCCTTTTTGTTGCGCAGGGGAGGGTTCGACCCTCCCTGCCTTTATTTGTTTAGGGAAGGGCTCGAGCCCTCCCTACCTTCGAGCTACACAGGGGAGGGTTCGACCCTCTCTGCCCTCGTAGTATGCTGGAGGAGGGGTCGAGCACCCCCCCCCCTCGGTCCCTTCGTATTAGGGGAGGGATCGAGCCCCTCCCTGCTTGTCTATTGCGCAGGGAAGGGGTCGACTCCCTCCCTGCTTCCCTGTTTCGTTGGGGAGGGGCCGAGACCCCTTCCTCCCTTGGTTTGGGCAGGGGAGGGACTGAACCCCCTCCCTGCACCCTCTTCTTTAGGGCAGGGGCATCGTCCCAGCCTTTGCCAGTTTTCGGCTGGCAGGAGCGAAGCACCGTGCCTCTATACTTTTCGATAGGCAAGGGTGAAGAATTAAAATTCATCGCGCCAACTTAAAATTCATGAGAAGAATTATCTGACTCACGATTTGGAGTTAGTAGCAGTGGTTTTCGCATTGAAGATATGACGACACTATTTGTATGTGGAGCGGTTCGAGGCTTTTACAGATGACAAAAGCCTAAAATACTTGTTCTCGTAGAATGAGCTAAATATGAGGCAGCGACGTTGGCTGAAATTCTTCAAAGATTACGACTTCACCCTGTCCTACCACCCAGGAAGGGCAAACGTCGTGGCCGACGCCCTGAGCCTCAAGGCTCCCAGCATTTTCATTAACTTGTTGTTCGCTGGGTGGAAGCTGTTCGAGGATCTGGTATCGTGGGAACCGTTTGCGGTCACTCAAAATTCGATCAGTCTATCCAGTATGGTAGTTCAACCTGAACTATTGGCCAAGATCTTTGTCAGACAAAAGATCGATGCGCAGTACGAAAAGCTAAAGTCTCTAGCACAACAGGCCGATACCCCCTTCTGTCTGAGTGAGGAAGGAAGTGTATGGCATAAGGATCGCCTCTGGGTGCCAGTAGATCCTATTTTGATAGATGAGATTCTCGCAGAAACCTACAAGTCAAAGTACACGATTCACCCTGGCGGCACGAAGATGTTCAAAGATTTGCAGCGCAAATATTGGTGGAGCGGAATGAAGCGAGATGTAGCCGAGTACGTCTCAAAGTGCTTGACTTGCAAACAGATTAAGATCGAGCACCAACGACCAGGCGGAGTGATGCAACAGATGGAGATTCCACAATGAAAGTGGGAGGACATCACAATGGACTTCATCGCCAGTTTCATGAGGACGCGGAGGAAACATGATGCGATTTGGGTGATCGTGGATCGACTCACTAAATCGGCACATTTCCTTTCTGTCCGCCTCAATCAGTCACTGAACAACTTGGCGAACCTCTATGTCCGAGAGATTGTGAGATTGCACGGTGTTCCTGTGTCAATCATCTCCGATTGTGACTCGAGGTTAACATTAAGGTTTTGGGGGCAGTTGCAGTTGGCCTTAGGCACGAAACTGAAATTCAGCACTGCCTTCCACCCTTAGACCGACAGACAATATGAGTGTACGATTTAGATTTTTGAGGACATGCTGCGAGCTTGCATGATGGATTGGAAGGGAGAATGAGACTCTCATACCGGATTGACATAATTCACGTACAATAACAGTTATCATGCTAGCATCGGAATGGCCCCGTACGAGGCCTTGTACGAGAAGCCTTGTTGATTACCTGTTTACTGGGACGAGGTCGGCGAACAAACACAAGATTCTCCAATAGTATTACAACAGTCTACTCAGCAAGTGCAGATGATCAGGGAACGTCTTCGTTCCACGCAAAGTCGGCAGAAGTGTTATACCGATCGTCGGTGTAGAGAGCTCATTTTCTCAATAGGAGATATGGTTTTTGTTAAGGTTGTAATGAAAAGAGGCGGAAGCACCAATAGAGCAAGTGTCACTCTTTAAGAGTGATCACTAGAGCCAAGAACACAAACACCGAATGTGCACACACAAAAACTCTCAAATATGGAAATGACTTAAAGTCATAAGTTGGATATTATTGAAGAAAGGAAGAGAGGGGTATAAAACCCATACATAAGAGGGAGAACACCTCCTCTATTTATAGAGGAGGGAGGCACTAAAGAAGAGACTACAAGGGGGCTCCCTTGTAGTCGTTGGGAGCTCCAACGGTCAGAAATCTGACCGTTGGGGCCCCAACGACTACAAGAGTGGGGCCCCTTGTGGTCATCCTAAAGAAAGAAAATAAAAAACAAAAAAGAAAAAAGTAAAAAGGAAAAAAGAAAAAAGATAAAAAAAAAGTACATTGACTGAATTACAAGAATACCCCTATCGGGTATTTCAATAAAATAGAATATGTATATATATACATATATGTATACATATACTTATATATATATACGGATGTATATATATAAGTATATATATATATATATATATATATATATATATATATATTTTAACACACCCCCTCAAACTTTACGGGGAGAAGACCGAAAGTTTGCTAAGGAGAAACATGAATCGTGGAGTTGGGAGCACCTTGGTGAAGAAGTCAGCTAGTTGATGCTCTGAAGTAACATATGGTAATGAGATAGTCCCTCTGAGGTATTCGTTTCGAACATAATGGCAGTCCATTTCAATATGCTTAGTCCGCTCATGAAAGGTGTGATTACTAGCAATGTATATCGCACTTTTGTTGTCACAGCAGAGCTTGGTGAGAGTGGAAATGGGGACGCCCATGTCAGCCAGGAGACTTCTGAGCCATACGATTTCCATAGTTGTCATTGCCATGACCCGATATTCAGCTTCAGTGGATGACAGTGAAACCTTCTGCTGCTTCTTGCATCTCCACGAAATGAGGGATTCACCTAAAAAAATACAAAGACCCGTTATTGAGATACGATCATTGGGATTTCCTCCCTAGTCAGCATCAGTAAAAGCAGTTAAGTCAAGAGAGGAGGAAGAGGATAAGAAGAGTCCCTTAGATATAGTATTTTTGATATATCTGACAATTCTCAATACGGCTGCCATATGAACCGAAGTAGGTGCATGCTGAAACTGGCTTACTGCATGAACCACATGAGCTATGTCTGGACGTGTGATGGATAAATAGGTGAGAGATCCGATTAATTGACGGTAGGGGGTTGGATCCTCAAGAAGAACACCATCTTCAAGTCTCAGTTTTGCATTAATGACTTCGGGAGTCTCAACTTTCTTTTCATCAGATATTCCTGATTTGGCACAAATTTCTGCAGCTAATTTCATCTGAGATAAGATGTATCCTCGCGGGGAATAAGCCACTTCAATCCCTAAGAAATATCTCAAATAACCAAGGTCAGACATATCAAAAGTTTCTTTTAACATGGACTTTACATCATTTACTCCCCTTTTGTCATTCACAGTAATGATGATATCATCAACATACAACAGAAGCATAATAATGGAGTCACCTGTCCTTTTAACAAAAAGAGCAGTGTCAGTATAACAAGAAGAAAATTCTAAATTTATTAATACGTTACTAAACCTATCATACCAAGCTTTAGGTGCTTGCTTAAGACCATATAAAGCCTTTTTTAATTTCAAATTTTTTCCATTTAAATCCATACATGGAGGCGGTTCCATATACACTTCTTCATTTAAATTACCATTCAAAAAGGCATTTTTGACATCAAGTTGAAAGATAGACCATTTTTTAACTGCGGCTATAGCAATAAGAGCTCGAACACTAGTCATTCGAACAACGGGGGCAAAGGTTTCATCATAATCTACCCCATACTCTTGGGCATATCCCTTGGCTACCAACCTAGCCTTATATCTTTCCAATGAACCATCACTCTTAGTTTTTACTTTAAAAACCCATCTACATCCAATGGGTTTCTTGCCATTGGGAGGATCAATGATTTCCCAAGTTTGTGCCTTTTTAAGAGCATTAAGTTCAAGTTGCATAGCTTCATTCCAATGAGCATATTGCTTAGCATCATTGTAATGAGATGGTTCATGAAAAGAGTAAAGAGCAAGTAGGCATGCTCGAAAGTTAGGCGAAAAAGAATCATAAGAAACAAATCTATTTGGTATTTTGGAAATCCGATTTGATCTTCTTTGAGAAGTCTCTTCGATGGACTCATTTTGGGAAAATTTTTTAAGGGCACAAGGAGGATTCCTTTCATTCCTTCTAGAGTAGACTTGAATTTGTCTTGAAATATTTTCTTCTAAGTTTTGATCATCGCTTGGATGTTCAACAAGATCTCACTAAGTGATTCATTAGGATCAATATGATCATCTATGATGTTTTCTTTAGGCAATAAGTCAAATAAGAATGAATAATCAATATTTTCATTCGGTTGGTGCGAAAAACCACTTTCCTCTTCAAGGAATGTGACATCTTTAGAGATATAAAGCTTGTTTTTAAGTATGTCAAAACATCGATACCCTTTTTGTTTTTCGCCATATCCCCAAAAAATACATTCAATAGCCCTAGGGGGAAGTTTATCATTCTTGTGAGTTAAAACAAAACATTTACATCCAAAAATTCTTAGTCTTTTATAATCGGGAGACATATTGTAAAGTTTTTCAAATGGAGAAAGATTTTTCAAAGAGGACGAAGGAGTTCTATTGATAAGATATGTAGAGGTTAGAACCGCTTCAGCCCAAAAGGATTTTAGAATGTTTCTTGAGATTAATAACGTTCTTGTAGTCTCTATTATATGCCTATGCTTTTTTTCCGCAAGTCCATTTTGTTGCGGAGTGTTGGGGCAAGAACGTTGGTGGAAAATTCCATTTTCTTTCAAATACTTTTGAAAATCATTGGACATATATTCGCCTCCCGAATCAGATCTAAGAATAGATAGATTTCCCAAAAATTGGTTTTTGACCATTGCATGAAATTCTTTAAAGAAGGAAAAAACTTCGGATTTGCGACTTAGGAAGTAAATCCACGTGAATCAAGTAAAATCATCAATAAATACCACATAATACGAAAAACCTCCTTTAGACAAAATAGGGGAAGGTCCCCACACATCGGAATGAATAAGTTCAAATGGCCGAGTGGTAAAGTAACTTTTTTGTGGAAATGGAATAGCTTTATATTTTCCAAAAATGCAATCTTTACAAGTCATGTGATTGTCTTTAAAAGTATTGTTCAAAAACCGAAAAAGAGACATTTTTACAAAATTTGGATGGCCAAGTCTCTCATGCCATATTCCAATACTTTTGTCTTTTACAAGATTGCACGATGGCTTAGATGGAAGAGTCAAAAAATCCATAAAGTAGAGGTCACCCCTTCTATGGCCTTGCCCAATCAGCTTCCCTGACTGGAGATCCTGCACGGTGCAATCCTTAGGTGAGAAAGAGACTTGGCATCCGTGATCGGTGATTTGAGACGGAAAAAAGATTTAAATTTATTTTAGGAACGATTCTTACTTTAGGAACAAAAAAGTTTTTAAAATCAAGTGATCCAATACTTTCAATTTTTAGTGATGTACCATCGGCCGTTGAAACACAAGAAGATATAGGTTCGGGAAAAATATTTGAAAGAGAATTTTTATGAGATGTCATATGAAAAGAAGCACCGGAGTCTAGTATCCACATACCTGGAGGAGATGAAGAGTAGGCAATGGCGGCCCCGGATGTTGAAGGAGAAGTCTTGAGAAGATGTTGGAGAACTTCAGAGATGTGATTTAAAGTTTCTTTGATATCTCCTTCTTTGGTACTTTCTTCCTTCTTCGGAGAAGTTTCCCCAACCGCGGCAACCTTTCCTTTGAGTTTTGGACAAGCCGGTCTAATGTGACCTGGTTCATTACAATAATGGCATATTATTCCCCTTCTAGGCCCATTATTATTTTTGTTAAAATGGGGAGGTCTATACGCTTTAACATTTGATCCAGGCCTAGAAACGGCCAAAACTTCATCACTCTTGATGCTTAAGCCAAGTCGAGTTTCTTCTTGACATATTTTGGCGAGGGCATCTTCAATAGGTAAGGCTTTGCTTCTATGGAGAAGAGATGCCCTTACTTGTTCAAACTCCGGGCGAAGACCATGAAGAAATTGAAAGAAATGTTCTTTTTTAATTTGTTCCCTCCTTAATTCAATATCTTCCGGAGCCACCCACTTAGGCTCAAGAAGAGCAAGTTCATCCCAAAGGGGAGTTAAAGAGCTAAAATAGTCCCGGACACTCATGTCCATTTGTTTGGTGGAACAGATTTTTTCTTGACAAAAAAATTGTCGAGCAAGATCCTTTTGGGTATACATACCCTTAAGGAAAAACCAAGCCTCATTGGCCCTTATAAATTTGGCTATATTAGCACAATTTTTAAGGTCAACATTGTTCATAAACCATGCCAAGATTTTGGCATGGTTACTTTCCCAATCCTCAATTTTGGATTGATGATCATTAATAGCTTTGATGCGCTCATCGCCATCTAAAGCTTTTTCAACTTCATTTTCGATCTTGGTGAGAACAAGAGAGGGTTCGGGAGTAGTTCCCATAACAAAACCCAAAAGTTTCTTACCTCTAAGATGATTTTTCATAGCGGAGGCCCACATGAGATAGTTGGACCCATTTAGCTTAAAAGAAAGCTCCACTTTAGAGTCACGTTCCATTGGCACCAACAAGTCCTTCCTTTCTTCAAAAAATGAGTCACACGTTCCAAAGAAAAGGCCAATCACCAACCGAGCTCTGATACCATGTAATGAAAAGAGGCGGAAGCACCAATAGAGCAAGTGTCACTCTTTAAGAGTGATCACTAGAGCCAAGAACACAAACACCGAATGTGCACACACAAAAACTCTCAAATATGGAAATGACTTAAAGTCATAAGTTGGATATTATTGAAGAAAGGAAGAGAGGGGTATAAAACCCATACATAAGAGGGAGAACACCTCCTCTATTTATAGAGGAGGGAGGCACTAAAGAAGAGACTACAAGGGGGCTCCCTTGTAGTCGTTGGGAGCTCCAACGGTCAGAAATCTGACCGTTGGGGCCCCAACGACTACAAGAGTGGGGCCCCTTGTGGTCATCCTAAAGAAAGAAAATAAAAAACAAAAAAGGAAAAAGTAAAAAGGAAAAAAGAAAAAAGAAAAAAGAAAAAAGAAAAAAGATAAAAAATAAAAATAAAAAAGTACATTGATTGAATTACAAGAATACCCCTATCGGGTATTTCAATAAAATAGAATATGTATATATATACATATATGTATACATATACTTATATATATACGGATGTATATATATATATATATATAAGTATATGTATATATATATAGAATATGTATATATATATACATATATGTATACATATACTTATATATATACGGATGTATATATATATATATATATATATATATATATATATATATATATATATATATTTTAACAAAGGTATCTTCTACAAAGAGCGTTTTCCGGTTCGGGAAAAAGGGAAAGCTAAGTCCCAGATTCGTCGGACCATTTGAGATCTTGGATCGGATCGGTGAGGCGACTTATCAAGTTGCGTTGCCTCCTCAGTACGCTAAGATCCACAACGTCTTCTACGTATCTATGCTGAGAAGATACGTTCACGACCCGTCGCACATCATTTATTACGATGATGCAAACATTCAAAAGGACTTGACGTTCGAGGAAAGGCCTGTGACAATCATTGATCGTCGAGACCAAGTGCTCAGGTCAAAAATGATTTCTCCTGTGAAGGTGCGTTGGCAGCACCATGGAACAAAAGAATGTACATGAGAGCCAGAGTCAGAGATCAGGGAAAAATACCCCGACTTGTATTTTGATCAATGATTGCAACAGAAATTTCGCGGACGAAATTGTTTTAAGGAGGGTAGGATGTAAAACCCAAGAAAGATAAAAAATAAATAAATTATCGGATCCGGACCCGACCCGACCCGACCCGATGCCACCGCCTCTCTCTGCCTAGTAAAGGCAGCGAAGCAGGGGGGTTTCAAATACGAAACCCCTTTTCCCTCTCGCTTTCTCGTTTTCTCTGCACTCTCCCCCTTTCCCTTCTCGCTCTCTCGGTACCCGACCCCCTCTCCCACTCTCCTTGCATTTGTCGAGCAATGACCTCCGATGACGATGCCGATGACCTTCCCTCCGACAACCCACCACCTCTTTCCCTCTTTGTTTATCGCTCTCTCTCGCTCGTCTGCCAACGCCGATGACAACGTCGACGACCTCCTGTCCGGCAGCCCTCAGGTGACCACCCCTCACCTCTCCTGTTGACGGGATCAGCACATGCGACCTCGACCCGAGCTCCCTTCCGAAAACCCAAGGTTGACAGCCCAGGTGCGCACCCCTTTGCCGCCTTTTCCCCTTTTCTTTTCTTTTCTTCTTATTTTTTCTCTACTTTTCTTCTTCCTTCCGTCGATCGACAGGGGCAAAAGCCCCTGCCTGTCAGTGTTTTACGGCAGCGAATGGACGTTCGGCAGGGGTTTTAGCCCCTGCCACTTTGCCGACAGGTCAGCAGGGGTAAAACCCCTGCCGCCTGTGAGAAGGGTTGTGGCAGGGGTTTTTGGGCCCCCTGCCTGCCCTTTTGTTTTCACCAGGGAGGGTCGAGACCCCTCCCTGTCTCTTCTTTTCCACAGGGAGGGTCGAGCCCTCCCTGCCCTCGTAGTATGCTTAAGGAGGGGGTTGAGCCCCCTCCTCGGTCCCTTGGTATTAGGGGAGGGATCGAGCCCCTCTCTGCTTGTCAATTACATAGGGGGAGGGGTCGAGCCCCTCCCTGCTTGTCTATTGTGCAGGGAAGGGGTTGACTCCCTCCCTGTTTCGCTGGGGAGGGGCCGAGACCCCTTCCTCCCTTGGTTTGGGCAGGGGAGGGACTGAGCCCCCTCCCTGCACCCTCTTCTTTAGGGCAAGGGCATTGTCCTTGCCTTCGCCAGTTTTCGGCAGGTAGGAGCGAAGCTCCCTGCCTCTGTACTTTCCGAAAGGCAAGGGCGAAGGCCCCGCCTCTCTCCTTGCCTTCATCAGGTAGGGGCATAACCTCTGCCTTTGTCTGAACAATCGACAGACAGGGGTGCAACACCCTGCCTCCCTGTTCTTGTTGATAGCGGGTCAGCAGGGGCTCGCAACCCCTGCCCCTATTTCTTGCATGTAAAGCAGGTTCGCTGGGGGCACGCTGCCCCCGCCTCTGCTTCTTTCACGTCATGACAGCGGCAATGCCCTTATCCTCTCTACCTTTCTGATTGAGATAGCATGTTGACGTCTCGTTTTTGCAGCTCGTACGACGGATCCCGCTCGCGCCCTACGACCCGAGCCGTCCATCGCTTACACCCGCAGACGCTAGCAATCTCGCAACTCCCGAAGGTAGGGGAAGATTGCACGAAGGACTTGGACAATTGAATTGAGTTCAATTAACTAAAAAGGATAATTATATATATATATATATATATATATATATATATATATATATATATATATATATATATATATATATATACGAGTATGCATTTAACTTAAGGGCGCGGTTTCACGATCCTTGTCCTTTACTTTCTGTCATGTCTTTCTTTTGCCGTCGCGCTTTGCGCCCAAGCTGCTTTTGCAAATGTTTTGTTACTGCCTTGCCATTGCAGATGATGCTCAAGTTTTCGCTCATTGCATGTTCTATAAAAGGCTTCTTCGTGGAGGATACAAGGGGTATTTACCGCTCTCTCTCTTGCGATTAGAGTTGAGTCGGGGGCTTAACGATACATCCTCGTCTAAGGAGAGGGATCCATAGCAAGGATCCCGACTTTTCGAGTGAGCAGTCTTGCAAAGTAGACTTGAGAATTTAGGGAGCTGCGCAAAAGCATCAAAGACTGCCCAAATCGAAGTATTTGGAAGGATGTGATTGGCTGGTTTTGTTCGTCTATCCGACATATCTCGGGTAACCCCAAATTGGGGCTTGAGCGAACTTCTTAGCAGAAGGTGCTGTTGAGAATCCGTATTCTGTTTATCGAGGCCGGTATCGAGTCATGCGAGGCATGTAAATACCACGATAGCGGATGAGATTTTAGAAAATCGCATGCCAAATGTTGGCACAAGCTGTTGGCTGTTTCAAAAGATAAATAATGTCAAAAGTAAAGTTTGAGAAACATTACATCTTTGCGAAATACTTTTGTTGAGGCTACTATTGAGGAACTATATCCCTTTTATCCTAAAATACTTGTAGTCGTGCACTGCATGTTAGTACTGCGATGATCAGATGAGATGGTCGTGCAACCTCGAATAGTGCTAAATGCACAATGTTGTATTCATATAAAATGGTGATTGATCGCCTTCACAGGTAAGATGCTCGAGCGGTTGAAAGACCAGATTATGTAGAATGGGTCGTTAAACAACGCCTAATGCACCCATTCGCCCTTTGTTTCTATCAAGGGAGATGATGGATCAGTACAAAAACTCCAATGGATAGGTTGTTAACAACCACCCCACGGGTAAAGATCTAGCTTCCTCAGTCATTGGAGTTAGGGAAAATGAACTACCAGACATTATCCTAGGTGCTAGATCCCATGGACTTCTGCAGAAGTTGAATGCATCCGTTGACAAGTAACTGCCTTTGGAGAATCCTCTCTCGGCTGAAAGCCGTCTCCTTTGGAGCGGACTCAACTAGCTATTCGGGTTATTGAAAATACATATAATAACAAACACCTGAACTAGTCTCAATTGTTTTTATGATTGCATTTGCGTGTACCTGCGTACCCGCAGACCAGTATTATCGAAACATAAGTCTGTTCACACTGGTTGATAGGTCATAAGACTTGCTAGTTGTGTAGTATTTTATAACTTACGATCAAATGAATCGTCATGTTGCGTTTGACAGTTGCACTGCTTACTTGCTTTGAACTGCTTTCCGGTTTAACTGCTGATCTGCTATAAACTGCTTAGCATGCTGAATTAAATTCTTTTAATTCAGTTTTCTGTAGTGTCTCTTGTGCACCTACTAGTTTTTCGCAAACTAACCCATTTTATGGGTACAAGTGATGATTAGGTACACCACGGGCGATGACAATATGACTTCAAGATTTTTTTTTTCTGCTCTTAGCTCGCGTCCTGGACGTTTTTGGGTTTTGTCACGGATTTTCCTTTGGATATCCGAATTTTATACTATTTGGAAACTTCTTTAAATGAAAGTGGCTTTTCCAAGTGTTTTGCAAGTAACATGTGTAGTGAGTTTTTGTTATTTTAGCTAACGTGCCCAAAGTTGTCAACTTACCTTTCTAAATTCAACAAATGAATTATCTTCCGCTGATTACATAAACAAACTCTGAAAGGAAAGAGATTTTCTTCTAGTCTCTTGCCTATTTTTCTGAAAGGTTCGCAAGTTTGAAATTTTGGGGCATTACAATGAGTTACGCAATTGGAGTGTGTTCTTTTGTTTAAAGTTTCCCTCATTTTGTTCATACTTGGTTAACTCCAAATGAATTTGTCTCTGGAGACTATAATCTACATTTAAGTTTCTCAATGGAGTTCATTCAGGACACCCGTTTGTACTTCCCTATCATATACAAATGTGGGAGAGAATTTGATGGTATGATTGAAAGTAAGAGGCAACACCATGAATGTCTTGATAGAGTTGGTGAGTCCGTCTCTTATCAATCACTCTCCAAACTGGTATATAATACTCTTTCTTGCTGTTGAAAATTTCTCTAATATGCTCTTTTGCCCTGTCCATATCATCATACAAGTAGGGCATAACTGGAGCCTCATCACTGTTCATTTTCCTCAACACTTTCACAAGTGACACTATCATCCTCAAAAACATACTAAACCTCTTCCAAAACTCTATAGAGAAGACTATCTCCACTATCCAACTCTAATAGGTTTCTACGTAATATTCATTGCAAATCACTCATCTGAAGCAAACATTTTCTTTAACTCATTTTGACGAGTGACAAAGCTCTGTACAATCAAAACATTCGTAGCAAACCTTATCAATGCAGGGCTTATCAACTCGGCTCTCTTGGTAAACTTACTCATGAAGTTTAGGATGACTGAATGATTATAAATGAATTTTGTTACTTTGTTGCACATTTCAATGCACTATGAATTGCCTTCAATCTCACCAATATCTTCAAGCATGAGATCAATGCAATGCGTGCTGCGCATGGACACCAAACAAAACATTTATCTTCCTCTTGCACCATTAATCCAACAACTTTAAAGTTTATTGCATTATTAGTAATGAATTGGACTACATTTCAAAGCTTAACATCCTCTACCGCATCTATAAAAACCACAAACAACTTTTCTGCCATCTTTTGTCTAACATATCAACGGATTTAAAAAATATAACACTTTTAGGACAATAAACCAAAAAAATTACTAGATTTCACTGTTGCCTGTTCCTCCATCTATCTGCCATGATGGTACAACCCATAGTTTTCCAAGACTCTTTGAATTCACCACACCACTGATTTACTTCTGCAACAACTTGCTTTAAAATCCCGCCCCTCAATACGTGATAAAAAGGCATTTTGTAACCGACTCCTATATTGGCTATTGCTTCAGCCATAACCTGAAAATGATACGAGTTTGCAGTGTTGAATGGTGTGCAAGTCTCATAAAAAAATGCCCAACTGCTAGATCTGCTTGCTCAATCATTTACTTGGAGGCCATGACAGAACATATATCTAGTTGGACTCCAAGGGTCGTCCTAGGTGAGAAATAGGTATTAATCCCATGTCCTGGACTCGTAAATCCTCTATCTCCTTCCTTTCTTCCCCTACGACTACCACCAGGTCCATCACGAATTGACACACATCTAGTACCACTGCAGCCTGTCCCCACCTCCACCCGCTTGTCCTTCAAAATCTTCAACTCCTCTTCAGTGGGGCTGGTCACGCTATCAATTGATTTCCCATATGCCTTATGTGGCATTTCTGGCTTTTCCCAAAGTGAGGCATATTGTAGCCCCTAATTTCTACTGCTTGTTTTTTTTGTCTCCTTTGAGATTCGTTCAATAGCTCATGCATCTGCCATTTCATTGCATCTGGCAAATTCTTAGATGCCCATGTGGCTGTATTAAGCCTTGTGTCGACTAAATGAGGCTTCATCCTATAAATGCCTCCATGAATTTGCCTCTTACAATAGCTGCACCCAGTTTAACATCCTATTTCCTTCATAAACCAATGTACAATGATCTCATGTCGGGTCTCTTGATGCAGCCGTGCTCCAAATAAGTTGAATCAAACCTTCTAGAGTTCGGATTTGAGGGTTAGAGGGCACAAAAATGTGTGCGTATGATGAAAATAGGTGGATTTAGGATAAATCACGCCATTATGACTCAGTTTTATGGGTTATAAGCCAAAAAAAGAGTTTGTAGGATGAAAATTAGTTGTTTTCAGGTAAAAGAAGGGCTTTAAGGTTCATTTTATAAGTTAGAAGCCAAAAAAATGTTGGGTAGGATGAAAATGGGTGAGATTTGAGGCAAATCACACTTTTAGGGCTCAGATCTAGCAAACCCTCAAATTTTAGGGTAGATTTGATCTCAAAATAGGGTGAGTAGACTTAGAAAAGGGGTTTGGAGAGAGAGAGAACATGAAAAAACGAAGTCAAAATGACCCTTGGAGGCTAAAAAATGCTCCCTATAAGTGGCCAGTTACCATTTTTTTGATGTTGAAAAAGTAAAAAAAAAAAGCTCAACTCGTATGATATGGGGTGTGTTGTATGATACAGTACGATACACCCTATGTATCATACAATACATATCGTATCAGTACGATAATCGTACCGAATACAATATAGGACTCAAATTGCACCGGTTCCCTTGACGATACTACGATTATATCATATTGTATCATACAATACTGTTAACTAGGGATGCACATGAGCCGAGCTTGGCGTGTACAAGCTTGACTCACCCAAGCAAATATGTGTACAAGCTCTAGTCGAGCTCGTCCTGAGCTTGAACTACTGGTGTTCGGGCTCGGCTTGGTTTGTTAAGCTCATCTTGAGTGTAATGGACCGAGTTGGCTAGGGCTCGACTTGGTTCGATTCATTAAGCTCATCCTGAGCATCGTTGGTTGGCATAGCCCCACAACCACACATGTGGTGGTGGTAGGATTGCTGGGAGGGGGAGAAATAAGGGCGATGGCACTGCCGCACCGCGAGTGTGGTGGTGACTTCACTGGCCTGGTGGTGGTGGGTGACGGGCGGCAACATCAGGGCGAGGTGTGTGTGTGTGTGGGGGGGTGGGGGGGTGGGGGGGTGGGGGGGGGGGGGGGGGGAGCTGGGAGGTTGTTGCGACTGTGAGAGTGTGATTTTTGCGACATTTGAAATGAAAAGGGCGACACAAACCCAAACCCTAGTTCAACAAACTGTTGGGAGGGGGAAGCACAAGGGCGATGGCACCGCCGCACTGGGAGTGTGGTGGTGGCCTCACTGGCCTAGTGGTGGGCGAAGGGCGAAGGGGCGTCGACCGGCGAGGGTGAGGTGAGGGGGAGATGGGAGGTTGCTGCGACTGCAAGGGTGCGATTCTGCGAAAGCTGAAACGAAAATCCAAACCCTAGTTCAACATGGTTAAAAGGGGCGAGATGGGTTCAAACTACCTGTAACGGGCGGGGCAGGACGGGTCAGGTCTGAAATATCTGTTTAAGTGAACCGATTCTTATCGACCTGGACGAGCTTTATCAAGCTCGACCGGTTGATCAAGCTCGGCTCGTTTGCTTGTTCGAGCCTTCGACCAACGTACAAGCTCGGCTCGTTTACAACACGGACGATCCACGAGCCAAGCCCGAGCCGAGCCCAAGCCAGCTCGTTTCGTTGTGCATTCCTACTGAAAATACTGATATTGTCTTCTGTATTATAATGAATTATAATTTATAAACTTATTATGTTGTGAACATTAAGACTAAGATTGTGCTTCAACATTTTCAAATTATATGTTTCTTGCTTATGTGTCTTCAATTCAATTTTGTATTAATTGTAATATTCTTTTGTAAAGCAGTCAAATGTGTTTTTTTATTTTTAAATAAATTTAGAATTTTATTCTATTTATCATGAATCATGAACATTATGACTTAAGTTTGTGTTTCAAAATTAGATTTTGCTTATGTGTGTTCAATTAGATTGCTTGTTAGTTGTAATTTTTATTTGGTAAAAGTGTCAAACATATATTTTTTATTTTATATATTTTGACTAAAAGTTTAATTAATAAAGTTTTTATTTTTTAAATTTGTAATTTTTATTTAACATCCTTTTTTTGTGTTGTTGCAATGTGATAATATATTTTGAATTTGTGTCTTAGACATATCTGATGCATGTTGATTCCATGCTGGAGCACAATTTTGTGTTCTAAGATAATAAGCACAGTTTTCCAATTTAGGCAATGAAATTGGATCTCCAAACCCAACCTAACAATATATCTGAAACAGTGATAGATGGACTAGAGACCCTGTTCCATTTTGTAATGGTGCTCATGATCATGTGCTGATTTTGTTATTCATTCGCCTATTTAACTTTTGCTTGCTGTATCATTTGCTTTTTCATCTAAACTGCAACCTGTGCTCATTAAATTGTCCCAAACCAGTTCTTCCTACCCCAAATGATATCAGTAACAGATATCAATATGCCGTGTTTCTCATCTAAAACAATTTATGCTATTTTTCCATATGTAGCTGTGTCAGATACAAAATCTATTTGTCCTATGCCCAAAAAAAATCTATCTGTTTGTGGCCCCCTAAGTATCTTTTTTTTTCTTTGGGATAGGAAAGCTTGGGGTTGACCCTTGTGGGATTCAAACTCGAGACCCCTTGGTTATGTTAGTGTGACCTAACCTATCTCTTTCGACCCTGATTCACCAAGTGTCTTGTTCTCACGATTTTGCATTTTTCTGAACATTGGTTATATGCAAATCAAATTTGATTTCTGCCATGTTTATTTGAGAACTATTGTTAGATTTGACTTGTTGGTGCCCTTAGGTGGATTGAGCTGCTTCCTTTTTTTCTTTTCGCATAGCAAAAATTCCCCTGTTATTTTTTACGTTTAAGTGATTTTTCCTGTTTCTTGGCTCACTGGAAATATTTTCATTTTCTTGAGTAAATTTATAGTATGCCTAGAAATTTATTATTTTCAAATATGAATTTCTCAAAAAGAAATCAATTTTCAAATCCTGGAGACAAATCTGTTACAAGTTTATTTAAAATTAAAAGTTTCATCTTTAATAATTTTAAGTTTAACATATAGCCATTATTATGTAGGTAACATTTTTTTACCATTATCTACTAATTCTTGAACAGTGCAAGCTGGTTTCATTCATCTTTACCTGCCCTAGTTGTTATGCTCCTACCTTCTAATTTTTTAACAAATGTGGCCTTCTGTGTGGTTGTACGAGTGAACAATTTCTAGTATTGCTTCAATGTGCACCTTGTCCATCAATGTCTATTCATTTGTTTTTAAATATTTACTTGTCTTTTCAATATCACATGCATGTCATTTTATTCTGTTGTCTGAAATTTCTTGTTCATTTTGTTCTGTGATGCACATAATTTTCTAGACTCTGACATCTTTTAAGTCCTCCAATGTAGGAATCTCAATTAGTTCTTGACTTCTTTCTGATGCTGTAATTATTCAATCATCGAATTATGGCTTCTTTATAACTGATGTACTGTTTGATTCAGTTTCACCCAGGGAAAAATGTTGGAATTGGCAAGGACCATACCATCTTTTCTTTGATAGATGGACTGGTCAAGTTTGAGAAATTTGGACCAGACAGGAAAAAGGTAAAATGATAAAAAAAGTTCAAGAGAATCATGCAAGGTTGTTAAATGCGATGAGGCGAAGCGAGGCGTTGAGCCTGCGCTTCGCCTCTGAGGCGTACAATCATGCATAGCTAATGATATCTGTGACATTCTTGCTCGTTATGGTGGGACAGGTGAGTGTTTACCCACGTATTGCTCAACCTGAAAACCCAAATAGTTACAAGGCAAGACGAAGGGAGTATTTCCGTCTCCAAAGGGAGCGCCTCAAATCTAGAAAAGAAGGCACTTTGACCTCTCAATTGGTCTTGGCTTCGAAAGAGCAGGGTTCTGAAGATGCAGCTGTTTGACTTGAACTTGATAAGCTATGGAGGTAAAGCTTCATCTTGTTAGTGCATCCAGTTTGTTGTTTTTTTATATATGTAAGAAGGCCAGATAATGGAAAAAGATGCTTTCATTTTTCTTAGATGTTTCAATGTACATAGAATGCATATACATCCTCATTAATTACCTTTTTGTTTGGAAATAGGCTGCCTTTCACTTTTGCACGGAATATTTGGAAAATGTTGTACTGAAGTGGCTAAACGCAAGGGGAAAACCAAAAGAAAACCTTTGGTATCATTTCATAGCATTAAGGTATAGAACCAAAGAGGAAAACATAATGAAAAAACAGAGCAAAGCAGAGTATTATAGAAAGGTTCTCTAGTGAGAAAGTCTAATTAAAACAACCAAAATTTTGTATATGCTGAAGCAAAATGAGAATGAAAATGACAAATTCCGTCTATTGGAGCACAAGGGAAGGGAAAAGATAAAAGATTCTTCAATATAGTGATAATCATTTATGAATTACTTATTCTTTTATATAATGGATATGCTGTTCTTTGGCTTAGCTTTTGTGTAACCGTTCATGAACATCTGATTGCTCAGAAAGAAAGACATCTCCTTGTTGACTCACATATCCACAGATATGTTATCTGAAGCTGTTAAAACATATGATTTCAGTCAAGAGATTTATTTGTTTTTACAAATCATGATGCCACTTGTATTGTTATAGTGATAATCATTTATGAATTACTTATTCTTTTATATAATGGATATGCTGTTCTTTGGCTTAGCTTTTGTGTAACCGTTCATGAACATCTGATTGCTCAGAAAGAAAGACATCTCCTTGTTGACTCACATATCCACAGATATGTTATCTGAAGCTGTTAAAACATATGATTTCAGTAAAGAGATTTATTTGTTTTTACAAATCATGATGCCACTTGTATTGTTATTTCAAGTTGCATTAATTGATGGGAGCAGACCTTAGAAAGTTGGATACCAGTAAAGCTTGCTTGGATTTATTTTTCAGAAATTAACAGAATAAAATTTATCAAGGCTCTGTTTGGGAACCCGGTGTTGGAGAGAAGAAAATGGACAGTGGAGTTGTCAACTACATCCTTGTGAGGATGTAGTTGAAAAAGCCCATCTTCACTCTCTTTTCCACCCGATCCCTTCCCATCTCCCAAAACCTGGCTTCCAAAAATCAATAGGTAGCATTTATTTACTCCCCATCTCCAGCTCCCAAACAGAGCTTAAAATGAAGTGTCATGAGAAAGGGACATTTATTGTCGTCCCATAGGGAAAGCATAAGCGTGTTGCATTATATAAACTGATCTCTGCCATATGCTCTCCTATGTCCACCCAGTCTTATTCTAAGTGGGACATATCTAAGCTGATCAATTCCATTTAATATGGTAACACTTGATGATGTGTTCAGTGTTTCCCTGAAAGAACGTTAGTATCTCTGTTTTCAAGCCTTCTGCAAGAGTATCACCTTCAACCACCAGTTTGGGATGGCCTCAATATCATATTGCGCACAATATGCTACCATCATGCTATTAGATTGATGGTATTTGGTTGAACCATTTGATCTATTCACCCTTCACGGAAATGAGCATGTCCTTTAGTTGCCTCTTCAAAGGATGAATCATTGTCATGCCATATCATCCTTACATGAGGAACTTGTGACTTAGGAGCCAAAATCTTTCATGTGCCCACATGTATTCTTTCCTTCAGAGTCTTCATCAGTCCCATATTTTGGGAGTTCAATATGATGTAATCCTTTTGTGCTCATGGAAGAATGCATTCATCCACCTTAATTTTGTTTTGTATAAGATGTATTTTTTTTCTTCATTTTTTAGCTATTTCTAACTTCTTTGCAAAATTTTATGAATGCCATTTGCTGTATATGTCCACAAAATGGAATTCTTAAATTAGAATGCTTGAAATCTGAATTATTTCATTGACGAGATCACCTTTTTTTTTTAATCTCAAATTTGTCATGTAGCTTAACCATACAAATATACTAATTTAGAGATGTTTCCTTCATACATTGGTAACAAAACTGAGTTGTGATAATGGTTCCTTAGGGCCTGTTTGGGATCGGTAGTTGGGATGGGCGTTTATGGAGTTTATGCATTTGATGAAGTGGCAGCTGCTTTGCCAGCCATCACAGGTGGTATCTGCCAAATCCATCCTTCAGTGTAAATACAAAGGAGAAAGGGCCTCACTTCCCATCCCAAATGCATAAAAGCCCATCCTAGCGCTGAGATTTCAAACGGAACCACCATGGGCGTTTGACCAAGATTTTGCCTCGGGAACACCAAATGCATAAACGCCCATCCCAGCTCTGAGATTCCAAACAGGCCCTTAGTCTTGTTGCAAGACGAGCTTTCTCTGTCTAAAAGAACTATTGGGTGGCTAGCTAGTGAGCGTAGACTTTGTGAACTGGACCCGCGGTTGGATTACTTAGGTGGAAGACTTGGCTTAAGCTTTGGACTTATGGAGGTCTTGAGTTGAGCCCACCATGTTTAGAGTCTATAGACAGGGTATTAAAGCCAATTTAAAGCAGCACATTTAAAGTGTGCAAGAACATTGCATAACCCTTATAGTTTGCACCTCTTTTCATATAATTTCAATACTGCAACCAAGTCAGAGAGTGCATCTAGACAGAGGTAAAACAAGGATCGTGATTGAGTTCATTTGGTTGGTTCCTAGGCGAATAAAGTTGTTCCTAATGTGAAGTAGGGTGTTAGTACCTAATTTTAGATAATAATGATGTTCTGGGCAATCCAAATCTAAACTTGTGCTCAGTTGGGTCTGAAACCAGTTCTGGTGTCGTTTCCATTTAGGCTTTGTCAAAAACCCCAAATCAAGTTTGATACAGAATCAGCTTGATCTGATACCCAACCTGAGATCGACCGGTTGACAGCCCTCTTGATGGAAAACGAAACCGTCACTTGTGGTACAGTGATTTCAAGTCAAACATCCATCATCTCAAGCTGCTAGTTGTAACACATTTAAAAGGTGCTTCTGATTATTAACAAAACAATGAAGGCATTTTTCGAAAATAAAACCTTATAAAAATCTTTTATTTCATGGCAGCAGGGCTCTGCTGTGAAGACTTATTTGTTCAAACTAACACCTAGGTCAAAAAACTATTACTCTGGAAAACAGAAAGTCCCATAGAAACAAGTTTAATAATCTCAGCCACATCTTCTCAAACAATCAAGTGAAACAATCCCGTAGCATTAACTTGGTTGCTTAAAAAAAGTTCACTGGAAGACGACACAATTTTCAAATAAACCGGCACCATCTGGAGGTGCTCTGGCCTCTACAGAAGGTAAGAGAAAAGCAAAGCTTCATTTCTGCTGCCTTCATGGCCAGGTTGGAAAGATGGAGAAAAATACAGCAACTAAGACAGCATAAATAGCATAGCCATCGAAACGTGCTCGGTACATATATGCGCCTGAACTTGGTGATGCCATTTCTGCACCGGGTATTGATGCCTTTGTTCCATTACCTACACCAAGATATTACAGTTTGGGAAACTTCACAACATTATAAGGGAGTAATGAGATTGCCACATGTTGGAATTTGCATAAATTGAGCAGAGCATAAGCCATTGAGAAAAACTGACCTGTAACGTTGGAGAAAATGGCATACTCTGGAGAGCTGGGCGATAAGTTCAACAGCTCTGTCAAACATATAGAGAATTGAGAGTCATGCCACTGATACGAATGACAGTAACACTAGAAAAGATGTTTTCCTAGAGTCTTGTGGAAACCCTAATGAGATGCATTGCTTATGGTGCTTTTAAGTTTTGACATGCATCCTGTGGCTCCAGGTTTGTTGAACAGTCGTAGACATGCCCATGTGAGCAGTTTCATTCTTTAAGACATTATATATGCTTTGTAGAAATTTTTATGCATTTAGATGATTGGAAAAATTAAAAGTAATGTGTTAAAATGATAGCTCTGTTGGTCTGGTCGCCATTACATACAAATGAGTATTTCTTTTCAATTTTTTTCTTTTTATGAAGATAACCTCACAGATGTGATCTACATGGCTTGGTTAGTGGGAATCATCTCCTGGATTGCCTGATTAATTAGGACACATAAGCATGGTTTTGTGAGCCTTAAAAAACCAACTGCTTGGAATCTGCCATATTTTCTTGGTTTGTAAAATTGTATTTTTTCATCAAAAAACAAGATCCAAGAACCAGTTCCTAGCATTTGGACCATTCTGTATCCATCTTTGAGGTCTGATTGGGTCAACACTACCCACACCTATGATTTCTAGCTCACTTGGATGGTCGGATCGACATGACCAAATATTTCCAGAGTTAGATTAACCAAGATACTAAAAAGTTAAGAAAAGATGGAAGTTTCTCAAGTCGTTTGTATGTGCAAATGATTGAAGCCAACATTTACCATATTTATTTATATTTATATTTAGTACTAATGAAGGTATGGAATTATTGAGTAGAAAGTACCTTATTTTTCATATTTTGTCATTTTTTTTGTTCGAACCCTATAGATATGTCCATGATTTGTTTAGTAGCAAATGGGTTTTGAGTCATGCGATTTTGACATGTAACCAGGTTTTTAAAGTGCTTTAAAAATCTACTGCCCACGCATCACTGTACATCGTCTTCCTCTATATAAGAGTTTATTTTGCTTTTTTGGGTTTTAACGTTTTATTCGAAGAAGATAAATGGAGTTCTTGCTATTTTTTGTTTTAAAGGCAAACTGAGGTTAGGCGGACCCTACCAGAACAACAGCCGCCCCATATGGTAGAGCGATTTGATCCTGGGCCTTCAGGATGACACAGGACCCCGCTTATCACATGGGATACCACTGTATAGAAACCCCGAAACCAAAAGGTTGTGGAACCTTCAGCATCGAGCCTCCACCCTTAGATGGACGGTCCATTGGACTTGCTCGTGTGGTTCCCAACTCACTGAGATGGGAAACCGCCTCTGAAGCTGCACATCCTCAACGGCACACAGGACGTTCTTGTGTGTGTATCCCAACCATAGTCACAAATATCAGTATTGGCTATATCTCAGTTAGATTAGTTTTGACGATATTATAGGTTTGGTGATAAATCTTGAACAAATCTAGGTGTTTAAAAAATAAAAAATATATAAAAGTAACAAAAACAAGAAAATATCATGTTTAGATAGTAAAATACATATATAATAAAAAGTTTAAGTGAAAAATGCAAAATAGAGAAGAAAAGCACATTTAAGATGTAGAAATAAATAACAATAATCGATAATATCACCATAATACCGTGATATTCTCGTGATAATATTGCAATATTTTCAAAATATCACTATATTTTACCTATAATATCCTTTGCTAAAAATACAGCGATAATATGACGTTATTCTGAAAACATCGCTGATATCTGTGACTACGATACTTAGTTGTCCAAATCCTACATCAAATTTTGGAAAAATATTGGCCACTCTTGGGTTCTAAAACATCCTACTCATGGGTTCGAAACCCACAAGTTAAGAACACTGGAATTTTCATATTGGACCTTTCATGTGATGCACATGTTTGGTTCAAATGGGATCTGTCCTTTAATGATGATTTTCCAGCGTCATTTTTCTAAGGGTTCAAAAATCAATGGCATCCAATATATTAAATGTTTACTCATAAAAAAAACCGTGTTTTTTTATGTTAAAAAAAATACGGTCCAAAGGTTGATCCCTATGTTGAACACATCTATGGATCAGATTTGGTCAACATGACCAAAGAGGTTCTCTTTCGTAGGAAATAGGGTCTCTTTCCTATAAAAGATAAAACAAACATGTGTATGAAAAATATATAGTGAGACATAATATATGCAAAAAGCAGATTTTCTGCCAAAATGGGTTCATACTTCTCCACTGAGAAAGCACTTTGTCACGAAAGTGGTTCTTTCAAAGAAAAGAGGCTTCCCTTGAGTGAGACCGTAACAAACTCAAGATTTTCACACAAAGGTAGTAGTTTGGATATTGTGTGAGAAAATGGCAGGAAAGTGATGGTGGTGTACCACTCATCCATAGGAATGAACGATTGATAACGGAATCCAAAGAACAAAACCATACTGCACCCTTGCAACGGACTGTCTCATCGTAAGATGGACGGCGGTGCATGGGACTTGATTCCCACGATTCACACACAGCACTTTATAAACATTGTGTGAGGAAAACCTGGTGAGAAAGTGATGGTAGTGTGCACCACCACCCATCTTGAGAGATGAAGGGATGAGAATGGAAGTAGGGTTTTAGAAGAGGTGAGGGGAGCCCGAGTGGCGGCAGGCTTGAGGAGAAGGTGCTGACTCCTTCATCCTAGACTCTACTCCCACTGGGTGGGTGGGTGCCTTTAACTGGTGGATTCTGTAAGGGCTTGGGTGTTGGTGACCCCATCCGACCTATCAGGGGGTGACTGTCGACCCCATCAAGTGACCCGGTTCTCGGTTAGGTTTCCTCGTCATAAAAAAAAAGAGGCGAAGGGAGCTAAGGGGCTTACTTGGGCAGAGGGTGATGGAGGTGTTCTTGAGGTTGCAGAGGGAGGGGAGCTGGAGCATCCTGTTGCTGTCGAGCTTTAAGTCCTTTACGGGGCCTGTACCACTCACGGTCAGCTCCAAGAGGTAGCACATGCACGCGGCATTCCTCTCCCTTATGCCTGTGAGCTCTGCGCAGCACTTGTTGGAGGGCTCATTAGCACTTTTCTGTGCGAAGTTAAGGCAGTCCATGAGGTTTGGGATCTCTAACTCGCACTTCTGCTTCTCGTCATTTGAGAGATCAGCAGAAGAGAGACACACAACGGCCAAGAGCAGCAGGAAGAAAACCAGACCCCTCATCCTCTCTCTCTCGCTAGATTACACTTTGAGGATGAGGATTTAAAGACGAGAGAGAGAGAGAGAGAGAGAGAGAGAGAGAGAGAGAGTTTGACTGGGGAACAGTAGAGTAAAATGCTGTTACTGTTGGGAGGAGAAATCTAGAGACCGGAGTACTTCCCAATATATTAATATGAGGGATGATGAAATGCAGAACCCGCATCCTCTCTCTCTCTTTCTCTCTCTGGATTACACATTGAGGATGAGGATTTAAAGACGAGAGAGAGAGAGAGAGACTGGGTAAAATGATGTTATTGTTGCGAAGCAGGTTATATGCCCATCTCCCCCCCCCACCCCACACACACACACCGCACCCACCAAACATGATGTATATAAGTACGTGGGGCTTGTATCCTCGTGTATATTGGCATCACTTAGTGTTGGAGTCCGGTGCAGTTGCAAAGACCTAAGTATCCTTTTATGTCATTTTTGTTATAAAACGATGATTCAAAAAAAGAATAAAAATGCCTTTCATCTAAAAAAGAATCAAAGTCCAAACATTCTGTTTTTGTCCTAAGCAGTAAACTCCTGTGCTATCGTCGGATCACCCTTTGACGACGTACCATCCACTGTAACAGGTAGATATGTGTTTTTCATCCATTTACATAAGACACTATGTAAATTGATATAGTTGTAAATCACGTCGATGGGCTACATAATAAATCTTTTACTATACACATCAATAAGTTAAACTGTTATTTGTAGCAAAGGCAAATTGTTGTCTCCGACATAAACATCATTGTGTAAATCACTATAGGATACTATATGGTATAATGATTTATATAACATGTTGGAAGAAAAAAAAAACGTTCTGTATTTACAACGATTTGTACATGTGAAGGTTAGATGAAACAACATTTTTTTACTTTTAATATAATTTATTTACAGAATAACTTTTTGCGCAATATTTATGTTTAATCAAATACAAAATATGTACATCTATCTTGATTCAAATACAAATTCTATACATTGTACTTCTAATTGTACTCATATAAGCTGTGTTTAAAAGGCTAACTTTTACAGTAATTTTACTAATGTACAGTGCAATTTTAATCCAGTTGTAATCGACATAAACGTCATTGTGTAAATCACGATAGGACACTACATGATATAACAATTTATATAACAAGTAAATCGCCATAGAACACTACATGGTATAATGATTTATATAACATAGACGTCATTCTTATATCATTAGTAAACCACGATAAAAACTACAAAGGCGATTTACTAATGGTATAAAAATTAAATTATAACGATTTAACATCGATCATACACAGGTACTAAATATAACTCATCGGCGTGGTTTACAACTACAAACGATTTAATACTATCGATTTACCAAATGGGGGAAGTCGGTAAATGCTATATTAGTTAGCACCCCTTATACAAATCGTCATCACACGTTTAACATTCATAAATAAAAATCGCACTGCAAGGAAAAAAAGTATTCTATATTTACAACGATTTGTATATGTGAAGGCTAAATGAAACAACGATTTTTACTAATGGTATAAGCACTGAACAATGGTGATTTACCAAGGATATCAAAACTGTAGCTTTGTAGGCTAGATGAGACACCGATTTATACATGTGAATTATACATATTACAACGATCGATCTTAAAATAATCACTATTTACAATAATTTTTATATGTACATTTTCAGTGCTTGCACCTTTATCAAGTGTAATGTCATGATCGTCTACCTCATTATCGAATTGCATTTCTTCTGATGGAACATTCAAGTCAAGAGTGAATCAAATGTCTTCACCCTTCTTATCATGTGTATCATTAGTACGCATGTTCATTTCTTTAGGTGCGTCATTAGTACATATGTTCACTTTTTCATAACTTTCCAATGATTGAGATATCATCTTTACTGCAACCAAATGATAAGCTCACTACTATCGTAAGCAAGATATCAATTTATGTTAGCCAGTGCATACATTTACTATGATTTATTCAAGATGTATGTAACAATGGATACCGATTAGTTAAGCAAGTCAAAGAAATGATTGAATGAATTACAGTATAAAAGCAACAACGATTTGTTATTTGCTTATACTATGCATCAAGTTGTTATTTACCATGCCAATAAAAGAAACGATTTATTGTATGTGTGTGTTGACGATAGCGATTCACGTGACAGTGATTTAATCATATCTACGACACTGCGAAACGATTTCAATAGAAATTGCTAAATGAGCAACAATTTAAATACGCAAATCACCACTGCAAGAGTGCAACAATGTAAATTTCGCACGCACACATTTTAAAATTATACTATAAATATCTTACAAATCGATACTAGAAAACACATAATATCTTACAAATCGATATACATATCGTATAATATATTACAAATCGATATGATAATTCAGTATAATAGCTTACAAATAGATATTAACTAATAAAATAATATCTCACAAATCAATAGTATGTTACTAAAACCGCGATTTGCGTTACATTGCATATACTGAATGAATGAACAATACCAGATGGGGTAGAGGCCCTTCCTCACATCTGTAACCAAGTATTCTTGTCAACAAGTCCCAGCGTCTTACAAATATCTTTAATTTTTCAACCGTCGAAAAGTCAACATCCACCTGTAATAACAAAACAACGCCTTAATGGCACTTACGATGACATACGTTCTTCAACAATAGTATGATGACATGAAAAGGTACTCACGACGCCTTAATGATACTTGTTGGAATGTTTGTTCGTCATTGCTTTTTTTCATACTGCCTGACTAAAATGAAGAAGAAAAGAAGACGGTAAAAAGAGATGGCCGACAAATCTTCTTATGACGCTCACCAATGATCGAACCAGTCGATCGATTTATAGTTATCTCCACGAGGTAGAAACGAACTAAAAAATATTTTGTAACACAAGGCAGGAACAAGAAGGCGGCAATGTGTTGTAACATAAGCAAAAAATTAAGGTGAGAACTTGAACTCGCGAGAATGTGCAAAGCTATTCACAGAAGAACATTTTCGTCAAACGAATATCTATATTATGAAAGAACATTTTCATTAAACAGTTATTTATCTTTTTTATATGTTATTTATCTTTTTTTATATGTTATTTTATTATAAAATCATCATGAGTAACACTGGCATGTGAATTATCGCGGGGCCCAAGATATTCCTTTGTAGAACACGCTAATTTGTCTTCACGGCGAACACACAACCCCTAGAGACAGGGGTACTTCCCAATGTATTAATGAGGGATGATGACCAAGTAGAGCATTTCACTCTCATAGTAAATTTTAAGTGGCTTGCAACTTTGTCGATGAATGTGGACGGGTCTATAGCGGGTGTTGGGAGTTTAATGTCTATTTTTATTATCCTCAACCTTCAACTAGTACGAATAATTGAAGTGGTGCACTGCACAAGAGCGAGAGTTCTGCGCCTCAGGACAATTATAGTTGCAGTTACCTTATGGCATCCTCATGTATCATCTCAGTGTGAGATGGACGGTTACTCTTAACCATGTTATCAATCAATGTTACAAGCATTTGAAGATCTAACAGTGTGGCCAAGCACTGTCAGCCGTCCATCTCGCATGGTGGAATAAGTTGTGTCTTTTAAGGACGTTTTGGTCATTGTGGATTGTGGGAGTATTGTTGAATTTTGACCCATTGATGGGCAAGGAAGTAGATCTATTATGAAACTTATGGGCTGAAGGGTGGTCGGAGAACCACCGCGATGTAACTATTTAATGCTGAATTTAATGAGTAGTTGGGTGGTGTTTTTGATGCTTCACATTGAATGAGGTCTTCTTGAGGTAGATGGGAGGGCTACGGTTTACAGGTAAGAGCAATGAAGCCCTTTCACTTTATGATCACACAGCACAGACTTTAGTCAGACCTACCTCAATGTAGTGACAGGTGTTTCGATCAGATCCTGTTTGGCCTCCTTGATTTTTTTTTTTTTTTGAATCAGAAAAGAAGTGAACCTTATAATCTCTTTTATAGTAAGAAATTTATGTGAACTTTTATTTTGATAAGATAATCTGTCCTATCTAAATAAAATCATAGCCTAATCTAATTTAAACTAATCAACAAAATCTAGTTATCTCTAACAGTAACCTGTCCAAGATAAGCATAGCATGCTTCGATCTTACTCCCTCAACTTGTTCAGCATTAACCTTGCCGAAGTCTATAGCCTCTGTAGCTTTTACCAATAAGGCTACAAAATTAGAGTTCTTGGAAAGTTGGTCATGTTTCATGTGATTCACCTTTAGCGGAAAGATCCTCTCTCTCTCTCTTATAAGGCAAATCTAAAAACAATCCTTCCCTTATCCCATTAAGTGACCCTGTTGTGGGTGAGGGTTTGCCTTGGTCATCAAAAAATCCTTGGGACGCGGTGCAGGTTCAAAACCCAATGGTATAATTGTATAACTGGTAGGGGTCTGCCTGTTGTACTTACAATCACTGGTAAAACTCCATGAGCTTACCTTTAAACGTACTTAAGATCAATCATGTTTGCTGCTTTTCTATGAATCATACTCTCAAAAAACGAAGAAGAATATCACATTTTTTTTCAGGATTGTATAGGTTTTGGAAAATCTCATGACAATATCGCAAGATTTAAAAAAATTAGGGCGATATTTGTGACTATGATACAAATTAAGAGAGGATGAGATGTCTGAGTTGGATCAAGCGTTTGAGAGGATTGGATTGGTTGCTCTAATTATAAAAATCTTGGAACATGTTCCTTTACCAGCATTCAATTCCCTTGGTTAATAGGTGGGGGGAGCTACGTAACCTTTTGACAAACAAATTATGGCATCAATAAATTTGTACGTAGTAGTAGTAGTAGTAGTTGAGTGTGTTCTTGAGTAAAATTTCAAGGGAATGAATTAAGTCATAAATAGGAGTCAGTGAGGTTACTTTACAGCCTAGCCTTTATTGTCCCTTTTAGGGATGACAGTGGACAGGGGAAAAAAGGTCATCCGTAAGAACCCGTTTTGTTTGGAGCGGGAAGTAAAAATGGACTTACTCTTGACCCACCACACACCCCCCATCTACAAACCCTATTAATAAAATTACTAATATATCTTTATTATATTATAAAATAACATTTAAATCCTATATATAAATATTTCTAACCTTAAGTTTATACTTTCTAATCCTAAAAACGAGTCTCCTTTCTCTCTCCTCTTCTTCTGAGGGTTTTAAAAAAAAGGACTATAAATCCTGTAACGGAGAAAAACAAGGATCTGTTCAAACCCACCTCATTTGGGGCGGAGATGAAGGACATGAAACGAAAAATGGATCGAAGATGGAGGTAAAAAACCAAACCTGCCTGAGAATGGACCGGAGATGGGGAAAATTTGCGTGTAAACGCCTAACTTATTGACCGCCTACCTTTTCACATGCCTAGCCTTCCAAAATTGGCAATTCACTTACGGCTCCTGCGCTGACTGTTGAGGCTCCAATCATGTGACAACTCTTGCAAAAATATCGTGAGAAATTACCCGAAAGTTAAAACCCGTAAGTTCTTATGATATTTTTGATTTCTTGTGAGTTTTTTTCTCAAAAACATAAATATCATGTTTTAAACGCGATATTTATGTTTTTATCAGCTATTTATCATAAAAAATGTAGATTTTATTTTTAAATATGTTTTATTTATATTTTATTAAATACAAATTTTATATTTTTAATTATTTTTATTATCAAGATTTTGCAAAAAAAAAAACAAGATTTAAAATAATTTTTTTAAAATTCTCGCGAGTTTTTGGCTGCCAATATTCTTAATTTTGTCACTAGAGTTTTTCCATTGTACAACCCAACTCAAATTGGAATTCCAGAGGGGACTCCTGCGGAGAGTTGAGGGTGGGGGACTTGCTCCAATGATTCCTCTCTCTCTCTCTCTCTCTCTCTCTCTCTCTCTCCCTATATATATATATATATATATATATATATACTTCCAAAAATCTATTCATGTCATTCTTGTGCATGCTGTTCAAGAAGTTGTTTTACACGATTCGTGTATGGTTCTTCTACTTTTCTTCGAAGGGTATCACTATGTTGCATTATATTTACAAAAATCAATGATGGTTTTGTTGGTTGATTTTAGACCTTAGAATGGTCAGCGGAACTCATCTTCTGTCTGTCTTTTAAGGTTGTGCCCAGCACTTTTGCGGCACTCTTTTGGGCTTCTGTATGACCATTTGCTTGGAGGAAAGGATCTTGATTTTTCATTTGAAATGCTTTTTTCATGGATGTTATTAGGATCTGCTCACACATTCAGGGAACTACCACCAACGCAACCATAACTCGGCATAGAGTAAACAAAGTCAATTCCCATATTTTTAACTGCAATAGTAATGTTAAGAGTCTAAACCTGAGGTTGGAACATAGGCGTCATCCTTTGCACAAGCCGAAGGGAAGCAGATCAGGTCATGCTGAAAATGAGCATTTTTTCTCAAGCGGACATCGTGGCCGTCTGTTTGCATTTTGGATGAATGCCACATGGTTTTGTTGACTTTTGATCCTTTTAAAATGCAAATCGGATGGCCACGATGTCAGCATGAGCAAAAACGCTCATTTTCAGCATGACTTGATCTGCTTCCAAGCCGAAGCCCACAAAGTTTTATGTTGCCAGGACAGTGATCATAAGTACGGCAGGCATAGCCAGCGTGACTACACCTTGGATCCTGGGGGTGGTTTATTAAAGAAAGAGGAATGGAAAAAATGTTATTTCCCGTTACCACCAAGACTTGAGCGTTAACTATAATTAATTGGGTTGAGACCAGAGTTACCCGAAGTTTCTTAGGTAGGTGGAAAGCATGCTTCCCAAAAACTTGCTTAGGAAGCGCGATATACTCCTCGCTTTTGAAACTTTATGAGAATCTCGATTCTCTCACGCTTCTTCTATGTTTCGCACACATATGGTATATGTTTCTTATATGCTTTTATCATATTTTTTGTATACTTTTCATGTATTTTCTCTCACGCTTTCACTCACTTCTCATGTACTTTCTTTAAATTGGTAAACATCATTGTTAGATTTTAACAAAAAAATCTTTTTTATTGAAAAAATCATGAAATATAAAATAACCAATTTTATTTTAGCTTTTATTTACTTCTTGTTAGATTCCTATTCAGTTACCATATTGCTTCATTTTTTATTTATATTTTGCTTTCAAATTGATACTTCGCTTTCCGCTTTCTATAAATTTTAAAATGCCTCGCTTCTCACTTTCGCTTTCCGTATCGTTTCCCGCTTTCACTTCCTAGTTTGACAACCTTTGTTGAGACTGGTGGAAGCGGTTATCGAAGCAATTTAGTAATACTTAAGGTGCCTGTTTCAAATGCCTGAAAAGGCAGACAATTAAATCTAATTTCTTTGTGCATTAGGTACCTATACATAAATTTCCCATTTTATTAGAAAGTTTTTGAAAACACAAAGTTTTGGTAATGATAGGAACGCACTTTTTAATATTTTAAAAAAATAGACCTATATCTTTGCACAATTAATAAAAACAATTTTCCAGCCATTTGATTTGGGTTATCCGTAGCCCAAGGCCCCAAGTTGAGTCAATAGGGTAAATGTACTAGTTTATTCTTGAAGCTCTCCCTCTTTTTTGATGTGCATACTTCCAATGTCCACTATTCTTTCCACCTACCCGAGCTTTTTTTTACCAAAACTCATCCACTTCTCTCTCTCTGTGGTGGTGGTGTTGTTGTTGGGGGGGGGGGGGGGGGGGGGTTTGATTGGTTGTTGGGCGGTCAGTTGGAGAGGGATGAAAATTATTGTGGGGTTTTCTGTTTTTTAAGGAAAAAAAAGGTTGTTGTTGCTACTACTCTCTTTTGACGGTAAAAATGTAATTACATCACCTATTTAACAACCTTTTTTTAAAAAGGAAAGCAGGGGTCAGGCAAACCCCTCACCAGTTATACAACATACCATTGTGTTTTGAACTTGCAATGTCCCAACACATGATGACTTGCACTAACAACTCCTACAAAACAAGCAGAGCCCCCCCCCCCCCCGTTGGTATTTAACAACCATTTTGATGGAAGGTTGTACTTTTTTAATTAGCTTCAAACTTATTTAAGTTTGTTTTTAACACTATCCAAAACTTAGGTTAGTTTTTTATTATTACCAAAACTTTAGCTAGGGTTTTGATGACCTTAAAATGGTTAAGGCCGCTGTTTAGATGTATCTCATACTTTTACTGTGCTTCTGGTGACTCTTCGGTTTGTATAACTGTTATTCAAACTTTGACATGAATGAAATGCTTTTTTTCATCTTAAAAAAAACTTTTTTATTAATATAGAATTCATAATTAATAGAATTTTTAATATATCTAATAATTCTCATTACAGCACTTATATATACTGTAGTGGGAGCATGCTGAAATTGACTAATAGAATGAATAACATAAGAAATATCAGGCTGAATAATAGAGAGATAGGACAAAACACCAATCATTTGTCTGTATAGAGTTGGGTCCTTCAGAGGTTCTCCATTATCTATCTTCATTTTTGCATTAATGACCTTTGGAGTATCAACTCATTTGTCATCTGAAAGTCTTGATTATTCTATGACTTCTGCTGCACACTTGGTCTGTGACAAAAAATAACCACGAGTTGAGTAAGCCACTTCTATTCCAAGAAAGTAACGTAAAAAACTAAGATTTGTCATCTCAAAGTTATCTTTAAGGATATTTTTGATCTGATTTACTCCCTGTTTGTCACCTCCTGTGATAATCATGTCATCGACATAAAGTAGTAATATCACCATTCTTGCATTTGAAGACTTAACAAACACTGCAGTGTCAGTATAACATGATTTAAAATGAAGTTTTATCATCACACTATTGAACTTATCATACCAAGCTTTGGGAGATTGTTTCAAACCATATAATGCTTTACGCAACCAAAGAATTTTTTCATGTGCTAAACTTAAACCTGATGGAGGATCCATGTATACCTCCTCATTCATATTACCATTTAAAAATGCATTTTTATATCCATTTAAAAGATTGACCATTTTTTAATTGACACTATAGAAATCAGGGTTCTGATAGTGGTCATTTGAGCGACGAGAGCAAAGGTCTCGTCATAATATATCCCATATTCTTGACTGTAGTCCCTAGCTACTAGTCTAGCTTTATATTTTTCTAATGTTCCATCCAATTTGTTTTAACCTTGTAGACCCATCTACATCCTATGATTTTCTTAACTTTAGGTAATGTTTTTAATTTTTTTAGGTCTTTATTTTTTTTAATGTTTTTAATTCATCATTCATTGCCTTAATCTACTCTTGATGGTTTTTAGCTTCGTAGTAGGATATTGGTTATATATATGAATGTATGATCATAAGACATGATCTATACCTTGGTTCAAAAGAATCATAGGATACAAATATACTAGGAGATTTTGAAATTCTTATGGATCTTCAAATACTAGATGAATCCACATCTTAATTTTGTGAATATCTTTCCAATGCATATGGTGGATGATCTTCTGCACGTCAAATATAGGTTTGTATATTATCATGATGTATGTCTTCATTACTAAGACCTTTATCTATATTTTCATTTTTATTTTCATTATGAGTATTTTTATTTTCACTCTCATGCATATCGTAAATACATTTTTCATGTTCGTTGATAAGATAAAAAAGAAATGAATAATCACAACTCTCTTGGATTTTTTCTTTGCTAAAACCATTTTCCTTTTCAATAAATGTAACATTTCGTGAAATATACAATTTGTTTCTTTCAATGCCATAACATTTGTATCCCTTTTGGTTTTCAGCATAGCCTAAAAAGACACAAGGGATAACTTTTGAGGAAAGTTTGTCATTTTTATTAGTAAGAATGAAGCATTTGTATCCAAAGACTTAAGTTATTATAATCAGCTGATATTTTAAGTAACCTTTCAATCGAAGAAACATTTTCAATGTTTCTTAAAGGCATTTTATTTAACATATAAATTGTCGTAAGGGCGGCTTCGGCCAAAAATTTTTTAGAAACATTTCTTGAAATAAGAAGTGTTATAGTGGTCTCAATGATATGTCTATGCTTTATTTCAGCTAGTCCATTTTGTTGAGGAGTGTATGGACAAGATTTTTGATGAACAATCCCATGTAGGCCAAGGTAATTTTTGAATTCATTTGACACAAACTCTCCTCCGAAATCAGTTCTAAAAATTTGAATATTGGTTTTAAATTGAGTCTTTGTATAGTGATAATTTTTTTAAAATAACCAAATACTTTTGATTTTTGTTTAAGAAAAAATATCCAAGAGTGCCTACTATAGTCATCCACAAATATAACATAATAGAATACACCCCCTTTGGATACAACTAGAGCTGGTCCCCATACGTCCAAATGTACCAACTCAAATAGATTTTTAGATATAAAATGTATTGGTCCGAATGGTAAGGATTTCATTTTTTCAAGAATGCAATCTTCACACACAAAATCTTTTTCTTTATAACTTGTAAGAAATGGAAACAATTATAATTTGGACACACTAGGATGTCCTAGTCTTTTGTGCCAATTTTCTATATTTTATTTTTTCATAAAATTACATAAACTATGTTTTGATAGCTCAAGGTTGTCCATTACATAGAGATCTCCTCTTCTATGGTCTCGCCCAATTGCATTGACACTAGATTGTATTTACTTTGGAATTAGAGTTACACATAAACTCAAGAAAAGGAAAATGATCACCAAATGGACATGAGTTTGTAAACGAAGTTTGCATTGTCGTGATGACTTTTTTTTCGTTTAATCTTTTAAATCTATAACATGCTATTGGATCCTGGTACGGATCCAATGTGGCCAAATGAGTCTCACATGAAATCCAATGAGCCACTTGAGTAGTGGGCATTGAGATATGCACCACCAAGATACTGGTGGGCCTATTACACATTGGATTCATAGCATGTTTGAGAATTCAATGGGCCAGTCAGGGTTGGATAACGGTTACCTAGGGGAGGTTAAAATCTCCAGCCCCTTCCCCTGCAGAAAAGGACAGAGATCTCGATATTCCTATTGAGGATCTTCCTAAAGCAGGCCATTAATCAATTACTCACTCCTCTTCTCCTATTGTTTTTCATGACGCACACCCCGATCCAAGATCTTTCACTGGCATTAGAGCCTCATTGCGAGTGTGCAGGCATTACAGTGGACTTAGCCTTCACTCGAACTGAACCTCAGATGGTATCACTGATTGTTGTTGAGAAAGAGGCCGCATCCGCTAACGAGGACGACGACAAGCATGACAAGGTTCTTGGCAGAGGAGTTGAAGCTGGAGGTTCCGCCGGTGGCAAGGGCCAACGGGAGGCCCACAGCCATTGGCGGCAGTGAAGAAACCCTCCTCACTGGCGCATCGCCGAGGAACAACGGTCGCCGAAACTCGGGGGACTACATGGAGGAGAGCCGCCCACTTTCTAAGGGCATGCACCCTCTGCAAGCGCCTCAAAGGCCCCAGCCGTGGCATCTATATGTACAACTTCTCTGATCCAGAAGCTTTGTCGTCGCCAGACAATCGGACAACAGACCAACCAGAGTATATTGTTGAAAAAATAAATAAAAAAAATGCAAGTGGCTCCTACGTTAGTAGCTCTAGAAATAGCAACCAACATCGGTGACCTCCTTGTAAGCGTTGGATGCATGGTGTCGTCCACCAAATTAACGACACCAAGGGCCCAGCCGAGCTATGCATCATCGACTAGAAGGGGCCCTAACGAGTGACCTCACCTTGGAAGTCGGCCACCTGAGGGCCTTCAATCTCCTCCTCAATGAGGCCGGGACTCAAAGGCTACCAAAGTGGTTGGATCCAGTAAAACTTTCTAGACCTAGTTATGCTTTGGTTTATATCTCTACATTGATATTTTTTGAACCACAAATATTGTGTCTAGATATATTTTTATTATATGCATTAATATTCTGTTCATGTTAATATCTGGATCCAGTATGGTTTGATTCATTTTTTTATATAGATCAAGTTTAATTGTAAGAACTATTAAATATAATATTTAGGTCAAGATTGGATCTGATCGGTATTAGACCAGATGTTTGGGTCTAGTAAGGTGACACAGATCTTGATCCAATAAAATATTATGGATATAGTTAAATATGCATGAATCTAGATAGTTCAAATTATTTGGGTATAAATTCAGTTGAATTAGTTTTGGATCCAGACATTGTTATTGGATCTTGTTGAACTTGAATGGATCTAGTGTTGGGTTCAGATACCCAAATATGGGATATGAATCTAGTTTGATCTAGATTTATGATTGGATCCAGTTGAGTGTTATTTTTGGATATGGGATATAGATCTAGTTCGATCAAGTTTGATCAAGTTTTGTGATGGATCCAAATAAGTATAAATGAGATATGGATCCAGAATTGATCTAGAGACAAATATATATGCATATATATATTGTCAAATATATTTTGTGGATCTAGATTTGATCCAAGTTTTATGTTGAATCTGGCTAGTATCAAGCCAGATATTTGGGCCTAATAATGACATATTTTGTATAGGTTCAGGATTGACATGGTTAGATCTAGATAAGTAAAATACTGAATATTATTTAATATGAATCCAATTGTATCTGAAATATATGATTTTGGATATGGATTTGAATTATGGTTAAAATCTATAAGATCCATGGTTTTATTTAAGCATGTATGGAGTTTTATTTTAATATGGATCATGTTGGACTTGATAGATAACATCTCAAGTCAGATTTGGATATGAAATCCTATAAATCCAATAAATTTGGATATATATATATATATCCATGGTTTTATTTAAGCATGTATGGAGTTCTATTTTAATATGGATCATGTTGGACTTGATAGATAACATCTCAAGTCGGATTTTGATATGAAATCCTATAAATCCAATAAATTTGGATATATATATATATATATATATATATATATATATATATATAGAGAGAGAGAGAGAGAGAGAGAGAGAGAGAGAGATTAAAGCCTCCGAATTGGCTTATCATGTTTGGTATATCCAAATGATAATGAGATAACTCTCTTGGATATGGATCTGGTGTATATCCAAATTGAATTTGAATATAGAGATTTATACTTAACTTTATGATGAAAAATCAACCTAGTATGTGAATATTCTCATAATGATGATATATCATGAAAGAAAAGTCTAGCTAGTGTATGAAAAAACTACTGATGTCGTGACTTAATGTAAATATTGCTTAAGTACAATGCATTGGCAAAGTGAGAGCTGCATTATAATTTTACACATGCATGTGAGAATATTTATTTGTAATAATAATAAATAATCATAATACTCCCTATGGTATGCTTATAAATGCATGAATGGATATTTTGTTTTCATGCATGAAATGCTAAATTGTGTTGGTCAGACACATTTATGATTATTTGAATCTTGATATACTGATATGAAATAATTAGGTAGTGATAATGTGATAATGCACATGGAAAGTATGAGTATAAGCTATGGTGAAAATTTGAAAAGTGGAAGTATTTGCTGTGTTTGGCAAATCATGGATTTATGAATTAATAAATTTTCATAGTACTCCACTAGTGTGCATGCCTATGGTAAGGTCATGAAAGAGTCACAAGAACCCCATGACTATATGAGACCTACATTATGATGTATTCATTTTTTAGTTACAAATTGCATGACTTAGTATTCAGTGAATGATGAATACTTGAAATCTATAACATGATGAAAAAACAACCTAGTTTGTAAATAGCCTCATGATAGAGATATATCATGAAGGAGAAATTCAACTAGCGTATGTAAAACCTCATAATGTCATGAGTGCAATATATAATGTATTGGTTATGATAAAATATGGGTGTTTGCCCCATATGTCCAAGTGAGAGATGTTGGATCCTGGTACGGATCTAGTGTGGCTAAATGGGTCTCACATGGAATCCAATGACCTACTTGAGTAGTGGGCATTGAGATATGCACCACCAGAATACTGGTGGGCCCATTACACATTGGATTCTCAGTATGTTTGGGAATCCAATGGGTCAATTAGGGCTATATAACGACTACCCAGAGAAGGTTAAAATCTCCAGCCTCTGCCTCTGCAGAAAAGGACAGAGATCTCGATATTCCTATCGAGGATCTCCCCTCAAGTCTTCTCCTATTGTTCTTCACGACAAACACCCTGTTCCAAGATCTTTCACATGCTTAATCCATTTTTGTTAAATCCAAAAGCACTGCACTATTTTTGGTAAAATGGCAGCACGACACTGTGCTTGATCTTTAAGGGGTGCTTGTCTATGGGGATAAAGTTATAGCTAGAGAACTTTATCTGGGTGAAAATTTCGCTCACCTTTTTCCCACACAAAACAAGAATGTAAACCTCTCGAGTCCTGCAAATGGAACCCCACATAAAAACTGAGAACTTCCGCGCCATCAAATGCCCTCCCAAGGCTTGTTTGTGTGCAATGGAAGAAGACTCCGCTCGAGGATTTTTGCAAAGTCTTCATCAACTGAAACAAAATCGAACCTCGCTCCTCCCCTCCACCCCCACCCCAAACAGGAAGGCTTCTCACAGAAAAGGAGGGGGGAAGGGTATCACGTTGAAAATGGTCATCTCTTTCTGTAGGAGAAAGAGAGGATAGTGTTTGCGTGACCATGGTGGAGCCCATGAAAATGCTTCATGCTTCATGTGTTTTCGCGAAAACCTCTTTGTTTTTGCGATATACAAACATGCTCTTAAGAAATGTTTGCTTGTCACAACACCTTTTTCCACAAAAAATAAATTGGATCATCCCCACGAGAACTGAACCCATGAAAAAGGGGGTCCAACATATAGAATAGGGATGACAGTGGACTTGAGGAAAAATGGAGCCCCGCCTCGCTCCATTTGGACCAGGAATGGAGGACATGAAACGGGGATGGAGGTTAAAATCAAAACCCGTGCGGGGATGGAGACAGGGAAGGACTTATGCGTTCCCCCGCCCCACCCCACCCCACCCCACCCCCGATCTTAGTTAGTAAAATAATTAAAATATTCTTCGACGAATCGATCTCCTTTAAGGATGACAGTGGGGGGGGGGGGGGGGGAACGGGACCTCACTCCGCTTTGCCCCGTTTGAACATGGGATGGAGGATATGAAACAAGGATGGAGGTTAAAATTAAAACCCGTGCAGGGATGGAGGGCAAAATTTTGAGACGGGGTGGGGGTGGAGATCTTGTTTGGAAGCTTCTTGCTGGGGTTAAAAAAAACAAAATCTTTTCCTGAAAAAGGTTTTGACAATTTTCTCCACTGATACTATGGAACCTAAGTCACAGGGACTTGGCAAAGCAGCTGCCGCATGCACATTGATGCGATGCGATGCGGGTGTGGCACCCAATGCAGTCAACATGACCTTAGGTGCGGTCAACGCACCTTAGGTCATTTTTGTCCAAATTTTTAAACATAAAAATAAAATAAAATGTTGCCCAATCAAAAGGGGCTGTGAAAAAGTATTAGGGTAATTCTTTTTTGCCTTAATCCTCTCCTCTCCTGCACAGCTCCGCTCTCTCGCTCACCTCCTCTCCTCTCGACGTCTCGCAGGGGAGCCCGACGCCACATCCTTTGCTCCCTCATCGAAGGTACCCTCTCCCTCCCTTGTTGGGTCAGTAGGGGAGGGGCCGAGCCCCCTGCTCCCTCTCGCTCTCTTGTTGGGTTGGTAGGGGAGTGGCCGAGCCCCCTGACTCCCTCTCGCTCTCTTGTTGGGTCGACAGAGGAGTGACCGAGCCCCCCGACTCCCTCTCGCTCTCTTGTTGAGTTGACAGGGGAGGGACCGAGCCCCCTCCCTGCTCTCTTTGATTTCAGGGAAGGGGCCGAGCCCCTCCCTATTTTCGGCAGGGGAGGGGCCGAGCCCCCCTTCCTGCTCCCTCTAATTTCAGGGGAGGGGCCAAGCCCCTTCCTGTTTTCGGCAAGAGAGGGGTCGAGCCCCCCACCCTGCACCCTTTGATTTCAGGGGAGGGGTCGAGTCCCTCCCTGTTTTTGGTGGGGAAGCCGGGAGCTGGAGTCAATATTATAAATCTTGATTGTCTGCATAATTGATTTTAATATATATATTTTTTGTGTTTTTAGGATAAAAATGATGATAAAGGGAAAAGACTTGCATCATACTCATCCCCACATATGAGTTCTACTGCTAGTTTTATTGATAGTTGTAGTGTGAGTGATGATGTGGGGCCACTATGGGTACATGTAGATAAGCTTGCAAACAATTGGAGAAGGAAGTGGTGGGAATAAGAGATTTCGATGCAAGCTATGTGAAAAGGGTTTTGTTGGGTCTTACACAAGAGTGGATGCTTATTTGTTGAAGATACCATGACATGACATTTTAGGATGCAGAAAAGTTGATGAGACAATGCGAAGATAATACAAGAAAATACAAGAAGAACATGAGAAAAGAAAGATAATGAGTGATTCTTGTATAATTAGTGTGTCATTTGGAAGCCACCAAGAAGATGCTGAAAAAAAGAAAAGTCAATGTAGGAGGTAGACGAAGATACATGCAACATTCAATACATATGGAAGAAAGGATATGGATAGAAAAGTAGAGAGGTATTTTTATTCTAGTTCACTCCCATTTAATGCGGCTAGAAATCCTTATTGGAATGATTTAGTAACATCTTTGGCAAATTGTAATTTGAGTGGTCATGTGCCTCCAAGCTCAGAAAAACTACAAACCATACTTTTTGCAGAATAGAGGGCAAATGTGGAGAGGTTGTTGAAGATTAAAAAATATTTATGGGAGCAAAATAGAGTTTCTATTATTTTTATGGATGAACAAATATTCAAGAACGTCCACTGATCAATTTCATTGTTTGTTTGCTTAGTGACCCAATATTCTTGAAAGCAGTTGATGCATCTGGGAAATATAAAATACAGAGTATTTGAAGGGGTTGTTTATAAAAGTCATAAAAGAAGTGGTTGATCAGAAAGTGGTACAAATCATTACAGACAATGCTTCAATTTATAAAAGTGCAGCATTGAGTTTGAAGAGTGATCAATACCCTCATATTTTTTAGACTCTCAGTGTGGTACACAACTCAAATCTAACCCTAAAGAGCATCTACAACCCCAAATAAGAAGAAAATTTACAATCATATTCTTTATGTTCATGGATTGAAGATTTAGAAAGAAATGCCAAAAGCATTAAGAATTTTGTTATTAACCACCATCGTGCTAATGCTATATTTAATAGGCACTCTCACTTGAAATTGTTTGAAAGTCACTGAAACACGTTTTGCGTCCATCATTGTGATGATGAAGAAGATTAAAAAAGTGAAGAATGCTTTGGTTAGCATGGTGACTGATGAAAATTGGACATTCTATCGTGCTGATGATGATATCAAGGCTCAAGAAATTAAGAAATTCATTGTTGATGATGAGTTTTGGGACAGAGTGATATACTTCCTTCAATTTATGCAACTTATTTGAGAAATGTTAAGAGAAGTTGATAAAGATGAGCTCATGCTTCACAAAGTTTATGAAATGTGGGATAATATGATTAAAAAATACAAGTTGTAGTTTTCAAGCATAAAGAAAAAAATTCTACATTGAATGATTTAGAATTTTTTAACCATATTCATTCAATTTTAGTCAGAAGATGAGAGATAAGAGCAACACTCCTTTGCATAGCATGACACATTCTCTTAATTCAAAATATTATGCAAATAAGTGGTGGGCAGGTGCTATTGGTCGTGTCCCTCCAAATTTAGACCCAGAGCTATCAAGACATAAAAATATGTGTATGATAAGACTTTTTTCAAAAGCATATCTTCTAAATCAAGTCACACAAGAGTTTGGAAAATTTTTATCTTCGAGATTATATGGACCAACATTATTCGCGAGAGAGGAGGATAATATAGATCCTTTCACATGGTGGTCAACATTTGGATAAGAAATACCTCTTCTCCAACGTCTTGCATTAAGATTGTTATTGAAGCCTGCTAATTCATCTTGTTGTGAAAGAAATTATAGCACATATTCTCAAATCCACAATATGAAGAGAAACAAACTCACCAGCAAGCGTGCAGAAGATTTAGTATATGTTCATTCAAATCTTCGACTACTTTCGTGAACCACTAATGAATGCATGTACTAATTTGCTCTCTTAGTTATTTGATTATTTCTTATTTTTTTATTTAAATATACTTGTATTGTATTTAACATTTTCAAATTGGGTTTGTAACACAGACATGGAACATTCAAATTTAAGGATGTAAACCCCAAAAGTGTGTGACTTCGAGGGAGAGCATGATTTCAACATGACAAAAGCTGAGCCCAATATTCCTTCTAATAATGCATTTGATGATGAAGAAGAAAATTATTAAGATCCATTACTTCATCATTATTTATGTAATTATTCATGGTCCTGCTGCGATACCTCTTTTGGTATGTAATTTAATTCTTTTCTGCTTTACTTATTTGATTGATATTTAGGTTGATTTATGTAATTGTTGTACTTATTTGATTGATATTTATGTTGATATATTTCATGCATGATGAATGATATTATGACAATGTTAACTGTTAAACTTTAAAATTATATATATATATATATAATTTTTTATATTTTTGCCCTACTGCACCCGCACCCATGTGACATAGTAAGGAACCCAACATAATTATTGGGGAAAAAATTGGTCGATGTAGATTCCTTTCCTGTTTTCATGATTCTACTAATTTCACAAGTTTTACAACCAGGCAAAGCCATCGCAGCTAGGTCTCTAATCTCAGAGCGGTATTTCTTAGTAAAAATGAAAAACAAACTATATATGTCACATCTACAAGGTTTGATTTACAGGAAAAAAAATATGAGAAAAATAGTGATTTCTACTCAATAATATACTCTCTCTTCCTCTTATATATATATATATATATATATATATATATATATATATATATATATATATATATATATATATATATATATATATATATATATAGGAAAGGAGTGTCATCAAATCCCCTTTCACGTTGAACGAACGTCATACACTCAAGGAGCATCTGATTTTGCGTGAAATCACTAAATGTGCATTTTGCACACAAAGAAAAGGGCACTACTGATTGTGCGCAGCAGCGTTCTCTCATCTGAGGGATTGTGGATGAATTATATATATATATATATATTAATATTGGTTACTAATGAAGGTATGAAACTAATGAGTAGAAATCATTATTTTCTTCAAAAATTTCATTTTTTTGTAGATCAAATGTTAAATGTATGATCTATGGTTTGTTTAGTGAGAAACTTGTTTTGAATCATGTGATTATGACAAGTAATTAGGTTTTTGAAGGGGTCCAAAAATCAATGGCCCACAATGTGCCAAAATTTCATAACTCAAAAGATCATATTTTTACATCAAAAAAGCATAATCCAAGGCTTGATCCTTAGAAATTAAACCATGTTAAACATATATGTAGTTAGATCGAGTAGATACAACTTGCACTTATGATTTCTTGCTAATTTATTTTGTACCTTCGTTAGTGGCCAATATACATATATGAAAAAACCCATAAGAGTGAATGAGTTAAACGCATCGGTCATTACCGCTGTTAACTGTATGAGCAGAAAAATGACAATTAGTAGCGGTCTGATCCACGCGTAATCAGGGCGGACAATTAATAGTGGACAATTTGTTCATCCTCTGTTATGGGCTTTTATATATATATATATATATATATATATATATATATATATATATATATATATATATATATATATATATAGTGTATCACACCCTCTAGTGAAAACAACATATTCTAGGTTAGGCAGATTTTTTAAGGGCTACGACTGTTTACGATGCAAAAAAAAATTCGATATGAAGAGAGTCATATTTGTACGTCACAATTATCCAACCGAATGTGCATTTAGTAAATGGATTATACCGAATGCATTTGTGGGGTTAAAATTTGCCAAATATAGCTTGGTCATATTATTGTGCCAACAAACTTCTGTAGGGGTATTACAGGTGTACCCTTTTGATCCGTAAAGTGGGTCGGTGGGGAAATTGCATCGGATCTGTAACAAGATTTCCCAACTTATCCTAAGTTTTATGGATAAGTGGGGACACTGAAAACACCCTGGGTTGGTGGCGAGAGATCCGGGCCCCATATCCCTTCTTGATTGCGTGTGTAGCCGTTAAACAGCTTTCGAGCCCCAAAAAAAACATCGTGGGCGGCACGTGCTCCGCAGGAACAGGACAGACGGAAACAGAGACGATTTTTTTAAGTGACAAGTTGAACTGTTGGACAACAATTGTTTTTCGGTTCAAATCGTAGACCTCAAGTTCAGAACATTAGGATGTTGGCCTTTTGACTCTTTTGGGATGTTGGCTCGACCGGTCAATTTGGAGTCAAGATTTTATTCGGATATGGAGACTAGACAAGCCTTAGGTCGACCTCGAGCTTGGCGAGCCTAGACGACCTGAGCTTGAACTGATCTACATGTTTGCAAGTCTTTTTGATGACAAGAAACCCTCACCAAGGTGAGGAAAACCCGGAATGAGGACCACGATCACCCTGTCTTACGTGGCCCACTTCTGAAAGCTAGGGACGCACTCGTGCGCCGGTGGGGTTTGATATAGTGCCTTCATCTCAGCGCCCTCACAATCACTTCTGCGACTCGTAGTAGTTCTCTTGTTTGCAAGTCAAAAGCCTCAACTAGACACTACAAATATTACATAAAATATATGCATTCATGCACACACACATTTTATAAAGTTGGCCATTAGCTGCTTAGCAAGCCGAGCATGAAAGAAGCCATTAGCTGCTTGTCTCGTTTTTCCAGTCCTAGCTCTATGTATCACCAAACCACACATTGTTCAACTGGACTTAGGGTTGTAAACAGGTCGGATCGAGGTTGGGGTTTGCAGTTTTTAGCTGTTCTGGATCCAATTCTGATCCGAATCCCCGTGTATTTAGCTGTACCGACTCTTAACAGTTTGCATTCCTAACTGAACTCCATGACGAATATGGATTTGATTAAAATTTCCCGGTTAACCTGATTGGATTCTGAGTGTAATTTTCAAGTGGACCGAGATCCTTTTTTGGGATTAGGGCATGAAAACCCCAAACTATTTAGCTGATTGGACCTGGAGCATATGATATTTAGGAAAATGGCAATCACTAGGTGAGATATCCATCTAGAGATCCAATTGTTGGGGATCCAGATCCAAGTCACCCGTGGCGACATATGATGAGGTGGGTTAACCTAGATCACATAATAAAGTTGGCCAAGTCAAAGCCTTTCTAAAAAAAAAAAAAAAAGTTGCCCAAACTAAAGGTGTTGTTTGGTTCTTTGATGTAGATCCAACTTTTTGTACTGCAAAGACTGCAGTGTAGCCATAATTAGCTCCCTCTTTTCAGGGCGTGGAGATTAGACTAGAGAGAGGAAAGAGTGGTGGCGTCCTGTGTAAAAGTTTATAGTATTTAGTATTTACGCTTTTATTTTTTGTAGTGGAAGTATCAGTGACAATAAAAAAGGTAAGAAAAAAGGAAGAAAGTACCACAGTTTTTCTTAAAGCTAAGCTGGGGGTTAGGCAGACTCTTATCAGTTAAACAACTATACCGTTGGGTTTTGAACCTGCAATGTCCCAGCACAAGCTGACGTGTACTAGGTGCTCCTACCATACAAGCGGAGCCCCGTTGGTAGGTAGCACACTTTCTTCTTTCTTCTCAAATTCGGAGAAATTTCGTCTCTCTAGAGTTTTCCTTCTCTGTCTAATATTTATATAAAAATATTGAATGACCCAAGGACATGTTGGTTTGAAAAGTCTTTTGACAGATAACAGTGACACGTTTAATGTAATGAAAGGATTTCTAAATTGGCTCCCATCTTTTCTCTTAATGCCAAAAGTACTCCTGCAATCCGCACAAATGGCAGCATCAACTGATGCCACTTGACTGTTGGGTCACCTCCCGTTGGCCTCGTGTAACTGGCTGGCTTTTCCTTTCGGAATTTAATTTGTTAAGGGGCACCTGGCTTCTCGTTTCGTAATTTTCTAACTGGATTTAAAATTTTATTGTGGCACCTGAGTTGGATATGGGTCTAAAACTAGAACCGAACTTCAAAAAAAAAAATACAAAAGTAGATACTGACCCATATTTTCATACTGGACAGCATATTACAAAATTGGACTACAAAGTTAATGTATACATTTGGGCTTGTTCATATCCACGTTAGAACCGGATAAGTATTAGAGTTGAGTTTGGTAAAATTTGGGTCCAATAAGACCCTTTATTTATTTTTAATTGAATTAATAGGTCTATTATCAGAAAAATATAGGTCCATGTTAGTAATTTCATAAAAGGTGGCGCATGATATGGAATTTCATGAAAAAATCGGTCTCTGTCAGGAAATTACCCAAAAAAAAGCGTTAAAAGCCGCATGTTATTCATATAATCATAGACATTAATGGGATTAAGTAAAGAGGATAATTATACGAATATGATGACGCTAGTAGCGAGAGGATTAATCGGACGGTTAGGAATGACATGCGGCGCACGATGCGATGCAGATATGGACAATAGGGCGCACCTGGAGGGTAAAGGGCGGATCTCAAATACGGTTGCCGATATTCTTCACACATGTGACGCCGAGTCCGGTTGTACTCACCCCACAAGCTCCCAACTCGCTCTCTGCAACTCGCTCGAAAAACCCATCACTACACGAGGAGAAGAAGAATGGGAGAGGTAAGTGTAGAGTCTCACCTTGATTGATTCATCTGCTTGCTTTTGTTTCTCTGAAGATGAAGTCTTTCTCTCTCTATCTGTGTTTGCTTTGTGGCCTCAGGAAGAGAAGAAAGAGGAGAATGCGGAGAAGGAGGAGAAGAAGGAGGAGAAGAAGAAGGAGAAGAAGGGAGCAGCGAGCAACGAGATTGTTCTCAAGGTGGATATGCATTGCGAGGGATGCGCCAGGAAGGTGAAGCGTTCGCTCAGAGGGTTCGAAGGTTAGTATCTGGTGTGAGAAAAAAATGCGATTTTTTTGGGTTTTCCGGTCGATTGACGCCGGATCCGGTGGTTTTGCTACAGGCGTTGAAGAGATTCAGGTGGATACGAATTCGCACAGAGTCGTCGTGAAGGGGAAAGCGGCCGATCCGCTGAAGATCTGCGAGAGAATTCAGAGGAAGAGCGGACGGAAGGTCGAACTCATCTCTCCGTCGCCTAAAAGCCTGGAGGAGGCGAAGAAGGCAGAGGAGAAGAAGGCCGTGAAGCAAGAGGAGAAGAAGGAAGAGGTCTGGTCTAAGAAAAACCTCGAATTTGAGCTTATCGTGTTTTTCTTCCTTTTCAGTTCGTTCTCGTTTTTATCCTTTCCGGTTTTCTATCAAAACCCTGAATTTTTGGTCGAGCTCTGAGGTTTAAACCCGCTTTTCCTTGAAAAAGAAAAAACCTAACTCGGTTTTTCAGTTTCTTTTCGTTTTGTTCTTGTTCCTTGGGGCAGAGAAAATCTGGAATTCGGGAAAGGGAAATCTCGCAATCTCGATGAGAATATCTTCGTAGACTGTGCTACTTCTTATCGTTTCTTCCGTTTTCTTGCGGTAAAAGCATGTTAATTCTTTCAAAACTTGACACATATTTCATTTCCTCAGTTTTCTGATCAAGAAAGCTGCTTTTAGATTTCAAAAGATCTTGAATCTTGCTTGTTCTCGTCATTTGCTTACATTTTCTCTCTTTTTTCTTTGTAACTGATACTTCTCGTCATTTACTTAACGTCTCATTATATGATTTTCTCGGTTCTTCCAAACACTGAATTTAAAAAAACTTCTGATTTCCCGGCGTGCAGCCTGCCGTGATAGTCGCCGTCCTGAACGTCCACATGCACTGCGAGAATTGCTCCCAGGAGATCCGGCGGATCATCGAGAAGATGAAAGGTAAGCAAGACCTGTCCCCCGCTCCGATCCATCTGTTTCCAGCCGTCTATCCCATGTCCTAACCGATCTCAACCGTCCGATCAGGCGTGGAGTCGGCAGCGCCGGACCTGAAGAGCAAGCAGGTGACTGTGAGGGGAGCGTTCGACCCGGCGAGCCTCGTGGATTACGTCCACCGGAGGACGGGAAAGCACGCGGCGATCGTGAAGCAGGAGGTGGAGAAGAAGGCGGAGAAGGGGAAGGAGGAGAAGGATAAGAAGGGCAAGGGAGGAGGGAAGGACGACAACAAGGGGGAGAAGAAGGCTGAGAAGAAGGAAGGCGAGGAAGGAGGAGGGGCGGAGACGAAGGCGGAGGCCAAGAAGAGCGAGGCTCCGACGCTTCCCAAGTACGCCATCGAGTACATCCATCCTCAATTCTTTAGCGACGAGAACCCTAACGCCTGCTCCATCATGTGACACCTCTCTCTCTACAGTCTCTTTGTTTTCTCTCTCTCTCTCTCTCTGTACAAGTCTACGGAGGTGACCGTAGATTTCTGGTTAAGACTCGAGCTACTAATTAATGGTGTATACAGTAGTTACGTCTGTACGAGAGAGTCCGTGGTGTAGTGCTTGGGGACTAGTGTCTTTGTTGAAACAAAATTTGGAACGGCGAACCGTTTCGGGACTCGCTTTGTTGTAGAGTGTACGGTACGTGCGTACGAGGGAGTTGTGTATGCATCTTCTCCGGAGTTAGTGGGACAACCATTTCGGGACTTGCATTTGAGGGGTTGTCCGGAACACCAGAACTAAGAAAATTAAATAAAAAGAACAAAATGCAGAACACCTGACACAACAAAAATTTGACTTGTCCAAGTCACCTCTTCATCCCACCAGAGACACAGATCTATTTTACACAGTTCTATTTGAACAATCAAAAGGACTCATTTTCGTGTGGAATCATGCAAATTCACAATAGGGAATTAAAGGGATTAGTTTGGCGCGATTCCTTTTTCAATGGGGGGAATTGTGATGGCTCTGGAATTCTTTATATATTACCTGACTTTGGGTGAAAAATGTGACTGGGCCTTGACCATGTGATCCGAGTCAAAGCATCCAGAGCTTAGTCAACCGATTCTTTTACACATACACACAAGCCATTGCAACGGCTTTTTCTTTCTCGTGTGGTTTGGTGTGGGCTGTTACGGTTATTTGCTCGCAAACTCAGGCGGCCTCACCTCGATCCACGGAACGCCTTCAGGTGGGGCTTCCTAGCGGCTATGCAACAGAGAGAGAGAGAATCGCCGTTGGTTTCTCTCGAAAACCGTAGACGGTTGTATCGTGCTTCACACGGAGACCGAATCCTGCGGGACCCTTCAAAATTTGGAGTTGGGGACTTGGGACTTGGGACTTGGACCCTTGTGGGCTCGCTGCTGCTTGTTTCTTTAATACTTTTTGCTTCTTGGTCTGCATGCTTTTACTATACACGGTGGCCATGGTGACGGGTCGGACAACTCGAACCTGCACCGGACCCAGGTTATTCCGGATGCGTTGGAATTTGGGGTGCTGTTTTAACTGGGTGGGTCTGTGACTGATTGAACGCCACATGCGCAGAACCATACTCACAAACGTCACCAATACTTTTGAAATTTTATAAGCTGAATCTAAGCAAAAATTTCAAGTTTCTTATTTGGTATAAAAGTGGATCCAGGCAGCACTTAAGTGCCCTGGGCATGTGACACAGCCAATCACATGGCAGCATTTAATGTATCATGTGATTGGCTGTGTCACATAGCCTTCCCGGATCTCCTCTCGTCCTTATACTTAGGGATGCACACGAGCGGTGCTCGAACCAAGCTTGAAAAGTTGTGTACAAACTTGGTTAGAGCTGCATTAACTTATATTAAAAAAAAAAAAACAATTGCATAGAGGGCGAGAATGTACCCAAGACCTCACACGGTACACAACTTACCCACTTAGCTAAAAGCACCAAAATATTACTTACCCTAAAATAGTTGCCATGACACTAGTCGAGCTTAATCAAGCTTGAATGCCTGATCAACCTGGGCTCATTTACTTACTCCGACGATTGCGAGTTGGGTTTAAACGAGTCAAGTTTGAGCCAAGCTCGAGGTAGCCCAGTTTGTTGTTCCGCCCTACTTGTACTGCTCTGGCTTGGCAGGTGGAACATGATAGCTCATTGGATCTACCCGGGCTGTGATTCGGATCTCTACTGTGGGGATTCAGACCCTGGTCTCCCAACTAAATTTTGCAACAGGGTTTTTTGTGGAGCCGTACTGCATAGAAAGTCATACAGGCAGTGACTGCATCGTGGACTATATCAGGAGGAAATAATGAGGGTCACGTGATGCAGCACTTGTATTGATAATTTGATGGTGAAAGGTTGTAGGTTTTATAAGTAAGTGTACGTGGCTGTCAAGGGGTTTTAATGATTCAGGTTGTGTTTGGGGTTGGATGCATCTGCAGAAATGCAGCGAGGGGGTATGAAGTGGGTTGGATTCTGATGGGTCATGGATTGGATCTGTGTGGATGGACCCCGAGTAAGGGAAGAACGACTAATTTGGACTTGACATCAAACTGGGATCGTGTTGAAATTGACTTGCTTTTCACCTGTGGATGGAGGTTTCAATGGGTTGGACCTTCACTGGACCAGATGAGTCCAGACCCATCTCAACTTTGAGGTGCTGGTACCCAATACAGAGCCACGTCTGGTCGGACCTACCACAAGAATGAACCACGCTCGGATCATATAAGGATTACATAAAACATGGAAATTCTGGGCCTTAATGGGAACTTGGTTTGCACTAGATTTGGAATAAAATTTTATAAAACCATACTTGGCTCCATATACAAATTGAACCCTTTGGGTCTAACCTGAATTCTTGATTAGACTTTCTTCTTTATCGGCAAACCGTACTTGGCTCCATATACAAATTGGAGAAGTTAATGCAGGTCACTTTGAGTTGGGACGTTGAAAGTTCGAATCCCAATGGCATAGTTGTGTAACTGGTAGGGGTAGGACTAACCCCAACTTTCTCTGTCTAAAAAAAAACTTGACCTTATAAGCTTTGGTACCGGCCAGACTGGGTCAAGCCAGACCGGTTGTCACCCCTTAGTGTGGGTTGGGCAAAATGTAGCTACTTGAACTAAGCCCAAAGAGAGAGACCAAATGCACTATAAAGGACTGTTCCTAGCAAATGGAACATGCCAAACACATTCTTATTCTTATGGCTGGGTGAGCCTAATCTCACCCATCGTTTACAACCACAAAACCCACCTCTCACTATAAGTGGGACCCACAGAAGGGTGGGTTTTTTAAGTTATCCGTTAGGGACCCACAGAAAGTACAGCTAACTTTGATTTAGCCGTTAGGGAGCTCATAATGCTAATAAATGGGCTGTGACTCCTGGCAACTTGTTGTGATGTTCGCAGGTCGCAAGTAGCTCCTACCAGATAAATCCGAGCACCCTCATGGACACAAGCCGTCTTTCGTTATTGTTTATGAGATTTATTACATTTTTTATCAGGTTGGTTGAACTCCACATCGATAAATACTAGGGCCAACTAGTGATTCCTACCGAACCTAGCTGACTCAGGCTCGGTTCGGTTAAAGCTCGATTCAGCCTTGTTTCCTTCGAAAATGAGCTGAGCTTGAACTGGTGTATGAAGCTCGGACGAACTATTGAGGCGAGCTTCGGCGAGCTTGAACGACCTATCGAGCCAGATAAAACTCAGTTAATTGCAAACCCCACATATATAATATCTTTGCAAAAATCTTTAGAAGTGTGTTGTTATTGTAATGGGTAGGTCATTAGTCTTTATTAAGAACATGTTGGGTTTGAATCTTGCAATTGGTGCATTTTTTCGTTGAGAACTTTTAGTATATATATATATATATTTCAATAATAATAATAATCAAAAGACATGTTTTGGTTTAATGGTAGGGTAACGTTAAGGAGGTTGGGGATGAAATCCCTTCTCTTTAATTTTTTTTTTATAAATCTTATTTAAGCTTGGCTTAGAACCAAACCAAGTTCAGACAATGCCTTCTAAGCTTAACTCCGAGCTTGAACAAAGTGATTTTGAGTCGAACTGAGTTAGAACAGCCCAAGCTCAGCTCAAACTCAGCTAGTGTGCATCTCAAGAGCCAACCTTCATACCCATAACCCTTTTAGTCATCCAATAAAAGCAAGAGACAAAAGAGTAAAAATAAAAGCCCCACCATCAGGCGGTATTTACATAAGGGACATCGAGGTGGTATCCCATGTGGTAAGTGGGGTGCTGTGTCATGCGGAAGGACATGAGGCCTCTGTTTTTCTGGTAGGGTCCACCTAACCCCAGCTTGCCTTTCAAAAATAAAAAACAAAAGCCCCACTAAGCATTCACTAGCAAAACTCACCGATGCAACTAACTAAATATATATAGAAAAAAAAGGAAATTTAAAAACTATGTAAACCCGAGGACGGCAGGATACGAACCTGCGTGAGTGGAGCTCACATGAATTCTAGTCATGCCCCATAACCACTCAGGCACTTACACCTCGTCTATTGAGGTTTTCCCATAAAATGTTTTGTTAAACTTAAAAAAAAAATTCTTCCACCAAAATAACGTCCTGCTTCCGCCCTTATATCCGTTGCTCTAACGGCCAAAGCCGCCCCCTCTTCGCGCACGCGCGCAATCGCGAGGGCGGGCGTCGACGAGGCGGTCCGGCACCTCTACTCGACGGACCTGCGTGGCGGGTGGGGGGTGCACGTCGTCCAGGAGGTGAAGCTCCTCGCGAGGAAGGGGGATCGGGAGGAGCTCGACGCCGCCATCACCGAGCTCATCGATCTGGGGTTGGAGAGGTGCGCCTCTCGTCTCTCCTTCGCTTCTTTAGTTTTCTCCTGATTCCTCTTTGCTCGTTTTCGATTGCGCACTTGATTCCGCTGGGGTTTCTGTTCCGGTTTGCTTACTAATTCGTGATTAGGTTTGTGGTTAGAATTTAGGGCTTCTGAATCATGCATCTCATCCAGAAATTGGGTGTTTGTATTTATCAAAGATTTAGTGCCGCTGTTTCGGTTGTTATGGTTTCTGGTACTTCTTAAGTTCTTGATAATTTGGGGGTTAGGGTTTTGTGGTTTCTGAGAATTAGGGTTTCTATCTCTTGGGAAATTAGGGATTCTCGTTCTGAAATTAGGGTTTATGGCTTTCTGAAGTTCATGGTTTCCGTTGTAATGATTATGTCCTTTTTTCCTAGTTTTATCTAATATATGTCAGATTTTGAAGCTACTAATTCCTGGAATTTGAAAATTGTGAGAACAAAGAAATTGCTGGAGTTACCATTTCTATCTAACAAAAAACAACTTGTTTGGTATTAAGTAGAAGAAGACATCTTGCAAGATGGCTAGCTTGAGATTTCTTGCGAAAAAACTGCAGTGTGTGTGTGTGGGGGGGGGGGGGGGTATTGAGGGTTGGAGATAGTATTTTTTACAAACGTTTGTAGTTACAAATGCCTCTAGATCACCACAGCACAGGTTGTTTTGATCCAATCGGAGCTCATAGATGTATTCAACATGGTCCAAATGCTAGGAATTGGCATTTTGATTGTGTTTTTTCAACCTAAAATTATGATTTTAGTTGTCAAAATATCACATAGTAGGCTGTTGAATTTTCTAGACTGATAAATTCTGGCCCACGTGTCTTAATTGGATGCTCCACTAGTGATTCCCAATAAACAAAACATGTAGATCACATCTATAAGGCTAGTTTCATGAAAAACAACAAAAAAATAAGAAAAAAAGTGATATTTGTACATACCTATTTAGTAAGGGAGGTAGATATCAAGCTAGAGGCTTTTTGCTGGCAGCATATATTCAGTAGTACATTGAAAACAACTAGATATTTAAGATAAATTGGGAAACTTCATTAGCCAGAAAAACAAGCATATTGTCTTAAAAAACTTACGCTCGGAATCGTCAATGAGTCTGACCATCTCTGAGGTAGGGGAAAGTTGTATATGAGGACAAATGATAGAATACTTCTAATTTATACGTATATATATATATGCTTTTAACTCAATGATGCAATTTTGCATATTCTTATCCATTTAAAATTATGTCATTTACTTTATCGCTGCGCTGTTATATGCACAAGCTACTGATTACATAATTTATTTAGCCGATGTGTGGTTTCGTAAATCGTACACTGCTTGCGCAATTTATTTAGCCGATGTATGGTTTCATACATCGTGCATTGCTTATGCAATTTATTTAACCGATGTACTGTTTCGTACGCCATGCATTGCTTACGTAATTTATTTAGTCGATGTATGGTTTTGTACATCGTGCATTGCTTACACAATTTATTTAGCCGATGCGATTTCGTATATCGTGCAGTGCTTATGCAATTTATTTAACCGATATACGATTCCGTACATCATGCGTCGCTTACGCAATTTATTTAGCTCAATGTGTAGTTTCGCACATCGGGCCTTGCTTTATGTCATTTACTTTGCCGCTGCACTGCAATGTGCACATGCTTACACTTTACTATATATGTATTATCTCTCTCTCTCTATATATATATATATGACTTTATAAGGTACACGTACTCCTGTCTACTTCAGATTATGCATACATTTAAAGACGCATATTTGTGCATCCTTGCCAAGTCTCTATTTTTAAAAAGTTTTCACATATGAGATTTTGAAGCTCATATTATTCGTTGTCTCGAAAAGCAAAACAAACATTTAGCGTTTGCGTATTCGCAATCGAGTCTTTCCCTCAAACTTGCATAACGGAAAGGCTTCGACTACGTAACCCTAAGTGGTACGTACGTTGGGTCCTTCGTTTTGGTATCTGAAATGATTCGGATATTCTCGGCCTAAAGCACAAGACTTTAAAATTTCTAAATGACGTTGGGGTTTCTTTCTGAAAAACCGATATTCCTCTCATCATAGTGGTACTATCATACATGCACGACATGTTAGTACTACGATGATTGGATGAGAGGTTTATGGTAACCTCATAGTATGAAAATGCACGATGATTAAAGAAAAATCACATAAATGGTGATGATCGCCTTCACAAGCAAGATGCTCGATTTGATTTGAAAGACTAGAGCATGTAAAATGGGTCGTCAGTTAAAATAGAACCTCACATACTCATTCATCTCTTTGGTTCCGTCAAGAGAGAGGATCTGATGGTACACAGACTCCGATGGATAGGTTGTTAACAACTACGCTCCTCAAGCAGCAATGACGCTGTGTCCTCGGTCATCAGAATTAGGGGGTACCAAAAATTATCCTATGTAGTAGGTCCCAATGACTTATGCAGAAGTATGGGTGCATGTCCTTGAACAAGTGGCCTCTGGAGAATTCTCTCTCGGTCATTGACCGCCCCTTTAGTTGCAGACTCAGTTAGTTGTCCGGGGTATTAAAATACATGGAATAACAAATTCCTGGGCAGTCTCAGTTGTTTCTACGTTTTTCCTGTGCGTACTCTTAGGACAGATAATTATTGAAACAAGATTATCATTGATGCAGGGCAGGACCCGATTGGGCCCAGCGTGCCACTCGATCCACCACACAGGGCAGATGCAAGACCCCGTGGAGATAACTCACCTGCAGGGACGGAGCCACGACGCAAGGAGGTACCCCTGCGCACCTACGTCAGGCGTGGTGGAGCTCGCACGCCCCAGAACCAGCTGCAAAGGGAGACTGAACCGGATCGTGGGTCAGATCCAAACCTGGATCCACGTGACCCGAGATGTGGCATGCCTATCGAAGAGGCTGGATGGGATGGACGATCGGTTGACAGTGTTTGAGGCGCGCAAGGGAACGTGCGCAATACCAGGTGCTAACGTCGATGAGGGCGTGTTTGCAAATCTGAACATCCAAGGGGCTGAATCACACCAGTCGATGCCTCTGCAGCGAGTGACCGCGCCTGTTTCAGCATCCACGAAGGGTCCAGACACCTCGCGACAGCACCAGGGGATCCCGCCAAACAATGATGCCCTGGTAAGAGCACCCCACTCCCGACAAAGGCTGCCTGCGCCTGTTTCACAGGTGGACCCGAGCCTGCAGGGGCCCAGCAGTACACTGGGTCCACCTGCAGGCCAGGGTGCATGGCCAGGCGCAACAGCAGGTGTGCTGAGGGTCGGCCCGAACCTGCGGGCCCAGGATCGTGGCAGGGACTCGCTCGGGCTGTGTCGCAGGGTGAGCTGAGTCGGCAGGGGCCCAGCATCACGCTGGACCCTGCTGCTGGCCCGGTCCTATCAGTCCAGTTTGGGAGAGATGAGCACTCCTTCCCCGATCCCACACGGGGAGGCTCCGTAGCCGCGTCCCTAAGAGCTGGAATGGGCGAACCTTTGTTGATGGATCCAGATCCAAGAAGACCCAATCCAGTTGGTAATGCAACAGGACCCAGGCCTGTGTCACTGGGACCAACCATTGGGTCTCAGGGAACGGGTTTGGGTCTAGACACCCCTTACCCAGCCTACCTAGTTGGTTCCGGTTCGCGGGCAGTCCCGAGCCAGAACCAACCCACTAATCCCGACCCTCAACAGATACCCCAGACCGACCCTAACCCATATCGGACTCGGACGGAGCTCCAGTTTGGATTTGAGCCGGGTCAAAACCAGACCCATAATGCTATGGATCGGGGATCGAGTTCAAACCAAGCGTCTTATCCCCACAACTCGAACCTCGATCCAACCCACTCATATCTGGGTCCGACGAGTAGTGTAGGAGTGGGCCCGATTCACATCCCATCGGGCGAGTCAACCCATCCATATACCCACCAAACCCCATACCCATACCCATACCCATACCCATACCCATACCCATACCTAAACCCAAACCAACCTACTTACCCAAACCTGACCCAAAACCCAACCCAATATCCGGCCCCATACCAGACTCCTAACCCACAACCATATTATACCAATCCTACCCGTCCGACACCAGAACCTCAACCGAACCCTTCCCCGAACCTTGGACTTCCCGTCATTCCAGTACCACCATACCGGCCACAGATGGTGCCCACCCACGGGCAAACCCGACCGAGGCAATGTCAGCAGGAACCAGCGCGCCCCGACCGCCGACCCCCCATCGAGAGAGTTCGACAGCACCAGCATCCCGGCGCACAATACCACCATATGGGCAATGAAGCAGTTTGGGACGACGACATTTTCTGGAACGAGCATCCTGCAGGGATAGTGGAGCCGCGACAACAGAGACCACCAGACCATTCTTCCACCTATGGCGTGAAATTGGATCTTCCGGAGTTTGCGGGGCGATTCGACGCAGAACAGTTTTTCGACTGGTCTTATGCAGTGCAGTTTTTCTTCGATTATCACACAGTTGCTGAACATCGTCGTGTTTCGTTAGCTTCTACACAATTGAGAGGCCTAGCACAGACATGGTGGGTGGAGCTACAACGATCAAGGGAGCGGCAGGGATTAGAACGCGTACAGTCGTGGGAGGAAATGCAAAGACTGATGCAGTCAAAGTTCGTGCCTTCGGATCACGCCGAGCGAGCCTACAAGGAATACCTGACCCTGCGCCAAGGTTCCCGAACTGTAGCAGAGTACACCGCGGAGTTCCATCGTCTTTCCCTGCGTGTGCAGATCGAGGAAACAACTCGTCAGCAGGTCACGAGGTACATTTCGGGTCTCCGCCCTGCTATCTCTGATGATTTTAGTTGTGTCACAGTCGAAACATTAGATCAAGCCAGCAGTTATGCCATGAACATCGAGGATAAGCTGAAGCGGAGGCAGGAATATCGGACGACCCGTAGTGAGCCCTCCAACCGACCCAAGCCGAGTTTCCCAACCAGGGGAGCAAGCTCCCCTAGTGACTCAAAACCTAGGACCGACCTTAGCAAATCTGACCAGTCAGGTCCAGCTTTCCACACCCGGTCCAAAACCAAACCTACTGAGTCAACCCTTCGTTGCTTTAGGTGTCAAGAGTTAGGACATGTTGCGTCCAAGTGTCCGACCGTGAGCAAGAACACTCATCTAGTTGAAGGGATTGTCGAGTCCGCAAGTGAGAGTGATAGTGAGGACAATTCATTAGTTGAGGTTGATGATGAGCGGGGAGTTATAGAGTTCGACGGCAACGTCGAAAGTTTGTTGTCCATCCGTCATGTGTTGACCACACCCCGAGAATTGACCCCATCGAAATGGCTAAGGAACAACATTTTTAGGACTCGATGCAACTGTGAAGGTCACGCGTGTGATGTCATCATTGACACCGGAGCATGTGAGAACATGGTATCTGAGAGTGTGGTGTCTACCTTGAAACTCAACACCGAAACGTTATCCCAACCCTATAAGATGGCCTGGTTCAAGAAAGGAAATGAGGTTCCCATCACTCAGCGTTGCCTAGTCCGGTTTTCCATGGGGGAACACTACCACGATGAGGTGTGGTGTGATGTGGCCCCTATGCATGCGTGTCACATTCTTTTGGGACGTCCCTGGCAGTTTGATCGCCAGACCACTCACGATGGCCGCAAGAACACTTACTCTTTTATCTTTAATGGCCATAAGATCGTCCTTCTACCAATCCGGGAGACGGGTTTCCCCACAGTTGACAAACCCGAGCGAGTCCCCCGACTCGCAGGCCTCTCGTACCGGCTTTTCCTGGACCACTGCCAGGAAGATGGCTATTGTTATGCCCTGGTGGCTAAGCCAGTAACGAGTTCACCAGTGTCCATTCCCGCGGATGTTGCCCCTCTTCTCGAGGAATTCCGCGATGTTATGCCGGATGACCTTCCTGATGGATTACCTTCGACAAGGGTGGTTCAGCATGCCATTGATTTTGTACCCGGGTCGAGTTTACCCAACCTTCCAGCTTATCGCATGAACCCCTCCGAACACGCGGAGTTGTTAAGACAGGTTCAGGAATTACTGAAAAAGGGTTTCATTCGTGAGAGTGTTAGTCCTTGTGCCGTGCCTGCCTTACTCACTCCCAAGAAAGATGGGTCCATGCGCATGTGTGTCGATAGTCGTGCGATCAATCGCATTACCGTCAAGTACCGTTTTCCCATTCCTCGTCTAGATGATATGTTTGATATGTTATCCGGTGCCTCCATTTTCTCTAAAATTGATTTAAAAAGCGGATATCATCAGATTCGGATACGCGAGGAAGACGAGTGGAAAACAGCATTTAAGACACGTGATGGATTGTACGAGTGGTTAGTTATGCCGTTTGGGTTGTCTAATGCCCCCAGTACCTTCATGAACATGATGACCCAAGTTTTGCGTCCGTGTCTTGGGAAGTTTGTTGTTGTCTACTTTGACGACATCTTGGTCTATAGTTCTTCATTGTCGGATCATTTGAGTCACCTGCGTCAAGTCTTATATATTTTGAGAAAGGAAAAATTGTATGCCAATGCCAAGAAGTGTGAGTTTATGACATCCAGTGTCATGTTCTTAGGGTTTATTGTGTCTTCTGATGGCGTCAAGGCCGACCCCGCTAAAGTCCGAGCGATTGTCGATTGGCCTACCCCAAAGACTATAGGAGAGATCCGTAGTTTCCACGGGTTAGCCACCTTTTACCGACGTTTCGTGAGAAATTTTAGTACCCTTATGGCCCCCATCACAGAGTGCCTAAAAGATACTAGCTTTCATTGGACGCCAGCGGCGAGCAAAGCCTTTACGATCATCAAGGACAAAATGACCAGTGCCCCTGTCTTAGCCCTCCCCGATTTTAGTGCAGTCTTTGAGGTTGAATGTGATGCCTCTAAAGTGGGGATTGGCGCCGTCTTGAGTCAGAATCGTAGGCCTGTCGCCTTCTTTAGCGAAAAGCTGACTCAGGCCAGGTGCCAATACTCCACTTACGATGTTGAGTTTTATGCCGTTGTACAAGCCCTTCGTTATTGGAGGCATTATCTCATTTACAAGGAATTTGTCTTGTACACGGATCATGAGGCATTGAAGTACCTGAATAGTCAGAAAAAGTTGAGTGTCCGTCATGCCAAGTGGGTCAGCTTCTTGCAAGAGTACACCTTTTCGCTTCGGCATCAATCGGGTACCCTGAACAAGGTGGCTGACGCTCTTAGTAGGAAGAACAGCCTGTTGATGACTATGTCGGTGCAGGTCATAGGTTTTGAACAATGCAAAGAGTTATACTCTACGGACCCTGATTTTCACAAAGTCTAGGAAGGATGCACCTCTTTCGCTCGTAACCTTGACCCCCGTTTTTTGTATTCATAATGGTTATCTCTTCCGTGGCAACCAATTATGTGTACTCAATTTCTCTCTCAGGCTTCAGTTGATTTCTGAATTACATGAAGGTGGGTTAGCAGGGCATTTCGGGCATGATAAGACGTTCGCTCTCTTAGATGAACGATACTTTTGGCCCAAAATGCGCAAAGATGTTGCCAAGTTTATCAAAGGCTGTCATGTGTGTCAAGTGTCCAAGGGTCATCGTCAGAATAGTGGTCTGTACACCCCGTTACCCATTCCTGAGCGACCGTGGGAGCATGTGTCCATGGATTTTATTGTGGGCCTTCCCCGTACACCACGTCGTTTTGATTCAATTTTAGTCGTTGTTGACCGGTTCTCCAAAATGGCTATCTTTATCCCGTGCAAGCGCACCACCGATGCCTCTTTAGTCGCTTCATATTATTTCAAAGATGTTACCCGTTTCCACGGTCTACCTCACACAATCACTTTCGTTCGCGATACGCGTTTTATGAGCCATTTTTGGAAGTCGTTATGGGCCCTGTTGAAAACTAAGCTCCAGTTCAGTAGCGCGTATCACCCCCAGACTGATGGTCAAACCGAAGTCGTGAACCGCACCTTAGGAAATTTATTACGGAGCTTAGTGGGTGAAAATGTCAAAACTTGGGATCTCGTTCTGCCTCAAGCCGAGTTCGCCTATAACAACTCCATTAACCGGTCCACTGGTAAATCCCCGTTCCAAGTAGTGTATGGTCGTTCTCCCACCCATGTCGTTGACCTCGCCCCTGTGTCAGATCTCTCAGCTCCAGCTCCGGATGCCTTTGATGCCGTTGAATATATGCGTGACATTCACAGACAAGTCCGGGCCAAACTTGTTGAAAGCTACGAGACCTACAAAGCTTTCGTAGATCAGGGTCGTCGTGATGTCCATTTCGAGGTTGATCAACTTGTCTGGGTGTACCTGCGTCCAGAGCGTTTTCCTGTCGGTACCTATAGCAAATTAAGTCCTAAGAAGTATGGCCCCTTTAGGATCCTCCAGCGGTTAGGTTCAAATGCTTACCTCCTTGAGCTGCTCGATGATTGGCATATTTCCCCTATTTTTAACGTGGCTGATCTATATGCTTACCGTGGCGACAACAAGTCGACAGAGCCGACTTCTTCCCAACCAGGGGAGAATGATGCAGGGCAAGACCCGATTGGGCCCAGCGTGCCACTCGATCCACCACACAGGGCAGATGCAAGACCCCGTGGAGATAACTCACCTGCAGGGACGGAGCCACGACGCAGGGAGGTACCCCTGCGCACCTACGTCAGGCGTGGTGGAGCTCGCACGCTCCAGAACCAGCTGCAAAGGGAGACTGAACCGAATCGTGGGTCGGATCCAAACCTGGATCCACGACCCGGTCCAGTAAACAGTCTTTAAAAGGCTGTCTAGGGTTGCGTGAAGAGCATTGAAGATTAAAAAAGAAGCCCAGCCGACTTTTCTTTGCTGCAGTTTTCCCTTCTTTACTTATTTCCTGTTTTTCCATTGCATTCTTCCCTGTTTATTGCATTTCTTTTATTGATTATTGAAACATTTCTGAGTTAATAAAGAAGTCAGTCCCACCGATTCACGGTGGGCCATTATTTTCTCTCCTCCTTCAACGTGAGTTGCATCAATCATGCTCATTTTGCTTACTTTGAATTTCACATCACGAAAGGAACGTATATATTAGTCTTGTTCTGAATTTTGATATCTATGCACTTACCAGATTTTTATAAGTCTGATTTATTTTATGGGATACAGGTGATGATTAGGTTGGTACGACAGGCAATGACGCGATGACGTGATGATATCAAGATCCCATACTTTCTCTGACGTTTCGTTCCTAAGCACGTTTTGCATTTTTGCATAAGGGTTTCTTTTGAAACTTCTTCTTTTGTATAAAATTTAAATTATCAAAGACCTTGTTTTAAATCTACGTGGTTTCAATGCTTATATGGAGATATAAATCTATTGCGTAAAGGAAGGTTTGCCTGTAATGTGCCCAAGGTCCGTTGACTTGTTATTTCAAACACTGTTTTTTCGCCGAATTGCTATTTTAAACTCTGAAAAAGGATTGATTGCAAAGCTTTTAAACTTTTCCTAAAAAATTACAAGTTAGGGATTTTGGGGCGATACAATTTACTTGCTAAATTACTAAAAAACATGTCAATGATGAACTGATGATGCTCACTGAGCTTAGAGGTGGAAACCACAACCAGAATTAGCAGCAATTCCAATATACAAGTTGAGTTTGTGGTTGTGTTAGTCAAGCCTGAGTAGCTTAAAATATTTACTTGCTAAATTACTAAAAAAATATGTCATAGATGAACTGATGAAGCTCACTGAGCTTAGAGCTGGAAACCACGAACAGAATTAGCAGCAATTCAAATATACAAGTTGAGTTTGTGGATCTCTGTTCAAATAATGGATGTGCCAGTCTAAAGTTCCATAAGACTTTGGATGTTTGTACCCTTTGAAGTGCAAAGGGAAGTGGAACTTAATGCTGTAAAGAGGCATTCATGATTTGTAAGTTCTGAAGACTAGCATTTCTGTTGGGAGATTGGAGTTTTTCTTTATTAAAAATTTAGAGTTTGGGTTCGTCCCTTATCTTATCCTTTTTGGATCCTTGGAGGATATCAGGATGTCTATACTTTTGGAGTTTGTGGTTTCTGTTCCTGGCCATTGATTTTGAAGTCAAATTTGTGCTTTCTGTTAGACACCATTAGTTTTGGACTTCTCATCGTGTAATGGTGTAAGGATATTTTTTGTTGTGTATGTCTAAGCGTTTTGGACTTCTCTTGAGCTTATTGGAAACCAAAACCAAGTTTAGGATTTGTGAGCTTTCAAAATTCAGCATTTTTAATTTTATGTGTGATACTAAGGCTTCATTAACTTTACTTATCTGACACTGACAGTGTACAGCTTCCTTTGGTGAAATGAAAATTAACATCTTGTTTTTTGGTGATCCTTTTTTTTTCATTACTATCCTTATTGTTCTTTTGTTTTTGTTGTATTGACATTTTATATTATTTATTTGATTTTCCAACATGGTAAAGTAAAGCTTGGTGTGGCTGTTTCTTTCATGCAATAGAAAATCATCATGGTGATTTCTTTGTGGGGTCCATGTGTCGTTCATGATTGCATGGTTCATTCAGTATTAATATTTATAACATTTCATTTTGATACTTTTGTTTAGGTTGTGTAATAATATATATTTTTTATGTGAAGGGAATCTGCTGCGGAGTCCATATACAAGGAACGATGCATTGTTGTTGATGATGGTCCAAGTTGGGCCAAGTATATGTCTGTCTCAGGTTCTGCAGATGATGAGTATGATATCATTTCTTTGCAATATACAAAAGACGGATTGTTGTCAGTAGATGAGAATAGAGAGGGGCATGCTGCTGCATTTGGGGATGACATTACAATTGAAACTCTTGCTACTGAGTTCGGAAGAGAAATATTTGTGGTAAAGTTTATGGGTCTGTCCGTAATTCTGCATTAAATTTTGAGAAGCATAAAAACAACCATATGGCAATTCTACTATTTTTAATTTTATAAGGGGAGATGGATTGCTTAATGTGTCTGATAGATGCACTATCAATTATGCACACAGTTTTCTCTTTAACGGCAGTTGTTAGAGGTGGCTATTCTGTGACATTAGATAATCGCTTCAAATATACAAAGGAAAAGGATAACTATTTTTCATTTGTCCTTTGTACGCATATAGCTTTCCTCTGTTGGCTCTATGGATGCGAGCATTCTGAGTTTGCTATATAATTTGATGAAGTGAATTGACTGCAAGAAATTTTCCTGAATGGGCAATGGATTCTTCAGAAGAAAAGAGTTCTTCCATCTACCAGAAAGCAACTCATACTCAGAAAGACAATGTATAGCAATTGGTTATATAATATCATGTGCACTGATGCAAAAACATAGTGTTTGTTTCATGTGTTGAGAATGTGTAAGTTCCTATTTATCCTTAAAGTTTCAGAGGCTAACTTGCAAGCTGAAACTTCATAAATGTTTGCCTCTTACTTCCATGATTTTAGGCTATGATAGTGGTACAGACTTACTGATAATCAAGTTCCATGTTCTTGAGTTCTTCCAAGTTACTTGAGAGCTATTGTAAGATGCACATGGACATGGTCGTGGATACATAATGGGCATGAGAATTCTATAAAAAGTAGGGCACAGTTACAAGTTCACATACACACACATACATACATCCTCTTGTTCAATTGCTAGTCATCAACTCAATATTGAAGTTCGTTAGGAACTAGAAATAAAGTAATGTCAATTACAAATCATGGAAAAATAAAACAGTTAATGGCTAAGTACAGGCTTTATGATCATGATGGAAATAATTGATGAAGTCGTCTAACCATGTCTGGTAAATCCTCAAAGTGTGAGCGTTCCCTGTGAGTGACACAGAATAAGTGAAGTACTGGTCTAACTTAGCTTCTAAGAGACTAATCTTCACAGTGCACAAAGCTATATTGCGACTTGATATCTAAGTATGTTGCATTATATAATGCCTTCTGTTATGACATTTTGCTGTCTGAAATTTAGCATCATAGCCTTAATTTTAAGAAGATAAAAAAGCATAACAATCCTTCTCTAAAGAGCTTTGTTTTGATGTGTCTTGCACGTTGAACGAGTGGCCTACTTTGACTTTGTTTATCTTAAGTTGACTAATCTGAAAGGTGTGGGATCTGTTTTCATTGAAATCCTTTTTATTGTGTAAGGTCATTAATTCATGTATATATATGTAACAGGTTTATATGATTAAAGTTTATTGCATTGATACACCTGTAGTTTATTGCATTGATATACCTGTAGTTGAACATTGGAGAGTTGGCATTCCGACTCTGCTTAACCTGTAGCCCAGGGTGAGAATTCTGGTATCAGGTGACTCTCCTTGGTTTGCAAATCATCAGTTACTCATCTGAGGCTGTTTGGCCCAAGTCATTTGCTTACTGGACTAGGAAGCTGTGCCTTATGACCTACCTTGAAGGACTTGGTTGGGTTGCATACTTGTAAACACTAGTCCAGATTATAATAGTATACTGCAAAATAGGATATCTGCATGATGTCTGTGTCTTTGCATATTTTAACTCATCTATCCTTCGTGTACAGGTTCAGGCTCATGGATCAGATGCTATGGTAGATGAAGATAATTGTCTGTTCTTCCTCCCACATTGCCCTCGGGATCAAATTTCTGAGCCACCGATTTTCCTATTTATGAAAGGGAGAGGTAATCAAGTTTGCTCTATTGTGTATCGTGTATTGTTTAGCAAATAAACTGTGATGTTTTTCCTACTTTTTTTCAACGCAATAGTACGATGCTTCTCCCTGGTATGTAGAACAGTTCAGTGACATAATTATGGGTGTGCTAATTGGTTCCGCTTACCTACAGGTTGGTGTGGTGCTGGTGCTGATCACTATGAGCCCTTGATTTGTTTCTCTGTTCCAATTGCTTTGCAAGTGAAGGCAGCTGTTGTGCTTTGAGGGCTATTAGGTCCTGCAATTTTGTGTACTAGAGCTGCTGTTGTGTTACATACATATTTTGGATGAGCTGGTTTAGGTGATACTTTTTGGTGCAAGGCTGAAGCTATATTGAAGCACTCATTTTTTTCAGAGACAATTTTGGTCTCTGTAAGGATCCAATTCTAGCCTGCAATTCTAGCATTTCTGCGTGCATGCTTCTCCATGTGGTACCAATGTAATGATAAGCCCCTGTTAGGCAATGCTGACCATGACCATAATCTAAACACGCAGAGAGAGAGAGAGATTAAATGGTTAGTTTCATCAATTTCTTATATGTTACAGACCAGTTGGTCTCACTCTTCCAATTATAGTTCCCTATTATAAGCTTATTGCTGATCAGTGTCTAGCTTGGTTGGGCTCCTTTGACATATTATATACTTATGGATTATATACTTAGATATTATATATGTATATATATATATATATATATTATATGTGTTTTATACATTATATATATTTTATATATTTCTCAAACTTTAAAAATAAAACCTTTTTTTTAAAGAAAACAAGCCAGCTTGTGACTGGCTCACCAAACTCAGCTCGTAACAAGCTCAGCTTGTCGGGCTTATGAGCCGAGCTCGAGCTGGGTTGTACCCTTAACAAGCAGAGTCCGAACAGCCCAAGCTCGGCTCGTTTACCAGCCCTACTCCTGGATAGTTCGAGTGGTTGTAAACTTGTGAAGTAGGTGCAGACCGCTTCATCCCAGGTTCGACTCTCATGGGATGTGCAGGTGACTTTCACTGGTAGGTTCTACAAAAGCTTGGGTGTCGGTGACCCCACATGGATAATACCTACTTAGGTGGGAAACTTTGTCAGAAAAAAGTATGTATGGGCAGCATCGATATAATAATTGTGTCTAAATGTGTACATAGTGGGAACCATAGTTACATGCAAAGTAGTTGGTGAATGTAAAGTCAATGTGGTGCTCACGTAAGTTATTCATGCATGTGGTGGATATATTGATAACCATGCATGTAGGTAGTGCACTATGGAGCATTTATGTAGGGTTTATGAAAAGCCATGAATGTCAATACTCAATAGTAGCTCATTGATCTTGAAATCTGTATTTAATTTTGACCCCTTCATCTCAGGTTCGACTCCTACCGAGTGTGCGGGTGCCTTTAACTGGTGGACTCTGAAGGGGCTTGGATGTCGGTGACCTGGCCCCACCTGGGGTTTACCTATCAAGAGGCCGGGCCTCTTAATTAGTCCAGTTCATTTTCGGCGAGGGTCCCTCATCATAAAAAAAATATTGAGGTTCAAAGAAAGAAGGCCAAAGTTCATCATAATCGTATTACAAGGGTATAAAAAGGACCCCAGTACTATATATTAAGAATATATTTCTCATATAAATAAGAAAAGTAGTAAGAAATATGCTCTCCTCTCTCAATGTTTTTCTTTCTTGATTGTATGTTTATCTTTTTAATTGAAAAAAAAAGTACCTTGCAGATGAAAATGAATAAAAACTTGAATACCAAGTACCAATTATTTTCTTAGGAGATGTTTGTTACACCTCCACAAAAGGGAAGCCACTTTCCCTTGAAAGGGATGCACAAAGGGAAAGTGCTTCCCCATGGGGGGAGAGGTGTGAACCCATTTTGATAGGAAATATGCTTTCTTTGCATTTATTATGTGGCCCCACTATATATTTAGATAGAGACGTTTGTTTCAAGATCCTTATTAAAGAGACCCTCTTTCTTATGAAAAGGCCTCTTTCATAAGAAAGGGCACGAAACAATCACCCCCTTGACCAATTTCGTAGTCTAGGAATCTTGGTGGCTTTCTTTGCATTTATTATGTGAAACTATATCTTTTCGATAGAGATGTTTGTTTCAACCTCCTTAGGAAAGAGACCCTCTTTCCTATGAAAAAGGTCTCTTTCATAGGAAAGGACACGAAACATGTGCCCCCTTGACCAATTTCGTAGTCTAGGAATCTTGGTGGCTGGTCTTTACATGGACAAGAAGTAAAGTTACATCTTAACCAAGGGATCTAGATATTGGGTTAAAATCCTATGGTTGCCATCCAAAAGAATGGGGATATAGAAACAAACCAACCAACATCCAAACACCGTATTGGACCAAATTAAAAGTCTTTCATGCTGTAGTTCAAATGAATATTTGCATCCCAAAAGGCAAATATTGCATATTATCTGTCAAACACTGCTGCCAATTTGGGTGAGATGCTTGCCATATGCCACAACTGTGAAGGTGAACAGGACCAACAATGGTACACGTGTCATGCATCCAGCTTAGTGGGGGAGTTGGCTCCTCCTCTCCGGCCATTGGCCCTGTTTCATCACCTAAATCTGCCCTCACTTCTTTTCTGATTTTTTATGTTATCATATGGCATATGATAAGGGCTCTGTCACACCTAAATATGAAAGAGGCCACGCATCATTTTTCACATAGAGGGCACATGACAAGATTCTGTCATGTCAACATATGACAGGATCTTGTCACAGAAAGCATTGTCATATATATATATATATATATATATATATATATATATATATATGTGACAAGAATAAAGATTCTATCATATTTGCATATGATAGATTCTCTCCTACTGCTCCTTATTTTTGTTTTACCTAAAATTAAAGAACTCGGACCCAGATTGCAAAGATAGTCTTAAGTTATCCCTTGGTAATTAGGGCTGCATTGCCTAACGTAGGGGTGGGCAACCGCCCGGCCCTGCCGGCTAATGGACCAGAACAGAGGCCCAGTTCGGGCTGGCCCATTGGGAAAACTCCAGCCCATGGCCCGCCCATTAGACCCATGAAACTAAATGGGCTGGGCCGGGTTGAATATATGCATATTTATATATAATAATATATATTATACATATTTATTTATTTATTTATATATACATAAAACACACGTGTATATATATATATATATATATATATATATATATATATATATATATATATATATATATATATATATATATATATATATATACTGGCCCACCTGCTTCGGGCCGAGCTAGGGCCAAATTTACAGGCACAGTGCCTACCTCTACCTACAAGCGCTCCGGTCATCTGGTAGGGGTGACTTGTGCATGTCACCAAGCTGATGGGACATCACAAGTTCGAAACCCATGGGTGTCATCCCTTATGCTCTTCGGTGGGCAGGGGGAACCTCAAGAGTTTTTACCATAGGAGGCTAGCCAATGGGGGATTTTTCGTTTTGATTATCCAAAAGAAATTAAGTCTGCATTGATCTGTCCATTAATCATGCTTTTGCAAAGGTAGCTACTCTTATCCCACTTGCCGATCGATGGTGCTTTGCTTTAAAACCAATATACGGGAAAGTATAATTCATTTCTTAATGTTACATTAAGAATCACATGCATGCATATTGACAAAGAAAAAGAAAAAAGAAACATTAAGGAAAGGAAGAGCAGAAAAGGCACAAACATTAAAGCCTAAAGAGTTTTGTGCACATACTTTTGGTAAGCACCACTATTTGAGCTGTACACATCATAAAATATTCCAAAATTCTAAAAAAGTTCTCTCATTATTAGAGTTCACAAAAGGTTGATTTACTACAAACTTGATTAGTTCCCATGGACATATCGATTATATGCAATCTTTCTTATTATTCATTTTTTGGCAAATATAACCCTACAGACGTGATTCTACATTATCTGTTTAGTAGAGATTGGTCTTTGGATCACTGGATTCTAACGTATAAGCAAGTTCTTCCAAAAATTCATAATCGCCAACTATAATTCACCAAAATTTTATGATTAAAAAAAATTCTTCGAAGGACTTGATCTAAGGATCGTTCGCTAACAAATTAACCATTGTAAATATGCTTAATTATGATATCAAATTGAGCCAAAACAGCTTGTGCTATAAGTTTTAGGCCAATTATTATTATTTTTTTTAGTTTTACTCAGAGAATTAAAACTCAATGGTTAGGACCTTCACCCCAAAGGCCTGGACGTCGGCTTGAGCAAAGGAGTAGCGCTTGCAGGAATCGAACCTTGACTGCCAGTTTATCGGCCTAGGCCCCACCCCCACCGCGCCAAACCCACTCAGGGTAGGTAAACCCTGAAACAGTTTTCAGCTGTTTTCTTCATGGTTATTCTCATAGAGATCCCCTCAAGAGAAACTTCTTATATTACATAAGGGAACCATCTAAAGACTAAGACCTCTGTCCAAGGGGGATTCGGAACATGTTTGGTCACCATGTCATGTGACCAAGTTCTTGAACTACATCAACTTTAGTGATCGATCACCTTGGTCATGTTTTCATGTGTTGCCCAATTGCATTATTTAGATATATAGGGACATGCAGGTTGGACATATATCTGCATCGAAAAGTGTGGTTTATGCAGATCCCACTCACACGTCCAGAAGATTAAAATAAAACATGTTGAAATCCACATGTTTATCAGACCCTAAGTAAGCCAAGATGATCAACTGCATGCTACTGCTCATGTGGTGTGCCATATTGTTACATCCAAGAGCACCATATTACAAAGTTGTATATATGATGCCATCTTGGATGAACTGCTCATCAATGAGCCAATCTGTCAGTTGATCCCAACCAAGTCATCCCAAGCCAAGCCTGTTGGTGTCCATGTAGACCATGACATGACTGTGTCCTACGACTAGCCATGCTGATCAAACCAACTCGAGCGAGCCCATGCAATCCCTTTTTGACCAAATCATAAAGCAAACTTCAAGGGTAAGCCCACGGAGTTTTACAGTCAGGACAACGACCGGCAAAGCCAGCATGGTTAGGTCTTCGATTCTGAGGGCAGTTTCTCCTTATAAATATATATAAAAAAACTGCAGAGCATATATATTGTTCTATGCAGCCCAAGGCCATGCATGGCACACAGAATTATAACAAAACCTTGTCTTAATCCATTGATAATTACTGTAATTTTATTATGCCAAAACCTTGTCCTAATCCATAGATAATTACTATAATTTTGTAGTGAAAAAAAAAACGGAAGAAACAAGTGCTTTTCTGAAAGAAGGTTTGCAACTCCCACTGCTAAAAGTTGAGCAAAGCTTTCCAAAACATGACTTTTTCAGACCCTTTAGGCCATTGAGTAGTGTCCAAAGCTGAGAACAATTACACCAACCCAAACAGTAAAACCTCAAATCTTAAGGAACTTAACGTTCAAGAAATTCAAATAGTGGATTCATCTAACAGGTACATCCCATTGTTCTGAGACACCCATCATTCTAAAACACCCAAAAAAAAATCTTCTGCATAATGCTAAAAGTTGGATTTCTTTTCTAGCTTTCACTGACTGTTTACCTTAGCAATCAAGGCTTCTGGCACTGTTCGGTTCCTCAATTTGAAAAGCTCCTGTATCTTCTTTCATATCATGGTGCATTGGCTTTGCAGTGCTTTCTTTACACTCATATTCTCCAAATTCCAACCAATTTCTGCAATCTATCAACGCATTCTTCAAGTCGCACCTTGGTAATTGTTGATGGTAAAGACTAAATTGAATTTGGAGAAACATGACAATAGTAACAGAGATAAACAACATGAAACTGGGCTTAGTGAAAAAGCTATATTCATGATGAAAGATAGTCTGAAATCTGGCAATGAAAAAGGGGGACAATTTAGTCAAAGAAACCAAACCCCCCACAAGAAGTCCAGAGAGGAAGATGGATTTGATGATTGTAGAGAAGGCATCCTTGTGCTCTGTTACTCTTACCATGTTTAGTAAGGTAACAAGGCAAAACTGGAAGCGTTTTTTGCTCACCAAGAATTAATGGTCTTTGGGGAAGTTGATGGAACAGAACCCTCTATTTAGGCAAGTTATATGCTTGATCACCAAAATAGTAAGTGCTTGTTCTTATCTAGATTTTAACTACAAAATATAAAGTTTCTATTAGCTTCCATTGAGTTTATGTACATAACAAGAAGGTCAAAGAAGAATCAAACTACAATCCTTCTAATCTTGCTCAATCTATTTCAAACCTTCCATGTACTTACTTTTTCTATTGGTTATTTCTTATCCTTTACGTATCAGCAGTTTGACTTCAAGCCTCCTCTGTCGGTTAACTCTAGCAATAAAATCCTCAACCCTTCTATTCAACTCATCAACAGGCAATCCACACTCCTCCTCTTCCTCTTCTTCCAAATCCTCCATACCGTCCTTAGTTTGTATCTCCTCGTCATCATCTTCATCTTCCTTCCCCTCCTCCTCATCTTTCTCCTGGTCTCCCTAATGATTTTTACCAGACTTCTCAATCACAGCCTTCTCTTCATAGCAGTGAACTCCTTTCTCTGCTACAGCAGGAACAGGGAGCCTCTGGCAGCCCTTCTTTCTCTTAACATACGCATCATAGATGTCTGATGTCTTCGAATTTGAAGTGCCCAAGTACTTGGATTCACCAAGAAGGATGACCACAATGAGATTGGAGACAACAAACAGGATTTTTGGACGAAGGATGCAATCAACTATGTTGGGGATTGAAACAAAGAGAAAGGAGTTGATGAACAAGCAGAGGGGAGGAAACCACAGTGGGCTTGACAAAAATAAGCCCAGAGTAATGGTTGAGAGTGTGTATATGGCTACCTTATGCAGGGAATGAGTCTTCTTGTACTTTACCATAGCTCTGAATTTCTCTACTTTTATGGGATCCATAATCCAAGATAATTAGAAGGGTTAATTGGTAAAAGTGAAGAGAGAGAGAGAGACTCAGAATTAGAGGAAATTTTGAAAGTGTAGGATTGGAAAATATTGAGTGGACTGTAGAAGAATTAGAGAATAACAAGGAGGATTTCCATCCGAATGAAACTACAATAGTGCAGGGGAAGGCTTATATAGGATGAGAAAGGTGGTGAGAGAGAGAGAGAGACTTTATTGAAAAAAAGCAGTGTTTTTTCTTTTTTCTTTTTTCCCTTTTTTTGAATGAAGGCTTTTCTTATCACTCAATTAGGGAAACGTGGAAGATCAATTATCTAGCAAAGTTATATTTTAGTTTTATTAGCTTTACTTTGGTTTCCATCTTCCCATTGGAAAAGCACAATTATTGCATCCAATTTTGCCTTTTCCTTTTTGGCTTTGAGGAGAGATGGGGTCACGAATTATTTGGCCGTTAGGAAAAATGAGAGGCTTATTGTGGGACTGAGGGGTTTCAGTGCTGTACAAAAACTTGTGTCACAGGGACACGACATTCAGTGTTGTAAAAACATGTATCACAGGGACACGCCATTTCGATGGTGTGTCCCTAGTGACGACTCAGACACGCTTTGACATGATGACACGAACTGGACACATGCAGACACTATTTTCATATTATTTAATAATTTAATAAGATATATTTTATATGTTACAATATCAAAAATAGTTGTTTATCGGCTAAAAAAAACTGAAAACCCGTATCGTGTCGTAATCATGCCTTTGTGACATGGGTACAATCTTTTCTATTACAAGTTTGGGCTGGAGAGACACCACCTAACCCTCCACTGGAAACTGTTGATGGCCAACCCATTGATGAGATTGTGGGGACTAACGCAACTACTTAAGTTTGTGTGCGTTCTTTGAAGCCGGCGCCCTCTGAATTCTTCAAAAGATGGTAACTTCTCCTACTGTTGTGGGATTCCTTCACTGTAACAGGATGCCTCTTCTAGCTCAAAACTAATACAGAAGTAATGGCAATAAGGCTTTGATTTAAGGGAAGGATTTCTATGATTCTCTTTGAAGGGCACCCTAAATACCTTAAGATACACTGCAATTTGAGAGAGAGAACTACATAAGTCATGATGAAGTAAATAATGGAATTGGTGTGGCAGTGCAAAGTTTTGGAGATGGGGAAAGATATTCTGAGTGTTTTATCAAGAGGGTTTTAAACATGAGGTCGCTAACGGACACAAGAACCACAGCATATGCCAATTTTTGGTGGATCAATTTGCAGTGCTGCAGTACAAAGAAGTTGCTTCGAGGCTAAGGTTCCCTTAGTGGAAATAAAAATTTTATGCATCCCCGTGATCTCTCACTCTCTCTATATATATACATAGAGAGAGAAAGTCCCTAGAATATGAGAACTAGAAATATGGGCATTTCCAATACTTTTTTTGCAAATCCAAGCATGTGGATGTGCTTGACATGGTGAATTTTCTAAGAATCAATCGTTGGATGGTGTATTTTCAATGAAAAATGCAAATTTTGAATGTTTGAATATTTATGAAGATTATAAGTCATTGATTTTAAAACCTTAAAAAAATCTGATTTATGCATCAAAATCAGATGATTCAAGGGTGTGTTCTTATAAAACCAAGCATGTAGATCACATCCTTACGGTTAGATTAAAGAGAAAAGAACAAAAAATCCATGAACATCAATGGTTCACACATTAGTTCTCATATTTTCAGTTCTCATATTCTAGTGACTCTTTCTATATATATATATATATATATATTAAAAAATATTGGATACTAAAAAGGGTAAGGAATTAATGAATTGAAATTACTATTTTCTTCAAAAAAATTCAATTTGTTCTAGATCACATGTTAGAACATATTACAGATGTGATCTACTTAATAGGAAAATTGTTTTGAATCATGTGATTATAACACATAATTAGGTTTTTAAAGGAATTCAAAAATCAACAGCCCACAATGTGCCAAAATTTTATATCACATTTTTACCTCAGAAATGCAAGATCCAAGGTTTGACCCTTAGCAATCAATCCATGCTAAACACATCTATTGGTTAGATTGATTTGATACAACTTACTTGCTCACACTATTCCTAACTCATTAGTTCCTTACCTTGCCAAATATTTTATCATATATATATATATAAACCTAATATTAAACTAATTATTTTTAACATTAGCTACATTTAACAGTATTAAAAGAACCAAAATCCATTTAA